>NC_135265.1:95819782-100619782 GCF_051311805.1 Agelaius phoeniceus | reverse complement strand
CATCCTGAGCTGCTGCCAATCCACACGGGGGGTTTGGATCTCTTCCAGGCTTTGTTCCTGAAAATAAATTGTTCAAGATGGGAAACCCTGAAGATTGCATTGACCAGTGAGCCATGCCTCCGAGTGTGAGCTTTAAGGGAGAGAAGTCAGGTTTCAGATTTGGGCTAGAGGCTCACTGAGAAAAAGCTGCAATCAAACTTTAGCCTGCATTTCATTTGTTTGCAAGAGGTGGTCTACAATTTTTTTTTGTGTGTGTTCTTTCTTATAAATGGGATTTATTTTGGCCTCAGAAATTTGAGAAAGGGCTTTGATCTGATTATTTTGTTTAGCTATTATCTTGTTTTGTATCCACAATTTATATAAAGAGATCACCTCTGTATTTATTCCAAAAGAGTAAAGAAATTAGGTAACATGTATAAACCATGCATAATATATAAGACAATGGATATATGCTAACTATTATGTTATTTATTTAGTGCTTTGATAGCCATGTTGCAAAACAAATGAGGAGGTGGGGATGTCTTTTGGAACAGAATATGCTGCAGCGCCCGCCTTGATCTGCATTAGACATCTGCACTGTGAAGTACAAGCGATGCTCAAAGACGCACTGAGAAAACAAACAGGTTACAGAACTGTCGTGTTAGAAATGACAAAATGTGTAGGCAACGCAGAACCTAAAACTGCTTCAGTTTCAGGCAGGATGTTAAAGTATTAACTGAAGAAACAGCGGAATAGAGCAGAAAAGATAAAATACGAACATTTTGGAAACTGGGACTCAGTTCTTTAAGTTACAAAATTTCACGCTGTGCTAAAAAAAAAGAGCAATTTATTTTTTTTTTTTAGCAGAAGACCAGACCCTCAAAATTCTGTGATTTAACACTGGGAACCACAACTCTTACCTCTAATACTAGGAACCAAAACTCTTAACTCTAAGACTCTTAAACCCTCCCTTCCCCCCCGCCCCCTTCCATTCCCCAAACCTCAAAAGCAAAAACACAAAAAAACCAAACCCAAAGCCAAACAGAAAAACCACCTTCCTGAAAATTTTTAGAGGTGTTCAGGTTTAAGTTGGCTTTGGGTAAGGCACTTACAATGAACAAAAAGTCGTAGATTGAGCTTTCAGAGCAAGAAATATGAGAGGAAATAAAGAAAAAATTACCAGAGTCTTTTTAAATTCAAAATGTCTAAGCTGTTTCTGCCCAAAAAAGGATAGATTGAAGCTGAGAGCCAGTTTGGGTTGTATGACAGATTCATGCTTCTTATATGCACAGCTATGGATTGAGCAACTCCCTTCTTCCTGCCTTAGGTGTGTAAACCAGAGACCAGATGCATTAACAGCAAGGTATTTGGTGTGTCTAAAAAAAATCCAGGATAAACCCTGGAAAGGGCGTGCCTTTTCTAATTCATTTAGCAAAACTGTGCTAATATGATGACATGCAACTTTCAAGGCAGGAAATATGGCAGGTAAGGTATTGGCAGCACCTCAGCCTCACCATCCTGTGTGTCAGACAGCAGTTTAGACTTTATCCATGATTTTATCCAAGACTCAGACTTTATCCATGAGCCATCAATGATCTCTCCCAGGAGACCCTTTTGAGTACCTACCACAGCTAGGGGATTGAATCCCTGAGGGCAGAAGTGGCTGGGAAGCTCTTGCTCCAGGGTGTAAACTTTATAAGGGAAGCAACTGCAAGTTTGTGCTGCACTTGGTTGAGACCACAGAAAGCAGGAATGGTGTGGGATGTACGAGGAGTGAATACTGCCCTGCCTGAGGGCAGGGGCTGTGTGGCCAGGCTTGTGCCACATGTGTGGTCCTCGTGGTGCGGTGTGCCGAGGCACGGTGCGCGCAAGAGAGGGCGCACAGACGCAGCCAGGTGTTGGGTGAAGCCTGTGGGGGAGGCTGGGATGCCGTGTGCAGGTGGCCAGCACATGCCTCTGGTGTCAGACACGTCCCAGACCCCGCGTGCTCGCTGGGTATGCGCCGTGCTGGCAAGCTGCACGCTCTCACGAGTCATTTGTCTGGGACTTATGAATGGCAAAAAGCCTGGTCTGAGCTGCTATGCAGATCAGGATGCCGGCATCCTGAAATCCCGGACAAATCCCCTTAGCGCTTTTGGTAAATCTGCAACTGGGATTTAACGTTGTGACAGCACATCCTAAGTGTGGTAAAAATAGCCTCTCTCCCAGCAGTGCAAACCTGACTCGCACCTCTCAGTTAATGGGTGAGCAGTCAAGGCTGTTTCTGGAGTCGCTGCACGAACGCGTGAAGCGGCGCCGGTGGCAGGGGGATCACAGAGCAGCGCTGTAAAATGCTTGCCTGGCTCAGGCCGATTCTCTGCAGCTTTGACTTAAAACTCAGCGGATCAGAAGTGTGGCAGAGACCCCTGATCCCAGAGTGGAAAGGATGATGGAGAGATCCCTCTGTCCTTTGCTTCTCCAGAAGGCTTTGTCTGCCCTGGGTTTGCCTGGAGGCAGTCTGGAAGGTGTGCTGTGTGGGCAGCATCCCCTCCTAGGCTGGGCACAAAGATTGGCCTTCTCCCTGAAGGCTGCATAAAAACTTGGATTCATTTGGTTTTAACCCTTCACCCTAATCCTAATGAAAAACCGCGTTTTATATTAAAAATTAGGGCTGCACCAAATGTGAAGCATCAGTAGTTTTACTGCCCCAATGGGGTGACATGGAGAAGTGAGAGGGAGTGGATGTGTTTTTCCTGCTCTGAATGCACACACAAGAGATCATGGTTTCTCTGTGACCCCAAAAACAAGTATCTTACTCTCAGAACTTCCTCTCCAACAAGTCAGTTTGCCCAGAAAGCCTTGCCCCACCCAAATGGGGTGTAGTGTTATCTCTTTAGTGGGCTGCACAAAAATGCTACCGGTGAGTCAGTACAATATCGGATGTGCAGTTGTACAGAGTGGGAATACAGGATGAAGTAGTTTGCAATGCAGCCTCCCATCCAAAAATACCAGCCAACCAACTGTAAGATGCATTAGATATCATCTCCCAGTGCATCTGGTAAGATTTCAAGCAAATTTTGGGTTTTTTTGCTGTCACACACAGGAAAATACCATTGCGGTCCCTTGGGACCAGCCTTTTGCTAACTAGGAAAAGGCACCTGTTCACTTACCACTGGGCATATTTTGAAAATGCATCTTTGTGATTTTGATGCTCACATGTCATCTTCAAAAGCAGCTTAGCAGCCTAAATGACACATGGCACTGGCAGTGGACAGCATGTGAAGGCTGAGGTGAGTGAGGCTGTGCTCTGTGGAAGCGCTGCATAGGTGCTGCTGTGATACCAAGAGAGAGAAGAATGGAGAGGACAGGCGGGAAGAGCTGAAAGGACTTGCCTTAGGTCACTGTGACAGAGTTAAGGGGAGAAACTCAGTCTCAGTCTGATCTCACAGCTAGCAGATTATGCATCTCCCTAAGCATCTATGCCATACTTTGTATGCAGTCTTGTATATTCCGTATACAGGGTCATTTTTCCTTTTTGGTACCTGAGGTTCTCCTATGAGACACTTCAAGTTTAATTGTATCCTACCTGATCCAATATTATGTTAGGGCTACAGGGAACAAATGGATGGAGCAGCAGTGTTAGGAAACATCTCTCAACCATCACTGAGACCCCATCTCTGTCCTGGATTCTGTTCAGAAACATCCATCCCTCTGACTGCCTGGACTCAGTAACATCACAGTAGAGTGGGACTCTGCTACTCTACGTATGAGCTAGCACTGCATGGCTGCTGGTTTTGCTCCTGGCTCTTGGCTTCCATCCTGAAATGACAGTGTAATTTAAACTGCCTAAAAATACAGAAGTTGGCTTGCCCTTACACAGGGTACTCATGGTAAATGGTCAAGCTGCCTTGCTGTCACATGTAGTGTCTCAGAAGTGGCTTGAGTTTGTAGATACCATTAATTCTGCTGAAAACGAGAATTCTGTCATTGCCTTGGGTGGGATTGGTCTCATTTTATGTAAAATAGATGCAGATTTAAGCTTTGTATCGAGTTGCTAGGGTGCTGTCCATCAAGCAATGTTTGGAAATCATTTTTAGAAGCGATGCCAGTTTTGACATGCTGTTTTAATATTTTTCTGGCTGCAATAGGGCAAGACATAGAAATCTTATGTTGTCATCACACAGAGCTGCAAAACGTTCTTTTTATCTTTTTTTTTTTTTTTTTTTGCTTTCTCTCTCTTGCACTCTGTCATATGGAAACCAGATCAAGATTATAAAACTATTGCCCACAAACTGTGATCTTTCTTCTCTTTTGTGGTGAGAGCTGACAAGTCAGTGATGGCTTGGTGCTGTTGGTACTAGCTGTTCATGCCGCACTCATTTGTATGTATCGGGAAGTGCCGAACTTGGCGTTCTTCTCAGTTGGCACACAGGCTGGTGAAACGTCAGATTTTTAATTGTGATAAAGTTCACGAAAGAAAAAAATTATGGCAGATGTTTCCTTTTGTCAGAGTGAACTGAATCATTAAAATGTGATATGATGTACTATGAACAAGTCAATGTAAACACCATCCCTGTGAACATGTCAGAAGACTGAAGAACTTAGACCATTCATGGTAATGTTAAAAACCATGTGGTCTGAATGCTGTATTACCAAGCTTTTCTCTTTAAATGCAGAGCATGAATCTTATGAATTTTTATTGCCTTTCTACAAAATGAAAAGATAACATATTCTGCTGTGGTAAAAATATCCTGGTAGCTTCTGCAGTGTGGTTGTCATTTCGCTGGTGGTTTACTCAGAGGTCTGCTTTTCACAAGTAGCAGTGAGGTATCCCATTCCATTGAGTGCTGAGCTTGCTCGCTTAATTTCCTCTTTTCTAGAAGATGTATTTTTGGGAAGTCTTACTCCTTTTCCAGTCTGAAGGAAGTGACAGAAACGCTGCTGCTTGCTGAGGAATGCCTGTGATGATGCGTTAAAACTGGCTCCCGATAAGTGGTTATGGAAAAACTGCAGGAAGCATCTGACAACTGACATTCTCTGTGGACTTCTTCTCCTATTTCTTCCTCACATCTCCTGCTTGAGGGTTATTGTCCACACACTCTCACTTAGGCCATTAGTCAGAAAAGAAGTGCATTACAAACTTCCTGATACTTCCCCATGACCTGAGTACTTTTTATCTGCAATTATTCTCATTCTTGCTGGCCTAAGAGATCTTGACTAGATTCTGATTCTTATTCCCAGTGTTGTCCTTTCTCAAGATTTTGCCTTAAATTAAATGATTTTTTTAATGCTTCAGCTGCTGGAATCAAGCATGAATGAATACCTTAATTTTGACATAAAGGTCAAGGACACTCTGGAAAGTTAAGATCTAGGTGGATCCCACAGGGATGTTTTCTGTCACTCTTCTGATTTCTGATTTCAGGGAGTCTAACTTTACTGTTTTGGAATGCTGTGGATTGGGAATAAATTATTGTGCTATATCATAAAGAGGGTTATAAACGAAAGCAAATCCAAATAATTTTGTCCACTAAAAATCTCAATCCTCACTCTTTTGAGGGTGCACTGCAAATGAGGTGAATGTGTTTTGCAGACACATTTAAATGCTCGTATACAAAATGATGAATTACATTGATTTATTGGGGAAAAGCTGTGTTTGTGTGCATGGACATACATGAACTGTATGCCAGTCATGTATTTTATTTTAAGTGGCCTTGCAGAAGCCAGAAGTAATGAATTTAGCAATCTGATAACAGTTATTAATGGCAGAGCCTCTGTAGTTCTTGCACCATGGCAATTCGTGGAAATGCTGTGTGCTTTTCTAAACTGGCAAAAGTTTTTACACCTCTCTTGCACCATAGGAGCTTAATCCGTCGTGAAACCTCGTTAGAAGCTGCGCCATTGTATCCTGAGGCAGATGTGAAATCTGTGTGAGTCACTGATCTGCCATCAAGCTGAAGGAAACTGAGTCTGTGGTTCTTAAGAAAGAAGGCCCCATTTGGGATGCATTTACACAGCTCCTTTTGTATAAATCATTAGTGCTATAAACTATCCATTATTGTTAGGAGAAGAAATTTAACAATGCAAATAAAACAAAATACTGTGGCAGAGCAATTTTATGCTTGATTGTAATGTTTAATGGCATGTTCTCATAAAGAGATTTTTCCCATCCTTCAGACCTATCGTGTCTGTGACTCACTTGATTTCCGATGGTTTGAACATCCCTCATTTTATTCCTAGAGTTGTTTTCTCTAGAGCAATTTCTGTAAACGTGCTGCAGCATGGGGTTATCCAGGGTTAATTTCCCTTATGATTACACATCCAGACAGCATGTATGTAAATGCTGCAAGACAAATGATAAGAAAACTGCAGGATGAAAGAAAACAAATTCCTTTGTTTTGCATGTAGATTCATTTACCAGTATTGAAGTCTTTCCTTTGCCCACTTTTAAATGTTAACACTAGCTTATATTGGCATTGTAGTTCTTTAAAAGCATTAGTTTTATGTCATTGCTGACCTCAAATTTTGCATTCTGTTGATTTCCTTTGTTCCCCATATGTCTTCAGATACTTTTTCCAGGTTCTCTCTTCATCCTTTACTTTCAGGTACAAGACAGCACCATCAGTGAAGCAGAGCTTTGTATCTCTAAGCCAGCTGATTATATTCATGTCAGAAATAAAACATAGCTCTTCACATTCTACTTGTATTTTTAGTACTGTATTGTAATCTTGGTTCTGCTTTCCCTTCTTATCTCTGTTCTGTCTTGCCCTGAGATTATATTTTTTTTAGACCAGGGTTGCTGGGTTTCCTTGTGATGTTTCTGCACTGTCCAGCTTTTTGAAGTCTTTGCATACACCTAAGTCAGAAAGTAGTAAAATGTTTGATAGTCTGTTAACCTGCAGTCGAGTGCCCCTTGTTTTCTTTTCCTGGCTGCCAGGGAGTTTGCTGGCAATTGAGATTTATGGAGCGAATAATCCACCTGGCAGGAGACTCTCTGTAACTGAAGTATGTTCTTTAGTGGAAGAATGAACGTTCTTTGTGTGTCTAAAATACCACTAATAGCTTATTTAGCAACCTATACTTCTACAACAGGGCTTTCAGTTTTGTGTTGGAAGTGGATTTTTGCATGTGCTTAATTCTAGCATCCATGCTAATTCTATCCCTCATTTAACTTTCATCCATTCCTATGGCAGGATAATGCATGATGTGATCTCTCAGCTTTTTAATGTGGTGCTTAGTGCATTTCTTCCAGCTCCTGCTTGAACAGAAAAAAAATTATTAATAATGAGGGATGATTCTTTCCTGTACTTGCTGGGAATTGTCTGGAAACCACAGGGAGCTTAGGCAGGGTAGTCATGCTGCAACCAGAGACTCCACAGAATCCAGTACCAGGTACTAACTGCAAGTACTGCTGGGAGAGCTCTGAATAATAACAGAATTTTAAAAACCCCAAACAAACAATATTGTGATCCTTTCTTGCCTTTTCTCTTACTTAAATAGCTCATTTTACACTTAGTCGATTTGAGCTCAAAATGTGACAAAAGCTGTGGAATGTGATCAAAACTAAGGGTGGAAGGAGGTGCAGTATTTTCAGCACAGCTGATTTTGTTCACTAATTTTGGACAGAACTAAATGGAGGATTGAAGCAGCCAATGACTAAAACACATGGATCACAATATTCACCCTAATGGTGGGAAATTGTGGTTCTCAGACACCCAGTGACTTTGTCCCGTTGGAGATGTTTTCCTGGTCTGAATAGTCTGGGTTGATTATCTTTCTCATATTTACAGCTGCCTTTCCCTGCTCAGAGCTTCTCATTCCTCAAGCATCAGCACCAGGAAATTCTGTACCTGCTTTTCAGCAGTGGCAGGGGAGCATCCAAGTTACCAGCAGTGTGATCTGCAGGGTAAGCAGGGCCAGGGCATTATGCTCACTGTACCATTTAACCCTGCTGGAACAGACAACTGTAAATTGCCTATGTCGAGCCAACATGTGAGGACTAATAGAACTGCAGTGGGGATAATTCATAAGTAGATTTTCTCACTCGCCAGTGTAAACAGAGCCAGTGCTAGTCAGGTCTGAAACGGTGATTACTTTTAAATCAGCATGTTATAATTCAGTGTCCCTGACTGAACCCTCCTTCCAGCAGAGGAAAACAAACCACTGCATGCATGGCCAGCACAGGGATCACTCAGGCTGTGCAACTAACTATGCATATGAAGGACTGCCTGAATTTCCTAATCCTTCTTATTACTGCAGAGTAAAGAACAGCTTTAACAGGGAGTTAATTTAGAGGCCTTAAATACTGTCTTCTTCTCTCCACCAACTTTACTTCTTTTGGGTTTTGTTGCTAATCTCTCCACAGTGCTCCCATCTGCTTGTTCCTTGGACCTAATCACATTAAACACAACATAATACATCTGGACACATACTACTGGCAAATCAGTTACTGGAGTTCACTGCCTATGAGAAAAGCACTTTTTCTTTCCCTCGGTTGGTGCTGTTCCTCCATCTTTTTCTGACAAACTCTAGATTTAATCAGAAAGGTGAACATTTCCCCCAGGTGGAGGCAGTTTGAGAGGTGGGGGCATGGGGCATTCAGTGGGTGCATCTGCAGTTGCTTGAAGCCTTGAAGTTGCTTCCCAGTGCAGGGAGGGAGAAGCACCTCTGCACACACACCCACTGTCCAGGCTCCCCAAGGGGCTGGCTGCAGGCAGGAGGAAACACCCCCTTATTGTCCAGTTTGACGACTGCAGGTTTTCTCTTATTCTTCAAAGTATCATAACTGACCAAGAAGCTGCCCACAGTCAGTAATGTCTTTAGGGAATCAGGGAAAAAAAAAAGGAGAAGTAGCAGAAATGCAAAAGTCATATTGAGAAAGCAGTATGTGTGCAGTTTTGGTCACCAAAGCATGACTGTTTCTTTACGCTTGAGATTAACATCTTTACTAGCAGTAAAATAAAAAATTCAGGTTTTGTTCTTGTGGGTTCCAGAACGAGTCTTTAGTTTTCTCAGTAATGATCTGAGGAGACAGATCAGTGAACATGTCCTTCATAAAATTTCACCTGTTACCAAGTTTAACTAGCCCTTGGTTTTATCATTAATATGCTACACTTGTAATGGCCTGTGGAGAAGCATTATGACTCTGTGCCAGAACCTGCTTAAGGAGCTTCTACCCTGACGCCAGAGCAGCGGTCCTGCTCAGAGGTCACGGTGGAACCTGCTAGTTGGAATTTTAGCAGGAAGCTGCTCCCCCATTTTTGTGGACAGAGAATCTTATATGGGCTCTCTGGCACAGGGCTTGAATCACATTAAAAAGTTTGTGATAAATTCTTAATAAATAGGTGATGAGCCAAATATTTGTTCTGAGGACGTTCTTGAGGATGCGTATCACAGAAGTCTGTGACCATTTTGCAGTCATTATGCCTGCACTTGCACAATAATAGTTGGTGGGTATTGGGCTAGAGAGGGAGTTAAGTGTGTTAGTTACCAGTCTGTGTGCTGAGTCCCCAGTCTTGTTAAAGCAATTATTTTATCTCATGAGTTTATGCTCGTCAGAAACTGAAGACTCTAAACATCTACAGTTCAATTGTATGAGTAAAGGACAAGCATTAATGACAGTATATTAGTTGGGTTTGTTTTCTGCTTTCTTTGTAGTCTTTAAACTGCACTCATCTGAAACCAGCTTCTAATTTTAAACATGAGGTTGGGGAATGATGTATGTAGGTCAGTCTTTGGTCAGAAACTTTATCTTACAATGTCCTTGAAAACAAAGAGTTTGCAACAGGAAGGTAATTGGCCTCAGCAGCAGCTCTGTACACATTGAGTGGGTATGCCCACACAACAGCCATGTTCAGAAGTCTGGTCTGTTGAATTAATTGTCTTCAAAGTAGTTTAAGGACAATCAGATTGTAATTTTGAAGGCGCTTCACATCTGCTATCTGTACTGAATTACTTATCTCTGCTGGTAACAGTGCTGTATTTGGTTAATATTCCACTTGCACAAAAGCATTCTATTGACACATAATTTAAACTCATTCTGCTCTTCTAGGAACTCTCAAAGGATATTTACAGTCCACAATCACTGTCCCTCAGCTTGACTGTTGTGTTTGGATTGAGGCCTTAGACCTTGCAGTATCAAGCTAAACGTCAACAACAGTTTAATAAATCCAGACAGTGGGGATAGCCTGTAACCAGGAGAGGGGCCCTACTGTGTGCTGTGGATATATATAGCAGGATTTGTCTCCCTAATATTTTTAACCCCCTGGCTCTTCATAGTGCTAGCTTGATAGGTGACTGCAAGCAGGCCCACTCCTCTCAGCCTCTTTCCCCTCCTGGCTTTTGCTCTTTGACTTTGAGTTAGGGCATCTTTATATTTGAGGCTGGTGCCTGGGATTTACAAACATGAGAGGCGTGGGCAGCAGTGGGTCTGCCTCCATGGTCTGCCAGCGTGTCCTGGGGGGCCTGTGCTGTGTGTGGGGGAGAGCAGTGCTGCTGTGAGCTGAGCTGAGCCATGCACAGCCTGCTGGAGAGGGGCATGGAGCCTCCTCAGCGCTGCAACCATCTCCTCTGCTCTCAGCAGCTCCAAGGCCCTGGCCAAGTGTGGCCCAGAGGGTGAACTCACTTTTCCTGTTCACGTAAACACACTGGTCTCATTCAGTGCTTTGGGGATGCCACCATAATCCAGAGAAGTAACTAGGAACGGGAGGAGTCTTGGCCATGATGGTGAAGCCAGTATAGAAGGAATATCGTGGGAATTGGGGGACACGGTGCTGACAGTGCTTCCTAACATGGCAGAGACCCTGTGGGACTGTGCTGCTCTTTTGCAGAGTGGCAGCAGGGAGAGCCCTAAATCCCTGCTGCTGGCCTCCATTGTGGTGCTGAGTGCGAGTACGGGTGGGGAGGGGGATGAGGAACCCACCTGGCAGCGTTCCTCAGCCAGAAAGGAGCCAGAGAGGGGCAGGCATGGGGGATCGGGGGGGCAGAGGAGTTTAGGGGCAGGCACAGGGGTTCAGGGACAGTAGAGGGGTTCACTGGCAGGCACAGGGCTTCAGGGGAAGGCAGCACTCACTGCTGGAGCTGGGAGTTCTGCCAAAGAAACACACATGCGGCTGGAGCCCGGTGTTCTTCTTTCCCCTCCTTCTTTAGGGAAGGTTTTATTTTTTTAACTTGAGGTTACAGGCATTGTTCCTTCTGATGGTTATGGCTTTAGGGTATAGCTCCGGGATGCGACTCTCTAATATTTTACGCACACGCGGAGACACACACGACTGCCCATGAAACTTCGGATAAGGAAGCGGGGGCCGCGCAGCTGGGAGGATCCTGGGATCCCTCTCGCTGTCGGTGTAGCGCTGGCGCCGAGCTTTGGCTGCCGGTGCCCTTTGAAGGGCCCAGGGCCGGGAGCGCGTCCGGCCCCGCGCGGTCCCGTCGCGGCGGGCGGGGCGGGGCGGGGCGCGGGCACGTGCGCGGGGGCGGCGCGGGCGCGGCGCAGGCGCGGGCGGGCCGGGCAGGCGGCGGAGCCGGGGCGCCCCGAGCGCGCCGCGCCGGGCCGGGCTTAAAGAGCGGCGGCGGCGGCGCGGCTCAGGTACGGACCTTCCTGCATCCCTCCTTCCCTCCCTGTCTGCGCTCCGCGCCTCCCCGCGGGGCTCGCCCACCAGCGGGGCAGCGCCTTTCCGTTCTTTTTGTTCTCGCCGGTCGACTGTTTTTTTAATTTTTTTTCTTTTTATTGTTGTTGTGGTTTGGGATTTTTCGATTTTTTTTTTTTTTTTTCCGAACTCGTTTCGCCCCGGGCGCGGAGCCCGGCGGGACCCTGGTGTCCGTGCGTGCGCGCACACGCGCGGCCGGGGCACGGCGGGGCGGGAGCGGCCGGTGCCGGCCGTGCCCGCCCGCTCCGGCGGCGGCGGCTGCGGCTGCGGGGCGGCAGCCGCGCTCCGAGCGCCGGGGGAGGCGCGGGCGGGAGGTTCCCTGGCAGCCTCCCTGACCGTGTCCCCTCGCTGGATGGAGCCCGGGGCTGCCGGGGATGCGGTGCCCGCCGCGGGGGCTGGCGGAGCGGCTTGAGCCCCCCGCCCGGCGGAGGCGAGCATGTCCAGTGAGCGGCTTAACAAGACAGCGGTGAAGGATGCGCGGTTAAAAGACCTGTTGTTGGAAAGAGGTACCGGCGCGGAGGTCCGCAGGGGCAGGGACCGCGGGATGCGGCCCGGGGCACTGCAGAGCCCGGGAGCGCTCGGCGGCGGAGCTGCGGGATCTGTGTGCGGGGGGAGGCTCGCTCGGGGTGACGGTCTGGTGTGATCGCTGCTAGGGCTGTAAATTATGTCTCTCTTTTCGAGCTCTTCTGAGAAGGTAATTTGATTCAGCGCGTTGCCTTTTCCGTGTTGGGCGTTTACCCTGAAGCGTTGTGTTTGGTTTTAGGGTTTTTTCCGCTGGAGAATTTTTATTAGAAACGTTGTTTCTTGCGCGTAAAGAAGCGGATGTATGTGAGTGTGACAGGCTCAGGGTAGTAAAACCAAAGCATTTCTCTCCCTGAACCTTTGCCCGGCTTCTTTCCCAGTCAATTTACGGGAAAAGTGGGGAGGAGGAGATGCCTGTCTGGAAGGCGGTGGCCCTTCGCGCCTGGCAGGTGTCGGGCAGGGGACGCGACGGGGGCCGCGGTGACCCAGTGCCTGTCAGCAGCCGCTAGGAACTATTTAAATGGCCTCGATCAGTGCCAGCAAGTACTGACTGCTGCTGCTGCAGGCTGCCTTTGCTTTTTACCGCTAATAACCTAATGAGCAGCAGGAATGTCACTCAGGAGGAAGAAGGGATTTAAAATTATCTTTCTTTTCCCCGTGCTTTTCCATTGAGGAAATCCTCTTGAACATCATTAAGGTGTTCTGTTGCAGTTTGTTGTTTACAATGCAAACTGAATGTGGGAAATCCCATGTGCTCACAGCTGTGTGCTGTGGTTTTTATTTTCTTTATTGTGTGGCCATATTTTAATCAAACATTTTTAAGTGATTCCCTCCCACGGGAAGTGGTCACAGACCAAATCACTCATCTCTAAGGGAGAGGTAGTGTCCCTCGGCACTGAAATGCAGGGGTCTCGATAAATTTAGAAGACTGTGTCCTTGGCAGATAGAGAAGTAACATGTCATTCTAGTGATCTGTGCATTCCAGGAAAGCCCAAATAAACATTGGTTGTTTTGCATGTTGCCCTTTAGCAACAGTCTCTCAATTTCCAGTGTAAAATGTGACATGGACCCAAAAAAAGTTTGTATAAAGAAACCCTTTAGTACTTGAGTAGCCACAGAACGTGAATCGCAGAAGTTGTCAGCTGTGTGAAGTCTGTGTTCTGTGTTTCTGAGCCAAGAAAAACCAAGACTTTTAACTGTGATTTGGGTGGGTTTATTTTTAAATTAATTCTGTTCTTCTGGCTTTTTGATCTTTTGGTGCTGACGTTGTTAGCTTCCAGTGACACAAGAGAGGGGAAAAAGAAAGATCACTGACCTGCCTGTGGGGTTGATAGCAAAAGCAGAGCACCAAGCACTGACTAACCAAATTCTTTGAAAACGCTGGTGGTCTTAATGATGAGTGGGAAGTACTTTACAGCGAAGAGTGACAAAGTGATAGACATATTTTTGCCCTGTACTCTCTCCTTAGCCTTAAGTAGGCTTAGTTACTCCTCAGGAGACGATTGCAGACCCTCGGCACTTGGGTGCTGTGGCTGTGCCTGCCGGTAGCTGGTGACAGACAGCTGGACCTTGGCACCAGCCCCCGCTGGACACCAGCACGCTTGCAGCTCCTGTAGTCTGCATTTTGTTTGCAAGAGATCTTAGAATAATGAAACTGCCTTGGGTTTCCTTTAGGTCCACTGCAGGTTCATCTTGGGTTTTATGTTTTAGTGGTGTTCTTGTAGCTCAGCTTCACAGTTGTGTTGTGTCTGTACAAGTGTTCTGCTGTAACACAGAAAGCTGAGCATGGCTGCAAATTAAAGATGGGGGGAAAAGGGGCTTGTTTGCTGATACTTGTTCTGTCCTTTCATTTTCATATGGCATCTCTCTTTCCTTGTTAACTTTTTAAAACAGACATTTAGTATCGGTTCCCCAAAGTTCATGTTTTTGCATCCAAAAAGTAGTGTCCTTTTTGGAAAGTACTGAAACTGAGCAACTTGAGCTGCTTCTTTGCTTTTTCTACCAGCCTAGCAACCAAAGACCTCCTCCCATTAACTGGAGTTGTCTTTCAAGATGAGAGCATCCCCTGTGAGCAATGCAGTTTCCATAGAAATGTCATCAACTAGGTAGCTGCAAAGGGCAATTTTTCCCCTTACATTGCTCATCCTTGCTGCTCCAGTGTAGCCAAAAGGGTGCAAGAGTGACTCATTTCTAAATATACTTAATATTTGTGGTATAGGCAGGGCTTCAGATAAGATGATGGGTTCTGATGAAGTTCATTGTAATTGTATCTCTTGCAACAACCAGGGCCCTGGTTTCATTTTTATCCGTGGGGGAACATCTCTTGTTTTAGAGTACCAGAGCTCTTTTTAGATTTTTACCTGACTGGGAAAGGCCTGGAAAAGTTAGCGTTACACTCGGAGAGAAGGTGGTAATTGAAAAAGACACTGCATGTAGATTCAATAGGCTTAAGGTTTTCCACTCTAGTTAAATAGCTTTCATGCTCTTGACTTGATAAAAAAATTAAGGTTAGTGTACTAAATAATCAGTGTCCTGATTCCTCTCAGGCTTTGAAGCTTATGAAGCTCTCTGGACTCTATTGGTACTATAGGTGGCTATTAAAATAGAGTGGGGTTTGTGTGTATGAGGTTTCTTTGGGTTTTTGTTCAGTGAAATTGTTTTATCCAAAAAGTTCATCTGCGGTGTTTATGTTGAAGAGTTTGTTTCCTTTGGAGGCTGCAGAGAAGGATCACTAAGAAGCTTCTTAGTTTTGACCTACAGCCACTGATGCTGGTCATTTTGCTCTGGCAAAAATGAAATAATTTTCATACTTTTTAGAACAGTTTTCATCACAAAACTTTGCAGAATGGACAGCAAGAGTATCTCAAGCCAGATCAGTCTCAGAGAAATATTGAGTGTCTTTTCAGGCTGTTGCTTTGAGGGTTAACCTTCTGTGTGTTGATGACACATTTTCCTCTTTTTTTTCCTTTGTTTTAGCTGAACTGGAGTTTGTTCAAATCATCATTATAATCGTGGTTATAACTGTTATGGTGGTAGTCATCATCTGCTTGTTGAACCATTACAAACTCTCGACACGCTCCTTTATCAACCGACAGAGCCAAAGCCGAAGGCAGGAGGAAACTCTGCAGACGGTGAGTGTGAACCCCCTGCACCAAACTCCCTTTTCTTTGGGCTGTAGGGGCCTGCAGCAAAGTCTCCCAAAGAGCTCTGGTACAGGAAGCTGCTGGAAAAACTTCTGATATCACTTTTAATACTCCCTATAGTTAGGTCTTTTGCCAGAGTTGTATTTGTCATTAGAAAACAAATTTGTAACGCAAATTTAAGGTACACCCTCTTTAATTATTTTTAGACCCTGATATGTTTTATGTAGCCTATATTCATTTTGCATTTGGAGGCTTAGATGGGACATTGTGCTTGCTGCTGCTGTACTTTGAGAGGGGAGCGTGGAAGGGGAATGAATGGAGATGAGCTGGGGTGCAAAGATTTGAAATACATGTTGTTATGACTTTCCATGTATTGTCTGATATCCTGGGGTTTTATCTCTGTTACTGTTTTGTGAAGCTGCCATGGCTGTTTGCTGTATCAAAACCACTGTCCCAGTAAGGGCCCAGGAAAATGTTGAGTTTGTTCCACTAAAACAGCAACAAGGGGCTAGGAAAAGGATCTCTCCAAGGACCTGGCGTGCTTAAGATGTGTTGTTACAGAGTCAAAGGCTTAAGATTAGAATCTCAGTCAGTACTTGTTAAGAGTGTGTTTAGTGAACCCAAGAATAAATGAGCACCTAATTTGCCTTGTGAGCCAGGAGTTTGCTGGGTGGGATGCGCTGGTCCCTTGTGAGGGTTAAGCACAGTGTGTCCCTGACCTTGGAATATCCCCCACAAGCTGTGCAGCATCCTGTGGTGTTGCAGGGAGGTCCTTCCTTCTGATGTGCTTTTCCCAGAGAGGTGCCCTTTGCTGACAGTGATGGCCAAGGGGCCATTTATGAAGTCACTTTTTGATGCATTGAATTCCTGGTAACAGTGCTGAGTTCACAGCTTCCTTTTGCTGTCAAAAAAAGTCTGATTATAACTGAGAGATGTGATCATAATGGTTTACACCAGTTCTAACACCACAGTCTCACCTTTTTATCCATCCCAGTCTTATGTTTCTTCCCTCTTTGTGCTCCTTAGGGAGCTGCCAAGGTAATGATGAGAGGCCTCAGGGGACTGCTCTGGCTGAACACTAATTGCTGGCTTTTTGCTTTTGCTTTTTTTGTTAGGGTTAGATTTCAGCAGGGGAGGCAGAGATGCCACGGGGCTGCTGTGGAGCTGCCTCCCTGGCAGTTGGCAGCTCTCTGCTGAAAGTCAGCTGTACAATATGACAATGCAGGGTTCCCAAAGCTGTCTCTTAGTACATCACCTGTGCCATTTTGCTGGGGTGAATTGCTCTTTCCTTGGAGGCTGCAGGGGGAAGAAAAGAGCTGCCTCCTCAAGCAGAGGCTGCCTCACTGCCTGGCACTTGAGTAGTGTACGAATGGTTAGCTCTAATTTGGTTACAGATGAAACTGGAACTTGTCAAACCTTCACCTCGTGGACTTGAGGACTGGAAAAATTGACTAGATTAATTTGAATGTTGCTTTGAAATGGACACTGTAATTCAAGAACCACAATTCTGTCTGAAAAATGTTAGCTGTAATTGCTACAGATGCCTAAAATGAAATAGTTTGAGATAAATGAAATGCATTTTCATTTTCACAAATCTTTTTAAACTGTAGTAAGCTGTCAAATGCATGAAATAACCCATTATTTCCTTTGTATGGTTCATTACTATTGTCTGTTATCAGAGCCAGTGATTTTTTTTTTTTTTCCTCTTGGGCACAAGGGAGAAAACTTTGCCTTCTGGTGAAGAAGAACATGCAGTTTGGCAGCAGGGACTTGGGAGCTGCTTTAGTGCCCAGAACTGATCTTAAATAATTTTTAAAGCACTGACTCAGTTTCAGTTTGATGTCACCATTATAAGTAATGATAATCACAGCCAAATGAGCACTTCATGGGAATTGATGAGGGGATGGCAAGAACCAGTTACTAATTCCTCTGAAAGCCTTTGGTATAGATTTGTCATCACTATTACTCATCTGAATTTCTGATAAGCTGCAGCTCTTATAAGAAGAAGGTCATACTTGTGGGGAATGGGGATTTACAGGTCTCTGAGTTGAGATGTCAAAAACTTTGAATTTTCTTTTGTGTCAGGTGTTAGAAGGAAATTCTGATAGAAACTGGCTGTGCAGTGCAAACCTTAAAAGCAATGTGCAGAGAACAAGGGTCAGAAAACTGAAGTAAGTGCTCTGTGGTGAGAAACTGCAAATGACCACTCTGTTCTCATTGTCCACAGTGAAATGGCTTGCTCAAGATAATAGATAGTGTGAGTGGTGAGATGCAGGTTATACGCTTCTAAAATTCATTTTTTGTGCCAGGCACACCTTGCTCTGTGTGCACACGCTATCCAAGTGGATTTTCTTGCAAGGGAATATTTTTAATGGTATATAGACTCTGAAAACAGATATAAATGTTTGTTAACCACTAATACCTGAAGAAAATATTATTGTGACTTAAGTATTTTTTTTGGGAGAGAAATAGTGAATGGGAATAGAGGAAATTCAGACATGTTTCTTGAAAGAAGATGGTAAAGCAAGTTATTTGACTGTTGGCTAGTTCTGAAGTGAACGCCCTTTCTTGTAACTGGGTTAGCAGAGGTGTATCAAAATGTAGAACTCAGCCTTTCCTGTTCAGATGGGGTTTTTTTGTTTGTTTGTTTGGGTTTTTTGTTTGGTTTGTTGTTGTTTTGGTTTTTTGGTTTTTTTTTCTTTTTTTTGGTCCTTTTGTTGCCTTCACTTTTCTTTTTCCTTAAGCCTGTCCTGTTTCTGGATAATCATGCCTTCCACCAGCTGAGTGGTGGCTGACCTGCACAGATTTCTGGCTGCATAAAGATCAACTATTGAATAAATGATCTCTCTTATTCTGGTTCTTCTACAGAGTGTAATAGAAGTGATCAGCTAAATTACCTGCTGCCTTTATTACCAGCCTCACACCTGTAAAACTCATGGGTTAGGCATCAGAAGTAATGAAATAAAAGATATTAGTGGATTTTTTTTTTTCTGAAATGAAAGATATTAGTGGATTTTATTTTTTTCTTTTTTTTAAATGAAAGATATTAGTGGATTTCTTTTTCTGGTTGAACTTCTTTGTGGTTATACAAAAACAAACAAACCAAAGAACCCAAACAAACAAAAAACAACAAAAAACCCCCAACAACAGCAACAAAAAAACGACCCCGAAGAAACACCCTCAAATAAAATGAAAATAAAAGAGGATGATAATGAGAATTTTAACTTTCAGGCCAAGTCAGAAGTTAGAATATTAATAAGATTTGAAGTAATGTTTGAAGGGCAGAAAAAGGACCAGTCATAGGAAAAAAAGGCTGCTCTTCTGCAAGTGCATGCTAAATGTTGTTACGCGCCTGTTCTGTAAATACAGTTTTCTGTTCATCTTTATATTTTTTATTTATTTTTCTTTTCATTCTTCTGGAGTATCATCTTCCAGTCTTTCCCCTGGTCTTTGGTATTTTATTACCTTGGTTATTGGGCCAAGGCCTTAAGCAGGTTGCAGCCCAAGGGCAGGACAAACAGTGAGGGCTCAGGAGCAGTGGGTGCTTCTGCTGCAGCGCTGGGGATGCTGCCTGCCCTCTCCTAGTGAGGCCATTAAGCATTCCAGCCCTGTTTTTACATTAACAGAAATAAGAGTTTTGGGGCCCTAATTATGAGAGGTGGAAAGATGCTGAGGAATAACCATGCTGGCATGAGCAGTAGCCTGGAGTGAGCCTGCAAGGTGCTGAACAGTGTCTGTATCACAATGGATAAAATATTGAACATTTCCTGCTGCTGGCTTATCCATCAGCAGTGTTGGGCCTCACAGCTGGGAGCAAGCCAAGGGTTGCAGAGCACCTGAGAGGGATACAAAAGCTGTGGGGTGTGGAGTACACCAGGAGCTTGCCCAGGGGCTGCTTCACTTTGAAACAGCAGAACCTCTGGTGTGGGAGCAACTGATGCTCCTGGCAGTGCTGGGGGAATTTGGGGCAGAGCCATGTGGCAGCCCTGGCAGGGCACATGTGTGCACAGGGTGTGTGTGTGATACCCCAGGGGAGAACTGTGTTGCTGCAGCATTGCTGGCTGTGCCTTTGTTGACCTGGTATCAGGAGGGCACTGGTGCTGGCAGCCAAAAGTGTCCTGCTGGAATGTAGGTAGCTGCAGCTGAGCTGCTGCTGTGGCACTCTGCTGTTTGCTGGGACAAAACAAATATAAATCTTGCTTCCCAATGATTAACTCTTAATGTCATCACCAGTGATTTCCACGGGGACATTGAGGGGAAAGAGATTAACTGACTTACAGAGAGGTACTTAATAAGCTTCTGACATTCCTAATTTCATTCCTTTTCCTTATCCTGGTGTCTTTGCATTGTTTTCTTTTATAAAGTAGATGTTGAATGAGTGCTGAACACTTGTACTGCCCCAGGCCTACTCCTGGCAGCAAATCCCTGCATCCATCACACAGGATGCTCACCCTGACCAGCCCCTGCCTCCCAGCACCGAGGGCAGCATTGCTGCTCAGGCTGCTCAGCTTGCATTAAACCTGCATTGGGAATGCCAGTCGTGGATGCTGAGCTCCAGGAGCACAGCTGTAAAAAATACTCCCCTCTGCCCTGCACCAGCTAGTTCAGAATAAAAGGGGAACGTCAGGAGGGTGACAGAAAATAGTCAATAATATTGACAGCTCAGGGATTTGTCATTATTTCAAATGTTAGTCTTTCCTGCTGGTCTTTTAAATTATTTCCTACTGGCATTGGCATTATTTTGTCTGTTTCCTGCTGGTGTCCCTAGGCCACTCATTCTCATTTTCTTACTGACACGTGCAAAGGAAAGAAAATCCCATTGGGAACAAGAACCCAGTCCACAGCCAGGAGAGAGTGTGAGCGCTGTAGACCACTCTGCTCTGCCAAATCTTTTTGTTTGTACCAGTCATCATTTGGCAAGGTCTGGATGTGCGCTGTATGCTCCTGCTGTCTCCTTGAGGGACATGGGCTTGCCTCTCCTCAGGGAGTGCTGCCAAGAGGGACAGCGAGCTCGGCTGCTGCCCTTTGAAGTCTCCCACGGTAAAGTCATTGTATGTTTAATAAGAGCAGGATTGTCCAGGAATTGTGCAGGTAGGGCTAGAAGCAAGGAGCACTGGCTTTGGGTGTCCCCTTGGGCAACTTGCTTCATCTCCAAACAAAGGAGAAAGGATAACAGTACTTACTCCCTTCAGTTGAATGAAATGAAGATTACTTAAAGTGATGAAGTGCTATGAAGATGGGGAAATAAAACTTTTAAAGCATTAAGTAACAGGAATAATTGCAGTAAGTGTAGGGAGGCAGATTATGTGTGAGAGATTTGGCACTCTCTGTAATTCTCTAGTACTTCTGCTTGGGGCCGTGCACTGCTCTGTTAGACAGCGTCACCTCTCCTGCCCTTGAGGAATTGCTTTTAAAGGAACAACCTGCTGGAATACTCACCATTCTGTTGGGGACAGCACAATAGTTTGTTTTGTTTGTGTTTGTTGCCATCTTCAAAGCTGTGGTGGTCTGTATGACCCAGGAAGATACTGGAAGGAATGAGCCCCTGTGCCTTCCTGGAGTGTTTTCAGCAAGCCAGTGCTTTAGTGTGGTGTAATGTACCACCTAGGGCCAAAAGCAGAAACTACACTGCTATCTGGAACATTTCACTTGCAAAAGTAATGTGTGTATTTGTGCGTGTGTGTGTACGTTTTTGTATAAATAAAATAAAAATCTGTGTTAAGGAGAAAAGAGGGACCTTCTTAATAATTGTAATGCATTTTAGAAAGTGAAAAACTGACTTTTGTTTCTCAGAAAACATCATTTCAGGCAAAGTTCTATTTTGCAAAAACTTAATAGCGGAGAAAGTCTGTAAATCTCCTTAACAGTCAGCAAAAAAAAAGTTTGGATTACATGGGATTGTCATGGTTTAACCCCAGCTGGCAACTAAGCACCACACAGCCACTTGGTCCCAGCAGGCTGGGGTAGAGAACTGGGAGAGTAGAAGTGAGACCTCGTGGGCTGAGAAGACAGTTTCATAGGGAGAGCAAAACAAGGAGTTCATTCACCAGTGCCCAGGGACAGGCATGTGTCCATCCATTGCCAGGCATTGGTGCTCCATGCTGTATCTAACAGTGACTTGCAAAGAACAAATGCTCTTGCTCCCAAAGTCCCCCTTTCCTTCTTCTTCCCCTGGCTCTGCGTACTGAGCATGATGCCATGTGGTCTGGAATGTCCCTTTGCTCAGTGGGGTCAGCTGTCCTGGCTGTGTCCCCTCCCAGCTCCTTGTGCACCCCCAGCCTCCTTGCTGGTGGGCTGAGGTGAGGAGCAGAAAAGGCCCTGACTCTGTGTAAAGACAATTCAGCAATAATGAAAATATCCCTGGGTTAGCAACAATGTTTTGCTCACAAATCCAAGACATGGCCCCATACTTGCTACTGTAAAAGAAATTAACTCTATCCCAGTTTTAACAAGCACAGGGATCCTTTTGCTTTATTACAGCTTGAGGAAAACATTTTGCTAAGTGTAAATTTTTACCTATAATTTCTCCTGAGTTAAGAATCATTCTTCTGGTAAATGTCATTCCTGCTGGCTGTCAAGGGGCTGATGCTCAGTTGAGGCAGTTGGGTGACAGTGTGTGCTCCAGTGTTTAAAAATGTCCTCAGAAAGTCATCTTCTTACACTGTTTAATTCTGGAGGCTCTAAAGCTTTGTAAAATATGAAATAGCAAATTATCCTAGGCTTATGGAGTCTCCTAAGCTCTAAATATTGAGTTAAATAATCATCACCATGAGATAATTAAGTAATCACTCAGCTGGATTTATTAAATGATGCTGCTATTTCAAAACCTAATCACAAAGTTAATTTCTGTAAATTATGGTGAAACCCAAAAATGACAATGGTCAGCAAAAGACATAGGTGGATCCCCAAGGTTTTTCTTGCTTGTGTTATTGGTAGGTGCTAGCATTTTCATTCCAAAGCCCAACAGTGTTAAAAATTAATACACTATAGGGAATAAATACATAAGCTTTCTCTCCTTGTCACTTTTAAGTATTGAAGCTCATGCCTGAAGTCTCTTGAACAAGGAGCACGTTGAGGTGGCCTAGCTATTGACAGTCTGTAAGAAGCAGGTAAATGAGGTACTGCCCTCATCAAAATATGGGTAAATTGCATTTGCTCAGGTTTAGCCTTGTTTGCACATACCTCATAACTACTTGTACAAATCCCTAATATAAATACAAATGCTGTCAGTTCTCATCTGATTTTCACTGATGTGAGCACAGGGGAAGAAGCATTTTAGCTTTCAAAGGAAGCTCTGTAAGCACAGGGACAAGTAGGGAGCAAGAACTCACACTTTCCCTCAGTATAAGTCACCCCAGATTGGTCAGGGTGATCCCAGCACATTATTTCCTAAATCTGTGTCTCAGGGTGGAGAAGTGTAGTCATGGGGATATTTTTCTTCTGCAGCACTTGGTTCTCATCTCCACCTCTTTCCATCACCCCAAGATCAGTGGAGCTGATGGGCACCAAGCCTAGGGTTAGGTGGTATCTACCCAGTGCAGGGAAAGGGGAGTCTCCCTTAAATAAAGACTCAGAAAGGTAGGTAGTATGTCTCCTGTGGTAGATGCAGTGATTTCAGGAGGGCAGAAATTCTGTGTTGGATCAGTTAGTCTGGCCTCAGTGAGGAGAGGATTCTGTGCTGTGTCATTGGACCAGCCATGAGGGTGATCTGCATGGTTTGAGCCTGGTATTTTCCAAGTGTGGGCATGCTGAGCACATGTTACCCAGCCATCTGCTTGGGGAGTTCTTCTGGCTGCTGGGATAGAGATCTTGCTGGGGGTTGGCTGCTGCCAAATCATTGATTCAGTCTGCTGCTCTCTCCAGTGGAAAGCTTAGGGAAGGGAGGAGCTGCAGGTGAAGTGTAGGACATACTGTCACAGGAACAACATTGTTACATATCCTTGCATCCTAAGGATCTCACAGCCTCAGAGTTCAACTGCATCCCAGGCTGTTTACCTTCTCAAGTAGTTATCCCAGAGTGGGGAGAGCTTTGGGCTCCTTTGGTCTCACCTTGGTGTGACTATCCCAGTGCCCTGGTTACTCAGTGGGATCCCTGTAGCAGCTGCAGTGCTCCAGGCAGGGCCTTTGACTGTTCTGGCATTCAGGCATCAGTGGTAGAAGTAACAGGCAACTCCTCTCTTCTAAAAAGTTATTTCTGTTAGGCATGGCTGGTAGCAGATCTGGGAGACTTGGCTCAGTGAGCACGTCCTGTTCCATCTCCATGCAAGGAGTTTTTCTCCATATGCTGCACCATCTCTCTCAGCTCATCTTACCCTCTTGCCTTTGGGGAGATGGGCCCTAGAATGGAAGTTGTTTCCACATCCTCATCAGCAGCTCCTTTTCATAAGGGAGTTTAAGTGATATGAGTGGTGGAGGTAGATTTTATTTCTTTCTGGGTTGGCTTGTTGGTTTTGCCTTTTTTTCTGAGCCTGTAACTCAGGAGCAGTTAATTGAGAACTTTAGCTTTGACTAATATGTTTTACAAACAGTTGCAAGGGGTTTGGAGCCTGTTGGGTCAACTGCTGATAACCTGATAGCCTTTAATTGTGCAAACATACCCTCAGATATTTCAAAATGAGGGCATCTGGGTGCTGAAGGAATGGAAAGGAATGTGTGCACAAGTGTGTGTATATACATGTATGTATATAGTTCCACAGTTACAATTCCTTAAGTGTCAGAACCACATCTAGGCACTGAAATAAGTGACTCTGCATAAGATTTGTCTTTTGTGTCTTTGCAAAGGGGAATACTTGGGGAAGTTGTAAATAATTGCAATTGTCAGCCTCTCTCTATCTTTGCTCTCTAAAGCTGCGGAAGAGAAGTGTACCAGCTTTGCTATTCAGAGCATTTCCCTTAGCAGCTGAATCCTGTGGGAGAGTCCTCTTAGAGCAGCTTTTCTCTGCAGTGGACTCTCCTGACAAGATCACAGACGGCATTTGGTCTCTGAGTGTCATGATGAACATCTAGTTGGGTCTATTTTTACTTCTGAAATATGTTGAAAGATGCTATGGTGAGAAGAAGCAGTACAGTAAGATTTGGAAGCAGTCTATACATGGTAATGCTTTTGGGGACAGTATGCGTTTTCCTTCCAGTTCCTGAAATTTCTTATGTATGTAAAACTTGAATTAACATCAAGAAAATAGTCATGACTGTCAATATTTTGATTTTCTCTTTGTGCACCAAAATTGAAGTTCTGAGCTTTATAGCTGCTCTGATATGTCCTTTTCTGCTTCAAAATTTTTCAATAAAATAAATTCGCTGTGGGAGTTACTGCTACTCCAAACAATTAATTGAGAAGAAAAATAATGATACACCTTAAGCTATTTTCCCTTATTGACATACTGTTCTTCACCCCGTTATTCTGCCCTGAGTGCTGGTACGGTGTCAGAACAGCATTTCAAGGGGCGAGAGAGAAAATACTTTGACCTGAGAAGGTGGTTGGAGAAGTGGTTAAAAAAGTGGCTGAAACCTCAGCTGCTTTAACTACTGTTTGTGGTGGGAATTGGGCAACTGGCAGTTCTGACCAGATTATCCCCGGGTTTAGCATGTCTGTCACTCCACTGAGATTACAGACGCCAGGTTTTGTTGTGAACTGTGCCTGTGCTGTGTAATCGGGATCCTGGCTGGCAGACCTTTGTCAGACCTGCCACCCTTGCTGGTTTGGGAGGTGACAGGTACCTGCTCAGCACACAGGTGCTGAGGCGTCTCCTGTCATCTCCATGCATTGCCGCCCTCTCTCAGACACCACCAGCTTGCTGCATCCTTATGGCCTGTGGGGCTGGGTGCAGTAGATGACATCTTGGCACTTGCAAAATGGACCAAGCTTGACTTGCCTGGGAGCAGAGCTGCTCTTTGCTCATGTTTTGGAAAGAAAGGGGTGGGATGTTGCTTGTTTAGCTCCTGGAGACAGCCAGTCCTTAGAAGATGATTGCTGGTAAGAGCTGTGATAATGAGCCAGAATGGTGATGTGATCTATTAATTTTTCTTTTTTTGTTCTTTTCTTCCACATTTCAGGAGGGGTGCTTGTGGCCTTCAGAAAGCTCGGTTTCACGCCAGGGTGCTTCAGAGGTACTGACAGATTTCTGACTATCTTCACCAAGTGCTTTCTTTTTTTTCCTGTAACGCGTATTTGGTTCTTTCAAAAACATGCATCTATTTTTTGTAAAGGAAGCTTTTTCAGTGTAGTTCACACCGTCATCTAAGCCCGCCTTAACACGCATTTCATAAATTCCTGAGACCTTTTCATAAAAGAATGAAATTTTGCCTACCTGACACCTCATCTCCATCAGCACTCCCTGTGTCATAGTAGGCATTCGCAAGTAAGTGATGGAGGTGTGTCTCTTTCCCACAGTGGCTCAGTAATTTGAGTATTCATTGGAAGCTGGGAGACCAGTTCCTCTTGTCTCTGAACTTTTCTTGGATTTACAGCACATATCCTATCGCCAGTGTCTCCCTTCTTCCAGCTAGCACAGATTCCTTGTCTATACAGTAATTTGTGGGTGTATTGCTCTGAGTAGTCCAGCTGTCCTGTGACCAGCAGCAGACCTTCCTGGTGGTTGGCCCTGCATCTGTGAAGGCCAGGGGTTGAAGACCCTGCAGGGATCCAAAAAAGAGAAGAGCATTTTGATAGCTCTAGATCTAAGAAGCTGCTGTATCTGTCCAGATCTGGGATAGACCAAGTGAAGAGCAACACCACTCACAGAGTATCTTGAACGCTTCCTTTTGTAAAGCCTGTCCTTCTCCAGGATTTTAATATACCAAGGACATACTTTCCATCACAATGCAGAAGCTTTGTAGGTTCTCCCCAGAGGCTGAGTTCTGGCTGAGAACTGAGGGGGAGGAGGACATCTGATACACTCTGATGGTGAAGGCGTGAGATATGCTGAGGCTTTACAAATTGTACTGAAATGACCATCTGAATTCTTTGGGGATGCATTAACTCTGAGTAGGAGGGGGAAGCTTAGCTTAGACTGCAGCTGAAATTCAGTACTGGGGCATTGTTGTAGAGCTAGGCAATTACCCAGACTAGAGAGAATTAATTTCCTGGTTTCAGAAACAGAATAATTTGTTTTTGCTCAGAATGTTTTAGTGTCAGAAGGAGCTGTGTGGGGTCTTGGGCTTCCTTCGTGCAGCTGTTCTCAAGTGTGCTGGATCTTTCCTGCATCTCCTCCTCTTCACCTGCAGGCATGTGGCTGCGCATGTGCATGGTATCTGCCGGGTTTAACCTCTAAGACAGGTGGAGAAAGAAGCATTCTGTGTTTTATCAGTTCGGGGTGAGGACTGGAGCAGCCGCGGCGCTGGGTGCAGCGGTGGAGTCACGCGTGTCTCTCTTCCCGTTTCAGATCATGTACGCCCCAAGGTCCAGGGACAGGTTTACCACCCCATCCTTTATGCAGCGGGACCGTTTCAGTCGCTTCCAGCCCACCTACCCTTACATGCAGCATGAGATTGACCTTCCTCCCACCATCTCCCTCTCGGACGGCGAAGAGCCGCCGCCGTACCAGGGCCCGTGCACGCTGCAGCTCCGGGACCCCGAGCAGCAGATGGAGCTCAACCGGGAATCCGTCAGGGCGCCGCCCAACCGAACCATTTTTGATAGCGACTTGATAGACATCTCCATGTACAATGGGGGTCCCTGCCCACCCAGCAGCAACTCGGGCATAAGTGCAACCAACTATAGCAGTAATGGAAGGATGGAAGGACCACCCCCGACGTACAGCGAGGTCATGGGCCATTACCCAGGCTCCTCTTTTTTCCATCACCAGCACAGCAACATGCCTCCTTCCTCGCAGAGGGGGAGCAGACTTCAGTTTCAGCAGAACAATTCAGAGAGCACAATAGTCCCCAGCAAAGGCCAGGACCGGAAGCCAGGGAACCTGGTCTAGGTTACCTGCCCAGGTGCGTTTGGACTGAAGACGGGAGAGCCCAGCAGGGCGGTGGAGGAAGAGCCCCGTGCTCCGGTGCACAGTGTTGTTACGTGGTACAACTGAGTAAAACCAAACGTGCAAACCAGTTCTTTGTTTCTGATTCCTTTCAGGGGAATTGCATGCAAAGCAGATTGAAAGAAATACAAACTTCCATTCGGTTTGTCTACGAGCAGTGTTTCAGGGGAAAGGGGGGGGGATATATTATTTTTTTTTAATAAACTATTTCAATTATTTAATTCTAAAAGTTAACTTAGCACAGAAATGAGGCTTGTACAGCCTGTTTTATACTCACTGAATGGCAGAAGGAAGAAGGTGGTTTTGCTAGATAAATGGGGGAAGAATTGGCCAGTCTGCTTTTTTTTTCTCCCAGGATGTGAATTTTTTTTTAATATGAAACAAAATTCCTGTTCTGTGTGCCAAGGTATAAAGTTGAGAACTTAGATGAATGCAAGGAATTAATTTGTGTTGTGATAAATGTGTTTTAAAAAGTTGCACTATCTTACTGTTTTAAAAAAAATATATATGAGGGAACTGTTTTATGTGAAGTTCTTCTATATGTTGTTGTTTCACCTGTGGAATAATGATAGAGCCCTAGAAGTAATCTGGAGGAGTTTGCCCCCTCCCCCCGGGTTTGCTAAAAGATGGGGACAGGACTTAGGCTAACATCTCTTGACTTTTACAATTCAAAAAATACAGGGACGCTTGTCTTTGCAATAATTTGCATTCAAATAACAGTGTATCAGTGAAGTGTCTTGGAGACTTTTGGATGGAAGAAGGCAAATATGAAATCTCAGCATTTTCCATCACTTAAGGTTTAGCTGTTTTGCAGTGTAGACGATTTCTTTCATAAATGGCAAAACTACAATTCCCAGATGCGTTGATTTGTATTGATTCTAAGTGCTGCCATTCTTTTCCTTGTCCTAATGCAGTATCACCAGTACTTACTGTGCTAGAGATTTCTGTCCTCACTGTAGCCTGAAATGTATTTAGTCACATATCATGACATTATGCAATAAATGGTTTGAAAATGCAGGGTGGGATTTTTTTCCCCTGCTCCGCTGTTCAAGTATGTGAGGCTGTCGTGGTTTTCGCTCTCCATTTCATCCTTTCAGATGCTGAAGTTCAGTCCTGGAGGTCTGTCCTGTTGAAGTGAAGGGAGCCCTTGTGGCAAAACCCCCCCTGTGGTGTTTTTGCAGCAGTACCAAGGGCACTCGTGGCAGTGGTGCTGGCTCCTGAAGTATCCCTGGCAGGGTCATGGGAGCACCAGGAATTCTCCCTGCACACCATTTTGCTCTGGGCCTGCTGCAGAAACCCTTCCGGGTGCATGATGTCTGCGTGACGCCAGCAGGACTGTGCTCATGGCTAAAGGTGACTCATGGGTTCACCAAGTGTCTGTAAGCCCTGATTTTTGCTATACTGGCCTGGAGAGTAGTTGGGAAGTGTTCCCTGCCTGTGTTGTGGCATCTGGGGTGTTTCTACAGTGGCTGTTCCCGTGTGGAAGCACGCGCGGTGCCGGAATTCAGTTGATGGCAGAAGGTGATAGTGGCATCACAAGCACATGAAAAAGCACAAATTGCACTTAAAATGCATTTTGGAAATGGACTTAAAAGTAAGAATCTTTAGAGTCTTAGCTTGAATAGTTTCTAATATATAGGTGTATGAGTGTGTCATAGACCTCTTCACTTTAAGATCTTTCACTTTTTTCTGTTTTCCTGAGCCTTGTGCTTGGTTGTGGGCAGCAGCTGCTGAGTGCCCCAAGGGCATCAATGCCCTGGTCCCATGGCTGGAAGCTGGATTTCTGCAGGACTTCTGTACACGAGGGACTCTATTAACTGAAGTGCATCTTTGATCTATGCAGAGTTTTAATGCCAAAACTGTGTGTATGTGTGTGTCTGCGTGCGTGTTGTCTTTTGGGCCTCAGTGTAGATTTGTTTTCTTCATAAGTTAATTTGATTTTTTTCTAGTTTAAAAACATTTGTATAACTGTTAGTCTGAATACACAGCCCCATTTGTCTCTGTAGTTGTTATTTTGGTCTGAGTCATGCTGGTAATGCAGAGTAAAGCTGCCTTTTATTGTATGTATTAATTGAAGGGAGAGATAGAGATTGTATGGTGGGGTTCACTTATTTTTTTTCCTCTCAGACCCACAGTACAGGTGTTTTGAAGATGACTAGGTGGCTTTCAGTCAGCTGGGGCTCTCACCACTGTCTGGTTCCTGGGAGTAAAAGCTGTGAAATTAGATTTTTGCAAAGAACCTACAAACATAATTCTTAGTTAAAAACAACAAACAACAAACGAACAAAACCCAACCAGAGGACAAAGCCAGCAAATGTTGGTTTTGGACTTCAGTGACTTTTGTCACTTGAGGAGTGAGCCTTTAAGCCAGAGAATGTGTGTGCCTACACAGATACTGTGCTGTTGCCTAAATGAGGATTGTTTAGACAAGCCTTGAGGTGAGAACAGCTGGAACTCAGTTGTCAGGGCAGAGCACACCTGGGCTTGGGCTGCTTGAAGACTGACTTTCTCCATGTGTGGATCTCAGCAGAGTGAGCCTTGAAGTTGCCTTCAAAGTTGCCTCTTGGGAATGTTCTTTCTTTAAAAACAGCCCTTTGGTATCTTTTACCCTCTCTGCATGCCAGTAGATTTATGCACTTCCCATTAACATTGTCCAGTATGCTGTCTCTTAATTTTTCTTGGATGAGAAAATTTTTTGCCTGGAAAATGTTGCCTTTTCCAGTGCTTTAGAACTTTGTTTAAAATAACTTGGTATTTGCTTTAAAAATAACTTGGTATTTGCTCACTTAATAGTTGCATCTCCTTTTGCATCTTTGTTTTCTCATCCTAGAATCCTAGAATCATCCTAGAATCATAGAACAAGCTCAGCTGGAAGGGACCCATCAGGATCATTGAATCTGGCTCCTGGCCCTGCACAGAACCATCCCCAGAAGTCACACCATGTGCCTGAGAGCACTGTCCAAATGCTTCTTGAACTCTGTCAGGCTGGTGCTGTGGGGGAGCCTGTTCCAGTGCCCAGCCACCCTCTGAGGGAAGAATCTTTTCCTAATACCCAACCTAAACTGCCCCTGGCACAGCTTCCAGCCATTTCCTTGGATGCTGTCACCGGTCAACAGGGTGAGGAGATCAGTGCCTGCTCCTCTTCTTTTCCCCATGAGGAGGTTGTAACTGCACTGAGGTCTCCCCTCAGTCTCCTCTGGGCTGGACAAAGAAAGTAACCTCAGCCACTCCTCATGGCTTCCCTTGGGACCCTTCATCGCCCTCAGGGCCCTCCTTTGGACACTCTAACGGCTTAAGGTCATGCTCTGCTTTCCCACATGTAATGTGCTGACTCTCAGCTCTGGGAGTGTAGTGACTAGTTCACTTGCTATAGGTGAGCTTGTAATCTTCTGTTTTGGGGCCTCTCTTGGCAGTAAATAGGCTGTTTTCTGATGGATATTAGTGCTCTCCAATGGAAAGGCAGTCAACAGTGTAACATGGAAATGCTTTGTTTTTCTATTTTTTTCTTCCATTGACTTGGTAGAAAATCTGCTCTTGACAACAGAACAGAATGGCAAAAGAAGTACCAGAATTAGATAGCACTATCAATCTTTATAGGCTTAGGGAGTGAGCTCTGAAGGCAGGTAATTCTATGAAGCATTTATGGAAGACCAGCTTTGAAAATATCCAGAATTGATCGACTGTATCCCAGAGCCACTCAGTGAAATTTTGTATAAATTATAAAAGATTTCTGCAAACACTGTAGCATTAATTGTGTAGATTTTGCCTCCATACTGATCTTCTGGTGTATGTGTCTCCTACCACAAAACCCACATAATATGTGTGTGGTGTTCTCTGTGTGCTGGATCATATTTGCCTGAATTCTGGTTGCATCTTCTGACTTTGCCCAGTAACTCATGTTCCCAAAATTCAGAATAGTGATGTCCCCACGTTAGAAATTTTCAGGTTAAAAGATTATTTTTTTCTTTTAAATGCACCTTTATGAAATAAAGTTTTGTGACCTCTGTCCTACTGCAAAGACTAATTTTTCCCTTACATGTCTTGGCATGGCTCTCTTCTTGATGCTAAGTATGCCCCATCTTTGGTGGTTTTGTATGATCTTTCAGGGCTAGAAAAGGCAGGGGGTTTAGCAAAGGAAAAAACCTGTTTCTCTCCCAGTTTACCAATGGAGCACTTGGCACTTAGCTCTAATTCTGTACCTATGTTTAGAACAATTGTGTTTGGGCTTGCCTCAGTGCTGGACAAGCAGACTGAGTGGGATGCTGCTTAAAAGATGTGAGTGAGAGATAGGAAGGGGGGTACCCAGCCAACAGTGCAGTGTTCAGATCCCTTTCCTGGCATGTGTGGCACGTCCAGAATTCACAGGAGTTTGCATAATAGGATGTTTTCATCAGGGAGGATCTAATTATGCTACTCCTGGTCTTGTCACTGATGGACTCTGCATGTAGGCCAGTCTTGGGCTGAGGGGACTTTATTACAGCATGAATTTCCCTTGGGAGTATGACAACTCAAGCATATGCCCCATGTACAAGTTCCTGATGGCCAGTGAGGAAGATGATTGTGTTCCTGCACTCATGGAATCTGCAGGAGCCATGACTGAAGCTGTGCTTCATTTGACCTTTTATTACTGCTTGGCCACTGCTTATACCAGTTTGTCCCAGCTGGAAGCTGCTTGTTGTGCCAAATCCCAGAATGTTCTTGGTGCAGATACATTTTTTTAAAAAGTGTCATTGAGAGTTCTTGTTTTTTTTTCTGTGAATGAGGTGCAGGGAAGGGTAAGGAGCAGAATTTATTGTTTATTAAGGAATGCACTTCTTTGCAATAGGGAAGAAATCCTTGTCCTGCTGGAGAGCCCTGAGTGGAGGCTGTCTGGAACAGTGCTGTCTGAGGTGATCATTTCTAACCCTGCCAGGTAGTGAGATACTGGGCCTTAGGACTGACACTCTAATCTGGAAGGAATGTTTAAATGCTTTGGAGAGGATTGATTGCTGACCTTTCTCTGACTCTATCCCTGAGCGCTAATGGTAGCTAAGGTAACCTGATTTTGTAGGCGAAGGAAAACAAAATAGCAAGTGTGTAAAAAATAGATATACATCGATATTTTTCTTTGCCTCTTCCCCCCACCAAGGATAAACAATAGGCTTGCTGGCACATTTGAAAGTATTCAGGGTTATCACAGGTTCTCTCTGGTCATTACAGTTAAGTCATGTCCATGCATATGCAGACCTGCTTGCAGACTTGTCCCCGTGATTCTGTCTGTACTAGTTTCTATTCCATGATCAGCTTCCAGGAGTGCTGAATGGCTCGGTGTTGTGCTCTCAGTAACAATGGCAGGTCATTTGTCAAACAGCAGGAAGTCTGAGGTGTATTTGCTTTTCAGTCCTGTAAATGTCATGACCTATGTTTTTATCAGTAGGGGGCTTTCTTGCTGCACCAGTTCTTGCCTGTGACCTGGTGTGCTCATGCATCTTCCATCCAACAGCTCTCTCTCCTTTTGGGTGAGCTTTGAAAAATCGTTGTGCTTTGGGATAAATAACCCCAATGCAGATCTCGTGTATTGATGTAGAGAAAGAAAGTAAACTTCGTGTACCCTAAATCTCATAAGCATGTTTTTCAGACCTAGCTGATGGTGAGAACCAAGTGATCCTTCTGTGCAGTGGGTTCAGATGAAGTCTGGTTTTTGATTACATCCTTGCTTTTTAGATAAAGGCTGTTGCACATAATGTAATTACACATATCTGGTCTTTCTCTGCACTGTGTTGCCTGCTTGCCAACCAGTACAATTACAACTTTTCTCCTACACTAGCCCCAAATGTGTCAATCATTTCAGTCCCTGGAAAGAGGCAGTCTTACTGAGTTGTCTGAGGCCTTTTAGAACATGAAATAGTCCCTTGTGAGGATGTGTTAAACTTGGAGAGGTTTCCCGTCCAAAAACTGGTCTGTATGTTTCATTAGGAAATTCAGCTTTAAGGTTTTGAGAGTATGCTGACTGAAAATGTCGGCAGGATTTTTTTTAGTTAATATATTGTTTGCCAGCCTACCCTCACTAATCAGAGATGTAAATTACCTTTTGAGCCACCTCTGATTGCATTTTTGGGGTGGCAAAAGCCCTGTTGGGCACACTTGCACCAGCAAAAAAAAAAGAGTAGTTTTCTTGGTACAGCTCTGGGGAATAAACAGAAGCTGCACCACTAAGTTCATCCTCCAAAACCAGCCTGAGACCTGCATTGCCTCTTCCCAGCAAACTGAAGTGTAGGTGTTTGGATGAAGTGCTTTGCTGCACTCTTTAGTACCACAGACACGCAGTGGAGGGCCTACTGATGTTTTCTTGAAATTGTCATTGGCTTTAAATGTATTTCAGGGATGCTAATGCTGTTTTGGTAACCACCCAGTACAATTCTCCTGCTTTTGAAAGGGAAGATCAAGGACCATTTTGTGTCACAGACTCTCCTGGCTCTTACTTCTGCCTTGCTGGTGTCAATTCTGTTTTTAGACTGAACACAAGCAACCCGGGTATTGCTAGTGTTGCTTTCTTGCTATAAAAGAGCTTACCTTTTTATGTTGATTAATGATAGAAAAACAAAACTGTAACAAAGATATACTTCCCCTTCCCTCTGACAGAAGTGTGATTTACTGCCAGAGATGATGCTTTTTCTTTGCTATATTGCTGCTGCTGTTTCAAGTGGTTTGGTGTGTGAGCTTCCTGAAACAACACGGTGTGTGTAGGATCTCGTGGGTGACAAAGCTGTCTCTTTTCTTCTTCCTTTCTCTCCTTGGTTTGTGCTTGTCTGTCTGCTATGGTAGGTTTACTAATCAATTAAATACATCCTTATTAGGTATAATTTTGAGGAGGTTTGCATGTCAGTAGTTTGTAAGCAACTAAGGTGCCTCATGTTCAGGTCTGAGCAAATAGGAATCCCCTTGCACTCAAGAGGGCCTGATCCAAGGCCTGCTGAAGTTGGTAGGAAGACTCTTGCCAACTTCAGGGGGCTTTGCATCTGGCCTTACACTCCCACCTTTGTTGTGCCTCACTTAAAATGGTGCTTTTTCAGTTGTCTGTCTTTTTTTCTAGTTTGTTTTTTTTTCTTTGTATGGTGCTGTGTATAACTTGAATATATTATGCACATATCCTACCCAATGGGTAGAACAAACAAACAAACATACGAAAACAAATAGATGTTAATACTGTAAGATAGTGTACAGATGATACCAATTTTAACACAAAAAAATGGCATAAACTTTGTGAATGCCAATCTGTGCTTGGTCCTTTTTTTGTAAGAAAGTTTGCAAATGAATGCATACAAATGACAAAAAGTCTATGTATTTTATTTTCCTATTAAATATCAATATAATATCATAAGGGAAAAAGGTTAAACAAATCCTTTTTGACAAGCCTGTGTATAGCAATTAGTCGTTTGATGCATCTTTGCTGTGAAGATTTCTTCTTTTTTTTTTTAATGTGTCACTTTAAAAAAAAAGGAAAAAAACCACAAAACAAACAAAACCTCCACAGCTTTAACCTTGCAACTGAATGCTTCTCATATTGGTTGTTGCCTTGCTATTGCTGAGTTGGACCAGTATTAGTTACTACTTCTCAAGCAGATACATTATTTATTACTATCCTTGATTAGCTTTTTTTTTTTTTTTAACTTAGAAATGGGCTAAAACTTTCAAACCTTTTTAATCACATCCTAGATTTGAAATGAAGCTCAGACAAGTGGGAACTGACCCAAACCATCCCTGCAAAATCAAAACCAGGCCAATGAGAGTTCTGTGACAACAGCCAACCGTTCTCTGTGCCCACTGCTGGTGCACCATGCTGCCATTACAGACTGTCCTTGGGCTTGGGGTGTGGAAGGACTCCCTGGTGACCTGTGCTCTTGCAGGGTGGACAAGAGTGGCCCCAATGGTAGAGAGCTGAAATGCAGGGTTTGAGTGGGAGCTTTGAGTTGGCAGCTCTGCTGCTGTGTTGGCTTCTGACAGCAATGGCTTACCCAGGTTCATATTTAAGGTTACAGAGAAATGCTTAGACCTGTTCAAACCCAGTAGGGGAAGTGGTGTGTGAAGTAATGTTACACTTCAGCTTCTTGCCAGGCTCCGTTGGTTTTTGGTTCTCCCCCGGTGTCTCCCCGTGTTTGGCGCTCCATTCCCGTGCCCCGCACGCTCTTCGGTAAAGCAAATACCTCAGGAAAACTCACCATGAAGTTCTAGTGTAGGGACTTGCAGATGCTGTACTTATTTTTCTAACCTGTTAGTTCTGACTATCCCAGGACAGTAGGTGATATAAAAGTTTAACAGTCCGAGACAGACTCGTCCTCTCACAGATGGATGCCAACTACTCTTTCATAGACGCTCCTGTCTGTATGTAGCTTTTTTATACTTGCCAGGCTTTAACCACAGATGTAAGGTAGCAAGGTGTTGGGTGATGTTTGAGATGGCCTTTTGGTTCGGTTTTTCAGACGATTAGCAAAGTGCTGTGCTGAAACTCAGGGGGCCTTACCCGGGGCCAGTGAAGTCAGTGGTGGGGCTTCCTCTGATTTGAGTGGGCTTTCAACCCGTCCGTCACGCGGGAGGATGGTGCCTTGGGGCACACTCCTTCACTGCTTCTCTGTCAACCTGAAGCATCTACACCTTTGTCTGTAAATATCTTTTTAAAAGCCCTCACAGGAGTCCTGTATCTAAATGTTGACCATGGTTGTTTTGGCTTTTTTTTTGTTTTAAAGAAGTGTGTTAAGTTTCTTATGGCCAGTTCTGCATCATCGTGCCCTTATAGGTAGCTTGTATCATCACATCCTTCTCTTTGTTGAGCTGTTCTGTCAGTAAGCATGTACCATAGGTAAATACACATATTTCCTGATTGTCACTTGTTAAATCATTTATTGTTTGTCAGGGCGTGGAGTAATTGTTTTGGAAGTGTGCCTTGCCTGGCCATCCTCACGTTTCTGTTTGCACTGCAGAACCACTTCTGTGCATGAAGGAAGAGAAGCAAACAAAAAACCCCGGGCCTTCACTAGGAAGACTGTACAGAGTAAACCTCCTGCTGGAGGAATCTAGAGTAGGATTTATTGTAACAAAACATGCATATTGAGTGGACCAAACACGAGCATGTCTTCTTTTAGAGGCACTAATTTGCTTTGAAGCTGCAGTGGAAAGAGCAGACTATCTATCTATTAAGTGTATTCACAGCTGTGTTCACGCTTTTCCATTTACCACAAAGCACAGCAGGCAGCCAAGATTTCAAAAGGACTATGAGCAGAAGTTACGAGAGCCTCAGGCATCATAGACCTGGACAGCAAAAATAATAATAATAACAATTTTTAAAAAATCACTTTAGTATTCTTTAACAAAGCTTTTCTACTCATAATATAAAGACTACACAAGTGTTGATAGGGGTTTTATCTTTGTATAACTCTCAACTGCCCAATGCTGCTGTGCTCAGAGCATTTCATGATGGTATGTACATCAGTCAGGCTGTTACACTCAAAATTAACCATCAAATGCCTGTTTTTAGAGTGTTACCCTTTCTTTGTTGTTTCTTGCTAGTTAATTTACAGTGTAAAATGCTTTATTGCTGTATGGATTTTAATTTTTTTTTGTATTTCCAACATTGTGGCTTTCAAGATCACATTTTCAACACATCTATTATTTTTGTCCATTTTCTTTCAAGCTATTCTGAAATATGTACAGCACTATCAACAATATTTAATCTTTCTTTTAAAATTTATTGTTGTAAAACAAAGCTATTAAGAACAGTAAGTCTTTTTACAACTGTATTGGAATTTCTCAATAGCTGTTCATGTGATGCTATGACAAACCTGGCTTGCTTTACTTTTTATTTTTTTTAAATTTTATTTTGTGTTTAACACAATTAATTTGTTGCTTATTTTCCACCGTAACTCCCAGTTATATACAGAAAAAGATTTCAACTGTTGTGTATCTGACTCTTTTAATTGAGCAAATGGTGATGTCCTAGTTTTTAGACCTAAGGTCTGTTTATTGCAATACTTTTAAAGGAAGATGTTGCTCTAAGTGCTGTTGTTAGTTTTAAATACAGATTTTATGCTTGTTCTTAATATGCTGTGGTTAAACCATGGCACAAAATTATTAAAAATTATTAAATGCATTTGTCTCCTGTTGGATTTATTTTCCCTTTGTAGTGAAAAAACAAAAAAGCATTGGAACACTAGAGTGACTTTGGTAAAAATAAGTACTTGTCTCTTTCCCTCGCTGTGTCTGATGAGGGTTTAAGATCTGCCTTCTGACCCTCACACTCTGGTGATTAATGCTGGGACAGTTCCAGCCCTGCCTCTGCCATAGGATGGGCTGGAGCAGGGACAGCCTGTCACACACTGGAGTTCAGTCTAGGCACTTAATCTAAGCCAGTTCGTGGTTTCAGTTCCTTTAAGAGAACAACCCCACCTCGATCTCATTTAAAGCCCTGCTGGTGGTGCCGGCCTCTGGCACAGCAGTGCCGACTGACCAGCAGGGAGGGGGGGATGAGCAGTGCCCCCAAAGCACTGAGTTGCAAAACTTCTTTAAAAAATGAAGGTGCAAAATATGGCTTGTGGGAGGGAGATTCACAACCCGGTTTAAGAAAGCTGGGACATGCTTTGGCCAGTGCTTAAAAAACAGCAGTTGTGGTCCAGTAATGGGGGGAAGAGAGGGATGATGCTCTCAGTAAAAAAACAGATGAAAGGGTCCTTTGCAAAGATTTGTCTTTGGTGATACAGATCTTTGCAAGGGAGATCAAATTATCCATGGCTGGCACCTACCACTTTGCCATACTAAAGCTTAACAAGACTGGGAAAGAGCAGGTAATTTCTGTACATTCTGTGTATAAAGTGATGGTTTATTTAGCATGATTATTAATAACATAGTTTTCTTGGTTTATATTTTATACCTGTGCTTGCTGGAGTTTGATGTCTGTGTTGCTGCGATGTGATGCTGAGTTTGACACTTCAAACCTGGGGCTTTCTTGCAGGTCTTTTCCAGGAGGAGGAGGTCTGCAGTGGGAGCCAGGGTCCATCCCACTTCAGGGAGCCTGCTGTGGAGCTGCCTTTACATTCCACTCAGAGAGGAACCAGGGGGGTTCCCCTTGTTGCTGTTCTTTTCAAATGTCTTAGTTCTTTAAATGTTATAGTACTTATTTTTGGGTCAAAAGTAATCATATTTTTTTCCTATAACACCCTGAGATTGCTCTCCTCCATCTACAGCATTTTAATTCTTCTTTAGTATTTAGAAAATTGCTAGTTCCTTAGTCCTTAGAAGTACTCTAAATCTCCAAGCTTCTGCTCCTCCTCTACTGTCTGAACCCTGAACTCCCTGGAAACTGCATTTTTTGAGCCTGCTTTGATCTTTTACTTAATCTGGTTTTAATTGTATTTATATTTAGTTTATAATATGCCATTCTGTTTGATTGTGTTTTAATATCACTGCCAATGGTTGCAACTCAGCTGTAAATGGGATGTCTCATCTCAGTAGGGTTACTTTTTTTCTGCTGAAAGATTAATATAGTGGCTGCTGCAGTCCTGTGAAACCTCTAGGTCTGGCTTCCAGGCTCCCAGCAGTATTGTGTCTCATTACAAACACCCTGGTTTTAACATCCCAAACCCTTTTCTTCCAAAGACCCCTCTGTAATGAGACTTCGTTACTTAGACAAAAATTAATTAGGCTTCTCTCATTATCACTGTTTTGATCGGTTGTGCTTTAAGTGAGTTCTAATTAAAATGCACATTTTAAAACCCTCACTGCTGAATCCTCTTCTAATAGCTCGCTTCTACTGCGGCGATGCCCTGCTTTTTGTGCAGTTTGCATTGTGCTGCTTTTGCAGAACTCTAGCATTGATTAAGAAAACTAAAAACTTGCATGATTTTTTTTTTTCTGCTTGTTTTCTACATTTTTTTCTCCAGACTGGCTGCCAAATGATTGCTCCTGAGAGCCTGAGAATGGGGATTAGAGCTGAAACACTGAATTCTTTACATGTGGTAAAATTGATGAGCTGAGTTTCTCAGTGTCCTGTATAGTCAGTAACCCTACTTGTTCCCAGAATGTTCCAAAACATAAGGGGGAAGCTGTATGCTGCAGTTTTTACTATTTAACTGCAAATTTCTGCTTGCCTTAGGTGTTCCAAGTTGCCTTAAATACATTGTTTATTTTGGCAGGATTGTGTGATCCATCCCAGGGATACCTGCCACATGCTAAGTCTGTGGATGCTCTGCTATGGCTAGAGGGGGACATTTGAAGGCTGGCTCTCCTTAACAAAGGGGCTGATCTGTAAATCAGACAAAGTATTTTGTATCCTTTAATGGTTTCCACTCTGAAGTGTGTTGCAGAGCAGCAGCAGAAAGGTGCCAAAAGTATTTTAAAGATGAGGAAACACATATGAAGAAGTACATGCCAGGTCTCAGTGCAGCCTGTGGCAATACTGGGAATAACCTTTCCCTGCCACCATTCCCAGTCCCTCTCTCTGCCCACTTCCAACACATCCCACTGTCTTGTACAGAGCTATTTTTTGTTTGGCAGGGCTTTGAGCAAGCAGCCAGGACATAGCCACCCCTTGTTCAGAGAAAGAGGGCATCTTTTTCACCGAGGCCAAAATGCCACCCTTGAGCCCCCCGTCAGTGCCAACACCAGATCATTCCAGCTTAATTTAACATTTGCAGACATTATAGTGATTGACAGTTGAGTTGAGTGGAAAATTCCAGTTTAATCCTGCTCTGTGTGCCACAGACATGGGCTCAGACAGCTTGACCTACATTTAACCCTGGGCAGCAAGAAATTCTTAGGGGAAAAGAAAAAAAGTGGTTTTCATCTCAAAGCAGTGAGAACATTCCCACTTATTACATGTTACATGTCCCTGTATATATGCATACACATGTAATTGTGTTACAGTGCTGTGAATATTTCATGAGCTGAGCCAAGTTTGCCCTGGTTGGCTTTACTTGGTGAAGAAGACGTGTAAGTCAAATATAAAAGCACAAGTGTGCTTGCATAACTGCTCAGTAGGGTTTATGGCAACAGCAAAAAGGATAGGAGCTAGTTCTTTCCTGACAACGAGGTTAGGATTGTAAGTGCTATAAAATTTGCTTATGCTGCAAACTTTATATCTCTTGGGGGAAAAGTTGATGAGCTGGTAACTTCAACTAATGTACTGTCAGGAAAAGCCTAACAGGTAATGCTTGACTGAGGGACTGCAGAGTCAGTCTGGTTTCTTTAACCCCCCCTCCTTCTGCAGATCAAAGGTGCTGATAGTGACTGACTGTGTTTGTTTTGGGAAGTTACAGGTGCACTACTGGGTGTCACAGCTTTCAGCGAGAGGTGCATTGGCAAACATGAAAAGCCCTGTGGCTGAGTGATAACTGCATTAAGTACTCAGCATGCAGGCCCTCTCACCTTTTACAGTCATGCTGTATCTTATACCTATAGATAATATGCATGCTATCTCCAGCCATATGCCAGGGCAATCAGGCACTGTACTGTAAAATGGTGCTCTGTCAGGGAAATGGCATCAGGTGCACTAAAATCCCCACCTGTCAGGGCACAGAAGTGAAGTGCCTGTCTGCAGTGAAACTGTGCTCGAGAGTAAACTGCAGCTGTAGCTTGAATGCTGCTTGTGCACTGGCGCTTCTTTGTTTTGAAGATTGTCTGTGTGTGGGCCCATGCTGTGCAGAGGTGTGAGGGCTAGTGCACAGCAATCCAGCAATAGAAAATACACTGTTAGTACATTAGGCAGAACTTTGAGATCACTTCTGTAAAATGACACTGTGTTCTCTTTATTTTCATGGCTTTTCTAATCTAGTCCAGGATAAAAACTTTATTCAGGTATTTAGCTAACCATATCATTAGTCATCAGTTAGCCAAGGCTGAGAAATTTCCCTTTCGCCACTACAATTCATCCAAAGGTCTCCTTCTGCATTGAAACACAGCTGCCACATCTGGGAGGTAGCTGGAGGCCACAGCTGTGTGCAGGCACCTGTTTTTGGGGGAAAGGTGCTCCAAGGTGGCTCTCAGGCAGTGGCTGGATAAAGAGCTGGTGTAAATGTGCTGGTGGAAGTGTTTGTCAGTGCCAGCTGAGGGGACTCTGCACCACTTACTGCAGAGTCTGTTCAGCTGAAGGGCAAGTACAGCATCACTGCTCATGAGATCTCTCATGTTCTCTCATATCCACACCCTTATGAGCTCTGGAAAGTCTTTTTGTGCCTATGAACAAATGCATGTGAAATGATAACAAAAAAGGATGTGAGGTAAACTTGCAGTTTGTGTATTTAGAACCTCATGGTGGGGTTGGATTTTGTCTCCACCTGCTTTGTGATCCCAGATGGAAGGTCACCAGCAAGCACAAGGGCCAGGTCAAGGCAATGTTCACAAGGAGCCTGTGCTGTCTCTGCATGCCTGCTTTAGGTCACCAAGGCAGCCCATTGAAATTACTGGTGCTGGATCTGTTCCACTGCCAGCCTCCCAGCAGTACAGTTCTGATTCATATTAAATATAGGATCCCAACTGCAGTTCTGATGGATTCAGCATAGCATTTCAGGTGGAAGTTACATCAGTTTTATGACTTTAGTCTGATTGCAAGAGTACATAAGATTTTTGATTCAGCATGAGTTTGAGAGGAGGACACAGACTATTCAATACTTGACTGGCAGTGGAGCTGACTTGAGAACTGTAGCATGTTTGGGCATTATTCCTAAACAAGCCTGAATATCCTCCCCTGTGCTACCTCCTCTCTGATTGTCCAATCAATTCATCAAACTCAAGCCCAAACTTAACACTACATGTTACCCTGCGGGCTTTTGAAATCAAGATATATTCTTTCTACTTAAGAAGATCATAAAAATAGGCAGCTAATTGCCAGGGGATAATTACAATTCTCTAATTATTATTGTTGCTGATGGTAAGTGATGAACAAGGATGAATGAGATGCAATGCCCTAAGCTGACACCCTGAAGGGGACACAATCAGAGGAATTTTTTTCAACTTTGGCACCAGCAGCATCTTGAGTCACTCTTTTTGCTCTGGCCTGTTACTGGGTCACAGCTTTGGCTCCAACCCTGCTCAAAAGGCTCAGCTGCACCTTCAGCTTGGGCACTAATTTCAACTGTGACTGGCTCTGGTCTTTGTTCAGGTCATTATTTTGACTGGCCCCATTTTCACTATTGCTTCAGCTCCAGCCATTGTTTAGGCCAAGATTTGAGCTCCTCTTGGGCTGAGACTTCAGCTGTTCTCCTGTCAGGCTCTGACTTTGGTTCTGGGCCCATGATTTTGACTCTTGGTCCTGCTTAGGATGTGAATTCAGCTTTGGCCCTATATTGAGCTGCCATTTCCACTCAGCTCCATCTTGGTCTGCAGCTTTTTCTCCTGCCTGTTTCAGGCCAGTACTTGAGTGCCAGCCCTGCATTGGTCATAGGTTTGGCTCTGGCTGTATATCACTCTTTGAGCTGGGCTCCATCCTCTGCTCCTTGGTCCTGTATCTTCATCTCCAACTTGGTATCAGGCTTCAGCTCTGGCCCCTGGCTGGGCTGTGATTTTGGCTCTGGTCCCATCAGGCTGTGGCTGCAGGTCTGACCTCTGTTCAGGCTGTGAGCAGAGATCAGAAGCCACCTTGGGCCTCTACTGTGTCTCCAGCCCCGTCTTTGGCAATGGTCACAGCTCCAGGACCCATCCTGAGCCACAGCTTTGATTCTGGTCCCATCTTGGCCCAGCTTGTCCCCAGCCTGATACAGGGCTCTGAATCCAGCTCCAGCTCAGGTTCCCACGTCTGCTCTGCCCCTGCTTGGTCTTTGACTCTGCTCTGCCCTTCTCAGTTTGTGACTTTGGGTCTGGCCTGACATGGGGCAGCAACTTTGGCTCTGGTCCCTGCTTGGGCTGTGACTGGTGCCTGCTTGGGCTGTTAACCTCAGCTTTGTAGAGATACTGGAGTGAGACTTTATCTGCTCCCATCTATGGCAGCAGTTTGAGCTCTGGCTACCTCAGGCAGCTACTGCAGCTCTGGCTCAACACTGGGTTGAGATTTTTGTGTCAGCCCCATCTTTGGCCGTAACTTTGGCCATTGTTCAGGTGACTGCTTTGGGTCTGACCCCTCCTGATGAGGTTGCTGTGACTTGGCCACTGTTTGGGCAATGACTTTGGGTCTGGCCCCTCTTGGCTTGTGACTTTGTCTCCAGAAACATCTTCATCTGCAACTTTGGCTTAAGTTATGGCTCACGCCACAAATTTGGCTTAATTTCCACCTTGGGCTCCTGCTTTTGCTCCTGCTTTGGCTCTGATTGCAGTTGTGGTTCTGGATTGGTATTGAGCTGTGACTTAACCTCTGGCCTGATATTGGCCAGATGCTCTGCCAAGTGCTTGATGGTAGATGACAGCTTTGGCTCTGGCCCCAATTGGGAGGCTATTACAGCTCTTATTTGGGCTGCTACTTCAGCTTCACTCCTGTGTCAAGCTGTGGCCTAGACTCTGGCCACATGGCCATCCACATCTTTGTCTCTGCTTTGATACTCAGTTGCAACTTTGCCTTTGGTCTCTGCTTGGTTCATGACTTCTGCTTTAGCTCATTTCAGGCTGCAACTTTTGCTTCTTGGGCAGTGATTTCACCCCTCTTCCCTGTTCAGTGACTGGTGGCTATTTTCAAGCCATGTCCACTGTGAGGCCATGAGTTTGGCTCAGTTTTTGGATCAGAGCTTCAGCTCTGGCCCCTGCTCCAGCCCCGGTGAGGATTATGGCTTCTGCTCCAGTCCCATATTGAACCGTGACTTTGGCTCTGGCCTCATTTCAAGGCATAAGTTTGGCTCCAGCCCTATATCAGACTGTGATTTTACTCCAACCTCATCTGAGCTGTAACATCAGTGGTGGTGCCATTTTTGCTGCATCTTTGGCTCTTGCTCAATCTCAGAGCATGTCTGTGGCTCTGGCCCCTATTTGGGTTGCTAATTTGTTCCTTGTCATATCTTGGGCTGTTACTCTGCCTCTAGGGGAAATCTTGGGCCATGGCTTGAGCTCTGGCCCCATCTCTAGGTGTGACTTTAGCTCCATTGCAATTTTAGGCCATGATTTCAGTTCCACACACATCTTGGGCCTCTGAGACAGGTCTGGCCTAATACCAGGTTGCTACTTCAGCTTCAGTACCTGTTTGGTCTGTGACTGTGGCTAGGGCTGGATAGCAGGTTGTGGCTCTGGCTGTAGCCCCATGTTGGTCTGTGGCTTCATCTCAGTGGCATTTCTGGGCACGATTTCAGCTCTGGCCCAATATTTGGCTGTGACTTGGATGCCTGGAGAGGTTACCTAGAACAGAAGCTAGACAGAGTAAGAGAAATAAAGTAGGTATTTATTAAAAAAGGCCTTCAAAGGTTACACCTTGGGCAGTACAAGAGCCTGGTGACCTTGGTTCACAGGCTGGAAAAGGATTGTTTTGTTTCAGCTGTGAAGAGAACTTGCTAACACTTTATATGAAGTTCAGAGTTATATACTAATGCAGTACAGAATCTGAAAAATATGAGAGCTAAAACTTCATTATCTTCAGTTCCTGCCCTGTCTTGGACCACTACTTGCCTCCAACTCAAATTTGGCTTTGGTCCATGCTCAGACAGTGAGTACCACAGCAGTCTGGCAGCAGTGAGGCTCTGGCCCCTACCTCTGGCCATGGCTTTGGTTCAGCCCATCTTGGGTTGAACTTTTTGGCTCTGGCACTGCCTCAGGTGGTGATTGCTGTTCTGTCCTGATACTGTTCCAGTCCCAGTAGGGATGTTATCTTGACTCTGGGCCCACCTTTAGCTGCAATTTTGGCTCTGGACAGTGCTTGGGCTTTGATTTTGTCTCTTCCCTATCTTGACCAGCAACTAAGGCCTGAGCCAAGCAGGGAGTTGTGATGTTGGCTCTGGCTCTGCACTGGTTTGCAGCTTCAGCTCCAGTCACATCTTGGATTGTGATTTCAGATCTGCCCCCTGCTTGGACCTTAACATCTACTCCAGTTCCATCCTGGGGCCCCAGTTTTGGCACAGATTCCCTGCTTTGATCACAGCATGTACTCTGGACTCATCTTGGGATGCCCAGTTGCAGGCCCAGCCTGCTCAGGCTTACAGTTGAGCACTGTCCCAGTTTCAGGTCCAGCCCCTTGGTGATGCTGTGCAGTGGAGTTACACATGAGGCAGGGAGCAGACAGCAGTGGGAGAGGTGGCCAAAGCAGCCACTTCCCTGCTGTAGATAGTGATGGATGTCTCAGTCTTAGTTTCACCAGATTTCGGAAGCTTTGCAGAGGTGGAGGGACCCACACCCCCACCCACCCTCAAGAGCCTGAAGGGACAGCCCTGACCCATGAGGATGCTGAACAGCGAGAGGTAAAAACACAAGCCCTGGTAGCACTGACTGAATGGTCCTACGGGCAATAGAAGGTGCTGCTGGGCTTCTCTCTGGGCTCTTCACCTCACCAAGGACTCCTGGCACTCACTGGGCACTCCCTTGCTTGGGTCACTTGTGGGCTGCCTCAGGGCCTCTTGGTGCTGTGCCCAAACTGCTTTCCCAGGCCATGGCACCTGCTCCCCTGTCCTTCTCTGCTGCTGAAGGCACTCACTGATGCTGTTCCACCTTAAGTTGCCACTATGAGTGTGCCAACTGTGCTGGCCTGGGCACCAGAAGGAGACGCTGTCCCCAGGTGCCCCTTGCCTGCCCCAGCCTGCCAGCAGAGTGCAGGCACACTGCCTCTTCCAAGGGTAGTGGCCCCTGGCTGCCAGCCATGCAGACTCACGCTAAGGCCGACTGTCACTAACAAGAACTGCACCTTAGTATCATGGCAATAATTTGTAAGTGAGATATAGAACAGAAGTCAACTTCAGCCTAGTTAAAACTGCAGCATGGCTGGAGCACCAAGTGGCCTTACATTCATTCCCTGGGCGGCCCAGGAAACTCCCCAGGTGCTCTCTGCACTAACAAGGCAGAGGTTCCATAGAAGGCCAATTTGAGACAAGACCATCAAGCATGTGACTAAAGCTTTTGTCACAAAAGCTCTCCAGGTCAGACTTCCAAAGTCTTGAAGATTTCTCCTCTGGCTTTGTATAAATGGATCCATGTAACTGTGCTTTGTCAACTGACATGCTGGGTGGAGGAAGTGGTTGTCCCAGAAACTCCTCAAACTTCTCCATGCTGCAAAATTAACCACCTACAAAGAGGAGGCACTTGGCAAGAGTCCCTGCGAGCTGTTCCTGCAGCTGCAGAAATGATCACACAGGACAGTCAACTCCAAGTCAACCAGCTTTTGTATATAGCACGAGTAGAGACGGATCAATAAACACTGGAGTGGGCACAGGCCGGCTGGGCAAGGGGAAGGGCAAGAAGAGGTGATGTAATGAACAAGTTCTACCACGTCTCAGGGCTAAAAACTCATCCTAGGACACCAAGGCGCCCCTGTGCAATCCCTGATGTGTGTAAGTTGCACTGAAAGGGTCCCATATGTGGCCCCACACTGAGAGTGACCATGCAATGTTACCGGGGCACACTTCGGGCCTTGCAGGATCCTGCAGGACATGGGTAACACTGCCCCCAAAAGTGGGAAATCAGAAGAAATGCCAACATCAGAAGACTGTGTGCAGGGGGACAGTAAGGAAAAGCAGACTAAAAGAGAGAAACAAAATAGAATCTATTAACTCTAGTCCTTAACAGTAGTATGTAGCAGTGTAAGAGTTCACAGAAATATTTTTTTAATAATTTTTATCAGAAACATGGCACTTTACATCTTCAGGTCACTGAATATACAATGATTATTCCTCACAACATCCCTGTGAGGTAGGCATTAGATTGCAGTTACTATTTAACATGTGGGCAGAGGCAGAGAAGTATGTAATGAATCCTGCACAATTAAGTTAATGAAGTTCAACTCACTTAAACATGGAGAAACCCTCAGTGACTTGAATGAGAACGGGACAATGGGGCACAGCTGATACTTCATCAGCTATATTTTTTTCACTCCAGTCGATTGCAATGCTCAGGGTCCAACTCTATTGCTTCCCCATATCCCCCCGAAAAAAAGCACCTTTGTTAAACAACTTACACATGCTGAGTTGCTACAAAGTGAGATCTGTAGTAGAAATAGGAAAAACAGACTTCAATTCAGCCTACATTTGAATAAAACTGAGAGAAGTTTGCCTGCCCAGCCAAATAGAACACTTTCAACTTTAGTCCTTTATGACATCTGAGACAGCATTTCAGCCTTCAGGTATGAATAAGTGTTTGCTTGACTTAATCTAGGGGAAAAAAGTTTGGTAGACTGTGATCGCTGTCTCAGAAATCATGCCTATTTTAGTCAAATTGTTTTACTGAGGGAGGAGGAACTTTGGGGTTTAACTCTAACTTTCCATGTGTTTAAAAAGCCCCTTAGTATAGCAATTTCTCAAAAAAACTCTTTCAAATTTTTTTTGTTTCAAAAATGAAACAGAGCAGGTTTGTAAACTTTAACACAATGAACAAATCCTAGTGTTTAATATACAATTATTGATTTTAATGACTTTGTACTGTAAATCAACTTCAGGAAACAAAGTATACTTGACAGTATGGCTACTGTGATTAACTCATCTTCCTATAGCTTTCAGTTGAGATTTCTGAAGAGATGCACTGTTCAAGAAAGATTCATAGTCTCAGCCCATAAACCACAGCAGCCTGGCTGAAGCCAAGGAAGCCATTGTAATGAATTCCTGCTGAGTAGCTCATCCATCAATTCCTTCATGTGCAGTATCAGTGACAATGGTCTGCTCCAAATTGAGAGATGATCACGATTGAAGAGGCTTGGGTCCACATGCTCTAAAAATCTAAACATGCTGCTCTTCCCAACAGAGAAATCTTCATTCTTATTTAATGGAAGACTCAGTCTAGTGGAACCATGGCTGTGCACTATGATGGGAGAAGAACAGAGTAGTGGCTCTTGGCAGAAATCGTCTTCATTTTGAGGAAGAGGGTGTGGGGGAAAAAAAAAAAAAGAGGGAAGAGTAATTCTTAACATTATTACCAAGGGACATGTTAACTTCTAATCTGAGATTCACTTTTCCTTCTGAAAATTGAAACTTTTAGGTCACAACCTCTTCCCCAAGGAACTTTAACCTTTAAATCCATGTAGCAATTGTTGTCTCCAGACAAAGGGTAAAAAATATAAAAGAAAAAAAAGAAAGAAAAGCTAAGAAGTGCACTTTGCATATCCTGCCTCACAAAGGGTTAAAGTGCTAAGTTTGATATATCCAAAAATTAAGCATCTCTCCTATTCCTTTATTTTTTTAAATGAAACTTTCTCTTTGGTTTCTTGTATCTTCCCTGTAATTTTATCCTTCGTTTCCTCCATCTTCTCTGTAATTTTATCCTTTGTTTCCCCCATCTTCTCTGTAATTTTATCCTTTGTTTCCCCCATCTTCTCCGTAATTTTATCCTTTGTTTCCCCCATCTTCTCCGTGATTTTATCCTTTGTTTCCCCCATCTTCTCTGTGATTTTGTCCTTTGTTTCTTCCATCCTGTCTTGTAGGTATTCCTTTACTGGTGGTGGTGTGGACATGTAGCCGTGCTTACGTAGGTATTTAACAGTGACAGATGTTCCTCCCAAAGTCACAGTGTATCTGGCAGGAGTTGCAATCTTAAAGAAACCAAAGAATACACCACATAGATAAAATAGGAAAATAACATCCAGCAAAAGGTATTTTTTTTATGTTGAAAATCTATTTTGACCAGTGTCAGATTCTAAAGATATCTTCAATTTATAAGGAAATAAGCCAGTTTACAGTGCATCCCCTAGAAATGCATACCGTTTACTTAAAGTATCATTTTGTCAGAGCCAGCAAGGGCATTAGACCACCCTTAAATAAACTCAGCACACAAACCCTCCCTGTGCAGCTTGTAGACAAGCATTCAGCATCTTGATGCAATTCAGAACAGACTGCATGTGAACACCGAGTTTCTTCCAACACTTCCAGGTCTCCCAGCTATTACAACATCTTTATATTTAACTGTATTTATTTATTGGTCTCTTTTAGGCAAAGGAAAAGTTGGAAAGAGTCGTACTTTCACATTTTGTTTGGGAAAGTAACCCCTTTGAAAACAGGCAAGAAGGACATCACTTTTAGAAACAAAACAAATTGAGTGGCATGTACAGCGAATACTGTACCTTGTTTTTGAATGGTCTGACATGTTTCAAGTTTCCCAAACACAGACTTTGCACATATAAAACAATAAAAGGAAACCCAAACCTGAATATAAGTAATTGATTCAAATGACAATGAAAATACTTGAGAGTGATGGACATCTAAGGGGAAGACAAAAAATCATTTAGGATAAAAATAACTGTCCTTTTATCTGAAATTCAATGAAGTGTTTAGACTTAACCTCTTTGTCCCTGCTAATTATGTCAGGGATACAGAAGAATAACTTAACTGTCATCTCAGAAGGCTGCAATACTTCTGCAGCAAAGAAGTTATTTTAGAAATACAGATAGACTCCTTGAAGGAACACAGGACACATATCAACTTGCATGGGACTATTTTTACCACAAAATGAATGCTTAAGTACACGTAGGTATCGAAGAAAGCTAATTAATTCTTTCTGCTGTAAACAAGTAAACCCTGTTTAGTTCACCAGGCAAGACTTAGAGCTTATTTACAAACTATAATTATACTTACTTTATACAATGCATATGCAGTTAGTGCATTTCCACTCTGGGAATTTTTCAGGATGTCTACTACACTGTCTGGTAAGCCAATCAGCTCTAGGAATGGAACGACATTCACCCCACTATAAAAGAGAAAAACATTGGTAACTTGAATGGGAATTTGAAACCTGAACAGTAATTTAGAGTACTATTTCTTTATTACACAAACTTCATAATTTGAAAACAAAGTGGTTTTTTATCTAAGCAATAAACTTACAAGATTTATGTTTCTGACCATAGGAAAATTAATGTTCTTTTCAGCATTTCAAAAGGTGACCCATTTATATTATCTCTGTTGGATGGAATGGTTTCTAACTTACCTGTGTCCCAGTTTATGTTTGAGGTAAGAAGATGTAATGGTGGTAAGACAGCTACGCAGGTTCCAGCTGTGCATGTTCAATTTCATGCTCTGTTATGCCTAAAATTACCTTCTTTTTCTACTAAAATTTCAGACAATGTTCTCCATTCACTTCTAAATATATCAAACATGGAATGTGGCAAAAGAAAAGGAAGCAACATGTTACATAGACAAGACTTCAGGGGCTTTGTGCTCAGTTCTTCTACTGTGTCAATATAAGCTGTCAAGATGGTGGAGGGAGCTCCTATCACAATTTCTTTCTATTTGACATCCAGGAAAACACCAAAAGAGAAAGGAAAGCTCATCTTTATATTATAGAAGAAAGCTACACACAGTTATAGAAGACCTGAGTTTCCAATATTTTCTATTTCTATCTAATTTTTTAAGCATTCTTCTGAGCATGCAATCACTTCAGCATCAAGAATAGTAACAGGCAGTAATTTACCAACAGTTACTAGAACCTACAGTCTGAGTAGAGAGTAGGGAATTCCCAGAGTAGGGAATGGAGATCTAGTAGGAGCTGAAAGACAGCTCTAACTGTGCCATTTCATAAACCACTGCTGTTTAGTCTTTATGATCAGTCATTCTGAGAGTTATTTTTCGACTTCAAGAGAGCACTGCTCCTGTGATATAACTGAAGCTTTGTTATAATTAGTTTAATTAGTTTCTAGTTGAATATTTCAGTTGTTTTCATCTGCCAAATATCTCCTTTAGCAGCAGGCTTAGGAGTTTCAAGAAAAGTAATCTTCACTCAATGTGAAATGTCTGGACATAAGCATCAACCTGAATTTATTCAAAGCAAAATATTTTTATAGTTCAAGACCTTTATTCCTCTGACATGAGCTAAATTTAGAATGACATTTGGATCTATAGCTCCCAGAAAGGGCAATTATGCCAGCTGGTTAGAGTAACTAAAACAAACACTTGTGCAGTAAGGCATTCTGATGTCAGAGTTCCATCCTTGCCACCACAAACCCCGTTGTTTCATGCTTTCTATTATTAAATATACAACACCAGCAGTCCAGAGATAAACATTTGCTTATATTTAGAAAACTATTTCCAGATAAATAAAACCTCTTTCATCTGAACTAGCAAACTAGCAGCTCATAATTGATGTAGTAGTTTTTTCTGATAAATGCCATTTTCCAGAATTGTATCTAGCATATGCTGTAACTAAAAAAAACCCTAAAATTAGAATACTTAGTTTATACCTTTTTTTTTTTTTTTAAGCACACAAATATTTAATTTCCAATTAAAAAGTATGGTCTACAGCAGCAATTTTTTCAGTGGATGGCAGGAAAGACAGGAAACAGAAACAAAAAAGGAGGGGATACACATTGTGAACAGCTAAGGGAGGTAAATCCATGAAATGAAAATCCAGTTATGAGGAAGGACTGGGGATGAAGTCCAAGGGCAAAAAAAAGGTCTATAAAGATCTCAACTAGCCATTCATAATCAGGATTCCAAATCCCTATCTTTACCTTTTGAGAGATTACTAATAATTTCAATGCTGTTTACATCCATTCATCATTTTGGAGAGATGAGCATTCCTGTAAATGTCAGCACCATACCTGGTACACAGCAATAACTGCATGGTAATAGTATCTACATGACACTCTCATGAATCCTATATACTTTCAACATTAACCTTATGCTTTAGTCAAAAATGTAGCTACATTTCTAAGTATAAAGGCACTTTTTAACAGGCAATAATAATTTATATGTCCATTCACTAGATCTCAATTCAACCATGGTATTGGGCACTGCAACAAAATACCAACTTACTTCATGGCTGCATAGTAAAAGGATCCAAACCATACACTGGAAGTCACAAGGTGCACCGGAACCATGACTTTCCCATACTGCTTAAAAGTTTTCTTGAACCTCTGAACAAGACTAATTGATTTATCTTGTAATGGATCAGGTTCTGAAGTATCTGACTCTGCAGGGCTCTGCTTGGGCACATCAGTGGCCGAAGGCAAAGGATTTCTCTCTTCTGGTACTTTGTGAGAAGTGTTTGCTGGCTGTGATGAAAAAGCAGTTTTCTTTGAGGCAAAGTGAGCTGCACCTGCATGAAGACATCGTTTAGGAGGGTCCAGTGCCAGAACCACTTTGCATCCCACATTGGGCAGCACAGACTGTCCTTTTAAGCACTGAAAGACACCGGTGCGAGGGAAGAACCAACACGTCCCATGTGCCAGCTGAGATGCAGAGTGGAACAGACTCCGCTGCATTTTGGAGAAGTGTGGATGAAGTTTCTATAAAGAAGAAACAAGAGTAAACAAACCTCATTTCAATGGTGTGATTTCTACTTGCTCCAATGCCACTTACAATTCCCAAATTTTAAATGGCTTTCTATTCTACTTTAAAGAGGTTTTCCTTGTCTTTCTTTGCAGAAATAGTTACGTTCTGGAATGAAGGAAATAATTTTCTCACTTTTTCAGCATTCTGAACTAAAATAGTCCCTTCACATAACATACTCTGCTCCTCACTGCTAAAATGATCGCAATACTCCCAAAAAACATTCTTAGGAGTTTAGGAATCTACTTACTTCTACTGCTTTTATCTACATAACCTGGCACAGCCATTGAAAAGTTACCCTTAAACTTCACTTACAGTAGCATCTGATAACTTGAGTGAACCTTGAGCGTACATAATATGTATTATTATGCATTATAAATTCACTGACGTAAGTGCAATTAAAATTTATTTTTGGTGTCAGTGCATTCTTAGTTTTGGTAAAATTTTTCATGTTCTATATTATTTTCAATAGAAGTTCATAAAATTGAAAAAGTCCAATAGAAATAATTATTAATGATCAAGCAATAGCCTAAATAGTAACAAATGTAACTGTAACAGTCTGTCAGTAACATTTGTCAGGAAGGAGGAAGGTACTGTTGAATGTCATATATTAACATGAGCAAAACTGAATTGCAATTTTCCAAACACTGCAATGCAAAGAATATTTTAAAACTGTGGAATAACCCAGTTAACTTTATGATTTTTAATACTTACCAATTACTCCTGAAAGTTTGAAATAACTATTGAGAGCTTCCCCACAAAGAAGAAAGGAATTTAGTTTTGCATGCGTAGACATCAAGAAGTAATTTTTACCCCCCAGAAAGCATGCTTTGAAACTGTGAAATACTCTTTCCTTTCCTTTATTCAATGGTTGCAAGTTACAGAACTAGCACTCCTTCCCTTCCAAAAAAAAAAAGGTGATGCTAATTGATGTAACAAATGCCACTTAAGTTAGTTACATTACAAGTTTTGTACATTACTAATGCTTTTCCATTTTTATTTATCACAATTCTTTATCCAAACTAGAAATCACTGAAATTTAATTGAAACGTCACATATGCTTTCTCTTCACCTTAGATATATGCCAGGTGCTTTAGCAGTGAATTTTTCTAGGCTGCAGAAAATGATCAATACTTCCTAACACAGGAGGAAGTTTAAAAAAAAAAAAGTGAAACCATACATACCCTTTATTACTTTCTAGATATGGTAAGGTGTGTATCTGCAAAAAGTTGCAACTCTTCCACTAGTTCCCCACCTTTCAAATATATGTCTTGAACTCATTGAGGCCCCTGCTAAAGTGAAAAAAAGGCACATTTAGAGAAATAGCAAGAAGAGCAAATTAATCCCATGAAGATCTATTTCTGGTCAGCCTGAAACCTTGCAACTGAAGAGGTATTGGTGTAAATTCCCTTTAGAATACTGACATGCTAATGGGAGAATTTTTTCTCTGTAATTTTAGAAGTTCCTCAACTTTGAATTACTGTTCTCTTCCAAGAGAGGACAGTTTCATAATCCAAATGGATCTGTTGGAACAGTCCTGCCTGTATGTTTTCTAGGTAGTTTTATGCTACTGTTGTACTTGAATTAATGGAAATTACTAGAATTACAATGTTTGATGTGGGGAGAAGACAAATTCCCAGGTTTCGAACTCCCTTGGAACCTCTGCATTGCTTGTGACACACAGACACACACTTTTGTTGAACTCCTGCTAACAGGAGGTACTGCATCAATGGGGAAAAAAGGAACTTGTGTCATACATGAAGCAGTTACTCTGTCCTGTTGACAGAGTATGAACTTGGTGGGAGTCAGGAGGTGCTGCTGCTGCTCATGGAGCAGTAAATCAGCTACAGGTACTGGCTCTCCACAACTCAGTTTTCTGTAAGACTTCATTGGAAGCAGCAATTGCTTGTGGTATCTCTAGTTTTACAAGAAGCAGAGATTCTTGCTTACTTCTGAAATCCAAATGCAATTGCTTCTCAAAACAAGAAGTAGTGAAAGCACTCAGTAAAACTCAAGTGTTCAGATGGCACTCCATCATACACCAACTACTTAACTGATTTATAGAAATTGTAACAACAAACTTGGAACATGACAACTGCATTCCTTGCCTACTGCCACTTACAGGTCTTTCCTGAGGGATAACATTCTCTACAGAGAACTGTTTTCCTCTCTCACTAATAGTACACAGCACTGAGTGTCTGCCCTAAGTAGATTTTCTCAATATCCAGCCAGCAGACTCAGCAAAAGGCATCCACCTATGGGAATCTGGAGGCTCTTGATTCAGACTTCTACTGTTCACCTGTACCCTATTGAAAAATACCTGGTTCAAACAAGCTTTGCAAATTGCAGCATGGGGGAAACCATAACTTTGAATAATTTATGTTATTAACAGGACACTGCATTCCAGCAGCCTTGAGAAGAGATCATTCTTCAGCACAGGACTGAGAAGCTGAACAAGCATTTCTGAATTTTCCCATTCCTTGTAGTGTATTTACAGCAGCACTTCTCAGAGCACTGTTTCTAGGTTTTGCATTCTAGCAGTGTCCCAGCACCTCTGACCCAGCACAGTGGCTGCAGAACATCTGGGGAGGAAATGGTTCCATTCTCCTGAGTGTGGGTCACCACTGTGTCCAATGCTTGTCAGGCAGCACATGACACTGCTGTGATCAGTAAATGAGTTTCAAGGTCTTTGCTCACCCAGTTACATGCACCATGTAAAACTTAAAAACAGAATGTCACCAATGGCTTTAGAGCAGAGAAAGTTTTGGGGCTATTACAAGACTTTCCATGCCACTTTTTGTTCCTGCATTCTCAGATGGACTTGAAAGTCATTAATTAAAGGCTTTTCTTCTCCATGATGCATGACCTGGCAGGTCAAAAGGAATGTTATCTAAACATCTACAGTAGACTCTGAAGAGGTTTTGCACCTTGTAAGCAGATAGTATGGTTCTAGTTGAAATTCTGCATAACTGCTTACTGGTTGTTTCTCCACTTTACAATGTGGAGAAGCACAATAGCTTGATAGATAAGGAAAGGGTAAGATATGACAGTGCTTATGTTTGAGAGGATAGAAGAAAACATTTTTTGAAACAAGGTAAAAATTTTCCTAATGACCTTACTGTGTTTCACAGGGAAGTGCTTTGCTTATTTAAATGAACAAAGGAGAGACCTTTTGAAGTGTTGGTACATTGAGTATTACACTGCTGTCCAGAAGCACTGGCATGAGGGAACTATTATAAAGGTTACAGCATGATGTAGGAAAGGCACATGAATAAAGGAACACATTAATACAGCATTAATAAATTAATTTTAAAGAAACAAATATTTTTAAAGGGGTGATGGGTGCAGCTGCTCAATTGTACTTTAGTTACTTGGCTCAACAATGCAAACAAATTTTTATCAGGACATATAAAGTACACAATTATTATGGTTGGAGATCCAAATAAATATGAAACTAACTGTTTCATCCCTCTAAAACGTGAGATGAATACAGAGAAACTTGTCATTTAAGAAAATTAGTGAGAGGAAGTTCCTAAAACCCTGTGCACTCAACAGGCAGCAGGAAGTGTGTCAACCTATGGATTTGAGACACAATTTCTTCTCCAAGTGTAACACTTCTCAAAGAAATTACTGGAGCTACAAAAGCTATACAACTGCCCCTGTAACTTTAGGTTGTTAAGAACACTCAGATTCTAAGGAAGTCAGGGCAGTAACCTGAATGTTACCCACAATTGCACCTAGTGACTTTTGAAACATTGCTTTTTAATTTTAGTGTGTTTAACATTTTTCCTGCTGTTACATCATGCTGCAAAGATACAGAAAAGGACAAGAAGGTACAAGCTCCAAACACCAAGGTGAGAAAGCACTTACCTGTGGGGTGGAGCAGGGGGAAAGGTGTTTTAAAGCATCTTAGATTACTTTATTAGTTTTTTCTTAAAAATGCCACAAAGAAAAAAAAAATCTGTCTAAGGATAAATATAACTCAAGTTCTCTGCTCCAAGGATTCCATGTGGTCAGTCACAGAATAGATATCAGCTACAGAAACCATGAAATGCTACACAGACACTTGTGATATGGTCTCCTCTTCAGCACAGTCACATCCCAGCTAACTATTTAGTAGGATCTCCAGCAGACTGTAAATTGAGCTGTAGAGATACTGGCTGTTCAAGACAAACTCCTGGTTGGGATTCTTGGACATCCAGTTAATTCCTAAAGGCACCCCTGTCTCGTGGTGAGCTGTTAAGAAGGCCTCTGACATCAAGGGAGTACTCTAGGGGCCTCTCAAGGAAAAGAACAGATCAGCTTCTCATTGCAGTGCTGAAGGTTTTGGTTAGGAAACTTCTGTACTCGTGTTATAATTCAGATCAGCTTTGGCATGAATCTGATATACTACAAGAGCATCCTAGCTCTTGCATTTGCTCTACTTTCCAGTGATAATTAGGAAGTAGATATTAGATTTGCTTTTTGTTCCCGAGGACAAAAAAAGTTCAGGAATTTTAAATGCCACAGAGCTGGTTTATGTGGCTGTCACAAACTCATTGGCTTTGGATGTGTGCTAACACGTTCTATACCAAAAAAACTCTGGGAGATCTTTGGAAAACACAGAAGTAACAGGCCTGGCCAATACAGGTATGGCAAAGGCTGCTGTGGATATTTACTGCTGGAAAGAGAAAATGTGTCAGATACTGTCAGATGAAACTTTCATCAGGATAATTTGTCTAAAAATGGTTACCCTGCTACATTTAATGTTTTTTGAGTTATCAGAAAAATTAAAATATAAGAAGTTGGCAGTGCATAAAAGATGACAAAAACTTAAGTTCATTTGTAAAAGAGGTCAGAAAGCATCTGAGGGAATTGAGGGTATAGTATATGTAGAGAACACTGGATTATTTTCTCAGTTATACCAGAAACACTCTGGACACAATATGTAAATATGGATGACTTTAAAGCATTTTCACTTGTTCTGTTACTGTTTAAAAAAAGAACATTAATTATACCACAGGAGAGTTCCCAATGAAAATCCATGAGCTTTTTCTACTCCCAAGGCACCTTTCTATGGAAACAGAGAATTAATTTACATTCTTGTCATATTTAGTGTAAAATCTAGAAAACTTTGAGAATTGTGTGTGGCAGACACAGCAGAATTTAGAAAGGAAACAAATCAAGTTTTCAGAAATCCTTTTCAACTCATCTTTCAGATGGCATAAAAAGCAAATACAGAGCTCTCATCCAAGCAGCTCTGTTTAATAACAACACCACCATACTGCTTACTTTTTTACTAAACATAATAAAAAACCCCCAAAGCTTGTTTTCAGATTTAACTTGTTCTTTTCAAGAACTCATTGACAGCATATATAAAAAAACCCCCAAAACTGATTTTGCCAAGCTTATAAACCAAAATAAGAAAATAGGAAAACCACAATTGAACTGAAAACATATATGGGTATCCTAAAAGTCTGGGAACATATTTTAAAATAATTTTAAGACTAGTTCAATACATGCAAAGCATTGTTTTTCTTAAATTTAATGTAAAATAAAACTATAAACCTCTTGGTAACTGGAAAGGGTTGGTACAGCATGGAGTCACTAAGCATGGATAGGAAAGTGGCAGTGCACAGGGACTTTTTATGCTTTGTATTAATACCTTGAGTGCATGAATGAACGTTTAGAATTTCTATTTTGATCTTTACTACTTTTGCAGTATTACTCAAACTATCTGTTATTCATTCTAAACTAAGAAAATTGCTTATAATTTGAAGTTTGGGCATCATTAGCTGTGTGGTTTTGTCTACCACTCAGGACTGTCTGAAAATATAACACCACATTTTAGGTTAAAGGGAGTAATGCAAAATAAGTCACAGTGGAATTTATTTAAAACTTGGTAAAATCATGTTAAAAAGGACAAAAGACTAAACCTTTGCAGACAGACAACCCTAAAGCATTAGCCCCACCCTACCTCTACACTACTTTCACTTAGTAAATGCTATGCTATAACTGATCATATTATTACAACTCATACTGCTAAGTGGAGATAAGACAACAACTTTGTTAGTCTTATTTTACCTAAACTACTCTTCTTGCTAAAACACCCTGAGCAAAATCAAAAAAGTAAAATAAACTTTTTCACAGTCCGTATACACTGAGTAATCTTCACTGCTACAATCTTCCGATACTCAAACATTAAAAAGGACAAGAAGAAGTAGCTTTAGCAAGACTAAAAGATATTGCAGACATGTGTAAAGTCTGCACACTGGATTCAGAGGACAAATAAAGCAGGAGAACGTAATGCAATGCCTGTGTGTTGAATTATACATCTGGAATGCTAAACAGGAGCCTTAGCACAGTCAATATGTCCATGGTAACTCCATTTTCCTCTGGGATGGAAAGTACTGGATCTTAAGGTTGCATGTAGCTGGCCATTATATGAAAATGTGAATGCTCTCTCTCAAATGCTTCTAAAAGAAAGGATCACAATCAGCTGTACTGCTTTCTGCTCTTCAGAACTGTTTTTAATACCTGGTGCTATTCCATCTGTTACCGCTGGTTCCTTCTTTCACAAGTTTCGTTCTGCCCTCTACTGAATTTTTATGTAAGTACAACTCAACAAAAAGGTTTCTGCTGTGTATGATTCCATCCAACAAGTGCTGCTGGATCATCCTCTATCAGTTCCAGAGCCTCTCAGATTATAGGCACATGTCAAGGAAAAATTTGGCTTTTAAAGTGCTATCTGGTTTGATTTTTTTGGGTCCATTTGTCACTCTACAGACATGTCTGCAATAAGCAAGGCAGAGAAATTATGCTTATAGATTGCAACTAAGCTTAAAAATAGGCATATTATATATCTATGCTAAAAAAGGCCAAAAAAAGCCTTATGTTAGTTAAAAGCAGGGGCTGTATTAATCTGCTTCTTCACACTACCTTCCACTTTAGGCTAATGATAAAACTAAGATCTGATTCTCTTTCTACTCCACTTAGGTAGTACCTTTCTGTAGTACCTGAATCCGAAGGTATCAGTAGTTCATTCCTCCTAGAACATTTGTGGTTGTCTCTCAGAGGGTTTCCAGCCACAGGGCCCTTGCCATGCAGGTGTGGGGGCTGTAGGGGCATGTGTGTAGTGGTCTGGTGTACAAACCAGAGGAAAGCTTCCTCTGGATAACTAACAGGGGCTGGAAAGGGACTTCACATAAGCAAGCCTCAGATCTGCAGTTTCCTGCATATGACTCTGAACTCCCTCAGGAAAAAAAAAACCAACCCACAACTGAACTGATGAGGGGTTAATGTTAAAACACAAACACAAAAATACACAGATCAGTTTTCTACACTTCATCAAAACATTATTTGAGAAGCTCTTAGGATCTTCCCTCTCAATAGTACACTGTATTTTATTTGATGAATTCCTCACCTCTTTCAACTCACTGAGCATCTAAAGTGTTTTGACTCTACACTTTAACACACGCTGAAATGCACTGGAAATATGGTTATTAGTTCTATGTTCAGAGCTCAGGTATTTCTTTTATGATGAAATTCAGAGCTGCAGTGCACACTCATTTTCACTAATAGAGTCATCAATGAGAGTCAAAAGGTTGCTGCCAAAAACTGAACTCTTGCTCAAGACTTCTTGCTACTTGCAACTTGGATTCTAGCAGCCAAGTTCATTTTTTAATTCATAGCTTTTCTGGTCACTCAGCACATCACTGATATAGACAGTGTGGATTATAATAATTATTATTTAAAGTCTTTGGAATTTTAATAAAATATTTTTAAATGAAAAATGTAATGAAACAATTAGAGACACACTGCAGATACAGTGACTTTTACAAAAACAGATGGTGCTGACACAAATAAAGTTCAGCCTTTTTTGCCTAGATCTGTTGGGTTTGTGCAGCAAGGTTCTGGTGGAGGGTGGGCTATACGGGTGGTGTCTTTGAGAAGCTGCCAAAAGCTTCCCACATGTTTGAGAGAGCCAATGCCAGCCAGCTCCAAGAGAGACTCACTGCTGGCCAAGGCTGAGACCATCAGTGATGGTGGTAGAGCCATGGGATAACACGGCTAAGAAGGAAAAAAAAAACTGTTGCAGAGATGTAATTGAGGCCAGGAAAGAGCAGAGTTGAGAACATGTGAGAGGAACAGCCCTGCAGACACCAAGGTCAGTGAAGGAGGAGGGAGAGGTGCTGCAGGCACAGGAGCTGGGACAAGCCAGCAGTCTGTGGTGCAGACCACGGTGAGGGAGCCGTGTCCCTGCCGCCCATGGAGGTCCAGAGAGGAACAAAGATCCACCTGCAGCCTGTGGAGGAGCCCATGCCAGAGCAGGTGGATACCAGGAGGAGGCTGTGACCCTGTAGGAAACCCACACTGAAGAAGGTCCTGTAAGAACCTGGGGCAAGAGGAGTCCATGCTAGAGCAGGTTAGCTGAGAGGACTTGTGATTCCATAGGGGATCCATGCTGGAATGGGCTACTCCTGGAGGACTGCACACAGTGGAAAATGACCCACACCAGAGCAGTTAATGAAGAACTACAGCTCATGGAAAGAATTCATGTTGGAGAGTTTTGTGGAAGACTGTCTGCCATGGGAGGGACCTCCTGCTGCAGCAGGGGAAGAATTTTCCCCCTGTGGAGGAAGCAGTGGCAGAGAAAACATGTGAGGAATGGATTGTAACCCCCTTCCCTGTCCTCCTGTGCCACTGAGAGGAAGAGCAGGGAGAGAACTGGAAGTACAGTTACACCCAGTAAGGAAGGAGGAGTGCCAGGAAGAAATGTTAGGATTTGTTTCACCTCTCATTTCCGTACTCTGATTTGACTGGTAATAAATCAAATCAATTTCCCCACATTGGGTCTGTTTTGCCCATGACAGCAAGCGATGACTGATCTCTCTCTGCCCTTACCTCAGCTCAAGAGCCTTTCATTGTATTTTCTTTTCCCTGGCCAGCTGAGGAGGGGAGGGGTAGAGCAGCTTTGGTGGGCACCTGACATCCAGCCAGAGTCAAACTACCACACCAAACTACAGAATACAATCTTAGATATTCAAATACTTTATCATGACTAATTATAAAAGGCATTTATTAGGAATATACTTAAACTTTGATCTTAGAATCAGCTTTGTACAGCCTTCTGCCCCACCTTCCACGGTGACTACCAAACCTGTTTCATTTCTAGCCTTGATAAATGCCATTTTTGCCACCTTGGATCTTTACAGGTCTTGCCTCATTGTTGTTTCTTCTCTCCATAACCCAACAGCAAGCAACAGTACTATCTGTAATAATACATTAAGGGCAAATTATATTATGTAATAATTTTATAAGACACTTAACAAGCTCTAAGTACCAAGTCTTTTACTCATCAAATTCACCCAAAATGCTTCTAAAGATGCCCAGAAAACATTCTCAAGGAAGAACTCTGGAGCCTTACAATTAGAAACAAAGTAGGAATAAAAGTAAACCAGCGTGAAACTGGAAAAAAAACATCCCAGCTTCCATAAAAACAGAATTCACAGTGGAAGCATTGGGTTCAAGATTTTTTCTTTTATTCTCTCACCACATTTATTTCACACTTTCAAACACTGAAAAGCTGTCATTTTTCCCAGCAAAAAATACAGAACGTTCATCTTTCAGCAGAATTACTGTTGGCAGACATTCACTTCCAGTACAAATCTTTTCTAAATATTCAAAGTAAGTGCTGAATTCTCTGTTGTGAATTCAAATTTCTCCATATGGGGAAATATGTGCAGTATCAATCAGAATATCTTGAAAAATTATGTGTGAAGAGGCTGATCATAACATTTACAACACACACACACTCAAAACCAGTCTTCATCTAATTTTCAGTAAACGCTATTCCCAACATCTCTACAAATGAACGTGAACAATTCTTATAAAAGAAATATTATTTTTATTAAGGTCTTGGTACCTGAGTGGCTACACCTTCTTGCCCATTATTCAAGTTTACTGCCTTACACAGCATTTCTTGCACAGAGGCATGCAAACAACAAAATTACACCATCTCCAAGTGTCAAAGTGCATCAGATTTAGAGCTGTGTCTTTACACCAGAAGGAGCTCTGATGAGACTTTAGTATTAGAACCCTAATAACATTCCTATTCACAGTCTGAAGCAGCAGCATTACAACACTGCTGTATTCAGATTGGGAAAGGAATCCTGTGACTGCAACACTGCAGCCTTTGCAAGCACACTGCTTTCTGCCAGATGTCATCAACAAGGCCCAAGGCTTGTGGCTCAGCACAGAAAGATCTCTCATCAGAAAGTACTGTCCTATGGCCTGAGACAGCAGGAAGCAAAGGTTGCCAACTAATTTTAACATCAGTAAAGCCAGTTTTCAAATTCACAAAATATTAAGAGAGAATAGTTAACTGCCTGGTTCACGCTGGGGCTAAGCACTACCACTGCAGTTAAAGATAAGTGCTGTCACGTTTTACTAAAATCTTTCACCAGCCACTTTTGGAAGAGACTCGCTGCATTTTTATTTCCAACCCACAAAATTAATCCATTGGAAAAAAAGTTATTGATTTGTTTTATAATTTTTTATGAGCACCTGACTGTATTAACAACCACTCCCTTGCTCCATCCCTCTCCTCAAGGACATGGCAAGTCCTAAAGAGCTGCAGGAGATATCTGCTGCAATGTTCTACAAAGCCACAATCACAGCCACACAACTTGTTTGGTTTACATAAGAACTGTTACACAGGATCAAGGTCAATTCTCAGGACAAGATAAAACAGGAGATGCAAGGAATTAAAATTTATAGCCCATCTAAGTGTCCCTTTCATTTCCTGATGTGAACAAACAGAGCTTTACCATCCAGATGAATTTATTTCCAAGGGGCAGGGTCATGTCTGGAAACATAACAAAAAATGTGGCTCGTTTGAAGAGGATAAGAGGAAAACAGAGTGATGGAAGGCACTGGGCTACAAAGGGTTGGAGATTTTTAGAGGGAGCACAAAGTTCCAAACAGTAAATCCTACTGTGAAATGCCAATGCCTAAAAGATGTGGCTTCAGTCTTTACCAGACAAAAAGTCCTAGGCAGGCACACCACTCTTGCCTGTCAGCACCTGCTTAAATCACAATTTTCTGGACAAAATTTAATATGGACAAAGCGTGTTGGACTTAACACACCTGTACTGGTACCTTCAAGACTCAACTAAATTTATGAAAATAGAATCACAGGTGTCATCAGAATAGATCATAAGGATTTTTTAACTGAATAATAACATTTTACTCTCACTGGAATTATACTGTCAGGGACAAAAAGAATAATGTGTGTTTTTTAGAGGTGTCACGATTCAAAACTCAAAAATTAGGAAAAGGTTCTGTAACTTAAACAGTGCTCTTTTTTGTTGTTGTTATTGTCCCACTGCACAATCCATTCCTCTCAAGTAAAAAAATCTACAGGGGCATACCATGACATAATAGTCATTAAGAATCTCTGACCCTGAGTTTGATCCCTGATCTAAAGTGATGGAACTGGGTAGTTACCTATCAGCATATCAAGGTTAAATCCTTATGATCCATTCTGATGACATTTGGCTGTCCAGGAAGATTCCCAGCAGGTTTTGGGCCCAGGTCTCAGTCCTTTCAGTGATTTCATTCCATTCCTAATACTGAAATATTGATGATTATGAATTTGCTTCAGCATCTAATTTTGAAAATAAGTTCATCTTCAGCTATCTGATTTAACACCAAAAAGAACTATGTTGGATTGTCTTTCCAACCTGCAGGACTAAACTGATTACAAGGAATTTGCTGAGATTCCATTAGCAGTTATACATTTTTAAAAATCAGTGTTCTTCCTGCTCTTGTTGTTGAATTTCTCATGCCCTTGTCTTCAAGACTAGAAAAAACTCCCTGCAGATCCAGAAATGTGCCAAGATGCAAACTGAGGGCTCTTATCTGACATTAGGGGACATCAAGAACTCCCGTCCTGCAAAAACACCACACTTCAGTTTCCAAGTGATACCTATGAGCATACACAAGAGGTGGGCTGGTTTACCTGCAGAAAAGACCATCTACAGCAGGAGAACTACACAGAATCTTTTAGAAACCAAGCCAGATCAAAACTTTTCTTGCAGCTGCTATAGCCTGTGAAGCAGACCTGCACACAGTCACACCAGACAAGTCTTTAACTTCTTACATTCCTTACAGACTCCTTAACAGTCTGAATTTATCTACTCAGTTTTTGCCATGTGGAAGCCACCTGATATCCACCTACCCAAATCACCAAATGATTTATTTTTTTTATTCCCTGATGGAAGTGCCTTTTAGACAGTGAGTGTAATTCAGTAACGCTGCCACAAGGGTCAGTCGTGCCTTTTTTACCTCAAACAGCCATTAAACAGAAAAGGAGATCAACACCTGCTGTCACCCCACCTCCATGGAGATGGACAGTGGGGACATACTATCCTCTGTGCATGCAATTCCCACACTGAAACAGCTGCAAGTCACATAAGCACAGGCAGCAAAACACATTCCAAATGAGGAACCTGCACCCTATCTCTTCCCAAAGCAGCAAAACTTTGGCAAACCATTTTATGTTTATACTTGTACCAGCAATGACACCTTGGGGTAAGCTGAAGAACACTTTCAGTTTAAGAACTGGCTTTGGTAAGGAATTCTAGGAGACTTCATGTACTGCTGTCCAATGTTAAGTTTTCTTTTTCAGGACAGTTGGTAGAGGGAATTTTGTTAATAGACATTAGTGAGGCTGAAGTAGTTTGTAATAGCTGACATAGATCCATGTTTCACTTAACAGCCTTAACAAAAATTCTGATGACTTCTCTGACTCCCTGGATATATTTAATTAACACGAGCGGATTACTAATGAGAAACATAACAGGGGACAATAAAACATTTGTACAGTCACTTCAAGCTTTCTGAAAGGACAAGACACAGGCATGTCTAGAAAAAGAACCCCCTTAAGGGGCATAAGCCACCCGCGGTCCTTCAGTGGTAACATAGAACCACGGAATATGCTGACTTGGAAGGGGTCCATCAGGATCATCGATGTCCTCTGCACGGCCAACTCCTGGCCCTGCACAGGACATCCCAAGAATCACACCTTGTGATTGAGACTGTGGCCAAACGCCTGAGCTCTGCCAGGCTGGTGCTGTGACCACTTCCCTGGGGAGGCTGCTCCAGTGCCCAGCCATCCTCTGGGTGAAGAACCTTCGCCTGACATCCAGCCTAAACTTCCCCTGACACAGTTTCGTGCCGTTCCCTTGGCTCCTGTCACTGGGCACCGGGGGGCCGGGATCGCCGCTGCCCTTCGTAAAAAAAGTCACAGCCTGAGCTCCCACCCCCAAATCCCTTCCTGTCCACCCAGATGCTGCAACAGCAGCCCACCGCGGAACACCCAGGCCCATCCAGCGTCACCTCCCTACCAGGAGATCTCTCTTTCCACCCCGCTTTCTTGGGTCGCGGCCGACATCCTTCAGCGCCGGGCAAGGCGGACTGGTCCAAGGGAAGGCAGCCGGGAGGAAGGCGCCAGCAGCCCAATCCCCCCACAAGCCGGGGCGGAGGGGGATCCCTCCCGATTCCGCGGGTCCCGCCGCTCCCGCCCCCGCCGCGCGGGTACCTCGTGCCGGGCCCGCGCCGCTCCTCAGGGGCCCGCGCGCCTCGGGCACGCGCCGGTGGCACCAACGGCCGCTCCCGTCACGCCCACCCCCCTGCGCTCCCCGCCCGCCCCGCGCAACGTGCGGCGGCGCCCGTCCCCACCATCACCTTCAGGCCCGGCGGCGCCCTCCCACTGCGCAGGCGCGAGCACCGCCCCCCTCTCGCACGGCCCCCTGGGACTCGTAGTTCCTCTGCCCCTGCTGAGACACCGCCACCTTTCACAGACCCAAGTTTGGAAGTGACCTTTAAGACCACCCTGCCCAATCGTCAGTCCGGCACTGCCACTGTGACCCCCTAACCCAAATCACCCGGCGCAAGGGCCAGGCGTCTCTTAAACACCTCCAGGGAGGGCGACTCCACCACCTCCCTGGGCAACCTATTCCAACGCCTGAGCATCCTCACAGTGAAAAACTTGTTCTAGTATGTAATCGAAATTTCCCCTCTCCCAGAGCTGGCATGCTGGAAGAAGCTGGTCCCAGCTCACTACGCCCTCCAGTCAGGCAGTTGTAGAGAGCGATAAGGTCCCCCCGAGACCTCCCCTTCTCCAGGCTAAGCAGCCCCAGCCGCTCCTCACAGGACTCCGCGCGCCGCCGCGTTTTCCCGCTCCCTTTCCCCGCGGTCCCTCCCAGGACGTGACGCCGCCGTGGGGGTCCGTCACTTCCACAAACAGGGATGGCGGAGCGCTGAGCCGGGTGAGTGCCGGGCCGGGGCCGTGCAGGGCCGCCTTCCCTGCCCGCGGGCGGACCGGCGGCCCGGCCGAAGCTCTCGGCCTCGCCGGACAGCGGGGCCGGGCGGGCCGCAGAGAAGCCACGGGCGCCGCCGCCCGGTTAACGGGAGCGGAGGCCCTGAGGCCTCCCAGCCCCGTCATGGGGGAAGGGAAGGAGGGAAGGGAGAAAGGAGGGGGCGGGAGCGTCCCGAGGCCGGCGGGGCCATTCCCACATCACTGCAGGCGTTTTGAGCTCTCCGGCTGAAGGAGCTGCTGCTGCTTCCTCTGGTTGCTATCGCTAGCTGTGAAAGTAGGATCGTTTCACAATTAGGGCTTTCGAAACATCTTGGAATAGCCCGGTGAGAATAACGAGGGGTCTGCTGCTGCTTCGCAAACCAAGCGCTGTGGTGCTGTGCAGTAGTGGAAGAATTATTTTTGTAAGTCGTACTTTGAGGCCATTTGTTCCGAGGAAAGCTGCTCTGGTGCTTCTGTGTGGTGGTCCATTCAGTGGATGTGTTCCGGCCCTCATTAGGAAGTGAGCCTGGATACGGTGCGTTTAAATGTGATTTTTGGATTTTTTTTTTTTTGGTGCTTTAGGCCACTCTTTCAGAACAGGGGGTGCCAAATTGCCCTCTCCCATGCCTTGTTAAAAAGTAGGTGCTCTGCTTCCTAGTGCTAGTGTAAAGAAGGCTGGGATGTGCTGGAGACCAAGTGAGCTTTGTAAGAGTTGTTTGCAGTCCTGCAGCCCCTGTTGATATTTGTGAGGTGCAGATGTGGAAATACAGGTGCAACTGAATATTCCACATATTAGTTAAGCTCAGAGCATAGTGGATATTCCTGGCGAACTGGAAAATCCACAACTGGTAAGAAAATTTGCTCATAAAAACCCATCTTGATCTTCTATTTGAAGACATCAGTTTCAAAGCATATCAGTTTAAATAACAAATTTACTAATTTGAGAGAATCTCTCTGTGTTTCTAAACATAAACTGATTTGTAGGTTACCTTTTATGGGAAGGAAAAGAAAAAAACAAATAACATTTGGCAGTTGAGTCAATAAAGATTTGTAAGATGACTCTAAAATGAAAAGTAACAGTTTATCTTAATTTGGACTTATCTAATGAGTACTTTTAAGTTCCACATGTTTTATTGAGCTGCCTTTATTAAACAGCTGGTCAAATTTGAAGTCTAGATGTTGTCTAGGGTGAAATACCAATATTATGTTTGAAGGTCACGATTGTAACCACAAGTAAGTGAAATTTTCAGCACTGAAAATTCTTGGTGGTTTGTTTCTTTTCCCTCTAGATATCCATTCTGATCAGTGGACCAGTCAAAATGGCTGAAGTAACCAAGACAGAAGAACAGCAAGTAGAGAAGAATTTAAATGAAGAAGTGGAGAAAACCCCTCCTGCTTTAGAGTCAGCTTCAGGTGTTGGGTGTGAAGGCAATACTTCTGCTTCAGGTACAGAGCAGTCCACTGAAAATGACAAAGAAGTTGATGGTGGTGGTCAGGATGGCAGAGCAAAGAGGAAGAATTTAGATTCTGAAGATGAACCTGCTAAGAAAGCAGTGAGTATCATTTATTTTGAGCTGTTTTCAAATCCTTGTTTCAAAGCCTTAGCTCAAGAAAAAAATTGAAAATATTTATGGTAGATGCCTGTGAGCCAGCACAAAACAAGTATGGAAATGTTTCCTAGGGAAGTAACAGGTGCACAATGATGTTGGGCTTCACAGAGGAGCAAGAGGCCTTGCAGTTAGGATGATCATCTCAGCACATACTTAGTCTAATTCTAAGACTGTTCCATCCTCCTTGTGGTAGCAATCTGGTAGTGTAGTGTAGGGTTTACTGGCATTAGTCCAGGTTCCATATCTTGAACTCAGTTCTCATGTATGTTGTTTATCTGTGTGTTAGTCTAGTTACCTGTGCTTGGGAAGTTCTTCCATAAGGTAATTTTGTCCTTTTATTTCCTTGGTAAGGTACTGTGTAGTTTGCAAAACTCAACAGACTGCATCCTCTGTGATATAATTTCAGTATGATTTGTTGGCAAAGTGAAGCAGTGAAAGACTTACAGGTGCTTCTTTGTATTTTAAGACTTCAAAAGCAGCAGAAAATGTATGTCCTTTTATATGTCCACCTGGGAGGGTGAAAAGGGTAATGTTTTACATGATGCTGTCCTTTATTATGTATGAGCTTGTAGAAGCTGATGCTTTAATATCCACTCTAGGTCATCCTTTCAGGATATTTAAATATAATTTGAAAATGTCTGACCTAGAGTTTTGTTTATCTGCCCAGAATTTTCTCCGTGTGTTAATATATGCCTTCGCAGTCTGGCAAAATAAAGGGTGTCCTTTGTTGTGGTAGAAACATTATTAACCCTTTCATCCTTTTAATAAGGGAGAATAAGGCTTAGATGAGCAAGAACTACCTTGGGTTTGTGTAGCCTAAGGATGGAGAGAGGTGACTGAGCATAAGTGCCACCATCTAGATGTTGCTGATGGCAGTTTGCAGCTGAGATGTGCTAATGGTTTGTATGAGCATGTCCCCCACACTTGTCTGTGTCAGCTGTTCTAGCTTCTGTCGCCTTTGGTGGCTATTCAGGGAGCCATCTGTGCTTACCCTGGAAAAGAATAGAAGTCATCAAAATACTTGTTAGTATCGGTCAGCCCAGTGTGGTAATAAACAGGTGAGGAGGTTATGAAGATTTCACAGACAAGTAAGGCTGTGTTCATTCTGAATGTTTCCAGAAGTATATGAAACACTGAAGAATTCACCTCTATCAGCCAAACCTTCTTTTCCCTTGAGGAACTGCTATTTGATTAGCAAGATGCAGGAATATTGACTTCTGTAGTGAGCTGTTAGGAATGCTTTTAATGGCTTCATTCTGGTTTGTACTGTTATTTCAAATGCTTTTGTACCTCATAGAGTCGGTGCTGGTTGTGGTTGTGTCTGTTCTGTTACTTTGGGTTTTACTTATAATTTATTTTCACTTCATGTATATGGGAGCATATATATGAAGCATAATATCTGTATGGGAGCATAATATCTGTATGTAGATGGCTTCTCTGTGTAATAGGGGAGAGTACTGTCTTGTAGTACTTAAAGCTAAGGCTGGACAGAAATCTCTTGGAGTATTTTGAGTTAAAGCTAAATCAGAGACATTTCTACAACTACCTCTTAAGCATTATATGGAATATGTTGTCAAATGATTCCTCTCATTCCTTTATCATGGTCTGTTTAAATCTCTGGCAGTGGGGTCATCCACTTGGACCTTAATGTGACATCAGGCAGTTGGCCTTTTGGTTAAATTGGCAGTTTATACACTTCTGTCACATGAAAACACTGAAATTCTGAAACAGGGTCTTTGAAGAGGCTCAAAGTTCCTTGAGAAGGAACATCCTTTACTTCTGTCCCAGACTTAAGAAGAATGAAACGTGTTCTTTGAGCATGGTTGAGAGTGTTAGAGAACTGAAAGTATTTCTGTGAAGGAAAGATGCTGGGCAGTATCTATCATCCAGAAATTGCTTGAATAAACTGAAAAGGGGATTAAGTTTGTGAGTGTTGCTGTGATAATTGAAATACTGACATCAGTACCAGGACAGATATGGGAAATCTCTTTATAATGATGATGCTCTTCATAGTATTGCTTGTTTGCCTTCTTAAATCCTTGAAGTGAACATGTGTGTCTTTTGATTAAATGACTAAGTCATAAAAAGAATTGACTGCTTGAGACTGTATCTTCTGTGGTGTGATTTCCTTTCTGCAGCATGTGATTGGCCATGGGCAAGCTGTAGCTGCACATTATAATGAACTTCAAGAAGTTGGTTTGGAAAAACGTAGCCAGTCTCGCATATTCTACCTCCGAAACTTTAATAATTGGACAAAGAGTGTCCTCATTGGTAAGTTCCCTTAACTGATTGCTTAGACATGATTAAAATGTAAAGAACTTTTGTATCAAACTGTAATTTTTTCTGTTTTCTGATGTTGAGTATAACACTTCGTTTCATAATATATAGTAAGTTTTTCGGCTACAGTAAATTGTCTATATTTATATTTAATTTGAATCTCTGTGATAGTGTTTTGTATTGTTGGAGTTCATATCCTTAAGTGGCATATGCAACTTAAGCATATGCTTAAGTTTTAAAGATCAACTGACTTAAAAAGTTCATACTGGAAACTATTCTTCTCCATGGCATTTTTAAAGAGAAAAGTACAGTTTTAAATCATAAAGAACTTAAGTGTTCTTAGATTCAAACAAGAACAGCTCAATCTATCTCAAATAATTTCTTAGGCATTTTCCCGAAGCACTCTCTGTTCAGATCCTAGTTAAGCAGTTCTGCAGAAAGCTTGAACACATAAATATTTTCTGTATTACCCATATATTACCCATAGTCAGTGGTTGAAAAGATGGAAAGCTAAAGGATGTAGTTCTTTAAGAGTCAGTAGGTTTTTATTTAAAGGCAAAGTCTGCTGTTCCACAAATTAATTCCAAATTGAGGAAACAAAGCCATCAAATATCTGCCAACAAAGAAAAGAATCATCAGCACAGCACCACAGGTTCATGAAGAGGGATCTGTGCCAGAAGATGTTGGCACCATTTGTCTTAGCATGCTGCTTTTTGTTGTGTTGTATCAGAGCAGTTAGAAGCAATATTTAGATTTCTATAAAGCTGTTCCTCAAGCCTGTGTTGAAGCCTTTCTGTCACAAAGAATTTCAGCAGTGTGGCTTTATAGCAGTTGTATCAAAACATATTTCATATCTCCTACTGTGAAGAAAAGTTGCTAGCAGGCTGATATGTTTTACATCATACGCCAACATCAGTCAGAGCAGAGAGAATCTAGGCAGCCTCGAGGGGAAGAAAAAATGTGACTGGTGTATGTAGGGTAGAAAGACAGCAAAGGAGTAGCTACTGTTATTGCAAAGCCTGGGAGAGTGAGTGAAAAACATTATGCATTTCTGTAAGGTGACTGGGTGGAGATGTTGTGGTTGATGCATTTAATTGGCTTTTTCTTTCTGCAAAAGGCTTTCCCATACTTTCAAATAACATCTGCATTCATTATCATGCTAATGAAAGGGAACCCTGTTTGTCTCCCTGTGTCCAGGATGGTTGTTTAGCCATGTGCAGTTTTGCCTTAGCCAGGGAAACAGTTCAGAGCCTCAGTCAAGTTACATGCAGAGCACATTGAGCACAGAAAATATTAATCTTCTCCACAGTTTTAAAAGTTTGTGGTTCCTTTCATTCTTCTAGAAAAAAAAAAGAGATTTAAGTTTGTAATATTAAGAGATTTATAGGCAATGTGAGGTCTGAGTGTTTTAAAATTCTCAGTTCCTTTTGGTTCTTTAGGCTTTTAGGTGCAATACACGTGCAGAGATGTTTACATGCTCCTGGTTTTTATTTTTCTAGGTGAATTTATAGACCGGGTACGACAGAAGAAGAGTGATATAACTGTTTTGGATCTAGGATGTGGGAAAGGTGGAGACTTACTGAAATGGAAAAAAGGCAGAATTAAAAAACTCGTCTGTACTGGTAAGAAGTATGATAACTTTCTAGGGAAACTACATCAGGTTTTATGGGAAACCAAGTACACCTCCAGTATTTTATTATTTCTTTTTTTCCAGTCAATCGAAGAATGTAATGTACACCTTTTGTGCAAAAAGTTGTGTTTTGTCTTTTAATCTGAAGATATGACTTGATTGCTAGCAGAAATATAAGATTCATCAATATTTAGCTTTCAGTTCAACTGAAAACTGGTGTCACTATAATATAAAAAGTGGTATCACTAAAGAAAAATACCATTGCCACAGGTTGCCTTAAGTAAAATGTGGCCCTGGGGAAAAGACTGACTTTTTTTATTTTATCTCTTTTCTTCCACATCTAATCTCTTGTAGTATTTTTAATTGTTCTGAAACACATACAGGAGAGTTGCATTTAAAAAACCAAATAATCCCCCCAATGTTGTGAGAAAAAAATGGTCTTGGGTGTTACAATCAACTAAAGATTTTCAGACTCAGAAACGGGGTAGAGGCGAAAGCAGATTAAAAAAATTTCTGGTTTGAATAATTGGCTTAGATATTGGGAGAATGATACATCTTCCCTTTTCTCAGAAAGTATCCCAAGTATAATCAGAGAAAGAATTACTTAACTCCAAATCTAATTAGGGACTGAAATTCCCTAAAACTCTTTCAGTGGGAATTATTTTGTGTACTTCACATTTTAGAGTTCTTTCTTGCATTATTCAGTGGGCAGCATTCAAATACATTTAATCAATTTACTTACAAAGTTCTTAGGTGAATTCATTGCATATTGTCTTCAATGACTGAGAAAGAAGCAGTCTTAGAATATGTGACATACCAGAGATGTATTTCAACATCTTTAATATTTTTAAGAGTATTATTAAGAATCCCAGGGAGCTGAGCTGTTTTAATGGAACTGAAGTTCATTTTTTTTATCCTACCTTTTTGTACCTTCTGTGTTCCAGTAATCACTCCAGCTTTCTTGTCTGGAGCTGTGTACACATTTTTAAAACTTCCATTCATTATATTTATTATGTTTATTTTGTTTCCATATATAGACATTGCTGACATTTCTGTGCAGCAGTGCAAGCACCGCTATGAAGAAATGAAATCCCGGTGTCGCTATAATGAACATATTTTTGATGCAGAATTCATACAAGCAGATAGTACCAAGGTACAGTTCCTGTGCTTTGTAATATTTTGGAGATTTATTGTTCTCTATGGTAGTGTTGCAACAATTTGGGTATATACATTTTTAAGGTTGGATTATTGTACTGACAGGAGAATCAGACATAGGGGTTACTGGAAGGTTGCTTAAGATGTACTTTGGTGCATTTTGCTGCTGTTTTCTTTTCCAGATAGTAAATCTGGGGCTTTCACTATTCTTTACTTGACAAGGGGAACAGAATTTAGCTTTGGAGTTATGTGAGACACCATGGGATGTTGGAAACTATTTTGGTGAATGCTGGAATATATAAAGGACCTCTTCTGATTTAGCTGATTTAACACTTTGCCACTAGAAAGGAAAAATTCTTTTTGGTTACTATAATAGGTACCTTTAAAACTACCTCTACTTGTGTGGTAGAGCAGGTTTCTTAGACTGTCTGGAGGCAGTGGTGAATGCATGGCTGAGCCTTAGGGGAGACAGTCTTGTAAACAGAACTGCTTTTGCTTCCTAGAAGTGTAGGCTGAGAGTGCCCTGCTGATAGAGGCTGATACAGAACCTACCTGGTTCCAGCATATCTGTGGAAAAGCTGAACCTGTTCTCAGCCTTGCATGAAGGGTCTGCTTGAATTCTTGGTTGGCTTTCCTTCTTCTGAGAAATAGTCTCTTGCAGGTTTATGTCATCTCTCAACTTGGGGGAGAGGAAAGAGAGACTTGGCTAGGGAAGAAAGGGATAATTTCATGTTGCTATTACAGCTTAGTTTTAGATGCATATGTATTTTCTGTTGCATGCTTTGTTCTGTCTGTCCTTGTACATAAAAGTTAATTTTCCTGACTTTTGGTCTCTATCATGAATGTAGTGTATTTGTTAGATTTAAGTGCATCATGTTTCTGTAGTTTTTTTTTTCTATTTTATCTGCTGCAGGATCTCTTGTCATCCAAGTACAATGATCCAGATATGCGCTTTGACATTTGCAGTTGTCAATTTGTGTACCACTATTCATTTGAGACGTATGAGCAGGCTGACATGATGCTTAAAAATGCTTGTGGGAACCTCTCTCCTGGAGGTTATTTCATTGGCACAACTCCAAACAGCTTTGAACTTGTGTAAGTACTCTTATATCCTGTTAGTCTTCCAAAACTCTGGGAAGCATTGTTAAGTGATAGATGTTCTTACAGTGCTCCAATATGTTTGTGCAAGCAAAAATAATTTTTTGCAACAATTTTGGAATCGAATAAAAAAGAATCTCACTCATTAACTTGACTCAAACAGGTAATACTTACCCTTGTCTTATGTCCTCATGGCTCTTCTGTTAGGGAATACAGGTCTTCATACACTTCATCCCTCTGTCATGACTTTATTAGTGTCAAAATTTCCACAGCCTGGGGAAAAACTGTCAAGGTTTTATGGTTGTTTCTAGAAGCCTGTCTTGTCCATGTAGATTGTCTGTGTGTCTGGGCTAAAGGTTCATCTTCTAGGTCCATTTTGTCCTTGGTGTGTTGTGTGGGAATAATAACCTGTTAAAACCCAGTATGCTGCTTCATTTCATTGTTTCAGTGCCTTATGAGATAAGGGAAGTGGGAAATTAGAGAGATCACTGAGTATTACTGGGACAAATACTTTCAGGCTTCTTATGTGTAGTTTTCTCTGCCTGTTCAATACCGGTCAATAAATGTTTGTGTATATCTCATTCTATAGAAAGAGACTCGAAGCTTCAGAAACAAATTCATTTGGGAATGATGTGTACAATGTAAAATTTGAAAAGAAGGGAGACTATCCCTTATTTGGCTGCAAGTATGATTTTCATTTGGAAGAAGTGGTTGATGTCCCTGAGTTTTTGGTTTACTTTCCCTTACTGGAAGAGTAAGTTACGTTTTAAATTTATTATACAATAAAAACTGTGGAACACAATAAACATTTGTTTAGTTTATGTGTCATTGCATAATGCTTGCAGAAAATTATGTTTTGGCTTTCTTATTATATTTTTCAGCTATTAATTTTTTTTGTTGTTACTTCACATACAGAGGTTTCTTGCATTTCTATCCATATCTGTAATCTGTCCATTGAACTCTGTTGAAGATGCTCTGGTCAGAAGCTGTAAGGATTTAAACTATGTCTCATGAGGGACCATCTGATCTGATATATTGGATCTGTCAGCAAACCTTTAAAACTTTCTCTTCTTGATTTGTAACTTTTTGAGGTGTTTCTTTCTACCCCTTTTTTAGTCTGTCAGTAAGCTTTCTTGTGCATCTCCTTCATCATGGTGCCTCTTTCTTGTCTTCTCCACCTTTCCTTAGATGTTAATAGGATTTTTGCTATGATGATTTTTTTCTTCCTCTAAATGATCTTCATCTGTAAGCATATATTTTGCTGTTACTTCTCTGTGACCTTGGATTTGGTTTTCCCAGCTGTATCCTGAGGTACAGACAAATTTTTCCATACTGTTTTTTTTTCCTGCTATTCAAGCTCAGTATGGTTAAACAGTATTAAGCTTTCCCTTCAAGCCTGTTCAAGAGCTTCATTTGTAATTCTCTGTGAAAAATAACAGCATCTGTCACTTACAGCTGTAACTTCAGTGTTGCATGTCCATGGTGTCAACATAAAATTGAGATATAAGCTACTGAATACAGTAAAAAGAAGTTCTCTAAATATATTCATAATATCTGACATGATAGATACTGCAGGGAAAAGTGTAGTCTTTCTGGAAGTCCACATAGAACTTATATGTTTCAGGAGAAGAGATCTTTTCTATTAAAACGTTTGTAAATTACTTCTGTGTAGATTTTTGATGTCCTAATTAAAAAAACAAAACTGTGCAATTTGTGGTGGAACTGCAGCTTTTTTAATCTAAATGTCTTTACTAAGGAAACAAGTTGTAAAGAAGTGTTATTTTAGTGAATACCATAAGATGTCACTGTGGCTTAAAATTGTTCCTTTGGAAATAAAGCTACAATAATTTTGTGGCTTCCCTAATTAGGTTTGTTATTTTGACAGAATGGCAAAGAAGCATGGTATGAAATTAGTCTACAAAATGACGTTTCGGGAATTCTATGAAGAAAAAATCAAGAACGAGGAGCATAAAATGCTGTTAAGGAGAATGCAGGCCTTGGAGGTAAATTTGGAGTTGACCTGTTTGATTTTAATAGAGTTTTACATCTTGTTAATTTTTGCACAATAATTGAAGTTCCCTTTGTGAACATTTTACAATTAAGTAAGGACCACAAATAGAAAGTATTTAGTTCCTGGGGCTGGTTGTTGATCTTGACTGGCTGCCAGACACCCATTGACCTGCACTCTTGTTCCCTCTTCCCAACAGGAAAGGGGGAGAAAACAGAAAAAAAAAACTTGTGGGTCAAGATAAATTCAAGGAGATTGCTTAGCAATTACTGTCACAGACAAAACAGACTGAACTTGGAGAAGGTTAATTTAATTAATTAAAAAAAAAAGAGTAGAAAGGTGAGAAACATGAAAGCCTAAAAATACCTTTGTCCCACCCACTGCTTGATCCCAGGCTCAGCTTCATTTGTTCACTCATGACCTTTCTACCTCCTCTCCCTTCCTCTGCATGGGAAGGGGGATTGTGGTCTGTTCATAACACTTTGTTTCTGCCTCTCCTTCTTCCTCACACTCTTCTCTTAGTTCAGCACAGGTCCCACCCAATAGATGATTCAAGTTTTGAAGATAATATTTCAATACTGAGGCAAGTTTCTGTTCTTGTGAAGCAGGAAACAGAAGCCCAAGAGTCAGGCCAAGTGTCAGATAGTGGTGACTGTAATCCATTTCTTCCTCAGCAGAGAGACTGAAAACTGGACCTTTGTGCAAGGAATATTGACTGAAAAGACAGAAAGGAATCTTTGTAGGAATAAAAGCACAGTCTGTGTTCATAGAAGAAAATGGTACTTAACTGTAACCGAGCATATATTTTTGCCCAATGTTCTTGCATTTTCTGTTTATCCTCCAACTCTCACCCTGGATAACTTTAACAGCTTCAGAGAAGCTTTTCCAGGCCACCTCTGAGGCTTTGGTTTTACTTGCAGTTATCTGTGCTTCCCTCCTCCCTCAAACAGTAGAATTCTTCTACAGAAAACTCTCGGATCAACTAATTGGTGACTTACTCATCTGAGTCAGACTGCAAGTTGATTGCACTTGTTGACTCTAAAAGTGATGGTGCTCTGTAAGGGCTCTCACTGGCAGTAGCACAGACACAGCCTTTGCCTTACCATCTTCCCTCTTGGGGAAGAGAGAGTTCTCTTAAGGTAGTGGCCACTTACATCTGAGAACTGCATTTTTATGATTATTTACACAGATCAGTAGTAATTGGGATCCTTAATAAGTACATCTTAGTTTTGAAGAACCTGTTGTATACTTCTGTTACAGCTTGAGTGTTATTGAAGCATTTTAATTGTTCTGCTTGAAATTGTAGTTGCTCATTTCTTAGAACTTCTGCTGAAGAGTTGGTGGTATAGTTGCTCTTCTATAAGAAGGTATATCTGGGCAATGCTCATAATGAGCTGTACATGAAGGAGAGTTTTTATAGTTATTCTGTTTCCCCTGCTTTAGAGATATATGGATAAAACTTAATTTATAATTCTTGGGTGTCAGATTTTCTGGTAAGTAGGGAACATCAGACCTGTTCCTGAGGGTGCTATAAAGGAAAGATGTAAATTTAAAATATTTTTAAGACTTACTGACTTCTGTCGTGGACTGCGTTGTGACAAACCCTTTACTTGATGTGATTAATGTATCTCACTACTCAATGTTTAATTCTATGTTCTCCAGCCATATTCTACACATGGTGATTCCAGGCTTGTTTCTGATAAACCTGATGATTATGAGCATGCAAAAGAGTTTATCAAAGATGGCAAGGCAAAGTTACCATTGGTAAGTTCCTTCATTCTTCACTAGAGATAATGGTGTCTTAAAACTGAGGTCCTGATCTTTCAAACTGTGCTGCCTTCTTCATTTCAACTGCAGTGAAGTTGGTATGGCTGTCTCCTTGCATGTGAAAAATTGTAGAGCTGCAGGGCTGAGGGGTTCATCTCACCTATATCCCATACTCAAAGAATCAAGTTTACCTTATTTGGTAGCTGTTAAGAAATTTGTAATCATGCAGAAGGAAAAGGATATTTTTTCCATCTTACTTGACAGCTGTTCTTTTTAACTATTCTTAATTTGATGAATCTTCTTATATGTCTGGATCTTCTCAATACTGATTTAAAGCATTAATTCCAATCCTCTGATGGGAGACTTCAAAGCTTTCTTCATAACACTGTATATATTTGAAATCATTCTTTCCATTTTCATCAATACAGCATGAGGGTGTTCAGCTTAAAGTTTTTCCACTTGGCTTTGTTGTTTGGTTTTTTTAAAATCATTGATTCATTTACTGTTCACATTCTGAATTCTTGAAGATGTAGTCCTTTTACTGCACATATAAAAATCCTGTATCAAGGAAGAAACCTGCTCTTCACATTAGAAATTCAAAAATTTTTAAAAAGAAAAATGCTTATTTTAAGGAATAGGCTTAAGAACATGAGAACAGCCAAGTCAGACCAAAAACATCTGTTGCCAAGTGCTATTTTAAAAGGTGAAGGTTTGGTCAGTGGGTAGCATATGGACTATATTATGGCCCCAGTGATAACTCCTTGGATGGGCATGGAGTGGGCAGAACAGAAAATCAGCTTTTTGTTGCATTATGTTTCTTAAGTGGTGGGGTAAATGGCACCAGCTTTTTACTTGTGAACTTGCCCTGCTTTCATCTGATCAGCTGAGCCAGGAATTTCCAAGGCTGGAAGGCAGGCTGTTTTTCCAGAATGTGTGAGTGAGGGTGAGCATCTCTTGCAAACAGAGTTTCTGTGGGCTGTGGAGTGTTGTTGGGCTGAGGCAGGCAGTGTTCCTGAGGAAGGTGGCAGCACCATGGTGTAAGGCCTTTTCCTGGCTTCTGCACACACACTGGGCATCTCGGTCTGAACAGCACCTGGAGCCAGGTCAGGTCACACTGCTGGGTGGTGATGGACACAGGCATGCTCTGCATTGCAGGGGCATCCAGACCAGCAGACTGTTGGCCCATTCTCCTGTACCTGTTTAATTTAAGCGTGTTCCATTATTTGGATCTTCCAGTTCCCGACCATCGTAGTTGTAGTGGAGCTGTAAATATCTGTGGTCTACAGTAATGCTTTCCTTGCCCCTAAATAGCCAGTCAGTGTGGGTTGTTAGGCATTGGTCAGTGAAAAGTGGAGCTAAATCAGTGTTTTTTTGTTTCCTTGTTTTTTGTTGAAACTGGTTTTTTTTGTCCCCTTCTAGGGAACCTTGAGTAAATCTGAATGGGAAGCAACAAGTAAGTAATGGTTTTGAAAATACTATTGACTGAATGACTGCTTTGAAAAGTGTGTAAAATAGCCTGTTAGTCATGGAAGAAAATCCAGATTTTAAATATAATAAGATGTTGTTATTTGTGTAATTCAAAATGTCTGTGTATAGATTATGTAGTGTGCACATCTCAAGAAATTGTGAGGGAAATGTGTAAGTGCAGCCAACCAGGACTGGTGTTTTTGCAGGCCATTATACTGGTTGTGATAGTAGTTTAAAAGCAAAAAATGCTGTTTACTTTATCTAATTTTTGAATTTGTGAATTATAAGGTAGACATAAATTTCCTGCAATCTAGAAGTATTATCTCAATTAGATATTTGAGAGGGGCTTTTTATATAATTTTATACCTCTTCATACCTAAAAAAATATTTATACCTTTAAAAGTTCACTGATTACTGTGTTTCCTAAGAGTCTATTTTTCAAGAAACATATGGAGTATTGAGCTTCTGATAATAGTATTAGCACAGCTTGTTCCTTACATGGAACTTTGCATTGTTGCTGAGGAATGTCTGATAATCTTGTCTTGAAAGATTTGGAAGTAGCTATGGCACCTCACTCTTTAAAATAAAAGTTGAAGTCAAGTGGAAATCCATAAATGTGGTCTCAAGTAACTGGTTTAACATGTCTGTCTGGTGTGGAGCACAGAAACATCTGGCTTAGCTGGCACTGAATATATGCCAACTAAGTTGTTGTAATATATGCCAACTAAGGGTGCTGGTGTGGATTGTACAAGTATCCATTAATAGAATCATACTGTTCTGGACTTGAAAAAATGCTATCATTTCATCTTTGTCCATCAAAATTGGTAATATGTATCATGAGTTCATTCACTTTTCAATTAAAATTAATTTAATAATTTCAACCCTGATTGTCCATTACTGCAGGTATGAAGGAGTCTTTAAACTTAACTTGCATGACTTTTTAGGTGCTAGTGAATGTTCTTTTTATGTAGAATGGCACAGTAGTTTATGAATTTGATTCACATTTCTGAAAGCATGTAAAACTCGCTGGAAAATCATAAGATCTTTTGTCATTTCAATAATCTGCTAACAGGTTGTTTGGGCATAATATCAACCTGGTTACATTTTGAAAACTTAATTGAGTCACCAAGGAAGCTGAAACTTTAAATACTCTCATTTTCTTTTTTAGGTATTTACTTAGTATTTGCATTTGAGAAGCAACCATGAAACTTCACATACTGGATGCAGCAAGAAGGGATCATATCCACGTGCAAGTTGGAATGATCAGAAATCCATTGTGGCAACTATTTTTTTATTTTTTATTTTTTAATTATCAGACGTGTGCAGGACACTACCAAAACCTAGAGCAAGCTCGTGATTCAGAGTTACATTGCCTGTCTGTGACAGATGGACTTGTGTGTGTATATATAAGAAAGATTCTGAACCAGTCTTTTTAAGCATTTGTAAGCAATCTGCATGCTCTCAAAACCTGTGTTTGAACTCACATAACTTTGTTAGAAACAAATGTTTTGTTTGTAGAAGTATGTTTGTGATTACGAGCCTGACCCTGCACCTTCTGAAGTTGATGGAAGAACATTGACTTTGATAATGCAGAATGAGGGCCTAAACACTGTTCAGCAGAGCTCAGTTAATTCATAATGAGATCTGTTCAGCATAGAGGGTATGTCTACATTGCATGCAGAGCAAAAAATAACCAAGTCAGTTTGAGAACCTCTGTGCTGTGCTCAAGCCTGCATTGTAAATCTACCTTAGTGGTATTCATGGTGTATTTTACATGGTAAAATCCCATGATGTTCTTGTTTTTCCTGCTTGCTGATATGTAGTGTCACTTCATGGTGCTTTTAAGATTAAATGATTTTGTTCTGTACAAAACTGCTCTGAAAGTACTCAATTTCTAATGTTTTAAATCTCGACTTCGTTTTCCAAATATGGCTATGCGGTAATCAGTAACAGCTGCTTACGTCAGATTACTGAACATTTTTTATTGTATTAAAGATTCTCCTGACTTTTCAATAGTTTTAGTGTTTCTTGAAACTTACTAGACAGATCTTAGGATGCCTTTCTTTCTTGTTTCATAAAATTCCAAATGGGCTTGGCAGTAGAATGAGCTGTTGGTGGTGATGGGGACCTCATTGCAGTCTTAAGGCATAAAAAACATGGTCATGTCATGGATCATGAACCAAAAGGGGAGCCTGTGTATTATTTGAGGATACCAGCAGTTGTCTCTGGAAGGGAGGGTTGTGTATGTGCACACACACTCTGGTGCCTGTGGGTAACAATCCCCAAATTGGAGACACATACTTACTTTGGGCATGTAATCAAATGATACCAGTAGGCAGAACTGTGCCTAACTACTGTCATAACTGCTTGTTAGTCTCTTAGAGCTGGCTTAGGGGTTTCTCTACAGTGTTAGCTCGGTTTTCCTGGTGCTTGTAGCCAGCCATTACTTAAAAGGCCTGAATACTTCATGTTTCCTCTCTCCAGTTTTGGGCTAACAGTAGCAGATGGCTGCTGTTGGGCAATAGATTTAACTTAGAGATGAAATGATGATGGTACATGAGTATTTTGAAAAGTTATAGCAAACCTAGAAGAGAACATTTCTGTTAAGACTTAAATGTTCAAATTATAAGAGTTTTTACCTGTATTGCTTTCCCCCTGTAATTAGGTTGTACTCTCTTCCATGACTCCTATTTTTTGTTGTCTAGAAGAACACTTGTAACCTTCACTGAAGCAGTAGAATCTGTCAGTTCTGCTGCTGAAATTAAGACAATAAGATGTTCTTGTTTTCTAGAATTAGTACTTATGAAACTGCTAAAAATGGTGACACTTTAGAAGTACTGAAATGTTTCTTTGAAATTTGTGTGCGTCAAAGCTAGTTTTGTTGGATTTCTTGTATCAAATTTCATTTGAAAATATGTTGTTATGCTATTTTTGGAAGAAATAAGAATAATAAAAACAGAGAGAGTACAGTGAAGTGTCTTTCCTCTTTTAAGTGAATCTTAACATATCAATCACATAATCACATAATGGTTGAGTTCAGAAGGGACCTCTGGAGGTCATTTGGTCCAACCCCCACCCCTGCCCAAGCATGTTCACCCAGAGCTGGTTGCCAGGACCTTGTCCAGACAGCTTTTGAACAGCTCCACTAGTGGGGAGTCCACAACCTCATTGGACAACCTGTGCCAGTGCTTGGTCACTCTCACAGTAAAAATCTCCTGGTGTTCAGAGGGAATTTCCTGTGTTGCATTGTGTGCCTCTTGTCCTGTCACTGGGCACACAGAAAAGGCCCTAGAGCCATTTTACAAGCTCTCTTTGGGTATTTGAATGCATTGATAAGATTGCTGCCCTGAGCCTTCTCCTGGCTCCAGATCTCCCAGCCTTTCCTTGTATGAGATGTTCCAGGATTTTGAATGCATTTAGACCCAGTATCAACTCCTGGCATACACTGTTGGTGACCTCCAACAAGGCTTTGTTTCACTGATCACCACTCTCTGGACTGGCTACTCTGTTTGCAATTTCCCCTCATTGTACATCCAAGATGGTGGATGCAAAAAAAAACCCCTTTCTTAATATCAAAGTAGAGTATCCACTGCTTTTCCATCATCAAGCTAGACATTTATTTTCTCATAGAAGTTTGTACTGTCAGTTAAGCATGACTTCCCTGTGATGAATCCATGCTGACTATTTCTGATAATTTTCTTGTTGTTCATGTGCCTGGAAATAATTTCCAGTGTCTTGTTCAATCACCTCCTTGAGGTGAGGATAGTACTGTAGTTCCCTGGATCATTTTCCTTGACCTTGAGGATATGAGCAGCATTTGCTTTCCTCCAGTCTTTGGACACTTCTCCTATAAGTATTCAAAGATCCTTGAGAGTGGACTCATATTGATATCTATCACCTCCCTCCATACTTGTGGGTGTATCCCATCAGGGTCCATGGACTTACACATGTCTAACTTGCTTAAGTATTTCCTGACCTGATCCTTTTCAACCAAGGACACATTCCTTGTTCCAACCTTTCATTCTGGTCTCTGGGCCTGAGATTCCTGAAAGGCCATTGTTTCTTGCAGAGACAGAGATGATGAAAACATTTGGGACCTCTGCCTTTTCCATGCTCTGTGTCACAAGTGCCCTGCCCCATTCTGCACTTTTTTCCCAGTCTTCCTTTTGTTATCCATACACTTATAGAAGCCCTTGTTGCCTTGGAAATCTCTGGCCTGATTTAGTTCCAGGTGGGCTTTTGGCTCTCCTGACTGCATATTTCGAGTAGGTTACCTGTCTGTCCTTCCACACTCTGTATCCTTCCCTCTGAATTTAGTTAGGAGCTCCTTGTTCATCACACAGGTCTCCTGGAATTTTTGCCTGACTTCCATGGGGATCGACCTCTCTTGATCTTGGAGGAGGTGATCTTTGAACAATAATCAGCTTTATTGAACCCCTTTCCTCCAGGGCATTATCCCATCAGACTCTACAATGCCAACCTTTGAAAACGCAAACATCTGGTCTTCTGAGGACCAATGTTGTGCTTGGTTTTTGCACTGCTAACACATCTCAGCATCCTAAACTCCAGCATCTCATGCTCACTGCAGCCAAGGTAGCCTCTGACCTTCACATCCTCAACAAGCTCTTTGGTGGTATGAGGTCCAGCAGAGCATCTTTGGTTCCTCTCTCACTTGGGTCAGGAAGTCATTGATGCTCTTCAGGAATCTTCTTAATTGCTTTTATCTTGCTGTGTTATCCCTCCTGTAGCTGTTGAGGACCAGGGCTGTAGAAGTAAAGCTGCTTCCAGCCATAGAGAACCTCATCCACTTCTCTCTCTTCAGGTGTCTTGTAGCCAACAACCACTATAATGTCACCTATACTTGTCATCTCTTTAGTCCTTACTCTGTAAAAAAATCTTCATTGCAGAGCCTCAGTCATGCAGGTCATCTCACCTTTCTCCATGATTCCAGTAAGATCATAGCCCTGCAACATTTCCTGATAAATACATGATTTCCCAGTAGAACCATATGACCTTAGAGAAGCAATTAAAGGTGAGCAGAGCATTTAGATTCTCAGGACTGCTGATGAGACATTGAAGATAGGGGAGTGCTAAAGTCATCTGAGCTGGATGATTTTTTGCAATGGAAGGCATTTGGTAATCTCCTGAATTAAGAAATAGGAGTGATACCTGGTGCTGAACTGCTGTCGCTGATGTATTTTCTGAAAAATACTTTTGCTAGGATTTTTCTCCTGAGAAGCTGAGAGGCCTCAGAAACGAAATGTAAACAATAATTTTCTGCTGCTGTGGAATGTGGCAGATGCATCTTTGGTCTCATGTGAATTGTTTCTACTTGATGACCAACCACAGGTCCACCTGTCTCGGGACTCTGGTCAGTCGCAAGATTTTATTATCATTCCTTCCTTTCCTTTGCTAGCCTTCTGATGTCTCCATTCTCTTTTTCTTTAGTACACTTCTAGTATATAATTTTCTTTTAATATAATATATATCACAAAATAATAAATCAGCCTTCTGAAACATGGAATCAAGATTCTCATCTCTTCCCTCATCCTGGGGACTCTCAAACACCACCACACTGCACCAATTAAGTGGTTCCATTTTCAAATTCACTTTACACTATGAAGGAAATCAGAAATGGCAACTGAACTTTGTAGATCATTTTGTCCTCCCTCAACTAGGTGGTGAGATGTATGAGTTGGGAATAGGAGCTAGAAAACATTGCAACCTTTTCCTCTAGTTTCTTCCCTAATGGCAAACAGTTCAGATCTGTGTGAGAACTGTAACCAAGAGGGTCAGCATGTGCTGTGTTTCATGCTTAAGTTTCAAGCAAAGGCTTAAGCAATTGTGTTGCCTGGTGGAAGATATTTAATTGACTTTAGAAGACAGACTTTGAGAATGGTTTGGTTGGAAGTGACCTTAAAAATCATCAAGTTCTACCCTCCCTGTCGTGTCCAGGAACACCTTTCACTAGAACAGGTTGTGCAGACCTCCTTATCCAACCTAGCCTTGAACACTTCCAGGGATGAGGCACCCACAAATGCTTTGGGCATCCTGTTCCAGTGTCTCATCGCCCTCAAAGTAAAGAATATCTTCCTAATACCTGATTCAAAAATACTCAGTCTGAAGGCATTTCCCCTTGTTCCCTTATTCTTGTTCCCCTTGTAAAAAGTCCCCCTCCATCTTTCTTGTATGCTCCTTCTGGCTACTGGAAGGCTGCTCTGAGGTCACACCAAGCCTTTATTCCAGGCTGAACAATCCCAAATCTCTCAGCCTTTCCTCATAGGAGAGGTGCTCCATCCCTGTGGTCAGCCTGGGGGCCTCCCCTGACTTGCTCCAACGGGTCCTTGTCCTTCCTGTGCTGGGGACGCCAGAGGCGGATGCAGCACTGCAGGGGGAGTCTCACCAGAGCAGAGCAGAGGGGTAGAATCCCCTCCCTCTTCCTGCTGGCCACACTGGTTTGGATGCAGCCCAGGATCCTGTTGGCTTTCTGGGCTTCTAGCACTCATTGCTGTCTCATGCCCAACCTCATCCAGCAGAATCCCCAAGTCCTTCTTGGCAGGGCTGCTCTCAATTTGTTCATCTCCCAGTCTGCATTGATACTGGGAGTTATCCTGACCCAGGGGCAGGACTTTGCACTGGACCTTGACCTTCCTGATTTTCTCATGGGCCTACTTCTCAAGCTTGTCCAGATTCCTCTCAATGGCATCCCATCCTTCAGGTGGGCTGCAAATCTCACACGTTCTCCTGTTACAGCCCTTGAATAGTTTAATTTACATTAATAACATCTCAGTCCTTTGACTATGAGTGTTTTCCTTTTGAGTCATAGTCTAGTTAATAAAGCACTCTAATAACTATTTTTATGAAAAACAGTAATTATATGCTGTGTCCTAATTGCTAAACTCTTTTTAAAGACATTGAAACTGTTAATTTCAGGAACATTCGGCTGAAGAGCAACAAGTGTAAAACATCTGCAGGGTAATTAAGGGGCTAATAATAAATCCACTTTTGCAATCCACTTATAAGTGGAGTAATATAAGCCATTTATAAGCCAGAGTAATAATGCTTCTGGAGGAAGCAGGATCTAATATCAAACAGGATTAACAGTAATCTTGTAATCTCAGTTCCTGTTGTTCTTTGTATGCCACAAATTAGAACCTATGTCTGTATGGAAATGAGGAAATGGACATCTGTTAATGCTACTTGTGAATGCAAATAAGCATCCTGATTTTTCAGAAATTTGAAGCACAAAAATCAGGTCATTTCAGTGCCAAAAGACATGGAGAAAAGTGTTGGAGTGGTTTTTGAACAAGAAACCTCACCTGAGATATAAAGAAAAAGTCTAAATCCTTTTGCTGGTGACATTATGAATGCTGTGTACTAAACTAACTGTTACTAGAGTTAAGTTTTTTGCAGCTTCATTTTACATGGATGTGAAATGGCTTTCCCTTAATCTCCCTTACAGCAAACCCCATCAGAGATTTATGTACTGCCTTGAATGTTTCTGTTACTTAGAGAACAGATGTAAGGTAAAACAAAGCTAACTTGATAAATTAGGTTTTGCTAATTAAAGGTTTTCTAATGCCATTTTAATGGAAGCTGTCATCCTTTCTTCATTTTATTAAAGTTGGTTCTGAACATTGCTGTCTTTTTATTCAGGTTAATGTGTCTCCCAGCAGCTGAGGTCCATTTGCAGGATAAGGTGTTTGAACATTTAAGGTTTGACTGAACTGTGCTGTTATTAGTTTAAGTCCCAGGAAAGGAATTTTTTTTAGGTCATTTGCCATATCTTTTCAATGGGCAGCTTCATGAGGGTTGGGCTCTCTCCCTCTGCATCTCACAGTATTGTACAAATTCACTGAAGCTGTGTTTCTGAAAGTCTGATTTAATCACTAATTGTGATTAAACTAAAAATTTACTGCTTTTGGCAGTGGCATGAACATCACCATGGGATTTAGAGTAACAGTGTTGTCATTGCTGGAGTCATACTGTCTCACTTTGTTCTTAACTTTTATGGCTCTCTGACAATCTTGGAATAAGACCACTCAGCTGGTGGCTTACTAGCTCCCAGCTAGTAACAACTTCCTTCCCGGTTTGCACTCACTTCCAGCTGGACAGTGGTGGAATTATTTAGACACAAGACACATGGCTAGACTCTGTAGGTTTTAGACTACAAAATACTACATGAAATAATAAGCACAAAGAAAGCCTTGCTTTATATATAAGATTCAGCTTTTAAGTCTCTAATTTTTATAATCCAAGGAAACTTCTCTGTGGAACAGTAATTTTCTGGTAGCAGAATTATTCGGAATTCTTTGGTTCAAGTAGTCCTTTTCTTTCTTTAGTTCATTTTGACACCTGCAGTGTACGTATCTGCAACAAACAGCTGGAACTGAAGCCTGCTTCTTTATAAAAGAGCTGTGAGCTGAACAAATAACAATAATTACAAGGTTGCAAAGTTTTGGCTTCTTTATATAATTTATAAAACATTTAATTAAGTATTTCTTCAGCTGGAAGCAAATCACTGTTTCCTCTTAACAGCAGCCTCAGGGAAGAAATGGGCTGCTGTTGAGTGTGCAGGGCACCCTGCACCTTCATTATGATGGTGTACTGTTGGATCCCTTAGAAACTGCAGGATCTGGGCTGGCTACCCAGAGTCTGAGCCCACAGGAGGCTTTCAGGCAAAACCATGGAATCCAAACTACGGTAATCAAGAGGCTGATTACATAGTTTGTCTAATGCCCATTTAAGGTAAATTTGATATGTAGCACAAATTGAGGAGACACTCCTAAGCTGCCCCAAAGATATACCTCTCAATGGTTAAATTAAATATGGTTTGTTTTGCTGGTGCTTTGTATCACTAACTTGTGATGTGATATAACTTGCATGTTTGATGCTGTACAGACAGGTGGAAGAATGGATTATCCTCTGAAGACCAGTCCTTAAATCAGAAGACAATGGTTTTCTATGCTGCCCTTCCTGGATGAACATTGCCTTTGCTAGTACTATGACTTTGTGCCTGAATAAAGATGAATTAATGTTTTATTTTAACTCTGTGAGAATATTTTGCCTATTTCATAGATCATAGATTGGTTCATGTTAGAAGGGACCAATAAAGATCACCTAGTCATGACCTAGTCCATCCCTGCTGCTGTGAGCAGGGACAGCCTCACTTGACTAGATTGCTTAAAGCCCCATTCAGACAGGTCTTGAATATTCCCAGAAATGTGACACCCACAACTTCTCTGGACGACATTTTCCAGTGCCTCACCACCCCACAGTGAAAAATTTCTTCATTATGCCTAATTCAAATCTACCCTCTTTTAGTTTAAAACTGTTACACTTGTCCTTTTGCTACAGGCTTTGATAAAATACTAATTTCACCTATTTTATAACACCTCTTTAAATACTGAAAGACCTAACAATGTCTCCCTGGAGCTCCAGGCTAAAGGGTTTCAAGCAATGTAGCAATATTTCATTGTATGTTTGTGGTGAGTTGATCCTGACTGGATGCCAGCTGCCCACCAAGCAGCTGGGCAGGGGAGAGAAAATACAGTGAAAGGCTTGTGGCTCAAGATAAGAGCAGGGAGAGATCAATCACCAGTTACTGTCATGGGCAAACCAGGCTTGACTTGAGGAAGTTAATTGAATTTGCTATCAATGAAAAATCAGAGTCAGATAATGAGAAAAACTAAATCTTTAAATAATTTCTCCCCTTTCTTCTCCCTGGGCTCAACTTTCACTCCTGAATTCTCTACGTCCTCCCATCCAGCAGTACAGGGGAAAGGGGAATAGGGATATATGGAAATACATATTATAAAATTATGGTTGCTTTATGAAATTATTCTTTTGATGAAAATGGGCTTGCTGTTTTACTAATCACTAGCAATGTATTAGGAAAAAAAGAGGCAAAAAGAGCAAGTTTTATGTTTTTTCTTTTCAGAGGTCTCCCTCAGCTCCTAAGATAAATGGGAATGAAATGTGTAATTTGACCACTGCCTTCAGTATTTTCATACACCAAGCAAAGTTGTGCCCCTTTTTTCTAAGAAGTGAAGAGAAGAGAGGGAAGAATTTCCTGCAGGTACAAGTCCATTAATTCTGCAGCATTTAAACTTGTCATTCTTGTGGCATTATTTAAGAATCTCAAGACAAAACAATGGAGTTTTATAGTGATGTCACTTTTAAAAGACTGTCTAAAATGTTGGTTTCTTAGCTGACTTTCATCTACAGCCAGCCTGAGAGAAGAGTCAGTGTCTTAAATGATTTTCTTCTATTCTAACATTACTTTTGTAGTACAATTTTTAATTTTAGTCATCATTGCTGTTGTCAATGTGTTCTAACTTCAAAGATGACTTAGGTGCACTGATGAAGAACATATGCAGGGTCTGTGCACCTGTGCAGGAGTCACTGCTGAAGCCTGCTGTAGAATTTTTCTGTCTCAGCAACTAATTTCATTAGGCTTTGCCTTAAAAATGGTTTGTGGAGGGTAGGACAGTGCACTTTACAATAAACAGAAGAGAAAAAAAATATCTTTTTTTGTTTTGTGTGTGTGTGTGTTTCCTTTTCCCTCATTGCTCCCTATTTTTCTATCAACTGCTCTGCTGAAAAGATGTTTTTCAAGTTCCCTTTGTGAGTTGATCAGTTCAATTATTGTAACTAAGTCTTCTATACAGAGAATATTTTGGGGAGAAGAACATTAATTAATAAAATACATTTTCCAGCTTTGCTGGAGTTGCTTCAAATTGGAGTGCAGAATAACCAGTGCCCATTTTTCTGTTTTACTCAAAATGAATTTCAGTCTTCACTGGTCATTGGCTTAAATAATCAATTCCTATTGTATGAAACACATCTATTTCATGTGAGAAAATACCATGAATCCTGCAGTACAAATAAGGTTTTGAATGGAATATGCCTGACAAAGCAATGTAGACATTCTGGGTGTAGCAGGCAAGGAATTTTCCATAAATTGGCCACAGTGAGAAAAATATGACATTCTGCTTTCAAGGCCAGATTCAAGGATTCAAGGCCAGAGGCAGTTAATGGCACAGAGAACATTACCTCATTGCACCTTGAGTAGCAATTTCCCCTTTAAATTAACGTCTTAAGTGAGGGGAATATTATCTTTATTCCCTTCTTGAAGATGCATTTCTCTCCAGACAGTATCTGGTTTTGCTTATTAGGTCTTTTCTTCTTCAGCTGCCCTTTCTAGAAGCAATCTTTCAGTTACACACTAAAGTATGGCTTATAAAAAGAAAAATAAATCTTTCACAAGATTGGTGTGCAAGATTCAGCCATTTGGTGTGCTGAACCTCCTATGTGGGCATGAAACCAAATCCTGATTCATTGAGGATGTTAATATTGCCCACTTTGTCCAGTATAAAGATGGCTGTGCTCAGTGTGGTGGAGAAAAACTAACTCATAGTCTGGGTTTCTGTATTCAGCTAGTGGGGCTAACCACATTTCTCCTTAGCCTAAATGGAAAATGGCATTTATTCCCTAGAGGATGTAGTAATTTTTCTTTCTTTCAGTAACAAACCAACCTGGCTAATCTTTGCACTTGCACAGTAAAACACTTGTTTTATTTCTGTCACCTTAAAACTATTTTTAGACTTAAGCATGTTAGATCTAAAAACATAATTTACTTTCATCAACTAAGGTGATAACATTTATGTAGACACCAATGACAGAGTTGCTTGTAGATCAATCACTAAGACCAATAAGTGTTTCTGCAACTTAGCCTTGTGCTGTGAGGTGAAACTTTGTTCTGTTATCTGGCTGGCTTGGCAGAGATTGTACAAATGGCTGGTAATACATAGGTTTTATATTTCTGAAACTGGACAGAGGAGGAATTTTAAGTATTTGAATGTGAAGTTCTGATTCCTACACACCTGCTCAGAAGACTCCAAATTCTTATAGAAACCCCTTCCTCTTTTTTAACTCTCCCATTTTCTTGCTTTCCCCACATTTCCCCTCCCCTTCTGTGGCTGATTCCTTGAGAATCCTGATTCAAGGGGTTTACTCAGACTATGTTGAGCAGAGTAAGCATAGTCCAAAAAAGTTTTTTTTTTTCAGAGTTATTTCATTGCCATCACTTTCTGCAAGAAGGGACAGCAAGAGAGCTCAGGCAAAGGCCCCAACACTCAGGCAGAACATGTTAGTTTGTATTTGTACTCCAAAACTTACATAACTCCAGCTGAAATACAAACTTCCTTTCAGACACTGGAATCAGAAAGTAGGAACTAAGAGAGTAGCTCAAATTAGCATGATCATTTACTTACTAGACAAATAAGCAATAAAAGAATTTCCCAGCTCCTTGTTTACCCTATGCTTAATAAAGTGTGAGATAACAAATTAGAACAAATTGCTTATTAACAGGCAACAGCTTTGTCAAGGGGATGTGTTGTCATGAACTACCAGAATGAGGTATAGATGTCTATAAAAATGCCACATCCAACTTGAAGCCAGAGCTTAGAGATTAGCTTATAATCACTTTTTTTTGTACTGTACAGTGAATAGTTTTTACAAGTAAATGACATGCCATTCAGTCCTGCTGTAATTAAAGGATGCTAATGAGACATGCCAGGCACTGCTCTGATGGGCCATTATACCAATTTGTAAAATGATGTATGGCAGGCAGCAGAATGAATGCAGGGTAGACATACAGACCACCAGCAAGAGCTCAGGAGTCTGGGAAATCCTGAACTAGTACAAATACATGAATAAGCAATTGAATTCTGATATCAATTGGTATGCTGATAGAGACAGAAAAAAATGACTCAGCAAAGGCTTTGTGTGGTGTTGCACACAAAAATATTTCTGCTCTCCTGTCAAGATGACTGATTTAGCTAGAAACGAATTTGTAAGGAGCAAGAGGCCTACTCTGTAGTGTTTTAGCACTGTCAGAGAATCACTTAAAAGCCATTTGATTCAGCTGTATCTGCTCGTTGTTGGCTTTTATGCATATAACATAACATTTTTTTCTGCCTGTACCATAAACCAGGAAACATTTTTTATAACATAACATTTTTTCTCCCTGTAGCTGTTATTATTTCATTGGTAGAACCAGGTTGGTTCTTGTCTTTCTGCCCTATTCCTATGCATCAATTGAATTGGTATAGAGAGCTGATCTGACAGCGTGTCTCTAAAATTTCCTCTTTGCTGCAATGTGTTTCTCTCGGATCCAGGTCTCCATGGAATATAATTGCAGAACGCTTTTTCTCTCATTTTCCCAAGGCCATAGGTTTCTGACTTAGTTCTTTGGACAATGCCTGTACAGAGTCAAGCCAAGAGAGCCACTTTTCAGCCCAAACATTGTAGATTTTGACCAGAGCCTTCCTTACATTAAAAAGTGCTGGCAGACCATGTTCTCTGTTGATAGAAATAGGAGCAGGGTGGGAAAGGGAAAAATGAAATCACCAAAAATTTATTTCATGCCTTCACAAAGTTTTATTTCCAATCCTCCTCTAAATCTTTTCATTTGTTTCCAGAGGCCAGAAAAGAGAAAATGATCAGTAATTTAAAATGATATTTTGTTTTGAATTATGAATCATTGAGCAATTTAGTTGAGGAACATTTTATTAAATGAAGAACATAAGATATTTGTAATTTTTACTCTGCTTGGGAAAAAATAAATCCAGGACATGTGCTTCATGGAGCACAAGCTGCTTTGCCTGCAGCTGAAGTTTATATGCAGATCTCCAGCTTGTTACTGGAGAGTGGAGTAACTGCAGCAGGGCTGTCTTCTCTGGCTGCAGGCTCACTGGTACTTGGAAAGAAAATCCCTTATTTAGGCAAGGCATCCTCAAATGGCAGAAGTGAATGTAGCAGGATCATATTGAAATGAGGGGAGAGGGTGTTCCCTTGATACTGAGTATGTGACTCTTTCTGCAGTCTCAGGCTTGAAAGCAGCAATTCCCATGCCCAGTAGTGACAATCATGAGAATTGTGTGGAGCCAAAATAAACATGCTCAGTGTCACCCTTGTGCCTGGTAATCAGCACCATGGAAAATTGTGGTCAAGCTCCAGTTTTATAGAGGGAGGGACTGTAAGCCTGTAGGTATTTTTGCAGTAGATCTATGCCAATATAGAAGTCCATTTGTTTTCTGTTTGAAAATATTACATCTGTCAATAACTTTTGTCCCAAAGTTTCTGAGCCTGTTTAAGCTTGAGTCCCCTCACACTTGCTGAAGATGTTTAGCACATGCTGTTGGGATGAAAAGCCACATGAAACAAAGACCAAGCTTCAGTCTGACCTACATTGCAGTCAGAGGGAGTTTTCCAACAGTGCTCTATAACTCACCCCAATTTTGCTATGCAGGAGAACCTGGACATATCAACATTGGGTGCATTGTACCTGATTCCAAACTAAAAACATACTTTGGAAAGTTGATTTTATACTGTTGGCTGTCTTCTTTTAGAAGTTAGTTGATCCCTTGCCTTGCTGATTTCAGCACTAACTTTCCTTGCCATTGCTAGAAACCAGATGATACCTCCACACCTGGAAACTGTTTCTGTAAATCACATGGGAATTTCAGGCAAATTCAGAAGCAGAATTTGCCAGGAGCTGTAATTCACAGACCCACAAACCCATTAATGACACCGACAAATTACAGTCTGACAGAGGAAAATGAGTCAAGCATAAAATAACAGGTATTTCCTTAAACACATCAGAATGCTGGTGTAACTGGAAGGACACAATAACAGCATGGTAGTAGGTTTTATTAGTAGAAGACATACTTGGCTGTTGTAGCCCTTAAAATCACACTCAATATATCTTTAAATTCTGTTTCTTGCATTTACCATTCACAATTAAAATTGTGATACAATTATTTTTGGAGATCCTCAATACTTGCATACCTTTAATCATTTTTCAAGTGTAAATCGTCATGGTGGTCCATGTATCATATAGCCTCTGTTCTGCAGGATATTTGACTCAAAGGGCTTCAAAGCCTCACATTTGGAGTTTTCCCTTTCCCTTTCATATCAACAGGAACACTGTGAGTACTGTCTATTTAGGCTGTGTGTGTCTATTCTATTGTATTTTGAGTACAGTAATTTTAAAGTGGTTTTTAAATAAGGCAAAGACTCTTTAATGCAAGAACCCTGTATCTTCATTAACACCTCTCCATCTCCCAAAATAGCAGGGGCTGGGAATTTCTAAGGAGGCTACAGAAAGCTAGGGTGTGCCCTTGATTCAAAAGAAATGGTGATTTTTTTCATCCCTAGCCTTTCTAAGCTCCCTTTAAGATTTTAACTTCTGACTGTTTTCAGTAGGGTCTAGGGTGGAAAATACTGTAAAAAGGGTCAAGTTTTGTTACAGACCTTTGGGAAACAGAAGTAGATGGCAATTAGGACTTGCTGTATGCTGTGTTTAGAGGAGTCACTGTCCTTTCCAGTTTCTGATGCTACCAAAGAAACACTTGTGAAATACTGATCTAGTCAAGACTTCCTGTGCTGGAGATGACCTATTTTTGCTGCTCTCACTGTTTGGCTTGTTAGTGGAGCTGTCATACCTTCTTTCAGGAGGGAGGTTAACAATCTAAGGGAGTGGTTTGTAACTCTGGGGTTTTTTATCAGCCAGCACAATTATTCTGTCAAGTTAGTTCACAGTTCAATCAGCTCCTTCATGTTGATTTTGCCCAGATGGGATGCAATCAGGATGCAGGCTCATCATGTGGTCCTATTAATTCTCAGGAGCCCGGTGGTTACGCAGATGTCAATCTTGAACATGTGGTTTTTCCTCTTTTGGCACTTGCCTTTGTCCCTTTGCTGAGTGGTATCACATGTCTGAAGATTTGTGGAGATAAAACCAGTGATGCTTGTCTTGGGAGCACCAGGATGTAATGGGGGCTCCAGGACAGAATGTATCCTTTTTACTCAGTCCCCTCTTTGCTGGCCCAAGACCAGGGCCGGGTTTCCTCATAGCAACTTTTCCCTGGAGTTCCACACTGCTCAAATCCAAGACTGCATTATCCTAGGACAGGGTAATTTTCTTGTGTCTTTCTCTTTTGTAAGGGTCACCCTGACAAAAACCACTGAGCAGTCCAGAGCACTAACACGTGTAGCATCCTTTTTCAAGATTGTGTACTAAGTGAAGGAGAAAAGGTGCTTTGTGACCTGTGTGTAGCTTTGTGAGGTGCTAATGTCATCCTAGTAAAATACAGGCACTCTATTATTCACAACAATTATTATTTTTATTGGGCTTTTAAAAAAAATGAAAGTTGTGTGTTTTATGATGCTGACTACATACTCAAATGCAGAGTTTTAGACATCTGCAGTTTCACTCTTAAAACTGAAGTAACGCTGAGGAATAGCTTTAAAAGTATAGCGGTCCCTTGCTACCAGAAAGAGGAAAGAGAAAGTTCTGGTGTGAGGTCTGGCTGGGATAGAGTTCTTATCAGCCTGAATGGTGATGAAGAAAGGTGGACAAAGGATGAATGGAATTAAAGTGTACCAAAATCTAATAGTTTAGTTTTTCTTAAAGGTAGAAATCCAGTGTCTGGTTGTACAATTAGGCTGTGATACTTAAGCATTATAATATATATTCTAGTTTGAATGAGGGTATTTTCCAAGCAGCATATTGTAATACTTTAAGCATTCTAAATTATTTACTGTAATCTCTCTTCTGAACAGGCTGAACTCTGAGGGCATTACCCTACTATTTATTATAGAAGAGTTAGTTGAATTGCCCAGTGGGCTTGCAGTCAGCCTACATGCCAAAATAAGAGAAGGAATAGCACAAAGAGAACATAGACAAATCAGTATGGCCAAAGTCTACAGGAATTCTGGAGAAGTCAAATATGGAAAGTATTTGTATGGGGTCTTGCTGGGTGTGACAGATTGATAGAGAGACGACTCTTGGTCAGGTGTGAGAAGTATGACACTGATTATGTGGATGATTACGATTAGGTTTATTGCTTGTACAGTATCTAAATATTGCCAGTGCAGTATCTAATACAAGCAGGTCTAGAGGATTATAATATAAGTAGGTTTGGCTAGAAATGTACAGTTTTGCAGTCTTTGGCCTTGCAGAATACAGAAACAAAGCACCTAAGGAACTACTTTAGGATTTTATCTCTGTATGTGATCAGACCTCAGAACTTCTACTCGCCCATCCAAAACTGTGTTCTGCATCTTCAGGCTGGATGTACCCTGCAGACATCCCTGTTGAGGGAAGTCTGCACCACAAGCTGCCTGCAACCTTGGGAAACCACTTTGTCAAGGTCTCCCAGCGTCCAGTAGCACTTTACAACCTTCTGCAGGCAGATGTGTACCATGTGTATCAATATCACACCTCCTCCATTTCTGGAGTGTATCAATTATGCAACTGTCCAGACAGTTCCTTCTGCAATTCCCACCTGATGTTCTTTTCTTAGGATGAGTCAGACTGCCCATCAGAGACAGCAAGGGTGAGAGTGTGTGTGTGTGTGTAGGACAAGCAAAAAGACCTGATTGTCTTTTGTTGCTGTCACACTGTGATGGAGCTTGTATCAATGAAGCTGTGCTTTGCATTTGTGACAAAAACACTCTTGATAATACACCATTGTTTTGGCCACTGCTGAGCAGTGCTATCACAGCACCAAGGTTTTCTCTCCAAACCACTCCTGCAAATGCCAGTAGGCTAGGGATAGGCAAGAGGTGTGAGGGGACACTGCTGGGCCAGCTGACCCCAGCTGACCAAAGGGAGGTCCCATACCATATGATGTCAAGCTCAGCAGTAAAAGCTGGGGAAAAGGAGGAAGAAAGGAAGACATTTGTGGTCGTCTTCATTGCTATGGTGCTAGTTTTCCCAAATAATCATTGTGGATGCTGGGACCCACCTTTCCTGTAGGAGTCTGAACATCCGGCAGCCAATGGGAAGTGGTGAATTAATTATTTTTGCTTTGCCTGTGTGCAACACTTTTGATTTTCTTATTAAAATATCTTGATCCATTAGTCTTCTAACCTTCCTGATATTTTCTTCAGATACTACAGCAGGGGTGTAGGGCAAATGTCAGGCTGGATTTTTTGTTGCTAGTCAGGCCCACCCCACCATGATGCAACAAAGCTGAATTTTAAGAAGCTACTGATTTTAGAAATTATGTTTTAAGGCACCTTATTAAAACTAATATTAACAGATCTGATTTTTTAAAAGATGACCTGTTTGGCAGTCCTTGAAAATCAGATCCCTCTTAAAATCCTGCAAGTATTAATGAATATCAAAGCCACTTCCATTAGCTGCTAAATTTATTTGTGCACATGGATATTTAAACAGCAGTGTGTACCACAAAACAAGGAGTAACATGATAGCAAGATGAGCAAATTTGGAAGTCTGTAAGTTACAAAGCTAAAGGCAAGACGATTGCTGGTGACTGCCTTTATATAATGTATTCGTGCTCCACTCACTGAGTGGGATCATTACAGTGATCTACTTCAGCACACCTACACAGCATAAGTTTTTGCTGCCTTGAAATGCAATTAAACACTTGTGACACATAGTGAAGATTCTGTTTATCAGTACATTACTTAAAGTTTCAAAATTTGGTTGCTGTGCAATTAGTGTAACGAAGTGCAAATTGGAGTGCAGCATAATTATGACTCTTGTTATTGTGGAGGCAATTAACACTGGATGGGAAAGGTGCTAATTACTGTAGCTGCTTGAAATGTACCACTTAGTTTCTCACCTTTGATAAGTTTAGAGAAGAAAGTAGACTTTTTGGGGAGTTTGGTTACATGGGTTCAGTGTTAACTTCAGTAGTGTGGGCAGTTTTGTAGCAAATTTATCCTTGGTATCTCTTTACTCAGTGCTGTTCCAACTCCAAGAGTAGACTTCTTTTTTCACTGCTGACTTTGTAAGAAGCATTTTTTTGGCCGGACTTGGATCACTTTTATTACATGTCCAGAAAGAAACAAAGACAACTAAGAGAAAAAATTAAGTATTCAGTTATTTTTTCTTTTACATTTATACATTCACTTGAAGTTGCAGAGAAGGAAATCACTGGATTATTGCATTGGTTTTGGCTGGGATAGAGTTAATTTTCTTCACGGTAGCAGGTATGGGGACACGTTTTGAATGTATGTTGCAACAGTCTGATAACTCAGGGACATTTTCATTATTGCTGAGCAGCACTTGCACGGTGTCAAGGCCTTTTTTGCTTCACCTATTGCCTTGCCAGCAAGGAGGATGGGGGGGTGTTGAAAGACTTGTCAGGGGACACCGTCAGGAAAGCTGACTCTAACTGACCAAAGGGATGTGGTGAATGACCTTGGGAAGTGGTGGTTGAATTCCTCGCTCTGCTTTGCATGTGTATGTATTTTGCTTTCCCTACTAAACTATCTTTATCTCAACCCATGAGTTTCCTCACTTTTACTCTCTTGGTTCTCTCCCCTGTCCTACTGGGAGCAAGCAGCTATGCGGTGCTTAGTTGCCAGCTGGGGTTAAACCCCGAAAATGGAATAATCTAAAATGAAGATGAGCAAGATCTCTATTACCTCTTCAACATCAGTAAAACAAGCAACACTGAAGAGAATATCTGATTGTACAACTCTATACTGCAATAATGGCAGCCACATATACCCAAGGATATCAAACCTTACCTAAGACTTCAATGTGCTTTTGAGTAACTTTCCATGACTGTTTTCCAAGGCAACTTCCAGTAACTTCTGCTGTGGTGACCTTTACTAATAGTGAAGAAACACAGGGAGGCAAAAGGACTGAAGGACAAGGCTTCTGGACAAGGCTTCGCCCAGACCTGAAGGTCACAGCAACCTCTGCAGTGCAGTATTTCGCTTCCATCTGTTTCAATCTGTTCCTTGAAACTTACAGTTTCCTAATCTGTGGTCAAAATGCCCTTGAAGATAAAAAAGACATATTAGAAAGCAAATTGGTTTGAACTACTTGTGGCCAAATTTACCATTATTGCTTTAAAGATTGGGCAGAAAGCTCCAGTGAAAAGCTGAAGGATGGAATTTTCACTAAAGCTGTGTCTTGTTGATGTTCTGAGAGCTCCATTGCTTTCTCTGAAATCAGTCAGTATTTCTGCGTGTGAGGATAGGTTGCTCTGCTTTCTCTCTCATTAACAGTTGAACTAGACGTGCTGCTAATTCACTACTTAAAGCAGATGTATTAAGACGTGCTGCTAATTCACTACTTAAGCAGATGTATTAAGTATGGCCAAAGTCTACAGGAATTCTGGAGAAGTCAAATATGGAAAGTATTTGTACAGGGTCTTGCTGGGTGTGACAGATTGATAGAGAGACGACTCTTGGTCAGGTGTGAGAAGTATGACACTGATTATGTGGATGATTACAATTAGGTTTATTGCTTGTACAGATGTATTAAGAGGTATCTTCAATTGTATCTTAATACAGATGTATTAAGATCAATCTTAATACAGATGTATTAAGAGGTATCTTCAATTGTATCTATCTTCAATTGCTCAGAAAATTTTGTCTTAAAATCTTGCAATTTTTTTTACTGGATTTTAGTAGTAAAACCCAGTGCAACTTTTGTGGTTTTAAAGGTAACAAATTACTTCAATCTCGTATACTTAAACTTTTCTCCTTATTGAAAGCAAATGGTAGAATTTAATCTAATAGGAAACCTAGAATTTGCAAAATACTATTAGTTTGTTGATACTATTACTAAGAAACAAGCTGACTCATCTTATGGATCAAGCAGAAGACACTGGCTTCCCAAATGCTAATTGAAACAGAAATAATTAATAAAATAACATTTTATCTTGGACTAATGAAAGAAATCTGGGACAGTGGAATGTATTTCTGTGGATTCCTTTAACTTCTCACCCCTGACAGAGAAAGGTAAATAATGACATTTTAGTTATTTAGTGCACTACCTGGGGTTTCCTGCCTTCTGCTCCAGTTCCATTGTCTGAGCATTTTCTCCAGCCCCCTGTGATAATTGGTCCCCAACATGTGTGTCTGCTCCTGGCATAGATACAATACTTTACCTCTTATCACCTTACATAAGGTGCATAAATTGAAAAAAAAAAAAAAAATTGCTAGAACAGCAATTGGACCCTAGTGAAAAGCCATTGTCATTAACTGCAGAACTCTGACTTTCAAAATCAGTAGTAATGTTTGTTTGTCTGTTTCTGATTTCCACACCCCTCCCTCAGATGCAAGCCTGTAGTTGCTGGAGGTGTAGTTGGACCGCTCCACGCATTTACAGACAGAACGACAGATGTTATACACAGAAATATCTCCATCTGCTCAAGCACAACCAGGCGTGCTAGGGGAAACTCTCCTGGCAAAGATGTCACATCTCTCTAGGTGATATTTCAGTTCTAAAATAGATGGTGGAAGCTGAAATGGAATTTGATCTTCCTGTCATGATTGTGCGCATTCCTAACCTTCAAGGCTTGGGAATATTATTTACAGCTGGGTGTTCCAGCTCTTGCTCCTGCCCTGCCAGCATCGCTCACTTGGTGAGTGCTGCCTTGTGTCCTGGTGTTAGAAACGGGATCACACTCCCAGTACTAAAAGTGATTTCAGCATTTATTATAAAAAATAAAAGGCCTAAAGCAAGGGGCCCACGTGCAGAGCAGGAGCGTTCCCATTGAGGATGCTGCAGTGCTGGCACTGGGTTTTCTTGAGCAGTGATGTCCCTGATGTTCCAGGTGGAGTGGCACAGATTACCTGGGTCAGATGCCCCTTTTTCTCCTGTTTTTTGTCACTTTGGATTGGTTTCTGTTTCGATCCTTCATTTGCATGAAGGTTGAAGGCTCTTGATTGGCCCATTACAGTTCTGTCCAGGCTGGCTTGTTTCGCTTGGGTGGTGGTGTACTTTACTCAGGTGTATTATGGTATGTTGAGTACTGTATTTCCTATAACTACCCTTTTAACCCCTTTTACCATAACCAAACTAACATGCTTCACAATTATCAACTACTTTATAACAGTTTCTAACCTATTGTTGACACTGAGAGAGGAAGGGAAGCTACTTGAGCTGGTGTTTTTAACCTTTGTGCTCCATCTGACACACTTTCTATCATGGTTACACTGAGATTGGGATTGTAGGTAGAATAAATATAGCATTAGCTGCATTTTAGCCCTGTAAGCATGGCCTTGAGCAGTAAAGGAGATGCCTACATCTCATTGAAAAGCCTTGGGGCCCAAGCTCTCACTCAGGCCAGTGGTGCCAGAGTGCCCTTGGAGTCAGGGGCTTCAACTCCAAGCCTCCCCCTTTCTAAGGAATAGTAGTTGTTCATCCAAGAGACTACTGTAGGAGATGCTATTTGTTGAGTCTACACCAAAGTGAGCTCTCTGGATAGGGAAGAGGATCAAACAAGTGTAAGTCATGATCTTTTAATAGCAACCATTCATTAGGACCCTCCTCTGAGACAGCAGAATCTGGTATTATGGGCCTGCTTCCCTGGACAATGTGTTTTATCAGCGCTGGATTTGCAACAGCAACAAGTGTCAGAGGGCTTAACTCTTCTTCCTCTTAAATAAGAAAATATGTGGTCTTTCAGGCAGCTAAATGCTGTGATTTGTTCTGGGTCAGGAGAGGAGGAGCACAGGAATCATTGTCATCCTTCTGTTGGGCATGGTCACCTCATTGCCCTCATCTACTAATTGGCTCCCTCAGCTAATCTGGGTGAGCTCTCCCCCTGCATTGCATCTACATTCCTGCTAACAGGCGTAGTTTGTTGGCAAACAAATTGACAAGTAAAGTCAATTGTATTTATTTTATGTGTTTGTGAGAAGCATTTAAGGTAGAAGAGTGGTTTTGGTGTCTAAGGGTGTGGTTTGGCAAAGAGTTCCGTTGGTGGAGTTAGCCTTTAAGTCAATACTTAATGACCCAAACATATTTCCTGAATCTCAAAAGCAGTAGTCGTTCTGCTGTTAATAAAATTCTATTCTGAAATGTTTTTTGGGAAAAAAAAAATCAAAGTTTTCTTAGGTCAGCTTCAAGAAAGACAAAATCAAAAGTTGAGTATAAAATAAAAATGGGCTGGCAGAATAGAAAAAAAATGGTCAGGGCTAAAAGATAAACATGCAATGTATTTTGGTATTATTGGCTGTGTATAATGTACACATATTCACAAAGAAAAAGCCTTATTAACACAATTTCAAGTAGTTGGCACATTAGCCTGCAACATTAAAATTGGCAAGAATCTCAGCTGGAAAGGATGTAGGAGCTGCAGCTTGAATTTGCAGTAAAGATAATGTTCTGATCCTCTGTTAGGAATCTGGCTGTGATGCAAAGCTCTGATGCAACACAGGCTCATTCAGCTGGTTCAAATTTCTTTAAACAATTTTGATACCTTAACTTGATAGTATCATGCTTTAGGGCAGTGCTTATTGCCTGTCCACCCTGTTCTGTGCCAGGTCAGATACTGATCATCCACCGTAGGGCATGAACTCTACATTGGGCTCAATCCAGCACTAACAATCAGGATAACAAAAATATATCTATTCCACAGAAACAGGAGTCCTGAACTTCTTCTCACTGTACCCTCTGACTTGTAGAGGATATTGCTTCCCAAGCAATTCCCATGGCCTTCTTGTTATTCTCTGGCACTTCACGAACCTGCTCTGATAATGTCAAAATAATTTAGAGACTCTTCTTGCATCTAGTTACTGACAAATTTACTACCTTTTAAAGGACTAATGAAGATGAAGAGGTGGAAATTTCATTAGTTGATTCAATTATCTTTCTTATAAATGCTGTAATATTAAACCTTCATTTGCCTTTGTATTTTAATTAATTGTATTATTTATAACTGAGAAGCACTGCAACTTTTTTCCCAGTCTTGCCTAGTCTGCTGAAAATAGAATTTTGTAACCCTGAAAAAGAAGGCTGTTTACTTGTGTTGCTGTTCTATTTTCTCATGGCTATAAATCACTATGTTAGTAACACTTAATTTTAACTCAGCGTCAAAAACATCAGCTTATTGCAAACCTCAAATTAGCTGAACATACTTAAAGAGATAATTGATTTTCTCTAGTTTTTTTTTCTCACTGTGTATTAAGACAAAGCTCCAACTGTCCTACTGCTAAGTCTAAATTTGTGTTGTATGGGGAAGTATACATTGTGTTTCCTGTTTGTCAGAAATGGTGGTATAATTGAACTTGATAATGTTGGTCCTGCAGGTCAATATTAATTCTGTTTGTAAAATTGAGATGTATACTGACCAAGTGTCTTTCTTATTGCTGGAGATGAGGCTCCTTTTGTATCATCTTTTGAATAAGAGCCTGTGAACTTACTCTCCATGCAATTTTTTTTTTTTTTCTGGAGAAAAGTCAGAAGACTTGCAAGTTCTCTTTGGCCTGGTTGTTCTAATTCACCTAAATCTTTGGATTAACTTGTCCCTTACTGTTGAAAAAAAATATTTGCATATATATAAATTTAGTACACAGCTACTACTTTCACTGAACCTTTTTCCCCCCTGGAGAGGCTATATCTTAGCTACAAATTTGTGCATTTGTAAGCGTTCAGACTTTATTTGTTCCCTACTGGCTTTCAGGAAATTTTTTGTATGAGCTGATCATTGACAGACCACGATATATCAACAAAAGCACACTTGGTGTTAAGAATCAGAGCCATGTTCTGTAGCTGTATGTGACATTAAAGGAGTTATGCTAACAAATGCAATCCTTGCTGTTTAAATCTCAGTTACAACATTGCTGCTGGGTTTGTATGTCCAGAGGAGAGTACAAGGAATACAGTCAGTCTCCAGAGCTACAGGGTCATGTTGTTTTGCTGGTACCAAACTGCTGGTCCATCAATGTGGCTTACATGGGCATGTGGAACAGAAGCTCCTGTCATGTTCTGGTGAAGCATCTACACAATTGTGTCTTCCCTCTCAGCTCCCCAGGGAATTTCTTGAAGCGTGCTGGAGTTTTCTGTCAGCCTTGGAGGCCATGAAGGCTGGTAACTCAAGTACAGATTCAAAGGGAAAAAAAAATGGATTTTTCCTTAAGATTAAGGCTTAATTTTCTGCCCAGAAGTTTGAGGGGTTTATCTTTCATCCCCTAGATGGGAATATTTCAACCCCAGCTTTCAATTAGCCATTGAATTTGAATGGTAGGTATTCAACCATGGTAGGTATTCAAGATCTTTAATAAGCACTTTGACAAAGATGCAGGTATTCACCCCTTTGAAGGCTGTGATGTTTAGCCAGCATTGATCTCCACCCCGTAATTAATGAGGAGCTCAACAAAAAAAGTAATGAAAGTTGTAGATGCCAAACATTATTTTTTTCTTTTTATTTATCAGCCACTGGAGATGGAATGAAGAAATATAATTTAGTTGAGTAACCATTGCATAGTCTATCTTAGCTCTTGCAGAAATTGATTTCCCAACTGATCCAAAAGCAAGTGATTTCTTGGATACACAAATCTGCCATCCCTCTTAGCTGAATGATTAAGCCATGCACTGGCTCAGGGTTAAATTTCATCAGAACCAGAGCTTGCTTGTCCTCTCTCTGAAATCATTTGGGGTTTCTTGTGTTGTGATTTGTTTGTTTGGGTGGGGAGCGAGAAAGGAAAGGGGTTTTTATTCATGTTTCACAACAAGCTCAAAGGAAATGATTGTATGATCTTTTGTAACTACGCAATTTGTAAATGCAGGAAAGCCAGGAAGGTGCATCATAGCAGCACCCTCAGCAAATCAGCATCACAAGAGTTTTCTCAGGTTCTGCTTCACTTTTAATAATGGATCAGACACCAAATACATCAGGACATGTTTCCTGCTTTTGTGAGGGATTAATGATGCTTGAAATTTTAAATGCCAAGAATCTGGGAGGACCATGAGAGTCATTCGATTTTTGTATGGCAGCGAACAGCTTACCATTGAGGACAATGTTTTATTGTAAACTGATTTAAGTTCTCAATAGTACAACTGCGTGCACTGGTTACTGCAGTATAGAAGATATTCTGGGTTCAGATTTGATTGTGAACTACTTTCCTTTCTGGAAGTCTCTTTGTTTCTGACTAACATAACTTAACATTTTTAATTTTGACAGCTTTCATTTCAGCCATAGCAATACTCCACCCTTTCACTCCTTAGCAGGTGAATACTAGGAGGAAAATAATTCCAATTTCTGAAATAATATTGCTTATTTTTTTCTGTTAGGATACAGTGATTTAAAAAAAATCCTGACATAACAAGGTACTGTTTATTGCAAGACTTTATTGCCAAAAAGATCAGAAAACATAGTGTAGTAATAGACTGACAGAAAAAAAATTGAGTTCTGAGCTAAATGGCCGTTATTTAATTATCCTTTTTGCACTTAGACACCTCATTGAATAGGAAGTAGCTGCATTTTTTGCCAACTGGTACAGAGAGTGAGGAAGGAACCTATGTATGAGTACAGAGATATTAGATTAGCACTGAACACTACAAAAGAGAAAAATGTTGATATTGTTGCCCAGGTGTTCATGAAAATTGCCAGTGTAGCACATGGATCCATGGTTAGTTACCATGTGCATTGAACCAGAGACATTTGCACTTGCCTTAATAGGAGCAGCATGCACACATTACTGCATCTGCAGTTTTCTGCGTGTAGCAATGTCTCTGTGAGATGGAGAATTAAGGATAATTCTCCCTGTGCATCTCCTTGAGGTTTTTCTTCAGCTGCTTTGTTACCTTTCCATGTTCATGCTATGTTAAAATACCAACACTTGACTAGAGAGACAGCACAGGACAAAGAGACACTGAGTTGTCAAGGCCCTCTGCTCAAAGCAAGCCATCCCAAAGGGTGGGGAGTGCAGTGCTCCCAGGGAAGGGTTCATGCTGTGCTCCTCTGCTTATCTGGAGGAAAGGAAGATGGAAGTGAGCAGCTTTTCAAGGGATCTCTTTAGACCAGCACTTTATAAAAAAGTCAGAAATCAGAATTTTGTCACTCACTCCAAGGAATTCTTGCCTCTTTACACTCAAATAAAGTAGATTTGAGCATGTACTTTGTACTAAAATAAAGTGGTTAAGGATGATCTAAGCACAGTGCACTGTGTTTGGAAGGTTTGCTCTTTGCTAGTAGGACCCTGCATTTGCCTCTGTTGTATTTCAGACTCTTCTTTGCTCATCTCTCCAACCTACTGAGGTCCTTTAAAGGGCTGTAAATTACTCTGGGGTCTCAACCAGTCCTTCCAGAAAGAAGTATCAAATCAGCACCTGCTGGTTTGGTTTTTTCTTTATCCCAGTCTGTTTGTATAATATGGAATCATCTCTCTTTCCTGTCAGAAAGTTCTACAGTCTCCTGCTGGTTCTCTGTGCCTTGTGGAGACTGCAGGTGGCCCTTCTGATTCACCAGGTCTGTACTGCTGACCCACCCTCTCGCACAAGGCTAGGAGGTGATTCATTGCTCCATTTAGTGGCACATAAAAATGATGGTTACTAAAACTCTAATCACTCTTTTACAGTTTGGGAGGCTGGTTACAACATCATCCATTTTAAGTTATTAGGATAAATCTTTCTTAAATGCTTTTTGTACCATACTGCATCTTTCTCAGCTTTGTACTCTAATGCAAGAAACACCACTGATAGGCACTAACTGAGAGTGGCCAGAGACTATCTCAAACCATTTTGAAGGACTCAGCTGAAGGGGTTGATGGCCAAAAGTGCTAGTACAGTCATGCTAAGTATGGCTGATCCTACCCTTAACAGGGCACAGATTACTTTATATTTTGATGCCTTTTTTCAGACTTCCTTTTCCTTCTGAAAAAAATACAAAAGATCAGATGTTGATTTGAAGATTAGGGCCATGAGGTAAAAGAAAGTATTCACTAGGCCACTGCTTACTGCAAAGCCTTACTTTTAGGCTTTTAGACACCCCCTGGGCAGACAAGAGGACTGAAATACTGACAGTCTGTCATCATTTCATCCAGCTTTTTTATTTCAGGACAAGGAGTAATAAAGCCTTTTTTTTTTTTTTTTTTTTAATCTCAATGAATTGGCTGTCATTCCTAAAGGCTAACTGACTATAATGCTGAGGAGCTAACAGTGAGGACCTTGATGGGGCTCAGACAAGGCTACTCAGTACACAGGCCAGGACAAATAGTTTTCTCGGTCTGAGAAATTAAAGAACATTTGTTATGTGATTTGAATGCAGAGAAGGCCATGATCTTCCCTTTTGGCACATGCACAGGTTATCTCTTAGAGCAGTCTGGAAGGATCCTCTGTGACTTTGAAATATTCTGCTGATGACAACATAGACAAGAATTAGACAGAAGAGGGATTTCATAAATAGGCCAAGAGCACCAATCCTAGTTATGTTATGTGAAACAATATGTGAAATTTTCATCAAATAGATAAAAAGAGCTGCAGAAGGATACTGGAATTGAATTTCTTACATGTGTTAGCACTAGACAAGTTTGGTAAATTTTTATTAACACCACCAACACTTCTCTGAACCTGTTAAGATTAGCATAGATTAATACCAGAATGCATCTGAGTGTAACCAACTCTTCTATAGAAACTTGTTTGGGAACATGTCCTTCCATTGGCCTCATTTATCCATTTATTGATAAAATCAGTATCTTGCTATCATTCAGATGGCAATTCCCTGCTGGTTTGGACGTGATGTAACTTGCCCTATGCGTCAGTGTAGTTCCAGTGGATGTGCAGGGCAAAAGGGATTCTGGCTGGGATTGTTGGTGCTGCTGATGGCAAGCAGGGCCCAGCTGTTTCTGCCAGCGATGTTGTCATGGTTCCCAATCTGGTTGGTGACAAAGCCTGAGAGACAAATGTATCTGGAGTGGCTTCTGCTCTCTCTCAACCACTTCACAGCTGAAAAGTATGGCATGGGACTGAGACAGGTCCTGGCTTCTCTTTTTCTGTCAGAATCCTATTTTACTTCTTTCTGCTATTCACTGATGTCTTTCTGTAGCACTTTCAATCTCTTTTCCTACAACCCAAAGAAATTTCTTGGTCGAGGGAGCTGAACATTGAGATCATAAACCCAAGCCTATTCATTCAGGAGTCCTGCAGCTGAGAAGTTGTTCTTTGATTCTTCCCTAGAGAATCCAAAGATCTGCTCCCATACCCTTTTAATTCAAATCTTTATAACTCACTTGCCTGCCTCCACTCACTGCTGTTTGGGTGTCCTTTCAGTTACCTGCTTGTCAAGCTATAGCACTAAAGAGCTGCTTACTGCAGCAATATAATAATAGAACTCTTTTTTGGAGGGAAGTATTTTTTTCATTTAATCCTCTAACATAAGAAAAAAATGCATCTGTACCACTACCCAGTTTCCAGGCAGGCAATTTTTCTGCAAGTTTTGTAAATAAGGGACTTTTTTTGGTGTAGCATAAGCAATTGTACCAAGGTTTACACCTGCAGTGTCTGGCTTGTGGAAGAAGAATCCAAATGCTGATTCATAATTTATATGTAAGAAACTTGGCATTGCTCTAAGGAATAACAGCCAAACCACCCAGTCTGATGAATAATTAATTTCCTGCAATTGGCTGGTTTGCTGAGCCCTACCAGGTACACTGAAAACTTTTGTAAAGCAGTTCAGCTGGCCTGCACAGAACTTTGTTAAACTGAACATACAGAGCAATTTGTAAATGGAATGAACTGAACCTAACAAGAGAAAATGTGATATACAACAGCAAAAAGCAAGCTGGGTACTGCAAGAGAAGTAATTGGAAAGGGAAAGAGTACAATGCCTGCACAGCTCTTGCTAGATATAAGAACACAGGAACAAGTAAAATTTACTGTTAGGTATCTGAGTTAGAGGATCTGCAATGGGAAAATCAAAAGCTATGGAAAAGATAACCAAAGTTAACTAAGGTTAAGTTAACTTCGCTGAAAACTTGTTACCAAAAACATGCTTTACATTAAAGAACAGAAAGAGGACTGCAGATGATCTTTTTCTATTCTTTTCTTTTGGTCATAGCAAAGAACTAAGAGCTCAGAACTGGCACACAGGTGAGATACAGCAGGCAGTGTGTGTGTTCAGGAGATGGCATGATCCACTCAGATTTAACAGCTGCACTTGACCATAGCTCGTGACCTCTAGTTTGTGATAATTTCTCTCCAGTACTGGAGAGAAGGGATAGGCAAAGTTCATCTCCTGACTATAACTCTATAATGCTAAAAGAGCCACATTTTACTCAAAATGATAAAAAAATGCTTTTCATTGTCACCCTTTGTGCAGGGACTATTTGTACATAAAAATATTTCATATAATGGCCCTGGTGTTTCTGCATCCCTAGAGTGAAGGGTTAGAGTGAAGCAAGCAGTGACAATAGAAAAACCTACTGTGGAGTACATTAATTAGAAATAGGGATTTATCTGCTTTTCAGTGATAAACCTTAGCTGAACAATGAAAACACCAAAGTGGCACAGGAAAATTAGGATTTATTGGTGGTGATGCTTTAAGAAAAATGCTGTAGGTTAAAAAGAAGCAATTGGATCTGTTATACACCATGAAAAAACTTCAACCCACTGATTTTTGGAAAAGTGGTGATTTGGAGAAGCAGAGACTTCCTGCGTCAAGTTAACTTCAGATCCTGCATGGTCTGACTGTGTGGTTATCAGCTAAGGAGAAGGGCATTTGGCAGTGTCAGGAAGGTCTGTGCTTTGTGTTCCCCAGCCTGCACCTGGAAGCAGAGACCATTTGTTAAGGACTTGAACCTTTTGGGCAAGGCCCAGAAGGAGCATTGGCTGCCTGACTGCTACACCCACAGAGGAACTTCAGCCACTGGAATACTGAGCACTGAGTTTAGCAACTCTTGGGCCCCTGGGGGAATCCACATCCATCTTGGGGAGCCCAGGCTCCTGGCATGATATGCTGCTCCTTCCATTTCTGCACTGAAATCTCTATTCTAGCAAGGGGCACAGAACGCAGCTGTTTATTTGTTCAATTGTTTTAATACAAATTATTTAAATATATTTTATATTAGTGGCATGGTGGGTTTGACTGTATGTTCTGTAAGTTTTATAACAGTGGGGTTCTTATTTCTGAAAAAATCCCAGCAAAGCTGAATATGAGAAAAAACGCTTATAGCAGTAATAAGCCTCCCACTTCAAGAATAGTCTTTTCTCCTCTTTTGAAGTACTATTGTAGGATGAACTTATTGTCAGTGTACTAGGAACAACAAAGAAAACAAAGGAAAGGAGCATGTCTGGTCTATTTTCCCCCTTTAATATTATAGAAAGCTCATAATGAATTTCAGATCAGAATCCCTGTTCAGTTAGAAAGAGAGGGGAAGGCCACTAGATGGTGGTAAAAACCCAAGCCTTTGCTATGAGATTTGTGGCAAGAGAAGTCCAGGGGGGCAAAGAAGGGGAGGAGGAGCCACAGTTTGAGTACTGAAGTCATTATTGCTTGGAGTCTATAAAAAGGCAGTTGCACAGTAAGTAATTTAAACGTGGTCAGCTTTGACTCTATGGATTTACTAATTCCTTTCCCTCTATTTTTTTTTCATCTTTTGCCACCAAGGAGTCTGCAGTCCCAGATGCCAGGGGGGCTGAAACTTTGGCTCTCTGGAGGAAACGTTGCAGACAAGGAAAAGCAGCCGAAGGAGCAGCTCTGGTAAATAGGTACAGTAAATTCTTGATTGCAAATATAAAGTGGCTTTTTGAAACTGAAAATTGTTTAGCATGATATGCTTTGAATTTGTATTTGCAACAAGTCACTGACAATCAGCTTTAAATGTTCCCTTTATTGAAAATGTGATGACTTACAGCTTTCCCTAAATATTGTCATTACCAGAAAACCATTGAATAAAATATTCTGGATTTGGAAGAGAAAACTTCTTTTACAATAGAAATCTACTCACACCAATTCTGTAACCTTAGTGTGTCCTGAAATGTATGGATTTGCCTTGGTTAGGTGGTTAATACCGTGCTTTTAAATGAGCATGTTAACACTGCACAGATAAGCTGTTTATAATATGAATTAAATGTACAAAGGTCAGGAAAGCATTTAAACCTTTTACTGAAAATGTTAAATCCTTTATTGTGTCAATAATAGAAGCTTCTCTATATTGTATTCAAGTGAGGGGTTTCTGCTGGACGTAATGTCACATCCTCCTGCATTTCTGGGGTCTGAGAGCTGGGACTGGGAAAACTGTTTTTTGTTTGCTTTTCAGCAGAATTTCTAGGACATTCTGGGGCAGTACTCCAGGGAACCAGATAGAATAAACAAAACTATGAATGAACAGTGCAGGAATCTTTTAATCAGTTTGTGATTTTAACTTCCCAGTAAGGATAGGTAGAAAATCTCTGAGCCAAAGTTTAATTTAGAATCAGTGAAGGAATGTGGTGTGGAAGAGGTGGGACATGTACAAGCCAAATTAAATAGAAATGGCTGGTATTTATGTTGTCAACTTCTGCCTGTAATCGTCATGCTATGTTTTTTTTAGGCAGGATCTTCTGCCTTTTGGAAAATGCATTTACCACACTCCTTGGCAAGCCCTTCAGAAGGAACAGAATGTGTTAGCTCCCAGAGATGAACACATCCTCTCAATTCAATGTTTCTGAACTAAACCTGAGTGCCTTCAGTAGCAACTTTACTGTGCCTACTGCGAAGAGCAAGTCATCGCCATGTGAGCAAGTGGTCATCTCAGCTGAGGTGTTCCTAACTCTGGGCATTGTAAGCCTCCTTGAAAACATACTAGTTATATGTGCAATAGTTAAGAACAAGAACTTGCACTCACCCATGTATTTTTTTGTTTGCAGTTTAGCAGTGGCTGACATGCTGGTTAGTGTGTCTAATGCTTGGGAGACCATAACCATATACTTAATAAACAATAGACACATCATCATGGAAGATGCCTTTGTCCGTCATATAGACAATGTCTTTGATTCCATGATCTGCATATCTGTGGTGGCTTCCATGTGCAGTTTGCTGGCTATAGCAGTAGACAGATATATCACTATCTTCTATGCCCTGCGTTATCACAACATCATGACAGTGAAAAGGTCGGGGCTCATCATTGCATGCATCTGGACCTTTTGCACGGGCTGTGGCATTATCTTCATTCTTTACTATGAATCAACTTACGTGGTCATTTGTCTCATCACTATGTTTTTTACCATGTTGTTCCTCATGGTCTCACTGTACATCCATATGTTCCTCCTGGCTCGTACTCATGTGAAGAAAATCGCAGCTTTGCCTGGGTACAACTCTGTCCGTCAAAGAACCAGCATGAAAGGAGCCATCACTCTGACTATGCTTCTTGGCATCTTCATTGTTTGCTGGGCTCCATTCTTCCTTCATCTCATCCTGATGATCTCCTGCCCTCAAAACCTCTACTGTGTTTGCTTCATGTCTCACTTCAATATGTACCTCATCCTCATTATGTGCAACTCGGTGATCGACCCCTTGATCTACGCCTTTCGTAGCCAGGAAATGAGGAAGACCTTCAAAGAGATAATTTGTTGCTATAGCCTGAGAATGCTCTGTGGCTTATCAAACAAATATTAAGATAACAAAACCAAACCAGGGAAGAGACTGGAAAGGCAACATCTTCCTGCATCCTGTAATTCTGGTAAAATGCCTATGGAACATTTTCTCCATTCAGCTGTCATGATTCCCACAGCAATCAGAAACCCTTTTTAAACATGTGATTTTACATTTCTTTCCCTCCACACACCTCTCTCATGCTGGTGGTTGGAGCTACTCAGTGCATCTGTATTATCGGGATAAAGGATATTTTGAATCTCATTTACTCTATTGAAGATTGGAATTTATAAGAGGATTATAGAGGGAAAACCTTATTTTTACTTCTGCTAAATGCAATGAATGAGTTCTCCCATGTGAATGAACCCACCAACCTCTCAATGTGTGTTTCTTTTGGTGTTATTTGTCTCTCTCTATAAAAAAATAATAAAAATTTATCTCTCTAGAGAAAAACAAGCATGACTTATTTTGATGCCCACAACTAAGGTGGAAGATTTTTGCTATTTCCTTCTGAAGATATAAAATAAGAGAGGTAGTTCTAATTATGAAGCTCCATATACCTTGGTCAGCAGTTATGATCAATATACATGCACATGTCAGCAGTCTTGTATTCCAGTCATGACTGTTACTGTCATAAAATCTATATTGTGTAAGATGCCAATGTTTCCATGAGATTTTCCAGGTTGGATACAGCACTTTGTCATATATGACTATATTTGTTCAAATCACTGTGAAGCAAGATGTACCACAGGTGGAATTTAAGACTGAATATGAAGACTGGGCTGATTTTAGTTTGTCTGTTTTTTTGTTTTTTTTTTTTTTTTTTTAATTTGCCAAGGGGAGGGAAGCAAAGGGAACACACAGCCTGTAGATATTCGTGTAATATTTTGTGGAGATGGAAAGATTGAGTGAGTGGCTGCCTTTCTATACACATTAGAAAACCCTTTTGGATGTGAAGAGCTGTTGTTACTGTAGATTTCATCTTTCACATTGGGAGACACAAAACAAGTTTGATAATCAAAAGGCATGGCAGGCAATGGCAAAAAAAAGGATTTAGAAACATCAGGTACATGTAGCTATAACAGAGTCCTGACTTTTGCTCCCCAAACAAACAGTTTTCCTCTTAGTTGAGAGGATTCTAAGCTGAAACCCTCATGTCTTTTGTGTGAGTAGCCTGCATATAGTCATGCTTTCATAAACCTGCTGTTCTGCAACAGCTGTGTAAGGTGCAAAATACTGGGCTTACAAAAGAGGGAGAAATTTTGGTATTTCTTGATGAGCATGAATGGTGCATATCTTGTGCTGTGATTTAAGTTATGGAAAGATTCCAAGTTGTGTTAAACTACTGACTAGATAGCTGAATATATCTTGAAAAAATGAACTCTTCCTTCTGAAATCTGGAAGAATAATGCTTGTTATACTTGGTTTATACATGCTGTAAGACTCTTGTTTATCAGTAGACAGTTTATGATTTATTCCATGTGTGTTAGATTATATTTTCAAGGTGAAATTCCTGATTGGGTTTTAGGAAATTAATTTGCCATAAGGACGGTCAAATGTGTGAACAGGTGCTCAATGGTTGTGCAAAATCCATCTTAGAGATATTTAGAACTTGACATGGCCCTGAAAAATCTGCATTAAATTGAAAGCTGACTAACTTTGAAGTTGGCCCTGCTTTGAACCACTAGGAGCAGATTACCTCCACAGGTGCCTTCCAACCCAAATTATTCAGTGATTCTATGACACAGTTTGCACATTATGATAAAATTATATTTTCCCCCTTCTAATTTTATCTCTTGTATAAGAAAAATTGGAAAGTATTCCCCTCCACACACTTAGAGCCTACTTTATGTCTTCATTTGCTTAGGAGGTTTCTGACAGGAGAAGTAAGGTGCACCTTTAGCACCAGAGTTATACAATTTGTCTGCTTAAAATTTACTATTCCTCCAGCTCACATATATCTCCCTCTGACATCAGTGGGAATGTTATTCTCAGTGGAGATCCCTTATTATGCTGACTGGTATACTGATTATCAGTGCACTAGGGGATAGAGTCTTCCTTCAGCTATATCTGAAAATGGGATTTCAGAGAATGCTGGAGGTCAGTAGTGAGAATCTTGCCTTGTTTCAGCCCATCTCTTAATCCTATCCATAAATAGCCTCTAAATGTTGGCTCTTGCAACTATGAATATAAATGACAAAAGGAAACCATTCCACTGCATAGTGAAAGGCACCAGCTGATGTAAATAAATCATTAAAACATTACTGGATATTGCAAATAAGACAGTTTTGTACATAACTGTAAATCAACTAAGGGGAAACCAAAACTGTAATAGCTTTAGGTATTTTCTTGAATTGTATATTACTCTTTTTTGTTTTGTTTGAAGTCTGTTTGATGTTTAAATACAGACATACGAAGAAACTATTAAACTGGATTGCTGGAAACTCCCACATTTCTGGTTATTCATTGTAATGTTTCTGCTACATTATTCACAGAGGGAATATTGCATTACAGACTTTCACGTCTTATTTAAACAGGTGCCTTCTTAAGAAATATTCTGAATGAGAGTTACAGACTCATACAGTGTATTTACATTCATACATATGTTCCCCGGGGTGTCAACACCACCTCTTCTTTATAGGCTTTAAAGGTGGGGAGCTGAAACAACTTAAAAGTGAAATGAAAGTATTTTTAAAGCAGGCTAGAGCATTTCCTGCAAAACAGGTTGTTTACACTCTAGTAATGAATATAAAATACATATATCTGGGAGACCATGACAAGCTTTAACATGTTTCTTTCTCCAGTTCAGCTGCAGAATAAAAGGAACATTTAGCATACTGTCACTTCTGTCAGAGCCTGGAAAACACAAAGTGTTGTGATAGACTGGGACGAGCCAGCATTGTGTAAGCAGGAAATTTGCTGTCACAGGACAGCCATGGAAAATTAATTGCTAGACTGTCATTGCACCATGTCCCTGCAGTTAATGACACTTCTCTTGCTTATCCAGCCAGACATTTATGGTTTAGTTTTAGTCACTGCAAAAAGAAAGCTCAAATCACACTATTTCTGCCCCAAAGTGCCAAAGCTAATTTTTATTGCCCCCTGTTGCTTTGATGACAGAACACTTCATTGCTTCTAACTCATGTGTCACGATTTAAAAGTTCTTAATAAGTAAGTATTCTGATCTCCCTCCTGTCGCAGGTGGGATCTACTTCTATAAAGTCACCTGCATTTAAAGCAGATTAGTATCAGGGGGAATATTAAAAGAAAAAATCTGAATCCTTTCTCCATGCCAAGGCCACGATAAGGTTCTAGGAAGTACTAGTTTCCCAAAAAGCCTTAGTGTCTCCTGTAACACAAAATGGTTATAATTGGATGGAGCAACAAAATTGCTTCTTTGGGGAAGAAGTTGGTCCTGGGCTTCAGGATCCTGCTCCCCAAATGGGCACAAATCTGTCACAAAAAGCTCTAATTCCTGAGTACCAGTGTCACTGAGTCTGGGCTGGGAGGGATTGTTTTCAAATCTAGAATCTACACGTCTGCACCCTTTGTGCAACCAGTGTCCAGCAGTCCACTAACATAGCGTGGAACCCTTTTGAGAGTGGGTTGCACATTCATTCCCACCTCTTAGGCTTATCCCCTCAGAAAACCTTCTCAGAATGTCTCTCTGGAGACTGGAGTTGCATTTTTTGTGGATCAAATAAGTGCAAAATAAGTGCAGAAAGTACAGGAATTTCCTGCACATGCAAACTTTAGGAAGGCAGGAAAGGTTTAGAATCTTTGGGAAAACAACTCAACCCCCTCACACAGTCTGCTCTCTGAAATATTCAAGGACTCTGTTTTACTCCAAAGTCTTGTTGTGGATCCCCCTGCCTATTTTTCAGTAACTGCTTCCTCTGTTGCTCATCAGCTTCTCGCACAGAAGACCAATTCATGGTCACCACTGCTGCATTCTCAGGAATTGCAGAGCACGGTCCCAGTCTTCAGCTGTGTTGGTTTTCAAGTACAGTGCCCTTCCTGTTAGGCAGGTGAGGAACATTTGGGAACATGGATGTGGAAATGGGGATCCTCACGTTGGGGGACAGAAAGTCATGCAGCCTGTGGTGGAGCTGCCTGCATAAGACTCTCTGCTAGTTTATCTCCAGGTGAGATGTTCTCCCTCCTTTTCTAATCTTAGCCTGTGTTACAACCTGAGCTGTGGGTACCTTGGATCCTCCTGTTCTTCATACACGACAGAGGAGTCTGAAGTGTATGTGTACACTTACGTACATGTCTACACCAGTTTTTTACTCCCAATTATAAAATACAAGCACAGATGACATCAACAGATGAAATGTATGTGAGAATGTATAGTTCCTTTTCCTCCAACCTTTCTGCTTTTTGTTATTTGTTTTCCAATGTGCAGTGTGTTTTTCATGTATTTTCTCCCCCTGTGAACAAATTAGCAACAGTCAAAATCTGAAGTGGAAGAAAAAACCTCAAGTACTTTTTGCATCCTGAGGTTTTGAAAATTATAGTAGATTAGTGTGACAGAACAGAGTTCTCCTCACACCAGTTAAACCAAAGATCTAGTAAATTTGTAAAATTCTTATGGTTTAAGCATTATTCCCACAACAGTTTCTTTTTGAGCAGCTTGCCTAAAAAAGATCTAGGAATGCATGACTAGCTGTGCTGAGCAAGGAGTGAAGGGTTTTCATCAAAACAAAGGGCAGCTCTTTAGGGACATTATGTAAAGTCTGGGCTTGTGTCTAGCAATCCTCTGGAATGCCAGCAGAGCTCCCAGGAAGCTGTGGTTTAGGGACTTCTTGGACAGGAGGTTATATTTACAGATTTGTGACGAATAGCTCTAAATGATCTATTTAATGGGTCTTACACAAATTTACCTAATCACTCTTGGATCTTTATTTTAATCTGCAACATCTTGTTTCACAAGTTAGATATGTTGAGTGGAAAAATGATTTTTTTCCTCTTATAAAACATCTACTTGTAAGTTTTCTTCAATGCCCTGCAGTCCTTATGTTGCAAAGAAAAGAAGTAATTACTGCCCATTCATTTCCCTTGTGACATTCATTATCCTACTCCCCTATACTCTTCTATAAATTTTATCTCTGCCAGCTTAGAACCCTGGCCCATTTAATCTCTACTGGTATCTTCATACCTTGTTATTATGTTGTTTTCCTAGACCTATTATATTGTTTTTGGCTCAGAGGGGACTAGATAAGCAAATGATAATCCAGATCTAGATGGAAACTACATTTCCACAGTGCCAGATGCTGCTGCCTCTTTTGTTGTCTATGCAGTATGTAACAATACACTTTCATTTAGTACAACACGCTCTATAATTTGGAAAATTTCAAGATCTCTAAAATGCTCATGGGAACAAATGCTCTCTGTTCTCTAAATAAGCTTTCATTTTTGATGGCAAGGACATGCAAAACTTATGTAAAAACCGCATTGCTTAGGGATGTTTCTGGACCAAGTACATGCCTTGGCCGTGTCCTGTCTCTGTAGCAGAACTCATCTGCTGGACACAGCCTTCATTTCCCTACCTCTGATGGGATGGAAGCCTGGCCACAGAGACTGGAAGGGCCTTGTGTCGCAGCCATTCTCTGCCTGGCTGAGGATCAGGGATCTCAAGTTCAGACACACATTTCTCCTGGAAGCTCATAATTTCCTTGAGAAGGGTGGTAAGCATGTAATTTGCACAGCTACCTCCAGATGGTGATTTATCACTCCCTTCCTTTTAATTAGTCTGGTTTTACACCTGATTAAAGCACTATGAGAAATTGAATAATCAGCTTTGTATGCTGGCTCCAGATGATTGGCAAAGGCATCACATGAACTTTTTTGATGCTCTGTTGCATAAACGCCTTAATTAACAGTGACAAAACAAAAACCCACAACAGAATGGGATTAATTTTTCTCTTTAGTTTGCCAGTTTTTTAACAGGACACAATTGGTTTTGGCAGGCAATAAGTAAAGTTGCCCATGAATTAGCTTTTTTATTGTTATTTTTCAAGGAAATGTTGTGCCTACTTCACCTACCTTGAAAATATCACCATAGTAGTAACTATCATCCTTGTATAATACCTTTTCTTTGCTCTGAACTTCTTTCTGAAAAGCTTTGCATGGTTTTTGAGTCAGAATGAAAGTCCCTTAAATTCTACATCCCCATAGTTCATAGTGCTGGGATAGCCTTACATAGACCTTACTATTATTTCTGCTTCAGAGGTTCCTTGTGTTTTTTAAAGTCAGGGGAAACTGTCCAGGATATTCTTCCATTCAAAGAATAGTAGGAAAGATTCCTCTTCTGCCACCATCATATTTTCTCAAAAATTCTCTTTGCCCAGGATTCTTCTCCTGGAAAGCCTTAGAGAAGAATGAAAACAATAATTATCTGATTGCTTCTCCTGTGTTTTGCTGCTTTGGAATGTGGTTGGAGATTGTTTATCCAACAGGTGGTTGTTTGATTGGTTTCATGTGAATTGTTTTCACTTAATGACCAATCACCGTCCAGCTGTGTCAGGACTCTGGAAGCAGTCACGAGTTTTTCATATCATTCTTTGTAACCGTCTGTATCCTTTCTCTATTCTTTAGTATAGTTTAAGTATAGCATTTCTTTAATATAATATAAGTACATAAAACAATAAATTAGCCTTCTAAGAACATGGAGTCAGATTCACCAATTCCTCTTATGTCCTGGGAACCCAGAAAATACCACACTCTGCTTTAACCTTGTTATAAATATATAGCAATATCACGATTAGTAGTGCCAACATTGACCTAAGCTCAGAGATGTCGCTTTGATTTTTTAAGATTTTCTAAACCTTCTGATGTTTACACTCTTGTAGCAAACTTTCTCACACACTTTCTGTAAATAACTTGTTTTGCATTCTTTTATAGAGGAAGAGAAATTTGATAGACTGTTGGTTTGTCCAGTGTCATTGGAGAGGCGGCACTTTCACCCTCCAATCCACTGTCACTTTTAAAAAAGTCTAAGTGTTAGAGTCAGAAAATAAACTTCCCTTTTCTTCACCTTAAGAGCAGCGGTGTGTGCGCTCGTGTTATTTCACATCCTATAGTGACACAGAGATACTTCACCGAAACTAAAAGCAGCTCTTTCACAAAAGCTTTTCCTAGAGAACATAAAGAGCCCTGGCTATAAAAAGGAGATGACATTCCTGCTGTCTGCTCACATAGTGGTAGATAAGTGGTGGAGCTTGGGCAAGCAAGAATTTCAAGTCTGTGTTAAGTTCATACCTGACTCTTAACAAAAGATGAAGATAAATAGCTGTGCCCTACTGTGAGGACTAGGCTGCGTTAAAAAGCATCCCGGTACACATATTTGTGCCAAATTTAGTTTTAGAGGAGTAGAGTCAGTGAGTTGCTGGAAACTTGGCTGAAAGTCTGTGTGCAAGACCCTTACCAGGTGTGACTGAATCCCATTCCACTGAAGTGTCTTGTAAGACACCTTCTCCCCACAGAGCCATATAGTAGGAATTCAGGATATGGAACCTCTCAAGCTCCTCCTCCTTCAGAAGGGAAAACAACAAGATTTTAAGCATTAGTGGAAAATCAGTGTGTCCAAGAAGAAATTTATTTCTTATGTTCCTCAGACCAAGAACCCATCTTGGTGGGTCCCCAAGATCCAGTGCTGTGGCTGGGGGTCTCTGCAAAGTCATGTCATATGGAAACTGCTTAAGTCACTTGGAAAAGGTAAGTTAAGCCTTCAGCTTCTCTTGGTCTAAAGTGCTCTGCTTGGTACTTGGTATAGTTTGGAAAGCAGTTGCTTCAATAGTCCTCCTTTGAAATGGCAAAGAAAAGAGGTGAATCACTTGAATTTCAATTCAAGTTCCAATGAGAATTCATGTCCCTGCATAAAGCACATAAAAAATGAAGAGATAGGAGGTAAATCCTGAATGAAATCCAAGTTTTTACTCTCACAGTAAAACTGCTAAATATTCAGGTTTTCACACTGAAAAGGGACATTGGTGTGGCCACCTCTGAATCTGGAGGTGGATTTTTGAAGGAAAGCCCTGTGAAGAAAAAGATGGTATTTGTTGTGTAGTCTGATGGTTTAGTGACACTCTGGAAAGTTGAATGGTCCCATTGATGAAATAAGAGGAGAAACATGTACTTTATTAATTTTGACTGAAGTAATTTTTAAGATGGTGTCTGTAGTCTGTGGGTTCTTGGTGTTCCTGCTGTCCAAAGCAGAGGTGCTCAGCTTCCAGAAAACTGGAAGGTGCAAGAATTTTAAGTATAAGTGACAGGCGAATTTACGCTCCCAGCTCCTCATGCAGCTCCTTGGTTTTTCCTGTGCTCCAGTCAGGTGCAATTAATAACTGAAGTTAGCCGTGGCATTTCAAGAAATACACTCTTATTTAGAGTGGGGAATATTGAAAATATGTCCAGCTTAATTGGATGGAAATGGAAAAGAGGAAAGCCACCCTAGAGCTACCTCCAGTGAGACAGATCTGGCATGCATACAAGCGGGGGATCAAAGGCCTCTTGCACAATGTAATGAGTAAATAGATGACAAACACAACATTATCTCTGGTGGACCTTTAGAGGGGAAGGCAGGCAATATGAGAAACACTGTGTATTTTAGATGACCTTTTGTTGAAAATGTCAGTTAGAAGACTGCACTGAATTTTTAAAGAGGGTAATAAATAACTGGGCTGAATAATGAAAGGTTTAATTCTCAGGGAAGAACCAAAGTGAGGATGCAGGGAGGCTGGACACCTGGCACTACACATACTTTAAAACTTAGCTGAGTTAATAACAGCCAGTGTAGTGCCAGCATTTTTGGTGCTGGGTAAAAACAAAAGCATCTGATGACAATGATTAGGGCTAACAATAATGAAGGAAATCTGTGGTGTATTAGCAGAGTTGATAAAGAAGGTTCCCTGTGGAGGCTGCTACCAGACCTCGTCCTAAGACCACTGCCTGCAGCAGTGCCCCTCATCTACACTCCAGCCCTGGATGGGGATGTCCATGTGGCCCTGGAAGTCATGCATTTTGGAAGAGATATACTAAGACTTCTCCATAAATAAACAGGAAGGTATTTAAAGATCTTCAATTTGATTTTTGTTGTGTTTTGTTTTGCAGTTCATTTTTCAATGATATTTTTGATCTTTCCTCTAGATTGGGTAAAACAAGTTCTGATCCGAGCTAATTAGGCAGATACTTAGAATACTGTAGCATCTCCCTTCTGAGAGTCTCGAAGTATTTTTCAAACACTAATGAATGAAGTCTCAAACAATGGCTGCAAGATTGCTTGCAGAAGCATAGCATTGTCCCAAGGGTGCAGGCATGAAGGTAAAGATGAGGTATTTTTGAAAGTAGAGCTCTAAAATACTGATTTCATATCTTTGTGGTTAAGTAACACTTCACTTTTTTCTTCTTCTACTTTCCCAGTTATGGCTGGTTGTCTGTGAATGATATCTTTGCAACATGCCTGAAATGTCCTTGCAATGTGAAAAACTCTGAAGCAGCAGCTATGATCACTGCTGTTTGAATAAACAAATAAATACACTGCTAAAACATAGGTTAAGGACAGAGAGTAGGACACTGTGACATTCAGAAGGTGAAAGTGTCTGGAGGCTTTTTTGAACTGAGAGCATTTTGCACACAAGTAATCCCTCTTACTAATGCATCCTTAGTCCTCTGAAATGCTTGTGCTGAGTAGGATTGTCCTTTGAAACTAAGAAATTCCACCCTAGTTTCTTTATTAATTACTTTAAACAGTCACAGCTGATAGGATTTCAAGGCTTAAGGGTATCATATTCATTGCTACTCTTAGCAATTGTCTCAGCTGTTAGGTCAGGCTTTATTAGACTGCTGCTCCTTTTTCTAATAAGCCAGGCCATAGGGGAAGGACACCTTAAAAGTTGTACTTGAGGGGTTCCTGCACTTTCCTGTGGAGGTTTTAATTTAAATTTACTTTCAACATAATATCTGCTTTCATTTAAAATACATTTCAGGCAGGGAAACTTTGTAAGGCAGAGACAGGATAGCACACAGCAAAGAACATCTATCCCAAAGTGACCAACATAGTTCAACTTGACAAACTACTGATTCTTAAACTTAGTAATTCTTACCAGATACTGCAATTTGAACATTTACATCTGTCTTCTTTTGGTTTTGGCCTGCAGTGTGGGGCTGAGTAGTTCCAGAAGGAGGCATGCTCAGACTGTATTTCAAGAACTTTAAAAGGACGATGGTAGTCTTGAAACATTATCTATAGTGCAAATGCCTTGGCAAAACCACAAACAAGGCAAAGACAGACACTTGTGTCAAATTCTCCCTGCTGTTCCCTGGGAGAATTCGAAAATTCTCAGTAAAAAAGTCCAGTTAGAATATGAAATGCTGTTTCTTACCTTTGAAATGGAAAAACAGATGGAAATTAGACAGAGATTTGTTAATGACATCGACAGTTTTAAGCTAATATTTTGCTACAACCTGAGTTATTTACAAAATCAATGAAAGTGATATTCTGCAGAAATCATTCTTCTTCTGTAAGGTAGGATTCACTTAAAAATCTTTTCTACTTCTTTCCTAAGGCATATTTGACTCCTAATTTGTTGGGGGCATTAGGGGCTGTTGCTGCTTAGCTTTCTGTGACCTTCTACCAGCGTTCCTCTGCTTGTGCTGCAGATGAAGCAGCTGGAATCCCAGATTCACAGAATGCTCTGCATTGGAAGGGACCCACAAGGATCATCGAGTGCAGCTCTTAAGTAAGTGGGGGTTGAACCCACAACCTTGGTGTTATTAGCACCATGCTCTAAAGAACTCAACTAATCTCAAGGTAATTTTTTTTCCAGTTTTACTCATTCACCAATTTACTGATCCAGACTAGTAATTTTATGGGTTAACTGAAAACCTGTTACTTAAGTAACCATGGACTTTGACAGCAGCTCATAATAAGCACTTCTTGTACCTCCTGAAGCATTGCTCTGCACTGCAGGAACAGACTAGATTTTAAATGGATTCATCCTATGGGAAAGAGACAATCAGTGGTGAATAAAAACAAGCAAAGGTTTTTGAAATACCTGATTTTCTAAGGCTGCTCTCTTTGATTACTTACCTTTTGCATAAGCACTTGATTGAAAATCCCCTTAGTGTATCTGCAATTAGATGGTTTGAAGGCTTTTTTTTCAGTTTTCAGGTTTTCCTTTGAAAAGATCTGTAGCTGACTGGCACCCACTGTTCATTAGCTTTAGGGTAGCATTCTTCATAGTTCAAGCAAATTCAAGCAGAAAAAAAAATGAGAACAGGCTGTTCTTCCCAACTGCAAACTGTATTTCTGAAATCTGCAGGACTGCATACTTGATGACTTTGGGGCAGGGAAACCACACCAGAGATCCTACTACCCAATATCCCAGCAGAACAAGGGAAAATATGGCACATGGACTGACTTGAGGGTCCCAGGTGATTTAGCCACCTATAATTTGGTGTTGTCTTTGGGTGTAACAGCTGTGTGCTGACAGTGCCAGCAATGTTATGCTTCCCACAGCCTTGGAACCAGCTTGCCTAGAGCTTCTTTAAAGATCTCTGCATTGTGGCCCAAAGCAAGAGGTAGATAGACCCTGAGTGAATTGCTCAGCTGGATCATTGTGTTCATGTTCTGTACTTGACAAATTCAAGTGCCTAAAGATCTGACATGACTCATCACAGAATTTGTTTTTGCAAAAGGTCATTAATCTCTGTCCTGTCTCCATACAGTGTGCGTACTTCATATTGGAGCAAGAATAAAGCAAGAAAACACCTGTAAAAGACTAGGTAGGCACTATCAATGAAGTAATTTTTTTCCACAGACATTTGAAAATGTAACTTTTCATGTCTGGTGCCATTATTGCATTAAAATAAAAAATTGAGAGACTGTGAAAAGAGCCTGCTGAAGCTACATTGTTAATAGTGAGGAATTAATTCACCAATCACCTCGGTGCAGAAATCACACGATGAGATTTTTATGGTCTTTATTATTAAAGTCAAACTGGTGGATTGTTTTAATCCATTCTGGTCTTAAAATTTTAAAATAAGTTTTATGAAAATTTAGTAGATATTCAGGTCTCTTTCCCAACAAAGAATGGGAACAGTGATAACTCCGTTCTTCTTAAGGGGTAAATAAAGACGGTCCAAAGGAAATCTTCCTACATTTATAAAGGTGAAGGTTCATGATGAAAGCTTTCATGAGTTCAGGTTAAGACCAGAGAATGAAATTTAATACTAAGATTGAGTCAGAAATCACATTTGTACAAGTGACCAGCCTGAACTGTGAAGCATCATTGCATAAAATTCTGCTTGAACTAAGAAACAGTGATGGAATAAATTAATTTATTTAAAACCCCCCACCAAAACAGAAAAAAGAATTTAGTTCATGGAATAATATATGCTAAAATTAATTTATCCAGATCTAGCAGTGACATGACCCAATTTATTAATAATTTAGTTTCCTGTAATTGTTTAACTTTATTTGAATCAAGCATGATTGGCCTTATTTAATCTTATTTTGCATTGACTGTTGTCACTGCCCCTTTAATCATCCATAGCTTTGGCTATTTGTGTATTTTGTTTCTAAAATTTTTAATATAGGTAGCAAGGAATTACAAAAGTTGGAGGAGGTAAAATGCAAGGGAATAGTAAAAATCACCTTAAATTCATATCTGCTAATGTTCCTGTTTAAATTCCCACAAGTGAAGGGAGGAGCTTTCATTTCAAACAACAGTTCAACTATGAGGATGAACACCAGTTTAAATCAAATTGTAAAAAATATATGAAAGAATATTTCCTGAATGAGGTGCAAGAATTCCTTAGGAATAAATTTAGAAATAAGCATTTGATTATGGGTTCTAGAGCAGTTCCAGAGTTTACAAGTGTATGTTTAAAATTTAACTTGGTTTGAGCACAAATTCCTGTTTAAATCTTACATGTGTGATGTCTGGATATCATTTTAGTAGCCCCATAATCTAGTGGCTTAAAAATTATTTTCAAACAGAAGCCTTTATTGCTACTGCTTGCACATTGCAAATTTCTGTTAATTTACATTTTCTTCTTCTTCACTGGATCCACTTAAAATTTGTTTGAGGTCCACAGAAAATGCGTTTGGGATCTCCCAATCCAGACAGTTTTGCCAGATGCTCTGTCTGCAGACCAGGGATTGCAGGCCATTACAAGTTACCAGCTCCTTGACTTTTTGTGGCTTTGGCATAGGGAGGAGCAGTGAGGGGTGATGTTGTACAAAGATTTGAGTGAGATTTAATTAAGAAGTTGATTGGAAAATGTGTAAATAAGCATCATGAGTCCTTATGCAGCAGGCTGGGTATTTAGAAGGAAGACACACATTTCAGATGTTCTCTGATGGTACATTTTTGTTTTCTTCTACACAAGAGGAAAGACAAGGAGAATTTTAAAGGACAAGATGAACTGCCAGTTATATGAATGGTATTATGCTGATCTTCATTTTTCATACACAATTATATAATCTATGATAACCTATAATTAAGAGACAAAATAAAAGGCAGTCTGAAGCAGTCAAGCTGGAGAAGGATTGTCCTTCTCGGACGTCCCAGCCAGCTATCCAGCACCGCTAGCAGCAGTGGGGAACTATCCTGATCTCCGTGGTTCGGGACAGCACCTAAGGCAAACGCTCTGTGCTATGACAGCAGCGTGACCTTGTGGTACAACGTGGCTTGGCTTATGGCTACAGTCAGCAGAAATAAGAGAGCGCTCTCCAGCTGTGGTGAATCCAGGTTCATTGGGTCCCAGGGCAACCGAAACGAGGGAGGGAAACAGGGGAGGAGTCAGTCCATGGATGAATAGGGTTTCAGAGGGGAGTGGGATACAAAAGATTGACTTAGGGAATACCCCAATGGGGATAACTTGAGGGTAGGGCCCTGGCCCCTGAGCCAATCACTTGACGCTCTAGCTGGAAGTTTCTAGAGAGTTCTAGAGAGAAGGGTGGGAGTGCCGAGTGACGGACAGGGCACTGGGGAGGGATTTGAGAAAGGGTACATTGATCTCCAAGGCAACTGGGGAGGAGTTGGGATATCTGGCAGCACAAGGGAGGGAAGTGAGAACCAGGGCAAAACCATTACATGATAGGAGGAACAGAACAGTCCAACTTATACAGACACAACACAAAATCAGTCATTACTGGGACTCTGGAGATATTCTTCCCTTGAATACCTGTTTCTTTAAAATTCTTACTATAGTCTTGAATTATTCTGATTAAAGTTTTTTAAATCTTAATGGACTTTAAAGAAAATGAATTAATGAAAAAATCCCATTATGCCTCAGCCTTTTTTCCTCAAACTAAATGTGAGTGAAAATACTGTAAACACAGGGTAGGAATTTCCCAAAGACTGTCTCAGCAGTAGAATGCCATTAGACATAAATAGCTCTAAATACCCATTCTTAGTAGAACTCCTGGAAATCTGGAGTACAATGGACTTTTTAAATGAATGGAGAGGTGAAGAGACAGACTATTTGGAACATGCTGAGGGATGCTTCACATTGCACATCATTCTACTTAGCTCAACAATTTGTGGGCCAGTTCTATACGAGGCAAGATTTTTCTCCATCTTTGTGACTTAGACTGAAAGTTTCAGCCTGGCTATAGGGGGAATAAAAGAACTTGCACAACTGCAAGAAGAAAAAGGAAAAAAAATTGAGTGAATTTTAATTAATTGGTCCAGTCATCTCATAGTCATGCATTTCCCTCAAGCAGGCTAGAAGGGAAATGGAAAGTGCTGCCCCTCTTTCTTAGTGTGAGACACTGTGGGAAGTAATTTTGGCCACTTACAACCAAACAACAGCTCAAGAACACTTCATCCTCTTGCTCCTCTTTATCCATTCAGTGCCAAGTGTCTAATTTGCCTTGGCCTGGAAACAGGACTTGCACTATACTAGAAATTTTTCACCTCTGGTACTTAAGATGATCTTATTTTTGTAATCCAGGTTTGCTTTTGAAGCTCATAGTCAGTTGCAGTTGTTTCAAGAGCAGTGTAGGCAGAATAGATTTGATAAAAAGGGAAAAACTCCCAACAAGCGCCTGCTGCTATTTCCTGACTTGCTCTGAAGAATTTTCCTCCCAGATTGCAACATTTGTCTGCAGCTGGATCATGATGTGTTTCTCACTGGAGCAGGATCATAGAATTACAGAATGGTACAGATTGGAAGAGATCTTTAAGACCACTTTCTTCCAACCCCCTCCGGGGATGCATCTCACCAGCCCAAGTGGCTCACAGCCCTATACAACCTGGCCTTGGACACTTCCAGGGATGGGGCAGCCACAGCTTCTCTAGGCAATCTGTTCCAGTGCCTCATCATCCTCACAGTAAAGAATTTCTTCCTCATATCCAATCTAAACCCACCATCTTTCAGTTTAAAGCCATTTCTCTTTGTCCTGTCATTATATACTCTTGTAAAAAGTCCCTTTCCATATTTTTTGATAAACACATTTCTAACTAGAAGCTCTATTTATCTCATAACAGTCACAGAAACATCTAAACAATAGCTGCTGAAAGAGAAAGACACTGTGGATCTCTTCTTCTTACAGACTTGAACTCCAGATTTTCCATTAGCAATTGGATTCTCAATAACCAATTGCATTTACAATAAAGATGTCAGACACAGAGGGTTGCATTTCCATGTTCAGTTCTTTTCTTCTGTAATTATCAGGAGCAAAACTTTTCCATCCAATGGCTATCTTATACCTTGAAAGTTATATATATGAACCTTCTGAAGATACAGGAGGTTCTCTGTGTGTGTCTAATACATCTCTTCTGTAGAAGCACAAGTGGTGCAAGTTCTGTTCCTCTGCAAATGCTTTTAAAAGGATGCTTCTCTGAAGGAGTATCATCTTATGTTGTCTAATTCTCGGAAGAATCAATAATTTCAAGCCAGTGAAGATTTAATTTTTAAATTATGCTGGGACTTTTTGTCTCTAAAGGACTGGATTTAAAATATTTGTATTCATTCAGGCTTATCATTTTGCTATCTCCTTTTACATTAGTTGAAGTATGGCATCACTTGATATTTCACTGATTTGTTGCTACAAAGCAGGGAGCTAGGAGACTTTTCTGGGGAGGTGGATTATGCAATAAAGATCAATATTTCTTTAAAGACTGGAAACAGGATGAAAACTTGAAACTTATTGTTTCTTTTGTATAGTTTTGGTCGAGTGAACAGCTAATACCTGTTAAATAACTCTCAAGAATATGTGACAGAGATAATTTCCTAAAAATGGCAACTTTGAAAAGGAATATGGCTGCAGTGGAACATGCTTAGGCTTTAGACAGCTGTAAGAATATCTGCTAAGCTAGATTAGAGCTGTGGACTTCTACTAATTCATCCCAACCCAATTTGCAAAAATACACTCTGTTCCAAGGTTGGTCATGTAGATTGCCTGAACTGTATTAACATCAATTCTCTTAATGGTCACAGGAAAAGGATTGTACCATTTATTTCTGCTCTGTTCTGTAGGAACATTCAACTGCTTTGCTCCAGAAACCACAGCATTTCCTTTTGACAAGTGAGGAAGTACAGGTCCTTGATTGTTCCTAATGTCCCAATTGAATGCAAGATACAGCACTGTGAGTGAAACCAGGAATGTACATCCCTCTTCTCCACTTTCACTTAATGAGCTTCTGTGCAAGTTCACCTCAGCTAAGTGGTGGCTCTGTAAAGCAGACGTGAGCAAGCAAATTCCATATAAACAGTAAAACATTTTTGTTCTCACCGATTTCATTCATGAGAAAGCATCCATTTGTAACAATAATTTTTTTGTATAAAGGAGGAGTAAGCACAAAATAGAAACCTCCAAAAGCTTTAACCTCTCCTTTTCTGAAAAGGGGGTGAAGCAATCTTATTTCTAGCACTTTCTGGGTCTGTTTTTACATAATTTACATAATTTGGTAGCTAGTGCAGTAGTATTCTACAGTAGTAGAGTATCTGCTAAAAATATATGTGAAAAATCCATAAATGACTTAGAATTTGAAGTTCCATCTTTAAAAGCAATGAGGAAGACATAATTTGAATGGAAAGTTAATGGCCTATTTTCCCACATTTTCTCTTCCTTCAAGGTAGCTTAAGTATTTTGTGACACTAAGGATCCTACTGGTGCTGCTCTTATTTTCTCCTTTAAAGTTTACTGATAGTTTTTTCAAAGTTTGTTTGTTTGTTTGTCTTAAGTGATCATACTTTCTACAGCAGAAGCAAATATAATTTCTTCACACTGAGGTACAGGTCTTGGTTGGATCAATTTTTCTTCACAGGGGCTTGTATGATTCTATATTTTTGATTGGTGACCAAAACAGAATTCACAGCAAACTGATGTTTTAGTTATTGCTGCTCAGGGCTTCCACAGCAGCAAGGCCCCTTTTGAGCTCCTTAGGCTGTGAGGAGGCTGAGAGTGCCAAAGAAGCTGTGAGGGGACACAGGTGGAACAGCTGACCCCACCTGGCCAAAGGGACATTGCATACCACATGGTGTCATGCTCAGTGAAAAAAATATTCAAGGGAAGAAGGACAAAGGAGCAACATTCAGAGAGATGCTGTTTGTCTTCAAAAGCCACTGATGTGATAGGGTCCTGCTTTCCTGGGGATGGGAAGGCTGAACACCTGCCTGCCCATGGAGAGTGGTAATTGAATTCCTTGTTTTGCTTTGCTTGTGTGTCCAATATTCAGCTTGTCAGTTAAACTCTCTGTATCTCAACCCACAAGCTGTCATACTTTTACCCTTCTATTCTCTGCCCCATACCAGCGCAGGGGAGTGAGTGAGTTGTGTGGGGCTAAGCTGCCACCTGTGGTTCACCCACAACTGCCTACTTAGAACAGAACAGCAGTGAACTCATGTATAACCAGCAGAGATGAAAGAGTGTTTCACTGAAGCAAAAGCCTTGCCCTTCTTCTTAGAAACCTGTGGTGCATGAGCTGCAGATGTCACTATGGTCCTCTGAAGATTTTATTCCAAGCAAAACTCTGTGGAAGAATAATTTCCCTAAGGCAAATTATGATGCTGCAGGTCTAAATATTGCAGGGTAATGAGAGCAGTTCTCTGCAAAACTCTGCCAAGTTCTCTAGCTCTTTTTGTCATTCTGAGAAGAGTTTCTGTTCCTCTCAAAGCCTTGGTTGTGCAGCTGGAGGTGAGGGATTATACAGGTGCAGAAATAAGTAGATAAAAAGCTGAATACAACTTCACTGAAACATGACTAAAACGGTGACAGAGGCGTTTCACAGGTCACAAGTGACCAGTGCTGTTTTGAAGACATGACACTGGAGTTCATTCTGACTTCACATTCTTGAAAAAGCTGAAAGAAAAGGAGGAAACTTCCTTCAAGCAGTTTCGATCTGCTTGAGCAGTTCAAGTGAACTGAAAGCTCTGTGATGAAAGGTGAAGTTGTCAAAGATGATTCAAGAAGTTTAGGGACAGGTAGAGTAAGTAAGTAATGGGTTGAGCAGGATGACAGAAGTCATGGAAGGATAGAGGGGCCCCCACAAGTGAACTAGACCCCTTTTCTGTTTTCTCCCCTTTTCATTGCCCTGTTATGATGAGGTCAATGAAGATTATATACTTTCAGCTTCAGAATGATTCATATTTTAAAAATGAAGCTATCTCTATTAAGAAATCCATGTCTTACATAGCATCTGGTAGCACCCCAGCACATGCAGACAGACTGACATATTTTTCCACTTCTTTTTCACAACATGTACTGTTCCTGCCAAGTTCTTTATAGCATCTCTTTAAAGAGGATTTTGTTGCTGAAGTGTTTTTGTGAAACCTATTGACAACTGAAGGGAACTAGAGGAATTTAAGGGTTATTAGCTCAATAAAAAATGGTTTTACTCTTTCCTGGCTACTTTACTGCTACAGCATGGTAGCTCTTTAGTTGTTTTTTCTGTACTATTTGAATATTCAATTCCCTGAATCATTCTCATTTGTACCACTGCTGACTGCAGAACAATGGCTGTTGTTATCAACCTTCTTTTGTCAGCTTCAGGTTCCTTTTGTGGTTCATAGTTTCTCCTATATGGAGTGAATTGGAGTGTTTTCTAGGTTCTCTTGGTCTTGTTTGAGTCATTGAGACAAGAAGTTCAATTAATTTATCCACAGCTGTTATCAGGCTACTTGCAGCATGGCCCTGATTCTTTGCCAGTCTGAATTTAGAACACTGTGCTTATTCTCCACTTGTAAATGCCACAGTTTTAGATATTTTCTTGAAAAAATTTCCTTCCTTCCTTCCTTCCTTCCTTCCTTCCTTCCTTCCTTCCTTCCTTCCTTCCTTCCTTCCTTCCTTCCTTCCTTCCTTCCTTCCTTCCTTCCTTCCTTCCTTCCTTCCTTCCTTCCTTCCTTCCTTCCGCCACTTCCGCCACTTCCGCCACTTCCGCCACTTCCGCCACTTCCGCCACTTCCGCCACTTCCGCCACTTCCGCCACTTCCGCCACTTCCTTCCGCCACTTCCTTCCTTCCGCCACTTCCTTCTTTCCCTCCCTCCCTCCCTCCCTCCCTCCCTCCTCCCTTCCTTCCCTCCTCCCTCCCGTTTTCCTTCCCCATCATCCCCCTGAAGCTCACTGCATGTATCTATTCCATTGCCTACAAACACTCTGTGAATCCTCAATTACTCACTGTAATTATAATAATAAAAGAAGCCAAAACATGTTTTTTCTGAAACACAGATATTTCTCACTTGCTGTGTAAGGGACTAATTATTAACTATTCACTCTGGCTTTCTGCAAATTTAGTAACTATTTTTTTTTTTTGGCATCACTATTAGGTTTGTTTTTTCTACTCTGTTTCAAAATTCTAGTTATGCAACTACTAGAGATGAAGAGGACTGTGGTTACCAACCTTTGTCCCCAAGATATCTGCCTTCACATTATCAAAATGTCCTTGTTCCATTTATCATCTCAAGTAACATTTACAGTTTTCTACTTTGTGAAAAAAAACCAAACAAAAACCAAACAACTGATTTTGAAATGTTTCTGTTTGAAATATTTTAGTTTTGTTGTCAGCTTTTGCAAATAGAATTAATAGAGGGTTTTTGAAAGAAAAGTAATTTCCTTGGAGAACAGTATGTTAGTTATCTGGAGAGAAGATAAATTTATACACAAGAAAATTAATCTTTGAAGACCGTTTTGAGCAATTTTAATTTTTAATACACTATTTGTCAAAACAACAGTTACAGTGGCTGGGAAGGCAATGAAGAACACTGTGAATATAGCTGCCATGGTGATAATGATGTTGAAAGCACTTAGATTCAATCTGACAGGACTAGGTAGTGAAGTAGCTTTTTACTTTAATCAACAGAAAAAGGAAGTGAAGAACTTATTGTTTTCTGGTAGCCTTTGATTTAAGTAGATGTAATAAGACTTTCAGTGAAAGATAAAGAAAAATACTTCATCTCTTACCAGTGTAACACATCTGTTAATAAATCAGCCTGGAATATGTATTTTAGAAGGGAATATATTACCGTCCTTGATGGAGATTCCATTATTGTTCCTTGGTTAATTACTGTAGTTGTTTGATTTTTCCTCTGTAAGAGACACAAATTTTTGATCAGCAGAGTTTTCAGAGGCCAGACAAAGTAATGACCTGTCTGCAAAATATGCTAGGGATTTCTTTCAGTAATAATTTCATTGGCTTTAAATCAAGTGCTGTCATGGCTGAGTGCATAAAATTATTCTATGCTTACCTTGAACTGCAAAATTTTCATGTTTTTAAAACCAGTGGCTGCAGCAAGAGATTGGGAAACACCTGTCTGTAAAAGTGATGAACAGAAGTAGCAAGCCCCTTGCATTCTGGCAAATAAAATTTTATTCTGAAATGAGGCATAACATATCAGACATAGCTTTATGCTTTCATTTTGAGAAATTTTGGACCTTTCCTTGGACTGCAGTACTGTCTTTGGCACTAACACGAAAACTGCCTTTATTAGTGTAATTCATTGCATTCCCTGTAACAAAAGCTGTACCTTTTTTTAGAGGTTTCCTTCATCATTAAAGTCTTGAACCTCATAAGAACTGTAGATAGCAACAATATTTCTGGGTTTTTTTGTTTCTGCAAGGATGTGAAGGTTTTAATTCCCCTACAACCACTGTTCCTTCATGTCCATTTGTTAGCGGGAAATAGCCGCTGTCCATTGTACTTTGATCAAATTGGCATCATTATTTGGGCTGCTACTGTTTATCCTTCCCAAAAATGTATTTTTTCTTACCTCTCAGCTTCTGTCTCTGAAGCTTTTGTACTGCTTTATTGAGTGGCCAACTTTGCTTCTGAAGGGGCAAAATAGCTTGATAATGATGGAACACTATCTATCTGTCTGTCTGGCTATCATCTTCTATCTATCCTTTCCTTTATTCATCTGACAAGTGGCACATGTTGGTTATCTAAATGCTGACAGTTCATTAAACACATCTGAACCTCCTGATAAAATATTTTAGATGGCTATTTTTAACCTTCCTATTTTGTCCCCATGTACAAATAACTCTATGGAACTGCGTCCCATGTCAGAGATATGCAGAGAGTGCTGGCAGCTCAGAACATGTGGTTCAAGAACTCAGTCAATCTAGTGGAGAAAAAATTGTGAGCAGTTAGTTAAATGTCAAAGAGTCATCTACTATTTCTTTTTAGTTGTTTTCAGGGTAGGCAGAGCTCGCCCCCTGTAAATGAAGGCAAGAGGACTGGTCTCTGTAACAACCCCCACTGAGAGACTCCCTTTAGATCAGATTCTGCACAGGCATGTGCTCCTCTGGCTCTTCCAATTTCCCCTACAGCAGCACAGACACTTGTGACCTTTCTAAGGGACCTAAAGCCATCCTGGTGTAATAGCTTATTTCTTTATTAGGAAACTTGTGCAACCAGCTGAGAACTATAGTTGGGAAAGACGTTTTTCCTAGAACAAAAGGGTACTGTACAACAGGCATCTGTACACAGATCCAAAGGTCATGGGCTGAAAAACCAAGGAGAGATTTAAGCAAGCTGTGCATCAGCATGAAAGACATGCAGTCCCTTGTCAGTTGTTTCTCTTGTCCTCATGGGTTGTCAATTTATGGTTTCCTCATGTCTTAGAAAAGGATCTGGTTGCATTTCTTCTCCCTGTTTTTTGCTGCTGCCTGCTTAGCCTTAGGGGTGGGTACAAATGTGTTTCAAGTATATATAATTTTGGTTTTGGTAACTTGTCAAATCGTCTATAAAAGATGCCAAAGATAATACACAAGTTTATTTTAAGACGGCCAAAGACACACTGAATCTTGATCTAAACTTTGAGCACGTGCACATACATTTGAAATGTAGACAGCAAGACGTGACCAGGGAATGCAGAGGAAGCAATGCAGGCTGGAATGTGGGTGTCGGAACTCAGTACATCCCTCTGGGTGTCCAGAGTTGCCAAGGACCCCACTGGGGGGCTCAGAGACCTTGGCATGCTGCCCAGAACACCTGGGGATTTGATTTTGACCCTTGGAGCAAAATGCTAACTTTGTATGAGGACATGAAAGTCACACAGGTTTGAATAGTGTAATAACAAAGTGTTCACAGAGTGAAAATGTAGATTTTAGGATTTTTGGTATGGGGGTTATGGGGACAAGATGGAGGAATGTCTAGCCTTTCTTCTTCTTCTTCTTCTTCTTCTTCTTCTTCTTCTTCTTGTTCTCCATTTTCTGAAGTGATGTTGGCACTTTGGGATTGGTCTAGAGTAGAAGTGCACTGTCTAATATAGATTGGGAATTAAGTGTAAATATGATATACGTAGTTTGTAGTATAAAAGGACAACACTGCCTCGGGGGCAGTCAGAGTGCCTTAGGCTGCCCTGCAGAGCGGACCTCCACTGGGCAGAAAGAAAATTTTATAGATAAGAATTAATAAACAACCTCAAGACCGAAAAGTGAAGAGTCCAGACTCGTTCTTCAGTTGCACGGGCTGAAGCAGAGACATCCTGCGCATCTCGGGGCAGCAATTATCAACAGCAACCCGAGATGCGGGTACTGTCTTCTTCCATATATTATGGCTAATTTGCTCCCATGGAAGTGTATATTTGAACGTGTATTTCAAATATCTGCTATTTACTCTCACCATTACACTTTGCTAGAGCAGTTATCTCCTGAAGAGATGCTACTATTCCTTAAGGAAGATACTGCATGGGCTGTTCAATTCCACACAGTAAATCCACTGCTCTTGTTTTCTATCTTGGGTAAAAAGAAGAGTCAAGTCTCCGTGATATAAACAGGGCCCAAAATCCCATGAAAAACACACACAGTGGTACCTCTAAGTACTAAAATAATGAATTCACTCTGTTTATTGTAGGCATGGTTTTTCTACCTTTAACTTCTTTCTTGCAGGATAAACCATGTTTGTGTTTTGACACAGTTGTTTTCTACCCTCCCTGGAATATCATCAGCCTGTTCCTTAGCTTTGCTTTCCTTAACCTCCTCCTCAGAAGTAGAATCTGGCTACATTCTGGCCTCTGTTCTCAGATACAGTCTTCTTTTGGCCAGCTAATAATAATTTTGTCCTTTAATTTAATGTACTAATTCCTTTAAAGAACAATTTTTTCAGCTGCAGAGATCTCCTGATATGTGTGGAGGTGTGTATGTGTGCTGACAGCAAAGACTTCCTAGTTCTTGGGGTCCTTTAAGTACAGTGGTCAGGATGGGATGAAATCTTTTGCAGCTTTTCCTGTAATGCAGCCCATATGTTATGATTAGTTTGGCCCACCTTGTCTTTTTTGGAGGAAAGCATGAGGGAGCTCCTACCTGTTACAAGAACATTTCCTCCACATGGTCACAACATGTTTTTCTCACTTTTCAATGTCTTCATTACTTAATCAGAGGACCTTCACTCCATCTTATATTATTGTAATAAATTTAAGTATTGTCATTCAAGAAAATACCCTGAGGTAACTAGTCTAGGGGAGCAACTTTAAAATTTCCTCTTGTAACTAGGTCAAGAAAGGGGTGAGTGGGTAATGACAAAAGGTGCAGAAGATTTAGCAGCCAACAATAGGTCTTGAGAGTGCACAGTATGATTTTTTAAAAAGTGATTTTTAAAATGCAGTAAAATGTCTCTACTGTTGATGGATAAAAGAGATTCTTGTTAATGCAGGCAACAACAGATAGAATATCCTTCAAAAGGCAAACATTTCAAAAATCAGAGTGCATTTCAGGTTGTTCACAGATTGCTAGGTTCAAAGCAGGTATGTTAGAATTAAATTCCTTTTTTTACCAATTACATACATTTTAAACTTAGTTCATAATATTCCGTCATTAGTCCTTTCTCATTTCTTATTTCTTGGCTATTGTGCCAACTTCTTGCAACCCACAATATCCTGGGTGCAGTGGTGGTTGACAGTTTTCTCTTGATACCTGACACTATTTCTACTGTTAGCAGTACTAAAATGACTCAGTTGGCTTCTTTGTCTTTTTTTCTTGTTAATGCTACATTTGCTGACAGCTCCTTTGCTCCGTGTCACCCATCCCATATCTCTGGCTGCCATACTTTGCTGCAGAGGTCTGTGCCCTTAAAGAGTCTGGCTTCTCCTACCAACATCCCCTCTCAGAACCTGGAGGGACTGTCACCCAGTTCTGCAGCTGCATCAGATTTCTCTTTTATGGAAAAAGCCTCTTCTCCCCGCTGCTGTCCTAATTCATGAAGCTAGGGCCACAAAATTCACAGACAAGGCAATCTGCATTTCACTCTGTTGTGGAGAAGCTGGTAACTGGTCAAGTGCACAAACCAGGCCAAGGATACCTTTCCAGGACTTACTCAGCAGACCTGAGCAAATATGTTTTTTGGAAGAGATTCACCAATGGACAAAAAAGTATGCCTCAGCTTGAAATCAGTGTAAGTAAAACTAGTCTGAAGTAAAACCACTTTCATTTTCATATTGCTTCATCTGTGACCCAAAAACACTGATATGAAAGTATCATTAAGAGAACAGATGCATTTTTGAACTGCCAAATGCTATTTCTGCCTCTTATTTTAGGCATTTGTTTCAAAACATTGCCAGTTGGTATGGCATACTCCTTAGGGGGAAGGCTTTTTCATTAATATGTCTAGAAGCACTGGAGGAGCAGACTTACTTAATTCAGAAGATCTTTTTGTTCCCCCTTATTTCCTATCATGTTGCCTCAGGAGAATATTTTCCAAACCTTAAACTGAGAGTTTGTGCTTCTTCAAAGCTAGCTGCAGGGAATATGAAATGATTTAGTAAGCTTATCTCTCTTCTTTAGGGGAGAAATTCTCCATTACAGGCTTAGTGCAATACCAAGAGTCATCTGATCTCGTGTGCATTTGCTTGCAAGGAAAACAGAAACAGATGAAGGTCTTCCTGTTTTAGGCACCAAATTCTACCAAACTCCTTTAGTTTATTTAGCCCTCCTTTTTCACAGTACTGCTTTTTATTCAAGCTTTCTGTTTCAAATATAAGACAAACATTTGAATAGTCTACTGAATGTAGGTGTAGATATTACATTAGGTAACTTTAGTCATGTAAAAGCAAAAGTTTGCGTTCATGCCTCAGTTGCTGGAAGGACAATCAGCTGAGGAAAGTGTACTGTAAGGTGCTTAGTTATAGAGTGGATGTAAAGCATACAATGCATGAGATATTTTTGAAACATCAACATCTGAAATTCAAATGACTGTGCAATATGTTTTAAATTTAAATGATCAGGTTATTTTTGAAATACCAGAAGCATCACGCCTAATCTGACTGTATTATGGCTGACCCCCAGACATGACACATTAACAGTGACCAGCATCATTACAGAGAATTTTATGATGATGATTTAAGGAAGAAATGGAACATTTTTGAAAGGAAATGAAAAATAAATTAATAATTAAGCTATAAAGCACAAACATCACCCCTGTTTACATTATGAATTCTTCAGGACTTGTTTTGAATTCCTTCCATGAGTTGTGGTATCACTTTATTTACACATATCCAAAGAAATAAGACTTCAAGGTGTCTTTGATCTCTAAATCAAATGGATGCACCAATTTTTGGTTGCTATTGCAAATCAGAAGCCATGTTCTGGACATCTCTGCTCTTTTCACTCATCTCAGCATTTCTGTTTGTCTGACCATGAATGTTACTTCTTTCATTTCTACTTCTCTCAGCTCTACATGCTTCTTTCCAGCAATGCAAGATGAATAGGTCCTCCCTACCTGTTTCTTTCTCTCTTCTGCTTACTTCCATGCTGTGCTACTCAGTCTTAGAAATTACTCTTTTCTTCCCTGCCCTTGTCTCTCCTAACCTAATCTTGACCTTGCTGGCAAAGCTTCCAACTTGGGAACCCAGGGATTCCTCCATGTGATGAGTTTTCTTGTGCCCCTGATACTCCCGAGCCACCCAGACAAAACCTTCAGTAAAGACCCTTCTGTACAGAAAAAAACTGAACAATTGATTTTGCTCATTTAGCACTGTTATTTTAAAAAATTATTACTCTTCATCAACCCTTTTCCCTGGGCATATTCCCAGGCATTTAACTGCCCCTAGTGCCAGCTCCTCTAATGGGAAACACTGCCAGCCTCATCCCCTTATTAACCAGCCAGCTCTTACTTTCAAGGCTGTGCTTCTTTCTACCTCCTGCTCACCCAGGAGTGAACAGCTGCCTTTTATCCAAATCCCCCTTCTTTCAAAGGTTCTGCTGTGATCTGAGAGGAAGCAAAGTGCAGATGAGGGCTGAGGGCTCCATCAGTTCCTCTCAGCTTGCCCTCTGACCTGGGTTGCTCCATACTGGGCTGGAGCCCTTTTTTCCCTCCCTTTTTATCTCATTGCACAGGCTGGCAGTTAAGACAGGTTTGGCTGTCACACGGGATGATATGATTACCCAAATTACTTGACAGTGGTTTCATTTCTCAAGTAAATGAAAATGTAAGACTGTGGTCTGTGAGACTGAAATGGTGCATTAAGCAACTCTGTGGATCACTCTTTAAAATTCAAGCAAAAGCTCAAATGCACATTTAGAATGATGGATAATAATAATTACATTTGAAAGTGAATAGCTGCAGGAGTCCCTGGACCGGGAAGCTAGTTCTGAATTGGAAGACGTCTACCCAAGACTTTCAATGCCACCAAACCCTGAGACCCAATTTAAATTGTCAGGGGCAATTAGCCAGAAAAACCTATGTGATGGGATTTTAAAGGGACTGAAGGCATTTCTTGCTGGTTTTAGAGACTGCATTTTGCCTCATGGTATTATTCTGACGCCCAGACTTCCTGCAGGGCTGAATGCTTCCATGATGTGATAACACAGAGGCTCTTGAGAGGCTTTAGACATTGTGAAAGTGGTTTTTAATTGCCTGGCTTTATAACCACCAGGTCAGAGTCAGGGCACTGCAGAGGCCATGGGACTCTTTTGGGGTCCATCAGGACAATCTGTAGTTTTGTATGGGGGACCCTTCTGTACAGCTAACTACAGCTGAAATGTCAATGCCAGCGTCTACCTGTGCCATGTGCTTGTTGAAGACTGCAATGCAGGTTGTTTTCCATTACCATCTGTAGGGCAGATTACCTTTGTCAGGTGGGCAGTTTGCTTTATCTCTCTCTTTGAGTGACCACATTCACACCTGTCTGGGGAGGGGACATCTGCTGATAACAGACTATTGAATGTCAGTGCATGACTGATAAGAACTATAACATCCCATTGTGAGATGCTCCGCCCAGAGGGAGGAGCCAAGCATTGCTACCCAGATATAATCCCGAAATTTTTGAGACACTGGCACGGCTTTCTCCACGGGATTCCCCAGAGAAACAGCAGCGGTCTTCTTCTTCCATGGGATCTTCAGAGGAAGAATACATCCTTCTCTACAGATCCCCCTTGCTCCAACAGAACCACACCTGATACTTCAGGAGGACTGCAGCCACGTTTCCAATTGGACTGCTACCAACACCCCACAGGGTGTCAGGTTGAGTTCTGACTCTGTCAGTGTTGATCTAGTCTACTGCATTGTTTATTTTATTCTTTTTTTTTTCTTTTCCCTATTAAAAAACTGTTATTTCCTGCTCCCATATTTTTGTCTGAAAGCCCCTTAATTTAAAATTTATAGCAATTCAGAAAAGTGAAGAGAGTTTACATTCTCCATTTCAGAAGAGGCTCCTGCCTTCCTTAGCAGACTCCTGTCTTTCCAAACCAAGACAGTGCTGCATCTCCTCTACCCTTGGTTAGGTTGTCAGAAGGTGAGAAGCTGCTGATGGAGTAATTCCACCCACAACTGTACCATCTTTATCCAGATAGTACAAAGTTTAGAGGTAGCTGTTTGGGGACTGAAGTTGTAATAAATGGTGGTGTAAAAGTGCTGATGAGGCAATGGAATGTGGACTAACAAACTCATCTCATAGCCTTAATGTAAAAAAACCCCACAATTTTCAAAAGCAATAAATAATTTTAGTTACTCAGTAAGAATTTGTACTCCAGAGGGGTTATGCAGAATTATTTGATAGTTATTGGTTACTCATTAGACTATGTGTGACAGTTCAATAGTCTGATTTTGTCTTATAGGTGTGAGGGGATTTGAGGACGTAAGAAAACTGCTTTCAGTGGACATGAAAAGTATTTGTTTAGTGGTCACACACAGTTCTCCAGAATTGTGCTTTAAGTCATCCTCTTTGAATTAGAAGCTTATGACAGCATTGTGTCTTCTGAGAAATGACACTTCAAATAAAGCTGTATTAAAGTGCTTTTGAATGATAAGGACACAATGGATAGCTCCCTGCTGAAATTACCTTGAGAGAATTAATAAACCAGGCCCTACTTGTGTATAATTCTGTTTGAATAAATGTATCATTTGAAGAATGTAATTTTGTTTGAAAAACTGAAATTTTGTTTGGCTGATAGGAGTCCAGGGTACTTATTTTTCTGAAAGTCTTATCCAGAACAACAATTAATAGAAATAAGATTTTTCTCACATAAATAAACTAACTCTAAACTATATTTTCTCATGAATAAACTGTGTTTGTCTTGCTAATTTGTAAACAAAATCAAACTGCAAGTTTGTCTCTCACTGGCATACTGACTCTTTCAGTGGAATTAATTCCCCTGGGTGTCTTTATCAGATTTGTTCATTTTATTCCTGAACACGAAGTTCAGTTCAAAACAATAAAAAGAGAGGAGGAGTTTTTCTTTGGTTTTATAGTAAGTGACTGGGAAATGTTTTGTTGCCACAGGCATGTAAAGTTCTGTGGACCCTTCCAAATGAAACATTGATTGTAGCATTGCCTGTGATCTTCAAATAACTGGATGTTCCTTTCAGGCTTATTAGCTTCTGGTAGAATCCAAAATGAACTTTTTTCTCCCAAAGTTAAGGTACAATTCTGCCTCCTAAACTTTTCAAGCTGGGCAGATGAAGAGAAGTTCCAAAATCTGAGAAAAGTCTTCACTTTTACATGTTAATATATCAGGAGAGAATTTCAATAGTGACTTCAGCACAATACAATGAAAGCTTCAAAAATCATGGCTTAAATAATCCATTCAAAAAGCAACATAGGTAAATATATGGAGACATTGGAATGTGAGACAGAGAAACTTGCTTCGACAGTGGATAACTAAAATGTAAGTAAAAATTTACAAGCAATTAGGAGATAATGCATAGAGATTTACCTATCTGCTAACATGCAAGAAATGCAGGCAGACTGAAAAATTAAAATCTTTCTAGAAGCTTTTTTATTCAAATATATTTTGTGTTCTTCCTGACTCTTTCTTCCCAGGAAGGGAATATTTTCAAGAGAATGCTCCATTTAATCATAACTAGTGCAAACTGAAAAAATGTTTACATGTGTATTTTGAATTTTATATCGACTTCTTACATAACCCCCAGGCTCAGCTTGAGATCTAGTATTGTAGACACAGATTTCAGCTGTATTGCAAATGCACAGGATCATTTATTACACAACGAACATGGCAAGTCCTGTTGTCCCTAACACAAAAATGGAGAAAAATAAGCAGTTTTCATGATTTGCAACCTGTCTACCCTGCAGCCTTTTTCCATTCTTGCTGGTTGTCTGTGATTAAACACAGAGTATAGCAGTAAGAGCCATCAAGTGTCTACACCAGTTTAAAGAGATTACCCTGAACTGTAAGTTTGGGTGTTGCTCAGGCATCATGACAGGAACAGATGTTTTGGGATATTGATTTGAGTGCATTCACAGCTGAGTCCAGGTAGGCTACAGAGAACAGGCACTTCATTTCTGGTAAGACAAGGTGGGAACCAGTTCCAGACAGTGCTTGGATCTCATGGCAATCTGAGATTCAATGTCAGTGACTGCAGAAATATTTTTAAATCAAAGAAAGCAGTGTGGGATAAAAGCTACCAAAATCTTACTGCCTAGGTGCTGACTTCTTGTTTTGACAAGCTAGATGGAAAAAAATCCTCACTGGTCCGTAACCTGCATAACCACACCTGGTCTGTGTTTTGCAGATAAATGGTGGCTGGATGCTTGGGGATGGTGCTGGGAAAGGCAGTGGGATAGTTTGGGAAGAGTGGGCAGATGGGCTACTGGAGAACAGTTTGCTCTGCCCTCGAAGGAGGGCTCAGAGGAACACGATCAGAGGTGTGCCCATGGGATGGATTTTGTTTGGCAAGGTAGAAGCCCAGGTCCTCATTGCAAAGCAAAGCAAAAAAAGGGGCAGTGCAGGGGTGCAAGCTGGTCTCTGTCTTCTGGGGTCTGTGAGTGACCACTGCATCTTTCCCCTGGGCCTGGGGATGCTGCAAAGGGAGGTTGGCACCAGCCAGTCCCTGAAACTTTTCTGTAGGTGAGGGCAGTCAGATGAGGGCCAAAGGCAGCCAGGCCTAACCACCCCTGCCAGGATTACCCTGAGCTGCCACTGGCTGGTGTGGTGGAAGAGTGCAGTAGCTGGTGGCACCGCCTGAGGTGTGCTGTAGCCACGACCTTGTCCATCCCCTGCTTTCACAGGGTACCTTTTCAAGCCCTAACTGCCAGCATCTCCATGAGTCCTTATCAGAGGACTTTGACTTTTTATAGAATTTCAATAGTACTTTTTACTGCTGAATTTTGGATTTTGACATGAGTCTCTCTTGAGCGTTCCTCATTATGGGGCTAAATGTTTGGTGTTTTCTTTAATGATTATTCTCCATGTTTAGGTGTTATGAGATACGAATAATTTTATGATAAGAATAATTTACATTTGGACAGCTCATTGTGAATGTGAAGTCTTTGCATGTGTAGAGTTAGAGTAGTCTTCCTTACAAGATGCATTCACTTCTAACATGGTGGAAGCTACTTATCTCTCTTAACTAAGTCTGCTTTAGGGAAGAAGATGGAAAATAATGTTTTGAGGGAAGGAACTTTTGGCTGATAATTCATGCATTGCAGAGTTAATATGAGCTCTGCCTTAATCACAATTTTCTTTCCAACATTTTTTATCATTTTAAAATTCATCATTTGTGAGCACAGGGCACTGCAGTACTGTAGATGTTTTGTTTTATCTTTTCTTTAACATTGTATGTTTCTTTTCTTTTTCCCCCAATTCTAACAGTCATTTCTTCCTGTGCAGCTTTACATTTATTCTGCTATTTGATGGAAATGAAGCAATTCTTATTAAAATAAAAAATGTGATTCTATCTGAACTCCCTTCTAAACTTGCATTTTTTAGATGAACCTTTTTTTTTTTTTTGCAATAAATGCATAGGTTTGAAAAATTTTCATTTTAGTATCTCTTTTCCAATTGATTTTTGTAGGTCTGTAGAGGCTTTCAGGTTTATTGTCCTTCATTCAACCCAAGATAACATGAATTCATATGGTTTGTCCATATTCCATACTTTTGAAATTCTCTTACTACTTTTCTCTGGCACAGCTGAATGACTTCCTTGAATTACTGTGAGTTTAATTCCTCACTATATACTCTGGACTGCTTCAGAATGTTTTACTGCTGAAAGCCATTCTGCCTTTAAGTTTTGTGAGCTCTGTATTATTTTGGCAGGAATAATTCAAAATTTTCTCACAAGGGTTTCTAAATTACAGTCTGCTTTGTAGCATCCTTCCAGACTGGATAGTTGCTTCCTTACCTGGGTGGCTGACTTCCATGGAAGTGTTTGAATTTTATCTCCGGTATTACGTTTTTCTGAATTCTTTGTGGTAGCATGCCATGGTTGAATCAAAGTGCTTTTCCTATCTGTGGAGCTTATTATTTTATTGAAGAGAACTGGCACTGACAAGCTCAGCAATCCCCTTTGCTAGTTCAGACCTGGTTTAGGGGTTTTAAAATTCAAAACCTGTCTTTGCTGGCACGACAACTTTATGTTGGAAACAACACTTCAGCGACTAAAAATAGTTTTTTGATCAAAATATCCTATTCTTTTGGACTTACACTCCAAAAGTTGCTTTTGAAACTTAGAGATCACTAATTGCATGATTTAAAGGAGATTAGATGTTAAAGAAGAGTCTTGAGTTACCTTTTACAGCAAAATTACATGTCCATGTTTTCTACTTAACCATATACTTTTATACAAATGCATGGTTTAGAAATGAATATTTACTTCATTGCAATATAACCAACAGAATTTTAAAGTAGTATATGCATTGAATTGAAATCATTGATACAAAATGAATTTGCTCATATCTGAGGTAATGCAACAAGATGCGGATTTTAGTTTGGATTTTTCTGAAATGACAAAAGATAAGACATTTGTTTAGTTTTTTTTCCTTGAATGAAAATTATCAGAGGAATTAGCTTGGTGTGGAGGTCTGGTTGACAAAGATTTGTGTGCTTACTTATTTTTTATTCATTCTTTGGTAACTGAAAAATCTCTGGCAGTATACTACAAGCATAGCATTACTTTGGGTGTAATTGTTGGTATTTTTAACTCTTCACACTGATGTTGCACAGCACCCCATAAATGCTTCTATAATTTTCATTTTTGACAGAGTGTTCACCAGTTGCAGCTTGACCTGGGACAGTAGAACATCTTCCTAAATGTACTCCGCAGTTCTGGGCTTCGGAATGCAAAAATCATAGGGTTGATGATGGCATTGCACATGATGAGTGTCCCATTCACGTGGAAGATGGACATGTAGCAGGCACAGTAAGGGTTGTGTGGGCAAAACCTTGCTAAGAGGATGTGAAGAACAAAGGGGGCCCAACAGCAAAGGAAAACTCCAAGGAAAATAGTCAGCGTGATGGCGCCTTTCATGTTAGTTCTGTGATGGACGGTGCTGCTGGGCAGTGAGGCGATCTTTTTGGCGTGAGATCGAGCCAGGAGGAACATGTGGACGTAGAGGCAGAGTATGAAAAACATCATCAAAGGGAAGAGGATGGTGAAGGGAATGACTGTCGCTGCTTCATAGGAGAAGAGGGCGATGGCAATGCTGCTGCCGGCACAGAACGCCCAGATGATCGCCAGGATAACCAAGGCCCTCCTCAGTGTCATGATATTGTGGTACCGCAGAGCGTAGAAGATGGTGATGTACCTGTCTGCTGCAATGGCCAGCAGGCTGAAAATAGACCCCAGCAGAGACAGAATGAACATGGAATCCATGGCATCATCCAGTTTTTTCTCAAAGTCTCCGTGACGCGTCAGGTATCCCATTTTGCACAAGATGATAAAGATGTTCTCCAGAGTTTTGTACAAGCTACCTAACATGTCTGAAATGGCTAAACTGCAAATGAAGAAGTACATGGGCAGGTGTAAATTCTTATTTCTCACAACAGCAATGAGGATAAGTAGATTTTCCAGTATCCCAGCAGCAGCAACAGTGAAAAAAACTTCCTCTGGCACCACAACCTGGGTGCAGTCAGTGATATTTAATGAAAAATCGCTTATGTTTTCAAGGGATGGAGTGCTTGTCTGCCCTAGGTGTTTGATTAAGTTGGAAGGTCTCTCAGTGCTCATTCTTCTGGTCATGGAAAGAGTCTAGGTTGCTTCTTTTTCAGGTTTGGCTTTATTGTGAGGCTGACCTGTCAATCAGACCATTCTTCTTTTGATCAAGGCTCTCTCCTTCATCTGGAGCAATTTTAAGACTTAACTGAAATGTCTGGAATTTCTCCTACAATAAGACATGTAGAAACATAAATATCAGGAAGAAATTGACCACACATATGAGGCAAAAAATAGATATTTGAAATATCATCTATTGCAGCTTAAAGCACATCTGTAATCACCATAGAGAAAAAAAATTGGATTAAATAGGAGCTGTTCAAGACTTCACTAAACCTTAAAGAGAATCAAAATGTAAATTCTCTTTTAGCTTCAAAGTGATTTTAAAAAATGTGTGCAATTTTCTTTACTAATGTGCATCCCACATTTACTGAAACTAATCTTACAGACTTGAAGAGCTTGGCAATCTTTACTGGCCCAGCTGTTTGCTTTGAGAAAGCCTGGCAGTTCTCACAAGATTTTCAGCATTATTAGACACAAATAAAAATAATGCCAAGATAAACTCTTGTTCAGAACAATAACATGTTTACCTCCACACTGTTGATGGTGTAATGAAATGCCCTCAATTTAGATGTGAACCTTAGAAAATATTGATGTATTCAGAGGCATGTTAGATGTTAGTGAGAGGCTTCCTTTTAATTTGGATTGAAACTGTCTTTTGATTCCATGAAAGTATTTCAAAGATCCGAAGTACAACTTTTTCTTGTCTGTATTTTACAGCTATCTAAAACCCCAAATATTATTTCAGCATTGGGATGATGTTTTCCTTTTTCCATAATGATCCTAATCTAAACTACATCTAAGCATATAGGAATCTTTCTAAAGGAATAGACTTTTTACTCTTTAATGTACAAATTGATATGATATTAATTTAGCTTGGATATGACCCATAAACGATAAGAGAGAGTTTTTCTTCTTGTCTTCATAGCCAATTTGGGAAATACAGCTGCAATTTCGGTATTTAGAAAGTCCCCTTCTTTACAGATAATATTTTCACTGAAAGGGTTGTCAAGCACTGGAACGGGCTGTCCAGAGAAGTGGTTGAGTCACCATCTCATGAGGAATTTAAATGAGGTATGAATGTGACCCTTAGGGACATTATTTAGTGGTGGACTTGGCAGTGCTTGGTTAATGGCTGGACTGAATGATCTTGAAGGTGTTTTCTAGCCTAAATGAGTCTAAAGTTTCATGATTCCACCTCTGTTTTTAAGTTTAAACCAGCTTTCTTTGACACTTTCATATCAGTAAATCTTGGCATTTCTTTGGACATTTGTTCATAATCAGGGTTGCTGAATATTATAACACACAGTTACTGTTTTAAAGGAAGAAGTTAAAAGTTTCATTTATTCTGTATACAAACAAGGCTTGGAGCACCAGCCATCACAAATTTGATGAAACTAGAAGCATTCAGGAGAGTACCCATACATATCTGAAAACACGGGCTGAACGAACTGTATTGCACTACAGCATGTATAGACACTCCCAAAGATAATTAGGCTGGCATCTCTCAGTATGTGATGGAAGAAGTTACTAACAAGAATAAGAAGCTTGACAATGTCTTTGTAATGATATGTCTTTCCTATTCTCACCTGGAGCTACTGTCACAGTTAAGTTTAATGATTTCTAATCTAGCACTCTGTTACCAATTTTCTCTCTTTATAGGAAGTCAGCACAGACACTTCAGACAAAACTTCATTTCAATAGGATTTAAACAGGAGAATCAGCTAGCAAACATTTATTAAATTGCCATTTTCTCAAAACTGTATTTCAAGAATGTTTCTTTGCTGATATAGTCATATTGCTGAAATAATCTACCAGAAAAACATGAAGTTTCCTTCACTGAAAAGATATAATATTATGAATGGCATGGTATATTACATCTGCTGCTTATAATTTTACAGTAACTTTGTTTTAAGATAAGAGCAGAGTATTTATAACGGCTTTGGTGCATTTATTTTATTTGGTGCATTATTTCAGCATGTGTACATGGCTACTGCACACTGTTCTATCAGGGTTCCATCAAAGATCTCCTTTTCTGATGCTTCAGTGTGGTGCACAGTCATATTCCAGTCTCAGATATCCCAGACAGAAATATCTGTGTATTTAGTGTTTTACATGGGTCTTCAGTGCTTGATATCTGCACAACAGACATTATATTGTAAGTTCCACAGTTACAAGATTGTTTTCACTGCTACTGATCTCCCAGGTAGGGTGCATTGAGTAGTTTGGTGGCTCTAAGCAGTGTAGGAACAGGCAGACTACACATGGGAGGTAAAGCTGTTGTGAACATGGTGAGTAATATCAGTGGTACCCCCAGAAAAATGACTCTGGGCCCCCAGGCACCAAGAAGGCCAGGGTGAAGAAGGACCACCAGGACTCCACTGAATCCATGGGAAGTGACTGTCTTCTGCTTGATCTCTCTCTTTCCCTCCTTGCCCTTTTATATTTCTTTCTATCTCTCTACCTCACACATACTGTTAAATAAAACCCATACTATTACTTTGTCATGTGGTCTCATCTTCACCTTCACTCAAGCAGAGGTGTCTTTCAATGATTGGATCTTAACAGTGTCTTAAAAGGTAATGGGAAAAGAAGACACTGGAGATTGGATGCATATTTCTACTGTCTACAGAAATTAGAGCTGAGGTCTTTTCACACAAGTATAAAAGGTGAAAAAAAATGCTTACAGTCCTGTGTTAATACTAAAGAGAGTTTGGATGCAACAGATTTTCTCTCCCCTGTCAGTACCTTGACAGTTTGCTTTGTACTGTCCAGATGAAGGGTCCATGCCACTCACTCTCTGAAGTATCTCAGATTTATCTTTTGCAGGTACCTGCAAAGTCAACCTTTCCCAGCTAGTGCTTACATTTCAGAATTATTAAAAATAGGACATTACAATTTTAAAATAAAAAAATACCATATAGGACAATTCTGGTTTTCCTGGCAATCAACAGCTGAATTATTTGGATTTTACCTTTTTTGAGGTCATTCATGATGTAAGAATAAATCTGCCTGACTGTAGCAGGAAATGTAAAACTGTCAAAAAGCAATAAATGACAATGAAAAACTTAAAATCTGAAACACATTTACATATGTAGCTGTATAACAAAATCAGCAAAAAATTCAACCCATTCTTGTTTAAATTAGATCCTGAATGGAGAAATCAACAGCTCAGTAACACTGGATATTCAGAAACTTTATTTATCTATCAGGATGCAGTCTCCTGATCTGGTATAATGGGCCATGAACTGATGGCAATAGTAAAGTTACAAAACATGCATATATTTGTAGTACTATCATCAATTCCTATTGGTTTGGTAGCTATCTAAAGGAAGATGAAGCAGCAAACTGGGAGAATGGAAGCCAGGACCAGAAACTATATTGAGAATATTGTACAAACTTAGAAAACAAATAAAAATCAGATTACCTGACAATGAATGGTAATCACCATGATTATGGTGTGGCTCCTTATGATGTTCTTGCTGCTTGGAAAGCTTGTGTCATGGTTTGACGCTGGCACAATGCCAGTGCCCCCATGAAAATACCTTCCAAACATTCCTCCTCCCCACAACCAACTTCCCAATACATCACAGTAAGACAAAACCTTAGACTCTCAATTCTGTTGGCCTCCCTCAGATCACCAACTCTCAGTCCATCACCACCCTTTAGATAATAAATTCTCAGTTCATCAAGAGGAGAGGAGTCCTTCTTGTGCCACAGGCTTCCCCAGGAAGCACAGCTGAAACTTCGTGTATTTCCATGTCACTCGTGGCACTGCCCGGAGTACATCTGCCATTGTGACATCTTCCTTCCACGTCCAGTGCTCTCACCACTGCACATGGACCAGAGCTGCTTCTAGGGTTTTCCTTTTAAGGGTGCTTTGTCCAGTTCCAAAAACAGCACAGTCTCACTTTCGGGACACCTGTCCCCCACAAATTTCACCCCCTGGGGCTGAGGGGTACCAACACTGAACCCTCTTGGCTCTGAGCCATTGCCTCTCCCTAGATGCAGTCTCTGTGTCACAGGAAAAAAATGGTTCTGTCCATGGCTGTACAAGAAAAGTCCAGCCAAAGGCCACTCCATCATCTCCTGCCACCTAGAATTCTTCTCAACTTCTCTCGGACATCTTTCACTTGCACAAACCTGCATCACACTTGCCCATTTCCTGCTATTCATCCCTATCTCTCTTCTCATTCAGGAGGAGGATCAGCATTTGTAAGGTTTCCATCATCCAAGAAAAGGGTTAAAAATCTCAGTCTCTGCCTGTCCAGAACTCCCACACTGCCCTGCCGGGCACTTTCTCTCCGCAACACCCCGAGATTTTCCTGCGAGTTCTCTGCTTTTAACCCCCAGTGTTTTCAGAGGCGTACCATGTCCCCAGTGGCCACACCAGGTGCCAATATTCAAATCTGAGCACCTATTGGTTTGACCACAGCATCCCAAAAAACTCACTTCCTCTCAAACCACGACAGCCTATTTGCACTGGTTTATAATATGCAGCTAAAAGCCAGCCCCAGTACTTCAGCTTGTGGCAAGGCTGAGAATACCCTTGAAGATGCTGGGAACTCCCAGTGCTCCAGAGCATTAGCCTTGGGCACAAACCATAATTCTCTCCTGTGTGTCTTGTGCCCACTGATAACTAAAATACAAATTTCTCTGCAGTAGAAATACAATGACTTAGCATCTGAAAGGTCTGGGAATAGTAGGTCTGGTCTTGACTTTTTTTTAATTGGATGAAAACTTAATTCACTGAATAAATAAATAACACATTTCCCTCAATGCCAAAATACTAAATAAACGGGCCAGGTCAGCTGCAATAGCAATAAAAGTAATTTCAGCTGTGAACTATAATGAGAAGATATGGTTAAAAAATTATATACCTTAATACTATATAATTTCCCAGGGGCTTTTTTTTTTTTTGCATCTATTATTGTTTTAATAGCAAACCATACTTCCTTTTATCATAGAGACCCCAAGATGTATTTACTGTCTAAATAGCTGTTAGTAAATAAAACCTGAAAGGGTACTGAGTAGTTTCTTCAGCTTTAGGACTGCACAAAACAGCTGTGATAACAAGCCAATTATGTAGAGCCAATGATTTCTTTCAGAACCATGAAATGTATGAATTATTCCTGGTTCTATATATCTAAATTTTTTGGGGAAAAAAAAGTAATTTGGAAGGAATGGAACAGAATAAAGGATTTGTGTATCAGACATAGTATAAGTAGTATATTTTAGAACCCACTCCGTATATAAATAGGTGCTAATTTTTCTCTAGAAATGCCATAACCTTCCCTCAGTTCTCCAAAGTCTCCAATGTAATAACTCTTGCTTCTATGCCTTTATCTCTAGCTAGCTCCAAAGCTTTTGCACTGGGACACCAGGTAATCTGTTCAGGTTGGTTCCCCTTGCCTGGTGCAGCTTAGAATGACCTCCTTTGTCTGAAAATGCCAGCCAAAGTCCCACAGACAGGAGCAATGTATTTTTTCAGTCACTCGCGTTGGAGCTGTTGCAACAATTTTGTATCAAGATACATTTGACAAAAAACTAGTGACAAATACCTTTTCCCTCGTTTCTAGCTTTTCTGGGAGCTCCAAGCATTTAAGAAGGAAACAAGCCACTCAAAAACATGGATGTGGAGGCTTAGCTTTTAAAGCTGTAAAACAAGAAAATGGCAACCTTTTTTTCCTCTTTTTTTTTTTTTTTTTTGTCTTTAGCAGGTAGGTAATGGCTTTCATGGGGACAAGAAGGGCTGGACATATTATAGGCAGGTGAGTTATGAGGACAGGATGATCCCTACGTGCGTTAATGGGAATTTCTTTTTGTCTGCCAGCCTGGCTTAACCCTGAACAAGCAAGTAAGTGAAAAAACACATCAAGCCTGATCCTGCTTTGCCCTGCACATTGTATGGTTCTTTACAGTCATTAGAAGTAATTGTGTCAGAGGAATTACTCTAAAAAATACAGACTCCTAAAGGCCCTGTCAGCTTCTCTACTTCCTGTAGCTTTTCTATCTGTCTCAAAGTATAGAAAATATCTCGCTCACTTCTAGGTTGACCATGCTTAAGGTACCTCAGCATGGCCTGTACAAAAGAATCCCAAAAAGAAACTTGCCTGCTTGAGGAACAGTAGCAGATCATAAGTGAAACATTCTCAGCTGTAATTGTTAAACTCTTGAAGAAAATAGTTTCCTCAAATGACCTTGATTTTAAATCTTTCACCATTTATTAAACAGACCCAAATGGTGCAGAAAGCATCCAAGAAAGTTGCTAAAATTTAGTGGCAGCACAGTTCTTTGATATTCTCCAAGTATTATTTCTTTATATGGGAATCCTTCTGAAAGCATTGCTATCTCCCATCAGTAACTGGGATGGTAAAAAGGTGCACATCTGGTAACTTTCTTTCATATAAAACTAAGGAAGTCTATATTTTAAATTAGGCATTTTATGTTAAAAACTTTGTTCAGCAAACACTTAACAAAACAGTGGCTGTGACCGCAAAAGAGTGACGACATTAATTTCCATCCTTCAGAAATCAGAATTTTTCACTTCTCAATGTGAAACATCTCAGTTGCTGGCATTGAGATGGAACAGAAAGATCTCTTTCCAGGGAAGGAACATGAGTTTCTCTTTCTGCTTACTGCTGTAGGTACAGCTAGGAAAAAGTACCACGTGGTCACATTTCATTGTTCAGTTGCTAGAACTTGTATCTTTTCATCAAAGTAAACATATTTCATATGAAAAACCAATTTGTACCAGAATAGAGTAGTGGCAGCTTTGATAGAATAATTTTCCTTCTAAGTATTTTTATCCTGTTTTCTTTAATTTTTTAAAATTACAGTGTAGGTAAAATAATGTCAAATACAGGTATGTGGAAACAGTGATGAACATTGGAGATGCTAAGACGCCTGGATCTTCATCACACAATCTTTTGAAATTTTATTAACAACTGCAATTAGTATCCATGCTGTATTAGGTAATTTATTCTTTTGCTTTGATCTCCCTCTAGTGTTCAAGAAAATAGTGTCAGCCAGGTATTAATGACAGATCAGAGCTATTCTAATTCTTCACATGCGTGGACATTACATAAGATTGTGTTTCCTAATCTCGAGTTCATGAACTGTTATCAGGCCTAGATAAACTTTTTCTGTGTGAGGGTGTTCACTGCCGTGGGTCTCGGTGATTTACTGCACCTGGATAGTGAGTGTATGTTCCACATGATTTCAATGTTGCTACTTTCTTAGAAATTACTTCACATTGATAGAGATGGCACTTTTTGAAGGAAAGTGAGGAAGCAAAAAAGGGAAGTGTGCATATTTACAAGTTAAATACTTTAAAAAATATTGTTGTATCTAAAGCTGTGCATATACCAATTGGGTTAACTACTGCCAAAATTTCACTCACATTGTGAGTAACCATGTGATTACAACTGTGACTTCCTTTTAAAGATACTTTCTAGAGGGAAATTAAGGTGCAAATCATACTTGCTGAAGTTTTAAATGTATGACATGTGTGCATATGTTCAAGAGACTTCTTTTTCCTGACTTTGAAAACTGCAATACAAGAGTATTTTCTGACCAAATCATAAACTGAACAGACTGGAGATCTTGCAAAGATTACAGCTGAAAAAATTTGAATGCTTGGTTTACTTCTTATAGATACTTCTCTTTCTTTTTTCCTTAGGATCAGCACCAAGGTAACACAATTATGTGTTTGTTTTATGAGTAAGGAAAAATCAGGGAAGATTTTCTTATTCATATTTAAGGTTAGGTATATTCACTATGCAATGATTTTGTTGCAAAAAAAAAAAGTAATAAGGCATCTAAGATATGCAGAAACAAACTGATTAGGACTACTTCTCTCTCTATCATGTGAGTGTAGCTTCATGCAAGATGTGCATAGCTCTGGGTGTTTCAGCAAAGATACTGGAAGCAGGTAAAGTAAAAAGGATTAAAAAGGATGGACTGAGCTCTTAATATCCTTAACAAAATAAATCTTTGCAGTAGCATAGAGGAAAAAGGAATTATTTAGGATACTTATGAATGAAATGGCAAGAACCATTAAAAAGGTGGAGAGAAAAAAAATTAAATCTGAAAATCCAGGAAATATTTTCTAATTGATGAAATCCTTGTGGCAGGATCATTTTTCACATACAATTTCTGAGTCTGTAAGCTATGCTGTTAGCTGAGGTGCCTGGAACTAAAAAAAAGCTGCATAAAATGTTGGAGGTTATGTAAAGACTCTTGTTTTGTAAAAAGGCATAAACACAGAATGTTAACAGAGTCATTAGTGCACTTTATTTCACAATGTCTTTTAGTAAAATAATCTTCTTCATATCAAGTGTGTGAACAATTTATTGAAAATGAGTAACCTGTGGAGATTACAGCTAGGACCTGTACAAAATCAAGGGCTTTAAATTCATTAATGCACTTCTCACTGGTGTTCTGCTTGCTTTTTCAGTAGTTACACTTTGGAGCAGCCTTCTCACCAGTGTAGACAACATGCTGTGCCCTGGGGAGGGGAACTTCTGCAAGTCATTTACTACACAGCTATCAGGGAAGGGAGTGAAATTGCAGTGAAGGTTTCCCCTGTCCTTACTGCTGGACAGTATATGGGATCATGAGAGTTTTTTTCCTGAAACATGTGGAGCCTCACTCTCTGCAAGGTTTCTGTTGCTTTGCAAAGTTGGGATACATTAAGGAATACAGCTATTGTGATATACTAAGAAATAGAATTATTAGTCAGTTGTAATTTTTACAATGCAATCTACCTAAAGAAAAAAAACCTCAAAAGACCAAACCAAACCAAGCTTGCTCTGCCTGATGCAGGTAATTGCTCTGGAAGTGGTGAACTTATAAACTTTGGTCACATCCTTCACCCTCAGATCAGTCTGATGTCATTGGAGACACTTGGTGACAAGCTACAGTGATCAGTTCCTACTAAATATGTTTCTTTATTAAGATTATAGTGGAAAGATGCATGTTTCTTTGAAACAATAGTTATTGTGCCCCAGACTTTGTAGCTGGCTTTTATGACACTATTCTTTCCTATTTGTTTCCAGAATAAATTAATTTTAAGCCTATAAAGCTGTAAATCTCTACAAAGAATGAAAAATTATATTGCATTTGAACACAGGGTGAATAGTTCTTTGGAATCTTTGTAAAATCAATCAAGAGGCCTTCAAGTGACATTTCTGGAGGCCATTGCTCTGTTTTTACACTTTCCACTAAATCACTGTTTGCCATTAATAATGCCTCACAAAAATGCATTACCAACAAACATTAAAGAAATTTTCTTTACAGAAAAGCATTTACCATTTAATGAAAAAGAACTCCTGTGTTTCTGCTCTAAAGAAAGAAACACCCCTAGCTGCTCTTTTAGGAGCCAGCCATCTTTTTCTCTGACTGTGTTTTCTCCAATAGTTGCAAACAAAATAATAGTCAAAGTAGATGGTATCATTAGAGTAATATTTAATATTTTTAAATGACAGAAAACAAGGATGTGGATTTATAGCATGTAGCCTGCTGTTTAAATGCATTATCTTATGGCATGTATTAGGTGTCTATTTTGAAACAAAAACATGAATCAAAAATACAGCATCTTCTTTCCTGAGAGCTACTTCAAAATGACATTGTGCTTTTTGTCTTGCCACTGAATGAATATATTTAAATCCATTTATTCTAAAAAGCAATGTAACGTAGTGAAAAGACAATGATTAAAAGATTAATTCAATAGATGATTATTTTCTCTGGGAAGCCTGTAGAACGGGGGCAGGGTGAAGAAAATAGCTCTTTTAGATTTGTCTTTTCAGAGCCATCTTTATTCCATATGCCTGGGAGGGAGAATGAGTAGGAAAAAAGTGTGGGAGGACTCATATCTGAATTCTCCAAGACTGTCAAAATCTACCTGCATTTGGAGTAGTGGCCACATAAAGCTTTAGTCTGCTTACATGTTGGCATTCAGTGCTACTGTGGCTTCTGCTGTGGGTGGAAGTAGACCAAATCTCATTGCAAAAGGTGTGCTGTCATCCAAAGCCACCTCTGGAGAGGTGTGGGAGATTTATGAAGATACCTCAGATTAGGTAATTTTAGCTTGTTTTTCCCATGCACATTCCCATGAATGTGGAACCCCTATGGCAATGATGCTGTGGCAGCACAGGCATTTCCACTTCTACACAGGTATCATAGAATTAAAGGTACATATAGGGGGTGTGGATGTGTGTGCATGTGGTGCAATTTGTCTTCTGCTTCTGGTCTGAAATAGTTAGCAGGGAAAGTCAAAGGATAAATAATAGTTCCAGTTATCTACAACAACAAGTTTTAAGCAGAGACATTTGCTCTGCCCTCATTTGTGGTTATCTGCTTGAATGCAGAGACTGCTGCTGTTCTCTGCCTTCCTCTCTTGTGTGCTAATGATTGGCACAGGATTAAGCATCTAAAAGTATTGGCAATTAGAGTGCAGCAAACCACACAGTTGTCTGAGAAATCTGTACCTGTCAGGTACATCGATGGAATTATTCAATACTTGCACTTGAGCAAGCGAGAACAAAATTTGGTCTCCCTGAACAGAGTGAATAGAACAAAACCATACCTGGCAGGTGTAGCCCTCCTCAGATAATTCCCAGTCCAGACTCAGAAGAGCACTCATTGATGACCAGCTAGAAAGTCTCTGAGGGATGTGTGGCCTCTGGCTGACACCCAAAGCAGTTGAAGCAGAAAAAACAGTAAACAAAAGATAAACATTTCAATAGAAGTTTTCCTACTCTATAACTTAACTTCTTCCATTGGTAAAGAGGATAATCTTACTGAGTCTTCATACAAGAGGCATAAAACCCCTGCCAAAATTTTGCTTTAAAGAAGAATGATTGGAAGATGAAAGATTTCAGGGAACATTAGGAAATATGGCACTTCATTCCACAATAACATTGCATATTTCTAATTTCTCCAAGGAGGCTTTCTGACATTAGATATATTTTGTAAACCTCCACTTACCTGCTAGAGAAACCACTTGTGAGTCAGTTTGCTGGTAGCTCTGGGAGCAAGATTATTTATAAAGGAAATGAAGCCAACACAGCCTTTGCGTAAGGGAAAGATTGGAACATCTAAATCAAAGAGGATGACAGTTGTTTCATTGGCATAACCTTGAATTAGGATCTCTAAAATAAATCATCCACTGTCTCTTGAAACATTTATGGGAAAAAAAGGAAAAAGCAGAAACTGCCCAGTCAAAGGGAAAATATTCTGTTTCAGATGGATTTTCTTTTCAGCTACTCCTCTTTATAACCTCCCTTCCTAATATTTGGAAGGAGGAGTGTGTAAATCACAACAAGATCATGGACTATATTATAAATAGTATTTAAACACTCAGGTAAATGGTTGAGATGGTGTAAGATGTTTATTGCCATCAAGATGATTGTCACTGTCTGTGTTTTCAAACTGTCATCTCTACTAAAGACACAGCTGGTGGCTGAACTGAAAAGTTAACAAGGTAGAGAGAACTCAGCAGCACCAAAATCCTGTACTAGTCTGAATAAATACAAGTGATCATTATGGAGATACATAATTCAGGTTGTGAAGGTTAAAAAAATGTACTGAGCTTTAACAACATTCCATGAAGATGTGGTTGGCCCTTTTACTGAAACAAATGGCAAGGAATAGCATAAGTGAGCTACCCTAGGGAAAGACTTCACATTTGGATCTATTAAGTAGCAATTAAATTTCAATGCCCAAAAGCAGAATTATATCCTTAACAGCATAAACTGAGTAAATTTGTTTGCTTCCAGGCTACCTAAGGAATTCAGGCTCAAGAAATGAGGCTTTAATTCATCTCTGTGCAGCAGGGCTGGTAAAAACATAAACTCCCAGCAATTAGCAGTTTGACAGCTTCAGTGAGAGTCATTTGGATCCCTGGAACATAATGACTGGTGGAGAAAAAGTTTAGCAACACATGCAAAGGGAGGGGACCTGAAAAAATTAAAAAACCTTCAAAAGTGGAAGGTATATTCATCATCTGAGTGTCCTTCAAATTTTCAAGGAGAAAAAAAGTGTCTCACTCTTACTCTTCATCCTCAGTTATACACAGGTTTGCTTTTAACTTTCTTTTCTTTAAACCAGTTGAACCTGCTGAGTGCCATTATGATCCACAGAAATAATTAAATAGAATAAAGTCAAGAAGACAGCTGGTGTCACAGGAGTGCAGAACATTTGTTTACTATTTTTTTTACCTGCATTGTGCAGCATTTGAATAACCTCCTTCAAATATAGCTGGTTATGGTCCTTGCAGGCACAAGATTCAGGAGTACTCATTCTTGAAACTGTCAGGCAGAACTCATCCTATGAACTCAGGTTCTTTGCACTGCTTTGTGCATGAATACACTCAAAAGTTGTGAAGGCCTTCTCTCCTTGTGCTGTGAATTTCTGCTCTACCCTAAGGGTGGGATACACAGCCTAACAATATACTGTATGCACAAAAAATTTTGTACCGTAAGCTGTGATAAATAGTTTATAAGGAAAAGTCCATAGATTCAGGCTTGCATTGTATTTTGGTAACAGAGAAAATAAACACACTGGAGGCACAGAGAGTGCTTCGTTCAGCCTTGGGCAACAAGTAAGTTCAGAAGAAGTCTGAATTGAGAATGAAGTGTAGAGTCAGAACTCAAAATAATGATGTTTAGACAGCGAAGCTGTGGATGCCCCATCATTTGAAGTGTTCAAGGCCAGGCTGGATGGAGCTCTGAGCAATCTTGTCTAGTGGAAGGTGTCCTTGCCCATGGCAGTGGGGTCAGAACTAAATGGTCTTTAAGGTCCCTTCCAACCCAAGCCATTCTGTGATTCTATGTAAAATAAAGACATCAGCTCAACACTCCAGCATGTCCCTACTAGAATTACAAATACCTCTGTTCAGGGATAATGTGAATGCCACTCCAACCAGCCCAAAAAAGCTGGGACTGTGGATGTACAAGGGACAGCATCATGCCCTCAAGTTCTACCTGCAGCTCACAGAACTCTCAGCCTCCAGGGTCACATTGAGTGCAAAGCTGGAGCAGCAGGAGAGCTTGGGATGCATTTCCTGTACTTCTGACCTGGCCACAGAGGCTCTCTGCTGCTCAGCAGAGGTGTCTGATGCTACGAGGAAATGCAAAGTGAATGCTTGAGGAAGCGCATTTGTGAGAAATAGGAAGGTTAGTATTTATCAGAGTTTTATTCTGAAAAGTACTGTGGGCATTTAGAGAAGGGATCAGAGGTGAGAAATAAATTAAAATGCCCCGTGACAAGTCACCTACCTAAGCATAAATCACTACAATTCTAGGCAGATCAGTTTTTATAATGTTAATTCTTGACTTTTCTGTTTGTTTTGTGAAGGGAAGGTATGTAAATAGGAAAGGATTTATCAGGGAGAGGCCAAGAGTTATTCAAGTTTTTTTTTTAAACTATGTGATATTAAAAAAAATGTACTACAGTGAATTATAATGAAAAAACAGCTAGAATTGCATGTCATAAATAAAAAAATGAATCCCTGTTATCACACTGCATAAGATTTATTATTTCTATTTATTGAGCCATTAAATCAGTAGATTATTTGAATTTGAAGGTTGAACAATACAAAATAATCAGAGAATGACCTTATCAGCCAAAAAACTTGTTACAATGATTTTTCCAGTTCAGTGCTTAAAAAAATATAGCAAATTTAACACTCATATTGCATGTGTTTTCATCCTACTGTGTTTCAATTCAAAAGAACACTCTGGGAAATCAACAGTATTTTCACAACATGTGAAGGGAGTAAGAGCTATAGAAATTGTAGCAGAAAAGAGATCTATAAATAGTCCAGGCTTTCAAGGAAGAGACAGGGTCAGTAGTGTTGGTAAGAAGGAGTGACCAAAAAAAGTGACCTCAGAAGGGTCAAGAAAAACACAAATGCTCTTTCCACAGTATACACTTTTTTTTTCCCATCTAGTATGCAGGGAACACATCAACTGTAGTTTATTAGCTATATTAAATACTTACTTATATTAAATACCAAATCTCAGGTTCTGCAGCCATGACCTTTAACAAAACAAGCAAGCCTGGATTTAGCCTGCCATTTCATTCTTGCTACACAGTAGATCTGTTAGGCCGGGTTTTTATTCCAGGCAATTTTCAACACGCTGTGCAAACTTGGAGCTTTGCAGAAAAGGCAACTATTAGGCTACTCTGTCATCAGAAAGCAAACAACGATCTTTTGGGGACAGATGGTTAGGGAAAACATTAGCAAGACAAGAGGTTTTTCTTAAGCAGAAGACAGTCTAATTGTAAATTGGTAAATCAAAAGTATGTAAGTATTTGCAATTTTATTACTAGTGATCCAGTATTTGCACAAAGGTGCCACCAATTAATTTTTCAGTGACTTGCAGTATGAAAGCAAAGCAAGTTTTAGGGAATTTCTGGAGGTACACTGGTAACGAATTTGTCCCTGAGGCAGTGCCATATGGTCAAACAGAGCTCCAAGAAGGAAGGATTCTGCCAACTTTTTCAGATGTCAGCATGTTTTATCTTGCACACTGAAATACAGCAGGTGATAAAATACGGGATTAAAATGCCAGTAGAGTTTTTTTTTTTTTTATGAATCTGGGCTTTTTTGATCAATTTTTATAAAAGGAATTGTCTATGAAATTTTGTTAAATCCTACAACATAGTCAGGGAGTGTATTAAAAACACTACATGTGGGAGTTGTGTGGTCTACTTAAATGCTGACATTTACCTATTTATAAATAATTAGATTTGCTATTTTTGTATTGCGCTGTTGCAAGTGTTCTAGGTATAATGTTGCTATTCAACATGAAAAATTAGTTAGGTTTTAAAAGGAAAAGCTGGTATTGCTTTTGCCCTGGAAGATAATTTTCACACACATAGTGTAGTGGTCAGGTTCTACTCAAATACTGTTATTCAAGGTGACCAAAACATTTTCCATGGATGGAAAACATTTTCTATTCAGTCAATAGTATGTCAGGAGAATTTAGTATTCTTATAAAAAACTACATTAATTTCTTCAAAAGTATGAACAAGAACAGTTAAGAGGAATACATGTTTTTTTAAATTTTTTGTTTTTAAGGTTTTTCTTTTTCTTTTTGTTTTTAAATTTTTGTTTCCTGATTAGTTTGTTTTCCTTGTGTTTCCTCTTTTTTGGAGCTTTTGGAGGATATTCTTAATATAGAAAACCTAGAGGACACATTTGTTAGTTTGATTATCCACGATCAAAATTACTATTTAATTATTTTCACTTTCGAAAAGCGAATACTGTGACTCTTCTCAATTTATAAATTTATTTCTATGAAGAACTTTATTTCTGTGATTATCTCCAATTTGTTTAAGCTCCTGAATATTTTTTTTGCTTTTTCTTACTAATTTTGCTTTTTCAGCACTAGCAACAAAATAATGTTGATTATTTATTAATGATAATTTCTCCTAATGTAGTTTTCAATGAAAGCTACTTTAATTAATACAATTGCCTTCAAAAATATAGATATCCTTAATTTTTCATTACACTTAGATAAATGACAGCATGTATCTGTAGATTTGGGTCATTCTCCTTGTTAAAAATGTTTCTGTAACTATGGTAAAAAACTTAAAGGTTTTATATGAACTTGTAACCAATAAAGCCTTCAGGACAGATATAAATTCACTTTTTTTGGAAAGCTCTAGTCTTTCAACATTCAGGAGGAGCCAATACCTTAGAAGAGAAATATCCAGAACTTTGTTTTCTCCTCTTCCAGAACCTCCTACAAGGCAGGAGATCTTTCCTCTTCTCCTTCTAGCCTGGTTTATGACAAGAATTGCTAATGGAAGACTGTGGCACGCATCAGGCAGCTTTGGATCTGAAGTTCAGGGCCCTTGGGATGATTTGCTTCTCTTACCATTCCCTGTCTGATGGGGAAGATGTTTTATTGCCTAATTGCAAAACATGCATCATCTTAAGGACAGCAAAATGAAATTTCTTGTGAAGTGATAGTCTCTTGACTGGGATTTCTAGTTAGCTGTTAATAAGCAGATATTCAATGTTTAGTTAGTGCAGTTAATTTTTTAAAAAAGCTCATAAACATCTGAAGAATTTGCATAGCAAAATAAATAAAATGCAACATAAGAAGTTTCTTGATTTGAAATTCAATACTATATTTGACTTTTTATTTTTCCTTTAAAAATAATCTCTGAAGAAATATGAATTTCTAAATAAAGTTTTATACATTTGTGTTTTCTCTCTAGGTAGGAGAAGAAACATTAATGCATTTTATGCTAAGTAAAGTTAACAAATACAAATATGGAAAGGAGTAAGTGGAATGACAGGGATAAATATTATCAAGAATATTCTATGTATTCTACAAATGGTATTTTACAATTTCAGACCAGTAAAATAATTTGTCCATTTCTTGAAACCTCTGTCAGAAGATTCAGAGACTGGATACTTCAGTTCAAGTGAGCACTTCAGTTGTTTTAGCTTTTATTTCTTACTTTGGTCTCAGAAACACCTTGTGCCCCAGGGCACTCAGTGGGACTGTCTGAGGGCAAGGGCAGCAGTTTGTCTGCTGTTTGTTCTGAGCAGGAGGGGGGAAAGTGCAATCCTTTGATAAAGCAGGTTGAAGATCTCCATTTATTTTCCTGTTTCCTTTTGTGCAGAAGGCTTTTTCGCAGGCTGAAAGAGCATCCCTACAATTCTAGGATTGCAGGTGGAGTTGACCACCTCTACAACATTTTGTTCTATAAAGTTCTGATTTATCTCTATGTTTGAAGCTTTGATAGTGGAGTTAAGCTGAGAGTGGAGTTAAGCTTGAGCGGGATGAACAACTTTGGAGAAGGGAATAATGCAATTTAAAATATGATCTTCTCTTGTAGTGAATGTGTGGGTGGAGGAGAGTTAACTGGAATGTCAGAGAGCTCAAGTTTTACAATTTTTATATCACCTAAATCTCAAAAGGCAGACAGATGAAATTTCTGAAGTATGTTAATTTACTTTTTCTGATGACCATCACTACTTAATAAAAACAAACACATTGTTCAAATGAATTATTTAAAACAATTTATCTGGGTAGTCTCTAAATGCATTTGCAACTCTTGGTTCTCTTTTTTTAGTTTGGACATTTTTGACATCTTATTTTTCTTATATTTAATTTCTAGCTTCATGAATCATGTACTTTTTAAAAATACTGTTAGTGTACTTTCATATTTTGTTTAGTGAGAAGTGGTTACTGTCTGAAATAAATGCTTACAATTTTTGGCATGCAAAGAACAGAGATAATCAATACAAGAGATTTGTCTATTGATTTTTCTCTTTTAATTGATATTCAGCTTTTGTTTCAGTTTTTTTGATGGAAATTAAAGAAAAAAACCTATTTCTGCAGGCATTTGTAGTTTTTTTTTCCTCTGACTATTAATTAGTCCATAGCATGCTTTTATTGAATGCTTCATTTGTCTAGTGTGACAGAAAATCAACAAAGACTTGGATTTTGTTCTCAATCTAGTTTGTATCTTCCTGCCTATTATACCTACTAAACACATTTCCCCCAAACACTGTTTGGTTATCTATTATGTATAATTGAAAAGCCTCTTATATTGTTCTTTTGTCATTCTCAGCCATGCATGGGTACTGAGACTTGGAGCAAAAAATTGAACGTGCTTGTGTTGGTAAAATGAATTTTTTGTTCTTGTACTAATCTTCTCAAGTGGAGTTTAGGCTCAGTAGGAAAAAAAAATAGAAAGAAAAAGGGAGAGTCTCTGTTTTTCCCCCCTCAATTTAAAAAATCTTACATATTTTGTCAAGGGATTCACCTTCCTCTCTTGTAGTGCCTTAACTAACAGGCACTCTTCTTTGATGTCATTTTGTGGTATCACTGTATTTTGTTGCCCATGGGCCTGCTTCCATTTAAATACAAGATCGTCAAGGTTGAATGAATATTTTTGTTTATGGTCTCTTATCAGCCCTTGGAACTGCATTCTAAATGTAATTAAAAAAACACAAAGAAGGCAAACACTAGAAATGTGGGGATTCTTGGCTTTTAATCTGGCTGTTACATAGAATGAGTTTTCAACACTTAGCCACTTACAGGTGGAAAATGGAAAAATTTCCTGGACCATTACATGTGTTTAACTAGATATAAACTAGAGTGCAGTGAGAATCCTGTAAAACAAAAAAATCACTGCCATTGGTGAGGTCTCAAAGGATGTTTTTTGAACAAAACCACGACAGCCTGCACAATTCCTACTAGGTTGCCTGTTGGGCTCCAAGCCAGCTTGCAAGCAGAGTCAGAAAGAAAACTGCTCTTACAGACCTGCCCTGAAATGTGCTCTAGTCAAACTCCATATATGCTGAATCCTCACAGTGTTTCCAGAAACAATGACTCCCATGTTGGAATTTATTTCTTCCCTCCCCGCAATCTTCCTGAAATTTCCATCAATCAGGAGGATAAATTCTGAAGACACCTTGCTTCACAGAACAATCTCTCATATCCCTTCTCCAAGGAAAAAGACCTAAAGACTTCCTGCACCCACAGCTGTGACAGTTCCTGATCAAAAAGAAATCGACTTATTAATTTCTTCTACATTTTAATGGGCTTACCACTGATATGTAATAGAAGAAGAGAAGATGAAGTTTCTTGCTGTGTTTTTGGCCACCAAGTCAAGTAAATGGCCTAGAAGAGAGGCCAGGCTGTTCTCAGCATCCATCTCTTTCCCACCAATGGGCAGTGCAGTTGAATCACCCTGAAGGAGCACAAGCAGTTGGGATTTTCTCCACAGTTCATTAATGGTGTTACAATTTGTATGCAATGTGATCACAGAATATGCTTGTGAAATGGGTTTGCCATGGCCAGGGAAGTGTTGGTACAGGTCAACTGTGATCTTAAAGTTGTTGAATCAAACACTTTAAAAAAAATCAGTTGAAAAAGTATTTTCCCCATCAAGTTTGTCATGTGAAATAGCTAAAATTGAAACAAGTCTAAATACATTCAAGAAGCAGAAGAGTGAAAACACCTGTAACAATCACATTGAATTAACACAGAATTCCTGTATTTTGCCATTCATGTTTGATCTTTGATGTTTTGTAATAAAAAGAACTATCTCCTTCACAATTTTATTCGGAAAATATTTTTCTTCCGCAAATTATGTGTGCTTTAACTTTTCGTCTTATCTCAGGGTTGCTGAAGAGCTGTATTGGCTCTCAGCAGAGCTCAAAATAGCTTGTTCTTTATTCAGAAAGATGGTGCATAATTACATTAAGCCTGAACAGTGATCTAATTCAGAAATTGAAAAAATGAACAACAAGAACAATAACAAAAATGTGTACAGTTTGACACATCCAGTGTATTGATTATGAAAATTATTTCAACTTAGAGTTATTAAGGATTATTCTTCCATACTAATTTGCTTATGGACTACAAGGCTAAAGAGAGAAATGTCAAAATGCGACAATAAGGAACAGTGCATAATTAATCAAAATGTTATTTAAACCAGAACTTTGAATTAATTTTAATTATAATGATCACATTTTAGGATAATGATATGGCAAAAGAGAGAATGAATGCATTTTGCCATCCATGAGACAATTATGTTTCTGCAAATGCTTATGCAAAGTTTTAAATTCACCTGAGTGTAATTTTGGTACTGGAGTCTTGCTAAAAACTGGAGCTGAAGGAGCTATTTCTCCACTAAGACGAGTCTGCAGCGGGTGAGGAAATACAAGATATTCACCAAGACAGAGTTTGAAAAAAGAATTTGAATAGCTGGTCATTATGCTAAGAAAAGTGTCTTAAAAAAAAGATTCCTGTAAATTATGCCCATTTCCTTTTCCATTTATAAACCTGTCCACTTTGTAAAAGCAGCATTGCATGATTTGGCATTCAAAATATTGAACAAAAGCAAAAGTTTTCATAAGCTGTCTGTGCTTTATGGATTTTATGATAAAAACTGTTGCATGCAAACTCCAAGGCATCATTGCTACTAAACTGAAAAACAGGGAGATAAGTATTGTCATAAATGCAGACTATCCACTATTGGTTTAACAATTGGCCATCCACTATTGGTTTAACAGTTGGCCATCTATTGGTTTGACAATTTGGCATACAGTGCTACAAATGGGCACCACTTTCCAAACTGCCCTACTAGTCAAATATTTGACAAAATATGCGATATCTAGAGATATGTAAAAATATTATTTAACTTTTAGACATTTTACAAAGAGTTGAGCAAATATCAGAATGAAACACTGGATTCTAGCTCATTTATTTCAGGCTACAGGAGAGAGAGATCGGGGTGATCTGAGTATGTCTTACAGGCACACAAGTAGCAGTTTCTAAATAAAGGGTTTTTAAGATCTGACCAAAGGACAGAGGCCCAAAGCTGAAGATGAATGCAGTCAGATTCTCATTTTCTTTTTTACAGTTGACAAGAGGTATGATGTGTGAAGGGTAAAGAAGCAATAATTTAAATCTATGGCTTGTGTTGTGCAGGGTGCCAGAATGCATGGCCCCTGCAACATGGTTTAATTACTAGCTATTGTTCTGATCAGTGATATTAACCATAAACATCATATTCTCAGAGGTGTTTAGCCATTGATTTTAATGGAAATGAGAGCCTGAGTGCATCCCACTTGACACAGAGTACATTGTCAGAGTGCTCTCTGGTCATTTTGTAAAGGGCATTTCTCCAGCAGCAAATCCTTATGTGACACAGAGAACAAGCAAGGTCCTGCTCTGCAGTGAAAAAGTCTAGGAGAGACCTACTTTTGTACAAACCACTTTAATTATTAAGACTAATTATTTCTCTGCTTATTCCCTAGAACTCTGCTCTGGGTAAAGGTTGCCAAATAATATGAATAGTCACTTAAAAATATTCTAGACATTTCCAGTCCAGTGGAATTTAAATAGTCTTTACAGAGCTCTAAAAGTAGATTTCTCAGTTTTTTTTTGTCATGTTATAATAAAGTATCCTTTTACAAAAAGTACAGTTACCTAATATACTAATTTGAAAGATCTAACCATTTTAGACTTTTGACATTGTAGTTTTGATGAACACTTGCACATCAATTTTGAGGTGAATGTCATATTTTGACTTTGCAGTCTCTAAAGTATCTGTTGAGCAGTGTGGTAGCTAGATGGGAACAGACATGAGGCTGGGTTGAAACTGTGGAGTGCAATGGCTTCATTCTGCCATGAACTGAGATGCCTGGATGGAGCATTTAATGTGTGAAAGGCATCTTTCAAGCTTTCTGGTAGTTAAACATTTCTACTGGAAGTAAACTACCTCCAACCCTTCCTGGGACTGATTGTTAATTACTCTATGGGATAAAGTCAGTATTATTAATGGAAAACTGAGCAGATTTATTCTGGGAGATTCAGGAGGAAAAGAGAATTGCACTTCACATATTAGTTTTACTCAGATATGGAGAGCTGGGGAATTTTTCTGTGCTGTAACAAGGAGAAGAACTAAATTACTATGTGGGGACTATATGGGTTGCTGATAACACCAGTTTTCTTCCCCTTCCACTAATTCTCTGGCTTCTTTGCCAACCAGATTTTTATTACAGATGTCAGAGCTTCCCTTCTAGATTATGTCTTGGAATCGCTGCATTTGTTTAATCAAACCCTTGTGTTCAAGTGGATTTATGTGCTCATTTAAGAGACAACCTCTTTGATTACTTTCTGTTGCAGGGAGAGGCATACAAAAAATATAATTATGTATATTTTTTATGTATATACAGCCTCCTGTATCAGGCTGTAGCTGGTACATGAGATATGATTGCAGGCAGAAACTGGCTCACCCTCTCTCTGCATTCATGTCCACTTCTTGATTAGAAGCAAAAGGGATAGCTTTAGCTGGATGCAGAATCCAAGCTAATAGCTTCAGTTTGGCATTGATTTGCACATGATTGAATAGAAGAACAGTCAGAACTGGCCTGTGTATGTCTGTAAGGGGAATGGTGAGTATATCCTGCTCAGATATATTCACCATGATTCCTGCATCAAGATTCTTTTCCCCCTTGATAGTCTAAAGCCTATGTTGTAGGATGCCCAGGCTTGATTAAAAAAAACCAAACAGCAGCCCACCCACAACAACTCAAATCCCTAAGCAGTGGGGAATTGCTGGCGGTTTTCTAGTTTTATACCTTTTATTTATGCAATTTTTCATAGAGCAGGATCCTGCTGGATCAAAGGATGCAGCTGTGGAGCACAAACAAAATCAACTAGAATGTGCAAACAGAAAACTATTGGTTCCTCTGTGTGTGTTTCGAATTCTTGTTGAAACCTGGTAAATGGATTGCTTTCAATCAACATTATAGGCTTTTACTTAATATATAGAACATTTTTTGGAAGCATAATTATGGCAAGTCAGTTTAGAATAGCTGAGATGCACAAAGAATGTAATGAAAAAAAAACCTCTTTTCCTAACTTCTCTTCGATCTAGTAATCAAGGTGTGATATTGCATAAGTGTCATTTTAAACATATATAAATAGCTCAAAAAAGAAGAATAAACTTCTCCGAGGTAGTGTCACAATAGTGAAATAGGAAAAAGAACAAACCTTTAGCTAATTAATATAATTAGATAATTGCAGACTTTGGTTTGTGTAAATCCTCTATCATTTGCCCTAACACTGCATTAATTCTGTATTCTATTACAAGAGAGTGACAGATTATAAAGATGTTATTTAACAGTTATAGCATTAGACCTTTCACAGACATCTTTTGTGGCCTTTGCTGTATTAGTAGAATAATTACTACTGAGTTGCGCTGATAGTTGGCTTGGCTAGCTCCAGTAAAATTACAAAATACTCTCAGAAAATAGGGCTAACTCCTCTGTACCCTGGTCCCAAGGCAGAAAGACCTATTCTGATTTGCACATGTTACTTTTCTAACCTCTTATCAAACCCCTTTATTTCTGTGTATGTCACAACCTCCTTGAGTGTTTCATCACATGTGAATTAAATTTCCTTTGTTGCAATCAAAGTCAGAGTGGTATAGAAGTAGCATGATTTGAAAAAGGAAATTGTGTTTTGACAGACTTGTTCTAACAGAACAATTACTTTTTCATACTAACTGCCTACTTTTCATGTTCATAAGAGAAAAATGAAAAAGAAAGTAAAGGCAAACAATGAATAATGATTTTGTTTTTGAAGGACTCAAGGTATCCCGTGGAAGTTTTAGGTCAGCCTTTTCCTGATCCTATTTTTTGTGTGGGACTGACTCTCCTGACATATAATAATGATGCAATTGTAACTAATTGAATACTACACACTGTTTTTAGCCATTTTGTCTCTGCAAACACTTTCATTTACTTGTCCAGGGATATTAGAAGCAGTCTAGAAACAAAGCACCAAAAAAGACTACATCCTAAACATATATCAAGTTTGCTCCCCTGCAGCAGAAGGAAATCAAGGACAGTACATCAGGAAGCCACATATCAACAACTTTTTTATCTTAGATAATAAAACATTTGACATTTCTCTGACAGAAGGGATTTGACTGCTATGAATGAAAACATGGCCACTGAAAAATCTGCAACAGAAGAGAGCAAGAGAGCTCAAGGGATGGTTGGTATGTTCACACTGGCACACAGTCAGAAAAATAACAGTCCCAGAAAGCAGTTTATGCTCAGGGATGACAAAAAACTGGTGGTAAAACAAACCATTCAACCCAGCAGATGTCCTCCATCCATCCTGGAGAAGTCAGATGTGTCATCTGACATTTGACGTTAATCTGTGTGTACGTGGGCAAGCTGGGATGATGGAAGCACTTGATGCCCTTAACCAATCAATAATTTGGTAGAGGCTCCAAAGGAGGTAAAGGCCTAGGACACAAGCCAAGAATTCCCTAAGAATGTTCACAAAGGGGCAGAGTGGCTCAATGAGCATTGATTTATGTGAGCTTGGAATATCAGCTGTGAGATCAACACACCAATAGTGGATGGTTTTACCAAGACTCACCAATGAAGGAACAGAGAAAACTGTGGACACAAGGAGTATTGTCTTAAGTTGCAAATGCAAGATGTGGCAGGAGGGTGTGTGCTCTATTGCCCTCTGTTAGAGGTGGGGCAGTTACCTGCTGTTAATTGGGCTACCTGTTAAAACCAGGTGGGGCAGTTTTCTTTATCTCTTCCATGACCCATCCTCCCTCTGGGGAGATATCTTCTGTTAAGGGGCCACTGAGTGTCACTACATGACTGATAAAATCACATCATCCCATTGGGAGATGCTCTGCCCAGGGGGAGGAGCCAAGCATTCCTACCTGGATATAATCTGAGAACTGGAACACCACAGTCAGCCTTTTCCCACTGGATCCCAGAGAAGCAGTTTTCTTCTCCACTGGATTCCCAGAGGAAGACCAGACCCATCTACACCACCACTGAACCTTCAGAAGAAAGCTCCGCCCTTCTACAGGATCACTGCTCCAACAGAACCACATTTGTCACTGCAGGAGGACTGCAGTCACCATTTAACTGGACTGCTACCAACACTGACCAACAGAGTGTCAGAGGTCAGGGTCATGTCAGGTCATACTTTGCCAGTATTGTTTTATATTATTGCATTTTTATTTTTGTTTTTATTTTTCCAAATAAAGAACTATTATTCCTACTCCCATATCTTTGCCTGAGAGCCCCTTAATTTCAAAATTATAGTAATTCGGACGGAGGGGGTTTAGATTTTCAATTTCAAGAGAGGCTCCTGCCTTCCTTAACAAACACCTGTTTTTTCAAACCAAGACAAGTATCATGCACACCCTTTCCTTGGTATGCAATTTGACTGTGAGCCAGCTGCTATATCCCATGAATGTGGCAGCCCGAGTGAGCTTTCTTTGAGCTCCCCCTGCTAGGCAATGTGGCTGCATGGATGTGATCTCCCTTTTGGCCACGAAACCTCTCAAGGTTGCTCCTTAAAGCAGGGGCACCTTTCTACTAACAACAGATCTTTGTATGAGTCCAGTTTGAATTCTTTGTAAATTGCAACTGGACTGCATGTCAGTGACTCTCCCCTTGAGCTGGGACGCCTCTCAAGGTCTGAGATTCCTTACTTGGTACTGAGAGATTCTTTGTCACCCAAAGTGAAGAGACCCCTTATTCACAACAGATCCTCAGTAAGTTGCTGAGACCTTGCTAAATTAATACTAATGAAACCCATACAGTTAAATCCTTTAGTTATGAACCATTGTCCAGCTCTGAGACTAAGACTGGATCTAGCCACACCTAAGGTTCCTGAGGAGTTCAGAAAGCAGGTTCACCTCTGAACCTCAGTTACTCAACAACAAGAGGGTCTCCTGTTCCCTTTTATGTCTTGGACCTCTGTGTATATCATCCTAAATTGATTTTAACTTGATTTTCCTGTGTATGTTTGATCCATGTGGTAAGTTAGAAGAGCTTGTAAGAAGCCCTTGTAGGGAATCCCATATAAGGTTTTCACCCATGTTGTAGGAAGCAGCATAGTTCCTTTCTGGTGTTACCAATGAAAATTGTGGGCAATCACCTCATCTCTATGATTATGTTGTTGCAGCATAGTTCAGATACAGAGCAAAGAATAACAAAAGGAATTAATTAAGTCTCAAAGGACAGTTTTGAGCTATAGGGAAAGAAAATGTTCCTTAGGAATTAGAAGGAGCTGGTGGATGCTGTGTCTGGGTGGTGCTGTGTCTGGAGACAAACCCTGCCTGAAGAGCTGTAAATAGATACGTGTGGCAAGGACACCCTGTTACCTGGTGTGGCTGGAAGAAGAGTTAAAGAGGGGAAATGCAGCTGAAATGGCAAACATATTGAGGGAAGAAGGGTTGTACCTGGTGTACTTGATACACGTCTGCACTAGGGTTTGCCTCTTTTCATGGCAAGACCAGGATCAATAGGATTCCTTCATGAAAAGGGCTAAAAGCTCACAGGAATCTGCTCTGTGAAGCATCCCAGATCATCCCTCTATGGATGATTTTCCAGTTCATGTGTGGGGTGTGTCTTGGGGTGCCCAAATACCTGTCATGGATTGTCATTATGTTCTGGGTTGAGAGGCACCATGATTTTGTGCATTGGCAGCATGTATGGATGTGGGACTTGGGCAATAAGGTCATGAGAAAATGGAACAAGTATAATATAAGAATTTTGAGATTTCCAAATGAAGGATCTGAGCCAGATGTTGCACTGGCTTGTAGTTGTGTCCTATGTGGTGCTATATTGGGTTTAAGTTTTAGTCTCAGAAGAGATCACGAGCTGCCTGCCCACAGGTTGGACAGAGTAAATTCCAGATAGCTCTAAAACAGGTCATGATTCACCAAGGTTGAGTCCATCAGTAACACTGGTGACATCGCTGTGAAAACATATTTGAGAAAGGGCAAAGAATGCTGTGCAGCAGCTGAGAGACAGAAGAGTGAGAACAATGTGAGAGAAATAGGTTTCTTCCCTTGTGAAATGGTGTCGAGTCACATTTTTCAAATCACTTCATAGGAGCTCTGATGATTCCAGGATTAAGCAATATGTGGTCACTGATTCTGAGAATATTGGTGCTGCCTGAACCATGACACTGTAAGAATTTATGTGTCCCTTGATGTTGCAAAAGATTAAATTGAGCCTATTAATCTCAGTTTGTGAATGGATTTGTATCTCTCATGAGTTTATAGGAGGATAAATGGAAAACAAATGTTTTATCTTCTGCCTGCTAAGCAGAGTGATGATAAAATATATGTTCAAATGACAACGATTACTAAATGTATCAGAGTAAATTATATCCTATCCCGTTTGAGCAGTACTGCACTTAAGGTTTCTTTTGTTGTCTTTTTTTTCTCCCTTTTTTTTCCCCTGGAAAACATTATTATACAGTGAAAAATCATTATTTCCTTGTTTACAATGGTTCACGTGGCTTTGGCACCAGAAAGCATCCATTATTCATTTTAAAACTATGTTTCAAGGAAAACTAAGTAATTACTCAAGATCATAGGAGAGCATCAAACCCCATGAAGCACTTAAACACTCTAATTAGTGTAATAATGTTAAAAAATAAGAAGGTGTTCTAACTAACATAATCATAGAGATGAAGTGATTGCCCACAATTTTAATTGGTAACACCAGAATTAATTTTCTCTGATTATGATTCATGTAAGCAGAAGAAGAGAGGTTTTAATGTTAAACTGCAATCGGTAAAAACTAGGTTAAACATGAGAATCAGGGTTTATGAAGTCCTGAAGTATGGGTGCTCTATTGTGTCAATTTATACTAACATCAGAATTAGTGATAAAAAAAAATGGTGACACTTCTGCCTGCTTCTCTTGCTGAGGTTCTGCCCTTCTTTCTTTTATTTTTTTCTTTCAGGAAAATTCCAGAGCTGTTCCCTGCAGGTTATGCAAATCAAACCAACTATGTCTTGATCACTAGGTCAGAGCCATAATTCAAAGTCAGAAATAATAAGAATAGCAACTCCTTGGAGCACAATTATCAGTTTCCATGAGATTTAACATGGTACTATTCCTTGGACCTGTATGCTGAAGCAAGGGAACAGAGGCCTGAACTTTGTTTGAAAGAGCAAATGTATGTCTGGAAAAGAAATAAAAAAAATGAAAAAAAAAAACAAACAGAAAAAAAAAAGAAGATTAGGCAAAAAAAAAAAAAAGGAAGAGAAGCTAACCACACTTTTTTTTTTTCCCCTAGAAATATAATGACTGTCTGAAAGGCAGCAGTGGAGGTCATCTGAATCAGTCCCTTGCTCAAAGCAGGGTCAATGTAAACCTAGTTACATATTGCAACCTGCCGTGCTCAAGGCTATGTCCAGCAGAGTTTTGAATAGATCTGAGCATGGAAACTTTACAACTTCTCTGGCTGACCTGTAGCAGTGTTTGCTGCTCCACTTTAGAAATATTTATAATGTATGGGATCAAAAGTTCATACAAGGGATACAGTGGTACTTAACTGCCTTGAGAATTAGTTTCAGACAGTGTTTCAGTCCTGTCCATGAAGTGATGAGATACAGTATGGTAAGTAATAATTGTGTTCTCAAGGTAAAGGGGTAAATCTTTTTTGAGTTTATTGTTTTATGACTGTGAAATGAGTCGAGCAAAAGCAACTTTTGCTTCAAGTATATGAAGGAAAAGGAATCACCAGCAAATTTTTAAATAAATGTTTATTTAATCTTCTTTAAAAACTCTTTTTTGTTAGCTTGATTAACTACAGAATGCTAGTAACCAATGTTCAGGCACTTGACAGCTAGTTGTATAGATTTTGGTTTTAGCCAATATGATTATTAGCACTAAATCATAGTAAAGAATATAGATACAGGAACTTCCGTCATAACATCATTTCCCCATTTAAATAGATGCTGACATTTTTTAGGGTCAATACTTCATTGTGAGTGGGTAAAGAAGAATGTTTAGGCACAAGCTTATTCCTTTAGGATGAGATATAATCCTTACTGTGACACATTATGAACTTTCCAACTACAATTAATTTTTAATGTTGCAGAAAAGCAACTGAAATGGTTATTTTTATATATGTAACCCTGCAGAAAACTACTTCCCTAAAAGCAGAAACAATAGCAGAGTTCAGAAATTACAAATTGTATTTGCCTCAGTAATATATTAGCTGTGAAGTTTATTCCACTTAAATGCTAACACTAAAAAAAAATACATTGAGGAGAGAAAAATATTACAAGCTTCTTTATTGCTTGTAATCATACATCCGACACAAAAATGGTTTCATTTAAGTGATTAAAGCACAGATTGCAAATCTAAGTGTTTTGGAGTGAAGGAATAAATCTTGAGCTCATCAATGAGAGGCAGCAAGTGGTCTGACAGCAGCCACTGCCACTGAGTGGTGCTAAGCTGCCAGTGGGCTGCAGCAGTGTGCAAGGAGGGGCTGAGATATATCTCATGCTCTCACATGGGTGCTCATCCACTTGGCTGTGTGGCTTCCTCTGGGTGTGTGGGATTTACTTGCACAAAGGGGAACAAAGATGCTGACAGGAGAGGCTTAGACAAAATCCAGCACAAGATATAAAAAAGTCCAAACAGTTGCCAAATTGTTGTTCATATGTGGCAGAGGGCCTCCTGTGTCCCACCTGAGAAATGCCTGGCTTTGTTGCCTCCGTTGACCCCTGAGCTTTGCTGCTGATCAGCTGAACTGCCAACAGCTTCTCCACAGGTTGCTGGAGATCCCTGCTATAAGCAGCTGTCACTTCACTGAAGGCTGGATGAGGCAGCTGAATCCCCAGAATAGAACAGAAGATTTCAGCTGGAGGGGCCTGCAGTAATCATCCCATCAGACCACTTCAGGGGTGACCAAAAGTTAAAGCATATTTTTAAAGGCATTCCACAGTGTCTCTTTAACACTGACAGTCTCAGAGCATTGACCACCTCTCTCGGGTGTTTGACCACGCACCAGTGTTGGACCACCCTCTCATAAAGAAATGCTTTCTGATCTCCATTCTAAGGCTTCCCTGGAGCAGCTCTGAACCATTTCCATGTGTCCAATCACAGAATACCACGAAGAAGAGCTCAGTACCTCCCTCTGCACTCCTCAGGAAGCTGCAGAGTGCAGTAAGATCTCCCCTGAGCCTCACTTTCTCTAAACTAGATGAGCCAAAAGTCTCTAGCAACTCCTCACAGGCCCTGCCTTCCAGCCCTATTACCAACCTTGTGGGCCTCTTCTGGATGGATTCAACTACCTGAACATCCTCCTTAAACTGCAGGGCACAGAACTGCACACAGAGATAATCTCATTGTATTAGGTAGTGTACCTTACAATCATTTCTAAATTTTTAATTCCACAATTGCTGATTAAGTGCTGCTGGGAATGAATGCAGTGATTGAATTGCCTGTCCAGAAATGACAAACTAAGCAAGACTTTTTGATATGATTTAAAATCCTCCTTTTTTGCTTATTGTTTCAAATGACAATCTTATCTCCTCAGCCTGTCAGGCACAAAAAAAAGGAAAGGACAGTTGGCTAATATCACAGCCCTAGTTTCTAGACACTGTTTTCACTCCCTTAGGAATAAACCTGAGCTTTAATATCATTGCTTTTATTGCAAGGTCTAGCTGGTTGTCATTTTCCAGCTGTTCCCAGCTTGAGAAGTCAGAAACTGTCAATTGACTTGGAAGAATTTTTCCTTACATCTTGCACTACTTCAAGTCTGAAATGTTCATTATTATCCTACCAGGCAGAGGTAGATGTAAGAGAGAGAAAAAACTGCATTTTTTAGAGAGTGGCTGTTGCGCCTTTATTTTTTGAAGAAATTCCTGGAGACTGATCATTAGAAATGAACAAGTGGCATGTATTTTAACTTACAAACCACCAGTTTCTCGGGCATCTCTTTAGAGAATAGCCTTTAATATATCAGACTGCTCAACTTTCGCAAGATTCATTCTCAGTCTGGAGCTGGGGAAGGGGAAAAGGTGAACCAGTTGCATAAACAGAGATGTCTCATATTATTCTAGGTAGTTGTGTAAGATACCCTTCCAGGTGCCCAGCTGCAGCTGCAAAAAGAAGCAGTTCTTGTGTCATAGCTGCCATACCCACCAGCCCACCCATCAGATGCTGTGTGTGAGTGTTGGGTCCCAGATGACAGCGAGCAGCCACGTTGAGGCAGCTGATCCATGCACCAGGATGCTGAAGTCCACCCAGTGAATCAAATGAGCAGTTTGAGCTTCTGTCAGCTGAGCACCCTCTAGGGCACACTAGCCTGGCTGCTGGCTGCAGTGGGAGTGCAGACACGTTGCCCATAGATAAACACCAATCTTCCAGATGGCTACCTTGCAGTATCTGAATCTACAGCCTTTCAGAGTTAAAGCCCACCTATACTGTGGCTTATACAGTGTCCCCTGGCAATTGCAATGATTTTGGCTGGGTTGTTTGTTCCTCATCTTTTGGATAGGCTTGCGCACGTCTTATTTCTGCTTTCACTGCTGGATGTAACAACACAGTAATTTTCCTTTTAGCTTTTTTTTGTACTCATCTATTTTGTTTCTATGTGAGTGACTATATAATTAAATGGCTTATTTAATGCTGAACAAAAATCATAGGACTTTCCCATTAGTCTCTCTGTTTCCTCTTTGTTTCATGCTTTCTTATTTTAAATGTTAACTTTAAAGAACACAGTTCAAAGCTTACCTATATTATAAACTGTCTGATTTTATAGTTAGACTGAACTTATTTTACATCTAATAGAGGAGAGGCTGGTACCCATTAAAGCAGTTTTTACTACAGGATATTTAAATTACCTATTAGACTGGCTTAAATTGTCAGGTAGTTTGTGTCTACAAAGGATGCTCCCCCCTGATTTATATTCACGTATATTTAGCAGCAAAACTTTGTGGTTTTGATTGATGCTATTCAAAAGAATAGTGCCTTATTCAATCAGAGATCTTGTGGAATGGAGTACTGGTATAATTTTTCACAGTGTTCAGTACAGCAATGAAAGAATTTCGTCTCTCTTTAAGAGACATAGTTACAGGCTGCTCTTATTAATATTGAATGAAATCTTCATCAGACACTTTTCTCCTCATCAACACAAAAATAAACAGATCCATTCCATACAAAGGTTCTGTGATTTAAACAGCAATTTACATCACATTGACACTTTCTGAACAATTTCTGCAAAAATTGCATCTGAGCTGATTTCACACATAGAAAATAAAATCTATATCTATTATTTTAAAAAACAAAACCCTAAACAAGCCCAACAGAAAAAATCCCCTAGAGAGCCAATTCTTTTCTGTGTTTCAGCTGTGACAGAAATATAAATCAGCATCCTCCATGGGATTCATCTTTGAGTATATTCTCTTTAGCTAAAACAAGCAGTTTATCTGTTTATCTTCTCTGTGGGTGTTATTCAGAGACAGCTAGAAATATTGTAGAGGGATATACATGTGGGGCATGAAGCCAGAGTATGGATCTGGGCTTGTTATTGTACTATAGACTTTAAATGAAACAAGTGGGAAGCATAGGGAAGCAGTAGTTTACAAAGATGTCTTAAATTTTCTGGGAAACTCCTTTCTTCCTCATATGTGTTCCAGCTGTCCAGCATTGGCATCAACAGCAATTGCAGGAGAAGAGCTGCTGAAAAAAACCTAAGGGCAAGCATGTTGGACAGCAATGGAGATAAAGAAAAGGCTCAAGAGTCTGGTAGGGCTTTTTTTTTTTTGTGTGTGTCTGAGGTTTTTTTTTAGTATTTATTTTTCTTCTAATTAATATAAGGGAATTGTAATCAGTTACTTGATCCAGTGGAATAGAAACATACAAACACATGTGAGAATATGGGAGAACAAAGCTTTACAGACTGACCAAGCTGTGGCTACGCCAGCAGCAGGAGTGTCTGATGTCACCACTGTGGTGCCCATTCTGGTGTCCCCAGCTTGTTCTTGGAGTGCTGGTGAAGGTGTTTGGCACTTGTGTTCTGGGCAAGTGTGGCTTAACAAGTCTTTATCAACCAGCATATTCTGTGAAATAGGATCCTACAGGTAGTGTTAAATCCTATTTTCACCTGGATCTAGTAAAGCCTCCTGCTTTGAAAGTAAATAGAAACGTTCAATTGAGGTTTTTCTTAGTGTGTTTGTTTGTTTGTTTCTTTGTTGATTTTTGCCAAACACATCCCCATAACAGTGCCACACTGAAGACATCAGCCTTGAAGAACTTCTGTCACTTCATTTAAATCAAATTTATGTAAAGCTGCTTCTGAAATTATCTATGCTATTACCTTACAACATTTGGTCTGGAGGCTATTCACAGAATAAAACAAAAGGTCCTAGAAATGTGATGAGGCACCTTTTTCTGTGAAATAAAATGGTTGAATCTCACAGGACTTTGCCTCAGGAAAGACAATTTCCCTCTGATACTCTTTCATCAGTTCTAAATGATGATCCCCACTTTTACTGTGATTAACTACAGAAAAAAATTTAAAAGTTTATCTGTTCAAAGAAAGATCCTGTGATCTGACACATAATGAGACTGTTCAGATGCCAATGTTTTGGGTTTTTTTTTCAGAATCATTGTAAGTATGTTTTGAGAACCAGTAAAGCCAAGTACTTCCTTCCTCTGAGGAATTTATCTCAGCAGTCTTTTCCAAACAGCTTCTTCCCTGTTTAATTATATGGCACATTTCATAGAAGTACATAGCCAATTTTGTTGCTTCTTATGCTTTACTTGATGGATATTTTGATTTCATGAACAGATGTAATAGGGAACCTGAAGTTCCCAAGCAAATCATATTTCATTAAAAAAAATATTATCTATTGAATTATTGTAGTAGCCAATCCATCTAAGTCAGAACCAGGAAATTTTGGATCACTCTGCTCTGCAGCACAGCAGATTTAAAGCCTCAGGCAGGAAAGACTGTGGACAAATAATTTGCAGAAGAAAGGTGGCCTGGAGAAAATTGTTGTGGTACCTGTTTGTGAGGGAGCAGAATTTTGCATATGCTTACACAAGATGTCTGGCCAGTCTCTTCTGGTAAAATTACTGAAGTGCGTTTACTTGAATCTCCTCTTACATTTTGGGTGATACAGACATCACTCAGACTTGTTCTTCTGGGCTCATTCATCCAATCTGACAGCACCAAACTTTTAATACTCAGTTTTTCCCTCCTCTATCAAGCTCTCCCTCAAAATATTTATGTGTTACTTTAAGAAACTTTACTAAGGCTTAATTTCTAAGCATGTATATAAAGAGGGTATTAATGAAGGGGCTGATGTTTTTAGGCTGATTATGACTTTGCTATGTGATGTGTTATCTGTGGGTATCAGAGATTGTTTAAAAAGTGTTTCATTAGCAGCTCTCTCTATATAGAGCTCCTGCAAATAGAGCAACAGGATTAAAATTCACCTCAGCAGACAGAAGATGATTGGTAGTGTTTTCCTCTGTGGCTCCATGGAATTGCCCTAGGCAGAAGCTCTTCTCTTACAGTATCTAGAAACATGGTACATTCTTGATTTCTGTCTCAGAGTTAAGATAAGAAAGACAAATCTCCCTTTGTCTCAGGGCTTCTATGGATTACTCACAACTAAGAGTCACTTAATTCTTGTTTTGCTTGGAAGCTGGATGGATGCAAGATAATTGCAAAAATTATGAGAAAGGTTTAAGGCTTCAGTTTATGAGATTTCCTATCAAAATAGCATAAAAATAAATTATGGGTCTACAACTTGTGATTACAATGAAGAAATTTTACCTTTTCTTATCAGCAACTGTGTGATAGATGCATCACAATGTAAAACCACAAATTAGATTCAAAATTGCAGACTGAGAGAAAAATGCTGTTCAAATAGACAATGCCCAGTCTGATGGAATTCCAGATTTAGAACATGATTATTAGATACTCTCACAATGCAGATAATAGAAGACACAAGATTGACATGGGAGATAAGATGGGTTTTAATTAAAATCTCAATTCTCTGCCATCAGGTATTAACATTTCTGTGCTCTATAGTGCACTTGGTACTTTGCAAAAATTCAGAAATTAAATCCCACTTTCATCTGCCTAGTAGTTATCATTTTGAAGACTTCATTTGTGTGCAGAGGCTCAAATGTACACTTACTGAGTAATGCAACCATAAGGGAAAAGTTAATCATGAAAGCACTTTCACTTCTTAAAAAACCCCACTAAATCACAGCCAGCATAGCTCTCAAATAGCCAATATTTGCTCATGTCAGTTTGAATCCCTTTAATCTTTTGACATAACAGCTAGCAGAAACTAAGTCAAGCCTACCTACCTATCCATCCATACAAGAATTATGTCTGCCTAATTGTCACTCTGTGGTATTCTGTTCAGTGGTGTAAGTATCAATATTATCTTTCTCAAGATCATAAACGGTTCCACAATCTGACTGACAATCTGATCGATCCATTATCTGATTTTGACATATGAGAGAACTTATTTGCATTATTTACAGGAATATTGTTTTGCTCTTTTGTTTGCTACAGTCATGAGAGGTAAATGTGCAGCTATTGGCTAATGCAGTGGCACCTCAGCTGTGAAGAACAGTGGAACAAAAGCACAGAATCACAGAATCAGTGATCCAATTTGGAAGGAGCCTCTGGATGTCATCTGCTCCAACCTCCCCACTGAAGCAAGGTCACTTACATCTATTGGCCAGGACCACATCCAAATGGTTTTTGAACATCTCAAAGGATGGAGACTCCTCAATCGCCCTGGGCAAACCATGCCAGTGCTGGGTCACCCTCGCAGGAGAAAAGTATTCTTCAGAGGGAACCTCCTGTCTTTCAGTTTCTGCTCATTGTCTCCAGTTCCATTCACTGCCCTCAACCATTCCTGCATTTCTTTTCCATCGAGGCCACCTGAGTTGGAGATATGAGTTGGCATGTCTGGTTTGGTGGCGCATCCCAGGGCATCTGGATGTTATTCACTAAGAAATTGTGTTCCAACACGGATCTTGTGTGCTAAACTGAGGAGCAATCTGATAACTGTTGAACCAAAATTCAGTAAAATGAAAATGATTACTTTTTCTCCCTGCTTGTACAAAGACTGTTAAGAGGCTTAGAGATACTTCAGAAACAAAATGGCAAATAATTTTTATGTTCCATACTATGTTCCATACTTATAGTACAAGATATGATTCAAGAAATATCTATCTTGCAAAAAAAAAAAAAAACAACAAAAAACCCCCCAAGACATTATTAGCTTCACATATGGAAGCTTAACCTTAGAAGTGCTCTTTTTTTAAGTGAGCAAGGGGGAGGGGGTAATGGGACAAAACAACATTTTATGCTATCAAACCCTCTGCTTTATAATGCACTGTGAATCATAGCAATTTTTTTCTTTCTTTTGTGCAGAATTGCTCAACTGACTTCACTAACTTCCAAATCAAAACACATCCCCATACCCAGAGTAATGTATCATTACTAAATCCCTTTTCTGTAGTCTCACTAAAAGTACATGCCTATACCCTTAAAATCCAAGGGAACTTTCCTAAAATCATTCACAACAACTTGTGTTCTACAACAGTAACTCTGCAAAAACAGATAAAGCTGTACGTGTTGAATAGCATTGGTAAAAAAAAAAATTTACAAAAAAGGAAAAAAAAAAGTGTTTGTATTCAGCCAATATTTCTTGAAAATAAATATTTTAAGAGGTGCAGATGTAGACAGCTAGTGAGGATCTGTGACTTTGGAACAAGAAATAGCATATTGAACTTCATGCTTTGAAAGCAGAAACTTTGGAAACTAAAAACAGAGGATGAAATAAAACTATTATATAGTTCAGCTGTATGCAGGAGAATATTGCTGCTGACTACCAGTCCATGAGTCATGTAGAGCAACCATTTCACTGAGTTTTTAATGAAAACTCATTCAGTTTTGGTAGTTGCTGTCATGGGAAAGGCAAAGACAGAGGCCTGCTATAACAAAGCCATAGAAAAAAAGATGCTCTGATTGGATTATTTAGTTTTTTTTTCCTATGTAACACACAGATTCTGGATAGCTGGGGCATGCAGAAGGAAACTGGTGTGGCAGCCATATGTGGGTGCTTGATTATTTGCAGTGATGACTAACTGCATTCTGTTTGGGTTGAGTGATGTTCCTTTTCTTCACAGTGCTGTTGGAAGGAGAGTTTCTTACTTGCATAGTGAAATATTTTAATCTGACACTAATAATAAAGGAACCATTACTCATGGCCATGATTGCTAGTTTAATTCTTTCACTGTGATGTAGGCTGATAGCTCCATACAAATGTAGCCCTTTAATCTGGAATGGCTTGGAAAATGGCCAGAATTTGAAATTCATCTCAGGGAGTCAGCAACTATTTCTTGATGAAAGAGATATTTTGCCATCCAAAATAAAGACAAACTCTATATGAAATAAATGAATCACTTGTCAAACACTCTTCCAACTTTCTTTCAATTTTCTACAGCCCTTGTGGGCTGGTAATTATTGTACGTATTTCACATAAGACTAATAGGATTAATATATATAAGAAGTATTAGAGTTTTTCAAAAATTTCTCTGGTTCCCTGGAATGAGAGGTCTCCTAGCACAAGTAGCCCATTTTATTCAGTGATACAAGTTAAATTAAGGCTCTAGACTTTAGAGATAAAAGCAGATATATATTTCCTAAGAGCTTACTCAAAGCATTTCAGTTTTTGTCTGTGGGATGTTAGAGTTCATGGATATCTGAAACGTGTGAAAACGCAGTTAATTAGTACAGTGTTCAACTGGTATCCTATACAAATTCTAGATTAATCTGTTGTTTAAGAATAATTAGAGCACATGATTTAGACCTTAGGAGAGCTGTGGCTTTCATTGCAGGTATGAAAAAGAGAAATCTGTCTCAGTACTTTTACTCTCTTGTCATTGTTTGATTTGCTTATTGTGATTGCACAATAATAATATTTCTCTAGTTATTGCTATTGTTTCCATAACTATAATTGCATTGATTATTCTGCCTAGGGAATTTAGGTCTGAATTATTGATCTTTAAGCTTCCAATTAATTATTGCTAACATTGTCAAGGTGGAACCAGTTTAACAAATAGGTGATTCAGCTGCAATCATTTCCTGCAGTAGGGACACTCTTCTTGAGCGACAGGCCATGAAATGGAGTAAACCATGACTTGGCTTATTCCAGGTTTCAGTGGCATGAGAAATACTGTCTTCAGAGATTTATTCTTTAATGATCAGTGTGTTTTAATGAACGCTATAATTCCTCTTTTCCACAGGGCTTGCCTTCTGTAACATTTTCTTTGTTAACTGAGAGGGATTTTTGGAGCAATGGGACTTCTTCTGGATGATATGTTTTAGTCAGAAGACTTTCAATAAACATTGTTTTGACTGAGAAATATTTAATCTCTTCCTCACTTCTATGGAATTGGCAATTGTTGCAACAAGAGGCATGGTCATCTGTAACAAGACACTTGTTACAATTGCACAATTGACAATGTGCACGTTGATGTAATAACTCTTTCAAAACCACTTGTTTAGGGGTGGGTAAATATTTGTCCAGGGAAATTTCCCTCTATCTATTTAGATAAGAACTAGATTAAGTGCTTGGGTCTTGGACTTTACCCCTACCCTAGCTGGTCACAGGAAGTGCAGTTGACTTGATAGACATTTTTAGACCCAACATTTAGGGTTTGGAATCATTAAAATTATTGAATACCTAAGGTTAGATTCAAATTTAAAATGGGAATGAAAACAGAAACATCAGCAGTTTAATACAAAATTAGATTCTTTAAATTCAATGATACAGAATGTTTCTATCCTATGTTGACAGAGTAAAAAAGACATGAATGAAATTAAAAAAAATAGAACTTTCAATAATTGCCACCCACCATAGGCTGGCTTAAGGTTGGGGCTATTGTGAAAAATTACTTGCATCCTGCAAGCATGGGATGAAATTTCTGTTCTTTTAATATGGACTCTGTGAGTGGATCATGCCTTTCTTTAATATATTTTAGTCTGAAATTACACCTTTTATGCTCCAGGATCTTCACTTCAGGGTTTTTGTTGTTGTCAGCAATGCAGTTCTTGTTACTGGACCTGAACAAGAGGTGATGGTTGTTCTTTTATATATTCTTATGTCTATTGAGCTGAAGGTGCATTTCTGTTCCCTATTACTTTATAATTTACTTTATGTGCAGTCATCCATATACTCTACCTCTTAATTAAGGTGTCAAAACCTTATTCTTTCCATTAACTTTCCAACTCTAACTTTCACAAACAAGCGCAACAATTTTTTTCTGCTTTGCTTCTAACAGTTTATGTCACTGAAATCCTCCAGCTGTTTAATTTTTTATCAACTAACCAAAGGCAAGAGAATATTCAAGGCCTTTGTTTACTGTGTTCCTGCCTGAACAACTTCTCCTTTTCTATTTAGGCCTTAGGGTCCTTTACCTACCTCATTCAAATGACAGTCTCAGCATCTTATAACAAGAATATATAGATTGTGCATATATATATATATACATATGTCACAGTTTGACACAGGCGCAATGCCTGTGCCCCCATGAAAATAAGTTCTCCCTGGTGTCTACTGTGAGATGGACCAGGAATAGAGCAAAGCAGGCTCCAGCTTAGAAGGGAAAACAAAAGCTTTATTAACCTACAATATATAAAAGAAACAAAGAGAACACAGGATGAAAATACCTTCCAAACATTCCTCCTCCCCTCAGCCAAGTTCCCAATACATCACAGTAAGACAAAACCTTGGACTCTCAATTCAGATGCCATAACTCAGATCACCAACTCTCAGTCCACCACCACCCTTCAGATAATCAATTCTCAGTTCATCAAGAGGAGAGGAGTCCCTCCTGTGCCATAGGCTTCCCCAGGAAACACAGTGGAAACCCTGTGTGTTTCCATGTCACTTGTGGCACCGCCCAGAGAACATTTGCCATCTTCCTTCCATGTCCAGCACTCTCACCACTGCACATGCACCAGAGCTGCTTCTAGGGTTCTCCCTTTAAGGGTGCTTTGTCCAGTTCCAAAAACAGCACAGTCTCACTTTCGGGACACCTGTCCCCCACAAATTTCACCCCCTGGGGCTGAGGGGTACCAACACTGAACTCTCTTGGCTCCGAGCCATTGCCTCTCCCTAGATGCAGTCTCTGTGGACAGGAAAAAAATGATTCTGTCCATGGCTGTACAAGAAAAGTCCAGCCAAAGGCCACTCCATCATCTCCTACCACCTAGAATTCTTCTCAACTTCTCTCGGACATCTTTCACTTGCACAAACCTGCATCACACTTGCCCATTTCCTGCTATTCATCCCTATCTCTCTTCTCATTCAGGAGGAGGATCAGCATTAGTAAGGTTTCCATCATCCAAGAAAAGGGTTAAAAATCTCAGTCTCTGCCTGCCCAGGACTCCCACACTGTCCTGCCGGGCACCTTCTCCCCACAACACCCCTGCTTCTCCTTGTTGCCAGCCCTGCTATCAAATTTCAAGGTGGGACAGGCACAGACACCAGCTCTCCCTCTCTCCTGGGGTGGGGTGGTGGGGGTGACTGCCCAATGTCTCTTGGTGCTCCTCCAGCCTTCCATCCTCAGGGCCAGGCCCACCTCACCTGGCCACATGGCTTCCCCTCTGCCGCCCAGGCACAGCAGCAGGGCAGGGGAGAGGTCTGAGCTTTTCTGGGAGTTCTCTGCTTTCAACCCCCCGTGTTCTCAGAGGCGTACCATGTCCCCAGTGGCCACACCAGGTGCCAATATTCAAATCTGAGCACCTATTGGTTTGACCACAGTATCACAAAAAAACTCACTTCCTCTCAAATCACACCAATGTATGTATGTAATTGAATTATCTGAACCACTGAAGTTGGAGGTTTCTTTAAAGCAGCTGAGAACAAGAATTTGGAGCCGAAAAGCTCTGAAACAGTTGATTTCTTATCTGTTTACTTGACTGATGAGCCTCTGGCAAACCAAGAAATTTTGTGGCTTTCTGAATACCCTTGCATGCTACACTGATATCAGGAACAAGATGTCTTTGATTCTGAGCTTGTCTCACCCTGGGGTCAGTTTCAGACTTCCATTGTTTTAGCTTAACTCTTAACCCTCAACAAAACTTTACATTCATTTAAAATGCCAGAACTTTCTTCCCAGATTTAATTTAATTTGTTTGCTTCAACAAAATATATGCTTTGTGGGTGAAAGTCACCTGTCTTGTAATGGACCCAGTAAACACAGAATATGGAATGATATCTACCTGGAACAGCATGGAGGGAAAGCAAGCACTGCAACAGAGAACATTGTCTCTCAGCAGATTTGTGGCAAAGCTGAGAGCAGGATCCACTCTTGAAATTCCCAGACTTGGGATGAAAATGACCCTTCTGAAGTTGCTGGTTGGAAGTTTTCTTCAGAAGTTGCCTGGCATATTTTAAATAAATATTTTAAATTGCCACAAAATTTCCCAATCATTTTATCAGAAATACTGAAGTGCAAAGTTAGCCCAAAAGAATTTCCAATGCCAAAAAGAAGGAAATTGTTGTCATCTTATTGCAAAGCTCCCATACCTTCCTGGTGATGTCTCATGGGCAGCTCCTTACAGCACAACCAACAAACTCCAGCTCTCTTCTCACCTACCTAACCCACTCTTTTATAGAACTCATCCTTATTGGACACAGCTGTGGCCTATTAAGGGCAGGCCTGTTCCTAGTACAGCTGCAACTCCTCAGGTGTGAGACTACTTTCTGCACTATCTTTATTTTCTTACATTCTATACCTCCACAGGAAATCTGCTGAGAAAAACAGAAATGAGAGAAATAGAACAAGGCCAAAGCTTTTCTTCATGCATTTAAATAAATGTGGAGTGTTTTATAAATATAACCCACCCAAAAAAATTCACAGTTCAAATGAAGACTAAAAGGTATTCACTTAAAATGCAAGCATTTAAAGCATTTAACCCAGGCTGTGGGCAACATTGTAATGCTTTTTCTATTAATTCTGAAATGGCTGTGGGCAAATAATCACTACTTAAGCTTGAAGCAGAATTCAGAATAACATTTGCCTCCTACATTCTCTTGTGAAGATCAGCAATAAGGAGATTCATAACATGCTTGCTGATGAAATAAAGGTTTCCAGAGAAAGACACATATTTACTGGAAAAATAAAAAAAAATTCAAGATTATAAGTCAGTTCTCTTTTTCTCTTTCCCTTCATGAAACTGCCTGGTGCTCTTCTGCTGGATATTAAATGGAGAGCATCTGTGGATATTTGTGAATGAAATTAAAGCACTCTAAAATTAATTTTTAAGAGAGGAGAAGGCAGACTAAATCTAGTAACCAGTGCAGCCATGAGGGATGGGTCTGTGCCCACTCTTACTGTGTCCTGACCCCTGTGGATTTGATAACACTGTCTACAGGACCCATTTACTGTTGGAAGATCCAGCTTTTCAGGTGATGTCTCAAAACAGTGGCCCAGGGCCATAATGTGAAATTTGAGGAAGATCCCAAGGCAAAAGCCTGGGAATGGATGGTTAGTAGTCACATCACTGACACTGGACAGACTGACTGTCCACTGTAGGCACTCCACTTGTCTTCAAACATTTTTGTATCAGCCATAGAAGTACAAAGATTATACCACATGAGATTTTTGTGTACTATCACAAATAAACACTGGTTTATTTTATTTGTTTTTCTTTTCATTTAAATGAACATACTGTTTTCCTCTTTTTGTTCATTGGTTAAAATGTTAACTTAAACTCAGTACATTCATAGTCCCTGAAGCCTTCCCACTTAAATGATTCACTGATTTACTGCAGAATCAGTATGTGTTTGCAGTTCCAATTTGGCATTCACTCCATTTGGCAGATTTCATAAAAGAGCCATTTAAAAGTGATTTTTCTAGATAGATAGGATGGCTTGATATATTCCAAAATTTATTGGTTTTGAGATACTGTCGGCATTCATAACACGGCTGACAAAATGTGGAAAACATAGTAACTGTTCAATTTGGTGAATTTTTCACTCTTTATGCTTTTTCATATAAGAACACCTAATCCTGTCAATTATATGACTTCTAGCCTTTGTTTCTTGCCAACAGTGTTAAAGATTTTCTGTTATAGTTTCTTTTTAATGGATATGATCTGGTTGTCACTTTGGTGTTTACGCCTGTTTTCCAGTTACACTTCCTAACCCTTCCACAAAAAACAGTGGAAATTATTTTTGACATATCTAAGCTAACTCTTTTTAAGCTGTTTTTAGATTTTCCAGTTTTCTCTGTCAATTTTACAGCTTCTTTAATTTTCCAAAACCCACAGATTCTATACACTATTCATCAAGATCCACCTTGATACCATTACTCTCAAAATCATGATATGGACAAAAGGCATCAAACCTTGTTTATGAAGCTGAGACATTACTGCTGATTGAAATGGATAATCAAAATACAACAATGAGTTGTCCTGAGTCCAGCAGCAATGATAGCCCTAATTAACCTAGAAAAGTCTCATTAGTAATACAACGCAAAATGTTATTCCAGAATGTCTGAGCATCGACACCTTTTCTTCAGCTGATGGCAAAGCTGACCTTCCCATGTTGCTCAGATGATGTCTGAAAGCTGGTATTTCTGACTTTCCTGGGAAGACCAGGAGGGATGCTTCACAACAAGCTGGCAGTATACTGGCATCGTCACAGATACTCATGAACGATACTCATGTCTTGTTTGCCTTTCTCCTCAGCACCTAATCCACTTGTCTGATTTTTGCTTTTTTTTTCCTTAAGAGTGGCACCTCACATGCTCTTTGTTCACTTTTTCCCAGTTAATGTACTTTCTCCCATTCTCTTCCTTGTCCCTGAAACCAATTAGCTGTAACAAATTCCCAGGCTGCCCTCCTGCCCTGGCTGTGGTGTGACCACTGTGATTTGTGTTTGCAGCCTGAGCCCTGCTGCCACCAGATGTGTCTGTGCTCTGCCCCTGCTCATTATGCTCTGCATGGGCCCAGTCCTGCATTCTTATGGCTCTCAATCAAACCAAAACTAATCCAAATTTAAGCAAGTTATTTGACTGATAGCAAATTGCTATTGCAGCTAAACAAACTAAAAGTTCTCAGGCCAAGACCAGCCCAAACAAGTTCCTAATACCTTGAAGCATCAGATAACTTCAAAGCTAATTAGAAATTCTAACTTATTAGAAATGGCAGAGTTGTATTTGCCAATCTATAAAGTTAAGTCTGATGACCAGTATGTGCTATATTCTGCTGTTTGAAGACAAATCTTTAAAAACAGATGTTTTGGTATAAAAACCCAAGCTTCCTAATTTCTCTTATTCACATTTTCTTGTTTCATAAATCAATTTTAAGCAGTGCAATTGAAGAGCCTGAAGTATAATTCTACTTTCTTTCTTCTCTTAACAAAGCATTTTTAAATTTTGTATTCATTTGTATGCAGAGATAATTTTAAATATTTTTTCTATTTCTCTTAAAACACTAGTCAAATATTATTTCTCTACCATAACTTCATTTCTACTACCAGCTTGTTTAATTTTAAAAATAAAATAAAGCTTAGGCTTTATTTCAGCTTACATTCTTATGTCAGTGCAGAAGTCTGAAATACAACACTTTCATTGCATTTAAAGCAAACGTGCATCCTGCTTTTTCTTTTAATATTAACAACACACCATGTTATCTTCTTTTCTCTCATTAAAATTGGTAGAAATGAATGCTATTGCAAATACTGAAGGTGACCTTTCAGACTGACTCAAACTTTGTATTTTTTACAAAGGTCTTGCAGTTCCTCAGGCTAATTGCGCACCCTGAAAACAGTAGAACACATTAATGTTAATTCAGTGTTTGCTCAAGCAGTGGTAGCTGGAGATTCCTATGACTAATGCTATTATTAACAATAATTCAATATCTCAGGAAGGGTTTGCTGCTTTATGAGAAAGTGATACGAAAATTAGCTTTTTAAATCAAACACAACATGAATGGCTTGCACTGGTTTAGGAGACCCAAAGGTGCTGCCACTGGAAAATCTGAGCAGAAGACAGTGAGGACTCTTTCTTGCTATGAGTAGCATCTCCTGGGATGACAGAAACTGCTTAAGTTTCCCCCAGATGGGAACTTTCTGTTTTCCAAAAATGGGTAATGTACTCATGTGCAGACCCTTTCCTTGTAACCGTCAGACAACTGCAAAATCTAGGTACCAGCTGCATTTCAAGAATCTCTTTAGTCTATTGAAGAAAAATTAAAACCAGTAGAGTAAAAAGTTATGGACAGTTCTCTGCACGTGCTCAATCTTTTGGTAACTTAGATGATTGACAGGATTACTTATTCTTAGTTTAACTGTGCCTGAGGGCCTCTAGGTCTGTATGGGGAGGAGCAGCAGGGGAGGACAGAGCAAGGAGTGCTGCTGTTACTGCAGGGCAGCCTCTGTGAGGGGAGCCCAAGGCTGTCCTGTGCCTCCAGCCAGCTCCAACAGGCCCATCACAGCCCCCATCTCCCAGCTCCTAAAATACGTTGCAGCAGTTTACCCCATTCTGGATTTACCATATGGTGTAAAGGAAGATCATCCTCAGTCTTCCCTGAGTCCATCAGGCAAGGTCCATGATAGCAAATTAAAGAGGTGTTCAACTGCTCTGGGCTCGAATGCTGGCTGGCATCGAATGACTGCAATCAAGTAATGCTACTAATAAATCCTCCTAACCCTGCAAACTGGGGTGATTGACTGGCAGGTGTTTGTGACCCCTCACAAACCTTGGGAAGGTTTGAGAGAGTGTGACTTTGCACAGTCCCAACTGTACCAGACACTGTAAAAATAATTAAGACAGAGACGTCTCAGTTGTAGCATCTGAAGAGGTTTCTTGACCTCCTTTCGTTATGCATAAAGAAGTATATTTTATACCTAATAATTTTATTGCTTCTGTTTTATAGCAGTAATTTAAAGGCTGTTACTGCACTGGCACTTCTGTTTAATTCCTTTCCTACACTACTCTGCATTTGCTTCTCTGCTTCTGGTAAAGGTCCAGAGTCTATGAATTTGCAGGTCTTTCAAATTTGAGTTGTTTCATGACCTCTCTCTCAGTTTTGAGCGCTGTAACTGTGGCACTACTGATTCTTCAGGTCTTGTCAGCTGAGCAGCAGTGTGAGTTTTTTCCATGTAAAATATCAGTCTCAAGGTAACAGCACTCAGAAAGGTGCAATTTAGCTGACAACCTTCATATGGGTTTCTCTTGGCAGGATTAATCTTGCACCTCCCATATTTGTTCCATATAAATTGCACATTACTGACTCCTTGGGGCATCTTAGGAAAAGCCTATATAGGTTGTTGAAAGCATTTGTGTTGACAATCCTTTGTCTGTGCTAATTGCAATCAAACAAGAAAGCTTATTGAAATTGCCTTTCTCATTATCTGGGGAGTATTTATGGGTTGCAGTATGGAATGGAATTCAGTCCTGCCTAAAAAAAACAAAGTGAAAAGGTTAAGTATTTTTTAATAATTGCAGTTATAGTCAGTAAGCATCTGAGCTTACAGCCAATTGTCTTTGCTTTTCTTTCCCCCTCATGGCTTTTCTTTCAGCGAGAGTTGAATTTGTCCCTGCTGCATGGACATCAACAGTTCTGCAACTGCATTCAATGGAACACAATGTTTTAAAGCTTTTGTCAACTCTTTGGAGACAGAAATTGTTGTTCTTCTATTATTTCTAGAGTCCCATATTGTTGTTACTAGATTTCCAAAGTCCATACCTCTTGGGTGTATTCTCATGGCTGCAGATCTTCACGGACTCCTTCTGCTGTTCTCTCTCGGGTCAGGGCTCCTCCAAGGCTCTCCCTGACTGGCTTACCCGCCCTCTTTTATCCCGGTCATCTTCATCAGTTACAGCTGCAGCCCAATTAAGGACATCGCAGCTGCAGCCCATCAAGGGCAACCGGGACCTCTGGGGCAAAGCCTCTATACACATATTCAAATACATTTACTCTACTATATTTCCCCCTTTGCTTTTACATGAGTTAACAGTTGTACAGATCTTCAATTACAATACATACATTTCTCCATGACTCACAGGTCATGTATAACACCCACATTTTCCCATGACTCACAGGCCATGTACAACCCACATAGCTCCTTGCTCAAAGGCCGTACTCTTTCACAGCTCCCTGACCCAAAGGCTATGTTCTGTCGCAGCTCTTGGCCGCCACAGCTCTCGGCTGTCTTATCTTCTGTTAACTATCACGTCGGGATCACCACTTGTTGTTCTTCTATTATTTCTCTAGAGTCCCATATTGTTGTTACTAGATTTCCAAAGTCCATACCTCTTGGGTGTATTCTCATGGCTGCAGATCTTCACTGACTCCTTCTGCTGTTCTCTCTCGGGTCAGGGCTCCTCCAAGGCTCTCCCTGACTGGCTTACCCGCCCTCTTTTATCCCAGTCATCTTCATCAGTTACAGCTGCAGCCCAATTAAGGACATCGCAGCTGCAGCCCATCAAGGGCAACCGGGACCTCTGGGGCAAAGCCTCTATACACATATTCAAATACATTTACTCTACTATATTTCCCCCTTTGCTTTTACATGAGTTAACAGTTGTACAGATCTTCAATTACAATACATACATTTCTCCATGACTCACAGGTCATGTATAACACCCACATTTTCCCATGACTCACAGGCCATGTATAACCCACATAGCTCCTTGCTCAAAGGCCATACTCTTTCACAGCTCCCTGACCCAAAGGCTATGTTCTGTCGCAGCTCTTGGCCGCCACAGCTCTCGGCTGTCTTATCTTCTGCTAGCAATCACCACAGCTCTTGGCTTTTCTGTCGCAGCTCTTGGCTGCCACAGCTCTCGGCTGTCTTATCTTCTGCTAACTATCACGTCGGGGTCACCACTTGTTGTTCTTCTATTATTTCTAGAGTCCCATATTGTTGTTACTAGATTTCCAAAGTCCATACCTCTTGGGTGTATTCTCATGGCTGCAGATCTTCACGGACTCCTTCTGCTGTTCTCTCTCGGGTCAGGGCTCCTCCAAGGCTCTCCCTGACTGGCTTACCCGCCCTCTTTTATCCCGGTCATCTTCATCAGTTACAGCTGCAGCCCAATTAAGGACATCGCAGCTGCAGCCCATCAAGGGCAACCGGGACCTCTGGGGCAAAGCCTCTATACACATATTCAAATACATTTACTCTACTATATTTCCCCCTTTGCTTTTACATGAGTTAACAGTTGTACAGATCTTCAATTACAATACATACATTTCTCCATGACTCACAGGTCATGTATAACACCCACATTTTCCCATGACTCACAGGCCATGTACAACCCACATAGCTCCTTGCTCAAAGGCCGTACTCTTTCACAGCTCCCTGACCCAAAGGCTATGTTCTGTCGCAGCTCTTGGCCACCACAGCTCTCGGCTGTCTTATCTTCTGCTAGCAATCACCACAGCTCTTGGCTTTTCTGTCGCAGCTCTTGGCTGCCACAGCTCTCGGCTGTCTTATCTTCTGCTAACTATCACGTCGGGGTCACCACTTGTTGTTCTTCTATTATTTCTCTAGAGTCCCATATTGTTGTTATTAGATTTCTAAAGTCCATACCTCTTGGGTGTATTCTCATGGCTGCAGATCTTCACTGACTCCTTCTGCTGCATGCTGTTCTCTCTCAGGTCAGGGCTCCTCCAAGGCTCCCCCTGACTGGCTTACCCGCCCTCTTTTATCCTGGTCATCTTCATCAGTTACAGCTGCAGCCCAATTAAGGACATCACAGCTGCAGCCCATCAAGGGCAACCGGGACCTCTGGGGCAAAGCCTCTATACACATATTCAAATACATTTCCTCTACTATAAGAAATTGCATCAATCTGTATGGTGAAAAGATGCTTAGACAATGCATGGGAGCGGAGTACTTTCTTGGTTGGCTTTCAAGCAGTAGTCCACTACCATTACTGTTGTAATCTCCAATATAAGAGCAAGCACTGTATGCTTGGTCTCCATAATCTAATCCTGTTTAGTGAGTAATATTTTATATTCCGATATAACTGTTTGGTAAGTTCTAAGTGGAATGTTCTATATTGAAGTCCTGTGAAGTAAAAATGGAGATAAAAGACATCTACTTAGGGCTATGCCTGATTTTTTTTAAAGTCAGAACAATCTGTTTTATTCTGTCCATGACAGGGGTCAATGATAAAAGTGTCACCATAGGACACAACTGTCTTCTCTAAATTTCCAATTATATGAAATCTTGCTCTCAAGGGAGTTTTTTCTCTACCTTTGAAAAGGTAGCAATGTTTACTTGCTTTCTGATGCAGAAGAATTAAAAGGGGGTTAAGGCAGTATTTTGAAACTTGAACAATGACTCAAACTCAGAGTTTTTGAAACACTTTTGGTGCTAAAGTTGAGTCAAGCTCACAAACTCTGTGCAATTTCACATTCTTATTTTGCCTCTACATGTCTCATTTTGTCATCTTTAAGCTAAACTACCCCTTCACATAGGGCAGAAAAATATATCCAGCTATTTACTTCAGGTTTTTTCTTGGTTCTGTGTTAAGTGAAGAAAGCTCTGACTTGCCTTAATGGTTCTACTGCTTATCTATAGCTTTATCATTTCTCCTTCTATGTCTCCTCTCAAATCCAAACAATACAGAACTTTTTTATTTTATACAGCACAGAAATCCTGCCAGACTAATTTTCTCATTTAGAAATGGGCTGAAAGCTGGGATAAACATGACATCCCTTTATCTCTTTGAATTTCTGACTTTATACTTCATAATAACTTCAAAGGTCAGACACTCTCCTGGTAATGCAAATGCTATTAGGTTGAAAAGATCAAGATTATATACCATCACTTTTTAGATAACACATGTATTGTGTCATTTCTTGAATCTGTACCAGGCAACCCCATATTTCACACTTTTAACAGAAAAAATTAGAGATGTGTTTTAGAAAAAATTAGACATGGAGGGAGATGGCTAGAGTAGCAAGATAAGCTATGCACATACAGTAACAGGAAATTCAGAAAGGTAAAACCTCAACCATTTTAAAGGTCAGTAAACTATTTTTGTTTAAGCCTTATGGAACTTACTATTAAAACCATGCCAAAGATGACAGAAACCTTTACAGCTAAAATTTTTAGCAGCTTAGTTTCCAAGGACACACAGTGGGACAAATCCTTTAACTGAGATACAGAAGGCATTAAATAAATCAGTTGTCTAGTGAAAATGGAATTTAAGAATATATGTTCAGAAAAACAAGGCAAGAAATTACCTGAATGGTGCTTGCAAATTCATCAGTGCTGCAAGCTTTGTGCAGTTTCCAAGATATCTGCAGCTGTGTTATTGGACTTGTTGAACCTGTAGAGCCTCCTCAATAGGATTTCTTCAGACTGAGCTGACTGGTTTGGCACACCTTTCTTTGCCTGATTCTTGCAGCCTGGCAGGTAAGGTCACTTGGCTGAGGCCAGAGAGTCTCTGGATTTTTTCTGTTTTCTAACTGATACTGTCCAAGGGAAAAGGTATGCTTTATCTGTGTGAGAACATGGCAGCTCAACTTGCTGATGCAGACTCTAGCTGGAGGGTTTAGTTTTGCAAATGCCCACCTGAACAATGAGGTGAGCAGACCATGCAAGAAACTTTTGCAGAAACTGGCTTTTGACTTTTCCCATGGGCATGGCTTGGTGGTATGGAGCACTGGAGTCCTGAATGCCTAACTGCCTCTCATACAGTAAAAGGGCAGCTTCAGGATCTGTCCTGCCTCGAGGCTGGGCACGACACTTCTGGTTGCTGGCTGTGTGCTGCCTTCATTGAACACTGCCCTTGATGTGAGAAAAGCCAGCACAGAGAACTGGTGTTTACCAGTCTCCCCTTGCAGACTTGAATCACTGTGGTAAAATGTACTGACAAAAGGCAGCAGAGTGATCAGATAGATAGAACACTGCATAAAGAGATGAGAGGATGTTTCCTTGCTTACTGAAACCCCTACTGCCTCAGCTGTCAAGTTGTTGGAACAATTCCTTACTCTCTTCAGGAGAATATTTATTTGAAGTTACAGCTATTACATCCTTTATGATACTTCTCATCCTGTTCCCACTGCTCTATACCCCTTTGTATTTTCTTCCTCATGTATTTAATTGCTACAAGGTACTTAAGAAATTAATTATTTTGGAAATATTTTTCTAATTATTCTATCATGTTACAACACTTTTGACTAAGAGAGAACATCATGTAGACACAATAGAATTTGAGAAAATTATTTCAGAAGAAATAAAAAATCTTCATCCTACAAAAGAATTGTTTCAATGAAAGGGAAAATATGTATTGATTTTGATATTTTCTTTTTCTTTTGTCATTCTTTTGCCATGCCTTTCTTTACCTATATTGCTCTCTCATCACTTTCATGGCTGTTACTGTCAGTTCACCCACTTGCACTGCCACTGACATAACCCCTAACAGGAAGCCCATTTGTCTACCTGAATTCACCTGTGGAATAATAGAGGAGATGCTTCAATTTGCACACCTGGTCTTCTCTCACATATTTCTGCAGGCTGTGGAGAAGCTGGCAGCATGGAGTTCCTGATGGTATCCTTTTCCCAGAGTACCTGTTACTTGTGAGGCACATTTATTATTGCACTCACAGTCAAGCAGCACCAGTAAAGTTCAACCTTCAGATGTGGCAAGTTCTGATCCTGTTGCTTTTTGTCTCCTGCCAAAACACATCATTGCAGTTTTCAATCACAAATGCCTTGAAGCTCTGTGGGCTGTGAGGATTATTAGAAATGACCATCCTAATTTGCATGCAGGGATGGCAAGGTACAAGGAAAGGGAGTCAGTTTCTTGCAGATACAGCTTGCTTTTAACAGCACAGCATGCTTCCCTGTCACTCCTCCTCTTCATAGGTCAAAAGCTGCATTAGTGTGTACCACAAAAAACCATTTGGAGCTGAATGGATTAATTCAGATGGAGCAGAATTTGACTCAGTGCTCTTGTATAAATTCTCCCACTCTATGGAAAACAGACCCAAGAAGAAATTAAGATTTACTGCCAATAATTTCAGAGCTCATTTTGAAAGTTTGGCTCAGATATTACATTTATAAATGTTAAATCAAAAAATTAAAAAGTATTAGCTTCTTCTTATGAATATTTTAAAGAAATTAAGTAACCACATTATTTTATGCTGTTCCTAATACTAACTTAATTAAGTAATAAAAGAAAAAATGAGCTTAACCAGTCCCTCTGGAGGCTGAAAATCAGATTGTTTAAGCATAGAAATATTCCTAAAAATAGAGAAGTCAGGATATTTGAGGATTCACTTAGATAAGAATTACAGAGGGGCGTCTAAAGCTGGGATAAACATGACATCCCTTTTCTCTCACTGAAGATGTCAGATGTTAAAAAAATGTCTTTTTTTCCCTTTAAGTTGTTAAATTATTTTGCTAACCTTTTTTTTGTGCAAGTAGTATTGAGTTTTGAGTGGTTGCTAGCTCAGTAGCACTGGTGAGCAAAGTACAGTCTCTATGTCCCCTATGAAGTGAATATGAAAGTAGACAGTCACAATAATATTGGTATCCCAGCAACCAAACAAATTATGTTTAGTTTCAAGTAAATTAAGAACAAAAAAGTTCTTAACTTCTCTCTCTTATATTCCAGTTACATACATTCCAGTAGCTTTCAAAATGTGAATTAAATCACATTCCAGTAGATTTAAAAATGCGAATTAAGTAAAACTGAATTGAAAGCCCTCTCGAACAAATGAAAATAGAGGATATGAAAAAATTAGTGTTCATAGAAAGCTTATTTGAGGCATTGTGTTAGAAAAGAAGTGGGTCTGAAGAGACAAGAAACTCTGATGAGAACAGAAATATTGCAGGCAAACTATATGAGAAAAAGATTTAAAATGTATGTGTGCAAGACTATATGTCACAAAAAAGGAATATTCAAAGTAGCTTAACATGATGCCTTGGTGTTCATCTAATGAGAAACGTACCTGGAAAAAAACCATTAAATTCAACATGACAATGAGGACACCAGCTCTGTTCCCAGTTCTGCATGTCCACCAAGAAGCAGCAATAATTAGATTCCGCTCTCAACTTAATGCTAAGCCTGAATTTAAAGAGGGGAATCTTTTCTAATATGAGAATAGAATATAAAAAAAGTCATTGAAAAGTGTGTTTTTAGTGTAGCACTCTTTGGCCTTGCCAGGATTTGCGCTTATAGCAGTGTTTTACTGTTATCTTTCCACTTTTAGAATGTTAAGGGCTGGAAGGCACCTTACAGGTCAGCTAGACCCAGCCCCCACTGCCATTGGCAAGGACACCTAACCAACCAGGTTGCTCAAGGCATTCTCCCACCTTACCTTGAACACTGACAGGCTCAGGGCATCCACAGCTCCTTGGGAAAGCTGTTCCTGTGTCTAAGCCCCTTCACAGTAAAGAATATCTTCCTAAATTTCCTCTCTTTCAGTTTGAAGTCATTACTCCTTGTCCTATCACTACTGTTCCTGACAAAGAGTCCCTCTCTGGCTTCGCTGTAGTCTCCTTCAGATACTGGAAGGGTGCTGTGAGGTCTCCTAGCCACTTTCTCTTCTCCAGGCTGAACAGCCCCAACTTCCTCAGCCTGTCTTTGCCGGTGAGGTGCTCCAGTCCTCTTATTAATTTTGTGACCCTCCTCCTGACTTGCTCCAACAGTTCCATCTTCTTCTTAGGCTGGGGGTCCCAGAGCTGGATACAGCACTCCAGGTTGGGTCACAAGAGCAAAGTTGAGGGGCAGCATCACTTCCTGTGACCTAGCCACACTCCTGTTGATGCAACTCATTGGCTTCTGGGCTGTGAGCTGGCTCATGTTGAGTTTTTCATCGCATCCAAGTCTTTCTCTGCTGGGCTGCTCTCAACCACTTTCCACCCAACCTGTAGGTGTTTTGGGACTGCCATGACCCAGGTGCAGTACCTTGCACTTTGCTTTGTTGAACCTCATAAAGTTTGCAGAGTTCCCTCTCTCAAGTGTGGCAAAGTCCCTGAGAAGGACATGCCTTACCTCCAGTGTGTCAACTGCACCACACAGTTTTTCTCATTTCTTTTTCTTTTTTTTTTTCCCCAATCACAGTGAGCCAGCCCTACCCCAAAGCATTTTGGCTTTGCTTTTGAAAGTAAGAAGAAAATTGTCCTCCTCTGATCTCCAAATTTAGATTTTCCTCATTCTTCAAGTGCATAATAAGGCATATTTATGCAAAGCAAATATTCAGTGTTCAAGAACAAGCTAATTGGGTCATTTTCATAATTGGTAGTTTATTGACCATTTGTATTCAAAACTGTTCCCGCTGAACTTCCTGAGCTGTGAAAAGCAGACACAGTGCTTTTATATTCCATGCTTTTTTTAGCTGTCAAGCCTAACTAAAGAATTCCTCACTTTTATTTAGAAAAGAGCTTTGCAACATCTTCAGCTATGCAGCTTTTAGAGGTTAATGCTTGAACTACTGCTGTGTCAATATTCTTGTCCCACTCAGAGAGAGTGCAAGAGCCTCCCAGGCCTTAGGTCCATCCTTCCCACCTGGGAATCCCATTGTAGAAGTATTACCTAGAGCTAAAGGTTTTTGGGGCAGTAGCCTACACCTCACTGTGCATCTTCCTCCAGACTTCTCTTTTCAGATTCCTTAGGCTGTATTTCAAGAGCAGGGGCAGAGCAATTTCCTTGCTTCTGCTGCCAAGAATTGCATGTGTATCAGAGTACTTCAAAAATATTGTTTTAGTTCTGTTTATAGATTAAGCACACTTTGGTCTTCAGTAAAATTCCCTGACAATGGTACTGAAGAGAAAGAGAAACAACCATCAGCAACTCATATAGTTATTATGTTGGATGTATTAATGTTTACAGACTCTCAGACACAGACTACTTTTGCCACAACAGCTAATCTGTGTTGCTGGGTAATTTGGCCTTGGATATTTCCCAGGTATAATAAATGGAAAGGCTAAGAGAAAAAAAAATCTATGCTCATAAATTAAATTTTTCTTTATGAAGTTCACAATGAAAGCTGTTGAAACCTGGAACCCAGCTCTTGCCATTTGATGTATTCTATGTGTCTAGCAGAAGTCCATAGATCTCTAGATACAAAAAGAATTTAAGATTAAAACTAAGAAGCTACTGCACCCAAAGGGTGCCTTCCCTCCCAGCTGTTCATCTCTGCACTTGAAATATCTTGGATTTATGCTACTTTTTATGAATTAATCTTCACAAGCTAATAATATTTTCATGAATTCAAATTAGCTGCTGCATGGACAGCGCTTGTTGATTTGCAAAATAAACTGTTTTTTGGCATCTTTGTTAGATGCAGTTGTGTGGAAAGAGGAATTATCCAGACTGCAATTTACTTACTAGGAGAAAACATGTGGAGAGGCTTTAATTACAGATCATGTGGAAAACCCATCATTAAATAGAAAATTCTTGTTAAGAGCCTTTGTTGCAGATAGAATTAAACCAAGGTGAACTTAACTACCAAAGTGGTATTTATGCTTGCTATACAAAGTCAAAATCTTGAGTAGCTAAAATACATTTTTCAGATTCAATAGATTTTAAATGGAGAGAGAATTGCCTTCTCAAATGTGCTATATAAATAAATCAAACACTTCAGCAACCAGGACCTGTGTTTTCATCCATGATGGAAAGAGACAATGTTGGTCCCATGAAGTTATGGTTACTTCGTAAGTTGCAGTTTGGGAACAATTTCCATCAGTATTATCCACCAGTCCTGGCTCTGCTTTAAAACCTTACTTCTGTACACCTTCGTGTGGGTCTCTGTAAACCTGTCGTTCCTTATTGCCTTCTAAAGAAATATCTATTTGCCTTGCTTATGTGTGCTACAAGTTCAGCTTATATTGACCATCTTCAGATATAACAAGACCATCATTCAGTGAAGATGTGGAGAAGCAGCAGCGTAGAGGATTCTGTGAATCCAATCTCCACAGCGTAGATGTTTACTAGAAAATCTTCATGTGTGACTATAATTGATTTGGATATGGCCTTCATTTAATTTGTCACAGAATCTCTCTTCTGTTGCATGTTTTATTTTAGTTTGATGAGAACTGTTGGGTCTGATTTCTGGCCTCAGTACCTCAAAGACTGAAAACTCCCCAGTGATTATGAAAGACATTTTCCTGATCAAAGCATAATCTTTCTGCCTCTGGTTATTGCTGACCCATGTATTCACCTTTTCTCTCTGGACTAACCAGCTCAGCCCTGCTCCTGTGGATCACAAGAACACAAGGACAGCAGCCATTTGATACTCTCTTCAGCAGCAACTTATGTAAGAGGTTTTACATGTTAACATACATAATACCAGAGGATTTTACTTGATGTTAGAAATCTTATAGTCCTATAATTTACTCAAGAACCAAACTCATCTTCAGGAATAAAGTGAGGATGAAAAGATACTGCAAAGCCTCTGCTCTTTGGAAAGTAGACATAGACTGCACAAGATTTTCAGAATATCGGCTCAAATAATTTTGCCCAAAGAGCAAAACTGGCAATGCTAAAGATGACACAGATGGAGCTAGAGACTGTACACAGGATCAGATGTAATCCTGCGGTCTCTTCTTTACTGATGGAGTTCAGTTAGCATTCACCTGAAAGAGCCAGGATAAGGATCTCAAAATCTCACCTCAACAGAGTTGGTGAAAAAGAGAAAGAAACTAATTAATCTTTCTGTTAAATATACAGTGGGAAGAACATATGCAGTTTAATAAGATGGGATTTTGAACTGAAACTAAAAGAAGGTTGAAAGACTGCCATCCTACAGTGATTGAAAAAGTATTTATGCAAAGCAGAAGGACTATGTCAATTTCTTGGAAATACAGCAGTGTACATGCTTGGTAGGAAGAAATTAGAAATAAGGTTGAAAAGGCACATTGATATAAATATAAAGGACAACCTCTATAATCTAAAGCAAGCCTGGGTCTTTCTAGTCTCAATCTAGTCAGAATATCATAGAGGTGAATTGAAAGCACTAATTAATCAGCACCTCTCCAGCATCTGATACCTCCCCTCTAATTGTAGTAGATGGAGTGAGACACATGAAGAACCCTCGAATGTCAATGCTGTTGTCCATGGATGACTAAAGAATTATTGAAGTGGACCTTTTCAAAAAAGAATTTCTAATGCATTGCAACAGCTCTCTTAACAATCACTGATTGTTTTGATCTTTCTAAGAAAATTTACATTCCACAAATACAATAATGAGAATTGAACTGCATTACTGATTGCAACAACAAGTGTGGGATCTCAGCACATCGTTCCCGATGTCCAGAGATGCCAGGAGAACCCTTGGGGGGTCTCGAAAACCCTGGAATGTTGCCAAGAGTGCTTGGTGGCTTGATTTTGATCCATCCACAGAAGTAACAAGAGTCTGAGGACAAGAGAATCACTTTAGAGTACAAGGTGTAAAAGAGACACATTTAGAGGGTGAGATATAGACTTTAAGGTTTTTGGTACAGGGGGGTTATGGAGACAAGATGGAGGGATCGGGGCGTGTCTTGTCCTTCTTCTTTCTTCTTCTTGTCCTCCATCTCCTGTGATGATGTTGGCACTTAGAGATTGGTTTATAGTGAAGGTGCACTTGCCAACATGGGCGAAAAGCATTGGGAAATAAAGGTAAATATTGTATACGTAGGTTTTAGTATAAAAAGACATGACCGCCCCGTGGGTGGTCAGAGAGTGCCTGTGACTGCCTGCAGATCAGACCTCTGTTGGGCAGACAGAAAAATTTTGTAGATAAGAAATAATAAACAACCTGAAGACCGAAAGCTGAAGAGTCCAGACTCGTCCTTTGCATCGCGCCCACCAAAGAACCACTCTACCCGTGTTGGGGCAGAGACAGACAGCCGGACCCGACAAACAAGAACATGACTTATACCTTGGCAGTAAAATAGTTAAATAAACTTCAGAAATTAAGAAATATAGTAGCCTTCTTCCTTTAAAAAATTGAAAAGTAGCGTCAGTCGGAGTTTAAGAAAGTAGTTAAGTGTAGAAGAAACAACATGTCTCTGCAACATGAAGTGTGTGAAGTGCCTGCCAATACTGGGTTGTTTGGTGAAAGGCTGTGAGGACTGACTGTACCGTGATGTGTCAAGAGATATCAATATTGATTTAAGCTGTTCAGGACATACAGGACAACTTTCAATTATTGCTAATGGGATGTGGAGCTCTTTCATTGTTCTCAGTCTCTGCATGCCTTTCCTACATTATTTCAATATAAAAATGACAAATGAGAATTTGAACATTTTCAGGTATAAAGACCCCAGTGAAAGTCATCTATTTCTCAAGATTTTCTGAATCATGGGCAGGAAGCATGTTTTTATACAAGACTGACTTTTCTGTCGAAATTTTGTCCTTTTCTCTACTTTGTCAGTGTTTATTCTGTCTTGCAATCACTGCCTTTGCTATGGGCTATCAGGCTGCTGCTCCTGCTTGTGCAAAAGCCTTTGCTTCCAAAGAGAAGCTAGTTTGTGTTTTACTTTGATGAGAAATGGGAAATATAATTGCTGCAGTTGATGTGTTGACAAAGGCTGTCCTGGTGTGAAAGTGAAGAATTCTGCTTTTAATTCTGCTTTTATGCCCCTTGTGCATTTTCCAGGTCAAAACTGCTGAATATGAGTCTGGAGTCACCAGATGTTGCTCTTTCTAGTGTTGCTACAGCCTCTCTTGAGTGCCCTTTTCCTCTTGTTCATCCACACCTTTGGTAAATATTAACCTAAGTCTTAATTTTCAGACACACTAACTCTCCTTTATTTGTTACTGCCATCCTTTCTCTGCAGCTATATAGGCTGATTTCTTTGAAAGAATGATCAACTAGACAGTTTTAAAATTGTATTATTATTGTCTTTTACCAATAATTGTAAAAAGTAAGTATCTCTCAATGCGACAGGAACAGAGAATTGCTGAATCTAAACCTAGAAAATACCTGTTTTGAAATTGGGCTCTGATAGCCATTTAAAAACTAAAATTTAAAAATGTTTAGGAATTTTATGCTTATTTTTGAAATTCAGCTGTGTGGACAAACATTCGACTCAGAAATACACTGACCCAGGTCTAGTTCGAGCTTGCTTTTGAAGTGTGCAAAGGAAAACTTGCAGAAGAGAATGATCACAGTGAAATTACCTCCCATTACAGCACAGGCAAACAGCTGGCATGGTGCTCTTTGTTATGTGTGAACAGTGTGGTTGGGATCCTCTGGAGCACAAATGTAAATTATCCCTGTCCCTGAGAGATTACAGTGAGATAACAAAAAATGAGAAAACCATATGTAAACACATTTATAATAGGGGAATTATTTAAAATGTCATTGTGAGGGAAGGAACAAGGAAAACCTCTCATGCAAGATTTACAATGAATTTTTAAAATTTGCTTTTTATAATATTTATTTTGGAAGATACTGTGCTGTGTGTCTGTCTCATTCAGAAGTCCTACTGAGATACCTTTGAAACAGTGATAAATCATAGTCTCCTACAGTCTTGCTGCTTGGAAAAATCTACACACACACTAGCAACAGAAAATTATTCTGTGAGAGCCACTCTTTACTTTTAAATGTACAGTATGTAATAAAAGAGCTGCTTACAGAAACCTCCTCTGCTTTGGCAAAATGAAAAATAAAGTTAATTGATGATGGTATGCAGTCACCAGCTTTGCACATTTTAAGGCATAACATTGTGTGGACAATAAATGTCTATCAAAGAGAGATTTTTTTCAGAAACAACACAGATTGGATGTTAAATAAAGGCTATTAAATATCATTAAACAGTCATGGCTTTTATTAAGATGTGTTATTAATGCATAAGATATGCCTAAGATACTTGTAGTTGTCCTATCTGAAGTGCACGATTCCAACTCTAAATGTAATTCAAACCCAGAGAAAGACAAGTATTTTTTTTTTTCTTGTGAAAGTGAAAAAAATCTTGAAATTTGATAGCAGCACAATGTAAAAAGCTGCCTTAATAAAAGTTTCTAAATTGATATTTTGAATTAGTATTGGTTTGACATGGTCATTCTCCTGCTACAGTGTCTCTTGCCCAGTACCAGCCAATAATGTCCATGGTAATCTTTGGTGAAAAGCCTGCACAGCTCCTGCTTTAAGAAGCTATGTTCAGGTCAGGGATGATTTGCTGTCTGTTTAGGCAGACTCAGGTCTACATTTTCAGTCTGTATGGAACAAATATCTTCTCTAAATGTTTGGACTGCACTTAAAAAAATTATTGAAGTTAGGATCAAGACTAAAGACTCCAGGGGGAGGGAAAAACTAGCAAAAGTTGGCAGAAAAATCACATATTACTAATCTGCGACTGAAAATGTGGGTCTAGGGTTAAATCCCTAGATTGCCTTCCTGCTAGTGTGGGTCTTTATGCACTGCTGGAAAAAAAATCATCTCTATCTGCCCCATGTCAGTTTATGATATCCTACAGATCTTCAAAAGTTTTGTTGAAAGAAATGCTAGCTAGGATGGTACAGTAACTAGCATTAATGCTTAATTAAAAAAGGAAAGAAAAATTTTATAATAATTCTATGCAATTTTCCATTGAGTTAAAATTAGAGTATGTTGTTATTATTGCTAAGAAGATATACTTGACAATGAGTACTTGAGGTTTTATGATAAGGAGATTTTCATATCAATTAAAAACTGCTTAATTTTATGGATTTAAAATTCTTATATGTTCTTGTGTATACATGTACAAGTCACCTTTTTTTATAAGGTTTTCTGCAAAATTCTCTTTATCCCTCCTTTTTTTAAAAATTTTTAATATATTTGTTAATAGGAAGCTGCTAAGGAAATAATTGAGACACTCTAGTGCCAGATGGTGGGATTTGCAATGGTCACTGAATTTTCATCCCCAGAAAGATTTGGTTTATTTTGTGAAAGCTCTATGACACACCTGTTTTAGTTTTTTCAGTTCAATTTGTGCCCATATGAATGGTCTCATCCCCTATGACAAAGAAATCAGTCAGTGGGTTTACCTGCAAGCTGTAATTTCCTAATTTCTTACTTGGAATAGCCCAAGGGGAATTATTTTAATCAGGATTCTCTACAAGTACTCTGTAAGAGAAGATAAAATGGAAAAAGTATTGAACAAAACAGCTTATTCTTAAAATAGTTAATGGATACTAACAATTTTTTTTTCAGCTAGAATTAATCAAATGTATAAAATGAAAGGATGCAAAAAAATGACCCTTCAGACTTGACAGGAGGAGCAATTAAGCTTCTTGATTTTGCAACAGCAATGGGAACGATTGGGAGCTGGGAGGAAAAAAGCCTGAGGCATTTGGTGATATGACAAATAGAACCTCAGTTATGCAGTGTTTTCTCAGCTGCAAATGCAGGTGTTTGCAGAAGCAGTGCAACTGTTCATCCTTTTGGATGCACAATTCCCTTTACTGATATATCTGAATAAAGATTCTTTCACCATGTGTGTATCCCTAATGGCTTCAGGGCTTACTATACATTTCCACATTCCACATCCCCCCCTCCTGCCCCCATTCCCCATTCCCCCTCCTCCCCATAAGATGCAAAGATACTTAAAAACAGAAGAAACCCCAGAAACCAAATTTTTCCAGTTGTGTACTAAGGACACTCCTGCAAACTCAAGAAGGTTTTGTCTAAATTTCACTCATCATGACTGTGGCTATCTCTCTATCACCTTGTTCAGAATATGCGACCATGACACAAAAAATAAGACTCACTTGTCTACAGATGTGAATGAGATTTTAGTGCATGTGTACATACATTTGTATATACCCTGGGAAAGATTTGATAATGTTCATGGAAGTGTCACTGGGAAAGCATTTCTTACTGTCTGCACTCCTATTTTCAAACAGTATTCTGTTTTTCCTCTCTGTCAGAGACATTCAATATTGCTTAATGGCTACTTTCCTAGCTCTTATTTTTAATTGTCAGCTCCTATTTTGAAAAAAAATTAAAACAAAAAAAATACCAAACCAAACCATCCCCATAAGAGACTGAGGAAGCATTGTGTAGTCACAGTTGTATAGAAAACCTTGAAAACTGGACTAAATGTAACTGAGTGTTACCATTCATTTGGCAGTGCTGCTTGACATCTGAAAATAATTGGTTTGACTCATATAATTGACCTATGCAGTTTGTTATCTACCAGCTTTGACACCAGCAATGATGCATTCAGCATCACTGTTCCTTTTTTCTGAGTTACTGCAACATGTATGAAATCAGGAGCAGCTGTTTTCTTTCTTTTTTTTTTTTTTTTTGACTAAAAATTTTTAGGTTAGTTCCTCCAGCACCTTGCTGGATTGTGAGAGTCTCTCTTCCTGAGTTTAAGGAATTCAGGTAAAAAGAGCCAGATGATGCACCAGGGCTGTAAAACCTGGAGGCCGTACATGTGAACTCCCTGTGCGGTGGTGTTTCAGAGGGGATGTAGGACTTCAGAACCGCTAAAAGAGAAACAGCTGAATTAATTCCTCAGATAAATATTTCAAACATGCTGAAAGCGTTACAGGTGGTTGACTCTGAGATGCAATTAGAGCAGCACACAAAAATTTGTTAGCACATTTTCAGGGAAAGAGAACATAATTGAAACACACTGTTCCAAAACAAGAACACTTTTCAAGTAATTGTTTTGGAGTAAACTCTTTTCCAGGACTGAAAAGGAGCTTTGTGCTGTATGGCATGGGAGTTACATGACTTTAGGACATTTGGATTGTCTTTTTTTTATGCATCATAATGGTAGAATAACAGAACAAAAGGGGTTGGAAAGTTGTGGGTATCTGCCATGGGGACTATGTGTCACCAGGAAGCAGAGGTACTTGCTAGCATCTTCTCACAGTTACAGCAGACACCTTTGGAAATACACTCATAATTTCCTAACAGGCTGCTCTGAATCCTGAAAGCTGAATATATTACCTTCCAGAGCACTTGACTTCTGTACAAGTGCACTACTTTTCATCTTATTTTTGTGAGAGCCTTTGACTTGCTCTTTCTGATAACGGTGCTCCACACAGACAGGCATTGTCCAAGAAGTGTTAGCTTGGCCTGGGGTTACATTTTGTAAGTATGGGCACAATGTGTTCTCTGTAACTACTTAGCATGAATACCATTTGTTTGGATGGCAAGAAGAAATGTCTTAAAGGTGGGATAAACTTCTAGAAAATGGCAAAGCCATCTACAAGCCACTGGAAATGGCGGTCCTGCTCTAAGCTCTTCTGCTGAATTAGATTTCTCACTCAGGGACTGAGCACTCAGCTCAGAAGAGTCAAACTCTATTCAAAACATTTTGTATGCATCTGGTAAGCTCTGAGTACTCAATTGCAAAGAAAATAGTTGGATTAGACAGCAGAAACTGAGACAAAAATTGAATTTTTGGAGTATGACATGTCTCTTCCATCCCCATCCCCACCAATGAACTAAAAGATCTTTTCAGCCCTTTTCAGAAACATTGGATTTACACCTTGCAGTCACACCCATGTGCCTTTTGCAGAGTCAGCATGGAACATTTAGGGCAGTAGCGCATTTCAAGAAGTAGTCAGTAGTCTACTGATTTAAATAATCAGTAGTCATTTCAGTAGTCCAGCATTTCAAGAAGATGGTGTTCCATCTGCCTGTTATGTCTGCCACTCCTCTGGCTTCTTTCCTTGCTCTGTCACAGGTGAAACACTAGAACTTCCCTTAAAAAAAAAAAAAAAAGTCTGGATCAGTTTTAATCTCGATGTTTCACTACATGTGTAGACCTGCATCTGGTATAGCACAAGTGAAATGTGATACGTAAGAAGGGTAAGGGGTGTGTGTAAGAATGGGGTCTATGTGTTAGAGGCTGACTGAGCATCTTAAACGTTCCACTTCGGTGGGATTTCAATTTTTCTCCATGGGGTCCAACATCTACAAATGTCACTTATGGGAGTTGCCATATCTCAGCTATTTGGAAACTCACGTGCTAATACTCTCAATTTTTTTAGTGATGTAACATTTTTGTCCTTGACACCTTCCAGGGACAACTATCCTTTTTATTGTCCATACCCTAAAATAAGGCTTCAAAAAAAGGCGCCCCAATGCACATGTGAGTGTGTGGAAAATTCCAGAGTACTATCTACTGTGGTTTTTGGAGTGAAAGCTCCTACATGCCTTTTGTTTCTTTTTAAAATTTTCTTTCTAACTAAGGGTCTTCTTATTTGATTACACAGTTTCATCACTTCTTCTACTCCTGTCTGCTTCATGACTTCGGTGTGCTAGGGGCATTTGTTATAATAATTTTTTTCTTATCTAAATAGTTTAAATCTCCAATGGGGCTCTTTTTCCCTTTATCTCTTTTTCTTTCTTTCTTTTTTTTTTTAATTATATTTTGACCTGCTGCTACTTCCCATATTTTCTTTGTGAATTTCTTTTCTTTTGTCTCTCTTGATCTTCTCTCATTGTCTGGTCCTTCAGCAGACTTTTATTCTTCTCTACATTTACATGCAGAACAGAAATGCTCTCTAGTGTTCACAGCTGTATGATAAGCTCTGATTTTAATATTCTAGTTCTGGATAAAAAGACTTGCCTACACAAGGGAATGACTCATTCTCCACTGCATTCTAATCTAGCAAGTTTAAAATGGTTTAGCTTGAGATCAGCTTCTCATAAAGGAGTCAGAACTGGCTCCCTAGCAGCTTTTCAAGATTACTTTCTAAGATACTGTGCTTTCTACTTGAGATCAGATAGCAGAATCTTCACAGAAAAGTGGTATATCTACTCTTGTACTGTAATTGATGCCTAAAACTCTGGAGTTTAATTATGCTTATCATGCCTTGAAAACTGCAAGCATTAATAAAACCGTCTGTATTGGTTCCAGAGCTGCCAGCCATTGAGAGAAACACAACTTAGTCCCTAACTTCTTTGTTTCCTAACATGCCTTCCTCCCACTCCCAATCATATTTCTACATATTGATAAGATGCCCCTGAGACTTCTCTTCTGCAAACTAAGCATCTCTAGCTCTCTCAGCTTCTCTTCAAATGAGGCATGCTCTGAGCTCTTACCTTGCTCATCTTTCTGGTCCCTTTGTGGCCCTGGACTTTCCAGTGAACAGGACTCTTCACTCTGCCCACATCTCTTTTGTTCTGGGGAGCCCATATCAAGATCCAGCAGATCCCAGGACATCTTACCAGTTGTCCTGGGTCCACCAGCACCCTCTGATCAGTGTCTGCAAGGCTGCTTTCTCTAAGAGCACTCTTATCCCAACACAGTGGTCCAGCTTATCCAGAGGGAGCTTTTTGGACAAAGCTCAGAAGTTGCCTAAAACAAGGAAGGAGTAATTTACTAGAATGTGCTTATGATCCTTTTCTGGGATAGGGATTCCAGACCAAAATTTCCAACAAATAGTTTAAATAATCTTTAGACGTGTCTGGATGTGGGAATCCAGGAAATTCCTCTAGCTGCCCTGGAGGGCTCGAGACCCTGCCCAGGGGGCTCAGAGACCTTGGCACAGAGCCCAAGACCCCTGTGCCCTTGATTTAGCCCTTGGAAAAGACAATTACCAACCTTGTATGAAGAATTACAAGCCACAAAAGTTTAAGTAGAATGATAGTGAATTTATCACAGTGTGAAAAAATAGGTTTTTGGGATTTTTAGAATGGGGGTTCAGGGGGCAAGATGGGGGAATCTGGGCATGTCCAGCCTTTCTCCTTCTTTTTGTTGGCATCCATCTTCTGCTGAGATGTTGGCGTTTTTAGACTGGTTTAGAGTAGAAGCTGACTGTGTAAATAGGTGATAGGTATTGGAAAGTAATTGTAACTATTGTACACATAGTTTTTAGTATAAAAAGATAAAACCACTCCAGGGGCAGGCAGAATGCCTCTCTGACTGTTGTGCTGAATGGACCTCGGCAGCACAGGAGAAAGAATTTTATAGATAAGATACAATAAACAACCTTGAGACCGAGAATGAAGAGCTCTGACTCCTTCTTTGAGTGCTGGGCTGGGAAAAGAGACTTTTAAACTTTTCTTGGGGTCACTCTGACCAGCTAAAATCCCCGAGATCTGGACTCTCATAGTTGCAGCGTTATTACATCACATGATCCAGTCTCTGTAATGGTGCATAGAAAGTAAATCTTTATCATGAGGGAAAGAAATTGAGTCCATTGGAGAGCAGATAGATTTTTTATTAATACTTTAAAATGATTAATTATTTTCAACAAATAAGCCTAGGAGTTTTTATTTCTGAAAATATTCATTAGTAAGTTGTTAATTTTTATTTATTTAATTAAATAAACATCATGCTGCAAGCAGTCTATTATGTTATGGAGCACATCTAATTGTTCAGGTCCAAGCTGAGATTAAGAAAATGCTTTAAAAATTTGCATGGATAATTTTTCACTTGGGAGCTACCATTGTAATCTCCAATCTTTGTTTTTAAGGCAATGAGATGTCAGTTGCATTTTTCTTGTTAAAGCATACCTTTCTGCACATAATGTCTTAGTATCCACACTTACATTGCACAATTCTTGAAAAGTGGATTTGGGAACCTCAGGAAGAAGCTATAAATTAGAACATTCTAAGAAAATATTTGTCATCAGGAGTTGGTGAGTACACTAACTATTCACTTTGAAATGCAAGTTGAAAGGGATTCACTCAAAAATGTGTTCAAAAGGAAATAAGTGTCTGCAAGATATGCCAAGCATGAAATATCACGCCCTCTCTTTTCATTTGCCAGAGATGTCTTTCTAATGGTGCTGCTCAGAACATAGACTCGTGAGCCTGGAGGCTCCAATCTGTCTGTCCTTGCAAATGGATAAAGAACTGCTTGGAGCCCAGATGGATGGTGAAGAATTGCTGGAGGGTCTGCTGGATTTTTGTGAGGAGGCAGCTGGCATCTACTCAGCTGTCTTTCACAGAACTGACTTTGATCCTACTCGTGTTTTCATGGTAACATTAGTCTCTGAACAAATGAGCCTTAATCACTGAGTTAGGAGTCCACCTCTTCCTCATAGGAAATAACATGGGAGAAGACAAGGAGTATTTTTTCCAAATGGAAAGGTTCAGACAATTGTCTTGACCACCGCATGGAACTTTAAAAAACTCCTTTATGTAGCTTGGACTTGCAATATTGCAAATATGTGTGTGTATGCAGGGGGAAAATACTATAACTGTATTTGCTATTGCTGTGGTTTAACTCCAGCCAGGAAACAAACCTGACACAGACCCTTGCTCACTCTCTCATCTGTGAGACTGGGGAGAGAATTGGAAGAGCAACAAGTAGAAAACTTGTGGATTGAGATCAAGACAGTTTGTTAGGGAAAGTAGAAGCTATGTGTGCAAGCAAAGCAAAATACAGAATGAATTCACTGCTTCCCATGGGCAGGGAGGTGTTCAGCCATCTCCAGGAGAGCATCACATGTGATGGTCACTTGGGCCTCCGCCACTCCCAATGTTCCCCTGTTTCCTCCTTCTTCCCCCATTTTCTAAATTGACCATGATGCCATATGGTCTGGAATATCCCTTTGGTCAGTTTGGGTCACCTGTCCTGGCTCCCACGTACCCTCAACTTTCTCACCAGCATGGCAGTAGAAAAAAGGAGAAATTACCTTGGATCTGTGTAAGCTCTGCTCAGCAGCAACAAAAACATCTCTATATTATAAACCCTGAGTTCAACACAAATCCACAGCACAGCCCCATACCAGACACTGTGAAGAGAATTACCCCAGCTGAGACAAGTACTGTTATATAGGAAAATGCATTGCATTAAGCACATAAAATCTTCTAATTCAAGTGTGTAATTAGTACTATTGCATATGGGTGGGTGTTCTTTGGACTGCAACACTTAGCAGATTTGTAATGGCTTTAAATTATTAAATAATGACATAGCAATTATAAGCATGCTTAATTTTTTTGGCTACAAAGAGGTTGCAGGAGCACTTATGATTAAACCCTGCTATAGCACAAAGGGCCAACAGGTTTTGTCAAGGTGATTCCATGTCAGCTTTTTTGTACGCACAAATGCATTATTTAAAAAAGGGAACTTTTTATAGTTTGAAGCAACCTTGTCACTGTCATTCCAGCAGACTGGAATATCATCATGTTTTTTGACATTACAAATTAACTTATGCTGGTCTCAGTTCTGCCATGGCAAAATTATTTCTGATTTCTAAACCATTACAATTAAAGCTCGCTCCTATCTTCATGATAGCATTACAAAATGTGCATGTAAATAGGGCTTGAAAGAGGAGTCTCACAAACAGGGAAATATTTAGCAGTGGCTATGAAAACCTCAAAAGATAAATATTCATAAATAATTCTGGGCTATCATTAATTTTTCTTTTTAAGATAGCATGGTGAAATGAATAAGAGAGCAGAATCACTTGATGTAAATCTAGTTAATGAACAAAATCTGGGCTTTATAGAGCTGAATTAGCTGATGTTAGTCAAATCTGTGTCTGAAATAAATATATGGATAGGCACAAGAAAGAGAGAGAGAGAGAGATAATGTGTCATATTACAAAATGATGACTCCCTTATCTAAGCCATTGAAGGAAGAGGGAAAAAGTAATCAAAGAGTTAGAGATCTTCCAAAAAACAGTGAGCCTATGCAGAAGAGACATGAAGGATCACATATTCAGGGAGTAAAGTTCATGCTTCTTAAGGTAGAACTAAAACAAAAATAAGAGAAATGCTAATTAAAAAAGAATCAACAGAATATATCTTTGTCTACAAGCCAAGTGATTTTGTACACTGAAATAAGGGAGGGTCTTTCATGTATTCCTGGTGGAAAATGTCATCCAGTAGTAGAGCAGAGGTATTTTGCAGTTGCCTGTAGAAAACTAGAATTCATCTTTGTCAACTACAATATCTCCTTTAATATATATCAGCTGCCATATAGCATCAAAGGCACTTCAGCCTCCTGCTGAGTATGTTTGAATGCTGCATCACTGTGAGACCCTTTCCTTTTGGAAAAAATCCACATGGCTTTTTCTGTCTGTTACTTTTTTGGCTACAGAATAAAGAAGGGAAAGAGGCAAAGTATGATAAATGAAATATTTAGGAAATTAATATGACAACTGTGAAATCAGTATTTCCTTGGTGTGGCTACAGTTGCTGTCAATAAAATGCAGTTAATTTAATTTTTATGTTTAATTAAAATCATGGATAATTAACATGTTAATGAACCCTTTTTAGATGGAAAATCTTTGAAAGTTTGTAGAGCTGTAATGTGAAACTTATGTGTGAAAATCTCTGCAATAACAGGATCTGCCCATGGATTCTTTCTGTTGTTCTTGTTATTACAATTTGAGGAGGAAGATTCTCACAAGAAAACTGCCAGAAATGGTTACAACACCCTTACTGCTTTATTTCTCAGTCTAAATCAGAAGAAGGGAAGGTCACATTTCCTTCTTATTTTTTAATTTGGGGATTGTCTAAACATAACTCAATTAACAGTGCTTCTTCCTTAGAATATTTATTGTTTTTAAAGTTTGATAGTGGGCTAAGGATGTAGAGACATTCTCAGCCTAAAATAATTTACTATCAAATCTCCAGCAGCACCCAAATCTCCAAAGAGCAAGAACACAACTGTGAATTTCCTGACAATTATTGATTATTTATTGTATTTATTGTATTTTGGACAAAGATGATGAAATGTCACAGCATTTAACAATTTTCCTTTGACTTCACAGGTTCCAATTTTTTTTCCCTGGAGTTCTCAGCGTATTTCAATAGACTTTGACAACATTACTTTCTTAGCAAACTTCCATTCAGGTGGGAAGGTATATTACATTCAAGATAATTTATTCTTTAATACTAAGTATTTACAAAGTTGAAGTTGAATAATTCTGTTTTTTAAACATTTGGTAACTATATTGCCTCTTTGGCTCGAGGTTCTAGCACTGCAATTATTTTTCTGCAGGCTGATATTTCAGGACATGGGGATTTCCATTTGGAAAAGCATTGAAATGTATCTTGTTTCCTTATTTTCTGGGGGCTGTATTTAACATATTCTTAAATGAAGCAAACAAACAAATGGAATAAAGAAGGGAAGGAGGGAAAAATTATTATGTAAAAAACAGTAAGCAACAATTTAGATTAGATGATAGTCTGACTCCCAAAACAGGGAGCAACAAAAGCTTTGTCTGCACTGGGGAAAAAGGTAGCTTAGCACTGCTGTCATTACTTCTGGCAGTGAGGCTCAAGGTCCCTGTGGCTGCAAGAGCACGCTTCAAAGAGCTGCTGAACATCACCAGCCAATTTAGTTCCAGCTCTCTGAAATACAATACTCATCTAGGAGTGTTCATTGTCAGGGCTATTTCATAGAAAAATAAGACACCTGTTCTATTTAAATGCTTGTGCTGTAAACCAGCTGGGGCCAGCACCGGTGCACACAAAGTGTTGCAATTTTGGGATCGTTGATTTGAGCTCTGGATACAGCCTTTGCTGGCAGTGATGGTTGAAGCTGGGAATGAATAGCCTTTGCCTTTGGAGAGCCCCAGTATTTAATTGCAGTAGAAGCGAAGACACTGAGAAAGCCTGGCTACAGTTCCAAGCAAAATACAACCCTTTGGTGTCTGAAAATATGAAACGTGGAATCCACAAAATATAACTCTCCTGGCAGCTTAGTGTGAGCACTGCAAAGGATCACACAAACACGGCGAAACTTTTTCAGTGTCCTCCAAAATATGGGAAACAGATGCAATATACTCTTTTGGTAATGAATCTTATTAATGTCTATGTTAACACTAATATAATCATAGGGATAAAAAGAAAAAAGCTCAATTATAATAATCCCCTTTGCAAGTAGTTTGTCCTTTGTATTAATATATAACTCCAGAACTGGAAACACTTTGTAGGGCAAGAAAACACTATAATAACAACATAAAGGAAAGATCCTGCCAGTTTGTATGATAATTTTTTGTCCTTAAATTATATTTAATTCCATAATTATGAACATGTAATTATTATGGTTATGAATATGACTTGTTTATTTCACATATTACAATATGATTGCAGTCATGAATGAACTTTCTCTGTTGCTCCTGTCTGAGGTGGTGGTTTGCTGAGGCATGGAGCCAGTCTATTGCTAGCTGGCTCTGCAAGATGAAGTTGCAGCCTTCCTCCTCTTCACTTTGCCCTTCTGAGGCTCACCTTTCTCCCCAAACCAAGCTGATTCACTCACTGCTTAGGTTGCTAAGAAGGCAAGAAAAAGGTGAATTTTATTGAATTATCATCATTTTATATACTTTACATTTTATCTAATTTTTAATAGCTACATATGTACTCTATAGATCAATTTACATGGCATTATTTATATAACGTAATTTAGAATATGCTAAACTTGCATTCAAATTATAAGAGTTTGGCACAATGGCAGCTCTCTAGAGCTCAGGATATGCTTCAATATCAGCAGAATTTTAGCTTTAATTAATATTTATAAAGGAGTTTGGGCATAATGAACTGCAATGCAGTTGCAAATGCATTCAAGCACATCAGTTTTAAGGGGATTTTATTATGGGTTAAATCCTGATGTCTTTAGGAACTTTTAGTAGAACCTTAATCAGTAAATAGCAAATTTATGATATAGCCTAGTGATATTTCCAAAATTCTCCAGCAACTGTGCTGAAAGTGGGCGAGAATTGCAGAATCTGTCTGTGAAATCACACATCATCTCATGCAGACAGACAGGGAGGCAGGCAGCTGGCTCCAAGGACTGGGTCTGTATAGGCAGACTTCGGGCCCACAGTCCAGACTAGGGTCATGTCAAGAAAAAGTAATATTTGATGACATATGATGGTGACATGAAAGACAGGTTTTCTGAACATAGGAAAAGGATTTTGATCATGAATATTTTGTATTGCAATTGCCTAGTGTTCATTTCTGCTCTTTCTGTCCTGGTTTTCAGTCAAGAAAGTCTTTAACAAGAGAAACTTTTATGAGACTATTTTTTTTAAAATATATTTTTTCCCAATTTATCAGAAAGCTGCCTTAATAGTGTGGATCTGATCACTTTAGTTTCACCTTTACAGTCACTCCTTTCACTCACAGAAGCACTGAAAATTGTTGAAGTATCTTTTATAGCACCTGGATCCTTAACAGAGGCCTGACTGTTCCCCAGAATATAATGAAATTAATTGGAATTGTAAACTCAGACAATTACAAAAAGATGCATTCTAGAAATGTTTCTACTTCAGGGTCCAAAAAGTTCTTCTGGTCCTATTGTGTCCCACCAGGTTCAAGTATAATATCTCTGGTAATATCACTACAAATAAACCTTGTAAAAGTGACGCTTTCATTGTTAATATTATTACAAACCTGAGTGCAAAGGGTCAATGGTAAATTAAAATAAATCAGTTAAAAGGAGATAAACCAACACAATTCATTAACTGTTTCTAAGTTTTTAAGAAGTTTATATTTCAGTGAATGTATATTTTTTCAGCTGTAAGCTTCATCGAAGTGTGAGTAGAAGACAGAACACTTCCTAGTGTGCTATGATATAGAATCTCTACAAATGAGCTCTCCTGAGGTTTGAGTCACCTTTTACCATTTTTATCATTTATTTATCACTAATTCATGGAAGCTGTCCATGACATCGACATGCAACTTGTACTGTTAAGGGTGGGAGGTAGGGAGGATTCCACTGGTGCTTTTAAAAAAACATTATCTGAGGGATAGGAACATTCCAAAACATGATTCTGTGCCTTTAGAGCACCTAAGGGAAAGTCATTTAAGCAGCTGATAATGACCAAAATGGGCAGTCTGGTAGTAAATTGGGCAAAAACACGTTCCTCTCCCTCCCCCATCCTGCTGTAGCTTTCAGGAAGATGGTAAGTTTTGCTGTAATTGGACTTTATTCTTTTGGATAATGGGAACATGAGTAAAAAGAGATCATAAAGAAAAAAATTAGACCCTTGCAGCTGTTAAAGCAGTGGTAATTATAGGGCTTAAAATAGTGATAATCTTTAGCTGGACAAAAGAGTTTCTGTTTTTCTCTGCCAAATGTTGTACCTTTCACAATAATAAAATAGTGATTTTTTTAAATTTTCTTTTTTCTCTAAGACCCTGACTATGCCCTCTCCCTCAGCATCTCTGGGCCTAATTGACCACAGTGGTTACACATGACAACCAGCAGGAAATCTGTCAACTCTTCAGGAGCTTGATGCTGGAGGGGGAGGATGATGGGTCATGCTGCTCTTGAAAAGGAAACAAAAATAACAGCCTCTCCCTCAAGCCTGGTCTAAAACTGTTTTGCCACTTGCCTTCTTGTCTGATTAAAAGAAACCTGAAGGGCAATTGAGTTACAAAGTCCAGTTCATGGCTAGAAAAGTTAGAGCTCTCTGACAGAGGTAGCCTTCGAGAACAGAGCAAGTTCCTCACATCAACATTTTTCATCCATTTTACTTGAAACCTCCCCTCCTGTCTGAGTCAGTTTACAGGAGTCTGGAACATATTCATCACCAATACTGAGGAATTTAGGTCTCTGTACAGAGTAAGAGACCTTTACCTTAAAAACTTCTTGCAGTGCCAGCCCCATGATGAACAACTTTGTCCTCACCAGTAATCAATCTTTATCACAGCTGCAGTCCCCTAGACTACTGAAAATATCAGTCCTGACAGAGGAAATTGTTAGAAGGAGGAAGAAGCTGGATGGTGTGTTGAAAACTGATCCCAAAGGATTGGCAGCAACATTATTTTGAGGCTGGCGCCCTTAGAACAAAATGTACTTTATTCAGACCACCCCTCAGGAGAAGGTCCTAAACTTGATTTTGCTCAAAAATTTTGGCTTCATCAGATGAAGGCCAGCAGAAAAGGAAAGAAATGTTTGTGTCTGTTTGGAGTGAAGGAGGAAAGCTGACACTAAAGATGTTATTAAATGATACTGTTACGAGCTACACAAGGCACAATAAAAAAATTTCTTTGAGGACTTGAATTGCTTTTTTTATCTTTATAAAAGTAAACTTTGTTATCACTTCCTCAAAAACTCCCAATTTTATAGGTTTACAAAAAATTATTGCAGATACTAAAGTTTTATTTTATATTGCAGTGTTAGGATAAGTTTTCTGTCATATGGTAAAAGTTTTTTCTACCAGTTTCTCACTGTCCTTACATTTGTTCCATAAGTGGAACAATGCAGTTTCCATAAAGCGTGTGGAAATTATAAAAAAAATAATGCAATTTGGGTGGATTTGAAACACAGATTATTGATAGTGATCATACAAGGTATTAGCAGGAAGTCTGCTGCTGGCAGACCAGAATCAAACACTCTGAGCTCCCTGCAGCCTTACCCTCATTTTGTCAATGACCTAAAGAGCAGTATGTGACTGAGTCCAGCCCCAAAGCTGCTCTACCTCTGAAAATGTGCATTTCTGCAGGCATACATTCCTGCTCCAAAAAAGGAAAATAAAAAAAAAAAACCCAACCCAAACAAACAAACAAACAAACAAAAAAAAACCCAACAAAAAGTGGGAGCTTAAAAAAGGGACCACTTTCTTCCCCATTCTTCTATTCTGATATAAATCTATTTGTATGCAGGTTTCCAAAGAAGCCTCTTTGTCAAGGAGTAGTACCACAGAGAATAGAAAAACCAAGTCAAATTGACAAGACTAGAAATGTTGAGTTCTGTTATCTCCTGCAGAATGATTACATTTCTGACAGCCTTCATCATAATTTATGTTATAAAAAAAAATATAAAAGACATTTTCACCAGAGCAATTTTCTTTTCTTTGGTGGTAAAGAGTCTTTCCTGAAAGAATATTAATTATTTCCATTGACTATTTCTAAATTAAGTGCACTTCTTGTTTTCTTTTATTCTTGCATGAAAAAAATCAGCACCTTATTAACACCAAACACAAGAGGGAAGAATTTAGAAGTTTTAACAGAAAATATGAATTTGTAAATGAAGAGGAGAGAGGGTGTCAGTTTTTAAAGATGGAAAATTCTTAATTTGAAATATCACAGGCTGACATTTTGAAAATAAAGATTATTTTCATGTAGAGTCCATCAAGTGAAAAAAAAGAGCCAGTTTCCTGAAGAGTATTAGCCATGTTGAAAAAAAAATCCGATTTTTTTTTAATCTGGTTTCAGTCAAAACTAGTTTGACTGAAACCAGATAAGGGTTCCTTTCAAAGAGGAAATTTTCCTGCATTACACAAACATGGCACAAATTGCAGGAGGCAAACATATCAGTAATGGAGAATGTTTTTGCATTTCTGTTTTGAGGCAGATTTACAGAAGATAAAAAGAAAAGAATATTAGTGTGGCAGAGTATTTATTTGGGAAAAATTCTGTTCCCCAGAAATTGGTTGCAATATTATCAAATAAAGAATGTTTACCTCTTATTCTACGTTTTTTTTTTCTGCCACTAATAAAATTTTTTGTGTATAGAAATAAATAGCTAATTCTTATTAGGAAAATAAAAAAGGAAATTTATAGCATTTTGGCATATTGCAGGTTTTTCTTTTGATTTAACCAGTGGGAAAAAAATGTAATTTCATCTTTATGTTCTTAATAAAGAAATAAATCATAACATTTCTCACCAACTAAAAGAGTAGCCAATTTTTAATTCCTGTGGGTTTGTGACTTTTGCACACCTGCCAATGTATTTAGTTCACATTTTTGATAACTGTAATAATCTCTGTTAGATTTCTACAATCAAAGGTATTGATGCCCTTGTGAGCTGAAATATCTACACATAGAAGTTACCAAATGATACTGGCAGTTGGCTCAAGAGGTCCTTATTTCTCTCCTAGTGCCTTGTCTCGGTCTCTCTGCGAGCCTCTCAGGAGCCCTGGGCCAGTCCCGAGTCGGCAGACACCGGGGGGCAGCCCCGACACGGCCGACAGCGGGGAGACACTGTCTGTGTGTGCCCCGAGGGTGCTGAGGGCACCTGGGCTGGGGGGAGACACTGTCTGTGTGTGCCCCGAGGGTGCTGAGGGCACCTGGGCTGACAGCAGGGAGACACTGTGTGTGTGTGTGCCCCGAGGGTGCTGAGGGCACCTGGGCTGGCAGGGAGACACTGTCTGTGTGTGCCCCGAGGGTGCTGAGGGCACCTGGGCTGGGGGGAGACACTGTCTGTGTGTGCCCCGAGGGTGCTGAGGGCACCTGGGCTGGGGGGAGACACTGTCTGTGTGTGCCCCGAGGGTGCTGAGGGCACCTGGGCTGACAGCAGGGAGACACTGTCTGTGTGTGCCCTGAGGGTGCTGAGGGCACCTGGGCTGGCAGGGAGACACTGTCTGTGTGTGCCCCGAGGGTACTGAGGGCACCTGGGCTGGGGGGAGACACTGTCTGTGTGTGCCCTGAGGGTGCTGAGGGCACCTGGGCTGGCAGGGAGACACTGTCTGTGTGTGCCCCGAGGGTACTGAGGGCACCTGGGCTGGCAGCAGGGAGACACTGTCTGTGTGTGCCCCGAGGGTGCTGAGGGCACCTGGGCTGACAGCAGGGAGACACTGTCTGTGTGTGCCCTGAGGGTGCTGAGGGCACCTGGGCTGGCAGGGAGACACTGTCTGTGTGTGCCCCGAGGGTACTGAGGGCACCTGGGCTGGCAGCAGGGAGACACTGTCTGTGTGTGCCCCGAGGGTACTGAGGGCACCTGGGCTGGCAGGGAGACACTCTCTGTGTGTGCCCCGAGGGTGCTGAGGGCACCTGGGCTGGCAGGGAGACACTGTCTGTGCCCCGAGGGTGCTGAGGGCACCTGGGCTGACAGGGAGACACTGTCTGTGTGTGCCCTGAGGGTACTGAGGGCACCTGGGCTGGGGGGAGACACTGTCTGTGTGTGCCCCGAGGGTACTGAGGGCACCTGGGCTGGCAGGGAGACACTGTCTGTGTGTGCCCCGAGGGTGCTGAGGGCACCTGGGCTGACAGCAGGGAGACACTGTCTGTGTGTGCCCCGAGGGTGCTGAGGGCACCTGGGCTGGGGGGAGACACTGTCTGTGTGTGCCCCGAGGGTGCTGAGGGCACCTGGGCTGACAGCAGGGAGACACTGTGTGTGTGTGTGCCCCGAGGGTGCTGAGGGCACCTGGGCTGGCAGGGAGACACTGTCTGTGTGTGCCCCGAGGGTGCTGAGGGCACCTGGGCTGGGGGGAGACACTGTCTGTGTGTGCCCCGAGGGTGCTGAGGGCACCTGGGCTGGGGGGAGACACTGTCTGTGTGTGCCCCGAGGGTGCTGAGGGCACCTGGGCTGACAGCAGGGAGACACTGTCTGTGTGTGCCCTGAGGGTGCTGAGGGCACCTGGGCTGGCAGGGAGACACTGTCTGTGTGTGCCCCGAGGGTACTGAGGGCACCTGGGCTGGCAGCAGGGAGACACTGTCTGTGTGTGCCCCGAGGGTACTGAGGGCACCTGGGCTGGCAGGGAGACACTCTCTGTGTGTGCCCCGAGGGTGCTGAGGGCACCTGGGCTGGCAGGGAGACACTGTCTGTGCCCCGAGGGTGCTGAGGGCACCTGGGCTGACAGGGAGACACTGTCTGTGTGTGCCCTGAGGGTACTGAGGGCACCTGGGCTGGGGGGAGACACTGTCTGTGTGTGCCCCGAGGGTACTGAGGGCACCTGGGCTGGCAGGGAGACACTGTCTGTGTGTGCCCCGAGGGTGCTGAGGGCACCTGGGCTGACAGCAGGGAGACACTGTCTGTGTGTGCCCCGAGGGTGCTGAGGGCACCTGGGCTGGCATGGAGACACTCTCTGTGTGTGCCCTGAGGGTGCTGAGGGCACCTGGGCTGGCAGGGAGACACTGTCTGTGTGTGCCCCAAGGGTACTGAGGGCACCTGGGCTGGCAGGGAGACACTGTCTGTGTGTGCCCCGAGGGTACTGAGGGCACCTGGGCTGGGGGGAGACACTCTCTGTGTGTGCCCCGAGGGTGCTGAGGGCACCTGGGCTGGCAGGGAGACACTGTCTGTGTGTGCCCCGAGGGTGCTGAGGGCACCTGGGCTGACAGGGAGACACTGTCTGTGTGTGCCCCGAGGGTGCTGAGGGCACCTGGGCTGGGCGCCTGTGCAGCACAAGAGACACCAGAGACATCGGTAGAAGAGAAAGGGCCAACTCTTAGCAGGGGTTAATCCAAGGTTTTATTAGGATCCCAAAGGAGCTCCCGCATCTCAGGGGCCTCCTGCCGAGAGCCCCGGGAGATGTGCCAAGGTCACATTTAAAGGGAGGTAGAAACCGAAAGCAGATAACATTTTACCAACCAATAAGTAACTCTGAGGGATGGGTACTGGGGGATAGACATATAGGACAGCGTATGGGGCAAGGCTTGGGGGCTGACCCCTGGCCTCTGGCTGATCACTCGATGACCTGGACCGAAACTTCTGGATGGAGAGGATGGGATGCTGAGTGATTGACAGAGAGCCAGGGTGGGGGTTTGGGGATGATCTCATCCCGGGAGAGGGATAACACAGGTAAAGGGAGGGGGGTACAGTCTGGGATAAACCATTTGGGAAAAATATGGGAATACAAAACAAAACTACTTCAAAGTATTACAAAATATAAAAATGCACTACAACAGTGCCTCAGTGTTTATCTTGGTCACATTGTCTTTCCAAGCTACCTGAGGAATAATTCCTGCTTTGAATTCCCTCTTTTGCACATGAGTGGTGGATGTCTAAGTGCCCAGTTACAAAAAGCTACCAGTCTCCATCAACACTCCAAACATGGGGTACAGCGTTTCTGCACATTTTTTCAGGGATGAAGGCAGTTTGGAGGCTACCTCATCTTCACAGGTGCTGAAATAAAAAGCGGGAGAAATAGAATTTATAAAATTCTATTTATAAATAGAATATTATGTATTTATAAAAATGTAACCTTTCTCCCCAAACCCCTTCAGGAAAGAATAAAATTTCTTAATATTTTCCATGGTTAAAGTAATTTGGAGAATTTTTCAGTGAAGCATTTTCTTCATTTGAACTCTCTCAGGCAAGTATTTATAGGTCTGAAAGATTATGTAATTTTCTGGTGGCTGAAGTGCACATTCAGCATTTTGGAGGGCTGAATATTGGTCCTTGCTTCAGCTGTTTCATATTAATCCATGTGCATGCACAATAGAAAAGGTCTTGGATGATGACCAAGGATGACTGCAAAAGCCATTTGGAATTTGATATTGGATGAGGGAAGACCTCTTTCCAGGCTCGACCAGGCTTGCTTATCTGTCTTCTACAGCTTTCCCAAGGTCAAAGTTCTGTGCTGATAGGAAACAGAAACTTTTTAGAAGTCCTTATAGACTCTGTGGAGCGAGCAAACTCTTTTTCTACTAAACTGTATTTGCTGCTTTCACAACAGCTGGATGTAATAATGGACATAATGCCTTATAACAATGTCAGCTTTGTTGACAGGCTAATAGCCCTGTTTTACTAAAATTCAGTTGGCCTGATGATTCTCTGCTTCACAAATTAACTTTCATAACTACATGATGAGGGTTACCATGAAGACAAGGGCTCTTGTGAGAGAAGAAATTGGGTTTAATGGTGTACCATAGATAAAATTTGGCCCTGTAAGAATGGCAGGAAAACATTGACTCCAAGAAATGTAGTTGGGACTGGCATGTCAAAGAAATATTTTTCAAGAGTATATCATGCTTTGCCTTTCCAAGAATTGGGCAGCAGAGATTCTTGGAGAAAACCATACAATTTCACAGAGAAAAATGAAATCCTACATGGCTTAAATTAATCTACAGCCCACATGGGTACCTGCTTCACAATTCAGTATTGTGTTTTTTGGCATTTTTCCCTTGGTCTTGGAATTGTGGCACTGCAGCAATTTAAATATAGAAAAAGTAAAATTGACATTATTTTAAGAAAGACTGCATGTTTTCTCCTACATATTCCTTTCACATTTATTGAACTTCATTTTGCACACAGAAGGATTCAAATTAATCACAAATGCAGAGGCTGATGGACACAGTCACATATCAAATTCTCACTGCTCACCTTACAAATGAACTCTCAGGAGTGCTGCAGTGTTGGGACTCTGTCCTATGCATTTCTTTTCATGCTCAAGCTGCCACATGCCTGTCTCTGTGACTTAGAGATAAGGGAATCACCACTCAGGACTATGCACAGGCACAGTAATCTGCCTTTTCTGGTGTGTATTTACTGATATATTGTGGTGCTGGTCTTCATGCTAGTGTGTGCATTTCCTGTGTTTAGCCCAAGAGGAGGACAAGGATTAGAAAGATTTTACCACGGGTTATTAAGTTGTGGTGCAGATAGACAGCACTATCTTCAAGGTAATAGCTGATTCTGATTAAAAAGAAGCTTACTTGATATGCTAAGTATCAAAATGCCAAGGTGCTGAGCATCCTTTCCACATTTTGCTTTGAAACTAATGCTATTTTCTGATGAGTTTGCTCTAGCTCCCAGGTGAGATTTAAATTCTTATCCCTGTAGACACTTTGATGAATATTTAACATATGCAGGTTTTAGTGTGGTGACTTGCATACTAAAAGTAAGAAGAGGGTAATTGAAAATTTATTATAGTATTTGAAATTTTATTACCTGAAATGTCTTCATGTAAGTTAAAATATTAAAAAAGTGATGTACAGATATGTTGTCTCTAAACTGTTACAAAAATAAAAATCTTTCTATTTATCTCCCTTCCTTCACTGAAGTTCCAGAAAACCTATTTGAGAGGGCTGTGCAAAACATAACTATGAATATATAGAATATTCATAGTTGAATAGAATAGATATAAACATTCATTTTGTACTAAGTGCAAGTTTTAAAGGCAAAAAAAGTGCATAGATTTAATTTTCTTCAGTCCTTTTTAGTACATCCATATCTCCTTTCCCTTTATGCTGGTTTTCCTTTGGAATAGTTACACAAGGCTCCTATAATATGCTACCAGCGTTCAGGCAAATAAATATTCCTCTTTCATTTGTCCTTTTCCATAAGTATACATTTGCTCTGTTATACCTGAAAAACAAATAGAAGTGGAAGCACTGATCAGGCAATTATGTCCTCAATAGCAAACACATCAGGGACGTTTTGTATTTAATATTTACAGTTAATATGGAAAAAATCCAATAAATATATACATTTATAATTGATATAGTGTACAAGTGAGGCTGTAGAATAGGTAGTCATAGAGATTTGATTCACAGATACATTCAACTTTAATTAAAGCTGTCTGATCCTAGAAAATTCTCTTTTAGTAGAATTTAGTATTTTAGTATCTATAATTTAGTATTTTAGTATTTAGAATTTAGTATTTCAGTAGAATTATTTTAGGTATGTGCAACTCTGCTTTCAAATACCATTCTGACTAGATTTGGTAATGGCTGCCCAAAAAGCATTGCTAAAATTCTTAGGTCCAAATGCTGAAGATCTGCTGGGTATGTGTATCTTCATCCAGAATATCATGCAAGCACTTCTACTGAAATTGGTGACTTACACCAATCTGGCAAATTTGACTTAATCTCTCTGCAATGACTGTTATTTTATGAAAAACTTTTGTCTGCAGGTGAAGATCCCAACAAAGTCTGTCCTGGTCACCATGCAATGCATTCACTGGCAAATATTTGCCAACATATTTTTTGTTTGCAGCATGATCTCAAAAGCAGGAGACACAACGCTTGTCATATCCTCTGAGCTGAACTGTGGAAAGATACTCTTCAGCCTTTTCTTTTTGTGGTTTATTTATGGGCTGTTCTGGTTCACTTTAGATAGAACAAATTAGGTGTCTTTTTCTCCTCCTTAATGAAGAAGAAATTCAAATGAACTTTTGTTGTAAAGAAATCCCTGCTGTCCTAAGGACTTGACAAAATATCTTTAGCATTATTTGTCTTTTCTGATACAAGACAAGAAGCAATAATGTCATGTGATGTAAATCTCTCTCATGGTGGAGCTGTGCTTTCTGCTTCTCCTCCCTCAGGTGATTTTTCCAAAGTTCTTTCTCAACTGCACAGTGTCCATTTCTTAGAGATGGTTTCAAACAGACCTTTTAAAACAATATTTCTGTGAAGTCAGTTTTTTAAGCTTCCCTCTTAGTTCTAAAGCTTTTTCCCCCCCATTCAAGTACAATATTTCACTCTGGTTTTCTTTCTCTTTTTGTACTGAAAATGTAGTTTTTATGTGTAATCATCAGTCTCAGTCTTTTAAAAAGCTATTTTATGCTTTTATAAATTATCTCATCAGCAGTGTTCTTCTCTTATGCTATTTTTTATCCACTGTTGCCCCCTTAATAAAGCCAGAAATCAGCTATGAATTTATTACTTTGATTCTAATAGCCCAGAAGCTGACCTTGTATTTATTTCATCACGTTCAGATATGAATTACAAGGGTCAGATGTCATTATGGAGGCATGTGCACATTCATTAAAGTGTGCTGTTGATATAATGTCCAAGATTATGAAAAATTTCGCTTCTCAGATATTTATACATCAAAGTACACATAAGACCTCGTTTTGGTTGGAATGTTTTACAGTTGTGGATGAAAGCCCTTGAAACAAAATCAGACATGATCAATCTTTTTACATGTATTTATTCTCCACAGTGCATGGCGTAACTTAAAAATTCTGTAATCTTCTTTCCATTCCTTCTTTCCCACTTCTTCTCCAAAAACTACACTGACAGTGGCAACAGAATCTTAGGACACTGAACAAGGCAGAAAAGAATAGGATAGATGTTGTCTGGCCCAACTCCTTTGATTAAAAGATTATGACTGGGATGGAATATTGAATGGAAACTCAGCCTTGGTTACCTCATTACAGCAAAGAAAATCCTCCTTGCATGGTCTTCATGGGTAGGCAGTTCCCAAGCAGGATATGCATTGCAACATAAAAAAGTATTCTAGTAGAATAATCTGAAGGTCTTTGTTTTCTTCAAAAAATGAAGCAAAGCCCACCTCATCCTCAACCCCTGATTTCTAAAACTTAAACTGCAAAAACCCCATTCATTACTCTCAGCCAAAGGATAATTGACCAAGAACTTCTGGAGTCACTGGAAGGACTGTCTCTGACTTGAGTATTCAAGATCAAGGTCATCTTAATTTAACTTTAGACTAGTATTTTTGAAAATGGCACTACTAGCAAACCCAAGACTTTTAGCAATCCCTATAAATGTCAGGAGACACTGACAAGTAGTAACACAGGAAACACTGTATAATTGTCATTTTATTCCTACAATTATAATGAAAAGAAAAAATTTTGGCTCATTTTTTATTGTGGTTAAAATTGAACAGAAACTTGCACTCTGGTGCATGAAGGACAAAGGAACCTAAGAGAGCTGATTGATCTTCAGAGAGTCAGGTAAGTACAGCAGAAGCCAGCATGGATAAAATGAGAACTACTTCAGAGCACAGATGGAATATGAAGTGTACAGAAGGTGGAAGCAGGGAGGAATTTAGAGACAGTGCTTGAATGTAGAGGGGTGAAGTTAGGAAAGCTAAAGTTCATCTGGAATTGAAGCTAGTAGGGATGTGAAGTACAATAAAGAAATGTTTCTGCAAGTGCATTGCCAGCAAAAGAAAGACCAAAGAAAATGAGCCCATTGCTCAGCGAGGCAGAGGGTCCAAGGACATAAGTCATAGAGAAGACTGGGTTACTCAGTGAGTTTTTGCCTCAGTTTTTCCTAAGGTGATCTGCCCTCAGATATCTAAGGTCTTTGCAGAAGAACATCTGGATGGCATGGCAGTCAAGTTGACCATGGGTAAGCAGCGTGCCTTTGTAGCAGAAAAAGACTAATTACATCTTGGGATGTATTACCAAAATTGTATTCCCGAGACTGGGTGGGGAAGTAACTGACTTCTTCTCAGGTTACTCACTATTTCTGAGTTACCAAAAGCAGGGGACTGCTGCAAAGCAGTCCTTGAGAAACCACACCACATTTCACAAAAGCAGACATCCTTTTAAAACATTCCAGAGTGGAAAAGCTATTTGTCAATAACTGCTAGATTCAAGGCTTCTTAACAACTAAGCTGTAAAAAAGAAGTGATGTCCCTCTTTACAAAATAGCCTGGTGTTTGCTGAAAGTCAAGAGCAACTTTTTTGTCTTCAGGTGGAACCTCCTCTGTTCATTCCACTCAACAGTGACAAACAGCAGCAAAAAAGAGTAAAAATTGCATTTTCTCTCTGTAGGGAAACTGCAACTTTAATTCTCTCTTTCACTTTAGGGAGAAATAATAAAGCCTTTAAGGTTGGAAAAGACCTCTGAGATCATAGAGTCCAGCCATTAAGCTAACATGCTCTTGTGATTTAAGCTGAGCTGGCAACTAAGCACCATGTTGCTGCCTGTTTAACTCCCCTCTCTCTCCATGCCTGTCCCCATGGAATGAGGAAGAGAATCAAAAGTCAGATTTGTAGGTTGAGATAAAAGAAGTTCAAGAATTGAAAACAAATTAAAATACAATAATAGTAGTAGCAAATAATAATAATAATTATAATGGGGAGAAAAAATCCCACAAGACCCAAACCCATGTCAGACTTTGTTCTCAAACTCAGATCTGCCCCCTCTTATGAGTAAATTCCACAGTTTACACACTAGGCATGATGTTCTGTGGTGTGGAATATCCCTGAGGGCAGCTTGGGTCACCTGCCCCAGCAATGTGCCCTCTGTTTCTTCTGCCTCACAGGCAGAAAATGAGATACACACACACAAAGTCTTCAACTGGGGATAAAAAAAATGCAGCAAAGCCCAAAATATCATAATGTTATCAGCATCATTCTCATTCTGAATCCAAAACACAGACCTCTAAGAGCTACTGAGAAGAAATTAACTCTATCCCAGCTGAACCCAGCACACACACATTATTAAATGCAAATAGAAATAGAAAAAATGCTCTTTACAGCTGTCATTGTTCAGCTGCCACTGGACATATAGTTTTGTAGGTAGACTGTCCAAAAGTAGCACATCTCTGTCTTCTGAGTCCTTGATTTCTGCAGTGAGTGATGGTAACAGTGCCAATTAGCAACAGCACTGACAACAGCTTGTCTGTCAGGAAGCTGCTTTGGCACCATCCATCTGTATTTCACACAGGTCACTGAAGAACTGCTTTATTTTAGGGAGTTTCAGTCATTATTAATAGACAGAAACTTCAAACCCATACATGAATGTTGTTTCCTTATTTACTGAAATTTCCAAAATTAAGTTTGAGAAGGATCATACAGTAGGGAAATTGAAAACCTATGTTTCAACCTATGCTTGAATGAAACTTAGAAACATTTTAAGCCAAGGAAAAGACTATACCCTTTTGCTGTTAAAATGCCAGGTAAGACATCTGTATTCAAAATGCTGTAAAAGAAAATGGAGTGCTTCTCACATCTCTCGGTAGAAAAAGTTATAGAGATAGCAACTGTTCTTCAAAAGCACCAGCTTGAATTTCAAACATAGTATATGGAAATACATTCTTCTGAAAAAATGCCTTACTATTCCCTCTTTAGAGTGAGGCTGCCAGAGTACCTGTCCAGAATGAGAGAAGACAAAAGCTTTTACTGTGCTAACTGAATCTGTGTTTCATTCATTTTTTTCTGGGTGGCAGAAACTAGTAAACTTAAGATTATTTTCATGTGAACACCTTTGCTATAATGGAAATAAAGCTGTTTACCCAAAGTCCTTTCACTGAACTGTTTAAAATTTTGTGTGAATATGGAACCAAGCAGAATAAGAATGGCACCTCATTCTAACAACTCACAGCATGTAGCATTTGCTCATCCAGAGGTAATTGCTGCCAGCTTGACAAATCACTTGGTGTTAAGATTTCCCACCAGTCTTTTAAATCACCATACATAAAATGTACAAGAATGTCATCCTGTAGTTCAGAGCATTTAAAAACTCTGGTGCTGGTGACATGATTCTACATCCAAGATAGATATGACTGATGCACCCTCGGTTCCCTTCTCCCCTCCAGACCACAGGGGAAAGCCTTTCTGGATTGCAGATGGAGAGCAAATGCTTTAAATAACACTCCTGACAACCCTACAGTGACTTCAGCAGGACTTTTGCCATTTCTGCTGTTCTGGGGCCATCTATCTGGCTCTCTCTGCAGTCTTAATACTTAACAGCTCTCATACTTAATATCTCATTGGGATGTGGACACAGTCTTCGTGCGTCTTGTCCTGAATTCCCGAGAGCCCAAGTCCTCAACAATGGGAAAGATCTAAGTTTGAAGTGAGTGTGTTTGCATACAGTTCTGCAATACTTTGCAGTCAAGATGTTAGTGTGGATGCACCTTAGATTTGTGCATTGTGTTTAAAAATACAATATTTTTATCTCTTAATTGGCTCAAAGCAATGCTTACCGAAACACTCTTTAAAACTAAAATCAAGAGAATTTAAATATGAAGGGCTGGAATCTTAAGGGGAGTTTCAATGAGATTACAACTGAAAAAAAGGATGAGACATTATCTTCCTACAAATGCCAAGGGATCATGGAAATTGTAATGGAAGAAAGAATACCTGAACATGTTCCCTCCATTATTAACTTTGATTAGGAAAATAAACATGATTTTTTTACCTTTCCACGTGAATACCCTCAGTTCTGCATTATAAGTGGAAATATTTCCAGTTCTGCCTCCTAACAATTTCTTCCTTTAAAATGATCTTACCTTCCCATGGATTTCAAACTGTTACATCATCCATATCCAGTTATAAAAACATGTATAAATATAGTGTTCCAAATCCATTTTGTGTCAGATGTTTTGCTAATGTTTGCCATTTTTTTTTAATTCACAGTTTCAACTACCTTGAGATAAATAGTTCTCTAGTTGTGAAAAAAAGTGGCTTCCACAGTATTGTAACTTCCAGAATAAGGGATAAAAAGAGATAGAGAGAAACATAGGACCATTTTAAGTAAAAGTTTCTTATTATTAATGTATAGTTTTACAAAAAACTAAATTAATTACTGGCCTATATAGTTTTAGATTATTGCAATAAATTAACTTATATGCATTATTTTTCAAATATAATACCATTTCATTCACTCAAGAGTGGCTCAGAAAGGATGCACTCATATATATAATTGTATGTCTGTTCAGAAGTAGGAATAATGTCCTTAAGACTCTTGGTGCAGAGTGATCTAACTGTGCAGCCCTGAGAATCTCTTGTGTTTGCAAGGCACCTGAGTCATCTGGAGCACATAAAAATCTGAAATTGATCAAAATTTCATTTCCTTCCTCCAAGATGCCTCCTACTCCTGTGACTCCTTCATTTGATGTAGGTATAGTCACTTCTGTCTCCTTTGTTCCGATGTATCATTTCTGTTATCTCTGTTGTCTCTGACTGCTTTACTTCCTTCTTAGTTAGTGACTTCCTTCTTCAAGGTACTTACTCAGGAATAAGTTAATATTGTTCCGTGGATAGAGTACCTTCTGGAGAATAAGGAGAGAAGGGACAGTACTGTGGTAGAGGAGGTTTTGTACCTGTCTGGATGCATATTCTCAAGCCAGGAGCTGCTGGGTGTTCTGGCACTTGCATTGGAGTGCCAGGGTTCTCTGGGATGTTTTTCCCAGTGGTATGTGCAAATTAGTACTAAAGAAACACTTGCCACTAGTGTACTGGCACAGAAACACAGTCTTCATCTCATCCTCCTCTCAGACTCTTGGAAGTGTCTCCTAAAAGCAAAGTTCTCAGGCACCACCAGCTTCATGTCCCTCAAACTCACAGCCTATGCTTATCAAGTTTATAATGGATTGATGGATAGCTCCCTCTCCCACCACTGTGTTCTGAATATAATTGTGTTAGCACAGTGTTGAAATACTTATTAATAAAATTCTACATCACTTTGCTTTAAATATTTAGGTGGAATGCTCTCCCAGGCATTGCAGTTCCTCTTTAACTTTCAACAATTCTTCATGTCTAGAAAGAAGATAAACATTAGAAAGACAAAAAAATAAGCCCCACCAAAATGAAATGAAAACATTTTTTACTGGCTTCCCAGTATTTCTGAGTGTATTTTTCTTCTTAGTGAGTGGTAAAGCTTCCAGGGCAGAGATTAGAGACTATAACAAATCAATAATATCAAAATGTCTCGGTATATTAATGAGATATTTATACATCTGTAATGGAGCCCTTTTCCAGGCTGTTATTACATATGCAATAATAGAGAAAAGACATTTCAGGACAGGCTATTAGTTTGGTTCTCTTTTCAAATAGGAGTAGCATTGTCTGTGAAACTGTGTGGTTTCTTCCTGTTGATGTCTTGAGGGAAAAATACTGCATGGTTATAGAAATCCTTTTTAAGAGGCAACAAAATCCATTCAAAGCATTAGATCACATTTATATGTTTTGTCTAACTTATCTAGGACTAGGTGGAGGGAAATTTCAGTACCAGGCAAGATCTTTGGGAAGCGGATATTTTCTGTGTGGACTCCAGTATTTTTGTTTCTTTGGGTACAAGCTACAGCTTTCATTTTTACGAGTAGCTAGGAATAATAATTCATCTATGAATTCAAAGGCTCCAATAGTTTCCTGGCTTTGAAGAGCAGGGTAATCACTGACTGAACTGTGAAGAGTTTTACAAAGCAGGAAAGGTGATATTTTACCACTTTCAACCTCAGGTAATATGCATTGCCTAAAGTGGTTACCCAACATTCAAACAAGAGTTGTAAAATGACTCAAACAGTAATCTTAAAAGTTATAAAGGCTTTTTTTCTGTGTTGTAAGTGTACTTCAAACTTCTAAACCACTTTATTTTTGTATTAAACTCCCCTAAGAAGAAACTACAGTATTATTTTCTTTGTAGTTGCTTCAGAATTTATTGTGCACACAAAGTATTCTGAAGCTTAACTTTCTGCAGTTCTTGGAAACCTTCTCCTGTACAAGGGGGTAGCAGAAAATAATTGCATGCAAGGTGGACTTAATAGCTTGTCATTCTAAGCCCTCTTCCTTCTGTTGATTTTCCTGTTAAATGGTTTGTGAAAGATTAACAACCTATAGGGTTTAAACTGTTTCTATAAATTGTTTGTCATCACCAGCAACTGATGACAACTGCTAAATGTTTAAATGGTTGCTAAGGTTTCTTTCCAGAGCACTATTCCCAGTTCCATGGGTATTTTAAAGAATTACTTCCATGTCTCTATTTTCTAAAGAAAAGTGACTTGCCATGTGATGGTTGCTCTTTCTTCAGAATGTGAAGGCTTATTAATTTGACATCTTCTTCTATTATGCCTTCTTTAAAAACCCAAACTAACCCAAACAACTGCCCTATCCCAAACCTAAGGCCAAAAAACCTAATGCCACTTATCCTAACTACAGGTAAGCCAATGGAAGTGAGCATTCACAAGTTCTCCTGAGAATACTACAATCCTTAAGTCTGTGAAACAGAGCACATGATGATCTTTATTCACTCTATCATTTTAATTTTTGGCTGTTTTTTGAAGATTGGTTGAAAAACCAGTCTGATGGTCCACTCTCAATACTTAGTATTCCTGTAGACAGTGCTCCCTTACAGTCCCTGAAGTATGAGTCTATGTGGCAATCTTGACTTTCCTCCAAAAAAAACCCCTCATACAAAGCAAAACAAACAAATCCCAGTCTCCCACTAAACAAATTGAAAAAGAACCACAAATTGGTAAGATGGGGAATGCACTGAGTTAGGGCAATAATGCATTCATAAAAGTAGCTTCAACTTTCATAACTTTTTGATATTTGCCTAGGAGAATTAACTCAAAACCACACATTTGGAAAAATTGTAAATAAAGATTACCTAAGGGGATATATTTGTTAGTTTCTGAGGTTAGAGCTTCAAGGAATAATTTAAAACAAAAATAACCAAACCAACAAAACTTCCAAGCTACCGTGAAGGCAATTCTGAAGGCTGGAAGACTCAGGCAAAGCTTGCCTTGAGCATAGGGAATGAAGGTAGAGAATATTAACTACCTGTGTGTGACAGTGATCACAAGGGTTCTTGGATGAGGGAACAGACGAGAATGTTGACTCCATGTTCAGAAGGCTTGATTTATTATTTTATGATATATATATATATATATATTACATTATAACTATACTAAAAAGAAATAGAAGGACAGGTTTCCTCAGAAGCTAGCTAAGCTAAGAATAGAATAAGAAGAATGATAACAAAAGGCAGCTCTCTCAGACTCTGTCTGAGGTAGCTCTGTCTTGATTGGCCATTAATGATAAACATTCAAGATGGCCCAATCAAAAATCCACCTGTTGCATTCCACAGCAGCAGGTAACCATTGTTTCCATCCTTTTTCTGAGGCCTCAGCTCCTCAGAAGGGAAAATCCTAAAGAAAAGATTTTTCACAAAAGATGTCTGTGACACCTGTGCTCTTATTGTCAGAGGAAAGATTGATTGTCTTAGTGAATTAATATCCAAAATTCCTATTTGCTGCAGATCTGAAGTGTGACCACCTTCATAGTTTAAGCACAGAGGTCCAGCTAACGGTTTTCCCATGTAGTGCTTGAACACTGGGAGTTGCAATCCCCCTTGAAATATGATGTGTCCAGCTTGTTGTGTTACACTGAAGCTCCTTCCTATACTTTCAGGTAAGTTTGGAGAAATTTTTCACAAAATTGTCAAAAATTTTTTCCATATGAATTATGTTGGCATTCTCTCTTCCCCCAGCCAAAAAGAAACCTTGCATTTCTCATGAGAATGTACTTATAGTTTCACTGTAAATGGTCTGTGGATTTGAACTCCACCAAAATTCTGCTATACAGGGACCAGCATTATGTGTGTGACATAGATGTGACATTCAGAAAGCAGTAGAGTAGAATCTTCTGGTCTGTACTTATTTGTGGGATCTCAGCACATTGTTCCCGATGTCCAGAGATGCCAAGAGAACCCTTGGGGGGGTCTCGAAAATCCTGGAATGTTGCCAAGAGTGTTTGGTGGCTTGATTTTGATCCATCCACAGAAGTGACAGGAGTTTGAGGACAAGAGAATCACTTTAGAGTAAAAGGTGTAAAAGAGACACATTTAGAGGGTGAAATATAAACTTTAAGGTTTTTGGTACAGGGGGGTTATGGAGACAAGATGGAGGGATCAGGGCGTGTCTCGTCCTTCTTCTTTCTTCTTCTTGTCCTCCATCTCCTGTGATGATGTTGGCACTTGGGGATTGGTTTCTGGTGAAGGTACACTTGCCAACATGGGTGAAAAGCATTGGGAAATAAAGGTAAATATTGTGTACGTAGATTTTAGTATAAAAAGACATGACCGCCCCGTGGGTGGTCAGAGAGTGCCTGTGACTGCTTGCAGATCAGACCTCTGTTGGGCAGACAGAAAAATTTTGTAGATAAGAAATAATAAGCAATCTGAAGACCGAAAACCTGAAGAGTCCAGACTCGTCCTTTGCATCGCGCCCACCAAAGAACCACTCTACCCGTGTCGGGGCAGAGACAGACAGCCGGACCCGACACTTATTTTGCTAATTCATTAATTTTATTTTGCCAAAAAGTTTTTCAGGGTCTTATGGTTGGACATTCTAGACATTTTAATAAAGCTTTTATTTGGGAAAGAAATCTCAGGTAAGGAATGATCATATTTTTTATTTTTACGTGATCCAAGTTGTCTTTTACAAATGAGCCTAAAAAAATAACAGGGCAGTTTGAAAAGCCTGTGGAAGCAAAGATCTTCACATTGTGCTAGAAGGTTGCAACAGGTTACTGTAGATAAGAAATTTGGCATTCATATAGTAACAGACTTGCAGAATCATCACAGAATCATCAGAGTAACATTTAGGTTGGGAAAGACCTCTAAGATTGTGAACTCTAATCCTAAATCAAGCACCCCCTTGTCAGACCACAGCATGCAGTGTCACATTCCCATTCTGTGACATGGCGTAAGGAAGGAGTTTAACAAAACCCAGCTCCACTGTGATTTCATCATGCCATGGTAGCATGTGGCCTCATTCATCTTAAGATGAGAAATCAATTTTGGGGTTCTTTTTTTCATCATATTTCCAAGCAATTGAGTATAATTGAGAATAAATATGGATACTTCACATACATGACTTCCCCTTGCTGGTGGGGACCTAATGTTTTTATCCCTTATTTTGTCTCTTATTATGTACTCATTTGTTTTTTTAATTTTAATGTAGAACCAGTGCACAACGTGATCCTTAAAATATGGGATCACTGAAGATGGAAGAGTCCAAGATGTAAGAGCCTTTGTATATTTAAGATAAAGTATCTTCTTCCTGAAATACAAAAGAAAAGAAATGACCATAAAAAGTCAACCTTAAAATTATTTGTGTTATTGAAAAAAGCAGGACAATAATTATTTTATATCTCTGGTACATATCAGCAGAAAGAGTGCTTGGCCCATATAAAATTTCTAAGTCAAAATAATAACCAGGGGAGTATTGAAGATGATGGGTCAGTGTTGTGTGTGTGTTTGAAGACAGAGAGAGAAAGAAAATTTACTGTGAAAGACTTTAGGAGAAAAAAGGAGTAATTAAAATTGTGTTGGTACCTAAAGAAAGAATCTAAATTAGTGGGCTATATAAAAGAAAAAATAAAGAGTCTCACTCTTTCAAGTCAGTAGATGCTCTCTCTGATTTTCAAAAGAGGTTGGATTAGGAAAGCAGGGGATTATCAAAGGCTCAGGAAATATGCAGGGGTGAATAGTGGAACTTTAAATAAGAGCTCCACTTCCTCAAGAAATATTTAGGCATTTTGACTTCCTTAGAAGCACATTGCATTCACATTTTTTTTCCAAAAGAAAATATTTGAATTTAAAAAAATGAACACTTTGGTAAAACAATGAGAAAGCTTAACAGTTTCAATTTGAGAAAGCACATTTACTAGCAAGAAACCTGTAGAAAGTGCACTCTAATAGATATTCTATTGCTTTCTCAAGTATAGCAATTCTATCAGTTGTGTATCATATTTTTATTACAGATGCTTGATATGTTTTTATATAAATGACTTGTTTGGAAAAATTGTGCCATCTGGGCTATTGAGGAGCATAATTAGATTTTAAACACTTACTTGACAGCATTTCTACAGTAAATTTTAATAGGTACCTGGATATGAATTTTCTAGGGGAACCACTGGGGAAGAATATAGAATAATTTGCTAATATTTCTTGATTGATGCAGTAACATTTTCTATTATTGCACTTTCAAAGGAAATTATATTTAGGATAAAGGGAAAAGGTATTAATCAATTCAAGAGAAAAGGAACTTCTCTCAAGAAAAGGAGCTGAGGATAATGAATAATTTAACATATCTGTTCATGTCCTTGTGGCTAAAGCTTTGGCTTTTTTGTGTGCATGCAGGGAAATGTGGAGAGCATTCCATATACTGTGGAGCTTTCAGGACTGCCTGGGGATGCCGACTCTGCTCTTTTGCTGACAGCTTCTTCAGATCTTTTAATGCGTGATTAATGGCCAAATAACTTTTCAGTAGATCTGAGGCAATATTTCGAGAGAAGAAAAATAAATATGGTAAGAAAATATATTGTGTAACCACAGAACACAGAACTCTTGCATGCATGCATGTCCACTCCAGAAGTGGACTTATTTTTCAGTCATCTGAGTGAAAAAAAGAAAGACATTCAGCTTTTCCTCCAAGAGAGAGACAGGAAATTGTCAATCTGGCGGCCCTTCTTGGCAGCAAGCTTTTTGATCAGTAGAATGAAAAGTGACACAGAATTTCCAGAATTTTCTGTTTTGCTTCAAAATTAAAGGAAAAATTACGTGTCTGTCTGGTTCAAACCCAGCTGGCAACCAAGCCCCACTCAACTACTTAACTCACTGCCCCTGAAGCAGGACGGGAGAGAATCAGAAGAGTGAAAATGAGAAAACTCGTGGGAGAAAGACCTTTTAATGGAGAAAGCAAAAGCTGCACACACAAGCAAAGCAAAACAAAGAATTATTTCACCTCTTCCTGTTGGTAGGCAGCTGTTTAGCCATCCCCAGGACAGCAGGTCATGCATAATGGGGACTTGGGGGACATTACCACTGTAAATGTTCTCCCTTGCTTCTTTCTCCCCCACTATGTATATGCTGAGTGTGCTGCTGTATGGCATGGAATGTCCTTGGGTCAGCTGGGCTCAGCTGTGTCCTCTCCCAGCTTCTTGTGCACCCCAAACATGCTCACTGGTGGGGTGGTATGAGAAGCAAAAAAGGCCTTGGCTCCGTGTCAGCCCTGCTTGGCAGTAACAAAAACATCCTTGAATTCTCAGCGCTGTTTTCAGCACAAATCCAAAGCATGGCCTCATACCAGCTACTGGGAAGAAAATTAACTCTAACCCAACCAAAACCAGAACAATGTTTCTTTGTCACTGTTGCATTATTTTAAGAGCAAGATTGTAAAATCCCAGCGCTGAGGAGAAAAAATTACATTGAAGCTACAAAATTGCATTGGAACAAGTGCAATTTTGCGGTTGCTACGGAACAGGAGATCTGGGTCTGACCTAGGACACTTTCTGTAAGTGACATCTTTACTTCATGTAAACAGACTCACTTTTAAAGTGGGTTTATGTGGTAGGCTTTAATATTTTTCTTCTTCAGGACTGGGCAGTATCATTCACCCACTGCTTCAAGCAGAAGTCAGGAAAGAAGAGCTAAATTGTTGTCTGGAAGTGAAAGGAAAGAGCAGTGATACCTTTGCCTTGAAATTAGGCAGTGCTTTTTCAGGGGTTCAGTAGGTCAAGTTCTTCACAGGTGAGGGTGGAAAGAAAAAGACATCACAGTGATTCCTTCTGTCATCACCTATTCTTTGTCATTGGAGAAATATTCCTGCTGGAGGTGTGCACTGCAGCTATGGCAGAGTGCCTGTCCACCTGCCTGTCTTTTCTCTGCAGCTGAGGATCTGCCAGACTGAACAGCACTGGAAACATTTTCAAGGACTGGAAAAACAAATGGCATCAGCATCACATGATTTTGTACTTAATTTCTTACATGTGGTTCTGATTTATAGAGAGATAAATGTCACTGTTCAAGCAGAGTATTGAAAAATGGGATTATAAGGTTGTGATTCTATAGATGCCTGCATTTGTGCCAACCTTAGGAGATACTTGGCACACACGTCAGCATGTATCTATGTGGTAGTTACTGAAGCCCATAGTGTGTGGCTTTGAAATTGTATGCTGCACACCTGCTGAGCCTATAGGAAATCCTGCAGGTTGGTATCAACGTTTAAAGACTTTAAAAAGAAGGGGGGTGGGGGGGAAGGAAAATACAGGGAAAAACATCTGTAAAGAGCTGGATTTTGTATTAAGCATTGCCAAGGGAGCCAAAATCAATAGTAGTTATCCACTCAACCTTTCATCCATGGATTCTTTTATCACAAATGAGCTTAATCATATGTATTCTAGCTGTCCATTTTATAAAACAAATGTTATTTCTATTAAAAATAATTGGTGCCAGGCAAAGGGATATGAGATGTGCTGAAGAGAGCAATAAAAACAAGGACCACTGAGCTCTCTCTCATAAACAAGATGCCATATAATCCTTTCCTCAGTCTAACTGGAGGATCCTTTAAAACTTGCTAAGCCTCCTCTCTTTCCTACTGTTTGATGATTGAAAAGGAGTTTTACACCCCCTTACAAAACACACTCGAAGCCTGGCCCAGGCAGGCTTCCTCCATACCCTTTCCCAAGTGCTTTGCTGAGTGGTACCCTGCTGAGCTCCTCTGCTGCCTCCTCCCACCCCAGCCACTGTGCTGCTCCCTACAGAGGTTCGAAGTTCTTGTTCCTGACATCCCGGTTAAAACATTTTTTCTCTGAGAAAGATCTTGCAAGCAATTTTTCTAAAGCTCTTGCACTAGTGGCTACCTCACTGCAGCAATGTGTTTTGAGAGCTGGACTCAGCCACCAGATATTGTCTTTATATTCTCCTGTCCCTGGTTGCAGCTGGATTAGCACTTTCTTATTGTTGTTGGTACAGCTGGAAGACATAGCTGGAGTGTGCAGATAACCAGCAAATTAAAACAAACAATTGCTATTCCAGAAAGTAGCTGTATTCAAGTGTTTATTTGATAAGAGAGAAACTTTTTCTCCCAACAGAAATTTTCTTTAAAGAAAAGATACTGCAGGCTTGCTGAATTTTGTGCCATTCTTTTATTGCAGTTTTCTCTCGGGAAATATTCCACGGCTTATTAATATTTTCAAAAGCTTTAATTTCTGTCTAGAATTCCTTCTAATCAAACATTTTGAGGATAGAAATCTTAAAAGAGTGACTGGGTGTTATTTATTTTCTGCTACCCTGACCAAACAGATGAAGGGTGAGTCATTGGCAGGCCAAAAACCTGTTCAGAGAGAATGCATCAAGCCAGAAGGGCTTCCTGGTGAGCAGATGCATAAACATGATGCTTGTTAAGAAATACTACACAAAAATACCTTAAAAGAAAAGTAGAAACACTGAGGTATTGCCTCCTCCTAGGTCTTACTGTCCATAGATGAAGGAAAAATTCAGTTTATTACTAGGTGGTACGCATGCTGGAAAGGCAGGAGGGCAGGGCTAAAGAAATAGGTGGAGTGGATGGAAGTGATTGTGGTACAACAGCCCGGCAGGCAGGCCATCCTGGGCAGAAGGTGCTGTACAGTAGTTGCTACTTTCTCTCTCTTGACAACTCTGTAACACAGCACAGTGCTCTTACACTGCCAGAAAGAGCACCTAAAACCATTAACCAACCATGAAAACACCTGAAAACGGCAGAGACAACCCAAGATGTCATGTAAAATGTAGCAACATGAATGAGGTATCTGCAAAGCATTTGCATCCAAGTAGGACATGATCTTCAGAGGATAATAGAATTTTAGGAAAATTCAGGCTGGAAGGGCCCTCTGGGAGTCCCCAGTCCAAAGCACAAGGCTTTGTTTATTAAGGTTCTGAAAATATCCACAGACCAACTGCAGTCTTCCCACACAAGGTGAGCCAGTACCTGTCTGTCCTCAGAGAGAAAGTTTGTTCTTATCTCTAGTCTATGCCTCACTTCTTTCAAGTTATTTCTGTTTTCTCCCATCCTCCTACTGAACACTACTGTGAGGAGCCTGACACCATCAATTGCATCCAGCAGATCTGTCCTTCCCTGATCTGTCTGCCTCCAGACTGTATAAATTCAGAAACTCCCCCAGATTTAGTTCTGGACTTGTCACAGGTCCTTGTTGAGTTCCTCATGGTCCCTGCTGTCCCCTTCCCCCTTCAGACACCTAGGTCTCTGAATGGCAGCTCCTTCCCTGAATATATTGACTGCTTTCCCCTGCCCCAATCCAGTTTTGTGGCACCTGCAATGCCAAGGATAGTGTCCTCTATTGCCTTCTTTAAGTCATTAACAAATCTGTCATACGGGAAAGGTCCCATCAAAGATCCCTGTGGTACTCTGTAAGTTACTGAGCACTGCCCATAGATCTCTACTCTCAAATCAATTATCTAGCCAGTTTTTCACCAATCTGCTGACCTTAAGTTCCAGTACCCATCCAGACCTTAAGTTCTCAAATTGTACACAAAATGGTTATGGGAGACATTGCTAAAAGCCATGCTAAATGCTAAGTAAATGACATCAACTACTTTTCTCCAGTTGTTTAGGTATCACAGAATAGGACACTCTGAGTGGGAAGGGACCCACAAAGATCATAATCTAAGTCTTAAGTGAATGGCCTGTGTTACCATTTACCTCTGCTAACTATTTCCAGTCACTTTCTTCTCCACATGCACAGAAATGTACTGTAGGAGGACTCCATAAACTGTGTGAAAACCCTGCATCAAAAAGTTATTCCCAACACCCACCAGAGATCTTTGAAGGTTTTGGGTTCCATTTGCCATTGCCCTTTCAGGATCTGGCAGACCCCATCAAGCACCAGGGTCTGTTGTGCAGTGACTTTCATGAACTGTTTAAAGAGGATGTCAACAACTTTGTCTTCCAGCTTGGATGGTTTGTGAAAAACTGACACTTTAAAGACACCTTTCCTAGACTCTCTGCTTATCCTGACCTGCAAGCTCTCACCCAGATTTCTCTCCATCATGGACAGTAGCTGCACATATCCAAGCTGCTCCTGCTCCTAAGGGTCAGCATGCTCCCTTGTGCACTTTGCCTGCTTGTCTTCCCTTCTGTACATACGTTATGGGAACATCAGTTCCATCACCCTCTTTGACCGCTCCTGAGCTCTCTCTTGTTCCCATTGTCCTTCATCCTTCCTTTTCTACCTCTGTCTACTGTCTTCTTTTTAATTGTGGTCTGCAATCTCCCTCTCCCATCATTCCTTGTTTAAATGTCTCCTTATCAGCTTGGCCAGCCTGTTGGCAAAGGTGTCCTTGCTCCCCTTTTTCAGGTGGATACCTGTATGAATGTGCCCCCTGAGTGACAAAAATATCCTTTGTCTCCTCGAAAGGGAAAAAAGCCCAGAAGTTTCTTTCCTCAATTAGGTGAAAAGACACCTCATAGGACCTGGGGGACTTCACCTCAAACTTAAGGATAGCCAATTGGATAGAAACCAAAAAGTCCTGGCTAAGCAATTTACTAGAAAAAGAAGAGAACAAAGAAACAAATTGCTTTTGTGAGGTGTTTTACCAGGAGCAAGAACCTCTTGCTGCGGGCTTGTTTTTTCTCTCTAAAGAGTTTTGTTATTTTGCCTTTTATTGAAACTTTTTTGTTTCCAATGCTACCACAGAAGCCATCCTGCTGATTTTATGCCTTCTAAGGTAGTTGAGCTATCTTGGGTGTGATATAGATCTCCAGGAGCTTATGAGACCTGGCTCGAGGAGACCCTATATCAGATACCATCTGTTTCAAGCAGTCTGCCATCTCCAGAGAGGATCCCATGGCTGTAAAAGTGACCTCCCTGAGGCTGAGACCTCCTGCCTGAGGTGGTGCTGACCTGAAAACCTGCAGATCTTGCTCTGGGTCAAAGCCTCTGCTGTGCTGGGAGAGTTGCTCCTGTGGATGATGGGCACTGTGCCCTGTGGGTCATCACCTCCATGGCATTGGACCCTTGCTGCCTTCATCCATTTCCTTCTGTGCCTCTGTTCACACATGCTGCTGTGCCTGCCTGCTGTGCTGGAATTGATCATCAGGTAATTTCTTTCATTTGTGGAAGCGTAATCGTAACGGCTTACATGTACAACAGACCATGTGAGAACAGAAATTCTGTGTGATATAAACATTCTGCGGCTATTTCCATAGACAAAGAGAAACACATTTGCTACACACTGAGTTTCAATAGGGATCTAAATTGTTTTGCTGTGAAGCTCAGCTTGAGAATGGAATTGGGATATTCAATTGGCAATGCCAAAAGAAAGGAAGCAGTGTGGAAATTACTTCCAAACTCAGAAACAGAGGATAAAGTCGATGTTTTTCAAGTACAAAGAGAAAAAAACAGCAAAAAGGTAATGTATGAAGTTTTTCAGATCTCTGTAAAAAGATCAGTGTTATGACTGTTGTTTTTTCTTGCAAATGTTTAACAGAGACATGAAGTAGGCAGTAGCAATTAATTAAAACCTTTGGTTCTAAGTGTGATTGTCATTTATAAGCTGGTTTATTTTAGTACACAAACAAGAATATGAAGTAAAACAAAAGTAAATCTTTGCAGCATCTAAGTTGCCTTTACGTCTAATTAAAATTGTTTTTCCCCTGCAGTCATTATTGATAAATGTTATGTATGCCACAACCCACATTTCAATATTTTTTAAAAATTGGTAATTTCTTTGCCAATCAGCCAATTGTTGGCTCATTCATCTTTTTATTTTTGTTGTTGTTTTGAAAACACCATTTTTATTCAAGGCACTCAATATAATATAATCAAGTACACTTTTAATTGGTGTGAGTACCCAGGAGCAGGAAATGAACATGAACTGTCAGCTAGATGAATTTGAAGAGAATGCATATGAAGATTGGATTTTCCAGCCATTCTAACTCAAAGGTTCTGTTTAGAAGCTGCTGTCCATCAGAGACACATAAAGCACTGTGTTTGCTTTATAAATATTTATAAATAAATAAATATATAAATATTCATAAATAAATATATTTATGAATTCTAGCTAGGTAGACTTCTTTTGACCAGCAGACTATTTTTTATTACTTTCTGTTCTCTTCCTTAACAAGAGATACAAAGTACAGTTTAGTGCTTTTTAAGTACAGGTCAGCACTTGATAAGTACAGTGCTTGACAGGGTAAGCATTTACACATACATATATATAGTATTTGATTTTTGTCTGAGCTGTTTTGCATTATTGTGCTGTGGCAGCATCAGAGGTCTGAACACAGCCAGGGGCCTTTGGGATGTATTTTTTACAAAATACATTTTAAGTGATGATTACTGGATGAAAGAAGTCACTACCATCTGTCATATTCTATAGATAGTGGAACTTACAGTGTCCCTCAGAGATCTATAATAGAACTGGATCTTGTAAACTGATAAATAAGATTCTACAGCATCTCATGTCCCAAACTTGCTGCGTGTGATATTTTGTAAAAAGCAATTGAATGAACTCGTTACTTGTAAAATAACTTCAGTTATAAAAAAAGAAGATATGTGGAAAAATATGGAAGCACAATAATGAGTGACATGATAGTGCTACATTTAGAATATTCTTAAGAGCAAAATGGAACATGGCACATATGTGTATCCAAGTCTTTATTATAAATTTATTTGAAGTACTAGTAATCTAATCAAAGGACAGCAAATAGCTGTTATCAGTCAATATAATGTTTTTGCTATGCAAAAAAATACAAAGCATAATCAACAAAAGCTTCAGAACTGCTGTTCTGGAAAGCTTATTGCTATCTCACCCCTTACCCTGGTGTGATGCTCACCCTTCCTGTGTGCCACTAGGATGAGAGAATGACAGTTTGAGTCCCTTCAAGAGGAAATGGGGAGGATTACAAGTTGTTCATATTCCTCCCCAGTCTTGTTATCTGGGGCTATTTTTGTGTTGCTTTGCTGTTTTCTTCTTTTACCTCTATTTTTTTTTCCCCTCACAGCCCCCTCTCAGGGGCTTCCAGCTGGAGCCAGAGAGTGGCAGAGTTGCCTGGGCCAGCCCCAGCTGCCCTCAAGGGCTGCTGTTTGTCCTCTGCTGACTCTCCAGCTGGTCAGTGGGGCCAGTGCTGCCCTGGAGGTCACAGGATGAAGCTAAAACTGGACAGGACACAGGCACTGCTCCTCTTGACAACTGGCAAAGCAGGCTGAGGCCACAGTGAGCCAGGATGAACTCTACTGCCAGGGCAGTACAAGGTCTGCAAAATCATGTTCTGGGATGGATAAAGAAAAGTCTGACAGATTGCCATTGTTCAGAGCAGATAAACAGGGGATGTGAGGATAGTGATTTCTTCATAAATTATAATAGAGTTCATAAATTACATATCATTTATTCATCTAAGTGTAATGAAAATATAATAATGTATAATAATATTAGTAGAATTCCATTTTTCCTTTCAAAGGTCTCCTGAACTAATGTCTGTAATTTTTGTTATTTCCAAGAAGAAACCTTTCACCTAATAATGGCTTGTGGTTTTTATCCTCTCATTAGGTGCTATTTAAATTCTTAGCTGTACATATTACAGTTAAACATGGTAACTCACAAAAACCTGGGGCACAGATAGTAGGCAGCTTCAAGCCTGGGCCTCCAGTGAGGAGCTGAATTCTCCCTTATAGCACTGAATTAGCAAATTCAGGTTCTCAGAAGTCCAAATATGTTCTTATGTTCTCAGAAACTGGCAAATGGGAGGGCACATTAACAAGCAAGTGAGTTTTATACAGTTTTAATGAATTCTTCTGAGACCTTTTCTTTCTGTCAGAGAAAACACTTACTTTTTTCCCCTTGCTTTCTCATATACTGTGGCTGAAAAAGTCAGTATCTCTCAAATCTTAGTTTCTCATGCATCCCATCTCAATGCATGGTTTAGCATCTCTTTCTTTAGATTGCTGTTCATGCACTAGAAAACACACACACAGATACTTGCTCTCTTCTTGACATTCTTTCTGCATTATAAACAAACCAGCTTCCAGCTTTAAAAAAGAGATTTCCTTGTGGAAAGAATATTTTCCTCCTGTAGTGTGCAGCAGGATTTATGACATCTTCTGTGAGCTGTTTCTGTAAGGAAGAAAAGTGAGATGGGTAATATGGCCTACCACTGATCTAGAGATGATTAAAATCATCCAAAATTACCTGCAAAAGGGGTTGATGACATTTTAGGTGAACACAAAAACCTCATAGATTTCAGGCTCGGACAGAAGAAAACACAAGGAAAAAATATTTTTAAAAAAATGATACCAACCCTGAAGCAAAAAAAAAATATCTGGAAATGAGAATATTTCTCAGAACATTAGCTTGGTTAATTTCTTTCTGATATTCCCCACATTTTCTTAAGCTACATCTGAATTTCAAAAGCACTGTGATGTCTCTTTTCTCTGTCTCTTATGTGGATGGTGCTCATATGGTTAGGGCACAGCTCAATGGGGCTTGCTGTACAAAACAGATTTGAAAGACAGAAGGGAGATAAATCCATTAAGCAGGGTGTTCTTTGCTTCTCTAAACCACTGAAAAGCACCAGGAATTTCTAAGGGCCCTGAGTTAGATAGCCAATATCCTATATAAGTCTTTCATTTATTTGTACATATATTCAAATCCCTGCTACAGACTGAAAATACAAAATGACTTAAAGACATTCCTTTTTTTTCAGTCACCATATAAATACATCCCTAGTCCCAGCTAAAGCAGGATAGGCAGCCTTACAATTTTTTGAGGCTGACCACTGACTCTAGGAACAATCCTTTGCACTTTGGACAGTGACTCAGTGATTCCCAGGCCTTCTGGGCACCTAGAAAGGCAAATTTCTTCTGTGGCCCTGACAGTGTTTGAGGCAGGCAGCTGTACTCTTTAACCCTACACATGTATGCTAAGAATAACTTCAAACAAGGTCAAAGTGGACTAGAAGATGCTGAAATATTATCATTGGACTTGTTTATATGACTAGATTATATGTTTTCTTTTCTAGCACCTCCAGCCCTTCTCAAGAGGCTGCTCTTGGTCGCCTGCTGATTCCTTGCCTCAGTTGGCTTTTTTACCCACATGGCATGTGCAGGGTTTACACCAAAACAACAGGGCAACAGCCCCCTCACTAGCAGACAGACATTTAATTAAGATATTTAAGTAAGGCCAAGACATGTCCTGAGATCTTGCTCTATCAGGCCAGTAGCAAGCTGTGGCCTTTTACTTGTACTGCCTCCATCACAGATTTTATGCTTGGTAAATGTCACTGTCCTGTAAAAAAAGAAAAAAGAAAATAGAATGGACTAAAATATAAATTATTTGAGCTCTGATAATACTTCTCTATGAGATATGGAGTAGGTTGAGGCCAGCTAGTCTAGAGCCGAGAAATCATGCTGGGCTTATTTCAAGTGTGTGGTATAGATGAAATGAAAGAAAATTGTCTATTTTCCTAGTTTCTATAAAAAACACGTCTACCAGGATTTCTCTTATAAAAAGGAAGTACACTATACAAGCTTACCAAATTCTTTGTCCTTGTTTTAACCACAAACAGGTGACATGAACAAGTTAATACGGTTCCAAAAGAATCAGATCTTACAAGACAAATATAAAGTGCTAAAAGAAAATTTGTCTTATGACAAGGCAGACATAAAGATAAGAGGGTCGCAAAAAAGAAGTGCTATATCCCATATAAGATGAAAATCTAAATACTAGAGAATTTTGGGGCAAAGAAGGGTACACATGCAGATCTTCTCATCTTTGTTAGGCCTCTCCCTAAACAAATCTTACTGCAGTGTATTTTGCAGCTCACAGGACCCAGTCTAGTCCACAGAGGCTGACACATAAGGAAATGCAATTCTGTTAGTCGTGATGATGCCTTAAAATTGATCCTTTATATTTTTCAAATCCTGTGCTGCATTAGTGCATAACTCTAAACTTCATATAAAGTGTTAACTACTGTCTTCACTCTTTGATCAGACAAAACAATTCCTCTGGGCCTGGAACCCAAGGACAGCCTACAGTCTCAGGCATGGAAAAGTATAAACAAAAGTGAATGGAGTGGGAAACTGGAGGCATATGACTTCATCACCTGAAGCTGTAAATGGAGAATTAACCCCTGATAAGCAAATGGACCATCTGTGACGGTGTTCACAGGGGTTTTCGGACTGGGGAAGAGATGAGGATCTGACTCCATGTTTCAGAAGGCTTGATTTATTATATTATGATATATATTACATTAAAACTATACTAAAGGAATAGAAGAAATGGTTTCATCAGAAGGCTAGCTAAGAATAGAATAGCCAAGAATGATAACAAAGGTTTGTGGCTTGGGCTCTGTGTCCGAGACAGCTGGGCTGTGATTGGCCATTAATTACAAACATCCAACATGGACCAATCACAGATCCATGTGTTGCATTCCACAGCAGCAGATAATCAAGGTTTACATTTTTTTCCTGAGGCCTCTCAGCTTCTCAGGAGGAAAAATCCTAAGGAAAGGATTTTTCATGAAAGATGTCTGCGACAGACCAAACTTATATCTGTCTGAAAAACTTGTGACTGCTGTCCATCTTGGGTGTAACCTCTGTTCTAGATAGCCACTCCAAGGCATCAATGACAAAAATATTTTCTGGTTTATGTATTTCAGTTTTCATCCAAATGTTTGCACAAGTCTAGTTTACACTAAACAGTGCCATAAATCAGGATTTTCTGTGGAAAGCAGAAACTTTCTATACCTACATGGAGGAAGGTTATTTCAAAGTTTTCTGGAGCAAAGGCCCTTTCCTCTAAAAATGCTGCCCAGCACTGGAGGATGCATATGAGTCACATGTAGCACAGTAATTTCCAAATGTTAATGTGAATCAATTATATCTCAAGCAGTGTAAGTAGAAGTCAGAGTTCACAAGAGGTCTGAGGAAAGTAAGTTTTTTATGTTACTGAAATGCAGTGAATTGGGAGCTCATAATTCTCTTAGACACCTGAGCTCACAGATTTTAGGCTCCTCTGGGGGGAAGCAGATTCTGTTCTCAGCCAACTCTATATTTGCAGGTTTTTTGTCCAATGCAAGACTAGGAAATGCCCTGCTGGCAAAATCTTTATTTTCTCACTGTAAATGTCTTAAAAATTCCTCAAGGCTTTCCTCATCACTTCCACATCCTCTTGCTGTCAAAGCTTTATTTCTTGCTTTTGCCACACAATTACTCTCATTGTCTCTTGTTTCACACCCAATATTTGGACTGAATTAAGGCAGTATCTTCCCCCTCACTAATGATAAATTTCTGCTTAATATTTCACCTGTGAGAGTACCACATTGAGAGAATTCACCCTGCTGAAGTCAGGCAGCTCCTTATCTCTTTCAGCAGGGGTAGACCACTACTGCATGTCCTGCTCATCAGTGCCTTGATTTGAACACCTTAAGTTCAGTTCTGGGCCTGGAGTCATAAGAAAGACCCAGTGGTTGGAAATCAGGGTGGATCACCCATGGGTGTCTGGTGCCATTGGTGATGCCACTTGGCTGCCAGCTTCCAGCCAAGGAGGGCTGTGGTCCCGGGTGGACCAATGATGTAAATTGAACACAATAAACTATCTGAAATGTATCTAGCTCCTGATGTGTCATCACTGGGTCCTTCTTGCAGTATTTGCCTGGCCATTTACCTAAAAATGACCTTTGAGTCATACCTGGGCCTGTGGCAGGAGGAAGAAAAATGATATTCCAATTACAAGACAAGGCTTCATGATATGGAGTGATGTTTGTTTAAGAAAAGACACTCACAATCTATTTGTAATAGAATCTTTAATAGAATAAGTTAGATTGCCTGAGTCCTTAGGAGGTGCCTTCCCAGGTGAGGGTCTTGTGGGAATAAATCAACATTCAAAGTTTCATGAAAACTGCTGCCCAAAATCTGCATTTTTACTAATTCAGGTCCCTTATAAAGTGTTTCAAAATCTGTTCTTATTCTTTTGTACCCTGCCACAAGGAGGTAGAGGTGACTGCTGCTTAGAAAATGAAGTACAATTTTCCCTTTTCCTATGTTGGAACTTCTGGATATTTTTCAAGATTGTGACCCACTGTCATTTGCTTCCTGTCAGTGAGTCAAATTTTCTTTTATCTTTCACAGACTTTCAGGCAGAGGTTCATAAACCTACTGATTACTTTGCTCAAGAGTAGCTGTCAGACACACAGACAACATAGATTACTGTATTTTTATTGGATTGAACAAATCTGCGGCACCAGAAGCACTCTTGTCACCAGTCTTCATGCTTTTTAAAGCAGATTTACTAATGACACAATGTTTCCACATTTCAGATTCTCTTTTATTATCTGTGAGGTGTCATTCATTCACCTTCAGTCTGTAAATTTATATTACACAAAGGTGAGATCCCCTGTGATGGCCAGAAGTTCAGCTCTTCCAATCTATATCTTGTATCCAATGCGCAGCCAAATCCAACTCTTCTAGGTCACTTCCTCCATGGAGTAAACACTTTTATGCAAAAGTCTGTGCTGTATCTCATCATAAGTATTTTTAAATAAAACCCTTGGCCTTTCACATATGAATTATACTACATAACTGAACAAGAGAAACCCACATCTACTGCATGCTGAGTGTCCTGAAGCAGATGATCCATGTCCCAGCTGTCTCCATCTCAGATGAGATCTGAGCTCCATGATCATTCTGATCCATGGAGATGTCTCCATCTCAGAGCCTTTACTCACTTACCTCTTTTGAGTTGTTTGTGGAGCTGGAATTATCTGATTCTATTTACCCAGAGTTCTTCTGGGTCTTTCAAAGATTTTGTATTCCTTAAAGCCTTCCTGTTAACAGCATTTATGCTTTTCTTGGCAGACAAACTTTAAATAGCACCTTCCTTACCTACTATGTATTTTCTTGATCACCCTTTTTCTGGGACTGTCTGTTTCTGCATCCTCAGTGCATTCCTTTCCCCTTCACGCAATCACAGCATAGTGCTGGGGGCATTTTTGGTGTTATGGGTGATGCAAAGCACTCAAAAACTTGTTTGCAAAGGAACTGCACTCACTTTTTTTATATTTTTCTTACTTCTGCTTCTGAAAATTACTGATCAGCTCTGACTCAGAAGGTTCAAGTGGTGTGCAGTCAGTGTGAGAAAGGCACAGAACATACTCATCAGTAGTGAAGACAGAATTTTCAGACTAGAGACCAAAGTAATGTTCCATTAGGGCTAAGTAGATTAAAATAATATCATTTTAATCACCCAGGTTCTTACAGAGAAGTTGATAGGAGAGGTCAACATCAATTCCCACAGAGGATGCTGTGTTCCTTCTGTGCTGTGCACGCCGATCCAGGTGCCACATGCTGGTGTGTTCCCATCTCCTGCTGGAGCATTTGACTGCTGGGGCTTTCACAGGGAGTTCATGATGCTCATCATCCTCATAGAGAGCTCTGCTTGCTGTGGTGGGAGCCAGTTCTGCTTACTTCTAAATTCCTAAGTCATTTATTGGATATGCAATTTAACAGCAGGTAACACTAAAATCTGGTTTTTGTCTTCTGGCATAAGTTCTTTCCTCAGCAGTGAATAAGTTCCATAGTGAAACCTGGTGTTTTAAAATTTGAATGCCTGTTTTCCTACCAGCTGTGTTGGATGCTTGTTACAGAAAGAAGGGAAACAGCAATAATTATGTGACATAAAAAAGCTGTTTCTAAAACTGGACAGATAAAGCTTTTAATGTGATGTCACTGTTCAGGTCACCTGATCTTATCTTGCCATAATATCAGGTCTCAATCATTCCAGTGGCTTTAACCTGGAATGAGCACTGCTGGGGGAAGGCTATAAAGCAACAGATTTTAACTCACTGTGGAAAATTTCCCTTAATAATTGCAAACAAGTTGCAGTAACTAGTTGTTAATACTATGAAAATGTTATTTCACAAAATTTTGACATTTTTATTTCTAATTCCTCTCCTGTAAAGGTTGCTTTTATTCTGCCGCTGCTTTTAGCTTACTGCAAAGAATGGCCATGAAATTAAACCTCTAGGTAGCAAGCTAAAGTAAAGAATTAATTTTACTTTTGGGGAAGAAAAAAAGATTTCATCTTGCAAAACACTGGATTTATATATATATATTTACATTTTTTAAGGCACAGGTAAATGTGCTGTCTCTGAATAATACCCCTATGCTTCTGCTTTGGCAGGCCCCTGTATCCAACCTCTAGGGTATTGAATCAGACACAAAATAATTACTTTTCTGACCCTTTGGGCTCTAATTGGTTTCCTTTAATGAGTTAAGAATGCTGGCTTGTACATTTTCTGGGAAGCCCTTCTGGTATAGACGGTGTGTGTCTGCCTTTCAGGGACAGTCAAAGTCAAATAGTCAAAGTACTGTCTGAGCTGACTTTTGCTGAGTTACACCAAGATGGTATTTCCTGGTTGAAGCAGAGGCAGTGAGTGCTGCAGTAAAATGGAAGGTTAACCAAATTCTCTTTTGGGTAGTTCCCTTGCTTTCCTTCACTCTTCTGATTATGGTAACAGTTACAAAGCACCTATGTGAATTGGACTTTCCTGGATTCTGCAATTTATCCTGGTACAAACACATCATGGTTGAATAGGAATGAGATAAATTTTACATTGTTTACTGTCCAAAATACAGCCACAAAAACCTCTAATCAATAAGATGAGGTGCCTTCAACAGAATGATTCACATTGTAAAAGCTGTGGATGTGCTTGATTGTATCAAATTGTATTCTCTTAGACTTACTAAGAAAGCCAAGATGATTCCTTCTGCTTTTAGGAGCTGGTTGATGAAGGTATAATTGCTGATGTGCTGACAACCAGCAAAATTAAATGATAGTCCAATTTGAGCACAGATGCAGAATTTTCGCTATAAACATGCCAATCAGGTTTTACACTTAGGTGTATCTGCTAGAATTTCACATAATTGGAATAAATAAGAACAGGGGAAATGTTTTTTATAAGAAGTGAATATTTTCCTCAGATTTAAATGTACCATACTGCTCCTTTAGGATTTGTAAAGAAGCTGAAATCTTGTTCTTTTATTTGTATGAAAATATAGCAAATTGTAGAAAAATTGTAGCAAAAAGAAAAGAAAGTTTAAAGCAAGTTGGTCCCACTCCCACATATATAAAATGGCTAATAAATGATAGCAATCTCTCTAATATTGTTTTCAGCACATTTGGCTATTATTCTGTTTTTTATTGATTTTGTGGCTGTCTGTTAATTGGAAGCTGTCTTTGGTATTGGTACCAGTCAGATGAGATTACTGTACTTTTCAATATGTTGTGATTGTCATACCTCAATGATCTTTCTTCTATTTTGGACATGAGCTACCAACCAACTTATGAGAAAGCACAGAAAATGGGAACTTGATTGGATAAGGGGCTTTGAAGTTTGGGCAAGTTTTTATGGAGACCAAAAACTGGAAGCTTAGGTCTCTTTTTGCATTTTCCCAAATGGTGATCTGAAGTCTGTTGAATAGCTTTTTAAAAAGACCTTCACAAGAAAATCTGATTTTCTTTAATCAAGACTTCTCCTTGAAAATTCAAGCTATTATCAGGAAGACTAACTCCTTTAAGCTCTGATCTAGAGAACTTTGTCTTAAGCCAATTTAATTAGGATTAGCATATTTATTAAGATTCACTGCTATATTTTTAAGCTAGTATATCTATTGCATTCTTTATATCTTAACTATCTTGAAAATATGTCTAATTAAATCTATAGTCTAGATTTATATGTTATTTCCCATCAAATTGAGATAAGAAATAGATATAACATCATGAAGGGTTTTATTCAGTGAACTGAACCTGCCTCTTCCTTTTTATTTCTGGATGTGAATCCCCTGAATGCAGTGAAAATACTGAATTCAATGGATTTGCTCTTGACTTATATTATTGTGATGGAAGGAGACCAATTTAATGATGTGAAGAACAAAAATAAAGACAGCAATGCAAGGGATTCAAAAGGGTCTGAATTCTCTGCTTTGAATAGCAGGTACAGAAATCAAAACTTGCTCCATGAAGATCTCAAAGATACTAAGATTTATAATTTCTTTTTTCAGCATTAGTCTTGTCACTTCTGTTTAATATTCTGTTTTCTTTGAGATGATTGCAGTTATTAAAAGAGAAAAGACAATCAAGTTTACTTCTATGAGTCTAGTCTTTGAAATCAAAATAATTACAAGGATTTACTGCAGATGAGTCTCTATCTAGCCTGTGTTAATTTCCTGGATTGGTATTCAGATAATTTGGTATTTTTGAATAGACTTTAGGATTCAATTTGGTCTCCATACTAAAAAATTTGAAGCTGCATTTATAATAATCAGTCTGCATAATTTGACTCATACATTTTCTCTCAATGAAACTAATGTATACCTCCAAACTAACATATCACGAGACATTTGCTTGATAGAACTTGTAGTATGACTCACACTCTTCCAAATGACCATTTTCAGTTGTTTAGGATGTTTTTAGTGTTCTAGGTTAGAACAAGGAAAATACATTAAAAAAACCCTCCTTTTGCTTTGGTGGTGACTATGTTCATGCTTTAGAGCTTGAAACTGGGAAGGGGTAGACTTTCCTCTGCCATGATAGTCCATTAGCATTTGCCCAAATTATCTTCCTGAAGCACTGTGTTGAACATGCTCTGGCCTCCCACAGCTGCATCTATACAGGTAAATTAAAATGTCCAGAAACCTTGCTGGGTACTCCTGTGTGATCATGCACACTGTGGGGTGGTGACAATGTTCTGTGCTGCTCTCATGGCCTATGCCAACCATTTTTGCATGGCAATGAATCCCAGGCATACTTAGGCTAAAAACCCTGTTTTTCTCCCAGTCTGTGCCAGCTGGCTTTAGTGTCTGGGAGTGATGTTGAGCATATTTCATTTATGGCTGGATCCTTTTCCTGGTCTGTACCTGGAGTGGATATAAGATAATATTCACTGATGTTTGGGATACTTACTGATTGTTCATTTGAATTCAGTTTCATTCAGCAAGGATAGAAAAAATCGTTCCTTTCAAAAAGTGGGATTGTAACTGCCAGATTACATTTTAAGTATTATTTTTCCTGTGACCATGTTTTTTCATAATTTTGAAACACAATTTGGATGAATGATATTGAAAGCCCATTTTTGCTGACATTTATATTTTAAATCTTCATTGGCTCATTTGGAGGCCTATGTACCATGTATAGCCAGAGGAAGAAGGAAAAAACCCCCATTTTTAGGTGGAGAACACATAACCCATCATATTTTATTACACTTATATGAAAAATAACAGGCAATTTAAACATTGGTAAATGATCCACTCATGACATAGTGTTTATCTAACTACTTTCATAATTTTTTCACTTCTAATTAGCATAATAATTGCCACTATCTCTAAATCAGTGTTTTTATCCATACAGTTCAGGATTTTATTTGACTGTAAAAGATTTTCCGAGGATTCTTGGCAACTGACAGCTACAGAATGCAAGACAAGAGGATGCCAGGCTGATGGCAGTCACCTGGGACTTCCAATTGCCATTGAAAGCAATCTTGGGATTTTTTGGTGATCACTGCAGCATTGTTTTAAAACAGCTCAGGTGTTTTCATCCTCATTGTGCCTTCTGTTCCTGAACCTTTCTCAGCATGAAAGCAGAAGCCCTGGATAAATAAAAGTGTGCAATCACCACTTTATGCTACCTTGCTCCTGTAGTAGAATTGCCTTGAACTTTTCATTGTCTGATATCTTTTCAGAGAGTGACAGTTTCTTGCAGGTTCTTTTTGTTAGGTGGAAAAAGCCTTTTCTGGTCTCCGACCATTTAGGTTTTCATTTCATACTGCTTATCTGATGACTGTTGTCTGCTCCTCAAATATGAAAATAAACAGTTCTTTGCTGTTTCACCTTAACAGTTTATACTCATTAAGACACCCAAGTATAATAGTGCAGATGTGGTTTGACAGATTTCCTATGTAACTCAATGGCTGATTCGACTGTAGGGGCCTTTCTTCCACCAGAAATAGTTAATTCCATTGTACAAACTCCTCCAAGAGACAAACTATTTTTCCAGTTCTGTATCTGCCTTATCTATTCATCCTGTAGAAATTATGCACAGGTACAACAGTGTACAAACAGGATTTTCCATTCTGACCTATTTCACAAATACCTGTTAAATAACAACTTTTCAACTGCCAGAAATTGCAGATAACATATCTGACCTTGCAGGTGCTCTCTATTAACTTTGTAAGTCTTTAGCTGTCATTTTTTGTTGTTATTTTTCACTAAAATATTTAGCCTATGCCAAAATCTAGATCAGCCCTTTTCTAGTTCAGGTGACATTTCTCTTCTAAATTTGTTTTCACTCACAAATGAAGAGTAAATTAAGGGAAGTGCAGAAATACAGGCAAGATAGAAAATAATTAATTTACATGAAACTAGCCCAGTTTCAATGTTCCAGGCATCAAATAGAAGCTGCATAATTTCAAGTGTATGCATCAAGAGCTATTTCAAATTTGAGTATTTAGTCCAAGTATTCTAATAGGAAATGGTACTTGTTTTGGGAAAAGAATGTAAAAAAAAGAATTACTTTTGCTTAATTTAATGTATTACTCCTCAATCTAAAAAAACCGAAAAAACCCCAAAAAACAAAACCCCAAAACAGCAGCAAGATTAAGATAAATAAAACAACAAGAAATAGTATAATGAAGAAAAAGAAAAAGAAACATACTATCTGAATCTACACAAGAGTAATGATCTTTATCTGTATGAGAAATCTCTTGGATCTGTGTGATATCAGGATGCATCACATCATACAAGAGACTGAATATATTTTAATGCATTTTTAGTCTGACTCATGCCACTTATTCAATTTTAAATTCCCACTATATTAATTTTGTCCCCTGAAGAGATTAAAAATCTGTTTCTTGCGAATATATGCTTTGTTCTCTATGTTACATCTGTTCAGACCTTAACTTCAACACAAAGTTCAATGTTACTTTAATCATGAAAATGTGAATAGAACATTCCTTACAATGGATAGAGTTTTAAAAACTTAAGAGTTTAATGACTTTTTCCCCCCCCCTTTTGTGCTGCTTCAATATATACTTTTTTCAGTTAGTGTTCCTTTGTGGAACACTTTCTTTCTTCTGTGATATTTTTTTATCATTGAAAGGCTTTAAACTGATATTTTTAAAATTAAAATTGAAATGCATTGATTCAAGATTCTGCTGTAGTGAGCTGTAGAAACTGTATTTAAGTTGGGTTGTTCCCAAGTCTCCTCTCTAGCACAGGCATTTTGACTAGGTTATCTTTCAATGTGAAGTGTTTTGGCCAGGTAATTGTGTAATATTTTGCTTTTCTTCATCGTTGGAGAAGACTACAATCTCCTTGGGAGTATATTCTGGGAGACAGAATTGACCAAAAGAGAAATGGAATATAAAGTACCTGAATTATACATAAGGATAAACGGAGTGGTGATTCCCAATGATAATATTTTAGCTTCTGGGCATTTTTCCATGGATTAACTTAATTTTTTGTTGAAGAAAGTGCCTGCTGTCCAGAAAACTCTTGCAGCTAGTTTTCTGCACCAACAGACAAGGTCAATTTTGGTTAAAATAAAGGACATTCTTCTTCCAAAAGTTTGTGGGTTTTTTGTTTGTTTGTTTGTTTTTTTAAATCAGAATTTCTTCCATTACCCAATATATGTACAACCTTCTCTTGTTTTTTAGTTTTTACTTTTACAGAGATGTTTATAAGCTTCCTCATTACTTTTTGGGTTTATATAATGATTTACATAGATGCCTTCAATTAGGTTCCATTGATCTCTTCTTTACCTCTTTTAGTCATTGGTAGCCATATGCCAAAATTGTTGAGCCTTCCCTTATCAGTTATTCTTGGGCTGCATTTGTATTTCTCATCAGATACAACATCATCTCTGATTTTCATACAGGGGATCACCAAAGAGTCCAACTGGCTCCTGTACACCTATCAGTCAATGTTGCAAGTGCCCAAAAAAATTCAACTTGCCTGGCCATTTACTCTGAGTGCCATAGTCATGCCCTTGTTTGTTTCTTCCATGTCATGAGAGCAGACTCCCAAAATGAAGTAAGAGGCATTCTGCTCTAAGGCTGGCTTTTTTATATGATACTATACTAGTTCAAATATCTTCTCTCCATGTCTAAATTGAAATGTTTCAGTTTTGCAACACGCTTCTCTTGGTTCTATTGATTTTCCACACTCTGTTCATAAGTAATCTAAAAGTCTTTGTCTTCTAACGTCAAATGTCAGTCACCTTGGCTCATCTCTCTCACAAGCTCTGAAGTGAATGACTCAGGGGTATGTTCTCAGGACAGCTTGTAGTGCAAGCAAGAGATCTGAATGGGAGCTGAAGGACCGACAAGAGGGTCATGTCAGAACCCCTCTTACTGTGACGCCACACTTCAGTGTCGTGCTCCCTTTCCTCTGCACTGGGCCCAGAGCTGCTCACTTCTGCTGCACTCTTCAAGGGCTTTAGTTCTTCCAGAGGTCACCAAGAACTCCCATTAGTGAGCTTCATCTCTTCAGACTTTTTGTCCTGAGGATTTCTCTAGTGTAAAAGTCCCTTCATACTTCTGAGATACTTCCATTTTATTTTCTCATCTGCTCCCCCACCCCTAAGATTTGAAAGCCTTGTTACATGATGGTAGCCTACATACTAGAATGTGATTGCTTTGTCTTCTGACAAGTGCTTGAGAGAAGGGTAAGGCAATCCAAGCCTGCAAAGCTGTGAAATCTCAGAAAAACCATCTTGGGCAAGACGCTTGATTTCTTGCCTATAAGTGTTGTCCTATGTTTAATGTTTATGTTTAAGTTGCTGTTCACGTGCAACTTTGGATGTAGTAAGAAAACACATTCAGATGTTTCAGCTTATACTTCAATGACTGATTTAATATTTGATGGTTTTGGTCTAGGGTTATTTCCTTGCTCTTCCATGCAACGGAGAACTGAGTTGTGTTGGGAGAGGGCAGAACTGAGATATACTGCAGGTGTTGGAACAAGTCCTGTACATTTTTAGACATAAACCATTCCTGTTAACCCAAGTGTTTCTATGTGCAATTAATTTCACCAAAACATATAAGATTTTCTATGCAAACTAGCTTTAAAAGACACAGCAGGGAAATGTTCCGTCTTCAAGGCTGACATTGTAATACATTCAGAGAATTAACTTGACTGTTTTCTTAACTACACAAAATTCAGGAAGGTTCTGTTGACTGTTTTTTGGGTGAACAAACAGTGCTCCACTTTGTAGTTGTTTTCTTTAATATCAAGTCTTTCAATAGAAAAATAGATTTTTTTCTATGAGTCAGGATACATCATCTTCTGATGTTAATTAGGCAAATTCCATGGGGGTAAAACTTTCAGTAACTCAGTTACAGTTTCAGTTGCAGAGCTATTACAAAACTCTTTTTAAATATCCAATTTTTTTCTGGATTGATGTGCACAGAAATGATGTTCTTACACCAGGAAATAATTTTGCTCATCTTGTATGGGCAAGAACTGAAAACTACAGCTGTTTTTTTCCCCTTATTGCTGTTAATAGCAAACAAAAAGTTACCCTGAGTCAGCAGCAAACACAGAAATATTGTTGTGGGTGGCCAAAGTTTCTAACCTATTTTGAACTTAAAATTTCCCCTTCTGTGATAAAAATTAAATAAAGCATTGAAACAACAGGTTTCTAATGCACAGATATCAAGTGCTTGGTGGGATACACCATGGGAAAAAGAAGGAAAAAAAAAGAGAATCTTACCATTTAATATTTCAAAGAATCCTCTCATTCTTTTTCTTGGGGAGAAATACACAAATATTTCCTCTGAATCGTGTGCCAGTTGTTCACTGTACACATTAGAACCATAAATATATATAGCAAATACATTGAGACAAGAAAAAAAAATAGAAGAGGGCTATTGAAATTCAAATGGAAAATGCCTGGATGGAAAAAATGAAAATCTTGCTTCGGATAAAGAAAAATCCAAACATGAGAATTAAGTAATGGTGAACATAAAACAACAAAAACTTAATTCCTAGCAGAGCATAAATTATGACCAAAGTCTTCAGATGATAGAAATGTGAGTACAACTCTTTAGTCATTGATGTAATTCTAATTTTCAGCATCTCAATATGAAACACACTGAATTTCTTTCTTTTTTTAATGGAAAAAAAGCCCCTCCTTTCTTTGTGGAAGATTTTATTACAGATTTATTTTTATTTTATTTTATTTTATTAAGATTTTATTTTTAGTTTCAGAAAGTGGTTTTGAATTATAACAGTGTGACATCTGATTTTTTCTAAAGAAAAATGTTGCTATAGTCTCAACACTGGAATGAGGGAAAAAATATATTTATAGTTCACTGTTGCCCTCTTGTGGAAAAAAATAAAAATAAAGACGTGCGTCATAAACATAAAACCCAAATCAAGAACTGATTATTTAGATTCCAGTTCAGAAACCTCCATTCATCTCGTGCCCATAATTTGGATTCTGATTTGGTCCTTCAAGATAACAGTTTTTACTTTTGGTGCATTGTTAGCAATTGTTGTCTTTAAACAACTCCCGGGGTATTGGCCCCTGTAACATTTGACCCTCCAGAGTATCTAAGATGGCTTCAACCCTGTACCTGAAAGTCTTTTCAAATAAGAGTGACGTATTGCCACAATAAATATCTTTAAAAAGTAAATCCTGCTCTAAAAAGCAAGTCCTGCTGCTGCTCTGACATGTTCAGCAGCTCTAAGATGAGTCTACAACTGATGTTAAGAAGATAAGTGGCAAGGTGGTTGGAAAACACAAGTGGAACAAGAGATGACTAATGATGGAATTAAGCATAGAAATACATATAAACATCACTTATGCATTAAATAAATGTGAAAGAACATGGCTTGAAAATTTCACAAAATTTTCCAGACTTATTTTACTATACCGCTTTTTAAGATTATGCAGACATATTTAAAATGTACTTATGAAAGTGCTGAACTGACTTCTACTTTCTCCTGCTTTCTTTTTCATCTACCCCTCCAGGTGATGTGTCGAGGTCCTTCTAATTAGGACAAAGAGGGCTGTATCTCTAGCACTCAGTCTGTTGTGGTGCCTTTTCCCATCACATGGAATGCCATAGAAAGCCTCTCTAGATAAAGATAGGTGATGTGCTTTGCTGGATGTCTCTTACTTACTTCTTTGTCTGTCTAAGTTTGGCCATTGCACATTAAGATATCACAATACACTTAAGTTTTCTTTTGCTTTCTTTTAAAAGACTGGATTCTTAATGTCTGGAACCACTGCTCTGAGAAAAGAACATTTCCTTCTAAAGGTGACACAAAGCCAATATTTGTAGTGGGAGGACTATTTTGTGTACCATCTTCTCTAGGACTTCATATACTGTGGTGAATCATTCACTGTGGCCAGAGAAATGGTGCAAAAGAGGGTTTGGGTTTTACTTAACTCCCAGTTTCAACCTGGGAGACAGACTTGACTGTTACGTGAGTTTTTGGTTTTTGTTTTGCACGAGATAAATTTATTCTATAATTTCTTTTCCATTTTCTGTTACCAAAAGAGGTAATGAAGGTTCAGAAGTTTGGCACTGGGATGTCAGGTATCTTCTCTAGCTTCCACAGGAATCTCCCCTGGATGTAATGTTATAAACAGGATTTTGGAGTTGATGCCAGATCCCTTTTAACCACATGATTTAACTCTGGTAGAAATATTTCCCTCCCTGTATATTCCACCAGCTGCAGAGATCCAGTGCTCCAATAGTCAGGCCTGCACATTATAACAGTTCAAGCTGGAGGAGAAAGAAATTTGGAACTCTGCTTTTAGACGCTAGTCATGGATTAGCAATGCACTGAAACTGGTCAGATAATCCTTCATTTTAAAGGAAAAGAAACCGTCTTTTTGCTTTCTGTATATATTTCACAATCATTCTGACATCCTAGCAGTGGAAGCTTCTTAAAAGTCTGGATTAAGATAAAAAAGGAAAACAAAAGCCCCAAAACAAAACCTGTGAATATGTTAGCATTCAAAAACACATAATCACATAAGCGATTATATGCGGTGCTTTTTATTGAAGAGCTCTGGGAATCGGGGTGATTTCCACCCAAATCTGATTCTGACCATACATTTGAGGTGAACGTGTTTTATACTCTATCGGTATATAACTTTCATGCTAATTATCAAACTTATATTGTTCTATTGTATACACAGATTTCAGCTAAACATAGCCCCCTTTAAATTTCCAACATATTTTCTCACGATTCTTCTTATGGTTATATAATAATTACATTTAATTACTAAACAATCACCACATCTAACAATTATATCTTTTATCATACTGCTTATGCAGGTGCAGTGATCTGAGAAAACACAAGGCCTAATATTTTCAAAGACTATTTTTAACATTTTCCAGGGCTCCACAATCAAAATTTGTTTTTGATATTTACCCCTTACTGAAACTAATTGTGGTATGATCTTTCTCAAAAGGTGATTACAGATGGAGATGCTTAGCCCTGTAGCTGATTTCAAGCCTGGTTATACAATGCAGAATGAATTCCCAAGTATTAGATAAGGAAGGCTGTGATTCTCTTTGACAGGGAAAAAAGCCACTTATGCCGTGTCACCATAAGGGTAGGACCCATGGGAAAGAGCTGTTGAGAGCTGTGGAGGGGCACAGAATCACATCTGCTCTGTAAGCAAAACGATGTAGGGGTCATCTGACTCCTGAAGCCTAAGCTATGCAATCACTATACTCCTGTGTTTGCAGGCTCTGGTTGCTATTTATTTCTGTGCCCTACTACACTGACAGCATCCAATTTGCTACTTACAACACTGAAACACCTGAAAAATATTTTGCTTGTTTAAATGTGCTGACTTTCTGGCAACAGAGTTATTATATACTGAGAATAACCAGCAAGACAATGAAAAGAGCCTTTGATGTAGTCTCTAAAATGGAAAAACTCAAGGCAAGTATTTGATATTGGATCAAATTAAAAAAAAAAAAAGTTGTCCTTAGTGCCTACAGAGGAGTAATGTACTGCTGAGTATGCAGAAAACAAAAGACTGCCTATCCTTCAGAGTTCACATTTAATTCAGATCCTGAATGAAGGAGAGAATTTCACATACTAGAAGTGAAATACCCAGCTGAATATCAGTTTTTAGTTTATTAGTATTTAGTTAGTTTTTTGTATTAGTATTTCTCTGGCATAGGATTGATGACCTCAGCAAACCCTAGCCTGTGATTTTTGGAGATATATACAACCATCGTTTGGGCTGAATGGTATTTGGTGTTTTCCACAGGATAACACAGAACTGAAAATAAAAAGCATGTAAGATAAAGCAGAAAGCTAAAAGAAAAGAATAAAAGAAAGGAAAGAAAGTTAGGAATGCCCCTCTGCTGGTTGTTGACACCAAACCTGTGATTTTTCTCAAATATAGTAAAAATGTAAACCACCACTTGATGTCACCATTTGTCTGTACCTGAGCTGTGCAGCTCTTCAGGAAATATTGCTGAATGAACGTCACAAAGAAATTATAAATTCAGTTAAAATATTTAGAGACCTATTATGATGTTAAGTAATCACCATCTATTTTTTGGTCCCATTCAAAATAGTACTAGAAGTACAGGCACATTGGATTTAGAGCACTATAAAGACACCATGAGAAATAATTTGAAAGGTGCTGTTTATGATTAAAATCTGTTCTGATAAGGAAATTTGCAATAACCAGCAGAGTAAGTCTGATCATTGCAGTATGTCATATAAAAATTACTACCATCCTCCTGCAGAGTGAAAAGAAAGAGTACATGAACAGAAGAGTCAATGACTCTAGCAACATGAAATTAAGAACTGTAAGGGTTACTAAAGGTACAAGAAAGGTATTTTCTAAAAAAGTTGGGATCCTGTTTCCCTTTTTTAGGCATCAAGAAAAATATTCTGTGCTCAAATTTCCTTTCTTTCTAACAAGCATGATGAGGCTGACTTGCAGTGTGTTAGTTCTGAATGTCTGTTCATTTATTTAGTGGTCTGAAGAGGAATTTGGCAGCTCAGGTTGAGGTGTAATTTTAAAGGAATATTACTGTGTATAAAATAGTGCTTGCTATTAACAAGTTGTCTTTTCTCAGTAGATGCCACACTGTAAAACTAGAATTGTGTCTAAATTGAGTGGAAGTGGTCACAGCACCAAGCCTGAGAGAGATAAAGAAGTGTTTGGACAACAGTCTCAGACACAGGGAGTGATTCTTGGGGCTTTCCTGTGCAGGGCCAGGAGTTGGACTTGATGATCCTTGGGGGTGCCTTCCAACTCAGCATATTCTGTGAACATATGAACTGGGTAACCTTTAATTCAGACAATACTGTAGGTGATAAAACATTGTGTACAGGACAGAAGTAGGACAGAGGTGGAATTTCCTAGCAGCTTGAAGCACCAGGATGCACGGTACAGCTATCCCTTGGCATGAGCTTTATCAGTTCTTTACATATATTGCATGAATCCCCTTATTCATATTTTACCTGAACTTTTAGACTGCTGTAATTTTTTACCTCCCATCTAGGCATACTCTGAGGCACCAAGCACTGGTTGAACCAATTGTTCAGTTAATATGGTACATTCTTATGGCTGTGTTTGGATACTCATCATGCTGCACGTTCTCTCCACAACAGCACTGCCCACAGCTTGTGTAGGCCTGTACACCAAGAGGTCTATACAAACATTGTTCTAATGCATGAATTATTTTAGAATATATAAGAAAACATAGTAATTCTGGATTTCCCATCAATTTTCTGTCTGCTCATCAGTCATAGGCTAATGCTGTCCTTTTCTTTGTTTGTGTGGTTGCAATCACTGAAGTAATTCTTTTCCAGGTCTGGAAGGAAACAAGGAAAATGTTTCCCAGAGAGGTTCCCAAGCAACTCTAGCACTGGGTACATGCTGAATATGTGAAATTTGCTCTGAAGTAAATGGAAATTGGAAGTGCTCGGGAATTACTAGTATTTTTCCTTTCGCAATGCTGAACGAATAAGCTAATTCTATCCAATTTCAAGCTCCTTTCAGCATAATAGTTTCAAAATTGAAGCTCAGAGTTTATCACTTGACTCTCATTTCAATAAAGAGAGGCTAAAAAATCAAAATGGTCAACGGGCAGTAGGAATAAATTTAGTTAGCAAGCAAAAATAGAAAAGTGAAATAGAGAGTAAAAAGCAAGTTCAGAGTTTGAAATAGGGCTGGCAGAAAAATGGAATAAAGGTACAGTATAATACATACACATAGGACACATACACTATTCCTTTGGGAAAGAAGTTGTGAGCTTTTGTAGTCATAAATAAATACTCTATGTTAATACATGGGCTTGTATTTGATAAAATAAATAGATTGTACTTTAAAAAATACTATTATTATTTGACCCAATATAATTTGTGCATTAATTTAATAACATTGCTGTATTCTAAATAGCTCTCTAATCTCAGCAAAATTAAACATTCAAAAAGCATCAGACTCCATATTTTTACATATTATATATTATTTGTGGTGATTTGACAGGAAATATGTTTTCTGGGATGCTATGGTTAGGCCAATGGATCCTCAGATTTTAATATTGGCACCTAATGTGGCCATTGGGACATTGGATCTGCCTCTGAGAACACGGGGTTAAAGCAGGGCTCTCGCCTGGGAGGCTCTCTTGGGTTCTGGTCAGGGAAAGGTTCAGAGCTCCCTGCCCGGCTGCGGGCTGGGTGGGGCAGGGGCAGCCATGCGGCCGGGTGAGGTAGGCCCAGGGGCAGCCATGGGGCCGGGTGAGGTAGGCCCAGGGGCAGCCATGGGGCTGGGTGAGGTAGGCCGGGCCCTGGACAGAAGGGAGGGGAAGGCCCCTGCAGGATGGAAGGGCGGAAGAGAGAGAGAGAGACACCGGGAGCCATCGGGCAGCCCCCCCCTGGGAGACAGAGAGAGAGAAAGAGAGCCAGTGCCTGGGGCTGGTACCTTGAAACTTGATAAACATGGGCCTGTGCCAGCAGCACGGCTGGGACAGAGAAGAAGGGGGGGGGGGTGCAGCCGGCCGCTTGTAGGAGCTTTTAACCCCTTTTCGGACAACGAAAACTTCACAGAACATTGACCTTTCCTAGAAGATAGAGTGGAAGATGAAGGAAATGGGCAAGTGTGAGAGAGGTCTGGGCAAGTGAGAGATGTTGGAAGAATAGAGAAGAATCTTAGTGGGAAGAGATGATGGAGAGGCTTTTGCTGGACTCTTTTTGTATAGCCATGGACAGAACCATGTTCCTTGTGATACAGGGACTGCATTCTAGGGGGAGGCAATGCCTCAGGACCAAGAGGGTTTGGTGTGGGTACCCCTCAGCCCCAGGAGGTGAAAAATATGGGGGGGGACAGATGTCCCAAAAGTTGAGACTGTGCCTTTTTGGAGCGGGACGAAGCATCCTTAAAAGTCAACCCTAGAAGCAGCTCTGGTCCGTGTTCAGTGGTGAGAGCACTGGACATGAAAGGAAGAGGTCACCATTGGCAGAAGAAGGACTCCTTCTCCTCTTGATGAACTGAGGATTGAGTATTCTGAAGGGTGGTGCCAGACTGAGAGTCGATGATTTGGGGGATGTATTGTATTGGGAATTTGGTGGGGAGGAGGAGGAGATGTATTTGTGAAGTTTTCATTTTCCTTGTGTGTGTTCTTTTTTTTTCTTTCCCTTGTAGTTTAGGTAATAATTTTTTTTTCCTAAGTGGGAGCCTGCTTTGCTTATTCCTGGTCACATCTCACAGCAGAAACCAGGGAGAGGGTATTCTCATGGAGGCATTGGCATTGTACCAGGGTCAAACCATGACACTGTATTATGTGATAACATAGAAGAGCTGTCCTAGAAATTCAGACAAATAAATCTGGAATTTGAGAGGCAGTATCCCAGACATCTTATATATTCATATGTTTTTTTACATTACCTCAAAAAATGTTAACAAAAATATCTGATTCTTAGACCTTACCTTCAGTATGACTGAATGTATACATGTAGATACATATACATTTAAATGTAGATATATGTACATTTTTATGTAGATACATGTACATTTTTATATGGGCATAAATATGTATATATTTTTATATATATATATAGGTATACATATATCCATGTATGTTGATATATATATATATATATACATATATCCATCCACATTTAAAGTGCTTGGGTAGTCACTGGGGCAAAATGTAATTCTTTTTTTTAATTTTTTGAAACAGATTTTTCATTTACTCATTACTCATTTAGCAGGGTCAGCCAGAGGTAAATTCATGATTTTTTTGTCTGAGTAACTAAACTGTGGTGTGGGGAATCTCATCATCTATGTTGCCTAGGGAGAATATTAATTCAGCTATGGGTAGAAAACAGGAGGAGCAACGTGAAGTTTAACTTATGATTCCCCCATTTTCAGCTGCTTCAGAAAATGTGTCATTGTGAAATGGAGAGGTATTGACAGGAATGAGCATTTTTCAGGATTGGTGCTTTTGTTCAGGGATGAATTCTGTGCATCAGGGCAGCTTCCAGAGGGCTTGTGACCCAACTTTAGGGTGTATATAGCTTTAAAACTGTCATCCAGAACAGCTCAGCATCTCCATTTGCACTGTAAAAATAAATAACATACACAAGGTGAATGCAATATCCCTTTCTTTGCACTCCGAATTGTGTGAAATCTACTTAATCTCTTTCTGGTGGCAACAAGGCCACACAAATATTAGTTCACCTACTGTGTCCTTCCTCTCACAGCTGAGCTAATGGATTGATGGAAGAGGAAGTGGGGAGGTCATTCAAGACTTTTAGTATCCTGTTACAATGCAAAGGCATGTGAGTGAGTGGTAGGTTTTGTTTGCTGATGGTGCTCCCAAATGGATTCAATATTTTCCACTTCCATGGGTATCCCTGACTTTGGTTTCTACTACAGGACAAGGTGCACAGCCATAACAGAGTCATCACATTAGGGCTGAACTGCAACACATATTATTCCCTATCTAGTTACTATCTTTGTATTTGCTTTTCAAATGAAAATTCTGCTAGGATCATTAAAAGAAGAGTGAAGCCAAGTAAACAGCACTATTTTGTAAGCATTCATGTGCATCTAACACAGAATCTGCTTCGTCCTGGTAGATGACATACATGCTTTCTGTTAAAAGTCAGAAAATCATAACTGTACAAAGGTTTTGAAAAAAGCGGTGTTGGTTCCCAGAGATGTATAAAAAAAGGAAAAATATGTTTGTTGCTGGAGGATTTACAAAGTTTGGAATTTGGTTTCAGTCTAGATGACACCAAGGAATGACCCAGCTGTTCTGATTCACAGACAGTCTGTATGAGTCTTCGACACACAGCAGACCTGTCGGTGTTCCTGGAAATAAATCATGCCCCAGAACTGTTTGAATTCACGTTTGTCAGAGGCTGCCAAGACAGCAACAAGTTACAGAACATTAAGGACAGGCACACAGTATGCTAAAGACAGAGAACTCAAGAGCTTAAATGCCATCCCTAACACTTGTGAAGAAGAGATTGTGCTGACCCAGAAAATCTGAGGCCACACACCAACATGAGGGGATTGACTGTTTTAAACAATACATGTTGTTCTTCAGGGTCCTATTGATTGTGGGAATAGAACCAGTTACTGGAAATTTAGATCATTTTATGAAATACCAAGCAAGGCAGACAAAGCAAAAAAGATACAGATATTTGCTATAGGCTCAGATCTCTTCATGGAATCCCATGACAAGCAGTGTGCTGATGAAGGACTGACTGACATACTTCAGCTTACCATGAATTTAAAGAATAACAGAATTGGGTAGGCAACACATCTGACATAAAATGAAAATTCCAGAGGGCTGGGATGCCAAAAGCATTCTGGATTCTGCTTTTTAGTGAGAAAAAGCTTACAAATTTATCCTGAAAATCTGTGAATGAACATGCAAAGGAGCAAATCAAGGATTGTTGGTCCATTCCTTTGTTCTCAGAACAAATATTCTTAGTTCTCCAGGACATATAAGAAAGATGATTATTAATAGCTACCACAATTACCTTGTTCAGAACATTTTGCCAACCCTATGTCATAATACTTAATGGGGATAGGTAAAAGAAAGGATATTGGCAGAAGCTGGCTGAAAGGAAGAAAAGACACATGGTTACCATACAGGCTGCCTGTAAGTGCACTAATGATAAGCAAAACAGATAACTCAGCTTCCACAGAACCTTGAGCAGCAAAACATTTTCTATATTCTTCAAAACACAAGGGAAGGCTTTAAATGTTTTGGACAGACTTTATCAATAAATCCAGTCTAAAAAGAATCTGACATCCAGCAGTCACATACTCTGTCAGGTATGCCAAGAGCAAAATGGAAACCATTGATTTGTTTGTCACCGAGCTTCCCTAGGTAGCAAATTTTTCTGAGTCTTAGATGTGCAGAGATGATATTATATAGGGACCAAATAAATGAAAAGTGAATTTTAACTAGAGACAATTTCTGTGAACAGGAAATGTCAGAGAATTCTCTATGTACCACATGGGATATGATGCTATGTGCCTTTTTTTTTTCCCCCTCTAAGGACCATCCTTCAGAAATTAAGAGGAAGAAGATACTGTAAATCACTTATGGTGAGATATGGGACTTTCTGAAGGAGGCAAATATTTTCACTGATTTTAAGAAGAGTTATGTTCACCTTTAATAGAGATTTTAATTACTGACAAAGACTGTTCTGCCTTATCAGAACAACTAAAGACACACCTTTGCATGAGCATCCCCAAGTGAACACACTGAGTATTTGAAGCAATTTTTCTGACAGGAGGAGAGAGCTCTTACAGTGCTAGGGCTTCAATAGAAAGGACTCTCTGGGATATGAAGTACTCAGCATTTTTAATAAAGCTCAGTGCATCATTATTAGAGGAGTTAGTTCATTTAGATCTCAAATTCTTTGTTAGCAGTGCTTTAGGTAGTTTTACATTTACCCATGTTGTTTTGGTTTTTTCTCTGCCAGACAACTGTCAAATCTAAGTGTTTCATAAAGCAGTAACCTATGAGCAGCAGTTCTTTTGTGTCTGATAATCTGAAAACAGTTTTTCCAGCATGTGGCATTAGATTTATTTAAATGACTTTGGTCGGTCATAACCATACAATGTATTTATCCTTGCAGAAAACTTTCACAAGTGCACCTAAGATATCACTGTTTCCTTTACTTTGGTTATCCACACATTTTGCATCACATGACCTGCTTTGAATCCAATCTCTGCAAAGAAACCTAGCAGCAGAGATAATACTTAGTGATGGAGTAATTACTTCACAAAGATTTTGGGAAGTAAGGAGGATCTTTAAAAGCAGAAACAAAAGGGGAGAGTTTTTTAGAGGGTACCTATGGCATAAATATGGTGACTGATGAAGGAAAGGGGTGTGATATTGGCTGACAATTGGACAATGTGAAGTGTTCTCTCCTTTATTAAGATGATGATGGTTTTTGATGCCATTTTTGCCCTTATTGGTCTCTATTTTTTCCCAGGAGATCTTTCTTTTAGCTTTGAACTAGTTAGGAACTATGTAGGAATAAAGTGTATTTTCTTTTGGATCAGAATGCTATGACAGTTTGCGGAAAGCAAATGCAAAAGAGAGAGGAGCTGTGAAATTTCCATCTCAAAAATAATTGGCTTTCAGAAAAAGAATCTTTGTGGGCAACAAATGGTGAAGATGTTGTAAGTAATAATAGGAAAGTCAATGGTATTGTGAATAGGAGCAGAGTCTGGAAAAACATGCTTAAGGAGCTAAGGTTGTAACTGTAATAAGATGCTGATGGACAAGGTCAGTCTAATCCTATGTGGAATAAGGTAGGGAAGGTTTTTTGCATTTTTTACTTCTGTTTTTCCTCTTATTAACTTCAGAAACACAATCCCAAATGACAACCATACTTTAAAATAAAATTTAATATACTGTCTTAAAAGTAAGTTCAGAAAAACCTTTTTGAACTGAAATGTTAATTTTAATGCAACATGAAACAGACAATGTGGATACTGGATTTCCCTCTTGCTTTGTTATATCCAGCCACATCTCAAAGATTTTTCTATAGTGTTTTCTTGTCTGAATATTAATAGTGTTTGATTATAAACCTCAGCAAGTGTATTTAATGGAATAATGCCAATTATGTTGATTTTTATGACCAATAGGAGAAATTAATGTTAGACTGAACTTCTGTATAAAATAGCCTGAGATCTGAAAACATAAATATTTTTATCACTTTCATTCTTGCTGTCAAGCTAGAATACTAACTTTGGTGCAGGATGAAATATTTCAAAACACACAAATTTGGATTCCTGTATTAACTGTTTCAGTCATTAATTACATTTCACAGGAATATTCCTTCTGGCCCTAATTTCATGCTTAATGTCATTTTCACATATTTGACTCTCCTGAGTTCTTGGTTTGTAAGATTCTTCCTACCACAAACCCATTCCCTGACTTGACTTTTAAGGACCATGATCAAGTCCCCTCTAATTCTCCTGCTGTTATGAACAATATGCTTCGCATATAATTATCCAAAAGCAAATCCCCAAAGATCCAAATCAATCTTTCAAACTATTTCTATATCTTCATGATTTTGTTGAGATTATTAAAATGAGAACAGAAAGCTGTGACATGAAGTGTCTGTACATCCTGTGTGGACAAGACTTTGAGTCTTGTTCGAATGTTAGCACTACAGAAACACTCATGCTAAACATGCACACAATTATGAAAACCAGACTCCCCATTTCCAGTGGTTTCTACTACATGCCTTTACAATTAACCATTAATTTAACACTTGTTTGTGTCTGTGATAATGAAAATTCATAATTCATACATAAGTTTGCAATGGAGTTCTTATTTTCCACTTTGGTTTTCGTTCAGCTACATTTAAGTGTCTGGTGTATGGTTATTTATGTTGAAAGGTCCAAAAATTTAACTCCTTTTTGAAGTCACGTATGTTTTAATAATGGCATTGAAAAGGACAAAACTGGGCAACTAACATTATTCTTCCTCATTGTGTGGGATTCTGAAATAACTATAATAATGGCATATATTTTAAATTGCTTGCAAGAAAAGGTATGCCAGCAAGAACAGTAATTAGAAAGATGTGGGGTAGAAGTCATGTCAAGATGAGTGGACCATACAAATTTGAAAGAAAAAATATGTTTTATAGTAAAAAGGAGTCTGGCAAAGCACTATAGGAACTTATTAAGGGAAAATTGCTAGAGGGGCCTAAATAATGAGGAGAAGTAAAATCCAATACTAGTAGAGTGCATGGTCTTGTTACACTTTGTCTTAGATTCTTTGGAATGCAATGATTATCTTTCTGGAAATGGATCAATCACCCCCAAGGCAGCCTATTGTACATGAAGAAAACCATTCAGTGAGCAAGCAGCTGCAGTAGCAATATATACTACCCTTTTCTATGCTAATAATTTTAATTGGACTATATATTTTCCTCAATATTGCATTTTTCCTCTGACTTTCCATTGCATTTGCATTTAATTCATTATTTCTCAAGCATCATTAGTAGGGAAAGAATTTTTGAAAGATGTCATTGGGCATAACGTCAGAGATAAAATGACCATTTTGTTTTCATAAGGTTTGTAAGTAGGTCAGCTCTGCAAACCAGCAAGCTTGGCAAAGCAAACTGCAATGGCAAGGCTATGGCTTCATTAGTGCCTGAAATATCAGGATCCCATCTGCACAGATAGGAATGCAGAACTGGAGCTGATGAATTGGGAGTTCTCCATGTTGCTTGCTAGTATCTTTGGTGTTTCATCAAGGAACCCATGAACAGCGGGGTCAGCAGTGGATACTGTAATGCACAAAGCCCTAATAATTACTTAGTCAAGGTCACCTTAAGGCAATTAATTACATCTCTTAGCTAATAAAGACTGAATAATTTCAACAAATTTTCTGTGGGAGTTTGGGAAACTCTTTGCACTCTTCAGTTTGCAAATTATCAGATCTAGCATCTGGGCTTCTAGCTTGTAACGTGTTGCAGTTTCACAGCTAACCTTTCAGTTTAACAAACTATGGCAAATTCCTTTATTGTTTCATCACATTTGGGTTTTCACTAGGAAATGATGGTATATTTGGTTTAACTGAAGATAATATTATGATGTGCCTGTGATGAGAACAATAATGGTATAAAATTGGTCCTTTTTGTTTAATTGTTTTGTGTTTATGGTTCTCTGCTGTATCAGGTTAAGGTAAAACACTTTTATTGGAATTCACAGTATTGATTGTTTTCTTGCTTAGTCTACTTTATATCTTTATACTGAAAAGATAAAGAAAGAAAAACTGTATCTAAATTTTAAGCAGATTATACATTTCTTCAGATCTTTGAAATTCAAATGGAGTCTTCTAATTCACATTAATTGCATCAATTAAAACACTTAGAAGGATAACAAATCATTAGCTACATGTACCAGACTATCCAAAACATTTCTAAGCAATGTAGATCAGCACGTCTTTAGTCATAATGTTGAGAAAAATACCAAAGCTGATGTACCGAAAACAATTCTTACAAAAAAATTCTTGCATAATAAATCACATCTAGTCTACAATAAAATCATTAACCACTGATCTGTTCCTCTGCTCTGAAGTGTAAATCACCCGTAATGTTGACTTATTTTAAGTCCGTTTGCATATAAAGTGAAAAAAGATTTAGTGGAAGTCTAATGAGAATGAAAATAAACTCCTATCTATATCGTAATTCATTTGATAGAATGCATATATGTTGCAAGACTACATAAAAAATCCCTAAGAAGATAGATCTATCTCAGAATGACTTCTTATGATCTGCTTCTTATTTCATGCACATACTAAAATATAAGATTTGCAAAACTCCTTGTGTTAAGATTCCATTGAAAGTGTAATTTCTTTAGTAAAATAAAACATAGCTTTCATTTAGCCTGACAATGTTGGCTGAGGAATATGGAATATTAGTTTCAGTAAGAATGCATTGGTTTCATTGTAAAATAAGGTTTCTTTGGTATCAGCCCTGGAGAAATGTATTGGTTTCAGCTAAAATGTATTGCAATGCTTTCACTAAAACATACAGACATTATAAAACTGTATATTGGTTTCAGTAAAAAATGTATTCTTTCCAATGGATTCATGAGGCTTTCAGCAAGAATGTATTGATTTCATTAAAATGTGCAGCTTGAGATAAACAAAAATTCAGTTAAAATTCATTGGTTTCTGTTAAAGCTCATTGACTGAAGTGAAGAACATTCTACACTGGTTTTGGACAGCCTTAGGGTTTTTTAAACAGTGAGTGGAGAAAGACATATAGGTAATTGTAAAGGTAATTGTAAACAAACTCTATTCTGTAACATCTAAAGATGTAGACATGCTAAATAAATTAGATTTTTATATTTCCATCTCATTTGCATCTGCTGCTCAGCACAGGCATAAATATTGATACAGAAAAAGCATGACACCCTTAATTCTGATGAATAGTTTTTTAATCAGGTGTAGGTGTGAGCTGTAAGATTTCTTTAACCTGTTTAGTAATAATTTGTTTTCCTATGACCAGTTTTTGACCAGTTTGCATTAAATCAAGTTTGACATTTTCCTGCTTTATTTGCAACAGATTATTTTTGCCTTTTCAGCAATGCCAGGCATTCAATGGCAAAGATGTTTATAAATATCATGAACCACTCCTTTTGCCAGTCAACTAAATCAGGGAAAATACATTTGGTTGCTGTGACACCTCTTTTTTTCTGAGAAAGTTTTTATATTTTAATATTTTAAATAACTTTACATTTTACTTTTATGCATAAGTGCTACCACTGACTTAGAGAAACATGCATGAATAGAACTGAACAATCCTTGCTACATGGAGTTCATTGCTGTCCCACTTTGGAGCATTATCCTCTCCCTACACTGACGTAGAATTCCCATGCAAAATGTGTTTAAGTACACCTGAAGTGTAATAAAGTTTCAACTACTTAAATTTACTTCTGTAATTAAACAGAAGAAAGCAGGAATGATCATATTGGACTTAAGAATTAGTCTATCTTGCTTTAGTCCCATGTCCTACAGTTGCAAACATGAAAAATGCCTAGACATAGCCAGAAGAATCTCCAATAAATCATACGCATTTAAAAAAAATTGTAAAAAAAAATAAAAGTTATTTATTTTTATGTATATTTATTTTATTTTTGGTGTAGTTTCCTTGTAACTCTGTACAACTTCTGCTGCAAACATGCATTCACAGCACCCATGGCAAGGAGATCTGCAGCTGATCCCCCCCCGCCCCCCACCATCCCCCAGAGAACTTTATTCTTTTTGGATGTTGGTTTGTATGTGCAGCTTGGTTCTTGTTGCTTTTACTTTTTCCTCGAATCATAGAACCATAGAAAGGTTTGTGTGGAAAGGAACCTTAAAGATCATCTATTTCAATCCCTCTGCTAGGTGTGGACAGGGACACCCTCTGCTAGTTATGTCCTGATCTGGAAAACAATGAGTTATCTTTTTTTCCCTGCAACTCACAGTTTTGCAGATTCCTGCCACATATGTCTTCAGCTGTCCTTTTTCTGATAAGAAACCTATTTTATTAAGCCTCTCCTTGTATGAAAGTTGCTTCATAGCTCTAGTTTTACTTATTGCCCTGTTTTCTGTTAATTCTGCTAGATCATTTTTAGTGATGTGGGGACAAAAACTGCACACTGCACTCAGAAAGCTTTGGCTCCATAGGTTTGTCTAGTATCATAGCAAATTGTCTTTCATATATTTCTGTTGTAAGCCCAGTCTTATGCATCTTGGAAATGGGGCAACCTAACTCAGTTTTCCAAGTGTGTTTTATTTTCAAATGGTTTCTCTCCCACTGTTTTGTAATAATGTAGTACCATTGTAAACATTTAGATTTTAGATATCTCTTTTCATCTCTCTTGGCAGATGTAGAAAAACAAGATATCAAGCTGTGGTAGAGGAGTTAAGATTGCCAATCTGAAAGGTAATAGTTCTTCTGTTCAAATCTGCAGCAGCAAGAGGATGGACCTGATTGCTTCACAAATCAATGCAGTTTATCAGCACTTTTATACCTTGCTCTGATGTCAAGGGTCAGCAAGTCACTCTAAGAAAGAGGGGTTTTGCAGCCTTCTCAAAAGAATGAGTCAATAGTTGCTCCTTTTAATTCCCAGGGCCCTGGCTTGGTACAGAGCTTTGGAAGTGCAATAGATAACTTGTGAGAGGAATGAACTGCACAGGTAGGTGACATCAGAAAACATTTTTCATGTATTGAATTACATAGCATCCATGAAGAAAAACTGAATTGACTAAATTGGCTCAATATGAACATTGTTATTAGCAGAGCAAACACAGTGCCTGGAAAGAGCAGTGCTGAAGGGCACAATTTCAAGCTCAGTTTCTGACTGCCACTGGAGCTGCTGCTTGCTGTGCCATCAGCTATGCAGGGGCCATCCCAGTAGTAAGCAATTCCCATTGCAAGTTTCACAGAAGCTGAATTGGTGTCAGCATTGACCTGCACAAATCTATGCTCTAGTCTCCTCCTATGTATTTATAAAATGTATTTATTATATTTATATTATATTGTTCACATCTAATCTCTTGTAATCTAAAAATTCATGGTTAAGCAAAAGGCATTTTGGCTTAATAGCAAGGCATATATCTCCCTTTGTTTATGAAATTTAAAGCTTTCACAAGAACCTGGATTTTCTTGCAGTAGTTAATGACACAGCAGGGCTGTACATCCTGGTCAGCTGAGCTGGAATCAAAGGACTAAGGTACAGAAATACAGCCAAGATATTTTCCCCACAGAAAATATCATCATAGAAGTTACTTTTGCTAGATTCCCAAATCTTTCTTAAAGTAATAGTCAGTCCACCTTGCTGATTAACCCAGAATGAAAATTTCCTAGGCCATTGGATTCACTGAATGTCTGACTCCATTTATGATAATGTTGAATGTAATAACTTTCAAGTATAATTCTACTGTGAATGAGAATATTCTTAGATCACAACTTTGCTATTTTGCTAAGAACTTTGCCTCTGATTGCTTCTATTTTTCTGATGTAAACTTATTAGCAACTGTAAAACAAGTTCTCTAAAATTACTGGAAGCAGAAGCATCCAGAATAAGTTCAGATAGGGCAAGTTGTAATCAAATTCACTATTGCTTTGAAACCCTAGTCATATGCTGTTTACTTAGAAAGCTCATAGCTTTTTGGAAAGTTATAGCTTTGGTAAGATCTGACAAGTATACAACATTGAAGAACAGTTGGGAATAGAAAATACAATTTAACAAACAAAGTCATGTATCTTACTAGTTATTTTATGAAAGTCCTTCAGCAAGTTGACATACTTTCTGGACAAGTAGAAGAATAGGAGCTACTCGATATGTCAAGTTCATTCAAACCAACAATTGTTTTTAAACACAAACTACTTTGGCAGTTTTTAATTAGGTGCGCAGTCTCCTAGAAGGAAAAATTCCCCATATCTAAACAGCTGGGCATCTCAGTGGGATGTAGGGTTTTTAAACCAGGACATATAAATATGCTAAACCAAATCAGGGGGAAATATTTTTTTTTCCACAGCTCATTCTGGAAAATGCACTTAACGAATCAGAGTTCATCTTGTCAAATCCTGTGCCCAGAGAAATGAAGACAATTGCATTGTGTGATTCAAATCACAGTTATCAATAGAACAGCCATGGATGCAAATTTCCATTTTATCAGTTATGCAAAGCTATGAAGAGGAAGGTCTTTCTCTTCCATGGTCCAGGACCAACCACATCACCTGCTAAAGAAGAGGGTCTCTTCTTGTGTCAAAATATCTTGGCAGTGGGTCAGCTGTACAACACATTTGCCTCAATCTTACTCACCCTCCATGTGAAACTTTTGTGTGACTGAGGCTGTGTGTACAGGCACTGCAGTAGAAGCTTATAGAACAAGAGTTGTTCTTGCCAATTTTTATTAAAGTAAAATAAGGACACACAGATGTAAAAAAGCTTTAGTACTAATTGGTAAAATATTCCCCAGAGGAGAAACTTGTCTGTGAGGAACCCCACAGCATAGAATTAAAAAAACAAACTGAAACTTCACAGGCACATTAGGCATCTTTCACCTGCAGGAAAGATGAAGTCCAGTTGCTGGGGACCGGGAGAAAAATTAAGCAAGAGCAACATTGTGCAACACAGTCAGCGATGGGTGGGAAAAACAGCTTTGAGCCAGAAGAGTCTTTCATTTTAATGGCAGATACTGAGGTAAAAAAAGTATGGTAGAAAAGAGAATAATTATATTATTGATAATAATTATAATGATGATGATAATGGTAATAATGCTTAGAAGCCCTTAAAATTAAAACCAAACCACCTTCTGTAAAGTGCAGAGCTGCAGTAAAGAGAGATTTTATTTCCTCATAGAATGGCTACAGATTCTTTTTATTTGCTGTAATGTACTCTACTTATATTTCTCCCTGGCTCCATTTAAACTCTTCCCTGTCTGGAGTCTTTGGACAGGTTTTATCTGAAGAAATAAAACAGAATAACCTTTTTCCTGCTGAGGAGATTCCTATACTGCAGTGACATCATTAACCATAAAGCACTCTTACACATTTCACACCTGGATGTCTTAAATAGAGGATGAATTAAATCATGTTTCCAAATCAATTTCTCCTGATATTTACATTTCACTGCTGCAGTAATAGGAAGACTGAATCCATTTAAAGTTCTCTTATCCACTGACTGAATGACATATATTTACCTTAGAAAAAAATAGTCTGGATTACTGCACTCCTTAAAAGAGCTCTCCCACAAGCCCCTGGACAGTGTTTCAAACTCTAGAAATTCATCTGAAAGAACAATTACTTGGATAAACTGTGGTCTCTGTAGTATTCAGGTGAAAAGGGCATAAACAGGCCAATACCTCATAGTACTGTAAAGAAAAGCTTCCCTTTTTTTCTGCCTCACTGAGAAAGAAATACTATTTTATATTTAGACCTTTATTTATCCATTGGAGTTTCTCATGAAAATCATATTATACAGAGTATTTTTTCACTCAAAACACTACAGACACTCTCATATAAAAAGCATCATGCTTTAGTGTTGCAGTGTGATGCCATTTCCTGTTTCACCTATCCCAACCCCTCAGATGTGCCAACTTTTCCTTTCCCCTTTTGCTCTCCTGCTGAGAGCTGTCCATCAATCTTAACATTCCAGCAGGGTCGTGGTGTGGTTGGCAGAAGTTCAAAAGATGCCCCTCAGGTCTGGGCTCATTGGCCTGTCCAAGTCCATCCCTTGAGCCTTCCCCTCCTCCCACCTGGTTGGCCCTCACCTGTCCCTTCCCCTCCCCCTGTCCCTGGGCTTAAAAGGAGATGAGACCATGCGGTCGCCATTCTATTGGGAGCTGTTTCAGAGGTCTACCATCCTGCAATAAAACCCTGGATTAAGACTCCATGATAGAATCCTCTCCTTTCTCTTCACTGTCGCCTGAAACTTTTCCACCAGAGGTAAACTGAGTTCCTACTATGCCTGGATTTGTTCTGAGTGCCCAGCTGCAGCACCCAGCTGGCCAAAGGTATCTCTGAGGTGAAACCCCACAGCTGCCGCCTTTGGTCCAGCAGCAAAGGTCAGACGGGGCCAGGCACGTCCCACCTGGAAATATTGGGATTAATATTCCATACTTTAGCAAAGCTTTTTCTTGCAATATCCTCCTGAACAAAATGTCCAGCATGAAACTAGACATGTACACCATGTGGTGGTGGCTCAGTTCCCAGAGAGTTGTAGTCCCTGAGTTAACACCTGACTGGTGTCCAGCCACTTGTGGTGCTCGTTCACGAGGGCTCACTTTGAGAGCTGGTTCTCTTCAATGGTTTTATCAGTGACCCGGACAGAGGAGTTGAGTGTACACTAAATGTATTTTCTGGTGATGTTAAGTTAGGAGGACTTGTTTAGCCCTAGAGGCTAGAGAGGCCCTAAGATAGATCTTGACAGATCAGAGAGGCTTTACAGTTAGATCTTGCTAGATTAGAGCACCAGGCAATCACCAACCATGTGAAATTTAACAAGGACAAATGCTTGATAGTGTATCTGAAGCAGTGTAATCTGGTTGGTGTACATGCAGACAGGGGTACATGAGGGTGCAATGCGATTTGACCTGGCAGCTAAAAGAGCCAACCCTTGTGTAGGGTGCTGTAAATATTTTGATCACAGATCAGAAAGGGTCATTGGCTACTGTTCTCATTGTTGGTGCAGCCTCACCTGTGTGCTGTTTAGACTTCCACAATATAGGAAAGATACAGACAAATTAGAATATGTCCAAAAGAAAGCTTGAAAAATATTGAAGGAACTAGAGGACAGGACTTAGTAGGAGTGGCTGAGGATACTTGGTTTGTTCAGCTTAGGAAAGAGGAGACTGAGAGGGGATCTCATTGTTGTCTATAGCTTCTTCATGAGAGGGAGAGCAGAGGGAGATGCTGGAGGTACTGGTGGATGAAAGATTGGCTGTGAGTTGGCAATGTGCCCTTGCAGACCAGAAAGCCAACATCATCCTGGGCTGTACAGAAAGAAGTATGACTAGCAGGTTGGGGAGGTCATTCTCCACCTCTACTCCTCTCTCATGAGACCCCACCTGGAGTGCTGCGTCCTGCTCTGGGCCCCCAACATAAGAAGGACCTGGAATCAGTGGTGAGTCCAGAGGAGGGCCTCAAAGATGATCAGAGGGCTGGAGCACCCCTCCTGTGACTAAGAGAGTTGAGGTTGTTCAGCCTGCAGAAGAAAAAGCTCCAGTGTGACCTTATTGTGGCCTTTCAATACTTAAAGGGAACTTAGGAGAGAGATTGTGTCAGACGTTTTAGTAAGGCCTGTCACAATAGCGCAAAGGGTAATAGTTCTAAACTAAAACAGGGTAGATTTAGACTACATGTAAGCAAGGAAATTTTTTTATAATGAGAATGTTGAAACACTGGAACATGTTGCCCAGAGAGGTGGAAGATGCCCCATCCCTGGAAACATTCAAGGTCAGGTTGGGCTAGGCTCTGAACAACCTGATCTTGCTGAAGATGTCCCTGCTCATTGCAGGGGGATTGGACCAGATGAGCTTTAATGGCCCCTTCCAAACCAAAGCTTTTAATGATCCTATGATTTTATATCTCTTCTTTCTGATGTCTGCCTATATCAGGGAATGGATTAGAGTTATGTCAGAGGCTCAGATTGGATGTTAGGAAAAAGTTCTTCACTGAGAGGATGTTTAAGCACCGGAACAAATTGTCCCAAACCTCAAGCTTGTGGGTGTTCAGCAAGTGTTTGGAAAGTGCTTTTAGGCATATAATTTAATCTCTAGGCTGCCCTTTGTGGAGTCAGGAGTTGAACTTGATGATCCTTGTGGGTACCTTACAGCTCAGAATATCCCATGGCTATATGATTCTAATTTACCAGGAAATCAAGAATTCACTGCATATGGATCTTCTTTCTTCAAACAGTAATAAATATAATTCCAATTTACAAAAGTCTCTGAAATCATTTGCAGTCTCGTTTATCTTTCTGCAGACACTCATTTGTCTTCTAATGTTTTGCAGAGACCTCAGAGTTGTGAGATGCTGCTTAATGTCTTAAAAGGATTGATTTTCTGAAATATTGAATATCTGCTCTTAGAATATCTACCTTATCATAGGAAGACTGTCATGCTGGGTAAGCAAAATATTCATTCTTCTTTTTAATGTCAAAGAACAACCTTTTCCTGTTGCACTGGAAAGCATGACTGTTTGAGAACAAAGAAAATAGGGGAAAAAAAGTATATGAGGAAATATTTTTTCTCTTATGTTTTTTTAAAATAATAGGTACTCCATTTTGTATGTATTTATTTTTTAAGATTTTACTTAAAAATATGTGTAGTCATGGTACAACTATAACAGTCTTTTCCTGCCAAAAATATGTTACTAGTGTTTTTCTGATCAGATCTAAATAGATCTTTCATTTTACACCAAATAATGTCTGGTAGACTTAATGAAATGAATTCTTCATGGGTGTTAAAAGGGCAGAGCAAGGGCATTTATTTGTCTGGATGTTATATGGCTGCATAAAATTGAGCCTTTGCTCAACTGCTGCTTTTATAGTTAGAGTGGACATAAAGAAGGGGAACAAAGGCCCTTAAAAGCACAGTTGTGCTCTTTGCACTGTGTGCTGTCCACTGACCTGTGTTGACTTCTGGTGTATATTATGTAGCTCTAGAGCCATCCTGCTTTATGTTATGGTCTCATGCTCTCCCTGATGGGCTTGGGAAACAGAGAATCACCCGCTTAACACACTCTACACCTTGCAATATCTGTTCTAATCTATGTACCTCTGCAGACCTCAGCCATGGGGAAATCTCCACCAGCAGTCACCTCAGACTGGCAGGTTGGGGTCCCTGGTCAATAATGTCAGTATCATTAGGTAATTCTGAAATAAGGTATTATTGAAGAATGTGTCTAGCATTTTTAAAATAGGGATTACTTTTCAAACAGGAAATAAAAGCACAGCAATAAAGAGGAAAATCCCATAAACCCCTGGATCGGACCCTGCTGCTGACTTTACACTAACATGCTGACTTTACACTAACATACAAAGTGCATTAAAATATTAATGTGGGATTAGGTGATACAAATAATAGGTCATGTTGAAAAAAGATCAGAGAGATTCCAGGACATGTCTATTGAATTTTTTGACTTAATAGCTTTGGTTGTAATTTAAAAGCCTTAGCTGTGAGGTACAGACATAGATGGAAGATTTATTTTTGTGTTTTTATCTTAGACACAATAGTGATTCCTGCTGAAATCCTTCTAATACATATAAGTACTTTTAAAGATTTCTCAATATATTTCTTGTGATAAAAAAAAAAAAAATCCACGTGCTTTAAGTGAAACAATATATTTTAACTTTAAATGTATTTTTTTCTGGAGTAAGTAAAGAAATTATGCTGATGCCAATCTTTTTCTCTTTCAAAAAATTTGATGATCCCTACTAATTCCACATGCCTTTCTCTAATAAGAAAAATATCAATGCCTCAGAAGTCCAAGGGAACAATTTCTTTGTTCTGCTAAAGTAACAAAGTCAAGATGCTAACAGCTGGATAGATAAAAGAAAGATCATCAACAAATGTTCTTCTTTTACAAGTTGCACTAAAGTATTTTGTGTAGGTGAATTTCTACCTCATTTTTAAAATATTTATTTCTAATAACTGCCTCAAACCTGTTCAATTATCCACACCTTTCAAAAATCAGTCCAATGGCTGTTTCTTTTCTCAAATTGTCCCTCTTTTCCAGTCTCAGCAAGAGAAACCAAACGCTGCACTAAACATTTTCCCCTGTCACTCAGAGGAGGAACACGTGGAGAGGAAAAGACGAGATACTGAAATACAGTGGCAATCAGTTTTATGCTCCTGCCTCAGCAACCTGGCATGCAGTGTTTTTCACTGACTTGGTGCTGCAAGTTTGATTTTCCTTTGCCTGCCCACAGTATCACCAGCTGGAACTAGCACAGCCAGCTGCTACATGCAGCTCTGCTTTTGAATACATGGTGCACTAAGGATATGAATGAAGTGACACTCTAAACTTTTTGGTCTATATAACACAGAATGTGAAACCCCAGCTATGTTGATGCACTCACTGATTATGACATTTAAACTTTGCTGCCCCTCATCAGTTTCTGAATGGTCTATTTCCATGGCCATTCAAAAGGTTAAAAGCTGGGATGGATTCAGCTGTTTAAAATACTTAATAGGATCTAGGAACTATATGGAAATTGCCATAGTACTCAACTGCTTCCAACTATTACAGCATGCTCTGCAAACATTTATTGTATTTCCATGTTAACTAGGTTTAACTAGCTGTCTACAAACTATTAACAACCTGGCAGTTTTGTCTGAACTTTGAGAGTCTTTAACTCCCAAAACAATATTTCTGTGTTTAAAACCATATTAAAGAATAAACTGTGAGGATTTGGCAAATCTAGAATTAAGCTTGCATGGATAAGTTTATTTTTGCCTGCTAACATAGATATATGAAATATTTTCACAGCTTTGTACGCTCCTTGTTGTGTAAGACTTCATTTCAGCAGGGAATAAATGGGTGAGGTAATAAGCTGGTAAAATTGCAAGTTGGTACCTAATTGCATTCAATGCATGGGCTATTCTTTTCAGCATGTCCCAAGGGCTTGATGTCTTCTTTACTCTTATAACTACTTTTTATCATTCTGCCACTGTCCAATTTTATATGTCTATGTTTTTCTTTGCTTCTGCTTTTCTGAAGTTCCTTGTCCATTATCCTTATAACAGCCTCATGATCTTAATCTGGTGCTTTTCACTTAGGCTGTTATTTAGAGAACAAGACAGTCAGCCATCTTTTACTCCTGGAAGCTGTAGAGATTCACAGACCAGAATATCTCTCATCAGCTCTCCTTGTCTTCAGACAGGAAACACTAAGGAAAAAATTTATTCATGTTGACCTCCCAGAGACATAACATGTAACTTATCTAGTAGACAAAATCTTACAAAAACGTAGCTCCTCATTTTGTGGTAAATTTGCAGATTATATTTTGAGAAAAAATTGCATCTCTGAGTAGATTCCATTGCAAGGCTTTCTGAGTCAGCAGCTCAAATGCAGAGGTGCTGGAACTTCAGGCATCTTAATGTGAGCAAAACATATTATGCTTGTGATTCATTTTGAGAAATAGCCAAGTATTTTAAGCCAAAAATCTGCTTTAATCTACTTTCAAGATCAATTAAAAATGTGTCCTCAGGCAAACACATGGCATGGAAAATGTCTGCCTTGAGGAATTAAAATTTAGCCATTATAAATAATGAGAAAGAGGATTAAAAATGGTGTATCTGAAGGCAGCTGTACAAATATTTCTACCTATGATGTTACACAATTCTTCAGTGAGAAAAAGTCAGTATTGATACAGACCTGATTGCACTGTTGTCTGTGTTGAATTCATGTCTCTCTCCTATGTATGCATTTTGCAAGTTCAGTTAAAACTGACACTAAGCCCACTGCCCACTGTGAAGTTTGCCTGTGTAAGCCCCATGTAATGCCCCCCCAAAAAAGAGCGCAATAAGAATTTTAAATGTCAAGCTTTTGTCTCACACGTTCTTGATTTCACAATTTGTGTGTAAAAATTGAGAAAAATGCATACAATTCTTGGCTAAATCTCACTTCTTTGCATGCTAATGTTGGGTAGCCAGTCATTGCCACTGATCAAATTGTGCTGTATCTGAGTTTTTGCCTGTGTCTTGTCTTGGAGGTCATTAACCTCTGCATGTTATGCATAAATTATGACATATTCCTCCTCCACTGATTGACACAACAAACAGCTTTGGTTGCTTTCAAAATCTGAAGCAAGATTTAAATGCCCTCAGTAATTCGCAAATGTGAAGAAAACAGCTGTTGGAAAGTAATAGAAATAGGTACTCTTTTTCAGATTAAAAATATTTTACTTAGCTGCTGTCACCAGCACCTTGAACTATGCAGTTTTTCACTTTTGAGTGGTCTTCTCAAGCAGGTTCCATGAGGTTTAATCTTTTCAGTGCTCAAAAGGAAATTGTTATGGAAATTGACAGAAGCTTGAGAGTCCTTTGGGGTTTTGAGTGATAGAAACCACAGCCTCTCATCAAGCCATAGACAGCAAAATCTACTAGGACTTGTAGGAACGACTATGAAGGAGGGCCATGAAGATGATCAGAAGACTGGAACACCTCTTCTGTGCGGAAAGCCTGAGAGAACTGGGATTGTTCAACCTGGAGAAGAGAAAGATCTGGGGTGAACTTATTGCAGCCTTTCAATACCTACAAGAGAGCTGCAGAGGGACTTTTAGCAAGGGGCTGTATTGATAGAACAAGGGAAAATGGCTTTAAATTGAAAGAGGGTAAATCTATATTACATAGAAGGAAAAATTCTTTTCTGTGAGGGTAGTGAGACACTGGAACAGATTGCCCAGAGAAGCTGTGGATGCCCCATCACTGAAAGTGTTCAAATCCAGGTTTGATGGAGCTTTGAGTAACTGGTCTAGTAAAAGGTGTCCCTGCCCAGTGCAGGAGGGTTGGAATGTGATGACCTTTAAGGCTGCTTGTAAACAAACCATTCTATGATTCTGTGATACTACTATAAAATGAAACAGCTGCAGCAGCAGCTTTAGAGTTGAGAGAAAAAATGGAGCAATTCAAGGGCATATTACTGTCTTCATATTATCGACATAACTTATTGTAAATATTCGGTGAAAGCTGTGGAGAAAGCACACAGCCTCTCTGGTTTTGTACATGTGTTGTTATTTCCATGTATTTCCTTAACAAACCAGCCTCAGTTTCACTGCATACAAAATATATTTCTCCAGGTGATGAAAACTTTGGGCTTCTGTTTGCTGGAGACACTGGTGTACATCTATGTCGGTAAGCTAAACACCATCAAAGCACAGCTTTAATATAGGTCAGCAAAAATGAAGTTTTGACTTATGCCTGTTAACACCTTCCCTGGCAGTGCAAAATTTACTCTGGGGATAGCCAAACCCAGGTATCATTCACAATTGTATGAATAAGGTCAAACTATTCTGAGGGGGAGCAAGAGAATTCAGAAGAACTTCTGTTTGCCACCAAGGCCAGGGAGCAGGGGCCACTTTGGCTTGCTGTCATAGACACTGCTGGGTAAGAAACTGAAGGCAGCAGGAAATTTTGCGTTTTTTTGCGAAAAGAAACACCAAAACATCAGTCAGAAGCTGTCAGAATTCTCCACGCCTGTAACAATTTAGTATTTGTTTCAAATCTCAAGAAATGCAAAACCTGAAACATGATGGTATTGCTTTAGGCTAACAGTGCTGCTGGCCCTGTGCCATGCCTCAGACAGAAACTGACAGTGGAAATGTGGAGAGGAGTGGAGGAACAGGGGAAGAAATGCATGACCAAGGGACTGTCTGATGCAGAACTGAGTGTTCAACCATGACAATCCTTCCAACACAGATCCCCAGTCACTTGTGTGATTCTTTTAGCAAGGTCACCATCTGATGTTATACATAATGTCCTTCAAAAATAAAACAACAAAAAAATCTTCTGGAACTTCTTCACAGGAAAAACTGTCAAGAATTAATAATGGTCTCCTGTCATTACTTATCTTATGTACTTCTAGACCCCTTTATATGGCTCAGACCACACGTATTCCCCCAATAATTTCTATAACTGCCTTTGCAACTCTTCAAAACTGGACATCTACTTTAGTGCCACCTGCATTTTTATTGCACTCTGGATAACCTAGTTCATGCATAAACAACTTCATTCAAAGGTAAACAGGTTTGGAGCCATAGCATTTTCTTTTAATAATCCTAACACAAACTACAGATACTCAGGTCTCCTTTTTTTTCTGCTGGATTCAAGCCATTTTCTATTGTTTAGGCTATGTGATCTGTGGAGCAAATGAGAGGTGACTTCTTATCTACAAGAAAAAGCTGTCTGATAAATCAAAAAGATGAATAATTTATAGCACAGGAGCAGAGAAAACAGCATTTCACACTGTTTTTCATGCAAAATGTCACATGAATTCCAAATGGACCAAGGAATTTGTGTGTTCGAGACTAAATTCATTGGCAAAAATGAAAAGAGGAGGGAGGAGAAGTCTCAGTATTGTTGTAATTGTAGTTTACTCAAGGAAAGAGGTTATGATCCAGCTGTTCTTTTTTCTATATTGACTTAAATAGAGAAATAAATTAAAGCTACAAAAATCAATGCAAAGGAATACTTATGAAACATAGTCAGACAGCATTGGTACTGCAAATAAGGCAGGGCTTTCCTGTGTTGTTTTTTGTCCCCACACTCAATTTCAATTTGGTTAGCCGAAGACTTTGAAGTTATTATGATGTTTTTTCATAATCAGACATTAAAAGGACCAGTAACTGGAGAAATATGATTGAATATTATTGTCACTGCTGTGGCCCCATGTTGCCAATCGATTTACATATAACCTCACAGAAGATGGCTTAAAGGCTCTCAGAAAATGGCTAAGCAACTTTAGTATGCAATGGGCAGACACACAATATCTTTCTAACATAAAAACAACAAAAAGCAGTAACAATAGCACCCCCAGGAAAGAGAAGCCCTGCACACTATTAATGCAACAGGGAGAATGCATACAAAGCCAGAGGACCTTCAGTGGTTCTGTGTAGCACTGGACAGGCCATCACATCTCCCTGCCTTCCTCCCTCCCAGTAATAATTACCAGTTTGGGCTTGATGTTGCAGTAAGCCTCTGAATGCTGGGCATCTGAGCCAGTGTGACTTGGAGTCTCTTGTGACCCCAAGACAGTGATCTCATGTGTTTATATTGGATGTCCCACTCTTTGCCTCTGTCTCTTTCCTCCTGTTCGCAGAATGACAGAAAAATTTGGGTTGAAAGGGACCTCTAAACATCACCTAGCCCCTCTTTCTCTAGACCAAGTGATTTTTCACTAGGCCATGTATCTCAAAGGCCCATCCAACCTGACCAGTGATGGGGGAATCCATAACTTCCATGGGCAATCTGTTCCACTGTCTCACCACCTTCACTGTAAAAAATCTGCTTCCTTATGTGCAGTCTAAATCTGATATCTTTCAGTTTAAGACTATGACCCCTTTTCCTGTCACTACAGGCCTCGGTTAAGTCTTTCTCCAACTTCTTACGAGATCCTTTTATGTAATAAAAGGCCCAAACAATATTTTATGGCAACAGTTCTCCCAATTTGACTTCAATTCATGAGATTACTTAAAGCCAAATGCTGTGCCTAATCTCGAAGACTTCACATAGTTGAAATACACTAAGGATTTGGAATACTAACTGAGTCACTTTCACAGCTTTCAGCAGATGTAATTTTTTGTGTATGCTGTAGTAGATTTCTCTGCAAAGTGAGCATGCTGCCTAATATTTGATTTTTCTCTGCTGTAAACTTTGAAATGAGGGGAAAATGTTGGCTAGAAAGCTGCAAGCATTTAGGAAAAACAGACTGTGGGAATTCTGTACTTCCCAAGTACCCATATCTACCCAATATCTAAATATTTTGATATATTACTGTGACTATTTCACAAGCATAATATACAGATAAACCAGTCATATATAATTAAATGAAAGCAAGTAAAAAAGTTGTATGAATCAGCCTGAAATTGTTACTTTGTCACAATATTTAAAATACTTTAAGTTCAATTTCACAGTTTCTGAGAGAAATTAAAAGCATGTAGAAAAGCATAAAAATGAAATGTTTTTTCCACTCTTCATCAGTAGAGAGCACTGTTAGACAGCAACAATTCTCCAAACCCTCTCAAGCCATGCAGGCACTGAATCACTGTCTGAAGCCAGTGGTACAGCACCCTGAGCAACTAAGTAAAATTCAAAATGAGGGAAAAAAGCAAGAGTAGACTTAGCATCATATTTTAAAGAAGTATGAATGCATTTTTTCACAAGCTAATATTATAGATGTGACATTAGTAATTGTGAACTCAGACAACTAAACATATATTCGCATAAACTTCCAGGGAGGGAAAAGACAGAAAACTGTTCACAAAAAGGCACTTAGAACAAATCCAATGAACATGATGAAGCTGTACTCTAGTCCATATCAAGATGTTATCTGTAGATTAATAAGATGGGGTGAAATTAATTAAATCACAGTGGCAAAGGGAATTGAATGAAAGTATGAAATGAATGGTGCACAGTAGTCATTACTTGTGCTGGGTGGTGCACTATGCTGCTTAATTGATTCTCTGGGAGATGAGGGAAAGTCTGACACCATTTTTCCTACAGTTTTCATATAAAGAAGGGTAAGACTATTTTGGACTAGTGAGGTCAAAGAATAAAGCCAATTCTTGTGGACATGAATACCCAAACTCATCATTAGGATCTGGCAATTGAACTACCATCAGTCACCTTCAAGAAACAGTTTTATAGGTTATAAAATTTCCTATTGCATACACATATAAGTGCAATTTCATGTCAGACTTATACTAAACTGTAGTTTAAACCAAAAGAAAATTATGAGGCACCAGATAATAGCTTCCCCTCTTCCTTAGTATATCACTAATAACATGTTTGTGTATTCATATGGGATACATAGGCACAGGACAGTGTTGTCTCTATTTAATGAGCTTTTTTTTTATTGTAAAAACCAGAATTGATGTCACAAAACAGACTGAAACTTTTGGATGCCTCTTAGTTGTCATAAAATGTAGAACTGCTGTTTAAGTAAGTGACAGCCACTTTCCAGAGTCCAGGTCAACTTGGATCTTCCCTAAGAGCACACTAAAAATACTGCATGCAAAAACTCACCCTATGAGAAGTAGTTTGTCAACAGTTAAATGTAATTAAGTACCCAATCAACATATCCAACCTTTCCTTCCCTCTGTTTTCTGTGTTCTTAAGCATTTTATGCAATATGATTAGACAGATGTGCAAACAAGAGTATCTCAAAATGTGACGAAAAAGATTAATCACTTGCTCCAACCCTTGTTTAAATCAAGGGGAAAGCTTGCAGCATCTGGAGTGTTGTAGGGCACTTCCTCCAAAAAATCAGGAGTTTCAGATACACAACAAAATGCCCAAATTGAAAAGGAATTTAGGAATTTAGGAATTTTTTGTCTTGATGACTTATTTCCCAGCTGCTTAACTGCAAAGTGCACTTTTAAAGAGGACAGTACAATCTACTAACATAGTGGTCCAACTGGTCTAGCACTGACTGCATTCTGATGTTAATTTTAAACACTTTGAGGCTTTAGCACTTGAGGCTCAATCTCAGTCCCAGGTCTGTCTTGCCAGGAGAGGAAGGATCCATCTGCATGCACGCATCCCTACCTGACATCTGCCTCACAGGGCTTACGGCACCGGACAGAACCTCACCACATTTGTGATCTTGGCGTTCAAGAGCCAAGAGCTTCTTGGCTCAGAGCTTCTTCATTTCAGCTAGGAGGGGATAGCTAATAATGGTGCTGTTTGTATGTGCTGGGCACCCAGATCCAGGTTCATGGCTTCCCAAGTCAGCAGTGGTGAAATGAAGATCCCAGCAGAGCTTGACCCCAGATTCCATTGAAAGGGCTCTGGTGCTATTCTGGCAAGAGCCATGAGTGAAGCAGTCAGAGACAGTAGTTTAATATATGCAAAACTGTGCTGCAGATAATAAGCTTTCGTCATAAAATCCTCCGCAGACATTTCAGAGAGATTTTTTCCAGAGTTTGTGCACAATATACCACTTGTTTAAGGAAAAGGAAACTTCTTGCATACACATTTGAAAAGCCTTTTACACTTGCCTGAGCTATAGAAAAACAACAAAAAAGGGCTTTCTTTTAAAGTGAAGACATGGTATTTTTACAGGATCTGAGAGGAAATGACCTTACCAGACCTTATCAGAGGATATGGTTCCATCACCTCTGTAACACAATGGTGTTCTTGTGGAATTGGTTTGTATGAGAGCAAATTCCAAATCTGAAAAGGCAATTGCCATCATCAAAAATCTTAGTAAACCTCTCACTTAAATGTAGGTACTTTGCTCCATTCCAGTCACAAACATAAGGAGCAGATCTCTTCCTCAAGGACCTTCTCCAGCTGCATCTCTGAGGTTTGAATGCTGCCCTGCTCATCATCTACTGACCAGTGCAGGGTGCCTACCACAATGGTGAACAATTAGTACCTTGCAGTCACCATTTCACATAATGGTGATCTGCAGAGGTGTATATCAGCAGCACAAGATTCAGTGACAGAGTATCATCAGCCTGGAGTTTAAAATTTTCAGTGCAGCTGAGCCAGACTGCTTCCCTGACCTTGTATTTCTCTCTCCCTCCTCTCTCTGCAGAGCGCCTGGTTCTTCACTGTCCCTGCCCACAATCTTACCACTGTTGGTGCCAGAGCCTTCCCAACTGCTGCTTCTGCCATCTGGAACAGCCTTCTTATATCTCACTGCTTCATTGCCCCTCTGTCTCTGTTCAAATCTCTATTCTTCCTTCCTCATCAATTACTACATAATTTTTCTCTTTTCCCCCGCTCTTAGTTGCTTTTTAACTCTGTAATGCCCCTTAGGCTCCAGCTTGCTTAAAATATACTAAAAGGAGAAACAGTTTACTCAGTTATGCTTGATATTTACTCTGAAACTAGGTGGGGTGGAGGAGGAAAAAAAGGAAATAAATAGATGTTAAGCTGTAAGTAGGAAAAAACTAGAAAAATTCTGTGACTGTAGTAGTACTCATTTTAAAAGGATTTCCATTTTTGGAGAGGTGGCTCATTATAGTGCAGGTGGGAGTAGGGAAGTCCAATCTTTCTGAAAGGCTGTGCTGTATTAAATCCAACTCACTCCCTTTTCTTCTTGGTTTGAGTAATCTTTGATAGCACAGTGTTTTCACTCATCCCAGGCCAATGCTTAGAGAAGCAGGGTCCTAAGGAGCTACCTGGCATTTATATGCCTTGGCTGCTTTTCTTTGCCAGCATTCTGGAGCATGACCAGCATGACAGAGAACCAAAGCTCCTGAGAACATTGTTCCTTGCACTTCCAGTAGCACTAAAAGAATGCAGAGGGTATTCTGGAACAGTTCTGTTCCTGCATTAGGACTTTGATTATACAGAAACAAATATAAAGATATTGTAGTTTGGTGGTGGTGTTTTATTTCCTCACAAAGTCCAAAGTCCATATCTGAATGTGTTAAATCCATGTATTGATTATGTGGCTCGTTTTATAGTTCATTTTATCAAAAACACCTGACAAAGTGAGTTCCTATAATTATGTAGGTAAACTGTGGAATTTACTGCCTGAGGGGCATATTAATCACCTCAGAATTTTCTGTGAAGAAAGGCTTGGAAACTGTTTGCAAAACTGTATATGGCACAGAATAGATAAGATTTTACTACTTCCACAAGATATAGATGTAGGATAGTATCAAACAGGAAGGTGCCTCATGTGGCTCTCTGTTTATGGTGCGACAGAAACACTTCAGAGTATGAGTTGCTGTCCCTGTCACTCCCTGCTTGCCTGGATAAAGTGACCTGCCTCAGTTATTCTCTGGCCAACAGACCTGTATATTCTCACAATTCTTTTGGGTGAAAATCCAGTGCATACTATGGTCTCGCACAGTCAGGGAATATATCTCCCAGATCCCAGTCTGAAATCTAATTTCTACATACAATATTCATAATGAGAAAGTTCAGTTTTTAAAAACTTATTTGTGAATTCACATTCACCACAAATATGAGACATATTTCATTAGCATAGATATGTATAAAAGTTTTGCCAACTGCAGTGTTCCAGTCTGGGTTCTGTTGCAATGATTTTATATTTTTTTTAATATCTTTTGAGCAATATATCTGAATAAAATTCTCATTGTTGAAGAGCAGATGTCAACTTATGCCTACATTTTTTTTCTGATCAAATTTGCAAGCTGTCTAGGCCACTATCACAGTTACAAACACAAATCCAGTATTAGCTCCTAATACTTGCTCCTTAAATGATTACATATCATTGGTAATTTGCACTAATCTTTAGAAAATGCATGCACATGCAGTTACACAAATTGCACAGATGAGACAGATGAGTTAAGCTTCTTTTCTTAAAATGTCACCATGTGTACCCCAAACCAGATATATTTTAGCTTTGGCACAATTTATACTTAAAATATCCCATGGATCAGCTAATCACAAAGAAGTGAAAAAAAAGCACTAATGTGGACAATAAAAATTAGAAGTTAAACTGCTACTCACACAAATGAAAAATGGCTTTTTATTAATTGTCATCGTACCATTACTAACTAACTACATTTCATCGTATGAAGAAATATGGAGTGGGTTTTTAGCAGAACATGGTTGACGCTGCTAATGATGTTACAAAAGCAAAAAACCATGGTGTAAGAAAGGAATCTCTAATGCAAACAGGTTGTGTCTAAGCAGGAGCTGGATGAGCCACGGTGGCACTCTCAGGGTTAACTCTTGAAGTGTCCTGAGTGGGCGTGCAGGGCTCAAGCAGAGAAGCAGCAGGGAGGCCATTTCTGCAATGCCACGGACACAGGGGAGGAAGAAGCCAAGAAGGAAGCTGAAGGCTGCCCAAACAAGACGTGCAGAGGACACAGACAGTGAGGCATACAAACAAGGAAAAAAGATCATTACTCACAGGTAGTTCTGAACAGATAAGACATAATAACATCTCCCAGGTGATTGGGTACTACACACTGACACAGGTCCCATTGAATGTGATGGTGACATACCAAATGTGTCATACTTAGCTGTCACTAGGAATGGAGGACGTGTTTCTGTCTTTGCCTTCACCACCTTAATCATGTGTATATGTTTCAATGGGTAGTTCCAGCTTCTTGAACCTACATGTACCTGTCCCCCTTCCATACATTTAAGATGTGAGACAAGTGGCTGAGAATCATTCCTCACAGAGCCACGTTCTCTGCCTCACTGCAGTTTGGTGACATCTGCAAATATATGACACTCTTGCAAAAATCTTAGCAATGCACAAAAAATAACAGATTGTTGAAAAAAAATGAGCTTGTTTAATACTGCCTTGATCAAAGTCAATGCCTAGGAAATAGAAGGATTTTTCAGAGAATCAAGCCTCAGTCTTTTTAAGTGTCTGTGTTCAATCAAAAAAGCAAAAGCATGTAGCAATCTTTACAGCTTTTTTTTTTTTCCAATTGTTGATGAGGGTTCAGTTGCAGCACTCTCTATATATTTGCACTTGTTCCCAAAGTCTACTTTTCAGCTGATTGCACCTCCCTTGTTGAAAGGGTCCCAGAATTAATTATTTTGTCTCTATCAGTAGCATAGCTCTAGTTTTCTAGACTTCAAGAGGGTAGTTAGCTTAAAGAAGATAACCAGACCTAGACAGGTAGTGATGAAAAGACATGAATATTCAGGAGACAATTTAATTTCAAGCTCAGTAATTGGACCTGGACCATTATATACAGAGATATTTACTAGAAAATGAACCTATTCCTTAAAAAAAAAAAAAAGATTGGTTAATTTTCCAACAGAAATATTTTAGTCATATTCATAGCCCAAGTTAGACTGGAAAGACCACAGCAGAAAATTCTATAGCTCATTTGCTTCATGCTCCCAGTATCAACTTATTGTCACTTTCAAGTCACTAGTTGTACAAAACATTACCCAAGCAATTTTGTCCTGAATTTTCAAATTAAAGGGTTTTGAGAGGGTTGTTTTTTGTTCGTTTGTTTTTCGTTGGGGTTGGTTTTGTTTTTTTAAGTGTTTCTATTCAGGAGTCTGTCTCATGAGTGTTGGGATATAGCTACACAAATTATCACAAAGGAGGTTTATCTGTATGTTTTTTCATTAAGTGTTATGCGATATATAATACATCTGCACGCTTTTATCCCACAATACACAAAGCAGTTCATCTCTTGCTGAATGTGGAGTGTTCTACCTTACAATTTAGTTTTCAGAAAGACCATGAAATAGCAGTTGTTTTCAGTTGATGATTCTGAGAAAATATACACCCACAATTTTTGCTAAAGGGCCACTCTGCAGCAGGCCCTGATTTCAGTGATTTTAAACTAATTTTGTGCTTGTCACTTTAGTGAGTTGAACATTTCTGAAAATTTTGTCTTGCTCTGTTTTAAAAGTTATTTGACCTGGCTTTTTCTTGCCTTAAAAATATGTTTTTCATCTATTAGTTAAATTTGATGCTGCATTCCCTTTTAAATTTTATTAGTCTGAATGTCTAAAATTTCTCAGTTCACAGTTTTCTTACAGTAAGTAACATATCCATTTTTCTTTGATATTTACAAAATTCTTCAGTCTAATTAGATAGCTCCAGAATCAATATGAAGAATGAAATGGAGGCTAGCCAGAAATCTGATTTTGTTTCATCACAGAGATGTAATTTACCAACATGAAATAGAGATTTAAAAAAAGAACAAAAGGTTTTTCACTACAAGCATTCTCTATCAATGAGAGTTATCTACATGAAGTTCAAACTCTACAGAAAAGCTGGCCTTACACAGTAATTGTGACCTTCAACACCATCCATCTGCTACAGTGTAAATTAGAAACTACTAACCAAAAGATCCAGCTTTCCACTGATGAGATAATTTTTATATCTTCAGTTCTAAACATTTCTTCTGCACTCTTTGGTTCTAATTAATTGGTATCAAGGAAAAAAAAAATCACAGGCATGATAGATGCATTATTCCCATTTCTATTGCTGCACTATAACAGCTCTTTACAAAATGGGGGAACTTTAACACCTCTGTGAATGGGAAAAAGCCAATAAAACTGGATAAAACAAGTGGCATGGAGACAGAAATGTAGGTGCTCAGCACACACAGAAGGTGCAAGGCAGGACTTCCAGGAACCAAAAATTTTGAAATTTTGAAATTTTCACGAGAAAATTGTGAAAAGTCTTGCATTTCCTTGGGAAAGGTTTAACAGATGTGCATTACCTGTTATAGATACTTTATGGGAGTCAGTGAGAGCACAAATCAGTTCTGTACTGGTGATTTTTATGGACAGCAATGGCACTGTGCAAATTTAGGCATTATAAATATTCCTATGTCTCTGCCATGTTTCATTTCTTCTCAACAAAATTTTCTGACCACAGAATAGTAGTGTAGTGAGGTAAGTACCTTGTGCTACTAAAAAGGGGATGTTTTGTCACCAAAAAAGCCCTGCTGAGAAGAGCAGTTAAAATACAATTGCTTTTTCATGTTTACTTCCTAGAAGTTTAGAAATTTAGCAAATAAGTTGTGACAAAAGTACCCAGCTTCTTTGACTCAACGCCACATACACAGAGATGACTGGTACAATGCTTTAAATTACATTTACTTACATGACTATGGTGTCCTGAGGTACACTGAGTGCTCCAGACAAAAAAATTTCAAAGAAAAATCCAGAAGGTGCATCTGATCTAACTGGCCATAAAGCCTTTCTTGAAGCATTTTTCCCTTTAAGTACAGAAAACAAACAGGCCTCTAGTTGAGTCTGCTTTTCAGAGGCTCATTCGTGGTAAGCAAAGAACCATTGCCACACTGATAAGTGGCAGCAATCATAGCATTGCAAGCAAAGCATCCAGAACTATAGTGAAACATACTGAAAAGGAAAAAAACAAACATATTGGGAGAGGATGATGTAACAGAACACCTGCCCACTTGTTCAATTAATTGCCTTGGTTTGTATGTTTGTTTTGAAAGAGGATCTAAATTTCTGAGATTTAGTCACATTTGAAAGCCACTCATCGTAGATAATAAAGAAAAAATTCCCTTTGCACAGTTTTAGAGTAATGATGGATTTCCATACATAAAATTCACTATATAGTAAAGTTAATGTAGGCTTTAAATGGATGGTTTTGAGTACTGAGACAGTGTTGAGGAGTTGTGTCTTGTCATACATTTGTTTGGATGTAGGCAATTAGCTGCTCCACTAATTCCCTAGTCATGTATGAAGAATCTCTTTTTCTTAAATGTGTGATACAAGCTATTCACTTACTGAAGAACTGTGATAGAGAGACAGTTTATTTGGTTTGGAATCTCAATCAAAACAATGCTATTATTTCCATGTGTGTTTTACTTGAGTAAAAGTGTTATTCTGTAGGGAAATGTTGGCAAGGAAAGACAATAGAGCTTGAAGACTCAATTGCAACGTTGATGTTATTACAATGTCTGTTGCTCTCAGCAACATACGGTGGAGTTTTCCTTCAATAAAAAAGTATATAAAACAATCAATTTCTGTCATTTAGTTGTTATATCAGATTATAAATCAGAATTAATGTGAACGACATACTTAATATCTCTGCTTATAAATTTGAAGTGGCAATTTAGAATTAAAACATAGACTAGATCTGTGAATGGCTCTTTAGCTCACATTTAGTAATTTGGATTACAGAACCTAATCAGCACTTTAATCATTTATTGGAATTACTCAATAATGAAAAAGGCACGAAGAGGGAAGGGGTGCATTATCAACCTATATTAAGCAAAAGCATTAGTAATTGCCCTGACCCAGTAACTTTCTATTTTCTACTGCGATAAATACATTTTCTTTCATTAGTATTCTATGCCAAAACTTATCAGTATGACTTTCATTCTCACTGTTTCAAGTAATTTCTTTTTAAAGATGTGCACAATGACATTTTTCATATAGCAACCAGCTATCTCACTGACTTTGCCACCATTTTATGTTCCCTATTCCACATGATCCACTTTGTTGGCATCAATGTAAAATATCACAGTTGAAGGTTATCACTAGAACCATACCTAATTCATCATAACTGGTTTGATAAAGTATCAAAGTCTCACTTGGCACACATCTTGTTTTTTCACAGTAGTATACAGACACATAAATCTTTCAAGATTATTTGTAACAAACAACTCCATCTTGTTGCCAAGTCTTTTGAATCCTATGTTTTTGTACTTCCAGGTCTGCAAGTATTATCAAAAGAGAAAGGAATAAATGGAAGGTACTGGAAAATAAATCACTGGTATAGGAAATAAATTTGGATTTCAGAGCTGCAGAGAGTTGGAATATTTAGGATCTTGATAAGTATTAGCCCATTATAAAACTTTAGCTTACAGAATTCAGAATACCTTGGAATAACTGGGGGCTTAGTGTCAAATTTACAAACATTCCTGTCTCACTCAACACCGAAGTGGGTAAACTGATGTGCTTAATACAAAAGTCTTATTTTTGAAACTGCTAATGAATGAAAACATTATAGCACCACTGAGAAAGATAGAAGTCTGTGAAAAAAAATTTTCTCAGAATGTAGTAACTCCTTCACCATTTCAGATGGCAATCTAATTAGACACTTCCATATGCAGTAGTATAAATTTAACCTGAACCTGAAAACTAAACTCATGCGACATCTGTGTTAATTATACTCTGACAATTATTCAGTTAGTAAACAGAAGCAAGCAAATTAGTTAAGGAAAAGCATGGCAAGAATTGCACTCAGTGAAAATCACTGCAAATAAAACATTTTAAATCAGATATAGGTTTATAACATGTATTTCTAATATGGCTAATATAGATAAGAAAGTGATATAGATAAGAAAGTAATTTTAATGTCATAATTGGATACTTAGATTATATCAAACATCTCATGAAGTGGAAAACATTGTTTAGGAGGCTTGCAACTGTAGTTATGTAGGTTACATAGCTGATATTGTAGTGTTTTTATTTCCTGGTTTCTTATGAATGTATTTTAATCATAGTATACAAAGTAAAACTAATAAGTGGTAGAGGTTCCCATGTTTCTGCTAATATGAATTTCATGCTCAATAAGAAACATAAATGAACCTATGAACCTTTATAACCAAATTTCATAAGCCTGGGCCATGTTGTATATTTAAATTTAAACAAACAAATCCCATCACCCAGTCAATCAGCTATTCAGCCCATTTGATATGTTTCATATTGTGCATTTTAAGCTTTGTCAAAACATAAAATGGAAATCAGCAACTAGAAGATAATTTTTTGGAACTTTCCCAACATAGGCAAAAAAAAAAACTAGACATGTTATCAGGGAAGAGTTATGCCAACATGAGAAAAAGTTTATCTGTTCGTGGTTTCAGAGTTGGATAACACTTAATTTCCAAAACTAGAAAGTGGTTTAAGAAAAAATCTTTGTACAAATACTGTCCAAAACACATTTATGTCCATTACAGAGATGGCATAGTCATTACACAGATATTTTAGCCATTATAAAAGTGGCATGTAGGAGGCAGTGAAGGACAGAGGATGTGCTGTGAAAGTGAAACCTTAAGAAAATTCAGCTGCCAAAACTTGGTCATTTTGTACTGTACTTAAACAGATATTAATCTGGAGGCTTGTAAACTCTCCAAACCTACGAGAAGTTTTCTGCAATGAATTCCTTGCCAAACATGAAGCCTTTCAAATCACAGAATTCCTGGAGTTCTTCAAAATAAATTGTTGTAACCACCCATTTTAAAAATGGATCAAAATGGGATGTTTCATTTGTATATTTGCAGCAGTAGCTGAATGGTTTCAATTCAAAAGCAAAACAAAAATTAAAACCAACCAGAAATCAGTCTGAAGCTGACCCCTGCTCTGAAAAATTAATCCAATGCAACTAAACCCATTCTAAAGTGTTAAAGTCGTACTCTAAATGTTGCCTATAATGCTGATTTGGTTATGGGGTTCCTTGCTTAACACCGTAGCAGTTGCAGCTGGGAAATCTGTGACTTCCCCAGGCCTCTTTCATGGAGTTGTAATCCACATTATCATTGTGGTTAAATGAAAAAATGCCACCTCAGCCCCTTGTTGCACTCAGGGAGTTCCTCTGAATTACCCTGACTGTGATGGCCATTATTAATTCTGGAAGAGACTGTTTTGGAAAGAGTCAGTGACAGAACCTGCTCCTGCTAAGGAGACACAGGTAAGCTTTAAGGACTTCTAAAAGGTCTTAATGAACAAGTATGAGTAAACAATAAATTCTTGCAAACCATTTACTTATTATTTTCCTCTGATGCCAAAAACTCCACGTAAAGTCTTCTTTGATCGCCCTGGGTGCCTTTAAAAAGCTGGGAGAGCAATTAAGAAAGCTTAAGAGGGTGAACAGAATAGCTTTCCAATACACAGTTTGGGAAGTTTGGGCAGAAGATGATGTATGAAAGTGAGAAAGGAAACAGAGGGACTCAGTCCATCTCCAAAATGATGATTTCAAACTGGGTGGAGATGTAGGCTTTCCTTGACACTGTCCATGTCCACACTGAGATGGAGCACATGTGTCAGAACAACTGGAAATCCAGATTGCTTCATCGTCAGGGACCTGACTGGAGCATTTCACATTTTCCCTCTGGACAGCAAATCTGCATCCTTCCTTTGAAATCAAAGCAAGGCAGAGGTAGGTGCCTGACAAGGTCTTGCTTTGATACTGGAAGTGGAAACACCTGCTGGTGTGCTCAGAGAGGCTCCAACGCACCTTTGTTGGATCGAACAGAGAATGGGAAAAACATGCTTCAGAACTGCTATAAGACACTGGGAAATTATCCTGTTTCACACAGCCTGAGAACACGATGAGAAATTTGGAGTTGTGTGTGTTTCCAAGTGAAATCTAATTTTCTTTGAATGAGTGCGCTCTTTGAGAAATGAGCCCTTATTTATGCAAATTGGTTTTAAATGAGAATATTTAACGAAAGGATTTGATCCCCACATAATGAAAGCACTTACAAATGTGCACCTAGACAGCACAGACAGCCTTACTGTCTATTCAGGCCCTTATTCTAAGGTTTTTTTTCCCCCTCTTTAACAAAGTTTAGGCTACATGCTTTTAATTAGAATGAAATACAGTTAGATGAAGGATATTTTTAACTCAACTATTCTTTGGTTGTCCTTATACATCTAAGGAGGGGTTACTAGACTGACAGGTGGCAGCATGGCCCAGTGGATGTTAAATTACTTGGAAACATTTGGGCTTTTCATGTTTTAAAAGAAAGAAAAGGTTCCAACCTTTCTTTGTTTATATGTCACTCAGAAACGTTTGGTTGTTAAAGTTCTGACCTTGTTCTACACTTAATACTCCAAGGGGGCTGGTGCATAGGGCATATTTGAATAGATTTGGTTAAGAAAATACAAAAATTAAATTTTGATCTCTTAATATTCAATTATGCTCAAACTATGCTGAAGGAAATTTCAAGGAGGTTGTAAGTTCTTTTGGCATGCTAATGTAACAGCTGCGAAAGCATGAATTAACAGCTACAATGGAGCGCTGCCGGCAGGTACTGATTTGTAAGCTGATCCGAACTCTTGAAGGTAATTGAGGAATGACTTAGAAATGACTTCACACTGAAAGTAGAAAGATATTTTTCTGCCCTTAATCCTGTCAAAAACTTTCTCAGAACTCTTATTTTGTGTTGGAAACTGCTGCTGCCAAACTTATATTTTTTCTAAAAGTATGCCATGCCCTTCCTGACTGCAGAATTGCGTGAAAGCTTTGTGGTCACACAAGGGAGAGAAGGTGTAAAGATGGGAACAAGTGCCTGAAGATGGAGATGCTTCTTTTGTTCACAGTTTAGGCTGAGTTCTGGCACCCTTAGAGTTATTGTGAAACTCTACAGTGTTTAGGGATTTTGCTGCTAGGTCTCCATTTAGTACTACTGAACATCTTGTCACAAGAATTTTGGGCTACTTTTCAAACCTAACACAAAGCAACTCATTATTTTGTTACAGAATTACAGAACTACAGAACAGCTGAAGTTGAAATAGACTTCTACAGGTTATCATGTTCAAAGCCTGTTCCATCTGGGGTACTCACACCTGGTTAAGCAGTACCATGTTCGGATAGTTTTTGAATATATTCAACATGGGGACTCTACAGTGTCCCCAGATGACCTATGCCACTGCTTAACCAGTTGTTAAAAATCGTTTCTTCATATTCAAAGGGAGCCTTCTATTTTTCAGGTTGTGCCCATTGCATCTTTCCTGACATTGGGCATAATGAAAAAGAGCCTGTCTCCATCTTTGCATCTCCCTTCAGGTATTTATGCATTTTTATTTGTCTTGCTGAACAATCTTGTCAGGTATTTTTCTTGTTGACCCATCTTTTTTGGCACAGTTAAAGCTGAACCCTGTGACCATCTCTGCTGTTCTGGTCTTAGTGTGCCCCTAAGAGACTTCTCACAGCCTTGTCCTTTTCACCACAAAGCTGTTTTATCATGAATATAGACAGTTCTCTTGATACTTGCTATGCTGCAATTGAAGACTCATGATTGACAGCGATGGAACTGAGTTAATATGTGACTAAAGAGGTCAGATATGCCTGGCAGATGTGCGACATTGATCTTGACAAAGTGCCAGCTTTGGCCCAAGTCCTGAGAGCAGAATAAAGAGAGATCGTGTGCCTCAATTTGGATGGACATCCTGCCTTTTCTGAGCCAAAGAGTTATTCACAGGAAAATGAATAAGGTTGTAATCTGTTTATTCTGTGTGATAGAAATGAGGGGAGGTAGTGATGTCTAGAAACTCCTGGAGAAGCCATTCCACATAATCTCAGACATAAACTCTTCAGTTTATTAGATGAATCTGATTTTCAGAAGTGCTTATTGTTTTTCTAGTCCTTCTTATTCTGTTCAATCTCCTTGATTTACCCAGGATAGTATGGCTTTCACAGTGTTCTTTCTAAAGTTCCTAATCTGCAAAATCACCTTTTGTTTAGGATTGCAGTGTGAAGAAAAGAGTAAAAACAGCCTTGTTTCAGTGATAATAAAAGCTACTTTACTAAGCCTGACTTCCTTTCATTGGCTCCAAAACATTGTTCCTTGCCTCTAACTTGTGTCCCTAAGGAAAATGTACAACTATCATGGAGAAAAATGAAATTCTGGTAACGTGTTCCATGATCCTCTTTCAGCACCATTATCTGTCACTGCTGACAATATCCTTTTTTCTTTCTTACTGGTAACAATCCTCATCTATAGTCTATTCCCTCTGGTTCAGCTCTTCTGCCTTGCTATCTTTATACCTAACATGTGATACCTTCTTCTCCTTCATTCATTTCCCACTTCCATCTTAGTTCATCACCTGTTACTTTGATTACCTCTCTCATTCTCCAGTGTGCACAGCTTTCTACATTTTACAAGTGCAATTTTTATCTGCTGCCACAGCATCAGATAAAAGCAGGAATGAGGTCAGCAGCTGAACTGCTGTATCCTGTCACTAAATCACTCGTGTACCTAATTTTCACTTCTTGAGATATCAGAAGGGTAGGAACTGGAGCTTAAGTGCCATTCAGACTTCCATGGCAACCTCTAATAATTTTAATTGTTTTTGCTGTATTTTGCATTGAATGTTGGAGGACGTTGCTATTTTCCTTTAAGCAGATGAAAAGAGAAAGATCCAGATCTTTTATTTTTCTGATACAATAACAATATATGCCAGTCCCTAAACTCTTGAAAACAGGAGTTTACAATGAAAGCACTAACAGATGCTTAGTGGTAGAAAGAAGAGGAGTGGTTGCCATGGAATCAGGGCAACTGGCAGGGAAGGTAGCTCACTTTTTAAACTCCCTGGCAGTGAACACGTAGAACCAGCAAGTGGACAGCAATGCTGGCAGACATTTATCTCTGCACAGCACTTTGAAGGGCTGCATGGAGGCTACTGCTGTGACCCAGCACTGGAAAGTGGGATAGCCAGGTATTCAACAGCAAGGGGGGCAGGGTGGAGCAGGGAGATGGATGATGAACAAACATCTGGATTTCATGTAGTTTTTGCATTTGTGGTTTAAAGGGACCAAGTCTTGGTCTTTCTTGCCCCACAGAGCAGGTGCTAAAGAAAGCAGGAGGATTGTTTATATTTTCTGACAGATGAACTAAATAATCTACTCTCTATCCAGCAGAAGCATAATGTTCATGCTTTCAGCAAGACAACAGCTGACTGAGGGGCTAAAACTCTTCTCATAAAGTTCTCTCTATAAAACATCTCTGTAATAATAATTTTTCACTATAAAAAAGTGTATCATTAAACCAGTCATTTTATGTTATTTTGAGAGCAAACGACATCCAACATAGCTGAAAGCCTGGTGGGTAAGATATTTCTATGAGATGTGAGAAACAGTGGGTATAGTGTGGGAGAAGACAGAGCAGGAACCTGAAATTTATATTTTATGTGTCAGCAGTGTGCCTTTACTAAGGGGCTTGAGGGTCAGCCCCTCCCATCACTGCTGTCATGGAATGAAGGACTCCCAAAATAATTTGTATGGGAGATACAGTGTGAGCTAATGAAATTTCACTCAAGTGAAAGCTGCTTTATTGAAACTGAGCATGGCAAAAAAAACTTAATAAAACAAGATATGGAAATTCTGTTAGTTCCAGATAACAAAAAAGGTCAGTTGTTACTCACTTATTCCTGGGGCTACAAACAGAAAACTTTTGAGCACAACCTTTTTCATGCCACTTTCTTGTTTCTCCTTCTGGAGGAGTAGATAAATGGAGATGTTAAGAAAACAGTAGGAGCCGCAAATGTCCTTTGATTCAAGAGAAGATTCTTATCAAATCTGCTCACTGCCAATACAGTCCAGAACTTTTCTATTATAAGCTTAGAAATCATGAGTGAACATTACACAGAAAGTACATACTCATACTCAATTTTTTTTGTGAACAGCTCAGAAGAATTCTGCCATTTCTGACTAGAATATGGAATGCACTACAAGAATTACCAAGAAATTCTAAACAATTACATCTTTTATCTTTCTATAGATGCCATTTGTATTTGCTTATCAATTCATTAAAAATATAATGAAATGTCACAGAATTTTTTCTTTTTTATAAAATCCAAGTGGTTTAACTTAATTTGATTCTACAAAGGAGTTTTATTAAACAACATTTAGCAGAGTTATGAAGTGAAAAATAGATCCATCTTTTGTTAGAACTAATATTTGACCCAGGTAAATAGTATTCAAAAGTAATCTTATTTTCCCATATTAACTTTCTTTTCAGACTCATTCCACTGTTGGCCTGCAATTTCTATTTTAATTAGTTTCTTGGCATGTTTAAAGGTAAAACTTCCTTAATTTTATGCAGGATTTTTCTGCACACTTTTCTCCAAAAGCCTTTTGTTTTCTGCGCCGAGTTTTAAATTATAATTCTCAACCATGACTAGGTCTTCTAGCTAGTAGCTGGCAAACTCTTTGTTTATGTTCATAATATTTCAATTTGTCTTCATGTTTAGTAGTTTTTTATCCACATAAGCAGTATAAAGCTGTCAGACCCGCTTACATTCTGTAGAGCTCTGGATGGAAGTTCATTAGACTTACATATAATATCAGGGCCAAATAAGAGAGAATTTAAAAATCATGAAGAGGAGAAGCCAGCATGTGGCAGACAAACCACTAAAGCCTTGTTCCAGCTCATCAAAAAGACCCTTAGTATTGGCAGACCCATCTGAGTGGCAGCAGAATAACATCTTTCAACAGCTAGCAGCCAGAACATTTGTGCCAAAAACCAACAAAATACTTGTATTCACAAGCCATCCTTTTTAACATCCTCCTTGTGTGGCTACCAAATAACAAGCAATAACGAATATTTACTATCTTTTATCTTCCAATTTGCAGTAGTTTTGTCTCACCAATTCTCCCACTACAATCTGACCATGTCAATGGAAAATGTGACTCTGTAAGCAGAGGGAACATGTAAGGTCTTGCAAGAAAGAAAAAATAAAATACTGAAACGGTATGATGCATGCAAAAACTGAACTCATGATATTTTTAAATCATGTTCTCCATCTTTCATTGCATTACTGTATCTCTTCTAGAATTGCAATAGATCACCTTCAGTCCAGCTCTTCATGGGTCAGAGTACACATGCGTACATAAGGTCCCTACATAAACGTATGTAAGGTTTCATGATTGGACTGTCTGACTGGTCTTTGGGAGATAAATTGTGCCACTTCTTACCCGTGAAGAAAGCTGTTTTTATTTGCCTTTTTCTGATAACTTGGTGGGTTTACAATATATTGGGGTGATTTATTTACCATGCCTAATTTTGCCCTTCACCCTTCCCCTCATGCCTAATGTTAAATGCACATTTCCAACTTCTACCAACAGCTGCTCAAATGCTCCTAAAAAACTCATGCCTTCCAGGGAACCTGTGAATCTACAACAGGACAGCAAATGATGAGAATGCAGAGTTGCTACTTGGGGGAAAAATTTGGGCTTTAACAAATCCCAGAATCCTAAAGTCAGAGAGAAAGTTGCTTTGATCTGGGCTTTCCTTGGTTGGTCCTGAAGGCTCTACCTAAACTAAATATATAACTTCAGTGAACATAGTATATTCTGAATATGACATAAGCAATAATTTGAGGTGTCTCATGGACTAAAATATTTTTATAAAGCCTAGAATGATGTGTATCTATGTTTTGCAGTAGCAAGCACATCATTGTTTCAGTGCTGTACACTGATAATATTCTTTTTCAGTCTGACCTGTATTTTCCAGACCATTTCTACTGTTTCTGAAGATCACCTCTGTTACATTTGAATACATTCCTCCATACTCTTTTCTCCATGTTTAATCAGTGTATTTTCTATTTTATGGTCTCATGTGCTAGGAAAACATTCAGCTTATCCTCATGAAACAGCTCTTGAACAACTGATTATTGTGTCCTCAATATTTTTATCCACCTCTTTTGGCATACATGCTCCAATTGTTCTGTTTTTGCCTGACTTTCCTAAGACAGTGGTTTGCAAAATGGTGCCTGGGGTCTCCTTGAAGAAACTATTTAATGTGTGGTGTCCTTGAGGCTTCTCCAGCCCTATTTGGTCCTGCCCAAATGTGAGACTCCCCCATCTCAGCCCCTCTGGCCACCAGCCTCTGCCCCATCCAGTGGCACCCCAGGATGGCACATTTCCAGCTCCCACAGCCACACCCTGCCTGGACATGGGCTTTGCTGATTTAGGCCAGCCTGCATTCCCATTTTCCTGCCACAGGCCTGCTCCTGTCCCCAGGGAGATGCCAGATGCCCAGGGCTTGGGCAACCCCAGTGCCCCCTGTCTTCCCTGCTTCCACCTGGGAAGGTGAGATGGGCCCCTTCCTTCATGGAATGATGGGTAGTCCCCATGGAACTTGGTCCCACAGAGCCACTGGCACTCATAGACCTGGGTGTGATGCCCTCTTTTACTTTCTTTAAAGACTGGCATTTATTTGGCAGCTCTCACATTCCCTGTTCTAAAAACAATGGTAATGGTTTCGAGGTTGCCTCAGGCACATTTATTAAGTACCTAGGAGTAAATTTTAGCAGACACAGTTGATTGGAAAACATTTAACATAGTATTCCCTAACATTTTCTCTTTTTTATTTTTATTTTTATTGCATTTTAACCTTTGCTAGTAGTTGACTATGTTCAAGTAAATTTTTTAAACAAAGATGACCACTAAAAGCTATTGAACATTTTTACTTCTGTCATCTTTTTGGATCTTTGTTTCATGTGTCAAAGGATTTCCATCTCTTCTGAATCAGAGTGGGTCAACACCAACCAGAAGGAAAGGAGAAAAGTCTCTTAGAACTAAGTAGAGGATCTCATGACTGGGCGTTATTGAATGAGAGCACATCTGAATTGTTGCTTCATAAAAGGATTGAGATAATAACTGACTTTGGCTGCCTTCCCAAACATTGTTCTTCCTTCCTTTTCCTGTGTCTTCCACTCATACACAAGAGATTCCAATGTCTAGTTTTTATTTTCAAATTCTTTTTGAATTGCTCACAATTTGCTGATTCACACATAAAATGTCATGCTGAACCTTTAAACTCCTTCTAAACTGATTTAGCACTCAGTTATGTTGGATACTTCAGCAGAAAAATAATCTGAAATCAAGTGAAATTTTGATGCAAAGTGTCTTTTTAATAGTTAATTGTATGAAGAACTCCGTGAGGGTCTGACCATCATAAAGAGGAAGATGGTACCATGAAAACAAAAAAGCAGCATTACTGAGATGAATGATATGGATTGTCTAAGAAAAAAACCACAACAATCTCTGAGTATTTATTATTTCAAAAGAACACAATGTAGTTGAAGTAATATTCACATTTCAAAGTGAAATTGAGTATTTTTCAATGATTTGAGATTCAGGTATAATTCTTGGATTGAAAATGGATCTTTTTATCTTTTTTGAGGAGGTGTCTAATTTCACATAATTTCACATAAATAAAACAAGTAAAAGGAGCAACTTTGAATTATCTTGGAACTTAAGGGATAATTTCTCTCCAAATGCAGCTAAATCACATCTATTTCATAAGATGCTGTGGCCAAATAGTAAGAAGTCTCATTAATATTTTGTATTTCAAGGCCTTATGTGTTTGCAATGTAAGCAATTAAAATGTTTAAATAACTTTAATATTAGGACAGAAACTGGTGAAATCAAAGGATTTCAAAGTCAAAGATGAACCTCTCTTTCATCTTTAATTTTTTCTTTCTTCTTTTAAGTACAACCTTAGCTCATTAAAGAGATTAATACACTCCAGGCATATGGCATTATTTGTGACTCATACCCTTCCCATGTCAATGAAGAGATGAGCATTGGCTTCATTAGACTTAAGGTCGAGTCTGCATACCATATAAACTGTTTGAAGACATAACTCCAAGCTATGCTCAGATATTTCCTATCACTAATGGCAGTGGATTTGCAAGAATAATTATAAAGCAATATATAGGGGTTTCCATTAGCCCAGGCTAGTCCTGTGTGCAGTAGCTATTCCATGGTGGAGTGTAGCCCTCAGCATTTAGTTTGGGGTTGTATTGACTACAGGTTCCCCATGCCTATTATCTCATGTGACACTCATCAAAATGTTCAAGATACCCAAAATATGGAGGCATGTTTTATGGCACTTTCAACAATTTTCTGTCTTAATTTTTCATTTTGCCTTTTATCAGTCCGTATTCATTGGTCACTTGGCCTTCACCAGAGAGGCTCTTTTAATTCCTAAGATGTTCAGTTGTGTTTATCAAGAGGAAAGATGTGGCAATACGTGGTTTTGTGTGAGACAATGTGAAGGTTTTAAAGAGGTGATTAGAAGACACCCTAAAAAGATTTCAGAACAGAAATGTGACAAATGGAAGAGAAATGGTCCACAGTTGGTCTATGATAAGTTCGTCTTCTCCAATAATACTCTTATTTTTCTGTTTTTCCACCATCCTTTCATAATCAATAAATAGACAGAAACATTCTAAATTCAATGTTTCCATTTTATTTTATAGAACTTGAAAAGTTTTCCTTGTCTAACACTCAGCTGTCTGACACGTCCCCTGCCTGCGTTCTGTCCAATTTGCCGTACTCTTTCCCTTTGGTCTGATAACTATCTGTTAATTAATCTTTATTTGTTAAAATCTTATGTTAACAAGACAGACTCTTTCCACTTAAATATAGGGGTTTTTTTTTGCATTAAAGAAATATCTGCCTTGAGATAAAATGTTCTTCTGATCATCTGGTGTGTACTTGCTGTTTTGTTCCTCTAAATTAAAATTTCTTTGCTTGAATATTCTTACAATAAGACTTTTACCTCTCTCTCCCTTAAAAAAAAAGAAGAAGAAAAGACAAGAAATTTAAAAAAATTGAGCCAATGACATTAAAATATGCTTTTTGGTAACTTTTTAAATTAATGTTTCCAGATAGACATTTCATTTGCTTAAGATTTAGAGGGGAATTATAAAACCATAATTGTGTAATGATTAGACAGTACTATAAACTAAATAAATATCAACTGATTATTAAAAACATTCTTTGTAATCCTAGCGGTTAATCCTCTTTAATGTGTTTTTAATAATAGTTTTACATTTAATGTAGGATGAATGACTTATTAAAAGTAAATTTTATGTGTTTTATATTCTCCACATATAGCATTAAGCCATTAGCACTAATGGGATTTGAATGGTATTGAGTTCAGGATAGCCCCTAAGTACAAATGTGGGAACCTTAATTAAGTTTTTATTAAAATATTCAATTAAATGCAATGCTAGATTATTAAGATATTTTTACATATTGTTTAATGTCAGTTAGTTATTAAACATTTTCACAGGCTTCTGAAAATGGTCCTAGAGCATGCTGATAGCTAAAATTTATATGAAAAATGTTGATGATCAATTTTCTAATCTTGTGGGCAAAATTGGGTTTTAATGGAAATTCTCTAGCTAGCTGTGATGCTGAACTGGAAGAGAACCTAATGAATAGGTTAGTGAGTAAGAAGCTTAACTTGCAGAGGGAAAGTTTCATGTGGGGAATAATGAAAAACTTTCTGATTCCCAGTGCAATGAGGTACTGAAATGGCATAGAGTATGGAAGTTTTGCAGCAAAAAAAGCTACTTTGTTCTGTGTTTTCATATACTAGCTGGCTGAGGAACAGGGGGACAATGAGCAACTGAGATCTAAACTGGTAAACAAGATTGATTTCTGTTAAAGTCACTGAGTAAGCCATCATCCTTCCATTTCTGCCTTATTTTTATGCAACGTGGGCCATAATGACAGTTGTTATGGTTTAAGCAGGTGAGTGAGTATTACTAAACTCTTTAAGAGAGTGAATTTAGACTGTATAACTTACAGATAAGAAAGAATTCTTTTTAGGACTGTGTGAGAGAAGTCCAAACTGAGGCAAATCCACTGCGCAGAGGCAAAGGATAAATTCTCTATTATAAACCCCAACAGGACATTGGAACAGAAAATAAACTCAAATATTAAGTGCTGCTACTCAGACCAACAAAGCCAGAATAACAGATACCATATAATTATGTCACTAAACTAAAAAAGAAACTACTTACATGAATTAAGGGGAAGGAAAGTAGGTGATGGATTACAGTACTATTTCTCTGAGGTACAAGTATTCAATTTTATTAATGCTCTACTGGGAAGCTTATTTTAGCTTTATATAAATATGCCAAGGTAAAGGGGTTAAACCCTTCCAATGCTTTCCCCCACTGAGTTCAGAAAATGTCCATATGGTATACCTTTCATAATTTTCTTGGACAAATATGTTTTGAAATAAAAGTTGATACTAATATGAGCTACCTTCTTCAATGATATGTTAAGCACACTCTATTTATTTTCATTAACCTCAAAAGCTTCAGAAGACCATTACTTTTCACAAATTACAAAGATTTTCAGCAACTGAATCTATTTATCTATTTATACCACACTCATTAACATGTTATCTGATTTACTTAAATTCTCCAAAGCAGTTTGCAAGCAGTAACCCCCACTGGAAATGAGTTCAGCAAGTGCTGTATAATGAATGACTCAACTCCAAAAAGCCAATAGTCCCCATAGCTACACTGGCAAAATATGTTGCTGCACTAATTTCTCTCTTCCCGCTGTCACTCACCAAACAAAGGATGTGGTTTAACTGCTGTGCACAGCATAATAGTTGACTGTTAGGTTTCCAGGATGATTGCAAGCAACCAGCAGAGAATCCAGCTTCACCTCTAAATCTGTATAGGCCCCTAAAATTTCACAGTGAATAGATGAAAGTGTTTCTTGCTACAGCATTTTAAATTCTCCTTGTAAAACTTCAAATTTTTGCAAGCATGACCTATTACAGCCTAGGGACAAGTGTGTCTTGCAGTTGAGGGGGCAGACTGTAGGTGCTCTTTCAGCGGCAGGTGAGGTTTGCAAACACACTGTTTGAAAACAAGAAAGTCAAACTGGACTCCATCTTAAAGGCCAAGATAGTCTTCTGTTTTGGAGAAAAAAAGAAATCACAGAAGGAATGAATAAAAGAACTCTCAATCATATGAGTCCCTAATGAGACAGAAGACTGTGTTGACAGATTGTGACCATCAAATACAAGATGACACTGTGGTTTGGATAACAACATAAAGGAAGTTCATATTACATTCCAGACAAATGCAATGATTTGGTGAACAGCGTTCTTAAGACATGGTCTTTTCTAATATACTTTTTCAATGTTAGCAAGTATTAGGTAAGAATTTGAAATAAAATATCTGTTGGATATTTGAAATAAAATATCTGTTAATACATAAATTAATTGCATTTCAGTGTCATATACAGTGATGAATGCGTAGTCCCACCTGTGGTTTTCTGTCAGTGCTTCCTCAGAAACAACCACTTTGTCCTCTTACAGAGAAGACAGGAGAGCAAAAGATTCAGGAAATGAAAGAAGTTTTAGAAAATATGTCTGGCCAATGGAGAAGTAAAGGGATCAGCTTGGCCATAAATATGTCTTTCAAAGTGTTATTTATCTATGATAGACATTTGTCTATTATTGAACTTAAAGTGTCCACAATAATCCAGTATTCATGGTCCTTTTTATTAGAGTCTTCTTCCTAATGACTAACCCCTATCTTTCTTGCTGAAATATAAATCCATTGCCTCTTATTCTATTCAGTAGTGACATGGAGAAAATATTAATGCGCCCTCTTCTCAACATACTCTCCCGTTAACCTTTTCTTCTTTAGTCTAAACAATCCTCATAGCTTTCCTCATAGATAATAGTTTTTGGTTTTTAATTTTTTGTTAGTTTTTAAAGCTTATTCTAATTATCTGGACTGTTTCTTGACAGGGCACAAGCAAAGAGAGCACAAGGAAAAAAAGAAGTCAGGGCCTTGCCTTGGACAATTTGCAGACTGAATGTCCTTCTAGTATGGATGGAAAGACCTTTTTTGTAAAAAAACCGGTGATATTGTTCAATCACATTCTGCTGATCTTTCATACTAATTCATTTGGTAGATGAATAAGTGTAACACAAAGATCAAATGATACCACATCACATAAGAAACCCATGTCAAATATGCAAATGAAACAATTATCTGTTTTCTTTTTCCATCTCTTAAATCCTAGATTCCCTCAGCAGATTCAAAGCATAGTAGCATAACTGTTTGAATAGCTATTCTACATTAAAAGTCTACAGAATAAATACAATTAAACAACCATACTGAGACAAAGGGAGGGAGGTTGACTAATTGCAACATTATTCACTCCCTTAGGATTTGAAATAATCCTCAGCAGTGATGTACCCCTTGGGGAAAAAGTGGACCCATTCATTTTAAAAGATAAGAATAAATTAAAGGCAGTTATCAATCCAATTTTAAGTTAAATATCCCAATGGGATAAAAATATGATGAAGAAAATTAAACACAAGAGGGAAATATAGCAGAATGTTTAAATAGGGAAGGGGAGAATTAATGAAAAGAAAATTAACTGAGATATTTCTTCTCTGGTACTCACTTATGTTTTTCCCTATTGATTACATGTTAGAGGTACTTTCAGGTCTACCATGCCATGAATTAGGTGAAAGCAAGGCTTGGGACATGTTATTACTACTTGCAACATCTGGTCCCTAACACGTTCTTCTTTGATCAACAGCATGTCATGTGTTATAGGGAAGCAGATTGCGTAGTTCATCCTTACTGAACCTTCACCCCCAGGACGTTATGTGAAAGGCAAACTCCATCTGCCTCAGAGAAATCAAAAATAATCTGAAATGTAGAAATTCACTGTGGTTGTGTCAGGAATCAGTATTACAAGCAGGTATAGGAATAAAGTCTTGCTGCTTTTGTGAAAGCAGATCAAGCTCTTTTTGTAGATGATGGCTTGAAAATTTTAATCTCTTTTGTATGAATTTTTCTCCTTCATTTCACAAGTTTCTGGTGAAGTGTGTGAATTATTGCATGAACCTGGGACCAAGCATAACATGCAGCAGGTGCTGTAGAGTCTTGTTTCTCTGATTAGATTGAACCTTAATAAAACATAACTCAATAAACACTTTTCTCACAGCTTCCAGAACTTTAAGACCTCTATCCTCTCTTTCTTTTTTCTGCTCAGAATTAATTCAGAGGAAAATCCAGAGATAGGTCCAGTCCTGGCCTGAACGGAAGCCCTGATGTCTCTCTATGTGCTGTGCCAGGCCATATGGCAGGGGTGTGTGTGCCCCTTCACCAGTCATATGGTGCCTTCCTAGTCCAGGCACAAGCCAGGGAGAAAGCCTGGGGCTCCCCCCACTTTCCTTGATGTCCTGGAGCTGACACCACTCACATGCCTAGTGTGGCACAGCAGTTCCTCCTGTTCCTCTGTGCCTGGTGTTCCAGGTCGGAGTGCCAGAGAAGAGTAACACTGAGAAAGGGAAACAGATGGGAGCTAATGCTTTGCTTCCCTGCAAAATATCCAGCTAAACTGATCTGGCTTATTTTGCGTGCTGGTATGTCGAGAGCACTGTGAAGCAGCCTGAAATACAAAAGCAAATTACAACAGCATTGCAAGTTCATCAGGTGAGCAGTAGCACTTACTGGTTTGAATGTGCTCAACCCATGTCCATTCTTGGCAATATGACTTAGATTCGTTTTTAATGAAATAGGAAAAAAATCCACGCACATGAGAAATATCTGGAAATCAGCTGACATATGATGACTGTGTATCTGGGCTCATCTGCACAATAAAGAGCAGTGCTTGAGCTTGTATTCTCTTATATACTGAACTTGGACTTGGTGGAATCCAGTGAATTTTCTCCACTAGGATGAGATGTGGTGCAAAGTTATTTGCTTTTCCCACACATTTTTGAGTTGGAACCTGTTGGATTTCCTACACTTTCATCAGGCTCCCTAAATGACATGCCTAAATGAAATTAGATGTTTCCATCATTTGTGTGAGGTGTAATTTACACTCAGATTGCACAATTTCTTTTGTTAGGGAAAAGGAGACACTTGCAGGATTACTCACTGTGTGCGTTCCTGATTTCTAAACCTCCTCTTCCTCCTGCCCCATAAATGATGCCTCTACTCAAGTGAACAAAAGCCTCAGCAGAATGAGAGGTTTCCTTTGGATGTGAGCCCCTGTGAAGGGCTTAAGTTAAAACTGTTCTTTTCTAGTAGGAGGAATCTATTATTTCCCAGTAAATATGATTCAGTTATGAATTATTTCCATAACAGAAAAGTCAGTGATTAAAAAACTTAGAGATTAGTTATGAATTTAAATGCTTTCCAAAACACTCCCATTAGAGAAAAAAAAACTGATAAAATGTGATACAAGATCAATTTCAGAGTGTTTTAATGCAAGACTAGTGCAACCTGTTTCACACGAGATTTACTAATCAATAACTACATTAGCAACAACAGTTATGTTTCATGTAAAGCTTATAAATATTTACACAACTGAAGCAGAGGTATAATTTAATCTTATATTTTATATGTTTTACTTCTAACATGTTAAGGGAGATAATATGGTGCTTGCATACTTCAAAAAAATTAAATTACAGTGGATAGAATGGATTAAAAAAAAAAACTTACTTCAGTTTTTTATAACTATCTATAGAATTGTAAGTTAGATGAAATGGCAACTTTAGCACAGGTCTGGGTTCCATAATATTGCATTCACTTCCACAGAATCATGTGAGAAATAAAAAGAAAATATTTTATCCTGAACTCAAATAGTTACAGTGGTAACAAAGTCAAAAAAGAATGATTGTTCACTTCAAACATGTTTAACATTTCCTTACTTGCTTCTCGTATACAAAGTGGTGATAGCAGAAGCGGCTGAAGAGTAGTAATTTTTATGATCAAATTCAGAATTAGAATAATTCATGCCAGACTAAAATGATAAGTTCATGCACTAGGCTGAAATGGAGTTGTTAATAATTTCAATCAGTTTCTCATTACTTTATTTGTCAGTGGACCAGTAATGAGAACACACTTTTTTCCTGTACACAGGTCTAGTAAATTAAGTTAAACAACAGATGTTGAACAGATGTTCTCATTTTTTTAGTGACTTGATTTCTGATTAGTTCCCAAGTTGTTTTACATCGCTAAGTGTTGCATCACTCTTTCTGTGGCAGATGAAGTATCGGAAAGCACCAGCACTCAAAATCTCATTAGCTGAAACAGTTTTATAACATTCTATATGGTAAGCGGACACAACTCTCCTGAAAAAAAAGGCATGATCTATGAAATGGTGGCATTACATGCTTTCACTTAAATGTAGCATTCCAAGACCAAAGTTTCCTCATTTCACTCTATGATTTACAATCTAATAAACACTGAACAATTTTCCTCAGATTTTCCTTTTTATCAAGATCATAGAAACATTCTGAAGTCATAATCATGGTGATAATGTTGTTCTGTGAATCACAGTATAAATTAGACAATCACTAGGGCTGAGCAGGCTTCAGTGGTCAATACTCAGAACAATTATTTGGTGTTACTCTGTGATGAACATTATTGCACCGTCTGCAGTTTTGGGCACTACAATACAACAAAAAATATTAAGGTATTGGAGAGTGTCCTAAGGAGGGCAACAAAGATGGTGAAGGGCTGTGAGGGGAAGCTGCATGAGGAGTGGCTGAGGTAATTTGGTCTGTTCAGTCTGGAGGAGACTGAGGACAGACCGCATTGCAGTTACAGCTTCCTCATGAGGGGAAGAGGAGGGGCAGGAGCTGAACTCTTCTCTGTGGTGACCAGTGACAGGACCCGAGGAAAAGGCCTGAAGTTGTGTTAGGGGAGGTTTAGGTTGGATATTATAAATTGTTTTTTTCACTGAGAAGGTGGCTGGGCACTGGATTAGGCTCTCCAGGGAAGTGATAGCAACACCAAGCCTGACAGAGCTCAAGGAGCACTTGGACAGTGCTCTCAGGCACGTGGTGTGACTCCTGGAGAGTCCTGTGCAGGGCCAGGAGTTGGACCTGATGATCCTTGTGGGCCCCTTCCAACTCAGCATGTTCTGTGATTCTGTGAAAAGAACTTAATGAAGGGTCTACAGTCTTATTAGTGCCTCATCCCCATCTCCCCAAATATAAACCTGCACCTTTCATTTAAGACTGCTTTTATTGTAGCCCTTCTCCCTGCTAAGTACCAGCAATATCCTGTTTGGTTCCCTTTGCCTGGTCCTTGCCAGGATGCCAGTTCCTGCAGCTGGGGACCTGCCATTTTCCTGCAAAGCAGCTTGGCTCAGCCCCTGCTGCTGTTACACCACTGCTGGACAGAGCATTTATGTTGAACACCTTGGAGAAGTGGTGGTATCTAATAGCATATTTTCCAGCATATTTTCCAGCAGCAGTTGCCTCTAATCACACCACCATTGCTATTGTAGCCTAGGAGATACAATTTTGTCATGAGTGGTAACAGGTCACAGGCTCTGTACTGCTCCAATAGTGCAGGGACCCAAGGCTTATCCAGGTTTGCCATTTCCAAAGATGCGTTCAGCCTGGTTTGGGTATTGATAAGATGGGAAGTGGCTGTAACTCTTTGGTTTTAGCTTCATCCTGAGATCCCTGATATGGCGCCATTCTGACAAAGTCAGGAAGTCAGTGGATGAAACAGCAGGATTCCCTCTTCCTGGTGTTTTTGGGAAAGACTGAACCATCAACCTTGTGACCCAAAAGAACCCTGGAAGGGTGAGCATCACAGCTGAGAAAAGGTGGAGGGACTGGTGAATGTTTTTTTAATAACCATTTAAAATCTATTACTAATGAGGGTTTGTTTCCTTTTATAATTAATTTGGACATGGCTATGTTGACATTGTAACTGAACTAATAATTGTTTATAACCTCCTAATTATGTTTTTCATATTTAATTCAGGGCAATAATTAATGCTTGTCTTCATAGAGTAGGATTTTTTGCCAGTTATCCATAACAAGAGTTTGGGTATGGAAGTACCCAAGGATACTTTCTTTATCCGAAATCCTTACTTTGTCTACAAGGTATGGATACATGTGTGCTCATGTCATGTGCACCCATACACACTGGTGCACATCTCTTTTTTTCCAGCAATTGGGATTGATTTTTGGGTCTTTGTGTCATAATTCCAGCAACTTGAGAGATCTACTTATGTGTGCAGGGAAACACCCCACATTCCAATGTATATATTCAACACCTGTCAAAGCCTTGGGGGCTTTGATACACATCCAAAGACTTTTGTCATATGAAAATTCCCATTAAGACAACTCTATGCTAGGCATTTTTTTTCCCTAAACCCTTTATTATTTTTTTTAGAATATTCTGCAACCATTTAGCAACAATTGTATCTTTCTCAACTCTTAAGCATACTATGTATTATGTACTTAGTATTCTCTATTTTACTTGCCAAAATATCACCATTTCTGAAAACTCCCTGTACATTTTTCAGGAATTAATATGACATTGTACAATTATCCTTTGTTAATAAAAATTATAAATGCCTGAAAAAGGCATTCAGCACTTCAAGCTCAAAATTTAGTTGTGATAATGCAGCTGAAAATAATGAGGTGCAATTAGTAATCTCAAGGATAAAATACTCTATTGGTAAATCTACTCTTAACACACACAATTCCAAAACAAGCCACGGTTTTCAGAGTCAGCTGTGCTTAACTGCCCAGAGCCAAGCAAAGCCAGAACATTATAAAATAAAGGATATTTTTCCAGTTTCTGAAAAGAATTTCCTCAGTTACCTTTACTTTTCTCAGCCTCAGACCATCTGTGCCTATAATTTTCCATTTCTCCCTCTGGCCTGTTACTGCTTTACGAGCCTTAAAAGCAAATGGAAGGTTTGCAACCACTATTTCTGACTGGGGGTTAAGTGGTCCCCTTGGTTTCTTTTTCTACTTTTCTTGCTGAATTATTATGATATTTCCTGTTCAAAATGTACATTCTTATATTATATGAACCAGTGAATTAAAAAAAAAAATCATGCTAGTATTACAAATATAATGCAAAAGTATTACAGAAATTAAACTTAAATTAGCCCCAAACACAAATGCACACGTAGGAATGACCTTCTGTTTCTGTCTAATTCTAATGAAGGGAAATATATTTTCCATAATCACAGAAATATTCTGGATCTGTTTCATGGATTGAGCCGCTTAGAACAAACAGCTAAAAGGAAGGGCTACCACATAGAAGGATCAAGTGAGTGAATAGACTTTCTTGCTGCAGCACTGTTAACCCAGTTTCTCAATTACATGAAATTCAGGAAAGCACAGTCAGTGTAACCATGGTTGCAGAGCGTTAAAATCCAACTTTGCCAAGGGGCTCCAGAGAGACAGATACGTTTTATGATTCCAAACTGCTGTGTCATGCACAGAAAATTGATGTACAGCTTAAGAAACAAAGTTCATTAACTTCAAGAGAGAAAAAGGTAACAACTGAATTCAACGGATGCTAACATTTAGATGACCAAAATGCTTAAGGACACAAAACAGAGAGACATGCAGGTCACATACATATTTGTCAGAAGCCATCTCCACAATAACAGATGAAGTGATGTCAAAAAGTTTGGCAAATATCAGTGCATGGCAAATTTCTGTTTTAACATGCAGTGTTCTTTTGTCTCAGCTGGAAGAAATGTGCATTACCAGGCTGTCCATCCATGTTACAGCAAAGACAATCCCAGCAAGAAACAAGAAACACATGCTTGCTTTTTTTTTTTTTTTTTTGACGAAGGATACTCCAGGATAAGGCGAAACCTGATAATGTCCTTAGGTGAATTTACCAATTAATTTTCTTCCATTTTTATGTTGTCACTCTGATTTAATTTCACCTAATTTGCCAAGGCTGTTAGCAGAGAAAATACAAGAAGTAATGACTTGTGGAAGTAGTGCTTTGGAAGCCCTTATGACAACCAGAGGGTATGTGGTAATGACCATATAGAGCTGTCATTAAAGTGACCTCCTCTGAGAAAGCAGGTGTCAGCGAGCAATTTACTGTGCTTTAGGTATCATTCAGGAAAGGGAATTCCCATGGGAATACTGCTCCCCTGCTCTAACCTAAGACTTGTAAAATGTCAGTATTTTTCAGCCACTTTCCTTCTTGGACTATTCGTAATTTTGTGTTTACCCTTTGACCGAGGGCATGAAAAGGCTAAAGGTGTTTGATTAAATCACGCAGAAACAGGGGAATTGAGACCAATGAAACCAGAGCTATTTCCCTTCCTACTCACGGTCACATGTATTTACATTAGCCAAGTATCAGATGATGTCTGTGTAAAAAACAAAAGAGCAGAAAGGCTTATTTCCTCTTGTACATTTCCAGTGTATGTATTTTCAAACACAAGATCCAAACCTAACTGCAGGCCTGATAGACTTCTCAAATAAAACCCAACCCATTCCGGGGTGCTGAGGGTGGGTTATGTCTCCCCTTTGAGAGGGGAATGTCCCAAAGAAGTGGGGGGACAAATGCACAGGTTTATGCATGTTCATGTAGCCTGAATCTGGTGTTGTATCATCTTTTTTTTGGCGCCTGAAGCTTGGCATGATGACTCCACAGAGGCTGCAGCATCCTGCTGTGTTGTTTTTAGCTATCCTACAAACTGTGGCAGAGCAAGCAGAAGACTCATGCTGTTTTAGAGACTGCATAAACTAATTTTAGAAACAGCTTGGAAGGGGAGGATGAGGTTTACATCAACAACATTGTGTTGTTTCAACTACTCTAGCACCAACACATTATAAATATATTTCAATGTTTTTAAATAAAGTAAAACCTTATGTAATACTGACCAGCAACACAGTAAAAAAGAATATTGCAACAATAATTTTCAGTGAAACTTGGTAATTTTGAATAAGAAGAGGCTTCTTCTCAGAGGAAAATAAATACAAATACAATCAAAGGAGGCAATAAATACAAATCACAAAAAGCATATGTCATGTTGGCAGTAAGCAAACATTGGCATGTTGGCAAACATACTGGCATTTCCTTTGGTGCTACTCACTTTCCTCTTGCTATGAGCTTTGTTTCTAAGCAGTCAATCAGGGAGAAATCTGTTGCCCTCTAGATATATCTGGATCTTTCCTTTCCTTTCACCTCTTCTATTAAATGCCTCTTACAAGACAAGTGGGCACCCACAGACCCCTTTCAGCTCGAATGAAAGCACTTCACAGGTACTTGAATAGCTCAGAGCATACAAGGACTTCCACCACCCCCCCCCCCAAATTTAATACCTCCAAATTATCTGCAGCTGATGGACTGACTGCTGAAAAATAATCTCGCATTCATTAATGTATCTTGCATGGTTATTTCTTTTTCCAAATTAGAATTTTATGAAAACATCCAGAATGCATTTTAGATTAGATGAAGCAAACACAATCCCCCTTTTTTTCTTGTTGTTGTTGTCTGTTTCAATATTTATATTTACATTTATTTGAAATATGTTATTTTGGCTTAAGTAAAAAATATGTTTTGGACTTGACTGACAACTAGTTTAATTCTACAGAGACATATCAGAAAAATAACATTTCCACACTTGCCACATAGCTAATCTCAAATACATAAAATCTATTATTCATCTCATAATGACTTGTGACAGTACCTGTCACATACAAACTGTGTGTCAGATGCCCTAAGCTCCTGGACTCCCCAGAAAATTGTGAAGAAATGATTACTCAGTTCTAAAAAGAACTAAAAAGATAATTTTTTGGAGCCTATGTTGCACAAACAGCACAGTTCTGCATCCGCACCCCGTGCTGTGGGCAGAGGTTGCTTCCACCATCCATGGTTATCATGACATAAAATTGCCTCTCTACAAACTGAATCTTTTCAGGCTACTGAGCTGACAGTACAAGCAGAAAGATTTTGAAGGTAATAAAATACTGAATCTCCACTCATGTTATCCCTTGGTCCTGACTGCTTTACAACCACATAATATATTGTACAACATAATTAACTGCTCTTACGCTGCTTTCAGTATTTTATGCCCTGTTGCTTCATTTATTCATTGAAAACATTTTTATAATTTAATTATTATGAAATCAGGTGATGGGTTCTCACACATCTGGAAAAGAGACAGGTTGAACACAATTTTTAATTAACAAGAATTAGTTGACTCTTTTATGGTGCTGTGTTGTAAGCCTAAACATGGTGATTATTTTATTCATATTATCATTTTACCAGTGGACTACTCTTGAGGTTTTTTTCTGGAGAGTGTTGAGAATTCTGACTCCAGAATTTTTTTTTCAAAAATAAAGTGTTTAAAAAAAGAGCTAATTGGCCAAAGAGCACTTTTAAATTGCCCAAACTAGCTCCTGACATCAACATAGATCAGGATTGAAGACAAGAGACAGTACATATATCTGCTTTTGAACAGAGGTAAGTGCACAAGCAATTGAATTTATCTGTGTTGGTTGCAGGACACCTGGTATCCTGGTGTTTTCAGTGCCCTTGGATGCTGCAGCTTTGCCTGTTAATCCATGCCTTCTGACAAACAGGGGCTTTCAGAACATAAGCTAAAACTATTGGCAGGCCAGCAGGGATCTTCTGAATTACAGCTCTTGGGATTTAGTCTGGAACTCGTTTTTCATCTTTATAAATTTTTTTTTAATTGGTTGGCACGTGTACCCAAAGAGGTAATTATAACAGTGAAGGCTCTTTTATTAGCTGGTGTACCAACTCTTTACATTACTCAAATAGAACACGGAAAATTGATACTCCTTGTTTGCCTGAGGACAGTCAAACCCACAAATCCTTGGGAAGGGTACAGCTTCTATTTTGGCAGCGGTTTTGGATGCGGATGAGATCAGCTTCTCCTCCTGGAGTTATGTTTTGGCACACTAATAATTCAGAGTCCTCTGAAAGAGAAAGGTGAGCAATTGAGGTAAGTATATCAATGAACATAAACCTATATAACTGGCTTTTATGAATTCACCCTGGAGGGAAGACAGCTGATTTGGAAAAAAAAGAGAATTTTACCAAGCCATTCCTCACTATGGCACAAAACACTAGCTTATGGTGAAGGGCTGAAGTGCCACCTGTGCCTGTTTTCTCTGTTGTATATGATGCTCACTCAATAAACTGTGGTAAATATTTTCAGAGCAGGCTTGTCACGCCAAGCAGATTCCTGAGCAGAAGAGGAGTTCATTGCTACTTCATCTGTGAATCCTGAAATATGGAGTGTGAGACTTGCTCTGAGCTCCCCAGCACAGCTACTGCTGAAGTGTGGCAGAGTCAGGGGAGTGTCAGGGTGCCTGGGTTCCCTGCAGGAGTGTCTGCAGCAGCTCCTTGTCATCGCTGCAACGAGTCTGCTCCGGCTGCAACCCTGATGTAGAGTGAGGTCTTGGTCGTGATCTCAGGTTCATCCTAGTCTGCTCTGCATATGTTTAAAAAGTCTAGCTCTTTGGAGCTTCTCTGTGGTGTGTTTGCAGAAGCTCTGACGTGGCTAGAAGAGATCTACTGCATCCTGGCTGCCAGCCACCTCCTGGACTGGAAGCCCGTGATTTATGGTTGCAGTGACTTGAAACACTCCTGGGCACAACTCTTGGTGGCTCTAGGTAGCCCAATAACTTTTAATGGTGAGTATCTATCAGGTGTGTCTCTAGAGCAGGCAGTAGCTGAGCAGGGTGTTTAAAGCAAGGTTACAAATTTTGCTTGGAGCCTCTGAATTATTTCTTGGATCTGTCTTTTACTTCTTCTCAGCTAAGTTGGTATTTCATATTTTAAGATGCTCTAAAGGAATCTTAGATTTTCTTTTGGGTAACAGATGAATTGATTGAAGTGACAGTAGAACTGTGGGTGGCTAAATCATGAGTCAAGAAGTATATTTGAAACCGTACCTGATATAATCATTGAACATTTTATCTTGTTTTTAAAAATATTTCCACATTGCCTCATTTAATAGACTAAAGGTTTTAGTGGAACTGAATTGGTGAATGAAATTAAAAAAGCAGTTGCAAATTAAATACTTTCTATCAAGGCAGTGATCACTTCAGGCTTTAAAGATAATCAGAGGAAAATGGCATAAAGGTTCATATGCAATGCTATATAAGCAAAGATTTTGATTGTTCTCCACAAAATAATCACTGCCCTAGTTAAACTGATTATGGGCTGTATTTTTCAAATAGTAGCCTCATTTTAGAGTTTATTAGTAAAAATCTGGAGGTTTTTATACTTTTTGTCTGCTGTCATGCCAGCTGAATTCTTATAATTAGACACTACCATGTTGCCTAAATTTATGTATATATGTTTCACAAATATTTTATGTACCTTGCAAAATATGTATAGAAATGCTTTATGTTAATGACTTCAGTTTGTAAGTAAAGCAGAAATGAATTATTGTATTTTTCATTGTCCTGAAGTGAGATGCAGAGAAATTAAACAACTTTTTTAAGACTTAGAGGTAGTTGTTAAGGGTCAGCCTAATGCCTTTGCTAAGCAAAATCCTTCCTCTCTGGTATTTTCCTGAGCTATTTAAGTAGGAGCAAGAATGAACCACACATATATCTAGTTTCTTGCCTTTCTGGAATGAAAACTTTGCCAATATATTTTACAAACAAAAGGAACTATCTCTAAAATGTGAATTGCATCCAGGGCACTAAATTGTGACATCTCCTCCAGGCACAACAGCTCCAACATCGGATCCTTACTTCCTTAGGCCCAGTATCTAGGAAGAATCAGCAACTGAACCTACATTGCTTTTGTAGGAAAATAAGTTGGAACAGTATGGTCCAATAAAGTATTCATTACTAAAAAGGAGTTGGTTATGATGTTTTATGCCTATGACAGTTATCTGCATGAATATTTCATTAACATGTTTTTTACAGCTATCGCAGAGCTTATAGGTAGCTGTTGATTAGACCTCCTGCAACACAGTGATTATGTTTCAAAAGCAGCCAGATATCTCATGCCTGTGGTGGGCAATTACTATTTCTGATTTTTATCAGATTTCAAGAGTAATCAAGTGACAGTTACCAAGTAGTGTAGCTGCCTTGCTGACTCAGAGTTGCCTTCTATGTATTTTAATGATGTTATGATCCCACTCACTTCTTGGGGTGCCAAAAAACCCTTTACTGAATTTTCAGTGCCTGCTTTATTAGGTATGTCAGTTCAGTTTAAGGAGTCAGACACAAAAGCTTTTCATTTACATGCACACCAACAGGTAGTAAAGACCTTAATGATCATAGATTTTAAGCTGTAGTCAGTAATGAGTGTAGAGTGCAAGAGAGGGCATAAAACTTTGTAGTAGTTAAGATTATTTTTACTCTGGGAATGTTTTAATTTCAGGAGTTTAAAAAAAAAAGCTCTTAAATTGACTTTTTTAATGTCAATTTAACTTTAATGTAGTGCTACGTTTTTAAGTGGGAATAGAGGGGGTGGGAAGAAATGACATCTGAAGATGAAATAAAAAGTAAATACCAATTATTTCAGTTTTATACCCATCATAAAAATATAACACAGCAGATGCTTCCATGACATCTTCTAAAAGTTGGGTGTTTATTGTGTGCATATGTTCAACATCGAACATAACTAATTTTCCTCTGTTCATCTCAAATTAAGGGAAAAGTTGAGCATCAGCAACTCTACAGACAATGACAACAGTAAGACCTAAAAAATGCACGGAAATGCAGAAATAATGAAGTAAGCAAACCAAAAGGGGTGAATATGGAAGAGATAACAGCAAGTTCAAAGCAAATGGAGATAAGAATAAAAAGCTGTGCAAAATAAATGGATGAAAATGTTGGATATTGACTGAGGAAAAAAAATTAAAGTACAAGAAATTTTTTTATTACGGCTAACTGGGCTCCGTTATGATGGGAGCAGATCTGCTAAATAGTGACTGCCTATGACAGATAACTGATACTGACTTCTTTTCTCCCTGTGCTGTCAGGAGGGAATTGCTCATGAGTTGTTTTCCCATGCTATTAGAAGGGCTTGATCCTGAAATGATGGGATTTACATAAGAGAGAAAAACCAGCCTGATGAAGTTTTATCTGTGTGCAGAGGAGGAAAATGTTTGAGAACTGCTACACAATGTGAAATGTTCATCATTTCTGGATTCAGGAGGCTCATTCCCTCCCAGTAAAAAGACCCAGCAAGTGTTGCTTCATCCCTGAAATTTATCACCAGAGGCTGACATGTAACAAAGGCACAGAGCCACAGAAACTGGTCTGATAGCAGCTTCTAACTGTATCTAAGGCACATGGATCACTGCCATACTAAAAATCATGTCATAAAGCTAGGAAGAGTGCTTCAGTGCTGGCTCACAGACTGTGCACAGCACTGCACTGGTGAGGGGGTTATGCTACAGATGATGTCTGGGTCCAGTCTAACATCTCCACCCTTGTGCTGTGTGCTGTGTAATGTCCCCGCTTTTCCAGCTACTGGGAAAAAACTGGTGCTGCAATGTGTTGCATAGTGAGAACTACCCTCATAGACAGAATTACCTCTGTGATCTAGCACTTCTCAGCAGACATAAATCTTCTACAAGAACATTAGGAGCTGGCACATGTACCTGGACATTGCTCTGGTACCCAGTTTCTTTAGGCTCTCAGAAGCATGAGTTTAGATCTCTTTAGCATAACTTAGCTTTTTGTCTTAATGTAGAATTTCACTACTCTTGCTTTTAGGTCCTTGCAAGAAAGAATGTCTCAGTTAGCCATAAAAAGAGAATGGAACATATGGAACTAGTTTTTTTAAGTGATTTTGATGGACACTTAACAACAGTCTATATTACTATTTACTCCCCAACAGGAGGAAGGCAAAGATGTGTGGGTGGATGGCAGTCAAGACTGTGGGCTTATCAGCTTGGCAGACTGCAGTATGGTGCAGTGCTACTGCGGATCACCTCAGACAGGCTCATTCACATACTCAGGCTTTAGCCATGGCAGTGCAGAACAAAGCATCACCCCCTTTTCCTCACAGGGAAGTGCAGTGGAACACTGTTGACTGAACTGGTGCAGGTGGTGCATTGTGGCTAGACTGTGCTCGCCTCCAAACTGCTGTGGGAATCTTACACTGCACTGCCAAGTAAACATGCATTATAGAATGCAGAATATCAGTAATAAGAGTCACTCAGTAAAGAGTAGTAGGAACACAGAGGCAAAAAAGATGAATTTTACTTGAGCTAAGGTTTGACTTACGTGGTCTGTTTGATTCCCAGGTAATAAGCCTCAACAAAAACAAGTGGCATGACTGGTGTACTGTTCAGTAGCCTAGCAAGGACTAATGACTAAAGGCATCTTGAACATAGGATTACCCACAATCCATTTTGCACATTAGGCTGACCCTTCTGAAATAGGGTTCATGGAGCTTGGAGGATGCAGACAGTGATGCTGACAGACTTGGGATTTACTCCAGGAAGAACTGAAAGGCTTTAGTCTGCTCTGGGATGTCAGTCTTTGACCTTATGTAGTGATAAACAAAGAGAAGGTCAACAGAAAGGAAAGAGGGACTAATTCATGATATTCAGCAGAGACCTTGAAAAAATATTGTGTTAGTGATGTTGCTCAACTGCATTCACCCTTATTGAGAATTCTGTAGTCAAAAGATAAATATATACAAGACTTCTGGGTCTGAGTGTATTACAAGCCATTTATTTCATTCCCTTGATAAATGTTTTAAAATAAGATTAAAGACCCTTTTTAAGATGGCTTTTTACTGAGCTGATGTATAATTCCTTTCAGGGTGTGAAGTGACTTGATAAGCTTCTGTGACAGGGGACTTTATAAATTAGATTGTATTATATACAAATACAATACAATTTGTAATGGAGAGGTAGTTTTGTCTCTTTACTTTGCTTATACTTTACACTTCTTGTAAGTTCAAATGCTTTACTCAAACCAACTCCAATATCAGAATTAGGTATTGTGACACATTCTTTTAAGAACATAAAAGCTGTGCTTTTTTTATTCAATTAGTTTAAAACAATTGTCTCAAAGGTAATGTCAGAAGATTTTGACAACTAGAATTGACATGAAAAAGCAGTTAATTTTGGGGCCTGCATATGATTATGACATTTTATTTTGTGAAATATATTTTGATTCTTATCTGCTACCACATCTGTTCTTCTAGTATGGGATTGGCAGTAGCAGCATGGCCAGTATGTCAGTAAAACTGAGCTCTATATTTACAATTTTATGCCTTTTTTGTATATTCACAAGGTAACAGCATCTGATGTGATGAGATTTTTTCACTTGTTTCATTTTTTGGAAGGGAGTAGGTTAGTTTTTCAAGTTTAATATCTCTACAGTCCTTGGAGACATGGATTTCCATTTGTCAGTGGAAACCAATCCCCAAAAGAGAGACTTGAAAATTAACTCTGTCAATAACATTATATAAAAAAACCCTAAAATTTTTCCTTTTCCCTGCATAACTAATAAAGATTGAAAATTGCTTTTGCATGAATTCCATGAATTCTGGGATCAGCATTCGTCAGACTTACAGCTTCTGCAATGTCCCAGTTTGCTGTCCCATTTTCCATTGAAAATGTGTTTTAGTGGTACCTGTGAGTAATACTGAGAAAGTGGTTGAATGTATGGCTTATGACACTGTTAAAATACCTTTTCCCATTTTGTTCTGGTAATGCAGATGAGTGGGGGGAAAAGGAGTACTTTCAGTTTACAGAACAAAGCCCAAGGTATTAAAGTCACCACATTGTGGGAGTACTATGAATTCTCATTTATCTACTTCTCCACCACACTAAAAAGCTGGTATCACATACTTAAGCAATGGCTCCTAAAATTACAAGTTTAAATAGAAGACTAATTGCTTTTTTGACTTATTTTAAGGCAACAGACAGGTGGAAGATCTGTAAAAGTTCATGAAAAATCCTGCCAAGGTTTCAACATTTGATGCCTATCAAAGCAGGAGCTGTAGGCACTGACATTTCTGAGGGGAAATTTATCTTTTCAAGATCTTCCTTCGTATTATTTGTCCCATGCGAGCCATACAATAGAATTCCTAACCAGTAAGTGTGATATGTGACATCCATCATCATCATCTGTGCATTTCTGAACGTAAACCTCTTCAGTTAAAACATAACAATTTGTAGTGATAGAGAGTCTTGGCTTCACAGTCCATATTCTGACCCTTCAGGTCCTCAGTTTGCACTGTAGAGAGATGTCACAGCATCATGGCTGATTATTCTTCTCTGCCTACAGCTGCTCTCCCTCTGTGTACACGCATGAGAATCGCATGTTTAGGTTTTCCTTCTGCATATGGCTACAAGAGGGATAAGAGCACGCTGAAATTTCAGAAGATGTTGAATGGTGGTGTTACATAAACTACAGGATTTCTGAATCTTATAGTTGAGATTGTAAGATGCTGTGATGAGTGTCTGTGCTGAATCTACCATTTGTGTTTGGTGAGACAAGGTAATAATTTGAATAATTTGGTTACTCTTGGCCTTCTTTCAGAATTGGTTCTGATAGCAAAAAACTTTACAGCTGGTCCAATTAGATTTGGGTGGGAAACTTGAGTATAGGAAAAGAAAAAGGCCTTCATGCTCTCAAGGAATATTGAAGAATTTTCCACTTTCTTAGAATACAGAAGAATATGTCAAGGTTTGATTTTGGTAAGCTATGAGTAGGAAATGTTTTCCTGGCTTACTTAAAATGGAGCTTTGGATCTTGAAGCTTTGGACAGTTGGTTTAAAGCAATACTCTTCTTTCAGATCCTACCAAGCAGATCTCACCTTTGATAGTCTGTTCTGTATATCTTTCATGCTCAGAGATCTGTGTAGAAAAGGTGAGCAGGGTAATGGAGTTAAGATCAGCCATGTAGATGTGAAAGAATAATGTTGTCTTTAACAAATACTCTACCCTGTTTCCATTTTTTATTTGCCGAGGAAAGAGCACACATTAAGAAGGCCTTTTTTTCCAAGATGATGTATTTTCCTAAAGCCTTAGCTTGTACATGTTGAGCTCTTGTTTGTGTAATTTAAAATGCAATAATGACAGAAACAGAAGAAAAGAGAATTAGCATACATTGATTATGCATAGTCAATAATGAACTTTAAGCACTTTGTGAATAAATGTGAGATAAATGTCACACACAGATCACTTAGTAACAGAATGCAACAATAAAGGAAGAAAAAACACTAAATAGGAGTAAATAGAAGCAATGAAGGACATAAGGTTATAATTTAAATAATTGATTAGGGGATTCAAGGTATTCCATTTAACATACAGAGACTCAGGTTTAATTGAGTCTGTCTTTCATGGGAAGGCTGTGAATTTAAAATGATCCCAGTGTCTTGAATTAGTAGCCTTTAATGAAACCTTAAACAAAAAAGGCTTTCAAATAAGTACTTGGGAAAACATCAAATAATCAGGAGAACTTCCAACACCATATACTAAAAATCAACTGTGTTAAAGACAGCCGTCGTAGATACTTAGAATATTGCTCAAGCTGAAGTCAAGTTACACAGACCAGAGAGACTTCTGGAACATTTCACAGGTTGCAAACCCCTGTGGTTGTAGAACTGTGAAAAAATTGAATGGACATAAAGGAAGGCTGATATCTATAAAGTGACCTCTGCTTTCCAATTGTAAGTATCACACAATTCTGCCTTAGGAGAGTTGTAGGAATATTGTAGGTGGATATGAGACAGGTGTCTGCAAAGAGTTTTTTATAAGATTGAAAGAGGGAATTTAGTCCCTCTTTGCCCATATATAGGAATAAGTGACCATTGCATTTTTTTTTTGTTTTTACTAACTTATAAAAGGCCAAAGAGCTAAAGAATTATTATGTTGGTTTTTTTTTTTTTGCACAGACTATTCAAGTGGAAGTCCTTATATTGACATTGATATTGGCTTATTAAAAACATATGTATTTATATATTTGTAAAAGCTAAAGTAATTTCTTTGTCTAGGCTCTCTGGCTGATATGAAACATCTGCAACTTATGTTTGCCTCTGCTGTCTTGCTGCAGAGTCACATGGCTGATCTTGTCTTAATTCTGGGATCTACTCTAGAGCTATGCACTTTTTTCCTTAGGTTTGTAGTCCTTTGACATTTGTTTGATTTTCCCTCTACTGGTCACATTTGCATGCTATCACTTTCATCAAACTCCATCAGACACCAGACAATTCCTTCTTTCATGAAGCCTTATTTCAGTTTCTGACTTTGTCATTCAAAATACAGGTACTTCAGGTTGGATCTCATTCACAAGTTTTATAAGCACAATGTGCAGTTTAAATTGATTACATCATTCAGAAATTTTTACATTTATCACATTATGGCAATTTAATTTTGCATATGGTTATGAGCTGGGATGAAAGGAAGTCAGAATTTTATATGGAATTTTATGGCAGTTAAGATTAATATCAAATCCATTCATTCCAAGAATACGATTTATTTTAAAATTACAATGTAAAAACATGGCATTGACCTGTGCAAGGAATAAAAGAAACACATTATATAATATTATTGGTTATTTAAATTTTCCTTCATATATTTAAAATCATTCAAGAATAGATTTTAGTTAGTTTTCGAAATGGTAGCTGAGTAAAAGATCATGGACAATACAATGCTAGCAATTTACAGAAAGTTTTTTTATCTGGGAGTCAAAGTGTCACAAGTAATTTTTTTACTAAACTGGACATGATGAACATGATCCATGACTGGCATAAGTATCAAAAACTTTATTTACTAGTCTGTGTGATCCCACTTGTATGCACAAAACTGAGTAACTCTCCAGTGAAACAGTTTCAGTATTGTCTTTATTTTAATTTAATATTACTATCAGTAATTTAATGGAAAGTGGTTTGTGAACAAGTGTTGAACCATTGTTAAGACATATTGAAAGTGTATCAAAGTGGAAAGACAGTGAAATTTTAAAGTTGAAATCAAAGAAGGCTTGATTTTTTGATAGTGTCCTGGATTGCCAAGCAAATTGTATTCTATTTGCTATCTGTATGGCAGTTGTCTCTTAACAGGCAAGGATGTCTTGTCACTTCCCTGGAAAAAAAAACAAAACAAAACACAACACAACACCCAAAAAAGGTTATTTTTCACTTAGCATAGTGGAAAAATTTGGAGGGGGTGGGGGGACTAGAATGGAAGAATTTTGGTAAGAAAATATAATATGAGGTCAATAAATTTTAGTAACAAATGTTTGCTTTATTGTAAATTAGAGGAAAAAAAAAATCCTGAACTATCATCTCATACATACAATTTTTGAGGAAAGCTGTAATTTGTGAGCTCTCTATTTCTAAATCTCCCAAGCTTTATTTGCATAAAATCTCTTCTATGACAAAATTTGATGGGAAGTCTTCATGCAGTGATGACTTTCCTAAATACACTAGCAGGTAATTTCTATTGCCTAAAACACCTCAAAAATAGGTGTTTTAGGCTATAGAAATTGGCAAAAGTAGATAATGTGTTGTAAGGAGATTAATTTTAATTGTATATAGTTATGGTATGTATACCTATAAATCAAAAGAGGAGCATAGAAAGATGATTCATTTTGACAAAAGTAAGTAGTTTTTAATCTGCTAGAGATCTGTGGTTCAGTGGAAGTTAAAAATTAATCAGGAATTTTTGGTTGGAAGTCCTTCAAGTAAAACAGTCCCTGTGGATTTATTAAAGTTAAACTTAAGGGAGAGAAATATTTGAAGGCTGCAATTCCAAATTGAATTCTACAATAGTAATGGCTTTTCAAGTTGTAGGAAGTTTGTCAACATATGAATAGCTTCTATCTACAACAGGAATAAATTGAGGAAAAGAAATATCCTTCTGAGTGCCAGAGTAGCCTTTTTTCTTCCATGAATTTTTCATAAACTTATTTCTAACTAAAGAGAGCATGGGTAGTTTCATCAATCAAATTTTGCCTTCCACTCTGTCCCATTTGGTATTTCCAAGGTAGCTTGAAAAAAAGGAAGGCTATACAGTTTTGTAGATGTAAAATAACAACAACAGCAACAACAACAACAACACCATCACCACCAATCATCCCCAAAAGAGTCTAATTTAATGATTATGGAATCTAATTACAGGAGTGTTCAGCATTAATAGTCAGTTTTTAAATGAAGCATAGAAAACATATGTATAATGTGTTCCTATATCAGGAAAAATATGACTTTATGTGGCTTTTATGTCTTTTTAGAGTACCGGGGAAAAAAAACAAAAACCAACCTAGAAAGATGAGCAATTGTATCCAGAGAAGATAACTGTAAATTTCAGTGATTTTGAAAAAGAACATGGCAAAAAAGAGAAAATTGCATGAAGAATGCTCTTATTTTGTTATTATGAGTTTACTAAAAGCTCTCTCTTTTTCCTCTTTCATACCCTGGCAGGTCAGTGATAAAAGTGTCTGCATCCTAATGCTCGGGTGTTACATTCTTTGTTACAGTAGCCAACACAAGATGCCCGGAAGCACTATTTGGACTGTATGACTGTACCTTGGTACATAATTTGAAATCTAATTATTGTGTACTGACATTTTAATTGCTCAAATTTACAGTTCAGCTCTTCTGAAATTTCTGGTTCAGGAGAATGTTCAGAAGAATCACAGCACCTTCTCTTTATGCAAGGTGAAGCACCAGTTCTCCTCAGTTGCCTAATTTGTTCTGGATGACAGCAGGTGATGGTTTTGTGCCCTGAAATAAGAATTTACTTAACTTCCAAATGTTTATTTGGTCTAAAAAACATATAAAGACCCCTGTGAATTAATGTTTTGAAATACCTGTGAAAAAAAACCATTTTCCTGCTCCAAGAAAAACCTGAAAAACCCAACAAGGAATATGTGTGCAAGGTCTACCTGAGTAAACTGAGCCAAGACTGAAAAATCTTTATGTATTTCTTATTTGAATTCACTATAAAACCCTTGGCTCAATCAATTGCCTGAGGGTCAGTTTTTAATATTCTCTTTTGTAGACTTTGCTTATGTTTAAGACAAACTAACATCTGCTGACTGCTGCTGTTTTACCAAAGATCATCCTCAAAAACTTTTCATATTCAGTGATATCTAACTACAGTCAATTCGGTATTTGCACTAATCTCTAAAGTGCATTGCAAATTTAGAGAGAGCATTGTTTTGTTATCTAAAGAAACCATAAAACTCTTAAATGTGACCATTATAAATTGCACACCAAAATGCTTTCAGTTCCTATTTGTGTCCTTGTTCTCAGCAAAGATGTTTTAACAAAAATAATCAATATTAGGCCCTCTAGTCCCCACCTTCTAATTATCTAATTAGGCACAGAAATGTAACACAAACCACCAGGCTTTTTTTTTTCTTTTCACAGTTACTTATTTCAGTTCTTCTCCCTAAGCAGGGTTATCTTGCTCCCGAAATTTTAATTGATTAAGTGTTTCACCTGAAAGCAATCACCCTTGCAGTCAATTCCCAGAATAAAACATCTGCCTTTTCAATTCAGACAGCTTATAAATGAAGAAATACACCAGGGACACAGAATCATGTTCTCTTTCAGAATGTAGTGGTGTTTTACTCAGGTGGTATTCCAGTACAAGTCAACTTGTTCTGAATTATGAATAAGCTTATTATTGAACTGGGGTATGGAAAACACAATTAGCATACATTTTTTCAGCTTGCTTCCCAAGTTTCTCATGTTTCAGCTCACTTCGTAAGTTTCTCATGTTTCATATTTTCTTTATCAATTCTTTTTCCTATACTAATTGACCTTTACAGAGGCTACTTGAAACTTGTAAGTCCTTTCGCTGAGAGTATTTCCAGGCCTAAAATTTCCTCGAAGCATGTTTAATCCTGAATGTTACAGTTGTGGTTTTAATGTTATCTGACAAATTATATCTTAAAATTCTGTGAAGATGAATTCTTAATAAATTATTCCTATTAACACCAGAAGGTTCTATCTTGCATTTGAATGACTTCTTAATGTTTTGAGGTAAAATTTGTATACAGGAAAAATTCTATAAAACAAAATAATCCAAGGAATTAATTTTCATAATATATTATGAATGAAAAAATGACATTTACATGTTAGACACATTTGCAATTTTCTCTGATTTACAAATCAATTTACATTTACAATCTTTTTTTCTTCTCTGTGCATGGATTAAGAAAAAACAGGCAAACACTTTACAAATATAGAAGTACATGTTTGAAGAGGAAACAATGTCCAAAACACAGAGTGATTTCTAGTAATTCTTAGTTAAACCTGCTTCCAGCATTTTCATCCAAATACACAGGAAATGCTTTGCTTAAAGCATTTACTTACATTTACAATTTTGCCTTCTCCAGTATGGATGGCAAACTTGAATTTTGCAAACAGGAAATAACAGTCTACATATATTGAGACCAACTGATACTAAAACATGCCATGATGTTAGGATGAAACTTGCAGTCTCTCTTCTTCTGGGGAGGCAAATTCCTACAATCAGTGTTTTTTTATCTGTATGGCAGATTTTTACTGTTACTTTCCGTAATCTTTGTGAAATGATAGGAGCTTTAAGGACTCATTTCTTTCACCATTATTGTCCTTCACAGACTCAGTGACTCAGAAAAATTTTTGAAAGAAAGTAGATGGCAACAAGTATGAGTATTTTTTTGACTAATAGGATGTAGGGGGATAGAACATAAGTAAACAAAGGTAGTATAGAAAGTAACCTTACCCCCTAAAGAGTTGCAGCTGAGCCAATTATTAAGGATTAGGAGCAGGCCTGATTTTAAGAGGCCACCCCTGTAGCCAATCAATCAGAAGAGTGTTATAAAAGAGTGGATTGGTGGGTTGAGGGGAGCTGGAGTCTGTTGGCTGCTGTGAGGACAAGGCAGAGTCAGTGCCCAGAGGAGCTGCCTACAAGAAACATCAAAGAGGTACAAAACTGTAGCGGTATGGAGCCCTTGCGATGTAATGACAATAGAACTCTTGTGCTATAATGACAACAATAGGACTTGTGAAATGTGACATGAAGTATTAAAGTAAAATACAAAAAAAATCTGCTATCAATATTATCTGCAGCTACATAGTTTCTGGGCTAGATATTATTGTTTATGGTTTTGGGAAAAAAATTACAGAAATATTTAGATAAGTCTTTACCTGAGCAAGGCATTCAAATTATAAAATCACGCAGGTATTGCTAATCTCACCCAAATTTTTTTTAAATAATATTTAGTATTTCTTACCTACAGTGAAAAGTTGTGTGAAATAAAAATATAACTATGCAATTGTTTTTACTGGTATCTGATTTGGTATAATAGAGTAAGTCTTTCCCATCAGATGATTTCAGACCAGTTTTCCTGAGAAAAATGAACAAATAAAACTAAGTAACCTGACTTTTCTTTCACTCTTACCAAAGGAAATGTGGAATCAATGGAAGACTGATAGCAACAGTTTATTAGAGACTTTTTATTCATTTTGCAATAGTTTCTGAATATCTTGCTTCTGCAGAAGCTCTCGCCACCGTCTGGTGGGATGATTAGAGGATGAATTCCAGAAGTGTTCTGCCACTCCTGTGGATATAACCAGAACATCATGTATATGTGTGTATGTATCTTTCTCTTCACACTTCCTAACTTCCCCAACTCCCATCCTCACACTCTCAGATGCACATAAACACCACCTAAAACCTCTCGAAAAAGAAATTAAATAGTCAGTTACAAATGTCTTCCATGCATTAACTTGCTAGAATATTTTCCTCAAGTGCCATTTGTGAGCAAAACATGCTGTTCCTGCAGAGTTATGCAGAGAAAGGGAGAAGATGGTGTTCACACTTCATGTCAAAGGGACAGCCATCAGCGTTTTGGTCTTTTTCAAGCTTCCCATAATCAAAAAAGTAAGATTTCTCAGTTCTGATGCAATTGCTTCTAGAAACAACACTGCAGAAGTCACATGCACCTCTTCAACCAGTTATGAGTCACCTAGGAGTGTTTTCCACATATTTTTATTTTAGAAGCTAGCCAAATGTGTTTTATTTGGTATTACTCACGAGTCGGTGTTGACAATAAGTAGCCAAGGTGGTGTAGAATCTCTTTGTGCCAATGTATTTCCTTTACAGTGCTGTTTCATAATGACAGATACAAATGAGACAGTGATGCTGAGGGCCTGTGCAATTTGACACTTATTGGAATAATACCAATATGTGGAGGGATAGAATGTTAGAGAATAGTGCAGAAGGCAATCTCACACCTGAGGAGTTGCAGCTGTACTAATCACCAAAGATTAGGAACAGGCCTGCCCTTAATAGGCCACAGCTGTGTCCAATAAGAAGAGTGCACAAAAGAGTGGGTTAGCTGGTTGTGGAGGGAGATGGAGTTTGTTGGCTGTGCTGTGAAGAAGGAGTCAGTGCTGTGAGGAGATGCCCATGAGAAATCACTGAGAAGGTGCGGGACTTTTGAAATAAGACGACAACACCAATATAGCCGGATGAGATGTGCCTGGGCTTATCTGGCCCTTGCTGCTTGACCAAAGGCAGCAACTGTGGTGTCTGCACCTCAGAGACACCTTTGGCTATCTGGATGTTGCAGCTGGGTGCTTGGAGGCAGCTCCAGACAGGCAGGAGCTCAGTTTTACCTTGGTGGAGAAGCTTTAAGGTAAGGTGAAGGAAAAAGGAGTTGGTTCTGCTAGAGAATTTTGATCCAGAGCTTTATTCCTTGCCCACAGGCTTCTGAATCCAGTCACAGCTCTAACAGAACCTCTTGAACTGTGTGGTTGCTGTTCCTTTTAATCTTGGGGAGAGGGGGAGGGAAGGGGCAAGGAGGGCTACCAACAACGTGGGGGGGAAGTCTTAAAGGGACAAATGACACCTGGATGGTGCAATGCCTCCAGAGGTGAAAGGCATCTTTTGAACTCTGCCAATCACTCCAGGCCCTTCTGGAATGCCAGCACTGACAGACAGCACTTAGCAGGGGTCAGGGTGGGGGAAAAGAGAGGTGATTGGCACCTGGGGAAGGACCCAGACGACTGAGGCAAGCTATGACATCACACCACAACAGACACTGAAAATTGCAAGATGTGATTTCACCCTATTAGAACATGAAAAAGAAGTTCACAGGATAGCTGTGCTACCCCTTCAAAAGATACTGCTATACTGAAAATTCTGTACTTTGGGTTTCAAGGCATGTAGCATGGTGTCAAACCCTACTATTACCTAATATTGAGCACCACAATGCTTTAACATACACAGAAGAGTGACTCTGCATGATAAATGTAAAACTGAGCTTCTACTTATCTCAGTATTATGACTTAGCCAATACCAAACAGTAATATTGTGCATTGCTGGTGTTCACCAGCAAGCATTACCTTTACCTCAATAACAACTTTATTTTACAAAGGATTGAAAATCTGTTATATTGCAATGAGAGTGAGTCTTTTACAAGTGTTTGCAAGGGAAAAAACCCTCAGGCATATAGAACAAGATGGATCACCTAGAATAGCTCATAACATTTATGACAGTCTTAGAGAACTTGGATCATGGTCTCTGAGTTATGTCTGTCCTCTGAACTGGAAACTCACCCATGGTGCTTTTACTGCCAGATTCTCAATCTCTATTTATTAATTAATTGAACCCATGCAAATATGATTTAAAAATTTCAAGTTTTATGATAAATGAGTGTCTATTAAAAAATACATTTCTGCAATGGATGAGTGGGAAAAATATAATTTTTTATTTCATAAGGTCCCATACTGAAATTGGCATGTTTCCCCCCAGATTTGAAAATATGTTTTATCACTTAGTAGTCCAGTGATCAAGTATGGACATAATATTTTTTCTGCCAGAAGAGCATTAATACTTTTAAAATGGAAAGGTCATGGAGTGAAAAGTCTAAGAGAGGCAAAAAACCCCTGCTCACTGAATAAGTTCTGAATCAATAAGATATGGGTTTTTTTTTCAGGGCAGACAGACTAAGAATATACAGCATTTGTAGGGCTTTGGTTATATGGCTCAGATAAGCATTGATAGCTTGCCAAATGTTTAAGAAAGGAAAACACAGTTGTATCTTGCATTCAAAGTGATTTTCCTTCTTTTATGGTAATTGTGGGAAGGGAACAAAATCTTGAGATTTCAATGGGGATCAGTGTTGGCGAGCTTTGGTGCATGTCCCTGCATTTCTTGGCATGCCTGGCTTTTTCATGGCTTGGACTTGGGCAGAGATTTTTCTCTTTTTTAATTTTTTTTTTTTTTTTTAAGTATCCATGCGATGTCCCTCATATCTTCCCTTCCAAGTTGTGTGTTCCTCCTCGATGTTTTCTCCTGCTTTTGCAACAGCTGTGAGGTTAGTTTTGGCCTGTTTTTTTCTTTTGCACTGCACCTGATTTCCTCCCTGGACATTTTCTTGTGGTCACTAAATTTCCCAATTTTCTTTTTTTTTCTCCTGCAATTGCATTTCCTTTGATGGTACCTCCATTCCAGAGTGTTTATAAGTCCTTCATTTGTATTTTGGCCTTCAAGAGGGCTCATTTTTTGCAAGCTTTGGTGCATGTCCCCGCGAAAGTTGGCACGCCTGGCCTTTTCATAGCTTTGTTTTTCGCAGAATTTTTTTTAAGTATCCATACCATGTCCCCCATATCTTCCCCTCCAGGTGGTGTCTGCCTCCCTGATTTTTTTCCCCTGCTTTTGCAACATCTGTGAGTTTTGTTTTGGTCTGTTTTGGTCCTTTGCACTGTACCTGATGTAATTGCGGTCCATTTTCTTGTAGTCACTAACTCTACCAGTTTTCTGGATTTTTTTGGGTTTTTTCAATTGCATTTCATTTGATCCTATCTCCTTTCCAGAGTGTTTGTAAGCCTTTCTTTTGGGGGTTGCAAGATTCCGTTTCCCTTCCCGAAAGGAAATTTCATTTCCTTTTGGGAAGGGAAACGGAATCTTGCGATTTCAATGGGCACCATGAGAGGAATCTTTGGTGCATGTCCCTGCACGTGATGACATGCCATGCCTTTTGATGGCTTTGACTTTGGGAAAGATTTTTTTCAGTTTATTTTTGTTTTTTTAAGTATCCATGCCATGTCCCTCATATCTTCCCCTCTATGTTGTGTCTTCTTCCTTGACTTTTTCCCCTCTTTTGCACCATCTGTGAGCTTAGTTTTGGCCTCTTTTAGTCCTTGCACTGCACCTGATATAATCCCAGTCCATTTTCTTGTAGTCACCAAATTTCCCAAATTTCTTTTTTTTTCTCCTGCAATTGAAATTCCTTTGATGGTATCTCCATTCCAGAGTGTTTGTAAGCCCTTTTTTTCTGTTTTGGCCTTCAGTGGGGATCAGTTTTGGCAAGCTTTGCTACATGTGCCTGCACTTGAGTGCATATGGCCTGCCTTTTGATGACTTTGGGCAAGATTTTTTTTTTGTTTGTTTTTTTAAGTATCCATGCCTTATCCCTCATATCTTCCCCTCCATGTTGTGTCTTCCTCCTTGAATTTTTCTCCTGGTTTTGCAATATCTGTGAGCTTACTTTTGGCCTCTTTTGGTCCTTTGCACTGCACCTGATTTCCTCACAGAGTGTGACCATGTTCACAGGGGTTCTTGGATGAGGGAAGAGACAAGAATGTTGACTCCATGACCAGAAGGCTTGATTTATTATTTTATGATATATATATTATAACTATACTAAAAGAAAAAGGACAGGGTTTCTCAGATGCTAACCAAGCTAAGAATAGAAAAGAATGATAACAAAGGCAGCTCTCTCGGACTCTGTCTGAGATGTCTCGGTCCTTGATTTGCCGTGAATTATAAACATCCAAGATGGGCCAATCACAGGTGCACCTGTTGCATTCCACAGCAGCAGATAACCATTGTTTACATTGTGTCTTTGAGGCCTCTTAGCTTCTCAGAAGGAAAAATCCTAAAGAAAGGATTTTTAGTGAAAAGATGTCTGTGACACCAGAGCATTTTCTTTTCGTCACTAAATGTCCCAATTTTCTTTTTTGTTTAATCGCATTTAATTTGATCGTATGTATGTTGCTGATTGTCTGTAGGTCTTTCTTTTCTTTCTTGCAAATTTGATATCCTTTCCCAAAAGTATTGCATAGGAATTTTTTTTTTTACATTATCCATGCCATGTCGCTTATATCTTCCTCTCTACGTTCTGTCCTCCTCTTTGATTTTTTTCCCTCATTTTGCAGCCTCTGTGAGGCCAGTTTTTGCATGTTTTGTTCCTTTTCAATGCACCTCATTTCCTTGCAGAGCATTTTGTATTTACTAATTTCTTCAATTTTTTTAAATTGTATTTTATTTTTTTTCATATCTCGCTTCCAGTGTGTTTCTAAGTATTTACCTTGTGTTTCTCATGATTTTTCTATTCCTGAATGGTTTTCTCTGTATTTTTGAATTCAGGTTTTATGGGGTAGTCAGCATATTTTCTTCTATTCTCATAATTCTTCAGGCTGACCTTGGCTGGATGCAAGGCACCCACTAAAACTGCTCTATCATTCCACTCCTCATGTGGATACAGAAGAGAAAATGTACCAAATGGTTCATGGGCTGAGATAGGATGTGGGAGAGATCTCTCTTTAAATACTGCCACTGGCGAAACTAACTCAACTTAGGGATGATTATTGAATTTATTACTCACAAAATCAGAGCAGGATGATGGAAAATGAACTAAATTTAAAAACACTTCCCCTCACATCTTCCTATTTCCCAGCTCTACCTCCTCCTCAGTGGTGCAGGGAGATGGGCAATGAGGGTATGGCCAGGTTGTCACAGGTTGTTCCTGTCACTGCTCAGTGAGAGGAGTTGCTACCCTGCTCCAGCCTGGGGTCTCTCCCATGGGAGGCAGTTCTCCATGAAGCTCTCTGTCATGAGTCCATGCCATGCGCAACAGTTCTCCACAATGTGAGTCACTCTTCCGTGGGGTGCAGTCCTTCAGGCAAAGCCTTCTCCAGTATGCATCCTCCTACAGGGTCACAAGTCTTACCAGGAAACCTGCTCCAGCATGGGATCCCCTTTCCATGGGTCTGGAGGTCCCTGCCAGGAGACTGATCCAGCACAGGCCTTGCATGGGTCGCAGCCTCCTCTCACCTGCTCCAGTGTGAGCCTGGTCCACAGGCTGCAGATGGATCTCTGCATCCCTGAGGTCCTCCATGGGCTGCAGGGGCACAGCTGCTTCACCATGGGCTGCACCATGGGCTGCAGGGGAATCTCAGCTCTGCCACCTGGACAAGCTCCTCCTTCTCCTTCCCCACTGACCCCGGTGTCTGCAGGGCTGCTTCTCTCACACATTCTCACCCCGGTCTTCCCTGGCTGCAAATGCATCTCTGCAATTACTACTTTTTCTTAAGTATGTTATCACAGAGGTGTTACCACCACTTCTAATTGACTCAGCCTTGGCCAGCCCACCGGTCTTGGAGCTGCCTGGCACTGGCTGTGCTGGATATGGAGGAAGTTTCTGGTAGCTTGTCACAGAAGTCACCCATGTAGTGTAGCCCCCCCACCACTACCAGTGCAAATCCAATACAATGGCATCTTTAGTGATAAAATCATAAAAATAGGGTAAGACTCAGAGAAGTGGAGATAACCTTTATTAGAGTTCTGGACATTTCAGGCAGAGCTGGATACTAAAGTTCAGTGATCCAGGATTTCCAGAGGAAAAGGGAATATAAATCTACATCTGTGCAGGTATTTGAGAAACATCATTGCGGTGTTCTGGGGAGCCTTGATCTATGATAACGTCCTTGAAATTAATTTGTGAAAGTAAACAACCATTTTCGAGTAAAACATCCATTTATGTGTAGCCTCTGTCCTGAGAGTGTTTAGCAGCAATTAAAGTCTGAGAAGACTTTCCTGAAAGAATACTTAGATGCAGGTTTGGGTAGGAGTAATAGTCACAGGCTGTTCCTACTGGTAAGCTTGGGAAAAAAAGACTTCACTGGAGGTACATCTAGAACTAAAATGACAACTTTATTTAACAGTAGAGTGAATCTAGGCTGTGACACAACAGTGGAGTTTCTGCAGGTCTGAAGGGCCTTTTTATTGTGAGGCACTTCCAAGGACTGTTTACTCTGTCTTGACTATTCTTGAAGTGAAAAAAAATGGTTTAAAACAAATGCTAGGCTCATTTATCCTGAGCTGTTACACACATCCCAGCTTTTTGCTGTGTCATCATGAGACTCACAGAGAGCTTAGACCTGTACAGAAAATGTCTTTGATGATAAGAACCAGAAAAGATGCAAAGTCTGAATTTTCATTAAATAATGCAATGTATTTCTGTGGGGCTGAGAAAGTAATGTACCTATTAAATATAAATATAAAAGTACCTATTTCTGAAGGTACTGAGAAAAGGAATTTTCAGCCTACTACTCAGTGGTACCTATTGAGAGCACTGAAAATTTTACAGACCTGTGGAATTCCTTACTTTAACATGTCTGACATGTATTCGGTGTTAGAAATATAATTAGATGCATATCAGATGGCTAGAGAGAAAAGGTGAACTCTGAGGTCAGAACACCTTCCCCTTTACTTTGTTTTAATATTATTTTCAGGTTTGGGTTTTCCCTTAATAACTGAGCAAAACTTCTTTTTCTTTAAATGCTTTCAGAGCTGTCTTTTCTGATTCATGAGTTGTCCCTTTCTCCTCCATTCCTGTCTCCTTCCCTGGAAATCAGCTGCCATGTCTGTAGTAAGAGCAGTGTATGGCCTTTGTAGGGTACCAGGGATAGGCTGTGGAGGCACACCAGGGTGTCCTCTTGGTGTGTAGATCCAGTCTGCTGCATGTTTTTTCTAAAGCATGTTTTTTCCTCCTGGATAGGGTGAGAAGATAATGTTTACATTCCCTTACCTTTTCTATTTGCTTAATTTTTCTCCTTTGCTTATTCCAGTATACGTTACAAAAAGATACCATCTCACGCCCTGAAGTCACTGAAATTTCATGTTGGGTGAAAAGATTCCTGTGTACTCCCTCTGAGATTCAACACATTGTTTAAGGTGGTGCAAACATCTACGATGTCATATTGGCATGAAATTTAAACCCTTACACTTGTAACTACATTAGTTTTTACACTGTGTCTCTTCTCTTGATTACACAGCTTGACACTTGAATTTTTTTTCCTGTTCAACCTATAGACAATGTCTTTGAGCACCACAGGAGCAAAATTTGAAGTAGATATTCATACTGTCCTGAATGAAAATGGTTATACAGGCAAGATGCACTGCAGCAAACACACTAACTTGCATTTAGCTCCTGATCTCATTGTTTTATTGTTAATAGTAGTAATAATTGCAGAGCTTGTAATACTATGGCACTTAGCACCCTGGCTGAACAGAACCATAGTGTTGGGTTTTAGGAAGACAGTAGAAAGCTAAACTCCTGCTGACTTTGCTCTTCCCACAAAAGGTATCCTAGTATTACCCTTCTCTCTCATAATTCTCCTTATTAGTGCTGGGAATTTTTTGCATTTAGTATTTGAGAACTCTGGCTTATGAGATATGTTGTGATGTCTCTAGCTTATGAACTTCCATGCCAGTTGAAATAACTAATCTATTTATTCCAATATTCCTCTATGGCTGTGTCAAGAAGTTCAGGACATTTTGAGTGGTGACCAACAGATAATTACAGAACAATTTACAAATTAGCTATAGATTCAGCTGAAAATTTCTGTTATCCTGAAATCCTTCAAACCAGAAGATCATTTCTTGGCCAAATACTGAATCTGAGTGTCTTGTTTTTCATACACATAATTATGGAATGTAACAATTACAATATTCATAAAGTTTCTAATTCTAAATAGGTTGAGGTGTTTGGGGGGAAGTTGGTTTTGGATTCTTTCTTGGGGTTTTTTTTTGGTTTTTTTTCCCCACTTCCTTCAAAAATATTACATAGTTTGTCTGATTTTTCTCTGCATGGTTTGGAGATAATTGTTTGCATTTGCAATGTGTGCGGGCATAACATCTGCCTCAGAGTGAGTTGCTGTGCTCACTACCCAATGAAGCAGTGAAGCATTTGAAATGCAGGAACATCCCTCAGACATCGTTGCTAGTTAATGATTCTTCATGCTCTGAATGTTGCATCTCATGCATCCTGTGTCTATTAATCTTAAAATGACACACCTCACCTCATCCATAGTCTCACTAAGAAACATATCCAACAAAACCTGAGAAGAGCCTTTTGAGAAAAAATAAAGTATCTTTATCATTCAAAAAAGAAAAAAAATGTTGAGAATATTGTTCTCCCTGTGTTCCTCTGTAAATCACCAGCATTTAACTTGGAGCTACTCATGCCTAATCAGGCTTCATAGACAGAACTCAAAATTAACCAACATCCTGCTGTTCTTTTCTGACAATCTTTTTTGGTTTTTTTTTTTTTCCATATCCATCCTGGTGTCTGGAAATGAGGCAAGCATTAGGTTATTAGTCTGAACAGCTAAGCAGATGTGAATAAAAATCATTGATAAATGCAGTGTTCAGGAGCATGGAATGAATCTAAAATGGTACATTTACAAATTTTGATCAAATTAAGAAAGAATTTGCAATCTGTTGAAAATCAGTGTGAACATCAAAGAGGAACTTACCCTTTTTGAAAAGAACAATATATTCTTAAAGAAATGTTGGGGATCATTTTAAAGACTGGGTATTTTAATCCAAATTTTAAACAACAATATATTTGTGTTTGTTTTGGCATTTACTTGGAGCTCTAGCTAAAATATTGCCTCTCCTAACTGATGCAGTCTTTCTACAGTCAAGGTTCTTAAATCACAAGATATGTTTTAGTGATTAAGCCCTTTGTGTGAAACACTGTATGGTAGTCTCAAAAAGGAAAAGTGGGTAGATTTGCAGTAACCTGTTGTACCATAGAGCTTCCCAGTAGGATTTGACAAGCTTTTCTTTCTTATATCCTGAATGCAAACTAGAGTGGCTTGCATTAAATATATACTTAAAAAAGAAATCACCTTGAAGGCTGCCATCAAGGAAAAATGAAAAAAGAGAAGGCAGCAGGGAAACGCTTGCACAATGAACCATAATCTTGATAAAAATTACTCAAATAGTTAAAGAAAACTCAGGGTCTTAGTGCTTCCTGAATCTTGAAACAATCTACTATAATATTTACTTTTAATTACATTCTTTCTCTCAGAATAATATGCAACGCTTTATGCCAACACATTTTAGAGTAATATTAAGCCTTAAAAAGAGATTAAATAATGCAGAAATTGAAAGATTAGGAATTTTAAAACCCACTTATCTGTATCAAAGAGGATCATGATGAATTTCAAGTGGGACTCAGAAAGTTCTTATTAAGCTAAAACCTGAATTATATTGTTTAATAAAAATAATAATTTATATAAATTAATAATATAAATAATAATATATTATTTATATATATTATTATTAATATTATATTATATATAATATAAATAATAAATAAATAATAATAATTTCCCAAGGTCATACAACATATAGGAATTTAAGATTTGTGTGTCAGAGTACCAAAGAATATTAAGAGGTACGAAGGATTAGATCTTGATTTCAAGTGTCTGCAAGACTTTTCTTCCTCAATCTTGAACTGGTTTAAAAGCCAAAATGACCATTAAATATTATTCTATTTTCTAGTTTGCAACCAGGCTGTCCCCAAAAAAAACATTGTGGTAGGAAAAGAATATTAAAAGAATAGAGCATTTTGGAAATTTAAGGATAGCACATAATTTACAGAAATATCCTTCTCAAACTAACAGAAATTTGCAATCTTTTGAAGCTCTTCTGGACTTATTTAGATTTCAGCTTGTTAAGGACTGAGTTGATGATGACATATTGCATGACAAGTAGTTCAGAAATTCCTAAAAAACAATTTCCTTAAAGTACAAAACTCTGAAGACAGTTTATCTGTCTTCAGGGTTGTGGATTGATTTTTCCCATTTAAAAAACGTGTTCTAGGGTGGTTTTTATTATGTATTAGGAGATCATCCTTGTTTAACAGTGTTTATTTCAGCTAAAACAAAAGAAAAATAATTTGCATCTAATCCATTATGGATCTGATCTGGAGCTTGTGGAAATCAGCCATTTAGTAAACCAGCATGGTCTTTGGGTCAGGCTGCATATGAAGAAGAAAATGCTTTTGGCTCCCAGAATTTATTTTTTTTTAACATCCTGTAAATCTTGTGGATCTGGAATAGCAGCAATATGATATACTGACTGAATTTAATTTACATATTGAGAATGTGAAGCTGACTTATCAGATGCTGGATCACAAAATAAATAAAATGGTGAGACTTAACAAAGGACATCATAAAGCTTTATCTGAAGTCGCCATATTCATGAAATGTAAGGTAGTGGCCAATACCAGATTTATGATGCTTGCATATTTTTATTTCTACTTATTCAAAATTTTTTCATGGCACTGATTATAAATGGGTTTGCTTGGTGGGTTGCATACAATGGAGTGCTATTTTCAGATGCCCGTAATTGTTTTAAATATATATCTATTTAAAAGGAGATAAGCATTATTCAATTACACTCTATTAATTACTTTCTGCCCACTGCTTTAATCAGCATCCTGGAAAAAAACACTAAATGTTTTTGAACACAGCAGGCATTCACCCTACTGAAGACACAGGGAAGGATATGTCTAATTTTCATTCAGTTTAAACAGGAATTTTTAATAATGACTATTTGACTATTTAACAATGACAAAACTATCAGGAAATAGTTTTGAGTAGTATGCTGCTTTTCCTTTTTATTCATGCTTATTAATTGTAAGTGAATTGAATCAAGCAATTATCACTTAAGTGTTGGTATTATCATCCAGGTTTTGAGAAATCTTCCCAAACAACCCAGAAATGGAATATACCACTTGCTATTTTGGAGTTAAAAGCAGAGTAGGAAACAAACCTTCAGCATACTGCTAACGAAACAGAGTGGGATCGAAAGTATTGTAATAAAATTGCAACGGGAGTAAGTTCTCAAGCAAATCAGGCACCGTTCAAATACTAAATCTTGTTTTGCATTCCAGCAAGCAGAAAAAACAGGGAGATGCAACAAAGAAAACAGACATCATCTTAGATTAGTCCAACCTAAATGAAAGAAAGAAAGCAAGCTGAAAATTGTAGAAGAGTTGATTTCACTACATGTTTATGTTAATAGGGTATTTGACTTTTGAATGCTTCATAAACCTCGTTATGTTCAGTGCTATTTGAGGTAGTAAAACAGCTGGAACTCTGCCAGAAGCTTTAATTGGAATCAGCTTAGCAGGCACTGACAAGATTTCCTGGTGTTTAGTTTCAACCTTATAATAAAAATGCAAAATTATGTGCTATGTATTTTCTGTTCCTCTTTGGTGTACGCCCATAAAGGTGAGACATAGCTGTGCTAGAAAATAGAATTTTTTTTCCTCACATGCCTCAGGCCAGTAACAGGGCAGTGTGAGTGGTATTGCTTATAATTAGATGTTTCCTCACAAAGGAGGCAGCAGAAACTCACCATAGAGCTCTCCTTTTTTGTACATCTTGGTTATTGATTAGGCCAGTGTGTCAGATGGCCACAATAACACCAGAGGTGTTAGCAGTATGACTAGGGAATGGGATCAGAGGGCATCACCAAAGAAACATCAGAGGAGCAGTCTGATTACACTCTTCATCTAACAATAAATTAGAGGGCTGAAGACCAGGGCATCTTGACATACAGAAGGAAGGGATTATTGTTTTGTGGAGCCAGCCCTGCAGGCTTGTCCATACAGGGGAATCTTAAAAGCAAAATTTTGTCCCAGGAAACAACTGCACTGCTTGAGCCTTTGAAACTGATTAGAATCTTTGATTCAGGACTATTAAAAAAAGATTATTCATTCATTATCTATAGCTACAAATTAATAGATTAAAAATCTTTCTCCCTTCAGATTGTCTGCATGATCTCTTGGAATTCTATACTTGATAAATGTAGGTCATAGAGATATGTAACAAATATAGATAAATGACTTTCACCAAGGTTGTTAAGACAGGAATAAATCCCAGGATAATGTTACATTGTCAGGAGGCCAAAAGTAGTCAAGAAAGTCATGTCTGGGAAGCATAGCTTTCAGAGTTTTAATAGAAAATCTTCACCTTGGGAAACTGCTAGTTCACAGAAAATACCACCCGCCCTGTCCATCCCCATTCCATGAAGCCATTCTTTGCAGGCTATTTATAGTGTCACTACAAAACCTCGCTACAAACGACATTCAATGTAGTTCCTCATCAGCTTCAATGTTTAAATGCATAAAGTGAAAGCAAGAATAAGAAACAGCAAAAGCCATGTTTGTTTGCTATTTGTAATTACTTTGAAATATCGTGGCTGAGTAGCACAAAGGTACTGACTGAGACAGAAATAATTTTTCCAGGTCAACAGAAGTTTTATAAACTTGCTCCCAGCCACAGAGCCACAGGTTCAGGTTTTGCAAGGATCTGTAATCTCAGACCCATAAAGGTTTTTGAGTTCCCTGGCCTGGGGGGTTGAAGGGAAAGGCAGATGATTTGACAATTTGTCAGTAGCTCAGTGCTGCAGTCCAACAAGTACACCTGTAAGGAGTGCAGTGCTTCAGGACTTGTAGGGGCTTCCTTTGACCTGAGCTTATTTTCAGCTTGCTTTAGGTACCATAGCAATTGTCTATCAGTCGGGTGCCTACTGTCTAAATTTGCCTTAGTTTTTCAGTTTTGCACAGCACAGTGCATAATGCTGGTTAATAGAGAGTAGTAATAACTAGCAATTCGATGCAGACTGAATTCTTTATGGCCCTGAAATAAAAATGGGCTGTGAGACAGCATAGGCATAGGAGGATACAGAGACTTTAGACTGTGAAAACCCACAAATCTTCATGGTCAGTCACTGCTTATTAAAGGAATGTAACCCTGAGAGACAGGTAAATCTGTTCTGAAGTTAGCAAAAAGGACAGAAGAACAAGTATAATGGGGAATTCAGAAACCAAGGAAGAAAGTGAGAGACAGGCCATTCCAGTAGATAATGTGAAGAACTTAGTGACAAGTGGATAGAAAATTGAGAACAGAGCTAACCCCAATCCATAACTGTGGATTGTTTCTACAATCATGCTATCAGAGGTTGGCATGCTGAGGAATCTTTGCATCTCTCATCCTTATTCTTTTTCAGTAAGCCAGTGGGGCACTGCAAAGTGAACACAGAGGAATAGTATGTATATGTTCAAAATGTGTAGCAGTATGATAAAGGATTTTTTACAGTAATAATTAGGTATTTCTGACTATGATTTTTAGTTTAATTACAACTGCAATAATAACTGTTTATTGTTCATTTATTAGGCAGTTAAGACTTCAAATAAACTAACAATACATTTTGACTCTTCATACAAGTTATGGCTCCTTTTGTTGCCCAGAACAAAATTTTGAGAGTATGAGTGCATACCACATGTATGCACCTTGCTTTCTCTGAAGTACACAAGTCTGTGGAAAAAGGAAAATAAAGACTGTATTTGAAAACTGGTAAGAACATATAGCTGTGTATTTATCATACCTTTGACGTTAAAGATTATCCACTGGCTATCACAGCTGCTGTTCTGTTCAATCTCATACTTGTTGTGATTGATAATTTTATATGTTTAGTTGTTTCTCAGGAATCTCACTCTGCAGAAAAATAAAGTGAAAGTAAAGCGATAAAATACTCCCATCTCCTCCAAAGTTAGAAAATAATTTGTCCCAGTAGTCTGTCTTTTACTAAAATTCTGTTCTCAGTGATTACTGAAGCTCCACAAAATAAAAGAAAAAAGTTTTAGGTTTCTTTTTGCAGTTTCCAACAGATGTCCTGACAGACTCTCATGGTAAAAATGGTTGTAAGAAATCAAGTCTCACCAGCCCTTGTGATCCTTGCATGAGGCTGGTAAACAAGCAGCAACCAGAAGCTAGGGTTTGTTTATGTTCTGTTTGCCTTGTTTGGTGCAGGCTTTTTGCTTCCCTTTCCAAAAGGGCAGTTAAGAGTAACTGATACACTGGACCCATTGTTTTTTGTTCTAGAATGCTCTGTAGAGAACATGGAAGCAATCTTCTGTGTTCAGCATATGTCTGATGGAGTTCAGTATTTTCCATGGTTATAGTCATGCTTAATTCAGGAATGCCTTCCTTAGCATCAAGTAGAAACAGGAAGCAACATTGTTCTCGTCAGGGTCTAATTCTATATTACATCACTTTGTTTTCAGACTCTCCAAAGATAAATGTTATTCATATACTTTTATCTGCAAGGCTATAACTGCATTACAATGGAATGCAATTTCCCTTTAGGTGGCAGAAATTATTTTAAAAACAAAGGGTTTAATTGATGGCCTCAAATCATTTTCCTGCTTCAGAGAAACAAAACTGAAAAATGCTAGAAACTCTATGATTATGAAAAGTTGAACATCTAGTATCTACCAGTAGATAGCTGACAAGGTTGAGCAATGGGAACTGAATGAAGGGGAAGAAATCAGAAAAAAAATTAGAGAACAAGTTCAGCACAAGTGCAGACAAATACATCTGAAAGGTGCTGCTAAACTAGATAAAATACAGTTTGAACTCTGAATAGTTTGTATTTGCTTATTCTCTTTTTTTTTTTAAGGAAAGGTAATTCAACTCCTAAATATTTTCCCTCCCTTGATATTCTAAGAATGTCAGGGGCACTAAATGAAGCATATTTGAATGGTGGTAAATTATCAGCAGGCACTACACCCTCGTTCTGACCAGGAGAGGGTTGATTTCTGCAGCAGCCAGGAGGGGCATGGCCAGGACCCTGTGGTTATTCCATACCACCTCATGCCATGCAGAATGGACAGAGAGAGGGTGTTTCCCTTCCAATGTGGGCCGGTGGCAGAGTGTGTGGTTGTGTGGTGACGAGTTCCACGCAGGGAGCATCGTGTGTGAATTGTTTGCCTGCCTTTTACACTCTGTTATTAATATTTTTGCTACTGCTCATTTTCTTATTTAATTCCTCTTTTTAGTAAATTGTTCTTATCGCAACCCATGATGTATTTTTTGCCTTCAGTTTTCCTCTCCATCTTGCGGCAGGGGAAGGGGTGTGGGGAGGAAATGAGAGAGCAGCACGCAGCCTGCTGTGTTCCAGTGGGAGCAGTAAATTGGGGAACGCCATTCCTTAACCATGGCACACTATAATGCCCATCTATGGAAACACATTTGGGGGAAGCAAAAGCTTGTGAAAATGGGAAAAAAATATGATTCCTTTGTTTACTTCAGATTTGAGTGCTATTTATAGTTAGCTTTCTTCATCAAAAAAGTTTTGAAAGTTCACTGTTTGCATCTATTTTAAGTTCACCTATTAAGAATCTTATTTTTGCCCCTGATCAGACAGGTAGGTTACACAATGGTGTAACCCATGTGTCTGATGTGTCAATCATACAAAGCAATTAAACCAAGCCATCCATCTGATGATCAAGATTAATTTGTCATGTGAGCATTGCTTATCTGTGTCTCTGTCACTGCAAGAGCTGTTGTGACATATATTGTGTTTACTCTGTTGTTGTTGATTACACATGGCCTCATCACTCTGTTGAGGACAGAGTAACAGGGCCATAATTTGGACATATCTTAGACTCCAGCCAAAGGTTTTTTCCTTGCTCCAACTCACAAAACTCTAAAAGGAAGTCTATATTATTTAGACTACCAAGCTGTAGCTATTTCAGCACATGTGTTAGGCTATACTGTCTCATACAAAAATGACCTTTGTTACTAATTTGGGTTATGAGCATGGTTGAGCATCTTCATACAACCCTCCATTAGCCACTTTGTACATACCATGCACAAGAAAACCCAACTCCTTTCTTCTTAAATCAATCCCATTATGTCTAAGCTAACCACTTTTTATGCAAATAAAAAAGGAGTTGTAACTTTTCTAAAGGTACAAAATATTTGAGTAGGTGATATCTTTTACAATAATTAAAATGTGGTAAATTGGTCAAGCAGCCGATGTACAAGCATTTGATCTTTCTGCCATTCCCTGCAAAGTACAATGCTCTAAACTGCACTTCAGCTTCTGAGAAATCTCACAAGGAGTTTTTCAAAGAGCCAAGGTTTTTCTTACCATACTCTCCTTCCTGTAAGGAAAACTGACGTTAGCAAGGTACTCCTTATTTCTAATCAAAACCTGCCTTTAAAATATTGACTATACGAATAGTTATTCATATTACTAGGAAAGGAGCTGTGTGCATGACCATGTGTGTGACAGAAATATGATTGCTACCAGCATCCAGAATGTGTTGGGTATTTACAGTTTAAGTTATGAGGCCATGTCATACTAAAAAAATCAGAAATGTAGAATCTATAACTTACCACAGGATTAATTTTGCTAAACAAGCACATTTAAAATGACTCAAGGTGTAGTTCAAAGGGATTTTATATTTAAAATGAGTTTGTGTTCTCAAGTGTGTATGTGTGTGGGCAATGTAGTTTAGAGACTGATACATTTTGTAACATGCAACTTACAGGAAGGGGATTAAATGTACCATTTCATGTATCACTTAGTGCTGTAAATCATCTATGAGCTGGACAATCTAATTGTTTGTTCATCACTTCCAGCAGGACGAGGCAGGAAACTGATGCCAGCTGTTGATATTCTCCCTTTGTTTTGAAACTCTGTGCAGAGGAAACAGCTACTTGCAGTGGGAGTTTTGGGGACTGAAAGGTCATCTCTAGTCCTAAAATCTGTGATAAATTAGGAATTGATGTTGTCTGAGTGAACACGTTACTGCAGGCTGGGTAAATAAAGGAATGTGTGTTACTGAAGTAAAGTTCAAATAGCGATTTTTTTTGTTTGTGCTTTACAGATCAATTTTGTGACAGTATTGCTGTGCATGAGCATATACTTCAAACGTTAAACAAATTCTTGAGGAGCTTATTCCCCATAAAATTGAAATTTTTCAATCTGTGGTGTGATATACACTAAACCTGAGATCATCTCCCTGAATTATCACAAGCTGCAAATAGGCAGACGGGGTAACATATTACCTTCTTTTTTTACACAAAAAATAATCTTTGTTAAGTAGAGAATTATAATGCTGCTCTTTCAGAAGAATGAGGAAAGTAAAGCAGACAGGACAGCACTGTGTAAAAAGGAGCAGATATGAACTGCTGGTCCTGATTCTGTTTAATCAAGTAGAGACAAGGTTTTGATAGACAGGAACAAGTCAAAAGCAAAGACTTTCCAGGTTAGAAATATTACTGCTATTTCCTTGTCTGGACATATAATGCAATGAAACCAGAAAACAAATTTGACTCTGTGTATCAGCAAGGATTTCCTATATTATAAGGGAACCATGAAAGAGGATTTAAAAGCCAATCTTTCTTTCTTCCTCTTATCACAGAGGTTGCAGAGGCATCCTATTTTTCTTTCTTGTCCAGTTCTAAAGGGACTTGATGGCCTTTTGCATTCTGGATGGCAGAGGTGTAAATACAAGTCACTTAAGCCTGTGTCATCTTTCAAAGTTGCCAGGAATGTTTTTTCATTATTGTTACACACTGCTCACAAACACTTTTGTCTGGTTTCTTTGTAATTTTCTTTGGTTTGCTAAAAGACCATAAAAATAATTGATATTGCAACAGAACTGAGCTATTTAAAAATATTGCATATTTACCAGTAATATGAATAGGCAATTTTAGTACAGTCACCTAATGCTAGGAGTTTCAAAACAATGTGGAGCATAATTCCTTTAGACTGCCTAGAAAATCCCAGCCTGGGATCTTAGCAGCATACAGAATATATTAAGAATACAGATATGTCAAGAAATTCTCATAGTTATATACAAGCTTTATAAAGCATTTTGCTTGATCCCAGGAATTGGTTTAAGTGGTTCACAGACTTTGCAAGGCATAAATTGCACTCAGAAAGTAAAGGAGTTTTTTTCCACAATAATTTTCCTTCTTGGGAAATATCTTTAGTGTAGAATGAAACTTACTGCATAAGTCTCCCTTTTGTGTATCTTCCATAAACTTCAGACAACCCTCTTCTGAAATAATCTTATCTCTTCAAAAAGTGATTGTTATAGCCCTCTGCTGGGGAGGAATTATCTAACTTTTCTCATCAAATCTCATTATTTTAACAGATAGGGTAGTGCCTAATTGTCTCCACACTAAGAACTCTTGCTAATCAAACATTTTAAAAACACTTGGCTGATTCTTTGATAAAGACTGAAAGAATCAGCAAATCTTTGGGAGAAGTCAGCAGGTATAACCAGAATGCCTATTTTTCAGGTTTCTATTGGGACTTATCCTTCCTGCACATCCATTTTATGAGCATCCATGTGTGCACTACGTTATTTTGATCAACATTTGTCAGGGTGAGAACAAAGGTGTAAAACTACACAAAAATTTACAAAAAGGTTATGTTGTAGAATACCTGTTGCTTGAACTCAAGACGTCCTTGACATTTAGATTCAGTGCTTTTTCAAGATGTTAGAGGCAGGATTCCCAGGGAGTCAGTCCTATGTTCTACGTTGGTGGTGCAAAACTACAGATCTACAGCTGTGGGGTAGGAGTTAGCTGGCACCCAGGGACTCACCACACTGACACTGGGGTCTGGTCTGGTTGCCAGGGATTTTCCATGATTTATGACAGTTTTGTCAATCATTAGCTTCCAAACCACTTGCCATACAGCTGACGTAAAACCCAACTTAAACCTGGGATATCCTTGTATAGGCTCTGTCCCAGAGGCTAAAGACTTTCATATTCCTTTCTCAAACAAAGTCAGAAACATGTTATTTCTCATTAGGATGGATTTTCTAGCTCCAGGCAATGCTCTGGTCTACTTCAGAGTAGCAGGTAGGTGACTCTGGCAACAGCTGCAGGAAACTCATGCTCTGTGTGAATAAAAAAAGGTCAAATATCTAGGCCCAATTTCCTCTGTTGTAAACCAGAAATCTTATTACCAACTTACACACTTCTATTAAAGCTCTGTGATCCCTGGATGAAAATCTCTGCATATTATTACATTATCTTTGTTCCATGCATTTGTCAAGGCCTGAATTCAGCACAGCAGCATGCTTCCTTAAACACTGACAATTGCACAGTGTCTGGTACTCCTGAATTAATTCAGAATTTCTGGTTTTAAAACCAATTCCTCCCCACATTCATTAAAAAGAATCCTAAAAACAAAATAACCACGTAGTCAAAAGCCTTAGTACCAAAAATGACAAATACATTTGGAAGTAGTGCTAGTCAAATTTGGATTTTATGACTGAAGAATGGATTTTATGACTGACTTAATCTAAGAAAGAAACCCTGAGGAGACACGTGGGTGACTATAGCACTGGGTTTTTCATCCTGCCACGTAAGTTTAAGGAAAGCTTCATTTTTTTGTATGCTCCTTGTTGAAGCTGCTAAATAGAAACAGTCTGCAAAGGGAATAAATCTAACAAAATTATAATGTGTTACCAGGATTTTCTTTAAAGATGTATTTTTTCCTTTTAGCAAGCTTATCCTGGAGCTCTTTTGTCAACCAGTATTGCCACCGTTCAGCTTCACAACCTCATTTTGTAGGGCTTGTCCAACACTTTCACTTTATAATATTTTTAAATTAATGAAAGTTATTAGTTCATTCTTAAAATCATAGCCATCCAGTGCTTCACTATGATCAGTATACCTCATCCTCATGAAGGCCTTGTGAAACATAAATAATCTGGATCTTTACTAAGGATGGGAAAGGTCACACACACAATACATATGGACCATGTTCCAAGACTCCTAAGTTAGTGCTGATTTAATTGTACCCTAACAAGAAATACCATGTAGAGCTAATTGGCTGGTCCCGGTGCAAGAACTTTGAGTTGCAGAACCAGAAAGTTATTCTGTTACCCATCATATTGTTATCTGGTATGAAGGGTACTGGTTTCTTCAGGTGCTTTAGCTCCTGAGTTTAATTGGAGCTGTCCGAATTCTAACCTGTGATGTATTTTTCATCTTGAGATATGGAAAAGAAAGACTTAGCTCCACAAAGGAGCATAAGACATATGACTATTTAAGTGGAAGTTAGGCACTCACAACACTGTGAGGATAGGGTCTTTCTGATCTAATCATGGTCCTATAGGCCAAGAAGAGAACTGGTTTTCACCAACAACCCCTGAAGTTATTGCTGTTGCCATCAGAACATCCAAATGAGGTTCTCCTTCCAAGCTGTTTTAGCAGAGGAATCCATCAACAAAGGAGCTTTCATGCTTTTGACACTCTCCAATTTGACTGTTCCTGCTGCTGTTGAAGTCATTCCTAGGAATGTGTCATACCATGGCCCCTTGTTGAAGAATGCTTGCCCATCTTTCCTCACATCAGACATGTGCTGGTTTGGTAGCATTGCATGGAGAGTGTTTGATCTGAACATTTCTGCAAATGGGTACAAACCAGCCAGCTGGAACCATAAAAAACCTGAACACACAGTTTTGCTGGGTCCACCCTCAAAAAGTACTTTTGTGGAATAGCAGCAGAGCAAAGAATAGAGCCTAAAATAATAATACACTTCCTGCCCCCAAACCCCAAAGCATATTAGCTTTGATTTTTTTGTTAAATTCAGACCTATTTTTTTCTGAAGTCTTTTTTTCCTTCTGTAAAGCAACAGTGCCCTTATTGCAGTGAAGCAAAACAAATGAAAGATTACTAAGAAAAAATGGCCAAAAAATTCCTTTAAAATTTTTTTTCTACCTCTTGATATAATAATTTCTCCACGTGATCTGGATTTGGTAAGACTGCCAGAGAATGACCTTGTTCAGTACTTCAATTTATGTTTTCATCATCAAGAATTTGAGGTGGCTTATTATCCAGGAAATATAAAATATGAGAACACATCTTAAAGCAAATACATTTCTTTCCTGGAATAAATAGAAAATTGCAGCTTCTTATATGGCAGTAGCCCTAAGTTATAAGAGTGTAATAAAATCAAACCTGAAATTTCCAGTTTTATGTTATATTTCTCTCTTGTCAGAGAGAAACCTAATAAGAACTGCCTTTGGTAGAAGGCATCTAAAAGAAAAGCAAATGAAAGGGGAAAGTGTGGGCTTTTATTTATTTATTTATTTATTTATTTATTTATTTATTTAGTATCATTGTGAAGACTTTCATTATTCACATTCTTTTATTGAGGGAAAAAATGCTTTTAAGTACAGCTAGAGAAAAGTGCCTGTCATACCTACTCTTTAGGTTCTGTTCAGTGGATTCAAAGCCAGAGCACAGGAAGCTGTACAGATATAACAGACCTTCTTCCACAAAACTTGTATTTGGAAATATTTTTTTAAGGTGTTAGGGAAAACACCTGGAGTGGAGTGGATGTAGTGAGTTAGATCTCAGTACTCCTTTGCTGCATATTTTCCCCAAAACCATTACTTCTTGGGGAAATCTCTGATATAGAGTGAAAACCTTCTAAAATTACTACCCAGAAAATCAAGACTTGGGCTAATGTCAAGACTTAGTTGACCATCATAGCTTTATATCTAACTTTATGCAAGGTAAAGGGGTCCTTGATAATATATACTTATGCACCTTTCTGTATGGGGACATACATATCCCAGCCAAATTTGTACTTTTAAATAGATACCTCTCATGATAAGTTTTCCGTTGCAAGATGTGCAATATGCATTTGGAAAAATATAATAAAAAGCATTCATATGCCAAAAGACAGATTGTACCTATTAAAAAATGCATTGTCTGCGACCATTTTTAAAAGGTATAGAATATTTATGCTTCCTCTAAATATTTTTTTATGGAAATAGTAAGAATAAAAACCATTCAACTTTTGTTGATGCTCCTGGCCTTGGTGACTCTCCCTGGTCCACCATATATTAGACAAACTATTGAATATTTCTGGTTTTGTTTTTTATAAATGTGAGATGTCATTTTTTTTGGTCTTAAAGCCAGCATTTACATTTTGGTTTGTGCTACTTTCAGCAGAAATTTGGGATGATTAGCATACCTCCAGAGTAACATATCTTTTTGTCACTAATTAGAATTTTTTTCCTAAACATTCTTTTACAGAAACATAAATGATAGCGTCATTTTATCATACTATATGGGGTGGTTTTTTATAATTTTTAACCTAAACTGAGGATAAATTCCAGATAAAAATAATATATTGGCAAATAGCGGGCCTTGACAAATGAAATTCTAATTTATATAATTCTACATAGAAAGCTAGTTAAAATGCCAGAAAAGGAAAAAAAAAAACAGGACAAATTAAGCACTTTAAATTAACCTGCTAAAGCCATGTTACAAAGTATCTCTTTTTCAAGCTATATGGAAGATTGAAAGCTGACTGGTCAGAAACATATGTGAATAAAATAAGAAGGAATATTTGGTGCAAATCACAATGTTATTAAATAGGGCAGTGTTCAATAAAGAAGCCACATGCATTTGAAGGAGTTGCAAGCTTTTAAGTGATTTAATAACCTTGTCTGGTATGGACAGAGAGGAAATGGGTTGGGCTTTATGTTTTGGTGTGGAGCAGAATATGACATGAGTGCTTTGGCAGGCATCATGATTCCTTTGACCAGCAATATTTCACTGCTGCTTAAGCAATCTTTCCACTGAGAGGCAAAGCTTGAGTTCTGACTCCCTTTTAGTTAATGCCATCAGTTCTTGGGAAGAGAGACTTTCATATGCTGCCAGCCCCAGTGTAGGCATTCATCTTCTACTCATCTCAATGTTTTCATCTCTGTCAGATGTGTAAGGTATTCTTATGATGCTGGTAGATCTAATGTTGCAGAAATGCCCAGTGCTCTGTCAGGACTGAAGCTTAATTTGTGTTTCAACAGCATCTCACTGAGGTGATAGTTCTGAGGAAAAATTATATACCAACCTCTCTTTTTCCTTACTTTATTTTGTACCAGTAATGACCCTGGGGTGAATCTGACAAAAGAGCTAAGGGAGGTAGAGCTGTGGGATGAAGCAAAAAACACACCTTGTTGTGCAGTGAGGGAGGTAACATCTGTCCCATGACAGCTGATCCTGGCCCGGTATCACCCACTGGATGAAGTTATCTTTGTGAAAATTTTATCAGATTTATAAGGGACATGATGATATAAACATGAAACCAGTACAGAATGCTTTTTTTTTTTGTCCCCACAAGAATATGTAAAACAGAGATATGGGAAAAAAGTAATTTCTTAGCAGTGTTTGAATCTTGTTTGAAATGTGAAAAAACCCCAAGAACTGAGGAAAAAGAAAAAGAGAGATAATTGATACAATGTTTTATCTTCTATTAAAACCCATCACATCTACCATGTCAATGAAATTCTTGATGCAACCCAATTTAAGCATAAGTTTTTCAGTGTATTGATATGCAAAAGGTTTCTAAATGTGTATATTTGTGATCCTATACACTGAAAATCTCTTTCCCTGTTTTTTCAGAATCACAGAATCAATTAAGTTGGAAAAGACCTCCAAGATCATCAAATCCAATCTTGCTCAATCACCATGTCAACTAGACTGCCACATCCAATCCTTCCCTTAAACACCTCCAGGAATGGTGACTCCACCCTCTCCCTGGGCAGTCCCTTCCAATTCTTTCTTGACAACCTTTTCTATGAAGTAATTTATCCTAACGTCCAGATTGGACCTTTCCTGTCATGGCTTGAGGCCATGCCTTTTTGTCCTGTTACTTGTTACCTGGGACAGGAGGCCCCTACCTTGCTAAAACCTCATTTCAAGCAGTTGTAGAGAGTGGAAAGGTCACTCCTGAACCTCCACTTCTCCAGGCTAATCAACCCTAGATCCCTCAGTTTTTCCTCACAGGACTTACCCTCTAGATACCTTCCTACCCAACCAACTTGAGATTAGAAATCTAAAATTTCTTTTCCAAAATAGTTTTGCCATATTAAAAAGTCACTTCTGAAAGTCACAGATGTAATATAAAGTGTACCTTACACTTTTCTGACATGCATACTAGAGCTCTGGAAAAGTAGAAGACTGCCACAGTAGAAAATTAATTTCTTGATATGACCTTGTTGTAAAGTTTAGACAGTCCCTAAACTCATTTTCTGTATCTTCTAGTCATCCCACCTTACCTTGTACTAAGGGATCTGGCTATATTTTCAGAGTAGTTTATAGATGGACCTTTAAGTGCAAATGATTTGATGCTGGAACTGTGTGTTTGTCATTACTGGTAAAGTGGATGATCTAAGATTTCAGCTTAAAGGTGATATTGCAATAGAAGACTGTACAAATAATAAATGATAATAATTAAGCAGAACAGTCTGAGCATGAAAAGTAGCCCTAACACAGCTCCCCCAGGTGCCTCTTCCTGACTTGAAGAATTCACCTTGAGGATGACTTGCCAGTTCATTCTTCATGCCCATGAAATTTCTAGTCTCTCTGAGAGGCTCTATTAGCAGCAATTGTGTTTGTAATTTGTAGACATGTCAATCAACTAATTTCATATAGACCACTGAACAATTATTAGAATGCAACAATTTGGATTTTTACTGACCCAGGCTGAATTTCAGCTGGTAATTTACATCTGAAAGACTCCATATGGTATTACAAAGTCCCCGAGCCTGCAGTTTCCAACTGTTTATTTAATTCAGGTATGCTTATTAGTTTTAACACATTCACACAGTCTACACAACTTAGTTTGTAGATCTGCATGGATAAATGCCATTGACTTGCTAATGCATGTGGAAAGCATATTTTGCTAAATTAATTTGGTGGGCTTAGGACATTAATCAAAAGTGGTAGTAATTTCAGAACCTTCAATTTCTTTCCTCTTTTGCTTGTCTTCCTTGTCTTCGGAGTGGGGGCTTCAATTCTCCACCTTTGGAAGGGTTGCACAGAATCACAGAATGCTTGGGGTTGGAAGGGACCTCTGGATATAATCTAGTCCACCCTCTTTCTAAAGTAAGTTCATCTGGAGCGGGTTGCACAGGTTCACATCTGGGTGGGTTATGAATATGTCCAGAGCAAGAGACTCCACAACCTCTGGGCTGCCTGTTCCCATCCTGTGTCACCCTTGAAGTGTTCACCCTTCATGTCCTTCAGTTTGTGCCCGTTGTCCTGTTGCTGGCCTGGGCTGAAAAGAGCCCATCCCCATCCTCTTGTCACCTGCTCTTAAGAGGTTTGTATGCATAGATAATATCCTCTTTATGCATTAAAAAGCCATCTCTTCAGGCTAAACAGCCCCAGCTCCCTCAGTCTCTCTTCATAAGAGAGTTGACCCAGCCCCCTGGTCATCTTTGTAGCGCTCCACTGGGCTTGTTACATGTCTTTGTTGTACTGAGGAGCCCAGAGATGGGCACAGCACTCCAGATTTGGCTTCACCAGGACTGAGTGAAAGGGCCAGATCACCTCCTGTGATGTACTAGCAGTGCTCTTTGTGCAGCTCGGGATACCACTGACCTTCTTGGCCACAAGGGCCACTGCTGGCTCATGCACAGCTTGTTGTCCACCAGTTCCTTCTCTGCAGAGCTGCTTTCCAGCAGATCAACCCCTAGCCTGTACTGCTGGATTGTTAATTCTCTTCAGGACCCTGAAAATTCCCTGTGTTGAGCCTGATCAGGTCCCTCTCTGCCCAAACCTCTATCCCTACATGGATGCTTTTGCCCTCATTTTTGCTGTGCTGTCCAGCCTGATTCTCTGCCCAGCCACACAAAGGTTGGGGATCCAGCTTGTTCCTGAGAGCCCTGGTATATGGAAGCTGTGTGAATTTATCCTTCCTGTGGCCTTGACTGTGCGCCCGGGGCCCAGCAGCTGCTTTCTAGGAATCTTCCCTGAATCACAGGGAAGTTTGTCCCTGGACATGGAAAATGTGGGAAGGTTCAAAGGTTCCATTTTGCTTGAGCAGATGCTGTGCAGTTTAGATAACTGACTTAACCATTTTTTCAAGGTTTTAGTCCTTGGAGAACTGCTAAAATATTTGGACACCTGGGAGCACGTGAATATTACTGACTTCCCTAATGCATTTATCATCAATGCTTTTTCTGGGATTAACAACTTCAACTAAGAACTTGAATAATATCAGATTTTATGAGAAATTCTCATTCTTGCCTAGCTAGAAAAACCACAAGGGAGCAGCCTTTCTTAAGGTTTCTCAGGCCTTTTTGTTGTCAACCAGTAAGTATAGAGAGGCACAAACAAATAAAGTTAAGGTAGAACTTCCCATGCATATCAGATATTTCAACACTTGCCAGTGGGAAATTCACTCTGTTTTATTTTATTTAAAGGCAGCGCTCAGTCTTGCGTTGAGACAGAGTGTCCTTGGCCCAGTCCTACAAGAGCTAATCAGCATACTAGGAATTAACTAGGAGAGCAAGTGCTATGCTGCATTAGCCTGAGGGCTTGGGGGGTGCTTTGCAGGAGTGAGCCCCACAAGGACTTAGGAGGAGCTTGCCTCCATCAAGCTGTGAGGAGTTCAGATAGCCAGGTCCAGTTCATAAGTGTTATTCTACTTCTGGGAACTGCAGTGGGCTCTGCACTTCACTGACTGCGGGAACAAGACATAAACTTCCTCCTCCCTGACCTCTTTGACTATCCAGAAGCTTTGCTACCATTGAAAAGACACAAGCACTGCCAGAAGTCTTGTCCAAGCAACCTGAACCAAATCTGTATGACAGCCAGAGTCAGCAAAATACTGGAAAGAAGGATCTCATTCTCATGCAAATGTCTTGAGAAAGAGAGAATCAGAGAAGTAAAATATACATAAAATGTGATATGTAACAATAGTTTCTAAAAAGAACATTTTTCAAAGTTTTCTTGAGCTGTCAGCAGCTGTTTAAATTTGTTCAGAAGCAATGGGGTAAAATGAAATCTTTTTCATATATGATTATTTTTATATTTTCAGGGCCTTTTTTTCCCCCAGGTATTATCTAGTGACACACAAGATAATGCACTGGGTCCAGGCAGAAACACTGCAAAAAAGATCAAACATTTCACTTCATCATCTTCAAATACTTTCATGCTACCATGGGCAAGAAGAATAGAGGAAAAGAAGCAAAAGGACACTTTAAAAAGCATCGAGGAAAGAAAGAGTTTATACACTGAGCTGCTACAAATTATTGCTAGTAAAGCTGAAAAATCCCCAAATGCTGGAGATGTAGCAGTCTGGGAATGCAAGTAGAGATTTAAACTTCAATGAACTACCCTACCTCCCCCTATGCTTGCTTGGAGAAACACAGTCCCTGCTGTTCACCCATTAGTCTTGGGAGGAAGAGAAATGTGCAGGTGGCCTATATAAAAAATATATGATTATACAAGTATGGTCTATCTACCTGTGAATGCAGGAATAGGAATATTGAGGGCCAAGGCTCATCTGCTTCACTAAAAACTTAAAAAAAAAATTTAAAAATCCTAAACCTCACAACTCACAGTTAAGGTATGATACAGAAAACCTCAGGTGGCCTTTTTATTTGTTTATTTTCTGTTTCATGAACTTAGAGTGTTGCTTTTTTTAACAGGTGAATAATAAGCCTTCCTAATAATGTCCTTAATATTTCATCAAAATAGTAAATGCTTATTTCTATCATGCTGAGCACTTTCTTCAGGATAAAGCATCACTACTTCTCCATCCTTACCCCTGTAACTTATGATTGCTCTCTACTCTACTCTGTATTTAATTTTATTTAAGCATCTCAGAACTCCTTTATACAAGGAAGTGGCTATGTATATAATAAAACAATCAGGACTTCACACCACTTTCCAGTTAAGGCTTAGTTAAGAAATGTAAGAAGCTTTAGGAGAAAACTCATTCTGTCAAAATTGCTTGGCCAGTTGGAACATTAAAGAAATTAAACATTTTGGGCAGACACCCCAATTTTTACATGCTTATTGTGACATACTGAAAGTGTTCCTTGTAATTAAGAGATAGTGGCAGTGAGTGTGTGATGATTTCAGCATCATATGGCACGACAGAAACCGTATCAAACCTAATTCTCAGTCATGTGTAGGAAAGGTAAGAAGATCTTCATGTAAAGAGAGCTGTTTCAAATGCTGTCTTAATAAACCGTAAAATTCTCAGGCTGTTATTCAGTGGCTCTTCTGCTTTTTATAAAACAACCATTTTCATAGCTGTTATTTCTTCAAAATGCATTAAGATTGCACAAAAAAGCTTGCTATAGATAGAAAAAACAGGCTTTTGGTCCCCTTATTCTAATGATTTTTGAATCAAAATCAATACAATATTTCTTGAAGGTTTTTTGAGAACTGACCAAAAGATACTATGGAGTAAGTTTGAAAACACCCAGAGAGGAGTGAGCTGCAGGTTCATGCAGTGTTTATCTTCCCCACCTCCCATGGGACAATGACCAGATGGAAGGCAGAATGGTATCAAAGGAACACAGTTGTTCTTCTTTAATTTTTTAATGTCAAAAAATTTTCTTTCCTTGTAGTGGGCTTAAGGAAGTTTGACCCATTAAGCTCTTTATCTCTCAATTTGTTTTTTTTCTAATATTACATGACAGATCTCAAAAGAGAGGAAAGGTCAGAGGCAGGAAAGTGTGTCTCAGGGTCAGCATGCTCCCACTGTTGCAGCAGGGAATGAGGTTATTAATGGCATTAATTAATGACAGGAAAGAAAGATCCTGTGTGGGCCCTGCCACTAGGAAGATAGTGTGTGATAGTGGCCCTGACAGTGGGTTGTTAGTAGCCTTCTATATACATTTTTTCTCCTTAAATTCAAATCCAGAATTATAAAGAATTTCAAAAATTGTACAGAAATTACATATTTATAAGAGGGACATATGTTGAACCTCTCTGTGCACTTTAAAAAATACATATAAAAAAGAAATCAATAGTTTGATGATAGAAATCTACAATCCCAGCTGTATTTCCAGATTTTGTATTTGATAGCCACATGCTGCAGGACAATGTTTGTGTCAAACCTGCGTTTTGAGAAACCTTTCAAAGGCATGACAAAAATACAGCCTGCTTTTTATAGCCTCCAGCAATACCATCTCATGCTCTGATCTCTCTAGATTTTACATGCTCTGGTAGGCAGGTTGAGTGCTTGACTGGGAAACTCCAAGGAAACCCAAAACACTGCTAGTGACTGGGCTGGCTGCTGTGCAGTTACCACTGTCTTTGTTCAACACTGAGCTTGTCACCTGATATATCTGTAACAAGCACTGACTTGTGGAATAAAGGCTCCAAGTCAAGTTACTTAATTACCCAAGGTCTCATAAGGACCCTACATCAGGGAAAATACAATTTTTAATGTACTGTTGATTTACATTCTTCCTGCAGCTATATTCAGAGGCAGAATGCTTTAGTCCCTGTTTGAAGCTCTTCTCATGTGGTGTCTGCTACATCATATTGGTTTTCTGATTTATGCAGGGGAGTTTGGGTGACAGAATTGCTCATAAATACTCTTCAGTTTCTTCAAGTGTCTGGAATTAGCTTATGATTTAATATTTATAACATATTTTGGAATCTCTGAGAAAGGTTCTATAGAATGCACTTCTAGGGGTAGTTTCAGATATGGAAGGTCAGGACATGGCAAAAAAGAGGTAAGAGAGAGCATATATAATTTCAATGGCTATACCACAATTAAAAGTCTTTGTCAAAGGGAATCCTGCAGCAACCTGAAGATGAGGAAGATGATACCTCAACAGAGCCTAACAGAAATTTAAAGGATCCACAAAAGCATATCTTTCTGATGCATGCTTGAAGTGTTATGACTCTGCAAGCATGATGCAAATTGTTGTGGCTCAACCCTGGCCAGCAGCTAAGCCCCACGCAGCCACTTGCTCACTTCTCCACCAGGGAGAAGAATAGATAGGGAGATAGAATTAGGAGGGTAAAAGCTGGAACACCCAAAGTGAAATAGAGACAGTTCATTAGGGAAAGCAAAAGCTGAGCACACAAGCAAAGCAAAACAAGGAATTAATTCATCACTTCCCATGGGCAGGCAGGTGTTCAGCCACCTCTGGGACAGCAGGGCCCCATCACATGTAATGGTGACTTGGAGAGACAAACCCTGTCACAAAAAACATCCTCAAATTTCTCCTTCTTTCCCTACTTTTTATACTGAGCATGATGTCATAGGGTCTGAAATATCCCTTTGGTTGGTTTGGGTCACCAGTCCTGGCTCTTGCCTCCTCCCAGCCTCCCAACTTTCTCACCAGCATGGCCGTATGAAAAGCAGAGACAGCCTTGGCTGTGTGTGAGCCCTGCTCAGCAATAACAAAAACATCTCTGTATTATCAACCCTGTATTCAGCACAAATCCAAAACATAGCCCCACACTAGCCACTTGGAGGAAAATGAACTCTACTCCAGCCAAAATCAGCAGATTAATTTTGGAATTGTCTGTTAATAGTGAAGTGGTAGGGTTGTTCAGTTTGTTGACATTTTTTTTAGAAAAATGCAAAATGAAAATAAGGAAAATTAACTTAATTTTAACATTATATATTCGTCAATAGAAGGAGGCCATGCAACTTGCTCAATAAAATCAATATTTTAAAACAAAATGGCCAGTAATTACAGTAATTGTCTATTATCCAAATCTCTGGTTGACAATAGCTTCAGATGGCTTCCTATGTCATGTTATAGCTCTAGTTATAGCTTAGTGTTGCTGCTGAACATTGCAATAAATATTGACTATTTATCTTTGAATGGCTGATAGCATTAGAGTCTTATTGAAACAGGAGTCTTTGCTTTTTGCAATGGCTTTCTAAGAGGAGACTAATATAGCATAAAAATATTTATTATTATAAATATAACAGTAGAGAGATTATTGAGTCCATCATGGAGTCCACTGCTATCTGTCTGACTTATCAGAAAAAGGTCCCCACAAACCCAAAAGTAATTGCACCTTGCAGACGCATTAATAATTTTTAAAGAAGCAGCAAAAAATACCTGACGTGCAAGAAGAAACCAAGTGAAAACACTAAAAAATAGAGAGGCAAAGGAAGAAGACTGGAACTGCCAATGCAAAGGCACTTTATTTTTGGGTGATCTCAGCACATTAGTAGAGTATGGAGAGTTCTATCCAAACCTGAGCTCTGAACAGATACATATTACTGATGGAGGTTGCAGTGTGTCCTCTATGGGTGTCGCTAGTGTTGTTCCCTTTTCTATTCAGGCTTGAAGGCTTCTCTGCTTACTACAATTGTGCATGTAAAAGCTTGCAAAAAAAAAAAGCAAGCTTCTGAATGTTTGCCAGGTGTAGGGTGGTGCCAGGTGTAATTTGCTCTTAACAGTCCAAATTTAAAATCTCTTTGCTTTGATTATCTTCTTCCTGAAATTTCTTATGCAGATTCTAGGCAGCAGAATTGTGCTGCTAATCTAAAGCCAGCACTGAGCACACAATATTGGTGTTGTTTGGGACTGTGCCTATATGAACTGGCCAGTTCTGACAGAGTCAGAACTGGGTGCCTTGGGAGCCTTCTCAAGCCTAAGTGGAAACAGAAATTCAAGGAGTGACCCAGTGGAACAGCCACTGGTCATACAGTGGTAGTTGTGCAGTCCTGGTCCTCTCCATCTCAGAGAGCATATTGTTGAAAATAATCTGAGGAAAGGCAAAAAGCATTATCAAAGATCAACATCCATGTAAGAAACAAGTAAATAAAAACAAGCCTTCTGCTTGAAAAAGAAATGAGTAGGTATGGTATAAGCAGATTTGGGTAGCTAGGGATTGGAAATTATTGTTTTCTGCATCTTTCTTTACTGGAGACCAGTAGAGGAAGGGGTCAAAAGTAGCCAGAATATAGGAGAGTGGAACAGTCTGCAATAGTTTAGTTGTGGTACTCCTTGCCAGAATGTGCTGTAATTATTTAAGGTTACAAAGATCCCAGAAAAATTTGGTGAAAGTCATGAAAAAGAAATCCTTGGGACATTTCTAAACATATGTATGATCAGGAATTACTTGAGCTGCAAAAAAATTTGGAGGCAAAGGGGATACTTCAAGGGAAAGTATGTGGTAACTCTGTTCTTATACTCTTGTCAGAAACTTCGTTTTGTTCTCTCTGAGAGATGGACACAGGGCTTGTAGGACCTGGTCAGACCAAAGATGACTCTTATGGTTTTGACATGCATTTGGAATGAAGTCACACCTTAGGCTCTACCTGGGTTGTCCAGGCTTACCAGTCTGCTTTGAGCACAGGCAGAAAGAAGCACCTATGGTGCAAAACAGCACTGAAGCATTGAATGATCAATAGATTTTGCATGATAACAGAGGAAAAGGAGCAACAAAGAAAGGACCTGCAGTGGAAAAACAGGCAGTTAAAAGCAGCAGGAGAGTTGAAACTCCCTGGAAATAGAAGAGTTTTAAACAGCACTTTACTCTGCCTTTGCTAGCAAGGGATGTCAGGAAAAGGCACAGTTTCAGAAAGATAGTCTTCTTTCTAACAATAGCTACCTCTGAAACTCTTGATGTGTTTAATAGCTTCCACTTAACTCATGTAGAATAGATTGACTGTAAAACTGCTAGGAATATTTCAAGTTTCCTGCATTCTATCATTCTATGGGAACATTAAATGGATGAAAAGAATTTTTTTTTTAACTAATATGGGAAAATATAAGCCTTGAGTGTGGAACTGAGGCTGAAAAACCAGATCTGCAGTCTGGAACGGTGGGAGGAGGTGCTAAGATATGGTGAAAAGGAATATCTAAACAATGACAGAGTACATGCAATATACCCAAAGACCTAGTGGAATGAGGTGAGTTCACATAGCAGAATGGGCAATGTTTCCACAAAAGATAAAAAGGTTGCAATGAGGCATTCATTCATTCTAAGCTGAGCACTAGCAGGCAGTAAAGAAAGTGCTACTAGACTCATCCAATCAGGACTGGCAGGAGAAAAGCACAGATATGATTAAACAAATTTATATTTCTCTTTATTAGATGTGTCTATTTCTATTAAATGCATGTGTAAATTAGATACACATTTAAATAACATACAAGAAAACAAAATTTGAGGACTATCAGAAGAAATTAATATGCTCTTATATTAAAAGCATGCCCACTCAGAGTCTAAAAGGGATGGGGGAACAGAAACTGAGTCAAAAATATCTGAAAGACCTTGTAGAAGAGAGCTGAAACTCAATAAAGTAATAACAAAATGTAGTTGACAATCTCTCCAAAGTGTGTACTGGTTTGCACTAATACAACACAGTGAAAACTGTTGTCTATTTATTAAGAAATATAAAATGCCACTGTGCTCTAATACACAGGGGACTTTGCCTTTTTCAAGACAATATCTGAATTTCTTTTAAATATATTGTAAGCTTTGTACTCTAAGGATTATCAGCATTGGACGAACATGCTTTCTAAAGAAGCACAGGTCTTCTATACAGCATTTGACAAAAATTTAATAGATCAAGATACTAGAAGCAGCTATTGTCTGTGATCTGATAAAAATGCCTTATCTGATCTGAGACAAATACATGTACACTCAGGTCCAGAATTAACAACAAGTGGGGGACCTGAAAGGAAATAACAAGAACTGTTACCAAGGTGAGCCTCACACAATATGATCTTCACATCTCAGAATGCAGAATGCTGTATTGAACCAGCTATTTTGCTGTTAAGTGTCTGCCAGGGATAACAATCATCTTTGCTTCTCTGGCATGCATTAAACAACAAAACCAACTGACTTTCTCGTAATTTTGCTAGTGCGTTATTGAGTTGCATTGACCCAAATAAAAGAATGGGTCATCTTGAAAATGAATACTTTCAGAAAATGTATTTCATATAATCAGAATGATTTCTAACTATAAACACTATCACAATTCTTTTTAGGAATCACTCAAATTTATCTTTGAGAGGAGAATTTTTTTCTTCAGAATTGATAGTGCAGGTAGTGCTCATGATACCAGGGATAGGCTGTGGCTGTTTCCTGAGACCATGACAGGATGGAGAGAGACCATGACCATGATACATTTGCACCAATATGTAGGTCTGTCAGCTCTACAAAAGCAGGGTTTGAATCTAGAAAAATGTGGAAATCACAGCTTTTAGGGAAGAGTAGTTTTTACATTGTTTCTGGCCAAGAACTGTAAGTGAGAGCAGGACTGGTCCCTTATTTCTTGCATTGTTGTAGATAAAATTAAACAGTTTTCCTTTGCAAAGTAAATCCTTTTCTTAGAATTTCAGAATCCAGTCATTTATGTTTCCATTGAGAGGAATTTTGTCATGGGATAAAGGTTTAATCCCCAATACACTGTGCATTTTAATCAGTTTAAATCTTTGCCTGAGAACAGACATTTCACAATCAATGGATTTTAATAACCTTTGGGGGGAAATTGCATTAAAGGCAAGCAGTAATACTTTTCTGGTTTCCTCTTTGTTACTATTCATTTTCTATTTTATTATTAAGAATCTTAGCATGAGACCCAGATCTTAATTTTTTTCTCAGGCATTCATCTGTTCTTGATGATTTTTTCTCATATGAAGTTCTAATCCTCTGTTTGTGACAACATAATCATTTCCACAGCAGCTAATTGCAATATTTGTAACCACTGATTAGAACTACAGGTGGGGGATATGTAGTCAGGAGCTACTGAATTAAAAACAAAACAAATCCCAGACAAGCCAAAATAGATGACAGATAACAGAAGTGTTTTCATAACTGGGTTTCCAAAGCAACTATTTTTATTTTTGTTTACAAAAACCAGCAGATGTAGGCATCCATTGCAAGTGGAGGACTTCTCTAGATGTAGTCTTTTGTTAACTCTGCTTCTCTTACCATGATTTCTTTACAGGAATAGAATATAAGGTGATTGGAATTGTGTTTTTTTTTTTTCCTGAAGCCACAGAAAAAGAAATCACCTTCAAACTAATGTTTCTGTCAGCCTGAGGTCTCTTCCTGAATGATTAGAGACTAGAGCAAAGCAGAGAATTTTGCTTTTATCAACCACTATATGTTTGCTTAGAGAGACAGTGAAAGAAAGAAATATCAAATAGTTTTAGTGGATCACTGAAGGAGGAGTTATTAATTTATAATTTGCCCTACAAGGAATGTGCACTGTGGCAATGTCCCATCACCAGTGCAGGAGGCAGCTGTAGCTCACCTCTATTTCCTGTCTTCTTGTCCTCCATGATGGTACATTTTAATTATCTTTCCACCCCTAGCCAGGCAAGCCTGAGGTGGATCAAGGAGAAATGAGAACAGAGCTCATCCCATTATTCATTTTTCTAGTTCAGCAGGTAGAAGCTGCTTTTCACATTTTTCCTAGATCTGCGGTTGCAACATTTTTTGATGTGTTGTATGCATTGTGGCCTGGAATTTTTAAATCAGAAATGGGTGGGATAATTACAGGAAAAAATGTTTCAGAGGCAGCAGATCAGTAGCTGACATTTTAGCCCTGAGCCTGAGGGTGGAATTTCCAGTGCATCTGGGAAACTCTTCCTTTCTGCAGTGCATTTTCTTCCTTCAGATTGCATACAGCCAGTTATACCCAGCAGGAGAGAATAAAAAGGGCTGTGGCAATCTATTCCCAAGAGAAAAATAGAGTGCAGGCATCAGAACAGCTAGACCTGGCTTAGATAAAGCAAAAATATGCTTTTACTCGTTATTTGTCTTGAACCTAATTCAGTCTATATTTCTTTGAGGACTGAAAATGCTTATTCAGGACTTTATTGCAAATATCAGACATTGAGGAGTTTTAATAGAGGTTGTGGACTATGGGAGAGTAGAAAATTTATTATTAACTAGTATTTTTTTTTAGGCTATTACTTTCAACCAGCAAATAATGGTCTGTGTTAGGAATTTTTATTAGATTGAAGCTAGAAAATATGAACAGATTCATAGCAAAACTAACTGGAAAATCACTGACAATTTTTTTCCCCTCCAACTTTTATTTAACTGGCCCTTATGCCTATGAAAATCACCTCCAAATCAATACTATTGATTCTATTTCAAAGCTCATTATGAGGACAGTTTGAAGTGAAGTGGCAGGTTATCAGACTTTGCTTTTGATTGTGTTTGTCAGTACTGTATTTTAAGACATATTTTTTAACAGCATGGTTTTGAAGCTCCATTTGCCACAACTTTGAACACTTCATTCATTGAGATATGTGTTCCATGGAAGGGCTCTTTATTTTTTGTGGTGTAAATAAATCTGTTCTGCTCCAGACCTACAAATGCAGAAATCTGGATATGTACTGTAAATATTTTTAACGTCAATATGCATCCACCTGTATGTGAATCAATACAGATGAATCCATGACCATTTTTTATGAGTCCATGAACATTTTTTATGTTCACTTTCAGTGAATATTCACAGAGTGACTGGACTTATCAATCAAAACTTTACTTATTAAACAGAATTTTAATCTCAATTACAGAATCTTTTGCTCAAATTTATTTTTCCACTTATATGGAAAAGAATTTTGCTTTAATAGGAGTAGTGGACTCCTCTCATGGAAGAAATGCTCTTCAGGGAAAAAAAATGAATATTGGGTATATAAAAAGAAGCAATTTGAAACTGTAATTGTGAAGCAACTGAAATTGCCTTTGCCCCATAATAGATTAAATCAACTGTGAGTAACCAAGTGTAAGAGGGAAAAGAAAAAACCAAACCACTCAAAAATGCTGCAGACAAAGGCACGGACTAAGTGCTTCATTTTTTTCTCTTTCTGCTTGTTGAAGAACAATCACAAGTATTATCAAGGCTACTGTTTTCCAAGCCTGTAGTAGACCTCACAGAAGGATAAATTAGGTGAAAAAATTTGTTAAGGAAGATGGTAGCATATTTTTTTATTGCAAACTGTCACTTTTCTATCCTGGGCACAGTGGGATGCCTGCCTGACTGCCTGCAGACAAAGTGATCATGCCTTGTTTCTGCCTGAACTAAGCCTATTTTTCCTTTGGTGTTCCAAAGGGTCTCCCAAGGGTGTCTCTAGTTCCACTCCCTGAATTCCACCCCTTTTATACTGCCAGAAAATTGTTGGCTTTTAGACTCCTGCCTGTCACTCCTGTTACCCAATTTCTTTTCCCTCATGTAGACCCTCTCTGAAATAAAACCTGTTTATTTGTGGAGATCCACACCCTTGCATCTTCACAGCCCCTAAATCATGAGAATCTGTTAGTAAATACTGTGTAATCACCTGAAAATGAAGGTGATGCCATATCATAGCTGAGTCCCCAGCAGAAACTGCTCCACCTTGGATCCTCGGGGGATATCTCCTTTATGATCCCCTGGTGACTTTTAAAACTTACCAAGGACACTCTGAGCATCTGCTGGCTGGCCTAGCACCATAGTGTTGTGTTTGTGGTCTTTATTTCTTCACTCCACTGAACTGCAACAGCCAGCTGCTGAAGTAAGTGCATCAAATCGTTTGTCTTTCAGCCGGAGCAGAGCACTTAGGACAGACACCAGTGAGAGGAACTTGTGCTTGCTGCTACAAGGATGAGATTCGTGTAAGTCCCTTGTAAAATGCTGATGCCATTAAGGATGAGCAGTGCTGTATTTATTCACCCAGTTTGGAAAAAGTGAGAGTACCAGTTCCCAGAATCCTTCTGGCTTGTTCTCTTCCAGCAGTTCAGCCTCTTCCCAGAGAGAACCGAAGTCTCTCCCTTCTTCAGACTCAGCTACTGATAAAGAGAGAGGGGGGAAGAGACCTACATTTTGCAGGTGACCTGCTGCATGCTGGAGTAACTGGAGTTCATGACTACAAGAGACAGCTAAACCTGAGAGCAACCCATATGCTGAACTGTTCCGGCCTGAAAGCTTCTGAGGAGAGGTTTCAGTGTGATACTACAGTTACAATTTTCACAAACAGTTCAAAGGCAAAGGTCAGCTTTCAAATTGCTTCCAGTGAAAGGTTTAACCAGCTAAGTCCTCAAAAGTAGATGATAAATGTATGAAAATCTATGAAAATAAAAGATAGCCCATATTTAATTCTGAGTTCTTATCTCCATTTGACTTACGTGATTTCACCAAGCTGAACGGTAACTGGGTAATTGTTGCAGTGTCAGGGTTGCTATTAAATGATATTTCCTATGCTTTAAAACACTTTGCTGGGACTTGTTCTGTTTGCTATCAGCATATATAATAGTTAGATGTTGGGTTGCATCCCTAACCTAATCAGCCTGCTTGTTAAATGCTTTTAGAGATTAGAGGTATGCTTAAAAAAAAAAGTAAAATATATATGGATATATATGTCTGGCTAGATTTTATATTAAACAAAGTGCAGTTTTTTCTCCCATTCCTCCAAATGATCTATGAATAGAAAGACTTAATTCATTGGAGAGATTATTGATCAGATTATATTACTGGACAGATTTAATTTGTTTGACTAAAAGTAGATAAAATATCAAAGCAGAAAAGAAGAAAATGGGCAGACACAAATACATCTAGACTAAGATTATTCAGTTGTTCAGAATGTTTTTGAGGCACTTCATCATATTAGACAATTCATTCAATTCTTAAAAGATGTACTGTCATTCTGATGAGAGCTGAGCAATGAATTTAGTCTCTTTGGATCAACAATTTTCTGTGGTAAGATTCTTGAATTTATATGCTTAATTTTACTTGGAGGTTGGGTTTTTTTTCCTCTCTTTTTTGCGCTTTTCTACTGGGATTATGCTACGAGGAAAACATTATTATTATTTTACACCTGAGTAAAGTTGGGCTGGCATTAGTTTCAGTTTTTCCATGTATGAAATCTGGGTTTCCTTGTTTTTTGTTTTAGTTTCCTTTGTGAACAGATGTATGACTGAGGAGACCAAAGAACAGAAACTGCTATTCAAATAATTAGCATCTGCCTGGACAGCAAGGATTTTACATGGCACATAGTTTCTAAAACCAGGAAGTCAGTGCAGGATTTTATAGCTGGGTTTTAGGCTTCAGACTTTTTTTCTTTTTAACACCTGCACAGTCTAAACATGTAGGAGAAGTCAAAGCTCTGCTTTTCTTATAACCACATTTTAGGCTTCCAGACTAAGGTGGTGTGGAAAGAGGATGCCCCAATGTGGAAAACAGTATTGCACTTTATGACCATGCTGATGTGAGTATTGAACATACAACATAAAAAATTATTCTCAGCTTAAGCAGAGACAAGCAGATTTTCTTGGCAACCACGAAAAGAATAAACGAAGTGGAAGAAAGTGTGTTTTTTTGTTTTTTTTAATTTGAGCCAATATTAGAACATATCATATGGCATTCATTCTTCTGTGCTTGAGACATAAAGTAAGAAACTTAAGACAAAAATGGATTTTTAAGAAGTATCATTTTCAGTAAAAAGGACAGTACTGTTCCTTTTTATTTTTTCCCCACAAAATCTTGCTAATGGGAAATTGTCTCATCTTTTCTCTCTCTTCTCAAGTTTTTTTTTTAATTAGTATTCTTCATACTTGTTAGATTTCTTCTGGAACTGCTTGTTAGAGAGTGTTTCACTTTCTGCCCTATCTCAGAAACTGTTTACTGCTGTTTCTAATGTGTCTAATCTAATATCACTTCAAGTGTGTTTGTGTTCTACTGTGCTTTCTTTCAGAATATTTGCCATGTGCTTTAGTTTTCTATATTGGCTTTTAAGTATGTTTGTCCAAGTAATTATGTGATAGACCTTTATTATTCCCATTAATTATTGTACTTTTTGTGAAACAGTGCTTTACAACAGTTTTGTGTATGTTCATTTATGAACACTGGAGAGAGCTTCCATGTGCAATGTGAGGCAAGCTACAAAAGAGAGAGAGAGAAAGACATACAGCTAAACAAGTGGGGATAAATGAATGTGAAAGGTTTCTCAAACTCAGTATTTTGAGAATTGAAATTTCATTCATGTGTGCATGCATATATCTGGGCCAGATTTTCTTCTTTAGCCTGGCTCATTCTAAGTACTAAGGGCAAGCTTAGGGCAAGTGGAAAAGAAAGAAAATGCCAAAAATCTGATTTCAAGATTGCAGCAAAGGGAGACAGAAGGAGGACAGCTGCAGGGAAGAAGCCAGGAAGGTGGATACGTAGAGGATATGTATTTAACAGCTGAAAGAGTTATTCCAGGACCATATTAAAAATAAAAAGAATGAATTAGGAACATAGTAGGGAACTAAGATTGGGAAGTATTACAAAATGAAGAGCCTACTCATTTGCCTTGTGTTTTACTGAAAAGGATGAATAATAATTTCACCAAGTTAACTTTTTAATTTCTCTGTGATGTTTTATCTAGGATTGTGATAGAAGGGACATTTCATATTCCCTTTATATTTTGGCAGGGAGCTGACACTTTGTTATTTGCATGCATTATGTGTTTATGTTTCATTACACAGTATAATAATATGACACAGCTAAATGACAAAGTCCCCAGTGAACATTTTAGGCAGTACACATCCCAGGACCGCAGTAAACACACTAAATTACAAATTCATGGACTGGTGAATACAGCCATTCAGCAGTAAAGGAATAGCTCATCTTAATAGACAGTGTGTTCTGTTGAAAGGGTATGGGCAATAGGATAGTGGTTTCTTTATTTATTTAGTTAAGAGCTGAGGCTAGAAGCCTTCAAGGAAAGAGTGTGCAAATTTATTTATAGCACAAGGCTGAGGAAGTTTGGAGCTGTAAAGAGGTATTCAGAGTGGGAAAAATCCTACAGACTTTAATGATGTCTTCACCACTATTTTCTACAGTTACTGAAGAAAGGGCAAAGGTATTCACAAATTAATTGCAAATTAAAGGCAAGGTTTAGTGATGAAATACTAGATTTTATTAGCAACTGATTATTCCAAAAGCTCAGTCAATTAAAAATAACAGCCTCAGGAGGTTACACATGAGTTTTGAACTTGGTCCCTCTCCCTATAATTCTCCTTGTCATCTTCTCATGCCCTTAATGTCTGCATTATGACACACCATTTTATTTTTTGGTGTAAGAAATGTCACTTTTATTCCTGACTTTTGCTAAGAACTGTAAAAAGAAATGTGGCTGATGAAAAAATGAGATAAAAACAAAAGGCATTATGTACTTTTTTCCCCTTTAATTTCTTTTGTCTGAAAGAAGAGATGCCTAAAGGAACGGGGAGGGTATGGGGAGTGAGAGAGGGGGTAGGATGCAATCAACAGCTAGAGAACAAAATAAGAAGAACAACTAATTCCCAAGCCTTTTACTTAAAATACACTTTGTTTTAAGGTTTCTAATTATTATTCCCTGTCCTGGAAGGGGAAATCTAGGTTAGATGGGGCTCTGGGAAGCCTGTTCTATTGGAAGGTACCCCTATCCAAGGTAGGGGATTTGGATCTATACAATCTTTAAGGTCTCTTCCAACACAAGTCATTCAATAACTCTATTTTTTGATTCTGTTTATCTAAAGCTACTATTGATTCTGGATGATTATTCTATAAAAAGACTTAACATTTGCCTTTCCCACAACAGTATGTTTTGCTTTTCTATCTAGACTGTGTTCCTTGAATTCTATCCCAGATTCTGAATGCCTCCTCTCTAGTCAAGGATCACCCTAATCATCTGTCAATCCCTCACTCTGTAAGATTTCCAAGCTGGTGAGTCCCTTGAAGCTACAACGACCCAAACCTATACAGGCACATCCTCGCTAACAGGGCTAACAACTTAATGACTCACAGTTACAATGAAAGGAGAACAAATTATTGTAGAAGGTCATAATGAAGGTAGTATAGTGCAGACTGTTGAAAATAATGAAGTGAAAGTGATAGAAAGACTTTCTTCAGAAAAGTGAACCAAGAAAGTCTTTGTTTTACATTAATTCTTTGGGATTATATAAAGACAGAAGATTGTGGAGTTGAAACCATATGTGTTTAGACAAAAATAACTTAATTACTGTAGGTTAACTGAGAGCTGGCTCAGAAATCTAAGAAGTTATGAAAACACCATAGTAACAGGAGAGTATATGCAGTAAAGGACAATATATCTTTAAGATCAGAGACGTTATATTCTGCATGCAGAATGGCTTAGCAGAATGGGAGCAGTCTGGATAGAAATGTATGACAGAGAAGGTACAAACTATGTAATAAGGAAATAGATAAAAATGTGCAAACCAGTGTGAAAAGAGACAGGTCAGGAAAAGTTTGTATCCATAACAGTTTCTCTTAAAGAGGCACATCATTAATCATGAAGACTTCAATTATTTTGGCATAGACTAGAATAGAAATTGTGAAATGACCATGGAAAGTTATTTCTGGAGGTAAAATGGAGCTATTTCTTTTCAAATCTCCTGAGCGATCAAGCAGGCCAGACATGTATTTGGATGTGTCCCCAAGAAAATAAATATATGTGATTAATGAGACAAAAGTTGGTGAAGATTTGATTAATGTGATTGTAGAGCAACAGCATCAAATTTTAGGGAGTCAAGAGAATATTCATAAGGTTCGGAGAACAAAAATACTGGACTTTTAAAAGGAACAGTTTAAAGAATATGAAATACATGGAGAATAGGGTACAAAATATAAAAAAAATTGCTAAATCCACGTAGCAGAAAGTGAAGCTACTTATGATAAAAAAAGATAAAAATCTAGGCTTTTACAATTGTACAACAATAAAAACTGGGGAGATTCCCAGGTGGCATAGATATAACTTCATTTCTTTGGTCCTTTTACACCAGCTAGAGATGGTAGAATGTTTAAAGTAAGATTAAGGTATGACAAAAATCAGACAAAAAGGACATTTAGAAGTCAAATGTTGCACAGAGAAGATTATACAAAAAAAAATAGTGATAGAAGAAAGAAATTAGAATAGCTACAATGAAATACACATACTTCTAAAGCAATTTCTCTATCAGAAAAAAGCTTTTATTTTCACAAATACACAAAACAGGTATTTTTTTCTGCTTATGATTCCTGCTGGTTTTATTTGTAATTCCAGCATGAATTAAAAAGCTCAGATCATAATAAGGTACATGTAGACAATTTAAAGCAATGTCTTCATGTAAAGCATATTAGACAGAAAAAATTGTTATTAGTTTTTATGCCCTGTGTGTCTGCTGACCAAAACAACAACATAAATTTGGTTGAAGTGAATGTAATGTATCATACAGTTCACAAATAAAACAAGAACTGTAGGAGGTCTTTAAGCTATTTAGATAATTTCACGGACTTTAAGAGCCGTTCCCTGTGAATCATGCTGTCTTTACAAACACCCAAATTAGTTTTTTAGAGGTTGACAAGCTGAAAAACTCCATATAAAACAAATGTATTAATGTTTTTGTGATATTTTGTAGGAAAGATAAGAAAAGTTTTCCCTATGAGGATAGCATACAGCAGAGTTATAAACACAGTAAGAGTGAGTGCCTTACTGTAAAGTAGAACCCTGTGCTATGAGAAAACTGCTGAGAATATGGATAAAAACTAAAGCAGTAACTAAACATTTATTTACTTCGAAAATACAGAATTGCTTGTGAGGTAAAAGCACCCAAAACAAATGAGAAAAAGTTGGGTTTTTCACTTTGAAGGTTACAAAGAAACCTGAGACTACCAGAGCCAGTTCCACTGGAAACTAATACTTTGTCATGACCAAAATGAAAAAGCTGCAAGGCTGACTGAAACTCAGCTATGTATCATGAATGTTTTCAGCAAAAATACTCAGGGCACTGTGATAAAAAATAAGAAAAAAACCAATATTCTAAAAGAAAAGTTATTGGGAAAAAAAAGGATTTGTTGCTATATACAAATGTGAAAAAGCTGATATTTTCCACATCATCTCTAAAAAGAAATTTATAAATTGAAGGCTGTTAGGAGATTCAAAGTCTATACAATTTGTAGCCTAGGTAAGAGCACTTAAATGAGAGTCCTGATGTTTTCTTTGTCAAATTGTATCCTGTGAAGGAATCATTTGTAGGCAGAACGACCTTTTCAGTACAGCTAACATTGAAGAACAAGATGGAAAGTGTAGGGATGGAGGACAGCAGTGACTTCTTAATTTGGAGCAGGGCTCATAGGCCATAGGAAGGAGAGCAGAGAGAGAAAGGTGGTGTCTTCTGAGGAGAGCAGAGAAGTCTACCTAGCAGACTTTCCAGACACTGAGAAGGGCTATGATTCTGTCTGGACTTCCATCAGGGTGAGAGGACCTGTCATGTACTGCATTCTTATCTTCTCTTCCCTTTGTGTTATCTCACCATTTTACTCTGCTCCTAAATTCTCCCACTGGCTCAAGAACTATAAGCTGCTCTAGATAAATAGGTGAAAAGTTAAAAAATGCCACACATCAGGAGTCAAAAAAATCCCTTTCAAAAGTGGAACTTAAGTCTGAAATGTCAAAATACATTCTTCAGCACTGGAAAGTCTAAGATACTTATGTAGTTGCTGCCTGCTTTTAAAATAAAGATATTCTGCCTGGAAAGAAAGGATGGGGACCTGGGCACATTGATCCTCTCTCCCACATCACCTGGTAAGAGAGCCTGGATAGAGTGCATCCCAGCTCTCTCAGGTTCCATCCCCAAGCAATCAATTCACAGCTTGGGTGCAAAGCAGCTGGTGTCCACCCAGTCAGCACCTTACCAGGAGCTGTGGTGGGGTTGGGTGCTACATACAGCCTGGAACTTACATTACAGACATGAATTCTTGCTTCCATGAGGAAAACTCAGTGTTTCTGTTTTTTGGATTTAACTTGTTTGCATATAGGCTTTCTACTTTTTAATTTATGCAGTGTGCTTGCATATCCAACAGATTATGTGGAGAGCAGATGAGTAAGTCTTTGTATGGACTGCAGCTGCCCAGGTGCTGCTCCAGGGGGGTTCAGGGTGTCCATTGGGAGGAGAGGCCAGCGCTGCCCTGTGCTGAGCATGATCAGCTGCAGCTGTTTCCAAAAGGACCCAGGGCAGGGCATAGCTGGACCTTGCAGCCAAGGTGGTGGTGACTCTGAGAAAATGTACCAAATTAAAGGCAAAGGATGCCACTGGCACAGAGGAGAAGGGATGAAACCAGTGAGAAACAGCAGTGTGAACGTGAAGGTCAGAGGAGGAGAAGGAGGAGGAGGAGGTGGTGCTTCAGGTTCCACAGCAGATATCCCCATTGCAGCCATTGGACAGGGTCCTTTCAGACAGGATGGGCTTTCTCTGAAGGAACTGCAATCCATGAGGACATTATGCTGGAGAAGAGGGAAATTATGGAAGAAAGAAGGAGCAGAGAGAGAAGAAGCACAGAGCTTTCTGTCCCCCATCTTCCCTCCACTGCTGGGAAGGATACAGGATGAAAGAGTGCACTTGAGCCTGGGAGAAGCAGGAGGAGAGACATTAATGTTTGTCTTTATTTCTCACTATCTGCATCTGGTTTAATTGAATATAAATTAATGCTAATTTTCCTTACATCAAGTCAGTTTCACTCACTGTAGCAATTAGCATGTGCTCTTCCTGTCTTGACCCATGAGCTTTCTTTTTCTCATTTTGTCTTGCCTTGGAAAGGGAGTAAGCAAGCAGCTCAGTGGGAGCTGGCCTGTTGGCCGAGGTTAACCACCATGAATTTGAAAAACTAAATGAGGAAATTGAAGCTAAAATTCAGAATGAGAGAGAAATAGTATCTAAACAACGACAGAGAAGTTCAAGACAGAATTTGCCACAGAAACGCAGGACTCTCCACCCTGATTACTGAGCAATTGGCAGTCCTGCTACCAAGGTCTACAACCGACTTAGGAGAAGGGAAGGGGGGGGTCTTCTGCCTTTCCATCAGCAATGCCTTCTCTAGGATAAGGGCCAATAGAGGGAATAGAGCCTATTATTTTCTCTGGACACTTTCAAACTGTGATAATCAGGTTTTGTTTCTGTTCAACACCTTAATAAGGTAAAATTACTGCAAAAGTTTTGCTTTATCTAGTGGTGGCAGAGAAGCATATAAGCATGCAAATTGAATAATTCTGATCTTACTTAGATCAACCTTTATTATCTATTACTAGTTTCTGATATTGTTACACACAAGAGTTTCCAGTTCATAAAAAACACAAAAAGAGTCAAAAATAGGACCCTGAAAATTTTCACTCTTCACAAACAGTCACAATAAAAATAATGACATAAGAAAGCTGGAAAGGTCTAAAAGATAAATGTTTTAACTCACACTTAGAGTTTAAACAGAACAGTAAGAAATATTGGAAAACTCAGATAATATAATATCCTTTACAATAAGGATTTTTGAAACCTTTACCTTTTAATTTGGCAATCTACACAGTATTGTAAAGTGTCATAATGGAGTATCATTAAAAAGTGCCTGGATTAGGCTAAGCTATAGAATGAAGTGGGATGGAAGAGGGCAGATATATGCTATAAATAGAGGACAAAGCCTCAGGCACAGAGCAAAGCTGTATAAAGAGAAAACTGGGCACACACACAAGTGCACAAATACAATACAATATTCCTATATCTGTGTTTACTCTCAAGAGGTATTCTTCTGCAAAATAAATTACAGCAGTAGGTGAAAAGCCTACAAGGGAACCAGATAGATGAACAGTGCTGCAGAATTCTGTCTCCTGTACAAAGGGAAAGTATACATCATAGTTACTGTCACAATTGACTGTTTTAAAGAATCGAGAGCAAGTGCAACTGCTGGGCTTAAAAAAGAGTAATAACAGCTGTCTTAGTGACACTGCAGCTTGTAAGCTGCTGTGACGTTAGGTTGGTGGACAGAAAAAGAGCTAGCATATCATCCATAAATCATTGAGCCTAAGCAGAGATAGAATTCCTTGGCTTTTCAACCATCCAGGAAACCAACCTGGATTTTCAGTAGTACAAATGAGAAATACTGCACAAGGGCAGTCACAGAATCTCAAGTTTGTACTAGACAGATTGATAGAGAGTCTTCGACTACAAACTGCCAGATTGTACATAAATTAGAAAACTCATAAGCTGCCTTTTAAATATCAGTTCCATTGCATATGTTATCTAGGCTAAATACCTTTTCCACATGTCAGATTTATACATTCATCAAGTTACCTTTTTCTGTAATGCCACTAAACTTGCTAGGAGAGAAGACTAGGATGTAGAGCAGGTTGTACATTCATTTTAGTCTTGCTTAAAGGCCCTCAGTAAATAAGGAATAATTAACTAGGAGGGTACAAACTCAAAAGATGTGAGATTACAGGTTCTTTCAACACGTGTTTAAAGGTTTCATTTAACAGATACAAATTTTAAACAAGCAGATGCTTAAAGGAACTCTCCAACAGCCAGTGCACCAAAGATACTGTACTAATGCATATAAACCAGTAGTAAATGCAAATACAAATACAATCAATATGATAAACAGACAAAACAAGTCAGAAAAATGTAATTGTATTTTTAAAAGGCTTTCCATCAAATCTAGAGCTTGGAAAAATTGTGTTCTCTCCACCTCCCTGTAAACAAAGTATCATTCAGTGCAGCCCTCAAAGCCTCACAAGTTTTTCTTATTTCCCAATATAGTCTTGTACCTCAACTGTCAAAGAAAATAATAAATCACTGTTTAAAATCTTATCTCTCTGACTTTCCTGGTTTAGACTGAAACAGGTATGCTGAGTTGATCTTTCGAGAATTGAAGAAATCCTTCACCTCAATTTTTCTTCTGACTTAATGCAACTAGGTTACAGAACAGAGGTTTCTTTACTTTTGTATATCCTGCTCTCAGGTTTGGGTTGCCTTTTTTTTATGCTTCATGCATAGCACATGAAAGCAAAGGAAGCTATAGTATTTATCAGAGATAAATATATTCCATAAAGAAGAAGACATGGAAAAAAGAAACAGTTGCAAGTAATGAAGCGTCTTTATAGACTGTTTCTTGTACAGTAGGGAGATACGCTTCAAACCTGCCAAAGAAATTATTCCCTACTGAACAATTTGGCAAAACTCTTGTTGACTTCTAGGCAATGAGAATTTCGCCAGATAAAGCCTTCAGGATATGGCCCTATGTGAACTATGTAGGACACAAAGGTTAAATAGGGCTTATGGCCTGATGGGGAGTTTTGTGCATAAGCCTGTACTTCTAGTGTGCATTTGTATATTCAAATTCTCTGCATTCATCAATTGGACTTTGGTAGATATCTTAGGTGCACAGTAGCTGCTTCATGGATTATGCAATCCTTCTTCCACTTGTACCAAAAAACGTAAATAAATCTAAATTTTGTGTATGTTGCAAAGTGCCCATCTTATTCCATGTGTCAGAGTTTGCAGGAAAGCCTCTTGAAATATTTCTCCAACCCTGATACAAAACATCATTTTACCAGAACTTAAAGTTCATTGTTTGTGAAGAATTGGACAATTGAGTCCCCAGGTCACATGCCCTGAAATGGAAAACAGTGAATAAAAGCAAATCTTTTTGGTTTAAAATTCTATCTTTAAAAAAAATAAATCAAGGCAAAATAAAATTAAGCTAAGACAAATGGAAAGGGTTGGGGATTTTTTGTTTGTTTTGTGTTCTGATTTCCACTCATCTTTCCCTGATACTCATATCTTGTTTCCTTATTTACTCTTTTCTAAAAATAGATACTTTGAAAACTGTGATGCTTGAATTGTAAATTATTGACTGTATCTTAAGCCATAGGTACAGTAAAAGACCATAAAAACCAGTCCCTTAGCTAAACCATAATTTAAACTTTGCTTCATTAATAGCCCACAAGCATTCAACTTACTGTCCTTGCACCTGATGTACCATAAGATGATATACCACAAAATTCCTGGATAATTAACATAGAAATTTGTATAGGCTTCCTAAAAAGATATGCAACATTGTATTATGTACAAACATAGTAAAAAAAAATTGGCAGAGCAGTTCTGGTTGTTCTACAAGCTGTTTATCTCTGATAATAGTTGCACAATTCTAAACATGCTCTTCGTGGTTTAGTTTGCTTCATTTCATGAACCTGTATAAACTACAGTACCCAAAGGTCCTCTTTTCATAGTGTACAATTTATCTGTTGCAGTTGCATCAAGATTTTCTCTGTGCAGGCAAGGCATATAACATGGGTAGGATGAAGTGAATGTACCACAAGAGAAAACTTTAGAGAACTGATGGAGTTCCCAAGTGCCAGGAAAAGGTAAGAAGCAGCTGGCAAGGTACTCAGAGTGGGAAGTACTCTAGTTGTTGGGGGGAAAAAGGTATTTCCTCTTTTAAAAATAAATAAAATGTTAGAACATTCAAACAAGCTTCAATGCCAGTACAGCAAATAGCACTCAAAGATTGGTTTATAGAGGTCCAGTTGTTAACACAGAGAGAGAGCGAGAGATGCGCCTATACACATAAAAATATACAATATCTATATATTCTGTCCAAAACCTCCAAAAAGCCAGTCTTAGTTTAAAAAATGAGATGGGGACCTGAAGTCAGCCATCATCAACTTTTAGGTCTTCCAGATATAAATGTGTCCCTGCAATTTTTCAAACATTACCTCTTCCCTTATTTCATGTGCAAGGACTCATTATCCCAACTTATCACATATGCAAATACATGAACTGCAACTCATTTTTCCACTGAAGTAGTTGGGGTCAAAATAGTTCAATAGTTACCTTTATCAAGCAGCTACCAGGTTGTGACTACTAAATAACTTGATAACAGACCTTCTACAGAACAACTGATTTTTCATTTTCTTCTTTATCTAAAAGGGAGAATATAGATGATAGTTAGCTATCATAAAATTGTATTATAACTTTATATTGTGTGTCACATACAAAGGGCAATTCCCTCAAACTCATAACTTACCTGAAAAACAAACATTATAGTTTCAGAAGTCTTTTATATATTTGTTTCATGAGGACATGATTAGTACCTTTTCCTTATATTTATTATTTATAATAAATAATATTTCCTTATATTTATTATTTCCTTATATTTGTTTGTTGGGTTTTTTCCTCTTCTTTTCAGAGCTGAGGACAAATAACACAAATTGAATGTACTGAGGTTTTTAGGGTAATTCTTCTTTTAGAGACACAGTCAAAAATTAAAACTCCTGTCTTGCTGACACATAAAACAACTACATGACCTCAGTGAGAAAATATTTTAATAATTTATCATTTTCAAACTATAATGACAAGCATTGTACATATAATAATGCGCCTCATCAAAGAACACATTTAAAATTGCCTCCTGATTATTTACAGAAGTTTAGGAGAAATGAGTTGTGAATTATTAATTTTATTTAAAAATAAATTAACTAAATAAACACCTACTATGCCACACAACTATTATATAATTTTCCCTCCTCCAATGATGAGCTGAGAACTCTTTTTTATGGGAAAGACATAAGAGATGAGTGTCCATAGAATGGTTGCCTTTACTAAGTTCTCTTTCCAGGATGCATATCACCAATTTTATGTCGCACCTGGGAATGACATTAAACATAGCAAACTACATTTTGCCTGCAAAGAAGCTCATGAAATTTCTCATGCTAGCTGTGGTAGATTTGATCAGCTCATGAATGTGAAAGGAAATCAAAGAAAATCTCCCAGGCTCAGGGTCATAACCTAAGCTTTTTTCTTTAATCCCACACACAGAGACTTGCACTGACATCTCAGATGTCCACACTGTTTTTGCTTAAGATGATGCAAATTATATGTGCACATCTTTGGATGGTGTCAGGACCCTATGATGGTTAGCTCTAAGTGGAGCAAAAGAGAATGTTGCAAAATACTTCATGGATTAAATCGTGGTTCCAGTGAAGCCAATAGGATCTTCAACGTTGGCATCCACACAACTGAGATTTTATCCCAGTTCTTCTGGATGTGGGCTACCTCTGTTGTACTGGTTGTTTCTTTAAAAAAAAATAAAAATTAATATTTGCCTTGAAGTAATACTTGGGAAATATGATACCCTTATTCTCTTAGAGACTGATTTTTTGTATATTGGCCACAGAGTTATTTCAGCAAGAAAAAGCTTTCTCATATGAACATACCAGTATACACTAGCCTTCTTCAAAAATAGCTTTGAGAGTTCAACCCTCATACATTTCAGTGTTTTCCTTTTATTTCCTGCTTCCTCCCACCCCACCCCTCACAATGCAGCTATCATATGTTTAGACAGGTGAACGCTGTAGCTCAAAGAGTGCAGCAAATTTCTGAGAAAGACAGCTTAGGATTCTTACCCAAATGTAGATCTAATTGGATTGCTAAGACTTATTCTATGTTTAGAACTAAATAAAGTACATAGTTTTGTCATGCGATATTGATGTCTCCAGTGATTTTTTCCTGTAACCAACCAGACTAAAAGCTCGTTAGTGTTTCTGAGTCCTTAAGGAGCTTTAAATAGGCATTAGTATTGAAAGGGGAAAAGCACATTATTTTTTAATTTTTACACCTTTGTATAATTCATGATGGTTGTGTTAGAGGCTCAGTAATCCCTAACTTGGATATATTAACCAACACAGGAGCTGTTCCAACCAAGTTTGTATTAAATGCCGGCCAACATTTATATTCCAAAATTGAGTGCTTCGGTGCTGCCTCAAGGCTTGTCCTCCTAATATTGATTTAGAGTACAGAACCACACAGAGAAATATGACTTCTTTATAACTCTTCTGTACTTATTCTACTTCAATATGTTTCTGTAAGTTAATACAAACTTTTTTATACTTAGCTCAGGTCTTCTTCCACTGACATACAAATGTCCTATGTTCAAGTACAATTATATTATGCATTATATTATGTGGCAATTATTGTCTTATATCTAATATAAAAAACATAGAATAATGTTGTTGTTCTATTTCTAGAGTCCCATACCTCCTTGGTGCATTCTTACAGCTGCAGATCTTCACAGCACAGACTCCTTCTTCTGCACACTGTTCTCTCTCAGGTCAGGGCTCCCCAAAGGCTCTCCCTGACTGGCTATCCCGCCCCCTTTTATCCCAGTCATCTTCATTGGTCACAGCTGGAGCCCAATTAAGGACATCACAGCTGCAGCCCATCGAGGGCAACCGGGACCTCTGGGGAAAAGCCTCTATACAGATATTCAAGTACAATATTTCTATTTTGCTAGGAATCAAAGACCACCTCTACTATATTTCCCCCTTTTCTTTTACTTACAGAACTAGGATTTACATAGAGATATTGAGATGATATTCAAATACAATACTTCAAGTACAATATGTACATTTCCCCATGACTCAAAGGCCACCTCTACTATAGACTAAGATGTAAATGTCTGTAACTCATTATCTGACAACATGACAATTTTATGGTGCAACCCAGCAGTCAAGTACTCCAGTCTGCCTACTGGCAACATATAAGGAGAACGAACCTGAGGGACTGTCCTGGAACTTATTTTCCACACTGAAAATATGCAAAAAAAGGCATATTTATAGATTTTATTTCATGACATGACAGTTCCTACTTCAGTATGAAGGAACATATCCCCTGCAGGAAATACTTATTTTTCTCTCTCAAATGCTATTTCATGCTTGAAGGATCCTTGTAAAGTCTTAGTCCATTTATGTGCAGATTTCCACTGTCCTGTTTGTCACTGTCCTGACCTCTGTTGCAACTGCTGGAACAAATATTGCCAACAAGAGCCAAAGAATAATAAAACTGTATGGTATGGTACACACAATCACATTTATTACATGACTAATTCAGGAAACTTGACATGGTTGACAGCCTAACAATATGAAGTACAAGTGATATTTTTCAAGGTCCTCTTCATTTATATAGTTTATATAGACACCTTATTTCACTACAGCTATTTCAGAGAATTGAAACAATGCTCAACGGAAAGAAAGCAGGTGTGCAATTAGAAATGCATGAAGGTTAAAACTGGTAAGTATTGACCTTTTCTACAGGCCTGTTCTGTAAATCAATATACTTTCCTTTTGAGTCTGCTTGTGCTTCAGATAGCTGTAACATGTTGTGACATCAAAAATTTTATAATCTCAATATCCACTAGTTTTCAGTGATCATTTTATTGTCAATGACTCAATATCCTGAGGTGATCCTGAAATGCCTTGCCTAAATCTGGAAGGGTGGAGATGGTTTCAAGATTCCATCTTTGAAAGACAGAGAATATTTATGCCACCTATAGTAACAGACTTTACCAGGACCAGAAAAAGCCAGAAACACTAATCAGCAGAATAAGAAAGCTTTTACAAATACATATGTTTCTCTTCAAAACAGAGCAAACAGGAAGTAAAGTCTGGTGAAGGAAATATGAATGATCTTGAAGAGCAAATTAAAATCTAAAATATGCAATTAAAAAGTTTGGGGTAAAAGTTGCTATGGAACTAAAATTCTAAGAAAACTTATAATAATCCTTGTATGTCAAAATGAAGGCAAAGGCCATGCAGTGACATAACCTGGCTGAATTTCAAGAGATGCAACTGGAGACTTGGATCTTGAATGCCATATACTGTCATCTTACACAGAAGTTGTTGCTAAGAGAAAAACTGAAATTGTCACTCCATAATGAGTTTCTCCTTCCAGTGCAGTATTAACAAAGGGTAGCAACAGAAAATATCTCATTTAAAATCCAAAGCCTATTAGACCTTGGGTGGCTTCATTAGTTTCCAGTCCACCTTAGTAAAAGATGTTGAAGGATCAGGGATGATAGATCTCTGAAAACTTTAGTAATAAAAATTTGAGATCAGCTGGGGCTCTACTCCTCTTGAAAAGGAATTTGCAGTTACTTGCCTTTAAATAAAAAAAGGCCAAATACTCACTTCACAAATGAGTTATTCATAAAACTCCCTGTCTCCATCCCAGTTCTTATGAATTCTACCCTTTTACCAAGTAAAAGCAAGTTAATGATTGCAGAAAGTCTGGCACACCCACAATAAAGCTTTCCTCTAAGGTGTGCAGTTGAAATATATTTGTTTGTTAGAAATATGTTTTAGCTGGCAGTCTTGTAAGAAGTCAGCACTCTGAGCAGAAAATGCAGAAACCTCTTTTGATGCCATCATTAGTCAGGCCTGTTATTTAGAATGCCTAAACATTTTTTTAAAGTGATTGAAGACAATGACATTTTAAATGTAATATCCTGACACTCTGCTAATGTGTTCTTAGACATCTATTTTATCATGAGCGTATTTGGGCCACGTGAACAAGATTTTTTTGAGAAATCATCTAAAAATTACTATGCAGCAAGTCTGTTCTCCCTGCACTTAGTATGTATCATACATAACAAGTTCAAGTATAAGTGCTGCTGTAACAACTCCTTGAATCTGACACCTGATTTTTTATTATGTTTAATGCATGTTGAAAGTAGGAAAGGGGGGTTTGGTCAAGAAACACAATGAGCTAGTAGCAGTCATACAGAAATACAACATAATATGATGTTTTGAAAGTACTATCTCAAAAGACAATGACCTGGAGAGAAAATACTAAAGCCAAAGAATAATTTGAAACTTGTAATCCTGTCATCATACATAAAAGACATTAAAAAAAAAAATCTTCAGCACAGACACTTTATGTGTGGTCTATTTCAGTGCAGCAGTATATGAATGACACTGGGAGCCACATTCTGCAGAGACAGAGACAGAAAAAGTTGTTGATTTGTTGTTAAAGCTGCACTTGTTTATGCAAGCAAATGACAGTGAAGACTGTGTTATCCTCACCTGGTGAAGCAGTCCAGGTGGCAACCACTCTACCCTTAGCCACCTTGTTACATTCCTTGATGCATCCTATATGCAAAAAAGGTTGTTCCTCTCTTCCTGCTTGCTTCAGGCTGTCCATTTGGTTGTTATATTTCCTAAATTTTGTTTAGTACCTTAATTCCAAATATATATAAAATGTGAATTTACTCTGGAGTGCAAATGAAGATGCAACAATAATAGAACTGGAAGCTGAATGATACATTTCAGAGTTATTTTTGAGTCATTTTTTTCCTACTTCATATTTGCATTCACTATCTCAGATTTAATAATTTCATAGCCTAAAACAAGTCCATAGTCAGTAACTTTGCCCTGCATTACATCTTATTTATCAAACCTCACTGGCAGCTTGAAGGCCTCTGGCCCTCCTAACTCAGTCAACTGTTAATTAAACACCACTGTTAATGAATCACCACTGTTTCGAGCAGCTTTCAGTTCAGATAGTGTTGCAGGCAGTTGGCTTAATCTGCCATAGAAAATTTCATGAGATGATATCAAATGTTCTAACTGATTGCTTCTATCTTTGAGCTCTCTTTGACAACATTATTATTGTCTTATATCACCATATACCTGTGTGCATACAGCTGTAGTTTTCTGGTGACATTCTTTATAAACTAATAGTACCTATTTTAAATGTTATCCTAATAAAAAGGCTGAAAGAAGCAACCACAACTTTGCATGTGAGGATCTAAATATCAGTTACATTTTTAGAAAGAGTAGGAAATATGTTGGAAGCATGAAGGTGAACATTATCTCCTGGTGTTTAAGAGTTCATTTTGCTATGAAGGATAAGATTTATTGATTTATTTAAGTGTTCTTTCATTTGTCTTGTATAATCGTATGACAGTACTCAACTGAACCTAGCAGTAGGTAAAAAGTCTATTTTCACTAGGCCACCCAGAAAGATACTATCGGAATATTTGTGGATTATTTATGTGCTATTATTTATACAAGAAATGAAATAATTTTTGATGGCACCACTGAAAGGACCCTTACAGCATCCTTCCACTCTCCCTTCAGGTATTTATTTATGTACATTGACAAAATCCCCACAAAGCCCCTCTAGGCTGAGCAGTCAGAGCTCTCTCAGTCTTTCCATCATCATCTCTACCTATTTCCAAGAAATGATGATTTTGTGTTTCTGTCAAATTCACTGATGGGGCGGGTGCAATTGGATACCACCCTATTCAATGAAGCATTTCTTTTTGCCCTGAAATGGTCATGGTAATTTGGCTTTAACAATCTTCAGGTCCCTGAGGGTGCTACCTGAGCAGCCCCTCTCCTAACTCTGCCTTTAACTTTACTTCTTCTTCAATAATTTCCTATGTGAAATCTAATAGCTTGTAATTACTGCTTCCATCGTAGATTAGTTACCCACAGCCCATGAGGCCTCTTGAACAAATCAATATGTTCCAGCAGGGTTTATCAGCTGTATTCCCTGCAGAAAACTGGGGCACCAACTGAACAGCTATTTTCATACTTGTGAACAGTCTTCAGTTAAAAAATACTGACGTTAGTTTTTTGTTATTCTGAATGCTGTGCTCTAAAACACAGGGACAGGAGAAGAAACAACCTGAAACACCACATACAAATCAATATCATCCCAGAACCACCTGTTGCTAATTTATAGGTGTCATTTTCCTGCTTGAAAAGGCCATTTTCCTTCAACAGACAGTTTCTCATGCCCAGTTAGGAGAGCTAAGAGAGGTGTAATTGGATATGAAGATGCTTCAGAGACGTTTAATATATTTAAGAGGACCCTTCACTGGGAAACATTGCCAAGATGCAGTATAAGCACTTGAGGACAATATTTTCAAGAGAAACCACTTACCGCTTGTTTTTCAGGTGAGTCCTTTTTTCCCAAATGAAATTAAAAACCATCCTTAGAGATATTTTTCATCAAGATAAATTCAGGATGACTGAAAATCTGTATGTAATTACAGACACACAGTTAGTTATTTTCGCTCAAAGAACACTCTTAATTTTGTCAACTTCTGGTGTTTAGCTGTTTTACAAAAATTGATCGAGACATGCTGCAAGTGCATCAATCTCTCAGTCCTAATAAAAGGCACATGGTTATAACATCAAAATGACTGATAGATTTATATAGATAAAGCTTCTTAGCAATGATATCTGTGTGAAACTTGAAGACTTTCAATAGATCATAACTTCCCACTCTTCGTGTTGAACTTGAAGAAGGCATAACTGAGATCAATCAAAGCCAAAGTCAGGACCAATGGAGTTTTATGTGTATCTGTGTGTGTGTGTGTTTAAGCAAAGAAGTTTTATGAAACAGAAAGGATTAATTTGACTGACTTTGAGCAACACCATCTATATCCCTAGATTTATATATAGCATTTCCATTTTTTGACTTCTGATGCTTTAGTTTATGTCTTCTTGACACATATCACAGCTAAAAATGGATTTTGGGTGGCTGGTAGCAAGATGAATAGTCTGAGCTGGAAGCAACTGATGATGGTATTTTGATGGTAGATAGACTTTGTGCCAGGCACTGTGCATTCATGTGGTTGATCTGAAGCTGCAAGTCTCTTTGAAAGAAAAGAGATCATTTAAAGGATGACAGGTGATGACTGTCAGTTGAAGGAGTATATAATAATCCTTGGAAATGAAAATAAAAAATCTAAACAAGATCTGATGCTTTACCGAGCACGTAAATTCATTTCTAAAAACAAATAAGTCTGTCAATTGAGCAGATTCTTCTTTTTCTCCCTCTTTTAAACTTTGATTTGCAGCTCAGATTTACTAGGCACTTTTAAAATTTATTCTTCTGATGCTATTTTTGCTAGTTCCCTTATAGACTAGAACTGTAATTTTAATAGGTTCTAAAAATGAATCCTTTTATTTTTAGTACACAGAACACAGTGTACTAAATGCAATGCAATAGAAGTTGCACAAAATAAATGAACTTTAATACTTCTACTCTGCATTTAAGAATAGAAGTTGTTCATATTGTTCTGCAAAAACGGACATGTAAAGCTTTTCTTTAAGTAAATGCTTGATTGTTTTCCCTCCTTGTGTTCCACATAATGGGAATGAGAAAATAGAAGATATTTGTGAAAACAATAATATTTATCACACAGTGGATATTGTGAATCACAACTCTAATAGTTAAAGTCCAGTTTCAGCTAAAATGAAATAGAAGTCTGCAAAATTATGTTAGGGAAATGATGGTAATAATAGAAAACTCTAAATAAAATAACTGTTTTTAAAAAATCACAATAAATGATGGAAATATTACTATCTTTTAAAACACGGTCAGTAGGTACAGAAATACTTCTGCTTTTTGAATAATTTAATTTGGACAAGATCTCTTCCGAAGTTCACTACTTTGGAAAAAAATGGGCAATTAGAAATGCCATAATTAAATAATCCTTTATGTATTATCCATGCTAAGAATAGTTCATAATAATTTAGAAAGTAAGAATAATCTGATTAAATTAGTATTACAGTAATTCCTTAATATCAGTGTAGTTTACTTGGGTTGTTGATTAATTATGACATTATTGCAAAATACTGTGGAGTAGATGCCATCATGCACAGCTATCTTTGTCAGCCCAGAGCATTATAAACATGACTATTCTGTAGTTACAAAAGTATTATGGTTCTCTAGATTGTATCTACTTCAGATAATTCTGATTTTGAGTGTCCAAAATGTTTCTCTGCAACTAAAACTATGTATTAATGGTCCTATATCTTCTAAAATGCTTTCAAGCACACGAAAAAGATGAACAGTTATCCAAGAGTACAATCTAGGGACTTTAGTGCAAGTAATAAACAGCTTGGACAACATAATGAAAGTTGGAAAAATTCAAAGTAGCCCAAACCTATTGCTCTTACTACAGCATTAACTGCCCAATTCTCAATGCAAAAAACAAAACAAAACACTAAGATAATCTGGCTTCTGCATTAATTCAATTCTTTCTTGCTTCAGAAAAAAAATAATGTTTTTTTCTGTGTAAATCCTACTGTTGCAGAGTGATGCCTTAGATACAAATGCTTGGCTACCCTTAATGTTCTCTGCACTGCTAAGGATTTCAGAAAAACTGGAGAGAAACATCACAGTAAGTAATAATGATGAAGATTTTTCTGGTTAGTAAATCACACCTACTGGTCAAGCAGTTGATCCAAATAAAGTAAAACTATGAATTCGTAAATAGAATGGGTAAAGCAAGGAGTTTTCTGAGAAAAAATGAAGGTCACACTTCCAGAATATTTACTTAGAATGCAGATACATCAGCAGAAAGGCAATTCTATTACACCAGTTTAATCATATTACTTTAGTGAACCAGTTAACCGGACCCATACTGTGATTTTGACGTTGAGAGAAGGTTTACATGACTCCAAGTGTTTCATCAAAAGAGATGGTAACTATTCACCTCTTTGGTTTTCCTGAACTAGTCTGTGTATCCTTATCAGGTACAGCAGTGCTGACAGATGGAAACACCTTCAAAAGAGAAAAAAAAAATACAAGTATTTGGGCAATATATGATGAAAAAATTGCAATAAAATAAGAAAATTTTCTTTGAAAGGATGCCTGAATAATTCTAAGCCCTTTTGCATAAATCTGAGTTGAAATTTTACATTATTTTATACATACAACCAAATTATGTAATATAGAATTCAGTAGTTAATAATGATCAAAATCAAAATCTTGCTCTGAGAAAGAAAGAATGTATCAAATAGGGAACAAAGAATTTATTTTTAATCATAATGTTTGTACAGGCTAAAAATCCAAAGCAGCACAGAAACATGTAATTAATAATGGTTGAAATTTCTTTATCAACAAATTCTATCCCACTCATTTCTTTGTTCCAGTGTTCACCTTTCCAATGTCCTTCTGAGTCCTATGGGCAAGAGCTGAGCCTTTCTCAGCTGCCACAGTGTTGGTAGTGATAATAAGTCATCAGCAAACTGAGGACTTTGGAGGAAAGAGCATAATGTTTGTGGTGGAGCTTCTCTCCTTTCGGTCTCAGGTTTGTTTCTACAAGCTTCCTCAGAACATTTTTCCTTTCCATTGATCCCCAACTACTTCTGACAGAAAGAGCTGCTGTTTTCCAAGCAGTGATGATTCCCTGAGCCTGTGGGACTATTGCTGCACAAGATACTTTTAAGGTACCGCATCTGGAGTGATTTCACCACACAATTGTTGTAACAAGCTAAACCCAGCTCAGACTGTGCCAGCCTCGATGAGATCTGAGACCTGTAGCCTTTTACCAGCAATAGGAGAAAATCATATTCATTGGGCTAGACCTATCACCAAAGTGAACATAAATTTACCTCAGACTTTCATCTGATGGGATCTGCCTCAGCTCATGCACTCCATGAGGTAAAATGAAAAGGAAACAAAACTGTACTTATATTCCTGAATGTAAGACAAATTATTAGATTACCAAAAGTTCAGGGGACAAATGTCAGCTTTCTTTTTTTAAACATTCAGTATAATTAACATTGCTAAGAAAAGACACTGCTTTCAGTGGTTGGAGTGTAAAATTGAAAGTGTTGAAACGCAGTGATAAAACCCTATTTTCTGTCTTGCTGGATGGGAGACTTGAAATTGCATCTGTTCACAGGTAGAATTGGGAGAATGGAGGTAGTAAAACCAAGTCAACTTCCCAAATTCATAATACATTTTATATTTATTCGTCTAGAGGTTTTTTCCAAATAGAGGTCTTTCCTATTGTAGTATATGGTATAGATAATTCATGCTATTAATGTGCAAAATATTGTAAAATCCAAGCTATGTCTTTGACCACCCCAGCCGAGAGCAGAGCCTTATTTTTATTCAATTAGTTTCCAGACAACGTTAAGATAATATCGAGTCTGTTAACGTATGAATGGAACCTTCCTGAGCGATGATCAACGACTTCCCTGGAATGCAAGAGAGATCTCGCACCTTGCACCTCGAAGATTGCATCTACTGCACCGATTACCGGCGCCACCCTGCTTCCTGTGAATGCCGACTTCTCCGGAGTGCTCTGACATCATCTAGACACCTGGAACTGGACTTTTGTCTATCCCTGCACATGTATGGCCCCGGTTCTGCATGTGAAGGGACACAAAGGAACATTCGGTCATTTCTGCCCCAGGCAGAATAAACTGTATATAAGCTCACTGCGCAAAGCAGCCGGTGTGAACCAAGGGGAGACTCTGACATTTTGGTGGTCAGATCCAGGTTCGCCCAGCGCTGATCCCGGGGTTGATGCTGCCCTTGGCTGTGATGTTTTTTTTTTTCTGATCAAAATTCTGTTTCACTGACAATCTAATAAATCATTGCTAAATTTTCTTATAAATTTGGCTCCTGATTTGATCATTTATAACACTTTTCATGAAGTTTTTGTCATTGTTGTGTAAAGAAGTGAAAGCTCCTTTTGAGATTGACATCTTTCAAATGTGGAATTAGAAATGCTCCTTATTAGCTTGCAGCTTATCATTGATGCCACTGTATGTTTTTGTTGTTATTTCTTTGAATTAAACAATGTTAATATCTGTATTTTTCCATGTAACAGTTTTCCTCATAGTTGCTTACTCTTTAATGCTTCTTTGTTTCCAAATCTTCTTTGAGATAATTGAAAATGGAAAGACAGTTATAACAAGAAAATGTTTGAGCTGAAAAGCTACATCTTTCATAAATCTGTTTTTTAATTACAAATGAGCTCAACATAGTAATGCATTTTACTTTAATTACAATTTTGATGACCTTCTTAGAGCTGAAAGCCATTTCTCTTAATTAATGACATGCATGTGTGTGTTTCAGGAGTTCTGTTGCTAAGTGATTTCCAGGGAAACTAGTGAAGCAAACTAATGAAGTGTCAGATAATATTTTGTAGTGTTTTTATGGAATGGCATTACTGGACCACAAAAAGACCTGTCTCATGTCTGCATAATCTTCAGAGTTTGAAGGTTTAAGAGAGCATATCGAGCTCAAATTTGAAAAGAATATCTGTCTCTTTATTTTACCACATCCAGCTTGTACCTTTGACCACATAGTACAAGGTTAGTGATATATAAGTGCAATTCTTTTTTTTTCCTGTTACTTTTAAAGGTCCAAAGTATGTTTGGCTCTTGTATATCTCTTTCTCTTGGGTGCACGCTCTCTTTAAATAAGCATCACCATTTCTCTTTCCTGCAGCTTTGTTTCTCAAAGAAGCTAAAGTGCACTGCATCTGACATATATAGTGCATAAATTCAGCTTGAAGATATGGAACTTGTCAAGTTCAGAGTGTATCTGCAGCAGGTGGAAGTGACACAGCACTGACTTTGGTGCAGTTCTGTCACAACAATGATGGAACTTTGCTCCACAGTCTTGAAACACTGTTTATAACAGATTTGTTCAGAAGTAATCTCCTTCACAATGGCAACCCAAAAGAGTGGGATCTTAAAATGGAAATGCTTAAGCAATTCTAGAAGAAAACTGGTGTAGGATTCTTGTACTGTGTCATGTTTCAGAGGAAAGGCAGCCATATTTACTTTGGGATCAAGGATCTTAAGTCTTCCGTTGGAAAGATAAAGGATATTAATAAGTTATAGAGCATCTGGATGCCAATTAAGTATGCCATAAAGAAGATGTAAATGATATATCCTTTAGTTTGCAGGTTATATATGGTCTTAATATGTATTTTTTAAAACTGATTCTTTGAAATGGTTACTGACATATTGCTTGTATATGAAGGAAAAGGAAGCATTTTCAAGGATAACTGAATGTACAGAATCCAGATGTTACCAGGTTTCAGTAATTAATAAAACTCCCTGACCTTTCTTTAAGAAATAAACCACAAATTATTTTTGTTATCTTTTTAAGACAGTGAAGCCAAAAGCATTGTATAAAGCACAAAAGTTAAGATAAATTGATTTCGGGTTTGAGAAATTCAGGGAAAATTATAGTTTGGACATATCCTAATTTAGAAAACATGAATTTTGCAATAGCTTTTCTTTCTCACTCTGACTTTCCTCTAGATCTTCTTTTTCTCACTTAATAAAATACCTCCCGTGATTGATCCTGCTGGACCAAAACCATGTTTGTATTATACATTATTAAAGAAGTGTCAGACTCATGATATAGTATGCTTGGGGCTTTGCAGCAGTGTTATTTTACTTGGTGTCCCTTAAAAAATACTCAAGGGATTCTAAGGCAGCATTAGCTCCTTTTACAATGTACTGCATAACCTGTTTAGTTGTATGGCATTAGGTTACTAAACAAAATCAAAGGTGGTGGGGGTGCTTCCTACATTCTACTTCAGAATTACATTTTGTAGGCAGGCTTTTTAGTGCCCACAGAAAAGGCCTAATATTTGAGAGATGATATATATTTATTTATACTAAATTTATCAGTGGGGAAGTCACACAGATGGCAGTTAAAGAGAATAGCTTACCATTTCTCTGTTAGAATGGGTACCAAACTTGAAAATTTCTCAATTACTCATGGATCTACAGCCTCAACGTACTCCTGCTGCAACCTGCTCAAAGGGCAACACATATCAGTCTGATTTTTAAATTAAGTCCTGTCTCTCTTCTCAGGATTGAAAGTAAAATATTCCTCTTATGTCTCTGTGTGACAGAAGAGAATAGTTTTCAGCTAGAGAGGAAGATGATACAAGATAAGGGCATGTATTTAATGATTAAGATTCAATGGTAAATAACACTGGTACCACACCAGTCTGAGGCATGATATGTGGGTACTGTGTGTCCTGTGAGAGGACAGAGCTGTGAAAGGATTGCCTTTTTCCCTCATTCAGTCTTCTGCATGAGCCAGGTGGAGCTCTCCCAGAGAGAAAGTAGGTCTCCTCACAAAAACAACCAAACATGCTGAAGCAGAAACCTGATTTCTGCTGACTTTACTCTGCTCTCTAAAGAGAATGAGAAAGACAGCAAGATAGAGACTGTAATACAAATAAACTGAAGGGCTTCAGTAAGGAGCAGGGGGAAGGTAGGTAGGCAGCCCTCAGAGATAGAAAGGCAGATTTTTCTCAAGAGAAAATGGGCAACAACTTCTGAGTTATGAGAGGAGCCCTGAAGCAATACTCAGCCAGTTCTGTAACACTAAGACTTGCTGAATCAAGTGAAGGCAGAGTCCCACCATGGAACAATATTTTGTGCAGGCTGTCCTTTTTTTCCCAGGTTACACTCTAGTAATCCAGATTTTTCATCTCAAAAGCTGCTGTGTGCTAGTTGGTGTTCCAGTAGAGAAAATCATGGGCCTTTTGGTGACTAGTGTCATATTCAATTTTCCAATAATTTCAATACTGTGGCTTACTAGAGATGTTTCATGTTAGGAAAACTGCTGAAATTCATGGTTTACTTGCACTCAGTTGGTACTGAAAGGTGCAAAACTAAAAATGATGCTAAAAATTCATGTTTGAATGTTGTCATCATACCTGTGTCAAAAAGGGATGAGCCAAGGAAGAATGGGATATTTCCTGTGAACAAGATGTTCCTTTGAATAGTAGGAGATGTTAGTGCTGATTTCATATCAGACACAGGGAGTTTTCATCTTTCTGATAATACCACTACTAGTACTGGAAGTCAATATAAGCAGTGATTTTTGGGCTTGAGATTCCATATCTTCTCACCTGGGAACTGAGCAGAATAAGCCTAATTGCTTAGTATTTGCAACAATAGTTGCACAATGGGACGCTTTTCACAACTTTATCTGGAGCAGACTGACATAACTGTCAGTTAAACTTTCCTTTTCTCTTCACACTGAAAGTTTAGCAACCCACATGTTGCCTCCATATAATTACGTAAATGAGTTATAAATAGTTTCTCAGAATATTAGGCATGATGGCCTGGGCAAAATTTGTTAAATCACTTGAGGTGTCAAGCATCTGATGTTTTTTCTGCAGCACTATATTCTGTTCTGTAATAAAACAATAAATAAAATTAGGTGGGCTTTGTTAGTCGGAGTGTTTATCAATTCTCTGCTCAGGACAGATAAACATTTTATTGAGCATATGAGGACTCATTACACCCACACATAATGAAAAAAGACATCTGAAGAAAGAATATAATGTAGCACATTACAGTTAGCACATTTTTCTGAAAGGGGAATAGCTGGACGACTGGTACCTTGTTGTACCTTTCTCTTGTCTCCACCTTCACTTCACATCTTCTTCCCTAAGTCTGTTTTACAGTAATACCCATTCTGTAACATATTTATACTAATGGAGACATATAATCCAATGAAAGACTGTGTATTGCTGTATTCTTCCCAAGTGTCATACATGATCTTTGTTGAGTACTGCTACAAAACAGTGTTGAGAAGAGAGGTAGGTAGGCGAAAATAAGCTTGTGTTGTGTTTTAACTCTTTTGGCTCCTTTGGAAGTGTTAAATTCTTGAAAATCAGAAACTCCAATCCCTCTCTCTTTTTCTGTAACAATCCCCACAGTTCAGAGAAATCCTGAAGACCACTAGGAGAGACCCAGATATTTAATCTCAGTTTATTTTTCTTGGGTTTGGCACTTCAGCAAGGTATGTCACATTATATTTCAAGTATAATTTCTTTTCTAGCCATGCCTTTCAAAAAATGACACAGCATTTTACCAATCACTTATACAGTGAAACTGCAAAAATAATTTCTGCATTTTTTTTTAACTTTAAGCTGACATTTTATCTGTGTAGGTTTGTTTGTCTGGGTGGGGGGGAGGTTTTTGTTCAGAAATAAAATTCCTTCACCTGAGTACAAAATAAATACTTTCTGTATAATGAACAACATGAAAATTGTTATTGATGCATCAGTCTTGTTTAGACATCAAAAGTGCCTCCTCTAAAAGGTAAGCTCTTGTTCACATTACGTTTATTCATCTGAAGTGTTTGTCTTTAAAAATACACTCAGGAGCCGAAGGCAAGTTTTAGAACTGTATGTTTTGAAACATTGATCTAAGCATTGTTAATGGAAGTGTTATCTAAATCTTGTAGAAGTAATGAAAATTTCTCCAGGTGTTAGACTGCAGAATCTTCTGTCACTTTGATATCAGGGTTAGACAACAAAGTGGATTGCCTTGTCCATCAAAATGTAGTAGGATAAAATTTCACTAGAGTGACAAAAATACAGGAAAGTTGATGTGGAATTTATCAAATTTAAAAATACTAGCTGCTTACCAAAAAACCCACAAAAATCCAACAAAAAAACTCTAAACAACAAACCAATAATGAAAAAGAAAAAAACCCCAAACCAACCAAACAAGAAAAACAGGAAAAAAGCTGGTGAAATATATGATAAGTTTGCATTAATTTATTTAACTCAAGAATAATTTTACAATTGGATTACAATGGTGTTATCTAAATGAAAGAATAATGACTTTGTCTAAAAAGACACATTTAAATTTATTTGATTTAATTTCCAGTCACTGCCTAGACTGGGAAGAAAATAACCATATTACTTTCACAGGGAGTCTAAAACAAAGGTGGAAAAAAGTTTGGCTAAAAACAGAGTTGCCTTCAGCTTTGTTCCATAAGGTTAATCATTTTCTTGAGTTTTAAGCTGAGCTATGAGAAAAAGAAAAAATAGTTAGGATGTACAGTTTTGTTTAGTAGAATGATTTCCTTAAAGGCAACACATTATTTGGCTTGAATTATTGGGTGTAAGAGTGGCCAGATGGAAAATTCAATTTACATTTTATTTTAACTGATGCATCAACTATTCCATTGACAAAGAGAGGTGTTACTTTGGTGAGTGAGAAAAATGTTATTTTCTGCTTATAGTTACATTAAAATGTTACAGTATGTTAGAAGTTTTCACTCAAAGCCTTTTCATCACTATTGCTGTTTCCCAGACTCCTCCATTTTTAGCTGTTCCTAGAAGTGAGAGCTCTAGAAGGTGTTACTATGGCTGACATTTTGCTGCCATTTCCTCCATCCCTCCCCATATACTGATGAATGCACAGTGTATTGAAAGGGCTGCATATGTTAAGGACTTTTGTCAACCCACTTCAGGGTCTTAATTGGTTTGCTGAGGCAGTACTGATATTTCCTCAGTTTTCTTCAGTGAAACTGACAGCTCAAGAGTACAAGAGTTCAATCCCTGGCTTCCCAAATCTCTCACCCTCATTAAATCACCCCTTTTTTTCACAAGAACAAGTCAAATACCCAAAGACTCTGTCGATCTTCAAAGCTAAAGAGGAACTTGTGCTCTGTAGTTTGAGAAAGATAGAGAGGGAGTAATTAAGCTATGTTTTTATTCACTTAAAACCCACCCTGCTAGCCCTCCACTCCTTGCTCCTCTTCTGCCTTGCTTACACTTTTCCAAAGGCAAAAAGCCAACATATTCACTGGCCATCAACAGGAGCTAACCTTTTCCATGGGCTTATCTTGCCTCATAGATCTGGGACTACAGAACTGTGCCATTAATTCTTTTTCTAGCTAATATCACAGATTCACAGATTAGGTAGTGTTGGAAGGGACCTTAAATGTCCATCAGGTCCAATTCTCCTGCCATCTTCAACTAGATCATGTTGCTCAGAGCCACATGTGCTCTGACCTTGAATGCTTCCAGGAACTGGGCATTTCCCATTTATTTGGGCAACCTATTCCAGTGTTTCATCACACTCATTGGAAAAATATCTCTTCCTTATATCTAGTCTGAATCAACCCTCTCTCAGTTTAAAACCATTACCCTTTGTCCTGTTGCAACAGGCCCTAATAAACCTTTTTATTTAGGTACTCATGGAAGGTCTGGGTGTTCCACCATGAAAAAAGTGATTTCATAGATGCCACCTGTTCTCTGAACATGTTTTGATGGTTGCAGCTTCTGACATCTGAGATCTATTTTCTTTTTGCACAGGTTTTCCCCCAGTCATCATTCTTTAGAACCTTCTAAAGAAACATGCATGGAGCCTGAAATGCTGAAACAGGTCAGTGGATTCACAGCATTTTATTTTGTAGTGAGGCAAAATAAAGGAGCAAGATTTAGAAAGCAAAAGAGCTGGAAAAGCAACCTACTATTTTCAATGATATGTCATGTACTGGTATTGAAAACTTTAGCAATCCTCTCTGTTTCTGGCAAGAAGGCTTGTATCCGTTCAGTGACATGGCAACTCTTAGTTCTCCTTTAAAAATTTGGCAAACAATAAGAATTCTTTTTAAAATAGAAAATGTCTTATGAGCAGCAGTTTAATTTTCTTGTATTAGAAAACGATTACATTGTCATGAAGTGTTAGAACAGCAGAATTTGAACTGGAGACATGTTTGCATTTGATGACATACTTGTTTGATTTTCTATGTTATGCTATTCATGATATTTTTCCAGCACCCTGACTTTTAAATTTTATGTGAAATGTATTTTTTTTTTTTGAGCAAATGAAAGTACTTTTAAAAGCTATTTTTAAAAAAATCTCCACTTTGACTTGTGGATATTGATAATCCTGTCATGGTCAAACAGAAGTTTGGAACCACCAGCCACAAGCTTGTCTATTTTTTATTATTTTTTTTTCCACAGGGTGCAAATGAAGCTGCAAGCCTTGAGGAACACATCAAATATAGAGAAGGTTTCTGTAAAAGAGGACTTTTCCAGGGACAACTCGCAGTTAAAAGAGTTCCTGTTCTGAACTTCAGCCCCATAGGGCTAAAACTACATCTGATTACAGTTAAATATATGCCACAGAGCAGGAAAAAAAAGAAATTAGAAAGAATGTTTTGTTTTACTTGCAATTCATTCCATTTCTGCCCTTAGGCAAACAAATCATTATCTTTGGTGATGGCAAAGTCTTTGACATATATGAAACCTTCTTATTTTACTCTAAGTCCAAGAATAGCATTTCTTAAAGACGTGGGTGAAAGTAATAAGAAACGGATATAAGAAATGTTCAAGTTTTAATTAAGATTAGCTGTGAACAGTCAGATTAATAGTTTGCTTTATTTTCCCCTCAATATCAGAAATCTTGTATCAAACCCCTTGATTCAGTACAATGTAGTTTACCATGCAGAGAAAATTCTATGTTTTCCTGCATTTCCATAGCTAATCTTTTATTATCCTACAGACAGCTTTTACAGCCCAGAGCATTAATTTTTATCTACTGAGGAAGTTTTAAATGGCCATCAATATTGGGCATTCTCCCTCCCTCCCTTTTCCTCCTCATAGTCAGGAAACACAGTAAGCAGATATACTATGTCTAAACAGCCCAAAAAAATTTCAGTTACATTTTTCCAAGCTGCATACTTTGGTGCAATTCAAAATGTTATATTAATATGACAATTCTGTAATTTTGGTTTGCATTTTTTAAAATTTTGGACACTTTGATCTGGCTCCTCAAACACACCTCCAAAACACGTTCAGCTAATTTTTCTTCTAATTCATATTCTTATTTTTGGGCATTTGTTATTTCCACTCCACATGTTCTAATGAATTATTCTGTTGAATAATCAAGATGTTGCAAGTGACAAACAAGGGTGCCAGTGTTCTGTCATACAACAGTGAAGAGAGTGCTCTTGCAGGCTACATATCTCCTTTCACTACTGCTGAGAACATTTGTAACCCAGGAAGCGAATTGGAATATTGCTGTATTTTCCAGGCCCAAAGACAGAGAGACTGAACCTCTTTCTAAGAAGAGTCACAGCATCTTCCAGTTGGTACCATATGGTTTAATTGACTGAATGAAAGGATTTAATTCCAACAAAGAAGGAGGCAGACTCTGAGCTAACTATAATCATTCCAGTTATAAAGATAAAGAGGTGGTTTAATGATCAGTAGCATTAAATCCCCACAAACAAAGCTGTTCAGAATGAGGAAATGAAGAACCAAAATGAAAACATTGTTCTGTTACCAGGAATAGCAGAACTACTATAAAAAACTGTCTAAGATATCTCATCCTGGTGCATGTATTTCTGGTCTTATCTTCTTTGCTCTCCCTCACATTAAAAAAAAAAAAAAAAGTATTGGTAAAAGAAAGGGGAAAACACATAAAAACACATAAAGAAAATAGGAATAATCTAAGTTTTTAATTACCTTCCATATGTATGACCAATTAGATTTTTATTCTCCTCATTGCAACCTCATTGGTTTGAAAAATGTTACACTGTTATACAGGAATTAGTTACTTGTCTTCCCTGTTTATGTGGTACCCTTTTTTTTGTATATAACTTAGTGAATTGGAAGAGCAGGAACTACTAAACATATGGATCGATGTCTTGATTAGGATGCCAAATCATTAAGACAGTTTAGAGATCTGGAATAATAATGGTAAAATCCATTAATTTCTACCCTAGAGATTACCAGAACATGGATGAAATTAGGAGTTTAAGATCATAAAGATTACTTTGTTTTATGAGAGCATCATATTGGAGAGAGCAGTTCCTTATTCAGCGACCTAAAGCTGCCTTTTTGCATCTAGGATATTTTTCATTTAGGAATCAGCAGGTTAGGGCACCATTAGTTTTGTTGCTGACCCACCCAGATCTTCTCTTTACAAGCTTTTCAAATGACAGTTTAGCTGGTATGACCATTTTACCTTACAGTACTGTCAAAATAGCATATCACTGTCTTTTGTTTCATATCCTGTCAAGATGCTTAGCCAGCAACTGAACTGAACCAAATGTGAAATTGTCACTTCTAAAGTCATGTCAAAGTTGACATAACTGTACTGGTCAAATCTGTGAGAGTACATTTTCCCCCCAAAATTCACTGGCATCCTTGTCATCCTTATGTCAACACCTCATCTCTGCTCCTGACAGGTCCCCCGTCCTTTCACTAGTAAATTAAATAGTAATCTAAGCCGTATTTAATAATGAAATAAATAATGTTTCATAGTGTATTGGTTTTGCATGGCCTGGTTTTTGGTAGCAGAGGTCTACAAAGATGGTTCCTGTGAGAAGCTGCTGGAAGCTTCCCACTATGTCCAGCTCAGCCAATGGCTGATGGCTCTGAAGATGGACATGCTGCTGGGCCCATGAGAGAAGTTGGTAGAGCTTCTGTAATGAAATATTTAAGACGAAAATCAAAACAAAGACACATGTTTTTGCTTCTAGCCAGAGAAGAGGAGGAGGTGAGAACATGTTGGGAAAAACACATGGAGACACCAAAGTCAGTGGAGAAGGAGGGGGAAGAGGGGCTCCAGGCACTGGAGCCAAGATTCCTCTGCAGGCCGTGGTGAAACCAAGGTGAAGCAGCTGTGCCCCTGCAGCCCATGGGGATCCACAGGGAATGCAGAGATCCACCCACAGCCCATGGGGATCCACAGGGAATGCAGAGATCCACCCACAGCTCATGGGGATCCACGGGGGATGCAGAGACTCACCCACAGCTCATGGGGATCCATGGGGGATGCAGAGACTCACCCACAGCTCATGGGGATCCATGGGGGATGCAGAGATTCACCCACAGCCCATGGGGATCCACGGGGGATGCAGAGATCCACCCACAGCCCATGGGGACCCACAGGGAATGCAGAGATCCACCCACAGCCCATAGGGATCCACAGGGAATGCAGAGATCCACCCACAGCCCATGGGGATCCACGGGGGATGCAGAGATCCACCCACAGCCCGTGGGGATCCATGGGGGATGCAGAGATCCACCCACAGCCCGTGGGGATCCACGGGGGATGCAGAGATCCACCCACAGCCCGTGGGGATCCATGGGGGATGCAGAGATCCACCCACAGCCCGTGGGGATCCATGGGGGATGCAGAGATCCACCCACAGCCCATGGGGATCCATGGGGGATGCAGAGATCCTCCTGCAGGCCATGGGGGAGGTGCCCATGCTGGAACAGGTGGATGTCTGGAGGAGGCTGTAACCCAGTGGGAGACCTAGTGGAGAGAGAGGGCTCCTGCTTCCAGACTGGAGCAGCCTGTCCTTGGAGGAGTGCACGCTGCGGGAAGACAGACCCACATCCCAGCAGTTTTGGGAGGACTGTGTGCCTGTGGGAGGGGCTCACATTGCATCAGGTGTGGTAACGCTGCTGCTCATGAGAGAAGTTCACAGAGCACTGTCTGCTGTGGGAGGGACCCCACAGCCTCACAGGGAAAGGACTCCTCTCCCAGAGCAGCAGAAGGAAACCTTGGGTGATGAACTGACCAAACCTCCATTCCCGGTCTCCTGGTGCTGTCAGTGGGAAGGAGAGAAGGACTGGGTGGGAGGAAAAGTGTTTTAAGGGCCTGTTTTACTTCTCATTATCCTTCTCTGATTCTGGTAGTAAAAAATTTCACTTTGCAGCCCTAAGTTGAACCTGTTTTGCCCTTGAAGTGTTTTCTCCTGGTCCTTATCTCAACTCAGGAGCCCTTCGTTAACTTTTTCCCTTTTTCCTCTGCCCAGCTGTGACAGGGGAGGGTGAGTGAGCAGCTGTCATGGGTGCCTGTGTCAAACCATGACACACAGTGACGGGTTTGAGGATTCCTGCTTGATAATCCTTCACAACTTTTGGCTATTTACATAATCTCTTCCATTAGGACTAGCCCCCTGTATTTATGTTCTCTTATTTCTCCAGCATTCAGCAGAATACATTTAGAAGGCAGAGTGGTAATACACATCTTACAACGTGCATTCATTCTTAGACTGGCCCCACTACAGCTGCCCTTTCTCCAAAACAGAGAATAGACATTTTTGCCATGCTAATGAATAATGTTGTCCAGCTCTCTTGGTTGGAGGCTGAAAAGCAGCTGCAGGATGAACAGACCATGCACCTACAGGACGAGAGCCATGGCTGGATGACAGGCAACTAGGAAACTATTGACTGGTTTAGGGCTATGTGATTTCAATATTTATTAAAGGCTTTTATTAAACATTTCCATAATTTTAAATGGTGTCTTTTGGAGCTCTAGAAGATACAGCTGGTTTTGCCAGACAGCACAGACAAAAATGTGCACACACTGAATTTTAGTGTATAAAGTACAGAAAAAGGGCATGTGCTCTTGAATTTAACTTTTCCATAGGAATAATCTCTCCAATTCTACCTTTTTTAAATAGTTGTCAAAATTAAACATTACTGGACTATCACAGCTTTCAGAATCTTTTATTTGCCTTTCACATTCTAAGAAAATGAATAAGACTTCTAAGGAACATGATGATATTTTCAAGCTTTTTTAAAAATCAGACTTCGCCCTAATTTATTCAACTATAAAATAGGACAGGAAAAAATAACTTCCCTCATAATTTTTCTTTAGAACAGTTAGCTTAGCATACACTAAATTTAAGGCTAGTATGATCTTTATTACTTTTTAAATGGAACTTCTCAGAGTTATTTGTCTTTGAAACAAATCAAGAAGAAGACCATATGTACCACTGCAGACTATCTCAAAATACAGCTTCATTTCAGTTGAGAGGGGATAAAGAGAACCATTTATTTTCATAATGGCTCTATTAGGGCAGACCATGCCTCTGCCTAGAAATGCCCTGTTAGCAAAGCTGTCATCCAACAATGATCTCTGGGAAGGTGAATGAATATAGCACAGACTGTTCCTGCATTCATTTTAGAATAGTCAATAACTTCCCCCATGTCTCTACTATTTCACAAAGCATCATAATTTCTTAAGGTTTATTTTTTGTTTAGTAATAATGCCCTCTCATGGACCACAATTTGATCCACAGTGAAAACTTGCCTAAGCAGAGAATTATACACTAGAGAAATATTTACAAGATCTATTGTAATTTCTGCTGTAAGCAGTCTACAGGGTCATTTTTCAGACTACTGTGTGAATTTGATATACGGAATTTCTTCTTCTGCTGCCTCTGGTCATATTCCTGGGTCATATATGACTGCTCAAGTCACTAATGGCATAAGATCAAGGAGGCCCAGTTTCAGAAGTAAATTCTTTGTAGGACACTTGGGAACAGGAAGTGCTAAGAATAATAAGCTGGACACCTACTGTGGAAAGGTGTTACTTGGGAATGCTTAAAGCCTAAGGAATTTCCAGAAAGGATAATCTTTAAATGAGAACCCATGCCTCATTGAAGTCAGTGTGTCCTTTGAGTTAGAGACCACATTTTGCATGTCCTGGTTCACTACCAAAAAATAAATTTAGGATGGACCTTTCATTTTTAAGACAAAATAAAAAACTCAAAAAAACAAAACAAAAAAAAAATCCCACCATCACTTGGGAATAGGATTACAGAAATTTTACATTATTGCACTATCTTAAATACAATTCTCAATTCCCATTAGAATAATTGGTCATGTGTATTTAAAATACAACAATGCATATGCAGATTTGTTTTCACAAGACAAGAAGGAGAAAAAATGGATTTAATTTGGAAATCATCCCAGATGGAGGATATGGAAATTTTGTTTTCAAGGCACAAGAGAAATACTACCATTGTATTTTGGAATAAAAAAGAAAAATGTTAATCAAAGCCAATCATAATGATTATTTTGATATTGATCAGGGTGAATGCAGGAGAGTAAGCTATGCTAAATTATGATGAGACACAGATCATTGATTTCAAAGTGTCAATAGAAAAGTTTGAAGAAAAAATGCTGGGGTTTGTGATGAGATATAAATGTTGGCTTACAGTGTGATGTTAAGGAGCTAGTGATTTTGAAGTTGTCATGTGAAATATTCTTTTAAAATTCTGTTATCAGTAAAATTTGATAAAGTTTATTATTTAAAGTTTATTATTACTGCATTGTGATAGATCTATCCAGATGCACTTCTACTCTTATCTCACCATATTTTCCTCCTTGGAGATTAAACTTTTGTTTTACTAGTGGAAAAATATCTATATTATGATAAAGTTCAGAAATCTTCTGTTTTTTTGGTATCTTTGAAGGTATAACTCCACATTTGACAATTCCTTAGGTAAGAAACTGAAGAAAAAATATAGGTTTTATGATAAACACACTAACTTTGCAATTAAGGTGCTGAAAATTGAAACTAATTACAAAAGGGTCCTGTAGAACAGTGGATTTTAAATTAATTGCTTAAACTTAGGCCTATTATGTGGCTCTAAGATTTGTTAAAAAAAAGGGGGAGCTTGAAGGAGTTGAAGCAGCACTAGGGAGAAGACTCATCCATACACTACTGCTAAGTGGCACTGTACTATCATGATTTGGGTGCTCTCATCCTGAAGCCTGAACTGATGTAGGAGGAATTTAAAGCCATGGCTTTGAAGGGCATTAGGTCAGACACAGCATCACTATTCATGGTCTTTTTGCTATGGCATCAGGATATTATTTGTCACATCCTCAGTTCTTCCCTCAAGACTACAAAATAAACACCACATTCACCACCCTCTCCTATCTCAAAGAGCTGACAATAAAGATTCCAGATCAGATGTCGGTTCAGATTCTAGTTCTTAGTGTAATAAACAATTGTAACTGTTGAGGGCTATAAAAACCTCTGTTTTGGAGCTCTGTAAGTTCTGGAAACAACAAAAAAATCCAATCCATAAGCACTAACAACTTCCAAATTTTTCAGAAGATTGCCTTTCTCTGAGTACAATCAGTGTTTTGTCTCTTTGGGTATGCTAGTGTTATTTATTAGACACCCATTAGTGTCTAATATTGTTATTTATTAGACACCACCCATTACACTTAACTCAGTAGCAGGAGTAAAATTCTCTTCCTTTCTTTTTGCTCTTTGTGGCACATTTTCTTGGGTGAAACATCCATCTACTTACTCTTGCTACAAACACACTTGGAAGAAAATACAAAAGACGAATAAATGCATGGATGTAATTACCAGCTCCTGATTAAGCACTGACAAGAGTAATCCTGGCATGTACTTGGGTTTGTCACTTTCAGGTGACATTAGGTGAAAAACTTCAAATTGCTCTTTTAGGGATAGAAGATAGCAAAGCCTTTTTTGTGCATCTGGCCCGAAGACAGACACTTGAGCTGACACTGTGGCAGATTGTAAGTGGGCATAAGATATTCTTCCACCAGACAAAGTGACATTAATATTGTGCCTTGCCATGAGTTATCATGGCCACAAGCCATTAGTTCCAATTAAAATAATGATTTTCTCTTTCAGGGTGCAATGCCAGACTTTGTATCAGGTCAGTGATTAATGCGTATTCCTTTTGTGCCTTTAATGGTGAAATATAAACAGGGTAGGCTAATCATCCATCTTCTTTAGAACTGACAGTTTTAAGTAGGACAAGCACACACTGGATGCAGACGTTCACCTAGGTATAGTGACTGTTTACTGAACACAATCATTTGTCTCCAATTCAACCTGTGGCTTAAAGTCAGAAGTTCCAAGAGGTGCTTGGAACACAGTTCCTGTGTTGATTATCTGCAAAGTATTGTACTTTTTTGTAAAAATAGGATACCTTTTTTTTCTCTCTCTATGATTTTCTCAGTAGAAAATATCTCTTTTTTTGTCTTTTTTTTTTTTATTATTTCATTGGAGAGATCTTCAGTGGATTTTACAACAATTTATTCCAAACTATTAATCTAGAAACACAGTGTCATGCTATCACAGTTCTATCTGGCTATTGCATGTTGACTCTGCCATGGTGTTAACTGTCTATACTTATTTTCGTTCAAGGCATACACACGATAATAAGATTTACACAGCTCTAACAAAAGAGGGTTAAACAAACTCCTTAATGTTTGCTGTGGGTGACAAGCACAGAAACAATTATTAAATATTAGTATTAGTTTGAAAGTGACAGAAACAGTATGTTTATAGATGCCATGACACACAGAGATAATTCATCATAACTGAAAGTCATACAGCTCACAATGCATGCCTCAAATAATCTCTTGTACCTACACATCTGAATGTCATGCAAAATAAACTTATGAGGCTAGATTTTTTTAAGGTATTATGTTCTTTGAGAATTTCAGCCTTATGTTTGGAATTTTCTTGCTGTTTATGCCTGCAGTTAGCTGCCAAGGGCCACAGGCTCTAGTGGCCCAGGAAGCTGCTTTAGCATTTGCATAATAGTACTATTTGCTTTGCTTTCTACAGACATACACATATTGCCTATCCATGCCCTGGAAATCTTCTTAAGTGTAAGGGAAGTGCAGAGCAAATAAATAAGTAGAACTTGTTGGTTTTGGAGACAGTAATAAAGCTACTGTATTAGGCTCTCCATCATTTGAACTGATCAGCAATCAAAGTCCTCTGAGAAGACCACACTTGGAAGCTGTCACTTCTCAAGTGGTGTTTACTTGCTCAGATACATTGAATCCTTTGGTCTGAGCATGGTTTTGGGATGGATTTTACCAGCTTGAAACTTACTTTTTCATTTTAAAGATTGGTCACCTATACTGGAAAGCAAACATCCCAGCAGCCTTGCTTTACAGGGTTTAATATCCAGTCATGCTCCTCCTTGTCACTGCATTGTGATAGATCTATCCAGATGCACTTCTACTCTTATCTCACCATATTTTCCTCCTTGTAGCAATATAAGGCTTCTAACTGAGCTTTGGCATTTTCCTAAGAGGCGAGAGAAAAAGTGTTCAAATTCACTACCATGAAATAGTGCAGATAATAAGAACCACTTATAGATCAGATATTGAGAAATGATTACAAGGCACTGCCCTCAATAAAAAAAACAGGTGTATTTGTACCCTGTCTAGCAACTGGGACCAGGACTTATTTAATTTGTAGTTCCAGGAGCAGACATTTTCACCCACATTATCCAAGGATTCCACACTGTAAAAAGACAGTAATTTCATAGGAAAAGGTAGTGGATACCAGATCAATTATGCTAGAAATCATGATCTTTCACTGCTAGGGCAGGTCAAAATTTTTAAACCTTTTGATGAAAAAAGCTGTTATTTTTTTGGGAGCAGGGAAAGATTTATCAAAATTCAGCTAGTAGGGTGAATTGTTTAGGTAAGTGATTCCTCCCCCCTTAAGAATCCAAGAAAGTAATCTAACACCTAGATATTTGCTCCATCTATTAACTCTCTTGGCAGATTAAAAGAGGAGAAGGAGAAAGCAGAGCATTATCGAAGTCCTCAAGATAGACTTCTGGAGAGAGAAAAATTACCTAAAATTACAGCACAGTTGCTCCCAAAGAGGCTGTTACCACCTCTCCCACTTTAAGTCACTATCTCTTGTTATCAGAGAAATGAGGGACAGATGATCAATATGTAGTATGCAGAGGAGCTCCTGAAACTTTCTTGTCACGAGGAAAGTTCTCATTTGCTAAGACCATTATAGTAACATGGAATGTATTCAGGATATAGATCATGCTGTGGTTTTAAAACTGATGAGTTTGTTGATGAAATATTAAATTACTTGCAGTCTTTCAAAGAAAGGGATGGGAAGAAGGGAAACTAAATACCAAATGAATTGCTTGATTTGTGCCATAACAAGCAATAAAACCAAGAGACTTCTGCTCATGTTTACATCACTACTACCAGTACCTAGCAGGTCTTCATGGGTATTTGGAAATGTTTGAGTGTTTGAGAGCAAAGTTGTCACACCATGAGTATTAATAGTATCTGGAACTCACACAGCTCCCATGCAGCCTGGAAACAAGATCTGTATATATACACCAATGGTGTTTGTAAACTTGCAGTCCTCAAAAGAGACTGTTTGTTCCACTTAGAAACATTCACCTACCAGGAAAGGAAGCAGTGGTATCTGCCAGACCCCCAGCTACATTGGTTTTGTCAGTTGAAGTACTTTCTCTCCAAATTAAGTTCAAATCTGAATAGGGAAGAGCCTTTGTGTTTCGCTGCCATGCAATTTTCCCCCTCCCACTTCAAAAAGACAGAAAAAAACCCTGGGTTCTGTACAAGCCAACAGTGAGAAAAAAAATGCAGTTCTGCTTTCAGTGTTTTCTAGGTCAGAGTATTTTCTTTAGTCTACTTCCAGGATTGTTTCATGTTCTAGGTTTGCTTTCATCACTCCAACAGACCTTTCTTTTCTTGAGACAGGTTGTTTGCAGCCTTAGTCACCTTGGCACTTGAAGTCTCCACTAGACTGCATCTCTAGATACCTGAGAAGTAGTTTGTTTTTCATTCCACTTCTCCTACAGTGATTTATGTGTCCGTTTTACACCTCATAAATTGGTTTGAAACCAGACCTTAGTTCCAACTGATCGTTACCTATACAAGATGATGCTTCAGAAGAAACTGCTACTTCTTCTCTGCAAAATTGGATGTTATTTCATTCAGGTGCCAATGACAAACACAGAAGTACTCACTCAGGCAATTTCTCTTGTCAAAATCCAGGAATTGCTATGAAGAGAATACCCTTGTGATATTGAATAAAGGATTCTTAATAGAAGAGTTTATTATTCAGGTATTCAAGTTTGGCATGATATTGTCATCAGCAACTTGAGATTCTCTCCTCACATGCTTTTGGTACCACAATGGCATGGGAATGGCTGGGAGACAGGGGAGGAACCAGTAGGAAAGGAGCTGCCTATTCTTCCTGAGTAGACCGTAGTTTGGCCCATCCAGCGATCCCTGTGACTCTCCTGAATGCTTACAGTCCACCATCTGACAAGTACCAAAAGGCTGAACTGCTGGGGCTCTGCAGGGGTTATAGCCTCTCTGTCCAGCTCCAGGTTAGCATAGCTTAGAGAGGGTTTATAAAAAAGAAGGACCAAACACAGCAAGGATTGTGCTCACTGCAGCCTGCTGCCTGAGCTGAAGAGATTTCCTCCCCTTGCCTTCCTCAGAGATCTCCTTTGTGGAGAGCCTGGGCAAATCAGCTACTGATGTCACAGTTATCTGCTTAATAAGGAGGCAACTTTCACAAGCCAACCATCTTTCCAGAAGATCCCCAGTGTTCATCTAGAAGGACCATATCCACTCCCAATGTGATCATGCAGTTGGCTTTAGTGGTATTGAGTTGCTTCCTCGTAGGTCTGAAATTGGCTGTAGGACTCTGTGAAAGAATTTTTTTTCTGAAAATCTGTGAGAGACACATTAAAACCTCTATGTTTATGCTTTAAGCATCCCATTGTTTTTAGAAGAAATGGGAAGCTGAAGTAATTAAAAGAAAAAAACCCCAACAACCAGCATTTGAGTACTCTAAACAGTTTTCTGATGTTGTTAAAATGATTGTCAAAGCCACCAGTATCAAGACAATTTGCTACTGTGCATATGTCCATGCTACATGGAATCCATCATAAACATATTGCATGTAACTAATGAAGACCTTCTTGAATGAGTTCTTGTCTGGTAATGAAGAATTCTTGTATCTAAAGCATGGAAATCTTTAAAACATGTAATCTTTTATGGTCACATTGCAAAAAATTTACTAGACAAATAGTGAAGTTTTGGTAATGAGTGTGAGTTTGGAACATTTGTTGTTAAAGATTGCCTCCCTATACTTGAGAAAAGTTATTATAAATTATATTTTTTATTATGTGGGACCTGCATGCCTGAAAATTTGTCATAAATGCTAAAAAAAAAGATAAGAATATTGAAAATTTTTTCTGAATATCAAAGCTATATGTTAACAGCAAGCTACTTATGCTGAATTACATTGTGTAGTAGTTTCAGCATTGTCCCCTCTATATATCTGTTACAGATGAAAGTAATAAAACCTGAGAATCTTAAATGCTACAGATAAATGAAAACACTTTGTATTTGTGGCAGCTTTCTTGTTAGGCTCAAGTTTATTTTAAGATTGGGTTGGAGTCAGTGTCTTTAAATTGCAATAGGGGGAAGAAAGTTACAGTCTCCTGTTTCTTTCTGTTCTTTTCTGGATCTCTCTAGGTACATGGATCACAGTCCAAATAATGCTACCTAAAGGTTGTTTGAGGTCCTCCTAATCCCCCCACTTCTCTGTGGTACCAATCTATTCTACTCTTCAGTCTTAGACAAGCAGTCATAGTCTACTGCTAACATTCAAAATTGTGCCAGGTAGGTGAGTTGGCACAAAATCTAGAACCTAGGAGGTTTCACTTCCTTTCCACTTTGGGATGTGCCTTGGGCTGGAGCTTGTGCTTCCTTTAGCAGTGCAGATGTTTCAGGCTCATGCTACAAGAAGGCCAAGATCAAGCCAGGGCCAGCTAGTGTGAGTTTATAAGGGAGCTTTTTCTCACATGTGAACCTGCTCTCTGTGTTGCTACACAGACAAGAGTTTATCAAGTCCCCAGACACAGAATCTGGTCCTGGCACATGTAAACCATATCACCTGTTTATGTAAAATATTTTTCATGTACAAGTAAAAGGACAATCTAAGCCTCTAAGAAAATCACAGCTTAAAATGAATGTTTATATATATTTTTTTAAAAATTATCTGTTCCTGCAACAGCGTTCCTATTAAAATCATTAGTATTTTCAGGGCCAAACTTTATTTACAGTGTGAAGGCTCATGGAGTGGTCCATCTGGCTCCTGGCTGGGAAGAGAACCTTTTATGCCAAAATGCACCTCTGAGAGAAAGCACACGGGATGTGTAATGGGGCTTAAGCTAGAAATGTCAAAACATTTTGCATATCCTCATATTTGTAGCATCAATCATGACAAAATCTGGATCTCTCTCAGTTTTAAATATTTAAAAATTGCATCATGTAACTGTTTATGAGTTCTGTCTTATTGTTTGCTATTTAGCAAGAAATTTCACAGCCTCAAGACAGAGGCCTCTGCACAAAATCCTATTCATTTCTGAATGAAGAGACCTTTTGAGAAAAAACATACCAAAATCTCTGAAACTGGAATTGAAAGCTATGTAATGTTTGTAATGCCAGCACTATTATGGGGTTGTTACCAGACATGCTGATGTAATGGAATATATAAGCAAGTGGAGAGATGGTGTTTGCTTGGTTTACTATGCCAAATATCAGTGGTGAAATCTCTCATGCATCTACAGTCCTGAAATCCAAAAAGCAGCTCTATTGCACATGAGGTCACGAACCTTGTCTGGGTAATTGATCTGAATTTGGGCTTGGAGGTTTGTTCATCACCTGTAGGTATTCCCTGGAGGTGCTCCCTATCCTGACTTGTGACATGACAGAAAAAAGAATAAGCAAAGCAAAGTTTGTCTGTGAGCAGTGGAACCTCCAGACCTTGCCTGTTAAATTAGTATTGAAAGAAAAACTTATGCTATGTACCTGACCCAGAGCAATGTTAGCTGAGAAGCAAAGAAAATTAATAGTTTAAATGAGTAAAAAGTCCCAGAGCTCTCAGCATTTATAGGAAGTAAGGGAGGGGGGAACCCAGAAAGCACCTGCCAGGTAAGAATTTCTAGATTATACCTAATAGCAACTCAGCCAGCATGGCTGATGTTAATGATCTGTGTGCGAGGGGCCCAAAGGTTGCCAGATCTGAAGTGAGCTTCCTTCTTACAGAAGTGACAAGCAGGAAATATTCCATTACTGCTCCAGCCAGATCTGTAATGACTTCTCTGCCTTTTCCCCTGCTGTAGGTAAAGGCTTACCCATGCAATTTCCTTCTTTTGTCTTCACAGAGTTGAGGATAAATTATTTCAACCTCTTTGCAGGGGGCATTTGAAACGAAAGTTATTTTTAGGGAGAAATAAATTCTTTCATGTAAGATGCGGGAGTTGTTGCTCCTCAGGCAGCTGAGAGAATATGAAAGGCACTTGAAGTCTTTTTAAAAGCTGGGTTCTGATGTTTAGCTTGAGATCAAAGAGGGAATGGGAAAAGGAGGGGAAGCCGAGTTTCTAGTGAGCTATCGGTATATACAGCCTTGTATATGCGTCCTTTGAAGGACTTGCCATTACATTTCTGATCTTTGAACTCTTTTTCTTATTTTATGAAGGTGAACTGAATTTCTTTTCAGTTATCTTATTGTGAAACTAATGACTATGCCTTAGATGCCTTGAGAAGATTTTACGAATCCAAAAAAAGAACACAATATAAGTAACTTGGTTATTTCACTCCCACTTTTTTTTTGTAGGAAAAATGCCAATGTAGTTTTAAAAGATTAACATCTAAAAATATACTTTACCAGGTTTTTGAAAGCACAGTTCAGGATTTTGATGTCATACTGTAATACTTTAAGCTCAGTTCTGTTACTTTAGTATATTTATTTTGTTTGCAGTAAACCTATTTTCTTTCCAAGCTGTTTTATTTTTTGAGAATGGAACATTTGAAACTTAAAATTCATCTTGTTGCTGCTTTTACAAATACTTGCAAAGCCACTGCTGACTTGTGTGAAGAATAATAATCAAGATAAATGAGCTACTAATAGCATTTGCAACTAATGCAGATGCCAGCCAAGTGTCCCCAGCAGAATGACAAAACCTTCTTGTTGTTTTTGATCTAATGCTAGGTATACCACTTACTTTCTGACACTTTGAGGAAAAGCACAGCTAATGGTGTGTAGCTGAGGGGCAGTGCTGTCTATTTATCAGCGTATGTAGCAGAGAGATTGGTTGTGGAGCTCAGAAGCAAGCTGTATTGATCTCAGCTACACTGCACTCTTATTGTTTCCTACACTTACCCAACCTGATATTATTCACTGGAGCCAGGAATCAATTAGGGTTTATGGCTTCTGCAGTGGAAAAAATATAATATAAAAGATATAATTTTCAATATTGTGTGGGATGCAAAAATTTGGGGTTTTGACAAGAAATGGAACCCACATAAATAAGAAGCAATTTCTTTTAATATTTTCATACGGTAGTAACAGCCTCCATTAATACAAATTTTGCCTTTGTAGCTCTTTAAGACCTTTACTGAGATGGGAAAGGAATGTAATTCTCATTATTTACAGCTTGTGAAATTGATGCAAGAGAGGGAAGAGCTGCCTTGCTCCAGGGAAGAGGTGGTTGAAGTAAGAAGAGTGGAAGCATACTTGCAAGAGTGGTTTGAATGCTTATAAATATTGATGCAGTAGTGTCTTACATTGTGATGATTTCTGAGCTTCACAAATTCATGAGCTTCTTGTTATGTTACTACATGGTTTTGTCAATAGAGAATGATAGCTTTTAATACAAAATTCCAGCACATTTGCAAGCATATGGTAGAACCCCTGGAGAGGTGCTGATTTGAATCAAATGAGCGATGGAGACAGAGATGATAACATGAGGGATTGTTTTTTACTCAGTTTGTTGAGAGTTGTTTGTTTCTTTCTGGGACAAAGATGGACTGATTATTTACTTACAACCTCCCCTGTTACTTTGTTGTGTGCCCATGTCACACATCACAGGAATGGCATTAGAGCAAAATGTTCAATCCACTGACAAATCAAGTGTTCCAAGTAGGTTCTGTTGTCACTGTCGTCCAAGAAGCCTCAATGAAGATAGGTGCAAAGCTGCAACAAAAAGCAGAGAAAAATGGGCCTAAGCTCATCACTGATTGCAGCACAAGCAAGCTGCTTAGTAAAAGCAGAAAACATCACTTAAGTGCCTGGGAAATCTAGGTCCACCAACCAGCTGATGAGAATTCTATGGGATCTCCCGATGTGTCCTTGGCACACATTGTGAGAAAGGAAGAAGGGGAAACTCCAATGATCTTTGGAAAAGCACACACAGCTGTCTCCATGCTCAAAGAGCCCTTGCTTGCCAGGTTATGCTTCCCTGGGGAAAGAATCTGGCTAGTGAAACCCTGTGGGAACATTCCTGGAATCTCTGTATATATTGAGGATGTGATGGGAGCACCTTGGCTTCATATGGTTACAGTTTTCAAAGGTTTCATAGCAGTCTGTGGTAGCTATGGCAACAATAATCACCTTAACACAGAAGAAAGCAAGCAGTTCAAAGGCACAGCCACTGGAAATTGAGCCCATTATCACAGAGGTACCTGCTGACACTGCAGATGCTCATTGGAAGAGGATAGAAGCCAGTACAGGTGGATCAACTGTGGGAAAAGGACAACTGTACCTTCACCTCACCCATCCTCACAAAGTTCCTGCCTATTATTGCAATAGTCTGGGACCTGGCAGCCTGGCACATACCTACAAGGTGTAAAACCTACTTATTTCCCTACAATCTCATTTCTATTGCACAGTGTGTCCCAGTGGTTCAGAACTGTCAGATGAGACCATTGCCATGGCAGATCTGACAGATGTGGTGTTAGCCTCTGCTGACTGAAAGGCAGAAGAGGGGATGCCCTCAGTCCCTACCAGCTCAGAATAATGAAAACAGTAAATTCCTAGAATTGTTTATTTCCTGCTCTTGTTCCCTTGTGATGCTCCCAGGCTGCCAGGGCTCCTTTGGTCCTTACACCAGGAGGTGACCATGCAAACTCATGAATCCAGAAAGAGGCAGAACCACCTTGCTGGGCAGAGCCCACGCTGCACAGGCACCTAAGACAATGGCAGTCACAGGCTTTGCAATCTGCTTAGAGGGTTGTTTTTTTCCCCACCCATTTTTAATCTTTTATTTCTCTCCCTAGGTTTGCTGATGTGAATTATCTCCAAGTAAACATACTGAATTCTTTCCATCATGGCTGGATCTTTCCCTAACCCTTTGCCCCAAACCTACTCAGATAAGTTGTGATTCCCCAACTTATAATTGTCCTGAAAGAAAAACCTACTGTAAGCTCTGATGACATTGATTTCTGCCTTCTCCATCCTTCTATCTGCTCTGCACTGAGATTATTTTGTTTATAACATTCAAAACAAGTACCAGTGGATATAAAGCAGTTGGCAAGCAGACAGAGTACACAATTTTTAAATAGTTTATTTCACTAAATTAATGTATATTTTTCCTCCTGGCTATTTTGACGAAGATTGAATACAGTACATGTGAGAAACATTATAATGTAAAATATCCCCCAAACTACTGCTGGTGAATGGTAGTGTCTATTTCCCAACATGAGCATGACTAATTGGAGATAGGCAGCATCACCAAGTAATTAGGTACCTTAAGTAATCTCTCTTTGAATTACATATCCAGTCAGAAACAATAGATGAGATTATTCTGTAAGTGAGAACATGCATTATTAGAGCAGCAGTAGCCCAGAGAAATTTCTGGGCATTAAGTCTTCTCTGAGAAGCACAGCAAAGACTGCATTTTTCTTGGTGTCATTGTCATATAATTTTTAGTATAATTTTTAATTTCAGCAATTTTAGTTTCTCTCCTGTTTTCCACCCTACGCTTCTTCTGGATTTGTTCTCTCAGTGTTCCAGGAATGTGGATGTTAATGTGGTTAGGTCAAGCTTTTCACAATAACATCCCCTTAAAATGACTTTTGGGAATGGACAAGCTGATTCCCACTTTGCTCTGCTTATTTCAGTCCAGTGGGATGCCCTCCACAGGACATATGCTTCTTCAAGTAGATAACAAAATAGCTGAGCTACAAACTGTGGCTTAAAGAGAGGTCAAAAAAGAGCTTCTATGAAATGTTCTCTAAAATGTTCTCTCCACAGTATATTTTATATGACTTTGTAATTTCCCACTTGCTGCTAACACTAATGGAGAGCTACATCCTTGTGAAAGTAACTCACAAACTTTCCTTTAGCATCTTTAGATGTCACTGAAAGGGTTGAAGGTTAATTTGGGTATTTATCTTGGCTTGTTCTATTGCTCACCGTCCTTCAGTTCCTTTTCTGCCAAAGCTTATTAAGTTCACAACTGGATTTATCCATATAATCATATCTGCTCTCAGGAAAATAAAGTGGGTTTGAGGCCAGTACTCGATTTTGTTCAGAGGATAATGGGAGGTTTTCTAATTTTTTTAAGAAGACACACAACATCAAAGAGCAAAGAAAGCAAACCTGCAGTGTCTTATTTTTCATTTTTCAAAAAAATAGAGCAGTTCAGACAGTATTTAGGTTTTTTCCCCCTCTCATATTGAAGGTATCAGCTTTGGTTTAATTGCTGATTTCTCTGTGGTACCTGTAACATATCAAATTAAGGCTTTGAAGGAAGGAGTCGAATGTCATCTTTGCAACTCATATACTGAACTGATCAAAAGCTCTTCAGTCTTTTCACTTAAACTGATTTAGGCTCATTTAAAAGTTGTATGCAAAAATGTTCGGAATTTAGCTAACAGGGGCAAATAACTTCACAAAATGGTCAAAAATACATTGTAATATCTATAGGGGGCACATATTTTACATGACTGTTTGCAGACACTTAGTGGATAAAAAGAGGATCCCATCCTGTGATCCTGATGTCCTCCTTCACTTATTTCTTTGCACTATTTCTGTTTTCTAGACTGGTGACTCACTAGGTTTTCTTTCTGCCCTTCAGCACATCCTTATTGGAAGAACTATTGTTGCCCTGTTGCAACTATCTTCAAAAATAGATATCTGGATCTACTGGTAAGAAAAAATAGAAATAGAAACAGAATGAAATCAACTCTCCCAGTTTCAAGACATGCAAAGAAATGCAGTAAATATTTCTTCCATGTGACTGTGTTGTGGGAGAGAAAAGAATAAGGACAAAGAAAACCTGTCTTAGGAAGGGTGGAATGCTCTGATCACAGCACAGAGTGGCATCACTTTGGAGGCCAAGAAGAGCAGAACAGGTTTGCTGCTGTGTTGTTATCTTGGCAGCTTGGGGTGAAGTCCTGGCTCTGCCCAGCTGCTGCACAGGGAAGCTGGGTGCCAAAGAATGGGGCTAGATCTCATACAAATGGACAGAGGAGGAGTAGATGACTAAGATTAGAGGTAAATTTAGCCTAAATTTTAGCTTTAATCCACATATTTACTTACTGCACTACATTTCTGCAGCACAAAGCAGAGCTGAGTCCAGGAGTGTGGAAATAACAGCGTCTGCCTGTACACTGAACCACCCTTCCCACAGATACAGAATGCACATTCCTTGCCTCTCTTCTCCTCCCTCCTCCCTCACTTGCAGCTTACAATAAGTGAGAGAATTAAGTTCCTTTTCATTTAAGGTTCGGGCAACCATTGGTGAAACTGTAAACATGGAGAACTCTATTACAACTTTTGTTATTCTTTCTCAGAAATTTGTTGGCCTGCCTCTACTTTATTAAAACTGCAAGGCCAGATTTTTAGCAGGGTCAAAGTGATGTAACTCTGTGGAGAAAAATTAAGTAATGGGGATTTAAATGACAGAGAATTTCATCCCTCTATCACCTGCATCTTATGCACCAATATGCCTTTCTTTCAAATGTGATCATGTATGTATTTGCTAAGAATCAGAGCTAACAAAAAATTTCAAGTGGTAAAGAGCACTGCTACATAGAAAAATAGAAGAAGAAAAAGCAGAAGAGGACAGGATTTCCCCAGCAACATTTTCTCAGCGTTGCAGTTTGCCAGCTTAATGATACATAATCTTAGCTTTAAAAACAAATCATGGTAATGGGGCCTCAATTTGTGTTTCTTTTATTTTTTTTTAATAGAATGTTAAAAAAATGCAAATGAGGGCACTTATATTTATATTTATATTTATATTTATATTTATATTTATATTTATATTTATATTTATATTTATATTTATATTTATATTTATATTTATGTATCACACTGAATCAGCCCTTCACTAAAAAATATTTTCTTGCATGGTATTTGTTGCTGTATAGTTGCCACTGCTGCCATTCACTAACTGAGAGGCATCATGAACATCAAACTTTAACATCATTACATTTTCTGCCTCTTGGATCAGATTTGTGTTCTGTTTCCAGATTCTATTACTGGATGAGTGTCTCTGGCTTGAAAGAAAAAAAGAAAAGAAAAAAGAAAAAGGTATAAGAAATGCTTTTATTAAACCTTCCTCTTAGCTTTACACATCTTTTTTTTCATCTTTGTAGACTCCATGTTTTTTTAATGATTGCTCCATTGCTTGTAGAAAGTTGAGAGGATAAGAGAAGGAAGGAGAAAGCGCTCAGAATAATTCAATTTTCTACTATGTGAAGAGAAAAATCTGTCTCTGGGCTACAGCTAAAAAATAACAAAAAATGGTGATTTCCTTTTGTAACTTCTAACACATTTTATTTAAAGAAAAAAATCCTTTTTAATCATAGATTTTTTTTTTTGAAGAAGTCATGTGCTTTGTAAAATCTCAGAAGCAGGTGATGCACATACTTGAATTTGCAAGGAATCAAAAGAAATTTATAATGGAACAGAGACTGAAGAGATACCTAATGAGGTTCAACAAGGGCAAGGGCAAGGTCCTGCACCTGGGGAGGAATAACCCCAAGTACCAGCACAGGCTGGGGGCTCACCTTCCAGAGAGCAGCTCTGACTTTTGAGGGATGACCACTTGACCCTGAGCCAGCAGTGTGACCTTGTGCCCAGTAGAGCCAATGGCATCCTGAGGTACTTTGGAAGAGTGTGGCCAGCAGGCCAAGAAAGATGTTTAAGACCCAAATGTTAAAGGCTAATGACTCAAAGAAATGGCCATTTACAAAGCAGTGGGAGCTTTGTTGAGGTCACATTTGCTCCTCCAATCTAAAGGAAAAAGGACAGGTTTCGGGTGTGTGGTAGCGAAACCTCTGACCTGCAATTATCTCTCAGTGTTAACATTTGCTCAGGTTGAACACACTTTTTCCTTAGAATGGACCACAAACTGAATACTCACTGACATCAGTGTGGGTGTTAAACTGAGTCTGTGCCTCATTTCAGTATATTTATCCACTATTTATGGTTAAAGGGAAAATCCTTTTCAACTCATGTGGTTTAAATCAAATCAGGTTTATCAAAAATCAAAGCAGTTTATTCATTTATTGACAGAATGTGTTTAACTGGAGAACAGATAAATCCCAATATTAGTCACTTGTAAAATGCTAATAAGCACCTAAAGTTTCTAAACACCCTTCTTTTACTAATCCATAAAAATTTTCATCCCACGAAGACAGATACACACATTCCAGTCCCACCTCCAATCACCCTGCTCCTGGAAATGCTCGCATAGTTCTGATAAAGTACTCATCAGCATCACAGCATCCCATGTTTTGAAGAGAGACATCCCACATCTCTGCTGTAGCAGAGACAGTGTTCAGGACTTGTTCTGCTTTATGAATTGCTGAGGATGAAAACACCCTGTCTCCTAACAGCTGTGTTTTAGAGAAGGTGAATAATGATTATTGACACTTAAAATTACTAACAATTGACTGCTGAAGACAACGAAGCAAGCCTAATGTTAATGCTAATCATGGGTACAAGTCAGGTGTGTTTTAATAGCAATACTCAGGGACTGATGCATTTAACTTCCATTAGTTTTAATAGGAGTTTTCCACATGAATCCATGCATATCGATAAGTAAAGTATACCTTGTATGTAGGAAATTCAGGCCATTCTATTTAGAGCAAAGAAGAATGGTTTAGTTAGAAATGGATTTCTTTTTACAGGATGGCAATTCTCATTGGGAGGTTCATTTTCAGATGCAGACTCCCCACTTTTCAAAATATCTACTGTTTGCTGCTGTCTGCAAAGACCATCAGAAGATTTTTAGGCAGTCTGGTTTATTTGAGTCTGGCTTCTCAGTCAGGAAACAATATTTTTGGTACTGAACTACAACTGACTAATTTATCTGATGCCTTAAATACAAGAGGGATTCCTGCAGCAGTGTGTACTTTGTCATGTTGGGATGCTACTGGCAGGAAGTTAGGGTTCATTTCATGAACTAAAAATAAGTTAAAGAATTTTAAGAGATCATTTAACATTTTAAGGGTCTAGTATAAAGTCGTATTCTTTTAAATAAGACCATACGATCCTTTTATTCTTTTTGATATACCAAAAGAAGTAAAGGCTTATTTAAAATTCTGATTTCCACAACAAATGTAAAAAACCCCAATTCTTACAGGGTGAGGAAAATAGAACAGGTTTTATAATGGAAAATTACAAGTGTACTGCAGACTTAAGATACTCCTCTTGTTTGCTGCTCAAGTTGTTTAACAGAATTAACGAAGGCGTCAAATGAGGGAAACAAAACTTCAAGTTTATTGTCCCATTTCTTCTTCTTCAGTTTTCTCCCTTTACCCAAGACTAATAATATGCCTCTAAAAGCTCTAATGTCATTGAGAAGAGAAAAAATCCCCCAGGAGAGCAATTCAGAGAATTTAAATTTAGCTCTGGCTCTGACTCTGATTTGCCAGAAAAGAAGAGAGGGGATCTCTTTTCTTTGCTGACTGCAGATGGAGTCCATGGAAAGACAGTGGCCACCCTAGGCAAAAGTTAGTTTGTAGAAAAACCTTCCTCTGTATCTGGGTGGCTCCCTAAAGGCCTGCACACCACCATCCAAGGGAACTGTTCTTTTTAACTACTTTTGCTGAAGGGCTTCAGATTTTCTACTAAGATGAAGGATTTCTGGTGTTTGATCATGTTGGTTTTGCCATTGAAAATGCTTCAATGTGGTTGGTAAATTATTTGCTGTAAGAGAGAGAGTGCTTCTTGTGAAAAACAGAGTTCCTTCACTCCAACAGATATATGATTTTTGTTTATTTTAGTGGTTTGGATAGGTATTAATACCTTGTTTCTCTCTCTGTAGTCTTAGTGATTTAGTTCCGGGTTTGCTAGGGAACAGCCTTGGATATGAGTATAGGGAAATACAATGCAAATCATAGCTAGCACTGTTGTCTACTTGACTTTCAGTAAAGGACCCTTGGGAAGTATGCACTAAACAAATGTATTAATATGACAGGATCTATTTCATTGGGTTTGTGTTCTGAAAGACACGGTGAAAAATGAAATTCACCAAGCAGGTAGGATGAAGTAAATTATTTGAAGCGAGCCCCAGATGATATAATAGCTCAAATCCATGAAAATCAATAGCAATGCACAAGGCCTTTGAGAGACCAAATTCTCTCTGAAAACTTCATAAATTTTGTTTCTTTATTTGAGAGCTTCTATTCTGAGTACACTTTCAACCATATCACTAAAAGCCTTCCTGTTACACAGCAAGGCGTGATCTCATTTTGACAGACTCTGCCTATTTATTATTTGTACTGGGTGAGTTTGCTCTGTTTGATAGAATTGACCATTATCAAAAAAGCTTTTAAATTATGCTAAAGGCAATTTTTATTTCTTTATGATATTTACATTTAAAACCAAAGAAATATTAGTTACTATAATAAAGATTTTTTGGCTTTGTATTTTATCCTTCATATGACATACATTTCTGAAGTGGAATGTAGGCTTCTTCTTTTCATATTATAGCTGTTGTCAATGCCCTTCACTGTGATAGTCTTTACTGACATAATTTTTTGCTTTCTTACAAGCAGCCTATATATTTCCAGGTTCAAAATTTTATAGATGTTTGATCAGATCTTTTGCCAAGGAGCAAGAGATCTCACGACTGTAAGTCTTTGGGAAGTGTTCATGTCTTTAATATGCTTCAGATGATTAATATTAATGGCTCTGGTGCAGTGGAGACCATGTGGAGGTGGCTCACACTGTGTGCAAGAAGGAGATGGGGACATGGCTCTGACTTATCCCTTCCAGTCACTGTGCTAAACTTCCAGTCAGTCTGAAAGGAGAGAAGAATATCTTCTCTTTAGTTCCCCAGCACTGCTTTCATTGCTTGTAGTGAAAGCTAAGTAAAGATAATGACTGTGTACTGTCAAAGTAATTTTCCTTAATATATATTTAGACTCCTGAAAAATATTATCAATTTTTGTAGATCCTCACTTCTTTTCAAAGGTATTGGTTGTTATAGACCCTTATTATGTATTTAGGGTAAGTAAATCTTTAGCCTGCATTTGTATACATTGCCTTAATTACTTTCACAAAGTGCAAATGGAGTGGGAGTGCTTGTGTTTGTGTATTGTCCATTTAGTAAGTAGGTCATGCCAGTGGCATGCAATTGTGCTTATCAACCCCGTGGCAGTGCAAAGGCTCCCTGCTGCTGTGTTAATACTGAAGCAAAGCCAAGGGAGCTTATTTTCAAAGACAGACAAACACTAATCCCGCAATGACACCGTTTTATTACATTGTCAAGATGTCTGTGCCTTCTTCACTTCCTGTGACATAAGGGGATCGGTATGGACAGCTGGGTGTCCCTGCTCAGAGCTTACTGGATGTGACACAGGTGTGGCCTGGAAATAGCTGGTGTAGCTGGTAGCATGCTGCTCAGAGCTCTGACTTAGGAAATAACCTCTGCTGAGGTTACTCTGTCACATTAACCGGTGTCATGCACCACCTCTGAGGCTTCCAGGCTGAGCTGGACCCTCTCCAGCCAGCTACAAGCTCAGGCACACGTCTTGACTTGTCCCTGTAGACACACCTTGAGTAACTGAATGACCACTGGAAGACTGCAGGTGCAAATATTTGACAATTCTTTCCTTCTGTCACTGTCCACAGTATCTTGCTCAGCTCAGATAGCAGGGAAATATTCTTGTTTGCCTAAAACAAATCAGTTAGAGAGAGCTGCTTGCACCCCTGTGGGTTTTCTCTTTTAAAAATGCAACCAGGAGTCACAGGCATGGTTTAGCAGTCCACTATATTAGAAATGAATGTGGCAGAAGTTCCTTCGCAGAGAGAAGTCTAACTTAAATTTGGTGTTCTTCTCAAATTTAAGTCTAACTTAAATTTGCTGTGATTTTGAGTGAGTAGAGCTGTGATCTGAACAGCTGGTCCAGATGTGACTTGAATTCTGTCTACAAACTGCCCCCTTTTTAAGACAAAAGTATTTGAATACGTCAGAGTTTTTCACATACAGAAAAGCTATTTTGCTACATTCTGGAATATGAGCTAATTAAGCTCAGTTTTAGTTCCATTTAATTTTGATAGAAATAGATAATTTACATATTCAAAAAGATTTCATTTAGTAAAAACCAATTATTGTGGGTGAAAGAAATATGGGGTAATGATTCATTGAATTTACTGCTAGACAAAAATCTCATCATACTGTTTAATAAAAAAATCACTGCTTAGTGCCTAGTTAAGATGTGAAAAAGCCATTGCACTGTTTAATGCACATCAGAAGCAAAGTGACAATATAGGTCAGAAACTCTACAAGACTGGATAAACTTTTTTGATTGACGAATAAACAATTCATATATTTTCATCACATTGAAACTACTTAGCTTATAAAAATCAAATGTTTAAAATTCTAAATTAGAAAGAGATACAGAACAGGCTGATTGTTGCCTGCAGGAAATCTTCCAGACTGTTTTCTGACATTCTAAATATAAAATATGCCATATGAGAAATGTCTGATTCATTCTGAAGCCTGTGATGAATGTTTGCCAGGAACCATTGACCATTGCCTCATCTCAAGTGGAATCAAATTGGAAATTTTACAGAGAAAGCAAAGACAGACCTCTGGAGTTCAGTATTTAATCTAAGTTCCTTGTACACCTTTCATCTTGCCTGAGCAGATAAAGCATTTTTTTTTTCACAGTTTGGTGAGAAATGACCACTGTCAGCCGTACAGTGAGTCTGTAAATGTGGAAATATAATTGCTGGGAAACGAGGACAGTGAATTGTTAGGAAAGTTGTCCACCCTCATTTTTTTCCATTCCCTCGTTTTCATTCAACCCTTTTTTTTTTTCCCATGCAAAGACTGGGAAAACCCCACCCCAACTCTTTGTTTATTTTAAAGGCGTTCTGTCTCCTGAAAATATTTTAATGGGACTTGTCTCTTTTCCTGAGTTTTTTGCAATAGAAATTTCATATAGAAGTCGAAGCTCTGCTGTTGAAATGCTAGAACACAGCACTGGCATGGAAAGGACAGATAGATAAAAAAGTCCATGAACATACCAAATTTGTACACTGTTTAGCCATAAAACACACACACACACACACACACACACACACACACACACACACACAGACAGACACACACACACTATCTTAAGGTATTTTGAATACTACATAATACAAAAAAAAATTGAACTGGAATAAGAAATTGAATGAAACATTCCTAAGCATGGAAACATAAAATCCTGTGAGATTTAATTCACAGTCTGTATGAAAGTTAAAGAACAATAGCAGACAAAGCAACATCTAAATGTGTGATGCATTTGCAGATTTGCAACCTGCCTTTCATACTAACATTAAATGTGCAAATTTGTTAGCATTTTCTTGTGCATTTCCTGTTTTTTTCAGAAACTTTATTTTATTTGCTGGGTTTATTGCTGGCTACTGTTCATGCTTTATTTGTGTGAAAACACTCTTTCTTCCTCACAAAAAAACTAAAACATGGGAATTTCAATTTAAAAGGTCAAGTCAGTATTTGTTGCCTTTTAACTACAGCTTTCTATTGTAAATTGTTGCTGAAAAATTAATTGGAAAGAGCCAAGAGGGTATTCTTCATGACATTATTCCAGGGCGTAGTTTTCAAGCTGTTTCCTACAGAGACAGAAACACATTACAAGTTCTGTCCACATGTAAGATAGCATGCACTGGGGCATAATGATAAGCAGATGGCATTATTTGCAGTGGAAGTAATAGCAACCAGAAGCATTTCTGCCTACATTATTTTGCAAATGTTTTTATATTATGTTGTGTTAAAGTCTGGAACTTTATGTGTTTTTCCAGTCTAAAGCATAGGTATTGATAGCAATTGATGAGAGAGCTGGTGGTAATAAGTAAACAGAGTAGTTATTGGGAAGTAGGTGGTGTTTAAAAACAACACAACCACAGCAATCACTAGAAAAAGACAGAACAAGATAGAACAAATACTAGTGAAATACTAGTGAAATGTTCCAGAAAATGGGGGAAAGATGAAATTGGATGATGGTCTTGTGATTAAAGATGTTGTTTTGGAAAATCTTTACATGAATATGCCATTCAGAAAATCTGAAGCTTCTAACTCTTATTACCAATAATATTGCCTAATTTACCACCGCCATCTGCCTGGCAATTATTGCTGGAAGTAATGCATCCAAGGCAGATTATTTTAGAGAATGACTCTATAGTTCATGGATGCATTGTGAGATAGAATGTATTAGGGAGATTCCCAGGCTAGCAGAGACCTAAATCCCAAATTCTACATGCACATGTGCACACACAATTATATGCAGGTGTGTGGATAGATACACAATATATCTCTATGTGTGCACCTATACATAATAGCATAGAATGGAGTCTTATGCCATTCCACTATGATAGAGTATTGCCAGGTTAATACAATGTTCCCCTCTTGAGACTTAAATAAATCTTTGTGCTTGAAAAAAAACCAAAAACCAAACAATCTATTTAGAATAGTATTAAAATAATTTCCTTTGCAAAGTATTTTGTATGAAGTTGAAGTTATGGTTCCTCTAGATATATGTCCTCATGGCCTTCTACACTTGGAGCCAGACTGCAACATTTTTAGTGTGACCAATACATTGAAAGAGATGGTGCAGAATGGACTTACATCTGCGGCAAGTCCCGAAGGGATTCAGCCTCCAATGGGCTGTATGCAACAGTGACAGTACCTGCTGGAAGACTGCAGCATGTCCTCCCTCTGGCACTGGCCTGAAACAGCTGGTGTGGAAAAGGATGGGCAATGAGCACAAGCCAGCCTGTTCCCTGCTGGGCTGTGGAGCACAGCTAGCTGCTTTCCTTCTTACCCCTGCAGTGAAGAGCAGGATGCTGTGCCTCCATGGACTTCAACGGGAGGATGACTTCAGAAACTCTGCATTCACTGCAACTGTCAGCTGGGAGGAAGGACAGAGATGAGACCCTGCTGTACATTCTGCTGTACATCCTGTTCCAGAGAGGGTACAGTCAGAGGGAGAACCACCATACTCTAGGGAACTGGAGTATTTTGAGTGAAACTAAGTCTGTGCATTTGATCAGAACAAAAATGAAATTATTTTGGAACCAAGTGTGAGAAATAATGCTGCCCCTGTAAACCCCTCTGTTAAAAAACTCAGTAACAATAACAAAAAAAAAAAAAGATAATGCATACACAAAATTATTTTATGGTCTGTCCTGGGGTGACCATATCTCATGTTTTGGAAATTGTTCCAGTGATTCTACCACTCAAATGTTATAACCTCTCAAATGTGATAAGAAGCATCACCAAGGTACCTCGGTATTATTTATTTGTACCATGGTAAGGGCAAGAGATCTGAGAACAGAGAACAGTTACTGCAACATAGTGTACAATCCTGGCACTGAATAGTTTGTAGTCTGAGCAGTGAAAGGCTCAAGACTGGAGAAGGCTTTCATTTTGTGTAGGTGAAAGAGAGCTTCTACCTCAAATCTGGCGTTTCCTGATGTCTGTGGAGTTTAGATTGCACTCTGGAAAGACTCAGAGGTATGTCTTCAGTTATGTAGGAAGCTCTCTAGCACTGAAAGCAATAAGAACTGCATCACAATACATGATTATCCTTGTTTCCATGAGCTGCTCAAGGATGTAAAGGGCCAAGTGTGAAATCAAATTAGTGTCCACCAGATGATTTAGCAACAGGAGTGACAACTGCAGTAACCTGATTTCCTCTCTGGGGTTCAGCTAATACCTCTGTGACTGTAAAATACCTTACAGAAATACAGGGCCTCTATGTTAGCTGTGTTGAGTACTCACTCCTGACTGGTTAGCCATGTCAGCAGGGACATCAGCAAGGACAGCATTTCACTCTTCTTGCTGGCTCTGTCTGCAGTTCAAAGCTGGATGTGTAGCTGAGCTGCTAATGTGAGACACATCTGACACAGTGACTTCAGCAGAGAGACTCTAAGAGCTAAATGACAATCTGAGAGAAAAATGATACTGTGAAGAAAACCAGTTGAAGTCCTGAGGAAAGTCCGTCACACCTAAGATTAAGTAAAGTATTGTCTATGTCAACTGAACTGGTGCAATCAGAAAAAAGCTGTAACAGAATGAAGAGAATTATTCTCTTGTACTCAGAGGAAAAAAAGAAATCAATATAAGAAAAAAGCCAATTGTAACATCTAAAATCTGTAACAATTAGTTCTTTAATATATGGCCTTTCAAAGTGCCAAAATAAACAACCTATTTTAAGCTGGACTTTTTTTTTAATAGATATGGACTGCTTAATTGTACAGAAGCAATTATGTAAAGCTAAAAGGATGTATTAAAAAAAACCCCATTCCTTTTCAAGTCCAACATCAAGTCTTATAAATTTGAAGTACACTATTTTCATAAAAGATCCTTTAAATCCCAGCATGGTACACAAGCCTAAACAGAGCTGTTATATTGAGCTTGAAATCAATGAGGGCACTGCGCTGTAAACAAAGGAACAATTTGCCCCAGTGAGCACAATTAAGTTTGGTTCAGTCTGGGATGTGAACTGTAGTCCATATGAAAATCTTCTCACAGAGCTTCAGACCACAGTACATCTGTTTCTCTCACCTAGCTTGCATGGTTCCAAATGGCAAAGTATTAGCTAAAACACAAACAAGACGATTTTTAATGCATTATGCTTCCATGAAATAATAAAGCTAAATACTGTTTTTAACAAATTGATATCTAGCTATTGACCTACCATATGTGATAATGACTAAAATTTAAATAGAAAATATTATTTTAGGTCTTTGCATATGAATATGTAAGAAATCTACTGCATTGAAGATGGAGTACTTGTCATACAATTCAGAAAATATATCAATAATAACTTTGAATATAACTGTACATACAGGAAGAGTACAGCAGGATCAATACACATAGTTCCAAACACCACCCTCATTTTGATTCTTAAAATCTTCTCTTCCTCTACATATAAGTGATATACAGAAAATCCTGGGTTACTGATGCAATTTTTTTCAGCAATCTTTATGACTTTCAGAGGATCAAGGTTGTATCCATATGTTCTTGAAATTTTCCCTGCAGTGTTTTTTTGCAGCCATAAGTGGAAAATGAATTGCAATGGATTTTATAGGAGCATGTGGGTTAAAACTGGCTGAAAGACTATAAACAAAAGATTATGAGAGTGACTAGGGGAAAATATCTAGTAGGGTAATGAAGGGTGCAGATTCAGGATTGCTACTATTTAACATCTTCATTAGCAATCTGGAAGAAAGAATAAACAGCATGTTAATGAAATGCACAAATACTAAATTAGGAGGAGTCACAAATACTATTGAGGACAGAAACATAATCCAAAGGCCCTAGGGAGAAATGTGGCAGGAAATAACAAAGCACTACTCACAAAAAGCATACTAATACATTAAACCTAGAGCAGTGTGAATCAATGAGGGAAAATCCACAGCAGCAGTAACACTGGAAGAGATTCTGGGAGCAACATATTAAATATGTGGTGCAATGTGACAGGCTGGCAATAAAAACCAATATATTCAGTGCCACATATGCAAAAGCAGAAAGTCATGGATCAAAGAGGCCATAGCTTTAAATGTTTCTCTACTAACAGAAAATGGAATATTCTGTTATGAGAACACAAGAGTATTGATACTGAAGGAGACCCCCTAAGTCAGCATATCTATGCTCAGTTGAAATAATAAGTGTTTTGGTTAAAAAAATTCTGCAAGAAAGAACAGGAAGAAGTGATATATAAATTTATGGAAAGCCTCTGATGAGGATGAAGTTCAAGATGGGTTAATGGCAGGAAAAGTAACTGGCTATGCTCTGAAAAGCTTTTAAACTTTTTTTCAGATCAACCACATTTTCTTCTGTAATGAAAGCTAGCAGAGGACAGGCTGGCACTTAAGTTGCAAAAGGAAAATCATGCACACTTTCCTATTGGTAAAATACTTTTTCCCCACCCATAACTTACATATAAATTGAATGAAAGGAATCCATTGTGAAAAAATTGGGATCAATACAGTTCCTCACACTGTGTTAAATTTATACCTGGTATCACCAGAAAATTGCTTGGTTCATTTGATTTTAGTTTTGATTTTGGGGTTTTTTTTGAGAGGTAAGTAGGCCCCTCAGAAAGGAAGAGAAAGAGAAAATGAAGTTTATCCTCATTTTTTGGTGAGTTTTTTTTTAACGAGACCTAAGTCTGTATGTTGCATGAGTTGCATTTTCTTTTGAACAAGCAAAATGTCCTTTTTTTTTTTCTTTGCAAGATGGAGGGATACAAAGAAAAAGAACAAAATACAAAAACCAACAATAAAACTAGTTGTGCCATTAATCTAATCCATGCTAGATTTGTGTTTTTGACACTGCATGCATTCTAGCTCTATCATACTTTTCTACAGTTCACCCAGAATCTAGTAAAATTGTAACTGAGTATACTCTGTTAAATCATGCAGTAAACAGTACAATGACAATGAAGCCATAACTGATTAAAGGTCCTTGACCCTGGGAGTGATGCTGCTTCTACATCAGTAGAAATTGAATTGATTATTATTGTTTGTTTGTAAAAAATGGGAAGGCATGGTTAACATTTATTTTTATGCACATTCATATACATACACTCAGTGATATGAACAATACGGAAGAGTGAATAATCACTCCTCATTCTTTTTCTTCTCACAATAAAATTATGCAAGAGTAGAAAATGAAAGATCAGCAGCTGGTGTAAACCAGAGAAAAGTGTTATTCCACAGTATGTGTAATTAAGCCTTAGAACTCAGAACTCAAGAGGATGGTGCAAAAAGAGGTCAGAGAGGTCACGAAAGATAGGGGTATGGAAGGGCACTGAGAAGAAAGTTTCACATGAAACTTGTTGCTCTGAAAGTCCCTAAACTTCAATTTACCAGGGCTATGCATTAAAACCTCAGGGGTCACTCTGTGCATACTCACTGTCTTATGCTGTTGCATATGTGTTTCTACCCACACACCAGATATGCTATAGGCCTTCTATTATTAAGTTGATCCAAGGAAGTATTTTTTAAGCTAAAAGTTATTATTAAGCAATAATAATCACAATGAAATACCCTGTGAAGGCACTTTTTAAAAAAAACAAGCGCAATAGGGGGAAATTTCGAAGTGTACACATGCACACACACAGCAAGGGTTGGGAAAACACCAGAATTGGGAATTGTGAGTACTTTTTGGATGAAAAGCAATGTTAATTGGGTGCCATCTTAGAAACTGCTGTTTTGCCATCAGGACGTGCATTAGGGTGCAAACACTAAGGTCTCTGAACAACTAAGAAACAGTTTTGTGTTTGAAAAATAACCCAATTGCCAAAGTACCTAAAACATTTAGTCTTCAGGGACTTCTCTCCACAAGCAGAAATGCATAGGATATATTGTATAGGGGTGGTAATAAAATTTTGTGGTTAATAAAACACTTTTGGGAGTTTTAAGGGGACTATATAGGGACACATTTGCTCAGTACACACTGGGTCTAGTCCACGGCAAAATCAAGCTTGTTTAAAAAGATAATGTGGAACTGGGTTGTAGCAAGCCTGAAGTGGTGGGAAGGGCTTTGCTCAGAAAAGCTAAAATCCAGCAGATGCTCTTGGGTGTGCATGATTGCTTCTATAACTTGCTGTGGGTTTGCTAGATTTATGCATCTGTCTAGCTTCCTTATGGTAGGTGGAAGGGAATGTGCCTCTCACACTGCATCAGTGAAAAAGCACGACATTATATCTAAGGAGTGTTAGACTCACTTGCTCAGCTCTTCTTTTCCTATCTCCAGCACCCCACAGATTTTGAAAGCTCTGTTAAAACTGTTAGGTTTTGGTGGGTTAAATGTGCATTTCAGTTCTCTTTGCCAGGTGAGGAAAATAATTTCAGGTTTAGCAATTTGCTATTGCTTTCCTTATAAAAACCTCTAAAGGTTCTTATAAGGAAAGCAATGGCAAATATCTAAAAATAAGTAAAAGAATAAATTTATGCATGACATGTAGTATATGGTAAGTTATGATCCCAGAGGGAAGATTAACAAAGATGTCATAAATTGTAGGCTCTATCTTATTTATAATAGGTTAGAGATTTCATGTCCCAGATAGGTTACTGGGACATGAAATAGTTTATTTAATTATTAAACTTACTTGGATTGACAAGACTTCTGACATAATGTAATTATTTAATGCAACGTAAAAATGTATTCATAAAATATCTGGTTTCTATGAGAGGGTGAATTTTTCTTCTTTTATGTGGATTCTGTGAACTCAGTTGAATTACTTTTTCATAATATTTTCAGAATGTATTTAACTAGAAACCTGTGTAATTATATTTATTAGTCCTGTAAAGGCTGAAGAAGAACATGTGGGATAAGAATATGTAGTAATTTTCTTATTAGATTTACTGCAGCCTTTTGAGAAGCTATATCCTTACCTGTACCTGCACAGGTGTTTGCTGAAAAATATTGGTCCTTGATCAGTGTATTTCAGACTGGAAGTAAATGACAGTGCCCTATTTTTATAGGAGGATCCACTCAGTTTGATTTTCATCCCAGAAAAACATCCTCATTAGCTCTGGTTGTGGGCTGGCACTTGTTACAAAGAGCTACTGATAGAGAAAGGTAACATAGTAAATAAAAAATGTGCATATCATTGAAGCCACAGACAGGCATATTTGGGGAACAGAAGATGCTAATTCGTATGTGTGTAAGTTTGCCTGTTAAGTAAATAAAACCAAATAATAGTAAACACCTTTGATTATGAACAATGATATTTGTATCAAATTCCTTCCAACAACAGATCAGCTTTAAAACTTCATTGAAAGTTTATTAAAAAATTGTCCCACATAGACAATTAAGCTTTTCATGGTAAGACATTTCAGCTTGGTATTTTTCTTCAATTCTGTGTCTGAAAGGCATTGCTTTTGTCTCCTTTCCAATTCTTCTGCTCCAAATGACTGATTCCCCTTTCTAGGCTTCATCTGGCTCCAGCTGGTTCCTCTGGAAAAGGAGGTGCAGGATGCTGGTGCTTGTCTTCAGAGGGGCAAGGCAAGCCTGGCAGACTGGTAGGTAATGGTGGTGGGAATGGAGAGCTAGGATAACTTCTCTGCTTCCTGAGCCTGAACTGCCCTGCAGTACTTACCCTGTTCGTGGTTGGTAGATGGCTTCACCACATGACTCGACTAAAAAGAAGCTCTCTAATATATTTTTAAAAGCTCTCTAGTGTTTTTTCTCTGTGGCTGAGATTGCTGCAACACACAGGCTCCTTGGCTTAAGCCAAATTATTAATACAGCCACAAAGAATATTTTGCAGTTGTCAGTTATTTTAATTTTTTTCTGTACTTAATTTTGGCCAATGAGTCTTGGCACCAGCCATGAGCTGTAGATCATAGTAGGTCCTTATTTCTCAGCTCCCTGAAACGCTAAAGAATTATGCCAAAATTAGATGAATGCTTCTTTATTGCATCCCCATGCCTTTTTCCACTCAAGTAAGGAGCAGAAGATGGGCACACTTACATATTCTGTATTTGTCACTGAGTTCTGACTATTGCAGTAGAGTATACCATTTTAACCACAACAGCAGCCACCAGTTTTTAATATAATAAATATACCTAAAATACACTGGAGCAAATCTATGCTAAACTTAATAAGTAAATGGAAAGATAAACCACTTAAAAATAATGGGAACTAACACTAGAGGAAAGAAGACCAAATTCTTGCTGTATTAACAGCATGTCAATTTTTCTTCTGACACTTAATGCTTTGCTATGATTTCTTGGCATTCAGCACAACTCTCCAGAGTATCCCAACTGCAAGGTTTGATACTTGCCAGTTAAGATCCAAATGATGCTGAAGTGTGATGACTTGTATGTGGATTTATAGGTCTGTTAAGCTGTCAGTGTAATTATCATATTTATTTAAAACATTTCAACCTGCTTGAGAAATTAAAGATAATATAATAAATATAATAGAATAAATATAATTTTTACTTACTGTGGTAAATTTTTTTACATTGCCATAGTTGTACAAAGGGGCCATATGTCCATGATAATATAATGTTTTGTGCTTTGTGCTAAAACTGAATTTCTGTATTAAGCTTTACAGTAGCAGAAGACTCGAGACTTCAATTTTTTAACGCTCAGTACTGTAGTTGAACATTACTTCATATCCCTTTGGTAAACACTTATCCAGTACCCTTTATTGTCCTTGGGAATTATGCATAGCTGTGAATGGGAGGACTGATAAGCACAAGTGTTAGAAACACATTATCTTGAAGTTTTGTATATGTTTTGGAAATTTATACTCTACTGCACATGTGAAATAATGGATTTGTTTTTAGATAGCATATCAACAAAAATAAAGTAGTCCATACCATAGATAAAGAATTAATAGTTTTCAAGCATTTTAGTTTGTCTGAAGTGATGACATGAGAATGTCTTGGAATTATTAAACCTCCCTGCCAGAAAGTAGACACAGTGAAGTGTTCAGATAACAGCTTCCTATAGCTACATGTTGTAAGTGTATGAGTAAAGAAACACAAGCGTGTTTCTATTCCATTGCTGGAAAAGAAACATATAATATTCATAAAGTGTATGTACATTACTAATCTGCAGGAAAATTATTCTATCAGTTACCAATCTTCAGAACTGTAACAAAGCATATCACTCTTCTGAATTACATCTAGGCATGTGCAGTATTTATTGAGGTTTAGTCAAAATTTAGCAAGAAAAAGTTCAACAAGCTGTCCGTTTGAGATGATCAGGATTGTTATTTCATGACAGCTGAGTCTGAATCTGCAAAAGACTCAACTTTGGCTCATTTAGAGGGCAGTGCTGAAGCAGACATTGCACTGGCTTCAGAGGATATAAGCAGATGCTTCAAAATTGGAACATCTGAGCACTGACCAGGGTATCATGTTTCCTCTAAAAAGAACTTGAATATTTTAAATCTAATAGGTGATGTAACTTCACTGTAATCTATTTTCTGTTTTGTGTATATAGTTTAATAAAATGCCATACAGTGCATACATACAGTTAAAGAAATTGACATGATTTTAAAAATATTTTACTTAATTAAACCACATTATAGCAAAAAGTTTAGTTTACCATCTTGCAAAGGAATTGTTATGTGAGTAGCCATATGATGCTATGAAATATCAAAGGATGTAAGAATTCATTCTTTTGTGTGTGCATAAAAAATAAGCTTCCTTATTACCTAGAGTTCATAGAAAAAAGATTATCTCTCCAGAAAAAAACTTGCATTTCTTTCACTTGTACAAATTCAGAGTTGGGTTTACAAATACATAATTTTCCAGAAGATAATATATATATCCACTGTTTCTAATGCTCTAGTATTACTAAAGGCAGTCATTATCAAGACAGAGAGACAATCTCTGTTTGTTAATGTAAATCAGGTAAATATCCTGCTTATCCTTTTTGAAAATGAATAATGGAAAACAGGCACTTAGGAAGACTCCTCTGGGTAACGTCCCCTTCTATAACTCAGTTGACCAAATCTTTCTTTCTAGTAGGAAAAGCATCTTTCAGTGGTTTAATTAAGAATTACCTATATATTAGAGTACAGTCTTCAAATAAGTATGCAAAAAGTTGGAACTAGAAGATCTTTGAGAAGATCTCCAATCCAAACAATTTTGGGATATATTTTATGATCTAAATACATGAAGAAATTGTCAAATACATCATCCAAATGTTGTTTGCTTGGTTTTTATTTTTTTTGTTTTCCAAAGAGGTCAAAAGAAAAATAAGAAATAGCTACTCACACACAAAACCCCCAAAATTCCTGTGTTTGTGATGGTGACAAAGGTATCTGTGAAATATAACCAGATGAATACTAATGTTATTAAATGAAAGTAGAATATGGATGATTTGCACTAAAAAGAAACAGGAAAATAAAAACATGAAGCAAAAAGGAGACATAAACACAGGCTATTAATAGTGCTTTTTAATTACTTTTGGTACTTGGTAAGCCTCAGATCTCACAAACAATTCTGTCAGTAAATGTAACATTATGGAGTCCTGTAAGCTGACAGACAGTTTTGCCTGGCTACAATTACTCCTGTGAATACGTGCAAGCTGGATGAGGAGGACACAAGCTCTGCTGAAATCACCAATAAGACTCTTGCTGACTCTTGCAAAACTTCTATATGGAAAGTGAATTAGAAAATCTTCCATATGAAATAATTAATATCATAAACATGAAGTAGAGCAGATTGAATTATCTGTAGGACAACTCTGTAGAGAATTAAAACTCTTTAGAGATAACTTTCAGTGGTGGGATTCTTAAAGGATAACTTTCAGCTCCTAACAACAAATCCATTTAATAGGAAATGGTACAACAAGGTATCACATGATAGCATCTAATGTATTACAATAGGAATTGAATTAAATGGTTATTAATTAATTACAAGCATAACAGATGATAGCAATATCTTTAATCAGAAGTTATTACATTATACCAAGATCAAATAATATGGTAAAGAAAGGTATTTGAATAAATAATATCAGCTAACATGCACCATTTAATTTATCTGCTGAGTAGAGGACCACAAAGTGTCTGATGAAGTATGCTTTCCTTCCCCCCCGCCCCCAGAGAAATAAGATTAAAATGGGTAAATATTAAAGGGGTATAAGCTGAACATCTGAATTTCTTCATAGTTATGCTTTCCTCCAGTTACTCTTAACTTTTGCAAGTTATGTTAGAGTATAAAACTCTCTTTTTCAGGTCAAAGGTGTGTTTTTTGGTTTTAAGTCATAATTCAAATTGCTTTTGCACAATTTGAACAGAGAAAAATAATTTTTTTGGAAAACTCATCTTTTACTAAGATTTGGAATACAATGAATACAGGAAGTCATATTTAAAATTAAAATTTTCATAGGAGAAGAAAACCCCAAGTGAAGCAATATAATTTTGAGTTTGCAGGTTGTTAAAGATAATGAATCAATATTTATTTGGGAGTTTGTTGTATTACTTTCCCCTATACATATTTTTAAAATTCATTTGGTTGGAAAATCATAAAACACTGTATAATTTCTGTCTTAGGTCATTCTCAGCACCTTACAATCAGAGATGGTTTTTTGTCTTTGCAGTTCAGACTAACTATTGACTTTGGTGCAAGACTTCTTCTAAAACTTTGCCCCAGATGATATTTATAAGAAATTAGGATGACTTCCAATCATTACAAATTTCAGAATGGCAGGACTGAGTAAATCCTTAATCTTCCTAATTCATCTTTTCTTAAAAAGTTCTGTATAATTACATACAAAAGGCATTTTAAAGCTATGAAGATTTGGCGTCTTTAAACAGTCTCAGATTGCATACTCCAGGAGAAACATCTAAAATCACTTTTGAAAAATTTAGGTCAGTATATAATTAGAGGCCCAAATTACCCAAAAGTATCAAATTTGAGCTGTGTAATGTTAGACACACGCCTTGACAGTTTGGCTACATTCAGTGGCAGTTTGAACTTTCAAATGCATGCCTGTAAAAATAGAAGGGAAACAAACTCCTAAAAATCACAGGAGACTTTTTTCCTTTTTTTTTTTTTTCCTTTTTGTGCATCAACAGCAAAGAGCTTTAACCAAATATATTTATGGTAAATTTTGTGATCCTGGTACTTTCATGCCGAAGTACAAACTTGTCATAGTACCCTCCAAGTGTGAAACTGTAACTGAGAAACTAAAGAGTGGGGTACTTCTCTACTCATGTTTCTGTTTAGAATTCACAGTGCAAAGTGTAAAAGCAAAAAAACATGAACAAAGTCTCTGTCAGCCCCTGGAGATATATTCACTGTTTCATTGACTGGAGAAGGACTGTTACAGCATTGGTTTGTCCTACTGCCACCCCTAAAACCCAGGGGCTTTGGGAATTGTCATGTCTGGAAGACAGAGACCATCAAAAAATGTCTTTGGTTTGACAGTCCACCTATTCAGCCATCTTACTCTTGTGACCATACCTCGAGTGCATGCCCCTTGCATATAGTCAGAAACATCTGACAGCTTAAATTCTTATTTTAATCCTACTTGGGATTTCTATGAAGACCTAAGGTACTGCTGCCAACTTGGTCTAATAGACATATTGCTAATCTGCAGTCTGAGAGGTGTAATTTCTATTTCCTTTGTCACATGATGGGAAAATTTTGTGTTTCAGATCTTGTTTTTGCAGAATAGAAGGCATTGTAACTAATTTATTCCTCAAACCACTGCAAATTTATCAGTAAGCGTAAAAGAAAATGATCTGTGACAAGAATAGAGTGCGTTTCCTCTGGATAGCTGTATTTGTTTAGTTTTGTCTAACAAGAAGCAAATGCCAAAAGAAGTTTTATCTTAGATGCAATTATAACATCTATCCCAAGTGCAAATCAAATCAGGGTTGAATTCATACTTTATCTTTTCCTTAACATGGGCACCAAGAACCTCTATCCACTATGTAATTTCACAATATCTACAACTTTGGTAGAAGTGAGTCATCCATGGCTCATCTTCCCCTCTGGAAAAAAGTGTTAAATATGGCCAACTCATTTAAAACCCTCTGGAAGGACGCACATAAACATATGCACTCGATTTAGGGTCAGAGAAGTCTCAATTCTGTAAGGAACTGGGCAAACAAATACAGAGAAAACACCATCTCTGATATGTAGCCATTGAATCTAAGATACAGAACGACCATATGAACCAGATTATATCATTTTACTGTAAATTTTATGCTGGCAGTCATTGCCAAAAAGAAAACCCATAATCTCCAGTCCACTTTAAATACATGTATTACACTGCTGTGTCAGTGTAACACATTTCAGCCATCTCTCTTTCTTGACATCCTTATTCCTTTAGAAAGAAAGCCTTTTACAATTCAGGTGTACTCCAAAAAATGGCCTCTGAACCTGAAGTTCAAGATTTGGTGATAGATCATCTGCGAGCAGACACAATAAGAAAAGCTTCCCCTGGTAAAATGCTTTAGATAAAATAAAATGAGGGTTACTTTTAGGTCATACATACTGACATTGTCCTGGGAAGGGTAAGGAGGAGCCTCCTGCATTAGATGAGCTATCTCTTCAGTAGTTTCAGTCCTGGTGGATAGCAGTGACCTCTGGCTACCTGCACAAGCACTCTGTTGATAGCATAACTGAAGTGGGTTCTGATTTATGATAGCTCACCTTTACATGGCCCTTGTATGCTCCTGAAACACTCCCCACAGAATTTACTTCTCCACTGAGTTTACATATATACTCCCACACATATGTTAAAGTGTATCTAGTATCACAAAAATGCACATGTATATTACTAGCAGAAAGAAATTGTCTTTTAAATGATGATCCATTCCCCACAGAATCCTGACTCTTCTACAGGAAGCCCTCCTAGGACACTTGACTTCAGATATGATGCAAAAGTCTTTTTGATACATATTTGAAGATTTTCCCTTGGCATGTATCATAATACTGACTTCTCAACTTAAATCAACTTTAAGAGGAATTAGTAGATGTAAAATGGTTCCCTCTGTGTCCAGATTGTGCTTAGGAAAAGTGCATTCTTTAATTATAAATATATTAATGTTGAAGATTGCGTGCAAGATGTTTTCCATTACCATCTGTAGGGCAGATTACCTTTGCAGGTGGGCAGTTTGCTTTATCTCTCTCTTTGAGTGACCACATTCACACCTGTCTGGGGAGGGGACCTCTGCTGATAACAGACTATTGAATGTCAGTGCATGCCTGATAGGAACTATAACATCCCATTGTGAGATGCTCCGCCCAGAGGGAGGAGCCAAGCATTGCTACCCAGATATAATCCAGAAATTTTTGAGACACTGGCACGGCTTTCTCCACGGCATTCCCCAGAGAAATAGCAGCTGTCTTCTTCTTCCACGGGATCTTCAGAGGAAGAATACATCCTTCTCTACAGATCCTCCTTGCTCCAACAGAACCACACCTGACACTTCAGGAGGACTGCAGCCACGTTTCCAATTGGACTGCTACCAACACCCCACAGGGTGTCAGGTTGGGTTCTGACTCTGTCAGTGTTGATCTAGTGTACTGATCAAATATAAAATTGTTTATTTTATATTTTTTTTTCCCTATTAAAAACCTGTTATTTCCTGCTCCCATATTTTTTGCCTGAAAGCCCCTTAATTTAAAATTTATAGCAATTCGGAGGGGTAGGGAGGGTTTACATTCTCCATTTCAGGGGAGGCTCCTGCCTTCCTTAGCAGGCTCCTGTCTTTCCAAACCAAGACAATTACATTACCAGAATCCTCTCGTAAGCTTCAGCATAATGTTCTTAAAAAAGGACATTGAATTCTATGTACATTATGTAATAAAATCAATTCAGTGATGTGGTTGAGTCATCCAGACCAAAAATCAATAGGTTAATGAGTTTTAAAACAAGCAGAATAACATACAGCTCTCTATAATATTGATAGCCTGAAGATCTGTTATTCTCACAATTTCAGTTCTATTACTAATTAAGTTTAAAACTCTCTCTATAAAACTCTTTCAGAAAGCCGACCAAAGTTAATTCAAAGACCACCACTACTGAATAAAAAATACTTTGTGTTGCCAAGCTTCTGGGAAAAATAGCAGTGAATGATAGCCAAAGGAATTGTATATTTTTCTTCTAGTTACCAAAGAATATTTTAAAACTGCCCTGTGCTAATAATTTCTGCTTGAAATATTTTCTTTTGTAACTAGATCTTAGATTCCTTTCTCTTTGTCAATCACTTAGGCTTCAAGTTTAAATATGCAAGAACACAGAGCACAACAAAGGAACACACTAATCTTACTCTGTCAAAAGCAGATCCTCTTTCTTATTCCCTAAGGCCAGACAAAACAGAGCTGGGCTAAAACATTAAATACAGTGAAGCAAGCATACATATTTTCTTATCTCTTGCTAAAATACAGACCTGATATGCAAGAAGAAAATTCCACACAATTTTTTCTTTCCTACAGTTTTAGCTGATTGCAAAAACAAGCAAGTAAACACATTCCCTTAAAACTACAGGAACAAATTTTCAGAGTTTTCAACCCCTAATTTTGCTGGAGTGGGTAGAGCCACCTGCCATTCTGCTGCGCACTTGGCTGGTAATCTGTACCTTGCAGAATCATACATAAATCTATGAAATAGTGTGCTCAGTTGTGAATCTAATAATGTCCTTCCCTTGGTAAAAGAACTCCTTCAATAAACTGAGGTCCTTTGGACTTTCAGCCCCTTGTCTCACTTGCAAGTATAGTCTCATAACAATTGTACATAGAACATGGAATGTCTTTTTAAAGGCAAATCATTTTCCTGTTAAATACTGCACACAATACATCTTTTTAAAGATGCTTTTTCTTTTATATATTTACTCCAGCAAAGTGTAGCCTTGAACATTGCGGCCTGCTGGACAAATTTCTCGGGAAGTATAACTGAAAAATTGGAGTTGTTAAAAACCTATTATCTGCAAAGAGACACAAGGGTAAAGAAAAAACTCATCATTACGGCTGAAACTCTGTAAGTCAGTTATTGTTTCTGTTCTGCTTTCAGTGTACCAGCCTCACAATGTTTTGGGGTTTTTGTTTTATAATTATAATTATTTTTTAAAGGACACAGTTCTGGGCTTACACAACCAATAATACTTCCCATCTACTAAGATGGAGGTGTAAACATGTAGTATAATGGGTGACTAAGGATAGTCACCCATTATACTACATGTTTGCACCTCCATCGAGGTGTATTGCTGGTTTTCTTCAGGGGAAAAAAAAAAAGAAAACCAAAAGAAAATCAGACGAATTCGCTGGTTTTCTTCAGGGGAAAAAAAAAGAAAACCAAAAGAGTGTGAAACCATGGCAGAACTATCTGATGCTCATTCTTCAAAATGGAGTTCACTAGGTTCAAGAAAGAACTTTCTGCATTGGCAACCAAATTAGCAGTCCTATGTTGAAGTCCTATTTTGTATGACCTCACCTACCATGAAAGTGATTCTGGTGCAAAATGCCTGCAGGATTAATAAGACTCCTTTTTCCTTTATCTGTTGCGAAAGAGTAACATCAGGCCTCAAGAGTGACATGTTAACATGTACCATACTGCACAGATAGCTCAGTGTAAAAGAGTAAACCAGTCTTCCAGATTAGCCACTCTGGGATTTTTCTGAGGGGCTTGTATCAGAAATAAGGATGATATGGAAAGAAATGGGCAAACTTACTTGTAATGGTGGTTTTTGCCCTAATGACTTATATAGGTATATACATATGCAGCAAAACACATGCATTTGTGCACACAACTAAGTAGGCACCATGGTCTGAGGAGTGTTTCTCACTTTATATACAGTTGCTTCTCAGCAGAAAGCAAAATGAGTCAGTAATTTCTGCTATTGCTCTCTGTGCATAAATTAAATCATCTTTCTATCCTGCTTTTCCCTCTTCTTGCCTGAAATATTCAGTGACGTCATTTCAATACCCAGATGATTAATCTAATCATTAGAAATTACTAAATTTTTTTTTGCCTGACACACAATGTTTGAGTGATTGTCACATCAAATTCCAGTTATTATCCAAGTACACATCACCAACGCTACTCCAAAATAACTCAAAACTGAAAGAGTGTGGTGTCAGTAGTTTTTTTGGTTGGTTGAAGAAGATAGGGGAAAAGAGCATACACCAAGCTACTAACACAATACTACTTTTCCCACAAAATTTCACAGAATTTGCATATCCTGATGATATGTAGATGTTCTCCCAATTTGTGCATCCTCTTTGATGAAAATGAAAGCAAAAGTTTTAAATTCTTTTTCCCCATGCATTTTGCTGAAAATCTGATTGTGGCATTGAAATCCTTACAAAGGTGAGAATACAGACTGGAAAAGTATTTGAATTTAATTAGTTAGAGCAAAAGTCTTCTTTTAAATTTTACCAACGAAGATGTTAAGGAACAAATAGTTAAGTGCCTGAGCTTTTAGAAGAAAATGTTCAAAAAGTGCATAATATATTTGCTTGCAGATTTAGTCTTATTGGAGCTCATTCAATTTTCTACCAGAAAAATCAGTGACATAGGTTGTTTTGTTATTGGATAGTCAAGGTGATTATTTTACACCTGCAAACTAATAATAGTTGTGGGACTATGGAATATATTGTGACTAATACCTGAGTAATAAAAATATCTGAAATTCAGATATTCTCAGAACAGCTGGTTAACCAGCCTTGGTTCAGGACTCCAGTCAAAATTCCTTGAAAGAAGAGAAGAGAATACCACAACACATTAAGAGTGTTACTTTCCTCTGGTCTGGAATCTCCTACCAAACTGAGGCCTGAGCCTTTTCCTTTGATGGTGTTCATGGGTGAATGCATGAAGTGGACATAATTCAACAGATTCTCAGCACAAGTGCTACAGATTTTTAGATTTGTCTGGAGGCAAATTAAAATTCTGTTAAAACCCCTGAGACTAAATCATTAAGCTCTGAAATAACCCGGGGAATTTGAGAGAAAACTACAGTCCCCAGGCTGTGTTCTGTACACAGTTTGATAGTGCAGAATTCATGGGTCAGATGACAGTCTCCTTGCTCCTGGTTGTCTGAAGGGAAAAGGTAGTGAGAGAATCAGGTGACAAAGAAGATGTAGAGGATGCAGAAGAGGAACAGAACAGATGGGCGTGGGAGACAAAATGCGGCGCAAAAGTGACAGCACAATCATTGCATTCTAGGCAACTAAAAATACACAAATACTTTCATATTTGTTTCCCCTGCTGCAGTTGCCAGAAAGATGTCACATTATCACAAGTAAAAGGTGAGGTGGCACATGCAAAGAGAAGTCACGATGAGTGAGATGCACCAGGCACTTTCTTCTTTAAATGATGCTCCCACCTCTGAAAGCCAGAAGGCCTGTGGCTTTGGAATTTTGTGACTCTGTACGGGAAAGGAATTGTTCCAGTTCCTTTGTGATGTTTCAAGTGTGTTAGTAAATTGCCTTGGACATGATCAGCTGTAATAAGATATAGGGGCAAAAAAAGAATAATTTCTAAGATATGAGCTATTTAAGGTCTTCAGGGTAAAATCTTACACATCAGGAACTGTAAAGTAACAAATGAAAAGTTTTAGTTTATGAACAGAATCATTGCATATGCCAAAAATTAGTTCTTCTTTATAGCTACATTAATAGTTTTTATAAAACAACTCAGATGCAAATTGCTTTATTCAGAGGTTTGAAAAGCCATCAGACAAATGGGGAATGCACCAGTGCTTTCTCTCAATCCTCAGCTATACTTCATATTGACCAAATACACAGTCTGAAAAGTGCCACAACTTCAGCATGCTCTGAAAGAAATACAATTTTCTTCTCATTCCTCTATAAATAGATTAGACTAGACCACCATAGAAAGAACTGAGTGTATAGCTGAGGTAAATTTACATTAGCTAAAATTAATCAAAGACTACACCCTCAGTTTGCTGAGATCATGAAGCAAGCTTTTGTGTTTTGTATTTTCCCTGAACCAGCTAAAAACATTTTCCTAGTTTGTATGTTGTACTGGCTGCCTGGATTTCTCAGCTTAGGATCAAAAGTTCTTTGCCCTTGGTCTATCTTCCCTTTATTTTAAAGGAAAAAAAAATAAGGACACTGACAGAAGCAGTGAAAAAATCCATCATAATGTAATGGTTGTTTTATTATAGCTGAGGTATTTTAAGGACACAAGTAAGAGAAGCTCCATAGAAAGAGATAGCATCTTTTACTGGATCAACAAATACAGCTGGAAGGGTATACAGATCTGGATACATGAATGCCCTCCTGCAAGTTTAAAATGGAAACAGCTAGCTGGTCTGAAATATTTATTTATAAATATAACATACATATTAAAAAGTATTACATTATAGAAAGTTTAAATTTTAACAAAAAATTATATCATTTTTAAAAATAAGGACAAATATTCTGGATATCTTGATAGCTAAAGGATACATAATTTTATCTAATTTAAGTAAATTTAAGACAGTTTTACTGTGTTTAGATCTGTGTTTAGATTTTTTTTTTACTGTGTTTAGATTTTTGATTTCTGATGTTTCACTCTACAAGTTTAAGCTGCCTCATTTAACAGAGCATATTTGGTCTCCTTTCAGCTACAATATGGCAGAAATAAAAGGGACATGTGTTAGTCCATAGCTTTTCTCATGGAAAACTTTCTCTCTCAAATATGTTTGGGGAGAAGATTCTATGGCTTTCTTATCATATCACACATTTTTGAGTGCTATATGCTGCTTTCTTTTGGTGTCAGATTAATCAGTATTTATTTCCTTTTCCTTTGCCCTCAACATCACAGCCAATTCTGGGGAAAACATATATGCTTTCCAAAGGTTATTATTTACAGAGATTGAGATACTATCTTGTCCAGGTTTTTGGCCAGGATGAAGTTGATTTTTCTTGCAGAACCTGTGAGGGAGTGGAGCCTGAAGCCATGTGGGCTTTTCTGGGTTGTTATCCTATACAAGCTCACCTCACTACTCAGGGGTGGAAGTAAGGGATTCTACTTCCAAGAAGAAGGTGGGGGTGGCTCACAGTTGGAGAAGAAAGTGTGGAGCACAGAGGGTCTGTCCACCACTAGTTTTCAGTGATCAGAGCTTGTGAACAGTTTTGCTTTTATACACTTTTGCTGCAGCTACTGTTTGTTTTTCTGTTCTCATTGCTGTTTCCAGGAAATTGTTCTTATCTCAACCTGTGAGCTCTGCCTTTGGACTCTCCCACCAGAGACCAGGGGAGGGGAAGGACAGCCCTCACTGGCGCCTAAGGTGGGGCTGTGCTTCCACCCCTGGTACAGTTGGTTCTGGGTGTGCTGCACACCCCTCTGGTGAAACCACAGCACATCTAAAAATAGGTCTGACACAATCTAAATGCAGAAGATGCAATCTGCTCTCAAGAGGCAGCAAGCAATTGTAGCCCAGTAAATGCGATTTTTACCATGACTAGCAAAAAGTTGTAGTCCTTTTGTTGCTCTGGTCTTAAGGCTCGTCTTGGTTAGCTGTGGCTGCAGCTGGGTTCAGTCTGGTTTGACAGCTGTGGGCTCTCCAGTTTTAACTTTTCTTTGCCCCTCAGTGGTGCTGTCCTGACCAAGGCAGGAGTCAGCAGATGACACACAGCAGCCCAGGTGCAGAGCTGAGGCTGGGGGAGTCCTTTGTGCCACATTTTGGCTATAGATCAGAGCCTCTGAGAAGGAAGTGGGGGCTATGAGGGGAAAAAAAAAATAGTAGTCCTCGGTGGAAGATCAAGGAGAAAAATTCCCTGAAATTCCCTGTCAATATCTTCATATTGCTTCCAACAAAGACCTCTGGTGCTTATTGCTATACTATCCTATTCCCCCCTACTTTCTCTAGGAAGACTGAAACCATCACCCTTGGGATGCAAAGGGATACAAGAAGGGTGAGCTCCACACCACAAAAATAAACACTAGGAAAGGTGGGGTTTTGTTGGCTTTGTTTGTTTGTGGTTTTGTGGCTTTTTGTTTGTACGGGTTTTTTGTTTTGTTTTGTTTTGGGGTTTTTTTTCAATTTTATTTGTATTATTAGAATTTTCCGTTTTAATTAAATAAGCCATGTTGTTAAATCTGCTAAAACAGATTGTTCTCATTGCACACTAACATTTTAGCCTATGCATGCTTTTTTTGTTTCCTTTTGCACACAGCAAGATTTTGAACCTAAAAATGAAAAGCAGATTCAAATATACAATAGAACAAAATACCGCTTTTGCATTCTGCATAATTGGAAAATAATTCCTAGATTTAGCCAAATAGATCTTTGAAAAGGAGAAGGTAGAGAAAGTCACTAGGACTTAAGAACTAAATATTGTTGTGGAAAATCTGTGGGCTGGGCTTTTATTTGACCTTTCAGCAGATACCAGCTGTACCTCAGTTTCTGGGCCTGTGATTGTAACACATATGTAATGCTTCAGTTCTCAGCCTTCTAGGTAAAATCCAGCACAATTTTTTTCATAAAGATATTAATAATAATCAGCTTTGTAATGGGGATGAAGTAAATGCATTCTGTTTTGCTGGTGGTTTTTCCCATTCAAGAAAGATTTTTCATCAATTTTCAATAGCTATGGCGGAGAAGAAACTTATAGGCAAAATTTTAAATATAAAAAGGATTAAATAATGAAGACATTATTAAGAATGCAGTATTAGTAAAGTTTCATCTTGCACACTCCCAAAATGTGAGGACAATCTTGATTTTTGTATATGGTACTTTAATGTGTTTAAAGGCAAATACTTGCAGACTGTGCTGACAAGCTGGGAAATTTTAGCCTGGCAAACAACAACCTTGAAATGAATTTGAATGTTCACAGTGGATAATGAGCTAAATGGGAGTTCCCAAAAGAGAGAGTTAGAAGTATAAAGAGGGAATTTTTTTTTTTAAATTAAGGGGCAATCTGATCTTACTATAGGTGCAAGCACCCATATGGAATGCAGTGCTCTTGGTTGTAGTTGAAATTGGAGAAAGTTTGTAGAAAATACAGGAGAATGATTCAAAGATTTGGAAACAGGCCCCCTTGAGGGTTTTAATCTGTTTATCAAAGACATAAAAGAGATAAATTTAAGGAGGATGGTGTACATGCTTGCATGTGTGGGTGAATGACTGTCGTGCATCCTGGAAGTATCTCCTGGCAAACAAAACTTTGATCAAGGGTTCTCTAATATAGTAGACAAAAGTGTAACAAAATTCAATGGCTGGAAGATGAAGCAAGACAAATTTAGAGTGATAGAATAAGGCTCCAATGTCTAACAGCGAAGATAATTAACTAGTGAGTACTATGATGAAATTGTGGTTGGTTTTCTGTGGAAATTTTAACTAAGACTCAACATAATTTTCTCACCACACTCTTTTAATTCTGTGGAAATTGCTTCTAGTAAATCCTGTAACCTTTGTCATTTGACAGGTCAGCTTAGATGAGGATGATAATTTTTTCCTGGTTTTGCCATTGATGTTGAAAATTCTTTTATCTCATGTTCTCATTTTTTATATACCAATATTTTATTTTAACATTTGCCTTCTAAACTCCCTGTCCCTGGACACAGGCCCTACTTTCCCTCTGTGGCCTTCACTCTTTTCTCTTGGGCCCTTCACATTGCAGACTCCTGTTCACATAAGTATTTTGAGTCTTTGGCTCACTACCTCACTGAAAGTAAGTCAGTGGATTCAAACTGTAAGAGGTCAATAATTGCATATCTATATATTAGGGACCTGAGAGTAGGCTAGAAGTGATTAGAAAAATTATTTCCATGTGTAAAGGTTTTATGGCTTTGGGTTTGTGAATTCCCTTGTTATTTTGCCAGGGGTTTGTCTCTGGAACCTCTGTCTCTAGTAGTCCCCAGTGAGACAGAAAAATGTCAATGAATTAGGTTTTTTTATTTAACACTCTTAGAATGGTCCTGTTTTAAAAAGAAAGTAAACCTTTACTACAGCAAAAATGCTGCTCTGATATAAGTTTTCTGAACAGTAAGTGGATGAAGATCCAAATTAGGTTTTCACTGTGTCAGGTGCAATAGTAGCAACCAAACAAAAGCATTGCATAGCCTTAGGTCTGACAGTCTGTTAAGTGAATTTGTATGCACACAAGAAGAAGTGTCTTTTTGAAACATGAAGATGCCCAAGAGAGAGACTCTGGAAAGGTTTTACAGCCATTTAATAGTTCAAGACATTATTTGTTCAATAACAAAAGAAAAAGGCTTAGAGAGCAATCAGATTTTCATGGAAAAAAGCTAGGCTCTTGTCCTGAGGGGAGAAAGGATCATAGGCAGTGATTTTTGTGTGTGTCAGGAAGGGATGCAAAAAAATGGTTTGACAGCTGGAGAAGCAAGAGAAGAGCTGCTCATTCTATCTCATTTATTTTGTATGCTTTTATACTCCATTTTATCTGAATGAGATTTCTAGCTCTTTTCTCCCCTCTCTAATGAATGTTTCATTCTCTTTTTACACTGCTCTTAGCACAAAAAAACCCCATTCTTCTTCATGTTCCCACTCAGTACTTTTCCCGTCCTACACCCCTCTCAATACTGAATGACAACAGCTCCCTAACTTTCTAATAAGGATGCAAGTGCATTCTGATTTTGGTCACTTTTGTGTCCACATGGCTGCTATAGTCTCCCCTGTAGTCCATGTGATTTACCAGCTGTGCCGAATCTAGTGAAAGCTGTTTACAAGCATGAACATCCACTCCTCTGCCCTGAAGGAAATGGCACTTGTCAGCAAATGAAACTAGCTAAGAGACCCCCTAGTAGTGTAAACACTGCCTCAAATTCCCAAAGGACTTTAAATATACTTGGCTCTCCAGTTTGGTTCTTTCATGCTTTTGTTTTGTTTCTGCTCTTCAAAAGTGCACTAAGAAATCTATCTGAAGATGTGCCCAAGTGATAATTTTCTGGCCAGATATTTTTCACTGGGAAAAATATCTCAAAAAGACAACTCCAAGAATTATAGCAGTGCCAATACAAGGGGACAGATACTAATCTCCAAGCTACCTTGCAGTTTAACTATTTCTTCCACCTTAGAATTTTCTGGTTTTGAAGGAAATTGAAGGGACAAGATGATGAAACACTACTAGTTTTGAATGAGACAGGGCAACCTTCTTTATTTCTTCAGCCACAAGGTTGCAGTAAGGGCTAAAAGTGTCACTTATTTACTTATGTCCCCTATGACTGTGAAAAAACCTCACATAACCCTAAGCAGAACAGTGTGCCTCCCCTGAAAAGAACATCTATCTAACTGTAGCAATGCTTACTTTATGTTTTTAGTAGTTTAGTCTGTTCAGGAGTTGGCTTAAGCCAAATGGTTGAACTGAATCTAAGCTGCTGCCCTGGGGTTGTTGTATACCATCAAAAACTTCTGAGTGTAACAAATGATATTTTTGCATGTGGGAGGATGATAGAACCAAAAGCATAGTTTACTTTTGTCAGGGACTGGGACAATACTTGTGGCATAATGTTTTGTTGGCCTGGCAAAAAATTCTGAGCATCGGCCTCTTAAATGTCACAGAGTTTTTGTAGGAAAGATTTTTATTAGGAAATGTCAAAGCAAATATCTAGGCATAGAATGGCTCAAAGCTGCCTGTCATAGATACAATATTGATGGATTCTTGGCTGTATCTTTTGTTAAGAAAATGAGAATACTGGCTTCATGAATTCTGGTTACATGTCTAAATGCAAGAGCTGCCCACGCAAAACCTGTGTTGGAACTTTCTAAGCTGACATGGTCGATAGAAGTGAGAAGTTCTGATTCAAAATAAAGAATCAGGACATCTGTTTCAAGTTTCATGCTTTTGGGGGAAAATGATGGAGGGGGAACACATTACTTTAATGTCACAAATACTGATCAATTTATTTCAAACTTTACTTTGATGATAAAGATACAAAGTGAAATACTAAAGTATTTGCCACTTTTCCCCAAATGCAAATATAGATATATCTTAACCCTTTCTTTCAAACTTAAACTTTATCATTCATCAGTATGATTGAGGCATACAAAGCAGAACTCGGGAATAAGAAGGAACAATTCTTCTGGAAGGTTATATTGAGAATAAATATTTGGACTACATGACCATTGCAGTTCCTTTCCAACTGTAATATTCTAATACAGTTGAGTACCAGCATAAATACTGATAAAACTGCTTAACTGTGCATAGGTTTCTGAAGACAGAAGTGTATTTTCTAACCCTGTTTTCTATTTGGCCCTTTGGCATCTGTGCCACCAGTGATATAAAATTCTGAAGCAATAACTTGAATATCAGCTTTTATCCTACTAAATTACAAGGTCAGCCAATCAGCATTTTTTTTCACTCGGCTGCCATCCTCCTGATAATCTTCTTGCAAAGCATTCTCATGAAAAACTTCAAATGACACTGTAGAGATGTTTTATACAGCATATTTTATAAAATCAAACTCTGAGCAAAATTGTGTACAGAAAACGATTTTCATGCTTTTCAAAATATGGATTTAACATTATATCACAGAAAAACACACTTAGAATCCAAGAAAAAAAACCAAGGATATAATTCTCAGTTCTGACTGAGATTCTTCTATTCTTCTTGAGTAACCTTAGTTTAACCTGTTGCACATTATTGATTTTTTCCAAATGGAAAGGTAGTTATCTCTTTATTACCTATATTTATGTTAGCAAAAATGCTTTTACAATCCTCCAGAACAAGTGTAGGGAGAAGATCCTAGCTTTTCTCTTCTTAATTTTTTTCCCAGTTGTTTTTCTGAGAATTTTTAATGAACAGATTCTCTCAGGACTTTCTGGAATTCCATTTAAAAGTTTTGCACAAGCAGAATACAGTAAATTTTCATGACTATGTTCATCAAATATATATGGCTGCTTAGCCGGTCAGCAATATTCAGCCTACATTGTAAATAAAAGAAACAGTTGTGGCATAGCTGGCGTGCAGTACTCTAATTAAAAGCTGTGACCAGTAATTATGTGTATGACAAAATAAATGGCTGAGAAGCACCTTTTAACTTACCCAGCCAAGTGCTGCACTGCCATGTTACTCAGCAGCTGTAACTGCTCTACCCTTCTTACTCCTAGCATATTTTTTCTTGAGATAGATAAAAGATCATAGTTTTCAAAAATGGGCTATGCAACTTAGGTACTGGGTTGGGTTGACCTTGATTGGCTGCAAGAAACCCATCCAAGATAGTCTTTAAGTCTCCTTTCTCAAGAGAATGAAGAAGGAAAACAAAATGAAAAAGCCCGTGGGTCAAGATAATGATCCCTTACCTAGTACAGTCAAGGCCAGAAGAGGCTAGGCATGGGGAGGATAAATTTAATTTATTGCTAAATAAAATAGATTTGAATAGTGAGAACCAAAAAGAATTTAAAACACCTTCCTCCCTCCCTGTTTTCCCAGGCTCAAACTCACTCCTTCATTCCTACTCTTCTACTTCCCCCTCTAAGGTAGCACAGTTGGGAGAGTGAATGGGGTCTGTGGACAGTCCAGAATGGTTCCTCTCTGCTGCTCCTTCTTCCTTGCACTTTTTCAGCAGGACTCACCTCAGGCTGCAGAGAATTCCCTGCTCCAGCACCTGGAGCACCTCCTCACCCTTGTTTCAGCTCAGTGTCTCTGGGGCTGTCTGTCTCATGGGGGTTTTTCTCATTCATCACCCTCACCGCTGCTATGCCGTGTTTTGCCCTTCCTTAAATACTCTTCCCAGAGGTGCCACCATGTTGGCTGAGCAGCAAGATACACCCAGCAAGGACTGCATTGGAGCCAGCTGGAAACACATGGAACTGTCTGGGGTGGGCTGTGTGCAGTCTGGGGCAGCCTCTTCTCACAGGAATCACCCCTACAACCATCCTGCTGCCACCACTTTGACACCAGTTCCCCATGGATGCACAAAAGTGTCAGTAAACTGTCACCTCTGTCCAAAAAGACATGATGTTTCGAGCTTAATAAATACCTTTACTAGAGGGAAAGGCTAATTTTTAAAGAAGAGACATTGGGAAAATACTAGAAAAAAAGAAATGTCAATTTTACGTATCAAAAGCCACATCATCGTAGGAGGCACAAGTGAATCTAAATAAGGATTCTGTTTTGGCATATTTAAAGTTTATTAAACCTGTGATTTCTTGAAAAAGTCAGACTTTTCCCTCCTCTCTCTCTACTCAGTTTAAATGTTAATTTGATAAATATCAGTCTTCAGCAAAAGCTATAGGAGAGTGTCATGATGAGTAATCTCACATTTCCTCTAGCATTTCATTTATCATTCAGGTGAGTTTAATTAAAGCCAAATGACAATTTCAGTGAAAAAAATAACATGTGTGATTATTTCTAAGTTGGGAAATGCTTGAACTATCATAGCAAATCTTCTCTCTAGTATTTCTCAAAATCTGCTACATGTTTTCTCTCCCTCTTTTGGATTTGTGCTTTTATTGGAGATTCTTCTCTGCCCCAAATGTGTACTTAGGTTAGAGAGGCCACAGAAACAAAACTCACTCTTTAAGAGACTTCACTTTTTTTTCTTTGCTGCAGTGTACAGAATGTTCCCAAAGTGAGCTGCAAGTTCATGTTTGTGTGGTTGCAAAGAGTACACTAACCACACTGCGCCGGCATATCTAATTCATACCCCAACTGATAATTTACTAAATTTTTGTAACTTGATTGCATTTAATTAGTGTAAAAGGAGCATCAGTTCTGATAGGTCTATTTATTCTTCACCTTATGAAGTAGATTCAGGTAAAACCATGCCACAAGTAACAAAAAGTTTCTCTAATTCTATGTAGATTAGACAAATACTGTAGTTTTACATCCTGTTGTGACTTTTTCTGAGCCATCCTAATTTCCAAAACTTGAGAATTATGTCCCAAATGGCTCCAACAAGGATATACAACTCAGTAACATGCTGCTGTGCTGTTTTCTTTGGGAGTGGTATGGTACTTTGCAGTGAGTTGGTGGGGCAGAGCAATGAAGATTGTGGGAGCTTATCTGATCTTTCCCTTTGAGATTTTTCTGAAAGAATTAAAAAGAGTCAATCCTTAATATTAATTCAAAATGGGCAATCACTCTTGTCATTCTGTCTCTTGTTGAAGGAGCTTTTCTTGAGAACAGTCATTAACAGGTCAGGAGATTTTAAATTGCCCCCTCAAATCTGTATTACATCATTAGAAGAGCTTTCAGTAATTTGGGATTACTGTGGTAAAAAAATTCTCTACCTGTCCATCATGAAAAGCTTTGCAGTAAAGTTGTACAGCTGTATTTTGCAAATGTACAGTAGGGAAAGAATTCAAGAATACTTCAATCAGAAGCCTTTAAAAAATAAATGTCAAAATTCCATTTCTCATATTAATAATTTATGTAGGGCTTTGTATTTAAAGATTACATTTATTTAGTTTTGGTCTGCTGCATGACTTTGCTAACTCCCACACTTATGCAAATTTTATCCATGGGATGCAAAATATAGCTCTCATGCATATGTTACCCATTGTTCCTGATCTACTTCTATATAAAATGCATTTGCTAAACAGTAGGACAAGCTTTAGAGTAATGATGTTGATCAAATAAAAATTTCAAGTACAAAATGAAATGTGACACTTTATAATGGTCTTTGATTTGAAATATGTCCAGATTGGCATTGCATTTACTTTCATAATGACTTTTTTTTAATAAAATCAACCAAAGGCTGAAGTTTGTAGAGGGAGAAGTTCCCTTTTTAAGCAAAATATAAAAACCTGAAAAGTTTTTTTACCTATGGGAAAATACCATAAAATGATTTTACAAAAAGCAATAGTGGCCTTCACAAAAGGCCTCTATTATGAGGACACAATGTTTATCCATCTATAAAGAAGAGTCTGCCATCCTGAAATCAATTCTTTGCAATAATACTCTGCCATTTTCCACTATAAAGACTAAGTTTTATGTGCGGCCTAGAGAGACAAATGGCAATAATTATCCTTTTAAATGTATCATAATTAGGTGTAAGATATGTGAAATGTACAAATGTAATGTATTCCAGAATTACAGTAAATGTTATAATTTTGAATACACTGAGTAATGAGAATGCTACTGCCACTTGGGAGGCATTACTTTTTTTAAAAAATAGTGTGAAATAAATTTATTCTATTTGTAAATCCAAGAAAGATTAATTTGTTTTTTAATTCAGATCTCTCAGTAATCATCTTTTACCATAGAGATAAATACTATTCAGCTGTCTGGATTTTACAGGATGTTGATTGGTTAGGCTTCCTAGTTTATTTGGAGTTTAGTTGGCTTTTTGTAAAGGACAGGTTTGGTAATTGCAATTTATTGTTAGAACTATTGTTTCATGATCAATACTTGTGTACTTGAAGTGGTAACTTCTTAAGATGCAACAGGAATTCAATTGCCATCAAGCTTGTGTGACCAGCTACAAGAGTTGTGAAAGAGTGCTTGTTAAATGAGACAGTGGATTTTCCTGCAAAGAGGGAGATATTCTACATTAAAGTGAGAACCATAGCTAATAAGCTGAGCAGAACTTTTCTTTGGGGTTCTAAATATTGAGATTTGCTTGAGCCTGTAAAGTTCTTCCTATGGTGGCACCCCAGGAAGCATACCACAAGGTAAGAAAATGACATTTTAGGGTGGAAAGGTTTCCTGTCACAGAAGGAAATGAAAATATTAATTCTGCAAGTAATGTATGATCTGAATCTCACATCCACCACTAGTGAGGGGTGCAATATACATAACAGCTTCACAGATACACTTAAAATGTGATTAATTCAAAGAGAGTCTTCTGTGATTCTTGGAGAAAGATATAAAAATGCCTTGTACTGCTTGATTTATTAATTTGAGTAACTTTGAAGTGTTGCACAAGACTTTCACTCTGCTTCCTGAATCAAGTTATTTTATTTCATAAACACCAATAGAATTTGCAGTGCTGCTGCAAACAGGAGTGGGATTTCCCAGCTGGCAGATGGTCCACCACGATTCAAAACACAAGCAGAGCAATATGAATGGAATATCTCACACAACTGAATGTTGTCATTTAAAGACTCCTACTTAGCAATAGAATTAAATACCTAATATTGAAGTCTCTTGAATATTTAGCTTTGGAATATGTTAATAAAAATAAAATACTAAAATTTCATTGAAAAGAATTATCTCTATGATCTATATGCCTCGAGCCAAATGTGATTCGTGGTTATATCTGCAAAATAATTTTTAAGACAATGGTGTAATAAGGATATAATTGAAACATCAGTTGAATGATTTTTAAATAGTCAAAGTTCAAGTCAGATGTATTTTTGAAAGAATTTTAATCTGAACAGCCTTTTTTTAAACTGAATAATGTCTTAGAACTTTTGATTTTTTTTTTTAATTTTTTTCCAAACAGTTTTGTTTTTGCTAATTAAGTAAGAAAAGTTATTCTTGTTGGACAAAAAAGAAATAGGTGGAATTTTTAATGAAAATAATGTGATTTAATTCTACTTTCAGAAGCAAATTGAGTCACAGAATTTCAGAAGGCGCTGAGCAAACACAAGAGTTACTAAGAAGAAATTAGTATGATAAAAGAAATAGTCAAACAAAGCAGAAATCGATGACTCTTGCCCTGGCTAGTTATCAGTAAGTCAGTCTTGAGTAAGCATAGAATTTGATCAAAGCTGCAGTTTTAATATTGTTAGCACGAGTAAAGCTCCATTTTCAATCCTGCTTTTTTTCTTTTTTTAAGGTTTAAGAATATATGTAATTCTGAAATAAGATCAAGTCATGTCCCATCAAAGCAAAAAAACTACAAAACCACCAAATTCACATAGTGAACATCTGAGGCAATGTTAGAGCTCTCAGGTGACACGTAAGAAAAATTCTACCCGGCAGTGTTAGATGAAGAGTCCTTAAATTGGAGTTCAATCACACCAAGGATGTGAATTCCCGGATGACTGGGATAACTGGGATACTGCTTACTCCAGCATGAGACACTTTCACTGTCTCCTGTTGGAGCCATTTCATTTTGGGTAGATAACGCATTTTCTTTGGTAGAGAGATTTTTATGTTGTTCTCTAGCATACCTAATCATTAGACTATGAAGTTACTCTCCCTTTCCACCTCTCTTTGTGTCCAAATGCAGTTATAATGTTTTATATAACATGAAAAGCCTCTGACCAGAGGGAGAGGGAGAGAAATACAGGTTGTCTCCACATAGATATTACCTAAAACTCCCATGGTAGTAGCTGAAGTTGCTGTCCTGAATAAATTTTCAAAATTTTGAACACACTTCCTATGTGGATTTAGCTCAAGTCCTGGAGATATTTCTTGCTTTCCTCCTACTTTGTTAGTACAGGAAAGTCTTTCTTTTTCCATATGGGGGAATATGTATTTGTGGAAGTATTTACTTCTGATAATTTCTAGTTTTCATGTAATTTTCAAGTGAAAAGACGTTGTGCTGGAAAATGCCCAACAAGCTCTAGTTATGTAGTTAATCTGAGATCAGATGTCTTCATATCTCTAATGAGATATTGCATAGCCTTGCCACTTTATTCAAGGGGAAAAAAATAAGGAATTTGTAACAACAGGAAGATTATCTTCATTCCTGTTCCTGAGTCACCATATAACTGTCTAAGCTTCATGTGGCAAAAGAAGCTGAGTATTTCTGAATGACTTTTTACAGTCCTAAACACAGATAAACTTCAATCTGGTTATTTTTAAAATGTAGTTTTTAACCTTTAATTTTTGTTTAAACATGGGCATGACATTACAGATTCACTGGGGAATACTTGCATGGTTTTGGGAAACTAGTACTTTTCACCAAAATAAATGCAGTGCTTTCCAGATCCAGAACACTGGTCTCTTAATACTCCAGAAAATAATAATGATTCCTTAAAAAGGTATTTTGTTCTATGAGAACATTTATGCTTTATCTTGTGGTTTCCTTATGTTGTTCTAGTGCTGTGTGCAATAAACTATAACCCCTATAAATATATAAGTAAATAAAAAGCTGTGGCATGGGAGCAGAAATTTAATTTAAGTTCTCTGTCTTAGTATCCAGTGTATTCCAAGAAAATATGCTTTTTAAAATTCATTATGTATTTCTGCTTTCTGTTTTAGTTGAAGTATTTGTACTATGCTCCTCTAGAAAAAAAAAAAAAAAACAAAAAAAGCTTTTAATTAAGAGTTGTTCTAAGTTAGTTGCCCAAGGGCAAGTAGCATTGTAGATGAAAGGTTGAAAGGTTCATTTTTTTATTTTTTTTTCAGTTAGGACAGTGATTTATTAATTTTTATGTTAACTTTCTGTTCTGTCCCTAGTGAGCTGAAAATGTTATTGGATATTTGACATTATATCAGGAGATAAGAATTGACCTTGGAACTCTATAGTGAATGTTTTTCTAGTAGAATATAGTACTGGACTACTACAAAGGCAGTTGGTAAGAGAAATCTTAAAAAAGTCCTTGGTTTATGTCCCTGCTTTTGAACCATCAGCACTTATAAATATACCTAACCCCAAAGTGCAGGCTTATGTTTTATGTAAGAGAATTGGTCTTTTAGAGGAGTATGTTAAGGGAAAGTGATGTGATTATCTGTTTTATGTGAGAGCTGTGCCTGTTTCAGAAGGCCATGCCTTGCCTTAAGTTTTTAAATACCAGAATTCTGTGCTTGTTTGTAAAATACAGGCTCATTTCTTTGAAAATGTATTTCTCTATTTTTTAACATCTGTGTTCAATTTCTCAATAATTTTGATTTTTATCAATATTTGAAATGGAGTTTCACTAAGCCTAATATGTGTGCAGAATTACTATCATTGCTAGAGTTCTCTTCACTTTCCCCCCATTCCAATCTCTCTCACCTACCTACTGTATCACACAAAGCAGTGTTGAAGTGTTGAGATAGCTTTTCAAGGACTAAAGTCTTTAAAGTTTAAAGAAAATCTTAAAAAGAAGACAATCAAGTGAAGAAAAAGAGACCAACAATAGATCACTGAAGCTTGAAGAACAATGAAATCCTCTGTTTCAGCTCTTATTTAAGTTATCACATCTGGCAAACTAATAGAAAAACAATGCTGTGTTTTCTGGGCTTTTTTTCCCATTTCTCTTGCTTTCTTTTGTAGGGACTAATCTAAACTTCTTTGCATTTTGCAATCTGCCAGTACCTACATGCTGCTGCACAGTTTATTAGAAAAAGAAGGATGTATATTGAATGCAGTAGGAGAGAGAGGACTTTGACTCCAAATTATGCAAATAAAGAACAACAACAATACAAAACCCAAAGCAATACCCCTACCTGCTCTGCTGCTTTCAGATGGCTGCCACATTATGCATGCAGTGGTGTCTTGGAAGCCAGAGCTGGTATTGCTACGGCAGAACTTTAAACTGTCTGCACAGTACAAAGAACTTTAAGGAAGCTGAGACATTGCTTCAGAGTGTCAAAGTATTTTAGGGCCTTTAAAAAAAAATCATTATTATTGTTATTATCATTGTGGTCCAGTATCTCTGTCCAGCATCTCCTCTCTGGAACAGGAAGAATTGCGGACTCTCTGGGGTTTGCTGATTGTGTTCAGCTGCAAACCAGAATAGATTCATGCAGCTAAAAGAGTGCTCATATTGTCATTGTGGCACTACTCCGTGTGAATAGTAATAAAGTTTTTTTTGTGATCCAAGTTTTCAGAGGTCCTTCTCACTCAAGTATTTGGCTTTGGTGAAAAAAAGAAGTCTAAATTGAGGCATCTAAAGGTCCTAAATTGACTGTGAGATGAGAGAGCGGATTGGCATGAGATTCAGCAGAGCATGGCTAAGGAAAAAAAGAGTGAGGCTGTTTGAGTCTGAAAGGATCAAAGTATTAAAAGTCTTTTGCATGAGATGTGCAGTCTTGTAATCGATATGATGTTTAACACAATGAACAAATACTTCAATACTGACAATATACATTCTAATTAGTTCAAGTGATAAAACATGCTATTATATTGTGAAACTGCTGGACCCTGAACAATTCTTTATGAACAAAAACTGCAAACAGAATGGTGTGTTAGTCTCATCTCACATATATGAGTAAGGATGTGAAAACCTTTGCTTAATTGAACTTCAAAATGGAACAATGGCTTAAATGGTATGTAAAATCTTAGCCATTAGAAAAACCCTGCTAAAGAAGCTATTTTTGTACTCTCAGTAATATCTACTCATGTCAACTGGCTCAGTCAGTAGAATTTCTCTTTACGTTTTTCTTACTATGTTCCTAAATTCCAACTTATAATTCTCATTAGGAGAAGGACATAGAGCCACAGCAGCAGGAATTATTCCAACTCTTTTGTGCTGCTCTACTTGTAAGAGAATAACACAGTGAAGGCAGGAAAAATGCAAACTTTCTCTCTTTTGAGGTGGAAAAGATATAGGGTGAGCATAAAAATAGAGAAAATAAACTCATAAGATTACTGAATAGATAATGATGTTACAGAGCTCTGTAGTGACATGGCACTTGCTATTGCTCTGTCTCTGTATTTTCTTGACAGCCAGCCCAGATTATTAGAGAGCAATGTAAACTATACTGCTGAAAAGGAATATTTCAGCTTAGAAATTCACAACCAACTTAATGCATCCTGCCTTGGTAAGAAGGCTGAAAATATAGTGTGGATATACACAATGTGATAACTGTTCTGTGCCAAACGGGTTTTACAAACAGCCCCACAAAGCCAGCACTTGGTGGAATCCTTTGAGTAAACACTATTTTTAGTACCTCCTACTCTCAGTTTTGTGTTTTCAAGCAGACCAGGGACATCATGGTCTAAACTGGGGGGGTAGGTGATTGTAAGGGAGCAGGAAAAATGAATTATTATAGATGGGGAATTTTGACTGAAAAGTGTGTGATTTGGTGTCAAAATAAATCCAGATTACCATGTCATTTCCCCAAATTAAGGGCCACTCTAACTTTCAGTGAAAAACATCTTTGAATCATGTAGCAGTTGATGGGACAGGCATGGAGTACTTGATGAAGTTGCAGTACTCCAGTTCCCGGGGCTGCTTACACTACACACTAATTCAGAAGTGTTTCTTTAATGTAAAATACACTTCAGAGTTGATTAAGATGTTTTCAGTCACATTTGCTGGCAACTTTTCCAGTCTGTCTAGTAACAATCCATCCCCTGGCATATTTCTGGAATGCTTGTAGAATGAGCAAAAGCCTATTGAACAGCAGACTTTTCCTGGGGAAAGCATTTCCACAGAGTGGGCTCATGAATGGCTTCAGTCTGGAGGAAAGAAGGGCTGTGCAAAGTCTACAGGGACTTGGGTCAGCTGGAACACACCACTTTCCAGAGATCATCCAGATCCACTGGGTTTACTCCTCTGGATTTTCTACCCACTGAGGCAGCAAGATCACATGAAGAGAGCCTGTACAGAGGGACAGCAATAGTCAGACATAGGCACCCAAGATGACATGCACTGGTTTTTGAATGGCTAAATTCATTTATAATATCATGAAGCATAGCTGAGGAAAGCTACAGAGAGGGAGAGACAGAGGATACGTCATATTTGAAGACTTTTTAGATGAAAAAAATCACTCTTAAGTTTGCTGGAACCAGGAAACAAATTAAAAAACAAACAGACAAAAATATAGATGTGTTGCTGTCTATGTCACTAATTCTTTTCACAGAATGACCAACTCACAAAATGGGCAAGTTTGGAAGGGAGCACAGTGGGTCATCTGGTCCAACCTCCCTGCTTAAGCAGGGTCATCCCAGAGTACAGCGCACAGGATTGTGCCCAGAAAGTTCTTGAATCCAGTGAGGGAGACTTCACAACCACTGACTGATAAATTATTACTCAGAACTGAGTAATTAAATGTTCAACATGGAGAGAGAGGGAGGTACTATTTTCCAGAAAAAACAAGAATGTTCAGAGAGAAAATGACACAGCTTTACAACCAGTTTTTCTTGAATTTAGAGAACACATAGGACTGTCTGGACTCAATGGTCCTTGAGGGTCCCTTCCAAGTCAGAATGTTCTGTGATTCTGCCTGCATTAAAGGTATAGAACTCCCCTGCAGCCCTCTGAAGGAAATGTGAAGGAGAGACTGAATTAGAAATTGGATGGTTGCAGCAAAAATAGTTTCTGCGTAGCAAATAAAGGTTTCAGTGAAGGTCAGGAGCTAAAACACTGTCACCTTTATCATGGGGCTGGATGGCTGTAAGTCATGGTGAGAACTTATCTGGCTAGGGACCATTGTGTAAGCATAGAAGAAACATAATGAAAGTATTTTTCTTTTCGTAAAACTGGATAATAACAGATTGACTTACAACTACCTAAGGTGACTCAGTGTGGGGGTGAGTATCCCCACATGTGCCACTGGAGACTGAGATGGGCTTCTCCATTGGTACCAAAACCTGAGGTCATGAGGTTTTGAGATAAGGATAGTAACTGGGAGAGGTAACTGACAAAACAAGTACAGAACAACTCAGAGAGTAGAATGATCATGGGGGTTTTTTGTAATTATGGTGAGGGGAAAAGGAGTGGATTTTGTCTAAATTGTCCATTTTTTTTATGTGTTGGTATGATGTTATTTTGATTTTTGATGGGAGAAATTTTCGTCTTACTTTGTTTGGTTGTTTTTGTTGATGTGAGTATTGGTTGTGTGATGAATGTGGATTTTAGTGATAATCCTTAAATATGTGATTCACAGAGGTGAGAGATGAAATGTATGGGGTTTGCATGGCCTGGTTCTGGTGGTGGGGGTGGGTCTACAGGTGTGGCTTCTGTGAGAAGGTGCCAGAAGCTTCCTTCATGTCCAGCAGAGCTAATCCCTGCTGTCTCCAAGAGGCATATGCCATGGTCAAGGCTGGAGCAATCAGAAATGATGGTAACACTTTGGTAATAACATATTTAAAAAGAAGAAAAACAAGCTTTTGTGCAGATATAATTGCAGCCAGAGAAGAGCAGGTTGAGAACATGTGAGAGGAATGGCCCTGCAGACAGCAGGGTCACTTGAGAAGGAAGGGCTGGAGTGCTGAGATTCCCCAGCAGCCCATGGTGCAGACCATGGTGAAGCAGCTGCACCCCTGCAGCCCATGGAGGATCACAGGGATGCAGAGGTCCCCCTGCAGCCCATGGAAGAGATGCATTCCAGAGCAGGCTGTTCCTGAAGGACCACACCCCATGAGGAGTGACCCATGTTGCAGAAGTTTGTGGAAAACTGTTGCCTGTGGGATGGCCTGTGTTTGATCTCAAACACTGGAGAAGTTTGTGGAGAACTGTCTCCTGTAGGATGGTGTCCCCTTGAAGAAGTTTGTGGAGAACTATCTCCTATGTGAGAGGCCCCATGGTAGAACAGGAGAAGGATTCCTCTCCCTGAGCAATAGCAGAAACAGCTCGTGAGGAACTGACCATAACCCCCATTCCTCATCTCCCTGCAGCTCTGGGGTAGGAGGTAGAGCAGGGAAGGAGGGAGGGGTGGAGGAAAGGTGTTTTTAAAGCTTTATTTTACTTCTTATTGTCCTGCTCTGATTTTGCTAGCAATAAATTCAATGAACATCAGTTTAGTGCTTCTCTTCAGAAACATTATGAATTTTCATTCCTTGTGAGCAGGACCTATATTCCTCACCAGTACTGTCCAATAAGTGGATACAGAGATGCTGCAGTGCTGCTTTTTTAATTTTTTTTTTTCAGAGCTTAAAAGCCAGTGAATAAATTTATTGCTTGAGGAAATTTTAAGTAAGTGAATATCATTACTGAAGATCACCATCAAGTTGCCAAGCTGAGGTACACGCAAAGGGAGCATGTGAAGTGAATAAACTTAGTGAACTAAAAAAAGAAGTGCTTTCTTAAGCAGAAAAATATTTCTCAGTGAAGTACATATTTCAACTCACTAGCTTTGATGATCAGTGAATATGTAACACAGACTTCAGTGATAATGACTCCTCCATTAGGGTACAGTTGATCAACTTTAGCTGAATTCCCACTAGCAGAAAATAAAGCCCTGTACAGGGGCATAAGTAAGAAGAAGTGGGGAAAATTGTGTTATGCCTCTGGGTGGCACTAGGTATATTTAGGACTTTCTTGGTGGAGTTTAGAGATTACAGTTCAAATTCTCTCATGCAGAAGTCAAGAATTCAGAGTCAATCTCCTATAGCTTAAGAAAACCATAGGCTATTCAGGTCAAAAAGGAGCCAATTTCCCTTTGAATTTTGCTCTGAATATTTTGTTTCATTTTTTTCCAAATTTAGCTACTTGATGAATTAAGTTCAAATTGTCTATTATTTTGTGCATTTTAACTAATATACTATTAATTGCAAAACCTGTTTTTTGCTTGAAAGTTTGTGGTTTGATAAGAGAAGGGGAGAAACATATTGTTGTGAAAAGAAAAAAAAAATTGAAAATACACAATTTTCACAGTGAAAATTAACCCCCATAATTTTGGAGCCATCTTGCAGGTTTAAAGTACATGGATTCTATAATACTTGGAATACAGGATAGAATCTTGATTTTTTTGCAATTTCTAAAAGGAATTGATGATTTCAAGTTCTGTTTGTTCACAAGCCTTCTATCCCACATTTTAATTTTTTCCTTAACAAATGCTCAGTAGGTAAATATTCCAGCTGTTTTATTTGAATACTTAGAGGGGAAATAAGTTCTCATCTTGCTCTGTACAGTATTGTGAGAGTTATGTATGGTTTATTATAATAGAAAGGTGTGCATGGAGTGGGGCAGAAAGAAAAACGGTGGAAACAGGTGAAGGCAAAAATTGCAGAGGGGCTTGGGCTTATACTTTTACTTTTCACTGAACCAGCTTGGGCTTTGAATTCACATACTGCAGCATGAATTTCAATCAAAATCCTTGAAAGAAGGTGACTCCTTTAAAATACTGAAGGGCTCAAGGAATTTATTTCAGGTGCCAGTGATCTTATTTACATTTTCAAAAGCAAGAGTTCCAGTTGACTGGATTATTACATTGAGACCCTCAGAGCAAACACTTCACTAAGGATGGATCCATGTTCTCTTTCTACTTCCAAGAACACAGGCTCTATTTTTTGTAACAGACGGAAATATTTGTTACCAGGGAAATTTCAGGACCCAGAAGAGAGATTGAAGGACTGAGATTCTGTGTGTATGAAAAACAAACATTAAAGTGAAAGTTGCTCTCAGACTCTGAATCGTCTCAGGAAGAGATAAGACATTAGCAGAGTCAAAGTGGGTTACCCCTGACTTAATGACATCTCAGATGCTGTGAATTTGTTGTTTAAATGGTGAAACATTTGTGGATGAAATGAGCTAGAGAAATGTGCATCTTTTGCAACTTCGAGCTGTTAAATAAACATTCTCATGCACTTATCAACAAACTGTACTGCTTATTTCTCTGAGAAACCTCTATGAATGGACCAACATTTTATTGGATTTGATAATGAGTGCATAATACTGCCTGACTGCTGCAAAAATGCTCTCTAACTTGCTTGACAGCTATTCTTTATGAGGTACTAATTATTCAAAATCTCCAGCTGTTTTAATGGAACACTTGGGTCAGGTGGGTTTCCTGATTAAGTGAGATAAATAGTGTCATTTAGACCAGCCTGGTGCCAGAACCGGTGTACATGAATCATTTTGTAGTTGAAATAACCTGTGTGAAAATGTGCTGTGTACAAAAACCCAGCACAAATTTTATGTACTGTTCAAATTCCGTCCTGAAAAGAAAAGCATACATGATGAACCTCTAGGTCTTAAACTGTCTCAGTACAGAACTGTCTCCTTTGCATTTGGGAATGTTTAATTAACACTCACTGAGTTGTGGGTGGCTTTTTGTGCTTGTGTTCGTCAGAAACCCACTAAAACTGGTGAGATCACAGAGTCAAAATGCTTTCAAATAGTGTTCCCACCCTTGGGATTTCACTGTGTTGTAACATGACTGCTCTGCAGAGGTTTGCATTACACCCAGCTGATCATTACATCCTCAACCGATACTAGCCTGACAACCCATTGCATACTGACAAAACTTCTCAGTGTATCCAGTTCATACTTCAGTGCATTTAATGCATTAGGGGTCTTTGTGTCATGGCTGTGCCACGGAGTTGTGGGTTTAGTAGAAATGTTTTTAAGTTTTTGTTTGTTTTTTTTCTAGTTTAGAATAAAATAAGTAAATTGTACTCAAGTTTTCAAGCTGAAATCCTAAATTATGGCAACCTCAACTTGCTTCTGGAAAGAAATTATAGCTAAGAAACTTGTCTGGAGAAACCAGACTTGCAAGTTTCCAGCTTGCCAACAGCACACGGCAATGTGTGAGTGGCAGTGCTTACAGGGATAATGACACCCAGGCTTTTTCCCAGTTTGACTCTTACATTGTCCTTCAACACTATTCCCTAATCCTGTATTTCCTGAGATATTAACTACAATTTATTGTTTCTCATTTCCACATGCTGACCCGTTCCTTCCCTCACTAGAATAATGAATAACCTTTGGGGCTAGAAATAAGTATCTTTAACTACATTTCTTGACCTGGACATCCCCAGTGTTAAGGTCATAAACCTTTCCAATTTTAGTCTCTTGAAACCTTCACACAAGTATTCCACAGCTTTGATCTTATCACCAGGCTTCAGTCAAAGCTCCATGCACAACATGACTTGCCTGTCTACTAGTGACCACTCAAGTTCAAACATCCCTGACTTGGCTTTCCCAAAGTCTTTGTCTCCTTTAAAACTCCAACTTACTTAGAACAGGCTTTCTGAATTGAATACGCTACAGCTGAGCTAAAAGACAAGGTAAAAAAAAAATCCCCCAACCTCCCAACCCAACAAAAGTACAGAGAACCAAAACACCATAAGGTTTGCCTGTAGATATCACAGCCTTGATGTTATTTTAAATACTGAGGCCTTAAAACCCTAAAGATCCCAAATTCTGGGCTGAAAAAAAAGTATATGTGTGTTTTCATTTGAACACAAGCTGCTGCATCATCTTTGATTTATCTTTGAAACAGATGTGTTTTGAATTGAAGCTAGACTTCAAAGGAGAAAGTAAATGTTCAATAGGAAATATTTTTCTTATTCAAAGTAGAGTCTTAAAGTGTAAAGTTTGCTCTGAAAAGATAAAATTTTATTCTAAAAATTCCATTCCAAAGTTCAGAAACGGTTCAGAGCTTTAGCTCAGAAAAGTGCAGAAAATTACAGTAGTGAACCTTAGGCACATTTCTTCAAACGAACAAGTCTGGAGGGTTAAGCAGGAAGATATAATATCTGGCTGTTGTTATAATTATGTATCGTCATGATAGAAATGCCTGAACACCCTATTGACACAGTTTTTCAACCAGCTTGACTTAATTTCCCCAATGCAGATCCCAGAAATAGTCTGATCCTTCTTTTGTTCTTCAGCTCAAGCACTTTATATCCAAGCTCAGCTCCCTGATATTTTTGTCTTTGTGTCTAGATACTCACCCTTACACATATCCAGGCACATACTTATTTAGACATCTTGCTGAAACCTTCCCTCTTCAGTAAAGCCCTGGGCTAACTCCTACAGTTTTCCTCACATCCTCCCCACCAAGTGTGAGACTTCCTCTCGCCTGTCAGCTTTGCCCAACCGCTCCATGCCTTCAGCTTTGCTAGTGCTCCTTCCTGTTTCCTCTTTTCTACTTGTGCTTTTTACCAGCCCCTTTCTTGATGTCCCTTCCTTTATACTTCCTCAGCTATCCAGGCCCGTGCTCAGAGCTAATTAGGGCTTCCTACTTTGCTCTGTTCTCCCAAAAAACTTCCCAATCTTCCATTGGATGGAAGACATACTTCAGCAAGAAGCTTTTTTTACCAATAGTCCAGTCAATTATTTGTAAAAAAGGAAGTCTGCATTTCTCCTAAATTATGGTTTCCAGGCACACATCCTGTTTCCTGTTAATAAAGCTGGTATCCTGTGTGAGCAGTGAGCAGGGTCAGGGCTTCAAACATCAATGCCCCGTTCTAACTGTCTAGGACTCTGTTATGATCCAGCTGTATGATCATACATCTCGATGGACACAGAGAATGCTGAAAAATTTTTTCCCTGTGAATAGTCAGTTAGAAGAGATTTCTAACCACGTCCTTAATAATATCTGCTTCTGAATCCCTTTTGCATGTAGTCAAAAATTATGTCTATGTAATATTTGGAGACATCTATCTTGAGTTATTCAAGGTCAAGCTGACATATATAGTAGGGAAGTGATAGCATGTCTTATCTTTAACTTCACATCTTATTTATAGTACATTTCCTCCTTTTGTATCTTCACTGTGAAGGCAACAATGTTAGTGATAAAGAAGATAAAGAACTGGCAGGCATCTGCGTTTAACCATTCTGTCATTTAGACTGCTCTCAAGGTCTCTGTATAAATAAGCTTTTGTGAACTTGACCACCTTTCCTTTAGTATGTAAGAAAGAGTGATTTGTACTGAAATATGAATGGAAAGCTATATGCACATGGCTTTCTATTACTACATAAAATTGTAGTTAATATATGTATTATAAATGTAAAACCTATGTAAAACTATATACTGGTTATATTTATTATATATATAGACCTATGTGCTGTTCATCCCCACCCTGCAAAATGTTAAACCATTGTATAATTTTATTGTTGTCTATAAATACAGAAATAAAATGAGAATGATATTTTATATAAATCTGTGCTTTTTCCCCCCTTAAATATTAATAAAACAACCTGGACTGAAATAATTGTCTGAAAATAAATGAGTTTATATTAAGCCTTATGCATCATTTGAGGTTACAACATTCCAGCATACCAGACAATCAGTGAATTCATCTGACACCTCCCACGTCTGCTGGATGAACACCCCATTCTAACAAGGAGAAAAGGAACAATATAAAACCAACAAAACAGCAACTTCTAGATGTCTTGGAACAGTTTTTTTTTTGTTATTGATTTCATCATCTACCAGTGTTGTTTCCGTATCACAATGGTTCTTTACTTCTGGACTTATATGAAGTGGCCTGAATAGCATGACAGATTTCACTTGCAGGATAAAGATATTCACAGATGGGGCTTTTCTTTCCTTGCTGTTCAAATAAGATACCTGAACTTATTGCATCTTCTTTATCACTTCCCTGTTATCACTGTTGTGCATGATGATCTCAGGAAGAAGAAACTACAATATTCCAAGGTGTCAAAAGGCAGGCAGTTGTATCATAATTACTGTAAAGCAATTGAACTTGGCAGCGGCATTTTCTGTAGTGTTCTTTTGTCCTCCTCACCTCTTGCTTTTGTCCCTTAGCACTAATCTCTAGATGCTGGTGTGCTGGTGGCATAGAGAAGAAGCATGTTCACTGGCACCCTCCGGGGTGCCCTCACAAGCCTGAAGGCTGGTTCTGTGGATGTTTCTGGAGGGCACACTAGATCTAAGCTGTATGATTAGCCTCTTCCTTGCAAACTGGGGTCCAGTTCAACAGCCAGTGTTGAACATGCTTATTCCAAATGCTCATCCTCGTTCAGAGGCTGACCAACACAATGCATCCTTCTGAAAAGATAGACGGGTTTGGGTCTTGACCACTGAACGTTTCTCTGCCCATCCAAAGTGTATTATCAGAAGGGGACTGTAGTGTCTAATCCTAGCTCAGCACGTCTGCTTACACAGTGAGAGCAGAGAACAGCTAAGTGACAGATCCTTCGATAGCAGTCTGTCTGTGTGCTTGGGTCTTGTTCCCTGATTATCCTGAGGCTGAATTTAAACTTCTGTCCTTGAAGCTCCTAGGAGTCGATGATTTAGAGTATCTCAGAGCACTGTTTTAGTGAGACACTTCCTCTGTGAAGGCGTGGAGGGAAGAGTGGAGGAGTTATCCAGGCTGCCAGGCACCTACACAGAGTGGCTACTGGCTTACTCCCCATCACACAGCTCATATGTGGTCAGAGCTGCACAAAAGACTTCTGAAAAGGATAAAGTCTACACACAGAAAATTTTTTAGTTTAAACTAACAGAAGAAGATTAAACACTGAATTCCATTATGAGACCAGAGGCGAGAGTGACTTCAGGTGTCATCTATTTTATGATTGAAGTTAATATGCTTTTAAAAAAGTGAATCAAAGTAGTATTTCAATTTAAACTGTCTTGTGCAAGTGTCTCACTGACCTGAGAGATAACGAAATGTAAATGGTATTCAAGCCTCTTAATTGCCGCCAATAGCAATTCTTTTGTTACTCTGCAAGGAAAACGGTAGAGGCATCTCTTTTAGAGAATAAAGCCCCAGGTAAAAAAGCAGTAAGTACCTCATTAGCAACACTGAGCTACAAGTGTGCCTAAGATCCCACAGACTTCAAGCCAAGTGTTAAAATAGGTTGCACTGAATGGATGACTAAATTGTTCCAATGACAGTCTCTCTTTGATGAAAGGTGCCTAGAGCTACCCTTACTTAGGTTTGCCTACCGTGCCCATCTGTCTTTTACCATTCAATACAGTTCACTTCTCTCTCAATTCCGTATCTTCAAGGTATTTGAAAGTTGGGTATTAGAGATTATAAAATAATAGCTCTTGCAGTAGGCACTCACAGTTAGGAGACTGTTAAAGTGATTGGGTATTTATTTTAGTGAGTGTCACAGAGCACTAAAACAAATAAAACCCACATTAGTTGTGAGTTACTGAAGGAGATGTTCTGAGCCATTGAAACTGGGTGAGTCAAGCCTAGGAAATTTAAAATATCCTTTGTGTGCTGGCAGATATATATACACATATATATATATAAAACGTTTTAGATATACTCTAAGCCAAACTGCAGGCATTTCCTTTTCATCTTCTGTATACTTAATAACTCCATGAAAAGCATTGAATGCCATGATTGAGAGATGACATAAAAGTGCCTGGCCAGTTCCTGCTTGCTTGGCTCACGCAATTAGGTAGTGCCTGCATCAGTAAATCAGACGATGCTTTTTCCAGCACTTAGATGAACTGATTTCTCAGCTGCCTTCAGCAACCAAATGAGAGCACTTTTAGGTGTTTTAGGTACCTCAAAAATGCTCTAAAGTAAAAAAAAAAAAAAAAAAAAAGCAAAGCACTTGCCTGAAACAGCCACCTCCTTTTTTTTGTAGATAAAACATATCATACAAATGGGTGGTGGATGGAAAGGTAACTTGTCAGTCCAGCACAGATATCACTGGAGCCAAGTAGATTCCCAATTCTCACAGTGAATTTTCAAGGCACAAGTATAGTGCCAATAAAAAAGGTGCATAAATTGAGTCATAAATATATATTTTAAAGTAGAATGTTAAATAAAATCACAATTAAGTAAAATCCAAGAGCTAGTTTCCAAATAAGCAAAAAAACCCTACTGTAGAAAAAAAAAAAGGAAGTTTGTGTTTGATTCTCATCACATATTTTAACACTTGCTTTCTGGGATGAGGAATGTAGCAGAGAAATCTTATTAGAAGGAAATTTATTTGTCTTGTTAATTCTTTTCTTTATTTCCACTCTTTTGCCAGGAAGAACATTCACGGAAATCATTCAGTGTAAATTAAGTGGTATTTAAAGAGATGCAACTATTCAAAGTGTGCATGTGCTTCATACAGTCACATAAGCCAAACAGTTTGCTTAAAATATTTTACTGCCAGTTCCCAAAATGTATACTCAGTATGGTCTTTTTGGAAGGGCACTGCAGACTATATGTATCCTAGCCTGCATATACCCAGTTCCCTCAGCAGAGTTGGGGCATGCTTCTTGGCACAGGGCTCCAGCCCCTTCCTCATTAAGTGACAGCACAGTCCTAGCACCAGGTATAGTTCAGGCCAGCAGTAACTCTCTCCCTGGCCCCTTTCTGGTATTTACACATTCCAAGGACCACAAAAATAAAAGAATTTATGGATGTGCTTCCTCCAAGAGCTTTCCACACCATCTGGATTTATCTGCGGGGGTAAGGATTTTGGGAATGAGTTTGCTACATATGAGGAGCATCCCGTTTAAGAAATATTTGAGGTGTGGTCCTTATTCCCTAAAGAAACATCTCCTAGATCTTGCCTCCCCTAGGGCAGATTTCTCCTGCACTGTTGGCTTGCCCTGTCACTACAGTAGCTTAACCACAGTTAGTATTCAGGTGATTCAAACTAGAGCAGCTGACTGGGAAAATGATGTGAAAAATACTCCCTCACAAATGTTCCTCATTCCCTGTTGCCTCCTTACTGACCTGCACACCTAAGGCACCACATCTCACCAGCTGCACAAGTGAACTCCACCCACTTGCCATATGTCAATGGGAAGTATTAATGAGAGAAGTACTTGGACTGGGCTTTGTAAAACTGGAAAATCTGGAAGCATGAATGTTCTTCACACTGTCCTGTGACTGCTGTGGATTTAAGTAGGCATTTGGAATTGTCCCAGCACTCTGTCTCTTCTTGACAGAGTTCAAGAAGCATTTGGACAATACTCCTGGGCATATGGTGTGACTCTTGGGGATGCTGCTGTGGAGGGCCAAGAGATGGACTTGATCCTTGAGGATCACTTCCAAACTGTTTATTCTGTGATTCTGTGACTGATACCACTGTTTAAACTTCCTGGCAAGTTTAGAGTGTGCCAAGAAAGTCATAACCTCAACATTTACTGGAATCACCTAGAATATATCTGGCTTTTGGGATGTTCTTTCACTTATACATGTGATAACAATTATAAATTACTGAAATGACCCCTAATCACTATGTCTGGTGCATGTTTCTAAACATGGCCCACCTAGAAACTTACAAAAAAATGTAAATCTGGCTTGTATTGGTAACAGGATGGGAGAGAGAAAAAGTTGTTGAGAAGTCAAAAAGAATGTTGAAGAAGCTCAAAATTTCCTATCATCAATATGGTAATGCATTGTTAGACACCTTTTGTGACAATTTCCTTCAGGTTCTGTAAGGAATAAGGTTTTTAGTCATCTGGAAAAACTTTGTGTGATTAAGTCTGATGAAAAGTGGATTAAAATGAAACAGTAATTAACTTGATTGTAATAATAATAAAAATGAATTATTGTCTTGCTGCTTCATCCAAATTGTTTTCTATTTATCACTTCTACATCATAAGTTTCCAAGCTTTTTCATTATTTTCAATGATAATGTACTATAGGGTGCCAATCAGCAAATTAACCACGTATTTTGTGAATAGAAAAATAAGTAGACTCAAAATAATTCATTAATAAATATGATAAATAAATTTTGTTATTAAGACACCAAATAATGTCCTCTTTAACATCACACAAGCATGACATTCTTAAAAGACTTATCAGAATTGGGATTTTAGCTGTTTAAAAATACTATATGGTGGTAGGGCAATTAATTTCAGAAAAAGAAAAACAAAACACTCATGAGTTACACATAACCTGAAGTTAGATTTTTAAAATCTGAATTTCTTTATGTCTTTATTTTGTATAATATTGCTAGATGATTCTTAATGCAATCTCATTTGTATGCATATAGCTTTTTTCATTTCATAATGGCAGCTTATCCGTTCAGTGCCTGGTCAAGAAGTATACAAACTGGTAAATGTTCACAATATTTTCTATCCTGTGCATGCTAAATTGGTCCTAATTAAGCAGGATTAAAGCAGCATTGATGCTTCCATGTGAAATAAAAACCCCTCACTACCAAGGTCCAATTTACATTCTTATTATTCAACACATGTGAAAATAAAATAGCTTTGGCACAATAAATGAGGATTCTTTGACAGCAATCCAGTGTCTCCATACATTTGGAATTGGTTTCTTTGCTCGAATTGATAACAAATATCTGATGTGGAGAAAATGCTCCCTTTTGGTTTTCTGACACCATGCTATTTCACACTGAATTACGCTATGTTAGACGATGAGCCAAGCAGTGGGGGAGGAGGAAAGGGAGAAGGGTGGGTGGGGAGAAGAGTGAATGTGTGACATAATCTAAAGGGAGCTTTCAAATAATTGGAAATAGAGAGGAAAGAGCAATATATCAGGAGCCCCCATTAAGTGCTGCAGTGTGGGTTCAAAAGGGCATAGGTCCTGACCCTTGCCTTCCTAATCACTTATTTATGGCTTTCAGAGGCACAGTATTATGTAGTGACACTGTGACAACATGCAGATGCAGAAGAGCAGCATCTGTGTGGCTGGCAGACTCTAAAATCTCAGCCACAGAAAACTTCTTGGTAAATGAAGCATCATTATAAAACAAAGAACAAAATACAAAATCCCTGACAGGGATTAGAATAAACGGTTAATACTTAATAAAGACTGACAAAATCTGCTACCCAGCACTTAATAATTTACCAGTGGTTTATTATGATATGACACTTCTGTAATTTATTTTTCTTTAAAGTCATGTAATGAAACACTGTGTTGTAAATCTAAGTTGTTTTCTTCCTACAGGAAAGAGAGAAAAGCATCAGGCTAAAAGAGTCTAAAAAGATGTTTAATGCAGGTGACAAGAAGGAAGTGTAATAGAAATAGTTGTGGAAACTGTTCAAACACTTATTTGCTAGTGGAAATCTCAATTTCTCTATATCCTAATGGCTGAAAAAATTATTTAAAATGCTTGTGAAGATGCCTGTCACAGATTCAGGCTGTGATAGCCAACAATAAGTGTGCATGGCATAATTGGCACATCAACTGGCAGGGGCTGATGAGGTTGTAACATTCTCTCTAGTCTAGACTCTTCTGATTACATCCAATTTGCTTTCCCTTTTTACTGACAAACTTGACTTCCAAATTATGGTAATGTTATCATGCTCTTTATACTGGTTGTATTTACATTTCCTTATCTCAAGATCAGTTTAGAGAAATTCAACAGAAAACAAGTTTTCCTTGTTAAGTTTTTTCATCATCCAGCCAGTTTCTGAGATATTTGCTGGCCACTTATTGTTTTTTGTGTTCTTATTTGCATCCAGACTTCTCCCAACAGTAATTCAGAAAAATTAGATAGAAATTTAAAACCTAGACATTAAGTAGTGCTCTGTGTGAAGCAAAAGAGCAATAAGTTGGAAGTTTAAAACAGCTCAATTTAAACTAGTTTTGTGCATTTCAAGGAAATTTGAGATTAGTTGTTTAAAATAAGTGCTGTGCACCTCATCTAGAGTGTGCATTTAGGAACAGCAAAAACAAAGCTGGTCTTTAGACCTGAGTTCAAAGATTCTGTAGCTTACATCTCAGGATTCTGAATGCTATGAAAATGGAAAATTTATTTGAGAAAAAAATGCTTTTTGTTTCTCAAACCAAAAAATTGTTACTGTAAAATCTTTTTGCAGGTTAAAAAACCCCAAACCCACAACCTCCTCCTGCATTGTAGAATGCCTTAAAAGAAAGGCCACTTTGCTGTATGTAGAAAATGCCACTCTGCTCAAATTCTGATGAAGTTTTGAAAGACAAATTCCATCTCAAAGAAATGGCTCTGCTGCTTTTGTTGGAACAGGATGTCTCAGTCTTCTCTGTGGAAAGGAAGCTGGTTAATCAGTGTGCAAAGTTGATTAAGGCAATATTTTCTAATTGGCCTAAGTGACTCCAAGCCCCGCCTTTTGAAATAACTTTGAAACTCGTGCTCCTCAAGTAGAAAAGTTTGAAGCCATAGAGAGACCCTTTTGATTTCAAAATGCAAAGGCTAAATAAATGGCCCTGGAGCAGTAAATGACCAAAACCTTAGCTGCAGAGAAATAGGAAAGAGAGTGAACAAAGCTATGCTTATTCAAAAGGGACACAGGACAGAAAAGAATTTTCCTCTAGCTAAGATACCTTTTAAGGTGTGGTGGCAGAATACCTCCGCAAATTTGCACACTCTACTATTGAACACTCTACTTTTCTTTTTGATTTGGAAAATCCAACATTTTTCTGCTTTAATGCTGACATTCTTCACAGCATGAATAGCTATACCAATCCTTAACGAGACTTTCCAGAATACCTTCAATATGTAAATGAGTAATAAAACCCATTTTGCTTGAGTATGCAAATCTGACATACATTAAAGAATCATAAGCCTGAAACATATTTTCATTGAAATGAGAAAATATGTCAGCAATGTAAGCAAAGCAAAGGCCTGATTTAGGTCCAGTTGTCTTTTGCTGTGCAAGACTAAGCTCTACACTTTGCTGAACTCCTTCAGATTCCTGGTTTTTACTCACACACTATCACTCTACCTAATATTACGCTTTTATTCTCCTACCCTTCTGCTGTCTTTGCTTCCTCTTGTGTTGTGAATTGCATGAGACATTTTTGCCCTGGTGATCTTGCATCTTTAAATCTTTCTGAATCTCTTCCATCTTTTTAACTCACCAGTCTTTATCTTGATGTACAAGAACTGATAACCCAATTCTTACTTTCCCCCTGCTTTCCTCCCCCACCATTTTAACTAATATTATTCGTCGTGTTTCTTCTGAAAATAAGTAATAAGCAGCACTGTAAAAATGAGCATGTTGTACTGAAGTGAAAAGGCAGCCTATGAAACCTGTGCTTTTGCACACAACATCAATACCTCTGGCATACGTCTGGAGACTGGTATATCTGTATCGTTGTTAATTAGTGAAAATCTTTTTATCTCATGTTTCTTTGAGTGTTTATTTAATGTTATCTACTTAATGTCTTACAAACATCTCAAAAACAGCCACAATCTTTGTTCCAATCTCAGGTCCATTTGTATCTTTGTTCCAATCTCAGGTCCATTTGTATCAGTTTGCTATTTAAAGTCCAGAGCAATTCATAGTTAACTGCTTCTTCTGTAAGAGAAGCGACATGAAAATCTTTGCATTATGAACCATTTGGGTATTTATTCTCTTTCTATGGAGCACTGAACTCAGCTGTGATGTTTACAGGCATACAACATAGAGAACAGAAAAATGAAGGACTAACAAAGTGTCTGTAATTTGGTATTTATGGTTGGAATTATGGTGTAGAAAGCTCTCAATCGTCATCTTTTGGTTCACTGATCCTCCCCACTGAAGCATGGGCAAGTTGTTGCAGAAGAGAGGGATGCCCAGGTAACCCTTCTGAAAGCAGAAGGCTGGTAACAGAGCTGAGTGAGCCCCAAGACAACTGAGCTCAGAGCAGGTGGGCTGAGAGAGCATTTTTGGATGCCTGGATGAGGCCATCCTGAGCTGGAGGATGACAACAGCTCTGACAGACACTTAATGAAGAGTTTGGGGGCTGGCAGTGAAAAAGAACCCAAACGCTATGCCCTAGTGGAAACTGTGAATTCTTGCAAATAAATTGTTTCACAGGGGTCAAACCTTGTTTTAACGTTGGAACGTGGTGCAATGACAGTGTCCAATTTCAGTCACTGAAACAAAAGCAGGAGGGGGAAAGCCTATATTGTGAATAACAGATTGCAGTCAGGCTTTCAGTATGATTTAACGTAGCCTCTATGTTTCCTTTTAGTGTTATATACATTTTCTGCATGTTGGCCTGGAAAGGAATTAATAGTATTTCTGTTCATTGTGACTGCTGCCTTTCTTTATCACCACAGCTCCCTGTGAATAATTCATACAATTTAATGTACTTCTTTTTAATTCTGTAACACTAGGACATTTAATTTAAGTACAAAATAAGAAAGGAGATTCCTTTTATCAGATCAGTGAATTAGCTCTGAATGGAAAATCATCTTACTAGTTAGTGGATTCTCACTGTCACTACCCCCTTATGCAGAAATAACAAATGGCTTTTTGTTGCTGATACTGGAGATTTTAGGATTTGGGGGACATATTTTTTTTCATCTGGGCTACTCTGTAATAATTTCTAATGAATAATTCAAATGTCATGGGAAACCAAAGCTGCTAGATACTCCCTTTCTCATTATTAATTGTAGATTTTGCCTTCTATTAGTATAACTGCATTGGAAGTTTCTACTGAAGAAATCTAATGAGTGTGACTTAGAGCATTTTTAATTCTCCATCGTCTGCCAAAGGTGCAATGAAATTGCCTTGGGTTATGTGCACAGACCTTCCCATGAGACATAAAACTAAAAAGATTTCTTCTCTTTCTCAGGGAGATTTTATTTTACTTCAGACATGAATAGCAACACCAGGGATTTTCCTTCTTCCTCTGTAAAACTAACTTAACTTTCTTCATATGATTGCATGATGATTAACTTCAGCAATAAAAGAGCATTAATCCCAGAACATGAATAGCACACTTTGATGTTGCTCATGGCCAAAATGCACCACCCATTCATTTAAATATCACAGAAAAAGCATCTACTTCCTGGAACATTTGGAATTTTTTTTACTGAGTTATTATAACAGGTATAAGTATTTAATAAGCTTTAAGCTTATTTTAATTTATTTTAATTTATGTAAATAACTCTGGGCCTTTTGTTTCATAATCCCAGTAAAGTATTATATCTGAAAGAAATTCCAGAAAAGTGTCCCAGTCCTCGCACTGGGAAAGGGAGCTGTTCTTCACAAGCTATAAATTGCCTTAATGTAATGCAATTTTGCACCAGCTGAGGAATGGGTATAAAATAAATCTGGGTTGTCTGACAGTTGAACTCAACTTTTCCATTAGCATTAAGGGAATGACTAAATTTTTAACAATGATGTTACATCTATACTGAAATACACGAAGGGATACAGGAATGACATTAGATGAAATCCCACCCTTTTCTCTGTATTTAAGTGACAGGAGAATCAAAATGATGGCCATAGTCATGGTTGTTATATCCCTGTCAGTCAGATCCATCAGGATTGATGACTGAGATAGCAGCTGAATCTTAGTCCATGCAGCAGTGGCTTACAAGGCCCAAAGATTTCAGGTTTGTATTTGTATTTAATTTGTATTTGGTGGCTCGTCCCAGAACATATTATGTACAAGAAGCAAATGTGTGCAGCCAAACCACAGTGCACAATTTATCTCAGAGACTATAATGAAGATAAGTTGTACCAAAATAAGGCTACGTAAAGTTTTCAATGCCCCACAGCAGGGAGCTGCAGCCATGCTCTAGAGTCAACTATTGTGAGAACAACAATAAGGCTAGCATAGGGGATATTCTTAGATTCAGGTCATAACTAAAGTGGTACTTTAGTTATGACCTAAATCTAAGAAATAAATCTAGAAATAAGCCCTCTCTACTCTATAAATCACCTTATACACTAGACACTTATACAAATGTAGACATCCTCAAAACTATTTGTTCAGAACTCGTAGCAGCATTAGAGGCAATTAGAAGCACAATACCCTGAAATATTTTGAATAGAATGTTCTAACATAATTTTTTTAAGATCCCAAACTAAGCATAAACATTGTTATATTTTAAAAATATATATTATATATATAAATAAAAACATCATAACACTCTATTACTGCCTTATTGTCATCAGCTGAAGTCAACTGAAGTTAAACTGTTCATAAATGATAAAACCAGGGTCAAGAATTCTGCCTCCAGGTCTGCTGCTCTAATAGAGCTGTGAGAGTGTATTATAACTGACTAATTTACAGAAAAAGGCATCAGGCTTGACTCATTTTCACTGTGTACTGTTATTATGTGTGCCAGGAAATTACAGCTTCTGTGGACTAGAAACATTGCTTGTATTATGCATGAAAGAAGGGATGCAGGGAAAGTTTCATGAAATACTATGTTCATGTCACCTTACAGCTTGCCTAAACATCCATGCAAAGGACGTTTAGGCAAGCTGTAAGGTGACATGATCATAGTCTTTGATGAAACTGTTGGATATCTCTTTGTTTTGTATATACTACTTAGTTTGGAAATTTTCAGGAACTTCTGTGGTTACCAGGACAGGTCAAACCTTTGCACATCATCTTTTAAACAGAATTTGCACAATAAGCCCACAGGGAGGAGAATGACTGGCCTGCCACAGGCTATTGTGCAAGATATTAATTTAAATGGCTGGAGCTAAGAATGTGATCCATCGTCTTAATTCATTGTCCCTGGACACCACAAAGTTTATGGGCTTCAGTGAGCACTCTGCAATTTACCTACCAGCCACCATGGATACTGATACCTTCTGCAGCTACCTGCTGGGACACTCAAAGGCATCCAGCATGTTTCACATGACTTTGTCCTACAGCACAAGTCCTGCCTTTTGGAGGTGTAATGTGACATGACAGGGTGTGATACCCTCAGGGTCAACTGCTTTGCATTTACAGCCAAGTTTTCCAGAGGAGATATAGGCACCTTGAAACACAAGCCCAGTTTATGAACTCAGCTGCAAAATTCCACTCAGATTTGAATTACAAAATGTGATTTATGTAATATTCTGGATAGCAAAATAGATAATGGAGAAAGGTACTATGATGAGCCACCCTCCATCTGTCCCAGTCTCTGTTAGAAAGTAGCACAAGTATCCTTGAAGTTAGAAGGACAGCAGACCAGGAGCAAATTGGCTGTGCTGTATCTCTGTTAGGGGACATTCATAGGTGGAGGGTTGGATGCCAGTACATTTGAAATTTATATCATTGAATGAAACTAGGAAAAATGCTGGGAGAAGGAACTTGAAGTCTTTTATTGTAATTGTCATAAGGTCTTTATTTGTTCTGAGCCTGAAGTAATGTTTAATATTTCATGAAGCATTTTGACAAAATAAATTAGGGCACTGTACTGTTATCACTGCTAACATCAGCTGATGCCAGAAAGTAATATGATCTAAATTTGTTGAAGATTTCTGAAATATTTTAAGGTCTATTGAAAACTGACTGGTGCATTCACAGTATTCTATTCAAGTGCTTATTAAAAGGTTAAATATGTCTAAAAGAATAAAGATTCATCATTGTCACAAAAATCTGTGGCTGATACCACAGCTACATAAAATCAGTCCTACTCTATGTCCAGGTGGCAGAAATTATAAGAGACAGACTTAGGCTGCAGGGGGAAATAGTGGTGGATCGACAACATTAGCAATAACACATAAAGGTTAATGCCTCTAAGACTTTCTTTCTTCCCAAAGTTTGCTTAATAGTCAAGTCTCCCTCCAGATTAATAAAGAGGAAGTGATTATGAGAAGTGTCTGGAAACATGCTGAAATAAAAGGTAAATTGTCTACTGAAACTAATCAGGACTCATTAGCACACATCCCAACATACCCAAAATAATAAAGTTCTGACACAGGGAAGAACATGCAGGTAAATATGCTTTTTTTTTCTCTTGGTGTCAACAGGACAAGTCACTTCTGAAGACAATTTAATAGAATGGATTATTACTGCTAGCTTTACATGCATATGATAAGGCCCTAATTTACCTTTGCTAGAAATCAAACAATAAAAGTTACTTTATACTCCAAAGAACTTGGTAGTGATAGCTGTCCTTTGTAGAAGATGGAAGTTCTTCTGTAACTCCTGCAACATTAACTGTCCTTTCAAAATTAGAGTCACAGAGGCAAGCACAAGAATAATGTTACAGTTCTTTGTATGAAAAATCGAGAGGTGTATGTACAATCTCAAGAGATACAGTCAATCAATCTGTAGATGAGCATAGGGCAATCAACTGTTCTGTCTTCAAGTACTCAAAATAAAATTAATTTTGAAAATCATTGGGCCACTGACATTTGAGAAGCAGCATTTTCTTTGGTGTTGGTAAAGTGATTCATGTAAAACCTTGCAATAAATCCCTAGAAAGGGTAATAATTTGCAGGAGTATCCCAAGCCAGCCACAGAGGGTTATGGGTAGGTGAAATTCTTGATCTCTTCTGAGCAAAACTGTGATAATATTCTTCTTATTGTTCACCAATTCATCTGCCATTAAATACATGGCTTAAATCCTTTGCTGCTTTTCAAATGAACCAGTTTCAGGATTTATGTTAAAAAAAAAATTTAAAAAATCAATATTTCCAAAGAGTTATTACTCTCAGATCCAGGACAGAGCTAGAAAGAAGGCAGAAGTGCTACATGAGCTAGCAATAACATGCCTGTGTTTTGTTGCATGCACATTTGTTAAACTCCTCTGTTAGTAGGCACTGCCAAAAAAGAATTTTGTGTTCAGGTACACAAGTTTAAAGCTCTGTTATAGTTATAGAGCTTCATGTTGTATGGGAAGAAAATAAATGGAATTACACAGAAAATAAGAAATGTACTATTTTGTCTTTCTGTGTGTTCATATAATGATAAAACCCAGTTTTATTTATACCTACCCTCAAGTGTTTTACCACTTAAATATAAATCCTTTTAAGAGAATTAGGGAATTCTAATAGGTATGATGCTCAGATATATTTTGAAAAATGACAATGCAGTAGCCATTTGAGCTTATTTGTATAAAATGTTATGAGTTGAAACCATCTGCTTAGAAGTAAATCAGAGGGGAAATACATATGTGTGACTTTAAATCTACAGAATGGGGCTCCAATAATTCAGGATCCATCAATCAGTAGTTTGCATTGCTACCTAAAATGTCTTTAACATACAAAGACTTAGATAATTTTTTTGGCACTAAGCCTGTCTTCAACACAATGTATCATCTGCAAACATGCAAATTACTTGGCTTCCAGTGTGTCTCCTATAGAAGGTTCATTCTAATTAAATTTAAAGGCAGACTGGGGTTTTTTAATTAGGATGAATTATAAAAATGTTGCTGTTTATGGTAGTGTTCTTTATGCTTTACAGTACAAAAACACATTGTAATTTCTAAAATTACTTCAAACACTGGTAGAAAATTTTATTTATGCCTCTGCACTGCATTAAAACCATAAATGGTTGGTACTGTCACCAGAATGAGAAAGCCATAACACTAGTTAAATTAGAATATAGTAGAGTGTGAGAGTGTGTGTACGTGTGAACAAGAGAGAGAGAGAAAGAGAGAGAGAAACACCAGGCAAAAGCGAGTAGCTGCACGTTAAAATTATTTTCTAAATTATCTTCTTATGCAAATGGACTATGCCATATTGCATTTATTAAAATGTATTTATGGAACATTAAACATAATACTCATTTCTGATAATTAAAATAAATGAAAAAATTGCCCAGGCTATTTATCAAGAAAACTTCTTGTGCCTATATGGACTGTGGAGTGAATTCTGATCTCCCTCCCACTGGTCAAACTCTGTCAAAGCCAGGGAATCATTTGGTGCTTGAACCTCGGTAATGAAAGGTAAATATTTAATAGGGTCTAGTAACAATTCCTATCAGTTTCTTTTACGTAACCATTGAAGTTCACAGTGTTCCTCTTTTTTATTTTGTACTATAAATAGGTGCACCCATTTCAAGTTAACCAATGAATCAAATCAAATCAGATTAGATTTAATCAAAGCAGGTTATCGTAGAATCTCATTGTGACAGTGACCAAAGGAGAAAAAAGGGAAAGGGAGTAGAATTCATGGAAAGCAAAGAAAACCAACAACCTTATACTTTGCCAAAATCTATCAATGGGAAAGTTTATTGGGGTCTTCCATGCCACTTAGACTCTATAATAGAGCTTGAGGCAGAATGATTCTGTAGCCATCTCTTTTGCTGCCAAGGGAAATAATGCAAATTGCTGGTAAGGAATCACAGGATTGCCAGACAGTTCGCTGCAATGTCTGTAACACATTCGTCCAGAGGTATGCGGTAGTTTTGTCATGAAAACTACAAAGAAATTGCTTAGTCTGGATGTGTTGTGTTACCTGTTCTCTCATTTATATCCTGCCTCTTTTGTTCTTATCTGTTACTCTCTATCTCAGAGAGCACACACACTGCAAATTTATCTCTGCACAACACAGTAGATTTATTCAATAATAACTTTTCCTGTAGCTTCTTCATACTCCATTTGAGTATTTTTGTTCTTGCTGTATTTTCAAAATTGCTTTCATACTTCCCTTAACACCTCTTATAGGACTATGAAACAAATTTGGGTTTCTCAGAGAGTGCACAGTTCTTCCTTTGTGGTCTTTATATCAGAATTTACAAAAAATATTTCCTGTACCCAAATTGCTTACAGTCAAAATCTCATCTCTTAAACCAAGAGTCTAGGCAAATTGAGTACAGGTTGGCTGTATGCTTCAATTGACTGTTTGTTATTGTTATTTGTTGTCCAGTTGTGAAGATGTGGAGGCTGGGCCCTGGTAGGGAGCCAGGCAGGTGTTCCAGCAGTGCTGTTGGTATGGTGTCATGCAATGGAGCCTGGATGAACCGGGATGCTCCTTGGTCATCCCTGTGTTAAATGGACCCACTGCCATCCATAAGTCTTCCTGAGGGAAGTTCACCTCCATGATGTTTAAGCTTTTGCTTGTCTAGTAAAAACCAATGGCACAATTGTGTGAATTGTTGGATCAGCATCCAACATCCATGGGCTCTGTGTTTTTCTTTGGTGGGCCATCACACTGGGATTCGCACGATGGCTCAGCAGATGGATATGTGAGGGCTTGTCGTGCAGGTGTGCACACACACATGCACACACACACACAAAAAGGAAGTGGATTGGGTGGCCCAAAGTCCAAACTGCAACTTTTCATGTTTTTGTTTATCCCTTTCTCAAGGCTTGACTTGCATGCTATTTATTTCTGTTGATGCATCTTCTTCTCAGAACCTCAAAAATGTTTCTGCTAATACAGCATTGTTGGATTACCTAAGTCATTGTAGACTTCTTTAAGTCCAAGGTTTATTGAGACACTTTGAGCAGAACAAACTGACTCTGCCATGTCTCAGATTCCCTTTGCTTTTGTTCTTCAGAAATTCATCTGAGCACCTTTAATGTCATCTCTGTTCCCCATTCCTGGTGACTTGTCTTTGTCACATTTCTCTACCTCTCAGAGAGGTGAATATTTAATTATAACATGCACTTGCCAGGTGGAAAATTATTGTTAATGACAGTTCCTCTTTTGAAATGATTTTTTGTGCAGTATCAAAAAATGTTTATGTTCCATGAAAAAATAAAGTAATTGAAAGGTAAAAGTAAGTACTGCCTTCCTAGATGCTTTAAAACATTGGCCAAATATTTTTTTTCAGTATATGTAATATCTAGGATCTGTTGATTAAACTAGAGAGAACATAGGAAACTTCAGGAGGTGATGTTCAGTTGTGTTTCTGTTACCATCAACAGAATAAATAAATGCATCTTTAAAAACCCAGCTGATAATAATTTTTTGTTCTTTGGCTTTTCAGCAACAGCGGTGAAATCTTACTTCAGATTTTTACCATTTAAAATACATTTATTATTCTATTTAAATTTTTTTTCCGAGTTCTAAGAATCTTTTCCAATGTAGAAGGAAAACAAAACTTTCTTTTTTCAGTCAAGTCAACCTTATATATTACTTTTTGAACTAAAAAGTTAAAATAATTTTCACTGAGGAAAGAATCCCCACTTATTGGGAATCTTAAAAGGATTTTGCTGAAGTGTGAACTTCCATCATTCTGTCACTTTGAAATTGCTGCAGGTTCACAGCTGGACTACAACAACCCAAAGTGAATTGCTAAGTGAAAGGACAAGGCAGGTGACAATTATACAAAAAGTCACTGCAAGTAATTGGTAAGGAAAAAGTTGCCTACTATAAAGCAGCATTTATATTTAAAAAAAAAAAGAAAAAAGAAGGAAAAAACTTAAAGAAAGAAGGCAATAACTCTTCTGTCCCAAACTATCCTTAATCCTTTGCAAAGTTATTATCTGCTAGTATTGGGAGAAACGAGGTATTCCTAAATCAGCTTCTAAACAAAAATAACTCACTCCATCAAGGAAGCTGGAAGAGTATATCTGGAAGAATTGCCTTGAGTTATATGTATTACTGAGGCTGAACTGTCTAGGTAAAGACTTGGTAAGTAAGGACAAGTGATGTCCAAGTGATCTAGTACTTTAAAATCTTTCTTCAATAGGTACATGGTACAACATAGCAAGAAATCTTATATATTAATTGAGAGCAGTTATTTAGACACACTTAAAAATTTATAACCCCCACAACTACAAACAAAGAGTTATCTTAAATATATTGTAAGTTGTTAACAGGATTATTGAGGTTGGTTGAGGCAATATTCATTACAAATATTAATGATGGGAACTTTCCAGACTATATTTCCATATAACATCTACAAGTTTTATTTTGTCTGTGTGACCAGGATATTAATCTGAAATAGGTTATATTATTATTCCATTTACTTTTCCCCTACATAATGTGCTCCCAGTATGCTTTCAGAGTTGAAACAAATAATTTCTATGTTGAGTTGACACTGACTCAAGCATTAATCCAGAGAAGTTACATCACTTTCTAGATGACATGTTGGTAATGAACAGTAAAAACACACAACCTCCCATAAATTTTCCTTATTCTGGTTTTACACTATGATCCTTATCTTCGTGCTCAATTGGCAAGACCAGAAGACATGAGCATTAAGGCATGGCTTACACAAAGATTAGGCAGCAAAAAATACTGTTTGGAAAACCTCAGATCAACCTTTGCATGATGCTGAATTTTATATTCCATAAACATCTTTGCTCCCATCTTAAAGGCTCCCTTTAAGAAAGAAAGAAACTCATAGAGTTTTGTATGTCTGTCTCCCTGGATATATCCTATGGTAGGCGTGGCTGAGGAAAGGGTGCTTAACTAACGACTAATGAAATCGAAACATTGGAAGTCTTTAGATGCCACCTGAGGGGCTGGATCTCTCTATGGACTTTTGGAGCAAGTCTAACATGCAGTGGGTGTTTCCAAAACACACTCTCTCTACCACTCTGCTTGATCTTCCCAAGAAGATCAAGCTCTATGTAGTTATCTTATACTCTGTACAAATATACAGAATAAAATGATATTTTATCATGGAGTTTTTTTCTTTTCTCTCTCTGATTTTTCTGAACTTTTCTGTTACTATATGTGTTTCTTAAAATGCAGATATATTAAGAATTTCTGAACAGTTTTCTCATTATTTAATTGTATTTTATGCTTTGAATATCAAAATTAAATTTTTATGCAAAGAAAATACAGTTATTCAAAATATTTGGATCCATTTAATGAATTCAAATTCCAAGGAACAGATTACATATATAGATCCTTCAAGTTTCTTGTCCTAACTTAATCCTTGAATTTATGGGTGGTTTTAGCATCAGAAGTTACTCTTAACAAGAATAAAGCTAACGTCTCTTTCTTCCTTGTGAATAAAGGAAGCTTTAAGAATACAATGCTTATTTATTAAAGTGTCTACAAAAAGCAAGACTTATAAGAAATGAGCCACGTCTAATTTATTAAATTGGATTTCTAATACTTCCTATAAATAGTTCTATTCTTAGCCTTACTATATGTGCAAACTTGTTAATGTGGGATATGGAAGAATTTATGACCTTGTTCCTTTAAATACCACAGACTAATGTGGATATTTTCAATAGCTAGCCTCTTCTGCTATGTGTGCTTAACAAAGGCCACTGGCTTAACAAAGCACAATTCCAGCACACACCTGCCTGTAAAACTGATCTGGTCCCCACTGTAGACTCATCAATTCTCCAGTCTCTCAATACAAAACCACCTTAGTGAAGTAAAAGCATCTCTCTGATTCTTCAGGCCTTAGATCCTTAGATTTAACAATAAATTAGGCAGATTAATATTATTATATGTTACTGCATTTAATAAGTGGAAATAACTTGTATATTTGATGTATATATGCATACGTACATCTATCTATATCTATATCTATCTATATCTATATCTATATCTATATCTATATCTATATCTATATCTATCTATATCCTTGTCCTCCATCTTTTATATGTTCCTTTTCCTGAACTGTTATGTATTAATGGGATGGGGCAACTGTAATTTATCGTCATGTTTATGGAATGCTGAGCATAAGAAGTCTGAATTCTGGTTGTCTAGATGCCACATGGCCTATTAGTAATGATTGTTATTAATGATATTTTTTCCAAGTTTCAGAATAAGTAGGATGTTAAATAAAGACATTAATTTTTCACTTTCTAGTCAGGAAAGACAAAGAAAATGGAAACATGGATCCCTGTTGCTTCATCTCTAACTAATAAACTCTATTAATAGGTCATATACCTACTCCTTTACATATACATATAAATACATATATATATATGCACATATAAAAACAGCAGTCAATTTGAGCATACAGTCAACTTGTATTCAGTTTCCCCACACTGAAAACCAAGATGACATGCTGACTCTTAGCAATTTAGGTACAGGAAATCTCATTTTGTTAAGTTCTATTAGAAAGAGAATAAAGGAAGAACTGTGGAGGACTCTTGCTGTGGTTTTGTTTTGGGGCTTTCTTTCTCTCTCTTTCTTTCTTTCTTTCTTTCTTTCTTTCTTTCTTTCTTTCTTTCTTTCTTTCTTTCTTTCTTTCTTTCTTTCTTTCTTTCTTTCTTTCTTTCTTTCTTTCTTTCTCTCTTTCACTCTCTCTCTTTCTTGCTTTTTGTTTTTGGTTTGTAATTTTGAATTTAAAATTTTTTGTTGGGTTTTTTTTGGGTTTTGGCCTATTTGTTACTCTGAATGTAACAAAAAAACCTGTCTTGAAATGCATTTTTGGCATTCTCTTCCTCTTTCATATCTGGCCTTCTCAGAACCCAATAGAATCCAGAAATGTCTAAAATGCATGGGCTTCATAAATCCAGATATTCTGGATCTACTTGCAATACTTACTTGAAGTCCTTGCTGTGTGCATGGGTCAGTGAGTGTCTGCTGTTCATTTACATCACATTATTAATTTAAGTTTTCTACAAGTCAAGTTGTCAATTAAAACAGCATCTTGCTCACAAAAATTCATGACAAACTGTTAACTCAATTATTTTAAAAAATGGCATATAGAACAAATACATCATTAATTGTGCAGTTTGGAGCACTAGAATACTGTTCTTTCAATGTGTAGGAAATAAAACCTGAATTATCTCCCGGGGATACAGAGAAGCATCCCGAATGATACACAGAGAAGCACTGGTTTCACAATCATTCGTTACACATGTGAACAGAATGTGCCTACACCTACTGTGTTGAAGGACAACCATGAGTCATATTTATAACCATATAAGATTATTCTGCAGATCAGCTAAAGCTATGGGATTTGCCTGATATAGTTTCTGTATTGTTCTGCCAAATCTCTTTGGTTTCCCCATTTCTACTGACATCTGGGATCTGGCTAGCTTTTGACACTCTAGCGGGTCAGCAAAGTAAGGAATGGGGGATTTGCTTCATAACTTCCAATTTTCTTGCTCCAGGGGTGTTCTTGCAGTTATTCTAACCAAACTCAGACAAATAATCTGGGGCAAAAGAATTTATGATGTGACTTTCTACCTAAAAGGGACTTGAAAATGTGTATTTTACAGAACAACTGTTATTTCATCTGCTCTGTCTACATATTGGTTTGGTTTTTAGATGTGTCCCAATGTGCTCTTGTGCCGTCTTGCTGTATGCTCATTAGTATCTCTCTCCAATAGCCTCTAATGGAATGACTAACATAACATTTGAAATAAATATAGATGTCTCAAAGGTAATAGCACTGCTACACACTTCAAGCCTGATTGTCTGCTGTCTGCAAGAGAAGAGACACAAATGAGAGTCTCTGTTGAGGGAAAGGAATGCAGAACTCCTCTGTGTCATGCTCTGTCAAAAGCTGCTCAGCCAGTCTTTACTGGTAATGGCACACTAATAGCATTGTGTCTCTTTCTGAGTTAGGACACAGTAGGGGTCATTATGGGGAAAAGGATGTTCAGAAAAAGGATCCAGACTGTAGGAAATCAAATTTCATTCTCACCTTTCAGACTAAATCAATTTGTTATTTGTTTGGGGTCTTTTGTTTTGGTTGGGTTTGAAGTCTTTTCAGGTTTTTTGTTTGGTTTTTGTTTTCCCTTCAACCCTCTATCCTTTGTCTTTAGAGCTCTATCAGCCTGGTAAACTTTATACTGATACTTAGATTACTGTAAATTTTGGGAATGGAGTGCATGGGAAAGGTTTGAAATACATCCTTGCCAAGCTGCCTGAGGAATATAGAGTGATCAATCTGATATTCCATGAAAGTATATTCTCAAGTGATTAAAATATTCATCAGTATTTGATCAGACCTCCACTAATCCCATGCCTTTTCTAATCTCACTCCTTTCCATGGCTTTGTTGTCACATGCTGAAAACATAGCAGCAGCAATGAAAAAAAAGTGATTTTAGGCTGCTGTGCTCCCCTTCATGAAAGTGTCCTGGAAGTGTCAGTCTGTTTAGTTTATGGTGTCTTGAGATAAAGTCCCAGTATACTAAAAGAACAATGGGGCATGGCAGCACTGCACTGATTTCTGACTCATCTAAAAGTTGATGTCATTATTCAGTGTTGGCCTGATTATTTTAAGTACATAAATTCATCACCATGTGAATCAATCTAAGTAGGCTGATCATGAAAGATCCATGAGGTTTTTGTGATCAAGTTTGGTTTTGTAAGTTTGGGACGTTTTGAGGCATTTTTTGTTCATTTGTTGGTTTGGTTTGGTTGGGTTCGGTTTTTGATGTGTTTTTTTCTCTCAAAAATGCTGTGATTTCTCAGAATTTGGATTTTCCTAAAATATAATCTGTTTGACATGGGTAAAAATATTTACCCACACAACCCCAGCAGTGTTAGTGTTTGTCTTGAGTCACGCAATTGTGGATCTAAGACAAAGGTATGGGCAATATAAAGTGACTAAAACGTGAATGAATGTTGAATGCATATTTTTAAGATAGCCCATTTCTGGTGTGCTGTGATTCTCTCAGAACTTCATCAATGGCTATCAAACAGTTCCAGCAACTCAACCAGGGCTGATGAACAGCTGATTTTTATGTATTACTTTTATGTATTATTTTGCTTGCTTTCTTTATGAATGCATATTCACTTTTTAAATGTTTTCTACAAATTTTTTTTATCAGAGAAGAACATTCATGGAGGCTGGAAAGTTTCTGTGAATCCTGAGTACCTGCAAAAATATATTTTCAATTCCAAGTTTTTTGTCACATATATGAATAGGCACAAGCATGAGCATATGTTTGGACTGTGGTTGAATTACAGTTTTGATCCAGCAATTCTTTTAAGATCCTGTAAGTGCAATTTATCTCAGGACTATCCACTACAATCTAAATTATGCTTCTAGGCATTGTAGCCAGCAGTAGCCATGGCTTCTTCAGATACTTAAAATCTGATAAACAATTAAAAGGTTAGGAAAAAAGTTATTAAAAATATGCAGCTCATTCATTTGCTTTTTTAACACAATCAAAGTATCCAATATGTGCTTTTCATTGAAAACATTTAAATTTCAGTAACCATCATCACAAAACTTAAAAAAAAAATCATAATACTTTACAGGATTGCCATTAAAAAATATGACAACTACAGATTAAATAAAATATGCCTGAAAATTGCACTTTCTATTGCCCTTCTAAACAGGAGAGCTATGTCTTTAGAAGTGTAAATTTATTTCCTGAAAAATAGTCCTAAGAAAAGGGTAATGAAGCTCCAAGGTGCTATAATTTACAATTCTTCAAGTGCAAAGCATTTTCCAAATGTACCTATTTCCTAGCATGTTGTATTGCTTGTATACTAATTTAAATGGGAAAAGAGGTATGGGATCAACCAAAAAATATTCCGCCAAGATAAAAAAGTGTTGTTTTTTTTTTTTTTACTGCAAAGATAGTTTCAAGACATTTTATAATAATTAAAAAAACCAAAAAACAAAAACCAAAACAAACCACCCAAAATTGTTTTCTTATTTCTTAGACTTTTTTAGACTGAGAGAAATTGAAGGAGTATTTTTTGTCTCTGTTCTCCACAGCAGTCAAAGCGGTTGTGCTGTCCTGATCAGCATCACAGAGAAAAAGCCTCTAAATGCTGAAATTGGTGACCTTCTCAGCAGAATACTGCTAAGAAGCTCTTTGTTGCTTCAGGTTATTTCCAGTTCATTTCTCCTTGGATATGAGCTTTTCATGGCATTTAATAGACTCAGTTCTAAATACAGAAGTCAGGTTACAGTTCAGCACCACATGGTCACTCTCTTGAAGGGATAATTGCTGAAGAAGGATGGTAATCCCTATAGCACAGATGATGAAATGGAACTTCACCCTTCCCTAATGTAGTTCTTCTTGTGACAGCATTCAGTGCCTTGCACTTGGTTTATGCTCTCCCTGACTGGAGGTCTTTGCATGCTATAAAATCCACATCGCTAAAACTATTGTTCATTGATGCAATCATGAAGAAAAAGTCAAGTACAAACACCACAGAACATCATTTCCAGCTCAGTGACTCAACACTGGTTAACTGTATACAACTTGACAAGTCATGTTTTCAATTCTCAACCTGAATACTTCTACAGAAAATACAGTTTCACACAAGACACTCAATTTTGTTTTCTACCTCAAATGTGAAATTTCAATCTTCAGCAAAATTAAGTATGCATATATAAGTTCCAATAACTGTCAGAATGTCCTGAGGCTGTGAACATCATATTCCTGCTTGAAAATACCTTGAAAAATATAAATTTTGAATGTACTTAATTTTAAAGATATTCTAAAAATAACAAATATCATTAGGAAATGATGTTCTGTTGAAAGACAAAATCCTCCCTGGAGTCTTTTGTGGACCTGTTTCACTAAACAGCACTTGCTCTAGCAATTAAGCTGCCCATGTAGATGTAGGTACAATATTTCAGTTGTGGCTTAGAAAGGATTCAGAGACAAAAAGGAGGAATAACATTCCTGAAGAGAGGGAGGATAAGAATATTTCTTCAAACTGCTCTGATGACAATTCAGTTCAATTCAAAATGTATTGTAAGGGAATTCATTGAGGTCTGATGTGAGCAGCATGAATAAAGTGTTAATTAGACTATGGCAATTTTGTTTCCAATTTTATATTTAAGTATAGCAAAATCTAATACGATAAGCAATTTGATTAACAAAACTCTTTCTGTGTTAACTTCAATGCATTTAGTTATTTCCAGGAAGGTCATTCATGTAGAGATGACATTTTGCAGGATTGCAGCTTGCTAGATGCATGTCAAATTTCCAGACAAAGAAAAATCAATGCAAATGTTGAATTGTCAAAATATCATGAAAAACTGTACAACATTCTCTGATTTATCTTTTAATGTTGCAACAATAAACAAAACATTGCAATGAATAAGGAATGGCCTTAATCTACAAAATAGTAGAATTTCCAAAAGATCTATAAATTGTTTCCTTGTAATTAAATTATTTGCTTCTCAAACACTAAAATTACTTTAAAATAGATTATTGTAGCACACATCAAATAATTATCACATTCCCTGTTTCTTTGCCCATTTGTACACATTTTGATGTTACTAAGAACTTTGTTTAGAGAAAAAAACCCAGAAGCAGACAGTTAATGTGGAATTAAGCAGGTTTGAAATGACACTAAGAATTTTGTTCTGGCATGGAAATGTCACAAAACTTTGTTAAAACAACCCTGGACTGTATTTGAAATAGACACAATCTGAGGTTTATAAGAAATGAATAACTTTCTGGAAAGTGAGAAAATATCCAGTTATCAAAACATTCACACTTTTTGTTTGTTTTTTCTATTTTTGTTCATGGCTAGGAAATAAACTTGCAGCAAGAAATCTATTGGGTACATCTGAGAAATGATCGACAAGCTTTCAGCATTTAGGCAGCTTTTCTTTGGAATATAAGCTGTGAATACTATGTTTTTACATAACTTTCACAAGGACACTAAAGATAGAAATGATAAATTCAAGTCCTAATTAAAATTTGAAAATTATTGCTACGCATCATTAGCTAAGTGGTATATGTTTTGTAGGTGTAATGAAGTGATTTAAGCTACATCTACAAAGCTCCCACCATTTATGTGTCAATGATTTCCTATTGCTTTCTCTTGATCACCACTACAGTATATAAATTTAGTCCTTCTGTTAAATAGTTCATGCCAGGAAAGAACTCATATCAGGAAGAGTTTTTGACAACTCATGACCTGTGTTAGTGATGTTAAAATCAGTAATTAAACTGATCTCTAGGGAAAATATTCTGTTTATAAGATTTACATTCCAGATATTTCTCATTTAACATATGTTTTATATTTTTTTTCCATGGAATTATAAGTGAAAAGTAATAACTGAATTTGGGGTAGTTTTCAGTTGATAACTGTTATTGATACTCAATGACAGAGACACATGGAACTATAGTGAGGGTTGGAAACTGTTTATGAGGATCTCATATTGCAGAACCTACCCCTGTGCAGAGGGGATCCCTCTGACTCTCTGGGTAGCATTAAAAAAAGTAGTTGTCAATCAGTCCTACTGACTAAAGGCAGAATGCTGTACTTCCAGGTTGCATCCACCAAGATAATTGGTGGTGAGTTCAGCTATATTACACTGATATTTTCATATTACTCTGTGTTGATTTCCTGGGTTTCTTTTCTTTGACATGTCGTCATTGCTCCCAATTTTCAGTTACCACTGAATTTAAACTTAATTTTTATAGCAGATCAGAGGCTTTGCTTTTGCAGCTGAAGCAAATGGGAGCTTTGCATTCGAATTACATGGAGAGACTCAGATACTGCTCACTTGTAGATAAGAGATGTGTCATAAACATCAAATGCTGAGTCATTCAAAATCATCATATAACTTGGAATCTTTCATGATTATAGTCCTAGCCTGGAATATTGGAAGAGATGAGGTAGAGGAGCCTTCCAAGGAAAATCATACTCTGCAAGGTGAAATTCCTGCATAACTTAAACACACACAGCAGTCAAATAAACCAGTCATTCGCAGAGATCTGCTATTTTTTATTCTGAATTCTGACCTGAAGACCAACACATAGAAGAGAAGTCAGAAAATCACCATTGCTTTCTCAACAACCTAATCTCAGGAAAAATAAAAAAAAGAGCAGCTGTGAATAAAGTGACAGATATTTTGCTTGTCTTTCTCAAAACAGCATTTTAATCTTCTTCAAACACTGCCCATCTGTTGAAATGCCATCAATACCATCAACATCCTCATTCTGCTGAAAAACTTTCAGGGTACTGATTTGGTACTTTGGGATAAAGTAGATTAAGAATTGTCTTTGAATACCACATGCTCTAATATAAACTAAATACGAAATCCCCTGTCCCTGCTGACTTCCCAGATGAAACAAAGGATGAGAAAGGCGAATCTTTAAGAAATATCAAAATCCACTTTACTGAGTCAGACTCCATGTGAAATCTCAATAAATTTTCTTAAGTGTTTGTCTATTGAAAAGGGACATTTTGTAAGGCAGAGATAGCTATGGTAGAAGACAGGTGAGGAGTAAATCTTTTTAAGTTTACTGAGATCTTCTCCTAGGGAAATTGCCAAAAGGTTATGGAATAGGTATGTTAGAATTTTAAACAAAATCCAGTTTAATATGCTCACAGTAATTCTGCTACTGTTCCTGACTTGGGAAAGGTTAATGAAATATTTCGCCTTAAGTAACTCTAGCTCTCAGTGTGGGATATAAATTTTCAGTTTCATTCAGCTGCTAGTTCTAACTTTGGACCATCAGCCTTGCAATTGGTCTAGTTATTTGAGACATCTGCTGAAAATACGACTGGTTTCTACAGTAATGGTCAAAAGCACTAGACAGCACCTAAAGTAAAATGTAGGGCAAAATAGCCAAAGGCAAGAAGCAACTGTATTTCGAACCAACCCTGTAAAAGCCTGTCTGTAAAAGGTTCCTTGAAATGATGGAGAACTGAGAATGCAGTGACCCTAGTGAGAAACTGGATTTTGCTGAACCAACCATGAAAGATTTTGTTAGATTAATTTACTCTGAAGGCAGTTATGTGTGGAGTTCGTTACTCCTGTTCCAGACTGAAAAAAAAATTATCTTCAGGCAGTTTCATATTAAGAAAATTAGCATGGGAAAATATTATTTTTTCATTTTGCATGACTGAGCAGATTGTTCTTGATTTCTGTTAGCCTGAGTTACATGCGTGCTCTTCGTAAAATAATTTTGTTAATATTTAGGCTTGAAAAACATTGCAATGATTGCTTTTCTCATAAAGAAAAGGGCTGTTTTGCTACTTTCCACTCCTAAAATTTCTTCCCATTTTTGCCTGAGCTGTTCCTTTGTACCTTCCCCATGCAAATATTTAGTCAACCATAGATGTGCCAGCCCACCTTTAAATACATGCTTATAAAGATATGCCTCTGTTTGAAGTGAAAAGAATTTTCAACTGTGTGAGGAAATAATCAGAATAATTTTCTAGCCACCTGTGTAACATGACCACGACCCAGACCAAACCACAACTGCTCCCCAGCCAGTGAGCTATTTATGAGTCTTAATGCATGTTAATTCAGTTGAGCATTTTCATTTTCATGCTGTTGCCAAAAAAGCAAGAGAAGGCCTGATTTACATGCAATGCTTGGCAAATAGAGAAAGAGAGCAGTACTAAGGAAAATAACAATATTTGCTTTTGTAATATATTTGTAAACTTATCAAATCAAAGTCAACACAATTCCATACATTTTTGAGCTATGAGCAGAAATCACTCGATAAAATAACCAGATGACATAGGGCAGAAATAAACATATATACTATTTTTTACAGAATATTTAACATTACAATGGTAAATCCTTAACCAGATGTTTGAATAAGTAACAGAATTAAAAAAAATTTGCGAAATAATCAGCAACTACTGATGACAAATATTTTAGCCTCTCTGTCACTTAAGTACATATGTAGTTCATATGGACTATGAACTACATAGTCCATACAAATAGACCAGTCTGGCAGAAATAAGATGCAAAACATCTTAGCAGTAAGTGATTGCTCTGATTTTACAAAATGAAACCTCAGTGCTTCATCTGGATTCCCAATGTGTTTTTCTATCAAAGATGATAGTATGTGTCATTTACTGTTTTTTTCCATCTTAACAGAGTTTAATAATGAAAATTTTTTTTACGAATAATGTAGTAATTCATAAATATTAAGTGTTTTAGTTTTGTAAACACTTCTGCCACCTTTATCTCCTCCGATTCAATAATAGGATGTTGTACACTGCCAGGGAAAAGCAAGTTTTCCTGATCTCGTTTGCCAAATAACTCAAATCCATGTTAACTGAAATATAAAGAAATGGACTCTTAGAAATTTTTGATTCAATTACTCCCATATTACCCATGTGAATGCCTAGATTGCCACTGGGCCATGGTTATTCATATATTCATGTACACTGCTGTTCTTTTATCAAGGGCAAACTTTTGGCCATTTTTGAATAATAGTACCCTAGAACAGTTCTACTTGCCTTGAGAGAAAAGGGTGTTTTACCCTAGCTATATAATTTATGTGCATGTGCCAAGGTTTTGCCTTCCATCATTCTTAAAAGAACTACAAAATACAGAATAATGCAGAAGAGAATTATTATACTTCTCTAATTCCATTTCACAGCCTGCAGCTCACAATTTTTAAGTCCGTGCTCAGCTCAGTTTTGGATTTCAGCCCACACTAGTTTTACATCACTTCTGTTTCCCCATTCATAATGGCAGACATCTTGAATCTAGCTTTGAAATTTTGATGCTCTTCTTGAACTGCATTTTGAAGGGACCTTAGTTCACTTCTCTGTGGCTTCCTCACAGCTGTCTGTATGGCCATGTAATGCAAAGAGTGGGAAATAGATTTTTGAAGATTAATTTGACCAAAAGATAAAAAAAGCCCTGTTAGGTTAGCTTGAACAGAAAGTTTAAGTGCCACAACTCAGCTTCATTTCACACTACAAATAAAGGGAAGTTTATATAAGTGGGAGTCCTTCGTGGCTAAAAGAAATTCACTCCAAAGGAAATACTGCAAAGGAAAGACGATGTTTTCTACTGCACTGCTGATATCCACTGACTAGCCTTACTTGTGTTCAGACTCTACCAAATCCAGAAAACATCTATGACATTTGGGATATCCTACTGCTCCCACTTACATGACTGGCAATGGAAATGGAATTGAATGGTGCACTTCTGGGTTATATTGCTATCAAGATACTCTGTGATCTGATCAGGATGGGGCTGTGCAAACTTGTCTCTCTCTAATCTTGGGCTATGTCTCTCATTTACACTAATATAAGTTTCATTCTATGATCCTCACTGCCTTAATATATTCCTTTTTTTTTCCCCTGTGTGTTTATATATATCTCAGAAAACAATTCTTATGTACATTAAATAAAGGCTTTGCCTGCACAAGTGTGCACAAAACTGCTTAACACCACCATCACTGCTTAACACCACCATCACTGCTTCACAATGAGCAGGATCTCCCTGCAAAGGAAAAAGTAGGTCCATTTGTAACTTAAGCAACTCCTTAGCTTAAGTAAAAGCTTGCCAAATCCAAAAGTGTGTACAGATCTAACATGCTCCCTGGAGATTAGAGTTCAGTGATTTCCGGTGACTGAGCAGGGTAGGTAAGAGTTTACTAGAGCATGTGGTGGTAAAACAAGGGGGGAATTACTTCAAATTGAGAGAGAGTAGGTTTAGATTATATTTTAGGAAGAAATTCTTTACTGTGGGGGAGGTGAGACACTGGAATAGGCTGCGCAGGGATGTTGTGAATGCCTCATTCCTGGAGCATTTATGACTAGGTTGGATATGGATCAGAGAAATCTGATCTAGTGAAAGGTGTCCCTGTCCATGGCAGGAGGATTGGAACCAGATGGTCTCTAAGGTCCCTTCCAACCCAGGCCATTCTATGATTCTATGATTCCGTGATTCTATGATTCACTATCAAAATCTGAATTCTATATTCACTTTTGGTATCAAATTTTTCTATTATATTGATATGTCCTTTCAAACTAGATTTTTGTCCTAATTTTCTTTGTCCACTTAGTAGAGGAAGATGCATGAAATACTACCCTCCTGTGTCATTGGCCTTGAATTGAACATAGTATGACTGAGCAGGACATTAGCATTTATGCTGAGAAAATAATCATCTCCCTCTATTTCTGATTTTAAAAATATGAAACTTTCCCTTCCTTGCCTTTCTCTTGGTTACACCCTCTGGTGATATGGCGATGAATTCCTAAAAGTGTTAGGATACCCCACCTGGTAAGGAAGATTTTGAAATCATATCTCTCTTATCTCCAGATAACAGATCTAACCCGTGCTGGTGTAAGTTATGGCACAATTCTCTCGTACAAACTCTCCAAATATCTTCTTTAATTTTGCATTTTGGAAAAAGTAATTAAATATATCAATAGGTTATCAATAATAAAAATAGTAATAACAGTATTACACATCAGAAGAATATTTGGCACAATTAAGTATTTATTAAGAACTCAGAAGATGAAGCAAACTAAATAGGTGCTAAGCCTTCTAATTCAAGAAGTTTTGGGAATACTTTTCCCCCATTCTTGGAGTTGTCTGTAAAGATTAACAGACAATTAAATAGGTTTTAAAACCTATGTATAAAGCATTGATAAAACTTTTAAGCAGTTTTATCAATGCTTTATACATAGGTTTTAAAACCTTGACTTGGCTTTATGAAGTACAACACCTGTGGCTATATCACTTTTTTGCTCACACAAGCACCAGAAATGTTAGTGGGACCTAAAGATGCACAGTCACTGTGGGCTCTTTTATTAAACTGACCCCACACAGGAAAGCCTGCTTAAAAAGTGACATACTGATATGGACTGTTGTTTTGTCCTTTCTCATTACTAAAGCAATTACTCCCCACATACATACAGATTCATTATGGTCACTCCATGGAGCTAAACACTAACTCTGTAATACTCAGATACAGAATCAGAGAGTGAAGTCAGGCTAATTAAATTGGCCCAGCCACTTCAGCAAGAAAATTGGGCCAAGTTAATTGGCACAGAGTGAGATAAGGAAATTCAGGCACCATTCTGTGAAATACTGTTTTAATTATATCTAAAAAAGAACATTGCCCTTAATTTCAAATTTCTTAATTAGGAACATGAATAAGTAGCAATAATAATCTTTACAGTATACAAATATAAAAATGTAAGATGAAGTTTGTTTTGGCCAAGTCTGTTAACCAGTGAGCAAAGATTAATACAATTATTATTGGTTATATTTGTCCTACATGGAGACCTATAGCCCAGAGAAAAGGTTAATAGAGGGGTTATGAATCAAAAGGAAGATAAATCTGACATAAACAGTATAAGAAACTCTGTATTGGAAGGATTCACTTGCAATAAGATATTTAACACCCGAAGAATATAACATCTATGCCACAAGCAATGCTTTTTTCAAGACAATTCTGGTTTCAGTTTAATTGCAAGTGAAAACTTTTGGACTCAAATGGAAAAAATTCAAAACACTGTTTCAAGTTTAGCTTTGGTGTAAGAAAAAGAGTAGAACAGTTTCAGCTGTCTTTGATTATAAGAAAGTTTGGAGCAGGAGCAGCTGGTGTAACTGCACAAAGTCAGTAGTTCTGTCACATTTTTTGTCAGCTGAGTTTTCCTCCACTAGTGCTTGGTTTTAAAGGAACAAACTACATTACAGGTGTTCATGATAGTCACTGTACAAATACAATCAAATAAATTGCATCTCCCACTTTGGGAAAAATAGGGTTAATAGGTTTATATTCCACTCTGTGCTACAATACTAATAGGTGTTAAGGCCCTTCCTGTGGAGGAGTTTTGGTTTCCTGAATTTGAGCTTTTACTGGCAAAACAACCAATTACTGATGTTGTGGGCCAGGAACAGCTGAGTGAAACTGGTGATGACTACTTTATCTGCAAGCGTAAACAAGACCAAAACGTTCTGTACGATTCAAAAGCAGCGCACTTTTAAACTTCTTGGAGAATTATTCTCCATCTCTTTAAGGAAATACTGCGAAGCTCTGCACTGAAAGGGTGTCAAGGATATGGAAGTGAACAAGATAAAAGAATGTTACAACTAATGTAAGTGTGAAAATTGTCCATATGGTCTCCCCGTTCTAGAAGCTTTAAAAAATAAGACCATATTCTTCAACAGTTCCAATTAAAGGACATCCTTTGGGGTAAAAGTCTGAAGGATGATACATAGTCTAATTTTTGATAAACAAAACCATATTCAGTTTGTAACGAAGATAACTTGGTCTAAATAGATCCAAGTATGGACTACTGTGGTAAATTCATAATCAGGAAAAAAACGCCTAATTGGTCTCATAAGCCAAACTATATATAACACTCAAAAACATGCAGTAAATAAATTTGTTGAAAAACATGAAAGAAATGTTGATTAATTAAAAAAAAATCATGTGTGATTCTGTAAACCCTAAGCAAATTAACTACTTGTTTTTGCACCATGTTAAGGAAGGCAGAGGAATGAATAGATGCACTTTACATGCTGCATCTTCAGAGAACTGAATTCTGCCAGGCGAACACATTTCCATGTCTTATTCACTAGAGAAAAATACTAAATAAGAGATAGAGGAAAAATGGCTCACCTCCCTGAAACACTAATACTAAAGCTACTCAGCATTTTGCTAGAGAGAACATCTGAATGCAGCTGAAAACTTATGGGCATGGTGGTGGCTTACTCATCTTCTTCATGTCTGTGTGCTGCAAAATAAGGGCAGTGACAGCAGCCAGGCTCATGTCTCTGAATCTTTAGCACAATGTAAGTTTTTCTGGGGGCAATTTTGAGGAGACAATTTCCATTAATAGCTTTATCACACTCTGCCTCTTCTCTCTGTTTGGCTCCTCTCCCTGCTCTGTCATAAAAGCAGAGCACACAAAAGTCTCAGAGCTGACTGTGCCTAGAGATTACTCCTCTGTTAAGAATATTGCTTTGGCATTATTGAGAGTAGAAAATAATACAAGTAAAGAGAAGAAATTGAATAAAATATTTTGGAATTTTTTGAATTACACATATATATGCATATATGCATCATATGTGTATTCATACATGGGCAGGCTGTGCTTCTGTGTGCATAAAAATGGAGTTTAAACTTATGTATTTACATCCATTATATATGCATACAAACTTGTGTCTAAATAGACTTTATTTTTTGCATCCAGAATAGAAGTAATAAGTACTATGGATATTGTCAGACTTTGTGAACAGTATAACTTTGACTTTTAGTAGCAAATTTTAGTTTGGACAACAAATCATGGTTATAAAATCCAGAGAAATAGGAGTTTATGGTGTAAGACTAATACAACCTTCACTATAACATGAAAACAATGCTATAATACTAGTACTACATAGAGGTTGATAAAAGTGGAATTATTTTTATGCTGTCCCTGAAGTAATTTTCAGAACAATACAATGTCTATAAATGCCTACTATTAGAAAATAAACCAACTTCATTTTAGATGAGCAATGTTTTGATGAAGTCATGAAATCTGATAGCATCATAACATGGGCCTTTGTAAATATGTGTCTTCAATGTACTCTGGAAAGTTGTTGCTTTTATTTGAAATGCTACAGACACAGGTAGTATAACACTGAGGAGGGGGAAGCTGTAATCATTTTAAATGCTAAGGTATTATATTAGTATATTTAGTTACATGTTTAATTTCTTAACAAATTTAATATGTATTTGTTTTAACTTATACACCATTCAAATTCAAAATTACCCTTCAAGGTGCAATGAATGGGATTTGATTTGATATTTTTTGCTATAGAGACTATTATTTTTTTAATTACATGTTAGTAAAAAGCTTTGCAAAAATTTAACCTCTCACAAGGAAAAGGAGGCTGGGCAAGTCAGTGCCAGGGATAATCTATACTGTGAGCACACCCTGCCTCAGTAGAGGGGAATGGGTAAGACTGCCATTTCAAGTTGCTGCCAGCTTCCCATCATCTGTTTCTCTGGAGTGGAGGAACTGTAGCTTAGGAACTGATACAAAATTAAGGACGGATATTAACATTTTTAAAACCAATTTTACAAGATTAAATGGAATTAGAGAAAGCATCTCCATGCTCTGCCCTCCTCCAATATATCCCTCAGAAAAAGCTCTTTTTAAAAAAGAGGTACTTCTTAGGTATACAGAAAACACTCAGATTTTATTGTGAAAGGTTTGTTTCACACATAGTAAGTAACTCTTAGAAAAGATGCTTTTTAAGACCTGTAGCAATGTAGCACTGTTTTACAAGTACATAAAAATAATTTAGCATGTAGTAATCTAAACTCCAGGTGTTTTGTGGCTGATGACAATTTTTCTGAACTCAGGAAATAAGTGGCAATAAACTTTTGTCACAGTGGTTAAAATGCATACTGTTAATTTTGTGGGGGGTTTGTCCCGGTCTCATGCTTTTCCTCAGTAATGTGTCTAATTTCCTTGGATAATGTTCTAATGGCACTGACATCCACAGTAGATTTACTTTATTTCTCTACTTTTTTTTCTGAGGCTTCTATGGTGTAATGAAAGCATTTATTTCAGTGTCCCCAGAGACCTGCTTTAAATGGACCTGTTAGCCAGAGCTTTATTATGGACAAAGGCTAAAGAGTATAATCTAGAAATCTTTATTCATTACTATTGCTTTAGCTTCATGTTCAGCTAGAGAGCCACATAATTATAATAATTTATATCTATCTGGAATAAGGCACGGAACACATTTTGAAGAATATTCTCTTTCTGCTCATTTTAATCTAGGGAGTATCTTGGCTCTGGGAAACTGGTTACAGGACTTATGAGAGCAAGATTCTTTGGAGCCCTCTCACATCACACACAAGGCTTGCTTTTCCAGGCAGAAGGTCCTAGCAGGCTCTGAACATGTGGTGTGGGGTCACTGGGGCAGGTAGGAACCAGAAGAGCACTTGATTTACCCCATGTTGCAGTATCAGTAAGAATAGGGAAGAAACCTCCTCCTGATGAGCCATAGAAGCACATTTGAGTTCTCTGAAGCATAGTATCTTCCCCTCTGAGCATCTACTGGAATATTGTACCTGGAAATCAAAAGTACCCAGAACCGTGTCCACAGACTCAAGTATTCAAACAAAGAGCCCCAGTTGCTGTGGATGAGGGTGCATGGACAGAATTACTTTAAAATAAGATTCTAACCCTCCTCTGCCTGCACAGTGCAACTCCTGATATGCCACCTGCCAACAGTGAAACTGTGAATTTCTGTTCTATTTCTCCTCCCCAAACTGTGGAATAACTTGCGTTCCCTTTGAAGTTTCAAAACTTTTGTTGGAAAGAACAGTGAAAGGATCAGAATATTTCACAAAATGCTAAGAACATTTGCTCAAGACATTCATCAAACCTGCAATTCTTTCACTAAATGTGTAATCAGCACAGACTGATAAAATACTGATCTCAGTATTTCCAATTACTTTTCTGTCATCTCCAATAGCCCCACCATGACCTGTCCTATCTATCCTGTTAATTTTATTCTCTAGTAGTTGCCTAGTTATAGTTTGCTCAGTGCTGCATCTCTTAGGCTATGACTGAAGAAAATATTTCTAAACTGAGATTTCCAAACTAAGATTTTTAAACTTTCCCACCTGCTCTGCCCAGCACTGCCCAGGGCATGTGTTTCAAGACATGGAGGAGAAAGCTTTTCTCCCCACTGGAAAGACTTGTTTAAAAGTGACATTTTATCTGGCAGAAGCACAGACAGCAGGGACCAATGCCTGGCTGTCACTCCAGATGAACAACACTTGGTTGGTGTGTGAGTGAGAAGAGCCTCTCAAGCCTCGACTATTGCAACACCCACACACAGTCCAACTGTGCTGGCAGCTCTGAAGCTCTCCAGGCTCACCCCCTGGTGTCCAAGCACAGACAGCAGGATGTCATCAGGAAGATGAAGACCTGCTGCTCAAACACAGAGCCATTAGCCTTTTCCAGTCTAGCTGGTTTTATGTGAAACATCCAGGACCTGTTATCATTTGAGAAACTAGTATTGTTGAGAACCCAAGGCATGGGATCTGTTTCCTAAGGAGAAGTTGAGGACTGTGATAAGTGCCCCAGATATAAACACTTCTTAAATATGAGGGTGTTCAAAGTTGGCTCAGGTTGTTTCTGGTAATATCACTAAGACAGAAATGAGAGCAGGAATTCTGGATTGAGCTTTGCCCTGCATCATATTTTTGAGTCACATAGCAGAGCTTTTAATGGTGCTTGGGTGAACCTAACACCAAACACCTCACACCTCCTCTGTTTCCAGGAATGCATCCAGAAGAAAGCCTCAGAATGAGTTTTGAAGAGATAGTTCCTAATTTAGGAAAACATTGCCACTTAGGACATCTTTCAGAAAATAAAGCAAATTTAGACCAAATGACTTGGAAGAGAAAAAAAAAGAGTGCCTGAAAATAAGGCATCATAACATGAGAATGAAGTGAATACGACTTTGACAATCTCTGGGAAAACACATGTGGACATTACTTGTACTTTCTATTTCTAAAATCATTCTTAATTTAGTGTTGTGCTTGTAAAGCAGATCACAGATGCAGACTTCTATTTTAACTAGAATGAGTTTATGTTGAAACACTTGAAAAAGAGGTAGGAAGGGGCAATGTATGCCATTGCCCCGTTTACTTCCTGTTAGTACTTGCCCACAGCATCTATTAGCTGCCTTAAGTGCTTTGCAAAGTACCTTATCTTATCAAAGTACCTTATCTCTTTCAGCTATATTGTAATTCATGTAATACCTTGTTTTATATTTTACTGATATACTGTATTCTCTGCAACACTTTTAATTTCTGCTTTATCCCAATATTCATGAAAATAAACAGTATTTAGTAGTAAGCACATTTCTCAGCTGCATTAATTTTTATCTTATGTTGTCATTGAACTGGGAAAAGATCCAAGGATATATAGGAAAATATTTCAGTGCAGTGCTGTTTTTATGGTTTTAACTTTTCTTCTCAACTCATAGAATCACAGAACCATTTAGCTTGGAAAAGACTCTTAAGATCCTCAAATCCAACCATTAACCAAACACTACCAAGTCCAGCACTCAGCCATGTCCCTAGGCACCACAAAATTTGAAACACTTTTCTCTTCAAATGGGTATATAAATAGAAACTCTGAGAGCACCCTATTTCTAGGGCATCATTACAAAATTTCCCTTCTTTGGAAAACTGAAGTGCAGTGTTATTGTTTGTTCCCAAATGGTCTTTTGTCGCAGCAAGGCATCCAATTAGGAATTCTGTGTTGGCAGGTGAGAAGCAAACAGTCTCTTCAGATCCACCTGTGCTTATTTTCAGAGCAACAGCACATTTTGTTGTTTTTCTCCTTTTATAGAACAAGATGAAAGAAAAGATTTAAAAAAAAGATACAGAGAGCTTGAACATAGTTCATCTAACAGAACATGATAAAAGTCTGATGAATAGAAGCTTATTTAGACTAAAGGATATGGAAGAAGTGTGATTACAGATTACTAGAGGGAAGAAGGGTTGTGTTTCTCTGCTAGCTTTTAAATGGTGATTATCTATCAGGTTTTGGGCATTCTTTTATACTGTAGTGTCTATCACAACAGAATATCACAGTGCTACAGAAAGGAATCATTGGTCCTGAAGGGATCACAGACCTTGTTAATGTGAGAATGCATCCCACTCACTCACCCTTTTGGGACTGAAGGCAGAACTGCTTAAGTACCCTTATCTAATATAATATCAGTAGGTGGTAAATGATTGCCACTGGAGACATTAAAACAAATGGCTGGGCCTGAGCAGTCATAATTCAGATAAAATCAAATCTTTGAAAGCATATTTTATTGGAGCATGTAAATTAGTGTGGGAATGGCAGAAAGCAGAGTTATGAAAGTGATTTTTAAGGGAGAGAGAAACAATTTCTCAACTATTGAATTTATTGTAGAGCTGTATAGGAAACTGCTAGATTTCTACTGTAATCAAGAACCAAACTTCATCTACAACTCTTGCAAATGAGCAATATTATACCAAGAGCAGTCCCCACTTCTGTCTGGAGCTGAGTCCCATCAGTTATCAAGCAAAGAATGAAAGAGTCAGCTTTTCACTTGAGTTTTTTCACTCAAGTGAAAAAACTATGTGCAACAATATTTTTCTCAGAAAACCTATAGCTGGCCCTGAGAATAGAGATTGAATCCAGAATCTAAGTTTACATAGTATTTGGATCCAATTATATTTGAATAAATTCCTTCTGTTTACTTTACACAAGCATGGAGGGATAAATAGGTATCTGCTCTTTTCAGACTCTCCCGTTTATGTGTGGTATTTAACACTGTCTGCTTTAGAAATAGTGGAAGTAAGACAATAAAAACCAAAATACTTCGGCACTGTTTTACTTTGCAGTATTTCGCTGGAGAATATTTGCCCCCACAATAAATGCTCCTAAAATAAAAGTTGATGTACTTGGGTTTAAATTAGAAAATTCCAATAAAGTAATTGCTTTCCCTTTCCCTTTCCCTTTCCCCTTCTCAGTTGTACATGCTGGACATTGGTATGCTGAACACACCCAGGAAGTGAAAAAATCAAGAACTCCTAGTTGCAGAATGGCACATTTCTAGATATGTTCTTTTATGCATTTCTCTTTTCTTTCCTTACTCTTGCAATCTTGAGGGAAAGAAGAGAAAAAAACCCAAAACAACCTGTCAAGCAGATGAACTGGAAAGGGAAGAATTAGGAACAGCTAGCATATTTCCACAGTTCTATTGCTGTATGCTCACTTTCCTGTGCTGATTACCAGCTTTGCTAAACATCAGCCAGATCCTGTCCCTTTTTTCATACTGCCTTCCTTCATTTTTCTTGTTGGTCTGTACCTCCTATTTTCTCTTACCTTTGTCCTGCTCCCTCTGCTACTCTGATAAACAACATCCATCATAAGACAAAAAGAAAATGAAAGTTCTTTAAACAAAATATGGTACTGATACAATGCTTGCCAACTATGTCTGTTCTTTCAGCTTGTGTGAGTAATTCTTTTTCAATAGTTTTCTGTCTTGCTTATTTATATTACATGCTTTTTGGGGCAGGGACAACCTAACTTCTCAGTTAGACTAACTTTTTGAAGTACTTAGCAGATGGCTCCCTTCTCAGTTTTTTTTCTTTTACTTTTTTTTCTTCCCAAAGCACTTGGATAAGTGATATTATGTTCCTCTCTATGTTCAAGGCTGAACTTAAAGTATCATTTTACTCTATCTGGAGCTTAATTCCTCTCCAAGCACTAAAGCAGTGACTTTAAACATGACTAACCCGCTGATTACTGCAGGAATACTAATACAAGTAAATTTTTTTCCTGTTTAGAATCCTTTAGTAAATTTGGGTTCTATGGTGAACATTCTTAAATCCTCCACTCTTTCCAGGAAAGCCATCCTAGTCCATGAAAATATTTTTACATATTTTGCAGGTTTGATGTGAAAAAAATGCAGTTATTATCACAGCCTGTAAAGAAAAGGTATTTTGTACTTCTATATATTTAAAAATACTTAAATTTTCATGTTCTCTTTAGAATTTTCTCTTCAAAAAAATGTATACAAAATAAATAGTAGCTGAATATAATAAAGGTAAAAAACAACTGTTCATAATACTGTGAAAACACTGTCACCTGAAATATAATCTTAGCTGTGTTATTTCCTGGTAACTAAATTTATTTGGAGTTCAAAAATTTCCCCATTTCCAAGTATTGCTAATTACATAAGGGATAAATTTTTCTTTATGTAAAAAAAGGGCCAGAGTGAAAAAGGGGCAGTGAAATTCTCGACATCTTTGCTCTGTGAATAATTCTTAAATTTTGTGGTCTTTTGAATCTCAAAAATTTTACCTCAATTTTTTGGTGTTATGTCAAAATTCCTTCTATATGAAGAGATGAAAATTTGCACATATTTTTGTATAATTGACTCATGCTGTATTATCCACTAGAAAGACTTTTGTAAACAAATATCTTCTCAGTAGTGACTTACAAAAAAGGTTCATTTTTTTTTTCAGTATGCGTTTAAAATTATTTCAAAAGTGTTCTAGAAGGAGATAGTAGGAAATGCCAAGCCAATTTTACTGATAGTGCAGTCTGAGGAAGAAAACCATGAATTTGGAGTTATTTTTGCCTTTAATGGAAGCTACTAGAATGATGGATGTGCTTAGACTATCCAACAGAATGACTGTACATTTAGGAAAAATTGTATGGGTAAAAGGTGAAGAGAATTGACATGTTTTAAAGTGCAGCTATTTCTGAATCAGTTTTTAGTCTCTGTTCAGTGTTTCTTGAACAGCTGAATGTTTGAAAAAATTAATCAAGGTAGGATGGTAGTCAGTGATGGCTACAAACTACAATGTCCTACAAGAGAACAGGATCATTAGCTCCTTAAGTACCTGTCTGTTATGTTAGCATTACACATTGTCATCAAACTGTGTTACTGAAGCAGCAGATGGTTAAATTCTTACACCACAGAGCTTTCTGAACACTGTCAGCATTGCTAAAGAAGTCATTTAAATAATTAAAAAGTGTTGTGTATGATCGGAAATCTCATCTGGACAACAAAATTTCTGATAAGGAAACTAATCAATAAATGCATCTAATAAATGCAACTAATCAATGTATGCATATCAACAACCACAGCCTCTTATGCTTTATTATGCATGAACAATTAAGCCCTTTCCACAAATCCATATGTAAGCTGAAAGCTTTAATTAGTACAGTGTCACAGATCTGAGAAGAGTTCTGATCTAAATTATTTATCAGTAGAAATGTGAGTGATAGATAGATTTAACTAGATTTTCCCAAATCCGATGCATTGAGAAAGAAGGCACAAAATAAGCCAAACTTTCATCCACCAGCCTGGCTCTCTGTGGTGTGCAGACTGCAGCAGAGCCCTGACATGTCTCAGTTACAGTCAATATCAGTCTTGCATGGGCGTTGAGGTGAAAACCATAAAGAATTATGTCAAAGAAGGGCAGATGAGAGCTGTAATTCTGGAGTTCTGTGCCTCCAGGTCAGACAAGGGAGTGGAACAAACTTTGCCCTGATTACTTGGGGGATATAAGCAATGAAAGAGTAAATGGAGAAACAAACGGCAGCATATAAAAAGATGAAAAATTGCTGAAGCCTCCTGCTTACAGCTGAGGCCTTTCTTGTAGGAGGTAACAGTCCCAGTGTTTTACAAAATGTGTGCAGAGCACATTGACAGGAAAAAGGCCATCATTCCAGATGTGACAGCATATGGTAAACAACTGGAACTGGGGTTAACATCTATGCAGGATCCTTATGTTACTGTTCTAAAATCAGTCATAAATCTGGTTCACTTTTTGATAAGAATTACCTTCTATCAGAGTAATATGGTATACCATACAAACACTGGCATCACAACTGTTCTATGGTATTTTCTGAGACAAAACTGGGAAAACAAATACATTGTCAACTAAACGGAACTGCAGTTTTCCCCCTACAAAGAGAAACAATTTCTATGGTCCATATGTTCTAAAATATCCCATGTAATACAGAAATATATTGTGCTCTGAAGATTTTGTACTTTCAGAAACTGCTGGAAAAAACTACTAGCTGTTACCTCTGGGGTAGATCTACATTGCACTGGTGTGAGAGTAGAATGGGTCCCTACATGAAGAAGAGAGGTTAGTGTTGGCACAGATATCCTGGGGTAGGGAAGCTTGGAGTGTTTGGCAGTGTAGGAGAGAGAGAAGTGGATGGGAAATAAGGCAGATTGTCAAAGCTTGAATAGAAGAAAGAGGCAAAGAGTGAAAGAGCTCTTCACTGAATGAAAGAGCTCCTCTGTATATTATAATTCACACACTGAAACTTGGATGCTTTATGTAAATATTAAAAACAAAACAAAACAAAACAAAACAAAAAACACCAACAAATAAAAACCCTACCAAAAATAGTATTTTTGTTAATGTGGATACATTATTTGCCTGTTATATATCAAAAATAGCAAGGTTTATTATCCTGTGGTTAAAAAATTTTAAATAACTAAATAGTAGCAAGGTACATGTGTTAAATGTATAGGAAGCGTATAAAATATACTAAACTCTGACATCAGTAAAACTTGTTTTGGCCTTTTGACCAGGGCTGGCAAACATATGTGAGTTATTTTTCTTCTCCTGCACGGTGTTGCATGTGTTTTGTGTGGGGGGGTCTGTAGTTCCAGTGTTTTCCAATGTCTGTCTTATTTAAGAAAGAATGGGACAAAAAACTCTTTTTGGAAAAATTCAGTGGAGCTTGAGTACCATGAAGCAAGTAGCAGCTGGCAGAGAAAATGTAGAAAAATTTAAAACTCCATATGAACGCTTGGCCTGGAATTTCTGATGATTACAGGTGTGTGTTGGATGAATAAACTCATGGAATAGGAACTTCTGCTTGCAGTGCTCCCTACACAGGTCTGGAAAACTCTAGATAAGAGACTATGAAGTCCTCTCTAAGACTTTGAGAGTGCCTTGTAAAACCTTTTTGTTCCAGCTGGATTAAATGGAATTTTTCCAGAGAGGCCAATTCTACCACCGCATGATTGGATCTCCTGTGCAATTCAATGAAATTGCTTGTTTCTTTAAAGCTACTACAACAGTAGATTTGGGGCCCTGAATGGTGTAATTTATTACGGAAAATAAAATGAAAAGCAACTTTTCCCCTTTTTGCACAGGTTTTTGTGCAGATGTAACTTGAGAAGGATAGATAAGTGAGCCATAAGGAGATAAGGAGATAAGGAGATCTCTGGTTTCTTTCCCCCTTTTTGTCTCCTGTCTCCCCAAAAGAGTCAAAGTGTTGGTTCTTCTAAGGTGATCCAGCAAGACTTGAAAGATCCCTTTTGAGGGGTGTGGGAGTATGTGCAAAGATTAATTATATAACTTTTGTTGTAATCCCTAAATGGACATACAAGAGACTTGTAGAGAGACTTTTTGCAAGGGTGTGTAGTGAGGTAATAAGAGCCAATGGCTTCAATCTGAAGAAGAGTAGGTTTAGATTAGATATTAGGGAAAAATTCTTTACTGTGAAGGGGGTGGGACATGAAACCCAGAGGTTGTGGGTGCCTCCCCCCTGGAAGTGTTCAAGGTCAGGTCAGATGGAGCTTTGACCAATCTTAGTCTAGTAGTCCATGGCAGGGGTGGGGTTGGTAGTAGATGATGTTTATGGTCCCTTCCAACCCAAATTATCTTATGATTCTATGCCTCTGTAACAAATAGCAAAATAGGGTGACTAGTAACTATGAATATAAATTGGAAACTAAGTATGGTGAAAAGCTGATAAAGAAGCGAAAAAGACAAAAGGAAATCCGTAGAACCTACCATATAAGAGAGTTTTTTACCTACAATGAGAAAGAAAAGAAATCCTAATAACTTTTCCCTTACTAGATTGAAATGATATATCATAAATAATACATATTTCTCTTTTCTATTGAATAAATATTTCTGCTCTCTATTTGAAAAAATGAAATAAACACAGTCATTTCCAAGGCTGCTGATGAAATACTTTTCATACTAACAGTAAATCAGAAGCTGCAGCTCCTATAGCATGCTAGATTTAAAACGACAGATCTGAGCAACCTCCCGTCCCAAAGGTGAAAAATGAAAAAAGTAAGAAGCTTCTTAGTATCTCAGTGTTGATTTCTAATACGACTTAAAACAATTAGGAAATTCCAGATGATTGAAAGGCAAGAAAAAAAAAAGGAGAAAAATAATTCAGTGTTTTAATTTTAAAAATTTACAAATGTGAAGACTCCATTAGCTATATAATTCTCATATTGATTCTGTGTAAACTAATCAAATACTTTATGTAGGACTGTATTTATAGAAGATGATAAAGCAAAAGCAGTTATCTCCAATTAGCCTTAGTTCACAGTAGCCAGATATTACCCAAAATTATCCCTGGTGAGTTTAAAAGTGAGATTCTTGGTGGATCAGTATAGCTTTATTATTTAGCATTACTGAAAACACTTCTCAGATGGACAGTTCAGAAACTGACTTAAAATCTGAAGGGGTTTCAGAGCAGAGGTTTAAACAATTTGGAAAAGACATAGCAGTACAATATGGTGCCCTGGGAATCTAGGATATCACAAAGAATTGAAACTGATAGTCACAGAGTATATGAAGAACAGATATGAGATAAGCAGAAGACTCTGATATAGCAGACAAAATATGAAAATATCAGATGTTTGGAAATAAAGAAATAGAATAAAGGCAAAATTTTACTGTGATATAATGAACTCTTGGAGTAAACGTTTAAAGGCTGTGGTTAAATCACTGATGAGAGAGGATTCATAGAAATACATAAATACATAAATTTGCTATATGTTAGTAGGCCCATGTGATTTTTCCAGTGGCTTCAGTAAATGCAAAAAACAGACTACATGTGTAACTATCCACCTACTCTGAGAAACAGTTCATTGGCTGTTTATGGTCTGCTTACCGTCTGCTGGCTTATGAGTGCATCATTATGAATTTTATTCTTATTTCCTAGAAATTTAAATCAGAAGGGACTATGATATCACTGTTTTCTTGCTTAGATGTTGTAGGGGATTGCTCATCCTTCACTAAGCCTATATTATGCTTTTTAAAACTCAAATAGTCAAATATAGAATGCCTAATAACAAGCATGATTTCCATGTAAATTTTTTAATTAAAGGTCGATGCAAATGTTTTTGTAAAATTGGGTTTTTTTCAGAGAATATAGCAAGGCATAGAAATTACCAGGGCAGTTATAAATGAGAAAGCTGAGAAGTTATAGCATTGTGCAGGTGTATTTGACTTTTTTATTTGAGAACTTAATAGGTTTTTATAAAGTATAATCATTTGGGATTTAAGGTCAGGAAAGCACCAGTATTTCTAGCCCATAAATTTAGAAGGAAGAATCCCAGCAAAGAGGAAAATTAGGGGATGTGGATGCCAAACAGGAAGACAGAGTCACCCACAGTAGATTAGGGACAAACAATCCTGTGTCTGAGCCAGAATGATTGAAGTCAGTGGCTTTGTGCCCTTATCAGGAGTTAGCAAGTTATGGGCTTGAAATCAACTGCAATGAGACTGGATTAGTCAGTTGGATTAGTTCAAAATGCCTCATAATGGCACCATAAAGTATCCCAATGACTCCCTATTAGGAGTAAATCCTTAGCTGTAAATTATGATTAGGATTAAACACAAGGCCAGTTGACAGTTGTCAGCAGAGAGGCAGGGACTTCCAGGTGCAGAGTGAACTCCTCCGAAAGAACTCTTTCCTGTGTGCTCATCCATCCATGTATTCAGACCACTGGAGCAAGGATTAATTCCAGCATTCTGGTAGCCATTTATTTCCAAGATGTATTAGAGGTGGTTTTGCACAGTTAGAACAACCTGAACAATACAGTTCCAATGAGAGGGTGTGAGAAACCATCTTGATATATTATCTTTGGTCATCCAAATGTTGCGGCTGCTGGCTCTGGTGCCTTTTCTTTCTCTTTTAGAATATATCAAGATCTTAATTTATTATAAAAAATTTCATGAGGATGATGCTTTCAATATTCCAAGATGCAGTACAGAAATTTACTGGACTGGAAAAACATGCACTGACTTTTGTACAGTCACTTCAAAGCTTTAGAACTGATGAAAGGTTAGCTGATCTCTCCTTTTTCTTGTCATTTAAAATCCAGCATTTCTGGAGTTAGCTTCAAATTGGATTAAAAACATACGTCTGAGGAAAATTGTCTCCTAACAGCCAGAATATCTTTCAGTTTAGGGATGCATCAAGTCTACATTAAATATGCTTTTTGTGCAATGAAAAGCCAGATTTGAATTCAATTGCATGATTTTACCAAAACAACACTTTATCATATTACCAAAGGTTAGAAATTAACCTTTTACTATTCACTGCTTTCTCTTCTAAGTGTACTGTCTTGATTGCAGGCTGCTTTGTGCTGTCACTCTGAGACAAGCACTTTGAGCTTGTTTATTCATATTGACAACAGGTTTAAACAGGTTGGCATTGCTATACTGTGATCAAAGAAGTAATCATTTGTGGAATAACAATGCACAGAACATTCTCATTATGTACTATGCTTTCATTTTGGGTGCTGCACATTAAACTGAATATCACACTTGGAGGAGATCATTCAGAATCAGAAATCAAGAGTCATAATATAATTTTCTCTCTTTGACTGGATATCAGGAAATTATACAAATGAGAGTGGAAGCTGGCATTAAAACACTGCTGCTAAGCCTTAGTCACGACGTCTTTTAAGCATGCCTTTCTGATTGCATATTGAAAACAAGGGAACAATGAACTTCCTGAACAAGAAACACTAGCAAAAGGAGCACTTTCTAAATCAGAGATTGTTTAAGAGTATGGGTGTTTAATTGTTTATTTCCAGCCATTGATATTGTACTTTTTATAACTATATATATACACATTAGGATAGAACAATTATCAAGGATATTAAACCAAAATTAGAATATTTGAAACGTATACAAATCAGTATGAATTAATATTGCAAACTAAAGGGGACTAGGAAGAAGCATTCATAATAAGTCAAGGGAAAAAGAGCCCAACCATATAGCAGAAAAGAAACCACATCTTGAAGTTAAGTGGTGCAAAAGCCATCTGGTTTTACTTTATTCAGGGGTCAAGCATTCCTAATGTTTCAGTTTGCTCTCCTTTTTTAATCTCAAGTTATCATTTGAACAGTCAGGAGACTGTTCAAATAGAATGACCTTAGAGCAACTTGGAAGTAACTTAGCTGAGAATTGTCAGTCTCCCTGACTGGGTAGTGGGAAGGAAGGGGCTCCTCTGAGGGCATCAAATCTAAATTGTTTCTGAAGATTTCTAACTGTGCTGTAACTCCAGAAGTCAAGTTAACTGCCTAATGTTGGCAATACTTTCCTTAGGTGCCCAGACTAATGCACTGTAATTTGAAAGAACTTCCAACTTTACTTTAATGTGTACCTCAGTGCATCCACGCTTTCAGAAGAGAGTCTGGGCGTGACCTTCTTTATGATTGATGTCCCTGAAGTGTCTGAGAGAGATGAACTGCTGCTAAGGCCAGCTTTCCAGAGATGGGGAGTGGAACCGTGAAAGACAATCATTTTGTGAAGCATTGAACTGGAAAGGACCAATTCACATGAAAGACCTCTGAATGCCAAGGAGTTCAGTAATTCCTGAGTTTTCCAGAAAAAAAATCCTAAAGAACAAGATAGGTCATTTGAACTGGAATGTCCTCTTCCAATCCAAAGTGCATGAAACATGTTCGCCTTGGGGTTCTGCAGCCAATATGCTCTACATTTCCTCTAATGGTAAAAAGTTACATGTAGGCAAATGCATCAGCATAATTCAAAGAGAGAAAATGTCACGTGGGATTAGACTAATCATCAATCTATACTGGTATCCTATAGTGGCCAACAACAGATGTTTCAGAGGCAGATATGAAAACTCTGTAGTGAGAAATTCTGTAATGCCATGTAAGGGATTCTTTCTATCCAGGGAATAAATTTTTGACATATACTACACATTTCTTATAAAAAATATAAATCAATGAATATTTTGCCTCATCTGAGGTAGTAGCAACATACCCTGTGAAAAGCACTGCAACTTTATTCCATCTTGTCACTTCGAAGGGGATTTTAGAAGCATTTGAATGTCACTGGAAAATAAAAATTGGGTCTATGTTCCCACCAGCCTGGGACTTTTGTATGCTGGGTTAGGTCAGACTGGTGGGCAACTTGAAACAAGCTATCTCAGAAGGTCACACAAAAAGGTGTGAAGGTGAAATAACACGGTCTTTTCTGGGATAATAATGGCACTTCATTTCTTCAAGTTAGTGCAGGAAAGAAACATAAGTTGTAACCAATATTCCTATTTGCCCTTTTGAATGTCATGCATTAGGTCTGCCTTACCATCTGAGAGCAATCTACAGAAAGAAATGATACCTGCTTAGATGAAGCTATTACCTCTTTATTATAAAAACCTCAGCTGTTTTATGAGAAGCAGGCAAGCAATATTTTTATGTGATGAAACTCAACTCTTCAGCATAATGGGAAATACAGAATATTTTTACACTCTTTTTGAATTACTGCATCTTAGTATAATTTACAGTATCTTGCTGCAGTAACTAGAAGTGAACCAAACCTATGAATTCAGCAAATCTGGGATAAGTCTGAATTTGTAAATAGTTGTAGGGCATTTTGCCTATCTTACCCTGAAGAAGAAGTGGAGACTAAAAATTGTTCTGGTTCCATTAAAAATACAGTTCTTGAAATATTTGATTCAAATACATGTAAGCAGTGACCTTATTAACCTTCCATTGAAATGTTCAAGTAGGCTAATATGCCTCCAACTTACGGTATGCATTAAATTTACAAGTAAAAACTATACAAATCCTTAGATTTACAGAGACCTGCATCTGCTCCAGAATTATCAGTTGTTGGTGTTGCTGCCAAATGAAAAAAACCCTAATTTTTTTATAAGACAGAGAGATAAGGAAAAAAGTTCTGTGCTTGCCTTCCTTGTTATACAGAGGAAAGTTTCACACACATATCAGGAAAGACCAGAAGGCCTATTCCTGCAAAAGCATAAGGGAAACCTGAATACAGCGTGATAAATGTGATCAACACTGTTCCCTTAACTGGATTTTGCATCTTTTATCAGCACTAGGTACAGAAGATGATACGTTTTAGTATAGCTTTCATGTAAGACTTTTCTATTTTATATAAGGGCAAATTCGTGATTTGAATGATCCACGAATACTCCTAGATGAAATTTGCCCTCCAGAATGAGATACTTCATTCAAAAGCATGGGAAAGAGGGAGGGAAGTGACCTCTAATTACTCCCAATTTTGTATAAACTGTTGACACCACTGGTCTTATCAGTAGAATACAACCTTTAGGAGATGACTGGTTGTGTATAGTCTTTGAAGTCAGGTGCTGGAAATGTGATTCGCCAGATTTGAAAATGTTTGCAAATCCATTGTCCTTCAAACTTGTAGAAATTCCCCTCTGATTTTCAGCTTAAGAAGAGTATGTATTATACACTGGTTTCTAATTGTACTTCTTCAATTGCATTTGATGAGCAGGGACATGAAATAAGTGCAGATTAAGTGACTTTGTTTTTTTTCCATTCAGACTTAATTACCCTGATGACTTGTACATTTCCCAGTTGTTAAATAAGCTTGGCTTATGGCAGATATTACAACTTTGTTATGCTGATGTTTCATGTGGCATTGAACCTTACTGGTGTAAAAATTGGTGAATGAAATTGTGTATATAAACAGTAGGAAAGGTGGAATTTCTCTGTTTTAGTTTATGGCCATTGCTACATGTCTTGTCACTTGACATCACTGACAAAAATATGGCACCATTCTCTTGGTGCTCTTTGTGATATTTTCATGTATTGATGAGATCCCCTTTCAGTCTTCTCTAGACTAAACAGGTCCAGCTCTCACAGTCTCTCTCCATAAGAGAGATGCTCTACGTCCCTAACTATCTTTGTAATTCCCCACTGAACCCTCTCCAGCTCCTTCTCTGCTTTGAACTGCGGAGACCAAAATTGAGCCCAACACTCCAGATATGGGCTCACTAGGGCTAAATAGAGAGGAAAGATCACTTCCCTTGACCTTCTGGCTGTACTCTTCTCTATGCACCCCAGGATCCCATTGACCCTCCTGGCCACAAGGCCACTGTTGGCTCATGGTCAGCTTGTCACCCACAGGGACTCCAAAGCCCTTCTCTGCAGAGCTGCTCTCTAGAGACTGAGCCCCAGCCTGTGATGGTACTTGCAGTTATTCCTCCCCAGGTGCAGGACCTTGCACTTGCCCTTCTTGAACCTGATTAAGCTCCTCTCTGCTCAGTTCTTCAGCCTTTTAAGGTTCCAGTGAATGGCAACAGAGCCTTCAGGTGTATCAGCCACTCCCCCAAGTTTTGTGTCATCATCAAACTTGCTTAGGGTGCATTAGATCCCTTTGCCCACATTGTCAATAAGCAAGGTCAACAAGACTGGACCTAGTATTGATCCCTTGGGAATACCACTGACTACAGACCTCCAAATGGGTTCTGCTCCACTGATCATGACCCTCTGAGTTCTGCTATTCAGCCAGTTCTTGATCCACCCCACTGTCCATTCATTCACCAAATGTCCTGAACTTACCTATGAGGATGTTATGGGAGACAATGCAGGTAGACAAAATCCACTGCTCTCCCCTTTTCAACCCATCCTGTCATGCCATCACAGAAGTCTATGAATGGTCAAGCATGATTTACTTTTGGTGAATCTATGTTGACTACTCCTGATGATCTTTTCTTTCTTTTATTTCCTTTGTGATGACCTCCAAAATTATCTCTCCATTATCTTTCCAGTGATGTAGGTGTGGCTGACCTGACTGTAGTTTCCTGAGTCCTCCTTCTTGAAGGAGACCCTTTTTGAAGATGGGAGTAACACTGGCCTTCCTCTAGTCATTGAATATTTTCTCCTATTCTCTGTGATTTTTCAAAGATAATGGAGAGTGGCTTAACAACATCTGCCAGCTCTCTCAGCAACCATGGCTTCATTCCAACAGAGTCCATGGATTTATGTGTGTTAGTATATGTATAATGAAGAAATCATTTGAAAAATATCAGACTTTCAGAAACAAGTGTGCTAGTTATTGCATATTCCCAGGAGCCACTCAAGAATGATGCATTTTTAAATGGCTAAGCTATGTGCAAGGTAGCAGTCTTCCCTAATTCTTCCCTAATCCCTTTCAGGCTCAGTTGCAGATGCAGAGACAGTCAAAAAACTGAGCTAGTCAGAGTGAAATGAGAATAGAATATTTTACATTTAGGGATAAAAGGAAAAACACCTCTGAATAATGGGTGTAGAACTGAACATCATCTGCTGTGAATGAATACCTCTCTCTAATCATTGCCTTGATAATCTGAGAAGTGTATGTGGCATGTCCCCAAACCTTTATCACTTTGACTATGTTGCATGTCTGTTTTAGCAAAACTGAGGTGTCCAGACATCTGCTAAACAAAATAGCTAATATTAGGTACTGTGGAGACCTCAGCTAGTTTAATTGCAGCCCTCTGTTGTAATTGGAAATGGATCCAAGTTCTAATATACCTACTGTACACCATGACGCCTTTTGCAAAGGATGAGAGACCATCTCCGCACAAAGGAAAGCCAGCAACCAGCTCCTATGCATGCATCAAAATATATAGTGATAAGTGTTAATTTAAAATTATGTATTAAAAAGAAACAGGCACGTTTGCATGATGGATTCTAGTTGTGATGAATTTTCTTATTATTTAACCTAATTCCTAAAAATTGAAAACCCCAGTTTTTTCAAAGTGCAATTTCAGTGATCTCTGTTTGTAGTCAGTGCTTTGTTTATCAAGGACAGTTTCATATACTAGATTTTGCTGTCTGAGAGGACAGTAAAGTAAAAAATTTCTTTCATCTGACTTGCTAAAAAGTGGGAAAGCATTATTAATAAAAATTACATTTGTAACATAAGAATGGATATTTTTGTATGTTGGATATTTTGCAACACATATGTAGTCTCTATACATATTTTAAAGTGGCATTCCCTGGTTAACCTAAACCTGTTTCTTTGTCATGGTCTCCAAAGAGTCCATGAAAGCTACAGCCTTAATTCAAAGGAAAATGAAAGGCTCTTGAAGAGAGCAAACAGAACATTACAGTACTAAAAAGATATAACTCTTCTGGGTATGTGGTAAAGACAAGAAGTCACATTCAGTGCTTAATATTTTTAGCTGAATTTCTTTATATTACTGGCCAAAATATGCCTGATGATGTTACAAAAGTTGTGTGATGTTATATATGTTTGTTTACCTCTGTGCACATGCATATACATACCAAGTACATATGTACAAACCAAGTCCTCTTGTTCTCTTCATGTCCTTTTAAGATCATCTGTTTGTTTTCATCTTTCTAATTAAGAACATAATCATAATCTTGTTTTTCTGGAAATCATATTTGCTGTGACTGAAGTCTGCCTTGACTGTAGTGTGGACTAGGAGGAAAGACATGGAAGAAGAACCATACTGCTCTGGAAATTATAATATCTGCTGGCAGCTCCTTATTGTGTTCCAGGAAGGCTGATGCAGCTCTAAGTTTCTTCAGGAACTGGGAAATATTTTCTGCCATCATGTAAGTGTCAGGGGAAGGGCAGAAAATAATTTTTTAATTCTGTGGAAAAATTCTTATGAGCAGAGGTAGACCAAGGCCTGTTGGCTAAAAAAGGAGAATGGACAGAATTCACTTTAGTGGATGAATTTTTTCCCAGCTTTCTCTTTTTCCAGAGTTGAGGCCACAGGACCTGCCTCAAGTCTGGTTTGAGGAATGCAGAAAACCTATATTGCCACTCAGGAATACAGCAAAAAATGCCAGAACTGATGATAGACTACCACTTTCTATAATCCTAATGGAAAAGGCAACTGACTTTTATGTCACATATATACCTTTCCCTATATAGGCCATCAGGGTTGCTTGAGAGAAGGCCCTTCACCTGCAGGTGCTTGGAGAGAAGAAACAACTGTAGTTACATGATGGTTTTTTGTTTGTTTTTTTTTTTTCCTGTGGACAAAGGATTCACCTTTTCTCATTTTTCTGAACATTCATTTAATGTTTATTCATCCAAAGTACCAATAAATCAAGGTTAAAGGCAGCTTTTAGGAAAAGCGCAGTCCACCTAAAATGAAAACAATAACAAAAAGGACAAAGAGGAAAACAAAACAAAAGAAAAAATACAGCATTTTTTTCCTTGTCTAATTTTCAAGACTTAAAAAATCTGTAATTAACAATGGTAGCTATCCCCTTGCATGTTAAAAGTTATATTCTCTGCTTTCAGATTTGCACATCCTCCTCTTGCACTTCATAAGTCTCATTTGCTAAACAAAAATAACTGTTCAATTTTGAAAGGCTTACAGGAACTGTCTAAAAAAAGTAGATACACATAGGAAAACTTGAAACCACAGAGCAGTAAAGAGGAGACAGCTTGTAAAAGAGCAAAACTACATTAAAATACAGTACCCTTTACTTGTAAGGAGTTTACCTTGAATCTAAAAATTTTAAGCTACAAATTTCTGTCATTTAGGTATTGATTTTTTTTTATTATTACTCAGGGATTTTAAAACTTTCCACTGAATTTTGAGTTATGCCTTAATTCCAATCAAAGCATGTTTTCCCATGTTTTCCCATCACAGCATGTTTTGGTAAACCTATTGTACTCCTAGTGGTTTTTGAAATATCATTTAAACAACAAATAATTTTGTGAAAAATGTTTTCTTTAAACTCCTAGTGATAGAAAAAGTGGACATCATATTTAAGCAGTACTACTTTACAAAATTTTGCTTCTGAAAGAAAAAAAAATCTATTATAATGTACAGTTCTCCTGGGATATCTTGCAAGTACAGTAGCTCCTGGGTCAGCAGAAATCTAACTCCAAAATTCAACAGCAGCTTTTCAACAATTGATGATGATTACCCTAAAGGTGAACAACTGGCCCTACCAGCTTCAGTACCAAAAAGCCAGCCAGGCCAGAAGGGCCTGTCAGCACTTTGAACACACTGAGAACTGACAAAGGGTGCTACCACACAGAGGGCTGTGCTGGGGAAAAAGTCTGCTCCAAAGAAATAGCTCCAGATCTGTCGCAATGACTGGGGAAATAAATCTGCTCCAATAGAGTAGCTCTTGATCTGTCCCAATCCTGCAAAGCCCCTTGATCAAAGATCCTGATTGTCTGGTCATGGCTGAATGGACAGGCTCTTTGTGACCCTGCCAGAAGTGTTTAGCCCAAGCCATATGTTTCTAATTCAAGAACTTATGGTCCAGAGATATCTTTCCATAAATGTGGATGGTAAATGAAAGAGAGGTTGAACTTGCTGTATTAATCTGTGTTTGCACAAAATACAGAAGGATGGGACAAGTGCCTCTACAGATAAAATAATGAAGGGTTTGTGGTTTGTTTTGTGTGCTTTATAAAGAGAAAAAGTGGCCATTGCGATGATCTTGTATGGTAGAATATGGATTTTCTGTTCTCTTTTATTCATAAACTGCCTATTAGGAAAGGCCAATGATTTTGTGCTATGTCTCATATGCCAAATAAGGATCTAATGAGTTAGCTTCTTTTCCGAAAGCCATGTTTCAGTTTTCATGGCTACTGTATTGTCTTCCTCTCTTCCAGTAAGCTGATATATTTGATAGCAGAAAGCTGATTAATCCCTAAACACTGTGGCCTTTGTATTCAAACATGACAGCTCTTTGCAGTATTTAGTTGCCTAAATAACCACATTTCAGTCTTCAGAAGTACTTAACACTCATAGCTCAAGTTGACTCTGATGGAACTGGAAGAAGCTCCATCACCTTGAAAAATGTTTCATATTTAGTCAGATGTACATATATGCTGCATACATGACCAGTTGATCTCATTCTTATTTATATAGTTATAAATACATACAAATATATATGCACACACACACATATCTATATACATTTTTATTTATATGAAAATGTCATTTGTAAATTTTTGCACTTATTTTGGGAACACAACATATATGAAATTATGAAAGAAAACAGATCTAAGTTCTGTAGCTCTTTTTTCCACTGTGAAATCAAAGCAATATTTGGTCAGACAATCCATCTGTTGAGATGTAGTTTCTTTATGTGGCAATGCTAACTGATATCACCACATTTGGCATGTTTGGAACTGGGGAATTAAGTCCCCACTGTGTAGTAGTCTTTTTCAGTAGTCTGCTGTGACATTTAGATTACTGAGGACTATTCAAGGGATGCTAGAAGCCTTGGGAACCCAAACTTTACTGTCTGCTATAGGGAATCCTTCCTGCAACTTTGCCTTTTAAGTATGTCAGCACACAGCAAGAGTTAGAAAAATCTCATTTATACCTCAGGAGCAGCCCTGAGTACAGTAGCCTTGGGATCAGGAAGGTGATCCATCACTTTTGTACATGCCTCATCCCTCAAATCTTGCCTTCTCTCTCCTATGCTCCAGGATTTCTTTCTTCCTTTGTAATATGTTTGCAAAATACTGGGTAAGAAACTTCGGCTGTGAGAATGCGTAGACATTCAAATATGCATAATGCACATCCAAATAATGTATTCCAAATAATGTAATATACAATCTATAAGAAATGTGGGCATGTAGTAAGTATGTACTAATTGAAATATGGAGGCACTGAACACCTACTGAGAACACTTAATTTTTTTAAACATTACCATGGTAGCAATGTGTGCCTTGTAATTCTAGATAATAAGTTTCTGGTAACCAGTTTGATTCTGAGCTCTGTAATGTGAGAACAAATGCAAATGTAAGCCTCTATCTATTCTTATGGTCATATGTCATCCTAGCCAATTGGGCAATAAAACAGCAGGACCAGACTGCTGTTAAATAATACAAAATGTGATGCATGGGTATGGAGGCAAATGTGTGCCTATGTAAGTTATGCCTACCCAATGTTGGTCTGCTTTGCATTTCTGAGGTAAAAAGCCAAATTTAATGAATAGAATAAGCATTTACCATAAGTCAGCATTCTCTGTGACATTTTAAATTTATGAACAGTTGCTCTGTGTCTTCAAGAATTAACTTAAACACTTGCCAGATTAGTGGTATAAGATAAGCATTGTGGCTGATGCAGATAAATCAGGAATAATGCGACAAAAGCCAGAGCCATCACAGAGTTTGTTAATATTAAAATATATGTATGTAGGTACATAAACAAAGCACATGCACATACACATGAAAAGCTATATAAGCCCATAATTCTAAACTTACCATGGGAGCAGCTTTCCTAAATTTCAGCCTCATAATGCTCCTAATCTACCTAAAAATAATTCTAGTTTATTATAAACTAGAATTTTTCATGAATAACTGAATATAACATCAGAACTAGAGATCTCAATATTTTTCAGCAAAAGAGAGTAACCCCTTCAATCTTTTCATTATCATATGTTAAAAAGTGGTGAGATTTTCTAAGAAAGTGGCATTACTTAGGACACTTTACATTACAAATTAGAAAGAGGAAAGATTGCTGATTTGCCTATTTCTTGTATGAAAACCAGAAACTAACTTGTACTAATTCTTTTTTAGATGATTGACAAGGAAAGGCCATGGTAGGAGTTAACTTTTTGTCCTTCCTTCCTCCTTTAACAAAATATATCATCAGTGCTGAAACTTTCAGAGAGAAGCTATATCCAGATTAATAAACATGATATCTGAATCACTTGTATACTCCTATGCAATAGTAGCTCTACTGTATTCTTGCACAACAAAATCTCAGTTTTCACAAATTAGTGTACATTGACAAACGAAAGCACAGGGAGCAAGAAAGTCACATAGTTCTCTTTAAAAAAGTGGAGGGTGGGATTTTTGTTTTGATTGGTTGGTTATGAGGTTTTGTGGTTGTTTGGGGTTGTTTTGTTTTGTTGGAGTTTTTGGGAGTTTTGTTTGTTTGTTTGGGGTTTTGTTTGTTTTTGTTTTGCTTTTGGTTTTGTTTTTTGTTGTTTCATTTTCTTTTGTTTTGTAAAGAACCAGAATGTCTGTCCATACAGAGAAGGTTATCAAGATTACCAATACAAATCTTATCTTTCATTTGTATCTGCACTAGTATGAGGCAGGTAGGCAATAAATCAATCCAGTGCTCCATTTATTGTAAGTACATATAAGAACAAATCCTGGTTCTTAAGTCTTTCATGTACTCTCTTTCACTTTGGCCTTTTTTTTTGAGGGAGACATTGTACCCATAGGAAAAGTATAATGTAAAACCTTTCCTAATATCGGTTCGTTCTTTTCTGTAGATTAAGGAAAATCACTGCTTTACAGATCAAATGACCAGGTCATCCAGGAAAATGGGAAATTCTCACTTAAATAAAATACATTATAAATTACTTTGCTGCTGTTGAACATGGAATTAACTGTAGACATTTGAATATTGTTTGAGATGCAAACAAAAAAGGAAACTGCTGTAGGAATGTGTTTGTATATCCACCCAAAAAAAGCACTGAGGGGTCTATTTTTGGACTATGAGTATGTCTTGATGTGGTTGATGTTCCCTGAGTCCTCCAAAGACCATTTTATTTTCATTCACATCTGGCCAGAGAGTTTGTCCTGCCAGACAACTCTGGCACTACTTGTATCTCATGATGAGCTGGTTCAGTTCAGGAACCAGCAGGAAACTATCTTTTTATGCTTTTCCTTCTGTTTGTTTAGGGACCTCTGCTGGATTATAGGAGAGTTAGGCAGAGCTGAAAACTGGTGGAAAGGAAGAAGACAGAACACAGACCATATTGTGGCATAAGGGAACCTCACCATATTGTTGGGCTATGCCCTGCAGTCTACCCCACATAGCTCCAAAAGCTTTATCAAAGTGCCGAAAACCTCTTTTTTATCAAGATATTCTAATTGTCTCTCCAGGGTCCTGCACAGTGAGTAAAAGCCTTGTCATTTACTTCAGCGAGGATAATTGCCGGGACATACTAGTGTGTTTAAAGGGGTATTTGAACTTGTGTTGGGTGAAAGCTGTAGTGGATGTACTGTGTTGAAATACCTTAGCAACTTGCAGAGTCAAGGACTTGGAAATAACTATACTCTAGATCTTTTATATTGAGGGATTGACCTTTGTTTCCTCAAAAGCCAGGGTACCACCACAGGGAGGAGATAAATGAGATAAATGCAAATAGTTGGTCATCAGAGCTCATCTCAGCCTGATTTCCATTCCATTACCTTCCACATTTTCTTTCCTGAAGGTGGAAAATATTTGCATCCAGAAACAGCCTTTATACAGAGATATATCTTGTCTCATTCTTGTTTTCTGTGTAGCAAAATTATTTAGTGACTCAATTTGAGTTTGAAGCTTGGAGAAGCGTAACACAGGAGACATATTGCTCCATCTTAATATTCTGTGCAGTGCCTGGAGTTAGCAAGAGCTCTGAAGACTTGAACTTCTGAACCTATTTCTAGCAGGAGCCAATTGCCATTATTCTTGCAGCAAAGCAAAGCAAAGAAACAACCCTTGTACTCAAGAATAAAAGAAGGCACAGGTAGAGATAAGAACAAAGGTTACAGAATTAAAACAAAACCAAAGGAAAGTTTGAAATTCCAGTTGCTGCTCTTCTGTATGCTCTTCCATTTTGCAGCTAGCCTTGTCCCCTGTGATTTGCTTCCCTCACTTAGGCGTGCCAGTACTACTCTAAGCACCAAGTGTGGAACATCACAGGATGAGTGTAATGAGAAATCTGCCAGTGTGTCACTTATGTCTCTGCCAAAATAGAGGTTAAAATCTGCTTTCAGGCTGCTCATTATAGACAGAAAGGCTTTTCTGTCCTGCTTCAGAACTGCATAACATCAGGAATGCCAAGCACAGCTAAAGAGCTTGGCTTCAGTGCTGTCATTACTCCCCTGCCTCTTTGCACGTTGTCCGTAGTGGCCCAGCTGCTCACCGTGTTGTGGGCATTCCTGGAGGGCTCCTGTGGATAGTGAATACCCTGAAAGAAGCATTAAATCCTTGAAAATGTAGCAACATGAAGCTCTGGATGCATGGGCTTTTGGGTTTTTTGACATTAATCAATACATGTCTCCTGCTGATTAGAGCTACTTTTTTTAATAAGTAAGAATTTGAAGAATTTGAAAATTAATCTGAAAAAAATATTTTAAAAGTCACTCTAGTGTCACATTCCTGTATGAGAAGAGTTAAATTATACTAGCTAGAGAGCTACATATATGGCAAGGTTTTGGTACTAGGGGGCTGGCTTCTGTGGGAAGTTGCCAGAAGCTTCCCTCATGTCTGACAGAGCCAACGCCTGCCCACTCCAAGATGGATCCACTGGCCAAAGCCAAGTCCATCAGCAGTGGTGGTAGAATCTCTGGGATAACAAAGTTAAGAAGGGGGGAAAAATCTGCATTGTGCAGATGGAGAGAGAAGTGAAAATATGTGAGAGAAACAGCCCTGTAGACAATGAGGTCAGCTGAGTAGGAGGGGGAGGTATTGTTCCAGGTGCTGGAGCTGAGATTCCTCTGCAGCCTGTGGTGCAGGCTGTGGTGAGGCAGCTGTGCCCCTGCAGCCCGTGGAGGCCTGTGGTGGAGCAGAGACCACATATATCCCATGGAAAGACCCGTGCTGAAGCAGGAGGATGTCCAAAGGATGCTATGACCCTGTGGGAAGCCCACGCTGAATCAGGCTCCTGGCAGGACCTGTGTACTCATGGATAGAGGAGTCCACAATGCAGCAGGTTTTATGAACCCAGGGAAGAGATCCAGACTGGAGAATTCACTGATGAACTACAGCCCTTTGGAAGTGACTCCCATTGCAGAAGTTGGTGGAGGAGAGTCTCCCATGGGAGGGACCCCACAGTGGAGCAAGGGAAGAGTGTGAGGAGTCCTCCCTCTGAGGAGGAAGGAGTGGCAGAGACAATGTGTGATGAACTGACCACAACCCCATTTGCCATGCCCATTTGCCATGCCCAGACAAAAAAAATCCTGTATTCCTTTGTTTCCACACATGAGCTTTTATTTTGCATTATTAAACTGCCTTTATCTTGATCCACAAGTTCTAAAAATTTTTTTTCTCCCCCCATTCTGTTGAGAGAGTAATAGAGGGACTTGATGATTACCTCGTGTCACAACACCACTCAAACCCAAAGCAAATTGTGTGTCGCAACAGGTCTCTTGGGTCTAAGTAACTACTAATTAAATTGCAGACTGCTGTGGCTGAACTAGTAATAGAAAAAAAATCTGAAAGTACTGAACAGTATTTTCTTTAGACATATTATGAAAAAAATCTAAGTGCCCAAACCCTCAGAATTATCATGGATAATGAGCACTTTACATTGACCACTTTACTTTCAAACATCTATTTTCCATGCCAAAAAAAAGAAAATTAGTATTAAGGTCAAGTCTTGCATTTGATTCACATTTTGGAGCTGTTTATTTGATTCTGAATTATTTGAGTTATCTTGCACTATTTCTTTTACTGATTAGCTAATGAAAGTATCCTTTGTTCAGCTACATATTTCCATTTTCTCTTTGTTGATTTTTCAAGTATGATTAACACAACCTTCAGAAAATTCTAGCACTACAGGGCATCTCATTCTGCAAAATAAGTTTTCTTAATCGGATGCTTTTGTCTCACTGTAACCCTTTGAGTTAGATTATTAAATTAGACCATTCTTCTTCAACTTCCAGATCACATAGAAAGGCCACATGAGATGCCTCACAATATTGCCTTTTGGTTGCACTTGAAGCTTGATATTCTTTTTCATAAATTCCTCACGTTATTTTTAGAAAATTGCTGCTGTGTTATGTATGGCTTTTTATGGAGCTATATCATACAGCCAGTTCAGTATTAAAAATAAAAATGTAAAACTGAATTGTCCACTTAAACTGAAATGCTACTTTATGAAGTGCAGGTCATTTTTTTATATGGCAGTATTGGCAGAATGAGTCATCCTTCTAAGAATATAGTTAAATTGTGCTATGGCTAACTCAGTGTAGGCTGCTTTCTGAATGTTTTGCCTCTTACCTCCTCACCTCTGGTCTAAAACGTATATCTCAGAAGATGTGTAGAGTTTCAATCTACGATTCTTCCAACTGTGCCTACATATTCTCATGCCAACTGTGCCTGCCACCACACAGTAAGAACAAAAAGCATTTCTTAAATCAAAATCTGGAATGCAAACATGTTACACTGTACTAGACAAGGCAGGAAACAGGTCAAGCTGAGCAACCAATAATACTTGTGAATATTTGTTCCAATTCAAAAGTCAGTTTTAAAAGGAATGTTTTTGTGAACCTGTTCTAGTCTCTGCAAAGCTATGTTCAAACACTTGAGCTTCAATTGTGTGTCCACTCAAACAGTGGAGGCCTACTTCAAACATAGACCTTGAAATAAAATTTGAAATTTTGTATTTTATTGCCCATGCAGAGCTCAAGTGATAATGTTTCCACAACCTGAAGGAAAAGTTTATTTAATTATCACCCCAGTGTACAATATATGGGAAAGAAGTAGTCAGATATTGAAGTGTGCTGTAAATAAAGTCTCTTTATATACTCAGACTCTACAGTACAGGCTGTGTTCTAGAACCCACATAGGTCACATTTGAATAGTCTCTTTTCTTTGCGATCCACTTCAATTTTCCTAGCAAGGCCATATTCCCATATTATATGAGCTACAAAAGACTGACACAAATAGCCAGAGTTTCCTTGAATTCCAGGGACAGCAGGAATATTTATCTAGTTCCTTCGTCTTTGTTTTCACCATCAAAGTGAAATGTTTAGTACCTTAAGCATTTTATCATACAGAATAGTGTGGTATTCAGCCAAATAAATTATGAGGTTTCTTTATTTCAGATAAAAATTCTTGTCAGCAGAAGCAATAGCCAAATGGATTGTTCATTCAAATGCAAGATGTTGATAATTTAATCAGCACTGTTTTCTTTTTAATACTCCCTATGATCACCACTGTAAAAGAAATTATGATGGAAAAAATCTTACCGAACTTTAAGGAGCATCTTGATATTCTCTCTGTTTAGCATATAAGCTTTATTTTTGTTTGGAATTTTACTCTGAAACACCTTATGAAATGAAAATACATAAATTTCTTGTGGAAATGCAACAGTATTTCCCAGAGAAATTTTGAGGATGAGTGTGTGTTTGTGGAAAGTTTGCAGATAGTGCACAAAGGAAAAAAAGACCAGTTTCTTTAAAGAAATTCACTGAGAGATAAAACATCCTTCTAATTAGTCTACCAAAAATAGTAGTGGGTGAAGTTCTTAGGTCTGTTGTACCAGAAGTATTAGATGAATGAGAATTCTGCTGATTTGGCATGCACAGAAAGAAGGGTGCAGGGTAGAACCCTTAAATGAGTTATGTGCTTTTAATCATGGGGAAGCCCCAAAGGAGATACAGTTTAAGCCAAGACAGCAGAGAAATCTATATATCATTTTTGGGATACAGACTAGGACTATAACAAAGCATGAGATGAATTTCTTTTAGTATTTCACAAATAATTTTTATAATGTAGTGAATATATACTTTCTGTCTTCTTCATTTGACAGAACTACTTCACCATCACTGGTCCCTAGAATCCTATTGTAAGGATTTTGACAAATTTAAAATATCTTTTATCTCATCCTTTTTCTCTGAATCATGGCAATGTAAATGCAAATGCAAGTTTTATACACAAAGAACATTTAAAGAGAATCCTGTTGTCCAAACAGAGTTTTCATTTATGGTCTTTAAAATCAGTGAAGTAAACTCAGTCAATCCCTTTACACTGAATAAAGATTTGTATCAAATTACTTTTCTTCTTTGTTTTTCTTCTGCACTTTTCTTCCAAGATGATTTAAATATATACATGTATTTTCAGTCAGAACAAGAATTCATCAAAATGTTTTGGTGTAACTTTCATATCTCTCTCTCATTTTTGATTGACAGATATATTTGAATCGGTACAGTTAGTGTATTAGAAAGTCACTCTTTTCCTCCAAAACCAAAAATACACAAAGGAAAAAAAAATAGTCTTTTCATGATACAAATGGACCAACATTTCAGTTCCTTCACTTGGTGATTTGGCAGTTCTAAAGAAGGAAGCACTTACGCACTTGGCAGTAAAAGCAAAATACCCATCTTTACTTTGAGTGTCTGTTATCAGTAGAACTGTCCAGCAAAAGATTTGACTATTCTAGAGGAAATATTCTGTAACAAAGCTTACAAAGGATGCATTTTGATTCTTGAACTCTGTGTTATAAATAGGATAGTACATACCAGTAAAGAGCTAGCACTGGAAGAAATAAGCAACAAATTATAAATAAACTTTATATCAAAGTCATATGAGGTATAAGCTGGTCTAAACACAGAAAAAAATGTACCATTATAGACAGAAAAAAAGATGTGAAAGAACTCTCTGTTCCACCTGATTTATGAAAAAATCAGAATGCTGTCTTTTAAAAAACTAATTTTGTATAATAGTTCCAACCATTCTCCTTCATTTCACAATGTGCTGAGGCTGGCTGTGATGGAGTTAACTTCTTTCATAGCAGTCCATATGGTGCTGTGATTTACATTTGGGTCTAAAACAGACTTGATAACATAGCAGTGTTTTGGTTACTGCTGATCAGTGCTGGCACAGCATCAAGGCTTTTTCTCTTCCTCTCCAAAGAGACAAGGCTGGGAGTGGGCAAAAGATCAGGAGGGGACACAGCAGGGACAGCTGACTGCAGATGAACAAAGGAGTACCCCCTGCCATAAGATGTTGCACTGGGTAATAGAAGATGTGGGGGGAGAGGAGGAAAGGAGAGGATGCTGGTGGTTGTGGTGTTTATCTTCCAAAACACCTGTTACATCTGTTGAGATTCTGTTTTTCAGAGAATGGTTTGATACTTGCCCACAGATTAGAAGCAGTGAATGAATTAGTCTTTCTGCTTTGTTTATTAAATTGTCATTATTTAGATCCATAAGTCTTATTTTCCTTCTATTTTTTCCTCATCCCACAGGACATTGAGCAAGAGGATGGGTGGGTATTTGGCTGCTGTTTAGGGTCAGCCTACCACACAAAATATGTAATTTTATATTAAAGAAGTCCAATCTACCCATCTCGCTCAATAGGGAAATTGGTAATATGCATATGTAAGATCACATGAATTATACTGTTTTCTTTAATGTCCCAGTGCCTGCATAAAATTTAATGTAAGTCAGGGGGGCCCTCAATTAAATAAGTGGATAGCAGAACAAAGCTTTGTGGCAATCATTTCAGCCACATGGTATGAAGAATTTTATATTTTCTCATATAATTTTTTCAACTGTTTTCTGTATTAGAAACCCATTGGCTCCTGTGGAAGCACCAAGTTGTGTCTGCTCACAAGAACACAAGAACACAATAAGCCATGAAGCCCAACTGAACCCAACTGAAGGAGAAATATGATGAATTTTTCCTCTATCTTATTTTATTGCACTACATTGGCAGTGGAAAAGTCTATGGAAAATTGCCAGTTTTGCAAGGACTTGATATAAACAAAACACTTCAAGGAATCAGAGTTAGAATCTGAAAACTGCAAAGGAGCATGTTACAGGTAAAGTGTGATGGAAGTCAGACAACATATACTTATGAAGGGAGGACATTCTCGTCTCCAACTTCAGCCTTATTAAGAGTTAAGGGTCTCTTATATTGTATGGGTCTTCCTTGTCCATAGTGAAACAAAAGCATCTCTAAAAGAAGATTCATCCCATTTGTCTTTAATGAAAATCTTAAAATGGGGTGAATCAGGTTTTGGATCTGTCTTTCACCAGGCAGCAAAAGAACCCGGGGCAATTTGTTGGGGTTAATTGCTTAAACTGTTAAAGCAGAGTGAGATGGATCCTAGCCTTACAAAAATAAAAGGTCTATTGATTTCTGGTACACCTGGAAGACAGCAACTTCTGTTAAAACATCCACTGACTTTTCTAAGATCAAGTTACCCAATTTTCCCATTTCCCACTCAGCAGGTAGAAAGATTGACTGGAAATTATCTGTAAAAGATCACTGTTAGCCTAAGATAATGTAGCCTCTAGGACATTTTGACATCTACCTCCCCCTGGGTCGGGGATGAAGGGTGGTTCTAAGCAGTTAATCGGTGTATGAGAACAAAAGAGAGGGTCTGGTTCTAATTGGAGCCATTTTGCCCTCTGCAGCTCTGGGAGTACAGCTCAGTCATATATTAAAGACAAAAACACTTCAAAACTTAAAGAAAAAATAAGGTCACTTTAATCAAAATACAAATTTATTTTAAATTTAGCCACACTGATGAAAATTTAGTTTTTCTTCCTCATTAAGTATAAATACCAAGCATTCCAATTTGAAGTAAAAGTCAATTACAGACCAAAAAAACCCAAACAAGCAAACAAATAAAAGATGTAGCAGGACTTTATTTTATTTTATTTTATTTTATTTTATGAAACATTTAATAACAACAGCATATGAAAGTACAAATTACAGGACTGGGAGACAACATTTTTATAGCATCCCAGTGTCTTAAATAATTTTACAAGCACCCAGTGAACTTAGTGGGTGACTCCCTCCTGGGGGGATCAGAAGGCCCCATATGTCAATTGGACCCAGCCTGCAGGGAGGTCTGATGCCTCCTTGGGGTATGGGATGATACTGAGAGACTCCCTGAGCTGATTCAGTCCTCTGATTATTACCCAGTGCTGATGCCCCAGGCTGGCAGTGGTGAGATTGAAAAGAGGAGCATCAGGGCAATTAAAAGGGAGTTTAAGGCACTGGGTCAAGAGGTTGTTAGGGCAGGAGCACAGGCAGTGTTCTGCTCAGTCCCTTTGGTGGCAGAGATAAATGATGAAAGGAATAGGAGAGCCCACATTAACAAGTGGCTAAAGGGATGGTGGCATCAGCAGAATTTTAGGTTCTTTGATCACAGGGTAAATTTTTCAGCACCTGGTCTGCTGGAATCAGATGGGCTCCATCTTTCTGTTAAGGGCAGAAGGATTTTACCCCATGAGCTGGCAGAATTTGTTGAGAGGGCTTTAAATTAGGTTTGAAGGGGAAAGAGGATGCAGCTGGGCTGTCTGGAAGCAGGCCCAAGGGTGGTAAGCCTGAGTTAGGGGTGATATCAGCTGCCCAGCTGAGGTGCACAATATGTGCAGCATGGGCAACAAACAGGAAGAGCTGGAGGCCATGGTGCAGCAGCAATGATGCAGCAGCTATGATGTAGTTGCCATCAAGGAAACGTGGTTGCAAGACTCACATGGCTGGAGTGCTGCACTGGATGCCTACAAGCTCTTCAGAAGAGACAGAAAAGGGAGAAGAGATGGAGGGGTGGCCCTTTATATTAGGGAGGCTTTTGGTGCCATGGGTATTGAAATTAGTGACGATGAAGTTGAATGCCTATGGGTAAGAATTAGGGGGAAGTGAAACAAGGCTGACATCCTACTGGGAGTCTCTTGTTGTACATCCAACCAGGAAGAAGAGATGTGTTTAAGAAAAGATTGGATGTGGCACTTGACATGGTTTAGTTGAGGTGTTAGGGCATGGGTTGGATTTGATGGTCTTGAAAGTCTCTTCCAACCTAGTGATTCTGTGATTCTGTAAATCACATAGCCCAGCTGTCAGTCTGGAAAATATCATTGCTGTTTTGATGAGAAGTCTGCATTTTCCTGAGGAAATTCCAAGGCTCTTCTCTCTTAGAAAAAACATGTTGTGACTTCAATTCAATATTTATCTACAGAAGTATTTTTACAAGATTAAAAGTTGTTTCAGTTTTTCTTCTGTCTCTGTGTATCTCTGTGTCTCTGTTTTCTCTGTTAATTATTCATCAAAAAGAGAAAAGGTTCTTAATCTACTAAGTGATCATCACTCCTAATTTCTTCTAACCAATAGTTTTAGAATACTTTTGTTTTGACTATAATGGTGCTGATACCCTATGACTCTTCATTTACTATGTTGTTGATGTGGAAATCTCTTTCATTTTGGTATTTCATCAATTAATTGTACCAGTTTGAGTGATAAAGGATGTCAGAGTAGAGAAAAAGAAGAAATATGTCATAAAAGTGAGATTTCTTGTCTTATGAACTAGTCTACCAGTATAAAAAATTCAATACCAGAGTTTCTTAAGGCTTCTTAAGAACTAACTTTATCATGGTACTGATGTTTTGGATCTATCCAAACATTTAACCCTTTGGTGTGACAAAAGTTTATGTGAGTATTCAGTTACTTCAAATTTGCTGCTGCAACTGGGGCTTGTAGATAGTATTTACACTTACAAATTTTAATAAATGAGAGAAGAATTATTGAGGAATTTTCCAGCTGGACTAGGAGGAAAAACTTGTAATATACAGGAAATAAGCTCCACATGGAGAAATTAACTTTTGGAAGAGAGAATCCTTTTCAAGTTGTGCGTGCCTGCTTGCTGCACTCAGCTCCATTAACTCTGCAATGAGCTGTTGCAACATCATTGCAGTTGAAAAGTGCATTAAAGGAGACTAATTGGGTGGCTGACATATATTACTTGTTCCAGTCTCATGAATAATAAAGTTTCATGAAGATGGAGTTTAGAACTTTTGCACATAAAACCAGCTATGTCAATGAAGTTTGCAAGCCAAGGCAAAGAATCGTGGGCAAGTCTTACAGGGGAACTAACCTGGCCACTTCAGGAATCACAGTCACAAAGCTGGCAAAGGAGAAACAGGCAAGAACAATGCCATTAAGGTGTCAGTCTGAGTTTGTCCATATGTAAGAGAGAAGGAAAAATATAATCTTAGTGAAAAAATTAAGTTTACTTATTTTCTACTATAGAAATTGAATTTCCCCTTCAAATCTAATCACTAATGGGCCAATTGAATTTCCCAAATGCTTTTAGATCAAAGAATTTAAAACAAAAAAGTCTCTCAACTCTCTTGGGCTTTTTTTGTTTTTCATTGGACGTTTTTGTTTTCTTTTGGGTTTTTTTTTTGGCGATAGTGTTGCCTTAGAGGTTCCTAGAGGAACTGAAAACTAGAAGTAATCAAATAACATAATTGGGGATGCCAAATTAGCTTTCTTTTCTGTGGACTGACCAAACTGAATTCTTTTAATGCATCCTTGCACCCCATGTACTCCAGGTCTCCAGTCATCTTTGTTGCTTATTCCTGGCCTCATTCCAGGACATCAGTTTTCTTGCTGTCCTGGGGAGACCAAAGCTGGACATGGTAGTCCAGATGCAATATCACAAGTAGTACGGAGAGAGGAGGAACAGCTTCTTTTAATAGCTATGCTCTAGTCAATACAGCCCAAGATGCAGGTGGCTGTCTTTGCCACAGTGATGTGCTACTTACACATTTGACTTTTTCATCAGGAATGCTGGACTTTACATTCACCTTTGTTGACCCATCTGAGGATTTTTTCCAGCCTGTTAAGGTCTATCTCAATAATAGCCCTGCCCTCTATGGACTGTGTCCACCCCAGTTTGCTGTCATCCGTGACCTTGCTGGGAGTGCATGCCATTTCATCATGGAGGACATTAATAGAGATGTTAAACCTTACTAATCTGTGAATCAATATCTGAGGAGTGACACTAATAATTAGTCATCAGCTGGACTTCATGTCAGGGATCTGATGATAAGATGATTAAGACGATAAGACTCATTGAATGCTTGCTACCACAAGAAACCTGTTCATGAAGGTAATGATCATACCTTGAGTTATTGAAAGCAAAAGGATGAAACAGGTGATGAAAGTCACTCTGAACTTTTAAATAAAAGAACTTCTGAAGCTTAGAGCAGGATTCTTGTGAAGCTCTTTATCTGATCATTGTCTATCAAATGGCGATATTTTTAAACCCCATTTAATCTATGTCAATGCATTACAACTAGGAAATCCATGAGGCTATAGAGTCCTGTGCTAAAGTTTAATATGAGGAATCTGATTTTTTTTGATAACTGATCAATTTCTGTTATTTTAAACTCAAACAATGCCATTTGAGCATAGTTTTTATACTTTGTGTCTGCCAAGAAGAGCTCTGTAATCCATCAATGTAATTACTATAGTGTTTAAGGACTTTGGATTATGTTATGCCCAATGTTAATTTTTTAACAGCTGAATCATATTCAATATCAAATTTAATCTTAAAGCCTTGGCAGTACCTTGCTCAACTACCTCTAGAATAGATCTATAACCTTAGTACAAAATAGTTGCTGCAGCATGCAGCTGAAACCCAGTAGGTTTTCTTTTGGCTGACAAAACACAAAAACTCGTGTACCAGTTCTGACCAAAGCCACAAACATCAGAATCAAACCAGAAAGGATTTAATAATTTATGTTCTATTAGAATTCAGTTCTCAGCTATCAGATGTGATGCTGTAAAAAAGGAAAGGAAAAGCTTTTTGTTGTCACTAAAGAGGTAATCACTTCTTCCATGGACAAGTATCTCACTGTGCCGTTGCCAAGAAAAGATATGCAAGCACAAGAAGCTGTAGGAAACCAGTTTGACTATACTTCTGCAGGTCAGTTCTGAACTACTTGATAAAAACTGACAAAATGACATTAAATGAGACATCTTCCTGTTATTGCTGTCCTATATTATTTAGAAGATGACTTCTCTCTTTCTATAATCACTTGCCAAACAGAAACACAAGGTAGAACAGAAACTCAAAGTGTCCAAAAGGTATTTTTAAGCCACTACTTCTATTTATTCTTTTTTTCCAAAGATCTAGAATATAAAAATAGATTCAACTAATATTTGGGATCATTTTGGTCTGTAATGAGTCTAAGTGAACAGGGATTGTGAGCTCCTGCATAATTGGGCCTGTGTTAAAGGAACTTAAGAACAAAACTGATAGTTACCTAGACAGACAGAGTATTAAGAGACTAAAGCAGACTTTAAGTATCAGACTTAAAGTCTGACAATATCATGCAAGTGATTTCCTTCTCAGTAAAGTGCATAACAGCTGAGAATGTGTGATTTCCTTTAAACCAGGGTGGATTCACCAGAATGCACTACTTTATTCACCTGAACAACCTTTTAGAATCATAGGAGAGGATCTGGATGTAGATCTCATTGCCATTTTTGATAGAGAGAGTTTGTTTGCATGCAATTGGCAATATTTTTTAATTGTAAATCTCTACATCTAAATTTGACATCTAAGTGGATTATATGTGGTTACAACCACAGAAAAATTTACTCCTTCTTTTACTTTGTGTGAAGTATATAGCGCAGCATGTGTGTTTTCTTCCGCTGTAATCCTAAGTTTTCTTCTGGAAACAGCTAGCTGATATAAATGTGATTCATCACAGTTTATATGGAAATTCTTTCTGCATTGCAAAGGTATTATTTTACATTTCAGGACACAAATTTTAATTACCAAAATTAACAAGGGTAACAAAAATCTAGAAGTTATTAACTACATTGTATTTTTAAAATGTATGTCTAAAAACCCTCTTGTGAACAAGACAGTAAAAGTACAATAAAAATCACCTAATTCTCCATTTCAAGTTTATTACTTCAATAATTCTAAGTTATACAAAATGACAATGTATTCAATCAAGTATAAGGGGTTTTGTTTGTTATGCTCATTTTTTAAATTCAGCAATTAAAGAAAGTGGCAATTTATTTTGTTTATAAGGTACAGTTTTCATCCATACCCAAAAGTGCCCTTTAATTATTTTAGTATGAAAATAATTTTGTAGAGCATAGCACACTTCATATTGGCTACTTTTGCACATAGATTTTTATTGCTTCTCCAAAATCCTTCAGAGTTATGTTTTGCCAGCTATGCTAGTAATAATTATTCTGCAATTAAAATCCTCATACCTCCTTATTACCCCAACTAGCGCCTCTCTCCCAACAATGAATCAGCTATAAAGGGATGTTCTGCATTGAAAACAAGCTGGAGCCTTCACATCTCATCAGAAAAACTGCTTAACTAGATTACAGAATATGGGAGATAGGGGCCTGCAGTGAATCAAACAGAAAAGACTGCAGGAAACAAATATTAATTACAGCTGCATAAGTCAGGACAATCACTAATGAGTTTGGAAATAATGGAAGGAATGGCTTAAAATGCTGACAGTCACCAAGTTACATCTTAAATCTAGTCTTTTACCTCTTACCTTTCGTCCTGTTGTTTCTCATCTTATTTGAAGTTTAACATCCAGCACAAAAGACATAGCACTGTCTTCTAGTGAAAATATGAAGATTATTAAACTTTCAGAATTCGCTGTGTAGTATACTGAGAGAATCCACTCACACTGAGGTTAATTATTTTTTTTCTATTATCTTTCTGCAGAAGCACCTGAAGGCTTTAGCTGACATAAAGGTCTCGTTATGCTGAATGTGCTCTATTTGTGTCTTAACACTTTTCAGTCTAAATTTGAATGAACCAAACAAAAAGTGTATGGCTAATCTAAATATGAGAACTGAGAGGTAGGGAGATTAAGTTACCCACTAGACTGTACTAGAAATCAGTACTGGAGCTGGGAGAAGGGAGTAGATCCTGACTGTGGTGACCTAATTCAGAATAATATCATGAAGACTGCTGTAGGGAGTCTGCCATTGGAAATCCAACCTCTTGTCAGCTGTTAGGACATTTGCCATGAGTTAAACTGGGCCACTAACACATATAATGGATATATATGTGCCTTTGTGTGTGAGGATGAGGGGGTCTGAAAGTTGTTGAGAACTCTTTCCAGACAAAGGTACATTTGAATTTCAGAAAGTCTTTGAAAATTCAATACAGACTAGTTGGGAAAGAAAATTGCTTAGATTTATTTTTTTAAAATAAATTAGTGGAAAAGAAGAAAGGTAAAAATGAGCTGTTGAATCCCCAGTGTCTTCAGACTGCATTAGGGAGTTCTGGAAAGAGTTGTACACAAGCTAATTGTTGTTCCAGCTTCATAATCCCTAAGAGCTCATCCCTGGTTTCCATTTTTTCTCACAGAATTTTCACTGCCTCCAAGTTGGTGCAAAAAGGGGGCAACTGGGACCTACATATATGACATACATGCCAGGGTTTCAGGCTCGACAAAGTCATGTATTCAGCATAATTACAGCAAATAGCCTTATAAGTCAAGGTTGAAGAAATTAATCACTTCAGATGTTGACTGCTGAGGACATTTGCTATCATCTATCAATGATTTATGAAGAGAGCTCCCAAGTGACAAGATTTTGCTTTAGATAGCATTTGAATGCACACAAAGTATGTTATATGCAGGATTATTATTCTTTCAATTTCTTAAATTATTCCTCTTATCTGGGTAATAAAAAGGTAGCTACTTGTCTATCTACGTTTATAGAAGATACCACAGCAACACAAATCCTTCACATTGCTTCCTCTTTCTTTATATTATCATTAATCAGCTAATTAAGAGCAGCTGTGGTGATGGTCTCTGTGTGTTGATTCCCATCAATATGAGTTACACAGAGTCCAGTAACTCATTCATCATAAGGCAAATGACTGCAGCTTTGGGCAGGCATTAGTCTATCAGGGCTAATAGGAAAAGATGTGATGTTGTATTCAGCTGTATAAGAAAAAAATACGTTTTCCTTATCCCAGAGTGGAATCCTCTGTGCAGCCGTTATTTTTAGTACGTGCATTTGAATGATTTTGCTAATACAAAGCAGTAAGAAAAAATAATTTTTGTTCCCTGAGCCATTTTGCTGCTTGGACAACTTTGATTCTTTACTGGATGTCTATTGCACAATTTCAACTTTTTTTTTTCAACAATTTCAACAATTTCAGTGTTGAATATGTGAAACACAGAAATGTGTTTCAACTTTGGTTTGGCTTTAGTGATTTTAATACTGGCCAGATTTAATTTTCCTATTATTTACTTTATGTAGTGGTATTCTTTTCTCTCCAGTTTACCAGATCTCACCCCTCTTAGTCAATTAAAAATCTCCCTCCTTCACTGTTAAAAAAAAAAATTAAATGGGTTTTGGAGAAGGTGGCTTTTTGTTCTATTCTTGGTAATGTATCAGGTAGGCTTATGTTTTGAAATAATGTAAATAAGTTAATTAGTCTGGAAAATAAGTTTCAGTCCTGGATAACTTTGAGACAGCAGTGAAAACTTCTGAAACTCTTTTACCTTCCAGGTCATGTTCCTGTATTTGGAAAATGAAAATGTTGGTAATTATCAAGTGGACAGAGTTTATGGAGAGAAGTACAGTGCCAAAGAATTAATAAGTTAGAAACTGACATCAACATTGATTTCGTCATTGCCATCAAATGGGGTTTGTTTGTTTGTTTCTTTGGTCATCTGTCTGCTTGGACAGAACTGCTGGCTGGCAAAAGTAGGAAGCAGAAACTAGTGTCACCAATTTGTACTTTGAAGACCTTCATCCAATGACCTCCTCACAGCACTGCTGTTGTCTTATTTTTAAAATTCTGAAGGTATGTGGGCGGCCAAACTGATTCCTTTCTTTTCCTCCCATAAAATTCACCACTATCACCAGCCATGAAGAGTGGTGGACTGGAGGAATTGGGAGAAGTGAAGTAGGTGAGACTTTTAGAAGGGGCAGAAGAGATGGCCTAAACTTTAGTTTCATCTACTTTTAAAATGTTACCTTCAGAAACCTTTCTGACAGAAATTGGTTATCCCAGATTTATTAAAACACTTCTGTAGAATACAATTTTTCACATTGTGTGGTCAAAACAATAAGAAGTTTTATATGGTTCCTTGCTTCCTGAGCACTTCCCACAGTGTTTTTACATCTCATTTTCCATAGAATTATTTGACTGTGATGTTGCAGAATCAGTACTCTTCAAGATACTTGGAAATGAACATTTCCACAAATGCGTTCCTTAAATGTTCTGCTGCCATATAGAATTTTATTCTGACTATCCCAACTGCTGTAAGAAATTGATTTATATTGAAAGGCACATTAAAAACTCTGAAGTGTTTTATTCCTTCTTTGCTAATTTTGAAATATTAAATTCTGGGAATATAGTGCTGTTGAATGAAAGGTACGTGTTCTACTCCAAAAATGCTAACTTCACAATAGTAGATTTTTGTATGGTTACAATTAATACTTCGAGATGACATAGAAGATATAAATTCAAGTTGTCATTATGGTTGGGAGATTGTGTCAAAAGTCACCTTTGACCCAAGCTCCACAAATATATGAGGGAAAACTTATCACACAATCAAGTTCCAGGATTGGGAAAATCATAAGATGGACATCAGTAAAGTATAGATTCTATGTGGAGAGTGCAGGTTAGGTTCTTCTCCATTTTCATTGCTGTAGTCACTTGCTCAGTATGAAGAAGAAATCTTTGTGATGTAACAGAAACTGGTGTCTTCCTCTATGGCCTATTGGTTTTATTGGCCCTCCCTGTGAGTGTTTACAAAGTAAAACATTATACAATATTGGGTAAGTCCCAAGAAAGGTAAGGTGTCATTGTTAATGAAACCTGCTAATGATAATGTCTTTGGTGATGTGTCATTGTCATTCTTATATTGATATGAGAAAAAAGAGGTTGTCTCTTGACCTGGATATTTATTGTTGTTCCATATGAACCTTGTCAGTCAACGTTCTCTGAAAGAAAGTATATATTCTAATGAACCTGTATTTTCAATGAGTTTTACTTTTCCCATTTGTGTTTGCAAATAGTGGATGGATTTAGGTCTTCTCAGTACTTCATGTGCTGAAGCGATGTCTTGCTCTTGGTTATTTTTATTCTTTCCTTTGATACAAAGGTAGTGAATACTTTCATCTCTTTGTGTGTAAGATCACACACATATTTAATGAGGCTACAACAAAGCCCCAGATATGATTAAAAAGTATCCCATGTCATCAAACTGTCTTGTCCTCACATGATTTCCAGGTTATTGTAAAATACATAGCAACTTCAACTGTGTTGGTGAAGCAGGAAGTATGTATCATCAGTTTGATTAATCAAATTATAACCATAGTACACTTCAATACTCTGATTCTAAATATGATTTAAATCATATTTAAGTTTGGAGAATTCAGAGTACTTTTAAATTATGACAGGAGTTTAATCTGTTGGCATGTTCCAATGATTCAGTATTTCTTGGTGGAAAATGGCAAATTTTGGAGCCCAGTCATAGCAAAGAGAATACCTCTTTGTATATTAATAATATTGTTTTAAACCACAGATGGACTTACTAAAGGCAATACCGTCTCCTACTATAGAATGCTTTTCAACATTCATGCTCATTCTTTGTATTCCTGTAGAATTTCTAATTAAAATAAAAGTCTGATTTGTAATTAAAAAAATATTAGACTTGACAGGGAGGATGAAAAGACCATATCCAGACACCACTGAGGCTAATATTTTCAATCTAATTGATTTTAGTCAGAACTACTAAAGCTCAGGAAAAGCATTAAAATGACAATATATTATGGCTTTGTCTGAAGAACTGGAAAAAGTCACCTGAAGGGAATGTCATAGCAGAAGGGAGGGAGGGAGGAAAGGAGGGAGGGAGGAAATGGAAGGAAGGAAGGAAGTGGCGGAAGGAAGGAAGGAAGTGGCAGAAGGAAGGAAGGAAGTGGCGGAAGGAAGTGGTGGAAGGAAGGAAGTGGCGGAAGGAAGGAAGGAAGTGGCGGAAGGAAGGAAGTGGCGGAAGGAAGTGGCGGAAGGAAGTGGCGGAAGGAAGTGGCGGAAGGAAGGAAGTGGCGGAAGGAAGGAAGTGGCGGAAGGAAGTGGCGGAAGGAAGTGGCGGAAGGAAGGAAGTGGCGGAAGGAAGGAAGGAAGGAAGGAAGGAAGGAAGGAAGGAAGGAAGGAAGGAAGGAAGGAAGGAAGGAAGGAAGGAAGGAAGTGGCGGAAGGAAGGAAGGAAGGAAGGAAGGAAGGAAGGAAGGAAGGAAGGAAGGAAGGAAGGAAGGAAGGAAGGAAGGAAGTGGCGGAAGGAAGTGGCGGAAGGAAGTGGCGGAAGGAAGTGGCGGAAGGAAGTGGCGGAAGTGGCGGAAGGAAGTGGCGGAAGGAAGTGGCGGAAGGAAGTGGCGGAAGGAAGGAAGTGGCGGAAGGAAGGAAGTGGCGGAAGGAAGGAAGTGGCGGAAGGAAGGAAGGAAGTGGCGGAAGGAAGGAAGGAAGGAAGGAAGGAAGGAAGGAAGGAAGGAAGGAAGGAAGGAAGGAAGGAAGGAAGGAAGGAAGGAAGGAAGGAAGGAAGGAAGGAAGTGGCGGAAGGAAGGAAGGAAGTGGCGGAAGGAAGGAAGTGGCGGAAGGAAGGAAGTGGCGGAAGGAAGGAAGTGGCGGAAGGAAGGAAGGAAGGAAGGAAGGAAGGAAGGAAGGAAGGAAGGAAGGAAGGAAGGAAGGAAGGAAGGAAGGAAGGAAGGAAGGAAGGAAGGAAGGAAGGAAGGAAGGAAGGAAGGAAGAATAGATTTCAAAGCTCTCCTGGTGTCCTGGGTCTGGCTGGGAAGGAATAAACTTTTGTCACAACAGCCCTGACGGTGCTGTGCTCCACACTTGTGGCTAAACCACTGTTGATAACAGTGTTTTAGCTGTGCTGAGCAGTGCTTCCACAGCTTCAAGGCTATCTATCTGAACCTCTCTTTTTCCCAAAAGCCAGTAGGCTGGGGGTGGGCTAGAGATTTAGAGGAGAGAGAGCTAGGACAGCTGACCCAACTGAATAAAGGGATATCCAATATCATATGACTCCATACTCATCGGATAGGGATGGGAGAAAGGAGAAGGAGGTGGTGGCATTCATTCCTAAGGCATTTGTCTTCCCAAACAACCACTATGAGTGGTGAGGACCTGCTTTCCAAGAAGTGTCTGGACATCTGCCTGCTGATGGGAAGTACTGAATTAATTCCTCTTTGTGCTTTTCATCCATATGCAGCTTTTGCTGCATCTCAACCCACAAGCTTTCCCATCTTATTTTATCCCCCTGTCCTGATGAAAAGGAGGAGTGAAAGACCAACAAAGTGGGAGTCTGGCAGCCAGACAAGATCAACCTACCACAAGAGCACACATCTTATTTTCAGGTTTTTGAGTCGCTTTGTTGTTTTTTTCACAGGGATAATGAAATCAGTAAAGGAAGTTTTTGGGATATGAATGTTGTTTGGATTTGTGAGTTTAAATAGACTGAACTGGATTTCAGGTTCTCTTTTGTTCCTTGAAAATCAAAGCTATTATGCCTTGTGGAGCTATCCTTAATTCTGTTAATTTGAGGACTGTCTGTTCCAGGTCACAAAAGAAACTGTGATTTACAAGGTTAACTGACTAATTGGCTTGTTTCAGACAGGAATGTCGATCCTCATTTTGCTTCTAAAGAGGTGATATGCTAAGATACTTAATTCAGATTGACAAAATTTCTCATATATTCAATGAAGGCTCCAAAGTGGCATATTATCTGTCTTCATCTCTCACCCTTTGCATTTGGATTATGCAACATGGGATAGACATTGTCAATGTATAAGTATTTTCTGCAGGTGCTTCTCTTTCTCTCTCCTGCGCTAAGTGTCCCACAATTTCTTTCCTTTCTTCCACTTTCAGAAGGGAATAGTCAGAAAGAATTATTTCTGAGTTTCCACATGTAATGGTGTAGCTGAGTCCATCATGATCAAGGTAAACAAATACATTGCATACATACTAAGATTCTCTGAACACCTAGTGGCGTTCAAATCCTAAAGTGCCTCCACATTAATAGATTGAAAATAAATTACAGTCTATAAGTTTGTTTCTTAATGTATTGGTTTGGTGAACTTAAGAGCAATTTATCACCTGTAGATGAAGATTTAGGTGAACTGTCAGACTCAATAGCACAGTCAGACTGAAGCAAGGCTGGCAGTTCCATGTATAATATTTTAATTAAGGCACAAGTGCCCTTTTCCTAGAGCTGTAAAATAAATAGCTTATTAAAGAATCACTTTAACAGGAGTGTATTTAGGATAAATGGAGGGAAGTAAACTTTGACCTTTTCAAATAATGGAACTGTATTCTCACGCAAAAACAGAAGAGCAGAACTTTTTCTGCTTTGGAGAAGAAGAAAATCCAAATACTGTGAAATAAAGAAAAAAATTTTGAAACACATAGAGTTATATACTTACTGAAATTTTTATGCATTTTCAGTTTAAAAGGAAGAGTATTAATAAAGTATGTGGCTTTTCTTCTAAAATATAACATTGCAGTATTACAGTTTTCATTTAAATAGTTCAGTGGTATAGGAATCCAGCAGCAACAAACTCATTGGCACCCCAAATTTTTGGAAAAAGGGCATGTATTTCTGTCATATGTCATCAGGAAATAATTTTGTTGCCTTTGAGGAATTGTTGCATGAATCAGAGTCACGCGGACCTCTTAGAGGTAACCTTGGTAAAATAAGGTTTTGTGAGAAGACCAAAGGTCTTCCATCTATATGTTTCACTTCACTCAGTCATTTTCTAAGAAACTTAAACAAATACAGCAAGTGTTAATCTACCATAATGATAATAAAAAAATTCCACAGACCCAACACTACTTTTGTTAAATCATTTGTGTATGATATCATCTAAACCTTTTATATTCTAATGATTACAATCCTGAAGATCAAACATTGTTGTGTTTTCTTAGAAGAAGAAATAATGATATTTCGTTTTGCCCTTGGTTTTACCTCCTTGTTTTAAGCTATGTTGAAATTAGTATCACCTGCTTTGTATCTTAAATTGTGGCTCTATAGTTTCTTTAACAGAAGCATAAACTAGTTGCCAGGAGGTACCCACCTAGATAACCGAGTCAGGAGTCTTAAGGTTACTCAGCATATTTACAAAGTCCTGGTTCCATAGTACAAGAGACTGCCACAGCTGATGACATTTTTCTTGCCTTCATCCCTGATGGTATTTCAGATCCTGATCCAAAGGCCTTCTCTTTAACCTCTTTCCAGGGTTGTGTCTCATTATTTTCCTGTTCACTGCCCTCATGTATGAATGTGGCCTTTTGTGCTCCTTGTCTCTGGTTCCTGACTTTCACTGGTTGTTTCACTTCAAGCTAGTTCTCAAAAGTCTGATTGACCAAATCCACAGCCTTTCTAACTGCACTTGGAATTTAATTTTTGACAGTGAGTTTGTGTCTGTGTTTTGAGATTCCCCTTTTTTAAAATATTTTTTAGCAAAACCAGGAATTTCTTATATTACCAATGCTTTTAATCCAATACAGTCTGTATAGAAACTTAATCTTTTCATAGATATGGGTGTTTACCACAGTTTTCAAATATTAGTTGTGGTTCCCTTTTGTGGCTTTTCCAAAAAGAAAAGCTTCTGGAGAAGAAAGAACTGTTGGAGGAATATTATCTGGAATCATATTTTTGCAGATCAACTTATGACCCTTGCAGCTGCCAAGTACCAGCTGAGGTACAAAACATCAGGCAAGAAATGTGCATTATACTGTGGTACACACTGGGAACAGACAGACTGGTCTCCTCGTGTATCTAAATGATGGTTGCTGTGGCTCTACTCATGCAGAATAATCTGACTGTTTCTGGGGAAAGCGTGGCTCTCAATAGTTTAACATGAGTATCTGTATATATAGATAATTTTACAGTGTTGAATGAGGATGCAAGCTAAATAGGTTGAGAAATCTAAGGGGTTACATGACATATTTACATGGTCTTTTACATATACCCTTGAAAACTGCTGGCACTTTTATTTGCTACTATATTACATAACCCTCACAGACCTTTTAGGGGTATCCAGGGTTGTCATCTTAGTTATCCTTTGCATAGCACCTACCTCTGCTGAACTTGAACATTTACTCTACTTGCTCATGGAAAAAGAAAAAGCTAGCAATGAAAATACAGAACAAATGGCATCATCACTTGAGATATTAAAAAATTTTGCTCGGTCCAAATCAAACTCATTATTAGTTCCAGCATTTTAGGAGCACAAACACATGCACACAAAAATATAGACATGCTCACAAACATATACACGTTTGTTCTACCTGTAACTAGTTTCACTTTTGATGCTCATAAATTTTTCAGCTTTATATTTGGTGCTTAATAGCTGGAAACACATAAAGGAATAGTCCATAAGGAGAAACTACATGTGAAAGCAAACTATTGTGAAGGTACATATGAAATCCATTGGATGAAGGAAGACTATGTTCCCACACTTGGAGTTCAGCCCTGCAAAAGCTGCAAATGTTGAGCTAACAGCTAGAAAATGAGGAACATATGGTTCTTTTTGTGGTTTTGTTTATGTTTTCAGCATAGATATCTGATAGCTGGTATCATGTTTAGTATTGGTAAATGGAACAAAGTCAAGCTAAGAAATTACAGAGTACCTTTCAGAAGATTAGTTTGCATGATGGAAACATGCAAATGTATTTGGAAGCAGGATGTTGACTTTGTAGTTCAGTGACCTCTGTCTCATCTCTACACGCAATTTCTAATAAATTGTTCTGAATTGTTCTTCTGACCACTAGCCAAGAAAATAATACTGTTATTGCCAGATCCCAAATATCTCTGCAGTAACAATGTCAGAGTAAAACTATTAGTGGAATTACTATGTCAGAAAGGCATCTCACGAGCTAAGGACAGTCTGTGGCACAAGATCTCAAAGCACCTTGCGATCTGTCTTGGCCATTCTGTCATATTCTCAAGTTAGTAGTGGCAACTGTAACTTCTGAGAGATTGCAACATTGCAAGCAAATAGTGACATCAGTGTGCATAGCCTGAAAGGACTGGAAAAACATAGGGGATTGAGAGACCCTTTTGTCTTAGCTCAGCTGCCATAGTGCCTGATGAATTCCAGATCTAGCAACAATAGTTTCCAGCATACCTGTATCTCCTTGTCTCCACTCCTAGTTTACACTCTAACAACACATTTTAGTGTTTTCTTATGACACTGGAAGACTAGATGGGATACAGAGACATGAAATGAGGTGAAAAGTGACTCTTTGATGTGGGGGGAGTACTCCATGGAGCAGGAGATGCTGAGGACTGGTTAGCTGACAAGCTGCTTTGCAGAAAAAGACCTGAGAGTCCTGGTGGTCAAGTTGAACTTGAGCCAGCAATGTGTGCTTGCAGTGATGGCCACCAGCATCCTAGGCTGTGGTAGGAAGACCACTGCCAGCAGGCTGAGGAAGATGACCTTTACAGTCTGCTCAGCTCTGGTGGGGCAATGTCTGGAGGGCTGGGTCCAAGTCTGGGCTCCCCAGTACAAGAGGGTAGCCTGCTTTAGCAGATCCCTCTTGAGCAGTAGGATCAGGTAAAGGGGCAAAATATGTCTCAGGAGGACCCTTCAAACTTTAACTTTCCTAATTCTGTGATAATGTGTTGGGAGCAGAATAAAAGGAAGTGGAAAATCTAGGGAGATCTGCTATAAGTGGAACAACTTATAAAAACAACTTGTCAAAAAAGGGGATGTAATGCACAGGGTAATGCATAGAAAATGTATGGTCGTATTAGGGAACTATGGTTTCTGTCAAATGCATAGGGCAGGGAGTGGAAATCTATTGGAGAAATGAATAAGGGTGAAAAGGAATATAGTGGTTTAGAACAGAAGAAGGGTATGGAGCTTATAGACAACCTAGCATGAAGAGGCTGACAGAGTACCTGCAGTTTTAGGCAGGAGGAAATGAGGTATGCAAAGTGTTTTTCTGCTCTTAAAAGGAAAGAGATAGGTGGAAAGGGAGCATATATGTGTCTTGTAGGGTCCAGCAGAAGAATGTGAAAAAATCTCTGCTGTGTTTTTGGTTTCAGCCTCACAAAGGGAATAACATCGGTGATCCATTTGAATATCAGAATATTAGCTAACTCAGCCTTACTGACCCATCTTTAATAGAGAATGACTATGATGAGGAGAAGAAGAACAAGTTAGGAGTTTGCAGGATTGGCAGGTTGAAGGGAGCAGTCACAGATAAAGAGTTATTGAATGCTAGGCAAGTAAAGCCTGGGATATAGGCAACAGACACAGGAACAGACCAGATGGATTAGCAGGTGGTGTGGGCACAGCACAAGGAAAAGATGGGTAGAATACTGATAGAAGGAAGAAATATGACCAGATTCAGTAAAAGTCATCTGATTTCAAGTTCAAGCTGCTAAATTTCAGAAAGCAGAATCAGAAATCCATATGGGAATTTGTTGTTGATCCAGGACACTTGCCAAGCCCTGATCTAATACAGAGCAAGGAGTAGATGAGGCAAGATTCAGTGGTTTGGCTTATCAAAACTCTTGATGACTGCTTAAGTCTAGACTAGACTTAGAAAGCCCTTCAATCTGTTCTGTGTGAATTTAGGACAGTCTCTTCCCAGAACTGCCATGCAATGAAGGACATATGATTTTAGGATAGGCAGAGGCCAAGAAGCTCCTATACCACCGCCTATACAGAGTTAGTAAGTAGTAGTGCACAATATGCTTTTGATCTAAACACTGCTCTAACGCCTTAGAAAATGAAATATAGATTAAATGAATTATAGATGATAAGCCTCTTAATGCTTTGCAGCCAAGGAATGCTGAGTGTTTTAGATAGCCTACCCCTGCCTCCCCAAAATTAAAAATCACTTGTTCCTGCAGGCCAGACAAGAAGACAAAAGAAAGACAATAGAAAGAACTTTTCAGTAAGAAGCTGAAGTTATCAGGACTTTTTTTCCTGAGGGATGAATTATCTTCCAGCTGTGCTGTGGACCAATCAAACTCTGCTGATTCATGTGAGTAACCCTTTTTAAGTTAACACTCATATAGCTCCATACAAGAAAATTTTCATCTGAGTCAGGACATAACTCCACAAACAGTATCATTTTTGGCACTTTGGCTGACTTCATGGAGATGTATAAAGGAATATATTGTTTTCTTGCTGGTGGCAGTCTTGAGTTTTATTACATCTGTTATTTATATCTTGTATTTTCCTCCATTTCTAGTATAACTCAGATTATTCTGTGCTATATAAAGGCAAGAACTTCCATTCAGCAAGAGTAACATTACTGTAGCTACCAACAGTGTATTTTGGTATTTAATTGTATCAGGAATGTCCCATATTTTTATCTTATATTTATGGAATTTGAAATGTACTTTTGTTACTATTTTTTTTGTTTCCCATTTTATTTTATATTGATCACAGTGCATAAGTAGATGGAACTGATTTGCTAAACTATCTTCTGTATAGAGGACTATGATTGTGAGAATCTTTTATCATAATGTATGAAACCACTATGGAAAGACACTCCTCACTGGGATACTATCATATATAATATGGTCTGTGTATGTGCTGCTATCCCACACTTCTCAATGAAAGATATCTCAATGCCTGTCTGTGACATAACAGAGATAGTGGGTTTCAGCTGCTTTTAAATTTGTGAATGCCTAAAATATCGTTGAGGCTGGTTAGTTTCTTATAAAATAAGTGTAAGTCTATTAACTGCAGATATATTCTTTTCAGCTATTTGTTGAAGAAACTTCAAATTATATTCAGTATCCACTCAGGGTTCAGATATCTTGGCTTGAAGACCAGAGGTATAACATGATCTTTAAACTACCATGTAATATCAGTTTATATAATTTTTCACACCCATGCCTAAGGTGAATATCGAGAATAGCCCTATGGTTGTCTATGCAGACAATGACAATTTTACCCTTTGAATGCAAGAAATGAAATCAAGAATGAGTCTACTTCTTATCTCTCATGCAGCATGCCTTCTGCTCAGAAATATTTCCACAAAACATCTTCTCCATTTGAAAACACTGATTGAGAAAAATAAAATATTTTGTGGGCAGATATAGGTTTGTTTCATATTTCAAAAAGAAAATTGATAAATATTTTGGTCTGATTTGATGAAGGGAGCTTAAACAAAAAAATCAAACCCAATGTTTTTTAAGCCCTACTGAAATATACATTTTTTCATAATTTGCCATCTAAATTGTGGATGATATGGTATTTTTTAACTGGAAATATTAACATATAAGCATCCAAATGCTGATTTCTTGTTCCAAGTAACTTTCTGAAGAAATATTTCATCCCAGGTCAGATTTTCAAAGTTCAAAACTAAGTTTTCTCAGGAAGAAAAACCAAACTGGTTGTAAGCAAATTATATAGAGATAATACATGGGGAGAAGAGACAGAGAGCATGCAAATATCCAATATATTTTATTTTCTCATGACCTTTGCTCTTTGCCTTTCTTCTGTTAAGTACTGCTGTTTCACCAGATGCTTTGCAGCAGTTCCTCTTTATAACATCAGATTTTCAGATTTTGTCCTTTCTTCCTTTTTTTTTATCCTTATTAGGACTTGATTTTTCCTATTGCGCCAGTTTTTGGTATCTGAAACACCTCTTTCATCCCACAGTACTGTTTAGTCACTTTGGGATAGACAGTCACCCCATAAGTTTTGTAGAAATGTGGTTAAAGCTCTACTTCCCACCCTTTTTAAACAACAGGAATCCATCTAAAAGTGATGTTACTACAAAACCACATTAAGAAATCACAGTTCTGATCTGGTTTTACATCTTCTTTATGATTTTATAATTACCAAATTAATTATCTCCAAACAATTACTCTCAAATTGCCATTTTTAGTTGTTTGGGTTTTTTCTTTAAAGCTGCTTGAGCTACGTTAGAAGATACTTGGCCCATCAATAAACATTACTTCTCAGCTTAGCAACTCATGGATAGAATGTTTTTTTCCCCAGGATGATTAGCAAGTTTTTGGATTGCAGTTAGTACTGCCATTTGTAACATGCTGATGAGGGTAATTCACAAAACCTAATTCATAACCCATAATGGATAATACCTTTAGTGTCAGGAAATTATCTTCTTCCTGAGAGTGGTTTGGATTTTGTTCTCCCCCCTTTCTACTCTGACAGTAAAGGGTGCACAAGCTGATTATGTATGAATCCCTCACTGTCCACATCTGAATCTGCAGGAAAAAGTGACTTTTGCTGAAGCACCTCTACAATTTTCTTAGCTAGGGTTTTGTAGACCTATACAACTGTCTGCTGAAAGAAATTATGTCAGTGGTAAGAGGGTTAACATCTACTGTTTACCAGTAACACATGAAAGTAGGAAAAATAAAACTGATGAATAAAACATTAAACCACCTTTCATCAGCAACTCCCCAACTCTGTCACCACAATGATAAATTCTTTAAACTCCTTGCTGCCTTCCTGTCCTGCACGTCTCTGCCCATCCCTGTGGCTCCCCACACCCAGTCCATGTCCTAGCACCCCACATCAGCCCCCAGAGCCTACCAAGGGAGGTGCCCAGGTCTGGGGCTGCCCTGGTGCCCCCATTGCCCTGTTCCTGGCTGAGGTGGTGGGATGGGCTCTGGCTGCCAGGCTCTGTCCTGATGGAGCCATGGTGAGCCCCCATGGGGCTCTGACAGTGCCTTTCTCATGTCAAGAGGGCAGAGGTGAATGATGGTGTTAAAATTACCTGCACAGAGCAGTTGCTGAGTGCCTGATAAAATGTTCGAGACATCTTCTCATGTTCCTTAGTTCTCCAGTGCTCTGGAATGGAAAGGCTCTACACAATGAGCCTCTCAACCCTTGCCTCTGAGCACTGTCAGACATGTTTCAAAATGATGCAGGTACTGGACTGCATTTGCAGGGAAAATACATGTCAAACCTTACCTTTCTGTAAATGGCTTTGTCTATTCCTATGCAATGGTGGATTAGGCTTTGACTATCCTTAGTCGTTTTCTAAAAATAAGTCCTGAAAATTCAAAAAAACCATCCCAAATATGTAATATTTTCCTGCCTCAGTATCTTTTTCAAACATTTTCTCTAGTAGTGCTGTTTGGTTTAATTTATGAATCCCTTAATGTAAACTCTGCCAGTGTAGCTTGACAAAAATATTTAGTGTAATTTTTTAACATATACAATAATCCTCTTGTGGCATATATTCTCCCTCCCTCTGCCTCTCCCACTAGATATATAACATCCCTTTACACATATGTTTGTATGAATATATTTATATGCGCTTTTTTAAAAAAACCCAAGCAGTTGATAGTTCTAGGCCTCATAGGAATAATCGCTCTTTCTGTGGAGAAGGGATGTCATTTTACTGGTAATGTAGGAGTGTAGCAGCAGCTATAGAACACCTCTTCCTTACTGTTTTTACACAGACAAATATGTTTCCATCTAACAAGGGGAATTTATGATTGCTGAGCCAAAGGCATGGCTGAAATACACCACTGAGTAGCACAGATAATAGAATACATAAAGACTGAGATTCAAGGTACAAATAGCAATTTCAGAAGCAAAGCATATTCACAAGATCTTTGTGGATGCTCAGTGACACTATCAGGGACAATAGCTGCAGAACAACATCACTAGGAAGGTGACTGGAACGTACAAAGCACCCAAGTTTTCCATTAGACAGTCACCTAAAAGTCAAGATCCTTAGGAGCTCATTCCAAGTCAGCTTCTTGTAGGGATTCAGGCTCTGGAGGTGACAACTAAATTTTGGTTAGCATAGGGATTCCTGAAATCTTTGAAGCATGGATTGAACCTAGGAAAGGCATAGTGGCTGCTTGCCCTGGAGAAACATGATGAGGGAGCATAGCCTGTCTGGCACAATTTTCCCAAGCCAGTGGACTCCAGAAACCTGTCAGAAATCCAGTCAGGATTTGCTGTCCTCCATCTGCCTGGTTCAAAATCTAGCCATCTGGGCAAATAAACATTTACTCCCTTCATTTAAGCTTTTTTTTAAATAGAAAAATGATGAGGAGAGTTAAACACAGAGTTAAAAGAAGTTTAAAATGAACGCAGCCATGTGACCATCAAATAACGTACCTAGCTCAAATCGTGGTATTTTTTCTTATTTGTATTGCCCACTTATCCTGACTGTCACCACTGGGACTAGTAAAGCACTTGGCATTCACTGATTCTAATGTGTACATGAAACATGAGGTCTCTAGAAGTAGGGGAAGAGTTTCTCTCTGTTGCAGACATTGTGATTTACCCTCAGGCTCTGTGTCTGGCTTTGTCTTTGTGAGGATCTGTCACTGGAGAAATCTGCCAACTTGCTGCCCTTTTACAAGTCTCCCAGGTCTTTCTGAGGTCTGGCAATTTCTTACAAAATGGATATTTCTCTGTTTTGATGCTCTACACATCAGAATAGAGGCAAGGTTGTGACATGAAGCTGACTGATGCTCTGCTAGCTTTTGTGTCAAAGTGTTGGGGAACCCAGGATGTCCGTGTCCACAACTTTAGGGCAGTCCAGACAGAAAGCTGTTATAGCTTCTGGTATATGTACCCTATGGTACTGATAAATTGGATCTTCTACATAGAACTGGGAAATTGGCCCAGTTTGGGGTTTCTGATTCTTCAGGTTGGACCCAGGAAATGTTAGGATGCCAACTGGAGCAAACCAGTTATGCAGTTTTGAAAGGATGAATACACTCAATTCACAAGCTGACGAATGAATTACAAAGAGGATAGGTAGTTTGAACATGAACATGATATTTTTTTTAAGTAAGAAGAAAGGTGTATCTGCTACAGTCTAGAAGGTAATTAAAAGAGGTGACATTAATTAAAGCAGTACCTGTTCACAAGTTTAAATTTATGCAGTACTCCTAGTAACTGAGAAGATATAGATACACTTGGCATCAGTTCTGCCTGTCTTGAGGGAAAAAAAGAGATTTATCAAGGTTAGCTACTTCCGTCATAATTTTCAAGGTAATGGAAATACCTCACAGATCACTGCAATAAATTTACCTAAATGCTTAAAAGTGGTGCTTGGTTTTTGCCTTTGAGGTATAGCATTTCTGAGTTTGTAGGCATAGAGCTTGGAGATGAACATTTACCAGCTTGTTAAGCTTTTGTTATAGTAATTTCATGGCCATAAATAATCTTTCAAATAGCTCAGTTTTGAAAAAGCAAGATCTGAAATTGTCAATTCTTACAAGATTCCTTTGAATGACCAATACATATCAAAAAGTATGACAGAATGATCAAAGTTGAGGACAATTAGTGGCAAAGGAGCTTTCTCTAAACAAAAGGGAATAGCACCTGTGTGTACATGGTGCAGAGATGCACATGGAAATAAACTCTTATTATGAACTCTGTTTATTGCATTAATGGCAAAATGTCTGGTAGGATGATGAAGATTTATGTAGGGGCCCTTAAAATGTAGGCTGAATAACCTCAATGTCTTCACTCCCCCACGAAAGCAAAGTGTAAATTTGGTTTTAAGGACAACTAACACTTTTCACTCGGTTTTAAAGATCAGTTTTAAAGCAATTTCTTACTTGGCAGATGGGTAATTTTTTCTTCACTTACATCTGTTGAGGTGCAATTAATTTTCACTCCACTGCAAGTTATTCCATTTTTACAACAGAAATTTTATCAATAAGATATAAATTCACTTCTATGCTAACACAAAGATTTACTGACTGTAGAAATATGTTGGACTCCACAAATACAGAATTGTTTTGAATTTGTGTTATTCCAATGCTAAATATACCCAGAAGGATAAAAATATTTATATTTGTACAAGTGGTTGGACGTTTAACATTTCTTAATTTTCCTTGGGAAGAAATTACTCTTTGTTATATTATTATATTAATGGGACTTAATATAGTTACTTTTAGATAGAAGTTAGTGCTTGAAGTAATCATGCAGTTGATGATATGTGGAAAAGCAAATTTCTCTCTGAGATGATGAATTGTATTTTTTGATATGCACTGTATCATAAGGCATTATTATTAAAATGTCAGGTGACTTTTTTACATCAGTAATATCTACTGTTGTGCAGACATTCCAACTTATGGTTTTCCACTTCAAAATGTGCTCTGTCTCTGCTTATTTAAGCATGTTAGCATTAATAAAATATATAAACTTTCACTATTTAAAAAGGCTGAAAGGTTTTTTCATTGCAATAGTAATAATATTCTACCTACTTTCACAAGTAATTTAATTTTATTCAAAGAATACCCTAAGAACAATTGTTTCTGGTTTTTGGTTTTTTTTTTCTTTTTAATATAGCAGTTATTTACTTTCATATGTTTTCCATAGTGGTATAGCGCTAAAAACAACACTACAAAAATTAAATAACCAAATCAAATGATGCAAGAATAGAATAAGTAAACATGTACTTTTTTTTTGTCTCTAAACAGTTTGGCCTCATAATAAACCAAAATTAAAAGCGTATGAATAGTTTTCTTAATTAACATTAATTAGAAGAATAAAATTTGATAGAGTCTTTTTCCCAAAAGGTAACATACATTTGTAACTCTGTGCCCAGTAAAAAAGTACTAAAACATATATGAAATTAAACTAATAATTTTAATTCATTACATCAATGTGCCAGTAATTACAAGTTTTCTCAGATGAAAAATACACTTTGTAGCCCTGACAGCATTGCTGGCACAGACAAATAATACTTTCTTATAAATAGAAACAGATTTTAGTAAAACAGATGACAATTAGAATTATTTTAAATTTTACCTAAGTCAGTGAAAATAGAAACTTTCTATCAGAATAAGTGGTAGAGGTGCTGGGCCTTGCATCCTTTAACATTTTCTGCAGGCAGATGTACCAAATCTTATTAGTTCTTCTATGGATTTTAGTACAATCTGTAGAAATGTCTTAAAATTTTAAAATATGCAGAGAAAAAGTATATGTGAAGTCTCAAAGATACAACTAAATATTTTAGATCTAGTAAATGCTGTATGTGTACAGTTATTAGATATATATTTAAAATATGTACAAATCCACAAGTCATGTTGCAAATGTATGAGATTTTTGAGTAAAATGGCACCAGTTCTAAAGAATTATGCAATGTTATGTCTGTCTTTGATTTATTGCATTTTGGTGTTGGAATTTGTTTTGAACTGGATCAATCCTGTCAACCGTTGTCCTATTCTTTATAGACTCCGTAAATAATCAAATCTAAATACATTTGTAGTTACCCACCTTGTCATATATAGCTGGTAGAGCAATCAATTTCTGGAGAGCAATAAAGAAAAGGACATATTTTCAAGGACTTCTATTTGATTTGTATTTGTTGCTGCCTTTGGCTTTAGCACAGTAGAGGAACATACAAACACGCTTCATTGCTTTCCTTAGAAAATAATTTTCCACTTTGGAAGAAGTCTGAGACAGAAGCTTAGGAAACTTTCTTTTTCTTTTTCTTTTTTTTTTCTTTTTTCTTTTAATTCCCATTCCCAAGTGCAAATATTCTCTATTCATGTTAAAATATTCATTCAATAAAAGTACATGAAACACATATTTAGATCTCTTAAATTTGGCCAAGCACAAAATGAATATCCACAGTGAAATTTACTTAAAAATTCCCTTGAAATTTCAGTCATTTACTCATTTTTGTGCTGAGGTTTTTAAAAATGGGGCATAATAATTTTTCTAAGAGAAAAGTGAACTCTAGTAACTCCTTTGAGAACAGTTTTCTTGAGGACACTTTCACAGTAGTAGATTTTGGCTTTGTTCTGCTGAAAAAAGAGAATAGACTGATGAATGAATGCTTCAGAAAACACTGAGTAAGTGAAAACATTTAATTTGCAATACAATTCTGAATGCAGCCTAATAACAGCTGTTGGCAGTGCTGTGTCTATAATATGTGGTATTTACACTCATTTCTGCTGCTGTGTTGGAACAGTTATAACTACAATAACTATTTGCACTGCTGAGGCTGCACCTCAAGTACTGTATCTAGTTCTGGGCACTACAGGGAAAACATTGAGGTGCTGGAACATGTCCAGAGAAGGGCAACAAAGCTTGTGGATGGTCTGGAGGGTGAGTCATATGAGGAGTAGCTGAGGGAGCTGGGGCTGTTTTGTGACAGCGGTCACAAGGGTTCTTGGATGAGGGAAGAGACGAGAATGTTGACTCCATGTTCAGAAGGCTTGATTTATTATTTTATGATATATATATATATTACATTATAACTATACTAGAAAGAAATAGAAGGACAGGTTTCCTCAGAAGCTAGCTAAGCTAAGAATAGAAAAGCATGATAACAAAAGGCAGCTCTCTCGGACTCTGTCCGAGGTAGCTCCGTCTTGATTGGCCATTAATTATAAATATTCAAGATGGCCCAATCAAAAATCCACCTGTTGCATTCCACAGCAGCAGATAACCATTGCTTACATTCTTTTTCTGAGGCCTCAGCTCCTCAGAAGGGAAAATCCTAAAGAAAAGATTTTTGGTGAAATAGATGTCTGCAACACTGTTTACCCTGGAGGAGGCTCCAGCGTGACCTTATAACTCCCTACATCTCCCTGAAAGGTTGGTTTCTTCTCCCAGGTGACAAGGACAAGAGGACACAGCCTCAGGCTACACAAGGGGATATTCAGGCTGAACATCAGAAGGGATTTCTACATGGAATGGTATCAAAATATTGGAACAGACTGCCCACAGTGATGGAGTCACCATCCCTGGAGGTGTTTAAGAAATGACTGGATGTGGCACTGAGTGCCATGGTCTACTTGACAAGGTGGCGTTTGGTCAAGGATGATCTCAGAGTGATTAGGTGATCCTGTTTCTTTTAGAAATCCAGTCTTCTTCAATGTGATTTTTTTGTTTCACAATGAGGAACTTTCAATTTTTTTTTTCCACATGATGACCTGAAACAGTTAATTTAGCTGAACATGTGCTTACTTTGGTTATTAAGAATTCAGTTTTCCTTGCAGAAAAAGTCATGGTAATGTACTGGAGATCTCTATCACCGTGAACTCTGTTCTCTTCAGCCAGCATCAGTGTCATGTCTGGTTGAAAATTTTTTGACCTTCCTGTGTAAGTTGTGGTCAGATCCTACAACTTCTAATCAGACAAAGAGCCAAGAGGAATAGCATGGCATACATCTTTTTCACAATTGCATTCTATATGTCATGAACATGGATGCATAATATTGGACATGTATGCTGCTATGAGGCTCATATTTTTAAAGCATACTCTCAGGCTAAAGTTCTTGAATTTGATTTTGCTTTATGCTTACTTTAAAGAATCAAACTGGTTCTTGCAAGTCTTGCCACCAGAAATACTCATATTTCTGGTACCCTATAACTGGTAACCTATAACTGGTGCTGCCATTTCATTCCTTCACAGACTTTCTCATATACTACTAGCTTACTAAGCAAACACCCAGACTAGCAGCAGCCCTGTACATGTGGGGAGAGAAAAATGAAAATAGGACATTTGAATGAAGGACATTTGAAAACATCTGCTCTAGACATATCAGCTGAACTTAAAATTAATGGCAGTTATAATGTTAATAATAAAGATGTACAATACATGGTTTTCAGTATGATTCAGATATTATGTTAACCTGGATTGCTTATCATGTCATTTCAGTAAAGAAAGACGTGAAAAAATGAATATTTTTAATATTAAATTATTTAGTTATTTAGTTTGGGGTTTTGTTGGTTTTTTTGTTTTGCTTTGTTTTTTAGTTTTCACTTTTTTTTTAAATTAATAAGTAATCTGTCTCTTCCCAGAATAGATATAAGTACTCAGTTCAGTAACATTATAAGTAACTTATCCAAATTGATAAAAGAGGGGGAAAGGAACCCAACAAAAATCTATTTCTTTTCTCCAACATTCTAAACATTTTTTTAAAGAATGCTATCTTAAAGTAAATCCAGAATGGATTTACTATGTTTTATTATGTACATGTGCATGTACTATTTGAAAATAATAATTTACAAAACTTTTAACCTAATAAGTTGTCACAGAAAAAAAAAAGAGCTGCAAAATAAAGGCAAAAGTATGCTTTTTAAAATATTACTTAAAAAGTATTTTATACAACTACTACAGTTTTGTTCAAGTTTTAGCTGAAGACACTTCAAATTAGATTTTTTAACAATTACTCCTGTCATTATTTTCATCAAATGGTGCATTTAAAACTAAACCAAGTGAAGAGACATAAGAGCTACATTTGATTTATATGCATTGCAGACAGAGAATGAGTGAAACCATAGGCAAACACAGGACGTGGTACTGGAATATGGAGAATAATATTTTGTTAGTTAAAGAGGAACTTCAGTATAACTTGAAAACACACCTGTGGCTGATAACGCAACAGGATTAGGATGAGAGGGACAGGACAGTTAAATCATTACCATTGGACAGTGTTTTCCCTTTCTGAAAAAGGGCTTAATACTATTTTATTGTAGGGATTTCTAGCAGGAGCATAAAAAAAATGATATTTTTTCTTACTTTATGAAATATTTTGCATACTTGTGTAATCTTTCACTCTTCAGAAGTGTATGCTATGTCAAAATTATTATCTTCTGTTCCTCTTATGATTGCAACACAGAAATCTCAAAAACTTTAACGGCCTGCTAAATTTTACAAACTGAAACTTCTCATGTGATTTTCATGGTGATGAGGGAAATTAGTTAATCTGTGATTTTTAATATTAATTGGACATTTAAATTAAAAAGTTCAAATTAACTGCAGCTGACCTCTTTCTGAGATGGCTTCCCTTCTGTGAGCTGCTCCCTGCTCTGTGTCAGAGTTGGAATAGTTGTCACTGTTATGCCAAGGTGTGAGTATTACAGCAGAGATTAAGTTAAGCTTTCTTTTGGAACTCAAAGGCAAGAGAGAATGGTGCAAGCTTCATAAGACCAGCAGATTTTTTAAATGATAATCAACAAGTTAAAAAAAAATTGTATTAAAGACTAGAAAACCTCAATCATCATTTTAATAATTTTTTTTGAAACATAGTCATTTAGGGAACACTTGCAAGTTTTGCAGTTGTATAAAACTTCTTACAAACTTTCATGTTAAGAACCAAGTACCAAGTTCAAGTTGTTTCTAAGTGGGATTTTAAGACCAAAATAAAGATTTCACAGCCTTGAAAAATAACCCTACAGAGGAAACTTAGGGCTTCTTATGTGTGCACATCACATCTCTCTTTGAGCAACATCCTTGTCATGTCAAAATGTCAAAATGTTTTTACTTTTCCTTGTTTTTTATACAAACTCCTGAAACAAGACTAAGAGGAATGGGTATTTTAATTGCAACTTAGTTCTTGTTTTGTGGGGAGCAAAGCAAAAGCAAGCCAAACAGCATTCCCATAAGCCTTTTGATATGTGCAGTCTGTTTGGTTTGTGATTTAAGCAGCACTGAAATGTATGCCTGTTTCTGCTAAATCAGAAATCTAAATGCACAGTCTTAGACCATAGGGACAACAAATATGTTTCTGGCATACTACAGGGAGCTCTGTCTGCCAATCAACCATATTGATTATTTATATTTCAGACATTTCTTTACTACTATAAACCACAAAAAGAAAAATCAACAATATCTATTAGATTTTTTTTTCTGCTGATACACCTTTAAGGTCTAAATTTATCTCTATATATTCACTTAAATTAATCAGAAACAGAAGTTTTTGATATAAGAGTAGAGAAATTCTTTTCAGTGACTAGATGCACGTACATGAAGCAAATTCTATTGCTGAGCTATTGTGCTATAAATTCATAAGAGTAAAATATCATACATAAAATAATTTTCTACCATTTCTTCATCAGACTCAACTTCACTTGTGTCAGCTGTTGTTTCAGTTAAAGATATGCCTAATTATTTTTTCAATAAGAATATTTCTATATGTTGTTTTCATTCCAAACATCACAATATAATTAATTTCTTTCATACCCTACTTCAGTAAATTCTCAGCCTTTTATTTAAAGTCTTCCTCCTGAATACAAATTATTCTATAGTTAAGAAGTTTGTAGACTATATCAAAATTAATTTAAGTTTGTTCATAAAACCCCATGTTTATCTCTAAAGAAAGAATTTAGGTAAAGAATACAATGGTGTTTAAGCTGGAAATTGCTTGGTTTGCATTTTTCTTAGAGGCTTGTTATCTTTGCCTTAATCACAGCTAAATCCTCCTAAAATTCAGAGCTTTGCAGGCAAACTCAAATATAAAAGGAAGAAAATATTTAGACACCTACAAGTCCTTAGAGAGGATATAAGCCACCTAACCTTTCTGGGGATTTACCTGCCAGCATCTGCCTCTTTGTTTACTAGATCTCATTCTGCCGCTTCAGCTGAAACTGGTGGTCCCGACACTCTCACAGAAGCTGCAGCAGCAACTTTTGTCCTTGCTTCTTCCCTTCTGTGACACTTTGCTGCCACTCTTCTCAGGAAAACTTTTTAAAAGAAAGCAAACTGGAGAGGCAATCTTCCTCTTTTCTTTTCAAAGTCAGTTCTTAGGGAAATATCTATTGATGCACTCTACTCTCATTACTTTTGCTGGATATTTCTGCTCAACTTCAAGAGGATGACTTACAGTTTTATGTGAAGTCCCAGCCTCACTTGCAAGTGGACTGAGTGCAATCCTGGTTGTACAGTTTGATCTCTCTACATTCAAATCTAAGACATGTATTTCATCTTCAAAGTGTATATATAATGGAAAAATCTGACAGACAGAATGCTGGTAAAAGGGAAATCAGTGGAACACTGGGAATCAAAGCCAGCCTGAGCTCAGTGGGGATTTATGTCTGCTGACTCTTGATGATACTTCACATGGTTTCTCAATGGTAATGGCATCTTCTGGGTCAGGAAAGACATCCTCTCATTATAATGTATATACATGGGTAGCCAAAGCATGGGATGCCAGAAAAAAATGAAATCTACAATTACTCCCAAAGAACCCACACCTGGATAACAAAGAAAAAAACCCATCCAAATCTATTGATTTGAAAAGTCAAAACAAGGAAAGAAGGCCCCTGGTAGACCTATACTTAGGTGTCTGGCAAATTAGAATGTCATTTTTTGGATGCTGTTCAGGCCTTACACCTTTCTCATTCTTTTCTTTCTTCATTCTTTTCTTTCTTCGTCTTCTACACTTCCATTCAAGACATATATATTGAATAAATGGAAACTATTATCAAAGGAAGGATGAATGTCATAATCCACATGACTAACTCAGGCAAAAGCAAAAAGAATACCAAAGTTTTTCTGTGATTTCATCTCAGTTACTGAGAATATTTTTTATGTGGCTATAGAAAGGTAACTTACTGTTGAAAAGGAGATCAGTGGATGGCTACTATATGCCTGTTCTCTATATGCTGTACACATCCAAATTACAAAATTACAAGAACTACATGAATTCAATTTTCCAGGCCACAATCTTCCATGAACAACTACATTTACCTCTTCAGTCATATTCTTCTGACTAATCTGGAGAGAGCATTGTAAAATAGGACAAGTTGGAAAAACTAAACAGAAAGGATGAAGCTGCAGTTATAATGCTGCCATCAAAATTCAGATGTATCAAATTTGCTACAATTTCATTGTCCACTTATGGGCCTCCCTGAAACAGTCTTAAATGGGAAAGCGAGAAAGATTTGGTGTCTGAGAAGATAAAGGGAGTCTTGATTTTTAGTTGGCCTTCCTTTGCAGAACTGAGTAAGATGACTCAGGGTTAATCTTCAAATTCACATATGAATACAATGTTCTAATAATTCTAAAGAAGTATGTCAATCTTATGCTTGGTTCAAAGGAATGAAGGTTTTTGGCTTTGCAATTCACAATTCCTTACTTAACCTCTTTGTATTCTGGAAAAAAGGGCAGAACTTTTTTGCTTGTCAGTTTCTCAAGAATTTTTTCCTCTACTGACATGCTCTTAAAAAAAAAGATTTTTTGCATAAATAAAATAAACATGCAAAAACAAGACCTATCAAACTGTATTTTTCCAAGGAATTTTAAAAATCAGTTTGTTTGAATTTAATACAATTACCTTATCAATTTATTAATTTAGCACAAAGGAATCAGGGGGATATCTTAATTAACAACTAGCTGAGTATGCTTGAAGATAGCTTAATTTTTTGCAATTAAGAACAATTGTATGGGAAATGATGAGACATAAATACTGTCAAGAAATGCTTTCTCTAGAATGTCTTATAGGACAGTAAGATCTGATACCTTTGTTTAGAGAGTATGTGAGCACTGTAAGGTGCTCAATGCCTTATCTGTTGGTGGATGGGTGAGCCTTTTCTATTTAAACACCTTTTTTCTTCTGAGAGCAACACAAATACCAAAAGCCCCTGTACTTTGATTGTAGGCCACACCCTCAGAACAAGTTTGTTAACAGGAATATGAGTCATGTTATATTTCAGTGCATTCTAAATGCTACTACAAAGATAATTTTTTACTTTGTCTTTGCATGCTTTTACATTCTTTGAAAGTAAATCTATTGTAATCATCTCTACTGCAAGGATTCTTCATATTGGTTTCCTTAAGAGAAAAAAACCCCAAACTTTTTCTACCAACTTCCATCTCTGATGGACCTAGAAAATGAGTTTTGGGTTTTATTTGATCATTATTTACCCTGCGTCATGGTTTCAGCCAAGGAAAGCGTTATTTTTTTTCCATGTATCCATGAGGGCTGGAGGCTGGACCAGTGTGGGTGTGGCCAAGACACTAATTATATTCTACTTAATCTTATTTCAAGGGAGGGGGGAAAGGGATTTTTTCTCTCTGTCTTCTGAGAAGAAAGAGCATGTAGCCTATGTCTTTCCTAACATGAGTCTCTACATGTTTGGACATATGCCAATAACTTTAGAGTTTGAGTTACTTATGGCAGTCAAAGGGGTTTCAGACAAATGGATAAGTAATTAGCTGTAATGTAAGCTTCAAAAGTATGTAAAACATAGAATAGGCATATGTGCATTGAGATGGAAATGGATCTTGCATAGTGCAGTTAAAGCATGAGAAAACAAAGATTACAGAATGTAGAGCTCAATTATCTGGAGAAAAAGGATATTTGTGTATGTCAAACCTTTGAATCTAAGTCAATTAGAACTTCTCAGTAGTAATGAATTTTGTGTTTCACAGTAACTAGAAGACTTGCAATATAAAGAAGAGGTTTTAAATAAAGGATAGATAGCAAGAAGAACAGGGGGGATGCAATTAAAATAATGTGTCAATACGAGCTACTTCATAGCCTAAGAATTTTTAAGAAATGATGCCAGGACATAAATCAAAAGAACAACTACAGAACTGAATAACATGCTTCTAAGATTGATAAGAGAACTGTATAGGGATGCTGTCTTGAGATGCTTTTGAAATTATTACCAAGTGGCTGTCATTCTGGAAAAGCAAAATACATTCCTGGGGAATTTGGTCAAAACCCCTCTTATTTCCATTCTTTGTTTTTACTGCACAGATGTTACTTTTGCAACTAACTCTGTGGGAAAGAGGAGAAAAGTTTTTTGCAGACCAAACAGACATCACTGGCACAAAAAAAAAAAAAAAAAAACCAACCCAAAAACAACCCATCTGATGCCCACTGTTAAAATGGGAGAAATATATAATTCTGTCTTGGGCAAGATGGGATATTGGAAAGTCATACTCAGAGGCATCACACAGTGAAAAATTTATCCATCTATTGTAAGGGTCATTATATTTTTAAGAGCTTCTATTAAATTACCTTAAACGTAAGCTGTAAGAGCCAGTACTGTAAAAAAAAAAACCCAACCCACTACTACAGTACTGAAGGGAACCAGACCTGAAAAAAAAGCCATCCTTTTTCCTGTATCACAGAAGTCACCCTCTTTTAATATCAGAGAATAAATGCAGTCTGGTGCATCATACCACTAGCACCATTTACCTCTCCAGCAGGTAATCAGCATTTGATTGCCTTGAGAATCCTCTCTTCCCTTCTCCACTCCTCCATGTATAGCGCTTTGCTGTTTCAATTACATATAGATGGTTATTGTCCAAAAGGTAAATAAATTCTTATTGTGAGAAATACCTGTTCCATTTCTTTCAGGATGATATGTTTTCAGCTATTGTTATTCAGTAACCAAGCCATAAATAATATTTTTTTCCTATCGACACTAGGATGCATGGTACAGAACTATTCTTTAGCCTTGTGGTTTAGTAGAAAACTGGTTTAAATAACATCCAGTTTCTATTGGATTGACTAAAGACTGCAATCCAGGGGATCTATCCTGACTAAATGTCTTCTCACCCAGCAAAAAAATTATCAATTTCTTGCCCTTTATAGAGAAAAAAAATGATAACAATAATAACAACAAAACATCTAGGTAAATAGATAAATTCTACTCTCCACCAGTTTGGCCTGAATTATTCTGGAAAGAAAAGAAAAGAAAGTGGAAGTACTTCAGGGTTCATGAGAGAGAGTTTTGTATTCATGAAAGTTATTATGTAAATTTCTGGCTTAAAGAAAGAGCTCCTAATAAATACTAAAGTTGTAGAAAAATGGAAACTCAACAGGGATTACATTCACATGCTGTACTTCTTGATCCCCAGTACTTTCCTTTTGGGAACAAATAATTGGATGATTAAGTGTGATCTTAAGTAATGACCTTCTGAATAACTCCAGAAAACATGCACCTGGGAGATTTAAATGGTATACTAAGTATCTGTAAGAGCAAGCTGAAAGTGGTAATTACACTGAAAGCCAGTGTAATTGTTTGGGGATCAATTGTCAAACACTGGCAAACTTGAAAAAAGTTCTTGAAAGCTCAGTACACAGACTCATGTGACTTCAGTGATTTTCAGATAATTAAGGACAAGGTTAGAAGGTAGTGTGAAGAAAATAGAAAGCTATTTAGTTTGCTTTTGTTGAGTGACATTTGAAAGAATGAAGGATAGAAATATTTTTGTTAGAACAGAGTCCACTTTAAAAAAAAATCCATTCTTTGCCTCAGATATAATATTTAGCTGTTAAGAAGTGACATTTTTTAATCGAAATAGTGATGAACTGCTGCTTACCCCCACTCCCCTTCCTGTCATGGGCACAGGAAATTGCTCAGAGCTGCTCTGCTGCTGGAAGAAGTATCTTGAAAGTTGAGGGACAAGAAATCTCTGGATTTCTCCATTAAGTTTCCATAATGAAGCTGTTTGAGCAGAATGGGAAAAAGGTTTCTGTGTTGCACAAATGGAAGTGCTTGGTGTGAACATCAGTTACAGTAGTTGGCAAGGTGTCAGACATACAGGAGGTGATGTTAAGAATGTTACATCTTCACAGCATTCCTGGTCTTTGCCCATGGTGCTGGATCTGTGTAGGAATTATTTTCCCTCACAGCAGCCAATATGTGGTGTGCTTTGCATGTGGGGCTAAGACAGTCTGGACAGCACACCAATAGGTGTTTGCCTATTGCTGAGCCTTGCTTGCACAGCACTGAGGACTTTTGCTTTTACCCATTCTGACCCCTTTGGGGGAAAGGAGAAAGAAGGGATATCATTCATGGTCATGGCACTTGTTTTCCCCAGTGATCATTATGCATGCTGAGGCCCTGCTGGTGGGAAGTAGTGAATAAATTCTTCATTTCTCTTTGCTTGTGCATATCACCTTTAACTCATCTATTTAACTCTCTTCATGTCTGTGCTCAAGACTTCTTGTCTTTTATTTTCTGTCTGCCCTGCAGGAGAGGGGAATGAGCAAGTGGCAGGGTAAGTGCTCTGCTGCTGGCCATGCTCAGCCCATCACACCCTCCCCTTTCTGCTCCTTAGAAATACAGCTCCCAGGAAAGGTTTTTGAGGCTTGTTCTTAATAGTAAGATTTATGCATCAGAAGGAAGAATACTTAGCTTGTCAGTATACTACATTTGCTACCTACCTCTAGACAGGCTGATAAATAGTGGGGTTTATGCATAATTTTAGACTTTTCCATCACCCTCCCCCTACGTAAGAGGGAATTTTCCTTAGATCCTGGGAAATGGCAGGAATGTCACAGAAGGAGCTTTGAGTGTTTCCCATTCCCTACAAAAAGGTTATCCTCTAAAAAGTGATAGTTTCCTATGTCTGGATGCAGATATGGGTGACTCTTTTCACGTCTGTGAAAAACATTTGCACAATTAACTCTGGACAAACTCTGGACAAATCATCTAAGATGAATACTAATATTCTAGGGAAAAAATGAGCTGTGTAGGTGCATATATATATATATCTATATATCTCTATAAATATATGACAACCAAACCAGCACTGCTTTTACACCAACAAAGTGCTAAGTCTAAACACACAGCTTTGTTTGAACAGGAGGATTCTCTATTTTTTTTTTCTCAGGGACCTCATCTTACCAGTCTGTCTTAATGGCCTCACCCCTCCTGTCAACTGACATCATAAAAGAGATCTCTAACATGAAGAGCAGTTGCTTATCTAAACAAGCAATGAAAGTCCCATGTCTCTAGAACAATCTGATGTCTCTATTGTAAAATGTTTTCTTTCAGCAGAAGAATGCACCTGCTGCCTAGTTAGGAGGCTGATCTCTTTTGAAGAGCATTTGCCATACTTTTGAAGTGCCAAATGAGAGATTGGCATTTGTATGCAGTAGACATAGTTAGTCTCCCTCCTGTTTCATTCTTCTGTCTCTTCTCTCAGCAGCATACCTTCATACCCATCCTGGTTTTTACCTCCTTCCCTTGCTCTGCAGTATGGGTCCTTTTCTTTCTCTCTCCTGAACAAAGGCACCTGGTGTCATCTCCACATTCATAATGCTGTACTTATTGGTCCATTCTTTTTTTACTGCTTAACTGGTGGTGTATGTCAGGTCCTCCTGCAGCTGATTCTATTTCTGCCTATTAATTTCAGGGAAATGTATCCAGCAGCAGCATCTGATGAGCTGCTTGTTTCAGTCTGATTTTGGAAACCTCCAGATTAATATGCTGTTAATATAATAAAAACATCTGAGTATCCATAAGAAGGTGCTGAAATAATGCTATAAAATACTCAAGCCAGTGTTGCAGAATTATCACACATCTGAAAACACTATTTAGACCACATGACATACTGGTCATATTAGAATAAGTACTTAACAGGTAGAACTCCCACTGAAATTAATGGGACATGTTTGAGACACTTGGCCACCCTAAATAAGGCGAGGACACTTCATTCAGAAATACCTCTCTCCTGAAATTTATGTTCATGTTACTTAAAAATATAAGCTTTCATATAGTTATAATTGAAGCTAACAGACGTTTTCTGTGCCATGAAAGCACAGGGGTTCTAACACAACATTATTTCCAGGTCTAATACAGTTTCTAATTTAGTTTCATTCCTCTGTTTTTTTTTTTTTTTTTTTTTTTTTTTTAGTTCAGCAGATGTACTGGAAAAAATTGATAACAGAAAATCATTATCACATTATCAATGTGTTCATAAACACATTGTGAAACTTTACTTCAAGTCATGAAGCATTGTAACAAGATTAATTGTGCTGCAGCTGTGCTGCCACAGCAAGGATCAAAACAGACCTGAGCAATTCTGAGTCACTTTTGCACTTTTTGCTGATGTTCTGGAATTCAATCCACTGCAGAACATAAATAAACCTAGTTTTTGACCCATCATGAAAAATGACCTCCTTCTCCCCTCTTCATCCTTCTCAGTTATACTTTTCCTACCTAATATTTTCACATTTTGAGTGTCCACAGGAGATTTAGTATAATTCTAGTAGTGAGCTAGGTTTTTAAAGGTCTCTATTTGCAATTAAATAAATTCTCCAGATAGACAATTCAGGTCTTAACTTTTACAATTTGGTAAGTGGTTTCTATGGTGATGATCTCCTAGCATTTGACGAAGGATGGATTCAGCTGATGGTTGGGGATGACAAGCAGATTTTGGGTCCATTGCATTGTCCTTTGTGAAGAATCTGCATCTATACTCTAAGTGTTCAAGTTCAGTTTTATAATGAAGACTGAATTTTTGTCTGCTATGGGCTTCTTTGCTCTCTGCGCTCAATTATGGCTATAAAACAAAAGACAATATATTCTGTCAACAGAATGAAATAATGCTGCTAGGTAATAGAGTTTGAAATGTTTACAAACCTATAAATGAAAACTGCTCCATTAATATGAATGAATATAATAAAATTCGTTCATGATAATTACTACATGCATAATATTGCACAACAGAGCTATTTTTAGCACATTAGTTATAGGTTTTATAGACTTGGAAAGGCAATGATTGTTCATAAGTATTATCTTCCGTTATACAAAAGAATGTTCTTTCACATCCTTTCATTAAGTGTTAAAGGCCTCATTCTGTAGTGGGCCAAGTCTGATTTTTTAAACATGGAAGTGGAATTACATGTTCTAAATCATAAGCATATTTGGAGTGCTGATCCAAAGAAGTCTAGCAGGAAAAGCTACCAGTTCCCCCTTTTCTCACTGCTGCAACCTGGTAGTCCAGTGTGTCCTTTCACAAAGTAGGTACAGCTAAAGTCTATTGGTGAATTAATTATCTCAATACACAGGCATTGAGATAATTGAGTCACTGAATGTGCATGAGGGATGATGTTGGCTTTGGTTATTTTGCCTCCCAAATGAAAGAGGCAGAAAAGTTTCCACTGGATTTCAGGTGCCCTAGTAATTACACGTCTGCCCTTTCATGCTGCAACTTTAGCTCATCACTAAGAAAGGACTTGCAGAGTCATCTAGAATGTTGACACGACAGGGAACAGGCAGGAAGAATTCTGTCCTAGTATACTCACTAATAAGTGGGAAAAGAGAGATAAACCAGAATAGTATAAAAATTATTAAGGTTTTGCTTGAAAGATTGGAGGAAATTTTGCAATTTAGCAAGCTGCAGGCTATTTGGGAAGTCCTAAGTGATGTGGATATCAACCACACATCATCTCAGTTTGTGTGGATGAAGTAGTGCAACCCTCAATAAGGCATTACTAATGAAGGACAAACTTTGTTCCTGTAGCTGCTCCAAAAGAAAAAAATCATATAATGAATAACAAGTTCATTTTTAAATGCTGATGAATAAAAGAAAGACATAGTTGATCAGAGATTTTGTTTATAATACTAAAAATATATAGGTTATTTTAACCTATATTGGTAATTCTTATAGTAATGAAAATCTGGCATACAAAGCTCCATTTAAATTAGCTTTGAAACTTCAGCCGTTAGCGATAAATTAACTGTTGACAAAAGTCTGTGGTGAGCTGGAAAAGTTTCATAATCAGAAATAGAATGATATAGCAGGTGTAGGATACAACTTTTGTAAGTGCAGGAGGACAGCAGTTAAATTCAGAAGCCAAACAATAATTTCCTGTGATCTTTTTTTCTCATCTGTCAAATAGCCTTCTCTCCAAAAACCTCACAGGTCTTATTTTCCTTTGGTTTAGTTTAGAGACTCTAAGACACTTTGGTTGTGCTACATTGAATTTCCATGAAAACATTACCTGTGTGCTGGGATCTCCTGAAGGAATCACTTTGTTGTTTGATAGATTTTTCACACTCTTGGAGAAAAATCTTAGACTACATCCCAGAGACTCAAGTATGTCCTCATAATTTTTTTTAAGGTTAATCCCGAATGTTTTATTTGATTAATGTAACTTCATCCTGTAGAACCAAATCTCAAAATCTTTCAGGCCTCTACTCTATATATCTACAATATATATTCTAGAATCATAGAATCAGAAAATGGTTTGGGTTGTAAGGGACCTTAAATATCATCTTGTTCCAGCCCTCTTGCCATGGCTGGGGACACCTTCTACCAGAGCAGATTGCTCAAATGTTTGAGCCCATCAAACCTGGCCTTTAGAATCCTGTCCATCGTTCTCTGAAATCTCTGTCAGCTCAAGATTTTCAGCATATCTCCAGGTATCTTTTTTAGCAATTAACTGTGCTGATGTCTCAAATTTCTTATTACAGACCTCAACCACAAAATTATCTTTTTTCTTGTACTGGCCATTAAGTCTAATTCACTTCCTCAAAAAACTTCCCGTAGACTGGGACTTAGTCACATTGACTGACTAATTGATTTTACCAACTCTGAGGTTCACTGGTAGCACTGTAAAATACGTTTGCAGTTTCTGTTTGTGTAATATTTTTTCAAGGTTGTCATGTAAAACTCTTGGCAACACTTTGAGATTTTCTTTGAAGAGAAAACACCTTAACTATATAGAACTGTTCCATAATAGTATATTTCAGTTGATGCCACTTGTGAAGCAGACTTTTCTCATATTTCTTATTTCCTTTCTTCCATATCCCAAGATGATGATCAACCTTTTAGTTACATTATTTCATTCTTCATTTTGTTATATATTTTGATCCTTAATTCCCTCTCAATGTCACTGCAATCCAGAATAAAGCTCTTCTTGCAATTATGGTCTACATTTTTATTTGCTGGTGTCTGAACTTGTATCTGTCCGCATTAGAGCTTCAGTTATTCAAAGGAATTCACATTTTACACCCGGAGCTTGTCCCCTCATTATTTAATATTCCACACATTTTTGCATCATTGCAAATTTTTACCAGCATTCAGAAAGTGTATTATTTTCATTATATTTAATATTCCACACATTTTTGCATCATTGCAAATTTTTACCAGCATTCAGAAGGCGTATTATTTTCATTATAAATATTGATGAAGATATTTACTTCACCAAGCTTAAAATTAATCTAAGATGTCACCAGGGGTAAAATTTCTTTGTAGATGATTATTTCTCATTTACAGTAGCTTTTTTAATCTATGAGCAAGAAGAATAATTGAATTACTTTTTTTTTTTTTGGCAACAGGACACATTTCTGCAATATGTCAAATTTTCAAACACAACTTTTCATCATAGACCTTACCTAAGTGAACTTTCCAGTTTGAGAGAGTGGCACGATATATGGAGATATTCCTATATAACATGTGGGAAGATAAAAAAAAAAAAATCATGAACCTTTACTTTGAAAAGAAAACCTTCTTCAGGAACAGTATTTACTCTGAGAGAGAAATCAGCAGCCTTATCCTAGTAAGTCTTTTCTCTACAAGATTACTTCAGAGTGTCTCTATGGCCCAAAACTAGTCCTGGATACTCCCACTCCATTAACAAATATCTGGATGAAGCTCTACTTCAAAGTCAGGATGAGAATAAAGAGATTAACTTTGTCTTTTTTACAATAAGATAAATGATTTTTCAGGAAAATGTTCTGGTGTTAAAGGTAGAATTATTGTGAATGGTTTTAAAATCACAGGTTCTTAAAAGGGAGGATAATTTTCTTTACATAATTTTACATAATTTTTTTTACAAATTATTGGATCAAAGATTGTAACTATAGGAATTTTAGTTTTCATTGTATCAGTCCACATTTTTTCCCCTTGTTTACACTTCACTTAAAAATACTAAGCCATACACTTACCCAAATATTAAAAGCTTCTACAGAAAATCTGTGAACTGGAAGAAATCACCTGGGGAAAGAGATAGAGTGAATTACTTATTTCTCTCTGGCATAGCATATCCCCTGTCTGTACAATGGTGAATTGACTGAGTAAGTTAAAAAAGGGACATATACATAAGTCAGAAGAATTCTTTGTCACATTGTAAATGCATATCCTGTTGTCTTGCTTCTCAACTGAAACATGAAACCTGTCATTTCACATAATATATGGTGACACTGGGTTATTTAGTTTTTGAGATATTTCATCAGCAAGAAAGGTTTTTTGAGATAGAGGGGCAGAATAACCAATTAAATTCATTCACATTTACTACTTGCTTTGTTGCACACATAAATCAAAGGGGAAATGGAATTCAGGCCAACTTTTTCTCTCACCTTTAAGCACACAATCCTCATCCTAACACCTTTCAAAAGGCAATGAAAAAGTGAAGTTTAACCATCTTTTCTCCGTGTCAGTCAGTTATTCCAAAAAACATGTATGTCCTAATATTTAAAGCCAAGAAAGTGTATTTTTTACACATACTTTTGTACTTAAAAAGAATTAAGAGTTTTCCTTTTTGTAAGTGTAACCTCAATTTCTTGAGGTAGTGTTTTTATTAGGACATGGTAGCAACAAAGAAGAAAATTGTAAACATTTATCACTAAGCATTGCACTTATTGATTTTCCCATATAGAGTACTTTGGGTACGTAGATATACGTTAGTACCAATGAAAAATGAAAGGTTATAACACTTCACTGACTCTGGATCATCCCCCATGAGAGAGGAAAACTTGGTTATAAAGTGCCCAAGTTGGGCATTATCCATTTATTGTCTTTTAAATACACTCTGTGAACCTTAAATAATGCTGAAGGACAATTTCATCTCCTGGTGTAGTCCCAATGAAGTGAGTGGAATTGCACCAACAATTCAATTTGTCTCTGTGTGCTTGTGCATTTCTGCCTGTACTTGCTGTAGCTTATTGTTAGGCTTCCTTCAGTAACTATGAAGCATGTTGTCATCATAATCCAAATCATAGAGTATATCATCAAAAAACATCTCAAAGTCTGTATAAATAAGAATTCACCTGTCTTCTCCAACCATGAAGGGAAAAACAGTTTCCACCTATTTATCTTTTCAAGGCTAACTCTGTTTTTTCCCTCTGAAATGGGAAGTTGGAAAGTTCCCAGCCATACTATCTGCATTTTAATGAGCAATTTCTGTAAAGATTGGGCAAAATTCTGACCAGGCCTCTCCTATGGAGGGAAGGAAGCTTCAGAAATTACAAGGTTAGGGAAGAAAGAAATAGGATTGTAATTTTATATGTAAGATTACATTGTTTTAGCAGAAACGGGAGATTTTTTTAAAGCCGTTTTTCATGAATTTTAATGCTCTAAGAGGCATGTCACCACACTGCAAGAATTCCCTAGTCCTCACTCGTGTGAAGTGTTGCTTCACACTTTCCCTAGTACATACAATAAACAGAGTGTTCCCCTGCAAAATTTGCACATGGTGGGCAAGGAGAAGCACTTTGCATACTCTCAGAAAGCACTTGAATGAAAGCCAGCTTATCTCTCTGCTGCCATTGAGTGTATGTACATCTATATGCATGCAAAAACTCAGACATCCCTGTGGGGGAAAGTTTTAGAAGACAGGCTAAACAGGACAGCCTAAAGTTTTAAACTTTACTTGTCCAATAATTTGCACACTCTTGCAAATGATTAGTGCTTGCCTATTTGCAATCTTCTCCAGTATATTTAAAGTACTGTTGGTCTTAACACTTTTTATGTACTAAATTATATGTGAATATGGAGATCTGATACCATGTAGTTAGAACTGATGGCCATGGTGGCTCTTGTTTATTTAGTTAGTTTTCTCACTTAGGCTTGGTGCTTTTATGCATCTAGCATAAAAGCTTTGATAATGCTCCTCTCCTTTTCATCTGTCTTCCCAGCCACCTCTCTTGTGTGCTCAGCAGGATGCCTGCCTATTTGTAGTGCCATGCACTTGTCTGTTACTGTGGCAACTTCTTGTTCTGTGAATCTTTTCTATGTTCTAACTGTTCTAGCCTTTATTCTCTCTTTTGGTGCTCACAATGCTCAGGTACAAGTTTATAGACTATTCACAATGTTACAAAACCCTTATACACAATTTTTAGTTACACTATATTAGAATGCTTATATGCATCTTCAAGTCAAGTTAGTATTAATTATATACTAATTTGTGGACTTTTATAAGTGTCATGCCTTTGTTTTGGCTACATCTCAGTGACAGTAGGTTACCTCATGCCTGCTGTGGGATGAATTTATACTTTTGGATAGATAACATGTAATGCTAGTGTGACGTACATCTATGCCTGAGCTCATTGCTTATAGAATGTCTCTGGTAAAAGAAAAGACTCTAACTTAATATCTTTCTTCAGATTAAAAATGGTATTTAATTATCCAGTCATATCTGATTTTTTCTTTAAAATTACATTAAAACCAAAGCAAATAAAGTCTTGAGTTTTCTGGTGTTTTGCTTGCCAATATTGTTGCCAATGAACAAAGAGCTCAGAGAGCTCTTAAGAAGTCTCAAGAATTGGTGGAAAAATGGCAACAGAGAGCACAGCCAAAGCTTCTGCATTTTCAGGCTCTTTTTGGTGTCTCAAGTTAAATGTTAGGAAAATGAAGACAGAAGTCCTAAAAGTAGGTCAGCAGAGTATACACAATTTGTTCTGATTCAGGTGAATTGATGTTTTTCTGACTGCCATCCTGTTATCCATTTCTATTTTTCTTTTCTGTATCGCTTTTGAAATGCCTTAGGCTCCAATCAAGTTGACCAGCAGATATGTTTAGTTCCTCTCAGCACTTATTGTTCAGAAAGAATAAGCACATGTATTTGGATAAAATATCACTGCCCTTCAAGTCCCATGAGAAGGCCTTCATTTATTAATAAGCATCTGGTCGCTTGTATTAAATTTAGCTGATCACAGGAAATGTTGAATCTTTTGAATCTTCAGACACAATTTCTTTCTATAGTAGTTTACTACAGTTAAATACATTTCATAAATTTGTCTCTGTATGTGTGTACTTTTTCTCTTCTTGCTTATATCCATAACAGGAAAAGACAGTCAACTTTCTGCCTTAAGGAAGCTTTCATCAAAGTTTCATAGGAAATGAATGACATCAGTCACAGGCTTGCCCCTAAATATTTTCTACTGAAATTTTAATGTCAATGACAAGCTTATTTTGAAGGTAAGGCACTATGATATAAGGACTGCTCTTCTCCCCTCTTCTATTTAAATGGGTATTTCATTTGTCCTAGGCACACAAATTTGCATGTATGCACAACTGTAAAACTTTTAAGAATGGTTTTGAGACTCAGTAACATTGTTTTCTGATAAAGTCTGCAGAGTCTGTGTGGTGAGTTAAGAGAGAAAATTTTCATTTAGAGCACCTTACTGTAGTCTGAAAACATGCACATTGAATAATGCCTTGAAGTTCTAAAGCAAGATAAGATTCCATTGCTGTAAAGCAACATTTGCAGCTATGCAGACATAATGTTTGCACCAGATTTCTACCTTTCTCTCAGAGTAATGAAGAAGCAGAAAAGGAGGAATTGTCTTGAAAATCCACATGCTTTCATGTGGGTTTCTTTGCCTAGCACCTGGCTGATAATGCTGATTGACTTTAGATTTTTTTCTAGTAGAAACACAGATTATTTTTCTAGTGTGCATAGGTATAATTTACATTGCCACTAATTTATAGTTTATCTTCAGTCTTTAGGAAAAATAAACATTTTAACAAAAATATTACAGTCAAAGATCTACTTTAATATCTGCTTTCACTTAAATTTATCCTTAGAAGTTACATTTACTAAATGGAATTTCTAAAAATAGATTAGAGAAGTAGCTGGAGTGCAGGGGTATGGGGGGAAGAAGAAATCATCTTGTCTAGAGGAAACAGAGAGAATACTCTTATGGGCAAAAAGAAAGATGTGGTAAGTCTTAGGAGCTGGAACCAGGTACAGACATAATATTCAAAATTAAAATTATCAGATAAAGTACATGGCATTCCACCTCGGTGAATTATAGTCATCCCTTTGATTTCAGTGTAATTTTTCTGATTATCTAGTTAGAGCTAAACAGAACTGGATAATAAAGTTAGTTAAAATGTACAGACAAATCTATATTTATGTCCAGAGTGTGCACAATCAGGTATTTTGCCAGTATAATTTGCTACTTCATTGCATTTGCAAAGTGTAATTTGAGAGCACATGATTTGGAAATTGAAATGTTACTCATTGTAGAAAAAAAGACTAGAGAGATCAATGGAAAATGGAATCTTTGGCAATTGTCAGCAACAAGAAAAAATGTGAAAGATAATGTATGTAATATTTCTCTTGCAAAAAATAACTGGAGTAAGCAAAATTATTCACAATCACTGCTGAAGCTTATATGGCAATTTCTCAGCACCAAGTTTTGGTCTATGTTCTCTCTCTCAATCCTTCTCTTTCTCTGTGGCAGATAAAATTCCCATATGATAGGACATACCAGTTGGTCTGTAACTGTCAATATAGTTTTAAGAATTTTGCAAAATAATTTTTTTATTTTCCAAGAACATAACATTTATATTGCTGCATGGATTGTAGAAAATGTTCATCTTACAAATAAAACAGGCATCATTATCAACTTTTTTCTTTCTTCTGAAAAGCATGGTGTGGGACCACTGAGGAACTTTACCCTCTGTATTCAAAACAAGGCACATCTAATATTTCTTGTCACCTACTTTTAGAGGGCTCTACAGACTTTTAGTGTTTCCTATCTCTGTGTCGGGAACACAATAAAAAGCAAAATCAACAATACAAAACAAAAACCCTATCATTTACAGAGTACTTACCCTCTGGGTTTCCTAGGTCTCTTCATTCATGTTTGTCTTCCAAATTGTAAAGCCTGTAGGGAATGGATTGTTTTGATATCTGCATGTTGTGCAAGGTCAAGGATACAGTCAGTGCTGAGTAAATAAGTAAACAGTGGAAACAGTGGTCAGTCAAAATCATAAAAGTCATACATAAAAGTTTTATACATATATATATTATCAAGCTATATTCGTGTCTAGGAGTTCAAAATCCATGTTCTCTGTCCCATCAGAGTTTGACCCAAAAATGACATTTTGTGTTCTGAAGGCACTACTTGTTTATTTTTTTTTTAAAGGAAGATGCTAATGATAAATCAGTATTAATCCTCCTGATTTGTTTGTGATAGCACTAAGCTTGATAATCCTAGTTGTTTTTAATGAGGGTTGTACAGTTTTAGGGTTTATTTTCAAGGACACTTAGAACAACAGCCCTTTATCCTAAAACTCTCTCTACAACATTTAACAGCAGCAGCAGAAGTCCTGTAAGAAGAGACATTTCCTTTGTTATTATCTTAACATACTATATTTAAATTTGTAGGCAAAAGCTTTAAACGTCCTGCAGTTACCTTAGAGAATAAAATGTCCTTGGAGACTTTTTTAATACATGAGCCTGTGATATATTACTGCAAAATGTAAAAGAGACAAGTGGAATAGAAAACCGATAATGCTAAAGCATGATCATCTAACATCTACTGTTATGTGTTCATTCCTCAGACAGTAGATGTCTCCTGATATTCTACAGGCATTGTAAGATTGGACTATGAGGTGACTGAGGTGCTTCACTACTGAGGGAGTATCAGAAAACCATTATAAGTCTTTGTTTTCTGTTCATGACTGAATCATAATCCAGTTACTTGGTTCAGAGTGTTTTCCATATGTAAGTGAAGAGAACTGCCCATTGCATTTTCTGTGAAAATCCTCAACCAGAATAATTCACCTTTACTCTAGTTGTCAAAAAACAAACTCAGGGAAATGGCCTTTATTCATATTTTGCAGGATAATGCCTGTAAAAAAGTCAACAAACATGTCTTCTGCAGTCCCTTCGACTATGTTTTTCACATTCAAGCAGACATAAATACTTCTAAAACTACAGTTTTAAAATTCCAGGTTTTTTACAGAAAAGATTTTTCAGATTTTACTGCCCAAAGAATATGAAAATGGTACTTTTCCTCAAAACACACAGAGAATATATGATATCCTCATAGTTCTATTATACAATCTCTCAATTTCAACCCATGGAATGGAATTGACTTTTCTGGAAAACCCTGGTTTCAGGAACTCTAAGCAATGGCTCTCCACTCCATTGGAATCTGTCCTTCTCCCTGTCTTCTAGAGGGTACAGATGAGGAAAATAACTAAACTTGACTGAATAAAGGAAAAGCATAAATTGGATGGGAACAAAAGAATATCAGACAGTCCCCATGAGAGAAGAGATAATCCTTGTCCAGGCAGCAAGCACAAGGGACGTGAGAAGATTTCAGATGGAAAAGGGTAGGCAGGTCAGGTGCAGCTGTCTAAAACTGTCTTTGGGCTTAAGCAATGCTAATGAAGGCTCAGAGCCCTCATTGTCCATCTGCTCTCTCACTGGAGCTACTACTGAATCTCCACTGGCTAAAGCTTGGCTAGCAGTGAGTTGTGAAGCTCCTCACCCAGATTATGCAGCCTGTGCCAGAGTTAAATGTTGAGTAGATTTGTGAGGCGCAGCTGTCTGCAGCTGGACTAATCATCTCTGAATATCAAAGGGCACTGCTGGGATTTTTTGTGATGCAGAAATCTCGAGCTGGAGAATAAGGTGAATTTAATGCTTATTTATTTCTTTGTTGGAAAGTAAATTATTTTTTATTTTTAATCAGACTGTCAGAATAAAGAGTGATTAAGATCACACCCTGGAAGTCAGTGCATTTGGGGGCCTTCTGTCCTTAAATCTATTTTCAGTGCAAGAAGTGATGCCAGTGTTGGAGATACAGAGCTTGGAGCACTGTAAATCTTTTGCAATAGCTGGGAGAGGGCATGGCCAAAACCCTACAGTTGTTTGATGTGGAAAGGAACTCTCTTACTTCCCAGGAGAAGGACATTCCTTACAGTTTAGTAACTTGGTGGGTAGAGCAGTCCAGTATTTTTTTATTGTTGGGATGATTCTATGTAAATAGTTTTATATCTTTTGTTTTTACTATTATTTCTTTTCATTTTCTTATCCCACTGTTGTTTCCAATAAATTGTTATTTCACTTTGTGTTCTTTGTCTTTTATGACACCCATTGGAGAAGGGAGGGGAGTGGTGTGTGGTCTTTTTAGAGGGAGTACTAATTCAGAGAATACCATTTCTAAATCACAACAAGAGGTTTAACACAAATTACTCTGGATATTGCAGTGGCTGGAGTCTCCACATCATGCCACTTGCCACTAGTTCCTATTCTACTGTAAGCAGCAAAAGCTTTGGCCTATAGAACATAGCAAAAATCAGACTTTGAGAAAGAAAAAAGACGAAACAGTTCAATTCAAAATTTTTTAGAAACGGTACAAAGAACAACTTCAGTTCAGCTGTGGGACAGACTCTTTGGGGTCACATGCAATCTTGGCAGAATAAAATTGACATTGATCTGGGGGACATTTATGAATTTGCTACCCTGCTCGACCCTGAGATTTTTTGTTGTTGTCGTATGGAATTATTCACCACTACTGGCTTTATGGAGCCACTGTGCTGCAGTTAAGCATCATTGGTAGGGCTTCTCAGCCATATGTTAATCTTCTTGACTGAAGTAAAAATGTGACAGTCATCAGAATAACACAGAGAAACAAAAATTTCTCACACGGATGAGTTCCTAAGTTTCTGTTGTGTCAGAAACTGGGTAAGTTTAGTGTGTCTAGCCATTTCTGGAGTGTTTGGAATGCCTGCTCGTGTGCGCCTGGTGAGAGGTGGGGCAGGCCAGGTTGTGCTGGGTGAGGCAGCGCCCTGCCCTGCTACAGACAGCTGGTGTAATACCAACTATTTCTTTGCAATCATTGGTAAACACTGGATGTTTAACCTGAAGCCTGAGCTTCAGTCTGTCCCTAGAAAAATCTTGTCATGCCACATTAGATGAAGAACCTTTGGGACGTTTTTAAATTTCACTGGGGGAATGACCTGAGTTAGACCTAATTTTCCTCTCATGCTATTTGATCTGGATCAGGTGTCCAATCTGTTCAGTACCCTAATTACATGAACAGTTTTGCTGGTACACAGAAATCCACAGTGAGAGGATGAGAAAAAGGGTCCAAGGGGATAAATGAGGCAACTTCTTTTGATGGCAGCACCAGTCTGTCACACTGGATGTGACACAAATCCCTGGAGAGGCATCACAATGAGAACTGTTTGTGTTTGTGACACCCTGGTCTGAGAGGAAAGAGACTTCCAAAAATTCCCCACCAAATTTTATGTCTTGACAGGAGAGCATTTCTGACTTGAGTCTCATTAACTTAGAGAAAACTGAAAAATTGCTTAATGTACTTTATTTTTATTGAATCTCCATTTTGTTTCCCCTACACTTTCTTTTCCATTCTTTACACTGCTTTGCTTTAAACACTGTTTTATTGTTTTTTCCTTTCTGTATTTTTTTAAAATTTTCTATTATTTTCTTCTTTTAGTGTTTCTGATCAAGAGCGGGACTTGCAGGTTATTGCAAGTGCATTCCAGTTTCATTCTTGGGGAATGATGTAGCTCTGGTGAAAAATTGCTGGAAGACAGGTTTAAACATAGAGTAACCCTTAAACTGTCATTATCCTGTAGAGTGAACTAAAGTTATTGGACAAGAAGCACATGTGCTGTCTATAAGGATTATGGCAGGCCATATATAGGAAAAATACTTGATTTTTTTTTCTTGGAGCACAACTGGTTGAATTCTGCTGCTGCATTCTGTAGCATAGAAGCAATGGCAAACTTGAGAGCGTAAGGACAGAAACAATAGATTGTGTCACTGTCCAATTAAGAAAAGCAAAATAAAGTTCCTGAAATAGCTTTCAATTAACACTTACTGCGTCCCATAGTATATCTAGTTTCTTAAAGGGCCATTAATTGTTAATATACTGCAATTATCCCTTAAGTATGTGATTAATATTCTGTTAGATGCTTATTTAATGTTATTTGGCATTCATTACCAATTAATAGATATTTAATTGAAGGCTGCTTCCTCCTTAGCAGAATGCCTGATCTCCTTTTGCCCCTTCCATGATTACTTTCTGCTGTTTGTTTTTCTTCAGACATTGCCTTTAAGGCTGTAGAATTATTATTCTTCTTGTGGTTCACTTGGCTAAGAGGAGAAAAATCCGTTTTCTAGTCCATAATACCAATTCAGATAAGTGTTCTGGGATTAAGGATGCATCAAATTACACCAAAATTCATTCAGCAAAATAAATCTTGACTCCCAATATAGAAGGTTTGATGAAAGAAAGCAAAAATGTCATAGTGGTTGTTTTCCTGCTTTGTCCCCTTTTGTTCCTTTTTTCACTTTTTTTTCCCCTAGCATCACCAGCTTTAATAGATGTGAGTTAGGCAAATGAGGCAGGGAAAACACAGCAGCAAATAAATATGGTAATATGATTACCTTATGGAGGAAACTTTTAAATTGCTTTCCAAGAAGATGAACCTATTTCAGCTGTGTGGTACACAAAGCTGATGCAGATGGGAAAAATTGTGTTAGTTACCAATCATACCACCCTCATGAGGTCGGCACCCCATTGGTTGGCATTTGCATTCACAATTGTCCTCTTTCAGTTTAAAATCAGATAGCATAAAAGGAAATTGTCAAGTCAATTCTTGCATGTCCAGCTTGAGATGCATAAAAGGAGTCCAGTATTCAACAGCAGCAATAATCTAAACCTTGAAAATCCAGCCACCTTGAAAGTCTTTCCTGTTGTGTTAGCAAAAATGGCTAATCACTAAGCACAAAATAGTTTTGAAGGACCATTAGCTGCACTCATATTACTAGGTGGTCAATAAACAAGCAAATTCACTGAAATGTGTTCCAACTGCTGAATGAAGTTTGAATATATTCACTTCTCAGATTTATTTCTAAGGTTCAAAAAGAGGAGTAATAGAACTATATAAGGAATAAAATGATGTAGAAATATTTCCAAAATAAGGATAAAGATTGCATTTTTCCAGCAAAACTAGCTTATACTGATGAACAGAATCTCTAGGTTATGAACGATAAAGAGTTAAAATGCATAATGTATTTATTAAAAATGTAATAATATAGATATGTTCTTAAACTTGGTAAAAGCAAAGCTGTTGTTTTCCATCTCTGGTTTTTATGTATATGCCCTTGCACCATGGGAAATGCCTAAGGGAGAGTGAAATGCTCTTTCCATTGGCATTTTAAATTCCTTTATAAAGCACTTTAGTTAATACTTGAAATTTATAACAGTTGAAATTTAAAATTGCAATTCTTAATTAGAGCTTTACATCTGCCAGAATGTCCTGCTTTAGGAGGGTACTGCATTAACTCTTTAATTTTTATGTCCTTTTCCTGATTTTTTTCAGATGTTTCAGATTTTTTATTTCTCCAAGCCCTGCTGTTCAATTGAAGAAATCTCAGAAACATTTGTGATTATTTTTGAAAAATCATGGGATGCAAACATCACATCTTTCTTTAAAGAGGTCATGGAATTAGGACCAAAATAAAGTCAGAATTGGCAACCACTCCAGTTATTTCAACTCCTCAGAAGAACCTGGAACAAATAATTCAGCAAACAATTTGCAAGATGGCAAGCAAATGAGCAGAGCCAAAGTAATAGAAGTACTGAGGGAGCCAACAAGGGAAGATGCCCTCTTTGATTTGTTGCTTCTTAACAGAGAGGTTCCCACAAGTGGAGAATTGAGGCCATTGGTCAGAGCAACCACAAACAGATCTCTGTTGACAGGAGGAAAAGTGCCACCAAAACTTCACATCTGGACATGAGGAGAGCAGACCTCAGACATCAAGCAGACTTCAGACATCAGGAAGGATGCTGTTAGGAATTGTCCACTGCATTATTCATTTAGTGGAATACCCATAAGGACCAGTACAAAGTAACCCCTCATAGCTCTTTATACTATGTTTTATCGAGAAGTCCATGCTTGGATGAAGGATTAGGGAACTCCAGGAACTTATGTTAAGCTCTTGGAACCTCTTATTTTTCTTTTTTATCTCTTTTCTTTTCTTTTCATCTGTATGATTAATTATACCAAGAATGTGAATATCAGTTATGAAGCACAAAATACATCTGAAGAGAAAAACCTAATAAAAAAAAGGTATGGTATAAGAACATTTGTTTTATACTGAATGTAGGGCTTCTAATTATTACTTAATTATACATAATCATTTATTGAGGGAAAAAGTAACACAAATCAAATCAGGCTTCTAGAGAAAACCTTTGAAAAGGAGAGGCTAGTCAGTTGAAGATACAAGCCCATTTTTCAATCAGATTCACCAATCAATTGTTCTTGGTGAATTGAATCAATTGTTCAACAGAATATATGATTAGATGGGTTTATAGGTTGAACTCTGAAGATTTTAAAGGGTGCTCCATGCATCTGACAATGCAGTCTGGCTCTATCAAGCCAAGGCAGGTGAGCAGCTCATCCAACTGCTCTGTTGGTATTTTTTACTCTGAATTATTTCAAACATAAAAATTCTTACCTTGAACTTCACATTAATTTAATCACCAACACTACTAACAGAAGACAATGTGGCTTTGAGGGCCAGTGTAGCCAGAACTACTTTGCCTGTCTGCATAGCTAAAGCCAGTTTATTTGTGGGAAAGCTGGTTCTGCAGTTAAAGAGATCACTCTCTTCATACTTCTGATTCATGCCTGCCTCCCAAAGCTTGGCCTAGATACATTGTTTTAAGCAGTTTTAAAAATTTACTCTTCTCCCTACTAATAGATCAACCACAATTGAATTGTTAATTGGCAAACAGAAGGCAGTGGTGTATACATTCTGTTGATTTTTACCTGTCTGCTCTGGGTTAATGGAGTGATTAATAAACATTTCATACTGAACTTCCACTATAAGAAAAGCAATATTATTCAGTGACTGACTTTTACCTTAAGCTTAAGTTCAACTCATTCCTGTTCATCTTATCTGGAAAGGAGAATATTAACCTTAAAAACCATGAGTAATTATATTTCAGCAATGCATAATGGTATTTATTCAGCTTCTCACTCCCTTAGTAACTTCCTGCACCTTAACTTGGCATCTCCTTTTTAAGCTTGCATCTGACATTTCATTACCTCTGAGTATTCAAAAAATGCCCTAAATGGTAATGATTTCAGATGATTAGACATTTCAGACTAGGACTTCTAAAGGGCTGCATAAGCTTTGAATGATCTCATGTTGTTGCTTTATAGCTTCCTCTGACCCTTCTATTTTTATCGCATGTTTCATGGCCAAATTCAGCACAGGAATAGAACCTGCACTTAGCAGTAGCTGTACTGAATTGAGATTTCAGCATCCTTTAAACTACCATTGTACTGACTGTTTGTTATTACATTTTCAGGTTTCTTTCCCCTTGATAAATTAGTATTTGCTATTTAAAATGTGTCCTTCATAACTGAATCACAACAGAACTAAATTTGCCAGGAAATTATTAAGCAAAGTGGGAGGAAAAAAGTTATTTGAAGGCTGCACCAGTCTAGATTCTGAACTTCTCAACTGTAGCCATTTTAAAGTGAGGAAAGAGAAGCTGTAGCAGAAAACAATATTAATTTAACAATATTATTTTTCTTACAAGATGTGGATTTTGTTTTGAAAACATTTAAGGAAAAAAAAAAGATTTGCATGTTTGCATGATTTTTCAATTTAAGCATGAAGTACTAGATTTTGAGAAGATATTTATGTACAATTAACAAGATAATTCTTCACAAATCCACAAAGCATGTGTTAATGTAATAAAAGTTTTCTATACAATTCTTACTTGTGTGACTTGCTCACACAAGTTATACTGAGGGACAGAAAACAAAAAAAGAGAACTTCAGCTGAATACTATGCATTCCAGATTCCCATGGCGGACATTTGGCCATTGACCCATTGGAGAGAGTCCAGAGGACGGACACCAAGATGATTAAAGGGATGGAATTTGTCTCCTGTGAGGAAATGCTGAGACAATTGGAATTGTTCAGCCTGGAAAAGAGAAGGCTTCAGAGTGACCTAATTGTGCCTTTCCAGTACCTGAAGGGCGCCTACAAGAAAGATGGATAGAGACTATTTACAAAAGCATGTAGTGACAGGACTAGGGTAAATGCCTTCAAACTGAAGGACAGTAGGTTTAGATTGGATATTTGGAAGAAATTATTTACTGTGAGTGTGGTAAGACAGGGGAACAGAGAAGATGAGGTTGCCCCATCCCTGGAAACGTTTAAAGCCAGGCTGGATTGGGCTCTGAGGGACCTGGTCTAGTAAAAAGTGTCCCTCCCCATGATGGGGGGTTGGAATGAGGTCGTCTTTATGGTCACTTCCAACCAAGCCTTTCTGTGAAACTGTCATTCTATGATTCCACGATTCTGTGACTGTGCACCAGCTGCTCTGTTTTGTTTTCCCCATGAAAAAAAAACTATAAAACCAAGCTCAAAAGATAAAGAATCTCTTCTATCCATATTTTTCCCATAAATGTAGACAGTAAATTAAGAATAATAAAAAAAAGTGGTAGTGTAATACTTCTCAGCTAGTTATAATGCCCATGTAAATCCTCTCCCAGCTCTGTTTTTCCTGATGGCAGGCCTCTCCCTTCTAAAGAAGTGTGGCAGCCACACCCATCTCTCTTGCTCTGTGCTCTTAAGACTGTGGCTTTCTCCCTGGCAGTTTTACGTCCTACTAATTTGGCAAGCAGTTACCATCACCCAGCAATGCTAAGGACATATGAGAATCTCTGAATTTCAAAATCTAATCAACTGTTTCCACCCACCTTCAAAGTCTCACACAGACAAAATGACAATGGACAATGGCCAGGAGACACTAAACTGCATCAAAACATACACAAAGACAGAAATTAAAATCTGCCTAATGCGCTACCTCCCCATCTCCAGTATATTAATTATATTGGCACAGTATGGAAGTCTTCAGCAAACAACCCCCAGCAGGACCTTTTTATAAGAGGTCAGTAAGAGGATGCAGGAAAAAAAGAAATGTGTATGTCCTTTTGAAGTGGAGGGAGTGCCAGGAGTTGAGAACAATTCATATTCTGTTCCACTTCACCTTCTCAGTTCCTATACTTCTGTCTTTCTGCCTAAATAGACTCTCGCTCTCATGGCAAGTATAAAATGCAAGGTTAAGGAGAAATGACCATTTGGCCTTCATTTTATTGTAGATTGTTCCTAGAATGTTTGCCTTTGTTCTGTTGTTTGCTTTTGGTTAAGAGCTGAGCTCTTGTGGTTCACCCAGAGGTGCCCTGGAGTCTTCTGTCCTTCCAAGTTATCACCTGACAGCAATGATTGTATAGTGTAATTAAAAGTCAATGCTAGCTTTTGGGATATATGGTATAATAAAAGAACCATCTGAAATTAGGACTTAAATAATGAAGGGTTCAGGGACATGTAGTCTGGTATTTGTTATGCATTTTAATAGAGGAAGTTTGCAGCTAATTGGAGGCTAACTAAACCCTTTGGACACATTTCAAGTCACGTCAGTCTTTTTTTTCTCCCCAAGGAATCTGATAGGCCATGCAGCTTAGTACTGTCTTTTTCTATCTTAATTACCACATTGAATTGTGCTAATGTAGGTTTACTTTAGAGGCATGTGTTATGATTATAACCCAGGCAAGAGTTTTCCACTACAGTTTTCAGAATCTAGTTTAAATACCTCTCTCTCTGCAAATAGTAGAAGAAAAAATTTAGACTAATTTGCTTCTCTAACTAATGCATTGTAACCCATTCCTGTGTCTAGAGAAAGCAAGTCACCTGAATTACTCTGACCCACCCCAGCAGCTTGTAAAGAAGGTTGTCATTATTCTGTATTTGAGATATTACTAGATCTGATTTTTTATAATATTGGACTTTTAATGTGCTACAAGAATGGTCCTTGCTGTGAACACACATTCTTCATAGTGGCACTAAAAAGACACACTGCTTTTAAATATGCTAAGCCTGTGAATTGAAATCTATATTATTCAATTGTCTAATGAAAAAACTTTATGACAACCCCATTTATTAGCTGCTTGTGGAATTTTTGCAAAGGTTGGTCAGTGAACGTAGTAGGCTGACCTTCATAATTCAGGCTGAATTTAGGGAGAAGCAGAAACACTTCAAAAGAAAAGCGAAAATCAGACCTATTGCATTTTGTAGATGTCAGGAGAAAATACTGAGTAATGCAAAAATCACAAACACGAACAAATGTCATACTTTACTAAGATGCATGCATGCACGGAGAACTTTTTTAAGGAATTGGCAAAATAGTCGAGTTTAAAAAAAGAATTTGATCTTGGTTTTTTTGGAAGTTAACATATAAAAATTTGATCCAAAATATTATAATTACCCCATCTCAAGTTTTTCCATGAGTGTGGAAGCAAAGTGTTTTGTGTGAATATATACAGGCAGAATTCCAAGTCTGGAGATATTTCTCTCTTCTATAGAATTGAGACTCTTTTGGCCAAGAAATCCACCAGCAGCAAACATACATATCTCAGAAATCTCGTGTCTTCCTGTCCTTCTCTTACCTCCAAAAACCAAATGAAATGTATTTTAACTATGCATGTGTACCAAAGATTTTAATTCATGGGACTTTCACAGCTACCTAAGCTTATTTCGGTGTAAGAAAAAGGCATGGGTAGAGGAGAACATTTTTCTACTTCTACTCTCTTGAATTGTCCATTTACTGCTGCAGCAGTCCTCTGACTTCCAACATCATTGTGCACTATTGTGCTGTGCTGAAACAGTTTGGATAACTCACATCTCTTGGATCACAATACATATTTGCTGCATTTAGGTTATTTTAATTTTTTGCAAGATCAGGAGACAAAAGAAGCCTTAACTTGTTTTCCAAGAGGCCCACACCTCCTTGGCCTTCTAGGTGAAAAGTCTGAGGAGATTCCTGCCCTAGGTTTCTGTGGTTTAAAGCCTCCAATTTTTATGATCATTTTCCTCAAAGAAGGAGGGCTGTTGTTTCTGTGCAGTAGTTGGTGCTTGGTGCAAAAAAGGTGATGGATACCTGATTCACATTGATGTTAAGGCAATGTGCAGAAAATGACATTGAATAAAAAGAGGTCTTCTGATTAGTGGATGACAGAGCACGTGATCCAGTGCAGGAAACAGTGCTGGACTTGAAGAAATGTAGGACAGGAAGATGTTTTGATTGTATAACTTAGAAATTACTTCAGGTCTTCTCTTCCATTGTTGCTGCAACAGGCTGCCTTACTGTTAAGGTGGTGTGATATTTGGAAAGGGAGGGTAAGGACTTTTTCCTTGTCATCCTTTTCCTGGTTCTTTATTCTCTCTCCCTCTTCTGTCCTCTGTCAAGTCCACAGATAATCTTCCAGTTCTACTGTCAAAACTCTCTCATTTCATGGCCTCACAGCTGAACACTGATTATTTTCGATGCAGAAGTACTCCTTCTGTTACTGCTCTTTGAAAATATTTCTTTCAGGAAGAAGCTACTCTGCCCAAGTGTAAAAAAGGAGAAAATTTACTGGGGAATTAATAGCAAAACAAATGTGCTGGTGATATCTGAAAAATTATTGGCAGCTACTTCTGGCTGAATTCAAGCAACTATAGCTTGTAGTAAAACATGACAGTTTTAGTATTTAGTCTGAGCCTCAACCACTTTTCATGCTTAAATCTGGTACATTCTACATTTTGGAGAGAACAGTAGCTACCTTCAACAGTTCCATACAGGAAAAAATACATTTCATTACATATTTTCTATTGATTACATATAAGAATATAGTTCTTATTTTGCTATTCTTTAAATTGAAATTAGAGATTAATTAATGTTTCCTTTAATGAGATATTTTTATACTTTATTGTATTTCCTTATTGTTACATTTTTCCTGAATGCGATTTGCATTCTTTGCAACAGAATTTTTTTCCTGCTATTTAGTTTTTGAGTTTACATATTTTTTGGCAAGTTAAATAATCCAATACAGATCTGTTCATTTGCAGTATTTTCCGTCATTCTTACCCTTTATTATGCTTACTTTAGCCCCTTGTGCCTTTCCTTCATAATTTGATAGCTCTATAATTCTGCAATAATTTATGCTTCCTCCATTTGCATTGCCTTTCCTGTTCCATTTTTCCTTTGATTTGACATGCAAAATCTGCCTAGCTTTTTCTTTTTTATTCCATCATCCCATTTTGATTTTAACACTGACTTGTGAGATATAGATATAAAACATTTTATATTTAGTTCTCCTTTTCATCTCTGACTGCAATAATTAGATTTTCTTTAACCAAGTAATATCAATTTGGTTGTTCTTTTGCAGATTAAACATAATTCTGTGGGTTTTCGTGTTTTTTTATTTTTTTTTTCCTGGATTCAGTTCTGCTCTCTCTCTGAAGACTGGGTAAGTTTCTAGCACATGGTTCTCATGTTTTCTAACAATTCAGTATCTGTTAAACTCTGCCTCTTGACTTGGCAGCTGAAACTTGACTTTAAATCCTGAAATATAACTAAAGGGTCATGAAGACCAAAGATAATGAAGATGGCAGATATGAAACTATGCTGTGAATATTCCTAGACTGTGATTAGAGGTCATCCTGGAAATTCATCTTCACTTAGAGTGCTTTCAGCTGATAGTTGTCTTTTCTACTGAAGTCTCACAGTCCTCTGAAATTCATAAGTTTGTTCATTTAATGGTCCTAGAATGAATGAGGGGTGTCTTTCTTCTTTTTCTTTTCCTACTTGTGAAACTCTCTTCCTCTTTAAAAGTAATATATTTAGTTTGAGCAAAGTCCAGGTGGCAAGGAAAATATTTGTTTTGTATCAGTATATATATTTTGGGTCATTTCACAAAAATGTCTGTTTACGAGTAACAACACCACATTGTAACTCTTAATTGGAGCTGTATTACAAAGGTCTTATTGAAAGTTATAAGTCTTTCTGAGAGTCCACATATTTAACCTTTTGAAGGAGTCACTCATTGAATAACAAAAGTTTTAAATTATATTCTTCTGCATCACATCCATGCCCAGAGGTGCTTTAGGTACTTATGTTCTCTGTGCTCTGGGGTCACTTCAGTTTTCATTCACACAATTTGCAGAGTGAGGCATGATTTAGAACATCAAATCTCTCTAACTGACATTAAGGGGAATTTTTAAGCAATCTTTTCTGGATTCTTTTTCTTCTCACAAGTTATCAAAAGGTTGAAGCTCAGTTTCTGTACCCTAGGAAGTGGGCAAAAAAATATCAGAATGTACCTCACGCTCTTTTTCTCTTCACTGTGTTTGTAAAAAAGCTCTCTGTGCCAGTCACCTTGAACAGAAAAAGCAGGAGAAAGAACAGGGCTATAGTATCTGATGATATTTACCCATTTTCCACCTCCCATTTACTTAATCTCTGAGAACTGGGTAAACAGTCTTTACCTTCCTCTTTGTTGATACACAGGCTGAATCTTGATTTTTTTTTCAACTGAGCAATGGAAAAGACAGCCTAATTCTTGGTGAACTTCTAAGCAGTCTTTGAGCTATCATTACTGCTAAATTTGATGTTATATTTTCATACCTGCTATACAAAATGCTGGATGCTGTTTTAAAAGCAAATTAAAATGAATGATATTAAGTAGAAGAATATTTAGAAAAATATGTTATTTCTTCCTCTTTTTTTTTTTTTTTGGAGAAGGATCAAAAGATCCAGATATCACATGTATTCCCTTGCAGAATGTTCTGAGGCACAGTGGTATGTCACTTTGAAATCAGATGTAAGATATAGCAATGCTTATCAAATAAATACAATTCAATCTTAGGCTCAGAAGCAGAGCTTTATATGAAGACACAACAAGTTCATGGAATTGGTCAGACACAGCCTTATATGCAAAAAGTAAGATCTGTAAAAAATCCAATTCCATGCTTGATCAGAAGCAAGTGACAAGAGAAAGAAAAAGAAGAATCCAAGACAGGCAGAATATGGTATATTTGAGATGAAAAATAAATTAGACTGGTTCTACCAGGCAGTTCAGCAGAGTGGCATTTTTCTATGCCATGAACTGAATGGTCAGATTCCTAGAGATGAGTAATGGTCACAACTTGGAAATACTGTTTTTGCAGAGAAGAGAAAAAACAAGCATACAGAGAAAATGAAAGGAGAGCAACAAGAGCATGGAAGGGTCAGCTGTTGGAATAAGGCTCAGTGACATAATATGGTTAGAAAAGATTCTAGAAACAGAAATATATAACCTCCCTGTTTTAGCCACTTCTTCTCCTGGCCTGTTTGTGAAGCATCCTGTGTGCTGAAGCACCCTGTGGCAGTGATACTACACAGTGTGGTTCTTGGTGAGCAGGGCAAGGAGCTGAAGACCAGTGATCCTTGTGAGTCTCTTCCAACTCGGGATATGACATGATTCTATGATTTTCCTTTTGTTGGTGAGAACAACAGGATATGGATCAAGGATGAGGGGCAAAATAACACCAGTCACTCCGACAAGGCGGAAGAAACAGATCTGCAGAAGACTGTCCTTTAGAGCCAAGGTAAATGGCTACAACCTCGCCTACCCTCCAGCTCAGCTGGCAAACTTTTGGGAAGGCACACAGCTAGCCATGTTGCATGAGTGAGTTGGCAAAGTAGCCACTGCAATATAGACAACAGGGCAGGGCAAGCAGACTTTACAGCTTTGCATAATTTAGTTCAAGGATTAGGTACAGCGTATATAAAAAATGTGACAGATGCAGCATTAAACTTTGAGGACTAAGGGTCAGTACAGTGAAATATACCACCATGAATATTAACCCACTCTCTTGGAGTAGCAGGTTTTTAATGAGTCACTAGCCAGCGACATTAAACCATAGGCTAATGCTATACTACTTGGGGAAAGTTGTACAATAGCCTATGCTACAACATTATATTTAGGTGATTGCTTTATTACTCCTAATAAATGCAATGTTACTCCTCAGCAAGACAACCAGAACTGAGACATAGGTGTATACATGGGGACAACTTCCAAGGCAAAATTCCAAATGAAATTTTAATAAATGCTCTTTTAGATGAGCAGTGAGTTTTAAGTGAGACTACTTTTGTCAAGGTCATTCAGTGTGATGTGGAAGAATGCCTAAAATTTGTAGACAGACAAACTAAACCTGGAGCTTGGTTTTGAAAGCAATCTTCGCTCAATTCTTCTATCATTTGGACATGTACACTCTTATTTTCCTATGCATTATTTAAAAAAAATAGCGTGTCAGCTGTGTCATTTTGAGGTTAAGAAATCATATGCAACGGATGTCCTGAAAAATGACATGGACTAGCAATTTTTAAATCGATATAGAGAGCTGCCAAGTTTAGAAAATTTGGATGTAGACCCCCTGGCATAATATTCAAAAAAGTGAGATAAAAAATACAATTTTTTAGTCTCTGTATTGCCATCCTGAATATAAATTAGTGAAAATTACTGCAGTATCCTATTTATTAATGACTGACAAAAAAGTCTATTGGATCAAGATAAAAATCTGCTTTCCTTCAGGATTTGTATACTATTAGTACACTCATCACACACATGCTCATCTACTACACAGGCAGGGGGAAGGAGAGTCTTAGAATTATTTACTAATTCTTAATATTTCTAATAATTGAAATATTTCTGCACAGAGACCTTAAGATGTCTGTTATGCTTGACAAAACAGCAAATTGACATTTGTTCAATTATATACAAAAGGAAATTCATAAAACCCTTAAGTTAACTGGTTAAAATTAAGTCCATAATGTAAGGGAGTATAAAAGAGCATAAATGAGATTTCTTTTCCTTCCTTCAGAAGGACCATTGCGAAATGATGTATGCTTCAATGCACTGAAAGCTGTTAACAGAGAACATGGGAAAGACAAAGACATTACTAAATCCATTGAGCAATCATAACAAACAAAAAATCCAATGCAAAGGAGAATTATCTCAAAAAGGATTCACTTATTTTCCTTTCTGCCTTCATCTTACAACTACACAGCTGAGGTTGTAAAAGGAGAAACAGCTTCCTACCACTACCGTTAGATTCTGAAAAAGATTTCACTAGCATGAAACAAAATCAACTTATAAAAGTTTATCATTCAAATGTAATTTTTCCTTTTACTTTCTGTGCAAGCAGGAGTGTCAGGAAAGGAAGAAAATTTTGCAATAATTTTTTTTTTTTAATGAAATTGCACTATTGTATTTCTTTGGGGCACAGCCTAATTTTTGATTATGTTTATCAGTCTTTGAATTCTGACCCTTAGCAAAACTACTGAGTTTGACTAAAAACACTAACATAGCCCAGGAATTAGATAACATTTTAAAGTATTATCAACAATAATCAAATAAGGAACAAAGTCTGAATAAGAAGTTCCCTATCCAGGTGTTCAATTTGATTCATTCTCTCCTATATCTGTCCTCTGGGGCCAAAATGGAGCTGTTGAATAGTATTTTGAATTAATTCTCTTCTTGAAAGCCCAATCATTAAAGTATTTACCTGCTACTCTGTTTTATATTAGAGTAAATAAGGACAGAATGATAATTTTAAGCTTTAGAGGGAAATTTTTAATCTTTTGTGACTGCCAGAAGCAGTTGCATTTATGGTCTTGAAACATCATCTCATTTGTTTTTTGCATGCATGATCAGATCTGGATGTAAACCTGCCTCTTCAAACACCTTTAAATCAGATTTTTTTTTATTCTGGCACATTGATACAGAAACATATATCTATGCACGTGTTTTTGCTGAGCATGGAAAAGAATTACAGGGATCCGTGAAACAAAGAAGAAGTGGCTTGGAGACCAGAGATTCTACTCATTCTTTACTCTGTGTTATATGGTAAGTAGCCCAGGGCATGCAATAGCAGTGAAGGCAAGTGCCTAAACACATAACACTTGTTATTTCCTAGACAGTGTGAGCTAGCAGTCCTCCACTGGTGCTTGGGTCCACGTGATCTCTTTACTTCTGCTCCTGAGCAGAGGAGAGGGAGGGAGGTTACAGACATGGGTTTTTTAAATGTCTGAAGAAGACCTTAATATACTGTCCTTTTGAACATATGGTGAGTTATCACCAAGTATGTTTGAATTCCATTACTCTTTTATGCACTTCTTTTTTTTTTCATCCCTGATATGGGCATATTTTTTCACAGAACACAGACTCTCAGGTGAAATGCTACCAAATACGGAAAATGTTCAAGAAATTGCACAGCTGAACTATTATAACTGATTTTAAACAATCCTTGGTGGTGCTTATGAAAATCCTGAAATAGTCTCCTTATCAGGTTTTATTTCCAATTCTCATGTATGATGAGAAAGTAAGAAAATGAAATTTTTTTCCTCAAAGTTATAGTGACACTTGTAGTCTGTCACTTGGATTGTCTCCAAAAACAGGGACATGTTTTACAATTCTCAGGTTACTTAATTTATTGCTTTTAATTTACAGAAGTTTGCTTAATCTCCAACTGCAAGAGAGTTCAGTGCCTTTTGCTTTGTTTGTTTTTTTTTTTTTTTTAATTTAGTTTAAAAATCAAAACACCTTGAATGGAGAAGAAATAACCAGCAGAGCATAGTTATTATAGATGATGCACAAATAAATCTTGTGAAGCAGCCCTTATGAAGCCCATGATGTAGCTCTCAGGGGGAGATCCTACTGTCATTGATTTCTTCAGTTTTCTTTGTGGGACATAGCATTAATCCAGTTGCAAATCCAACCTTTTGGTTGTCAGGTTCCTTTCAAATGTGAGGGTAAACAGCAGCAGAAAGGACAGCAAACAGTAATAAAATGTAAGCCAGATTTACTTAACACATACCCCTGAAGATAAATAAATACACACTGGCCTGCCACTTCAAGATCAGAAGGAGCTATTAGCATAGTGTTTCACAAAATTTAATGCAGTGTTGACTTATTTCCCAAAACAGTCCAAACTTTTCTGTTTTACAATGGAGACATGCTAGAGTCAGTGCAGAACTGTGACTGCAACTTATTTTGCATCCTTCAAGCTTTCTTGTGTAAGTGAAGGAGAGAAGGAATGCAGGTGGGGGGCTCATAGGCTCTGAGCTAGGATCATGTATTCCTCATTAGAAATCTGTTGTGCTCAGAGAAATGGTCCATAGTAACATCATCATCATTTGTTTGCAGGGTTTTTTGGGAAACTACTCATTAAAATGTTTTCCCCAATCTGGGAAGAGAGTTAACACTGAATAGAATCAGGCTAGTCTTGAAACTCTTTTAGAACAGTTTGTGCCATTAGAACAAGCCTTAAATAAGGTATATATGAAGTTCCATCACCACATCATCTCTTCCTTGTTTCTGTTAAATTTATGAATAAAGTGCCTAATGTTTCTGTGTCTTCTGAACCTGCAACCACTTCACTAAAATCTTAACTGTCTCTTCATTGGAAAAACAGGTCAATTTTTATAATAAGATAAGACACCTGAACAAAGTCATTTTTTGAATATATAGTAGGGACTCTTACAGCTTCACCACAGGAAACTAAGCTCTAAGCCTGCTCAGTTGCTTAATGGAAAAGCAAGTTGGTATTATTTCTCAGATTTGTAATGCTCTCTTAAAACAAGGAAGGTAATAACATATCACTTTTACTTCAGTAAAGATAAGGTCTTTTCAGTCTATGATTTTATTAAGCAGAAAGCGGTGAGCCTACTATGAAGTCTGTCTGTATTGGCCAGAGACCAGGGAGTTCAGTATTACTAACACAGAGGAAGGTGTCCCAGAGGGTAGGAACTGCTGAGATTCTCTGCCCTCCCTGTCTGCTACCATGTCGTGGCACTAGAGCTGCTGGGACCAGGTCTGCAGCTGATCAGTTCCATACTTTCTGACTGCCATTTTGCAGTAGACAAGGACAGCAAAATTCCACAATGAAGATGCAATGACTTTATCTGAAGTATTTTTTTTCTGCTTATTTAATTTGTGGGATATTTGCATATCCTTGCACATATAATTTCCATCCCACTGGCATGTGCTATGCGTATACACTGAAATGCATTTAATTTTTCTGCAGATATGGATATATGCTTATGTAAGTGGATTAGGATCTTGAGAATTTGGATGGCATTTGAGTTAATACCAGCAGCAACTCTGCATTTTTAAAGGTTACTGTTTCTTAACAGTTTTTAAAAGACTCATTTTTAAGCTGATCCATTCCCATTCTTTTAAAGACTGTGCATACTTAAGAGAGAGAAAGTTTTTCAATTTAGCTATTTTTGCCCTTCCAGAACACAAGCATAGCAAGAAAGAGAGAGAAAGAGTAAATTCCATTGTCTATAGATCTCATCTCCACATACTGGCTATCTAATAGATGAGGTCAAATGTGCTGACTTAGAAAGGAAGGGATAATTTATAGGAAAGATAACTATGTTCTTTTTCCATATTTAATCTCTAATGGGGCCTGTTTTTGCAGGTAATAAAAACAGACAGAAGCATATGCACTAGATTTCCTCCACACACATCAGAATTCAGATATTAAGTGGGCTGTAGCCCCCCCACCCCTCATCTTTTTGGATGCTCACTGAAGACAAGAGAGGCCACCTGCTGCACTGCTGCATGCCACTGCTCAACAGTTCACCCACTGAGACCCCTGAACTCTTCAGGCCAAAACACTTTCACAATGGACCATGTGGCTTGATGAGTCTGCTGCTGCAATGCCTCTACATCCCTCTCTAAATGTGTTCGAGCACTTAAAAATCTTTGACTTCAGACCCCATCAAAAGATAATGTCTTTCCACTCTGAGTGATGAAATCTCTCCAGATGTGGAGTGTGGGTTGTGAGCAGCACTCATAGCTGTCTTCTCACAGAATAAACACTTGGATGCATGCAGTGCTGGGTTGGGAGACAAGTAGTTTGCAGGTGTCAAGGCCTCTGGCTTGTTTTCAGAGGACATTAAGTGGTATTACACATCTCTGAATTTTCCTAAGCACAAATACACAGAGTCTTGAAATAAAATGGACTAAACTTTAAATTTTGTGCAAAGATAGTAGGCAATGCAGAGGTGGGGGATGGAAAAAGCAGGGAAGGGAAGGGAATGGAAAGGCATGGAAGGATAGGTAGATGCATTGATTTGAGTGTTTAGTAACAAGGTAAACAACATGTGGATAGTGTCTTTTTCATAGGATCTAGTCTTTTTTATTTAATGTTCCTTTTCCACAGGGATACACCTGTATTAGCAGAAATAGTACCACTAGGACATATTGTGAATGAAACCACTGATTATTTTCCAAGGGGCAGGGCAGATAATCCAGAAAAACTCAAGAGATTTTGAGACATGCGAAAATGTAGGTCAGTGCATGCAGAAAGTGAATTGTCAGCAAGTTCTGGATAAAATGGATCTCCACTTCAGTTTAGTTTGAAATGAAGTGAGAATGCCATCAAGGTTCCCCTAACACTGTCAGTAAAATACTTGTTCAAGAGAAGCACTCACTAGCACAGATAAGTAATACATTATTTACTGTTCCGGGAAACACAGTAGTTTTCTTCTTATTTCAACCAGCTGAATCTTCTGTGGAAGCCAATTCAACTGGCCTGAGGCAAGGGTAAAAAACATCAGTTGTTCTCAATCTTTGTAGTCCATACATTCAGGACCCTTTCTTTGGGATGTTAGAGGATCCTGTGTAGAGCTCTAGCTGGGGTTCAAATATACTTCTAAGCAGAACATATCAAAACTGACCTCTTACAAAAATGAAAACCCATTGAAGTTTCAGATAAAGTCTGAGAAATATTCTTCATCTGGAATGAAATGAGCTTGGCAGCATGTATAGCTCTGACTATTAATCTACATGTAAATTAACAGCAGCCCCATGATGTGAAAAGCCTTCTGTGTCAGTAATACTATATTATATGAAGAGGACAGTCTTAAGCCAAAAGATGTGGGAGAAAATACATATTGATAAAATTGTATATCTATTTTTTGGCAGTACAAGTGCTCACAGGAAAATGCGAGTCTGACTCCAAGAGAATATGGCTCAGAGATCTACAGCCAACACTTTTCATTAGGGTTGCTCTCCCCCACCCTCTGTCTTCTCAAGTAATGATTTTAAACAGAATATTGTGATTTTAAATAAATATTCTCACCTCCCACAAGAATATACTCTTCTGTTTCCTTGTGTAAAGGTTGTAGCTATTGAAGAATTTGTTCTTTTTTGCAGCACATGCTTCACAATTTGTTGCTTTACTCTAATTTTGTCTCATTATCAAAACATAGCCAGTTTTGGGCTTTTGGGGGGGGGGAATTTGTGTGAATTTCTTTTACATTTTAAAAGACAGATAACAAGTTTTGCTCTTAAGTTTGTGAGCTTGACTGAATAGTACACTATGTTAGTTTCTTCCAATACATGTACTGTGTTATCAGAAAGAAGTAAAATTTACCTGTTGATAGAAAAAAACAATTTTTCATTTTTCAGTAGGGAGTTTCTTCATGAAGTTATTTTTTTCTTTACATTGCAGCTCTGCAGTTAACAATCCTTTTACAGTGGAATAGCATTGACACAGTCTTGTTGCTCTCCACAGGGGATGTTCACAACTGTCTGCTTCAGGCATATAAATTAGGCATCTTTAGTTTCCCTGAATTGCCTTCCTGCTTGTGCTGACCTCATTTCACAGACAACAAAAAGGAGCTATGGCTTTTACCTTTGGTCCTCTGACTGGAGACTGCATTAATTTTCCCAGGCAAATAGTTTGAATGTCCATTCCTCCCAAGTGAATTAATTACCATCCTTGCTATGGAATGGGGTCCACCCTGGGTGAGGCTCCACACTGCCCACACAGTGACCTGTCAGCCACCGTTTCCTGGGGCTCTTCGTACAGTGGCCGCACCACACGTCACAGTCATCGCTTCCAGAGTCACATGGGCATCAGGTTTTCCCTCTGCTGTGCCTGGGCTCCATGCATGTCAGGACAGAGCAGAGCAGCAGAGGGCTTTGTGGTACAGAAATCTGCACCTTGTGCGTAAGCCTGTGGGATCAAGCCCACCTCTTACTCATCTCATAAAGAACCAGCAATGGCACTACCAAGACCTAGAACCATTGCATAAACAAGTCAAATTTGCCTATGCAAATATTTTAAAAGGCTGATGGCTTATTTTTTTTTCTTTCACCTTTCTTCTTGAAGCAGAAAATGTTTGTTCAGGTCTGCCCATATTTTTAATGGGTCAAAAACTGTGTGGGAAGGGATCACTCTGACCTCAGAGTGTTTTGGGGAAGCACAAAAAGATTTCTTCCCGTATAAATTATGACTTACTGCTTCAGCTTGTGCTCAAACCACTTGTTCCCGTTTAATCTAATTCTCTAAGAACTATTGGGCCTGTTTTTTTCCCCTGATAGGGCCTACACTGGGCCAACTCAAGGAGAAACATCTGTATTTATACATACATTGAGCTAGACTGAAACAAACTAAATTATTCTAATCTTTTATCTCAGAAAAGGGTTACCATTACCTTACTTATTCTAAGATGAGAAAAATGCAAGTTCTTTATATGTGAGATTTATTCTTTATGACCTCTAATAAAAGTTCCAAGATAACAATGATTTCCTAGTATATCTGAAAATGTATTGCACATTCAATTAAATGATTAAAATGGTCTGAAAGTCAGTATCTGTTTAAGCCAAGCAATCTCCTATACCTCACACTAAGGTAAGTCAAATATCACTTTCCAGAAGTCACTGGAATGAACTCTCTGCAAACAAGATCAGATTGGAAACCAATTTCTCAGTTAATTATAAATTTCTTTGATTTTTATTTTCATAATAGGAGAATTACAAATATGCCATTTGCATGTCTGAGGACTTCCACCATATAACTCATGCATGAGAAACATCCCCTTTCACAGCTGCAAAAACACTACACATCTGAATAATAATAATTCTAAAAGTCTGACTTATTATGGTTCTGACTCCGAGGTGACCTAATCCCTTGGAAAAATAAATTGAATGCAGCCATTATAAATGTCAGGTGATGGGAATTAAACAGAAAGGGTTAGTTTGAATCCTTGAGGTAATTAGTAGAGAACTCTGAGATACCTGATGTTTATAAAAATCTTAAATATAAATATTCATTTATTGGGAAACGTGTTTTTCTATTAAGTATTTCAGTTCATTAAGGACTGAGTGGCCTGGTGATATTAGGTATTGTAAGAGAAATTTCAAGAGGGAAGCACTTCAAAGTGAAACTATGTTAAAACTAAAATATCTGTTCCCTTATTATGCAGTTGTCACTGGGAGAAAACAACTGAAAGGTAGATTTTCTTTCATAATTTTACATTTAAGACTTTGAGGTTACAACTGCAGCTTGAGATGGCTAGGGACAGATGTAAGTACTTTACAAGTGATTTAATTTTAGACTATTTCAGGGAAAATCATATTTCTAATGCAGTTTTGTATTTCTAAAGGCAAATCAGAGTTGCAACATTTCTGTTTTCTATATACATATAAATATACTGAGAGAAAGGGAGAGAGTGATATCATATATACATATATGTAGACATAATTACATATATATTCATGGTGACACATATTTAAATACACAGATGCACATATATTTGTACACAGATATATATTTAGAGAGACATAAAAGGAGGCAAGAAAGAGTCTGTTCTTCTGTTCAAAGTCAATACAAAGATTTTAATGGAGTTCATTACCTTTCGTTAAAAGTTGGCTACATAAATATTTTTGTTTTTAAAGCTGAGGGGGGGGATTAGAGAAACCTCCCCCCCCAAACCTCTAATTATCTTTATTGTCTTTGTTCAGCAGAGGCAGCATGTTCTTCAGGATTCAGGCAGGGTATAACGTAGATCTGTTGACATCTCCTGTTATCCTTAGGGTTATGAATGTAATTCCTACGTGCCTTTGCAGAAGAATCCAGAAGAGAATGTTATCACCATCACCAGAGAAATGGCACTGTCAACAACTGCCCGTGCGATCAGACACTTATCTTTTGATGTTCAGTTACCTTCTGCTTGTTAACCTTGTCAAGGAGGGGCACAGAGGGGAGCACCAACCAAATGAAACCTGCAGTAATTACTGTAATTCGGAGAGAAATATATTCACTGGAGGCAGGCAGTTCCACCCTCACAATCAACCTTTCTGCAACTCAAGGAAAACACAAACATGGCCTGGCTCAGACAAATTAGGCATGAACAAATGTTGCACATTAAATGAGTTAAAGGACCTTGCTGAAAATTACAAGGGCTGCTTAGGGAAGCAATGAATCCCATTAAGGCAGAAACAGGCTTAAAAGCAAGTGGGCTTTGCAGAGAGACTTACATATATATTTACTGTATTTGGTTATCTTACCCAAGGCAATTCTGGCCACAACACTGCAAATATATCCAGATGATAATAGTATAATGTTCTTTGGGATACATTCAGGGGGGAAAAAAGAGATCATCAGCTGGATGCTGCAAAACTACTGCTTCAAATACCAATACCTGGCTTGTCTGTAGCACATTCCATCAATCTAATTTCAAGTGCCTTAAAAAAGGATTTAGAAAGATCTTAAACAGTTAGATGATGTAGAAAGCTAAGAAACATTTGAACTTAACTTTTAAAAACAAAATCTTCAATCAATCACACAGTCTTAAACATAAAGCCACAACCTCTTTTTGCTGGCATTCACCAAAGTGCAATATATGTATTGCCTAACATATGTAAACAACTATAGCTGAAGGAATTGTCAATACATTACTAATTCTGCTTTTGCTCATCAGTACAACTAAATGATCCTTTCTGAAAGAAACACTCTGTTTTAATATGCATTAGCCTTTCCTCCCACTGCAATTATGGGAGGACTAGTGGAAATTATTTTTTTTAAAATTGCAATGACAATGGGTTTGCCCCATTTCTCTTTTTTTCCTCAGCTTTTTTACCAAAGGAAATAATGAAGAACAATGCTATGATAGGTTTGGGGTCTTTTTTGTCTTTATCCTTGGTCCACACTGAAAGAAACACTAAAAGCAGGTTTTCATTAAAATCTGTGCAGCTTCCAGTAGTTTGAAGGTGGAGTCAGCAGGCGACAGGGCAGAATGTCATATGAATGTGGAAAATATGCATATTTGTAAATATGTTTTGAATACAGAGGTTAAAGAGAGGACAAGCTGAGCTAAGTCACAAAAGCATTATGAGAGGATGGTGGAAATACAGATCATAAGGTGCCATGTTCAGCATAAATCATGCAGCATGTAATACATAATAAGGGTTATTCATCAGGAGCTTTACAGCAGCCTGTAACATCTCTGCAATCAAGACAACAATAAACTCTACAAAGTGGGAGCAATTTCCATCAGAGCGAGAGTGTCCCCTCCCTCATCTTTATTTTTAAATGCATGATGATCACATGCTAATTGTGTAGACCTGTTACTGTGAATGACAAATAACCACTTCCAAAAGGACATTATGGCTAACAGCTCTTTAGGGGTCAATTTTGTTCCCCATCATTAAAATCCCCATTCTGTACAGAATTAGGAAGTATAGTCTTGCCACAGGAGCTTCTTGTCTGAAGAATAAATAGGGCATGTTGGATTAAGGGTGAGCGAGTGCTGTCGTGAAAGCGATCTGCTGTGCACAGACTGCAAAGCTAGTGAGGGAGGCTGCTGCTTGGAGACATGGAAAGTTTTGGGAAAGGAGCAGGGGGGTTTCAGAGTGGCCAGCCCACACACTGCAAGGGCAGTTTTAAGTACTATTCCACCTCTGAATTTACTCCAGGCTTGGAGTTATGTCTACAGAGCTTTTTGCTCTGTGCAGAGCTTGCTCTGCTGGTGCTCTGGGATGGCAGGAAGCTGTGTTCTTGTGTTACCTTAGTGCTGGATTCCCTGTGGCAGTCTCAGTGTCCGTGCAAGCCATGCCAGCCAGCCAGCAGCTTGAACAGGGTGAGATTGCATCTCTCTGTACCTGAGGAGCCTGCCTGTATCTGCTGAGAAATGAACCACATGTGGCTTTAACCCCAGCTTAGGTGGTGACACCCTCTGAGCAGTACCTGGCACATCAGAGATGTTTTGGAACTTCTCAGCAGTACACAGGTCCACTTACTTGTGGGCTATGATTTTGCCAGGCTCACAGCTTCTGAGGGATATCTGAGCAACAAGAGAAAGGAATAAAACTTCCTGAGAAAAGAAATACAAAACAGAAAAGTGCAGTTAAATATCCCCTCAGATCTGAGACTTCGGGCCAGCAGAAAACAGTTCAAGTAAGTCTCAGACAACTGAGGCTTTTAGGGACTATGAAAGCACTTTAGGGGATACAGTGTCTTGCCAAATTTCCTTTAAAATCAGGGAACTGATTATGAGAGATAGAAATATGAATATATCCCCCAACACATATTTAAAAAGCAAGGTTATTGAAAGATGGTGGAAACAGAATATGTTCTGTGTCCAAAACAAGACTGAATAACTGGTGTCACAATTTATGTGGCCAGTGAAGGTGCAGCGTATGACTGAGATCTGCACCAAAGTATCATTAATTTTTTTATTAACCAATGGCATAGCAATTTGAGTTTAAAAGGGGGCTACTGGCCCCCAAGTCCAGACTGTAGCTTGCAAAGGCTGAAAATATGCCACTTTGAAAAGGGAAGAGGATGCAAAATATAGCATCAAAAGGAGTCCTCAGCAGGTGGGTGCAGAGTGCTGAGAACACGATGCAGCATGAAGTGAAATGCATCATGAAGTCAAAACAGCCTCAACAGAGACAGGCTAAAACAGCAGCAGATATAATATCATGCAGCTGTGATGCTAACCATGGCTTTTGTGTTTGTGGAAGGGGAGCTTTGAATGCAGATTTAACTTATTGAGAACCCGTGAACTGAGTAGTCTGATTTAGATACCTGCTCTGTGCTAGATGGAGAGAGTTCCTTATGTAGCTGATGGCAAGAGACCAATACCTGCTAGAGCAATTCATTCCCTCCAATGACACCTGATGAATTATGCATTTATGTTTGTTCTCCTTTGTCCTATGCTAGCCTTTGTCATAAAATGCATCCAAAAATGTACCACTTGCAACCTGAATATCAAGCAGAAATCTTGGTTGTTTTGGGTAGTTTTACAGCAGTCTAGGTCCAGATTTTCCGAGTCAAGGTGATTAATTAAGAACATACATTTACATACTTAAAAAGTGATATAAAAGTACTATATAAATAATTTAAATTGTTAATTTCCTAATATTATTCATTTAAATTAACGCAACAGCAGTAATATTTTCATGAGACAACATGCTGTGGTCCTCAGCAGAGGAAGAACTTTGACTTGTTTGAGCAAGATCAGAGGAAGACGCAAGATGATGAGAGGGATAGAGCTTCTCCTATGATGAATTTGGACTCTTCAGCCTAGAAATGAAAAGACTTTGAGGTGACCTAATTGTGGCCTTCCTGTATCTGAAGGAAGTCTGCAAGAAAAATGGAGACAGGCTTTTTGCAAGGGCACGTAGCGACAGGACAAGGGGGATGGAATAAAACTGAAGAGAGCATGTTTAGACTAGACATTAGGAGGAAATTCCTTAGCGTGAGGTTGGTGAATCAATGGAACAGGTTTCCCAGAGCAGTGGTGGGTGCCCCATCAGTGGGAGTATCCAAGGGGCTCTGAACAGCCTGCTCCAGTGAAAGGGTCTCTGTCCATGGTACTAGGTGATCTTTATGGTCCCTTTCAACCCACACCATTCCACAATTATGTAAGTCAATGACTACTATTTTATGTAGTTTTGAAGAATACTTTTAAATTATACCAATTTATAACAAACCAAGTAGTTACTGATCCCCTGTTCAGCTGCCTTTGCCAGTGTAATTTATGTGTATAGCAGTGTCCTTCTAGGGTTAATTTTATTTAGTTTTTTGGTTTTTTTTTTTTTTTTTTTTTTTTTTTTTTTTTTTTTTTTTTATCTCAAGCCTTTTTAAGCAGAAAGATGGGATTCAATCCCACATGTTTTTCTGAAGTTTTAAATTGCTGCTGCACAGGTCTAGTGACAACATTGGAATTCGTACGTGGCAGTGGATTTGTTTCACTATTTAAAATGAAAAGTAGACTTGTTTAATGAAGAAAAAAATACAGTTAAATGTAGACCTTGTCAATCACATAGATTAACTAGGGTGGGAACAGTGCCTTCAAAATGCTGTAAGTAATCAAAAAGATGAGATTCTTTTGAACATTTTAGTGCTCAGGAAAAGCTGTTTTTCTGACAAGAAAAAAAATATTTCTTTCAAGATTCTTTCACCTCAGAACAGGAACTAGTACATCTTTTATTCATATTATCTGTAGACCTTGTTGTTCTTGTATCTGTATCTTAGAAGCATTCTCTCATCCACTGAAATAACCAAAAGTGCTAGTTGGTATTTTTCAGCTGACATCAGGTCAATTAAATGTGGACAATAGGTATTGAATATTTATATAATAATAGGTAGCAGACCTGACATGTTAGGGTCACTGATTACTGTACCAATTTCCCTTACACTTTCATTGCTACTGCAGAATTCTTCATGCACTTACCTGCACAAAGTCTTTCTAAAACTGGTGAGTACAATTTGTTATCACCTCTGACTTGTTTTAGCTCTAAAATATCTCTCTTGGCATTCAGCTGGGCTTCAGCACTGCCAGGCATCAGTGATTCTCACCTTAATATACACTCATCTCCACAGATTCCTCAGTGACGAAACAGGCATGCACATTTACTCTCCATAATTTCAGTTCTCCAAGTGAAAGCTGATGGCTATTTGAGATGCTGCGTTTTTTTCTAGCTCCTGACACCCTGATACCACTCGAAAGGTGTAAATATTGAACAGTAATAATAGGCCACACCTAGAGGAGACCTTCCCAGATAACTTGGGAATGTGGACCATCCACTGATAAGAAAAGGACACGTGTCTGTTGACCTGATGTAGCACAATACTCAATTCAATAGCTCTCCAGCAGAAGGAATGTAATGCATTTAAAGAAAATAAACAAAAAGTCCAGAAGCACAAATTTATGTGTCTTGTCAAAGATTTTCATGACAGAAAGAAAAATGAAAAGTGGATGGTGGAAAGGGAAGTCACTAGATTCTTGGATTAAAATAGATATTTTTGAGAGTGGAAAAAAGGAAAATTGCCGTATTAAAATAATTAAAATTTCTAGGGTATAAAACTGAAGAAATCCATATGTATGTAAATAAATAGGCATCCAGAAATTTACTTTAAAAACAGTATTTCATGTGTTTTCCCTGGGACAGAATTTTTTGTGCACAAGGGCAACAAAGTCCCCTTATAAAAGAACAACAAGCTGGTAGCATATGTGATTCTTTATCTTTTCCAAAATGTTAGATTCCAGGATGAAAGCAAACAGAAGATCTCCCATCAAAAGATTTTCTTTTAATTAAAAATTGGATTAGAAAGCAAATCAAACTACAACCTCTAGCTATCTGTAGTAATAATGAAGGAAACTTTCCTTGGGCAGGAATGTTTAAAGCTGTGGTAATGACAAAGGAAAGAATATATGCAACGCTGCATTTCCCCTCAACCTGTTTTTGAGAATCTCTGAGAGACCACATGCTTTTAAGTGTAACAGGCAGCTTATTTCCTGTAAGGTTTTAGGATCTCACAAATGCTTTCAAGAAGGAAGAAAATAGTTATCTCTGCTAAAAGCAAAGTGTTCTAAGTGACCTTCTAAACCATTGAGTCTCTTTGTTGCCAAAGAAATCAATAATGTAACAGTGTGTTTGGATATCAGAGAAGCAGCACTCGTTTCTGTGATCTCTCAATTCTGTAAAACGAGCTGTTGAGACTAAATTCTCTTGCACGAAGAAATTTAATTAGCTCAAAACATCTATTTTTTTTTCCCTTGGAATTCCTTGAATGTTTTTAAATTTCACACAACACAGAAGTCTAATATATAATTACATTGTAAAAATAAACATAATTATCTGACCGATCATCTGCCTTTCTGTCATCAATGGCATAACTACAGAACTTATATTTGAAAATAGGCCTTTTTGAAGCTGATCAAGAGTCTTTGACTGATGAGGAAGATTTAATAAATCTGAGAAAAAATTAATTTATGTTGGTTTAAATATGTTTTATGCTAATTTAGTGCTGGATTAATTGATTAAATTACTGGTGCTCTTATGTCTGAAAAACATTTGAAGGTATTTATACTTTTGTGTGACTTAAGTCCTTTTAAAATCCTTATGCCTGTTAAAAATGACATCTGTTTGGTAACACAAATGCAACATTGGAAATTTTTGTCTCACTAATGTAAATTTATATACAGAAGTCAAATTGATGCTGCTTGAGGGATATCTAGGAGATTGGCGTGTGATCTTTACAATCATGAAGCTATTACTTGCAATTGCAGAATGGTATTTAAACAAAAATTCTGCATAAGGATTTTTTTCTTTCATTTTTTTTTCCTTTTTTTTTTAATGTCCCCTAAGTCCCAAAGGGAATTCACAGAGTGCTTTTTCACAGCTATAGTTTACAGTATCATCAGTTTCCACCTGCAGCTAGGTCTTATCCAAACAATCACCAAGATTATTAATACACAGAACAAACAGGGAAAGATACAGTATGAATCTCTGCAGAAATTCTTTGGGAATGAATAAATACTCAGAGTAAATGTTGGCTGATTTGATAATTTGGTAACTAACTTTCATGATATGAAAATTTATGCAGTATGTCTGGATTAAAATCACCAAAATAAATCACAAAAGGACTTCTTAGAGATTTCTGATGATAATGGCATTTGACCTCTTGTGTAAACCCTAATCAGCAATTAAAAGGTTAAATATCACTTTTTCATCCTCCTGAGCTATTTATTCATGCATTTTTCAAAGTCATTTATGATTCATATGAAAGAGATCTGTTGTCCTTGTCTGGTTAAGATTCATGTCAATAAACTTCCAGTTGCTTCACGACCTTGTTCACTGCTGATCCCATGCCACATCAACATTTTGGCAGAAGATCAATGTCAAGTATGTTTTCACCTCACAAACCCAGCTTTACTCGCTTTATTCAGTCTCTGATCTGCTGCCTGCAGATGTTTTGATGTTTGTCTTGATGTTTTTCATCATCTCTACAGGGTCTTTTTTTTTCCCTCCAGCTTCTGTATCCTAAAGTATGCCATGCAACTTGTGCACTGGCAAGACCTTTTCACAAGCAAAAATTTATTGTGGACTGTTTATTTTGCTGCTTCTGATGTACTCAAAACTTGACAGAAAGGAAATAAACAAGTAAAAAATGTTAACTAATCAGGTTAATATCTCTTTAGCCCTGGTCAAAGATAGGGAAATAAATATTGTACCATTTGCCTTTTTGAATAATAACACCTGGAGCATTTTGGATGAATAGCTGTAAATAAAGATGGTAAAAGTGCATTTTAGAGACATACACAAAAAATTACAGCACCCTGCAAAGTCGAATAGCTGCATGTGAAGCCCAAGATTGCAGACATGTCTGCCAGTTAGTCTGAAAGGTGTGTGTTCCATTAATCTTTAAATCTGTTTGCACTGATAGGTGGAGGTCAAAATGAACACTTGCCAGAAGCTTAAAATGTTAGGTTACATCTTAATTTACTACATATATATAGCCCATGATCAAGAAATAAAGGTATTTAAACTGTGTTTTCTCCACTTTCTCCTTAAGAGAACCTTTGGTCTTCACAGGGTTGGTGTTTAGCAAAGATTTTGCAGTCCTAGCCTGCAGGATGTGAAGGAAATTATATCTCTCTTGTGATAGTTCAGACCCTGTTTAGGATTTAATATTTGCTGACAAGGATTAATTGCTAACAACTCTTTCATCCTTTGAAAATAAGGCAGGGTTTTAGACATTCAGCTCCATTTGGTGGCTAGAGGGGTACTTTTAGGTAGTAAGATAATAGGAATCCCATCCTGGAGCCTGTATGTTTGAGAAAGGGTATAAGGAAAGCATACTGACAATTCCTATTGGAAAGAGCAGAAAAATGTGTCTATTGAGATGCCTAGCAAAAACCTGAGAAGTAGGGAGATTTTCTTTTCTGTAAAGCTTCAAAATATTATTATAGCTCTCCCAATATGTATAAAAATATTTCCAGTCATTACCACCCAAAATCATGGTGAAGGGTGGAGTCAAATGGAAGCAGAGAGACTGAAACAATGATTTAAAATGAGGAGCCAGTGAAAGCACAGACATTTTTAGAAAAGGCACTATGTAGAGCAGCAAATTTTATTTATTCTTTTTTTAATTTCAATGCCTGTAACTCTAAAACAAAATACTTTCAAGCCATTGAAATGGTTTTCCTGCCTGTATTTGTTAGTGTTCAAAACCACATAATCACATAAGCAATTATATGCGGTGCTTTTTATTAAGAGCTCTGGGTGTCAGGAGGATTCAACTCAAATCTGACTCCGACCACACATTCGAGATGAACGTGTTTTATACTCTATCATTACATAACTTTCATGTTAATTATTAAACTTATATTGTTCTATTGTATACACAGATTTCAGCTAAACATAGCCCCCCTTTAAATTTCCAACATAGTTTCTCACGATGCTTCTTATGGTTATATAATAATTATATTTAATTACTAAACAATCATCACATCTAACAATTATATCTTTTATCATAGTGCTTACGCAGGTGCAGTGATCTGAGAAAACACAAAGCCCAATATTTTCAAAGACTATGTTTAACATTTTCCAGGGCTCCACTATCATAGTCATTCTTTGGGCTCTGGAAGTCAGGAAGGGTCTGGACCTTCAAAACATGGTTTAGCCCAGGGATTTAGAGTGAGTAAGGTCTTCACCTACAGAAAGTCCAAGACACATTGAAAGTCAGCAGAAGGCATGGATTTCTGTCTCTGTGTAAAGGAGTTTGGTTTCAGTACCATAAACTAATCAGAGGGGAATCTAGTTTTAAATCAGAGAAGATTTTGGCTCCCCATAAAGCAGGAGGGCTATAGCTACACTTTTTCTCAGGCTGCAGTACAATGCCATTAGCCATTCATGGTCTCTGCAAAATCAATGAAGCTTCACTAATTTGCATGAGCTGAGAATCTGGTCTGTGTGTTTGGGGTGCAGAAGGGAACAGTGAGATTAACAGGTGCTTCTCTTTATCATGCAAGACCTCCCTGCACAGTTAGTTAAATGAAAACCTCTCACAATACCTGTGCTTTTCTTGTCAATTAAGGCTTCTCCCGAAACAGGTAACATCCTTTGTAAGTCCTAACAGCCATTTTCCTAAAAAGGCCATTTAATTTTTATATCCCTTATCTGTGGAAAATACCAATTTGAGGACAAAGACAGAAATGAGCAGACAACAATTTTATACTGAATTGCTTGCTCTTGGCAGAGCTAATGAAGTATACACCAGCTTCTAACTATAGAAGAGTTGTCAGCTATTCTGGTGTGCATACATATATATATCTAAATCTGTGCATATGTATACAAACATCATATTTGTAGCAAGATGTATATTTCATGTATATTTCTTCATCTTAGTTCACCCTGTCTTAAGACTATAAAATCTGGAACTTACATTTTCTCACACTGTTTCATAGGCATGAAATTTCTATTTTTCTCTTTGCTGTTTTTAATGGATTTCAAAAAAAAAAAAGTTAATATTTGGTGGGATTTTTTTCTATAGAACTAAAATTCTGAATTTTTATTTATACTCACAAGTAATTTCTATATGCAAGGTCACCTTTTCACGTGACTCTGCTACTGCATAAGTAAACGCCAGAAATTTTTTTGAAAATTCTTGAGCCTAGCAACGAACTCAATCTATATCTGAAATTAACATATAATATAGGTGACATTTGAAATACAAAGTTCTTGCTGACAGTGGTCATTTTGGCACAATTTTATGAAAGAATGCCTGAAGGGCTGGGTTTTTTTTTATTATCCATGCTTTCTATTTTTCCTTTCCTTATCGATTCATACTATAATGCAAATCAATGATGGCTATTTAGGGGACATTTAGTAGAATTCTTAACAGCTACTTTATTTATACACAATTAGTTTAAAGGAAGAAGAAAATTAAGTAGGCTAAATATGGGAATATTTTCCAGTCCATTTACTTGTGAGTCTCCTCCCCAGGGCATTTCGATAAGGACAATGCCTATCTCATTATTATGGCTATTGATTTCCTGGGTTTTCTCTTGCCATTCCCACTATTGATGACCATCTACCCTGAATAGCTGGACCAATCCCAGTCTAACTGGAATTCCCTGATAAAGCTTCAATATACCATTTTTAGTAAAGTATGAAGTAAATGAAGTAAGTGTAGAAAATGGGTGAAATGTCTTGTAATTTCTTTTGTTTGAGGCTTGCTTTGAAATTTTTGTGTTGTTTTATAGTGTCTTGTAAACTTGGCCGAGTTTTGCTTAGATCAATGAGTCATTACTCAGATGAAAACCTACCATGAACAATAAGGACCTTCCCGTAAGACTGTAAGAAAGATAGATTTAAATAATAATTAAAGTTGCTATAGCTAGCAATTGTTCCTTAATTTGTGTTATACCACAGTAAACTAGCATGCAGTCAATCTACAGAGAAATTCCCAAAAAAAACTTAGATTGCCACCACTTTTTTCAAATGTAACACGCTTCTCTTTATTTTAGCAGGAATCACTAGATTATATCTAATATCTGCTATATTAATATTATTTTTCCATTATCATGGGCAGAAAGGTGTGAAAATCTGAGGTAGAACTCAGATAGAGGTTAGGGATTTCTTAAGAATTATTTTTATCTTCAAAAAAGAAATAATATTCTGAAATAAAAACTTGTGAGAAGCAGTTGGCAAGAAGGAATTCTCCTTTTTTTTTTTAGGTGAGGAAGGATAAAAGTTTGAACTTCTGAAATGTTTTTATAATTTTTAGGTCTTTGATTCTGCTTTTGAAGAAAAAAATCAACACTATCTTTGGAAATTTAATTATACTAACAAATTTAAATATGAGTGTAAATAAAAATTAAGCCCTTGATTAACCATAAATTGTCTTTTTCTCTCCAAAAGTTGTTGCAAGTGATTTCAGTTTGGACTTTTGAATTAGAGCAGAAAACATTTTGTATTGTGAAAATATTCTGGGTTTCAGAGAATAATTTGGTTACTTTTCATCTTCTCCACGGAAGCTTTAGGATCAGTGCATGGTTAGGTGAACAAGGGCAGAAAAATTACCTCGCTTTTCTCCATCCCTGGCGTCACCAAATGTATGACATGGGATTTCTGCCAATGTAGCCTAAACACCAGAAGTATAAAGGATGCTTCTTACTGTTTGTTAGAGCAGGAGGGAGATGAGGAGTGAGGACTAATTATATCCATGGCTTTGATTTGGATCTTTTCATGCTCTTGTGTACCAAATAGAGACAAAACGCTTTTGCTGCTCACTATATCCTTTCAGAAAAAGAAGTCCAAAAAGTCTGATTATAGCAGAACCCAGCACAGAAGGACGATATTTCTTTCTGTGAAATGAATTGAGCAGGGTTACGAAGATGCAATTATTCTACCAATGAAATATTGTAGGGCCATAAGAAACATAAACACGTGAGTTAAGCAGTACACATATGTAGGGTGTCAATACATTTCCATGAAAAAAGTGGACAACTGTAACTAACCATACAATTCAGAAAACAGCAAGCTTTTCAATCAAGGTTTTGATGAAAACCATAATATTCTAAAGACATCACCTGGGTTCACCACACACAAAATACTGCATGCTAAGGCAAATAAACACACATTGAAGGCCATGCAATGTCCCCTCAATTCAAAAAGTCACACCACCAAGAGATACAGAGAAAATATCCTCTATATAAACATTATAAAAGGCTTTGAAAGTTCTGGTAGTTTTATCAAATTCATGGCTACCAAAGAAAATGAGCCAAACAGCTTTCAATTTCTATAGCTTGCTTTCAACTTTCATGGAAAATATTTTTTATCAGCAATTAAAAGCAATTTTATAAGATTTTACAGAATAAAAATATACACACATTCCTGAACTGCATTTTCAAGTTATGACCTTTTTCAGCTGAGCAGAGTTTTACTGATGTATGAAATAGAAACAATTAAATAGACTACCAGATAAATGCTACTCATTAGTAACAGTATTTGAAATACTGGACTAGATTGATCAAGGAGAAAATTGTTATCTATCTGTATGTTATCAGTTTAAGTACTTTAAAAATATATGTTTGTTAAAACTGAGCAGGAGATCTGTAACTATTCAGATTTTTAAATTTTTTAAACAAAAAACTTATTCCAAAATTATTTAGCTTGGAAATTGAAAGATGTAAAGAAGGAAGGCCTGGACAGAGAGTTGCACATACCACTCTCTTGCTTGTGATGCATTTTTCTCTTGTGCACTGAAGGTGATGATGTCCTACAGAATAACTGGTCCATTGTTCAGCTAAGAGCATATCATAATGTATACACACAGCAATGTGTAAGACTAGGTGACATTCTCAGCTGCATTACTGCTTGTAAATACTGTAATTTCTAAGGTGTCTTGGTGGAAAAAGGTGAAAATCCCAATATGTTCTAACAGTAATGTCATCCAGCCTCAGCAGTATTTGAATCTCAACTTTCACCGTTCTGTGGCACAGATTTCCTTCACTTGACTCATGTACTGCAGGACCAGAAGATAAGGTGGCTTAATCCAACTCCTCTCCATTTTCATTCTTAAGTCAGTTGGTAGTGTAGCAATTTATTTTTTACCTGCTGGAATCAGATTGGCAACCCTTAGTAGCAAGTAGCTTGATCCAACCATTTTCTGGTCCATATCCTGGAATACAGAAGCATAGAATCATACAATCTCCTGAGTTGGAAGGGGCCCACTAAGATGATCAAAGTCAAACTTCTGGCCCTACACAGGACACTCCAAGAGTCACACATTGTACAAACACTTGAACTCCATCAGGCTTGGTGCTTCCCTGGGGAGCCTGTTCCAGTGCCCAATCACTCTCTGGTGAAGAACCTTTCCCTAATATCCAAACTAAACCTCCTCTGGCACAGCTTCAGGCCATTCCCTTGGGTCCTGTCACTGGTCACCACAGAGGAGAGATCAGCATCTGCCCCTCCTCTTCTGCTCACAAGAAGTTGTAACTGCAATGAGGTCTGTCCTCAATCTCCTCCAGGCTGAACAGGACAAACTACTTCAGCCACTCCTCATGCAGCTTCCCCTCAAAGCCCTCCACCATATACATAGCTCTCCTTTGGAAGCTCTCTGATAGTTTTATACCTTTCTTACATTGTGGTAGCCAAACATGCCCCCAGCACTTGAGGTGAGGCTGTTCCAGTGCAGAGCAGAGGGGGACAATCCCCTCCCCTTCCCAGCTGTGATGCTGTGCCTGATGCCCCCCAGAACATGTTTGGCCCTCCTGGCTGCCAGGGCACTGCTGACTCAGGTTCAACTTGCCATTGACTAGGGCCCCCAAGTCCCTTTCCACAGCACTGCTTTGCAGCATCTCATTCCCCAGTCTGCGCACACATCAAGGGCTGCCCCACCCCAGAATCTGGCACTCTTCTTTGCTAAAATTCATACTGCTGCTGATTTCCCAGGCCTCTGATTTATCAGGGTCTCTCTGCAGGGTCTCCTTGAATGCAAGGGAGTGAGCAGCTTCTCCAGTTTGGTATTACCTGAGTATAGAAATGTGAGTTATTACCCTCCAGTTATGTATCTTATATGAACTAGAAGAGCAAGTGCTGCTGTGGCATGAACCCAACCTTTTAACCTGTTGAGTTACACCTAAATTAGTACTGCAACTAAATGGCTACCAATGTGAGACACAAACCACTCTGACAAAATGGTGATGAAATGGTTACTCAGCTAATTGTTGTGAACCCTCTATAGTTCATTTTTATAGGGTAGTTCCTCAAAGAATTTTAGGAGGAGACAAATTTAGGCCAGAATTTTTTTAAAATTGTTTTTCACTTTAGGATAACTGAGTTCAATAGACCCAAGTAAGGTATGGCATAAAAAAGATGGCAAAACTGTATTATGTAGAATAAATACTTGAGAGAGAAGGATGTAGACTATTGATATAATTTCTGTTTTCAATTTCAATATTTAGAAAGAAGACTGGTTTTTGTATTAACTCTCTTCACTAAGGGAGCTATGGAAATCATATTCACCTAATTTGTGCAGAAAGTAAATCACTGAAGATCAATTGCTGCTGTTTGATATCAATTTTTTAATATTAGAAACATAATTTGCAAGTACTATTGCAACCTACAGGTACTCACAAAATGACACTGAGCCCAACAAGCACTTGGGGTCTTATCTTGAATTTCTGAAGTCATAGCTCCCTACTAACGTTGATGTGGGAAGATAGAGAACCTTCATACAACTTCATTGGACAAAGCTGGTATTTATAAGCATCACTTATATTTAAACCGGGGGAGTTGGATTTATTTTCTTGCTATGCTTGTATATGTGACCAAATTTTGATAGTAATGTACTTTTTTGGATGTTTCTGATTTGGTAGTTTAAATATTTTAAATTCAAACGTATGTGATAAACATGTTAATAAAAATGTCTTTGTTTTAAAACATGCTTATGGTTCAAAAAGAAGACCTTTTGAAAAGATAGTTTAACTGTTTTTACCACAGTGCAGATATAAAAACTAGAAATGTCTTACAGCTATTTTACAGTAAGTTTGGCCAAAGCAATTTTTGAGAAGACCAGTGAAAATCACATTATTGCAGGTTCTATGAAAAATGAAACCACTGGATCTGCTTCATATTTTTTATACTTTCCACACAAAGAAAATATATAGTGATTTTTTTCCACTCCCTTCAAGCGAAAAATAGTCACTGCTGTGAAAATGCCAACTGTTCTCTGCAAAAGTAATGACTTTTCACATGGAGAAGAAAAGTGAAAATAAGTTATTCTTCCAGCAGGGCACTGGAAACATTATGTTAAGTTATATACAATTTTGTCCCGAAGTGAATGTACTTAAAAAAGAGAATTCATTGAAATATTATGCGTTACACAGATTTACATGTTCATCTGAATAGAACTCAAGAAATTGCTGTTATTAGCCTTATTTCTAAGTTTATGGTGTAGTCATTAAAGATAATGGCTGAAACACATTAATGAGGAGATCAGCAGTTCCTGCACTCTTGATGAAAATTATTTGCTGGTTTTAGTTTTTCTTTTAGTTATTTATTTGATTTTCTCCTCAAGCCCCATCTCTGAAATTCAGGTATAGGCTGTCTCAGGATGATAGAGAAGTGGTTTGTTGACTGCTTTTTCTTCTAGCTACTTCTGCACGACTGGAGCTCTTCATTAAACAGACAGCAAGAAAATCGAGGATAAACTGCTGAGGTACTTTCCAAGAAGGTTTTCTTGTAGTTGTGACAGAGATGCTTCACAAACATAAATGAGATTTTTATTGAGAGGGTGGATGGTCTATACGATTGCAGAAAGGAAAAGAAGTTCATTGTATTAGAGTTATTAGAGGTTAATTTTGACCTGGTCATTTTTAATGGAAATCTTTGTACAGAAGGCATTAAAACAAGTAGATATGGCAAAAAATACCATCAATTTTGTAAATCAAAGACAATAATTAAATAAGATTTGGAAACTTTCTTTAAAAAGCTTCAAAAAGTGATTAACTTTGCAAAGAAAGGACTGTAGGAAATAATTTCCAATTCAAATAGCTTAGTCCTGCATTACAGATACATGCTTTACACCAGAAGTTCTCAGCCCGTGGTTCATGCAGAGTCACTTTGTTTTGTCCTGCCTAATCTCCTTTTAAAAATGAAAGGAAAAAAATTAAAACCAACAACCAACAACAAAAACCTCCCTCCCCACCCCAAACTTTGTTAGTGTGTAAAAGAAAGAGGACATAAGAAGAAACAGATTCCAGAATGCCAGGCTAGTGTAGAAATAAAGTAATCATCAGCTTTAATGTTTTCAAAGATATCTCAATTCCTCCATGCTCTTTTATTCATTATTTATTTTTCCCTTAGACAACACTGTGTTACGGTTAGCTGTCTCTTACTAGCAGAAAACTGTTAAAAGCACCAAGTGTGTCAAAACCAGATAACACCAGAAATAAAACTATCTTCTCTCTGACTTCTTGCTTTTACTTTTTAACCAGTGATTCAGAGTGGTGTCTTGATGAAATCTTATCTACTAATGCCTTATATTCCTTTTAAGCTCTCTATACTTTCCACTCAGAGCTGTTTCCTTGCTGTCTTTACTCTGACACTGTTCAGAAACCACTGAGGGTGGGAATATTTGAGGCCACAATTTGCTACCCCAGTCCTTCTTCTCCAAGCCCATATTTTTATTGATTAGTATATGTAAAATGAATCTATGCCTACTGCAGCAAAACCTGCTAGGTGATCTGAATAAGACCTTTTAAGGAAGCTGATCAGGGTCTTTTCTACTTCACGTTTCTGGAATAAATACAAATTAAAACTCTTGATGGTCAAGTAGAATTAATCAAAATTGAATTTATTTTTTGTAATTAATGAAATTATTTGGGATATTTATTAGACCAAGGCCACAACCCTTCCAGCTACTTTATCTCCTATAAAACTCTCACAAATTACTGTCATTTCTCATTAGCTGTTCTTCATATGATTGCAATATAAAAATATTCACCTTATAACATCTTAGTAAAATGTGTTCTTGATCAAAATATCTTTATTTTTGCTATGCAACTAGATAATTTTATTTCTAATTTTACTTCCTGATATTCTTTGAGGAATAAACTCTTTCTGGAAGCTAAGAAAAAAACACAGACATAGTTCTTCTATTAATAAAGATGGTGCAAATAATGATTTGGTTATTCATTCATGAAACAAACAGTAGAAAATCCTTCATTTCAGCTCTTCACCAAAGGGGAAGAGCTCTGTTTTAATTTTATTGCATGTGGATTGTAGAGTTAACCCTTCCTTTTCTCCTGGGGAAATAAATGTTAAAAAACCCAAAAATCAACCAACCAAAAAACAAACCAACCAAAAAACAAACCAAACAAAAAAAAAAAAAAAAAAACAGGGGAAAATCTCCCTCAGTAGGATTCACCATATTGTTTCTTAAACTAGGAACCTATGAGATGGCCTTCACACCACAGCTGAGTGTACCCTGGAATATTTAAGTCTAATGCAGAATAACTAAAGCAGAGACTGCACCTGTGGCACCCTGACCTGTGTCACCTGTTTCTGGGATGCCTTTATGAAGAGGAAGGAAAGCATTCAAAATATCTCTGGGAAAGATTTGTCAGCTGACCTGGTCTGTGCAACAGCCTTGTTCCATCTAAACCTTCTCCTCTTTTGTTCTTTTGGCCTTTCTACATCAAAACACAAGATCCACAGGGCTACAATGCTAAATAGACAGATTTTGCAGGACACATTTTGGAGTCAATGAATCCTTAAATCCTTCCTCTCTCTTGCTTGAAAATAATATTTGTAGGAAAACGGTTGTTCTTTAGTAAATGTAGAACTACCTGTCTTAGATAAATAATGTTTGAATGACAGACTGAGCATTGAGAAAACAGGTAAACAAGGGTTAGAAATGAGCTCAAAGAGTAAATTTGTTCTAACATGGAACAATTTGAACCTTGGAAGTCTAGACAGTCACTTAAATTTGACAGTTTCATATTCTTCCTTTGACAGTAATAGTTGCAAAAACCACCATGGTTATTATACCATATAATAATGCAATGTATTCTCTTAAAAAGGTAAATACATAATTAGAGAACATGCACAGCATGCAGATGATCACATATGGCATAGAGTGCTTAAAAATGTATTTCATACAGCTTACATGTTTGTGTTAGCACCAGTTATATGTGGTGTTATTCAATATTAAAAAAAATTGTATTTAAAAAGAACTTCAAATTGGGGAATCTCATGACTAAAAAGAAAAAAAAAAAAAAAAAACAAAAACCAAACTCAGTGTGTCTTGCTATAATTCTATAATTAAAAAAAGAATTGTCCTGACTCTTTCTTACTCGAGTCTGTGTGTTCTTGAATTACAACGGGTCTGCACATCCCAGAGAGAGCTTTTATATCTCTTGGGCTACTTCAGCTAAGGTGGCAACTTTAAAAACTAAAATTTTTACCAGCTGAAAACAAGAATCACTGCCTTGTATTGATAGCAGGCAGCTAAAAATGTGGAATGTATACCATATTGTGTTATACAATTGAAAAGAAAAATCAGAATGGATTCTCTTATCTGGCAGGATTCTAAAACTTCAATGCAAACAGGGAAAGAACAATTGGTGAAATACCTTTGCAATTACAGGAAACATCTTCATTAGTGAATCTTTCATCTTCAATAATTGTTTGATAAAAGATGTTTTTAATTAATGATATTATATGTCTGTGTGTGTATATGTGTATATATATATATAATGGCAAGTCTGTGTAATTGGACAATATTCACTGAAGGGAGAAATAGAAGGAAGCTTATAGTTTTATTAGACTTACTAGAAAATCATCTAAGTAGAAAATTGTCTTATGTAACTGTCTTTCAAATTAAAGTAAATGACAATTATAAGATTACTTTTGTTTTTCTTATTTTGAAATAGTCTATTCAATCTTTCTATACATAAACTATTCTTTACTTTTTAGATAGAAAAGTATTAATGTAACAAAGACTAAGTCTTTTAAAGTCTTCTTTAAAAAATAGACACTAACCTTGAACACCTTTTTACTTTGCATAGAGATACTAGAGCCTCTACAGGAATCCAATGTTTTATCATCTTCTTCAGATATAATTTTTCTTTATATCTAATCATAATTTCCCTTGCTGCAACTTGTCTATTACCCTTCAGTTTTCCAATGTGTTCCTCCAGGAATAGTCTGGCTCCTGATACATTACATACTATCAACATTATCAGCAACTAAGCAGCAGGGCAAACTCCAACTCAAGGCACAGGTGCCCATCAAAAGAGGTTAAGTGGTGGTAGCAAAATATGTTATTATCAAATAACAAGGTGATTATTAGAACAATCTCTTAGACTGTTCCAACTGCCAAGCAATAAAGAACTTGATCCAAACTCTACCTTTGGACAATGGTATGTGAATGATGAATTATGAACTAAGATAGGTTAACCCAAACCTCTTTCACAGTTCCTCAGATTTATTATGGTCAGTGAAAGTTATAAAATGTAAGAGTTTTTTATGGAATGAACTCAAAAAATTATGAGTGGCAGAGGGACAAAAGTTTAGGTTCAAATGCTTAGCTTCATCTGATGATATGTGAGAAGAATAACAGGACTTAAAATCTGAGACTGAATTTACTGAAGTGAGAAATCAAACATGAATGGTCTGACTTGTGAGTTCACAATGTCAATTAGGTTCAAGAAGTCACAGAGATAGCTCTATGATGGAACATGACAATATTCCTGCTATTTAGGAGCCCTAGAACTTAATGAAAAGGATGTAAGAAAAGGAAAGGTGGACATTCTAGGCCAGAATAGATCAATCTTACACAGCAGAAGCTAACAAAAATCAGCACAGTTTAGAGAATATATATGCAGAGCTGCATGCTGAGATAAGCATATCTCCATCAGCAAGAAGAGAACCAGGCTTGTTTTCTAGCAAAGTCTCCCAGATTCGTACAATTTTGTAGGACCAATAGGATCTCAGTGCTCACTGCAGCTTGCATGTTGTGCACAAATACAAATGCATGGACATGCACATAGACATTCATCTGTGAGAGCACACATCCAAGTACGTGGCAGAGAAATAGCAGATATTTGCTGTTCTTCCTGCTACTTAACTTCCTCCATTTCAGCACAGACAGCATCTTGAGAGACTTGGTGGAAAAAATTTTCCTGTGTTCATCACCAGGTTCAGCCCTTTTCCAGTATTCCATGGCCACTAAGGTCTGGAAAAATCAGTTCCAACCTGCTTTTCATTGCAAAGAAGTAGTGGTGAGTTGGGATCCTTTCCTTTACTAAAGCAAAGCACAGACCCTCTACGGGGAAAGCATTTATCATGCAGCATACTGTGCAGGGGCAAGATGGTCTTCAGAACACTGAGAGCACTTGTGGAAATAACTTTGGTATTACTACACAGATTTTAATCCTTTTATTTAAAGGAATTGTGTTACAGACAGAAAACAGAACCAGATTCAGATCAGGAAGAAATTTTCTCAATAGGGCCACTCTGTTTACTTGAGAAAAAAGGACTCTGGTACTTTCAGTGAAAGTCCTGTCAGCTGCTAACTACACTAATACCTTCTGAGGGTGGTAGGAGAAAACATCATTTGAACATTGATCAGGAACAAACAGCATCACTGGATCATGCAGCTCTGGCTTTCAGACATAGAAAATCAAGCCAGATCTCAAATGGTTTATTTTGTTCCAGAAAAAAATAATAAAACCACCAAGGTCAGAAGAGACCTTTAAGATCACCAAAATCAAGCTGGTGAAACCTCCAGCTCAGAGAGTTGGAAATCCTGAGGCATTAAGCACCTCTGACTTTTCCCCATTCCCTGTCACTACCACTACTCTTTGCATTCAACAAATCGTGGAAATAGTCCTTGACCATGCTTTTGTTGCTGGTGTATTTATAGAAACTTTTTTTTTTTTAATCTTGAAATGTAGCAGCCAAATCAAGTTCTAGTTGGAATTTGGCCTTTCTAATCTTCTCCCTACATGAGCTTGTGATGTCCTTAAAGTCCTCCCAAGTTATCTGACCCTCCTTCCAGAGTCAGTAGTTTCTCATTTTTTCCCTAAGTTCCAGCTGAAGTTCTCTGAGCAGCCAGGCCAGTCTTTTTCTCTGACAACTTGCCTCTCTACATGTGGGCAGAGCCTGCTTCTCAATATTTAACTATTACTTTTTAAAGCACATTCAGCCTTCCTGGACTCCTTCACCTTTGAGGACTGACTCCCAAGGGACTCTGTCAATCAATGCTCTAAACAAGCTGAAGTCTGCCCGCCCTAAGTCCAAGGTGAAGCTTCTGCTGGTGCCTGTCCTACTTCTCTCAGTATAGAACACATTGACATTTCCTGGTCACCACACCAAGACAGCCACTGACCACCACATCACCTACTCATCTTTTTTTATTCACAGTGAACAGGTCTAGCAGAGCACCTCCTCTGGTAGGCTCATTCACCCATTGTGCAAGGAGGTTTTTCTTCTACACAGTTTGGGAACCTCTTGGAATCCTTCCTCTCCATTGTATTGTATTTCCAGCAGACATTGGCTTAGTTCAGCTCATTTTCTTCTTTTTTTTTATTTTTTTCATACCTAATTCCTACTGTACCACAGATTCCTGTATGATTTTTTTTTATTCTTAAACTTTTTGAGATGATGCATTATCTTTTTCAAATTTCTATGGGTTTGTACTATTTTTTTTCAGCCCAAGTCTCATCTAATGCAAAACATCATGCTCCATTTATTTCAGTTAAAACATATTGATTTGCATCAGCAGATCATCAAGCCAATAGCATTTACCTGAAATTTATTTTCATAATGCTTGTGTGGACAAAATCTCTGTATTAGCTCCATAATAGCAAGTATATTGGAAAAAAAGATGTAGCTCAGAAGATAAATATGATGTGAGACAGAATGAAGGTTAGTGGGTCTTTGCTGAAGAAGGCTGAAAGCTAGTGAGAGTGCAAAATGTCAGCCTGAATAACTATTTCCCACCCAGCAGAATTTCAAGAGACATAAATTGAAATGAGAGAGAAGCTAACTTCTGACAGATGTTAGCAACACTTTTTTCACTTAGCACATAATAAACATATGGAATGGGCTATCAGGCACTATTGCTGAGGCAAAACAAAAGGATCGTTCAAGAAGCAATCAGATGCTGTTCTACAGAAGTTGAATACTTAACAGGGATGAACTCTGATGGGCCAATAGTCCTGATGGGTAAAGTCTCCATTGAAAAAATGTTATGCTCTTATATTCATTCAAATCACTTCAGTAGCATGTATCTGCTTCTTGGCTTCATGGGGATACTGTTTAATTTCCTTTTTTTTAACTACAAAGAAAAAGAAACTACTGTTTTGCAGTTTCAACATAAGAAAAGCAACATCTGCAACACATAGTCTTCCCCTCAACTCTACCTGACACGTACAAATAACTGACTTACAGAAGCAAAAGAGATCTGAGATGGCAGCAACTGAGTTGCATTTTTAAAAGGTATAATATGTTCAGATACTTGAAGAAAGGCAAGTAGCCTTTCTAGCTGTCTCAGAGAAAGTCACCCAAAGCAACCTAAGTCAGAAATGCTGCCTCTGATACTGCCCTTCAAATTAAAAGATGGAACATCTCTTCATTTCTTTCCAAAACCCCAAAATCACCTGTTTTCATATCAGTTTCTGAGGAGCAAGCAAAGCAGCTTATCTGTGTGCTTCCAACTGCACCATATGGAGACTTGCAGGTTTCTCAGCTGAATTATTCATCATGTTAGTGTTCCTGAAGTAGACTCAGGGTCTATTATTTCACTGATTTATTTTCCTGTGTTAATGTAGAGCAACACCAGATAATACCTTTTGTCTTAATTTTGCTGCATGCTCTCTGTCAGAGACAAACCCCCCAAATATCTACGCAAATACCTCATTACTACTTTATTATTTGAAAGACTTCAGTTTCAAAAAGACCTCAAATTCTGTTTTCAAAAATTTCATGAGTTTGAAAAAGCAACAAAAACACCACCAGATCCTCTCCCCTCACCACTGCTTGTTTTTTGTCTTTCCAGAACTAGTGCCAAGTCAAAAAAAAAAACCAAAAACCAAAAAACAAACCCACCCCAAAAAACCAACTACCAAAAAAAAAAAACAAAACCCAAAAAACTCAAACAGCAAACAAACAAACAAACAAGAAAACCCCGCTTTCAGGACTCCCCTAATTGAAAGCAGTATCAATTCATAGCCATTTGCAAAGTCATTGACACAGGGATGTTGCTGTTGCAGAGGGATGGATATCCATTCATGAAAGGCAGGGTAGGTACTCTACCTCATGTTATTTCTCGGGGGAGCTCTTCATGGATTAAAGATTCATGGAATGCCAATTTCAAAATTATAGGTGCCCTGAAATACAAGAAATGTTTTGATCCTGAAAACATGTACAGATGGATAATGAAATGAAAACAGAACAAAAGAGCCGGCCAAACTCTTGTCACATCAAAAGGTTGGAAGAACATAACAGTAAATTTCAGAAATTACATTTATATGTGTACTCTTTGTTAAAAAGAGCCCAGAGCAGCTCTCTGTACACCTAGCATGGTCCAAATCATAGGTTACTCTTACTATTTTTTTAACAACTTGTTCATACTCAGCAAAAAGGAAAATCTTAGCACATTTTCTCTCCCTGAAAGCATACCGTTTTCCCAAAAATATGTACTGTCTAATCAGAATCAAAATGATTTCTCTCATTTCAAAAAGGATCTACTTTTAGTCACAATTTATTTTTAAAGATATATTATTTTAAAATAATTTCTAATACTGAATGTTGTCTCCGTAAAAGAGGCTTAGATGGAATTTATCGACACGTGAAATATCCACAGAGGATAGAGAACAGTACACATAATAGTTTTGTCCTTGGACTCAAGCAGTAACAACCTAGTTTTCACAATAGAAAAGTAGTGAAAACATAGTGAAGTGCTTTTCTAATAAATATGTGCCATATTTTATTTTCTTACATAATGAAGCAAATATGTTTTGGTATGAGCTCTTGTTCGTTTTTATTTTTTCTGTCTCATTTCTATTTCCCTACTCTCAATAATACTATTTCTAATATATAATAATGAGAATAAGGCTTAAAAATATTAAAGTAAAAGGGAAGACTTGAAATAGGTGGTAATTTCAGTAGCATTTTCATTTCCACCAGCTAAATAATAAAGAAATTAAAATATCAAATAATATAAATCTTCAGTTATTTTTGTAGCATGAGAAGACCGTCAGCTGGTTTAAAAAGGCTTCCCCATGTTCTACTGCTGCACGCTATGACAGGTGTATGACAGAATGGCAGGCTAGGACTGATTACCTAGTATTTTTCTTTCATGTATTTGCCCATTACTTAAACAGCAGCATGTTCTGTGACAGAACTCTATCCCCTGTGTTCTTAGCCTCATTGGCTGGCTGCAAAGGAGGTCATAAAATTGTGGCTTGAATATGGTCAGAAAGTAATATAAAACCCTTGACATTTTCTTAGAGGAATTTCGTAGCTTGTGAGATTCTAGTTTGAAAGTAAGAGGCTGCTTTGCTGAAGGTTTAGAAACTCTGATGTTGATTTGTTTTAGGATAGTCTCATAATCCTCAAATATTAACATTCTATCTTTGTAAGCATGTATTTATAATGTAAAAATAATAAGATAAAGTGTCTATCCAGAAAAATGTTTCATTCCATTCATAAAAAGGGAGAAAAGGGAGAAAGTCCTGCTCCAGTCTTTTGTTCTTTTCAGAGAAACACTATTTACAAAAGTATGTAGTTACAGGATAAGAGAGAATGGCTTCAAACTGAAAGAGATAAGTTTAGATTAGGTATTAGGAAGAAATTCTCTGCTGTCAAAGTGGTGAGTCACTGGAACAATTTGCCTAGTGAAGCTGTGGGTGCCCCTTCCCTGGAAATGTTTAAGGCCAGGCTGGATGGGGCTCTGAGAAACCTGATCAAGTGAAAAGTGATCCTGTCCAAGGCATACAGGCTGGAATGAGATGATCTTCAAGGTCCCTTTGAACCCAAGCCATCCTATGATTCTTTGGTTTCATAATTCAGTGATAAAGAGATGAATAATTATGCTATCTTTGTACAAGTGGAAACATAACCAAGCAAAATGTTTTTTTAAACTCCATTCTACAGATTCCCTGTAAAAAAATAGCATTGAGAAAACAATGTTTTTAGACATTCTTTATGGCAATGTGTGACTGACACCGTAAGTAGAATTCAGAATTAACATCTCTGTGAACTCTTCTGGAAAGTGAGAGAAGAAAAGTTGTTTACTATAATCAATGACCTTAAGAACATCTGTTAAGGTAAGACAGGTAGAGAAATGTTATTTGGTGAGGAAAAGAGAACGGGAAAGGGAGGAAATTTCTGTGGGTATAGCCATCAAAAACCAGGTCAGAATCCTGATTTCCATTGTATTCTTCTAAGTATGCCATAGCCTTTGAACAAAAGGTCATTTAACAAAACACTCAACATTTTGTATTACAGAAAACTACTTGATACATATCCTCCTAGTTTCAGCTTATCCTTTGGGAGCTAACACTTCCCTTGTTGGAAAACCCATGCCAAAGTACTACTTACCAGATGTTATTGGGCTTGCTTTTTCAATTTTGACAATGGTTTGAGATAAATATTTATGTTAGCTGCAGTGAAAAAAAGTATGTTTCTTCTGAGGGTTGTAAAATATAAATGTTTGAGTACCAAAATATACGTTGAAATATACATTTGTGCAACTCTCTACATCTGTACTAATGTGAATTATTTGCTTATGTACGTATGTGATGTGTGAGCACTGTTTAGCAATACTGTGATGAGCACAACAAAGATACCTTAGTGCAAGCCCTTTGGCATAATAATAAAGTCTTAGAAAATATGCTCATTTTTAATTGTTTAATTTCTGAGATAACGTCTGCCCAAGGCAAGAGAGAATTGAGTATGTATTTCTCTGGTGTGCAAAAACATTTATTCAAAATATATGCAAATTAACCAAACATTCTCATAAACAGCAGTATTGAGCTGATAGTTAATGACAGTAAAAGCTGATAACTTAATGGCAAAAAAAAAATCCATGACTAATTAATAGGCTTTAAAACTTTCATGAGAACTGGATGTCTCGCAAAAAATTCTAAACACTTACAAAAGCATTTCTTGGGCTTCAGAAGTGCTATGTTTTTATTTCACAAGGCAGGAAAGAGTGACAAAAGGGACACACAATGGATTAGGACAGTTATCTAGTGCATTCTATATCTCTTGTATAGGAATTCCTGCTTCCAGGAAAATATATTTGAATGATCTGCTGTGAGGCAAAAATTTCCTGACCCAATAACAGACCAGCATCTCCTAGGGAAATTGATTAGGCTGACCATGCAGATGCAACATGGAAGAGCAAGCAATATTATAGTAGGGAAAAAATGGATGGGAAAATTATAGGAATGTAGTTTGATGACATGCTGAGTTGACCTTGGCTGGACATCAGACAGCCACAGAGTTGCTCCATCACTCCCCTCTTCAACAGAATGGGGTGGGGAGAAAATAAGATAGAAACAGCTTGTGGATCAAGATAAAGGCAGTTTCATAAAGCAAAAGCAAAGGCCCTGCAAAATAGAAAAGAAAACCAAAAGATCTTGTTTTCTACTTCTTAGCCACAGGTGAGGTCCAGCCACATCCTGAGAAGTTGGGTTTCAGTCCACGCAGCAGTTGCTTCTGAAGACAAATGTCCTAAATAATTAATGCCAATCCTACTTCCTCCTTCTTCCACTTAGCTTTCATTGCTGAGCAGACACCATATGGTATGGAATGTCCCTTTGATCAATTTGAGTCAGCTGTCCTGGCCCTGTCCCCTTCTAAGCTCTTGCCCACCCACCCCCAGCCTGCTGGTGTGTGTATGTGTAGTGTTGGAGAGTCAGTGCTGATGGAGTTCCAGCACTGCTTGATAGTAGCCAAAATATTGGTTTCTTATCAACATCCTTCCAGCTACCAGTACAAAGCTCAGCACCGTAGGGGCTGCTATGGGGAAAATTAATTGCATTTCAGCCAGACCCAATATGGATGCACAAATGTGTTTAGTGAGAGAAAAAAGATAGGAGAGCAGTGGTACTTTAAAAAGGAGAAATCCATAGTTAGGGGCATTAGAGTCTCTTTTGAAGAGGAAGCATATGTCTTTCAACAGAGCTTATTCTATAAAATAGAAAAATCATTGTGGAAAATTATGTAAGGTGATTAAGTCTGCAGACACTATTATCTTCCTCCTCTTTCCTAGGAAAAAGCCCTGGGGATACTTGTTATTTACTGCTTTCTTAGTTACATGAATGAAATAATGTTGTGTGTGATCTTTAAATCTTAAAAAAGCAGAGATCTCACTGCTGTCAAATCACACTAAAGTGTTTACTTAGCAGAGCCAAGAGGCTGTCCAAATAGGTTCAAAAGTAACAGGCTTGGAGAAACACTAGGATAAAGTGCTACCAGAAAGAAACAGTTGAGTGGAAAGTGGGTTTTACACAGGAATGTTCCAGGAGTAAATGGGGTCTAAAGAAAAATAACAAACAAAATATCAGTGCAGCTTCACAACAACCTACACCTTCTCCTTGCTCCTATATGATCGCAGCAGGGAACAGAGTGCTCCAAAAATGCTGAGAGCTGAAACAGCTTCTGCTCAATCAATTCATACAGGTCTTGCCTCTTATTTTAATTTAGTGGAGGTGAGTGAGCTGAAGAGGTTTTAACACACTGAATGATAATTAGCAAGGGATGATTCTCAGAAATGTTTGGAGTTTCATTGCTTGGAACTTATCAGACCCTATTTAGTCGTGGCATCTCAACTAAAAGACTCAAGAGAACAAGATTCTGCAAAGATTTCTTCTGCTTCCTAGTTCACCTAGATTGAAAATATCATAAAAAACTTACTTTCCTTACTTTAGTTGAAACACTGCAAGGAAGATTATTGATAGTAGTCATTAAAAGGGACAGGTGTTTTTTCTGGCTGTTGTAACAGCTGGCAGCATAATTCAATCTGATTAATATGTAAGGATTCACATATGGGTAGGTATTTTATGGATGGCTGGAAAAAGTGACAACATTTAACAAATTACCTAAAATAGGTCTCAGGGTGTTTCTGTTTCTAGCGCTGAAAAAACTGAGGGTTCTTTAAGCTTATCTGTGTTTGGAGATTGACTTTCATGCATGCTCACATTTTCTGTATTTCTTTACAAGGAACTGGTACTTTTGAATTCTGTGATTCTTTCATATCAGTATAAAAAAAAGCCTTTTTATTTTTCTAATTAAAAATATTCTCAAAGTTTGAAACTGTCAAAAATCATGGCAAAACAAAGAAACCAGTAACAGTATCCTATTTGCAAAGTCTTTATTTTAGAGTATGACCAAAATTACTTGTTCAGAAACACATAGAATGTAAAATTGATAACATATATATTATATATTGTCCTTAGAAAGACAGATAATCAAAACATTTATGAAAATTAAAGCAGAGAATCTCTTGAATGAGCAGCATGAAAGGTATATCAGTGAGAGAGAATGGAGAAAAGCCAGTATATTTTATCTGCCATGATTTTTTGGTGAGAAAATAGAACTAGAAAGCTCTCCACAGAGGATTTTCTAAATGTGAGTAACTTACTATATCACCCCTACTTTTGTTGTAATGCCCATAAAACATCATGCTAATATCTACTTCCACGTCACAGCGATCTCTCTCTGAGTGCTCAGCCATGAAAGAGGAAATAAGCTTATTTTCCTTTGCCTTGGCTTTCCACACATAAGCATTGTTTTAACCTTTAAAACTTCTGCACTCCTGGGGTCTGAGGTTTGCAGATTTTTAAGCTTTTCCTCTAGGATACTATAAACACACTTGAAAAAGTGACATGCACTACATGTGGGGAAGCATAAGTTATACCTTACACTCCTGAGAGTGAAAAGCAGCTGCTGTAGGCAAATATTTATATGCACCTGAGCAGCTTCTCATTTAAGGACCTCTCCAAGTGAAGTGTGAGGCTTGGCTAAGCACTCTCAACACAAATCCAGCTTTTTTTGCTTTTGACTGGATTTACTTCTCCAGCTGCAGAATAAACTGTTTGGTTATAAATGTTAGCCATTAACTATGGCACTTAGCACAAGGAAGATTGCACTCATATAACAATATAAAAGAGAAACTACTGCACCTCTCCTATGTGGCATCTCCATGAGCCATTAAGAACAGAGGGGAATTCTGCATTTAACCTCAAGGACATGGAGATTGCTTGATTTGTGTCTGAACCTTCACTACCTCTGAACTCCTATTGGTTTATGCCATGTAGTATCAAAATAAATAGACATTGTTCTGCCATAAGAGATTTTGAACTTAGCCTGTTCTAAAAAAAAACCAATTTCAAATTCAGGCAAGCTGTAACCTGAAACAAGATGAAAGCCATATGGCTTTTTACCCTTACTTGGCCAGTTCAGTGTTTTCTGAGTGCCATCTCCCCAGTTAATTAATTTATTTTCTTATAATGTAGGTTTTGACTAATCCTCCCTAGGGAGGATTGTCTAAGTCTGTCAATGTAACTCGTTATGGCCATATTTTATGAACATAAATTGTAAAAATCAACATAAAAAATAAAATCTGAATTTCACAGAACCTTTTTACCTGGCAGATGAGGTGTTTCATCACAAAGATCATATATAGATGCTGCAGTGGAAGACTTCCTATTAACTAGATAAACTGAAAAATAAATCACACAAACCTGGTGCAGCAAATATTGGGACAAAATATTTGCTTCAAAAGACTAGAATACTTAATTACATTCACTATGTAGTTTCCTCCTTTATAAATTTTTTAAAGAAAATATAGCTATATTAAGTTAAAATTAAGAACATTCATTAATTATAAAATGTTTAAATTAAACTACAGAACTTTCCGAGGCTTGTTTTCATTATTACTTTAACAAGCATAGAAAAAAAATTTACCAGTAATTCACAAATATTTTGGCTGACCAGTTTCTCAATTTGTTCTATAATAAGCATGCAGTCAAAAATGTCAGTTCTGCTTGAAAAATACTTTGTTGTTAAGATTGCTTTACACTGACAGATGTGCCAAGAGTAAACTGAAAGGCAAGAGATTGAATTTTGCACAGTATAACTCCAGATTCCTTATGGTTTACCCTGTCTCCCAGGTACAGCTGAGGCCTCTGTGAGAAATCCTGGGTCTGCTCACAAATGATTCAGTTATTCACAAACTTGTCATAAAAACATGTGCTCCAATTACATCTACAAGCTTATATTTCAAATTTAAGACTGACCTATCCAGTGTCTATAATTATCTTATAACTTCAGAAAAAACACTACGTGCTGGAGCATAATGGAAAAAAATGGACACAAAAGATATCTGAATAAGATGAAAGACAAGAGTAAAACATTCCTCCTTTTTGGGTGACATTAAAAATAGTTTACTACAATGCTTTTGTATTTGATAGTATTTTTCTTTATTTCCTGTATGCTCATCAGAATAAGAGGGATCATTTATAAAATTATAACAGCTAGCCAAATAAAAATAATTTGAAAATACCTTAATTTTCAATATAGTAGGAAATTTCTAATAACCAAAATGATTTAAAAGTTCACTAAAACTTCCTTCTTTCAGAAATGTTATTTTAAGATAACGATGATGATTTTTTTATTAGAAGAAGTAACAATGGAAAAAAAAATTCATTTAAAAAATCATTAAATATGTCTACTTACCTGTGCATTTATTATTAAAGAGGAATTGATTAGTCTGTGTTACCGACAGCTTAATAGAACTGTTTCAATAATATATTCATTAAAATACCAATTTAGAAAGTGTAAATGGCCAGATCGAACAATTCAATTTGCTGACCTTGCTAAACTGTACACAGATTTATCACATTAAAAAATAACATAAACATATTGACTAAAATTATTAGAAATCTAAGTCATATTTACTGCAGCAATAACTCTGATTTTGTATTGTAGGTGATCTGTTACCATCATAGATGACTGAGATTGCAGGTTAAAAAACTGAATCAAAAACTCAGTATTCACTGAGATGAATATCCCATAATTTCTCTCCTCTGAAGTATTTCATAAAGCCCCACGGTACTAGTACACAATATGTAAATCAGATTAATATAGGATCACAGCCTCCATGACTGTCAGTACAGTAGTTCCCTGCAGTATTAAAGTCCACAAAACCCGATTTTTAATATGTCATGAACAATGAAGAAAATACAGGTTGCATGCAAAAATAGCTGCACCTTTTGGAAGGACAGCCAACCAGATGCTTTCATTTCTAGGTTGGTGACCGTGGGGATGCAAAAAAAGGGGAGGTGTTAGTCCTGGGACTTTACACCTAGGATTTTCAGTAATAAATGTTGCCTTTAGTGGTACACATTAGGTTTTCAAAAAGTTTTTGCCATGAAAAGCCATGGTTAACTCCTAGTTTAAGTTTTATCGTGCACATGCTTATTTACAAGCCAAACTACCTGTGGTGGGAGGAGGTTTGTATTACAATTGTTTTGTTTGATAATGCCTCTTACCAAAGCAGAATTTTATAAATTGCCTCTGTGAGTAGCACTGTTAGGAAAGGTTTTGCCTTTTTCCTACTGTGCTGAATCCCTTTACAGTATATGAACTTATCTCTGCTTCTCTGGGATGCAGACAAGGTATATCAGGCAGCTCACAGGGTTCCTTCATGGTTGCAAGATCAAGGGCAGAAATCCCTTATTTCCTTTTTGCAAGTCTACGTGCTAAGCAGAAGTATTATTTGGACAGTTTCTGTGTTACATTTTTCTTTGTATGCATAGAGAAGTTTGTCACAGGGTTTGTTTCTACTGGAAGAAAATCATAGCCAAGCTTTTGTGAAGAATGGGGGTGTGAGACCTTGCCCAGAGAGATTACAGCTGCCACTAAAAGAGCAAGTGGTCCATGCTTTAATGTATGTCAAAACTCAAAGGTGAAGTACACTAGTTAGGTTGTCAGCATGCCCTTATCTTCCCTGGCTTTAGTTTTTCTGGTTGTTTGAAGAAAACAATCACAAATTAGAGATGGATTTCTTGGGAAAATTTGGGAAATTAATTACACTAATCTTCTGAGATATGAGAAATAATGATTTTGATACAAGTTTTATGAAAAAGAACTACAAGTTGTTTACCTCAAAGGTACTGGCATGCTTTCAAAATCAAATCAACACGGCACAGGCAGAAACCTATTGGAAGTCAGCTAACATGATTTTGACAAGTTTAGAAGAACTTAATTTTAGTAGATGTTGTGCTAAGCCTTTTGTGTTGCTCAAATGAAAATTACTGCTTTAGCAAAGCCAACATTAGTCCTTATTAGTAAGGATTTATTTGGCAGCATTAGTTAATGCTGCCAAGGTGAATAAAGGTAGCAGAATCAGTGTCTGCTGATTGAAATATCATCTTTTTGTTTATAATACAATTTTTTTTCCTCAACACAAGATTAAGAGAGAAAACTGTGCTGATTACAACTTCTGTTCTATTTATGCATACATGTGCACACCCCATCATTATTGCACCTTGTTTTTTGTTTTTTTGGTTTTTTTTGTGGTTAATGGTATTGTAGCCTGGAACAACTGAAGGAATCAGTTGAGTTGTGCAAATTCCATGTTGTGCAAATTATTATGTTTTTTAATGGAATTAATAGGTGATCAGAGTCTGGGGCTTGGTTGTTTGATTTATACACATATTTTTAAATACAGAATTCATTAAAATAAATGGCAATTTCTGCTAGATCCTGTTACACATTGAACAAGATTTGTTGATTGTAAGAGGTATTGAAATCTAACAAGTCTAGACTATTCATCACATAAAAACTATAGATAAAGGGAGTTGTATGAATCAAACTTAAATAGCTATGCCCCTTTAGAAGACTTCAGAATTGATGGTAATTTTGTTGTAAAGCCATGGTCATTAGGTCAGACTAGCTGACAATAACAATTTCTCTGTCATTAAGTTTATTTCTGTATTGACAACCTTCCTTCATAGGGGATCCTGCAGCATAGGGAAAAGTGAGGAGAAGATGACATTTCAGGCACAGATTGCTATGTGAGCTAAAGCTGAATCCAAGCACCAGGGAATGGATGGAGACTTCCAGTCTACTGAACACTATCTACTCCCTATACACAGGGGTCATATGCTTTGGGTGACCCTCTCTCCCTTAAGGTTGTCTTTTTCATCCACTCAAAGCAGATGATCTTTGTTGACCCGACTCTTCAGAGAGGCTCCATGCAGATATTGCAGCATTCCTGCTCTTTTAGGTTTACAGCACATAAATATATGACAATTTCACACGTATTTGTTTGCAATTTTTTGGTGAAAATGTTTTCAGCTAGGGCAGAGGATGAAGAAATTTTTTCACTTTTCTCCTTCTTAATTTGAGATGTTCAGTTGACCTTGAAAAGTTGTAGCTTCTCCTCTGTGTATTGGGAATAACACTGAGTTCCTAGGATAAGACGGTAATGTCAGAAATTACGGCCTCATAAAACCCTTAATTCTCATCATAAAAATAATATATAAAGTAGAGAACTATGAGGGTGCCTTACATATTGCACTGTCAGGTTTAGGAGCACTACAATAAAATTTACAATGCCTTTTTATTTGATAGTCGGTAAGAAAGAAAGAAAATCTAGCTTAAAAATTGCCATGCTATAAACAAGTGAGCCTTCCTAGGGGTGGAAGAAGGGAAGCAGGGAACTTGAAATTCTGGGCTTTGGGGCTTTTACTACATCTTTAAAACAATGTTGCTAAGAATCCCAGATGTTCACTCCAGGTGAAGTTTTAAATACACAATAGGCTAAAATGTTGAGATTTTGCTCATTGTGAGCCAAATGCTTTTCTTAAAGTATCTGAAGATACAGATAGCACAAATAACTTTAGGACCTTCTGAGAGCACAATCAGAGCACCTAAAGAGCTGTTTCAGGCAGGAGGCAACAGATTAAATCCCATGTGTGTTATGGCCTCAGGGAGTTTTCCCACTAATACCAATGAAGGCAAGTTTTTATTCTGTTTCTCTAGGAAAATTTCATCACCTGTTTTCTGAGCAGTAGTAATCATCTTCTTTGTTACCACTTTGCTTTCTGACTACGATTTTCTTTCATGGCTAAAAGTCTAGCATGCCTCTCTGTACCCAACACACAGAAGATATTGGTTTGTTGCAACTCCCAGCTGTAGGAACTACCTTTCTAACTTGAAAAAGAAAAGGTCATATTTCTTCTTCCAAATAGTGTCTGAAATGATGTTTGCTATAAAATGACAAATATGTCATATATGACACAACAAACAAGTCTAAATATATCCATTTTTCAACTTGAATATCAGAATATAACAGATTTCAGCATATGTATTTTCTAAAAAGAAATCTCACTAAAGATGTTTAGTGTGCAAGATGTTCTATAGAAACACATAAACAGGAGTATAGTATGTAGAATATGGAAAGATATAGAAAGCAAACACAAACACAAATATTCAAGGTCAAAAATAAGAGACATACACAGAGGTGTTTTAAGAATAAATGAGAACAATTTTTCTTTCCAGTTTAGTCACTCATCTTCAACTGACTGTTTAGCCTAGGAGGGACAAGCTTAGTCACGTCACACTTTGCACAGATGCTGGCCACCAGAAACTCCTGAAGGGTTAGCCATCTTGCAGAAGCACTTTTTATTCTGACCTAGCTAGTGGTAGACTTTTATTCTGTGACGCTGTTATGGAATTCAGTGACTAGAAGAAAATATATGTAGAACAGGGACCACATGCTATCTTTAGAATGGAAACTCTGAAATGCTGTATTACCTGAGTGGTTTTGAAAGCTATCATTCATATTTGTTTACTTGCAAAACTGTGGCTCACAGAAATAGCTCTATTTTTTCTTCAGAGATTCAGAGTGCTCTGGTAAGTATTTTCATACACGGTTAGACTTTCATACATCATTATGTGGGCAAAAAGTAAGTCTATCAAAAATTTAAAACAACCAGTTGTTGTTCTGGAAGGCAGCAGATGCTGAACATTTCACAGATGCCTTCCTCCCATTTGTTTGGTTTCACCATTATGTGGAGATAACTGAAACACATTTTCTAAGCCTTGGCAGTGCACTTGATCAGCACTCTGGTGGCAGATGAGTTTCAGTGTAATTGTGTCCAACAGGTGTGAAAGGGCAGAATGGAGCTTTCATTGGAGTGTTTTATGGAAGTCTGCTAATTGCATTCTGCTTCTCCCAACATTCTCACAAGAATCTCACACACTTGTCATCTCTACAAGGTGTGGTAAGGGTTGGCAGATCTACTGGCTGAAGAGATAGTGCCTTTCTTCCATCAGCACAGCCTGACAGATAGTGCACTCATGGTCAAATGGGTTTGTTCCCAAAGCTAGAGGGCTGCTATCAAACTGTGGTGGAGTGTGCACCCTCTTTCTTTACTTATAGCTACCATGTTTGCTTTATTTTTAAAGAAAAAGGTACTAATTACTTCAGGTTGTATTTATTACTCTATGAAGGTTAATTTGTCGCTTTTTTGTAAAGACTAGAATTTCAATAATTCCATTTTACATCTAGTAGGTTAAAAATGGCTTATAGAAAGGATTTAATCAAGAACTTCTGCCTATTCCTGTGAATTACTGGTATGCTATTTGGTTAAAGTTCTTAAGCTTTTAGACTAATTGAAATGTTGGGTTGAATCTTAGAATTAACTACTGATATTTTTAGAAAGTAAATTAAAGCTTTTCTACTTTTCAGTGGATGAGCCTCCTAAATTTCCTTTATGATTTGTTTGCAGTGTCACTTTTAGAGAGAGTTCTTGGCACTGTCAGCCTCCTGAATCTCCTTCACAATATCATTTTAAAGATACATGTGAAAAAAAAAAACAACAGCAAAAGCCCAGACATAATTTTAGGTGACAATATTCTTCCATATAGTTGCTTTTCTGAAGCAGGTGCACAAGTTTACTCTGTAACTCTCAGAGTCATGCAGCATGTTAGGAAACAATATTTAATATCAGCTATTCTCCTGAGGCAGATATTAAAGCCTACTGATTTTCTTTGGTCAAGCACAGTACTAAAATTAACATCTGAAAATTCAAGACATAAAGACAAAAATACATATATTAAGATATAAGCTTCTCAAGGGAAAGGTAATCTCAAAGAAAAGCATCCCTAAATATTGTTAACTGTTCAGCGACAGCAGAAATGCTGAGATATCAGTGCATAGATCTGTAGCCATTCTTCCATCACAAAAAATGAAATCAAAAAAGATTGAAAGAAAATAAAGCATAAACTTATATATTCTTTCCAGCTAAAACAAGAGGGACTGCAGTCAGCAGCAACTGTTGTAAAATAGCTACTTCAAAGAGGTAGCTACTAGATTTGAGAAAATTTAAAAGCCCACATTGCAAAAAGCATGCTCAGAAAATGTATATTTATGATAGTAACTTTCTGTGAAAAGGTCAGATAATTAGGGATCATGAAATGCAAATATAACATTTTTTTACTACTTTTATGTTAGATGTTATGTTAGCCTGCTTTGTCAGCTAGAGAAACTTGAAAATAATCACTTTTTTCTTTGAGTTAATTTACAGGGAAAGGAATAGAAAGACAGCTTGGCACTGAATGAATACTTATGCTTCTTTAGTCCCGTTGAATTATTTTGTTAACATCCTTGTTAAGGATGTTAACAAAATAATTATAAGGTTGTTCTGCAAGGCGAGAAAATAAAATCACTCTCGCTGTATTTTATAAGAAACACACCTTTTTACTTGTTACAAATATCTAGTCTGCATATTTGTAGTCCTAACAAATTCCCTCTGTCTTTCAAAAATAGCCACATTTTGGTCTATGTGATAGATCCACACTGAAATAAATGTGTTAGGTACAAAGAGGGGTAACTGCTCCAGGATGAACACCCTCCTACAGCATCTGAGCTCTGTCCCCTTCACACAACATGATTTCTTCCTCTTGAGGCCTGCAATGAGCACAGATGAACCACAAAGCGTTTCTAGTCTCTTTGCTTTGCCATAAAACAAGGCTTATTTCTCTTCTTTGGCTATCCATGTGAATTTCACACTGCTAGGACCATTACCAGAGAGTATCCCTGTTAGCTCTGCCCCTTTGGACTCCTCTTTAAAACTCAATTCAAGCTTAGAGAGTAGCAAAAAAAAAAAATTTCCAGTCATCCTAGATGGCAACATCCTGCCATATGAAGAAGTTTGATCTAAAATGAAACATACTAGCTTACTGGAAAGAAAGCATAGGCAATGAATTATTCAGAGTTTCTAGTCAACAACCTTTTATATTGTGTTCTATCCCAGGATAAATGGTTCAGACTCAAGTACCATATTTGTCAACAGTAAACTAAATCTGCTGCCCAAATCCCACACTGACAGTGTTAAACTGCTTGTATATTGTTTTGGCTGTCATTTAAGGTAGATAAAGTACAATTCAGATCAGGGCTGTCCCTGTGTTCCTAACTCATCCCCTTGTGTTTTCACTTCTCATGAGCTCAGAAAACTGGCAGTGCCAGAAGAATTACTGGGGCTGAAACAACACCTGGGCACAGGGGATCCCACTGAGAACAAGAGTACTAGTGATGCTGCATGAACTCTGGGTTTCTTTGATTTGTGCATAATTTAAAACATTACTGCAGTCTTTTATTTCAATGAGATTATTTTAGAAATGTAAATCCCTTGGCCGGGGATTGCAGATTGCAAAGAGATGAGTCTATTTCCCTGATGTGATACTTCAGATGAGTCCATTACACTTGAACCAGTTGGAAATTAGATCAGTATTATTGCTACATACACTGATTTTGTGCTTTTCTCTTATTTCTTCGGTGTGTTGAAAACAAAAAAAAAAAATTAATAAGATAATATAAACACTTTAACATTTCTATACAATAGACAATTAATAAGACAATATCAACACTATCAACATTTTCAAATGACCTTGAAAATTCTCTCCCCCAAACATCTTTTAAATATATCAGAGAGTATTTAGAGGTAGCTTTTGGGAACTTTAGTGATGGGGACAGGGGTGCTGTTCCACTATGTTAAAAAAGGATTGAGTTAAAGCAGATCAAGTTGGGACCTTTGATTCAGACTTACAATCCAGAAAAATTGACCCTTACAAGTCTACTAGTAAGTCTTCCAAGTCTTGAAATCAGAAATATTTTTGTAGTCAACCAGGCCAAAATTTTCTTCCAACTGTTTCTGTGGTGTGAATTATTAGAGCTGGAGAGAACTCTGATCTTTTTCTTGTGTGATGGAATCTTATATGCCTTTACCATTCCACAAGGTACTCATTATACTGTCAGTGATTCTTTGTAATGGCTATGTTTCTGCTTCCTTTTCTCAGAAGTGGTTCTATTCTGTAGGTGACTTTGCATTTTGAGAAATGACTTGACTTTTGGAAACACCTCTTTATAGATGTTGAAATTAATCTCAGTTTTTCTGATACAAATTTTGCATCATTCTTCTGAAACACCCCACACAATATTATTATAAAAAGATCCATAAAGAATAAAATGCTCAGATGCATATTCATCTCAAGAATAAAATGTGAAATTAATCTGTTTGAAATGTGAAAAATATCCATGACTATCTATTTAAAAATAATGAAATCAGATTTCTAATAATTAGAATGTGACTATTAGGAAATGCCAGATTTGACTCTGATTTATCCCTATGTAATACGTGTTGCTCTAATTATAGCAGGATTGTACTTGATAAAAATATTTTATAAATATCAGCCAGTCTTCCATGTGCTGGTACCCCATGTCAACAAACACAGAGGCAGCAGATACAGACCAGATGGCCTAACTAGGAATGTGTTGTTTACATAAATTTGTGTGGTTTCATTGTGTGTTGTGAATGTGTAAACCTGGTCCACATTCCTACAAGTGACAGTTGTCAATTTTTGTCTAATTTTTAGTAGCTTGTTTGCACTCTTAGTAGTAGTTTCAGTTTTGAGACCATTATTAACACGATCAGTTACCTCATTGTATGAATACAAATTAGTTTAATTTCCCAAACTTTTCTCCAAACTTGAAAAAGTAGCTTTGCTAAACAAAGCAAATGCTTGTTCTTGATGTATACTACAAGCTCAATATGAAACTAAGTCCTAATCTAGAAGACACAGTGATTTCCTGGTTTAGTTCTTGTCATAGAATCATAATCACAGAAATGCTGAGGCCGGAAGGCACCTCTGGAGACAGTTTAGCCCAATGGTGCTGCTCAAGCTGGGTCAGCTAAAGCAGTTTGTCCAGTATTGTGTCCAGCTGAGTTTTAAATATTCATGGATGGAAACTCCACAAAATTAATTATAACCTGTTTTAGAGTTTGACCACTCTCAAAGTAAAACAGCTGTTTCTTATGTTAAAGTGATTTTTTTTGTATTGCAAATTGTGACCCTTGACATTTGTCTTTTCAATGCACACCACTCAAGAGTCTCAATCCTTATTAATTTTCTCCCATCAGTTATTTATACTTCATATAGTTTATATAAATACATTGGTAAGATTCTCCTGAGCCTTCTCTTGTCTACGATGAAGAGCCCTGCTTCTCTCAGACTCTCATATGACTGATGCTCCAAGGTCTTGATCATTGTGGCCCATTTTGTGGGATTTGCTCCAATATTTTTGTGTATCTCTCTGTCTCTTGTACTGGGGAGACAAGAACTGGACTCAACACTCCAGATAGTTCTCACTAGGTCTGAGGGGAAGGATGACTTCCTTCAGCTTGCTGGCAAAGCTTTTCCTAATGCAGCTAAGTATACTGTGGGTCATCTTTTTTGCAAGACATATTGCTCAGAGTAGCTTGCAGTTCACCAGGGCAGAAGACCCTTTTCTATTAAGCTGTTTTCCAGGCAGTCAGATGCAGTCCAAGCACACAACTTGTGTTTATTTCTTCCCAATCTGTAATCACTGGAACTAGTGAATGAGAGGTTCACTCCAGTAGTTTTTAGAAGATCTCTTCTACTTCTTCTTCTGGATCAGACAGCCAGTAGAAGCACATTCCAACATCACCATGTTGTTGTTCCTGCTTATTTTGATCCATACATTCTCCACTTTTTTTCATATCCAGACCCATAATGTGCTATGACTTACAGGGATAGAAATTTCCTAAATGACTTCTTGTTTACCTGGACACTTTGTGCAGTCTCTAGACACTTCTGCCATTTAATTGTATGGGAGTAGGACAAGCTTTTATTTAATAGTTGGGTCATTAATCAGAAAAGGAAAGTACCATTTCAAACTGTAAAGAATCCCAGTAGTCATCAGTCAGATTAGAGGTTTCTTAACTGCTTTAAGCAGTGGTATCATATCTTCTGTTTGGTGTGCATGAACATTTGGAGGAGAGTTGATTGTTTTAACTGTTTTAGTCTGTGTCAGTGAGACATAATGCAGTAATAGATCCTGCTGGTTATTTGTGTTTCTTGTCTTTGTTCCTATTTTATCATTTAAATCAAGTTATTTTGTCTACCTGCAATTTGTGAGCTTTAACTAATTGGCATGAGGTTACCTTTGTGTGACCTGTAAGATATTTTATCAGTAACATATTTGCACTTTGTGCATTCAATTACAATATCTGGATTTTAGGTAACCATAATTAGCATTATATACTAATGATAAGGTTGCAAGTTAAAAGGAGATACACAACTGCATTCTAAAACTACATGATTAATTAGAGAGTTTAAAATAAAATCCAATTTACATTTTGGCAAAACAGGACACAGTATAATATCTCCATGTCAAGGGAATATTCGTTATTAGTAATTAACAAAAATTAAATGTGCCTCACTTGCAGGCTTCAAAATAAGAACTAAAATGAGGCACAATTGTAAACAATTTCATGCATCCAGCAAGAACAATAATCTCTTGTAGGTAAGAGCTTGATTGGGCTGGGAAACGGTTGTACTCTCTTCTAGCAGCTGCCCTTATTGTATTACCAGGAGTCATTTTGTAAAATGGTTTTGTAGCTCCAAGAAATATTTTACACATCCACTGCAACAAACAGGCAAAGAGGATATCATGCATCTAAGGCAGTTTCTGAAAACTTGTAAACTTTTACTGACATATGGGTGAGAATCCCTTTATCCTTGCCTTACAATGAGCTGATCCAGTGATGATTTAGAGTAATACCTAGATTGCCTAGCCTGGCTGCTCCAGCTTGGTGTAAAACAGTGTCAAAATAAAGGACACAGTAATTTAGCAATTCAGAGATGCTATGTAGAATCCTGTGCGGCAGGCATTCCCCCACAACACAGGATTCCACACAGCATCTCTGAATTGAAGGTGAGGTTGCTCCAAGATACGAATGCTTATGGCTAAGGCTTTGTACACATTGTTTTTTGTCTGAAGCACAGCATTTGAGATGGTGATACTTAGTGGTTGCCTGCGGGCTTTCCAGTACTTCATGTTCTCTGGAGAATTGTCCTAAAAGTTCTTCTCTTTGCACAGAACACAAACATCTTAGCCTGTCCCCTGACGTTTTCATTTTACATATCCACCAAAGTGGATAGTCTAAATCTTTCCCTTTGGCAACAAGAATTGCCTTTGGCTCCACAGCTGAGTGCTTGAGTGATGTGAGAAAGTGGGTATTTTTGAGAAGTTTCCCCCTTGACATAAGTGAAAGTGCAAAGGAAAGAATGAGGACAGCACTTATTCTTGCATGGGCAGGGGTTACTCATGTTCTACAGGAGCAACTAGACCGACCCTATTGCTCTCTGCTGCCTGACATTAGAATAGAATAATAGAATAATGCATCTGACATATGCACTGACCATGCTGAAACTGGGCCTCTTTGCCAAGAAGAGTTAGAGGTCCATCAGGTAGAAACAGCACAGGAGATGTGGAGGCCAAATCTCCAAAATAACCAAAGTATTCTAAGGAAAGAGGGCCATAATGAGATCAGAATATATGTAGCTGCCTTAGGTGATTTATGTGGGACAATTTTGCTGTCAGGGTGACCACAACAGTAAAAGATTCCTGCATTCATCCCCTGGACTTCTGTACCCAGCCTCAAACTATCTCAAATTTGATGCCATAGTAGGTCATCTTTATCTTATTCTTTACCTCAAAGAATGAGGCAATGGTTTTCTGGTGACGTAGTTGAAATAAACAGCATTTTGTGATATTGACCCTTATCAGAGCCTTCCTCTGAAGAAGGAAAAGCCTGAAAGGTAAATGAGAGAAGGAATTTGAAAGGAAAAAAAAAAAAATGCAGGGTGGGTGTAAGAAAGAAGATAAAGGAATGACATAGACAACCCGGTCATCAATCAAGTTGTTGTGGTCTAATTCTGGCATCGGTAAGTATTGCCTGAGGCAGGCAGTTGTCTAATTCTTTGCTTTCTCTATCTACATTTATTTGTTAGTGCTCTTAATTGATGCTAGATGTTACTGTTCCTTCACATCAACCTGCTACAACTTTGTAGCTTTGTTACAAAAAGCCTGCAGCTTCTCTCTCTTTCCTCATAATCATTATTGAGATGTATCTACCATTGTGGTTGAAAGAGGAAAAACTTTTGTGTTGGATGGAAGAGGGCTGGAAGAGTGAAGGGATGTTTAATGCAAGCAGGAGCCTGAAGTGGCTATAGGAGGTTCAAGGTGAAGGCTCAAGGTGCAGAACATCAGCAGTAGAATAAAAAGGAAAACCCAGGAGGAGACATTCTCCTCTCCCAGGAGAGACTTTTATTTTTATGGAACCCATAGAAAGGAAAAAACCAAAATTAAAAGTGCAGAAAAAAGGAGAATGGCAAAGATAAAAACAACCCAGGAAAATGGAACAGGAGAATCAGGCAAAGATGAATTTTAAAAAACGGATCTAAAGTGAAGAAAAGCACAGAATTTTGCAATTCCTTTGTAGTGATTTGGATTTATTGAGCAGGAGGTCTAAATCTATGGACAGCGTTCTGGCTAACAACAACAAAATATTTTATGTAGTTCTTGACCTTGTAAGACAGTTTTTAGCCACATGAAGAAGCATGACCCCAGCTCTGAAGAAGCATGATCACAGCTCTTTAGCACAAGAAATAGAGACTGCAGTCCCATGAGCTGCAGTCTCATGAGTTTCCCCATACAGTTAAACAATATAGTTCCATGTGGCACAGGAAGAAATCTACTTACAAACTAGCCTGCCCCATTCCCTGGAACATATTTTTTGCTTCTGTCACATAAGTATTCCTCAGTCAGTAAGTTTTCAATCATATTGGTCATTTAAGATACTGATTAATCCAGGAAGAGATCACCTTTGAAATATTTATAACAGTGTTGATGTGCTGACTTCCTTTTCTTCTTATGACAGAAGAGTTCTTCAGAATCACTTATTATCTCAGTGCTATTTCCAGAAATTAGAAATTAACTTCAAGGCTCCAAAATGTACTTGTGTGTCAAAGAGGATTTTTATTCAGCGCATGTCTGACCACACTCAGAATATGAAGAGGAGCTATGAAGTAGCTTATTCAGTCACTGATCAAGTAGTTTTCCATTTGCATTTTGGAAACCTCAGTCTAAATGCCAATATCACTAGGCTGCAGGTATTTTAAGGCTTTTCTTAAAATTAATGATTTTAAAAGTTCATGCAAAATAAGGTCATACCTTAAAAATCAGCAAAAATCTTCTAAAAGGTTTTCCAAAACTAAACCTCAAAAAATAAAAAAGAAAATATATTGAGAACCATTTCACCTTGACCTAAATTACTTTGTGGGATTTTAGGGTTAAAGCAGAGAGAGTGAGAGAAGAAGAAAAGAAAAAAAAAAAAAAAACAAACCAAACCAAAACAGGGTAACCTTCAGAAGACATTCAGCAGAACCTGACAAAGTTTTGATTGAAGAAAGATTGATTCTCTAAAGTTTGAATGGTCAGACATGCACTGAATTTGCTGAGGTTCATTGCTAAATCCTAGAAAGTATTTTCATCCCTTCTATCCTAATGAGCTTATTAGTAAAAGGCTGAAAGGATCACAGGTTGTCTATCAAATAAGATTGTCAGTCACACACTGTTAGCAACTCTGCTGTGATTTATACACCATGATTACAAAAGAGAGAGAGGTATGAAGAAATGAACCTTATTGTGTCCTGTGACCAGTGCAGTGGCACAAAGTACAATGTACAGCATTGTGCTTAGGGAATGGGAAGGTGCATGTTCTGGATGAGGAAGCCATAGAAAATTAGATAGAACGGTACCTTTCCCCTCTTGTTTCCTCCAGTGATAATTATATTGCATAGAAGAAATTGAATTACCTGCAGCAGTAATAGTTATGGGTGAAAAATATGCTATTATACATGATTTAAAAGTGGGGGATACAGTCAACATGGGAAGGGGAAAGCTCAAACTCAGCTCAGCTGGGCTAGAAACAGGCTTTTTCTACACTCCCTGTACTCAATGTACCTAGACACAACTGACTGTCAATGCAGTTCTATGTCCAACAGAGACCTTTCTTTGACATTTTTGATTGAAATTTTATGTAGCAACAGGAAATATTGATAACTTATACAAGAATATAATTTAGGGGGAGAAAATTGGGATGATTTGTTTATTACTGAAATATTTTCAAATTGTTAAAAAAGCAGGGTGATTTTAATAAAGTGCTTCTCAATGAGACTTGCATCTAAAGGGAATGAAAATAGAGCTTGCAAAAATCACAGTTAAATTACCAACTAAAGATCCAGGTTGGGCTGAGCTTAGCAGAGCTGAGAGCCGTACACACAAGTATCACATTAGTTAGGGTTGTTGGATAGCCCCAGAAAAGTCTTTGGGGCACAAAATTAACTTAAATCAAAACAATCTCTTCCAGTTTCTCCTGACAGATGTTGCTTTCTCTCCCACTCAGTAAGGGCTCCTCTCTTTCCTTGAGATAACCAAACAGCTCTGTCAATGGTTCCCTGTTCACCATTCCTCTTCTCTTGTGGCCTGGCTGATTCCTTTTGATAAGGATTGCATTGTAATTTAGCAATTGCAGTTGTACTTGAGATTTTTGCTACACAATGAGAGTATGCATCAGTGGAAGCCTTTGGGAGTGACTCAGCTGGCACCTTGGTTAATATAAATCTCTGCATAGGCTTTGATAGAGAACAGTCTGTGCTCATCATTTGTGCGGCTGTCCCATCATGATACTACTGACAAAAAAATTCAAATCCAGCCAATAATCTTGTTACTAGAGTTTTTAAAGTAGATAGTCACTTCAATGAAAGCTGTGTGCATTTCAATTGTTCAGAGAGAAAATTATGTGAGGCAGAAAATTTCAAATCATCATAGGAAGTCTGTATGCTTCACCAACATTCTAAGGAAAACAAGGCAAATAGGAAGAGAGAATAGAGGTTTTTTTTGTGATCTACCTGCTCTGCTGTCCTCTACCACTACCTACTTAAGCACGATCATTTTTTTTTCTTTAAACTATCCTCCTAGCTATTTTAAAATTGCAGAAAGAGGAACCTTATCTTCTCTCCTTAAGAAAAATAAAAGAACCAGATTAAAAAATTTGGACAATCAAGAAACCATCTACTTCTGGGAAAAAACTGTAAAAACTAACAGAGTACATTACATTTCTGAGAAGCTCTTCAGACACATTCACCAAGTATTCCTATTCAGTATCTGCTGCATAATAAAAAAGCTACCAGTTTGTTGTATATGATGGAACAGAATGGGTTCATGAGAACCCTGGCTGAAATAGAAAATTTATATCAAGAAATTCCAAGTGGATGAAAAATACTTCAAGATAGAATTTAATGTGTATTTAAAATGTTTTGATGAGATGAACAGAGAATGCTTCAGGCCATGCAAAAACATATCGTTAGGAGCTCCTGTTTTACATATCAAATATGTGTTTTATGCTGTGCTATCCTGCTGTCAAGACAAATGGTCATTACTTGTTATTTGTCTCCATATATCTCTTACTAAGAGGTTTTTTTGTTTTGTTTTCTTGTGTTGATAAGCACGGAACATTTATCACAGTCGGGGCTTCATGGTTCAGCTCTTCCTTTTTAAATGAAAAGGAGAGAAGAGCATACATTATGGGAGTGCAAAATTGTATAACCTTGTCTTAGAAAGCTAGGCATTTAAAATCTGCTCCAGGAGTACCACTTATGTAGATAAAGCACATAGACTTAGTAGAGATCAAAACAGTTAACAGAGAATTAAAAATACTTCACAGTGTACCATCTTGCCAAGCTATGCATATCAAATAAATGTCTTCATTAAAGCTATAATTAATGATTATTCTTATCTTTATACTGGTGGCATAAAAGCCACTATGTCTGACCCAGATCCACTGTACCCAGTATTTGAAAACAGGACACATTTACAAATTAAGATTTGAACAGAGCAGCCAAACATATGCTAAAGGCAGGAATAAGGCACAAGACAGGTCAGGATTTACAAAACACAAAAACGTAAATTGGTTAACTAATTGGTGTGTTGTCAAAATGTTGAGATAAGGTTTATCAGGCCACATGACATGGCCTTTATGCATTACTGTAAAAATGAGATATTATCTGCTTGAAGTCTGTAGTTTCATTAGTGATATCTACTTACAGATTACTTCTGAATTGAAGATTCCATAATGAAATTTTTGGAAAATGTATTTTAAGTTAAAAGGACATATTGACAAATCAGTGCTGTATTTATAACAACATCAACCTTTTTTAATTAAGAAGTCTAAAAGACTTCTTGCTTTCATTTCAAATTCATTTGGGAACATGCTATTTTAAACATTCCATTTTATCATGGGAAACACAACACAGAACTTAAGGAGTAGGCAGATAATTTTTCCTGTTAGTCCCTAAAAGATATTCTTGAAAGTGAGACTTGCATTCCTAACCCTTCACCCATTTAGGTCCCAGCTCATTTTATTCTCAGAACATTGTTTGTCTATGTTCTCCATTGTTTTGGGTGATTTTTGTTCTGCAACATTTTGTTTGTTTTTCTTGTGTTATCTATTCTTTGATAGAATTTTTCACCTCCTCTCATTTCTGATTATTGGCATATATAAATGATGTAGATTTTTACCGTGCTGAATGCTTGCATTTCACATTGTCCCCAATGAGATTTGATGACCGAGAGTTCTGCAAATGAACACATTTGTGACCTTTGCCTCAAAATCTACACCCAAGGGAATCCTGCTGCTATTCATTTCCCTTTCTAGAAACTGCATTAAGAGACTTCTTTTACAAATAATTGAAGCTTCTTGCCTTTTAGTTTGACTCTGTTGAAGTTCTTGAATCACCATGAGCACATAGGGAGCATTGCTATATAAATCAAATAATAATAATATGTATAAAGAAAAATCACAAAGGGGAAGAAAAAGTCTCATGCTGTTAAAAACAAATTATATTTAGATATTGAGAAGACCTCCCATGGTTTAAGAATGAGTTATAGTATTAACAGAAAATATATCATTCAAACACATTTCATTTATTTGACATGATAACAGAAAGATTCAAGTGTCTGTGGAACCCAGACTTTGATTGTTTCAATTCACATTAATTTCTAAGAGGAAATGTTTAAAGAAATTGTGTATAAGAAAACAATTCATGTAATAGTATTTAGTATAGCATGTCCCAGTTGAATGCTTTTTTTTCCTTTGACATCTGTTATCTAATATCGCTTCTGCCTTTGTAGAGTGACCAATATTACTTTTTCAAGGTCCTTGAGCATACACTTAGCTGTAAACATATATCTGGGCATATGTTGCTTAATTAGTTCAAAAATATTTGCTCCTAAGAAGGATTAAATATTTGAATTATGCCGCATATACAACTGATCCATGTGCAATTGTATAAAAGATGCTTGTCTGGGAGTACAGCTAGGAAGAGGTAAAACTGGCTGGATGAGAGATTCCCCAAGAGACACTGAAACAGCTGCCACAAGCATATGCTCCTCTACATGCAGACCAAGTCATGGTGACTATTCCTTCCACTTTGTGAAGAAATGAGGCTGTAGATTTGTTAACTGGATTTCCACTCGTGGTGTTATAGAATTTCTTGGCTGAGAGATCTTCAAGAGTCACTTCAGGATTAAAAGTATGGTAAATTGCCAATATATTGCACTGAAATAAGAGACTGGTGTTTTATCATATATATATATATATATATATATATATATATATTAAATTAAGCTTTTGACACTGACAATCAAGTTTTCAGACCTACTGCTTAAAATACATATTGAGGTTTTCAGACCTACTACTTAAAATACACATTGAGGAAAATTTCTGACCATGAAACAGTATAATCAAGATAGAGTAAACAAACAGAAATGAGAGCAGAAATAGATGCACATGAAAACTAATGTTCACACAGGGGTAGGTGCCATGCCGATTAGGGAGATTTCCCTGTTCCAATCCCTTGCCTAATTTATTTTTTAATATGAGACAGATTCCTATGTCCACCTGAAGATTCTAGTCTTTTGAGATATCTCTTCAGATACAATTCTTACAGTGAAATGAGTGAGTTGTTTTCTGTTAATATCAAAAATACTATCTTCAATCAGAGAGTACCTGTTAGCACAAAGTTCCTTCTCATAGGAAAATCTCTAAGACATTATTTATGGGGAAACAATTTCACTTGCTGCCTACACCTGCAGAACTCTTCAAGGGCTTGAACACTGCAATAAGGAGAGCAGTATTTCTATGTAATTCAGTGCATATTCTCTTTTAAGTGTCCTAGAGAAGATGCACAACTGGAGTTTTGAAGGAGACAAAGTGTTTGCTTCTACTGTTAAAATTCATGCATGAACATGTATTGACTCCTTATGGTGGGGTTTTCAATAAAGAGAGGGAATCTCATTGACTGGATTTGCTCATAGTTTGTTTTCATATTGTTGTAAAACAGTGGAGTATCATGCCATTAGAGAATATGCAGAAGTCTTACCCAGTATTTCAGTTTGGTGTTTGGTGCACTGAGGATGAATATCAGCAAGATCAGTCATAGTAACTGAACAGGTTTCATGAGATTAAAATGTTATTTTCTCTGAACAATATACAAAAACCTTGCTAAATAAGGTTGGAAACCACTTTATCTTGGCTTTCAAAACAAATAGAATGCTGAGTACTGTCTGTGGCACACTGACCAGTACGCATTGCATTTTCTTATAGCAGGATCGTTTGAACAAATATATCTATTTGGGGGAAACAGCCCTTGTTCTGACAGAGCACTGTGGTATGTTAGAACAGTACTTTTCTTATGCTCTATCAAAGATTTGGATGCAGCTTACTTGTCTTTGAGCACAGGGTCTATAGACTTTTTTAGCTAACACACAGCTGGCTGTAGATCATTGATTTTGTCCTTGACAAATTTTAAATGAATTTCAGGATGAAAAGTTTACTAGTTTTCATTACAAATGCATTTCCCATCTTCTACTGTGCAGAGCTGGTGAATGCAGAGCTGAAATTGGACTAATGTATCTAGTAGTGTATAACATTTCTTCTCTGTTTTGTTTGTTTGTGTTTTGTTGGGCTTGGGTTTTTTCAGAATGGCAGCTGTTTTGCATTGAAATAGGAGCTTCCTGTCATCTGTTTGTTATGATCTAGATTCTCCTCTCAACTGTAGTTCAAACAAAAGTGAACATCACTGAATGCAATAAAAACACAAATAGATTTTATGGCATTGAAAACTGTAGTCTGTATTTCTTCCTTTCACTAAGACTGATTACCAGCTTCAGAACTTAGTAGTTCTGGAAAGGTCAAATGAAACATGGAAGGGGAACCAAGGTAATGAGAATGGGAGAAAGATGAGAAAGGCAGAAAGAGATAATGTGATTTATTCACCTTCAGTTTTTGTGAAGTTTATGAGGAAAGAGAAAAAAAAGCAAGAGAATGCTGTAAAAGAAATCAGCAGTAACTCAGTAGTTATAGAGAAAAGACTTTCTAAAGGCATACCTCAGCTCCTAAAGATGTCTGTTTTGGCTTGATATCATATGATAGGTCAATCATAATAAGTCTTTTCATCTTCAGAAGCCTTAACTGTTGTGACAGTAAATGTTTGTGGGCTTTGTTAAGACTGGACTCAGATGAACAAAAATGTTGCTGTTATGAATATCTAGTGTTCTCTAATGTTACTTCAACACAATAGACCAGTTCCACCATAGGGCTTTGTGTTATCTCTGGTTCACTACTAAGAAATTAGGTCACACTATTAAAAATAACCATCTGCCCAGTGGGGATCTGTCTATAGGACCAGCTCTTTACATCAAAGAGCTTTATTCCTTGTCACATTTGGATTTTGTACTGCTAAAGAAATATGTCAGGAAAACAGCATTTTGAGGAATTTGCAAGATGTTTAATACATGGTTATTCTCATAAAGCATTTAATAATTTAGGGATGGTGGCTGAATAATCTGTTGTTTTATAAAGAAATAAAATCATGAAGAGCGCTTTATTGAACAAACAGGATTGGTAACATATTCAAGGCTGCAAAGGTAATCTGAGGATTTGTGTTTAACAGAATTGAATTTCAAGGAAAACCAAGGTTATGCCCATCCTTATATTCCTTCCTCCCCTCTCTTTTCTTTTTAATGAGATTGAAGTCTCTGTGATACAAATAAAATCATAATCTGCTAGCAGAGTTTGTTTTTCATTGACACATGAGTGAATTCTTGCCTTTCCCTCTTTTAGCTATGTGAGTTGACAGTTTAAACAATCCTCCAGGACAGGGCAACCAAAAAAGGCTTAACTTTCACTTCATAAGATTTAATATCAATAATAGCTTTAAGGTATGTAGCAGGTAGAGAAATTTTACCTAAGTGTTGATGTTACAGCTTAATGTGTTGGTGAAGTTGGTGAAATGGATGTCATTGATCACCATATTTTCACTGAAAAGAAAACAAAAAACGCTGTGTGGAGGGAAAAGAACGCTTCTTTTTTTTCTCCAAAGAGGACATCTTTCCTTTACTTCACTGTCTTTGTTGTGGCGAGTACTGACAATTAGTTTGCTGGCTGAGATAAGACTGGCTGCAGCATAAAGCATCTGGTTACTACAGACTCCAGGAAAAAAATGGGTTAGCAACTAAATGATGTGGCAGCCTGGAAGAGAAGCCTACTATTTTGTTAATATTGTGGCAGAAATTTCGCACTATATGAAGTCTTTTTCTCAATTGACTAAAAAAAGTTCAAAAATGCTGAAAAACTTTGCATATTGTAAGACTGGTTCAAAATGCCATAAAGTTAATAGATATCTCTATTTGGATCTTTGGAGGGTAAGATACTGACTGATGTCAGGATCTGAAATACTGCCCAGTGTCTTGTTTCAGCAGTCCATCTCCATTCACCAAAGCATTCAATCATGTACTTAGCCCTGGAATGAAATGTGATTTTTATGTGCCTAAGTACCTGGATAAACAGAGATGAAAAGTAGAAATACACGTAGTAGTTATTGTCTGGTGTCTGTTGATTAATCTGATACTACAGACCAGTTGTTAGTGAATTATTAATATTCTCTGGGAAGAATGATTTTCTCTGTTGTATATCAGAGGAGATGGGCATGGTGCATATCCACTTGAAGCCATCAGAGATTATTAATATATAAAAGATATGTTTTACTGAATTGCTTGGAAAAAATGTGATACACACAATTTCTAGTTCACTGCTATTTGATTGCAATGTGTTAATGTGTTTTTCAGGTTTTAAATTGAAGCATGGCAGCTTTTCCAAAAACCGTGTGTGATAAGGTCAGAAACACTGGGAAAAGCTTCTGTCATTGCAGTATCTTCTATATTTTCTTCAGACAGAGAGTTTCAAGCATTTGGGTAGTTTTTTACCTCCTGGGGATCACAAAAGGTTTGATTCATGCAAGCTAGTAAGGTACCAAGAGCACCTTGGAGAAAAAAGATTTATGTAAGAGCAAAGCAGCAATAATGGTAATTTATTGTAGGCAGATTCTTTTTGAATGCAACAGTAACAGAGGGAGGGAAAAGGCCACATCAAGATTTTGGTTCACTCACAAAATCACCATGAATACCTACAGTCCCCAGATGTTTCATTTAAGGCTAGTTCATTTCCTTGTCTTTCTAAGACAAGCAGAGGAAAAGCAGACGAAAATCTATTAGCTCTTTTGTTAATTTTAAGATACAATCTATTATTTACTTTTACTAAATTTATTAAACTTAGCCATGCCACATGTTCACAAACAGACTCATGACAAAGTCAGCGCTAAACTTTCAAAAATAATATAAACTAGGTCTTACCATGAGGATAGGCTCAGTAAAGTGAGATATATTATTAAAAACAACAAAAAAACCCCAAAACAAACAAACAAAAAACAGAAAAAACCCAGAAAAACAACCCAAAACCCATGGTTTTGGAACTTTTAAAGAATTTTCAAGAAATTTATTCACTTTATCCAAGCCTATTCCACTCCCACTCCCTGAAATCCAAGATTATTATGAAAGAATTTTTTTCAGGAACTTGTATTCTTAAAAAAGGAATTCTCTTTAATTTTCATAGCAAAATTGTAGGATTTTTGAACACTACAGAGTCCATTTTGAAGTTAGGCATGAACAAACATGTTTTACAAAATCTTCCCTTGCAAATCAGGCTCTCAACAAAATGACAATTCTCATACAAAGGTTTTCATTCCTAGAAAATTTTACTAATTTTTTTAAAAAAACCTAGGACCTAAAACCAGACCTATTTAAACAACTATCTGCAAAGGACTGATATTTCAACTGAAATGTTATTTTTTTTTTTCTCAGCAGCATTTTCCACAAGGAATATTAACATATGAATATCTTTTATGTGAACTAATCGGAGCAAAAAACCTTTGCTACTAAAAGTGGCAGCTTTCTAAAAATAAAGTTTTCATGTAGCTGAGGCATGACCTATAATTAGGGATGAAACATGCTCTGTGGTTCAGAGACGGCCTCGTATCGGCCACCTCCAAGCCTCCCTGCTGTGGGTGCCCAGAGCCTGCTCAGTGGGGGCTCAGTGGGAAACACCAATTTTGCTTGTTGCTGTGCTGGGGCAAAAGATGCAGTAAAGAGTAGAGACAGCCAGCCCAGACACGGACCAGCACAGATCAGAGAGAAGTCCACAGAGCTGAAATCTGGTCTGCTATTTATTACTATTTATGTACACTCAGATGAAAGAGTTCAGTCCTTCAAAGAGAAGAGAGCAGCGAGGGATATGAAATATGGTACTGGTGTTGCTAATGATACCAGACTGTTCAGCCAGTGGCTGTTAGGGTGCTGAGATACTTCATTATCCCTTCTATCATCATTCTTACAAGGGGCAGAGAAAAATGTTGTTGACCTGTAACTTATACTAACTTGCTTTGGATAGATTAATGTTTTTCTTTTTAATTAGGTAGATACAAACAAAAAATCACTCAGTGTTTATATATCCACTTAGCAATGGAAAGTCAGCAATGAGCTGCATCAATACTTCAGTCTCCAAAAGGTCATTTATATTTCCAGATGCTAGACTACAATAGGCAGATACGTGAATTAAGAGACAAAGCTGGAGTCTAGACATTTGTATACATAGAACTGGGATGCTGAGACTTGGCAAGCCTAGGTTATGCTGAATACATTCAAGGTGCCTGTTCCATTTGTATGCAACTGGAAGGACCCGTGGGACCTTCACTGGCACTAATTACATGACAAAATATAAGATCAAATACATGAATCATTGCCAAAGTTGTCAAATGCTTCAGGACTGACCTTTCTGATCCTAAATTGAATGGGAGCATTAATTGGTATGAGTTCAGTAAATGCAGCAGCAAGGACTCCATTTGAAAACAGAAATATAGCATACAATATTTCTGCAGTAAGTATGTATAGCAAAAAATATTGGAGTGTACACAGAGCTGTCTTAGCAGTTTTGAAAATGTAAGAGTTATGTCTATGCTGCTTTGATTTCATTTACTGTATTCCTATGCAGATAAAATGGCATAACTCTATTCATTATTAAAGAGCTGGAGAAGCTTTTATTACTATCTCATTTAGAACTCAGAGATAAAATTTCAAAGTCCTATTTCAAGCAAATGTGGTGTATTTTAGACTGATCAAAACCTCCAAGATGCTTCACAAGATTAACTTGTATGGTATAAAAGCTGCACTGATAGCACAGTGCAGAACTCACTTCTTTTGAATGCTGCCATTTCTTGACTGCAAAGTGATCAAACAGCATCTTCCACTCATTGACTAGAGCACAAAGTGAAAGCACCAGAGCCTGTTAAAACTGCCAAAACTCCCCAAAAACTGTATATATGAAGTATTATAAATAGTGAGATGCATTAAATGCCAGTTTAGACAGCCAACACTACTGTCTATCTTAGTTTAATAAAAAAGGCCATAGGCAATTAAGATCTCTGTCTAGCTGCTTATCAAAATCCTGATATCCCTAATTGCTGGTCCTGATTAAGCTTTAACCAAGAGATAAAATTTTGGTCACGCCTACCTGAACAGCATGAATTTCAGGAACAGAGTATGTCCTTTAAATGTAACAACAACAGAAACAGTCACCTTATTCTTTCAATCAGTGAGATTAGCCTTACAAAGGGCCCAGCCTCTCCTTCTGGAAGATGAAAGTGAGAGTTTGAGAGGCAACAGTGAGGGGAGTCCATGATAAACAGGAAAAAAAGAGATGCTGAAATGGATGAAATGGGAGCAAGCATAGGGCAGCAGAGAAAAGTGAAGCTGCATTCCAAGTCTGTTGTGTCCAAGTTAAATTGCCTGGAGATAGAGATCTCATGAAATGCATCCTTGGCTGCACCATTATTTGGCTTCTTGTTACAAACCAGCATTGCCAAGAGACATTAAGCAGTGATGTTTGAAAACACTTTGCAGGTGCCAGGTTGTACTTTCCTCTGTGTTAATGAGAATTTGATCATCTACTGTAGATATAACATACAGAGGAGGAGGAGCAGAGTCTGTGAATCAGCCATTTTTGTACCAAGGGTGGATCACTGGCAGAATAACAATAGGATCTCTCTGCATCTTAATAAAAAAAAAAAATTAATTCACTGAATATTGTGCCAATCCATTAAAAACTGGTACTTGTACAATCTTATTGAGATATCTGGTCACTTTACCTTGGACAATGATGAGAAAGGCCTGGAATCTGGACAAATCTGAGATCAATCATTTCTACTGTTTAGCTGTTTCTTTATCAGAGAACTATCTGGTTGGTAGATAATCTAAATATATGTTAGAGTAGAAGCCATAGCTTCGTGAATTAATTTTTCTCTTAGAATGCTTTTCTTCATTCATTTTTTTACCATTCTGCATGGGAGAAAAACAATGCTCAGTTCATTTCCAGAATCAAAAGGACTCTGTCTTTCCCTTGAGTTATTCCACCTCCTTTCCTTTCCTCATGCTTGTTTTTACCCCTCCATTCGCCTACAGCACACACAAAAACCCTTTATGCTTGTGAGCTGCACATTAACCCAAAAGGTTAATGAGCATAGGGCTCAGGTGCAGTCCCTATTCTTGCAGCAATACTAATACTGTGGTCATAGGTTTGGAATGGCATTCTGGAAAATTAGTTCTTTTGTGATCTCTGCACTGAGAGTGGCTCTGCTGTTTTTTCTGCTCCCTAACAGCGTTTTTATGCTGAGCTTCCTGTCTGCATGAGAACATGTTTTTTGCCCATTCCATTACCTGTTCCCTGCAAGCATAACAAAATTATTTGTGTGATCAACTGTTGTGTTGTGTCTGTATAAGTTGGACTGTTCTGTTCCTCTCTATCATGTCATGGTTCTGCCCTGGTTCTCACTTCCCTCCCTTGTGCTGCCAGTTATCCCAACTCCTCCCCAGTTGCCTTGGAGATTAATGTACCCTTTCTCAAATCCCTCCCCAGTGCCCTGTCCGTCACTTGGCGCTCCCACCCTTCTCTCTAGAACTCTCTAGAAACTTCCAGCTAGAGCGTCAAGTGATTGGCTCAGGGGCCGGGGCCCCACCCTCAAGTTATCCCCATTGGGGTATTCCCTAAGTCAATCTTTTGTATCCCACTCCCCTCTGAAACCCTATTCGTCCAAGGACTGACTCCTCCCCTGTGTCCCTCCCTCCTTATAAGCTGCTGCAAACCCTCCCCTATCCTCTTCAGTTGTTGGTTGCCCTGGAGCCCAATAAACCTGGATTCACCACAGCTGGAGCACGCTCTCTTATTTCTGCTGACTGTAGCCATAAGCCAAGCCACGTTGTACCACAAGGCAGTGCTGCTGTCACAGCACAGAGTGTTTGCCTTAGGTGCTGGCCCGAACCACGGAAATCAGGATAGTGCCCCACTGCTGCTAGCGGTGCTGGATAGCTGGCTGGGACGTCTAAGAAAGACAATCAGTCTTTCTCCAGCTGGACTGCTTCAGTTCTTGGCTCCCAACATGGGGCCTGAGGGCATCTCCAGACCCTGTGGACGAGGCTGTCAGTTTCATTGGCCATCAAACTACCTCTGGAAGAGTCGACACCTTTTTGGTGGGTGGCGCTCTGGGGGATCGGGAATGGCAGCTCCTCACACATAAGGAATCATTCCCCCAGCAGAAACTATCGTTCCCAGATTTCTTTTGGCCCTTGCTGGATTGTAAGTATTTCTCCCTTTCTCTCTCTGTCTTTCTATTTTGTCTATCCCCCGGCCCCACACGGCACTCTCTTCTGCCATTTTTCGCATGCGCGGTTTCGCAGCTGCAGCATGTTCTCTTCCTGCCTCTCCCCTGCCTGGCGGGTTGGCGCTGGCTCGATTTTTGGGCTCTCTCACTTTTCGGCATGGGGTGGCTTTCCGTGTCAGCGGCTCCCGCCGCTGCTTTCGCCGTGGGTGGCTCCCACCGCCGCAGTGGACCACCGTCACAAGTGGCTCCAAGCTCCCGCGTGGTGACCACGTGGCACAGGGGGGCCGGCAGCCACCGTCTGCCATTTTAAGAGCCGCACGGCGAGGTGCTGGGGAGCCTGCAGCTGCTGTTTGCCTTTTTCCGCGCGGTGTGCCAGGGGGGCTCACTTTGCTGCGCAGCTTTCTCCTTTTTCTGACAGGGGCTGGTGTAGGGCTCTTTGTTCTTTTCTTTAAAGTTTTTCTGGGGTGGTGGGCGGACTGAGTCGCACCACATAATATTTTCATAATAGGTACTGGCTTTTCTGTGGCTCAGAAGAGAGCTTTTACCCAAGTTGCGGGAATCCTTGCCGGGGGGGGGTGTTGAACTTCAGAAAAAAGAGTTAAAAAATTAGTAAAATAGCTGCTTTCCCAATTTCCAGATATTTCCCCCAACCAAATTTATGACCCCGGTTTCTGGATGTTGTTAATCATAAATTACAAGATTATGTTAAGTCAGGGGACTCTTCTTTGTTAAAAGTCATATTTTGGACTTCTCAAATTAGATCAGTGTTAAAATCCAGCTCAAAATTGGGAAGCCAGTCATCTTTAAAGAGCTTAATCCCCAGTTCTCCCTGTTCCCCTGCTCCTAGCCCTTCTCCCTGCCCTGCTTGGCCTAAAAGTGGGATTTTGAGAGGAGCAGCTCGCTCCAGCACAGCGCAAGGTATCCTGTTTTTTTTCTATCAATGGTTTGATAGAACCATTCCCCTGGCTCTCCTCAAAGCTCCCAATACCCCTGCCCGAGGAGTTCTGGCCAGACTCTACGGGGTTCCTTTCCTTCTCCCTCTCACCCAGTTAATAAATCCCCAGTTTCTAAACCATCAGGTTGGTTTTGTCTCCCTCCCCAAGATGGCTCCCAGGGAGCACAAGGTGGAGGGAGCCACATGGTTTTTCTCGCCTTTTCTCCTTCTTCATCCCGCAATCCTTTTCATTTCTCAAAAAACCCCTTCCTGTCCCTAGACTCCTCCCAACTTCCTTCTGCCCCTCCTCCCTTGGCAGCTCCTCCCATTTCTCCTCCCTCCTATGAAGCTCCGCCCTTTGGCTACTCCCTTGAGGGGGAGACCTAAACATCTGACATCCCCGCCCAGTCCTCCAGCCACTCCCATTCCCCTCTCAGTTCCGGTTCCCATGCCCTGCCTTCCAGTTCCCATGCTCCGGTGCCCAGGGGGAGGGGGGTGGAAACCCGGGACCTGGAGCCTGTTTCCATCCCTTCAGTGGCTCTGGTCATGTACCACTCAGGGAAGGAGGGAAGAGCCCAGGCCCAGTGGAACCCTTTCCCCCACCACATCATCAAAGAGCTGTGCAAGGCCCAAAAGGATTTCTCCCGGGAGAGCGAGTACTTTCGGGAGATCCTGAGGGCCACGCTGACAGAATCAGAAGTCACCCCCTCTGACCTGCAGCGCCTTTTTTCATGCCTGCTAAACCCCACAGAGTTTGTTATGTGGGAGGCAGCATGGAAAAAGGAGGTAGTGGGAATCTTACTCTCCCTTTGGGACAATCCCCGCACTGGCGTTGACTTTGATGGTGAGACCATCTCAAATGACCATCTGTGTGGGATGGAGAATTGGGCGGATGGTCATTCCCAAGCTAGGTCCATTCCCCTGGAGGCATTGAAAGCAAGTGCCAGGGCAGCAGAAAGGGCTTTCTTGAGGTTGCGGTCAGGAGCGCCTCATGTCACCTACTCTAAAATTTTCCAGCATCCAGATGAATCATTTGTGTCTTTTGTTGAGCGCCTTCGCAAGGCAGTTGATTTGCAGGTGCAGAGTGAGGAGGCCAGGACAGAGATTCTCAAGGAGGTAGCATCTGCAAATGCTAACCCGGCTTGCAAGGCTGCCGTTTTCAGTTTACCCCTGGACCCTCCTCCTACTCTGCAAAACATGCTGGAAGTTTGTGTGCACAAAGTCTCGCTGTCACCGGGACACCTCGACTACAAAACTCGACCGCGACCTCAAAGGATTGCTGCTGCTGACACCACAGACGTCACACCCACAGATCCAGCCCTGCCTTTGGCTGATCACCCACCGCGTCCCCGCACCCCAGGACCATATCAAAGGAGACCTGCTCCCTGCCATCTCTGCGGGAAGCTTGGACACTGGATGCCTGACTGTCCCCTGAGACTCCAGTTTTTAGAATTTAGGAAAGGGCAGGGACCTCGGGGAAACCCCCAGCAAAAAAAAAACTCGTTTCTAAGTGCAGCCCCCCCTTGCGTGAAGATAAAAATGAGGTGGGTTTAATACATCTTGCGGGGAGGGGAAAGGAGGAGGGAATTCTAAACTAGGCCTGCCTGTGTCCGCAACTGAAACAGATTTTGTTAAACCAGACTTGACTTGTCTAGACTGCATTCAACCTGGACCCATTTTAACCACGCTTTCCAAAACTGTCCCTTTCAGGCTGCAGCTGACCGAACCACTCCATCTAAGAGATTCCAACTTCCGTCTGGTAACTGTGTGCCCTGAGTGCCCAGGTAACTGGCATGAGATCAGATGTAAGTATGTCAGAGACACAAAGTTTACACCACTTGAAGTAAACGGGTCTCTTAACATCAGACCCAGGGAAGTTTTCTATGAGGCTGTACTGTGTCCGCCCTCCCCTCTTTCTGCTTAAAGGCCAGGTGGTAGCTCAGGCCATCCCAGTGCCTGAGCTGACCTGGGGTCCAGAGCTGCCTTGCACACCTCGGCAGGATATCCCTCACATGGCAGCCTGGGCCCAGGTTTTGGGGCAAGAAAAATCCTGGATCACGTGCTGCCTTTTGAGGGGTGGAGATCACAAATCTCTCCAAGGGCTTTTACACGCAGGGGCAGATATGATGATCATTCCTTCTCGGGAATGGCTGTTACATGGGGAGTTGCAGGATGTGGCTGGTCACGTTCAAGGTGTCAGGGGCATGCAATTGGTGAGACAATCCAAGAGTATCGTGCAAATTAAGGGGCCGGATGGGCAATTGGCGTCTATATGCCCATTTTTTTTGGAATATATGGAACCCCTGTGGGGGAGAGACCTTCTTGCCCAGTGGGGAGCCAGAATTGACCTCCCAGCGGCTCCCCTGGTTTTTCGGGCAGTGGTCGCTGAAGAACGTCCTACCCAGAAGCTGCATTGGAAAACCGATAAACCAGTATGGGTAGAATAGTGGCCGCTCAATAAACAAAAATTGAAGCTGCTCAACGAGCATGTCCAGAAGCAGCTATGTAAGGGTAATCTGGTAGAGACCATGTCGGAATGGAACTCCCCAGTTTTTGTCATCACAAAACCCAACAAAGATAAGTGGCGGCTCCTCCACGACCTCTGCCAAATTAATAATGTCATTAAAGACAGGGATTCTCTTCAACCAAGGATGCCATCTCCAACAATGCTCCACCAAAATTGGAATTTGGCAATTGTAGATATAAAAGATTGTTTCTTCCAAATTCTCCTACACCCTGACGATGCCTCACGTTTTGCCTTCACGGTCCCCACCATCAACCGTGAAGCCCCAAGGAAGTGCTACCATTGGCGTGTTTTACCACAAGGAATGAAAAACAGCGCTGTTATCTGCCAGTGGTATGTGGCTTCCTTGTTGTCCCGAGTATGTACAGCCACGAAAGATGCTATAATTTTCCATTATATGGATGATATTCTTGTTTGTGCTCTGATGGATGACGTACTTACTCATGCGCTTGACCTGACAATCAATGCATTGATTGCTGCAGGGTTCGAGCTTCAAGAGGACAAAATTCAGCGGATGCCACCCTGGAAGTACCTGGGTTTAGAAATTAGCAGGCGGACCATTGTGCCGCAAAAATTAGTTATAAAGACTAACGTTAAGACCTTGGCAGATGTCCGCCAGTTGTGTGGGTCTTTGAATTGGGTAAGGCCTTGGCTAGGAATTGCAACTGACAACCTAGCCCCTCTTTTCAATTTATTGAAAGGGGGAGAGGAGCTGAGTTCTCCTAGGTCACTTACCCAGGAGGCACAGACAGCACTGGAGAAAATCCAAGAGTCCATTTCAGCCAGGCAGGCCCACAGATATCAGCCGGGTCTGCCGTTCAAGTTTATTATTCTAGGAAAGTTGCCACACCTCCATGGGGTGATTTTTCAGTGGAACGAGTCACCCAAGGATAAGGACCGAGGCTCAAGGGACCCTCTCCTAATTATAGAGAGGGTCTTCCTCAGCCACCATAGGTCCAAGAGGATGACACAGCCACAAAAGCTGGTGGCAGAACTGATCCACAAGGCAAGATTGCAGACCAGGGAGCTTGCAGGTTGTGATTTTGACTGTATCCACATCCCCATCCGATTGAAATCAGGCCAATTCAAAAAGGACACATTTGAAAAACTGCTTCGAGAGAATGAGATGTTACAATTTGCACTGGACAGCTACACCGGCCAAATTGCTGTTGATCGACCGGCCCAGAAAATTTTTAATCAGGATGTTCAATTTTCCTTGTCATTTAAAAGTGTTCAGAGCCGAATCCCTCTGAAGGCACTAACCGTGTTTACTGACGTGTCCAGAGCATCCCACAAGTCTGTAATGACTTGGAAGGATCCTCAAACCCAGCGGTGGGAGGCTGATGTTACTGAGGTGGAAGGATCACCTCAAGTAGCTGAGTTGGACACAGTCGTCAGGGCTTTTGAGAGGTTCTCTGAACCATTCAATTTGGTCACAGATTCGTCTTAGGTTGCAGGTGTAGTGTCCAGGGCAGAAAATGCAATATTGCAGGAAGTGTCCAAATTCCCCTATTCAATTTGCTCTCAAGATTAGTCACGCTGGTCTCCCACGAAGAGACCTTTTTTTGTAATGCATGTCAGATCACACACCGACCTGCCAGGATTCATTGTGGAGGGCAATCAAAGAGCTGATGCCCTTGCCGCTCCAGTCCAGATGGCCCCACTCCCGGATGCGTTCAGCCAAGCTAAGACTAGCCACCAGCTATTCCACCAAAACAGCCCTGGCCTTGTTTGACAATTTCAGATCACTCGAGAACAGGCCAAGGTGATTGTGGCTATGTGCCCTCAGTGCCAGTCCCATCAACTCCCATCCATCAGCTCTGGTGTCAATCCCAGAGGCTTGTCTAGTTGTGAGGTGTGGCAAATGGATGTGACACATGTCCCATCTTTTGGCCAGTTGAATTTTGTCCATGTTTCCATGGATACCTTCTCTGGTGCAGCCTATGCTTCTGCCCATACAGGGGAGAAAGCAGCCGACACAGAAAAATCTTGTGCAGGCTTTTGCTGTGCTGGGCATCCCCAAGGTCATCAAAACTGACAATGGCCCAGCATACAAATCCAGGGAACTCAAGAGCTTCCTGCAGCAATGGGGAATAGAGCACAAGACCAGCATCCCCTATTCCCCAAGAGGCCAAGCCGTGGTGGAGAGGACCCACCAGAGCCTAAAAAAAGTTCTGGAACAACATCACTTGGCAGTGAAGGTGGAGTCCCCACATGTCTGACTGTCCAAAGCACTTTTTACAAATAATTTTTTAAATTGCTCCTTTGACAACCTTAATCTCCCCATACTTAGGCACTTTGGTCACCACGAACAGCTGCACCTGAAAGCCAGGCCTCTGGTCCTAGTCAAGGATCCAGAGACCTGGAAGACAGAAGGGCCCTTGGACCTCGTAACCTGGGGAAGGGGATATGTGTGCGTGTCCACTCCCTCAGGTTTGAAATGTGTTCCATCGAAATGGGTCAGGCCCTTTCTTCCAAGGAAAGCACCGGTAGTCGGGGTTGAGGCACAGGTCGAGGAGGCCTGTTGGAGCAGGAAGCACAAACCCTTCAGCCTAGATCTAGACCTCCTCCTGGGGCAGAACCAAGTTTTTTGAACTTGTTTCTCAATTTTGTTTCTCTGGTGTTTTGGCGACCCCAACCTGATGGCTCCCTCTCAAGCTGCTGTTATCCTATGGGGTCTCTCAGGTTGGGTGGGGTCAACTTTCTGTGCTTTTAGTTATTTTAATTTTAGTTGTAGTTTAAATTGTCTCCTCCATTATTTGGACATTACCTTTCATTATTTTTTTTAAACAAAAAAGGGGGAGAAGATGTGTTGTGTCTGTATGAGTTGGACTGTTCTGTTCCCCCTATCATGCAATGGTTCTTCCCTGCTTCTCACTTCCCTCCCTTGTGCTGCCAGATATCCCAACTCCTCCCCAGTTGCCTTGGAGATTAATGTACCCTTTCTCAAATCCCTCCCCAGTGCCCTGTCCGTCACTCGGCACTCCCACCCTTCTCTCTAGAACTCTCTAGAAACTTCCAGCTAGAGCATCAAGTGATTGGCTCAGGGGCCGGGGCCCCACCCTCAAGTTATCCCCATTGGGGTATTCCCTAAGTCAATCTTTTGTATCCCACTCCCCTCTGAAACCCTATTCGTCCAAGGACTGACTCCTCCCCTCCTTATAAGCTGCTGCAACCCCTCCCTCATCCTCTTCTGTTGTCGGTTTCCCCTGGGACCCAATGAACCTGGATTCACCACAGCTGGAGAGCGCTTTCTTACTTCTGCTGACTGTAGCCATAAGCCAAGCCACGTTGTACCACAAGGTAGTGCTGCTGTCATAGCACAGAGTGTTTGCCTTAGGTGCTGTCCCGAACCACGGAAATTGGGATAGTGCCCCACTGCTGCTAGCGGTGCTGGATAGCCGGCTGGGACATCTGAGAAGGGCAATCAATCTTTATCCAGCTGGACCGCTTCAATCAACACCAACTGCAATATGGTGAATATGTCACTGCCAACAAACTTTCTTAAATATTCCTGTGCATATAAGTTCAGCAGAAGGGCTGATGTCAAAGAGGCAGGTTAAAGCTTTGAATAGGAAAATGTCCATCAGAACTCCACTGAGTTGGGGATTTAGATGAACAAAGCCCCTGGAGATACATAACAAGAATTCAGTTATCTTCCTTCTGAGACTGGTTATCAAAGTACCCATCAAGAATGTTTAGAAATATCTCTATTAAAAAGTTGCCAAATACTTAACCATTATATTCCCAAGAAAATATGAGAAATGGTCCTTATGGAAAGAAGAACATCCATCTTCTTCTTTAAGTATGTCTGCAACTCAGATGTAAGGGATCATCCAGGGCAGTCTGGTGAGTCAAACCTGCAGGCCAGGGGTCTGGATTGATTGAGTACGTGGCCAAGCATGGACATGGCTGCAATGCTCACTGTGTGGCTGTAAGCTGAGGCCTCCCCTCAGCTCCCTTGTCATCCCCCAGAGAACCAGGTCTTGGCAGCCAATTGAACTCCATGATGGAGAATGTGTTCAGGCCCCTGGCATGAGGTTTTGGAAGACAGTGATTTAAAGCCAAATGGTAGGGTTTTTTAAAGTACTGGTGATGATGACAATCTTGTGCATTGCGCTTAATGAAGTCCCAAATTTGCAATGGACTACCATCAACTCATTAATTAAAAAGTTCAATACACAAGTGTGTATATCCTTTATAATCAAGTATTTATCTAGATTATCTTGAAACATGTTAGATGGAATTTATCTCAAGGAAGCATGGGAGCATGGTAGGGAATCTGAAGTGGGAGTGTTGTATATCAGTCCTTCTGGGCAGGAACAATTCCAGTACAAGAAGTCCTAAGAGCCACAAGAAGAGCGATCAAAAAGAGTCTTGACTGTAACACACTGAGTTCATATAAAGTGAAGAAATTTTGAGGCATCTATATCCACACATATTTTTATTTTCTGTTAAAGCCTGGAGGTAAATGCATATTTAACACATGGTTATCATACTTAGATGATGGTTATATCTTCCTGTGAGGTCAGTGGCATTTCCTGAAATTCAGGGCCACACCCTAATTTAAATTAGCTGCTCATTTTGTAAGAGGGAGAATCACATCCGCTCAGGACAAAAAAAGGCTGCATGACACTGTAGGACCACTGGGTCACAGAGATTTGGGAAGCAGCAGCCTTCCAGGACAACTAAGTGTACAGTGACTGATGCATCTAAATGCACAAAACTCTGGAAAAGATGGATACATTGGCTGTTTTGAAAAATGCATTTATTTCTTTAGAAACACATAAGGGATAAGAAGCTGTAATTTATGTAACTACACTGCCTCAAGCTTAGCATTGTGACAGCAGCTGTGGCCTTGGTACCTCAGGACCTTCTGACAGAATGAGAAAGGAGAGATTCCCACAGTTCCTCTGGGCAAAACACTTCTTCTTGACTTCTGCTCACAGGAGCAGAATTTGGCCTTAAGCGTAATCACCTGGAGATGCTTCAGACAATAAATGCGTATGTGCTTCCTCTGAGCGATTTGTCTGCAAATGTGTCAGATGCTCAGCTTTAAAGCTTTGGTGGATGTAGAGATGTATAAGTACTTCAAAACATCAGAGGGAAAGAGATTAGGAATAAACAAAAATGAATGGTGACTAGTTCGGTGCAGAAGTACAAGTGTACTGTACATTGACAGGAACTCCTTTGTTGGAGAAATAAGGCAGCCTGCTGTCTTGCACAGCATGGTGAACATCAGCTAGGAGGAGACATGAACATGGTGACTGAATCTGTGGAGGCTCACAGTCAAGATAATGAGGTATGAAAAATAAGTCGTCCAAGAAGCTTTAACAAAAAGCTTTATTATATGAATATTTTTAATATTCAGTTTCCTTAAAATAAAAAGGCAAGCACTGTACAATATGTATAATCATAAAGAGCCAACAAAAGCTGTTACAAAAATACATACCTTAATTATAAAATCTAACAGTTCCTATGGTAGATCAGAATATATAGCAATAATATTGTCTCTCAAATGTCATTATTTCAGTCCTTGTTTCATCCATGAAATCTGTAAAGGGCTTTGTAAACTAATGGGTCTCATCTGGTTTAACAGAGGGGAGAGAGACTTCTACAGTATATGGCCCTTTTCCATGAACACCCTATATCTTATTCAGTCCTTATCTGGAGTAGATACTGCATCAAGTGATACTGCAATCTTGCAGTCTAAAACCCAATCCATACCATCTGACTATCTGTTATCCTTCCTAGAATCCAGAGATCTTTCTCAAAGTAAAATGTTTCTACTGATGTCTTTTCCGGGTGACTCTAATGGTCCTGTCTGAAAAAAGTCAGAAGTCTTCTGATCCAAATGTGAAGACATCCAGCTTAGTATATTCATACAAAGCTCTACCATTTTTCCAAGCAAAGGCTTACCAGCTCATGTCTGTTTAGAATCCTGTAGTCTCCTGCCTTCTGCTCATGTGCTGTTTGGCACATTATTCTGAGTTTGGAAAGCATGAGCATAGATTGTGTCCAAACCTTATTAAGAAACCAAACCTTCTATAGTATCTAAACCTTACTGCTTCTGCTCTTCCACACTAAATCAAGCTTAACCATAAATTTTCTCCAAATGGTTCTGGTTTCTTGTTTATTTGTGTATTAATTTGGTTAATTGTTTATTTGTTTTACCTATCCTTTTTGTGTAAATATTTAAAGATTTTTCTGTGTTTAGTCTCCATGTATTGCTCAGTCCCTCTGGCTTCTTGGGCTCCAATGCTGAGGGTAAATTTGTTTAATACATGACCTCTTTCACAGAACTGAATTTATGCTGAATAAAGATCTCCCCTTGTAAAGGGATATAGTAGCACCTAACCATAAGTCACAGCTAGACAAGGTAGCTGTTCTAAAATAAACTGACCCTTAGGTGCAGTTGTAGATAAAGAAGCAAAGTTATTGAATCAGAACTTCATCTCAACAAAGTCATTGTCAGTTAGAGCACAAAAGCGACCATCCTTCTTCCTGAAATCTTCAAAGCATTTGTCAATGTCTCTCTGCTTCTAACAGACTCCATCTCATTGAGCAGAGTCCTGTATTATTTCTTTCCTTGCCCTTTCCTCAAACAAGCATCATTTCTTTTATGTCTGCAGAAAAGTAAGAGAGAAATCATTGCTAAATGTTAATGTCTGGTGAAGGATATTCCACCATCCTTTCCACTGAATATACTCCCTCAGGAACAAAGCCTTTTCCAGCTGTGAAGGGTCATAATTACTGCACTCCAAACAATGGAAATGCCCTTAACTTCTTGCCTCTCTGGGGATTGATGTGTTCTTAATCTGAGAACACCACACTTATGAGTGAAGGGACTGAAGTCTGAGCAGTGAACATGAAAATACCACAAAAATTCATTCATTCTCCAAAGAGCAACCTAGACTTCAAATCAGACTGACATAGAAAGTGATTCAAGATCTCTAGATATTTTCCACTTTAAGTAATTGGTGGAGAGGAGGGTGTGAAGAATGATTAGGCCTTCACCTGTTTTCCTTTGTACTTTTCTGCTTGATGACCCAAGCCAACCCCAGTATTGATCCTAAAGAAAATAATGCTATGTCTGAAATGAGACTTGAGAAAGTAAAATAAGGCAATACAATTACTAGCAGTCTGTGTGGGTTTAGACAAAACAAATACGGTTGACCTAACTTAATATTTTTTATGACATTATGGATTTTGTTGGTAAAGGTATTTCTATTGATGTAACACTTACATTTCTGCAAGGGATTAGATAAAGAAACAGGGCATTTCAAAAACAAGCTGGAATACTTTAAATGGTCTTAACCAGGACTATGGTAAGACATAAGATCATCAAGAGCAACAATTACATGCCAACAGCAAATTCCCTTTCCTGGGAAGTGGTGGCAAGAGGCTTAGTAATTGAACCTTTAGGCTGGACAGCCTGACAGACAGATATCTTTGTTTTCAGCTTCATTTATCAACATTTCTGCTTAAATTATTAATAAGAACCATAGGAGAAAGTGGGAAGAGTTCAAGAGATTTTTTTTCCTTAAATGAAAATTAAGTAGCATTGGCCTATGTATTCATTGACCCTCCAGCATATGATCTGGACTAGTCCTATTTAGCATGTTATACACATTTCTGCAGTTCAGTAAAGCATTTCATTGCACGTACCCTATTTCACACATATTCTACCACCTACACACTGAAACTCAAGATTAACCTCCAAATCTTACTGAAATACAAAATTAACTCCTAACATGGTTTCCATTTCTCCTGCTGCTCCTCTGGGCATGTAGGTAATGTAGTAGCTTCTTCTGTGCCATCAGAAAAAAAGTCCTGAAAAAAGTCCTTGCTCAAGAACAATTCATTTCATAGCTTAAATTGCTAATTTCAAAGCACAGAAGGATCTATTGTGCTTTCATGATTAGAGTCTATGCTCAAACTATACAGCCTATATGTTGCTCATGTCCAGCACTGGTGTTCACTGTATTTTCAGTAATTCACACAATTCTCCATCCTATTTCACACTATAAGTTCATGTAACATCTTTCTCATGAAACAGTTCAGCTGTGCAGGCTAGAAGTAAAGAAAGAAATACAAGAAACATATTGCACTGAATATTTGGTGTGCAGAGCTCGGTAATACTTTGACTTAATTTTCCAGGACCATATTCAGAAGAAAATTAATATATTTGGTTGGCATTTTTGGGTAACACAGTGTTGAATATGTTCAATAATAACAGATCAAGAATACTCTTCCCCACTCTGATGATATACCTAAAGAATTTGACAATATATACCTACAGGCAGCTGCTTCCTTACCACAGGAGAAAAAACAAACCCTTAAACACAGCAGGAAAGATGAGATTTAGTGGTACTCATATGCAAATTCAAACACATGTTTAAATCTTTGCAGAGCTGAGGCCTAAACCCTAGTGTTTTGGGTTTATTTCAGAGATGAGCAGACAGACAGTCATCTTGTTGGAGAGACATGGGATAATGGAAATGCATCATGCCATCTGTTGGCAAACCACAGTGCTGCAGCCGGAAGCTGTGCAAAACCACCTGAAGCTGTTACCACCACCAAGCAAATTAGAAAAAATCATAGGGAGTCCTCAAAAGCAAACACACATATAAGAGAGCAATTGGCAGAAAATCTAAATTTGGTTTTCTCTTTATTTGCTCACATCTGCTAACTGAACGCATTGCAATTTGATTACACAGCCAAATTACCATCTCCTCATACAGCCGCTGTTGCGAGATTAGTTTCTTCGAAGTGTGAGCTTTCCTGCATCTCTGCAGAGACTTAAGATAGAATGAATGGGCATAAACATATATTTTCATATAGCTTCTTATGATCTTGCAGAAAAGACATCTTTGAAACAATATAAATAAGTGTTTATATATTTAGACATTAAAAATAACTTATTTTAATAGAAATGAATGTAACAATTCCTGTCATTGTATCTGAGGAAAATGCTGATAAGGAATAAATTCATAAATTAGGCCTGTTTCTGAGGATGCTACAAGAAATTGTGCAAAAAGGCTTCTATATGTTTTTAGGAGCTGGAGACATCCATAGAAAAATGTGGTAGATAATTCATTTCACATAATGTTTGTTCATTCATTTTGTGGGACTGGAAACTTGAGTCATGACATCTAGTTTGCAGATAGCTGAAGCATTTACTCATAAAAAAAGCAATGTATCTCTTTCCACGAGCCAAGAGATGGCCTCTTGTACTTCTGATATCTTCCCAGGCATTTTGGCTCCCCTTAGGCCTGCAATCCTGAATTGCTTAGACAGCTCTGTCTAACGTCTGTGAGGCTTCTTAAAGTAAGAACCTTCCTCTGAGCTCACAAAACATCTCAGTCTCACATGTGTTCTCTGAGACTGTCACAAAAAACAGTTGATGCTTTAAAGTGTGACTTGAAAATTCAGTCAGTAAAGTCACAGTCCTTTTGCGCAGTAGTAAAAGATCACCAGGCCCTTTCTCAGCAAAAAAAGAAGCCCTGCTTCTTTCCCACCTGAGCTTTCCTAAGAGTGTCCTGCACAGGCCACCACAGATCATGATGGCCAGTCTTCCTGAAGCCACCAGCTGAATACATAATACCTTCGTCTGGCTGTCATGCATATCAAAATTTCTCCTGCTTTTGGAAAGATGGCCTTGTGGGAGTTGTCTGTGGCAGAAGATGGAAATGGATAACCATTGTGCTTTCACTACAGGATGGAGCTGGCTGAGTTTGCCATCTCAGCTGGGGAAACCTCAGGATAGAGAGGCCACAGAAAGTCCCTGTCTTCCTGGAGTTGAGGGTTTGGGGCTCACCAGCTGCTCTCATCAGTTTTGAGCTGTCAGTAAACTGCACATAACACATGCAGCTGTGTCTGTACTTGTGCATCATCTGCTCTCATTTCCTCAGTAAATATTTAAATTGTTAAGCTGTAATATGGGAGGAGCACAACATTCACTCCTTCCTCCTATAATTGTGAAGATAGAAATTATCTCTATTCACTGAAAAAATAATGAGACAATCACCCACTTTCACTAGGAAGTCTGAAGCTGTGGATATCAAATGGGTAGAGGTGGTTCCTCAAATCCCCTAAGACCCTGCCCAAATCCAGTGTGACATCTTGCTCCAGCCAACATCTTCCTAGTGTCTAAGTTCATTTGCACCACTTTTGAGCCCTGTCCTATTTTCATCCTACATAGACTTTTCTCATACCCAATGCAGAGAGTTTCAGTGTGCAGAACACAGAGCATGATTCCACTGGTGGGACCAGCAACCTAAAATTTTTCTGAATATTTTACTGGCCTCAAAGTCCCTAGGAATGCCTACATTTTCTTGCTACAGTTATGTTCAGGGAACTTCATGTTTCAGGAAGCTTAAGTGCTGAGATTGAGCGCATGTTCCTGACATAATCTGCCCTCTGGGCATGTGCTTTCCTTCTGTGCAAATGAGAATGGGATGAGATGAGGAAGTGCTGTTGCTTTTGTAGACATTTATTGGTATAGATTTGGGGTGGAGCCAGCATTTATATGTGGAGCCAGGAAATTGAAAACACTCTTGAGGTCTATAATATATTCGTAGTCAGAAATATCTTCTCTGAATGGGAAATAGGATTCCCTAAGAAGACTAATGAAACTTATATAAAACATATAGTCTCTTAATCTCTTCCTGTGCCATAAGAAAGAGTAAACAAATCTTTTTACTTCAAAGGGAGCTGAAACAGTCTTTACAGACAAGAAAATGCAGCCAAGGTATACATAGCATTAGGTGTGCTTCTCCTTGCAACTTTACAGATGAGATATTCTGCTGTTTCTAGCAAGATTATTTCCTCTTTTTGCAACATGGTAGATTTCTTTTGGAGACATAAAAGAAGTCCCAGATACTTACAGCTAGTTTTCCTATAACATCCGCCTCAGTATTGAAATAGCCTGTCTTTATATTTCAGGAGCAGGTCTGAAAATCCTTGGGTCTTATGAGATAGTAGAAGCCATGATAGCATTAGTAACAATGATTCCATCTTCCACAAGGAAATAGATAAATAAACAATGCAGTTAATACAAATACCTCAGTAATATCCCTGCAGTGGATTGAATTTGGCTATCTGCTGTATGTCCACCAAGCTTCTCTTTCACTTCACTTCCTTCACTACACCTCCCCAATAGCACAAAGAGAGAAACCAGATGAAAAGCTTGTGGGTCAAGAGAAAGACTAGGATATTACCTGGCAGTTATTACCGTCTCAGATTGGGGGAGATTAATTTAAATTATTGCCAATTATTGCCAATTAAAAGTAGAATATCAAGCAACAAAGTCAAAACTACAAGCTCACCTTTCCACACCATTCTCCCTTCCTCCCATACTCCATGTCACTCCTTCCTTCCCAACTCCTCTATCTCCTCCCAATCTAAGCAGAGCAGAGGAATGGGGATATGTGGTCAGTCCATAATAGTTCCCTCTTCCTCCTCTCAACTTGCTTCAACATGGATCTGTCCCAGGAGTTGCAGTCCTCCACATACTGCTTCAGTGTGGGTGCTTTCCACTGGGTACAGTCTGTCAGGTACAGACTGCACTGTAGAAGGTTCTGCCACTGGATTTCTTCCTTCATGAACTGTAAAAAAAGGGCTCCTTCTCCCTGACTGCAGTCTTCAGGAACTTTTTCAGTGTGGGTTCTCTCCAGGGTTACAGTCCTTCAGGACCATAATGCTTTGCCATGGGTCTTTCGTTGGCTGCAGATCATCAGGAAAATTTCTCCTGTATGGGTTTCTCTCCATGGGCTGAGTTCCTGCCAGGAGCCTGCTCCAGTGTGGGATCTCCACAGCCTGTATCTTTCTTCAGCATATGTCCACATGCTGTGGCACAGGATCCTCTATGAGCTGAATTGTTGTTGTATATTCCAATGGAGACCTCAGTGAGCTGCAAGGCGACAGCCTGTGTACCCATGGTCTTCACCACAGACTGCACGGGAATCTGTTCCTGCAGGGTAGGACCTCCTCCTCACCCCCTCACTTGACATCTGCAGGGCTGTTTCAATGACATTTTTCTTACTCCTCTCTCACAGTCCCTGCTCAGAATTTTGCCCTTCCTTAAAAGTGCTTCCCCAGAGGTTATCACCATGTTGTCTCAGGGGCTCATCTGGGTCCTGTGGTGGCTCTGTTGGAGTGGATAGAATCTGCTGTTTTTATTACAGGACAGTGCCAATCTCCTTCCCCAGAAGCCCTCTCTCTTGCCCCCTGTGCCCAACACCTGGACACCTCCACCCAATATAATCCAAATGGTCACTGATACAGTCCAAAATCCTACCGTATCAGCACCCCTGTTAAGTTGCCACAGCACCAGAAGTCCCACAAAGTTCAAAGATCTGGCAGCCTCCTTGTGTTTGCTCAGAAAATGAAGAAAGATCAGCAGCTTATTCACACAAATTCTGTATTCCCAAAGTAAATTTGAAACTAGCATGTAGAAATAGCAGGGTGGGATGACAATTTGGCATTTACAAGTTATTGCTTGCACTTAACAGGACTGGGATCAGTTAGAGTTATTTATCACTCCTTTACTGCAGAGTGTACAAGGCCACTGTAACACATACGGTAGAATTTGTTGCAATTCAAAAATACTAATATTTTCCTCTCCTGATATATCTGTTTCAGTGTCAACTCTACTTATCAACTAAAATGGCAGCAGACAGATAGGTGGGTGTTGCTTTGGGTTTGAAACACTTTGAGGCTGGATTTGTCATAGGGATGTGCTATAATCTCTGCTTTCCTCAGCTAACTTCTTAACTAACTATAGACAGTCATATATTCAGTTAAGTAGGACATTTTTTTCAGCCTGAGCTGTGTTATCTAAGACATCAGCTGTCACTTGCCTGGGTGTTTAATGTTTCAAAAAGTTACGTGTATAGGTGAAATGTATGTATGTTCACAAGGCTTTATGTATGACACGTCTTGTACACTACAAGCTATCATCACCATAAACTGTGCAGCTGCAAGGTGTGCAACTAGCATCCTACCAAGACAAATATGATGTTATATACAGCATTTATGTTTTACATTACCTTAAACAGAGTTTTCTTTTATTCCTCTGAAAAGACACAAGAGCAATGTGAAGCTCACCATGATTAAATTATTATCTGTCATAAACAGAGTTTAGAAATTTGACAATACCTGGCTGAAAGATGAGTATGACATATGTTTCCACCAAGTTTTGAATGCATAGTTTAGAACTGAACAAAGAGTAAACAAAATTAGTGGCATAATTATTTTAGCATAATATTTCTTAAAAAAAAAAAAAGAAGTATTTTACAATGCCTGCCAACAGATTAGTGCTTCAGCATTTTGTATTGTTTACATTTTATATCTCCTTTCATCATGCATCAGTTTGTGCCTGGGTCATGATCCTGCACAATCTTGTACTCCTCAGTCCCTCTTTTTTACTGATATTTCTTTACAGCTGCAGTACTCTGTTAGAGATATCTCTTTTAATGGTAATATACACATTAGCCAAAGAATTAATGATTATACCTTATTCAGGGAGTTAATTGCAACAGTATAACTAAGCCTACCTCTTTCTCTGACTAGGTTTAATAAAGAAGACACACACATACACTTCTCTCTGGAGTATTTAGCCTCTTCTAAACATAAGAGAGGTCATTGATCAGGGAGGGGGAAGTACTAAATCAACATGCTAGATGAAATGTCTTTGTATTCCTCCTTCATCACTTACTCCCTCGTATTACATAAGTACATAAATAAATGATAAACCCCCCTTAGGTTTCTCCCTGAGCCTTTCTCTCTTATCATTTGTATATTCTGGCATTATCATAAAGTGATAAATGACTGCTGCAGCATTGAATTTATATTGTCATTTTAGTTGCTTGAAAGTGAGCTGCCATATAATACCTTCATAAAGGCTATCAGTGTAAGAAATACAAACACTGTTTAACTGCTCAGGGGAAAGCTGAAGTCTCCAGGTCCTGGTTTAAATTATACCTAGCATTTAAAAAAGATGAGATCACACCTAAAACCAAGGGGGAGGAAGACCGATGAAACCGGCAGAAACATGCCCTGCTGGCAAACCCCTGGCTTGCACTGTGGAGACAGCTGCTCTCCAGCCCTCCTGGCAGAATTGTCCTGGGAAGTGCTTCAGTACAGATGGGAAGGAGGGACCGACAAACCCCAAAACACTAAAATATCACCACTGACAACATACAAGAAGACTGCATTCATGTTAAAAGTGAGATGCATAAACTATGTGTTAAGCAAGGGCCTGCATTTTTATTGAAGATAAATTACACAAATGACAAAAAATATTCTCTAGCTCCCTACTTTATCATGGTAGTTCTCAAATTAAAATTCACATATGTTTTCTTAGGACTAATGCAGCTCTCCTACCCCATATTTAATCTGGAGAAAAAATATAAGTAGCATAAAACTAAATGTTAAAGTATAAATGTTTGGCCTGCATGTATAATGTATAAACATGTTTCATTAAAGTACATAATCTTACTGTTATTCTTGTGGGAAAGTTGATATCTGCTCAATATATATACACTACATATAGATGGAGATATGCTTTCTATGCTCCTTTCTTGATAGAATCAGATGGTCTTTCCTACCTTCACTCTTGTCTCTAAACCTCAGCCTCCCCATATAATAAAGTTGTAACACATTTTCCTTGTGTTTGGCAGCAGCAGCTTGAGGGATCATTGCACAATAAACCAGCTACCATGACTTACGTGGGCCTGCAATTAGACTTCAATAGAGAGGACATTGCTAGCTTGGGTAAGAATCAATCTTAACAGTGTAGAGCAAAAAAACCTACATTTCATGTTTAGTTTCCCCAAGTTCTTCCCCTCTGTGGGTAGCCTTTCTTAACATCTACCTCACGAAAAGCTAGATTAAGTATCCTAGCACTGTATTGTATTATCTTATTGCTACACATTCAAAGGTTTTCCAGATCAAAATTTTATTTATTATTTTGCCCCCAGTGCAATGTACCTAAAGAGTAAATGTAGAAAACAAGAAGCAAGCATATTTCCCTTAGCTAATCCTCAGTCTTTCACTGAAGATTTTCTTCAATTCTTTCAACTTATTTATCACAGTCAGTGAAGTAGAGCAAGTCCTGCTGAAACTTGCTTCCATAGCTTAGCTGATTTTTCTACAGGGGTACCAGCTGATGCATTTTTGAAGGTCCAGACACACTTCTCCCTTTATTTTTTTGGGCAGTGAGGAATGTCCTTTCCTGCCTGTGTGAATGCTTTGCCATCTCTCCCCTAACACTTTCTGACAATGTGACATGGATGACACAGGGCAGATAAATCTGTCCAAGGTCCTTCCCAGAGGGGCCTGACATTAAGTGCAGGAAGGGCCTGTGGGGTGTGTAGGTTGCTGTGTTACAGCTGCCCTAGGGTCAGTCATGTGGATGCATTGAGCACACAGAAAGGAGCATTTGGTGCTTCACTTCACTGTCCTCTGGCCCATCTTTCAGTGAACAGTACAAAAATAGTGCCAATCCCTTCGTGTCAGAAAGTATCCTTATGAAACTTGCTATCATCTTGTCTGCCTGGTTTGACATACTTTAATCTTTATCAGGGTCTTGATTACTTGATAACTATGTATAATTTCACAGATGTGCATTTTCTATACAACTACATGTATACAAGCACACACAAAGTCACAGGTGGCTGGTGGGGCTTAGTTGAAGTTTTTCTGTACCCCTTTCAAATATGTACAAGGATGGCTTGCAAGAGGAGAGAAAAACAGCAAAAAAAGAAAAGCAGGAGGCAGTCATCTGGTCAATTTACAGCCCACAAGACTTCACCTTTCAGAGAAAAAGATTGAAGAAAACTTTGCAAAGGGAAACTCAGAGAATTTCATGTCCCCTTTGGCTCATTCCCTATGAATATCTATGCAGGAGATAACATTTGGCACTCAAAAACTAAGTAAATGGGAAGAGCTTAAGTGATTGCTTTTCTCTTTGAGCTAATGTCAGGCTGTTCTTATTAACAACGTAAAATGGGTTCCGTGATATGAATGTACAAACTGTAATCAAGTGCATTGATCCCTGCAGCTACCCAGAGGTAAAACAAGTGGAAAACAACTCTTTATTCCAAGTAGAATTTAGCTAGTGATATGTCTCAACAGCTCATAGTTGGACTTAGGACCCAGAGAGTGTCTGATAGCAGATATATTTTTTCTTTATCCTATCCATATCTGGAATTGTCCAAAGGAAGGAAAATTTTGTGCTACCTCAGTAATTCCTGAATGTCAAAAAAGAGGATAAATCTAAAATTAAAAAGTATTTCAGCTATTTTGAATTTTTAAAAAGGTGAAGAGTTTCATTGAATAACTGCTCTGTAAACATATGAATGGCAAATCTTACTGTTTTTTAGTGAAAGCTGTTTCTGGTAAACAGACACAGCTGCTTGAACTCTGTGCTTGCCTTTCCTGTTCTGTTTTCCTCCCTTATGAAAAAGATTATTAAATTCAATATAGTCTTACCAATTTGGTGTTTTTTCTTTGTTAAGAAAACATCCTGAAAATGGTTGCGAACTATAATTAAGAATATTTTATTTCCTACATTTAGAACATCTTGGCTAGAAGTCATATGTTTCAATTTTTTTTTTATTTTTGGGGTTTTGAGTGTTTTGTAACCTTGCATACCTTTTTCAAATATTCTAGCTTGTTCTGAAGGTTGATGCTTCCAGCTGAACTTTGACAGGTCGGTAATCTTTATTTTGGTACAGCAGTGGAAGTTGTTTAGAAAAATACTTTCCAAGTTTTTTGCTCTGATAGGCATTCCTGTTTCTCTATAGCCATTCCTTCTTTTTAATATTTTCTATTATAATAATTCTGGTATCACCCTTATGTGTGAAGAATATTATCTATTATAATAATCTATCTATTAGATATTATCTATCTATCTATTATAATAATCTATCTATAATATCTATCTATCTATTATAATAATTCTGGTATCACCCTTATGTGTGAAGAAGGACCGTGATTCAACTCTCCAAGGTTAGATTAACAAAAATACTATTACTAGGGAAACAAACCCTCATAACCATCTACAGCTTTATAGCTCTGCTTCTCACTGTCTGAGGAACACTCATGTTGTCAATGATTTCAGGGTTCATAGCCCTGGCCTGCTGGTCTTGAACAGACTATCCACACTAGGATTTATAACCAGCTTTGTAATGGCCCTTAAAAATATCAGCTGAATGTAACTGTGACTCACTTCATTTCTGTATTTTGGAGACCTGAAAAATTCAATTATTTATACTTGTTTCCACAATGAAAGAAGGATGTGTTCATCCATTTCCTTCCATCCAGTCTCTAATCCACAGGTGTTCTGCTACGAACCTTTCTGTTGATGGAACAGGATATCCTATAGGCATGCTAGAAAGATATCTCTTTCAATAATGCCTCTGTAGTACAATTTTTTAAACAATATCTTCTGGAGAACATGTATATTACCTAGATGATAAGAAAAACTTAATAAACAAAGCAACAATAATAGCAACAACAACAAAACAAAAAGATACCCCAAACCAAAACAACAACAAAAACCCAAACAAGCATAAAACCCCCAACAAAACAAAACAAAACAACAACAACAAAAAAAATCCAGCTCTGAAGGGGCTCAGAATATGAAGATGATCACTGACTCTCTGTCCAGAGGCAATCTGGTGAGCATTTACTATGGTATTTTAAAATGCAGCCCAGTATGTTTTAACAGCAGGTCCCTTTATTGCAAATGTGATAGTCAGACACAAAGCCTTAAAAGTTGAATGTTTTTTTGGAGAACCAAAATACTGTGTCCAATTTTCTGTTTACTAAAAGTAGGCAGCAATTTTTTTCCCCCTTTTTGTTTATGGCTCAATTAATTTTTGGATCATAAAACTGTTTGGACTTGTGAGACTTAACATCGTGAGTTTTCCACAGCATCTGTGGAAATATGTGTTGCAAAGAACACATACGTAGGTTTTCTTGGATGAATATTTGCCTAATTACTTAAAAATAGACAGTAAAGGTATTGTAGGTCTCAATCTTCAATATCAGCACAGACATGCATTATTAGATTTGGTAAGACAGTTTTGCAAAAATTACTACACCATACTAGCAGTTTCAGTCCTGTCTGGCAATGGTTTTGAGCATGTTTTTAAAAGGCTAGCTAAATTAAAATGCATTTTTATGTATTCATTCAATAGACAGAAAGTTAAAAGGCATTGGGGAGATGAAAAATTCAATTTTATCTCAATAGATTGCTATTAACTATATACTGGAGTTCATTTTTACTAGTTATCAATCACAGTTCAACAACATATTTTATAATGAATAATAACTTTAATAGCTAGGAAGCTAATGCCTTATTTTGAGTCACTATAATTGACCATACCAGAAGTGCTGTAAACACAGGCACCCTTAGAACACGGCCATATTAACATTCAGAGCTTCACATTGAAATGTACCTTAGAGGATGGGGAAGAATATAACAGCATCTGAGTGTCCTGAAAAACAGAGGTTTGTGCTTGTGATTTGAGCATTCTGAATAATATCTAAACACATTTCTCATTAGCTCTAGTGCAGTGGCTTTGTCTGACCAAGGCACTTCAGTGGTGGGCTCCTTCCTGTGAGTGGTTTCTCTGCAGCTGCCTCCTGCTGCCATCACACCTGCAGCCATTCCCCTCTGCTTTCCGCTAGAACAAGAATGGATTTGGCAAACTTGCTGACTGTTTGGCACCTCCATTTGGATAGCTCTGAGTGTGAGAACCCCTTTGCTCTAACTTGCAAAGGACCCAACTTTGTCCTTGTGCCTCAATTTTTCGTATAATTGAAGTAAGGCAGGAGAAGTGAAGTGTCATGCAAAAAAGTTCTCCAAAAGCTGGGAAAAGAGGCCTGCATTTTGGTTCTTATTCCAGAGGAGTTTTTACAGGGTTTTTACTCTGTATTGGGAAGACTCAAGAGATTTGCTCTGAAATCACATGCACAGGTTATATGAAGATATTGGGCATAAAAGAATGCTGAAAAGTGTTTCATGTTCAGTATTATAGAATGCAGACAGGCAGGCAAATACTATCTGGTTCTTGAGGGATACTGCTGCCTCACACAAAAAACAATTTAATACAAAATGTCATGAATACTAGAAGAAATGACATCACTGTTTCTTAACAAATAACAGGAGTAATTTAATTTATATGTGTCTCATAACTATGGATTCAAAGTGTAATTTTTTTTTCTTTAAGGCCTCAGGCAGGTAAGTTCACATACATCGTAAGTGCTCAGTATCATTGCACAGATGAGATGATTCCCTCTAAGCCTGTATTCTGCCTTGTGCAGAAGAGTAACAGGAATGTGGCATCTCTTTACTTGTTCCCCTTTTAGTCTTGAAAACTAAACCAGAACTTCATTAAGTGCTATGACCCTGAGCCCAAAAGACATAAATCAGAAACCTTCCCAGAAGCCTCACTTTACAGAAACCTCACTTTTACCCTTGAACTTCTTCAGGCTGCTTGGTTGCTTTCAACACAAACATTTTCAGGACCTATCTCTTTGAACTTTTCAAGCCCAGACAGTCTCAGTTTGCATGTGACTGTGCTGCTGAAGTTGGACTAAAACTCCTCAACAGAACAGAGAAAAAAATGTAAGAGATTCTGATATTAGAAGCATGGTCAGAGAATGCATAAAACAAAGAAAATATTAACTTTCTTACAAATGTAACCAGATGAGGAGGCTATAGTTAGTTTATTTATGCTCTACTATTTAAGCATGGTGTTCTAACCACTTCTCAGAAAGCAGGATACTGAGGTTTAATATTCTGATCAACTGGACAAGTTCAAGAGCATACTTCCCATTTATGACCAGGCTACCTCATAGACTGTATGGGAACAAGTCTGAATGTGAGCTGGTGGGGAAAGGCTGGGGGAAGAAGTAAAACTGAAATGGATGAAAAAAGTGCTCTTTACTTCTCCAGTAGAAATAATGCAAAATTTAAATTGTGCAGGAGAATTTAATAGAAGAAAGAGTCTGATGGGATAAGCTAAAAATCATGAAACTCAGCTGACAGCAGGGGATTTAGGTTCTAACATCTGCTCCCAAGATTCATTCTATTCCCTTTAATCTGGTGTATCACTTGAAAAAGACTGTCAGTTCTAGGAGCAGGAGTTGGCACATAGGACTTCCCTGCTTTCTGGCAGTTCTTCGTTCTTCCTGACATTTTACTGTTTTTGATGTGACATATTACAAAACATGTTCCTGTACAGTCAGCTCCCTTCCCAAAACATCCTTCTTGATATGAAATAAGGAAAAACCATGCTTTTTATCTTTAATTTTTGTCACTTTTGACCAGACATTTTCCTTGATATTTTTCAAATGGTATTGCATTGTTCACTGATGATTTCTGTCAGTGAGTCCTTGAGATCTTGAACACATGGAGTTCTGGGGAAAAGGAAGTGGTGTGCTGCTTGACCTGCACACTGTTATTTTCTTCAAAAAGCTTTGAGATCACATTATCTGCAAGTGTTTTCCTTTGGAAAATAAGAAGTTAATTCCTCCCAATAAATGTTGTGTTTCTGGACTGAACAGAGAGCATCAGTTTTATGAAGTTAATTTTCTGAAAAACCATGGAAAATAAATCAATTTTCATCAATCAAACTGAATCAACTTATACAAAGATGTCATACAGGGAATTATAGCACTGCATATGGCCTGTCTTCACTTTTTCAAAATAAGACAAATAAACTTCTGTGTATTTTTAAAACATATCTGTAAATGCAACAAATTCAGCTCTGGGGACTTGATATTTATTGCCAGTATTGCAACAACATATGTTGAGTCCTTGCTTCTTTGTGATTTGAAATTAACACTGATGTATTAAGCTGGTTTAATGGTAGCATATACTAATGAGAGAACAGTTTGCAATCTGCTTTCTGTTTACTTATGAGGGCCAGGTTTTCAGAAATGGCCACTAATGCTGTAATCATATTGTCCATACATTTATTTCATATATAAATTTTACAGCTGTGTTTCCAAAACACCATTTAGAAATGCACATTACTGTGAATGTTTTTACATACTCAAGTGTATTTTGAGAATGAGGAATGGCATGGAGAGGGAAGAGAAGTCTTTCTTGATCCCTATTACTGTTAATACAGGAATGAATGGGCATTTGTTGAGGCAAAAGGGAAGAAAGATTCATCACACTTAAAAAACACCAGCCAGCCAAAAATAAAAACAACAAATGAGTAGATCTTCAGGCAATGCATTAACAGGCTGCAGATGTCCTGGCTATATTCTGCTGTGGATGCTAAGAATTTACCCAGGCTCATAAAGAGTAATTAATGGGAAAACAGTCTATAAAAAAGATTTGCATTGAGTGTCAGAATATTACAAAGTCCTGGAGACAGGATACTGAATGGAAAGATCTTTGGTCTGACTGTTCTCATGTACTTTTCTGGGTACCAATGTCTAGATACTTGCAAATTATGCACAAATTTTGTGACTAAATGTTGGGTGGAGTATTTGTAGAAGAAAAAGAAGTTAAACACTCAAGGGCTTGAGATCTAAGTCCTGAAACTATTTTGGAACATACTTTCCTTCCCAGCCCTGCTGTGTCTGGGTCATGAAATCCTGTTACTTATAATCCTTTTTATTTTTTTTCCCTTGCAGTTCCCTCTCTCTATTTGTCTTTACTTTCCCACACTTTCTTTGTAGTAATTTCTCAGATTGCAGTACAATCACTATGCAGTTGTGGTGAAGAAGTCCCTCAGACAGGAAGATGTACAGAGAAGACTCATGTGTAGATGACAATAAAGTCAGCCCCTTCAGCAAAAGTTCAAAAAGAACTGATTGAGCTAAAGTGAAATTCAGTTCAACTAGATAATTTATTATGGATCTTTGTGCCCCTCCCTGAGAGTGCTTTAAAAAAGAGTATTTAATTCCACTTAAATTTTAAAATACACAACTTTCATGTGAAGCACTGTCAATCTTTTTCCAAGAAAATCTCCAGAAAATTGTCTTTTTATCCCTATTGCATTCTTACTTTCATGAAAAATGAACAAAGCTTTTGGTCCTGCCTGGACTTATTTTCATTGCAAACATTTTAAATTCACAATAACAGTTAACCCTAATGTTATTAATGCAAAGCAGAACTGCAACAGTACTAAAGAGGAGGGGTGTAAAACCTGGATGGTTGGAATGAAGCCATTCTCCTGTCCTGTGCCTCAAAATTACTAAAAGAAGCAAAGTGATGTCAATGGTTAGCTACTACTGCCTGACACGTGGTGAATAGTGTGTTATGTTAAGTTTATATCATAGGTTTTCAGGGTGCTGTAGATATTCAGTTCTCCTGGTAAAAAAGGATGGAAAGTATAAGAAGCAAAAATCTCCACTTTTGGAGCTCTCAAATATTCTTTGAGGATGAGATAGGGGGGAAGAGGAACAGGCTTGTGCTAAGCCTGAGAGCTGGAGAAAATCTGAGTGTATTTATTACTCTAGAACCTTGAAGAGTATAGTAATCTGAACATCTCAACCAAAAGCATTTATTAATTGGTCTGAGACAGAAATGCAACATAGAAACCATGAGGCTTAGGCAACAGCTGGACATTAGAAGCACAAGAACACATTGTACAGTACTTTGCATACTTGTTCTTCTATTTTCCACATGATGCTGCAGAGTTGTTTGGTCAGTTGCAATATTGGCTCAGAATTTTCTCAAAAGGCTGCAGCTGGCTCAGTAACTGTGATCATTTGGTCTCTATATGGAGGCAAGGAGGGCAGATGCAGGCAATATTTCAAAATACCTGGTCTAGAGGTAAAAGATCTTTTGTTTTAACTTTCGGCACGGGATTGATGAAAGAGATTAGAGTTTATGTGTTTACCTTCTATTGTAGTTTTCTGACAGAGCTTTTGTAAATCAAAGGTAGATAGATGGTTGTCAGCATTCCTGCTTCAGTTCCAACACACTGAGTCATATATCATATCTTGAAAGCTATTATCAAGTACCTTGATAAAGTCACTTTGGTGACAAGTTCTCAAAGGATGGAAGAAAGGTCTCACTTTGTGTCTGAGTGCATGTGAGTATGCTTCTCACTCAATATGTGAGAGGCAGAAGAGGTAATTGAGAGAAATATGCATTTTATAGAGGTGGTGGGGCTCTGAATAATTTGTTCATGAGGAAAATGTGTTTCACATATGCAGGTCCTGAAAGTAAGGTACATGATGCACATGTGGAAAATATAACAGAGCTAGACAGTTTTTGTTCATTTCCCAGATAGCATTTGTGAGGTAGATTTGTTCAACCAATATTATTTGTTAATTTCAATTGAAACTGGCAGCTAGATAAATAAATGTGCTGGTTTTGGCTGTGGTAGAGTTAATTTTCTTCACAGTGGCTGGTATGGGGCTGTGGTTTTGATTTGTGATTAACACAAAGTTGATAATATAGAGATGTTTTTGTTATTGCTAAGCAGGGCTCACACAGAGCCAAGGCTTTTTCCACTTTCCATACAGCCATGGGGGTGTTTCCACTTTGCATACGGCCATGCTGGCAAGGACATTGAGGGTGCATGCATGCTGGGAGGAGACACAGCCAGGACTGGTGACCCAAACTGACCAAAGGAATATTCCAGACCACATGACTGCTTAGAACATGAAGTGTGGGAAGGAGAAAAGAGGAAAGCAGGACGCTCAGGGTGATGGAGTTTGTCTTCTTCAGTCACTACTACATGTGACGGGGCCCTGCTCTCCTGGAGATGACTGAACACCTGCCTGCCCATGGAAAGCAGTGAATTAATTCCTTGTTTTTCTTTACTTCTCTGCATTACTTTTCCCTCTTAAACTGTCTTTATGTCAATTCATGAGTTTTCCAGCTTTTACCCCTCCAATTCTACCCCAGATTCTGCTGGTGGGGGAGTAAGTGAGGGCCTGTGTGGTATTGGCTGATGGCTGGGGTTAAATCATGGCAATAAATAAAAATTTATTTGTGAGACAGAAATTAGAAAAAAAATGAACATTTGCCTTTCCTTTTTAAGGGCAATGTCTATAATTTTCATAAAACACCAAAAGCAAAATATTAATGTTGACAGAAATATTTTAAAGAAATTTCTTTCAAATTTAATTTGATTTTTAAAATTGTTTTTAGAGGGAAAAAAACCCCAAACAATAAAATTTGAATCTCATCTATAAAATTTTCGAGTTTACATGACAGGATATCTCATAATAAAAGTTTCTGATATTATCTTGGTATGAGACAAAGAAAAACTTTATGCTTATTTCAAAGCTCACAGAAAAAATTACATTGTCAATAAATCCTTAAAGCAGTGCATAATAAAAGGATAATTTTGTAAGCAGATCATGATTTGTAAAAAGTTGCAAGTATATAATGATAATTTGGAAATCTTTGGTTTACATAAGCCGTGTTCACAGTGTTAGGTCAATTACTGGTCTCCATGCAGAAAGACAGAGAAACAAAATAAAATGGGAATCTAAGAAGAGAATATGAGATTATCAATTTAGTTTAGGCATTTTGCTTTCACTGACTAGAAAACCCTTTATGGTATATTTTATTCAAAGTGTTTGAATACAATGCAAATAATGAAATTTTATATATCTCTCTCTATTTATGACAACATCTCAGTTTTCAAAGCTCTTTAGCAATTATTCTGCTAACTGAAGTTGATAGACTTCATCAGTTCTGTAAAGTTTATTTAATTAAGTTTTGCTTGTGATGATGATAAATAAAAATACCCAAACAAATAAACAAGTATGAAAGTTAAGGATCATAAATATGTTTTCCCTTTAGTATTCTTTTGCTCTCTTTACTTATTAGGTAGCTGACTGGATTTATCTTTCTCAACAGAAGATATTTTTCAAAACAATTCTGAGTTAGAGAATACTTTCTGGAGATTACAGTATGATTTTTACAAACAGAAAAAGTCTTAACAAAATGTATCTGGGCATCAAAATGATCAGAGATGATGAAAGAAAATTACACTGTTGTCAAAACACTATTCAATACTTGACAGCATTCATTTTAATGGTAGAATAGAACAGCTTGTTTGACCAAAAACTACAGAAACTTTTTAGCTATTTGACACATCATTTTTTTTACTAAAAACCAGCTTTGAGTGAGCTGCCAGCCATTTGTACCTCATAAGAAAAAAGCAAATGTCCCAGAAAACAGTGAAAGTCAATGCTTCAAGTTTTTCAAACCAAACTCTTCAGAACACATTTATTTGGGAAACCTGGTAGAGAGTTTCTTTATGTGCATAACTTGAATAAAGGAATTCCTAGCTTGCACATTGTGCTGTTTTTGGCTGGGACAGTGCTATTTTTTTCATGTAGTAACTAAACTAGTATGGGGCATTTTTTTGATTTGTGCTGAAAACAGGTTTTTGCTAACAACAAGCAGAACTTACCCAGAGTCAGGGTCTTTGTCTCACCCCAGCCCACCAGTGAGAAAGAAGAGGGTGCACAAGGAGTTGGGAAGGAATACAGCTGGGACAGCTGACCTCAATTGACCTGTCATGGTTTGACACCAGCACAGTGCCACTGCCTCCATGAGAATACCCTCTCCCTGGTTTCTGCTGTGAGATGTGACCAGGAATAAGCAAAGCAGGCTCCCACTTAGGGAAAAAAATAAATAAATTATTAACTAAACTACAAGGAAAAGGGAGGAAAAAAAAAAAAAAAGAAACAAGGAAAATGAAAACTTCACAAATACTCCTCCCCACCAAATTCCCAATACAATACATCCCCCAAATCATCGACTCTTGGTCTGGCACCACCCTTCAGAATACTCAATCCTCAGTTCATCAAGAGGAGAAGGAGTCCTTCTTGTGCCAATGGTGACCTCTTCTTTTCATGTCCAGCACTCTCACCACTGAACACAGACCAGAGCTGCTTCTAGGGTTGACTTTAAAGGATGCTTCGTCCCACTCCAAAAAGGCACATTCTCAACTTTGGGACATCTGTCCCCCCCATATTTTTCACCCCCTGGGGCCGAGGGGTACCCACACCAAACCCTCTTGGTCCTGAGGCATTGCCTCCCCCTAGAATGCAGTCTCTGTATCACAAGGAAACATGGCTCTGTCCATGGCTACACAAAAAGAGTCCAGCATAAGCTACTCCATCATCTCTTCCACCTGAGTTCTTCTCTATTTCTCTCGTGGCCCATTTCCTCTTATCTCATCTCTATCTCTCTTCTCATTCAACTCCAGGAGGATTAGCATTTGTAAGGTTTCCATCATCCAAGAAAAGGGTTAAAAATCTGAGGCTCTGTCTGTCCAGAACTCCCATGGCTGCCCAGCCTGGCCCCTTCTCGCACCCCCCTTCTCCTTCTCGGCCGGCCAAGCACAGGCACAGGCTCTCTCTCTGTCTCTCCTGGGTGGGGGGTGGCTGCCCGATGCCTCTCAGTGCTCCTCCTCCACCCTTCCATCCTGCAGGGGCCTTCCCCTCCCTTCTGTCCAGGGCCTGGCCTACCTCACCCGGCCCCATGGCTGCCCCTGCCCCGCCCAGCCCGCAGCCGGGCAGGGGAGCTCTGAACCTTTCCCTGACCGGAACCCAAGAGAGCCTCCCTGGGGAGAGCCCTGCTTTAACCCCGTGTTCTCAGAGGCAGATCCAATGTCCCAATGGCCACATTAGGTGCCAATATTAAAATCTGAGCCCTAATTGGCCTGACCACAGCATCCCAGAAAACATATTTCCTGTCAAACCACCACATGACCCAAGGGGCGTTCCATATCATATGGAATCACACTCAGCACGCAGCTCTGTGGGAAGAAGAAGGAAGGGGAGATATCTGGAATGATGATATTTGTCTTCCAAGTCACCATTACACAGGATGGAGCCTGGCTTTCCAGGAGATGGCTGAAGAGCTGCCTGATGAGGGGAAGTGATGAATGAATTCCTTGTTTTGCTTTGCCTTTCTTTACCTATTAAACTGTCCTTATCTCCATGCAGGAGTTTTCTCACTTTTGCTATTCTGATTCTCTCATCTGCCATGGCACAGAGTAGTGAGCAAGTGCCTGGGTGGAGCTTAGTTTCCAGCTGGGGTTAAACTGTGCCAGATGTTCTGTAACCCAACCACTTTGTAGGAGATTGACTCTATGAGAAGATCTACTTGACCTGACCTGTTAGGCTTCCCATGCTCTGCTGTGGAAAAACAGGAGGATTACTCAATTGATAGATTCAGCCACACGAGAGTACCCTTAGCACAGATGCGACATAGCAGTACTGCACACTTCTCTACGAATCTAGGGAGTTTCCTCCACATCTTGATTTAGCAAAGTTTACTGCTACCACACCTCAGCTAGGTCTGACAGTTAGAAAACCATGACAGTTAGGAAAATCCTAAAGAAATGTAGAAAACACTCAACAAGTTTCTCCCTTTATTATTATTTTTTTCTTTACACCTTTGTTTTCAGCACCAACTATTCATAGTACAGTAACGTGCATGTGTATCTATGTAAGTAAATTTCCTTTGTTACAAAAAGATGTCATGATAGTGCTTTCAGAGGACAAGGCAGCAGCAGATGAGAGGAACATAAGGTAATAATTAGAAAATTACAAGCAGCAGTGGTGATAAACAGTGGGCACAGCTGTCTAGTTACTGACAAGCTTTTTGTGAGCAGCAAGACAAAGGTGTGTTTTAACAAATTACTTGGTTGTGAACATTTTAAATAAATGAAAAGAAGGAAATGTCACTTGGAGGGAGTACCACTTTTGAAGGAAGGAAGAAATAGCATATATTTATGTAAAGTAGTCAGTCAAGGCAGTCATAAATTAACAAGTCCACAAGTCTGCACTCCTACCCATCCGTACCTGTGGCTTCTGAGGACAACAGACTGCAGGCATTTTCCGAGGCCACAGACAGGATGGGGGCAGATCCAGCTGAGTTTCCTGTCCTGGAACTACAGCGTATTGTCTGCTGGGAAAGAGGAATGACTTCCGTAAAAGTCCCAGAATGTTGCATGGGGAAACAAAACTGGACTAACACTTATAACATCTAAAATATTCCAAGTGGCAGTAATTTGTGTAAATAAATGTGTCTACAGAAATGAAGACAGAATTTCCATTCCATTGGATATTTTAACTCTTAAAATTTGGCTTTTAGCTAAAATTGCAAGAAAATGTCCACATCTTCTATTAAACAGGAATTCAGAAATACTGAACACATTGATTTTGTATATTTTTGTGTTGCTTTAATAAAATGAATCATAAAGAAATATTACATTAATTATAATAATGAAATACTCTATAATAAAAGTAATAAGAAGCATTTTACTGGCAAAAGAGGAACAATGGTTTTTAATTGAAGGCAAAATTAAGTACCAGCCACTTTCAAATAAATTATTTTTTAGAAACAGTGTTGACACTGAAATCAGCTTTAAATGATGGAATATTTTTACTTCAGTTAAATCTGTGTTTCCATTAGAAAATTCTATTTATTTTTTTTATATTTACATATATATTTGTTATTTTTTGCATACAAAGAAAAATTTCACCTGTTGGAGAATTTTCAATCAATAAGTAAATTGAAAAAGATCCTAAATATATTTTTTTTTTAAAATTCATATATCCTGAAGCTCTCAACACTTAATATATGTGTACTATTATTGGCTGAAGTAAATTGGTTTTGAACACTTATTGTATAACAGTATGGTTTCTATTAGCCCAAATACTAAAAATTTTAGAATAAATGAATATGAGATTTGATACTTTGCACACATCATCAGTATCAACTATTCTTTTGCATATGTTAGTGTAACCCTTTTTTACAGAGCTTTGGCTTGAAAAGTAGATTCCTTGAGTCTTGCTGCTCTAAGTAAAGCATTTTTATGAACATTAAGTTAGTAACTTCATTTAATTCTGACTTTTTTTCTCCCTCTTCATTTTGAACTTGCATAGAGAAATCAAAGCTATCATGATTTTATGCCAGAGGTTAAAGTAGAAGATTACTTTTGCAGGTATGCTCTTTATAAGTTTGCAGTCAGGGTTTTTTTCATTTCAGAGTTCTCACAGCACACTCAGCTTAGGAAGATTTAACATTCTTAGAAACTGCAAATTTTGTAAAGTGCTTCATTTTATGGCTTTCTATCACTTTAATGCAACTCCATCTTTGCAGTACTACTTATAGCATCAGAAATAGTAAGTGAATGTTATGGTCATGATGGAGATGTCTTTTTCAGCAATGTGTAAGGGAGGATACAGTTTAATACTTTTAACAGAACATAGCTGGAATCATGAAAGTGTGTGCTATCTTCAGTTATGAAATTGTGAAATGGTGCTAATAAATTCGAATTCTAACCATATGTTTGTGTCACTTTTTCATTGGCAAAATGGAAGTAAAATACTGAAATGAACAGGGAGGAGACAGGGAAGTCTTACACTAGTTCAAATTGCTTTTGTGTGATTTCCATGCTCTGTTTCTATGGTTCATTGTTGCACATCGCAAAAAATGCTAGAGAAGCCTAGAATGACCGACACACATTATTGTTAAATAGGGGATGGGTGAAGTTTTAACTACTGCATGACAAAAGACTATGATTTTTTTTTGCATTATCTTTTTTCCCCTCTTTCCTACTGTCCTTGTCATTAGTTTTCTCTGAGAATTGTAATATTTTGTGATTTTGAAGGAGTCAGTCACCACAGAAGCAACTGCAATGGATGCAAAATTAGATCCCCTGGAATGATAATTGCTCATTTCTGATTGAAGCACATTTAGGTTGATGGTGTTCAGAGTTGTATTTGACATATTGATGAGACAGTCATAATTTATTTCAACTGTGAACCCAGAAATATTTGCAAATGGACCTTCAAAACATGCAACAAAGTAACAGATGAGATCTGAGTGGGATATTGTAAACAGAGGTCCACTTGGACAAAAGACAATATTTTGGGAGCAAATGCAATAAATTCTTTATGTTTATTTCTAAACCTTGTAATTTTTTTCTCCTCAAGAAGAGATTAGGGAAGGGAAGAACATATTTTTGAATTTTCCAAAAGCAACCAAGAGTTAATTCTTGACATACTCTATACAAAAGATGAGAGAATACTTGAGCCAGACTATATAGGTACCAGACTGTACAGAATTTACCCTCACTCATAGCACCCACCAATCTGCTAAAAGTTCATGACTTGTCCTGAAAAGAATGATGAAAGAAACCTTATAATGCAGATGCTTTTAGGAGGGGGTGATGGGCAAGCAGGGAACACCACAAATAGATCTGGTCTGAGAAAGGAAATGCAATAATATTTTGCCTTCATAGGGCTGAATAATTCATGGCAGAAAGGACAAGGAAAACTGGCATTCTTATTTTCAGACATTGAAACATTTCAAAAAGCATGGAATATCAGGATGAAGGACATCATCCCAAAATACTGAAACTCTAAGAGTTAGGCTGTGGGACAAACTCACATACTTAGAAATGCTCAAATTAGCTTAGAGAGTTATGTCTTCTAATATGGCTTCTGTAAAAGGGCCCTGCACACTGTTCCTTTTCCTGCAATTACAAATTGGTACCTTCCTCTTTATACTGGCAAATCCACTCACTTTTAAGCATACAGTTTAACAAATAAGACTGGAATCAGTAAAAGCTCAAAACTAAGCCCAAAAGTCTTTTTTTTTGTTGAAACAAGACCTAAGTTACCAGCTGGATGTCATACAAGATGCAACATTACATTTTTAAAACCAATTCTCTTTTCCAGTCAAATTTATATTTATCAATGCATATACATAATGAATGTATTTTTTTACTTTGTCAGTTTTTGAAGTGCCATTATTCCCTGCTGTCTACATCAGGCACCCTCTGCCTTTTGAGAGTGACAGCTCTTGACACTGTACATTAGTTTCATTATTGACATAATGCTGAAGTGGCTTTTGAATAGAAAACTGCCAGTATACTTTTATTTTTTTAATCTTTATTTTTTTAATCTTCCTATTTTTCATATATATGTATGAGAAAAAGCTAAAAGAAACAGAAGATATAGCCTCTTTAGCTAACAAAATAAATACCTTTCATCACGTTAAGACACGTCAAAGCCACAGCAAGTGCAGGGACTAAAACTCCAAGTGAAGATATAAGACCTAACATGTACAAAGACAAAATACAATGTTCCCAAAATAAAGCATTGTCTTAAAGCAACAATAGCAACAATACCAATTAAGCAGCAACTGAGTCCCTTTTGATGTGAGTTGAATGCTGTACTACACATTGTGTGCTTGATCCCTTGAAGTCCTGAGCAACCCCATCTCCTGTTGATTGGTGCTCAGTATCTTACACAATCTGGTACCTGGGGAAGGTTTTCAAAGGCATCAGTACCAGCTTGGTGCCTAACGGAAGCTGACTTCCAAAGGAAGGGATTTGGACTTCTGGCTGTCAGTTTGTGCCTTTGAAAACCTCTCTTCTGAGGTTAGCCAGCACTAAATACTTATGTATTTACAAAAGGAATTAATTCCTTTCCACTTCCCATTAATTCTTAAACTCCAGTTATACTAAGAAGAGTCCCTGCTGAAACCTAGAAGAATACTCACTTTTTGGCAGTCAGCTTATGCAAAATGCTTATTTGTCTTCTTATTTATCATGCCATCTGGCATTATGTTTAAGATGGAAGTGACATTAAAACCAACCTATTATTAAAAATGATCCCGTCTTTGACCTTGAAATGCTCCGTAGCTCCATGACCCCATTACTTGGAGTTTGTTGTTGGATATCTGACATGTTAGAAACTTGACTGAAAAATGTCCATTGCAATCAAGTTTATACATCATTTATTTTCATTTGAAAAGAATGTGTTCTTTAATTAAAATTTGAAATTAGAAAAAGAAGGGAATTTTATATTTAGATTACTTTATCAGTTCATTGTAAGCTTTTTTTTATTTTGAAAAGAGAAAACTTACTTCTTTACCTGTAGAGATACAAATACTAGAATTAAATTGTAATGTCCTTATAGTGTAAACACTGCAGAAAATAAAATTTAGATCTAGATAGCAGAGAATGGGAAGTACCTGTGTGCACTTTTTAAGCTAAGTAGGCATAACTGCTAACTTTACATCCCATTTTTAAGAGAAAATTATTGCATGCATAACAGTTGATGAAAACCATATATTGTGAAAGGCTATACAAAGTCCTTTTTTCTTGAAAACAGGTGAATCATAAAACATTAGCTATGATCTCCTAGCAGGTATTTATTTTGCAAAAGTTTTCTTTCTCTGAGCTTCTCCTCAAGGCTATGTTTTAGCTTTTATTTTTTCCTTCTTCTCTTTTTCTTTGTTAGAAACACACCTATAATTTCTTCAGAAACAAATTGTAGGAGAGAATGAGGATACTATTTGCTGGCACATGCCTCTTTTGTAGGGTTTAAAGTATCCAGTCACAGAAACTGAATCTATTGTCTGTTTAGCTGTGGCAACCATACACAGGATTGTAATTCTGGGGCATATGTTTCCTGAGTAAAAGGTGGACATTGGGTGTCTCAGTTCTTACAGGTTTAAGTCAACCACATGATGTGGATAAAGAAGGCTGCTTGATTATCTGTAGTAAAAACAATTTGTAGGCCAAGTGTAATACATTTCTCTATGAAATTGTTGTGAAAGCCAAGCCTAATCCTTAGAAAGAGGTCTGTTCTAATCCTTTCTTTGTGAAATCAAACCTAATACAGGTCTAGTGTAAATCCAACATCATGAGACAGAGATGATGGGGATTAATGCTGTGCAAATAACTGATTCTCCAATTTGGTGCAAAAGGGGAAAAAACCCCAAAACACCCAAAAAGGCCACTATTGGCTCTGTTCTGGGCCGAATACTTCATGTGTTTCTCATGAGTTATTCAGTTACCTCATGTGATATAATTAAAGCAATGAAGAATTCACCAATAATTGTGACAATATTTTTTCTATGTGCTTGGAAGGAAGGAATGTGTTCACTTCTTTCAACACCAATTTTATGATTGGGACAAAATAGAACTAAAGCTCATTTGGAATTTTAGAAATAGTCTTACTGCAGTAAGAACCTTTCCTGAAAAGACTGGACTTTTTAACTTGAAAACCACTACCATTAAATCTGCATTTTCAATTTGTATTCTGAAAATTCATTATAGAAAAAATTAGAAACAGAGTTTTTGTTTTTTCTTCTGTTACTCAGAGTCTAATATTTTCCAGTAAATTCCTGCAAAAGGAATACACAAAGAGACCTTTGGGCCCATACTGACTCACAAAAGATGAGTTCTTTGTCATGGAACAAATTACAGTAATTTGTAACTTAACAAAATACTTTGCAGTAATTAGCAAGAGGAAATCCCTAGAAAGTTATCACAGGACAGAGTTTATTGGATGACTGCCTTTAGTAACTAATCCAAGGATCCTTGTATTGACAGGAGGACAACTTTTTATAATACATTATTGATAGATGTTAGAGCTGAGCTCTATTGAATTTTATTTCTAACCATTTTCCCTATAAGTTAGTGTTAATGAAATACAATTTACGGTTTGGTCCCCATATGACCATCTATTTTTAATTAGCATGTGATTATAATGCACTGTATATTATGATATTATTTATGGCATTTAAGCAGAATGAGAAGAAAATGAATAAGCCGTGACTATTTACTGATGTTCATTTACAGTCTTTGAACTTAAAAGGTAATGAAGCCTAAGCCATTGTCTGGATGCAGTTGTGATTTTAGCATCCTCAAGGAAGTGTATAGTTGAAGAAAACATTTCAAACACTTGGGAATATCTTCCTCTTTACTTTCATAACTGCAAGTTTTGCCTTTCAGATATTTTTTTTTATAAAAATCCCATTTATAATTAGATTAAGAATTAATAGCTGCTGTAAACATTCTATAGACATGAGTTGCATTTATTATTGGGAGCTGCAAAAAATCTCAGATGGCTGTGACTGTGAGGGATGTATTGACTTTATTTCTGCAAGGTTCAGTTATTGATATAGTTTTCTATATACTTTTCTCTCCTATTAACCCTTTAATGATTGTAGTACATGTCTCAATTTTAATACAAAGCCTAACTAGCTTTAGGAGGGCATATGTGTCTGTGTGTTAGTTTAAGTGAGATCTGGTGGTTGAGGAAGATGCAAAGCAGACATTTTTGTGGAAGATATAGCTCATGAGAATTAAAAACATACTTTAAAAAAGGGGGAAAATGACTTTTGCTTTAATGTTATTACTTAGAGGAAGAACTGAACTTCCTACTGTTTACACATATTATTTAAAAAATAAATAAACTCAGACATGCATTCTAATTGATCTAACTTTTAATGTAATGTCTATCTTTTCTTTAAAGAAAAATAGAAAATGGCATGTTCAATTCATGATCTGATAGCTAGAATTTCTTGTTTTCAGTAAACTGTTGGAAAAAGCTCCCTATCTGAATAAGAGCCTTAAATATTACTGTTTTAATTTCTTATATAAATAAATGTCAAGGATGAGAAACTTTTCCACTTTAAGGAAAATTCAGACAGTAATTTAAAAATTAGATAAACCAGAGCATAAATATTTCAGATTTATACATATTTTCATTCCTGAAGATTGTTTTCAGGTAAATTTTAGTGACATTAATTAAAAGAATTTTATGTCTAAAAAGACAACTGCAAGCCTTAACATTTTAACTGGAAATTCTTCACCTGCATTAAAAAAACCTGTTATTTAGAGAGTGCTGTTCACACCACTCTTAATTAATTAAGGTTCCACACATCAAAACAAACTGCCTGTTAGCTTTTGCTTTCTTGAGTAGAATTGTCGAAACACGGAATATCCTGAATTGGAAGGAACCCACGGGGATCATCAAGTCCAACTCTGGGCTCTGCATGGGACACCCCATGTGTCGCACCCTGTGCCTGAGAGCATTGCCAAATGCTTCTTGAACTCTGTCAGGCTGGTGCTCTGACCATTGCCCTGGGGAGCCTGTTCCAACCACCCAATGGGGAAGATCTTTTTCCTAATATCCAATCTAAACTTCCCTTGATACAGCTCTATGCTGTTCCCACAGCTCCTTACGCTGGTCACCACAGAGAAGAGAATAGTGCCTGCTCTTGTGAGAAAGTTGCAGGCTGCGATGAGGCCTCCCCTCAGTTTTCTCAAGAGTTAAAAGAAATGGTGGGTTGATTTTTTTCTCATGTGAGTTTTTTATCAAATTATAAGTGACATTATTAAGTGATGTGTAGTAACAGCAATTGCTCAAGAGAAATGTTGGGAAGTTTTTGTTTTTGCATGAGCTATTGAGGAAATATGATTGAGGAACATTGGTTTGATTTGACATGCCATTAATATAATGCTTGAGCAATAATACCATAGAGATGGAGCCATGGAAAATTTTCAGGTAGCTCAGTGATTTCATAATTACAACTCATTATCATTGTCTCAATTTTAAGTAATTTAATCTTCCTGGGTAAACCTTCTAAGCCTGATTTTTTAAAAATTTATTTTGAACTTGAGTTTATTTTTAATAACGATAAATACAAAAAAATATGTGCTTCATTTTTTAATGAAGACCAGCATTGGTGTGATAATTAAAACAGATTTAGACTTTACTGATCTAAAATGACTTAAGCATTTAAGTCATTAAAAATTAAAGATTAAAAATTTTGACCTCTTAAGGAGAGTCTATTTTCATAACTTCAGTGCATTTTTAACAGTGATAGGAAGAAGTTCACAAGCATCACAGCTGGGAAGATTTCAGTTCCCACATTTGCTTTGGTAACTTTCTTGATGTTGGAAATACTATTAAAAGTTCATATGGGATGAAGCAGTACCCTTGAGAAATCCACAGCACTTAGAAGAATATAGGTTTCTATACTTAGAATCTCGTGCCTTAAGAATATTCAAAGCTGAATATTCACTGTCAGTGCATCTTGAACCTGCCTGAGTTGAGTCCTGATACAAGTGCATCTTGAACCTGCCTGAGTCCTGACATAGCATTTATCTGACTCTACATGGTTTTAAAAAGATATCTGTTCAAATATTGCCTTTAATGAAAATGTTTTCCAGATATTTTGTCTAGCTTATGTGGAATTGATACTGAGTGATACACTCAGCACTGCTTCTAAATTAACATCATGGAGGCTGTAATGACCTTTGCCTCAGATATGGCTACTTTTGCATATAATACCTTGTCAATAAATAAGAACATAAGAAGAATTGTTAAATGTTTTGATAAAATTTAAACTGCTCTAATTTTTCTTTTCCTTGGTACCCCAGAAAAATGTGAAATCCTGTTTTTTTTTTTCCTTTCTGTAGCATTTGCTCACCAAAGTTAGGATAAATTTATCAGATTTATCATCACAAAGAGACCTGAGGTTCTTAGAGGAGTGTAGTTGCTGCAGGCAGCACATGGATTCTTCAGCAGACTGTGCTTCTTCTGAGGAAGTTTCTAGACTGCTACCCAATCCCTCAGATTAAGTCTTCCATTATGGCTGAATACATTTTCCAAAAATGAAGACTTAAAGTTGTCATAAGTGCACTCAAATCTTTAAAATAATATTGGTCCTACCCACACTTTCTAGTCTTTATCCTTGGACTTGGGAAGCTTCAACACTCCCACCTGCTCACCAATGCTATCCCAGATAGAAGAGAATCTGGCCTTTGTGAGATTTCATAGTGGATATTGTCAAGAATTGTCAGATTAGAGGAGAGTGATCCAAACTGCTCTTTCATCTGGAGCTGGCCTATGTTGCTGTGTTTCAGTTGTTGCAAAGACCTCTTAGGAAGTGTCATAGCATTTGGCATGTTAAAACAATAATTTGATTAAGAAAGTAATAGATTGTATACATCTTCTGATGAAACCTCTCTAAAGATATCTCCAATTTACTGATTTTAGATTAATATTACTCAAAGAAGAAACTACTAGTGTTTAATTTGTTTGAAGATAGTAGAATCACACCAAATACCTTATAGTATTTCAGAGTGTCATCTCATTATGGCTCCAAAACAGCATGGGTCTCATAAATCCTGTGTCCTGTTGGCCAGTCCCATGTGGATGTGTCTGATATCTTAGAGTATGACTACAATGCATGGACCGAACATGGGAAAAGTAGGTGCAGCATCATGTCTTGTCCAGGTGGACATTTGTGAGACACTGAAATATTGAAAGCTAATGACTCAAACATTCGGCCATTTGCAAAAGCAGCAGGGATGAAGCAGGACCCTTGAGAAAATATGTTACTCAGCAGAGTATATTTATCTATACTTTGCTCTATTGTCTCTACACATTTCTGTGGATCTTGCTTGCCTCACGTCTCCTATTGGCTATTAAGACCCCAGCTAAATTTTAGGAAATTCCTAAAAAGCTTGCTTTCTCCCATCCATTGTTCAAGGCACTCTGAAGTAAGACTAACACATACAGCATGTAAATATGTGGGTGTTACAGAATTTCTGAGGCATTGTTTTTATTCAGGAAATGAAATGGCAAGGAGCTCAAAAGCTGCACTTTCAATAGCGTATTTTTAGTGTTCTACAACAAGGTCTTCATGAAAGTGTTTGGTGAGAGACTAAAAGGGCCTTTGGACACTAATAAGTCATGACAGCTAGCAGGATTCATAAGTAATCTATCAGTCACGGGTCATCTGGAGATGGTAAGTCAGGTCCTGAGGAGGACAGCTGTAAGTGTATCTTTTATGGAGTGTAAAAATCCTAGATGTAGTGGAAGGAAAACAGTCCTGGAAGCTCTATACAGAATACTTCAGGAGATGTAATGGACATACTTTAAAAGTTTATTCTAGTCTGAAAGGTAAGTACTGGTGATATCTTTCCGATGAGCAGAACCTTTTGAATAGGAGCTTTTTCAGCTAGCAGAATCTTGAAACAGTCGCAAGGTTCACAGAACACATCACATGCATATTCTAAAGCATAGCTAACCCCCGTCCTATTTATTACAGTTAGAGGAAAAAAGAAAATTCTAAAAGGGGGGATAGGAGAACTGGCAAGGATTGTCAGGCTAAACAGAGCATCTTATCCATTAAGCTTTGTAGATACTTTTGTCACATCTTCCCTTTAATTTCTAAAAAAATATTAAAACAATGATGAGTGTACAGAGATTCAAAGAACAAAGAATGTTGACTCAGAATAAATATACAGAAGATTAGACACAATGATGAGGTTAATGTGAAGAAAAGAACAAGTACAATGACAGTTAATTTCTGAAGTTGTAAAAACAAATTGGCTGCCTTTTTATTGCAACCTTACCTAATAAAATATAAAATGTGAATATTATCACTAAGATGTGAAGAGGGAAAAGTTAGACTTCTTTTTTTCTTTCCTTTTTTTTTCTTTTTGTTTTGATTTGTTTTGGTTTTTTTTTGTGTTTTTTTTTTTGTTTGTTTTGTTTTGGTTTTTTTTGTTTTCTATTTTGAAGAGTTAAAAGGGGGAGTTGATGGAAAGTATTCCTCATGTATTTCTCAGTCAAGGTTACTTTGCATTTAAAAAAATATGAAACCATACACTTTGGAAAAGACTAAGATCTGTCTGACATTGGCTCTTGAGTAAATATGACCCTATTTCAAAAGGTAACATTCCTTTATAACTACTGTTGTTAGGGAACAGAATGGCGATGACATTAGAATTGCTCTCCTGAAAGAGACATAGATTTCCACCAGTTTTTATCCCTAAATTTATCTGGAGGGTATAATAAGGGAGTGAAGAAAGGGAGCATAGCAAGGGAACACTGAAATTAAAAAAAAAACTTCAGCAAATAATTTACTTTAAATATACATTTCTGGCAGTTATTTCTCCAGTAATCTGAATGCATTCTGTTCCTAATCTTTGGTTACTCAAGAAAATCTTTGCAATATGATATTCAGTATTTTCTCTCCATCTGGGAAGAACTTCAAATGTACCTGGCTAGTTTAGGCATTAATACTTATTTAGTAAACAACAATTTTCCAATATAGAAATTGATATAGTTCAAAATTTTATTGAATATATTCCTCTGTACAGATGAAATAGTAAGTAGAGTTAAGAAATACAACCTGAAACTTCTGATAAATAATATACAGAAGACCTGCATGCTTTCATGTGAAATAGGAATGGAGCTATGAGAGCAGGTATGAAATCACTGATGCATATAATAATTTAGGCAGAAGAGCACCTCTGGAAATCAGCTAGTCCAACATCTTGCTTGAAGCAGGTCCAGCTAGGTCAGGTTGCTCAGGGCCTTGTTCAGTCAAGCTGTGAGTACCTTCAAAGACAGAACCCACAGCCTTAGTGAGCACTGTGTCCTTGTGTTCGACCACCCTCAGGGTGATTCTTTTTTTATTTTTCCTTTTATCATATCATATTTCCCTGTTTATAGAGGTAGGATGTAATCTGACTGTTTTTCTGTTGCAGCAACCCTTACATGACAAGAATACAATGTGAGATCCCAGAATTTGGAAAAAAAAGTAATGAGCAAGAAAGGCAGAAATCATCTGCATCTATGAAAAGACGACGAAACTGCTTCTCAGCTGACTTTTTAAATGCATCTTTATTTTTTGTTAATGAATCAGATTTTCATTACCCCAATAAACTTTTTCAATAGCAATATTATGCAGTGAGTGCTTTATTAAAAAACAGGTTAAAAATCTTTACAAATACAACATGACCATGCATTTTATATTGCAAAATCTTTTATATTATATATATATACATGATTGAAGAGGGTTTCCTATCCTTTAACATACACTACAGTTTAAATTTCCTGGTGTTAAAAAGAATTTCTTACACTATAAGGTCAGGTCATTTGTAATTGCTCAGAAAATTGGATTATTATTTTTCTTCCTGTTATCTGAGAGACGAGACCAGAGTAGATGTGCTAGCTATCACATCTAATGTGGTTACCCTTACATTTCTGACTACAGACAAAGATGCAGTTTCAGCCTAACATTAAAACTGTGTCTGAGATTAAGAAGCAGAAAAGACTAATAGTTTCAAAAAACAGTCTTTTACAAACCTTTGACCACATTTTTGAAGACCCATGCAGGTGAAAACCCATAATAGAATGGACATGAAAATGAAACTGCAATAAGAGAAATGTGTGTAGTGTAGGGTTTTTTTTAAACTAATGCTACCAATTATTTATATTTACTGTGCTTTAAGCTAAACTTGACTGACAAAGCTGACCATGGGGCATTTATAGTTATTAACAAAAGTTCTTGACATTGTTGAGAGATGCTCGATACTGATGAGTTGGGATTTACCTTCTCTCTGTTTTCTTTCCTGTGAGTTCTATTGCAGTTTTTTGTTTTCAAAGAAAAATGTGGCTGTCCTAAGACTTTGCATGAATCTTCATTGTGAAGAAGGAGTAAACTTTCCTAGGTCAATCTTCATATGTTTACCCCACTCATAGGATTTAAATTCAAATTGCATGGTATTGTAACCATGGGCACAATTATTGGTACCACTTCCTCTACAGCAACACAGTAATGTCTGAACATGAAGAATAATGCTGGATATTGTGCTTACTGTAATAAGTTGACAATCAGTCCTAAGACATCTGTATTCACCGTACATATACTCTGAGACCAATTTCATTACATCATGCTTCATGTGGAAAAAAAGGGCAGCCAAGAGACCAAGACATGGGGTCACTTTGTGACCCAGTCATGAATACAAAACATTTATACAACATCCTTCACCGAAAGTCATAGGATGATTTATGGCTCTAACTAAATTAAAAGCAACATCAATCAAACGGAATTTAATTTTTAATTTTTTAGACTGCAACACGTTCAGTTTCTGATTATTAGGAGGAAGTCTGTCTCCTAAATTTCATGCATAGTGGCAAAAAGCTTACTTTCAAACAGTATGTAAAGCCTATCAGTCATCACAATTCCATGCAAACTACCTGCTACATATTAACTTTGGGAGCCAAGTTGCAGGGGACACACTTTTGAGAACAACACATTTTAGGAAAACAGATTCTTACCTTCTCTATGAAATCATGTTCTCCTCCCTAATAACAGTTGCTTCTTCCTACAGATTTTCTTCTGGTGCCTCTTTCTAGTAGAATTGCTGTAAATAAGAGATGTGTTTACTAGCTTAACTATATTTCAGGAAATTATAGAGAAGCCATTGCTTTATTAGGTAGAGCAAAATACAAAAGTCTTTTTGGTGACCAGGTCCCTGTGTTATGAAGCCTGCAGCCGCAAAAAGGGTAGGTATGGATAAGCCCATTGAGTTACAAATGTGCATCACTCACATTTTCAACTTCAGAAAACAATTATAGCAGAATTTAATTACTCTGGGTTGGGTTTTTTTTATGGTTTTGGTTGGTTTTTTTTACAGTTTTGGGTTTTATTTTTACAGTGGATGCTGCAGGAAAGGCAGGAGTCTTTTTTACAAGTTGCAGATGTCCAAGTGTTGGCAGTTCAGTGATGCAGCAGGGCTGTCTCCATGAGAAAAGAGCAGGAGCTGCTCCATACCCAGTGCAGCCGGTTCCAGTCATCTCCAATACTCACAGGGCTCAGTGGAGCCCCTCAGTTCACATGGTGATGCCTATGGGCAAACATATTTAAGGGTAAAAAAACATTGCACATCAGCTGTGAGTTATATGAAAAAGATTAGATGTGAGAGAAACAGCCCTGCAGACACCAAGGTCAGTGGAGAAGGAAGGGGAGGCAGTGCTCCAAGTGCCAGAGCAGAGATTCTCCTGGAGCACATTATGGTGACAGAGATTGTTCCCTTGCAGCCCATGGAGGACCACACTGGAACAGACATCCCGCTACAACTCGTGCAAGAACCCACAACACAGCAAGTGAACATCCCATGACAGAAGCTGCCCACTCAGAGCCCACTCTGGAGCAGGCTCCTGGCAGGAGACATGATCACGTAAGGGAAGATCTCACAGAAGAGGTTTTCTGATGGGACCTGTGTCCTGTGGGGGACTCACACTGGAGCAGTCTGTCTGTGAAGGCATGTACCTGGAGGAGAGTAACTATGCTGCAGCAGTTTGTGCAGAACTGCAGCCTGTGGGATGGACTCACACTGGAGCAGGGAAAAAAAAAAAAAAAAAAGGCATGGAAAGGAAGGAGGAATGGCTGTGGAATGACCATAGCCCTCATTGCCCAGAAAACTGCTATGCTTGGATGAGGGGAGAAGGTAAAGGAGTCGTGATTGAAGGAGTAAAGTTGAACCTGGTATGAAGCAGGATGTGGGGTTTTGTCTGTTTCTCACTCTCATGCTCTAGTTTTCATTGGCAATAAATTAAATTTATCTTCTTCAGGTTCAGTCTCTTTTGCCCTTGTCTGTAATTGGAATGGAATTTCCCTATCTTTATCTCAGCCCATGAGTGTTTTGATCTCACTTTTCCCCCTATCCTCTTGTAGAGGCGGAATGAGAATGGCTGGGTTGGCACCTGACATCCAGCCACAGTCAATGCTCTACAGTTTTAGAACAGTTTCAGTAGTATGTCTTTGCTATTGAAAAATGTTGATATTTCTTTCTCACATTAAGGTTTCTAAATGAATTTTAACAAGAATGTCTTTAAATATCTGAGATGAATTCCCAGCTGGTGTTGTGTTTTCAGCTTCATCAAAATCCATGGAACTGTAGCCACTTCCATCAGTACAAATTTTGACTCCTGTATTTAAAATTATTTTTCCCTATATGAAACCACTAACAAACTTAGAGCTTTTACATCTCTCAAACAAGGAAAGGACTTCAAAAAGAAATCTGGAAACCTACGATATAATCAGCTTCTATTGAAAATAATGGCTTCTTCACACAGGAAAAATCTTACTTGATGACTTATAATTTATATTGTTTTTCTAAATCATTAAATAGTAGGATCACCTGGGTTTGAAGGGACCTTAAAGATCTAGTTCTAACCCCCATGCCATGGACAGGGACATCTTTCACTAGAGCAGTTATATTTAATAATTTTTTTACTTCTTTGAGCACAAACCATCGGACTTGGTATGAAGTAGAAGTTACCTACTTTTATACTGCATATGCATAAATCCCAAACTCATGGCCATTTCTAGCATTTACCACAAATTGATCTGGCACTGGATGATATTACAGACACACACAATTGCAGTACTAGGACAGATTGACTACTATTTAGCTAAAAATGGCAATTTTAAATTAGCATAAATACATTCCTGATTAAAATTCTCTGTGCACATATGACATTGTGCATAGACTTTCAGAGCATGGAGAAAGTTTTTTGTAAAAAAACCTGCAATAATAGCTGATACACAGATTTGGAAGGCATTTTCTATGTAATAAAAGTTTAAGTTCGAGATCAGATCAAATTCTTGTTTAAACTTTTTTAGTATCATTTATTACTTCCAAGCCCCTTGTGTTGTAGAGTCATACATACAAGATGATACTATTTATAAAACACCAAAACACCTCAATATTTATAATGTATATATTTATAAATTATACAGCTGGGAAGAGGCACAGAAGGAAAAAAAAAACCTACACAACTGGCAATTCTCCACGTGCTCTTTGATCAGTGTAGAAATGGCACAATCATGTTGCATACCTGTAATGCAACTACAAACCACACGTTAACTGAAAGCCTCGTGTTTGATTAAGTAGCTTCTTGACTGGTGTCCCCTTCCCTAGATAACATGCTCTTCCCAAATCAATAACATTCTAGTATCATCTAATTGGCATTTAAAAGACCCTGCTGTGAAGGTTCTGGCCAGGACAGAGTAAATTTTTGCAGCCACCAGGAGTGGGCATGGCTGCGACCTAGGGCTTATTCTATATCCCCTGACACAATTCTCCCAGAATTGGGAAAGGGGTCCCTTCTAAGTCTAGTGTAGCAATGATTGGGTGTTGATGGGCTCTGAGGTGTGTAGTGGTGAGCATTTGCATCTCAATTATTCCCCTCTCTTGTAATCTTCTGTTAGTAATAATGTTGCTAATGATGTTCATTTTCTTATCTCATTGCTGTTTCCAGTCATTTTTTCTTATCTCAACCAGTGATCTTTACCTTTTTGTGCCTCCAATTCTCCTCCCCAGCACAAACTAGGGGAGAATGAGGAGGAGGGAGAGTGAACAAGGGGTGTATGGTTGCAGTGGTTTTAGTGAGAACACCAAATTGGAGAATACCATTCCTAAACCACAAAACTTGCACTAAGTAGGAACTCAATCATTTTTTCATGCTTGCAGACACATGCATGGGTATCAAAAGAAAGGCAGATTCAGAAGGACACTGTGTAATCTTCAGCACCACTTAAGAAGGAATTATATGCTGAATGTCTACTTTACTATTAAAAGATTCCTGAACTGGATTATTTGGTTCAAATTCGGTCCCAAAAAGTCTTAGAAATAGAATTCAGTCAAACAACACTGATGAAATAGCAGGCAGGTGGTCTGGGTACCCTTTCCCAGAAAAAAAAAGGAGAGGAAAAAAGGAAGAATTTCACAGAAGTTGCTTTCCAAAATACACTGGAGTGGAGGCCTTATTTTCTATTCTCCCTTTACTGAGAAGTTATTACTTTGTAAACAACTATATCTGGGGAGAATATTGAAACATGATTGAAGTACATTTTACCTGTTCAACTAATTAAAATATATTGTGGAAATGAATAATATATTAATATACTAATTGAATGTATTTTTCTGACTTATGATAAGGAACATTTACTATCTTCTTAAATGTCTGAATTTTCCCTTTAGGCCATGTAGGTTTTAATTATTATACTGAAATTGATTTGTCTCAGCCAATCACTGAACACAGATAAAGCATGGAGACTTAGGAATACCATACAATTTTTTTTTTGCTCATTTATGCAAATCCCTGTCTGTGATTAGCTAATGGGAGCTAATTTACATTCTCTCTATACATTTATTTCTCAAGAATTACAGTGAATTTGCAGGTTTCTCTTTCATCTGCTGTTGTCCATTTAATCCTACAGGGTCTTCCCCAGATTTTTTCAGTAACTGAACCACATGGTTACAAGTGAATTTATAATAACATCAATAAAGTATGAAATCCCTGTCTAATAAAAATAAATATATAAATGGAAAGAAACATTCAATCATTTGAGAAAGTGCTACAAAGCTGTTTATTATAAAGTTAGTATTAAGTTCTTTTAGAATTGTTTCCCTTTCTTTTCCCATGTGATTTAGATAACATCCCTACCTTGACAATTTTTTATTAGCAAAAGACCAATATTTTGAAAAGAAATGTTAATAAACAAGAAAAAATCATATGGAATTAGATATTTTTCAAAATGTTTTTTTCTTCTCTGTGTGTTTCTTTTTCATTATCTTTCACTCATTTGTAATTGACAAGCAAGGTTTTTTTTCTCATTTTAATAATACCAAATATAGATGGTTTGGCATTCTAAATATGTTGAAACTTGATAATTCCTATGGTAGAGCAAATAAATATTTTAAATAGAGTTCTTGAAATGTAATGCTCTCTAATGAAAATAAAACCTATTTGAATCTAATATTCTTGAATTTTTAGGCACCTGTCATGTATTTTGTTATCAGTCCCATGTACATGTAAATATACATTTAACTCCTCATTCCTCTGATGACCAAGCAGCCAAGATATGGATAGGCAAGCACCATCTCTGAAATATTACTTTGTTCTATCTCCTTGCATGTACCCTTAGAAGAATAAATAAATAAATAAAATAAAGGCCACTTTTCTGTTTAAGAATGTTGTGACAGTCCCTTGTGTCCTCCATGGTCATATAAGCTTGGATTATTATTTATAGTAAGACAAAGCCTTTATCTGAGATGGAGGGCCATGACTTCTTGGAGCAGAGACAATAAATGAAATGGATGCTTTCAGAAGGGTAAAAAAAGGAACTATTATGTACCAGGGACCAGCATGATGTGCAATGATCTCAGCACAAAAAAAATAGTCTACCTGCTATTTGCTCTATCTTATTTTGTTTTATTATTTTATTTTATTCCTCTGGCTATGTCACAAGGGAGAAATTTGAAAAATTCAGAAGACAACAGAGAGGTGGCGTGGCTGGGGCTCACAGTGAGATTCACAAGTGTGAGTGGCTGCCTGAGGAAACATACAGAAGGATTTGTTACAGTGCACATTGAGAAGGCAATAAAGGCTTTCAGCACTGATAGAAAGAGAAGTCAAAGCTTTAGCAGCAGATGATGGGTATTGAAAGAATAGAGAATGGTCTTCACAAGTAGTCAGGGGCTGCTCTGTAAATTTTGCCTTATACCAGGAAAAATTGATACTGAATACCAGGCCCCAAAACATTCCCCGGGTTCTGCTGATGTAGTGGAACAGACAAAGGCTAAGACACCTTTTGTGTCATTTTCATGGAGATGGCAGAATTTCTACATGCAGGTATGACTGGCTGGGAAATGCAGGACATCCAGGACAGGTCAGAGAGTAACTGTTAGCTGCCATTAGAAATAAAGTAATGGAAAAAAAACCTGTGCACAACCAAACTAAAAGAAGAGGATGAAACAGTATGTCTAACATACTGTTATCCAAAACCAGCAAAACATAGCATGCAGATATTGCAGCTTGCAATCTTAAACTTCTGTGAAAGTTATTAAAGATGTTAATAAAATTGGGGTTTTTTAAAATTTTTATTAAGTTATAGGGTGAAAGTCTTACATGTGTGAATGCCAGGATCCTTTACAAGAAGGATGTACTTTAAAATGCACAACCCAAGGCTAACTCCATGCAGGACAGTAACTGTATTAAATTTCAGTGGATTTGGGTGGAATTTTTAGCTTGAATATTCTGAAGCTGTGTGCTCACTTTCCAGTGTTCTCCAATGTCACCTTGAGCAAATATGCCCAAAGGAAGCAGATCATTCTGTGAGCCTAAATTAAGGTTGGGGGTGGGGGGAACCCACATAAGAGCTGTCATTATTTCTTTTCTAAATTGAATGGCCTCCCCATGGAAATGGCAGAAGCCATGTTGTATGGAGCTTTTAAAACAAAATTGAACAAAAGACTAAAAACATTACAATGAGCAGTTCTGAATCGGTAGATTACATAAGTGTTAGTTTATTTCCTTTCCAATTTTTTCAAATTGCTATGTTTTGCAGAGAGACTAATGTTCTTGACAAAGAACCACTCGTTATTTATTTCTCAGCAAAATATCAGCTTGTGTGACTGCAATCAAATATAACTGAAGTGACACTACCTCAATTTTTACATGAAATTACTGACCAGCCTTGGGAAAGTGCTGGCTTTAAGCAGTTTACACAGTAATTTTAGTCAAGTCAGAGTTCTAAACATAGTATTAAAGAAAGTTATAATGCCATACAGTCAAATTAATATATTTTCTGGATGGATCAACATGGTATGGTGCCCACTTGTTTTCTTCTTTGGTTACCAGAGAGAAGTTATCTTGGATCAGAGTGAATAGCTTCCTTTTCCTATTGCTTTTTATTCTAGGGTATTTTACAATTAAAAGTAAGACTGCCACTGGCCTTCATGTTTTTAATTTACTTGAACTAGGAAACACAATTAATATTAGGAAGAGATTGATATTTTAAACTAGCTCCTGTTATTGGTGATATGTTGGAGAATATGCCTTTAAATTTTCCCATTTGGTCTGGAGAGAAAATGCTACACCTGGAGGAAAAAACCTGTAGGTGATACTGAATAATGCTGTCTCACATTTAAAGAAAATGTTAGGGCCACAAAGTTATACAAAACATTAAATAATTTTAGACGTATATAAATAAGTAAAAATCATACAATTTTTGTTTTTTCTGATTACAAGGAAACAATTCCTTACATGTGAAATACTTTTGTAATATTTACACATTTCTCTCCAAGCCAGTAAACCAGAATTGAATGCCCTAAGGAAAAATTAGGTTAACCTGTGAGAGGAAAACAAGTTCCCTGTGAAAGGAAAATCAGGGCCAAAGGCAGTAGTACAAATAATGCAGAAAATTATGTCTCAGTGAGAATAAAAAACCCCAAACATATGGAAGATTAAAAAGTCTATATGGATTCTTTTCAACAATGTATGTGCAAAATCTTATGGGGAAAAGAATATCAGATCAAAAACTTAGGGTTTAAAAATGCAGAGAATGAGTTTTATGTATTTTCCTCAAACCCCAGAAGGAACAAAGCCAACCTTAAGTGTGTGAATCACTGTAAAAGATTCACTACTATATGTTTGAACCAATTTTCTCTGTTTACAAACATCCACCTAATTTCTGCATCTGATTCCTTTTATGTCACTGCTGTTGGTAGACTCCTGCGCAGTTCTGAGTCTCTTATGTGCATCTTCCTCTGAACCATTTTTTACTTTCTAGAATCTACAGTAATTAGCTGCTTATGCTTATATTTTTTTATGGTACAGTGCTTCTCCTTCCAAGTAATTCTTCTCTCCCATTTATTTAAGAAGTTGACATGACTTCTAGCTTTGATCTCTGTAGACTGCAATTGGACACAAAATGCTTTGTATTGCCATCTCATTTTTCTTTGCAATTTATAAAAATATAGCCTGAACAAAGTCTTGAAAAAGAAGTTTTTTATAAAGCCTTTATATAGCCTAACAGCTACATTAAGATCTTAAAAGACCCACCCAATTTTCATAAAATACTCAGGGTTTTTTTTCTGACTTTTCACTTACTTTCTAGACATAGTAGTCCAAGTTTAAAAGCTAAATCACTAATAGTGATCATGATGCTCTCATTTCTGTGAAAAAAATAACATTGTCCTTTATGACACATTGTAGTTCTCAAATTAAGACTCAAGTGTTTACTAGAGGTGAAAAAAATCCTGCAGTTTTGGAAGAGTGTTTCATTTAGAGAGGGGATAGCTGGAGATGTAAAGGAGTGCTGTCTTCTGGTCCAGAAAGTACCAGTCTGAGATTTTCCATAGACACACAATAGAGAACCTGACCCTTCTTTACTCAGGGGTAAAAGCTTACTTATTTTCCTGTTCTGAAGCTGGAGTCAGGAGCAGACAGGCTTTATTCTTTCTTGTTTGCTCTTCCTAAGGAAGACACTGAATCAGGGGAAACATCTGAGATGGGAGCCTGCAATCCCTGCTGTCTTTGGCTGTCACCCTGGTTCTCATGTATTCATTGATGGTTGCCGACTTTCAGTGATGAATCACTTAACAATTTCAAGGAGCTTCTCTGAACTTCTGGTTCTATTGCCCCAATGTGCAGAAACATTCCAGGCAAAAAGTAAGAAACACATACTACCTAGGAACTTTAGAAATAATTTTTTTACAAACTTCAACAACCTCAGCTGCCATTGGGAAGTCTTTTCGAATATTTTTAAAGGGAAAAGAAGAAGAAAAAGACAAAAACCCAACATGAAGGCTTAAATAAATTCATATTAACTATTCACTACGGAAATTTAAATTACTTTCCAAATAATTACTGGAGCCAAAATCTTCATTTTCAAAGGAAGAATAACAGCTATATAATGTTCACCTTATATGCAGTGCTTTATAAAACTTTATTAATCTGACACTTAAGATAAAAAATCAAAGTAGAAAGTAAAATAAGTTTAAATTCTCTACTGGCTGTCCTCTAAACCTCTCAAACCCTTATACTCTCTGCATTAACTGAAGATTTGTTCTGCCAAAAGCAGTGCTAACATAACAGCTGCAGGCTGACAGTTCACATTAACTGTTGCAACTCGGAAGAGCGTGACCCCTGTCTTAGACGTCGCTTGTTCTATCTTATCAGACATAATGCAGACGAAAAAACTGTGCTACCAAGAAAATCCCAAGGACCAAAAAAGTCAGCAACAGCAAAAGTGCTAACCTACATTTTCAGTCAGCTTTACAGGAGGAGCTGAAACATAATATTCAACAACCATACAAATCCCAACTACTTCTGTGAACTTAACTCAGCTGCAGAAGTGCTGAAGTGGCTGTCTTGCTACAAGGAACTTGCCACAGTTCTGCTTTCTGCTGGTCAATTCTCTCTCAAGCGATACTTGATCGAGAGCTCACAATGTAGCCCAGTAAACACTATTTGACGTGAATAGTGAGAGGCTGCAGGCTCTGCACTGCCCCAGCAGCACACAGTGTCTCAGGGCTCTTTTCGGCTTGCTGGCCACAGCTGGGCTCGGACTGGTTTATCAGCTGTTGACAGGAGCAGTGCCCATGGACTGCCTGCTTTAGCTTTTCCCTGTGAGTCCCAGTCCAGCACCTGTCAGACAATGGATGGGAAGCAGAGAGTGAAAAACAGCAGCCCTTCATAGCAATGACAACAAAAAAAACCCGTGACAACAAAAGGAAACTAATGGGAAGACTGTGTTATATTGAAAGAAGGTTTAAAAGTGACATAAGACCAAGAAAGAGGAAACTCCTGCCTATAAGTGCCTCAGGATGACAATAATTTGTTGGAAACACCAACAGCTCTTACACCAAGCCACCTTCCCCCTCTTCTTCCTGAGAAAGACTTTCAGTCTGATGGTTTCACCATCAGTTTTGAGACCCGCAGGAAAAATCAAAGGATCAGCATCACACAAAAGAAAGAGACTCATAAATATTCTTTTATAATGTATTTAAGGATCTTTCTAATAAGGCTTTTCTGCATTAATTTTTACTTTAAGTAATAGTTCTGTCATGGCTGCACTAGCAATAACTTGTGTTTTGATAGCATTATAAAGATTTTTAAACTTATAGTAAGCTCTTAGTTCTGTGTAATAGCTCCCTCTTTCCTATAACAGGATTTGCATCAAATATGTCACATAAGAGAAGACAGTAGTTAATATGCCCTTGGATTTAGAGGTAACATTTATAATGCTTGGTTTATTATGCTCGAAGAGGAAGTAATACAACAAAGGCAGCTATGAAATGTATTCAAGGTGTGATTTTAATGATTGTCTTATGGGATAAGGGCTAAAAACCTGAAGAATTGTTATCTTTACTACAAATTTTGAAAATTATCACTAAATATGTGAGTGATAGTTTGATAGAACCAGATGTTTGAAATCACAATAAACTTGACTCCATCTTTCACTTATCTTTCACCTGAAAAATAGGAGTGACATGGATCACTATAAAAAGGACCCCTCTAATACAAACCATTCTTTTCTTTGCCTTGACTCAGGGGTTGTTTTTGATAAAAACAAGGTATTGAAGGAGGGGAGGAATTAACTCTCTTTTGATATCTATATTCACAAAAAATGTAAGGTGACATATAAGCATCACATAGACTCAACAGAAGCACCCCCTCGGTAAACTGGTTAAACTGTGTCATCCTTTTGTCTGACAGACTCCCTTCCTCACCTTGCCTTGCCTTGCTTTGCTTTGCCTTGCCGGGCCCCGCATTGGGGATCAGGAAAGGAAAGAATGGATCAGGAGAACAGTTACTCTGCATAAAGAGTCTCTTTTTACGATGGAGTAAAATAGATATAGTGGTGTTCACCTCCTAGTAGCAACCTCATTATTGCTATTCATTTTTCCATATGAAAATACATTTTTTTCTCCATCCACTTATGCCAAAGACATTATTATCCTCTTTTTTGACCTCAAATTGTCTCCTCAGTCCACCTCACTCTCATTGTGACCTATTCAAACCACAGCACCCAGCATCATTCTTCCTCCTTATATTTTGTTCACCTGGGGAGGCAGAGATCATCTGCAAAGTACAGAATAATGTCTCAATCAGAAACACTTCTGTTTCCTTGGTGAAATTATGGTTTTATTGTTGTTGTGATGGTGTAGTTTAGAGGTTGTTTTATTGTTGGTGTTTTTTTTTACCCCAGATTTGATGACACTTGGCACAATAGGTGGATGAAGACATAGATGGGGATGGAAATTCTGTGGGTTGAAAAATTGATTTTTTAAGGAGCTGAAGCAGCTTGAAAAATTGATTGGATGCAACAGTACTCTGAAATAAACAGGAAATAAGCTAAGCTCACAGACCTAAAACATGGCATTACTTGCCACTTTCCTCCCTTGCCAACATAGCACAAATATTTGAAGACATGTAATTCACTTTTAAGAGTGTTCCATGCTACTTTGAGAAGGCTGGTTTTCAGTCTTTTCTGTTCCTATTTCTAAAAAGAATTCTGAAATTACTTACTGGATTGGGAGGAAGGATATAAATATCCTACACACTAGGTAAATGCTTAAACTTTTAGTCCCTGACTATATTCATTTATCCAATATGAACAGACTGAAAGAGATTTATCAGAGAAGACAAAGTAACCTACAGCAATATTACTTAAAGCCTTGAAGTTAGTTTTACTAGGAAATAGGAAATGGAGGTTCGGGTGTCTGAAAATAGCAAGGAACCAAATGTCTATCTTCCTTATCCTGCATGTATTGTATTGTATTGTATTCATGCATTTATTGGCTAAATTAAATGACTGGACATGCTGAAATGATCCTAACTGGAGAGCTTAATCCAGGTCTCATCTTGCTGTTTTGCTGTTTCTCTCTCAAGGTGCTTGAAAATGAAAGAAATGTTCTTTTATTGTCAAGTAAAAATTGGGGTCATCCAAAGCACTTGCTCTCTTCCATTACACCAATGAAAAATGTGTACAATTTTTTTCACAGAGAAGGAAAGAAACCCACCATAAATATGGTAGAGAACCTGTAAAGTGCTACCAACATAGGAAGCATTTTGCAATTTCTTTGCTCTTATTTTTATGTGTGAGTAGCTACATGAAATGCAAACTACTAGAAAAGTAAATATTATGTGTCAGAAGTTGTCTCAAGCAGTTATAATCTACAAAGGACAGACAGAAATCATGTTGACAGAAGGGGTACCAGAGACCTAACCAGGATGCTGTATTAAATGGCTGTATTAAATAGACTGTCATCTCAGCCTGTTTCTGCCTGACAGTGTCTCCAACAGCATCCAGGCTGTCTTCATAACTGGTGTGAATTCTCACCCAGGCTGAAAGTATTAGTGTGCAAGAGAAACATTGAATGGCCAATCTGTGCTACCTTAACCTGGGAGAATATTGATAATGGATGACAGAAATGCCTCGAAAGATGTATTTCAAGCATTTATTCTGCAATGCATCATAAGACTTTCTGTGTTGGTCAATCAGAAATGTTTGCTGGAAACTATGCAGAAATCCTAAATATATTGTCTCCTGCTGCACTTAGCAGGAGTTTCTTGTTGTTTTGGTGTCACTTCAAACACAGGTAGTTGATACCTTCAATCATCTAAAGCAAAGTTGGAGAAAGTACACTTTGTGTTGGTACTGATGTAGAAAAGTTTGTGTAAGAAGTTGTCTGTTTCCTTCTCTGGCTGCATTTTATGTCATCAAAACAAAATGAGATATAGCTCATTCTGAGAGCAGCCTGACCTACCTGAAGATGTCCCTGCTCATTGCAGGGGTGTTGGACTAGCAGACCTTAAAAGGTCTTTCCAACCCAAACTATTCTATGATTCTATTTTGGATAATGATACTAGACTGCAACAGCCAAAAGCATTTTTGACATTAAATTACTAGCTATGAAAAAAAGAAACCGGAGAGGGGGAGCACAATTAGTGCAGGAAAAATTGTATTAGGCTAAGGGGATAATAATTGCACTAGGCTAAGTTGGCATATCTGTTTATTAGCACTTTTTTTTTGCACAAACACAAACAGAAACTTTTGGTGAGAAAATAAGAAATCTTTATCACTTTGAATTGTTGTGGGGCAACTTGTGTGAGCTAGAATACATGAAAGATGTCAACAAAGAAACGGAGTTGAAAGAACATGAAAAATGAAGAGTTTAACTGTTGTCTGGAATGATAGATATTCAAGTATGTGCTGCTATTCAAGTGATTCTACCTGGTTATCCATTAATATTTTAATAAATACACTATCTGTTACTAGTGCCCCAGCAGCAATTTCCCTCTATCATATACTTCATACCTCTTCTTTAAATCTTCATGTTCATTTATGATTTTTTTTTTGGCAAAGGCACAAGTATTCATGCAGCTCGTTGACTATCCTTCTCATAATCTGTCACTCTAAGACACCTAGAAAAGAAGAAATGAATGGAAACATCACTTTACTCGCCAGCAAACTGGAGGAAGAAACTAAAAATGAAATATTTCAATTTGTTCAAAATCTTGTAGCGATTTTCATTTCCATTATTTACAAAGGAAGAGGGCTCCAGAGACATAACTCCAAAGTTAAAACAGTAAAGCATTAAGGAATATGAAGTTGGAGTAAATGTACTTGTAAGTAGTCCTTTTATTTTGAAAACAATTGATATTTTACTGGGAGAAATATGTTTGATCCAGGAAAATAATTTCTAGATTAAACTAGAGAAAATAGGCACTCCTCTAAGAGCATATTCAGAAATGAGATGCACTGATGCAAAAAGAAATTTGTATCATATTAAACCTGGAATAAAATATATGGATACATTTTTGCCAATCAGAACAAAAGAAGTTACAATATAGGAACCTAGCCCCATGCAACTACTCTCTCTCAACCAAACTATAAGTCCATTTTATTTTCAACGTGGTTATTAGGTTTTAGAAAAAAGGGTCAGGTTAGGATCCAAACTGAAACTGCCAGCACTGGAGCAATTACTGTTTAACCACACATTAGAAAACAAATTCTGCCACCAGAATGTTTTAAATATCTTTAAATAGAAAGGTAATATACCACTGTTTCTTTTTTACTTTCCTCATTTGCCTCATCTTTTTCTTGCATGACATATCTGATTCTCTTCCTTTCCAAAGATTCTTAATTTGCTTCTTCTGAGATAGCTAAGTATTGAGTAAAGGTCTTGGACTCCTGAGAATGCTTTAAATATTGCATTGCCCTATAGAAGGTTCACTCTCCACAAAGCCTCTTTACAGATCTGCGGCTAGTGAAAGTTAAGTACCTACAAAAGAGAGGTCAGGATACTGGTCTTTAAATCAGGATTATGGAAAATAGTTATGGAACATGCTGAGAATTGATCTCACCTGTTTTCCCTCCAACACTGCTCATGAGAATTTTCCTGTCTAATCTAAATGTATAGTGATTGATGGAGAATTTTCTTTTATCTCAGGTTGATTATTCCAGTTATTTTCTAAAAGTTATTTTCTAAAAGTTGTTTTCTAATATCAAACCTAAATTTTACCCCTGGAGTTTTCCTTTTTTTGGTTTGTATTATTTTGTTCACTTCATGTCTGATAAACTAAAAATGTATGTTAACATCACTCCAAAATGAGACAAATCTATCCATGCACTAAGTTGCTTTTCACGACTCAAACAAAGGGAAACCTTTGGAGAGTTGCTCATGGTTTCTCTCCCATGAACTAGCACTTTTGTGAGCTTTAATCCTTTTTGGACTCGGGACTGATTTACTTGATATTTTTAGCACACAATATAAAATAAGTAAATGTTAACCTCCCCAAAGGAGCACTTTAGTTATATCTCTCTAATGCATGTAGCATATAGGAAGGGAACTAAAAGTTAAGCACACTCTTGTCCTAGGCAGCTCATATCAGGTGGTAAAAGGAAATTGACAATCCTTCCTCTTTAGGGTCTTCTGAGGTTTTAGAGGATAATTCTGTCCTTCTTAAAATCATATATGTGTACTTTGCCATTCTCTTATAATGAAAATACTACATGCTCACATAGTCAATCTGCTATATTTTCTCCAATTCAACAAACACCAAAATCTGACTAATTCAGAATACATCACATGAATTTATTTTTTCTCCAAGGCAGTCTTAATGCGAGACTACTTGTATTCTTTATGGCTTGATGGGTTTCATCCTCAGGGCTTTGGTTAACATTACTGTTCTTTCAGAAGGCTGCTTTTTTGAAATTTTGTTTGCCTTTTTTTTTTTTAATTTTATGAGAAAACAGTCTAGAATCTAATAGAAAGAGATAATTTTTCTATTTGCTTTTTACTGTCTTTCAAACATACCTAGGAAAGCAGCTGTGTGCAGAGTATAACAGAAGTTTCTAAGTTTGGGTTTAGGAACTAAAGAAAGAAAATTATTCTCCAGTCAATTCCATCTATTATTTGAAGAGTAATTCAGTAGAAATATATTAAAACTATCCTTCTTTAAGTCCTTGTTAAATTCTATAGAGTGGGAAGATAGCAGAATACTCTAGGTGGTTTATAACAGGTCTCAGAATTTTAATGGGTACAAGCCTACTTCTAAAAGAATATGAAGCTTGAAACTGTTAAAAGTCTTTCAGATACCTAAATGTCCTCAATTATTAAGATGTCCCAAAATCCTTATTATGGAAGAAGCATATCCTATGTAATTACAAACTAATCCAATGAGAACAGAAACAATATTAACAGAATGTTCTGCTGTTAACAGAAACAATGACTGCAGTATCTGCGCTCCCACTCATGTGGGACATGACAGTAGAGATGGGAAAACATTGAGCTGACCAGGCTTAAAAAAACCCCTTAGGCTCTTGCATCTCCAACTTTCACCTGCTACAGTTAAAAAAAAACAAACCAAAAACAAAAACAAAGACAAAAGCAAAAACGAAAAACAAAACAACAACACAAAAATGAAACCAAACCAAAAAACCCAAAAAAACCCACAAAAACCCCCAAACAAAACAAAAAAACCCAATAAACACCCAAAAAGCAAAAAGAAATAACAAACAAACAAACAAAAAACCCAAACCAAAAAAACCCACCAAAACAACAGCAGCAAATTTACAAGAGGTGCAGTATTATTCCTGCTTGTGTTAAATGGGTTCATTGGGAAATGACTGCTCAAATACCTTCATTAATTCCAGCAACTAAAAGGAAAAGGGTCTTCTGGCAAAGAGGTGTCTGAGAGACTGCCTGTGATGATGCTGTCTCAACCTTGTTGCTCTTACTGGACAAATTTTTGTGATTACCTGAATTCTCTCTCAAAAGACAGGTGTCCTTCTGCTCCTCCAGTCCTAAAGAGATTAAATCTGTTTACCTTTAGGATACCAATAGAATACACAGAAAGAAAGTGTTGCTGGGGAAGGAAATTTTACAGAGATGGAGTATTTTTCTGTTATAGGAATAACTAGATAATGCTAGTCTGTTGTTGGTATTACTAGATAATAGCAAAATAGCTAGATAATGAAGCCTGTCACTGAGGCTCAAGCTCACTTCTGGTTTAACCATGCCAAAAATAATTGGCAAACAAATTTATAGAAAGATGTTTAAACCAAATAAATGAACTAGCACTAAAGAATTTACTGGAGAATTAGATTTATTATTTTTAAAAATGAGCTAATAATATTCAAATAGGAATAAAAGAAAATGAAAATCCCAGTTGTCATATTTCAATTTGGTTATTTTTGTTAATTGGTTATTTTTTAAGCTTGAAGACAGTAACTGCTGGTTTTCAATATGGTCTGGCATTAATTAACTAAGGCATTGGGCCTTAATTAACTACCTAACACAGAGAAATAGAAAAAAACTAATATTAAAAGTAAAGATATAATGCCAGTTTTTCAGTAGGCTTCTACATGTACCCAGCAGGTTAATATATACCACCAACATAGATTTTTTTGCTCTCTTAAATATCACAAGAAAAGGACTAGTTTGTGTATTTTCAACACAGCCATACAGAAAATTATGGAGTAAGAAATAAACACTGCCTGAAATGCATACAAACATTACAAGAAGAAATCTAAAATAAAAAGGCTTTTTTCCTTCTGTTTCTGAAATAGGCCACCTGTGCTTATATTTAGGCCAGGCCAGGAACAACTGTCACTTCTACCTATGAATGTGGGTTAATTCTTCATGCAATGCACTTGTGACCTTCAAACTACTGCTTTGAGTGGCTTACAGAGAGCCTCAGTGCAGAATATTCAATGTGCCCTTAGGTTTGTGTTTCTATCAGAAAAACACCTGGCACTAAAGGCAGTCAGATTATATGCTTAGAGCACTTCTTTATGCTTATTTTTAAAGGTAATGACAAAAATGAATTCAGAAGTAATTTAAAATTAAGTATAGCATCTTTTATATCTTCCAAAAAAATCATTCTATAAATTACCATTTGTGAATGGATTTGAATGAGAAAATATCATGTTTTTTGTTGCAAATATTAGGAATAATAAGTCACTAAGACTTTAATTAGTTTTAGTGAGGTTTGGGTTTTTCTGTTTTTTTTTTTTGTAAAGTAAATCAATATATATGTCATCAGGAAATATCAGAATATTAAATTCATACACAGATTTCCTTGAGGTGGAAGTGGGATTCTCTGCTTTATCTGAGTAACTCAGGGTTTAAATCAATTATCATTACTAAGTGTTACTGTGATTCATTCAATAACCTACTCATTAGACAATCTTCTCTCTCAAAGCAAATCCCAGATAATCTCTTCACATCATATTGCCAAAAGGCCAATCTTAATCAAATCATTTAAGTATAGAATAATCATTGATTTCTAAGGCGAGATTGGAAAGAAAATACTGATTTCTCTTTGATTCTGAACTTGCTGCCTGTGAGACTGGTGATGCCTTTTCTCTTTCATGGTCAGTGCATACAAACAGGAGAATCTTCAAGCAAGATGCTACAAGATCCAAATGCATGCATTCATTGACCAAAAGATGAAGATCAATTTATACTTCAAAACCCATGAGCTAGATTTTTTCCATTTAGATTTTTTTCTTTTTGAATGAAATGAGTTTGACTGATGCATTAAGAACTTGTCTATAGTTTAATTAGCCTTACAAAAAATGAAGGTCTTAGATGAAATTCATGCTGTTTTCTGCCCATGAATACTTACCCTTAAGTCTCTCAAGTCTTCTATATGCTTAAGACAGTATTGATTACTTAATGTATTTCACATTACTTAGAAATTATCTAAAATTGCATCAAGGCTAAAATCTTGGCTGTGAACCACTGATAAGCATTGATAAAAACCACAAAAGATCAACATTATGGTCCTGCTAGTTTGTCTGTACCATGTTCATATTAAAAAAAAAAAAGGCAAAAAACCCAAACCAAACCCCCCCATCCCAATATTCCCACCCCCTAAATAAAAATATGACAGTTATTGCATGGGTATTTGCTATCAAAAATTGTTAGTTGCTATATGCTCTAATGGCTTTTCTAGTGACATTTCTAAAATGTGTGAATAAAAAAGATTTACTTTGATTTTATTTGTCCTTGCTGCTTGCTGGCATGCTCAGGGAGTAGCACTTCATGCAGCTCTGCCTATGCTGTAATTCTCTATTGGAAAAAAAGCCCAACACTGGAATTTTCTCTACAAAATCAGGTTTACCTAGAGAGGGAGGGAAGGACTCAGGGGATGAGTGGATAAGAGTGTAGTTTTCCAGTCACTCTCACCAGAATGACACACACTCCTTGTTATGCAGTCCATGGAAGGATGTACCTTGATGCCACCTCTCTCTTTCATCCATCAGTGAACCCTTTCCAGCAGAAGCACAAACAAATTTGCAATTGAAACATTCTAGATGAGTATGGATTACCTGGCAGCTCAGGTGTCAGAAGCAGTTGCTGATGGTACTTCTGTCATATTTTGAAAGATGGAGAACGAAAATCTCATACCACTAAAGGACCATTGATTCTCTGTGTTCTGTTTTCCAGGTATCTTTCTGCAAGAGAGAGAGCACTATTGATTTAGACTTTTTAGGTATATTTATCAAAAGCTTTTTCTTTGCAGCATCAATAATATTTTACACAGTGAAATTGAAGGGAACTAATACCAAGCATGAACCAAATCCAGTTTACAACACTTTGCTACCTGTGAGTGCTTACTGCTTGGGAGATGTAAGATCATCTGTTTGATGATTTCTCTTGCTACATCTTGAGTCACTGACTAAGGGTATCTCTGAAAAGGTCATTTTTGGAAGCTTTATCTTAAGCTGTTGTGTCCAAAGAAGACACCAAAATGTCTGGTATTGATTTTTCTTGCACTGCAACATTACTCTCAGGAGTAAACTACCAAAGAGCCTATTGACAGAAACTTGCCACAAGTCGGTGACTACATAGAATAGAACTACGGCAATTTCATTTTTTAATATTACCTGTCCTTAACACACAAGGAAACTGGACAAAACCTTAAAGCGACTGAGACGTGATAGTTGAAGTTGAAGATGTTCAATGCTCTTATGGACCGGGACTCCATCAATTGAATCAAATACATAAGGTTAGAAATCAGATGCAGTTGTTGTACTTTAGACATATCCTGTATGGATACTCCTTGGAGGAGGCTGGGAGAGGAAAAGGAGGGAAAATCAGAATACTACTCCTATGGTTATTATAAAATATTGAAATATATAAAGAATTTGTACACTTTTTAACAGTTTTCTGAGGAAATCAAACTTTTCAGAGATTTGTACTGTTCCAGTATTTGAACCATGATGAGAGCTGTACCTTGCAGAGGAAAAACTACTTCCATCTGATCTAGACTCACCTTCCTAAGCCTTATGATTATCTCTCTGCTGCATTCTAACTTGTTGAAGGAGAGACAGTTTGCCAAGTAAGCAACTATATCACTTATGAAAGTCTCAGTGCGATGTAAAGTTGCACAGTGCATATACACAGACACACACAACAGTGAATTTACACTTTCTGACACCTTCAAGGCTTTTCAGAAGTCATGGCAGCTTCAAAAGTGTCTGCTTTCTAGCAGCACGTATACATGTATAACTTTTTGTCATTTTTTCCCTTTGTAGTTTTGCTGACTGCTACAGCTTTTATTCCTGAGACATATCAAAGAATATAGATAACAGAAGTCAAAAGAAGGTAAATTCATAATCACATTCAAATGTGATGTATAACACACATTTTAAATTATTTTTTAGAGATGATTCATATTTTCTCTTGCAGTATCTTATATTTCTTTAGCTTGATAGCCTAGCTGTAGATGAGAGTCAAGAAGGAACAAATCAGTGTCTCAGTGGGAAAAAAATGAAACTTTCCTGCTGCTTCTGCAGAAGGAATTTGAGTATACGGATTAATCCATTTTGTCTCACAAGGTATAATATATTATATAGGAAATCCAAGTGGGTTGGATTAATCCATTCTTTTTCTCTCAACATCTTATATCTTTTAAATTTATTTATGGGTATTACAGGAGGAGAGGGGAACGTTGTCACTAGATGATGACAGGATAGGTTCCTAGCATGGAATACTATAACGACCTTCCCTTAGTGAAAGACAACCAGCAAAATAAGCACATGTCAGAAAATTGCTGTCATTAGTGCTAAATGCTAAATCCTTCCTCATTTGTTTCCTTTAGTACTTTACCACATTTTGTTTGACCTCCAGAATGATCTTTTGAAAGCCAGGTTTGTACCGGGGTCTCCTTGTGAATGCTGCACTGCAGAAAAGGGAGCCCTTTCTGAGCACAATTTCTATATTTTGCCATTTTAAACACATCAATCAGTCATAGCAAACAGTCAATCTCCCCTGCTAGCAGTCCTGGTGAGTAAGGCAGGGATTTTCAGTGTCAGGTCAAAAACCCTTTCTGGCTCACATGTATTAGTGGTGCTCTCAGCAGGAGCAGCACACACACCTCAGGCTAAGGTTCCCTTCTGCCAGCACCCGGCCTGAGCTCAGGGTCATTAATTCAGCCCATGGTGCTCATCCCAAACCAGCTTGAAAACCTGGTTACAGGAACAAGTCCTTCATGGAGGTCAGCACTGCCCACTGGGAAGAGAGGCTGAGGCTTATAAATTAATCTCTCTTCACCACTTATTGGTCAGAAAGAAAAACACACAGAATAATACAGGCGAGAGTGATTGACATATCAACAACTCTATTGAGTTACAGTTATTATGGGCAGTCCTACCTGGGAGCCTCATGGACTGTGATCTTCTGCTCAAATTGGAACAGTCTGCATTACCATTTTAATAATTTTTGAGCTATCACTTTGGAAAATTTTCTGAAGAAGGAAACTTCATCCTTACCACTTTCCAGATACAAAGGGAGAAGTTACATCCACCCTTGCTTGAATTGTTTTAGCAGCACTCGCCAAAGTTGATTTAGTTCCAGTAAAAATATAAGCAATATAATTGACATTTACAAACTCCTCTGGATTAACTTTGAATTGTTTCTAAAGGTAATATATCAAAATATTTTAAAAGAAGATAAACTTCCATGTAGAAAGGAAGATCTTCCATTATAAATAATTAGTTCTCCTTTTCTTTTTTTTTCCTTTTTTTTAATGTAAAGAGGTGTAGGTCCCCAAGCACCTGTAAAACAAAAGAGAGGAAACATCAAGGGATTTATAGTTTGCTACCTACAAGTTTGAGATCTCTTTCTTTGAACATATTTCACTCCATTCCCTGTAGGATTTATTCGATATTTTCTAGGCCTTTAGGGACAGTGGGGTTGAAAGGAAGTTGGACTGCAGTATGAAGTCAGCAGGGCAGGAGACATGAGCTGTTTTGCTGATTTCAAAATGGGATCTGAGGTTGTCAGAAAAAAACCCAAAGGCAGATTCAAAAGGCTATTTAGCAATGGAGAATAAAAATGCATTAGCATATTCTGCCATTAAAAAGTTTGCATAAAGGGCATTTGCTGTGGCAGATATATTCCAAGCAGATCTATAGCTATGCTGAAGTGTTTTCCAGTATGACCAAAGCACCAAAGAATTATGAACATTTTTCAAATTTATTAAATATATGTCTGGATGGATCATCATGGTTGTATTACAATTTCTCTAAAATTGTAAAATATCATCTTAATTTTGGTAAAGAATTTCAGATTCTAGTATCTCTTAGATGAGGAATTAGAGTGTTAATAAAAATATACAGTGGGCCCATCCTTTCCAACTCTATTTGTAATTCAGTAAATTTCAGCTATCCCACCTTGTTCTACTTGCTCAGCTACTATAGGATGCCATATAAACAATAGGACTTAATTTCATCTGCTACAGCTTTTCTGTTTTGGGATAGAAAGGAGAGAAAAACTTAGAAATTCTGTCCTCAGTGATTAAATTCTAATAATAACAACTTACCACCTAAGAGTTACAATGCAAACAGTGAAAGAAAAGAGAAAGTTTGACCCAGTATCTTCTAAGCTCTGAAATAAGCAGTTGCCAGCAGCTCGTATTACATTCTTGTGAAGCAACTGTTTACTAATATTTTGATTTCACTGATGACAAATCAGACTCTGGAAAGAGATATGAATCCCATAAACTCCAAGAGACAGTCAGTAAAAGATCTGGAATTATCCTCAGTCACCAAATAATAGTTCTTATACCCACTTCAACCCAAACTTCCTAATGCTTTTATTTAAAGAAACCAACATTTTGAATAAGTACGTCTTCCCCTCTTTTTTGTTTACCTTTTTTTGTGTTTGTTTGGTTTGGTTTTTTGTTTTGTTTTGCTTTGTTTTGTTTGGTTGGTTTTGAGGTTTTTTTGGTGACTTCTTTTGTTTGCTTCTTGGCTTCTTTTTTGTTTCAAACTTAATGTGTGTCCATCTGTCAGTGTCCAGTATGCTCTGAAGTCTGCACAGCATATCCTCTGCTCTTATGCAAGCTATAATCCCATGATACTGTAAAAAGAAAATAGAAGTATCATTTTAAGACACAGCTCATTGAACCCATTTTAATTAAAACTTTTTGAAATAGATTTTATAAACTTCCTAATCTTAGCTGCAGATTAGCTGCCTGTTTATCGGATGAATGCACTAGGCACATTTTGGTTTGCACACTTAGAGATTACAGCCCTATTTTGTCCTGAAGGTATTTTATTTGATGAGGTCCATTTTAAGCAGCCTAATTCATGAATTAGCTGCCAGTGTAGGGCATAAACCCAATCTAATTTGAGGGACCCACATAATTTATTCTGCATGATGAATTCTCCCAAGGAAGCAGCAGAGCAGAAATACCTTTCACCAATAAAGAGAAAGCCATGAATTTACAATGGCAAAAAACCCCAAACCCCAACAACAACAAACAAACAAGCAAAAAAAACCCCTCAATAATTTACAAGTACACAATTCTTAGCAAAAAATATTTAATCCAAAAAAGCATATGCATAATAATAATTAAATTTCTTTTTCAAGGAAACCTTAGAAGTAATATCCAGACAGGGAAACATTAGTGTAAATCATTAACACTATTTCTAAAACTTTTCTGTAATATGTAGGCAAGGAGGAATTTTGGAAACAGCATTAATCCAAGCCATTCCAATCTGGATATACAGGTAATTCTTCACTCTTTCTGCCAAGCAGAGCTAACCAAATTTCATGTGCCATCTGATTGTTACAGCCTCTTCAGCTGGACTTGTTCCCTGCCAGTTTCAAATCCAATAAATGCAGATGCATAATTGTACATCAATTTTCTGATTTACTTGTTTTGCAATTCATCTATGGCCTTCAGTAGCTTTCAAAAGCCCTTGAACCAAAATGGTCTGAATCTGAGCATTAAAGCACACAGAGCTCCAGGCAATCTTCCCTCTCTTTTTTGAAACTTTTCTGAATTTAAAGTAGAATACAGCCTGCTGCTTACTGAGACCTTCTTTAAGTTGAGAAAGATCAAAATTAAAGTATTGCAAGAAGCAAATCACTCTACTCAGTTATGTGCACCTGAATATTTAGCAGTGCTATGCTTTCAAATCTTGCCCTAACAGATCAGTGCAACATTTTTCATTTGTATATAAATAAATGTTAAGCTCTTGTAGGTTTGGTAATGCTTGATATATAGTGAATGATATCTTCTTTGTTTTTCTTCTTTCTTTTTTTTTTATTTTTTTAGGATAAACTCCACTCACAGGACCTACAAAACTGGGTGAGATTCAGGTATTCATCTACCTGCAGTAGTCAACACACAAGAATAGAGCTGATGAGTAAAGCAAGGACACAGTGATTCTCCTTGAAATGTCCTTTAAGATTTTGCCAATAAGAAGTTCATCAACTGGCTGTTCCATGCAGACTACAATGTTCAACAGCTGTGCTTGAATAGGTTTCTTCATGAAACATTTCAGAAAAAAATGTGGAAATCACTGCCACAAAATGAGCAAGAAAATTGTGTGGATTTTTTAATCTTAGTTTATCCTAACAAGACTTCCTATTTGAGTAGATATTGTCTACATCTTGAACTTTCAAAATATGGAAAAAACATTATCTAATACTCTGCTCTTTTCCAAACATATTGCTTCTAATTTATCAGTTTTTTTGCTACACAGACCATTCTGTATAGTTTTCTGTATATTTTCTACTTCTACTCCATCCTTTGTTTTGAGGGACCAGAGCTGACTATGACAAAGATAAATGTATTTTTGTCTTTATTCACAACGATTTTAATATCTCTTTCCTGAGAGGTGATAACTAATTTGGAGCTCATCACTGTGTTTCCACGTAGAGCTGAAATGTTTTCTCCTTTGGCATTACTTTGCATTAACTGTATTCAGGTTCCATCTGCCCTTTTATTGCCTAACCTCTCAGTAACATGGCAGACCTTTGCACCTCTTTGAGGTTAATATTCGGTGACAAACCCAAATACATTAATTTCAATTAATTCTTTCCCCTCTCTTGTAATGTGCTCTCTGCAATAATTAGCTATATCTACATGTCAGAGAACCTATAAAGATCATTAGAGCAACTTGCTTGGAACTGCCATTTGTGAAAATTGCTACCTTTTCTTTAGCATCTTATTGATTTATGACAGTGTCAGCTCCTCAAAGCTGTGCTACACTACAATTTCATGGAAAAGTGTTGTACTTTTCAGTATTAAATCCACCTCTAAATGTTACAATTAATATAACTGTGGATGTGTCTTAAAAAAGACATAAGACTGCAGAAAAGCAACCTATACATTAAATAGGAACTTTGAAAGACAGTATGTCCTTTTGGAAATAAATAAATTATCCCTCTGCAAGGACTTAAAGAACAGAGTTGTCTGTTTCAGATACTGTCAAGGCCACAGAAGAAACTTGCTATAAGAGAAGCCACCACAGCAGGAATTTGAGATAAGCTCAGAAGGGAGGAGTTATGACAGGAAGTTGCTAATTCCAGGCCTGTCAGAGGTAAGATCTGGTTAGCACATCCTGGTTAATGTGTCTGGACAAAAATTCCCACTGTGTGGCAAACTGTGTGGGAGGAAGCAACTGGTCATACACATATCACCCCAGTTTATGGGGTGATAGGGCACAGATGGCACCTGCAACCACCAACCACTACTGAAGCACCCCAGACTCATTTCTCCTGTCTTCCACCAGAGGACTGCGTGTGATCCACAGCATTAAAACTTCCCCCTAGAGCAGGTAGCAGGGGATTCCCACCTGAACGTGAACATCACCTCCTGAACTCTTTATTTTGCATGTTTCCCCCACACTTGATGGATCAAGACTTGTGACTATCACTTCGACCAACAGACATCTAAATTGCAGCAATCAAATATCATCATCAGATCCACAGGTGCTGATAACATTCCAATATCTACTCCTGTCCCTTCTTTCTATTACTTTCTTTACCTTATCTATTTCCTTAAGCAATATTTTCATACTTTTATATTATTATTACTATAGATAACAACACAAATGGTTTTACTTACTTTGTACTGCAACCAATTTTTTCTTAAATATTTATACTATCTATATCTATCTAAATCTACATCTACATCTATCTAATAATCTATATCTATATCTATAATTATATTTTTGTGGTATTTTTATTTTAATTTTTTTTATAAGCACTGATCATTCTGTGTCATTTCACTCTAATCCACCCCAAGGAACCTATCAACAAGAGCCCCAGTTAGCCTTGCCTTCAGAACTGGTTGCAACACCCTCTCAGAGAAGTCAACTACCAGAACCTGCTACCAGAACCTGCTACCAGAACCTGATACCAGACCATATGAGATTCACTGAGAAGCTGAGGGATGATTGTGCTGAAATGCACCCTGAAATTTTAACTAGCATATGGATCCAACGACAAAGAGTTAGCTGTTATTGCATCATGTTTGGCCTTGAGAAACTGGAGGAGGAGCAAGGGAACAAGTATTGCCTAAGGAGTCAGATAAATCCCACAGTATAGCAAGTCACAATTTGATTTGTTACTGTGAGTGAGAGACAATCACAGAACTGGGGGTTTATTTTAAAGTATTACGGAATTAATCATATTATGACTTCCAAGGGAGTTCATCTTTTAATAAGATGAGGTTCAGAATGTTTCAGAGCAACTGCTATTAAATAATTGCTAAGTACTCAGCCCTTCAAAACACAAAACACTGTCTCAGACTTTTTTATTTATTATTAGTGCATAAATGAAAAAATAATTAAGATTCTGAAATGTATTGAATTTCTGGTTATGCAATAACATATTAACACATCCAAAATTAATGCATAGTCTAAAAGCACAATTTATATATGGGAAATATAAATTTAAGGTTTAAAACCTTCAGAAATTAAGAACTCATGTCTTAATTGAGAAAAAAAAAAATTACTACCTCCTATCCTCCCAGTGCACTAAGTTAGAATGAAATAAGTTGGAATACTCCCATACATTTTTTGCAGAAATTGATTCTTATGTCTAGTGTCAAAATATAAGACAAAACCTGCAAATTTTCCTCAAAATGAACAGGAAAAACCTTTCATTTTATGAGATCTGGAATATAACATTTTTAGTAACATTGAGCATAAGGAAAGGATTATTGATTTTATAAAAACTTATAAATCTATAATCTTTAAAAACTATAATCTATAAAATGTATATATTTTACATATTTCTTGTTGATTGAATTATTGCTAGAGATAAATCATTCTAATTATTTTGTTGCATTCTTTGTTGAAAACCTAGGCATAAAATAAATATATACATATCTGCAAACAGGTCACTCTATTAAAAACAAATGGATAAAGACAAACAAACAAACAAAAACAAAACAAAAAACCTACAAAGCCCACGTGGAAAAGTAGCAACTGGAGCATCTAAAATCTATCTACATTTAATTATAGCGAACTTTACATATTCCTGGGCAGTACACAGTGTGGATTTAAACCTCCTTGGACAAAGACAAGGAAATTAATAATGTAATGCAAGCATTGGTTGGTGCTCTGAGAGTTTAAGTTCTGGGGAAGCACAGGACCACAGCTACCATCTCCAGCTTAATGAAAACCATGAAGTTCACATTCTCATTTTCATAATTTCCCCTTCACTGCTGACAGATTAAATTAAATAAAAATGTTGTGCATTGGGCCAGACTGAGATCTTGTTTGAAAGAAGTGCAAGCAAAAGCATTAAAAGAATTTTGTTGCTGTTCACCAATAAAAACACTATTTGTTCCCCACTAACTGTGGCATAAAATAGGACCACAGTTAATTGTCTCCCAGCTGTGGGATTAACACTAAAACAGAGAAAGACTTACAAGGAGAATTCATAAAAATCTTGAACTTGAACGGAGAGAAAAAGACAGTAAAATACAAATGTGATTTCACACATTTCTCAAATCACAGATGCACAGATGCTGTTTGTATCAGGTGAGCTTTCTGTTGTAAAGGTTCATTTTGGAGTTTCATAGCTCAGCAAAACGAGGGAGTAAGGCAGATTAAGTGTCACTGGTAAATTGAACTTTTAGTAAAGGATAAACTCAGAAACTGTTTCTGTTCCTGGCTTGCAGGTTGGAAAGCAAATATTTCAAGGAAAAACCTGGTCCTTGCCCAGAGACATTTAGCAGAAGCATGGGTTAAGGTCTACGCATCTGGCAAAATCCCCTCCTTGCCATCACCAGGCAAAGTGGCTCAGAGTAGGGTGACACGTTGTGACAGATGCAGCTGGCAGTGGTCCTTGAAGCAACTCAAGCCACTCATTCATGACACACGTGCACTGCCAGGGGCTGGAATTTCATCTGCTGGCAATGCCACACTTGCCCATCCCTGCATGTCCAGGGCTTGATGCTGCCCCACTGCTGCACTCTGGCCAGCAAGCCACTGGGGCACAGCAATCCTGACCTGCAGTGCAGGTGAAAGAGGTTGGTGCCATCAGAACAGAAAGGGTGTTGTTTACAGTTTAATGCAAAAAAGCAATAAAGCAACAAAAAATATGATCGAAATGAAGTTTGCTTAGAACCCTGATTGGCTGAGGGAAACAAAAAAAATCCTTCTTAGCTGCTGCCACTGGGGATTTTTTATTCAAAATCACAATTGACAATTTGCTGTTCAAAATATATCATAATCCTCTAAAGTCCTTTTTCTTGAAATAGGGAGATGCATTTTAAGTATCTGATAGAATTTCTGGAAAAGAAAAGAAATGCAACAGAGTAATTACTAGTTATTAATTCTGCAACAGATTAGTATTTCAGAAAAGGAATGTAGTGTTTTGGTTTGTAATATACATTTCATAATAGAATGAAATCACAGAAGAAATTGTAATATTAAGTAGAAAATGAGCTCAGGATGACACATGCTGACTTCTCCAATCTGATGTGTGAACTGAAGGCAAAAAAAGATGAGTTCTCTAATAAGACAGACTAAGAAAGAATTAAATATTAAGTTAATCTAAAAGGGATCAGAAACAGGCTTTTGGTTTTTTGTTTAATTTTTGAGTTTACATATTTTTCCTTTGAAAGCAAATGAGTGTTTCTGAGGCTTATACTTAATTTAAATTCTAAGTTTTCTGAACTCCATGTGCATCTCCCTGTACTGGAAAGAACTGAATATTGCAGGCACTTCATTCATAGGGTATTAAAGCAAGTCAAAGCCATGAAAATGCCATGGTGCCATTTAGTGAAAATTTATCTTTTACTGGGAACAGTTGAATTACAACTGAAATGAGATTGGAAATAATCTTTTCTTCTATAAACCTTGCACCTGGAAGACAATACATCTGTTTAATATCTCGCCACTTCTATCATTTTATATTGTACCTGAAAATGTTCTAACAGTAGTCACATAGGGCTTCTCTTCTCTTTCTTTTGTTAAGATAGCCCAATTATTATGAATATTTATTCACCTATTTATTCCTATGACTATTTTTCCAACACAGGGATGTATGCATAATGCCTAGTCTACCCCATGCTTGAATATATTTAAGTGCAAGAGAAATTAAATTCTAGTTAATTTGAGACTAAGAGGAAAATGCTATTTTTCTTTAGCAAACCATTCTATCCACTATCCCTAAACATTCTTAGATTGTGATTGCTAGCATTATTTTAGTAATAAAGCAGGAGCTAGTTTAGGGGAATTAAAAAAATTCCAGGAAAAGAAATTTCTGAAAAGGTTTTGTTGGGGGATTTTTCCTCAAATTTACGAACAATGAATATGCTCTTATTTTTTTATATCAGTACATAATATTAAAATAATTTATATGCAATACTAATCTGTTAATTGGTATTGCATATAAAGTATTACTGTAATCATACTTTACTGGTATTGTAAATTAATATAAGATCTTTAGACAACTAATTATTTTCTCATTTCCATTGGGCAATCAGCAACTTTACATCAACATACAAATTAGTGAATACGAATGACTGCTTCTGCTGCACCTCAAGGGGTAAGACTCCACTATTCTTAAGTGAACATTTATTTTGTCCTGATTTTCACTGTCTTCATTGTTCAATCCTCTTTCTCTAAGATGTATTTAGTGAAAGAAACATATCCAAGTTCCTAGGGGTTTATCAAAAGACCAGATGCAGTTTATTTTCAGAGACTTCAGCGTTCTCTGTACAGAACTTAAAGTATGGGCCAGTGTCAACAACAATTTCTTAACTGTTGGGTACTAGAAATTCATGTGAAGCAGAACAGCTGAATTGTGAATTGGAGCAATTTCATCATCTCTTCATGTGGAGTACTATTCCATTTTTATTAAAAAACACCCTAGAACCAGAAAAATAAATTATGCCAGCTCTGAATACAAATTATTAAGTCAGTTAATTTTAAAAAGAAACCTCAAGAAAAATTTCATTTTAGAAGAAGGAAAATGTGTAGAAATATAAGGAATATTTTTTATCAAATGTATAATTTAGTATTAATAGTGTACGATTTTTTCACCCCACTGTTTGTCCAACATATTTTCCTTGTAATAAACAAAAGTAATGAGTTTTTTAACTTAGCTTTGTTTCAAATGTATTTTCAAGAAAAATCAGCTTTCTGATTCAATTATTCTGGTTATTGTCATTGGTAGGTCAGTGCAGACACTTGGCTGGGTCCATTGGTATAACCCCAGGATGCCTCATTGCCTCTAGCACTGCAACTCCTTACTCTACTGTAGGAGCCTCTGTTCAGGTCCATATAGGAAAGCCACAATTAACAGCAGTAGAATGGATATTAAGAATGCATGATCTTCTCAGGTAGCTTTTAAAAAAAAATGTTCATTTTAAATTTAAACTACTGTCAGTATCTTGCCTTTTCAAGATGCAAATAATTTTTTTTCCAGGTCTAGCATGCTGTTACAGAATATACACAGTGTGTGAACACACAAGTATGCACATACTTAACATAATTGTGATTAACAGTTGCCTGAGAACTTGAAAGAGTTGCCAAGATATTAACCCCTTTAACTGCAAAAAAGGGCCAAAGTTTGATTTAGCTAATTAATTTTTATCTTTAAATGTCCTTGAAATTTCTGCTAATGAAATACTAAAGAGGTTCAGTCTCCCTGTCTTCTTCTTCTTCTTCTTTCTTTCTTTCTTTTTTTTTTTTTTTTTGGGGTGGAGTGGGTGTTGGTTGGTTTCTTTTAATTTCACCTGATTTTTTATGTCAGATGCAAAGGCCGTTTATTTGAGTTCACATGACATGAGGTTAAAGGCATATTTACTTTAAGAACTGGTATTGTTGTTCCATGTGTGTGTTGATACTCAGGAGAAAAGCTACAAACAATAATGTTCTCATGTATATTACTTAGGTCTCTGAAAATTCTCACAGGTTTTAAACTGTTTTTTAGGCATAGTTGTTACTACACCTTTCATCTTCTGACAAGGAAAAAGGACTCCATTTTCTGTTGTGGCTGCCCCATCCCTGGAAATGTTCAAGGCCAGGTTGGATGGGGCAATGAAGAACCTGCTTTAGTGGGAAATATCCTTGCCCATTGCAGTATGGTTGGAAGTAGATGATTTTTAAGCTTTCTCCCAACCCAAACTATTTTATGATTCTATGAACTCCGGTGCCCTCAGGAAGGAGAGCAGTCTCTGCTGAGCTCTGCCAGGGCAGAATTACACAATGTAAAAACCTGCGCAGTAAAATAGAGAAATACTAAACCACAGACAGTAAATTAAGAACACACACTGCAGTAGCAAACAGATCCCTACTTCTGCTCCTTTTACAGAAAGGTGACCAAGAAACCGAGATCTCAATTGTGTGTCTTTCCACAGGGAAGAGCATATTCAAGCAGTGAAAGTGCATCCACGAAGCTGGTGTGAGGAACACGTATCAGCTCTCACCAAAAGGGAAACAGCTGTTGCAAATTCCACTGGATGCATTTAGTCCATGTTTTCCTCTTAATCATATCTGGTTTGGCATTGTGAGATCATTCTTTGTTACTCTTGATTTACATATGCAGAAAATGAGACATGTGCTTGAACTACTTGGCACATTATTAATTTATTCCACTGGTGTATAGTGCTACACTTGTCATGAAGGAACAAAAATGCCTAATTCTAGATTTCCCAAGGTTTGGTGACAATCCAAACAAAGTAATACTTATAACTATTGAGCTATGCCATGTAACCCAAGTACTTTTCTGAGGTTAATGCTAAAAGCTGTAAAATTTCTTTCCAAGATTGACAGGACTAATTTTCAATTTACCTAAATCAGGTGAAGTAGTTGGCATATTTTAGCAATTACATTTCAGCAGTGACTATTTTGCAGCAAAACCCCACTGAACTTTGTGATTACTGCAATTCACTTCCCTCTTGTGCTGCTATCAGGATGAAATTTCTAATCCCTATTTCATTTATTTAGTCTTCTTTTTTGATGACACTATTGCTGATACAACCAGCTAGTCAGATATAGGCTATTTCTGTCCTTTCAATGATTTTTTCAGACATTCTATTCAATATATCCATAAAAACCAACTGCTCTTGTCAAGCTGTTTTGACAGGAGAGCTGGCTACTTCAGGAACAGTGTGTACAAATTAGATCTACTAATTGCATTCACATTAGAAAAAGTTATTGGCACACTCTTTGTCAAACAGCATTTTTCAGGAAATACAAAATATTTCTAGGTACTAATGCCAGCAGATATGACAACAGATAAACTAACAGACTTCAGTGGATCCAGGGAGTAAGTATGTGATGTGCTTCAGAAAAAAGCATATTTTCCATTGTCCTAAATATAAGATAAACTTAATTTATTTTTTTTTTCGAATCAGAATGCAACTAGTCACAAAAATTTTAAAACCAAGTTACATTACATAGATAATACTTGAAAGTCCTGGGGATAAGTTTTAAAACTTGTCAAAATGGGTTAAAATGATCCCAATTAGTATTGTTGATGGATGTTTTATAGAAACAAAACAAAACAAACAATTGTTAGTAAAACACTTTAAAGTTAAACAACCTGAAAAATTATACAACATTAGTGAAATGTATGCAGTGTCATCTTGTTAAAGCCTTCAGGTTCTCATATTACATAAAGCTAGTTCAATTACTTCCAGACCTGGCCATTTTGCTTGAAGATCAATAACCAGGCTAGATAGTGTTTCTCAGGCCACACTTCTCATAATGTATTTACAACTAGAGAAAAGTCAAAGAAAAAAGCATGATGCTTACATACAAAGGTGCCCTGTTGAAATGATTGTCTAGAAAAATATCTGATAACTGCAGTCCTTATTTAAGACACTGTATTCCGTGAAATTTCCGTCATGTTTACATTCCCTACTCTTTTTTACGAAATCTTGGAAGGTTTGATAAAACTTTCAAAAACATTCATGCCACTTACTATAGTAAATTTTTCTCCAGAATGTATCTAATCTGCTTTTTTAATTAATAATTTATAAATGATCCTATCTTTCAGTAATTAAGTAGAGCACACTTTGAAACAGCTTTCAGAGACAAGCATTATTATGTTTCTTGCATTTGATTCTATCTTCCAATTTTTCAAATTTGTTTCAAAGAATCCTTCACACACTGTAGAAACATGTTTAGCCTTGCTCTTTGATATCCTTCATAATATTTCTTTGTGATTTCTTCTTTTCTGTTGCATTTTTATTTCACAGAGTTCTTCATCATCCCTTACTATTTCCTAGAGAGTGTAATTTACTTCACCTATTTTGTTTTTTTCATTGAGCATTGTCTTTCCTGAGGAAACAACACATATTTTATTATGGGTATGTACTACAGTATGTAAACTCAGAAACGTAGTCCACACCCACCTACTTTCCATGATATTTCAGTTACTCTATGAGTATATTTCTAGTGAAAACTGGCCATATTTCACAGTGAATATTTCTGACACAAACAACATATTTGTTTTCATTGAGCCACATGGTTCTTAATTCTGAAGTTGAGGGTGTTTGGAGCACAGGGTCGTGTAGCCTGGTTTTTGCACCTGTCTGAATCTGGTTGTATTCAATGCCAGATGAAGAATTCAACAGAGGGCAAGTCAACAGCCTCAGCTGAAAGCTCAAAGCCACAAATCATCATCCAATTGACATCATACAACTAAAACCTTCCCTTTCTTTTTTATCACTTCCTAGCTATTCTTTCCAAATACATTAGGATTTTCTTGACAGCCTTTTCCCTTTCCTCTGGAGAGGAAGTGGAGAAATGTTTTTTATGGGTACTGTTGTGCTGCTTATCAGACAAATGGGATTGAGAATTAATATCGTAAACAAAGGATCATCAAGGAAAATTTCATTTATACAAATTGAAAAGAGGCTAAAAGTACTAGGAATAGACTGATAGTTTAGCTCACACTGACCAAAATAAAACATTTCTTGATTATTTATTCTTCTGTAAATTGCATCTGTAGCAATAGTAAAAGAACATAAGACTCACATTCTGGAGTATCATTTTCATCACCAAGAATAATTAGAAAGAAACATGTTTTTTTAACACATTTTGGTTCATTCTAATTATAGGAAGGTTTATAACACTTGTGAGAGATTTAAGTAATTGTAAGTGACAAATATTAATCATTATCATAACGAGGAATTATAAATCAGGCAGCAGATTTTCTCTGTACTTTATTTTTTGATTCTTAGTCATACCTTTATAACTTCTAATTTTCTTAGGGAAAAATATAGATATCTTTTGTAAAGTACAATCTCAAGTAATTATGTAATTATTACTAGAATAAAGGAGCTGATCTAAAATATTATGAAAATCATAGCCTTATTTTATTTAGAAAATATTCCTAATTTTAACCAACATTAAACATCTTCATGTTCTTCTGAATATATTAAAACTATTGTTTATGGGTATATGAGGTTTCTGGGGTTTTATTCACTTATAAGCATATATGCTTGCTTTTAATTTCATTTTAAATATATCTTAAGCCATCATTTCAATGTCTAGTTAATTAGGACACACATCAAAGCTTTTCCTTCACTGTAACCTAATTCCACAGTCTCAGTACAGGTACATTTTGGACTATAGTCAACTGACTAAAAGTATCTGCTTAACAACATTAATAATTAACATAATTTATTTCAAATTTGGGCTATTATAGGCAGTACTGGGCTATACCTGCTCTCTATAAGACAATAAACTTGGAAAAATATCTGAGATATGATTCTGAACTTTAATTTTTATCCCTACAATGGTTGAACTCAGAAATTTGACTCCCGAGCCTGAACAACTTGACCTGATTCCTCAGAAATGCAGTCTATTAATTTTACTCTTGAAAGTATACAAATATCTTGTTGTGGGGAGAAATGTTGCTAGAGGAAAATTACAGATGATCAGAGTGCTACAATGGAAAGTACAAGTGAAAACATTGAGCTACTTGTTCAGTGTATGGTTAGTAATAGTGCCTAACAACCTTGTTTTGGAAATTTGACAACATATGAAAATTTGTTCCTAATTATATTCATAGATATGTGGACTATTATGCATCTGAAAAACTGCAGGCAAAGAAAGTGTTCTCAAACATAAACAAATAAAAATACATTCAAATATATTTATTTTAAATTGCTTCAGGAATAATGTTCTGTGGTGTTATAAAATTTTACTAGACACAAGTTTTCTGGAAATAAATGCAAATTTCACACTGAACAGTTGATCCACTGTGAATGATAAATGCTCTATTTTTTTAAAAGAAGCATTATTATTTGAACGATTACATATGTAAATGGAATCTCAAATCCTTTCTTGCAGTACTGAAGTGACCTGGTCTTCACAAAGCACTGCATAGTACAGGCTGGAATCTCTTAATCATTATTGTTCCCTGACAAAGGTGCAGATTTGCAGGATGGGCCTGTTCAACTTCAGGCAGCTTTTAGTGATAGCTGATTTTAGCATGGTTCAACTCAGCTTCTCTAAGTAACTGTGTCCCTCTAATGCTCTGATGCTGCCATACAAACACCTATAAATGTGCAATAATACCAACATAGATTTGCAGATAGTAGCCAAAAGTACAGATGTGCCACCATATGGATGAGAAATAATTTGATCCACAAAGGTTTGATTGTTCTTACATTAAAGCAATGGGCTTATTGTTTGTCCTTTCCATTCCTGAAGGATTAGGCTGCAAATGCCTCAGTGCTGCGTGCGCAGCCTTCTGCATGCAAATAGTTTTAGCAGTAACACCTGTCCCTGTCAAGCTTTGCTGGGAAGTGTGCATTGGGGTGTTTAAAAATGACACCATGACAGTTGAGATCATCTAACATGCTCAAGGTAACAGGCTCCTGCCTTAATCACAAGGGGCTGGAGCCAGGGCATAATCAGTGATGGGTCCTTAACTGCAGGATTTGTTCCCCGCCTCGGTTCACCGGAGCCTGAATCTTGCTGATTTCTCAGGCATGCTGCAAGGCCCATTTGTTCTCTGAGACTTTTCCAGAGGGAAGAAATAAAATGAGGAGAGTTTTCAGGTGGTTTGACAGGTGATCTGGAAAGTCATTGTCAGGTTTTCTTTAAAAGCAGTGCATAAAACTCTGTAAATATGTAAGGAGTGGGAAGGAAGGAGCAGAGTTTTCAGCAGGAAGAAACAGCTCACTGCAGATTGAATTAAACTCCATTCAAAATATTTTATAAGGTTCTAGGGGCACAAAACTTTTCCAAAACTTTAGAAACACTCTCCTGTCATGCTCATTTCAGCTACTTACCTTTTATATCTGATTAATACTGCAGTATATGGATAACTCATAGCAAGATGTTCTGAAAGGTAGTGCTCATATGATTAATTGAATAACTTAGTTTGTCTGAAATTGAGAATTAAGCATTCAACTTACCTGCATAAGTAATTGTCTATTTTTGGAAGAATGTGGTGTTTTTTCTTTACTTGTTCACTACTTTTAAATATATCTAACTAAATATTTACTTACATTTGGAATATTAGAACTTTGAAATTCTCTTTTGTGGCCAAAAGCACCCACAATTAGGTATTCTTTGTGGAAATGAAGGAGCAATCAATGCTTTTTATATACAATTAGAATAATTTAAAAAAACCTGAGTGGAGAATTGTGAGGACAGTGGGCCTTACAGCCTGTATATTATGGAAATATAGCTATTCACTTTTTAATTACCAGCCAGTTCTAATTGAAAGCTTGACTTACTGCCTAACCTTGCAATACAAGGTTATTCAACCTTGAATTTTTATTCAAATTCCCATGAGAGTGCTGAGTATAAACACAATATAGAAGAAACAGCACTATTATGGTCTTTAGGATTCAGGTTTTCTAAATGGATCTGTCAGACGAAGAATATCTTTTCCTCATAGCTGTCCTGCTTATGACAAGACCTCTAAAAAACCTTATCCCCCAAATAAGATACCCTCCACACATAACAACTGAATTTGGCTGCAGAGTATTTTGTTTACTTAGCCTGATTATAGCTAGTAAAAAATTTATCACATTTTCCAATAATGTGGGTACTGAATTGCTTGCAGGGTACATGATAAAAATCAGAGGTGTTTATTTTGTGAGTTATTCTCCACTAGCTGCTGTTATACTCAAGTGAGGCTGTATTTAAAAATGTTAGTGAAGACAAAAAGCCCAACTTTGTCATTTTTCTGAAGTTTTCTGGTTTTATGTCTGAGTATATTAGGAACCAGAGCACACAAAGCCATACTGCATGCCACTGATTTAATTTTTCTTTTTACAGTGCTCTGACAGCAAGGTCATTTATCTTTTGGATAAGGAATAAGAACGAAAAAATGGAAAAAGGCAAGCTATTTCATTTGAAAATTGTGTTGTGTATTCTTGAGAATATTTTGCCACTGTCTGCTGCTAATTTTTATTCCACCACAAGTCAGCACACTCCTCATCAATAAGTCAACTTGGTGGCACATTTGGCAGTGAAGCCAAAGCATTAGTGGGCATGATCTAGTAGGTTAAAATTACTTGCATTGCAACTGCTTATTTTTAGTTCATACAGGATTAAAGAGCAAGCAAAAAAAAAAAAAGTTAACTTTTATTTATACACTGTTGGGTAGGTCCAGAGGCATCAGTTGAGGGGAAAAAGAGAAGCCTCAGGGGACACCTTAATCACTCTCTACAACTGCCTGAAAGGGGGTTGCAGCAGAATGCTCTACGTGGAACATGGTCAAGCAACAGGAATAATGCCTTATTTGCAAGGCCATCAGTGGTGGGCTGAGAGAGGCATCATGGGCTGTTTTTTGGTGTTGAATTAAACTGAAACCCATCTGGCACATCAACCTCAAATCAATACCTACAGGATGAGGCAAAAGATTTTGCAGCTAAGGTGCTAAACATATGTAGGCATATGACTGGCAGTCAACACCTTTACACTGAGAAAGTCCACTTTCCACAGGGTAGATTTTTCTAACACATTTCTCCTTGGGGTGTGTGGAGATTCCTCCTGGGTTTTGGAGCTGCCCACCAAGAACAGTCCTCAAAGTTAAGAGAAAGAGACTTTTCCATGATCATTGGTATGGGTGAGTTCCATCAATCTCTAATAATTGTTTCTTTTTGCTAGCTTTAATATAATTGCTTTAATATTGCTTTGATATAGTTCACTATTTTGTCTTACAGTAAAATAGTAGCTTTAGCTTTTATGTTGTAGTAAATATTTCTGATTAAGTTCTTTATGTCTAATCATTTATCATAATAAGTAATGTTTTGTAAATATATCTGATTTACCACCATTAAAAACTATGGGACAAAGTTGTAAAACTTAAAAATGTTTTCAAAATCTGAGGCTATGACTGGATCCAGGCAGACCCAGCCTCCTCACTCTGAGGAGGAGTTTAGAAAGCAAGGGAGTCCTTTTCTGCACCTCGAGACTCAACAGGAGGGCTTCTCTAAAAAACTTTGTCTGGAGCTCCCACTCTACCTGCAACAGAGGTTGTAGCCAGCTGGGTGTTAGAAAACAAATGACAGAATGAAAAGACATAGCCTCAAGCTGCACCAGGAGAGTTTCAGATAGAACATTAAGTAGAATTTCTTCATGGAAAGAGTGTTTAAGCATTGGAACCCACTGCCCAGGGTGGTGGTGAAATCATAAACCCTGGAAATGTTCAAGAAACGATGTGGCATTTAGTGCAATGGTTTATTGGTGAGGTGCTTTGCAATCAAAGGTTGGACTTGATGGTCTTGGAGGTGTATTCCTACCTTAACTATCCTATGGTTCTGTGTAAAGCTCTCCCTTTTCTCTAAGAAACATAACTTTCTTGAAGGTAAAGTTTATTATGATTTGACATATCACAAGCATTAGAAGTCAGTGCATTGGAATGAATGGGATGCATGATAATGTGGATAAAAAGAAGGGAAAAAAAGGAAAAAGTTTGGCTTCAAATTAAATAATAGAACAAGAAGGGAAATATTTCAAGTCTTGCTTCCAAATATCTTAGAGATTTTCTCAAATAAGGTAAAATTATTCTACCAGGTTCCTGCTTCTTTGTTTCAGAGAAGGTCCTTGAGCTGTGAGGCTTCATAACAGGGGTATGAGATGGAAAGTGTTAACTTCTGTCCATTCTCGACTACAGCTCTCCAACTACTTCCATTTTGAAAGCAGAAATTGACATGAAAACAACCATCTTTTAAGGTAAGAAAGAAAGAAAGGTGTTTCACAAACAATTTTAAAGTTTCAAATTTAATCCCCTTCAACCTCCCTCTTAAACTGAACGGCAATAAACTTCAAAGGCTTTCACAAAGAAAATGAAAAAAATACTGGAATAGACTATCTGAGATAGTCAGTGCTCTTGCTTTGAGTGGCAAGGGTATAGATGAAAAGTAAAGATCTATCCTAACAGCTTGTAGACACTTGTGTTTTCTAATGAGAGACATTTTTTTCTAAATAGTCTATGTATTTCTTTCTTCCTGTACTGAGAAGCAAACAACATGAGTAACTAACAGAAAACTCCTTATTATTTATTGAATTCATAGGCATTTGCAAATAAAATGAAGTGCTGAAACTTGCAAAATTTGTGAAGTTACATCTATAAGTCCAGAAAAGTTTGCTGAAATGTCCTGATATCCTCTAGAGTATTAAAAATAACTATTTTCAGTAAGGTACATAACTGAATTCCTTTCCTTTCAGTCAGAAACCTTGTACTTTTTCTTGAAAGACTACTAAGAAAATACTGGTCAGAACCAATTTGAAGTGTGTATAATGTGAAGACAATCAGAGCTTTTGACATTCACCTTCATGATAGTGAATAGAACACAAGACTGCAAAGTCACTGGTTCACTCAGGCATGTTTTTTTGTTTTTTTTTTCTTTTGTAAATTGCTGAGGAGTGTAAGCTTTTACATTCACTTTTTTTTTATTATTGCTTTAACAAACACTTCTAAAAATTCAAACAAAAAACCCCCATGTTTTCTATTATATTTTAAAATAGTTCTCATGCACCTAGATGAATTACAGGCAGATTATAGCTCTTTTTCAGACAGTGATTTCCTTAGCATCCAGCATCCAGTCTCCGTCTTGAGTTGCTTCCCATTCTCTGCATGTTTTTTTTTCTCATTCTATTTCATGTCACACAGCTTGGACTTTATTATTGATATCTGTCTCAGATATCGTTACCACTATCACTGATTTCTGGACTCAGAACTTTGACCCTTTCATTTATCTCCATCAACACATTTTCCTTCCCACAGCAGTTCTTCTCAGCTGAAATACAGCGCTGTGCATTGACTACCAAGTTGTATAGGAAATTAAGCATTGGCAAACATTACACATCCATCCCTGTTTTATGCATTAACATAGAAACACATACATACAACCATCGCAGGCTAAAAACAGACTATGAACACTAAACTTAGGCACTTCTGAAAATATTTCCCATGATGTACTACTGCCCTCAAAAATCTGAAGTATTTGAGTTACTAAAACTGAATTTGGAAGGACTACCTGTAATCCTAAAACATTTAAATCAAAGAACTGATGACTTGCACTCTACCTAGCAATATAAAACTCAAGTAGGGCTAGATGATGACTGACATAGCTGTTTGCTCATCATCCTTTCAACCTTGCATTTGTGCTATTCCACAAGTGTCATTCTGCCATTTGAAATTTTCTTGCCAGCAGGTTTTAAACCAGTCATGAAGAAAAAATTATTTTCTAACAGAACTTTTGAAATTACTTTTTACATTCTGAATGAGTGGGATTTAATGCAATGATTGAAAAGAATTGGACTGATTTAAGAACCTGTTCAACCAGCAATTCCTTTGATGAATATTCATTTTTCACTTATCTTAATATTGGATTTCATAGCTATCTGTTGCCTATAACTTAGAATCACTCAAGCACTTGGAATAGACTTGTTTGAGGTTTGTAATTTTTTGAGGGTAGACTCAGCCTCTACTTTATGGCTACAGAGTGCTTTGCCAGAGCCCAAAGCTCCAATAGTTATCTTCTTCAAGGGAGAGATGCAGATTCCCTGCATGAGACAGTGAGCACTGAAGAAGAACTTTCTGGAGGTAGATGTCATATGTGAGAACTAGATGCAGCATAACTGTAGGCTTTATAAATCTGCCAGGGTGCTTCCAAATACAATGGGAAGAGAGATGTAAAAGTGCATGGGTAGAATAGTCTCACCTCAGGCTTTATAACAGTAGGGAAAAGCTTTGCACACATCTTATGCCTCTGAACTCTCTATCTAGAGTGGGAAAGTCTGAAATCATTTGATATTTGTGGTTGGGCTGTTCCTCTACAAGAAAGTATGAGAAAAGTTTTGCCTTAGAAAGGAGAGAGAGAGAGAGAGAGAGAGAGAGAGAGAGAGAGAGAGAGAGAGAGAGAGAGAGAGAAGAGTGATTCAGTGGTGTATATTGAATTTTAAAGCCAAGTTAAAGGAGCACAAATGGCATAGACATTAACACAGTACTGTTTGTTACACTTTTTATAGTCCTGAGCAAAGGCAGATAGAGCATGTCATAGAGCTAGGTCATGTTAGTAACCTTTTCCTAGGCAAATACAACAGTTAGATTGAATTTTGTATTGCTGTTTCATGGTTGTTAAAATGACTCTGTACAAAATTATGTTGTTTTAGAGGATAATTTTCTTTAGGGAATACTGTCATAATTTACCAAAACCAGCTAAAACTGAAGTCTACTCAAATCCGTTGATTAAAACTACTGGAGGACCTATCCTAGCTTCAGTTCCTTCTTCATAATTATGTCCCCTGTAGAGCTGTTAAAACAGGTGGAAAAAACTTGAAGTGTATTTATGCATAGCTAAAATAACTGCTTGTCTTTTGTCAGGATATTTATTAGTGTTAATTACCCATGACATTTAGATTCAAAGTTGATTTTGAGGAGTCAGATTTTAAAAATTCTGATTAGCAGATTTTCAGTTAAGGACAAATAAAAATTACTTTCTGCTTTTAAACATGAAATATCCCCATGGCAGTTTTACTCAGGAAAATTCTTGAACACTCATGTAGGAGACCCATCCATCCAAAACCTCTACTAATCTAGATTAGCTAAACAATTATGAGACTATGTGGGTCCTTATTTCCCTTTTGAGAGAACAGTACTTTGCTCTCATGTATATTACATGTCTCAGTCATGTACGGGATTCAGAACTTGCATTAAATCTGCCAATACCACAAAGACTGAGAGTGGATGCAGGAAAAAAAAATGAGTTGGCATAAGAGCTAGATAACTGTGCTATTCACATTTAAGGTTTGTCTCATAGATGACTGACCACCAGGATTTTAAAACAGGGCTCATCACATTTCTCTCCTGGACTTTATGACCATTTTTATGTCTTTTACCTTATTCCAGATGTATGCTGCCCTCTAGATTCTCCTAATATGTGAAAGCTGAAAAGAATTTTACACCCTGATATCTAAGAGACCTTCAGATCATGAAACATTTCATTTATTGGTTTACTGGGAAGCAGTACAGAATACAGTCTGCAAACAGAAGCAACTGTAGTGGCATGGCTATCAAACTGCTTGCCAGGTTGTAGCAGATTTAGGTCCCTTCTCTCTATAAAAGTTAGGTTTCTTCTGGGAAAATACAAAGGTGCAATCTCATCAAGCCTGAAGTCTATACATGAATTCAAGTTAATTTAAGGCTATTTTTAGAGGCAGAGAGAAATTAGATATCCCAGGCCCTGATGAATTTCAGTGTCAAAACACCTACTTTTATCACAGCTAGTGGTGAGGATTATCTGATTCATTTATTTTAAAATAGAAGGCTTTAAATTGCAATATATTGCAATGTTCTATTTCTTTCATTTTCTATTTCTTTCATCAAAAAGAATCCTAACACACTCCTCCTGCTCCCAAAATATTTAGTGGAACATGCCTATGTAATTGTATTGAGTTTGCATGGTCAGGTTTTTGTAGCTGGGGGGCTACAGGCATGGCTTCCATGAGAAGCTGCCAGAAGCTTCCTCCCTGTCTGGCAGAGCCAGTGCCAGCTGGCTCCAAGATGGATGTGCTGCTGCCCAAGGCTGGGCCCATTAGAAATGATGGTGGCTCCTCTGTGGCAACATATTTAAGAAGAGATAAAATGTTATTGCACAGATGTAATTGGGGCTAGAAAAGAGCCGGGTGAGGAGAAGAACATGGGAGAGGAATATGGCAGAGGAACAACCCTGCAGACACCAAGGTCACTGGAGAAGGAGGGGAGGAGGTGCTCCAGGCACTGGAGCAGAGGTCCCCTGCAGCCCCTGGATGACCACTGGGATGCCAAGATCCACCTCCAGCCCCTGGAGGAGACCCACAACAGAGCAGTGGATGCCTGAGAAGAGGCTTTGAAATCATGGAAGGCCCATGCTGGAGCAAGATCCTGGCAGTGACCCACAGATCCATGGAAAGAGGATCCCATGTTGGAGCAGGTTTCCTGCTAGGACTAGTGACCCTGTGGGGGATCCAAACTGGAGCAGACTGTGCCTGAAGTGTGGCACCCCATAGAAGAGTGACCCATATTTCAGTAATTCATGGACAACTGTTTCCTGTGGAATGATCTCACACTGGAGAAATTAATGGAGAATTGTGTCCCATAGGGAGGGACCCCATCCTGGAACTGGGAAAGGAGTCCTCTCCCTGAGCAGCAGCAGGGACAACATGTGATGAACTGACCATAATCCCCATTTTCCATTATCCTGTGCTGCAGGGGAAGAAGTAGAGCTTGGAAATTAGGGAGGGGTTGGGGGGAAGGTATTTTTAATATTTATTTTACTTCTGATTATCCTGGTCTGATTTTGTTAATAATAATAATATCAGTTAATATCCCAAAGCTGAGTGTTTTGCTCATCATGGTATTTGATGAGGGATGTCTCCCAGGCTTTATCTCAACCCATGAATCTTTTGTTATATTTTCTCTACCCTGTCCCATTGCAGAGGGGAGTGATGAAGTGGCTTTGGTGGATGCCTGGTATCCATCCAGGGTCAAACCACTACAGTAATTCAGGTTCTTAAAAGACAGGCAGGGGCCCTTTAACCTGAAATGCACTTTTTTTCTACTAGTATAGGATTAATGCTTTTAAGACAATAATAACTCCAAAGTGTGGTTGGATGGGGGTCATTGCAACCTGAGCTAGTGGAAGGTGTCCCTACCCAAGGTATGGGCAGTGGAACTAGATGATCTTTAAGGTACCTTCCTATACAAGCCAATCCATGATTCTATGATTTTGATGGTATTGAAATCATAATAAACATTCCTTTTTTTAAGCATAAGAAATAAAAAACCCAGTAACAGTCCTAAAAAGAACTTAGTCATAATGACTATTATTGATGCTCACGGTATGAATCAACAGAAAAAACCCAAAGCTTACTCTCAGAGTGATCAGTATGAAAAATGGTTCCAGTTAGCTTTGATGATCCATCTTCACAACTTTCTGACTTGGAAACACTGTGTGTGTTCAAAACTTGTCAATGATACACTCCACCATCATTAAACAAACATCAGTATTTGCAGAGATCTTCGCTGCTATAAGACAGCTAATTTTCAATTGTATCAAAATGTAACAGGGATAAAAGAGCAAATTTATATCACATCAAAGTAAGCTGCGTGTTTTTATATTCAGTGACATTCAGCTGTAATTCCAGACTATTGACAACTTCCATGGAGCATGCATTACTTTTGCAATACATACACTTCAATAAAGCATTTGGAACCATTCTCCTAGATGTCATGCAAAGATGAGACACATTACTACCATTATCTAGCTGTTCTTTGACTAAATACATCTATGATGCAAAAATGTAACTTTAAGTGTCCCATAATTTCTGCCTTTTTGTATCATAGGTATTTGTTTCCATGGCCATGATCAGCAATCAAGAATGACTATAGTCAACTAAGACAGATATTTGACATCAATCATTATTCAGTATAGAGCTGAATGTCTGATATGTCATTCGTAGAAAGCACATCCACTTTTTTAACATGTATAAACATGAGGTTTTTAACAGATCCCCCCCTCTGACATAAAAGACAATACCACTTGCAATCTTTTCAGCTTACTGTGTAAAAATGCTTGAGATGTGAAGACAAAACACCCATACCTGAGAAATGCAAGCAAAAATGATGTAAATTGTCATATTGATACTGAAAAATATGACTTTTCTTGAAGATGATTACACTTCCACATAGCCCAGAGGAGAGGACAAAGTGGGGTAATATAAAAACATGGTTGTATTTCCTCAAGCAGTATTTCAATCTATTCCACTCACATATGACCTGAAAATGAACTGCCCAAGCACAGCATATAGATTTTTGTATGATAATTTCTGTTCTTATAGGTTAAGTTGGATTAGTAAATGTCGCGTTAAAGCACAAAATCTCCACTTCTGACTCTCAGACTTCACATAAATTTGCTGTAAACTGTACAAATATTATATAAATTCTGTGTCATCTCTGTTTTGCTGCTTGGCAGAAAGACATAGACATGTACCTGTCCAAGAAAATTTTTCTCCAGTGGTATAGAATCCATTTTTGTCAGTACAGAGAGCTTAAATTTTGGCAAAAACATTAAGCCTGACACAAGATATTGGAAAGATTATATTTCCAAAAGTATAGTAGCTAATGTTATTTGCTTTGTCTGCAAAAATGACCGAGCACAAGAACAGATTTCCCAGAGGGGTGGTGGAGTCTCCCTCAGTGGCGATACTCCAGAACTGTCTGGATGCAACCCTGTGCCTTATGCTCTGGGATGACCCTGTTTGGGCAGGGGGGTTGGACCAGATGACCTACTGTCATCCCTTCCAACCTGACCAATTACGTCTGAAAATGGTTGTATTGATCAAGTGAAAAACTGGCCTTGAAATCAGCAAATTTTGTTTCTGCACCTCAACATGTTAGGTACAAAAGAGAATGGAAAAATAGTATTTTAACTTATATTATAATAAAAATATATAAACCTGTATATTCAATTTTGTCTGAACTTTTATTTGTCCTTAGATTCTAATATAAATAATAATACCAATTGGGAAAGTATTTGTATTTTGTTTCTTAAAAACAGATTTTTCAGTACAAATGTTCTCTTGGACACACTTTATATTAAGAATACATTTTTAAGTAGGTTATCAATTTTCAACAATTGTTATTACCACTGGTTAATTGCACGTTACAGCATCTGACTGAAGAAAGTTTGGTTATAAAACAGATTGATAAGCAGTTGCAACACATTTTGCAGCTGAGCTTATATGTAATTAAAGCATGAGCTGCACTCCACAGTATGCTTATTACAATCTATGTTAATTATTTATTAAAATTTTTCAAATTGAACCATTATAATGAAGTACAAATTAAACCATTAGTCACAGATAGTGCAAAGACTATAAGAGCAAATTTAGTTGCAGCTCTTAGTTTTTTATGAGTTTAAGGATCTGTCAATTATAAGGAAGTTATTAATAAGAAAATGTTTAACTTTAGTGATTTTATAGTAGCATAGAATATCTGCTTCAACACAAACATAATGGGACTGTGCACTTCAAATTTAAAGGATTTATATTAAGGCCATCCAGGTCTGTATATGAAAATCAAAGAGGTGACAGCACATTTCATGGCCGGTACCTAGATTATTATTGCAAACAGTGGGATTATGGCATTGAAATATTTGAACCAGAAACACTTTCATTCCATGAGCTTCTGCAATTCATATAAATATATTTACTGTTCAAGATATTCTAGTACATAAATTTTCATTTTGAAGCGTGCCAATACTCCTCATCTATTTTTCTGTTCAATCAAATCATCTCAGTGGAATATACTTTTGTCAAAAACCTCTGAGAAAACTCATTTTATACCTGTGAAGAAAGAAAATGGAGCTGCAATGTTATTCCTTGCTCTGAGGAGAAAATTCATCTTTTCAGCCTTTTTTTTTTTTTTGGCAGTTCTAGTCACTTCCTTGACAAATACACTTACTATAGCTTATATTGTAGAAGCCTATCAAAAAATCCACTCAAACTGTGTAACTGCCTTCCCAGCAGCACAAACGCAGGGTTTTGAAGTTCAGGGGAAAAACTGGTCCCTTTCAGTGAATCTTTGTGCATAATCCTTCAAATTCCTTCCCAACCAGGTGATGTTGATCATGGTCAAAAATTACACTCAAAGTTTTTTGTAGCATCTGAAGTCTATACTGCCATATGGTCTGAGGTAAGTCTCATTCAATCTTCTTTCATAATTCATTTGATGGTTTTAAAAAACTTGATAAGGATAAAAGACAGCTGTGAAATTCTTTAAGAGTAGATGTTAATTTCAAAAATGTATGAGTTTGTTCAGATGTGTATTATTGTTGTAGGTCCATCACTAGTCATGTTTTAATTAACTTTTCAAACTGAGATAGAGAAAAGGAAACATTTGTTTAGAAAATATAATCCAGACGAGAATAAAAACAGACATTCACAAGAAAACTTCACCTCTTCACATCTTAATCCAGATCCCAAACTCCCTCATATGGTTTACATAAAAAATATAAAATGTTTCTCACATTCAGAGCATAATGAATGTCAAAATGACCTCAGATGACTTAGGTCAAACAGGCCTAACACTAGATTTCTTGGAGCAGAAAATGTACAGTCATCCCAAACACTTTCATCTTTCCCCTCACTCTCCTTCCAGAAAACAATTATTTTGATAGTAAGAATGATTCTCAAAAAAACCTTTTACACATAACCTTAACATCACAGTAGTCATGGTAACCTGATCTTAACAGTAGGACATCTTGATAAAAAAAGATAGACGTACCAGGAGGCAAGCTACAAAGATGGTCTTTTGAGCAGTTCTGAGATAACTTCTCTGAGGCAAATGGTGATGAAATCTTTGTTCCTGTTGCATGGTTTGAGCTGTTTCCCTCTCTGTGGGAAAGCGTGTGTTGGCTCTAAACCCATTTCAAAGTGTTTATTTTAGCTATATATTTTTTTCTTTTTGTTGAAAGGTAAATATTGAATAACTCCAACAGTGTATAACTCACTGGAAAAAACTTGATTTTTCACCTTCCTGCTTACTCCTTTTCATCTGTGGGTTTCCCTATAAGAAAGAGGAAAAATCCCCAACATATGCGAAGTGGTGATTTCTAGGAGTATTTCCATTTCTCCCTAAAGGTGGCCAATTAGATATGAAAATTCAAATTTCCTGTTGCCTCATTTTCAAAAAAATGACTGGAATTTGATATTCAGCTATCTTTGAGTCTATGGGTTGACTTACTTACTTCAGAAAGTGTAATTCCTCACAGAATTTCACTTAATGGATGCTGAGATAAGAACCTTGTCGCCTCAGTTGTCTGGAGGCTACTTAAGCAGGACCCAGAAACTTGCAGTTCAATGAGGTTAAAAGGCAACCTCCTCTTAATTCCTTAAAGTTGACTTTTCATTTCAGCCACTAGCTTATGAATTAATTATAAGTGATTTTTTCACTAGGCAGATCACCTTCCCTGAGGTTTATGAGAGTCATGAAAAGACATTCAGACAATATTGAAATAGTTAATACAGTATTAAGCAAATACTCTTCTTTTACATTAAAACTGATACATTATCAGAAAACCTATTGAAACATATAAATCTAAAGGTTTATCACAGTCACTGTTTTTTTTCTTCTCTGTATTTACAAAGTTATTTCCTTTTCAGGTTCAACTGTCAGAACAGGCTGAGAATTATTTACGTTATTTCTAGACCTAGTTAATATGTAAAAAATATTCCCTCACTCAAAAAGAAATGAGCTGCTGTACATCATATTCAACAAATGTATTGGACTCTGAGGATATGCATGGAATTTTGTGAAATATTTTAAGTGCTTAATTTTCTTCAGTTCTTATGTAGATAACAGGAAACACTGAGACCTGTCTTCAGCTGGTATAAATTGCAGTCGACTGGGGAGTCTATGGCAGTATGACAATTAACACCTGCTGGGCTCTGTCCCTGGAAAGTCATCATGACTGAGATGACTGTCCCTGTACTGCCAGTATAAAGGAATTATTTTCTATTTCCTACTATTAAAAAGACCTCAACAACCTCTTTAGTCAAAAGAATGTGCCTTAACTTCTTTTTTTCACCTCATCTAAAAGAAGAAATATTATATGAAAATGAGCTCTCAATGCTAATCTGAGGAAAGATTGTTTTGTTTGGCATTGTTTTCTCAATTTTTAAAAGATTTTCTAAACTTTTTTTAGTGTTGTGTTGTTATTTTTCTTTTTTTTTGGAGGTTTTTCCTTGTTTGGCTTGTTTTTTGCATTTTTGTTTGCTAGCTCAAACTAAGGATTTTTGGGGCCACAATTTTCACAAGTGGTTCACATATTTTTACTACTTGCCTAATATTTTCTAAGAAGATTGCTGATATAGCAACATTATGACAAGGGGCAATGGTTTTAAACTGAAAGTGGATGGATTTAGATTAGATGAAAGAAAGAAGTTTCTTACAATGATGGTGGTGAAGCACAGAAACATGTTTCCCAAAGAGGTGGTAAATGTCCCCCTTTGAACCCTGGAAACATTCAGGGTCATTCAAGGTCGTTCTACCTGGTCTACTTGAATATGTCCCTGCCCATTTGTAGGGGGATTGGACTACATGACCTTTAAAGGTCCCTTCTAGCTCAAACTATTCTATAACATTCATAGAAAAAGATTCTCTGCTAAAATTTTGGATTATAAGCAGTAAAAACAACTGAAGAACTGTCACAGAAATTTAAAAAATCCATATGTTTGATAAATAGTAAGGAAATAAAATTAATACTTGTATTAATTAATCTGTTAACTACTTTTTGATATTCAGAATGACCAACAGCAATATATATACACCACCGAGAATGCAAATGAGGAGAGTGCTGGAGATATTGCTTCCTACAAGATTTCAGTTTAAAGCCTGAGTTTGCATTCCTAGCAACCCTGGTGTTGCAGACTTCTTATAGTATGAATATATGTTGAAAAGTACTCAACTTTTGCAGAGTGCTGTGGTCACAGCACTAGAATAATGCAGAATGTGCAGTTATGACAACTTTCATAATTGGCCCTTTGCTCTAACACATTTTCTGTCCTTGCTAGTTGTGAAATAATATCTTTATTTCTTTTGGAATGATTTTGCACATTCTTTCCAAAATATAATTAAGATATTAACAATTCTCTCTCCCTTTTCATGCTCTTTGGGCTGATTCTCCTGGTAACACAGAAGTACTTGCCAAGTAGTTAAATAAACAACACCTCTATAGCTGACCTGTTTTTCAGAATTTAATTAATTTATAATGCTTTTAACGGTGTGTGAGGCAGAAGGGGTTCCTTTATAGATTGTAACAGGTGTCTTGAGAATTACACTGATTCTCATCCTGGTTTACAGCTGTTGAAATTCCATTAAAAGCAAGGCTACTCCTCCTCCCATTTCTAAGCAGTTCTTTAAGCTTCATTCTTGACATTACCCATTGAAAGCAGAAACACCAAAAGTGTTTCACCAAAAGAACACAGCAAGGTGCCAAAATTTGTAACATTTTGTATGAGTTTGATGAAATTATCATGAGACAGAGTAGATAACTTAAGCCTCACAACAGACTGGAATTCCAAAGTTTGTCTGCTCTGTCTGAAAACAGATCATTGCAGAAGAGCAACTTAGCACAAAGAAGAAAAGGCATCACTGGCTCTGCAATATATACTGACTGGATTATTTGACTGACGTCAGGCTTCATTGCCAACAGGTAAATAAACAAACCCTAGCTTTAGTGATGACTTACTTGTCTCTCACAAATGTCTGACAAGCGTGAAAGCCAAACATAACTTAGGTTCTTCTATACTCTATCAGAACATCATTTCTCTGTAATTTAAATGTTTTGTTGTCTGTGTTTTGGAGGTGTATATGTGTTCCTTGTAATCCAAAGACTATTTCTCACAAATACTTCTTTTTTCCCCCTTTCTAATTGAGCTGTCATTGCTCATGTTACCAAAAATTCTTCATCCCATTTTAAATTGTTTTCTGCAAAATGTTATTTTATTTTAATTTGATTTAAACCAGGTTGAAATTGCAAGTAGAATTTACATTAGTCTCCAGAATGGCAGACAACTAAACCAAATGTACTTTATTTAATTCTCTCAGGAATTTATATTTTTCAAGTAGCTCATGCTTGAAAATGGCCTCATATATCAACTGAAGAACTTGAAAAAGCTAAATAATAATTTTCTTTGGGATGGCAAAAAACAAAGTGAAACATGTTTGCAAGCTTAAATTGCTAAGTACATGCACTTGAGCTGATGATAATGTTTTGGTGTTTTGCCATGACAGCCTATTTACCACTTCCTTTGCAATGGAAAATATTAAGTCAATATGAGCTGATAAACAATTTATTTATATAAGAGTGCATATGTGTGTGTCTATACAGATGTAAAAAAACCCATATTTTCTTCTACAAAAAGTAGAAATGCCAACAATTAAGAAAACCCCCACAAACATCTTTAAAGAGGTCACACGTACCTAATATTCTATATCAGTTGAGGGGTAAGAAAAAAGAGGATAAAAATTTTCCTGCTGTCAACGTCATGTCTGAGGTCAAACAAGCAAACACAAAATTCTAGAAGCATCAACACCTAGAAATTACTCTCTTATAACCATCACTGTACTTGTGGCTCTGATTTATACCCAAAGTCCCAGTAGTTTCAATGAAAGCAGAATGGGAGGCCAAAGGGCTGCAGAGTGCCTTACTTCAATATTGGTCCACTACCAGCATCTTCTAATAAAGCAGAGGGAGAATGCAAAGGAGTCCTTAGCATCAGCATAGTTTTCTTTAGTCCTTGGATACATTTGCTTGTATGGCTACCATCCCATTTCTGTTAATGATGCTGGGGACACTGAAAACGACCTCCATGCCCATCAGGTTCAAGCACCTTTATACATGACAAATATATAGCTACAGCCAGTGGTTGCTCTCTGGTATATTGCAGCTCATATAAATTTTTACCAGAGGAGTGTAGAAATAAAAACTCCAGACACATTTTTTTTCCCTGCTCACCTTTTGCTGGTCTTGATCCTACAAATGATTTGCAATAATAACTTTATAGGTGTGCTTAGTAACTGCCACTGTGATGCTGCTTCTGTGAATGAAGATACTCTTTGAAGTCAAGTATTTGCAGAATATCCAGCTTAGATAATAAAACCTTCAGAGTCTTTCTCCGTTTGATGTGATTAGCAAGAAAAGAACAATGAATTGAATTCTGTATTTACTTTTCTTACAATCTAATGTTCTTGTTCAGAAAATGGCTCTGTGTAGGCAGACCTCTTGTACCTGTACCTGAACTCTTTTGACTCCTACTGAATGTATATGTAGGCTTTAAAAAGCTGTTTTAAAACATGAAGAAAAATAGGAAGAAAAGCTGACTTCTTACTCCCCTGATCATTCAATATTAACACCAATTGTATTAGGAGGGCATGGCATTTTCCTGTTTTAGAACAATAAAATGTCAAATCCTAATATTAGACAAAACTGTTTATGGGTATCATTTCAGTTTCTGTTTCCTCTTCAAAGAAAAGAAAACTTTTAACAATTTAACTTTAGACAATTTAATCTTTCTCTTACTATTTTTCAAAAAGCTCATTTAAGACAAGGAATTACTTTTCTTTGAGTGGTAAGAACAGCAGGAACTGATTTTTCCATGAGGAGAATTTGTTTAATAAATTATTTTCAGTTACAGTAGTGGTTTACTTTAGACACTAGATCTAAATATTATGTAGCCTTCATCTTCATCTTTCATCTGGTCTGACTCAGAGATGCATGAAAATAATTTTGTCTTCCTATATGGCTATTTAAATAGAATGGTATCTAAAATTTCAACTGAAAGCCAAAATGCTTAACATGGAAACACTTTGCAGCTAAATTTTCCCAGGGTATGTTACAATGCATTTAATTTGAAATAAAATACAACATCGAGAGCAAATTTAAATAAATAAATAAATGTATGTAAAAAAGTCTCTTGAGAGACTTTTTCCATAGACTCTGAGGAAAATAACACAGTTTCATGCTTTTTACCATGTTGTTTTTATTACTGAGAGATTTCTCAAGGCAGAAGACAGAAAAAGGGTAATTTAGCTTCTAGCTTTGAAATTCTTTGGGGGGGAAAAATTTTGCCTATATATGTTTGTGTAATGTATCTCTTCTCATACAGGTGTGCAATTGTGGTGCAAGGTGACAGTGCAGAGGAACAGGGCAATGGGGTGTCAGAAGGTGTATTAGCAGCATTTGGAAGCAAGAACAAGAATGGAGAGTACTGCTTCACTGATTTTCTGGGTAAAGATACCAGTTTCATTCTCATATAAGAAAGGTGAAAGCTTTCATAGTGTGAAAGGTGCACCCTGCATTGATATGGTTGTATTACATCTCATGTACTTATTAGACAATTCTGACACAGAAAAAATGCTTGTCTCACAACAAGAAAGATAATCAATTGCTGATTTCAGCACACAAAAGGGCTTACTTAATTTCTGTGGTCTTTATTGAAAATTAGCATGTTTTTTCCAGTACCTTGATATATCTTCCCTTTTAGACAAAGACACAACTTAAAATATGTAAGTAAAGGTTGTGCGAGATGATGAGGTGTAAAATATACAAGGCTAGAGTTCCTTTCACACTTTTTATTTAAAAAAGATTGGGATATGACCTCTTTTAATTTTTAATGCCTCAAACCCATATTTAAACTTTTTTGGGGGGGTGGGGGGGGGGAAGTGGGAGGCAGAAATTTGGCTCCAACAACTGTTTACTGCATATTACAAATCCTAGACAAATGTCCTGAGCTTTCTCCCTAAAATATTTGCATAAGAGAAACTGAAGTCATGCTCAGATTTGTTTGTATTCCATAAATCTACTGAAGCAAATGCACTATAGATCAAACTGGGGTAATCACAAAATAATTAACCAGTTGTTCCAATTTTCCATAACTGTTTTTTTGTCTGATTGAAGCCTTATAACATCTAGAGAAGATCTGCAGTAGGATCTGTCATCACATTTAAGTGGAGAGGGAAACAACAAGGGTAAAAATATTATTGTTTCTCCTACCTAGGAATATCTGGTAACATAGGGAAATAGTCTGAACATTATCCAAGTGTTCCTAGACCGTAGGATGTCTCTGTATTCCTACAATCCATTCATCACCACCAGCAAGAACTATTTCTAAGGAGTTGCAAACATGCTGAGAGTCTGAAATTAGTTTTCTTGGTGACGATATATGATTCAAGAACATGACAACTTGATTGCCATAATAATGGAACTGCCAAACTTTGCCAGGAAGGAAGGCAGAAAAAGGGGGAAACATGAAACACAGTGCGATTTAATTCTGATGTTGGTCCAAGATTGCTTTAATTTTACTCATGTATTCTGAGAACCAGAAAAGAAACATTTTTTAAAAGCCTTCTGATGCTAAATGGCTCTTGGGGGATGTGAAATTATTACCTCAGTTACAAATTTATTTATACCCTGTATCCATGTTTTACTATGCAAGTATTATTTGTTGTTGTCTCATTATTTTCATCTTGAGAAAATATTCATATTTTAGCCTAATTGGTTTCACCAGTACAAACAACAGAAAATAAAAATGTGACACGTTCCCGTAACTTGACAAATATTTCAAGAGTTTTGATGGGGAAACATAAGGCTAGGTAGATTACAATTGCTTTTCTTGGGTAACTCTCATATTCAGAGCTGTTGGCTGCAAAAGTAAAGATGAAGTAGAGATTATATTTACATGTAAAACATTTCAGCTGAAAAGGCTCCTCATGTATCCTGTAGTATTCATATACATAATACATAGGAATATTAATTATATACATTTATTACACATAAGCAACAGAATTTTGTATACCAGTCAAATGTACTTGATAGTATAAGGGAGGTGAAGAGTAATTCCTGTGGAAGTCAAACTACAGGTAATATCCTAAGTAAGAAGAACAAAATTTTAGTTCTTGAATTCCTCTGAAACATCAAGGTCAGTATTCCCTTGTGAAATGTTACACTGTCTCATTACTAAAATACCTAAAACCTCCACTTCATGAAGTGGTATTAGGGTTCAACAAACATAGAAGAGCTGATTTAGCTAAACTGTATTCATACCCCTCACTGAATTTCAGAGTGATTGACGCTCAGCCACTTTATCCAGTTATCTCCTGCTGCTGCTGCTGAGGTCTGATCTTGCTTCCTTATCTAGATGAGATCCCAGGCAAGTGTTAATGGTGGTACCAGAGTGCCTTATCTCCCAGACTGAATGCCAATACACATATACTAACTTTCTCATTTAAGAAGTCAGCACATGAATGGATACTTGAATTTGGATATCATGACAAAATAATGTATTTTATTTACTTTAAGGCATTTCCATGAGGATTCATAAGGATTTTGAATACCCTGTATTACTGCTTCTGTTGCTTCAGCAAACCATGATATGTCTATACAGTGTTGCAGCCTGCATAAATGCCTGGAAATTTAATGCATCACTGTCTTTAAATAGCAAACAGTGGGTTAATACCATCACCAGCAATTGCAAGCAATGTGGTCTTGCTCTCCCCATTGTAATGGAGGCTTTTTGAACAGTAAAAAAGCTTGATTAATTTAGTGACTACTAATTAATATATGGTGGTCGAGCCTGTCGATATTCACTGACAAGGTTATCATCAAGATGTCAATGAGAGGCAGAGTGAATATCTTAAGGACTTCAATGGACTCCAGCCAAGAAATAATAGAGGGGAGAGTGGCAGGGATAGATAGTATACTATTGTACCACTGAGGAAAAGCAGAGGAGAATGGGAGAAAATGTCTGAGCCTCATGTTTGCTCTGAAGAAAGTTTGTTTTGTCTCAGCATGGAAGGGATAATTAAATAGGAAGCAGCCTGTGCTCCCAGTGCTCCTTCTACTGAAGTCTCAATAAAGTTATGTCATCAACTCCATAAGCAGTGGAGCTGGCTACATAGTAGCTAGTATGGCTCTCAAACAAACAAATAAACAAAAATCTCATCATAGTTTATAAATAGGTTATTTTTTTAAGAGAGGACTATAACAGCCTTTAAGCATTCTGCTTAATAAAAATCTGTTAACAATAGATGTTCTCAAGTTCTTTGGAATCTCTCAATACCTGTGATAGGTAGAGAACTACTACTGCTTTTCATTTAGAAAAAGTACAATGCATCATGGAAAGACAGATTTTTAAAGATATAAAAGTGTTTAAAGGTGAAAATGTTATATTTGTCAGAAGCAGGTGAAAGATAGACATGTAACTCTTAAAGATATTTCAATCCTTATAAAGCAATGAAAATTAAATGTATAAACACTTAAAAAATGACATTAGTTGTATCATTAGTCACAGGTATAAATTTCAAAAACCTGTTGTTGGGTGACTTTCTAGTGTCACAGAGAAATTTTGGAATATAAATAGCAGCTGAGACTCCTCTCTGAAAAGGCATTTTAAACCTTTCTTGGAGCTTATGGCAATATAACTAATTAAAGTCAAAGCCAGTGTAATAATATTGCATCACTAATTCATGTAAAGATATTTAGCTGAGAGCCTTATGGTCATAAAAATCTTTGCCAAAAATATGTTCCACTTCTCCATGTGCTTTGACCAACTCTTTTGGGTTTGTGCTACATAAGGGTTTGGCATTAAAAGATGTCTCGTAAATGAGCAGAAACTCTCATGGAATATTTTGTTCCAAATGTTTCAGAGGAAATCCCGCATTCAGACAAGTATCATTTTTTCTTCATTTTTACTCTTAATCATTCATTCACGTGTTCTTGAGCTGCTTCTCACAAATCTCTTGCCACCTGAACTCCTCTGCTTCGTAATATTCTTTCTTCCTATCATCTATTTCTCTCTCCTATACTCTTACTACTTCCTCTTTCCTATTCCCTCTGCCATTTCATTCTCTGCATTGTTTCATGATTTGCTTTTGGCCTCCCAGTGATTCTGCTTCCCTGTTCCTTATATTAATAATGTTTTCTGCAAGTCGTGAATGACAAGGATGTCTGAACAAATCCAGTATCCTCTTTTATTCTCCACAAAAACCATGTGAACAAAAAAATGACTGTCTGCATTTCACAAGGACAGGGAATACAATGCCCTGTACTCAGAGGAATAGATTATGGTTTATTCTTCTTTGAGTAAAGAACTTCATTGAGAGTGGCAGGAACTAAAGCACCTTAGAGATTACTGTTTGTTCCAGATGAATTGTCATTGTCACTCTGCAATCCGTGACCTGTCTGCACTTCTTTACTGAAATTGTCTCACAATTAACAAAGCTACTGTGTCCTGAACCTTGTGAATACTGTCATAAAGGGCATTACTTGGATTGTCCAGCTGGCAAATAGAGTTTGGCCCTTACAGGAGCTTTGAGCATCCTGTTCTGCAGGTGACATTGATTAGATGTGCTGTAAGGAAGAGATGACATTTTAAAGGTTTGAATATGCAAATGATTTTTTTCCCCACAGAAGGGATAGCATTATGAAATGTTGCAGAAATAACTCTTACTCCTCATTAAAAAAAACACTAAAAAAAGGAAAAGGTTCATACCTCCTCATATACTTTGAGAGAAGGAGTAAACAGGAGCTAAAACGAATGGCCTGAGATAAATTTGTATGTTGAAAACTATCGTTACCACTTACATTTTCTATTCTCTTAAATGTGTGGACACAATGGTTTTCGTGTCTTAATTGTGTGACTGAAACAGTTTGCTGTACAGGTCAGCAAGTTCTCTGCCCTCCCCGTGCCTGGTGTCATAGACTCAGCAGCTCCAGTCCTTCTTCCAACACAGCCAGGAGATTCCTGATGATCTCTCTCAACCCCTCTTCCCTTCACACCCTCCTGCCAGCAGCAGGGGTGATAAGCAAACCTTCCCTCTACATTGCAGTTCATCTCACTATTCCTTTTCCTCCTAGCTGGGCATAGCTTCAGACCTATCAAATCTTGTTTGGTAGCAGACTCACAAAAGTATTTCAGGAGTTTCCCTCCTGTCAGTTTTTCTTCAAGTTTTTAAATGGTGAAATCACAGATGTTTCTCCTGTAGGAGAAGCCCACAAGCTTCCTCTGCAGAGGTAACCTGCTGGATCTGTTATGAGTACTTACCCGTGCTTGGTATTTAGCAAAGCAGAAGAGAGCAGCTGCTCTGTACTTCAACTAGGGGTGCAGATTATAGTCAGATCCTGCAAATCAAAATTTTTCCTCCTACAGGGCACACTCCCTAGTTTCAGCATAGAGCAAGGGCTCCCATGCTTGGACTTAAACCTGATAAATGGTTCAATGCTCCTGCATGGTCAGAATAAAGTTAATATGTGCAGAGCCAGTAGAAAAAACAAACCAAATCCAAAGATACAAATTAAGTATGTTTTCATCTCTTTGTAACAACTTAAAACCTGTTGCATTTTTTTTTGTATAGGTATAGATATGGGCATTGTATAGGTATAGATCTGCTCCCTTTTCAACCAGATTATTCACTGTTTTCCACTGCAGAAGTAGTTAGCACAAGTAATATAAGAACAGACGTGCAAGCCGAGAGGGAAAACTGAAACCTCATGAAACACAGCTTCAAGAAATAAACATTCACATAACCTACATAACTATGAGCCAACAGGAACAATATATTCTTCAACATCAAGACTCTTTCCCAGTTGTCCAATTAATATCATTTCCCTTTTAGTAGTAGCCGTCCTGAACATATTTTTTGCATTTGGCCAAGCCTCAGCCATGTAACTTTATTTTGTTCCTTCTTAGCTAGCTCTTCAGTCATTTATCTTCAGCACTGTGATTCCAAGAAAGCATCAAAGCATTGTAGAAGTGATGAGCTACAAACAGTGCCCAAACTAGGCACTGCCAATCTTCTATTTTAAAATAATTGCATGAAGGATACTGACATGAAAAAGCAAGCTCTGAACTATCATTAAATAAACAGCTTAGCTCTTATATAATTCTGAAAAGAGTTAAGAAAAACAAAACAGCAGTGGATCAAAACTTTTCTTCCTATGAAGGTTAATGGAGCCCTGTCACTGAAACTTTACAGGAACAGTCCTCACCAGATGTTAGGATACTGTCTTATTAATGTTAGATCATTACTATCATATTTCATTTGGTGATGTGAAACATAAAACGTGATAAAATGTCATTATTTGAACCTTGAGCATTGAGATATGGTCTTTGAAGTAGGCATTGATTTGGCAATGCTGGATGGCCCATTTTGGTGTCTGAATCCATATTTTTACCATGTGCCTTACGTGGGTAATTGGATAAGCAAACTCTGAATATGGGACCACAAGGACAGAATTTGGCTCAAAGAAAATATGGGTGCTGAGGGCCAAACGGTTTTTCAAATCAGGATTTCAGCTTGGCTGCAAGAATTATTGAATTGAATGAGCCCCTGAAAATGCAAACTTAAATGATCAAAAGAACAAATGCAACCAACACAAATAATTTCCCTGAGCCACTTTGAAGGTCTGTCTCATGTTATAACTTGAGACATCAAATGGAGACATAAAGATCTGCCCTTTCTTGTGATATAGTGACCAAAGACATCAGGATGTTTACATCACCACACTTATTCTTTTTCATCTTCATCACACTATCCAGCTGAAACAAGTATTAAAGATGATTTGTGCATACATCTATTTAGATAGGTTACATATATAGCTACATTAAGACCAGTACATTTAAAAATATGGACTCAGTATACATTTAAGGGTTCATTTTAGCAATGTAAAGGTGCTTCCAATGTGCAAAATTGAAATGTAAGGTCTTAAATGAAAGAGAAAGAGGAAATTTATGCACACTCATTCTCCAGAAGGAAATAGGATATAGTAATCTTTGTACAGATTTGAAGTCTTTACTTTTAACTAAAGTTCATGGTATGGTAATGAGCTGTTGATTTTTGTCTTCAGAAAATGTTTACATTCAGTAGAGAGGCTTTAGACATCTGGTATATGTAAGCATGGTAAAGGGTTATTGCCTAAGGGATAATAAATGAGGGGAAAAGCATCCCTCCAAATGCATTCAAAATGAAAGATGAGGTTGGTACCTTTGCAGTTGGAAATTGTCTGTCATCTCAAGTCACCCCAATTATAAAGCACGTTATAAATGATTTTTAAATGTCTTAAAACAAATAATATAATTAAGCAAATATTTTACTCATTTTTGTAAGAAAAATATATTGAGACTTAAATTCTCCATGTGTATCAATTCTGTACACACTTCACTTAAAATAAACAAGATTTAATACAGCTTGAAAAAAATTTACCGGGTGACCCTGGAAAACCAACAGAAACATGTTTTAAATCTCACTAAATAATGACAAAATGCCTCAGATAGAATAATAAATCACCATAAAATATATATAATCACTTTTTAGAACACTCCTGGGTAATGGAATATGTCTTCCTGTTTTTAGGTCAGTGGATCAATGTATTTGTCTTTCCAAAACAGAAGTGGTTTTGTATAACAGGATGTCATGCCCTGAGAGAAAGGGGAAAGTAAGAATGGAGGTCTCTAGAGTAAATCACTGTGAACCTAAGCACAGTCTCATAGCAGCCAAAGCATTCTAAATCACAGCCCATCAGTCCAATCTTCAGGGGCCAACACAGGTTTGACATTAGTTAGCATCTACATTTTAAAATACACTGATATAATAACAAGCACATATTTTATGGGGAGAAAAATAGTCAAGCTTGATTGTTAAATTTTGCTTGTTTTGTGTTTCTGTTTTGATTTGGTTTATGGGTTTATGTGTAGGGATTTTACCTGGTAGAACAGAGAACAGCAGGGAGAGAAGATACAGGAGTTTGAAGAGAGTGCAGACTTCTCACTGTTTCATCATCAATCTCAAACCCATCATATCAAACCAATTTTTTTCCTAAAGGATCATACTGAAATATACTAAAAGAGCACAGAGGGTAGAAAACTCTCCAGTCTGGGAGAAGAATTTTTTACTGATTTAGTCATTATGAGAAAAAAAGTCATGATTAAGTGTCATGAGTTCTGTCATTTTTAGTTAGCTTTAACTCATTTAGCATCATGTCTCACTCCAGTTCTAATTTATAAACTTAGAAAGTAGGTAAAGCCAAAATCCATCAGGGCTGTTAGAGCAGGGGTTACAGAAATTCTTTCTAGAATTCATTTCTGCTTCCTTTTTAAAAGGTCTCTCTTTATATATACTTTTAAAATGGATTCTACATTACAGATGTATTTTCCTCCAAAGTACTGGAGTCCCTGTTACCTTTCAGTAAGTTTGATCTGCATGGATAAATCTGAGCTCTGTGGCAACACTCTTTGGACAGTTGTTTTTCTGTGATCTTACAACACACTTGTATTGCTACAGGAAGATAGAATGAATGAAAATATTAGTAGCATGCCTTTGAAGTTTTTCTAAGCATCAGGACTTGAAAATAATCCAGAACAAAAAATTGCACTATTAATGATGAGCAATAACAAATATTCAGTAGTAAGTAGTAATATGCACTGAAAAAAATTAATTAAGAGATTATGAAAAACAATTGTACTGCCTGATGTGTAAAGAAAAATCAGACAGTAGGGGCAACATCAGCTGTTCTGGGGTACAGGATACTATACTCATATTAATCATTAACCTAGCTAAGTCATTTGTAGCTTGAAGAAAGTAAGCTTCTTTCAATGTCTGCTTAGTTCTGAGACTTTGTTCTGAGAGCACAAGAGAACATCTTGTGCCGTTCAGAATGCTTGCCATTCTGAAGCAGGTTTATGAAAAGAATGCTTCTCTTGGTTTTAATAAGGTAAAGGTCAAATTGCCAAAGAAAAAAATATATGTGTAAAAAACCTGGCAGTTCTCAAGAAATACCAACCCTGTTTGGTTTCTTTAACTCTTATATGAGTTCCTGGTCTTGAAAACTGTTCTACAGGTGGTCAACATCATTTGAGCGCTGGGATTTCCAAATAAAGAATTGGGAAAAACCAGTGCTGTTCAAGATATATAAAAATATTCAAGTAAAAATTCTGAGGTCTGAAAAAAACTAAAATTTTATTTCAGATGTGCCAGCCAACCTAAAACAATAAGTGAAATCAATTATAATTTTGTTGTTCAAGTCATAACTTTTCTGTTCTCCAGACAACTCAAATACATTTTTTCAGAGGGCAATGATTCCTTAAGAGGTGACCCTTTGTGACAAACTCCACTGTTTCTTGATAAATTTAAACTGCTCAAACTTTTTTCCAAACCATGCAAGAGCAAACTTTTCTTGGAGCAAAGTAGTCACAGGTGTATAATGCATAAATGCATAGGAATTGTCAGCATATCAGAAAAGCAAGGGTTAATACCCGGTATCAATACAGAAGTCCAGAACTGCTGGCTGTTTACTACCCAGACTGGCTATGGACTTTAGGGGTTGATAATGATTAGAGCCAGTGACAACAGTTAGTAAGACTGACCTGTGGAAACACATGCCCTTTTTTCTCCACCTCACTATGTAACATCTGGGAGGAAAACTGCAGATTTTCACAGGACAAGTGGCTCTTCCTACCTTTGAGAGCTTTCAACACAAAGAATTAAGGAAAGAACAAAGTGAAATATATATTGTGGTATGTATGAAGATGAAAGAATGAAAGCTGAAGAGCTGTGAGTAGGGTCTAGGCAATAGGAAACCCTAGGCAATAGGAAACCCCTAAGTAAGGGGACAAGTGGGGCAAGATGTTGATACAGTGAGGGGGAAACATTTGAAACAAACCTCCTCAAGGAAGAGATGCTTTAAAATTATGCTTTCATATCTGTTCTATTGAGGGTCTGTAGGGATTCCCAAGCTCATGTTCAACACTGAGATTTTCTCATGGATGTTCAGGCATTGTGTGTGTGGAAGAATTTGTTACACCAAACACCTGGTTGATGCCTGGCCTATAGAATTACATTAGCAATTTCTATAGTTGTTTTTTTTTCCATATTTCCATTCACTGTGCGAGTGTTTTTACTGAGTCAACTTATCACAGAACGTGTTTAATTAGCAGTTTATTAAAGATGATCTATAGTAGTAAGCAATAATAAAACAACACAATTCAGATTTCCATTGTATATAATGTTACAATAATTACTAACATCCCAATATAGGTGCTAGGGGACATAACATTTTCTGTGTTGGCTGAATACCACTGTATTCAGCTTTCCAGCCCTCTTCACCAAAGCACCCTTGGTAAACAGTTATGGGAGATTTTTCTATCAAATGGAATCTTTAAACATTCTTTTCTCTTCAGGCAAGAATTTTCATTTTAATGCATTTTAAAAATGTGTTTTTGTTAAACAGTTCCCTTAAAATATATTAAGCTTATTATTAATTGATAGCATCCTGTCCTTTGGCAAAAGAAGAGCTTCTAGATATGTTCCAGTTGAAATATTATAAATAGAATTAGTGATCTCATGCAGCATCCATTTCTCTGAAGTGCAGGATGCATCAGCTCTGATACCTATACAAAAACAAATTTAAATGTAGTTTTCTTTTACATAAAGAGTATAATGAAAACTATTTTAGCCAGTGCTTCTGCAATGGTAATGGTAGGTAACTGAGGAAAACTCTGGCTGAAATATGGTATTAATGCTCTTTCAAACAGCCAGTGCATTAGTTATACCAGCGAGCTGGAGATCTAATGCAATCTCCTAGGGTTCTGCAGAAAATCCACAAAATACATTTGGAAAATATAAATTCTGAGTCTCACACAATGGTGGTTAATATTTCTGAAAACTCGTGACTACCCTATAAACAGTCATTCCACTGCCACTTAGAGCCATTTCTCAATCAGAGACTAAGGACAAGTCCACAGAAGTCTTGCTGGGAACAGATTTCAGTTAGTGAACTACTCACAACAGGATGTTGTCCTGGTGCATAATATCACAAAGCCGTAAAATATGCTGAGATGTAGCAGGGCTGCTGGCTGTAGCTCTCACATTAGGTAATGAATAATCCTCTATTTTCACAATTTCCTTAGAAATTTCCAATGGCTGACCTTTTTCAGGGCAGAAGAAAACAGAGAGGAAATTGCACTTAACAAATATTTTTTTTAATCCATGGCTTAATTATCTCATTTCTCCTTTAATTGCTGAACAGTGGACACAGATACGTACAGTCATATCTGTGGCCCTGAATTCTGCATCTATTTCTTGAGGAGCATAATAATGATTAGAAAGTAGTGCCCAACTACTAAAGGTGTGTTAGTAAAAGGCACTGATCAGTACCACATGTAAAGAAATGTCAAAGTTCTCTGGGAGAGCATCTATATCTGGAAACTTTTAGATGCCAGCTAGGGAGGAAGAAGGATAAATGTAGACTAAATCTGTCTATTCTTTGGCATTTGCAACAGAAGTAGCTGAGTCAGGATTGCAATGCTGAAATTCAGAAGGGAGAAACAGTTTCTTCCACAGCAGATAAAGGTAGAGTGATCATAGGAATCAATGTGCTTCTGGGATTTCTCCTGTAAAGCTGTGGATTCAATTAAATTGAAAATGTAAAATCTAGGAATACTGGAAATTCAGTAACATTCAAATATCCAAACAGAGATGACATTTCAGAAACCAAATGGGGTTTCACAGAAAGCTGCAAGGAGAAATATTTTAGAGTAGACCTAAACCCCTGCTATTTGTAGTTAAAACATAATAGGAAACAGGTAATTTTTCACTTCTTTCTCAATGTGCCTTGATGGATGTCACTCAAAAACATATCACTGTTTAGACTGGATTCAGTCTGCATTTCATGTTTGCATTCGAATTTAGGTCTGTCACAACTGATAAATAGTGATAAATGTGACATTACTGCATCTAAAGATCATTAAATGTCAGCTCATGCACTGGCAGCAAAATGGCTGGCAGAAAGTCAATGATGCAGGAACTGTGTGGAGTGTGAAGAGCAGAGATGGATCTAGGGCAGCAGGGAGTCGTGCAAGCTGTGAGCAATCAATCAATCATTTTATGCTGAGGGAGAACAAAATGAGATGTAAAGGGAGTTCACTGTGTACAGGTAGAGAGAAAAACTTCTTGTTTATAAGTGTTTTGATTCATGTGTGTGTGCATTTAGTAACCATGAAGAAAAATAATAGGCCAGTAAACAGCATTCATTGTACTCCAGCCAATTGCTTTCGATAATTCATCTAAAAATTTATATTCTTCTGTGGGTTTCAAAAATTATTTATTTATCTATTTATCTTATCTGTTGCTAGAGCCTGGATAGTTTAAGTTTATTATTTCCTAATTTTGAGTAGTATCATAACCTGCAAAAATTTGTGTAAATAACATAATTGGCTTCTGATTTAGACAGAAAACAGTAAAAACCTCCAGCAATACAAAAAATAGCACACACATGGAATCCTTTTATGTAAGAGCATCTTCAAGTAAATATATGCCTTAATTGACTTAATTTTTCTTTCCTGAACATAAACAATATTAAAAAAATATGCCACAATTTTACTTTCCTTTTTTTGAGGAATAAATCAAGAGCAGATCCATTAGGATTTTTGGAGTATGCCAACAAGAAAGTGCACAAACTTGATGTAGTGTCTTTTGTCCATAAAGATTACCTAGTTTGGTTCCAAAAGTTATGCTTTGAGTAACACAATGCTAATACTCTTCTAAAAGAAAGCTATTTCTCTCTTCAAGCCACTTTCTATAACCCAATCAAGACTGAGACTCTTTTGAAAATTCTAGGAAAGTACCTTTTCAATTAGAAAGTGTTAAAAAAAAAAAGGCAAATAAAAAGCAGTCCTTTCAAAACACTGTAAACTCTCTGTAGCATTTAGTGTCCCCTACAGAATTTTCTTGTTGGCCTGTAAACATACACTATTAACCATGTAGTTACAGTGACAAATGCAGAAGTTGAATTCCATGTATTTGCCTTATGCAAAAATGATAAAAAAATCTTAGCTATGTTTTCAGCCCAAAAAAGAGGTGATCTGAGTTCAAGCTCAGTGTTTAAGCAATATTAGAATAGTGTTTAATAAACAAGACTGTCTGTGTGTCTGTGGTACATATGATTTGGATTAAGTACTTCCCTTCTTACAAGTCATTCAGACCTTACACTTTAATAAAAATCTTTTACTAACACTCCAAAAATATTTAGATCTAAGGCAATGTTAAAAGTTTATATTATAGATTTCTTTTAACAATGTTAGCAGGAAGATGCTCAGGACATTGCTTCTGGGGATGGGGAGCTGCTCAGTGAGAGTGCAGTCTTCTTTCTTGCCAAAGCAGAGACTCAAAGTCCTGCTTGTTCGGTGCCCGTTTACACAGACCGTTTAACATTTGAAATGTCACATTTTTCAGAGTAATTACATCTTCTTACACAGACATCTTTCCAGAGTTCACACGTCTTTGTCACCAGAGTCATTCCTGAAGTAAAATCAGAAATACTTGAGTAGACTGAAAAAGTAACAAGGGACGTGGACAGAGACAGTAATTACTGAACACGAAGCTGGCCCAAGTTCTTCTCTCAAATAGTTAGGACAGGTATCAACTACACAGTTAAGCTTCCATCTTTCTTACCTCAATGAACCAAAAGGAAACAATGAAAAGAAAAGAAGAGAATAAGAATCTGAAGACTGATTTATCTTTTAATACATAATATTATATGTTAATTCATTAAATAGATTTCATAATTTCATTGAATAGTTTGACAAATGAAGCAGAACCTCTGTCATGTGCGAAGGTAAATTAAACAATAACCAAATGTGAATAATCTGTATTTGTGATTATTTTGTCTGGAGTAGAGATAATTTTCTTCGTGGCAGATGGTATAGGGCTGTGTTTTTGATTTGTGCTGAAAACAATGTTGTTAGCCGAGGGAAGTTTTTGTTTCTACGGAGCAGTTCTTGCACAGAGTCAAGGCCTTTTCTGCGTCTCATCCCACCCCACCAGCGAGGAGTGGGTCACAAGGAGTTGGGAGGGGAGGGGACACAGCCAGGACAGCAGATCCCAAGTGACAAAGGGACATTCCATACCATATGGTGTCATACTCAGGATTTAGACACAGGGGTAGAAGAAGGAAGGGGGAAACATTCGTAGTGATGGTGTTTGTCTTCCCAAGTCATCACTATGCATGATGGAGCCCTGCTCCCCTGAGGATGGCTGAACACTTGCCTGCCCATGGGACTTGGTGAATAGAGTCCTTGTGTTGCTTTCCTTATGTGCACAACCTTTACTTTATCTATTAAACTGTCTTCATCTCAACCAATGTGTTTCTCAATTTCACTCTTCAGATTCTCTCCCTCTTCCAGCAGGGGAGAGCAGGCAAGTGGCTGTGTGTAGCTTAGCTCCTGGCTGGGCAACTAATATTGCTAACCTCAACAATATTAGGAGATAATTAGATAAGTCAAGCATTTGGCAGCTACCAAGTACCCAAGTGTGACTTCTCTTTACATTTAATCTATAATTATAAATCACAATATGAAGATATGGAATAACCAATAATAAACTCATGAGGTCTTTATTAACATGGCATCCTTTAATGAAATGCACACAGCAGCAGCCCAAGGCAACATTACTATGAAGAACAATAGAAAGATGATGTAAATATGTGGAAACAAAATTAAGAAAAGCTAAGGCACAAAATAAAACATTATAACATATGGACATAACAGATACTGAGTCTTAAGCTGGTCAAGTATGCAAAGCCAGGATCCCATATTTGAAAAAGATGCTGACTTTCTCCAGCTTATCCACAGGAAAGACAGAAGAGTTTGAAATGCAGAGAATGTGGAAGTTTTCTGTGAAGAAAGGGGTAATGAATTGAGTTGATTTAATCTTCAAAAGTTGGAAGAGAAAGTTTCTAAGAGTCTTCAAATACATGAAAATTGCTTTAAAGAGGATATAAACACTTTCAAAGGAGTTATGAAGACATTTGGGCCAGAAATCACAAAAAAACCTTAACAGATAAAGAAAACAGAAAAAGATTGTCTAGGAGAGTTGAAAAACTCCAATCATGTGAGTTTTGTGAAACAGTTGGAGAGAAATTGAAAGAATGACTCAGATATAGAAAATATTGTTCATGTCAAGGGCATGGACTTAATTACCACTTGGAAAAATGCTTAAACTGTGGTTAAATGCAGTTACAATCTGCATCACATATGTACAGGAGATAGACTAAAGGGTGATTTTTTTCCTCTACTATCTAAAATGGATGGGTGATATCATTACCTTCCTTGCATGCTAAAGGAAAATCTTTGCTTATTGACCATGTGTTGTAATCTTCCATATTCACTGTTTGAACTCAATGAAGAAGCCAAAAGGTAATTTTCAGTTCTCAACTATAATGTCAATAGGCTTGTACACTACTAATAGAATATTAAAATGTTTTACACTAAGGAAGGAAAATCTCCAGGAACCTTAGCATTTGGAGTTATAATATATTGAATGAATAACAGAAGCAGGACACTTATCTATTAGAAAACTATACTTGGGGTTAAATCAGAAATTAAAAAAAAAACAACAAAAACCATCTCTCTTTCATGAAGAAATCAAGTTTCAATCCTTACTTACAACTGAAGTCCTGCAAAAAAGTACAGAATAGAGATGTAATACTGATTCTTTCAATTTATGCTTTTGTTAATATGTATTAGGAGGATGGAAAGGGAGGATAAAGCAAAAGGAAAATGTAACAACAGTGAAATGGTTTTGATTAGTTAAATATATTTGTTGTGATATTTTAACTCTTGTGGAGCAACAGAATTCTTGACCTCCACAATTGTGAAAAGGTAATTTTTAAAATTTTCGTAAATTTCAGCAAGTGTTTGCTCCTTCTTTTGTCACAAGATCCATATGTAACAAAATGTATTTTACCCAGTAATTTTCTTTTAGGTTTTGCTTCTCAAAAATTAACACCTGTTCAAGGTAACTTATTGGGGAATAGAAATTACTGTTTCTGTGTTCTCATTCCAAAAGGATTTGCTTAATTCACTGAGATCATTCAACATTTTGCTAAAAAGCCTAAAGAGTTTTCTGCCTCTCCTCTATTTTTATTTTTGGTGTAAAATTATTTTTGTTGATGATAGGAGTTTATTTCTGCCTTGTGCTATCAAGCCTTGTTATGCGCAAAAGGCATTAATCATGAGCCCTGTTGCTAAAACAATTCCCTACCCATGAACCTCAGTTCACCTGCACAAGCTGACACTTTCGAGTGAAAATCCTCCTCCCAAACCAATCAGTACTCTCATTTGCAAAACTTGTACCATAGGATTTCTTCATTTCCATTGATTTTTCAGTTATTCTGTTGTCAGTGTACAGTGCTGATCACAGAGCTGCCAAGAGGGAAGGCTGTTGGCTGAAAGGGAAGAGTGGCATTTTTATACGTGCTACCTAAGTTATATTTCTGTAGTGAGGATTTTCCTCTCTCAGGTACTTGAAAGGAGTTGCACTGCTTGCACTATAAGACTTGTTCTCTGTGTTTTACAGCTACCCAGCTGAATATTAATATGAGACATTGGGGGGAAAGTTAAGAAAGTTACTTGTAAGCCTTGGATAGTAATTTTTTTCAATACATAAACAACAACAAAAAAAGGATCACTGGTTTTCATTTTAAGGAGAACATATCACTTCTGCTCAGTGTAGCAAGGAGAAAGTTTCAAAGAAAACATGCACTTCTCGACAAGCACAAACTGTGAAATGTATTAGAAAATAAAGGTTTTAATGTCAATTATCATTAAAAACCTTATTTTCAAAAACACTTCACAGTTTAGTCATGCTGAGAAGTGCTTCTCATCTTTGAAATTTTCAGCCTGCTACACTGAGCAAAATGGGTGCAATTTTCTTTTAATTGTTTTGAACACCATGTGTGAGAGAACATGACAGAATGCAAATTGCTTCTACAAGATGTAAGCAGCAAATAAGTTGTCGAATTTTGTGGCATCTCTCTGTGAGCTGAAAGCAAGAGATGCACTACTTTTTTAGCAATAGGTCAGGGAGGAATATCTCTCTCTCCCTTGTTTGCTCTTTCCCTGGTTTTAGTTTGCAATTCAAGACAAGAAACCAAGAGGTTTCATGTTCATAGTGCAGTAGGAGTTCTGTCCTCAGCAGCAATAGTGGAGACCCTGGGTCAGAGCTAAACCAGACTCACAGCATTTGGGGTCTTTCAAAGTCACCTGTCTGCCACCCAGCTATGCATACCATAAATGCAAACTGCAAAGCAATCTTTAGTCTTTCTAGCTGGCCAGGCTGAACTAGGGCAATAAATTATTATGGACTAAGCTCCACCATGCATTAGTCATAATGTAGTGCCACACTCTTTTACAAAACAGACCAGTATCTTGTGCTGATCCTTGTCCAGTGAACAATATATACTGAGAACTAAAAAATAATAATGAAATACACTGACTGCCCAGGGTTTGTTTTTTTTTTTTCCCAGAATCTCTACAGAGCCAGGTATTTCTATTTTAACCAGCTATTGCACACATACAGCAATATCAAAACAGAAAGAAGGCAAAACTCAGACTGTCCATGAAATGAGGCAATTAGCAACAGTGAAACAAACACTTTGGTTCTATCTCATATGACCAATTAGGCACTATTGATGAGGCTAGCAGAAGATGTTTCCCTCTGTAGTACTTCTCTGACTTTGCCTAGCTAGTTTGCTCTCTGCAGCACTGTGTTATAAGGCACAGTGGTCAGATTTCTCTTTGAAAGCCTCTAATGATCTGACAAAAGTTTTCAGTTGAGTTGCAATAGAAATTCCCCCAGGATAATTTGACATTGCATTATTATTGCAATAGTTTCTACAGATATTCCAAAGTCAAATTAATATAATTCTTTTAGGGGTAAGTGCCTTCTGCAATGTGGTTTCTTTGTGCAACATGACAGAACTGTCACACTATTTTTATCAAATTTCTTGTGGTTTCAGAAAAAAAAATTTCCCTTGTTCTATCTTCATCTAGGAAACAAGGTTACTCCTGGACATCATCTTGCACTTCAGCTGCCCGGGAGAACTTTAACTTTATGATTTTCAATTCAATTTCTGATCTTTACGATGGAGGTTCCATGTGAATTTCCACACCTGTTCTCACTCTTAAAAAGCTGACAGAAATGAAATAAATAACAGGATAAACAGGATTTTTTTTTTTTTTGTGAGAAAAAATTCACTGAGCCATAACATAGAGCATATCTACAGATAGTTGGAAATCTGTGTAAGGACTGCTGGAGGCATTCTGAGCCCACCATTAATGTCACAGGGAAGGATTTTCTTTGTATAGCACAATAGAAGGAGGCTCTTTTGAGACAAATTAAGGGATATGTCTGCAAAGGACTGATTAATAAACATTTTTGTAGAAACCACAAGTACAAGAATGCTGGAGGTATTCTGGAGTGCTCCTTTCCCCTTCTTTCTCTCCTTCTTTTCAAAGACAAGGAAATGAAATCTATTCTTTTTCTTGTTCTGTGTACATGAAATTAGTTTTATCCTATTATAAATTTGGTCTTCTTGTTTTACTTAAACATGGCCATTATTCTTTTAATTCATTTATTCTCAAAGCACATCTGGATTACAAACATTTGAAATCGAGATAGAAGTCTTGCTCAATAAATGTGAAAGGCAGCTCTCTTCAGCTTAAGCATAAATGTCAAAACTGAAGTTTTTCCCTGAACACTCAAAAGCAAAACAATTGAAGAACTTTTTCTACTAAGATTGTGTGTGTGAGCAAGCCATGTTTAAGAATGACCATAGATAAATACACATGGCATAGACATTTTCTCATATTCTGTATGGCAAGAGTAAATGAAACATTGTTTCATTGCATGAGCGATCATAAAATTAACTGCTTAAAAAAAAAAAAAAAAAAGGAAATATCAAACACATTCATTGAGGGCTACTTTCTTCCCTCAGTGTAAAATGGAAAGATATGTTTTTTTATACCTTGTGTTTTCTACATTTTAAGTTTCAATATTTGTAGAATTCTGATTTTTCACCATATCAAACATAACTTTGATAATTTTCAGTGGTTTTTAATAAAGGTCAAGTTGTCTTATTTGAGTCATATTAAAGGTGTTCCTCAGTTCAGACCACAAAACATTCTTTTCTTCCTTCAATCTCACATATTTTCGTTACAGTCCAGATAACTGATGTCTGTCTGTGATCTCTCTTTTAAGTCTTCTAAGGGGAAGTAGGGGAATATTTAATTTTAAATAAAGTCTTGTGTTCAAGCTAATCAGAAAGGGACACAGTCCTGGAGGCACATCAAGACAAAAAATACAGGAAAGTATACCATGAATGAGACCTTGTTGAGAAGAAAAAAAAAAAAAACATTGCAGAGCTTTTTAAGCTCTCTATAACCTTGTGTAAGAGGGTTGTTATGTGCCTTAGGTGTTCTTGACATGACCTTTTTATAGACCTTTCATACTGTACACTTGCTGACTCTAAGTACAGAAAAAAAGCAGGAAATTTATGTTTTCTGTATATTTTATATTGGACTCTTCACTTTGGCATTTGAAGCCTAATTGTGACTGTTGCTTTTAATAAGAAAAAAGAAAATAAGAAGGCCTCAAAGAAGTAGGCAAAATTTATTCCAAATAAAGTCAGATATCAATATATCACCTAATTTTAATTTTGTCATAGAAGCATTAACAGATTTTAGCACCTTTGCTTTACAAAAAATTAGTCATAAATAGTGTGTTATTGATCATAACTCCATATAATTTGAAGGTCTTTTTATTATGGGTTGGTTTGCATGACAACAGTCCTGCTGGTGACAGACCAGGTGCAATTGTCTCAAGGGGGGAATATTAACACAGGTCATTGAAACTAATTTGAAGGGGCAAATGGATATAACCAGGCTCACCAGAGAGTGTTGATCCAGGAAAGAGTGTCTGGAAAGCTGCCTAGTAGAGAAGAACCTGGGGATACTGGCCAACAGATGGCTAAATGGGATCCAACTTGTGCCCAGGTGGCCAAGCAGGCCAATGGCATCCTGATTTGTCTCAGGAATACTGTGGCCAGCAGGACCAGAGCAGTGATTATTCCCCTGTACTCAGCACTGGTGAAGCTGGAATTCAAGGTGAGCACCTCAAATTCTATGCCCAATTTTTGGCCCCTCACTACTAGAAAGACATTTAGGTGCTGGAGCAGGTCCAGAGAAGGGCAATGAAGCTGGTGAAGGGTCTGGAGCAAAAATCCTATGAGGAGCAGATGAGGGAGTTGGGATTGTGTAGCCCAGTGAAAAAGAGGCTCAAGTAGAACCTTATCACCCTCTATAACTGCTTGAGATGATGCTGCAGTAAGGTAAGGGTTGGTGCCTTCTCCCAGGTAGGAACAGGCTGCTCAGGGATGTGTTTGAGCCACCATTCCTGGACCTATTTAAAATATGAGTAGATATGGTGCTTAGGTACATGGTTTATTGGAGAACATGGCAGTTCTGGGTTAGTGGTTGGACCTAATGATCTTAGAGATGTTTTCCAACCTAAATGACTTTATAATTCTATGATCTACATATAATTAATCTTAATCACTCACATAAGCATCAGTTGTATTACTTATACAGCAAGAAACCAACTACAATTTTGGCCCATCCTGATACACAAATATAAAAAAGTCTTACAATATATTGTATAGATGTAAATACCAGTAACAAATAGATATGCTGTGTGTTCTAGGTGTGACAACTAAATGCGAGACTTGGGTTTCTGGAACATTGAGAAATGAGGACCCAGTGCAAGAGGTGTACAAAGCCTAGGGCAGGACTAAAATGAATGTCTTCTATGATGCAAATCCTCTGTGACAGAAGCTTGCATGTATAATATTCTCTCCAAAACCAGAGTTCTCATCAATTACCAACACATATGTGGGTAAGAAGCCTTACCAAACAGCCCAAACGCCTTTTATATGGTGAACATATCATAACTGTTTCAGCTTTTGTAAAGTATGAATTTATATTAAAATTATATGTCTGAATGTGTGCTATAGGAAGAGTGATGAGTCAGTGAAATTTCAAGATAAAAAAATGCCCTTGGTGGTAAGAAGCTGAGCAGTGCTCAATGTTTCAATTGTTTTGCACATCTTAGAGTGTCCTTCAGTTCAAACACCTCCTTAGATCAGCAAAGGTCTATGCTGTAAGTGACAGCACTGAGCTTCCTATACATGCATGAATTATTCATTTCCTAAATAGATACATTAAAAAGAGAGCTATTTAGAATTTAATGAATATTAATAAGACCATTCACCAACATACCACATATATCTATGCTAAAGAAATCAATATGGAGGTATATTTATTACCAGCCTGCTTGGAAACATGCAACACTTTTCCACTTATATCAGAAAAAAAATTCACTTTAAAGACTAGACTTACTTAATCTTCAGCATTCTGGAAGCACAGAGGGATTTTACTGAATCGAAAGCAGAATATTACAGAGAAAGGGACGATTAATAAAGGCCCTATTAGCTTAAACCTTGTGCAAAAATTGGTCTCTAAAGGAAAAGTTAATTTCCTACTAAGTCACATTCATGAAAAGATAAACATTCTAAACTACAGACTGCAAATACAAATGTCTACACCACATAGTCAGATCTAGAGTTTTGGTTTATTTTAACGCAATCCTGCATCCCTTACTCTGAAATTGTCTGTCAATCAGACCACAAAAATAGCAAATTCTTTAGCAGTAGAGTGATATGCTGAAACCCACAGAGATCGAATTTTAATAGCAATCCCAAACAAAACCTTCAATTTCCTAATCTCTTTTTTTAAAACACTTAGTGGAGTTGGAATTCACTTTTGAATTTGTACAAGTATTTGTGACAACATGTCTTCTAGTCGTCATTCAACACTTTGGAATTCTTAAAAAATAAGGTGCAGAAATCCACAGTGTAGCACTTATCTTTTTCGTCAGTCAGGCACCATATTTTGAAGCACTTTTGCATCCAAGCTAAATTATTACACTAATTCACACTGGCAAAACTTCTTGCAATCACAGGTTTTTGACCATAAGATAACATCAACACAGTTGCACAAGCTTGCTGGAAATTCTGCAATTGCTCCTTTGCAGGTAATCAATTTGCCTATCAAGAAAATGTTGCACTTAGGAAGTTTTCTTCCTTCAGCCCTCCCTCCATACCATCTTTATTTTTTTCTTCCCACTCCATTTGACATTGGTGACAGTATTTTGTCTTTGGGATGTCTCAACTTCTACCTCAGATCCACCTTTGGGTTTTCAGGCATCATAAGAATTACTGGGTCAATGTCATGATGATAAGGAATCCTTCAGATCATCTGGATTTCTTTACTACTGCCACCATAAATTAAAATGAACTTTTTTCTGGATAGTGACAATTAGACAAGCCAAAATTAGTTGTGTAGCATTAAGGGTACCTCAGATACAATGTGCTAAATAGAGTAATTCAATTGATATAAACACATTAGGAAATCAGTTGGGTTGTGATCTCTGTGATCTGAATGAAGCTGAGTCACCTAGTACAGAGTCAAAAGAGATGGTTGCAATAAAGGTAACCAGGATTCATGTAAGTGGTTTTCACAAAGTGACTCACCTGTCAATCAAGGCTTAGAACTCAGCAAGAAAAGATCACTGATTTAATCAAAAATTTTTGCCCCAGATTTTAAAATCTGTCACAAAGAGAAGAAAAGTTAACAAACAGAAAAACTAGTATTGCATCAAGGTCAGAGGTATAAATCTTTCTCAACAAAATATTCTGTCAAAGACCCTGATGAAATTACACATGATAAATGTGAGAAGGCTTTTGACAGGATCAAGAGCACTCAAAACATTATCTAGAACAGTGTATTTATGTCGTTATTGAAGAAAATGTAGGGCTTTTTTAAAAAAACAATTTCTTAGTTTTAGTAATGTCAAGAATAACGTAGGCATTCTGCAATTAGAACTGAGTTGTTTCCTAAATGTACCCATTTATAACCCTTTTTATCATTGTGCATATCTCTTTATGCTGCCTTATAATACTGCATTTGGCCCCCTGTCAAAAAAGTGCTGCTTAAGCATTTGCAGTTTAAAATCCTTCTCCCCTTTGCCTTGTTTCTGATAAGAAGAAAAAAAAATCTCTAGTTACCTTTTTATGGGCTTTTATTTCCTTGCTCTACCAGCTCAGTAGCTAAGTGCAAGGACTGAAGTGATCTACTATATTCAGATCTGGCAAGAGTGGTGACAGTCTCTTAAACACTGCTTCCTTCTATTCTCCCAGGTTTGGCAACATGAACTAAAGTGGATTCTTCCTTGGCCAGCTATGTCAGTATTTGGTTCCTCCACATTGAGCATTAGTTGTATGTAGAAGAGGAGTAACAACACGGTTCTGGCCATCTGAAATCCTCAAGGTGCTGTCTGATTATAAATACACAGTGTTAATTACATTTCTTTAATAGTAATAAAGCTTTCAGGTTTGAAGTTAAAAAATTCCCCATGGAAAACATTGCTGTTTCATTTAATCCAGAGTGCCTAGAGGAGATTCCATTTGCTGCTCTCAGTTACATTAAACACTTATTGTAGAAATCTATGGGGAATTTCTGTTACACAGAATGTTGAAGTATGCAGAGTTTTTCCAAATATATCAGATGATATAAAGCATGAAAATATGAATGATTTATACTGGGGACTGCTCATTTAATCGGCAGACATATGTTTTCCTGTCACTTAAGGATTTAAAAGCTCTCAGTTTAAGTATATCTAATGTAAAGCTAAAAAAAATTATTAAAGTTGGTGCCTTTTCTTTGACAGAAGTTCTGTTTTCCCTCTCTGAAGTGGTTGAGGTGGCATGACTACATATCCTTGTTTTGCAATGTCAATTTCAGAAACAGCCTATATTAACTCTTATGCAGGACTCATTAACAAGTTAATTTTCCTTGGCCTAAAACATTTTCATCATTTTTATTTCCATCTATTCAAAAACTGATTATAGCTGTAACCAAGAAATCTGGCTCCTTGTTAGCATATTCCTACCAACTAATACCTTTCATCCCAAGAAAATAATCAGTGATTTTGTGACTACAGTCGGATTGTCACCACTCTAGTCCAATAATTGGTGCCCTTTTGAAAAATCATGGATAGCTAATACTCTCTTATAAATTCCTTGTTGTTTTGCATCTTACTATCAAGATGTTTTGTGTATTCCATTAGAAAAAACAAATCTATGAATACTTTCCTAGATTTGATGGGGGTTTTGGTGTTTCTCCCTCAACTACACCTTCACATAGAGGAATCAAGGCAAGTAAATCAGAAAATCATTTATTGCATTCTAGGTAGGATATTGCAAAGGCTTCTAATCAGGTGTATATATTATACAGAAGATTTTTGCTTGGTTCCTTTGTGTGGAATCCAAATTCACCTGTTAGATGCTTATGTTCATGCATTACTGCATGTCAAGTTAAGAGACAAGAATTTCCATCCAAAATAAATCTATTTGGATACCTACAAATTTGGAAATATATAGACTCTAAAAAAGGGACAGAAGTACCATTAGGGAAACAAGTATACCATGTATCTGAATCTTTAAAGACATGGAGGTGTCTTTAAGAAATGTGTTGAAAAGCATTGAAGTTGATGTGTGGGTCTTGCCCAGTATGATCTTGGTATCATGTTATTTGTCACATTGATCAGGATCCTTGCCAAGGCATGCTGTTTCTCTGAGGTGGCTCTTGTGACAAAACTTCCTTTCTAGGCATACCAGTATGGAGGAGGTAGTATCCAGTAGGTCAGACCTTTGAATACAACTCAGATTTTGCAGGGGCCATAGTCACAAAACCTCAAAGTGTTTCTAGGACTTGTAATTTTTGCTTTGCCTCTGTTTTCTTCTCTGCTGCTAAATAACTTAGAGAGGACCTAAATCACTATGGACTTAATAAAATAATTTTTTTAAAAGTTTCGTGAAAAGCCTCTCCAAATAGCTAAGAGAATTCTATTGTGGCATCAGAAATAACTAAAATCCTATGACTTATGCATCTGAAGAAATATGGAAGTGAATGTTATTTAAGCAACAGTTGCAATTCAATAGGAATGGTGTTTCCTGTAGAGTGAATAGAGCTGCTCAGAAATATGGAGAGCATTGCCTCCAGTCCTGTAAGTATATGTAGAGAACAGAGGATCCCAGTTAGGCTTTGGGAACTATTCAAACAAATATATTTGCAACCTTTAAGTAAACTTTTGTGAAAGGAAAACTTTGTTGATAGAAATGGTATTTTGTGGAAGGACAGAAACAGACTGCCAGAGTCCATGTTCATGATAAATCAGGACATGAAGAGCAGAAAAATACAATATAGACTTTTCATTCAATAACCTTCAGTAGCAGCCTCAATACAGTAAAGATCCTCTTTTAGATAACACTGTTCCCAAAAGACTGAAAAGTAACCACATAAACCCAAGTACTTCCACTTTGTTTGTTTGAAAATATGTATCTTTGTCTGATGAAAATGATAATAAACAGCACATAGGGGAAAACAGTGCTCTATAATGAACTCTGAGCTCCTTCACACTGCAAGAAGCCATGTGTGAGACCATGTCTATGGTGGTATCACCCATGCTTCAGTCTTTTCAGTCAGGGCAAGAAATGTTGACTGAAAACCTCAGATATATCACACTATCATAAAAGGAGTAGTGGTGTGCTCAGTTTGAGCACACTTTGTGCTTGGATTGTATTCATTTGGTGCACAGATCCATATGTGTCCTGCTTAAGTACAATGTGTGGAAATGTGGAAGTGCTTGCCATGCAGCAGCAAAGTTCCACAAAGTCCTCATGCATTATAAGGATCTGGACTAGCACTTGTGTGACTCACAAGGTGTATTTTATTCATACTGCTTCTATTTTGTACTTTTTGCTGTAGGAAAATGTGATGTTTTAGTATCTTTTACAGAAATAAATTATCTATACCTGGCAGCTATTAAAATATACATTTTACAGAATAAACAGTGACTTCCTTGTTAATGTCTTTTAAAGCTTTCAAGTCTTACTGAAAAAGCCTCTTAAACAAATCAAATATTAATGCTTAATAAGAGGTAAGAAAATACTGAAAATTGCAAAGTTTAATTTTTAAAAAATATGAAGTGTTAAAACCTAATTGCTATAAAATATTCATGGTTAAATTATTAAAATCATTATTAAACCCCTAATGCCTAAGTCATCAATTCACAAGCTCTGTGTAACAGAACTTCATGAACCATTTTTTTTTTCTGAAGGCCTAGTGATTGCATACCCCTGTTGACTCAGTTCGTGCACCTGCTACAGGACACAGGTCAGGCTGATCTCAAGGTATCTATGCTTAATTCATATAAAGCTACATCCAGACTCACGTCCTGTCTGTTGAGAACAGCACAGATATGACCTTAAGGTGCCAGAGAATCCATATTTCTTTCCTGAGTAGTTTCACAAGAAGCAGTGTATGGAGCATAAATGAATCCCATTTATCTGGTCATGCCTTCTGACAGCTGCTTCCACTTTCTAGTAATCTATATTACTTTTGAAATAGCTGCAATGAACCATTATCCCACCGATTGACAATACCTTGTTTTCTGAAAGTGATATAAAAAAGCAGCAGGAAGGTTACCTTCTGAATCCAGCTCTCTGACTGAATAATAGCAAAAGCTTATAAAGCAAATTCCAAAAATACATTCAGAACTCCCAGCGTAGCTTTCTATCGATTTTCAAGTATTGTCCGGTCCAATTTAATGCAAACACAAGGGACCTGCGGATGTCATTTTTATATGTTGGTAGCATGAATCTTTTCCAGTGACAATGCAATGCATTACTGGAATTGCAGTAATGCAAGCACCAGCTACATTAGTATCCAGCAGACAGATAACATCATTCACTGATGTAAGAATTTGAGGTTTTTAACAGGATAAGAAGAGTTAATAAAGGTATGAATATCTTTCCCTTGCTTATCATAATGAAAGCTTGTTCTGAAAAAGTAGTGGGGGAACAGAGTGGGATTTCTTTATCTAGCACTCAGATTTTTAGAGGGAAAAAAAATGGAAAGAAACCTTATCTTTCAGCATCATTATCTTTGAGATGTCTGTCACATGACAAATTTTACAGTGACACATTAGCACAGAACAGTATTTGCAGCCTTCCTGCATAGCGCTCATTAAACTTTAATGAAACACTATTTCCAAAATTCACTGCCAAATGCACTTATCCTACAAATGTCACTATCAGCAATTTTACGTGCACTTCTGATGGAGGAAAAAAATTGTAGGTCCCCTACTTTTTCTTTTTAATACCTGAGAAAGGTCACTTACAATATGGCATTTATCTGAGTACTCCAGGTCACTTGGACTTGATTCTACCTTTTCTGCTCTTGTTTCTGTCAAAATACTTCTATCACTTAAGATAGTTTCATCAAATTGAAAATGAGCTGGAGTAACTTGCATGGAATTCTTACCATCGGGTCAATAAGTTCTCATTTACTGTCTGTTCTTTCAGACCTTTCTGGAAATGGATTGAAGGGCTTTTGGGGTCTTTGGTGGTCTCAATCTCCCTCTGTAGTCCATGCCCACTTCCTGCCACCCATACCTGCTCTTGTGCTGTTGTGTAAGTCATTTCCGCATTGTCTTTATATCTAGATGGGATCTACAAAGAACTCTACCAGTTCAATAACAATGATGTTAATTTTTGTATTTGTTCAGATTTACTTGCAGATATAAAATGTGTGGATATCACGCTGTGTTAGGAATGGCCTATTTGCCAAAAATCAGTTGAGTTCAGTAGCATTTTTCACAATTGTGTTTGGTACTATTCTTTCAGTATGTTGCACCTGAGCAGGGAAAATGGCTTCAAATTTTGCTCAGATCTGAAAAACCAGTGTAGATAATAGTTCCCATGAACACTCAACAAATACAGGGTATGACCATTCAAATGGTCAACCCTAGTTAGAAACAATAATATATGGATTTCTTTTTTCTTTTGCTGTGTCAGTTTGAAGAACTGTGTGCTGTTAGTTCAAATTTTACATTAGTGAATGATTTCTTTCTATTCCTTCCTGCTTCCAATGTGTTGCAAGCAGAATTTTCTTGCTGGAACCTATAATCCTTCTTCATTTAATTCTTTTGTTTTGTTCAGTGTAATTTCTTTGACAGTTTTTGTTTTGGCCTCATTACCTTATGAGTTTTGAATACTGAAGTGCACTTAAGGCACTAAATGTGCTGGCTTTCCTAATTTTCCTTCATTTTCTTCATTTAAATATGATCTGCATAAGAAAAGATGCTTATGATTCTTCAGCACTTTTCTACCTTCAGTACTTTTCATTACCTTGATCAGCATAAATTAACAGCAGAAGCAGCATCATTTTGATGAAGTCCCTGATGCCACACATGCTGCAGTAACAATTGTTTTGCTGACTCCTCGGACAAATAAATAGAACAATCTCTTAAAATATTCTGACATTCCTTTTTAGAGCAGAATGTCTCCGATTATTGCTACTAGATCTGCTATTCTAATCCACTTAAATCACTATGAATTTCATAATTTAAATTTAGTCATCGTGTACATTTCCATGTACATCTCAAATAAAGATTGATATAAGAAACATTTCTAATGTATGAAACCTTTTTTTCAGAAGCAATATGTGAGCAGCTAACTGCTTCTTACCATCTCACTGTGTTCAAAAATGGTGCCAATGAAACCATAGCAGATTACAGTCTCACTCAAAAATTAAATATGTAATTGGGCACTGTATTGTGTAGGACACAAAATTTTAATTAATAAAAAGATAAAATTTCAGATAAGATTCTAAAGTTTATTAATGATAAGTAAGTATACTTTAAGAAAATCTTACTGCTTTTCATTTGTATCTTGCAAAATAACCCACTGCTACATTTCATCTATCACAAAAAATTAAACACCTCTATAGCTTAGCATATGTTCTTCAAAATGAACATATATTTAAAAGAATAAATACCAAAATGATGTAGAAATTTATGCTGATATTTTAGCTAGAAAGATTAACAAGTAAATGTGAGCACAAGCATCATCATTTCCATTCATCCCTAACTCGATGATTGTGTAAAACTTAGGTTTGCCTCTACTTTAACATGATTCATTCACTCCTTTAAATGCCCCAGACAAAACTGAGAGATGCCCTTTCAGGAAGTAAAGAGTACAAAACTGGAATGAGATTTAAGTAGATAGACATTACTAAATTATTCTTGAAAATAAAGTCTTATGCTTAGGTACAAACACAGGCTCACTCTTTGATTGGTATAGTCCAAACAGCAATAAAAAAGATTACATTAAGAAAAACAACTTACTCCTCTCTTCACTATAGTGTGTTATATTCACAAAGAACTCTTACTGACTTTGTTCTTATAATCAACATCACTGTACTTTGTACAAGTACAGTGCATTCTGAATTTCTATCAAAAGCAAAAAAAAACACCACCAGGATAAGTATATCTACTTTTGCAGACTCAAAAGCTGAATGGTAAAGCCAACCACCTTTTTGTGAGTCAAGTGTTTATAGATCATCCACTAGACTTCCTCTGATGAATTTCCAGTATTATAGCACATGTCTTCAGAGATTCAGGAGTTGTGTTCTGCTAATTTTACTTCTATACTGAAGTGGCTAGTAGTTCTTCAGTCTGTCTTCTACCTGCCTAGTGTAATATGAAATACTTTTATGTATCACTTAGGAATTTGGTAACACAGATATAAATTCTGGCCAGGATTTTGTTCTAAAATTCCTAGAAGCATTTCCTAGGTGACAGACTACTCCACCTGATGTATTAATAAGGTGGGCTATAGTTCCCTTAGTACTGCTAAACTTCACAAGATCAGAAAATGCACCTCTACATTGGTATTCCTGCTTTTCTCAGGTAGAAGACAAACCTTAATATTTTTTTCTTTTTTTGATCCATTCTGTTCTTTTTGAAGTACTATTTTTTTATATATTTAATAACTAGAGAGAAAAAAGCAGAATTATCTCATTAATTTTCAAACCAGAATGGATAAAGAGAAACAGTCATTTGCAGTCCCTATGTATTTTTCTGAAGTGATTTATACTGCCTAAGTCTTGTTTGTTCTGTCCTCTTAGAAATAAAAATTGTTATTCAACCTGGATCCCTAAGTCACAGGTTTCCATAAAAAAGTTAATATGCAGCCATCTGCATCCCTCTAAAGCTACAGACAGTTCTTAAGGCTTGTCATATTAAAAGCTGCATTAATTATTCATTTATTTTGTCATATATCCTTTATGAAAAGACAACCCATGTTACTCTTTTTATTTTTTTTATGTTGCAGATAATTTTAAATGGTTTGAAAGGTAGAGGAAAAGACTAGGTATACAAAGGAAAAGTTATGAGGTATTTTTTCAGATCAAAATACTAATTAAGGGCAGAATTCACTTTGTGTTAACAATTAATAAACTGGGCCTGACATTCAGTGCATATAAACCGACACAGCTGAATTGAACTCCATGGAATAAGAGTAATTTATATTAAGAAGCCATTTTGTTTGTTTGTTTGGTTTGTTGGTTTGTTTGGTGTTTTGTTTGTTATTTTGGGGGGTTTTTTTGGGCAAATACAAGCAGATGGGAATATAAGGTGTTGAAGCACACTTCCCACCTTAATAGTGTAAGCAAAGCTCTATCACAGTCCTTTTATTATATTATATATATTATTATACTATTATCCTGGATTTGCTCATTTTGCTTTCATCTAAGAGAAAACCTGAAGTAAGGCTAACAAAATTAGGGGATTAACAAGAAACAAAGCAGATATAAAACTTCAGATATTCATTTGTTCTTCAAATGCATGACAGTAGCAATTATATTACAATGATATGCTTTATGAAGTTTCATAAAAAGTGTTGAAAATGCAAGTTCTGTTTTGGACAGAAAACATACAAATGTTGAATTAACCTTCCTCTCTGCCAACAGGTAACTCTTACAATTTTGAGTGTCTCATGCTGTGTCTGAAATGTGTTATGAGATAAAAGGCAAATTTACTTATGGATACAATTTTCCAGTAGCATTCTTTGGCATGCCTTTCATCTCAGAGGTTTTTAATCTGCCTGTTTCACCTTTGACAAAAAACACTGCAGTTAAAACTACCAACCATGACTACACAGAGGGGTAAATTTGGCAGCTACTAGATTCACAAGTGGGCAGATCAACCATTAATGGTCGCACAGTAGATGTTTAGAAGATCACATTTCTAGATTTATTCTGCAAGGAGAAGGAGAGAAAAAAATTACAAAATGGCATTTTCTCATTAAGGCAGTCTCTTTTTTGATAGCTGAGTGAAAGGGATTTAGGTCATTCAGAATTCAGAGCAAGTGAAGCAGAGCAAAATCCTTTGCAATCATTTCTTGTGACATGAAATATTATATCTAATGGGTGTTGCTGATACTGGCAGCAACATTTAGGATGTATGTCTTCCTAAACTGTGAAGGGAAACTAAAAGGAATAGTAAGATACCTTGGGTTGAAACATTTGCTTTATCACTGCTGCAGCAAGCCTGTCTGGAAGGCTGGCATGCACAGAAGTACTGCTTTAGGAGAAGAGGTGCAGATAGGGAGAAGAAATTATTTTTGCACAAAGCTACACTCCTCTGAGCACAGCCTTGAATCCAAGGGAGAAAAAAATGTAGAACCAGAGGACCTATGAGACACAGTCCATAAATTTGTTTCTCAGAAAAACTTTGATACCAGGACTTCTCATGCACTGAATTATCCAAAAGATTCTAAGAGTCGAGCTTCCTAGAATGCTATTACAATGACTATGCAGTAATCTCTTCCTTCAAGTGGGATTTATAGACTATATTGGTTACAAACAAATCATAAATAGCAATTTACTTCCAATTACATTTTATTATTTGTTGCATTAGTGCATAAAACCAAACTACAGACAGACCACGACTTCCCAAATGGAGTAAACCCAAATATTTTCTCTGAAAGTTTTAGGAATTTGAAATATAAACTCAGTGCTACTGTGAGTTACTAAATAATGTCTCTCAAAGTCATTAATGCTAGGACTACCTTCTTTGTTTTGACAATGCAGAACAGCAAAGGAATTCATGCAAGTACTTAATCTTCTCTGAAGCAATTTAGAATAAATCTATTTATTCCATTCCTTAGCTGTGATAAGACCTTAAATTGAAAAATAATTCTAATTATCATTTAAAACTGCTTAAACCTTCAGATATCATTTCTATTTTCCAACTATAAAAAAAAAGAAAATAGCTGTCTTTAGGACATATAAATTTCACAGTGTCGTGATGGCTCATCGACATAGTCAGAGTAGGCAAATGAAAGGTGAGTTTTTAATGTGTTCTCAAACTTGTCAGCTTGTCTTTTCAGCATTGATCAACAGGATTTATATGGTCTAGGGATGGAAAAGTCAATTTTAACAAAGCTCCTCATTTCAAATTCTTCCAGCTTCTTCTCTACATTTCCAGTTCTAATTTGAGAGTTTCACATCTCTTAACTTTTTCGTCACCTAAGAAATCCTATCTTCGAACTACAATTCTGAATCTCAGCAATAATATGTAATAAATACTATCATAAGTTCGTGATTGGTAAATTCTTAAAATTCTGTTGGTTTGGAGCTGGTACAGCTCATTATTAGGAAAAAAGTATGCAAATAATCGTGTTTTATTCTTTTTCTTGAATTTGCACCAATTTTCAGCTCAGAGGAAATACCTTTGGTCAATTTATAAACTCAATTAGAGATGTATAATAAAATTTATGAATAAGATAGGCAATGAGGGATATGACCTACGGTGGATAAATTACTTTGTTCCTGTGGGTAATACTGGTTCTACTGAAGGCTCCTAATGCAGTCTTAGGCCTAATCTTATTCCTACCTTAAAATCTATCCTGTTTAATGTAAAATGACAAAGTCTTTACAAATTATCAAAACATTGAAGCTTTCTGATATTTGTTCTTCTCACTGGACAACTGTTCCAATTCCAACATTTGCGTGAGCTGGCACTACTTAACATGACTTCAGTTGCTTCATATGGCCTGAGGCAAATGCTTTAAACTTTCAGATGTGAGGAAAAGGTTATACTGGCTTAAATGTGTGAAATGTGGAAGACTCAGGAGCACATCTCAGTAAGCATCGAGCAGAAGTGCTCTCCTGCAGAGCTGAGGAGGGCTCGGGAGGTGTTACAGAAACTGTTCTAACCCAGTGGTTGTTATGACCAAGGGGAGAAGGCAGGGGAGAGTGTGGTAAACAGGCTGTAGGATACTCTTGCATAGTAGATCCCATGACATGTTAGCACACTGACCAGCATTTCATTAGGCAGTAGGGTGAGGAGTTTTGAATCAACCTAATATTTGAAAAGTTCATATCTTGCCATAAACCCTTCCCCTGAGAGCCCCATGGAACTGTGATCCCGCTTCCACATGTACCCCCCTTTATATTCCTGAGATTATAAACAAAGTGGTTAAATTATACAGTATCACCAATATTATATTTAACTTACATGGTTTTCATGGCTGAAAACTGACAGGAAAACTGGGCAGACACAGTGGTGTCATTTGCAATCTTTTCTCCAACCACAAAGATGAGTTCTCTTCATGTGGTACCATCTGATGCCTCCAGGATTATATGACTGTCTGCCTCTGCTCACTTCTTTCTACATTTAAATACCTCCTCCACGAAAAAATGTCCTGTATTCTGATCTAAACTCTTTTTGAACTGTCAAAGCAATTTTAGGAATAGATAAAATTTTTATAAACTTTTCTTTACTGTTTTAGGGACAATACTTTAAAGTGGCTCAAGAAATAACCTACCCTGTGGTAAATCCCAGACATAATGCTTTTGTGTCTTGCAAACTGACACAAGAATTAAGAATTTTATTTCTTGTAATTATATCTATCTATATCTATCTGTATCTATATCTCATTTTTGAATGTCCTAAGACTTAATTCAATTCAATACATATTTTGCCTATCTACTCAATGAAGAAGGAATTCCTACCCAAGAACCTTTCATTTGGGAATGCAGATCTATACAAAGAGATATCTATATCCATCTATCTATCTATCTATCTATCTATCTATCTATCTATCTATATCTATCTATAAGGCTGTGTGTGGCTAAGAAAGAATCACATACAGTGGAGCAGAGAGCCTTAATCTCATCGGAGTGTTTTGGTCCTCCTAATAACATAGTTTGATCCTCAATTTCATTGTCTTCTGTTGTTTTCCATTATTGTTCATGATTTCAACAAGTAAAATCCCAAATGGTTGTGAAGCTTCTATTTCTCCATTTTCTTGAATGTCAGGTTGGGCAGGCACAGATGAATACTCTTGTCTACCTTAAAATCACAGAATGCAAATTATGTTTAATTTGTTTTGCTATCTCCCAGAAAATCTTCAGAATGTTATAGAGAGACTAAAAACTTCAACCACAATGATAATTATATATACACGACAGATTTACTTTTCCAGAAAACTGTTCTGTTTTGGTATTTTTCTTTATAATCCCCTGATGTACTCCCATGCTCAGGTATTGTGATCTATAAGCATATTCTATTTTGGTAGAAAATTTTATCCCTGGTGGGAATTTTTGTCCTTTCTTTTAGTGTAGATTTACAAGATATTTAAGCAGATATCTCTCTGCTACTGTTTAGGCTCTTAAGTTGAAATTACTCTTTCCTGGGCATATTTTCTGTCAAATTCCATTCCAGAATTGATTTGAAAGTGTTGACATCCATTGATCCAGTATAAGATTGACAACAGTAAATAGAGAATAAGCCCCCTTTTTTAATCTCAAAAATTACTTTTTTCATGAGTAATTTATATTTATAAATACATATTTGAAGTACTACTAGTATCAAATTTTCCCTATTACATTTCACAGCATAGGATTTTATAATATATTCTGCAGAATAAAGTCCACAGCTTGTCAGTCATTTTAAAAAGAATAAAGTATTTCTAATCTGCAATTGCATAAATTAGTTGCTTGAAGAAAGAGCCCTAAGGCACTACAGAGCTAGACATTGTTATCATTTTTGAGGTGGCAAAACTGTCTAGTTTTCTGTGCTACAGAAAAAAAAAACCCAACAGAATTTCTATATTAAAAATACTATACATTTTTGACAATAAATGTTATATTTTAATAATAAAGATATATTAAAACTGCAAAGATTAAAAATTACTAAAATTGTTTGTTTTTTTAAAATATATTTTATGTTGGAATATGTAGTGATTTGTCATGCATTTTAAAAGGCTGCTTTTCAGAGCATCTTAACATCAATTTACAATGGTGGAGCTGAGACTGTGTGCACATTAGCATTTTAAAACAAAACCAAAATAATGTTTAACATTCTGCTAATCTAATCACATTGCCAGCATCAGTATATGAGAGATCTCCAGAACATTTTTTGAGAACAATATTAGGGGAAATAGCGATGTAATTTACATGTGTAAACATAAAAGTGGAAATAAATCCTTCTGTTACAAATTCCAGTTATCATTATCTCTATTGTTTTTTCACAAACAAAGTCAAGAGCTAAAATATGGCAACACACATTTAATGGATGTACTGTTATGGAAAAGCATAGGATCAGTGAATACCAGTTTGGAAGAAACCCCAAGGATCATCTGATCCAGCTTTTCTTGTCAAATGTACAGTCCAGACAAGCTGGCCCAGTACACTCTAGGAACCAGGTCTCTTAATAGTTCACATGTTTAATGTACTTGTAAAATATTTTTGCAAGCATTTCTTATTAAATTGAAAAAAACCTTTTTTAAATTTCTGCAAATAGTAGTTCAACAAATAAAAATAATTGCAAGCTTTTAAAAAGTGCATTTCATTCAAAACCAATTTTATTTCTGGTTCATCTAGAAATGGATATATCTAATAATTAAATGCAGAATAAAATAGAAATTTTACTATTATATGTTTGCTTTGTTGGAAGCTGGAGAAACGTATGCCAGGAGCTCAAAATAACATAATCTAACTATTTCATATGTCTCTTTATTGTGGAAAGGGATATCTAGATGTTTCTACAGTGTACAATATCCTCTTATTCTTCTATGAAGAAGTAGTTCCTTTAGAACTGGGCTTTCCTTGTTTCCTTAAATTGTGTGCTATCCTATGTTTAAAAGTATTTTTAAGTGCACCTGTTCAGATTCTTGGGTTTGCTCATAGAAACCCTGAAGCAATACATTTACCCTGGAAAATGCTACAGCAGAGGTACAAGTCAATATCCAAAAAATCCCAAACCATACCAAAACAAAATACAAAAAAATATGTCAAATTCTGTGATTGATATAGAATATTATTTCATTTGGGAAAATATTCCTTTATCCACTACAGCTCTACCCCTAAAAAGCCCTTTTGTTGATATAATCTCTGCCTTTATAAAAATAGTTTCCTGGAATGATGGCACTATGCTGACAAATCTCTTCAGGACAACTTTCTGACTAATCCTGCTGATACCAGCAGTAATACTCACAGGCTAAGTTGCTATCAAGCAGGTATGCAGGGAAAAATCACACTAGAAGAGCTAAGAATCAGAAGAAGATGTGATATAAACATTGCTTTCTGGAACAAAGCAGTCTACTCACCCAGGAAATGTCATAGACAAGTGACCAACTTAGAAGGAAGAGAAACTGTCAGTGAAACAGTCTGGAGAGTCTGCCAAAAAGCCAGATGCTGCTACTGAAAAACTACCTCCCACAAATTGGCATTGGTGTCTTACAGAGCTGGCACTCAGCAGTGGTACCTGCTTTGCTGAGCCACAGTCTGTCTTGAACATATTATTTTACTAGCCTTCTCTATTACTAATAAATGGGTAATATTACTCTGTTTTCACTTATTAAATTCTCCTTAGAAGGTATTGTGCTTTTGGCAGATGTAAGCAAAAAAATAGTAAATGTGAACACCATGTTTTTGAAAGGAAAAAAAGCGGTGATTTCTTTTAAAAATGCTGCACAGGGCATATGATCTTCAAACCTTGCTGTTTTCTTACTGGTGTAATTTATTTCTTCAATATTTTGACATTATCTAGGGATGACTGTTGGCACTACAGTTGTCACTACTTGGAGAAATGAGCAATTTAATGAATTTCTGTTCACCGAGACACTGAAAATTAAGGTTATGGAGCCTGCTGGATGTGGAAAAGCATATTATGAAAATTTCTAGTACCTATAAAAGGAATAAACTATCTTTCTGCTGTGCTTTCTGCAGAACACCTATACAAAAAATACAAAAAGAAAGAAATATAAATTAAATTCCTTGATTTGAAAGAACTCTCCTATTTTATTGAGAAGGGAAATTCTCAGGAATTTGCCCTTGCTTATGTGAGGCTAATTTCTATAGTGATTGTGAAATTCTGATGCATGAAACAGAGCTCTTACCTAGTGTCAATCGGAGTGCTGGCATGATTGCTACCTAGAGGAACATCAAGGTACTATTTATTTTGCACAGAATTGTATCCATAGAGGAATTTTATTGTCACATGTTTCCGAGAGTAACATCCCTTCTGCAAATCTAGGCATAAATACTTAAGAGTTTCACAGAATGAATGGAGAAATTATTTCTCATAAATTGCTGGAAATAGAATCTGTATAACTAGACAGATGTTTTTGTCTTTTTTCCTCTCAAGAGAAAATTCTCAGTGTTCTCTGAATTCCATCAGAATTTCTTAGAAAATAACTTGTAATTCAATTCTAAAATATGTGAATTACAGAAGAAATTGAAGTGCTTCTGCAAAAGCACAATATTATCAGTAGACGTTCATATAGATCAATTAATTGTGAAAGCAAATTAGGCACTGTTGCTTTGTGAGAATCGTTCTTAAATAATATGTAAAAGCTCTGTTATTTCAGATAACGTATTGCCCCTTATTTCCATTGAAAAAAATACTATTGAGTTACAGAATGCATTAAGAAGAATGTCTTGTTCCTTATTATCATTGATGTCTCAATCCATAGAAATGTTAACATACTTTTGGTAATAGTTCATTGTTGCATAATGGAAGGGGAATATCTATCTGGTTCCTGTCTCATTATTTTCAATACAGCACTGAGATTGCATTAGGATTAACTGAAACGTAAGAAATACATTGTCATCAAAGGGCTCAGACTTCACCAGTGTGTTTTAAATTAACAGAAGGCACTTCACAGATCAAGCATGCTCTGCAATTTTCTGTGTTTCGGTGGATGATGGCAGATGGATCACCATACATGATCACATGCACCTCATCATTGTGGGGCTAAATATTTGTGATAAAATCCTGCTGGGCTGCATGTGTCAGGGAGCAGGCAGGGCTAGTGGGAGGTGAGCCAGTAGCTGTGGGTCATGGCATGTCTGACAGGACAAGGACATCACAGAGCTTGGACATGGTGCCACAGCTCCCAAGGAGGGAGAGTAGGGCAGGACCAGTGCTTAGAACCAGGGTCAGACACAGCCCTGGGGAAGCCAGACTGGCATGGGAGTGTAAATGGGCAGGAGGCTCCCAGACCTTGTCACATGTCACCTCCCCACTGCAGCAGAGCTGGCTCCCACCACCCATAGCCCAGTCTTGGGGAAGAAAACTACAAAACTTGTCATTTAGTCTTAGTGTTCATATTACACTTCTCCACACCTGCCAAAAAGAGTTTGAAAACTGAATATAAACAGGAATTGAAAATTGAAGATTACCTAGCATCTTTACAAAACTAAATGAATTAAAGTGTTGGGTTCCTGAAGAGACTTAGTGAACGCTATATTGCCTTTTTTGAAGAATTTTAAAAAGTTTTCTCTGCTTCAGTGTTGAAATTAAGAAGGTAACTCTAACATTTACTAATGTTCACAGCACTGTTCATTAATTGATAGACATATTTTCACAAAAGATTTGGTACGGAATTAATTGATAATAAATTATGTCTTCTCTAGAAACAGATATTGGCAAATCATAAAGAGGCAAGGTATTCAATTCAGCATCATATGCAATGGTTCAGGTGCCTGCTTCATATTTTGAATTCAATGAATTGAACAATTCAACTCTCTCTAAATAAGGGAAAACACACACTTTTAAGAAAATGGTAAGACTTACTGAAAGATTAAAAATTGCATTGCTATATTTTATGGAGTTGTTAATACTGCAAGAACAAATATCCTTTATGAATCTTATGATAGGAAAAGTTTTAAATTCTATCATTAAATCTTCCATTTCTGAAGTGTCAAGAAATTGAGAGGGCTACATCCACTTTTATGCCTAAAACACTGTGGAAAAAATATTTTCTTTATGTAATTGCATTGAGACAGAAATCTATTTTGATGTGAATTCACTGAATTCAAATAAAGCTATTGAAGGCATAAGTAGTGTTATAAATTTAATTTGAACACAAACGTATTCAAATGTACAAAAAGCACTGTAGCTGAAAATATGTAAAATTTAAAATGAGCTCAAAACTAAGACAACTTCATTTTATATTTGATGACCTAGGAAATACACAGAATAGAGAAATAGTTGCTTTGTGAAAGTAAATGGCATTTTTTAATGTATTCCCCAAGGAAATAGTTGTTAAATATTTTTAATGCAGATTTCCTTTATGCAGTGTGGAAAATCACTGCATTGAGGCTTAGAGGACAAAAAACAATTATGCCACAAAAAGTTCATTATGAACTCAGCAAAAGAATTTGGAATCACACGCAAAATGAATGATTACAGTTCTCCACTTCAACACATTTACTGGAAGAAATATTCTATAAAGAGTAGAAAAGTGTTTACACACCATAGTGGTATGGATGAAAAATATAAAACACCTGCTACATGCAGCATTCAATTCCTTTACATGTGTGATATTAAAGAAAGGTTTTTATCACAATTCCTCTGGAATTTTCTGTCGAATTCATTTTCTTGTCAAAACCATAATTTTCACATTACTATTATTTTCCAGAAGAGATTTTAAATGTTTTTATTCCTCTACATTTCCCAGTGTGAATAAGAGAGTGAAATATTCATCTTTCATTAACTTCAGCCTGTACATTTTTTTTTTAAATCCTAAATCTTTATTGGATTAAATTTCACAAACTGCAATGTAAAGTTGCATTTCCTCATGGTTCATTGTATTATGAAAGTTGTTTTTCTGATTGTCCTTCCTTTATGCAGGCAGATCTCTGTCCTCCAGACAGACATCCCCTGATTTTTCTAATTAAGGTTATTTTTGGGGTTTTTTCCTACATTTTTACTGAATCTAGTGCTAAGTCCTAGTGTATTGTGGCAGTGGATGTATACAGTAATACATCCAGGAGATACCTGCAAACTCTGTAATTTTCCATTGGCTCCTAGATGCTATGCCCATGTAATTCCTCGTGCATGTTCTACACTGATAAGCACTTTCTCACCATGTGATAGGGGTTAGCTGAGTGACCTACAGAAGTTAAAGAAGAGAATCATGTGCTTGAAGGACTGAAAGATGGGAAATAAAACATACCTTCATATTTATCTGCTATGGACCTCACCTTCCCAGTGGCAAGTGAGTAATTTTTGAGGATGAATAGCACATAGAATAGGTTCTTAATTTTGTGTTAATCCTCCTCCAGTCATAGACCCTTTCCAAAACAGGTAGCTGTAAATTATCCATCATGAAAGTTATGGGAATGTTAATTAACAAAATAAAATTCTAGGAGAAATTGTTTATATGGACCAGAGATTCACACAAATTAAAACCTAGAGAGAGTTGCCAGGAAAATACTTGTGTCATTGTTGCAGAAGAGGAGGTTTTGATCTAGAAAAAGATTGCTATTCAATTTAAGAAGTAGTTACCTGCAATATATTTGCAGATTGTGTTGATGACATTAACAGAATGAAACCCAGAACAAGAAAATTAATAAGTTTGGGGGAAATGTAGGGTAGATGTTTCTCATTTTAACTGAAGTGAAAATACTTATATTATTCCAGACTTTACAATATAAAAATACAATTCCAATCAATAGGCAATCCATAAAATTTAGTGAGCACAAACACACCTTCATTATTTAACAGATTAATACATTAAATACTTCTGAACCCCTTTTATCCATGCAGACATATGCATGAATAATAAAACAGATGGTCAGTCCCTTCTTACATACACCCTGGACTGAATTTGTGAATGCAATGTCAACTCATAATTGAGTTGCAATTCCTCAACTTTATTTTAAAAAAACCCCAGTCTTTTCCAATTATCATTGCCTGATTCAAAGTACCAGAAAAGGTGAAATGGATCCTTGAAATGAAAAAGAAGAAGATACACTGCTTTTACTAGGATGGGAATTACCTAGTGATGGACAGAATGCAATTTGCAATGGATTTTGACATACAGTTAACCAAGATATTGTTCCATGATGCTTGGTTTGATTTCTTTTTCTCCAAGGCATCTTGGAATATTTTGGGGAAGACATATTTCTGATTCTCATGGACAGTCTGCTTTTCTTTCTGTGCAAACTGGAGAAGTGATGTCATCTGGACTGAGTTCTGTAGGCAAGACACTCAAGGAGACAACTCCTGCATTTTTCATTGCATGTGCATCTATAGAACCAAACCATTATTTTTCCTTTGTTGTGTGTTCCTCATTCCTGCGTTGTCCGTCAAGGGTAAGTGGTGCGTTTCACAGGAGGGTATAGGTTAATTACTGGCATAAGCATGGCTTCTCCTGCACATGATGCAGTGTCACAGCATCTGCCGTGCACTTGCATAAAACTGCAGCAGGCAGTGTGGGGGAAATGTAGTGTCATTGGGAAGTAATGGCCTGAAACCATAGGAGCACCTGCTTCCTCCCAGGTATCTCCTGGATGTATTACTGTATACATCCACTGCATCTTGATGTAGCTGGTAGCTGTCCACTTAATATCCACAAAGTCAGCATGGGTCTGGTGACCACAGGTTTGGCTCAAATTAGAGGCCACAGGCTCGACATCACTTTCAAAATTAAATCAGTTCCTTATTTGGACACCATGTATGTCCTATGGGTTACCATCTGTCATACATATATCATCAGGTGCAAATTTAGTTAGCAAATTGCTTAGTCCATAAAATAGGTACTCAAGCTTTAGTCATTATCAGAGCAATGTGTGGAGTTAAAATACTATATCTGGACAGTTTTTGGCTTGGATTTCCTCACTGTACCACTCAAGTCTTACATATAACTCTCTTGGGTTTTTTATTAGACTGTATATGTCCAGCTGATTATTCTTTTACCTAGGTTTTTCAAACATCCACATAGGCAGTTTCGTCCTGCTATAGTTTTTACATTGTAATAATTATTTACTAACTTTCCACTCACTGCTAATTAAGTGCTTATCTCACACATACTGCAACTTTTCAGAGGGAAGCCATTTTGATTTTAAAAGAAGCACTGTAATCAAAAATTTGTCTAACTTCTTGAATTGTCGCTGCTAATGGAATAACATCTCATCTCAACTACTGATGAGGTCAATGAAAAAAACCCAAGGAAGATGGGAAAGGGGACATTCATCAGCAATGGGTTGTACAACAGTAGCACTCTATAAATAGAATGAATCAAAACCAAAGTTGGTTTCTCCTGTCTACCCTTGACTCAGTGTGTGTTTATTTTAAGGTATAGTTATTACAAAAATGTGCAATGTAAGTGTAAACAGGACAAGTCAGGAAAAATGCTTTGAATCAACTTGTTTTCTTACCTTTTTATCTATCTGCCCATCTAATATCCTGTTATCTTCATCTAATACCACAGAGTGGAAATGTTAGTGATCTAACATCTTTTACATACTGTATACTTTGTACATAATTCAAATGTACCACTCATAACTATGTAGTAAGTATCAATAATAAAACCTTCTCATACTTGCTTTAAATCACCAAATAGAGTCAAAGTTAAGGAAAACAATAGCTGAGAACAACAAAAAAAAATTTAAAAAAATAAAAATAATGAGAGTATAAGACAGATTTTTGATATTTGGGTTTTTTTTAACTCTGTCCAGAGATTAGAAATTTCAGGCTCTAGAAGTGGTTACAAAAATGGGATTATTATCTACAGCATATGAGTGCTGAAGATAAATAAAGAAACCAAACCCAAACAAAAAAAGCATAAAGTAAAGGATACAGTCAATTCTAACCAAGTTAGACTGTAAAAACAAATTGAAAAGAACCCTAATGCCTAAGACACATCATAGTAAACCATCCATCAGTTATGCACTTTCAATCTCTTTCTCAGTTTCATAGGTGTAGAAATTGTCTTGTCATGTATTCCTACCGTGTCAACATATAAATTAAATCAAATTCAACAGTAATATCCCTGTTTGATTTATCAGGCTATTCTATTAACATTTTGTGGGTTTTCATTTTCCTAGTAGGAGTTAAGATTCCTATATTTTTATTTAGAAGTTAAGACTAGGGAAGGGTAAATATTTTTGGGGGATTTTTTGCCATGTCTGCAATAAGAGTTGAGATTTGATTGAATTTTAATATTTACAACATCGTTCTGAAGTTTTGGGGTTTTTTTTCCAGTCCACTCTGTGATGCTGATGGTAGTATTTGCAAGAATACTGAAGACAATTAATTACCAGCTTGTTGGGTTTTTTTCAATCAAATACTGAACGTTTTAAAGAAGTGCTGTGATCCCATAGACAGGAAAAGAAACTAAAGCTCTGCCTGATGGAGCACCAGTGTCAGTTAGTGAACACTGGTCAGTTTGTTTCATCTTGTGATGGATTTTTTATGTGCCTCATTTCCTTCCATGCCTTCTTTCCATGGCATGGAAGATAGATCAAACCTATCAGGACTACTATGGCCAAATATTGCCACAACTATTATTGCAGATAACATAAAGAGGGTAGACAAATTCTGTGGTCTTGAACACATCTTCTCTCTCTTTATGTGTACTGTGTGCCAGGATGTTCAATAACTATCACTGCAAAAAAACAAAAATTGTTTCTAAGAAACATCAAAAAGTGAAACGTCCTGTTTGATTTACTTTTGGTAATTTTTTCCTGTGTTCACTTTGTTTTAGAGAGATCAAATATTCGTACCAATTCTGTCTCACATAAGGCTTTTTCTAGGCAAAATAGTGCTGAACTTTACATTCTTGATGATCACTTTACTGAGAGTGAGCAAGTCATTTTTATGTCAGTGTTAGTAAATGTTTATGACAATTTTGCATGACTGCTTCATACAACGTAGTGTTTCTGCTTTTGCTGTCACTAGAGGGTTTCAGAGAAATTTGGTCAGCAAGAATTTCTTTGAGAGTAATAGCAGGAAAACAGGATAATACTAACAGGTCATATTATAGGACACCTGTCAAAGTAAGATTTCAGGTCAGGAAAAAAAAAAGGCAGTGGCTTTCCTGGAACAGACAGGCAAAACCTTCATATCAAAATGGATTCTTTAACATCAGGGTAGAATATTTCACTGAAAGATGGAACACACCCTCCTATATACATCCAATATCAAGCTTATACTAGAGAATTAAATGAGAATAGCATCAAGAGAAGTCCCAGGGTCTTGGTGAAGGAAAGTAAGTCAAAAAAGTGAGACTCTTCTATATGTACCCTCAAATTCAATGATTTTAATCTGGGTAAATTTCCAGTTAAGTTTCTACTTCAAAAACCAGCAAAATCAGGCTTCTCAGGATGCCCACAAGAGTGAGATTTGCAGATTTGCAGATTTGTGAGGTTTTTTAGAAATTGTAAGACTTAAGCAACCAATGTAAAACACAAAAATCTAAGTATAGAACTACAGTTTATTTTCTGATAGGAAGATGTTAGATCAAGAACACATAAGACATGGATGTAAAATTGGAAGAAAGAGATTTTTCAGCACTGTCTCACTAAGATCTTTTCCTCTTGCAGCTATGTTAGGAATTGATTTCTTCCAGGGTTATCAGTTCAGTTATCTCAGGAAATTGTTAGTCTTATTTTACTATACTTCTATGGTAGGATCATCCAAAGGCTGTGATACACTCCTTGAGAGTCGTCTTTAAAAGATTGTGGTGAGTTGACGTTGGCCAGCAGCCAAACTCCGACCTTGCCTTTCACTCCCCTCTCCTATGACACCAGGAAAAAATAGAAAAAAGAAGACTGACCCTATATTTCATTCAGTATTGTCTGGAACCAGCTGAATGGTGCTTTCATTGGAAGTTAAAGCACATTTTATTAAATTTGAACATTATCTGCTTGATGCCTCTTTTAAACCTCATACATAATGATGGTCTACTTCTATTTGTCATGTCATACTTTGTTTCAAATATGAAAAAAATCAACAAGTTCCATGTTTATCTTGGGCTGCTTACACTGACCCCAGGATTTTTTACAATCTGTCTGATATCAATACAATACATAATGAGCATTAATAACAGTTTTTAATAGGTTATGTGATAGGTTTCTCCTTGAGCCAGGTCTTATGAGCTCTCAGAGAATTTATCACACCCAAGATAGCCCAGCTATCCCAAATGGCATAAAATTAGCAGGATGGCTTCTGAGGTTGTGTTGGAAATAAAAAAGTTTTAATAAAAGGCAAAATAACAAAGCCCTTACAGAGAAAAACTGAACCAGGGGCAAGAGGTTCTTGCTCCTGCTAAAACACCCCACAAAAGTGATTATTTCCTTTGTTCTCTTCTTTCTCTAGTGAATTACCTAGGAAGGACCTCTTGGCCTCTGTCCAATCAGGCCACCCCCAGGTCTGAGGTGAAGTCCCAAAGGTCCTATGAGGTGTCTTTGTACCAAACTGAGGAGACAAACTTCTGGGGTTTTTGCCCTTTTAGGCAGAAAAAGAATAATTTGCTCACTCTGTCAACAGGGGGCACATTCCTATAGTTGCATACCTTTATTGGGTGAAAAAATTAAACTCTCACTGAAAACTGACATTAGACGAGATCTAAGAAGAGAGTCCCATAAAACAAAAAACCTTTGATTGAAGATATTTTAGCTTCCATTTTTGTAAAAATTACTGTCTGTTCAAGTATCCTGTGAAAGAACAGATTTTAGAGAGCCAAAGACAGAATCTTACTGAGTTCCACAAGAAACCAGTCCACAAAAGAAAATCACATGGAATGAAATGCATAAATTTAAGATAATAGAAATGTAAAAAAATTGTTGTGCTTTTAAATATTAGTTTTAGACTCTGCATGTCAATGAAATAGAAGTTATTTTACTAGAAAAGAAAATAGGAGAAAGAGAAGAAAAAAGGAAGTAAGAGAAGCATTGCAAGAAAACAAGAAAATCTATTTCTTAAGATTAATTTCCTTTTGGTGAGAATGAAATTATTGAAAGTTTCTGCACAACACAAAAATTGAGCTGTAATATAGCAAGCCTGACCATATATTTTAACATCAAAATGCATCTTGTAACGGTATAGAGGGAATAAATTATGAGATTACAATGTAGTTTTTAAGCAAGAATGTGAAGGCCTTAAAATAACAATAAAACACCCAAACAAAGTAATAATAATAATAATAATAATAATAATAATAATAAATCACTAGTCAAGGAATTTAAATTGGAAAACACATAACCCAGAAGAAACTATGACATTATATAAAACCTTAAATAGAGAATGCTTAATGCTTCTCTTAAGAGAATTTAATTCACTTAAGAATTAAATTTCTTCTCATATACAAGAGCTTCTGGACAATGATGAAAATTACTGGTTGGCAGGTGAAGAGCAACTGGAGAAGCATTTTCATATATTTCACCACTGAATTTTGGAACTGCTCCAAAATTATTCAAGGCCAGAAAATATTACTTGTTGAACAAAGTGTAAAGAAGGTTAAAGATTATTTTTTTTCAGCGATGTCACATAGAAAGAGATTCCAAATGGGTATGCAAGTAGAGTTATTTTATATGCTTAAGCAACAATATGGCAGTGCTGAGAGCTACAAATCAGGCAAGAATTTCAGTGAGACCCTTTATCCCTCATCATATATTTTTACACACTTCAATATTATTCCTGAAATAACTCTGGAAGTAAAATTCCTGTTTTTCTCAACTAGCAAGAATTTGCGAATTTCTTATCTTTTTTACAGTTATCTAGCTGCCTAATAGAGAAACACTGCAGAATAAGTAGAAGAGGCTGAATTCCTTCTTGGAACGCAGAGTACAGCTCTGTCAGGCTATGTTGATTCTTGTAGGAACAACAGTTCCATGTCAGTTAATCCCATGATCAATCTTCAAGAAAGGCAACACATTTTAGAGAAGGCAGAAGAGTCAACAGTGCAAATAAAAGAGTGAAAAAAACAGAGGGCAAATCAAGGAAAAAGCCCCAGAGGATTTTACTTTTTCTTGTTAGGTCCTGTCTTTTACCTCTATGATTTTTATAGACTCACACATGCTTCAGCTCTGAAAGCTAATGGACTACATTCAAGTAAAAATGTTAGGGATTTAAAGTAAAAAAAATAGTGAAGTGTCTTTTTTTGCAATTTTAATTTTCAAGACTCCATCTTATACTAGATTTGATTACATATTTTACAAGAATATTGTGTGCAGATGTACCTTATTTTGGGCTTCATAATAATTGACAATCTGTCAACATCTCATTAAAATAATGAGAGTGAAAATATTTCACTTATGACTGGTTCTTTCCCACAGTTTTTAGTGTATGTCAATATAAGATGTGATCAGTTCACAGAGATGCAGCGCACATTGATGTTAGTCTCTGGGCTGTGCCTCTTTGCAAAGAAGCAGAAACCAAGAAAACCAGTTTTAGGGTGATATTGCATTTTAAGGAGGAAGGAATGGAAGGAAGGGGTGGAAGGAGCTGGCAGAAGGAAGGAAGGAAGGAAGGAAGGAAGGAAGGAAGGAAGGAAGGAAGGAAGGAAGGAAGGAAGGAAGGAAGGAAGGAAGGAAGGAAGGAAGGAAGGAAGGAAGGAAGGAAGGAAGGAAGGAAGGGATCATTTTTAGAAATGATCCAGTGCTTAACAGAGAAAAAGAAATGCTCCAAACAAGGTGACTATTAAACCAAAATAGGGGTGCATAAAATACAGTGTTTATTTAAGACTGGGAGATGTATATTGAAACTTTAGAGTGCTGTTTTCTCCACAAACCAAACACGACTACAGTTTACAGCTGTGGCAGTGTGATCTCCCCCGTTAAGCCATAACCACCAGCACTGTGACAGCTTCATCCAGATTTTGTGGGATGGATGGCAACGTGGTAGCCAAGGGCTCTCTGAAACAGTGACCCAGAGAGGTTTCTGGTGTGCAAATATGTCTGTGAATCAATTATTTTACTCCATACAAAGTGGGAAATCCAGGGTCCATTGAGTTCTCCTGCCTGAATGAAGGATTGCCCCTCTAATAGTAACAAAGTTACTGCTTGATGATGGGAGATTCCTTGGCACAAATGGCTCTTAGTAAGTGATTAATAGCATGTTAAACTCTGAAATCTTGGCTAAGTCATACAAAGGATTGGTTGAGCACATATAATCCTTTACCCATAAAACATTAATCAAGTCTTGGAGCAAGATTGGTTGCTGCTGAACTTAAGGGTCCTCTCTGAAAAGGGGGACCTTTCTGAACCTGTGATTCAGTGGCAAGGTCTCCCTGATAAACTTTGTCTCACCTTGTCCCCTGTGCAGTTAATAATCAGGTCTACTTTGCCATTGAATCTCGTTAAATCACTGTTGGATTTAGCATTGAATTTTCTTTGTTCACTGATTTATATCAGTGAAGGGTATTGTTGCTTCTCTTTTGAAGATGAAGTCCATCATTCCCTTCATTACAACTCACTCCTGAATTTGGCCATTCAGGGGAAGTAAATAACATGGAAGTGTCTAAACTCACATAAAATTTCACTGGTGACTCCTCATGCAGGGCTCAGTAATTGGTATAAACCAAAGTGACCCTCTCACATCACTTACTGAAATATGCAGCTGAGATCCTTGATCTCCCTGGAGACTATTTGCTCTTCAATTTTCCTTAGTCAGTTGTTATAAATGACAGGAAGATTAGTTATGCAAGCAGTATGGTTTGGTAGATTAAAATGGATTACAGCCTGGATTTAGAAGTCACAAATTCTTGAGTCCTAGCTGATTTTTATCGAGAAAAATCCGAGCAGAATTTGGAAGAATGCACTTGCACAGGATTTCCTAAAATGTATGGGTATGAGAATTTATAATCTTTTTGTGGAACTTTGGAAAAAGTGTACAAAACTTATTACAGTGGCATTGTTGTAAAGTTTGGAAGGTGATTATTTTGTATTAAATTATACAAGAACTTACCTAGTGAAATTAAACACCCATATTATAAGGTTACTTGGATTACAAAATCCATTGAAGTCAAAGAGAGCATTGTGATTGCATTTCAAGATAGGCCTACAATGTGTCTCTCTGATAGGGAGATTTATCACACTTGAATTCTGTTAGAATGCTTATAAACACACATAATGCATATGCAATTTTTAAACATTATATTTAGCGTTTTTTCTCAGTATGCTGAACTATTAATTATATTTGTTCTAGCAGATGATCATGTTTCACAATTTTTCATGTACTCATATTTCAAATTACTAGTGCTGTCCTATCACAGATAACAGCACTTGGATTCCTCCCTTTTTAGAATTTTTCTGATAGAGGGGGGTCATCTTGGTTGCCTAAACTAAATGCTCCAATCAACAAAGAAACATGTGGGGTGCCCTGAGTAAAAGAATCAGAAATGACTATAAAAGAATCAGAAATGACTATAATTTCTGAAATTATTTCAAAAGTGCATTTCCTAAAGCAAGAATGAGAATTTTGCCAAGGCACAGATAGCTGAGCACATAGATGTTAGCCACATATAGTTTGCATGAGAAAGTCAACTATTGCCTTTTTCCTGGTAATGATGTCATGTAACCGAGCTTAATATCTAGAAGTTAGGTCTTCTAATGGCTGAAGACCATTAGGATTTAACAGTGATTTACATCCCTTCTGCAGTAATTACATTAGGTTTGAACATCCTGAGCTTATGTTACAATTCACTGCTTCATTTCTCATGGTTTTGCTATCCTGAACATCAGCCAAAGGTACTTCACTCATAGAGTGGTCAGTCACTGGAACAGACTGCTCAGGCAAGTGGTCATGGTGCCAAGATTGTCAGAGATCAAGGAGTGTCTGGACAATGCTCTTAGTCTTATTGTTTAGTTTTACATAGTCCTGCAAGGAGCAGAAAGTGTGGCTTGATGATCCACAAGTCCTTTCCAATTTGAGACAATCTGGTTTTGCACAATATATGAATTTTTCAACATTTTGTTTAATATGAGTCTTAAAAAAGGTCTTTATGCATATCCATACAGGCTAACCAGAAACAGAAAAAGAGGACAAACCCCTCCCCCCCAAAAAAAATAAACCCAACAGATGAAATGCTCTTGCTGCACGCTTCCTCAATACAGTTTTGTAATTTATAAAATGTGCAATTTTCTTGCTATTGCCTCTAAGTTTCTGTCTCAAATCTTGCAGGCTTTCTTATCCTATGGTGACTAAGACTGATAGGAGAATTAAGCAGAGGGGACATTAGAATACATGTAGGGTAGCCTAAGGCTGGAAAAAGTAAACTTCTAATTCTTTAATTTGGATGGAAATGACACCTCAGCTAAGCCAGGAGCAAAACTCACTTGATAAATGGGAACTAAACAAGCGGTTAGGTTTTTGTATTTGTAATACACAATGAATGTTTACAAAAAGTACCAGGGATTTTTCTTCAGTATTTTTTTCATGCCATAGGTTCTACTAAAGGCTTTGCAAGTCTTCACCATGATTCATTTTAAATACATTTTTTTAAAAGGCCAGATTGAAGAGGTCATACTTTTGCATCCTGAATGTGCTTTATTTTGTGTTTGACAGTGCGAATGCACGCTATGGGCAATGATAGATACATCTTGCATTTTTACATTTTCTTTTTGTTTAAATCAATAGGGCAAATTCATTCTTCCATCCAATGTGTTTGCACAGGGGATGAATTTCACTTTGGTGTTTTACACATAAAGCATAGCTGAAAATTAGGAATTGCTGCTTACTATTCAGTATTTAAAAGCAGAATATTTTAATGTGATTTTGATTCATGATTTTTTTTCTTGTATGATCCAAAGCTTTAAAAAAGGTAGTAATAATAAAAATGCAATGTAAGGTTGTATTATTCCGTTATAACAGTATGGTAAACAGTTGGTTGCATAAAAAATTGAGAAGAGATCAATAAAAATGAAAACAGCTGAATGGCAGTCATTTAATTTATTTGCTCTATGAATATGAAGGGAATCCAGTAGCTATTCTTCACTTTGAGAACATAAACACAAGAAAAAAGACAGCATAATATGACTTTACAGGTATGTTTTTTGATGGAAGATTGGATATTCTGCTGAGTGATTGAACTATATATCTATGTCATTTATTTTTGTATACCTTCTTATATTAATTGCATTTTTTGTTCATTTTGGGAACAAAATTATGTTTCCCATTTTTTTCCACTGAATGTATTATCAATTCACATGTAGATTTTTCTACTTTTATTCACACTATTTAGTAGAACCTTGCTTTGTTCTCTTTTTGGAAACAACCAGTCAGTTGTCAAAATAAAACTGTTCTCAGTAATGTTGGCAGGGCTAAGAAGACTGAGACATACTCTACACTCAAGCATTGCCTTTCTTTTAACACTCAGTTTTATCACAATTCAAGTATCTGAGTGTTGACTAAATAACATCTTGTAAGACATTAGATAAAGTATTTTTAAATTATAATTATAATTTAAATTTATAGTTAAAATCTTAATTTAAATTTACAATTTTAATAAAAATGAGATCTCAGGGTTTAAAAAAGTTATACTTTGCCATTGGAGGAATTGGCTGAAATAGCTGTTGTTCTATTGCAGTTGGTGTACAAAAATTTCTATCTTAGGCTGTAGCGTGAATAAAATGTGTGCAGGTGCTTTACAATGAAAACAGGCAAAGCAAAGTTAGAGGAAGGAGTAGCTCAATCTCTCATTATTTCTTTCAGGTTTTTGTGTTTCCAATCAATGTATGTAAGCCTGTAATTCTCTCATATACTCTTTAATCATACACAGCTACTCCTGTGAGGTAGACACATAGAAGAACTCATTTACTCAAGCCTACAAAGAGATTAGTGGCCTTACTCTTTTTATGTATTTAAATCCTTTTTGTGCTACTGCACCTGAAAGACTTGCTTAAAGTCATAGAGGAAATCAAAGCTGGAAACTGATTCTGCATTTACCAAGTTAGTTCCACGACCTTTGAAAAGGACTTCCCTTTTCCTCTGATCTGTAGACTAATCTCCAGCTGAGAGAACCACCTATATTTGCATCACACAAGGCTAAAGATCAAAGCATTAAACTCTTGCTTCTCATTCAGAGCTGTGTTAACAGAATTCAAGTGCCTAGTTAAAGCACTTCAAATGGATTGCTAATATTGTTGGATATAATTTTGTCTCAACTTGAACAAATAGCTGTGGACACTTTGTTGAAGCAGTGACCAGCAGTAAGTGGTCTTTTATACCATATACTAGTATGTGGATTGCCACTTATTCTTAAAATCTGTCATTGCCTCCAGAGATTTTACATTCAAGTTTGGTCATAGCCAGTGAGGTGGCACTACAGACTGCCCTAGTGCTGCCTAGGCAAAAGCACAAAATTAGAACTGATGAAGGTGTGTCTTTGTTGTGACCAAAAATACTGTGCATGGGCACCCTGTGACGGCAGGTTGCCATAAACATCCCCATTCTTATTTAAATTATGCTTCTTTCAAACCACACTTCTGAAGCAACTGTGAGAATCTATGACTGAAAATATGAAAAGATGAATTTCCACATCACCTGCATAAAACACAAAAAAATCCTTATGTATCTTACAGTTCTTTTTTTGTATTTGATGAAACGTTACATGATCACTGCACCTTGGCAACACAGGAAGTACAACCCTTATGAAAGTTTGGAGTGCTACTTCTAGTATGGTCTTTATTGCAGAGAATGTCATATATATTTCTTTTTTATTCATTAGATTTAAAACAAAAATGTCACATAAGCCACAGATAATCAGAGAAGCATATTATATGCCATAATTTCTCATTAAGCAAGTCCATATGGCTCCAATTTCGTTTTGCTTTTCTTCCAAAAAATAATTGTGACTAGGAATTTGTTCCTCCATTAGTGTCATTTGTTAATTCATATGGCTGCACACAGTGAACTGGACAAGTGTCAGATTTCTGTTTTTCAAAAACTGTGTCCCAGATTTCTTTAATAAAACACCTCAGAAATCTCCTTTTTCTCTTTGTTAATAGAAGGCTCTATGCTAATTGAAAACCAATCGCTCATGACACTTAGGGGTAGATCACAATAGATGTTAAGGTCCGCACAATTTATAAGGTAACAGTTAATACACTAGTTTGGAGTTTTTTCTATTTTCAATATAATCTTACACATAGTGACCAACTGTATAACCTCTGATAAGGACTGGTAAGCAGCTGGGATGAAATCCCATCTCCTTTGAAGTCTAAGGCAAAAAACTCACTTAGTAAAGAAAAAACATGACCTCACTTTCAGTTTTCATCTCCATTGTCTTTAAATGTATAGAAGTTTTTCTGCTTGCTAAATAAATTTTGCTCAGAGTATAACAAATAGAGTGCTAAGTTATGTGAGATTTGGGAATGTGAAACAATGGCCACTCTGTCATGCTGAATATGTATGCCAACTGTAGCTTCAGCTTTTCTTAAAATGTTATGTGTAAGAAGATGACTGTAGAGGTAGATTGCACATCTTATCCAGTTTTTCTGAGCTAGACACTGTCCAAGTGGCAGTTGTTATTTTGTTTTCCTCTTTCTGTGTTATTTCCACTTCAAATGTTTATCAGCTGCAAATGGCCTACTCAGGGAAGCAACGCAGAGGATGAAAGATAGCAGAAGAGAAGGCCAGTGGTAAGTATTGCATACTTCCATTTTGATATATGCAAAGAACACCTTTCATTGACCTTTGTACTGGGTGAAAGGATGCTTTTAATTTTGCCCTTGAAGCATTGATCAAGTATTTTTGTCAATATGCTGTTGTTGTCAAACATTGCAGAGATGCAGAGTTTCTATCAACTCAAGAAACTTTTTGATGGTAATGACACAATTTTTTGTTTCATATAGTTTCTTGCATTTCTCAGGTGAGAGTTATAGATGTGTTTTAAAAGATTACAGCCCAAGTAAAGCTGATAATTCTACAATAATTCATAAGATATTTTACTGAACTGAATTGAACACCTAGTGATCTGCTTCAGATTAGTATAGTACAAAAGTTTATATAAACGTCTTTAAACATTATCCTTGTCTCAAACTCAGTTTGTTGACATGTAAATTTTACTGCTCTTTACCTTCTCTTTCTTCAGAAATAAATGAACTTGAATTTCTGTAACATTTTAGAAAATATGTTTTCAGTAAGATATAAAAATAAAAATGTTGTTAGTGATTCTTTACTGTTATTTCTTTTTGTAAAAAACTTATTTTATTATAATAAGTGAACTATTTTCTTTTTTACTGCAAATGCTGCTGCTATTGTTATTGTTATTGCTATCATTACTGAGGTGGGGGTGAATAAAAGAGAGGATGCTGCAAGTCTTTTTCCTGTGTGCAATTTTTTGAGCCTGGATTTTTTGTGACTGCTTTCAAACAATCCATATACCTTTCATGGGATAACTCATCAGAGTTAAGTTTAACCTCAAGACAGAGACTGGAGGAATAAAGTCACTGCCATCATAAGAGAAGATCATGTTTAAAACAGCCTGAGGAACCCAATGAGGTGCAACCTGGGGTCCTGAGGAGGTTGACTGATGTAGTTTGTGGGCCACTTTCCCTCATATTTGAAAAGACCTGTCAGTCAGGTGAAATCACCAGTGACTGGATAAAAGGGAATATCATACCCATCCTTAAAAGGAAGGACCATAGGAACCACCAACCAGTCAACCCCACCTAAGTGCCTGACAGTGTTGCAGAAGAGATTTTCCTGGAAGATAGAAGATTCCAAAAAGCATGAAAAGCAAGGAGGTGAATATACACAGCCAACATGGCTTCTCAAAGGGCAAACCATATCTGAGCACCCCAGCAGCCTTGTATGGAAGAATGGGCAGTCAAGGGAAGAGGTATTGATGTCATCTACCCGGACTTCTGCAAGGCCTTTGGTACAGTTCCTTACAATGTCCTGGACGCTAAATTGGAGAGAGAGGTTTCATGGACAGACTGTTAGAGGGATAAGGGATTGCCTAAATCCTTTGGCCATGGCTAAGGTGTCTGTTTGTCAATGCCTTGATGTCCAAGGGCAAACAAGTAGGAAAAGGACTTTGGGATCCTGGTGGATGAGCTGAAAATGTGTGTCTGCAGGACAGAAAGCCAACCACATCCAGTGTTGCATAAAAGAAGCATTTCCAGAAGGTCATGGGACAAAAATCTGCCCCTCTGCTCTGCTGTCATGAGACCCCATGTTGAGTACTGTGTCCAGCACAGGAAAGGCTTGGGGCTGTTGGAGTAGGTCCAGAGGAGCAGCACAAAAGTTTCAGGTTCATTTAATACCACTTTTATTGCAACAAAATGCAATCTGAATTCAGAGACAAAAGTGATATGTGGTACTGAGAAAGGTCTGTGTCTTAATAAAGATTTTCTGAGAGGCCCATTTGCATAATTGCTCTGTAAAATGTGTTTTACTTATTAAATCTGTAAAGAAACAGGGCACTGGATTTACTTCTTAGCTGCAAAGATTTTTTCAGGAATAAAAAATTTTCCTAAAATAAGAATAAAGTAAGGGAAAAAAATTGGCAAAGCACATTATCTTTCCAGTCACTGTCAATATGACATAGATTGTGTTTGAGAAATTAAAAAGTGAAATACAATGAAGATCCACTCTCTGCATTCTTGGCTATGAAGTGTGCCTTTGTGCACTGCAGTCACATCCCTCTGGCATATTGGAATGGAGCCCCCAATGGAGACAGAGCCAGAAGACATGTAAATCACAGGAAACAGACAACTTTGTAATTACCTTCTGAAAGTGATTATCTCAGATATTCAAAATCACTTGCTACTCCTGCTTCGTAATGAGAGGTGAATGGTGATATTTGAATAAATGAAAAAAGCCTCTCTGGAAAAACTGAAAAACATGTGAGAGCTCTCAGCAAGCTCTCAGCAAACTTCTGTGGATGACAACAAAGAATCCTACCTGGATTTTCAAAAGCCTTTTAACAAGGTCTCTCATCAAAGGGACTGATACTGTAGAATTTACCATGGCATAGTCTCCACATGAATTGAATAAAACTGCAGCTAATTAAATCATGTACCTTGCATCTTTCTTTTCTTACTATTCGTCTGAGGCAATTTATACCTGCATATTATTTCCCACTGTAGGCACAGCATCCTGAAGTATATTTAATTTCATCTGAAAGGTGAAAAAGAATACCTTAGGATGTATTTTAGGAAACAGAGGTACATCTACTTCATCTACTTCTCTTTCAGACTAAGTTTTCATTCACTTCAATAGTAAAAACTATAAATCAGAAAGTTTGCTAGGGTGAAGATTGCACTACAGGTTTGGGGATTTATATCTCTGTGAAATGCTAAAATATGTAGTCAAAAATAGCAAAGTGAGAAAAGCACAGAAGGTATGTTGTAGTGAAACTTTGCTCAGAGTGTGGGTGGTTCTGTAGAACTAGCAGATATAGTTGGGAGAGCATTGTAAGAGTGTTCCATAGTAGTGGGACTGAGGTGAAACCAGAATAATTCATGGCAGAAAAAACTCCAACCAGATATACCCCAAAGACTGATGGGAATATTTCTATTGCATCTTGGGCAGATAATTAGACAGGAAAAGCTGTGGACAGGAGTACTCTATTGGAAGATTATTTGCATATTCTTCAGAAAAGAATTACCAGCAATGCCAAGCAGGTGACTTTATCCTCCAGTTGTTCACCAGCATAACTCTGCAGTGTTTATTTGCTTGTCTTTGTAGCAGACTTTTGTTCATATAAGAAATGATGGATAAGATCCTTTAGCATTGTTACAAATATTGAGAACATCAATAAAAAGAATGTGGGTTTTTTTTTCCAAAAATTATTTCAAACCATTTTCATAAAACAGGCATGTAAAGTTCTATTAAAATCATACCAGGAAATTTATTATCTCAGAAAATGTGTTTTTAATTAAAAACTTCTGACATTCACAAGAAGAAGAATCATTTGAAACAGATAGCAATCCAGCTAATATGAAAGGCACACTATTTTAAATCAGCTTATGGTTTAGTCAAAGCTTCAATCACAATCTTAAAAATCTCTGCAGTGATAAGAATTGGACCCAGATGAGAATTTGAATCGAAGTAGGATAATAAAATCATAGAACTTTTTGCAAAAGAGTGAAAAGATCTTGCATACAGATTTCTTGTATAAAATCTGTAAATCTTTATTTCATCCAAACAAAAATAGTAGGGCTCTTACAGTAGATATTTCAGCTGGAAAAAACCTAGAGGGACAGATGAAGATTTGTGAGTGAGAGTAAACAGTGAGTTTGCTTGGCACGCATAAGGGTTCAGACGTTTGGTAGTACTTTTGGCTAAGCTTTGACTCTAACATCAGCATTATCTGCAGTCCTAAGGCAGGCACATATTGCACTGGTTTGGTTTTTTTTTTAATTATAAAGATATTAATATTTTTGCATTGTATTTGACAGATAGAATATGTCATTTTTAGAACAAAGCTAAATATGTAGTGAGCTAAATATGTAGTAAGCATAACTTTTCAATACCTAACAAGCCTAGTTCTTAACTTCAAAGAATGAAACATCCAGAGACTCACTTTATTAAAAATACAATAAATAAAAAGAAAGACTCCCTGAGACAACTCAAATGTCCATTGAAATTAAACTGCAACACCTGATGTCCCATGAGTGAGAAAACGAAAATCTCAAGTCTGAATGATCCAAAGCCTTACTGGTAAACTCAGAATTAATAAATCTTTTAATGCCTGAAAGTCCCTGCTTTATTCCCTGCAGTAAGATGTTTGACTTACTGATGGATGAAATATTATTTACTAAAGTTCTAAAGAATCTTACTCCTCTCTGTATCATTACATCCTTATGAAGTGACAGAACAAGATGTAACACTCAGACTTTGTCTTGTTGCTGTTGTTTGGGGTGGTTTGGCTGGGTTTTTTTTGCAATTTAATTCAAAATTTAAAAACTTGCAAGAATTTTGTGACTATTTTCAAATTCAGTGGTACAAACTTAGTGGAGCTGTATGTTTTAAAATCATAGTCTTGTTGATGAGTTCATGTGTGATATAAAAATGTACTTACCAACTTCTTTTTATTACAAAAAATGTATTTTTAAAATAAATTGATATTATAAATATAAAATCAGTACTGGTAACTGTATTTGTGAAACAGTCAAGAAAGAAATTACTGTTTGAGAGAAAAAAAAATCCAGTTGCAAAAGAGTAACAGCATTTGAAATAAACATTGTATACATGAAAACACCTTGAAAGAAATATTTGTTTTCAAGTGTGTTGAAATATCAGTGAGAAAAAACCAGAACTTCTCTGCAGCAGAGGTATGATAAGACCCTGCTCACATCCGTGTCAGGTTACAACAGGCTGCATTATACAATGAAGAAGTAAAAATATTTTTGACACATAAAACTGTGTCATCCTTCCTGATAATTTATGATTTAAGGGCTCCTTAAATCCTCAGTCCTTTGTATTCCTCTAGAATAGAGGTATGCAGTTCAGACATTTCTACAGTCTTTTCCTGGTTTCCAGCTTGCCAGTCTTATCTGGGACAAACCCCATGCAGGTGTCTCATGCAGACCTCCATGGGATCCCTGAGACCATGAAGCCTTGATGATTGGAAAATCTTCACCTACCACTGCAACAAGAGCACAACAGCTCTTCCAATCACACACAGAAAATCAGTTCTCAGACTAGAAACATTGTTTCCACAAATTAAGTAGAGAAAATGAGATAGGACCAGGAGTCAGTTTTTCCAAATCACAGCTGTGGAATAGTTAATGACTGTGAGTGGTAGAATTCTCAGTTATGCTCATCTTGTGAGAATAATAAAGTCCACTTAACAGCATGCTTCCTCTAAATGCCATGCTCTGGACTTTTACTAGTACAAACAAAAAGAAAAATGTCACCTACTGAGTTACAAACACCAGCAGTACCTGATGTTTTCCTAAAGCATTTTAATTTACCTGAAGCATAGGAGGGCTTTAAACTCATTCATCTTGAGAAATACTGAAAGATCTAATACCCATAATAGATCAGAAGATGGAAATAGTCATTGTCATACTGATAAAATACACTGTTTCAATTATTTTACAGAATTCAAAATAAGTAACAGTAACTCACACTCAAATGATCAAATTTGGTGGTTTTAGGATTTGCTTTATAGCTCATGTTACTTAAAAAATATGTCTTTTGAAACCTGGTGTTAGGAGGTGGTAGAAGTTGTGCTGCTGTAGTAACACCACTTTTATTTAGACAAGTAGGAAGAGAAAAAAATTGTGCAGAGTATGCAAATTATTAATTTTATGCATGCCAGTTTCCTTCAGCCGGATTAAGCACTACTTTTATTGTTTTGCGGAACTTGACTATAGGCAGCTTCTTACAGAGAGTATTATTTAGATATGTTAGAAATATTTGATAAATTTTATATGCCATGTTTCTGTAAACATTTTAACTAATATCTTTGCTTCTGTTTACATGGCTCAAAGGTTTAATTAATACAAGAAAGTTAATCTGGATTTGCACATAAAGCATGAATGTCAAGCAACAAAATATTCTCATGTATTTACTTGCTTGCTTGTTTGCTTTTCTTCTGCTTTTCTGTCGCTTGTTCATTTGCTCATTAAATTACTTGTGGGCCAGGATTTCTTGTTTGCTTTTTGTTTTGTTTGGTTTGGGGTTTTTTGTTTTTGTTTTTTTTTCCTTTTCTTCTTTTTTTCTTTTTAATTTTATTTTTCAAATATATTATGACTACATGAACTTTTATTTTTCTGTTTCATAAGACTGGAATTAAAGGACTATGTACACACAGTTTTTTACTTACCCATCATTATAAAGATCAAGAAATGTCTTTCATGCTCTTTAAAGATTGATAGGCAACTAAAAGCCAAGAGATGGGGCAAGGTTAAGACTTAGCAAGAGTTTCAGTAATTTGTTTAAAATCACTGTGGTCTGATGCTCCACTAAATTTCAAGGGCTCCCAAGTGAGTTCTCTGCAAGAATCTAATAAAATCTACCATAGGTCTATAGCAGATCTATTTTACATTGAAAAAAAGTTATGGAAAATACGTTGCAATCAAAGAAGCCTCTCTGGAGATCTGCAAATCACCCACCTGAGTAAGTCCTTATTTGAAAGAACTCACACATTTGTCATAATACCAACAACACTGTGACTAAATGTAATTCACCATTCTAACCTTCTGGAAAGAAAAAAAAATATAAGAATGTACTATCTTTACAACTACATGTAAAAATAACCCCAAACTAAGATTACTTTATAAAATTATGAAGGCTTCTTTGACCTGGGAAATAAAAAATCAAGGTTAAGAATGAATATGTTTTAACTCACAGACTGGTAACTTTTTTAGCAAATAAGTCCTTTTAGACATATGTGTATAAATGAAGCCACAAGAGTGGTACTGGGAGTTCACTTTTTCTCACATACTTAGATATCACCTTTTAATTCATAGCAGGTAGGACATTCATAGTGCAGTCTTGTGTCTAACTTCTGCCTTCTAGCACCACTGCTAAAACACATCATCATGGCTAATGAACAGTGACCTACTGACCTGTAGAAACTGTGCTATTGATTGCTCTAGGAAATGAATGGATATTATTTGTGGGAATGTATTGATAAGAAAAATTACTCCAATATTAGCCTTCTAAGCTATTAGTGATTTTTTTTCTGAAGGCTCTTATTTGCTGCTTTGGAATTAGAGAATAGATATGCTGTGGGGAAAACAGATATTTTTCAATGTACTCTTAAGTCCGTGAATGCTGATAGTAAGGACACAAATTCTATTTGCATCCCCAGCAACAGAGGGTTTTTTACCAACGTAAAAAAACCCACCAGGTAATTTCTGTATTTCACAATTTAAATGCCACTCACCCTTGTCATGACCTGGTTTTGGAGGTTTCTAGGGTTTTTTTGCGTTGTTTGCAGAGCCAGTACTTTGTTCCAGAAAAGAGCAGGTACTAATGTCAGTGGTGGAAATACAGCAGGACTTTTCAGTAATAAAGAACAACACCTTAAACCTACATACCTTGGTACATCCCTGTTTCTCTTCTCTGTACATCCTTGTCTGCAAGCATCAAAACAACCCAGTCAAGTATCACAAGTTATTGCACATTTATGATATCCTGCCTCTTGAAGTTAGTTTTATTGCTTTTCTAAATACTTGTTTTCCATGAACGACAAAAAGATTTGCTTGTGACAATCCTGACATCCTCAGCACTTACTGTGATGGTGATGCGGCGAATGAATCTGAATTGCAATGTTCTTCTTGACTGTTTTGCTCAGTTAAAGTAGAGAGTACTGAGCACATTTGCATTAAGCATAGTCTCTTTCAGAAGAAGAAATGAACACTTGGAATTTGAAGACTGTCAAAAGCATATTTTGTTGAAAGGGAAGCCTTTAAATTTTGGCATGTTTCACTAATGGCTTTTCCTGACAGAATTTCTTTCTGAGCATCCGTTTCATACTTTTTAATATCTTGTCTCTTGGACTTTAAATCTTGCATATTGTCCTTTTCCCTGAAGAGAGAGATTTCAGCTGCTGTTGGCTTTGCTGTTAAATTTTACACCTCAGTGATACTAAAATATCAAAGAAGCCATTTCATGGCCTTTAAGCAATGTAGATGGATGGATTCAGATCAGAGAAATGGATTTGACCATAGAACTCATCTAATACATGCCCTTATTTAATTTGTGATAGATCCATTAAATTCAAAATACAGGACTGGAAATTGGTGTTAAACTTGAATTCCAGTTATGTGGCTTTTTTTGTTTGTCCGTTTGTTTGTTTGCTTGTTTGGGGCTTTTTCACATGTGAAATATAAAACTCTCCATACCATGAAATTCCACAAGACATTTCTTGTTTTCTGAATCATATTTTGGCAAACTGCAAAGCAAAGCAAATTGATATTTTGACAGATGTGCTCTTTTAATTAGCTGTTTCTTTACTTATTTTATACACTTTTACTCTTAAAATTGCATTTTAGCTCACAAGCATGTAAAACTGTCCAATAAGGAAATAACTTTCAATCACTTTTTCTGCCTACCACTTCAAAGTGTTGTCTAGACCCATATTTCAAACTTCTGAATGGTTCATTCAATCATTTTATGCTTTCAATATCTGTATTTTCTATTCTTGACAAGTTTTTGAAAAACAGGTAGAAAAAGAAACATCTCAGCTAAATAAGGCAATCAAACCGTCAGTTTGAGGATTTCAGAAATCAAAAGAATAAATGCGGAAGTCAGTCGATAGTTTCAGAAACAGTAGTCAGGAAGAAATTTTTGCTCTGCAATTGGTACCAAATGAATTTTAAAAAGCATTGTAAGCACATTACTTTTTGTGTCAGTCCAAATCTGTGTCTGTGCTGAAGTTTCTCTGCTGCTGTTTTGCAGGAAGAAGAATCCTGTGGATCCCAATTACCAGCCTTTTCTGTAGGCTAGCATCACAGAAGCTGAAAATTTGGAGTCACCTACTTTATCTCTGAGTCTTGTCTTTGAACTACAGTAATAAAGGCCAATTTCTGTCATTATTTCTTAACAAGTAGCTGCAGAATGTAGGAAATTTTTGAAGACAAGTCAGTTTCCTGGAGAGTTAAATTGAATTATTCAGCTGCAGAGACTATATTGTGAATAGAGATATATACACTTTTTCATTGGTGGAGCATGTGAGGAATGACTCACATCCAAAGTCTACTAAGCTCATACTGGTTTAACAAGTACTGTGGGTTTCCTACTGTTGCTTAAATTAATTAAAAGAAATTCAGGAAAAATGTGTTGAAGACAGCAAAATATTGAAGCTTGGTGGATCTTCATTGTCCTAACCACATGGGTCCTTGCCAACATCTCAAAGACTAATAATCTTTCTCACAAATGCACTTAAGCCACAGTAATTTAGTACTGCTATGCATCCGTAACTTTTAATTATCTGTTTAATCAGGCTGTGAATAAACTAAAGTAGGTTAATTTGAAAAATCCTATTTGGACTAAGTGTTTTGACTGGCTTTGAAACATAGCCAGCACCCAGTGAGATTATAGCAATGAGAAAAGATGGATTTTTTTTTTCTGGAATTTGTGTTATTAATTTGGGTATCCCACAACATCACTTCACATATTTCAGCAGACTGACATTTATTATTTGCAATCAATGTGTCACATGGTCACAAAAAAGCAATGACTGGTGAAAGTCTATATGTGATGGAAAAATATGCATAGTTATGGATTATATCTTTCCAGTCATGTCTTTTTAAACTTTGCCCTTCAAGATAGCCTGCTAGGTAAAACGGTGCTGTCTATCTATGTGATGTGAACAAGCGCTGTACTTGTCTTACCCAGTTTATAGCCTGAAGGAATCCATTATTACACAGTATCTTTTGACTACTTGAAGACTGTTCGTTTGCATGTTATTAAGGTGTAATAATAGACTCATGTCTGTAATGTGTATTGTTAATCTTGATGTTCATTATCTCCACTGCACGCCTCCAGGGACTGCTATTTACACTGCTATGGAAATGCTAATTAATTTCTGTATTCAAAGTGTCAGCAACTAGCTTCTCATTTCCAAAAAAGTATTGTACTACTTATATTGTTTTAGAAGAAAACTGGGGGAAGGGAGAAAGAGTTTTTTGAACTGCAGGGTGGAGAGAAAATTGAAGTTTAAATCACTCTGATATCTGCACTGTACTAAGCATTCACTACATCACAAAATGCAGTGAAGCTCTACTTTCAGACTGAAGACCATTGTGTTTGCTAGTCACTATTCAAGCTGCAGGAATTGAATGTGTTTCACTGAATATATCTGTGTGTGACTGTAAATTTATAGATAGAAGAAAAAGGCTGGGAATGTATATCAACTAAATGCCTTCTTCCGGTTTCAGACACTGTTCCTGTATTTCCTCAGCTACCACAGGATACATCAAATAATGATAAAAATCCACCTCATGCTTGAGCTAAATAATTCACTGAAATTATTGGTGTGTGCAAGTATTTGGGGAATAGAGTTTTGCTGTTTCCTGGTATATATATGAGTAGCCTCATTGAGCCATTATTAAAAAAAAAAAAAGTTCTTAACCTTGAAAAGGATGGGAATTTGTCATTTCATACATCCCTACAGTTATATCTCATGCTATTTCAGTAGAAAGGTGAGAGTAAGAAACCCAGGTAGCATACAGATATTTAGGCTGAAAGGAGAAAAAGTCTCAGAAAGGAAGGCTCAACATCAATCTTTGATGTTACACTATCACATTTTAGGAGAGGATGATCAGAAACCTTAAAAACCTTCACATGTGCAATGAGGTAATAATTTAACAGCCAAGTTGTTGGGGCTTTTTACTTGTACTATACCTGTGGAAGTATACAGTATATAGAAAATAAATAAAAAATATTTTTAAAATGACAATACAGTAGCTGTCTATATTTAACAGAATATTTTTCTAATCAGCAAATATTTTAACCATCTTACATCCTTAACTCTACCTAATGTAGTGAAGTATACAAATTTCTGTGTTTTGTGAATGAAACATGTAAGTAATAGTGAATGCTTCTGATAAACCTTTAATCCAACCCAAAACTTACCAGCTATGTTTCAAGCTAGTATAAACCAAGACAAATACAATTGTTTTGATTTGCCTTGCCAGAACTGACTTGGGTTTCTTGCTGGCCAGGGGCCACTTTGTTTCCTCTGAGGACTAAATGCATTTAGGAGATGCAATGTCAAACAAGGTAAATACAATTCTAATTTAATGTCTTCTGAAATATTCCAGTCTCATTTATGTGCAAGTACTTGTGATAAAAAAAAAAAGAACCGATAACTAATTTTTCCTCACAAAAATGCTCAGTAATAGAAAGGGCTCGATGGAAGGTAAATACCAGACATTTCTGAAGTTGTAATTCTGTATCATGAAACAGACAGGTGAGGTTATTTAGAGCATAAAACAAGAAAAAAATTTTGAGAACTAACTCTGATGTTACTTTACAAGCCTTTGAAAATGTGACTGAAAAGTATTAGCATAAACAGATCCATAATCACATATGCATGATTTTCAAGAGCACAGAAATGCTAAAGAACCCTGTGCACAGTACAACAAAATACAAAAAATTTTGCAATTCAGCACTAAGAGACAGCTTCTCTTCAGATACTGTTAGCCTTGAGATACTAGCGTAGTATAGAACAACATGCTTTGCTACTCCCTTATCTAGGCGGGGAAAAAATGTAGGTGTGATGTTGCAAAAAATCATAAAAAGTTACATAAAAAGCATGTTATACAACAGATATGGACCAGATTTGAGTTCTTTACACATAGAAGGTGCCTAATAAAGTTTAAAAGCTCACAAAATACAAACCACCAAAGGATTCAACAAACCACCAAAATCCAACAGAGAATCAACCTATAATTATGTTATTTAAATTTTATTAGCATATATTTTAAATGCAGCTTGGCTACTAAGTGGTTCCTCTCTGTAGTATATGGAACACTGTAACTATTTTCCTGAGAACTCTTGAATTGTACATTTTAACTTAGTCCCATTTTCCTATGCATTAGTCCATAATAGAAGGATTTTACAATTGAATTGATGAAACCAACAGAGAGACTGTTGTGAGGAGGTTTTGTGGAACAAAAGTGTGACAGAAAACAATCTGTAACTTGATCTACTGTTTGCCTGAAGTGGAGCAATAACAGTGATTTCTGAAGAGAAAGATTTTCCACAGATAAGGTTAGAGGTAGATTGTGATCATTAGTTGAGCTAAATTGGTTTGTTGTGCATTTGAGTGCTTTCCTTATCTTTGCATGGTAGCAGCATTATGACAAACCAATAGGACAAGAACATCAGGAAAATTAAATTTCAAATAGTCATGTAATCCTCCAGGGCTCATGAGCCTTCAGAAGCTAAGGTTGGCTGAAAATCATCTTAAGTTGTGGCTTTTAAGAGGATGTGTATACATGGAGTTTAAAGATACAGTTTTTGTAAGATTAACTGCCTGGATAATTTGACTTAAAGCTTCTGCTTTACATAAATTCTTTTCTCTGACAATTTGCAGTAACTTCTCTGACATTAAACTGCCATAGTATTTAAATATTTCTTATTGAATCGTGCAGCTGCATTTAAAATTTCAGATCTTTTCTTTGAAAAGACTTGAGTGTTCTGGGCAAAACATAAAATATAGATCTTATAGCCTCAGGGGAACCTGTGGCAGTTGTTTTCATCTTGTCTTTAAACTTTCCAGGTTAGAATGTAAGACGAAGATTTCAGTGGTCACCTCACTAGACTTGGATGCATCTGGATCACATTGAGCAGTTGCGGTCACACATGCAGAACTCAGGATTTGATTCAAATGTTTATGATGAGATACACACATGGGAATGATTCACTTGGCAGGGCCCTGGAGGAGCTCAGGAGCTGGTCTGAGGATGGCTGAGTCATAGCTTCCCAAGCCAGAGGACAAAACGAAGATGTTTGGAATTCAGATGGGAGTTTGATGTGACACCTGAAACAAATAAAGGTTAGACAGTTTTGCCTACAAATACAATACCTAAGAATATAAGGCATAACCACTGTTCTGCCTAGTCTGAATTCTGCCTTGGACACTTGCAATAGAAAATGCTATTTAGGGAGGATATGCAAGCCTGGCCTTTTCAGGCACTTGTCCGATTATGTCTCTAGTCTTTTCTTGAATCTGAAGATACTGTGTGTCTCTGCAGTCTCCTGTGTCATAAAGCTCCAGAAACATCTTACTCTGTAGAGAAATACTTTTATTTATTAATCATAAACTAATCTCCAAATAGCCTTTAAAGTGATTCTTAGCTCTTGTATTTTAGGATATGAAGAAGAATCCTCCTTTTGGATTTATTGGGGTTTAACCCAGTCATCAACAAAGGCTCACACTTGCTCTCTCCCTCACCAGCAGGACTGGGGAGAAAACTGGCAGGGTAAAAGATGGAAATCTCATGGATTGAGATATAGACAGTTTAATGGGGAAAGCAAAAACTAAACATACAAGCAAAGGAAAATAAGGAATTAATTCCCTGCTTCCCATGGGCGGGCAGATGTTCAGCCATCCCCAGGAAAGCAGGGCCCCATCATGGGTAACTATGACTTGGGAATACAAACACTATCACTCTAAACATGTCTCCCTTCATGCTTCTTCCTCCCATTTTATATCTTAAGAATGATGCCATATGGTCTGGAATATCCCTTCGGTCAGTTTGGGTCTCCTATCCTGGCCATGCCTCCCATGCAACCCTAGGTTCCTCACCAGTGTGGTAATATAAAAACAAGAAAAGACCTTGTCTCTCTCTAAGCCCTTCTCAGCAAAACCAAAAATATCTCTATATTATCAACTCTGTGTCCAGGACAAATCCAAAACACAGCCCCATACCACTACTATGAAGAAAATTAACTCTACCCTAGCTATAACCAGCACTGGTTTATATAGTATATCCTTTATTTTGTAAATCTGAGTAAATCCTGCCCCCTCTGTCTCCTCATTCTCCACTCTGAGGAGTTCTGGTTTTGTAAGTCTCCCTTCACAGGACTGCTGCTCCATTATTAGGGCTGCTCTAGTTGCCTTTCTCTGTTCCTCCCTTGCCTTCACATCAGGATGAGTTCACTCTGAAAGAGGTCATCCTTCCTGAGATGTGCTCTTGAAAGAACTCTAACTCTGTTTGCGTGCACTGCTTTTAGTTGATTGGCTTTCCTAAGTCAGATATTTATGAAATATATCCTTAGGGCTCTTATCATAGATGATGTTATTTTAATCTTTAATACTTGAGGTAAGGCAGTACCAATATCCCCATTTAGGAGATAGGACCCTTAGACACAGAGAAAGTGGTAGCATCTGGCATCATTATTAATTTAATATAAGTCTCTTAAGCTTATGCCATCAACAGAGAACAAGCTGCTCTAGCCAGGAAAATATGATTTTGCTCTTAGTAGCAGAAGGCTATGGGTCTATTCTGGTCTAATCTTGCCTTGCAAGGTCTCAAGGATTTTCTGTACTTATTTGGCCTCAGCTCGATCTCATTTTTTTACCATTGTTAAGTTATCAAGTGGTTATTTTCTAACCTGTTTTTACTGAATGTCTCTAAATACCTTCAATAGACATTTGGTTTACGATAAAGTAGAACTGGAGGACAAGTGCAATTATAAATATCTGTCTGGTAACCCATGACAAAGATGCAGAATTCTAAAAAAAAAATTAAAAATAGCCCTAAGCAGATCCAATGGTGAGAAAGAAGACAGTACTATCATGAACATCGTGCTATTACCCAAAAAGACACTTTTTTGAATATTTCCTACTTTTCTGAGAAAGACTGAACATGTTGGCTGTGCCCTGGGGATAAGGGAATGCTGAGCAGTCCACCAGACAAAGGCAGAGGCACTAGAAACTTTTTGTATAGAATTCTAATAATTCTAATTCTGATTTTATTAGAATTTTCCATATTAATTGGGTAAGTTAGGCCCATAAATAAGATATTACTGTGAGTAGGAAGAAATTTTAAGCTCTGTACATATGTTTCATCCATAAGAACTTTTGGTATGTAAAATTGCCTTCTCCATGTGGATTCCAGCATCCAAGAAATTTAGTTTTAATTGTCCCTAAGTCTTAAGTCCATCTAGACCCATATATCTCAAAGGTATGTCTATTATGACACAAAATTCCAAATGAGTGTGACTGTAGTTAACATGTGAAATTTAAGTGGCATGTGACTCTTATGGCCATCTCTAGTTATTGTGATATAACATTCACAAGCATTATTTGTTTATTTTTAGACCAAATTTTCAGATACAATATTTGGAAATTGAGTGTTTCCTTAAAACCAGTTGAATAAGATATAAATTCTGTTAATATAATTAACCTGTTAAATGGAAGTATGAAATTTGTGACTAATTAAAGTCATATGGATTAAATTTTCACATTTTGAGCAGCTCTTCCCAAGATGAAATTTTATTAAGCTATCAATTTTTCAGCTACATTGCAATACCAGCTCTGTGATGAGTTAAATTAACAAATTGACAGTTATATTAATAAATTGTCTCCTGAAACAGCAGAGCTGATGTATCTCAAGCTTTCTAATTACAAATGCTTCCTGTGCTTATCTGTTACTCTGACAAGAGCAATATATGTCGGTAGGTCAGTGGTCAAAAATCAAGAATAGAGAAGAGAACAAAAAAAGTATTTATTTTCCCATTTCTCTTATTTCTGGTGGGACAAACTTGATACAACAGTGTTCCTTTTCTGAATTAAGATTACTGGTAGAAGGTTCATACTAAACCATAGAAAAAAAAACTTTTTGAAATCTCTTACTTCATCAAATACCTTTTCATAATAGCTTTATGACTTGTTTTAAAGCTTGTTTAAAACTTGTTTTAAGTGTCAATCACATATACTGTCTTCAAGGACATTGAATGCTCTGACCCTATTTGAGAGGATAGATGTTTCCTGTTAACTGTAAATAAATCCTAGAATTATGTAGGTCTACTTTCTAGTAATCTAGTAGAAATAATAAAAGTTTTCAGCAGAACTATAGGTTACCTGTGCGGTCAGGGACAAACTGAGTATTCTGTTACTTAGCAGAGCTGTGTAGCTTGAGTTCTGTAGGTACAAACAAAAGAGCACCACAAAAAACACTCAATAAAATTACCTTGCTAATAAAAGGGAGCAGGACCTGCAGCATCACTCCTATCTTGTAACCTTCTTACAACCTTTTTGCCACTCTTCTGAGATCCTCTGCACTTAAACACAGTTCTGATTAGATTTTGGCAGGGTATTTTGACCTAAAGAAGTACAAATTTTTGACCTACTTTGTCCAAGTTTTAAGGAACCCTACAGGGCAAACTCAGCATTCAGTTTACAATGAAAGATCATGGGATTTATGACCAAAATATTTATGCATTCATTTATTATCTGTTCTTTTTTAGCATTCATAAGCTATAATTATTACTGCACTCTGAACAATATCATGGACTATCCATCTTAAACTGACAGAAATTCTGTTCTAGTTCATACAAAGTTCATTAGGCATGTACAATATGGCAGAACATGCTTTCACATTACATAGATTCATCTCTGATTTACTACCCTATTGAATATGCGCCATTCTTTCAACATGTGGTGTGTACATAACAGATGGGTTTACCTAGATTGATTTCAAAGCAGTCAAGGTTATATCTTTAACAAGCTTTTTGTTTGGTTGTTTTAACTAACAATTCTCAAAATATAGTACTATAGTACTGGCTAAAAAAAGCCAGTTTATGTCTGAAATAGTATTTGGATTTATATAACATTTTTGTCAGTTAAGATTTAGAAGCTGATTTGTGTGTGTTTACTTCAGTGTTGGTACATTGATCAAGTTGTTAAACTCACCGCTTTTGCAAGCTTAGAATTTTTTTTTGCATCAAACATGATTTGTGATGGTGCATAAAACTTCCTGGTTTGGAGTGCTAAGATTTATATGTAAGTACATAGGCTAAATGTTGCACAGCCTACATCGTTTCATCTCTCCATTCCTAAATTGGATATAGGAGTATATAGAGAGGTTAATTTTACCTGAGTTAACCTTTCATGAAGCTCAAGCATTGAACTGATCTTCTCCTCTGAATTAAATAAAGAGATATATCCTAGGATATATATAACAACTTACATGTTGGTTACAGCAACCAACATGGAAATAGTATCCATTTCTTGAAATCTCATTTTTTCGTTTTTTAGTATTAAAAGTTTTTACATTTATTAGTGTTCAATAGGGAGATTATACAAATGTAAATTGAAAAACAAAGTGGCTATTATTATTCACAACAATTTTATATAAAAATGAAACTTTATTTAATATTTCCCAAAAAAATCTATGTTGAGTGCACTGAAATAATAAAATACAAGACAATTTTCAGATTTCATGATTTATTTGTGTTGCATAGACATTCACAGAGTCAATATGAAAAAAGCATATGTGCTTTTTTCTTTTTTCTTTTTTTTGCTGATGTGAGCAACTAAATTTCTCAAACAGGATAAACATTCATCCTGTACATGATAATGGGGGTCCCCATTTCAAGTGTCTTTGACATGACATCTTTGCTTGGATCAGGTGTGACTTCTTGAACTGGTTTTCTGGTGATTTTTCTATAACCGAGCAGTCTCCTTGTCCTATGTGGCAACTCCAGCATACACATGAGCATTTGTAACATAATATTTTAAACTATGTTCAAAGCATCTCCTACATAGAAAAAACTGAAGGTTCTTAGGTAGTCCTGGTTGCCCACCCCAGATATTAACCACCAGTGCACTCATGTAGTTGGCCCTTTGCAGAGTAGGAACCTGCTGGGGGAAATCTCTAGGCCTATCCTACTCACATAGGTACATCCCAGACAGACAGATGTACCACAATTTTAAAAACAATTAGTCCAGAGTTTCTCCTTTATACAGTAAAAATGTCTTAAATTTCCTAGATCTTGCAACCCCAATAAATTACAAGTGACAAATTTTCAGACTAAAAGAAATTTATTACATTCAAGCTTTACCTTAAAGATCCGGAGTTTGTTTTTTTTTGTTTTGTTTGTTTGTTTGTTTGTTTTTCTAAGAGCAAATCAAGACTATAAAGTACTATTTTAATATGATTAAAGTATGAAATGGTCCTGGAAGGTGAAGTCATCTAACTCATACAGCTTTACAGATTGGTCTTGTTGCATCTGTCTATAATAGGAGATCCACTCCCCTTGCATCTCTCATGACACTGAGTGTTAGATGGCCTGAGTATTTGCCCACTAACAGAACCTCTTTCTCTCAGTCCTGACCAAATTCAGAATATTAGGATACTAGCTTGGAAATTCAACAAATTTACATTAGACAACAAGAATGTTTCTGTTCTCTTTATTTCTTGCTTGAGGAAACTGTTCCTTGACATTCCACTACTTACTCAATTGCAGTTTGTTTCTCACTTGTAAAACAATAATGATAATTATCATAATCATAATTGTGGGAAGTTGACTGGTGGTAAAAATGTAATGGTATGGAAATTATAGGGGAAAGCATGATTACTGTACCTGAATGGAAGGCAATCAGTATAGTAGAGGATATGTATTGTGTTTAAATATCTATAGAGGCTTTGCCCCAGAGGTCCCGGTTGCCCTCGATGGGCTGCAGCTGTGATGTCCTTAATTGGGCTGCAGCTGTAACCAATGAAGATGACTGGGATAAAAGGGGGCGGGATAGCCTGTCAGGGAGAGCCTTGGAGGAGCTCTGACCTGAGAGAGAATGGTGTGCAGATGAAGGAGTCCATGCAGTGAAGATCTGCAGCCATGAGAATACACCCAAGAGGTATGGACTTTAGAAATCTAATAACAACAATATGGGACTCTAGAAATACTAGAACAACTACAATCAGCATGTCTAATCTCCCAGAGAGAATACAATCTAAGGACAAAAAGGAGGGTGGAGCAGCCTGGAGGTACCTCAGCCAGGCTCTGTTGAAACCCTTGCAAAGAAGGAAACTCAGTGGTACTTTATAGCTGATAAAATCACCAGCAATCCTTGAACCTTATCCTGTCACAATTTTACTTATAAAGAGTTTATTTTTTAGCTTACTCTGAAAACTGTTAATGTGATTTCTTCAAGGGCACTGGCCATTGCTGGCAACAGATAAAGGTGTGAAGGTCCAGGAGGGGGTCTCTCTGTTTGGCATGGGACCCTGAACAGGCAAATCACCCTCCAATCTTGTGAACTGTTCAGTGAAGGGTTCCCATAACAGGACACTGACAGACTGGTCAGGAGCAAGGGTCTTGGCTTTCCTGGGGTGCTGATATCTTCTGTTTTCACATGACACTAGGATGCTGGATATTACGTTTGAGGAATGTGAACTCTATTGAAAATGATCACTATTTCATAATTAAAGAGAGGTTCCTTACATGTACAACCATAAGTCTAGAAGGAATATAGATATGAGAATGTGGTGTCTAATTGTGTGAGTACTTCAATAACAAACAAGAGATTATATTAAAAAAATATTTCCTATATAATCAAACCATCTTTATCATAGCAGACACAGAAAGAGATGAGTGCAGCATAATAGTCACATATTAAGCAGGCTGGAATTTTTCTTATGCAAGCCATAAGTGTATTTATTTCAGACAAATGTTCATATTAGAGTTTTATAAATAACACTGCATTATTAAACCACATGCATAGTCTCCATAGGAACTGTTTCTGTTTTGGGTGTATTATAAATGTCAGTGCATTCTCCCACAGTCCCAACTGATTTCTGTGTACAGTGACCTTTTGTGTTTTTATAGACCCCTACATGCAGCAATCATTGCTGGTGGGAGTTTATGTGTTTACCTGAAGTCAACATTGCCAGAAAAACAAAAGAGAGATTTAAAAACTACTCTTTCTAAAAATGTTAACTTAGAAATGGCTAAGACAGTCAGTAAATATATCACAAATATGTATTCCTCTCTTTCTCCCCTTCCTTTCACTAGAGAACCTGAAAACTAAATGCTGACTTTGCTGAACTGATTGCAGATGTTAGCATCTCAGAATAAATGTAAGAGAGGGGTAATTAATCTATTTTCTTTATGTAATTTATCTTCCAGTCTTATTTCTAGTGTTTTGTTATTTTTAATGAGTGAGAAACATCTACACTGCTACAGCTATAATACATATTTTTTGTTTTGTTTTTGTTTATGCTGCAAAGGAATGCATAAAACATGCTAGAACACAGACAGGAAATCATGGTGGATATTATAATTAAAAAGTCTTGTTAATATGTGCAGCATTTTGTATCTAGCATTCTAATGCATAGCAATTGTGTTTCTGTTTGGAGGGCTCATTTGAGGATTGGACGTGTGACTGCAGCAATACTCCCAGAGCACAGTGGGAACAGATTTTCAGCACTGGCTCCTTATTTCCCCAGCAGTCCCTGGGGTGCAAAGAGAGGAGAAGGAAGGGGAGGGAGGATTAGTTCTCTGCCATGTTGTTCCACCTGGTTTTGCTTACACACTTTTCAGGGAGGCAATCCTAACCTCCTAAGTGGGGATTAGATGTTTCAAGGAACAAAATTTCACTTTCTCATCTACACCAACACCTACAAGTTTGGGGCTCCTGCCATTGCCCTTTGTCATGAGTAAAATGTGGGGTCAGTCAAAGGTGATGAAAACATGACAATCAAACTGTGACTGCCCAATTGGAAGAAATTCAGAATCAGTTAATTCAATATTTTTGCTAGTTGGAAACATTTCACTACAGATTGCTGATACCAGCTACAGTGCTGTTTAAGACTGTCATAACAGGTCTTGGCAGGATTCCAGTCCCATAGAACAATAGATGTAATGCTTGTGTCAGAAAACTACAAAAATTATAAGAATATTAAACCAAAATTATTATTTCCCTTCCTAAATCTGTCAGTAATCATTATAGTAACAAATTAGTCATGTTTCTTTTCTGGACAGCTATGAACATGTGAATCTTCTTTTTAAAAATCTCACTCTGAGCCATTTTATAATTGCACTAAGACCCTCCAAGGCATATGTCACCATGCCTCTGAGATGAGCATTATCTCACAGCAACACACACCTTGCCATGTATTATTTATCACAGTAAAGTGTCTTGTAATTTTCATTTTAGCAGTTATATCTGGCTTTAAGAAATAGGGACATACTTCATTTTAACTGTTTCAGTGATATAATCCTTTTCAAACCTTGTATGCAGATTTGAAGCTCTGGATACTGACAACAAAGAGTGCCATTTTCAGTAATGTTCTGCAAAAGACATTATAAAGGAAAAAATAATAACAAGTCTTATTTTCACCTGGGAATGACAACAAACATCCCCTCCTCTAGGTGATTCCCAGCAACCTTTCCACTGGCTTCGCTGTGCTGTCCCTTGGGTCTCATTTTCCTTGTGATATCACAGATGTAGCACATGATAGATAGCTGTTGCCTAGATGTAGGCCAGGATTCACTTGGAGAAAAACAGATGGGTAAGGATACCTAAGGGGCCAAATCTGTCCCATATTTGAGACCAGCCCTTTGTCCTTAAGTAATTGCAAAAGACACTCCAAGGTTCCCCTGTCTATAAATTAGGCAATGCTGGGAAATATACCTCACCATTCTATTTAACTTCTAGGCTGTTGGAAAGATTCCTAGTCTGGTGTTGGCTGGATTTTCTCTCCCAAAGGGGAGCAAGGCATATTTTGAGAGTGTGCAGGGTCTGGGGAGTGTTTGCAAAGAGCTTTTTCCCACCCCACTAGTAGTGGCATAGGTAAAGACTGTAACATGCCTATGGGTGTGAGTGAATGGTCTCAATCTGCGCTTTTTGGTTTTCTCTCATTTACTCAGTCACAAGCAAATAGTAGGAATCATATATAGGGAAACATTAATCGGTGTTTAGGATTTATGAAACAGCGATTATATTTCAAAAAGCTACATAACATATTACCAATGTTAATAGCAAAGTTCATTGGATCACCTTTGATGCTAGACAGGGCTTCCAAAGTCTCTGGGTTTAAACCAAATGAATAAATAAACAAAAAGCAACAATGCCATTCCCCTCTCACCCCCTCCCCCACACACAATTTTAGCTTCTTTGCCTGCTGTATAGTCTTGCTTTTTTAGCTTCCTTACCTGCTATATATTCTTATTTTGGGAAAAGAAATTGTACTGCATTAATTTTAATCTGCACATCATCAAGTTAAAAAATCTGAGATTATAATTTTGTTTGAATTTTTTCCTGTTTTCTTTGGCTACATTGAGAAAAAAGTGCTAAAACAAACCCACAAGAGTGGTTTATTTCTGTTACTTCTGTTTCATATAAACTTACTTCCCATGGCTAATAGGTGATGGTAACAAATTTTGAGATATCTCTGTTATAACAGTTTTGCACATTCTTCATTCTAACTAATAATTCAATATGACAGACATACTGACTAGGCATTTCCCATAGACCCTGAAAGACATGTGAAAAAAAAAATAAAATAAGGGAAAGAAGCCAAACTGAACCAAAAAAAAAGCATTCACTTTGATTAGTGATTTTAGGTGAGCACAAAGGTGAATAAAAAAACTTGATAGGGAAGTTTAATGTTTTAATCGAGGAATGAAAGAAAATGTTCCTCAAACATTTCTTCAACTAAAATCAAGTAGATCTTTTGCACTGTAGCCTAGGCATAAACTGAATTAAGACCACAATTCTTTAGGATTAGGTGTGATATTGTTTGTCAGTTTTAATGCTTTTAGATAGCCTTAATTTCACTGCCATAAAATACTCTGTATATTCAAAGATAATGGTTACATCATCTAAATAAGAAATGACCCTTTTAAGCTTAGCTCTTGTAGCTTATGAAACATTGTAAAATAAATTAAAAAAAAAAGGGGGGGGGACAGACTGTACTCCCTGAGGGATCAGTTTCCACATGAAAAAGTAACTTAATAACTGTAGCTGCTTAATTATGTCACCACTGTATAGAAAAGCTTCCTGCACAGATGACTTATAGAGAATTACTTTAGTTTCCAGTGCAGAACAGCTTCCATCTTGCATGCAATTAAACAGATTTGTTCTCAGCCACGCAACCAAAGCATGAAACCGTATTCCTCTTTCAAGCAACAGATGTTATTTCAAAGAGTTACATTAGGAAAAGCATTCTTGGAATAACTGCTGGTCTGTGATATCTTACTACTAGCCATTTAACTGCTACACAAATAGGGTTTAAAGTAGGCCCTCAGAGATACAGTCAAGGTTGATTTCAAAGCAAGAAATATCTCAGTTATCTAAATATCATAAAAGAGCTGGAAAAGAAACTGATTTAAGTAATTCATGTTTGAGAACTTCCTCATTGATACTCTTATCGTGGTGACAGAACAGTCATTATATTTTGCAGAAGAATCTAGAAACCCAATTACTTTAGGTTAATTGTTGATCCAGGAAATTTTAGCTATATATATCATGGAAAGTATCCTTTCCATCTTCAGAAGTGTTAAAAAAATTGAGTAGATGTGGCAGTTTACAATACAGTTTAGTGGAAAGGATGGTATTTGATCAAGGTTGGATTTGATGATCGTGGAGGTCATTTGCAGCCTCTATTCTATGATTCAAATAAAATAAATGTAATGTTTCATTTTAAATTTTTTATTTTATGAATAATGTAATGATAAGCTTGGTATCTGTAAAACCTCCATCATGTTTTACCAGCTCTCAGAAAGCTGCATTAAAGGATCAAACATTGGTGACACCGTTCATACTCTTAAATGTCATATCTCTTGAAGATTTAAATTCACACAATCCACATAATTTTGATTTTAAATGGCTCAGATATGTGCTATTAAATATATAGATTGTGTTGGGCTTTATCCCTTCCCTAGTTAAGCGTACTTGAATCCAATATTTCAGAAGCTTGCATGTAAGCAACCAGGAGGCTGATATTTTCTCATTAAAACATGGTGATGGAGATACCAAAATGTAAGTTTTTCCTTGCAGTTCACTCAGCTTGGGAAAACTTACATGTTGTTGTTAGAACCTCTTTTGGCAAAAATTACTCAAAGGGTCAAGATTTTTCTGAAAATAGTTTTCCTGAAGGCATTGGGAAAACTTGTTGGTTTCAAGCAGGACAGATTTGTGTGTCTGGAGCTGTAGATGAAACTTGCTATTTATGATGTTTTGCATATTAATGGTGATGTTTTAGAAAGCCAGGCTTCATTTCCAACACACTATCGTGGTCTCCCTTCTGGATTAGCTACAGCTCATTATGAAAAATTTGTGACATATAAGTAATCAGGTGAAAGGAGAGAAAGCTCATTAAGCTTCTGAACTAAAGGTCCTTAAGGAGAGACAAAACCAATTTAAGGTTTGGTAGGGTTCACATAAAACATTTCATTTCAGTTCATTAATGAAGAATACTTCAGTATGCTATGAATCAATACAAAAATTAGAATGTCATTTTTATTTATTTAGTCTGTCAATGTTATAGAGAATTAATTTTTCAATTAAAAAAATTAACAGTTTGGGTAAAGAAAAAAGAGACAAAATGCCCAAACTGCCCAGCAAGAGATAGAATGAAATTAGTTTCTATGATTTGCAGCAGGAAGTTCCCTGAAATATATCTAGGAGCCCAGTGTATGACCTTACTTTTTAGAGGTACTTTTCCATTTAAGGACCAAATTTATCTTATGAAAAGTCTAAATTATATTTTACAAATTTTGTGTGTGAGAAAAATTTCTACATTGCTAGAAGTTTTCTAGCATTTTTCCCTAGCATTTTCTAGAATATTACTTTCCACAGACAACATCTTGAGTGATACATGTAAACCAACCAGACAAAAAACCCCAGATCCCAAACCAATCCTCTCCTTCAATCAGTCTTCTTGATTTTACAAAAAGATCTTGTGTGCAGCAAGTGTTTAATTTTTTTTTTATGTCTGTATCCTGTATCTGATGGAAGAGAGAAAATGTGCTTTATTTAGATAGATATGTGAAGATTTTAAGGAATTTGAGAATGACCTCAGGAAGAATGCAAATTCTTAGTCTTAATATAATACAAGCAGTTCATATTATTATTGCTAAATGTACCCTGTAAAAGTGTTAATGTTAACTGTGTATTAAACAAATAAGGCTGCTATGTAATTAATGAAGTTGTTTAAGGCTCATTTTAATGTTGCTTTAAGGAAAAATGTTATAAAATGTTATAAAATATGTTGAAAGCAAAAAAAAAAAAATACCAAATATTGACCTCTGATTTACTGAGTTATAATTCCAATGGAAACAGGATTTCTTGATCTTAATAAAAGCTTTACGACTGAGTGGAGAATTCAAAGATGATTAAAAATAATAAGATGAGTGCACTTGAACTGATGTTTTCTCTGTGTGCTGCAGATTTTTATGGAAGTCATGATGCTGGTTATTAATGGAGAAACAATAGTGCTTTGTATAAATGAACCAAGAAACATTGTTTTATGATTTTCATTTACAGTCATTCAAAAGGCTGTATGCTATGTACAAGGTTAAATAAATTATCTCCCCTTCCATTACATATGTTTAAGCCCTGAAATTTGTGATAAAATATAATATCAGATGAAGATTTTCAGGAAATGGTGTCTTGCTATAATGCTTTCTAGAGGGTTTTCAAACACCATTCACCCAATCTAGTAGACAGATTATTGCATTTTCCTACAGATGGAAAACAAAATTCCAATTTGAGAGAAAGTATGCAGACTGAAACTACTCATTATTGACAAATGTGAAGAGCTGGGTCTCCTCCTAGGATTACACATGACATTTGTGACCTTTTTACATTTTGATGTAATGAAAGTTTGAGTTCATAACAGCGTGACTGGGGCCACTTGACAATTGTAATGTACTTTGTGAGTGAAAGGTAGTTAAGAAATATATCTGGAGAAAAAGAATTTAGTTGGCCTTTTGTGCAGTCTGAAATCACCAAAGTTTCTGCCAAGCTTTTATCTATAAAGAGGAGGGCATTCAGTCATATACTTTCTCAAAAGTAAAGTTTTTCCTCAGGGATGGTTTTTCTGATATTGTAGTTTGAGGTCTCGATAGCAGAATCTTTTGAAGAGCCCTGTGGCGTATTTTGAGGACATAATGAGGAAAAATGTTTTCCTTTTTAAGCTTGAGAGCTATGGCAGAAAAACAGTCATTTTTTTTTCAGCTCTGTACTTGTTATTGATTTATAGATAACATAATTGTCAAAGAAAGATCTTTAAAGTTATCCTTTCCACATCTCTCTTCATCATGTTTTCAGCCAAACAATCAGAACTTAATCCTTTAAGAAAATGTGCCCCCTAGTCATGGTATTTCAGAGATCAGCTTATTAAAAATTTATTTTGAACATAACTCTAGAGATCAACAGGTAAGGATGTTCCTCAGACCTCACACTCTTACTAATTTGATTTTGTAGAATCATGTATCTTGCCTACCAGCAGTACACAGCCTTTTTGTATCGCAGGTAAGCCCACATAATGGATGCTTTAGAACGTGTTTTGAAGCAAACACTAAAAAAAAATGCTTCATGGCACAGTGAAATAAAATTTGTATTTAAAATAGTTGCTCTAAAATAATGAGTCTGAATTTCAAAAAGAAAGGATTTTACTGCTATAGGAAATTATTTAGGTGATTATAAATTTTAGACAATTCTTCATTCTAAAGAGGAATTTAATAGAGCAGTGAATAAGCTAGTACATATGACAGGATTAATATCAGGAAAATAGCATGTTCTTGCATAACAGGTAAATTACTGGGGAAACTATAAGAACATACTGCACAGTTGTGTAGAAAGAGCTTGAAGAGGGTATGGAGAAATACCTCCCAATTATCTTGGGAGGCTAAAATAAGCCTGTCTTAAACAAAAATGCCTTCAGGGACTAAGATGTATTATTTCTTGTGGCAGTTTGCCTTGGTCAGTTGCCAGATGTCCATGCAGTCACTCTCACTCCTTCTCCTCAACAGGACTGGAAGGGGAAAATTAGGTGTGAAAACATCCCTCCTGGGTCAAGATAAAACCAATTTAGTAAGAAAAACATATATTGCATTACAAGGAAGGGAGAAAGAGAAATTAATTCACTATTTTCCCTTGTTCGGAGATGTCCTCCCGCTTTCTGGAATTTGGGAAGATGTGTGTGTAGCCTGGTAGGCAGCTAAGCCCCACAAAGCTCACATCACACTGTGGAATGGGGAAAAGAACTGAAAGTACAAAAGTGAGTAAACTTGTGGTTTGAGATAAACACAATCTAATAGGGAAAGAAAACCTGCCCTTGCAATCAGATCAAAATAAGGGATTCATTCATTACCTGCATGTGGCAGACAGGTGTTTTGCCATTTCCAAGAAAGCAGGGCTCCATCACATGTAACAGCTACTTGGGTGGACATGCAACATCACTCTGAAATTGAGAGAGAAACAGGCACTGAATATATTTCTAAGCATTTGTTACTTTGTTGGAAAATGGAGAAAAAACATCTGCATCCCTTGCAAATGCGAGTGAACCAGTGAATTCCAGTGTCACAGAAGAAATATTTTGTTTGGATCTACAGCTTGAATACCATCCTGTTCTTTTTTTTTTGCCACTTTCATGATGCAAAAGATCAATTTCCTCAGAAACAGAGTATCAAAGAATTATTGAGATCAAAAAGAACATCTGGAGGTCATCTTGTCCAACACTACTCTTCAAGCAGGGACACCTAGAGCCAGTTATGCAGGGTGATGTTTAAGCTGCTTTTCAATATCTCCAAGACTTCACAACCACCCTGGCAACATAAAGAAAGGCTTGGTCATGCTCATAATAAAAAATTTTCTCCTGATATTCAGAGGAAAACAAGGAAAACAGCTGTGTTTCAGAAGTGTGTTCCCATTGACTCTGGTCCTGTCACTAGTGAGCATTGCAAAGAACCTGGCTTTGCCCTCTTTGCACCCTCCCTTCAGGTATTTTATATATACATCATTATAGTGATATATGCACCCTCCTGAGCCTTCTCTTCTCCAGACTGAACAGCTCCAGCTCTTTCGGCTTTTTGTCTTACCAGGGATGCTCCTGTATCCTCATCATTTTCCTGGCCTTTCACAGGAGTCTCTGCAGTAGATCTGTGTCTCTCTTGTACTAAAGAGCCCCAGCACTGTGGGTAAGGCCTCACCAGAGTTGAACAGAAGAGAGAGATCACATCCAGCTGCCAATATTTTGTCCAAAGCATACCAGGATACCAGTCACCTTTGGAGGAAGGGCACAGTGCTGGCTCATGTTCAGTTTGGTGTTCAAAAAAGACACCCAGGTCCTTTCCTGCAACACCGCTTTTGAGATGGGGGGTCTGCAGCATATGCTGGTGTGTGGAATTGTTCCTTCCTAGGTGCAGCACTTAGCACTTTCCCTTGTTGAACTTCACAAGGTTCCTGTCAGCCCATTTGTCCAGCTTGTGGAGGTCCCTCTGGATGGCAGCACTACACTGTGTTGTGTCAACAACTCCAAATTTGGTATCAACAGTAGACTTGCTGAGGGTCCATACTCTGTCCTATCATCCAGACCACTACTCAAGACCTTGGACAGGGTTAGTCACTGTATTTACCTCTGGGGTACATCACTAGGTATTGGCCTCCAGCTAGACTTGGGCCACTGAACAAGACTCTCTGGAACCAACCACTGACACAATTTTCAACCCACTTTGCTACTTGCTCATCCAGTCTCTACTTTATCAACTTGTCTATCAAGATCTTACTGGGGGGAAATGTCAAAGGCCTTATGAAAGGCAAGGAAGACAATGTCAAATGCTCTCTCCTCACCTATCAAGCCAGTCATTTCATCATGGAATGGTATCAGCAGGCTGGGCAAGAATGACTTTCCTTTGGTAGATCCATGCTTAGCTCTTGTGTCCATTTTCTGGTATTCCTTTTAATTGATTTTTTTTTCAGGATTAGTTGTTCCATCACCATTCCAGGCACTGAGGTAAATCTGGTAGGCTCCTTCTCACCCTTCTTGAAGACAGAGTGACTTTTTCTTTCCTCCCATCTTCAGGCACTTCTAGTAACCATGATCACTGAAGGATGACCAAAGATTTCCTCACAACTACATTTTCCAGCTCCTTCAGGACTTATGGGTGCATCCTTCAAAGTCCACAGACTTATAAGCATTCAATTTGCTTAAGCAGTCCTTCATCTTATTTTCTTCTACCAAGGGTGCTCCAGGGTCTTATCCCATGGGAATCTACTAAACAGATCATTGAACATATCAAAATCTGACCCTCTGAAGCCCAGTGCTGTGATCTTGCTTTTTGCCCAACTCCTCCCTCTCAGGATCCTGAACTCCATGATCTCATGGACAAGGTAGTCAAGTATACCTTCAACTTTCACATTTCCAGCAAGCCCTTCCTTGTTTGTGAGCGTGAGAACCTCCAGAGCACTTCTCTTTTTTTGGCCCATATATCACTTGGACCAGGAAGTTTTCTCTGATGTGTTCCAAAAACCTCCTGGATGGCTTAAATCATGCTGTGCTATCCCTCCAGCAGATGTGGTGGTTCAAGTTCCCCGAAGGCATAAGGACTTGAAAACACAAATCTGCTTTTAGCTGCCTCTAGAAGCCTCAACCACTTGTTCTTCCTGAGCACAGGGCCTATGGTGCTGCAGTGTCACTCATACCCATCCTCTCTGTAATCTTTACCCACAAACGCTTGGTTTATCACCCACCCCAAGGCATAGCACTATGCATTCCAGCTGAGGAAAAAGAAATTTTACCTCCTTGGTGGTTGTTTTTCGGGTTTCTTTTTTTTTTTTTTTTTTTCCTATTTGTAGGATTTTTTGACAAATAAATTTTATTTAATTGATTAACCTAATATAAAGACATTCTTACAGTAGGAAGGACCTTGAGGCTATGCACAGACACAAATTATGAACTAAAAATGAAAGCCAAGGATACTAATTTTCGATGTGCTTGTTGTTTTCTATAAAAAGAGCTGTGGGTAGTTGGAAGTTTAGATTTCCAAGATCTATTTTCATACTGTAATCTCAAAGGCCTTTTTTTCTCCTGTGCAACTAATCTCCATGTTATTTTTTTCCTGACAAATGGTAAATACCAAACTATATATTTCTCCTTTGTTGGAAAAATGGTACATATTTTTCATGTAGACATAATTCTCCACATTTACGACAGTAGCAAACTCACAATGCATTTTAATAGAGAAAATAAAGGATTTTGAAAAATTTGGCATAATTTCACCACACAAGAATCACAGTTTCTCTTCCATATAAAATAAGAATAGTTTCACTAGTTTTAAAAGTTTCCTCATCCTTTTTTGAAAAAAGAAAAAAATGTATTATTTAATTTCAATTAAATGAATGACTCAATAGTTGCAATGCTGAGAAAGACCTGAATTATTTCTCCAATCTCAAAGGTTTCTAATTTAAATACTGGTCAAACCATCTATGAAGTTATTTTGAGTATTTTTACTGCAGTTATAAAATGTACATAACTCATCTCAAAATTCTGACACGCAAGTGTCACAGCTGCGTAATTATTCAACTTTTTTTTTGCACATATTTGCAGTCTATAAATGCCTTTATTATGTCAGAAAATGTGTATTGATAGAACAAAACCAATGCTGCAATACCAGTACAAACCCTCAGAAAACGATATTAAAATAAGCTCAGTAGTCCTTAAGACAATCAGGTTAAAATGATATTGCTAAATTTATGTACAAAGGGACTTGTTTCAGAAATTAATGCAGCAACGTCATTTTGCATGATAGCAATGTGATTAATTTTAATATTGATCATATATTTTCCAAATGCAGAAACTGAAAGTTTCATAGATAACAAGTGTATTACAGAAAATTAGAATCTTAAGATGGTGGAGTTAATTGATATATGGTTGTATAATCTGAATTTTTTAAAGTGGGATATGGCATTTGAGACAATTTGGTTTGGTTGATTTTTTGTATTATTGAGTTTTTTTGTATTTGTGCAAGAAAGGAAAATTAATTTAGTGAGTTTATCAGGGCTTCTTGTTTTACATAGCATAGACAAGAGTTTGCATAGACAGAAAAATTTAAAAATCCATAAAGATACAATGGTTGTTAATAGACCAAAGCTTTCTAAGTACTACTGTATTTACCACTTATGACAGAACATAAAGAAGCCCTTTTCATCTTGCCTGCCTTAGAATCATCAGTTCTAACAACAGAGTTATGCAATAAAGCAGAGAATGCAATAAAAACTCATTGTAGGAATCTCATACCATTCTAGAAGTGCCAATGGAAAGTACAATTCAAAGGCAACACAGGCAACAATCTTTGAATGGCCATGCTTCAGAGCTGAGGGTTCAGCTCCTCATTAGTAAGTTTATGCAACTAAATTATTTATCATATTTTCACTCACTTCAAGTATTAGAATGTGGAAGATTAAGGTAAAATTTTTTTGGGGTGTAAAGTTGTAAATTTGACCCTATTTTTAGTTTAAGAAATGAAATGAAGCTAAACATTTTCAAGCATTCATCCCTGCCATACACATGTGGCTGCATTCAATTACTGCTGACTGATAGTGCTCATAATTTAAATTTTTCTATAATTATAACACCAGCTCTGATTAAATAGATATAAACCTGAATCACTATACAGGTGAACTCATCTCTAGTTTTCTGATTGTATCTTCACAATAAACATTGTAATATGAAAATTTATAAAATTTTCACATTTCACATTTCTAAAAACTTAATCTCTTTTTCTTCAGATCATCTTGTTGTGTTGCATTCAGTAAAAATGAAAATACCCCGCTTGATATTTTTGCTTTAGTATTTTCTATTAGTTACTTAATATGGACTAGGTTTTTGAGAGACCAACTATTATTTATATATAGAATACATTATTGATTTTCATTATAATATATTCTTTGTTTTGTTCTGGTGTTTATGTGATCATATATAATGAGTAATTGTGTGATAAGCTGATTTAGCAATGCTGATTTTCTGAAATGAATAATTTCTTGTATTTCATTGGTTTTGTACTTTTTGAAATAAAATTATTTTGAGTAAAACAAAATCAGTAGTAACTAAATGTAAGAGAGGATCTCTGTTTCTTAAGATATCAATAATTATGAAGAATTTAAAAGCAATTCAGGACTCTAATATGTTTAAAAGATCTCCATGATAAAAAGAAAAACCAAAATAAGATGATACAGAATAGCACATATCATTTTATCAACATTTTATCCATACGTAAATCATTGGTAGACCAAGGTGATTGTAAATGATTTTGATATGCTAAACTGATGATTTTGTGATAGCACAAGCATCAGATACAATTTGATATCTATTATTATCTAGAATGATAGTTATAGGTACAATAACTCTTTTGCACATTTCTGCCCTGTGTAATTGTCATAAAATCATGAATTTTCAAAGTTTTTCAGCAAATTCAGTGAAAAAGGGGATTTTGTGGTTGTAGCCCTGTGGTCAAGTTCATAGCTCCTCTTCTTATATTTTTTTTCATAGGCCCTACTGATGATTTCAGAATTGATAAAATCTTACTGGAGAAGTATAGGAAATAGAGCCTGAAGTCCAGAATCATCTTCTGGGACTGTGTAAAAGAGCAATCCTCTGCTACGTGTAGGCTATTAAGGGAAAAAAAATCTTTGTCTTATTTTCTCCTTGTTGACACAGCCCAGAAGTGATTTACCTCAGAAAGAATATTTATTTATATATATTTTTTGCAAGAGTTTACAATGATATTTATAAGCAGTGATCAGTCATTGTAGCAAGTCTGTAATATAGGCCCTAAATTGAAAGTAGGAGTAAGACAGTAGGAAAATATCTGTTAAAATGACCCTTGAAGAGGGCAAGCACTATTTTTGCCAGGTGTGTTTGGTAAATCCCATGCCAGAACATTTAATTTCTCTTCATCACTAGAGTCTTCAAACTGCTTTGTCACTTTCATTTTCACACTTTTTAATTGCTTTTGTCCTGAAATTTGTCCTTTCAACCTTCTCCAGTCCCTTCGTGTGTGCTTTTGGTCTGTGTCAAACTTGGTTTAAAACCTGAGACTTACAAAAGTGAAAATCATAAAAGACAAGCTTTGGCAACAACCTCTGGGACAGATTCTCTTTAAATAGGCTGTAGAGACTTTTTTAGATGTCATAAGTTTGAAAAGAAAGTGCACTACTCCTAAAATTATGGCTAGTAGGTAGAGCAAATGAATTTTTCTTAATATATAAAGGCACTTCAGAGTGAAAGCAAAGACAAAGAGACAGGCTATTGAGCTAAATGATCTGCATGAGTAGGCAAAGGAACACTAAAATATTATCCAACAGATACTAGAAATTATAGAAGCCAGCATTAGTTTAAAAGGTTGAAAACACCAATGTTTCCAATCTTTTTATCACCATGTCCTTCATTTAAGAAATTATTCCTTAAATTATTTTAAATAATTTTCTCCTTCACTTGTTTATACTGTTTCCACTTTCTCTATTGTTTCCACTATGGTACAGACATAAAAGATGGCACAGCTACTAATGTCTAATTGTGTTTGACATGGAACCCACATCTTACAATAATTGTTCATTGCTTTTCTTACCCACCATCACCTTACTAATTCCACACTTCAGAATCTTTCAAAGACTAAGTATGCTTTATACCCAAAAGTCCCACTGCTGCAGTTGATATGAACTGCAGTTTGTCTCAAATACTTTTTATCTCAAACTTCTGCATGGTACCTCAAATAGCACTCCCATGAGTAGAATCAGTGTATATAGATGAGTAGAGTTAAAGGGACTGACATTTTTGCCCCAATGTTTTCCATCCAAATGATTTCTCTTGAAGAGATTACTCAGTCTGCTGGAGGGAGGAATTATCAGAGATCACACACTGATGTCCTCCACAGAATTTCTGTAATGTATGAACCAAAAAATAAGGCATGGAAGAAAATGAGATTTACAGTTTACAGCTTGGGGTCACCAAGCATATGGGTACAAATCTTCACAGTAAAAGTTTTATATGAAGGAGTACTGATATTACAGGCTAAAGAAAAAAGCTAAAGCAGAATCAACTGCTCTAGAACTGTCTTCCTAAGCATCCTATGAGGACGTTATCTATGTAGCAAAATGGAAAGTTAGCTAGTAGTTTTGCTTTTGTGTTCCCAGCTATTTACACAAAGGCTGTTTGGTTTGCTTTTTAGAAAAACGTTCCCTGCAGAGTATCAGTGAAAAACATATGTTCAATAAAAGATGTTTTTACAAGAAATCTGTACTTTTTCACTTAGAAGTTGTAACTAAGGAAATAAAAAAAAAAAGCCTTTCAAAGTTATTCCATGAACAAATATAAACATGCAATGCCTTCTTTTGAGGAAAGTCTGCAATGATCATTGTCATCCTTATAAATAAACACGTTTATTAAAATTTATTGTAACCAGTCAAGAAGAATATCAAAGTGCAATATTACATTCATTAGCCAGATTTACCGAACTGGCAATGGTGAGTTTAAGGACAGCCTCGTATCATCATTTTTTCATAATCAACTCTACATAAATTGGTGTGTTTAAGCCTCACACACATTCCTCTGGGATGCATTTCACTTGCTGGATTCTCAAGGCATGTGGGCAAGAAGAGGCTGGCATTTCTCTTTCTGTCTGTGTGAATGGATGCATAGATCTGGTTGTCATTACATTAGGAAATTAATGAAACATTATAAATAATAAATCTAATAAATAATCTATAAATAATAAATCTAATTCAGTACCAACATGGGCTACGAATCAAGATTAAATTTGAAATTTTTTCCTGGAAAACCATTCTCTATCACCAAGCCCTCCAGTATAGGACTCTGTATCTCTGCTTCTGATGATACTTTAATGACAACTAATCCCACCTGAACCTTCTACAACCTAGTGATTTTTATATTTGTGGTGTATTTTCAGAGGCAATTCCCTGCTAATATAACTAACCTTAAAAATATTTCCCCTCTTTCCATGACTTTTAATTTGGAAGTTTCACAGTCAATTTATATGGCAGTGACTTATTGTTCAGCTGCTGAAATTCAGTAATTTAATTAATTTACATAATTAATTTGGGCTATACCAAGATCATCATACCTGTCATCATTCTTCAATTTTTTTCAATGTATAAAATGTATAATAAAGGCTTTACATAGCATATTACTGCATAGTAGGACATTAATCAAATGAGATAATATACAAGATAAAGGGTAAAAAAGTAAAGAAACTGTGAATTAGCAAAAAATATTTTCACAAAATATTTTTTAAAATTTTGTTTCTTTCTCTCTTGTAGTATCACTGAGGAACATTAAAGGTGATAAAGATAGAAAAGCATTTGTTTCCGGATAATCATATATAGGTAGCCAGAGACTGGTATTTTGCAAAGAACTTTTGCTGTCAAGTGTCTTTTGGCTCAGTGACTGAAAGTAAATTATACACATCTTCTATACTTTGGGAACCCTTCTGTAACTTTTTTACTCTTTCAGAAAAGACACAGACAAGTACAGAAGGCTGAGACCCTCAAATCCAGTTGACAGATGCTATTTTCAGCAGCAGCAGAGCTTGCCTTTACTTTCAGCTCTGATCTGAACAAAACACTGTTTTTGTCATTCACTTCCTTGGGAAATATTAAGTTAATGATTATTCTTCTGGCCTGTTTTATTTCTCACAAAGATGATAGTTGAGACCAAGAGATTTTACAGCTCGTGCATTTCTAGAAGGAGTGGAGGAAAAGGAGGCTTTGTGGGTTGCATTTTCAGTAATAATACTACCATTTACATATTGGATTGTAAGTGCAAAACCTCTGTTATGATACTGCTGCAGTTAATGGTGATCTAGAATTCTCCTTTTTTTCTTTAATTCCCTCTCTTTATTTTTAAGCTGACACAATATTACTAGTCTAGTTATAACATATCCTGCTATGATTTTTGAGTTTGAAAAATAATTGAGCACTAAAAGCAGCAGGGTACAAATTTATCATTAAGCAATGTACTGAAACATTTTCTTGGATCTCCTGGCAATACATCTCCTGGCATTAACATGACTGTGAGTTACCTATGTGATCTCTTTTTCCAATCTCTGTTCACTCTTTAGTATCTCTAATGCAGTTGGACTTTTAGTAAGCTGCACAATATCAAACTATCATTGCGATAAAAGTCATCGTCCTATGAATAATTATTAACTTATGCCTAAATTGTCTGTTTAAAAAATTTCAGGAAAACAGGAACTGCTTTTAACTTTAAAGACAAAGGTAGGGTTTTCATATGTTTTCTAATGAGTGTTTTGCCCTATCTGGGTGTACCATTTTTCTGAATGAAGTGGTGAAATTCTTTTGCACTTTCCTCACCAACAGTACCATCTCTGAAGGGACATAACAACAGTGTTTCAGTTTTCTGAAAGCAAAACTAAAGTGGGGGGAAAGCAGTCTCTCAGCATAAGTTTTTTTAAAGAAGTAGTCTGCTTTGCCTGCTTTGCATCACATTTCCAGTTCTTCCTTTTGCAGGTAATAAAACCTCAAAAAGTGCTCTTAAAAGAAATTGCATCCAACTAAAAAAACTATAACTCCTACAAGTTAGAGAATGTTAGGGAAAGATACTTCTGAAGAATAAAAATTGTGGTTTTAAAGTGGGATTCAATTTTTAGTTACAAAAAGATCCCCAGGATTCTACTCCAATAGGAGCAAGTCTAAATCTTCCTAACTTGCATGCATGCTTCTGCATTCACAAAACTATTTACTACCCTTTATTGATGATGTTGGTTGGTGGGGAGGAGGGGAAAGAGAGAGACAATATGTTCAAAACATGTGCTCCAGGAAACTAATTTTACACTCACATAATCATAGAGTGCTTTGGGTTGGGACCTTAAAGAGCATCTAGTTCCAACATCCCAGCCAAAGGCAGGGACACCTTCCACTACAGCAGGTTGCTCAGTGTCCTACAAAATTTGTCCCTGTGGTCTACAAGGAGCCTTCTCTTCTCCAGGTCTGAACAGCTCCAGTTGTCTCAGCCTGTCTTCAAAGGAGAAGTGCTCCAGCACTCTAATAATTTTGGTGGCCTCTCTCTGGGACCCCTCCAACAAGTCCACATCTAACTTGTGTTGAGGACCCCAGACCCGGATGCAGTTCTCTAGTTGGACTCTCATGAGAGCAGAGTGAGGGGCAGAATCACCTCCCTTGACCTGCTGCCCAAGCTGCTTTTAATCAGGCCCAGGATGCAGATGGCTTTCTGGGCTGCAAGCACAAATGTCTGGCTTATATCCAGCTTTACATCCATGAGAAATCAAAGTCTCAAACCCTTCTCGTCAGGACTCAATGAGTTTTTGTCTCAGTTTTTACTCATGTCGGGCACCTCATGATAAGTACCTTGTACTTGCTGAACTTCATGATGTCCATTTCTCAAGCTTGTCCAGGTGGCCCTGGACAGTATCCCATCCTTTTATTGTGCCAACTGCACTGCTCAGCTTGGTGCCATCTGCCAACTTGCTGAGGGTGCACTTGACCCCACTGTCTGTTTCACTGATGAAGATATTGAAAAGTACCAGTCCCAAGATATAGCCCTGAATGACGCCACTTATCACCAGCCTTCACCTGGATATGAAACCATTGACCAAAACACTCTGGCTGTGTCCATCCAGACAATTCCTTATCCACTGCATAGTCCACCCTTCAAATTCAAGCTTCTCCAACTTGCAGATAAGGATGTCAAATGGGATCACTCAAAAGGCTTACAAAATCTAGGTAGATGACACCAAGTGATCTTTCCTTGTTGACTGTTGCTGGCACCGTATCATAGAAAGCTACCAAATTGGTCAGGAATGATTTTCCACTTGTGAAGTCATGCTGGCTGTCTTGGGTCACCTCCTTTTCTCGGATAGGTCTTAACATTGTTTCCATGAGGATCTGCTCCATTATCTTCCCAGGCACAGAATTGAGGTTTATCAGTCTGTAGCTCCCTGGGTCTTTCTTTTTTCTCCTTTTTAAAAATGGGACTGAAGTTTCCCTTTTTTCAGGGAACAGGACTTTGTAAGATGGCCATGATTTTTCAAATTTGTTGGAGATTGGCTTGGTATAGGACCCTGAAATGCATCTCGTCAGATCTTGTAGACCTGTGGCTAGTCTAGGACTAAGACTCACAAATGAAACAAGTTCATATGTGCAATCTAAAAATCAAAAAATTATACCAGGTCAAGAAAAAGTGGAGAAGCCTAGCCCAAAGGCCATTTTCAGGGCAGGAAGATAAGGTTCATCATAAGATTAAAGATTTATCACATATCTGGGAATGATAGTTGAACTGAATACAGATAGGAGGATTAAACATATTTTGCATGCAAAACCTGTAAAATCTAGCTGTTATTGCAAAGATAATTAATAACTTGGAAGGAGAGATGGAAATGTCTCAGCTTTATCATAGACAGAATATTTGGAATACCAATGTCCTAAAATCATAAAGAATTCTCATGTACTTTTGAGAGCGGACACTGATAGACAGGAACTTGAAAGTTACTTAATTCTGACCATGAATTAAAAATTCTCTGGTTTAAACTTATCTTTGTACACAAGAAATCGTTAGTGGGTTATCTGGAATGTATTTGATTTGCTCCTCACAGTGACACATTTATTAGAGGACAGTTACTGAGCTTGAACCAGTTATTCTGGTTCATTCACAGTGAATACAGGAAATGTATTTCTGTTGTATCGATGTCTTCTAAAGGTGCTGACAAGGACATTATTTTACTGAGTAGAGAAATCACAAAGGATGCAAGCTAAAAAAAATTACAAAAAGTTAAAAGAATAGCCAGTCACAGCTGCTATTCTATTCAAAGTAACATGAAAAAGCCCTTCAGCACTTCAGAATTGCATGATTTAAAAAGAATGCATGAATATATAAATATCATCCTTAGTCTTCTTTTGTTAATCATGTTTCCCTTAAATTCCAAAGGTATATTAAATGAGTTCTGTCTACATAGAATGAGCCTTGTTCTCATTTACTCTACTGTGTTCTTCTTACTTCTCACACAATGAAAATGAGTACCTTTGAGAAGATGCAAATTACCCCATGCTTTCCCTCATGATTCATGGATTAGGTTACAGGCTTGTCTTTCATTTGGTTTGCATGTTGTGTGCTCATTTACAGCAGTGTGCAATGAGAGTAAGTAAATTTGTCTGTTAACAATGTACACTCAAATCAGAGAAACAGAATTTCAACAGAATACTAAGAGTCTGAGAAATGTAATGAGCATTTAATTTACCTGGCAATAATCAGAAATGGAAACAAAATATTAGCTGATGATATATAGACATTAAATCAATTGGGAAAGTTAATTCCTAAAACAAGAAAAATACAATTACTTATAGTTTACATTCTATGTATTTATATGATTTATGTAAGACTTTATCAGATACTGCTCCCTGACAAACTTGACAGTAATTTTCTCACTGGCTCTGAATATTCATCACAAAAAGAACCAGTTTCCAAGCTGACAGACTATCTCACAGGTTCATTTATGCTCTTTTCAAATTTATTCACACTGGCCAGTAGTTCATTCTATGGCTTGTAAAAATGTTCTTTGTGAGAGCTGCTCAAGAGAGGTCAACAAAGTCTAGATCCCTGATTCTTCTGTGTTCTAATGAAAACTGCTTAATTGCATCATTATGTAAGCAGTGCAATGAAGAGAAGAGAAATTATAACATACAATGTATCTTTTGGGGGTACATGTTTGACCATCACTGTTTTAAGTTTTCTGGCAATTTGCCAGAGTGGCTCATAAATTAACAAGACAAAAGACAAAGTTAAGGATAGATACTGTCCAGCTTTGTAAATTGCATAATCTTGGCTCAGTCCCTAGAAATTTATTTCTTTCCTCTGAATACTAGGGAATGCCTTAGGGCAACATATATCTCTATGAAACTGGGTGGGTGTGAAAGGACTCCTGAGGGCTCTAGTAACCATTATGCAGCATAATTTCTGCAATACTTTTTAATGTGTTAAATTTGATAGTCTGCATTTTGTTCTTGCAGAGGAATTTTCCCTCCACACACATATTCTCTCCATTTAAATTGTCTTCAAATCAGTGTGTTTCTTTGAAGCCAGTTTGCTTTAGGCATTATTTATCTCAGAGCAGGCGATGGAGGTGGATCAATAGAGCTTTCTCATTGGTCTCCACCTTTCAGAAAAGCATACTGGATTGCTGCTCAAAAATGAGAAAAGGAAGGGTGAATACATTATTCCCTTAGAAGTTCACCTTATTTTCTCAATGCTAATTTGCAAATGATTGGAACACATGATGCAAAAGTAAATTCTCAATTTTGAGATTTACAAGGCATTTAGCTGTGTGCAAAGCCAGAAAGAATAGTCTCCATTACTTTTGTTCTTACAAGGATGCCTATAATTTTTTATTCAATTAATTATTGGTTTTCTTGGAAAATTCTAATTCCCTTCTTTATTAGAAAATTCTAAAGATTTAATTGGGATGACTATACAGAAGTAGTAAAGCAAAACTCTGAGTCTTTTTTTTCCTTTCTTCTTGAAAAAAGCTTAAGGCCCACACTTAATTTCCTGATTTGAGTGATAGAACTGAGTCATTAATGAACAAGCATAAATATAGACAGAGGTACCAGAGATAAATTTGAAGATTATCCAGTTGATAATAGTGGATTAATTCTCAAAATTGGCGCAGTGCAACAAGAACCTTATATCTTCAATTTACTCCTAGCAAGAGCATTTCTTCTTCATCAGCAACAATATAAAGCATGAACTATCTCTGTGTATCAATGAGAAGGATTCAAAAGTTATCTCAGAAACCTCAAGTTTTACTTCTGTGACGAGGGGGAAAAATGTTACCTATCTTTGTTAACTTTCTTTTTAACTTGAATAAACCTTAGAAAAAAGACTTTATTTACAATGGAAGAATCCATGCTTTAGAGGGTCTGATCTTCTACACAGTTTACGTTTCTTCTTGTGACAGCACGAACAATAATACATTACAAATGTTTCTGTATTGTTACAACTAAATATATGTTCGTGTATTTAAGTTAGGAGATTAGACATGGTTCTTTTGGGAGTGTTTAGAAGACTGATAAACCAGGCTGCCTTTAAACATTAACAACCTTTAATAGATCCATTCATTCATTACCAACAGACTTCTTGCTAATGGTTTTCTCCTACACATTAATAACCATTACCACTATGAACTCACAGAAGTTAACGTCTGAAGTTAGTGGTGAGCACACTGTGTCCTGGAGGTGATGCTGCGTAGTTCACAATGAGTGCCATGCTGCTTGGTGATACTGAGCTACCACAGTCGTGGTGACCAGCCTGGACAGCTCTTTGGTGAGACAAATCAGAGAGGAGACTCCTGTCTTCTCCATCCTTCCTCTTCACTGTTGGTGTTTTAGCCTTCTTGCTTCCCCTTTTCTCTCCAAACAGGACTTATATTGCTTTGGATTTTCCCATTCATCCTTCTGGAGTATTTGGCAGGAGGTCCTGCCTATTGGCAGTCTCTTCTGCTTGTCTTTTACTTTATTTTGCAGATTTTTGGTGTACTCTCCCTTGAGCTTCACCAAAGCTTCTTAGCCCCATTGGTGGTCACAACAATCCCATGTTTACATAAACTGCGTATGCCTGGTGTCTGGCTGTGCTATCACAGCACTACAAAACACATGCTGCTGGTAACACTATTTTAGTACACTTATATTTGTGAATTGTGAGTGCATCCTGATTAAAACACATAGGTTTTATAGGTCTTACAGTCAGGTCTCTACTTCAAATACTACCAAGGAATTTCAGATTACCAGGTGCTTTATGTCCTTGAAGCACCCTTAACTTGCATGGTGCATTACATTGCTATGAAATTGCAAAGATTTTGTGAAATATGTCAGTGAGAAAATGTGTATCTCAGTTTGTAAACATTCAGCTCGCCAATAATTGCTAATTATAGAACACAGTGGAAATCAGAGTTAATTTATTGCCCGGAGTACTTCCTAGAGAGGCACCATGATATATCCGACTATCCAAACATCATGTTCATTGGCATTTTGATGAAATTATGCAGCAATTACTCTATAAGCACAGAAAGGATAATCAGATTTAAAATATAATCTTGAATAGTTAATATGATTCAAAAATGGCCTACAGACATTTAAAACAAAAAAGGAAAGGATGATGTTGTATATTGCTGCAAGTGTTAAAAAGGATTGAGATGTGATTTATTTTTACACTGACATAATTAAATGTGAAATGTAGAGATTAAATAAAACAACCCAAGTATATTAGCATCTGCTTTTACTATTAATTTGTCACTTCTACATTTATTTTATCATTTAGGCTTCATCTTAATTTCTGATTTTCAGGAATGTTATGTCTGTGATAAAAGATCTTTAAACATGTGGTATTCTTTAATTAACTTACAACCACAGTGAAAAAGAGAAAAGAACTATGCATATTTTACAAGAGATACCCGTTGTGGGTTTTTGTCTGAAGAAGGTTTTTTTGTGAAGATATGAAAAATGTGGTTGATTTTCTACTGTACTTTGCATTTGAAACTGACTTTCATATTTGATCAGTTGTGTGTATTTTAATTGATTTCTATTAAATGTGATTCTCTGTTAATTTCTCACATTTTTCTTCATCTTCCTTCAGTATTCTTTCTTCAGTTCATCTTTCTTTAGTATTTCCTAGAAGAAGGAGTAAAAATATACACACCCTTAAAAAAAGGAAATTAGATGCATTATTACACCTCTTTACTTCATCCAGCTAATTAACAAGACTGCCATTGGCATGAGAATGTAAGTTCTACCAGAATTTCTCACAAAATTTCAAGATTAAAAAAAATTAATATTTCATATAAAACATGCATATGTAGAGTTCTTAATCTAGACAAGAGAAACAGGAAGTACTATATATTTCATACGATGATAAGAAGGAAATTAAAAAAATGTAGTTTTGTCTGTTTTCTCAATTAATTTGTTTATTTTACAATAGCTAGAATTCAGCAAAAAATTATTTCTTTGTTTTCTTATATTATTACTATAGACTTTCCTGGACATGCTCTAAAGCACTAAAGTAATGTCTGTCACAACTGAAGAATCACACTGTTTTAAAATACTTCAATTAAAAAGCCAAAAATAATCATTGGTATTTCTTTAAATGGCATGCACTTTAGACTAACAGTGATTCATTAAAATTTGAGATGCTTCTGTGCTCTAAAATAAACTCAATCCCCTGTATATATATATTTAAATCCCTGATGAAGCATGAAGAGTTTAAAGGTAGAGAAAACATGGGAGCTGAAAGTATCTCTCTACACAGTAAAGAATCTGTTCTGTTGGAAAGGAAGAGCTTCAGGTTCAAAGACCTTCACATCAGCAACTTTCATGAAACATTAAATTCAGTTCAAATATATATTTCAGAGAAGAAGAAAAAATACATTTACAGAACAAACTGCAATGAAATTTTGTTAAACATAATTGAGGATGGTTTGCATAGGAATGCAAAAGAAATGGTACATGGGTTCAAATATTGGAATTTATATTAGGTAGATACTTCTAACTAAAACATTTCCTAAGTGCTGAAAGTAAGCCAGGAAAGCTGTTTATACAAGAAAGTTGAGACTTGTGGTAGGTACCTTGGATGTTACCCTGAAATGGTACTTCTATTAAGGAGCATCGCAACACTAAGATGCACAAATTGCCACCTGCTGTGACATCGTTACAGCAAGTACAGGGGCAGTAATTATGGGAATTATGGAAAATAAATGTGGAAGCCCCGCTGTTTCCAAACACCTGCTGATAGGTAGAATGCCTGCTCATATTTTCCTTTAAACATGATTTTTGCTTTTGTCTGAATCTTTAGAAGTAAGCAAACATTGTTGTGTATTGCTGGAGTCCTGCTGAAGTGGCAGGCCAGATCAGGAGTTGTGGGGCCACACACGCTCTGATCCTTACCATGAGTTTGAATTAACCACAGCTTTGAGGACAAGCACACAATGAAGTGCTATCCAGGCAGTGTTATTTCCCAGTGAAACACCAGTGAAACTTACCAAGATGTGAATTAATGAAGTTTCATACAAATAGTTAAATTTGAGCTGATAGAATAAGATTTCTAGTTTGTGATGTATTTTAAGTGATACCTATGGTAATCTTTCAGAGCAGAGGTCTAAAACAAGACAACTGGAAAGTAGCAACATCCACTGCTCATTTTTTATGTTTTTTCCAGTTATATATACTTATATATACTTAAGATGAACTTATGGATTCAGTTTCTTATTCAATTCACACAACTCTGGTGAAGGGTGCTCAGTGTTTCACAAGGTTTGAGGTTTTCCCGTTACATTAGAATGAGAATATATAGGCACAGGAATCTGGTAATCGTGTAGCTCAGTCAAATGGCAGAGCTTTTTGGGGAGAGACAAAAATAGATTAGGTTGCTGCATTTTTTTTAAAATCAAAATATATCACATCTAGTAATTTCTGGTATTTCTAAATGAAAGTGACATTATGCATTAAGCAATGCACTTTAATTACTTAATGGTAGCAAGAAAATTAAAAAGTTGTGGGAAAATTGGTTTAAATACAAAATACAAATTAAGTATGTTATAATTAGAAATATTGGGTTTGCATGACAAGGTTTTGGTAGTGGAAGGATTACAGGGATTTTTCTGTGAGACACTCACAGAAGCTTCCCTCATATCTGACAGGGCCCATGCCAGTGAGCTCCAAGATGGACCTACTGCTGGCCAAGGCAGTGGCAATGCCTCTGGGATTACATATATAAAACTGGGGAAAAACAGAAAACTGCACAATTCTAGCCAGAGAGACCAGCGAAAGCAACAACCCGTCAGACACCAAGGTCACTGGAGAAGGAGGAGGACGTGGGGCTCCAGACGCTTGGAGCTGGGATTCTCCTGAAGCCTGTGGTACAGAACACGGTGAAGAACCTGGGTCCCTGCAGCCCATGGGGGTCCATGGTGGAGCAAAAATCTCGAAGTGCAAGGAGAACCCCACACCAGAGCAGGTGGATGCCTGAAGGAGGCAGTGGCCCCAAAGGAAGCCCGTGCTGGTACATACAGTCTGTTTCTGAAGACTGCACCCTGTGGGAGGGATCTATGCTGGAGCAGTTCGTGAAGAGGGGCAGCTTCTGGGGAGGACTCACACAGAAGTTTTAGGGGACTGTCTCCTGTGGAAGGAGCCCCATACTGGAGCAGTGGAGGAGAGTGAGGAGTTGTCACACTGAGGAAGAAGCCATGAACAGAGATGTGTTATGGACTTGACAGCCCCCACTTCCCATTCATCTATGCCATTAGGGAGAAAGAGGTAGAAAATTTGACATGAAATTAAGACTCAGAAGGAGAGAGGAGTAAGAAGCTTTTTAAGATTTTTTTATATTTTCTCATTATCCTACTCTGACTTGTTTAGGAATAAATTACACTTAGCTTCCCCACATCAAGTCTGTTTTGTCCATGACAGTAACTGGTGTGTGACTTCTCTCTGTCTTTAACTTGTCACATGAGCCTTTTATTGTATTTTTTCCCCTGTCCAGCTTTTGAAGAGAGTGATAGAGTGGCTTTGGTGGACACTGGGCATCCAGCCAGGGTCATCCCACCACATCAGAATAGCAACATTTCTCCCTTAATGACTATTTCTTATATAAGAGATAGTTGTCTTTGTAGCTACTAGAAAGATTTTAATTTTGGATATAAATTATTAGCTTTTTAATGTCATTAAAGTATCATTGCAAATTCAAATTAAATAAAATTAATCATTATTACTTGTGGAACTGTTGTTAAAAAAACAGAAGCAGTAGGAAAAATGGCATAAGAAATCAATTAAAATATTAATTTTAGAATTTGTGAAATTAGTCAGGAAAAGAAAAGAAAAGAATCTCTTGTATATTTTTTAAATATCAGGTTTTGCTTCATATTATCTATTCGGCTTTTGTGTGTCCTACATCAATACTGGTTTTTTTCTGCCACTAGATACTCTTTCTCATCTGTTGACATTTTGACTATACCCCCTCTGACACAGGAAAGCATACTATTTTCTATTTCTGGAAATGCTAAGTTCTGTCATATCCCTGTCTCCTTCTTTCTGGGCATACTTATTATGAATTAACTATTGCATCAACTTCGCCTCTCGCTTTTTTTGGTCTTGAAGGCTTAATTGATGTTTACAGTCACTCTTTAAGGTGTAGCATAGATATTAGATGTAAAATATGTCTTAGAGGAGAGTCTTTAAAATCCACTCCTTACTCTGAGTTGCAAAGCTCTTGTACTCACACATGCCCTTGAGATTTACTTTTTTTGCTATGCATTTCACTCAAGAAATCATGTAACTGACAAATATTAAAACATAGTAGCAGCTAATGCTCAAGGTCAAACAATGTCAAGACTGGAAGACATAACTTCAACCAACTTCAAATTTTTCTGTGTCTTTGAAGTTTTCAGTCATGAAAACAGAAGGAAAAAATGCAGGTCTAATCAATTTTATTGCAAAATTTTATCTTCTGAAAATTTTTTCTCTTTCAGTTCAACTGAATGCAATAAGCAACTATCTTGATGATGCTACCATTCATTCCCATAGGCCTGACTCCCACCAGTGCAGAGTTTCATAAAATTACATAAACATCTGACTAAGTAAGCGGTCTTGTTTACCATTTAAATGCCAGCCTATTGTTAGAAATATTGTTTTTGTGGGAACTTCCAAGAAGGAAAATTCCATAAAGAGAAGATAAAGCTGTATTTGTAAGGATGCAGTATCTTAAGTTGCTGCTTACTTCAAATATGATGGACAAGTGTTTCTTGGAATGCATTTCCTGAATGTATAGGCATATTGTATTAGGAAATTTTAAAATAAGTAGAAATAAAATCTCATTAAGAGTGAATTTTAAAAAGTACACAAAAGGAATCAACAAAACAGAAAGCAATTCAAGTACTTTTCAATACCTCAAAAATTTCTGGCTCTAATGACAGAGAAATAAGTGTGTTATCTTTTGCTCTCAGATGGATAATCTTTCATGTTGGTTTCTTCTCTTCCTTCCTACTTAGTTGACAGGTCTATAATTGCCCAATATGCCCTTTTAGAAATAAACTTTCAACTTCCTACAGACCATTAAGCTTTTGATTTGTCCCTGATGACATGTCCTTATTTATCTTCTCCCCAGCTTTTTGTGCAGAGTCTCAACTCTCCTGTAATGACTATGGTAGTATCAACTCATTATCTGCTTGTTTTGCCCATTCTTTGCTCATTATATTGTTTCTGTTTCCCCATAAATGTCCTTGGAATATTAGTTCTGTGTTTTCCCAGCAGAACATTTTTATGTGTGCAGCTGGTGAGCCTCCTTCAGAAAACCTCAAACTTCCTCTCTGTTGCTGCACTACTCCAACAGTTTATTCCCTATTTTGACATGAAACAAGTACACACATAAAGGTACTCTGCTGAGGCTGCCTGCTGCCTCTCAACTGGAGATGTAAAAACCCAGCAGGAAAGGAACACCAGCTTCAGATTTCTTTTTGTTGCCCCCAGCTGTGCAGGATGTTGCCATGCTGTTAAATCCAGCTGACTTTCTGGAAGATGTAAATTTACCAAGATCTGAGGGGGCTGTGATCATCCAAGTTCCTGATGCTATGTTCCATAGGAAGTCATACCTATTCTTACCACTTGCCAGTTGTCAGTCTCCTCTGGCTTCTTTCCAGCCCTTCTCATTTTTTCTTGCTGACTATGACCAACATTAGGTACATTTTCTTTCTTTCATTTTCAAAAATCCATTTGATTCCAATTTGTTCACATATTTTTCAGAAGGGTGCCATATAATCCACAAAAGCACTTCTCTTTTACCAGATCAACTTTCTTGGGTAAATTTTTCATTCATGGAAAATTGTCCTATTTATTTATCATAGCTTATATTAAGCATTTTCCCCAGGACACATCTGTACATTGAAATTATTTCTTTAATTTCAGTTTTGTGTGTTACTTGCAACTATTGAAAGCCAGTATACACTTTAATTTTTGTGAGGTTTTCTTTCTCATTAGGTGATTATTCATCCTATTATTTCTCCTCTAGTTCTTTCTATTTCTGACACCTCATTCTGAAAACACCTCTTCATGTAGTTTTGTACAACATTTCAAGCTGCCACATGTACAGCTTTTATTATTTAATAATTTCAAAACTGATTCTAAGTAGAACTTAAAAGGGATGGGGTAGAATGCTGTTTCATACATCAACCACATCTCAGTGGAGCAGAAAGTAAATGGAGTAAACACAAACAATGAGATTTATCAAATATATTCTGATACTAGACACATTTGAAAAAATCTCTAATCTCATTTTCTCAAGGAGAAAGAATAAATTCGCTTACTCTTCATCCTCTAATGTTCCAATTTGTTCTGTCGTATAAGTGTGCCTCAAATAGATATTTCTTATTTTAATCTTTCTTCTTCCATCCTTAATGTGGTTGGACTTTGTCTCTTCGATAAGGTATTCCAAAAGTTGTTCTTTAGATAATATAAATAAATTGAAAGGCCTGGGGAAAGTAATTTTTGATTTGTAGGTATTATAAGCCTAAGTGTAAGAACAGTGGCCAGTTTGCTCTTTGCAATGGGATATTTCTATTTTGTGATCCTGAACGATGTAAGAATCATTTGGTGTCCATTTCTAGCATCCTAATCAACTGGAAAATAAACACAATTGTTCTTAGTCCAAATACAACTTTTTCCTCTCTAAGAATCAGAGGGCTAAAAAGTGTTCTTTGTCATAGCTGTAAGCAGTGACATTTTGTCTGCTGTATTTATTTTGAAAAGACTTCCATTTATAATTTTATTTTGTCTAAATTATAGACCTATGTTTTCAACAAAGTACTTGCAGGTGTCATATCACTGAATCAAAGATGGAATTAAGCAAGTTCAGCTCCTGCTTTACCCACAGTAGTAATGCAAACCTAGCAGACAGTACTCAAAAGAGTGACATTTAGAAGACAGCAGATGGAGCAGAGGACCTGACAGCTGCACTGAATGTCCCAGATCCTCCTTGGGACTTTGTTCTGTTGCTGTGGAGGGAATGATCTTAGGACAACTGGGGATGCATTGGGAATTTATTTTGATCTTTAGTTTCAGAATATATTCAGAATATATTGAGGTCATATGCTCTGAAACGGACCCATACAGGGAATGAAAGCAGAGAAAGTGGGGATAATTTAGAAATTTTGGACAAAAACCTAGAAAAGTTTATACCCTGACTGATCTGGTAACCCTCCAAAATAACCACAAAACCTAAGAAAATGAAATCAAGTGTATTATCTTCAACTGTTTCCTATAAAACCTCTCCTCAATTTGAATAAAATGTATTTGGAAAGTACCCTAAACCACCATTGATGTGCTCCAATTTGACTGTTAATAAGAGCCCTCCATCAGCACATTCAGGTTGTGTTCTGCACTGAAATGCTGAATTTGCACTTCTGATGGGGCAATGAGAGAGCTGAATGCCCATTTTGAACCAAACATTTCATAGCTTTGAGTTCAGCTGTGTACTGGCCACAAAAGAGTTCTTTCCTGTTTTCCTCACCTGGACAGATAGGAATTTTTGTGTTGTATTTATTTTGGTACATGTATTTCAAAGCTATACAACTACCACCCCCCCACTCCCACCCACAAATGACAGGTTGCTTATCTGCAACGTTTATTTACGTCTGGTAATGATAGCACATTATTTTTTATACACTATATTTTCATACACTGAGTACATTGTTTCTGTGGTCTTTGCAGATATTCAAAACTGTTTACAACTAAATAATGAGATATTTTTCTTTAGGATAAATATTATTGAGTCTGCATGGATTTTGCAGGTCTACAGATTTAATGTAAGAATATTTTGGTGTGAGAATGAATAAAGATTCCAGTCATCAGTTGAACCAGATTTTTTTTTCTTTTAGGCTGTGTAACAGATTGAAAAGGGAAATTACATCCTAAAGCATCATTCTTTAATTAGTAAGAAAGTTTTGGGTCGGGTTTTGATGGGTTTGTGTTTGTGTGGTCTTTTAATCTCCTCCTATTTGGTGAGCAGTCATGTCTCAGATTCATATTCTATTCTGCATTCAGTTTAAGTCCTATATTAAAATTCATTTAATGTACACATTCAGCATATTTTATACTGATATCTCATCCAATAAAGAACAAAATGTGTGACTGAAGTACTACTGTTGTGACAAAATGCTAAATTTATAATAAATGCCCTTTGCAATATATCATTTCACTATTTCACACTCCAACAGCTTTAACCCAGTTGCCTAAATTGTCTGTCAGAAGCATCAGGATCTTTGTATTCCACTAGACTACAGGCAAGCGAAAATCCTTTTTGATTTTGGTGACAATGGAAATTATCTTCTTGCAAACAGGTTTTGGAGCCTTTTGAAAAACTCTGTAGAATTTTACAAGAATATCCTGTTAGCTAGACTAGGTACTGGGCATCAGATTTTTTTTTTTTAATTAAGTTATTTCTGTCTTTTTGATTATTTGTGGTATAATTTTGTTTATGTCGAATTTTAGATGCTCAGTCTGTTTAACTGAAAGCAGCATGTAAAATTCACCTCAGAGACATCACATAAGGGTTAATTAATGCTTCTCTTGTGCTTTGAAGTCTATAATGAAAGTCACTGCAGAGGCTGGAATACTGTTATTGTCATTACCACTGCTACTATTTACAGTAGTTCACACTATTTTTTCTCTTTGCCTCTTGGAGTCCTTGATCCCTCTTAGAAAACAAGCCTAAAAATCACATACCAGGGATGTGAGCAAGATATATATTTAGTAGCTTTATACCCTACTCAAGTGGCTCTTCATCAGTTTGCCACAGGGAAACATCTGTTGCTACATGTCACCTCTCTTGGATCTTACCCTACACAAAGTTTTCTTGTTTTCTGTCTCCTTTATCCTCCAATGATGCTCTTTATTCTTGCTGGTTCTTTATGATTTAATTTCTAATGCCTTGCATGCACTTCCTATAGGCACTTGCTCATTTTTATTAGGTTTTTCATTTTCCTGTCATTTTGTCACTGTTTCACCAGCCATCTGGCCTGCTAATTTTCCTCTGACTTTTAGTACTTTCCTCATCGTTGCCTCATGTACATTGGAAAGAAGTGATTACATCCTGCTGTCAGGCTTGGGTTTTTAATTTTTTTTCACCAAGATTACATCTTTCTTTTTCTCTTACTTAGCTTGTATTCATGTAGTTCCAGCCATCAGGAAGGAAACAACCAAATTTTCATAGAATACCGTGAATCTTATAATTAAAAGAGATGAAATTTAAAGCAGAAATTATCATAAAGGTTGCTTTTCACCTTAACTAAAGTTAAAAGTCTACTTTGTAGAAACCATCACCCCAAGAATTCTCTGGGAAGTAACTTTAATATTCAATAGAAGTAAACAGTGATTTTAGAGTATGATTTAGAAGATCTATTTCAGACATCAATACAGGCCTGAACTAACTTTTCTCCACTGACTGTAGAAATTGTGTATACTATAAGTTTAGCTGAAAAAACCTGCATTTGGCCTGATGAATCACATACTCAGATTCTGTATTCAGCTGTGCACACAAAATCTTATCCATAGCTGATAAAGTGTTCAGTAACAAGTTGGGCTCAGAGTGCATAATATTTTTAAAATCAAGACATACGTTTTAGTAATCAAGCTACATTACCATAGGCTTACCGTTACTTACTACATAACCAAAATGTTCAGCCTTTCATAGTTTTTCAAGTTACTCATTTGTTTCAAAGATGGCAGCTACTTGGAATGCCTTGGCTTTGGCTTTCTCAGGCTTTGGCTTGCTCAAGCACATTAGTCATGATCTTAGGAAAGCTGAAAAAAGACAGCCTCTGCTGATGTTCTGCACTCCTGGAAATTAACCTGCAGCTATTTCAAAGTGATCTCCTGAATCTGAAGCAAGCAACATGTCAGTTTGCCCATATCCTTGTATGTCATTTGCTTTCATTGACAATGAAAACCCTGACTGATTTCCTGAGGCCATTTTGACATTTTCACACCAAAATAATGTGGTTCTACCTAATGTATTTCTAGCTATTGAATGATAATTACCCTTGGTAATTTTTATTTTTTAATGCAATCCATTTTAATTGCAGATTGTGATTGTATCTTTGAAGGAATTAGAAATTGGTGAAAATATATTTTTCCTATAAAGGTCAAATACTGCATGATAGTCTGTAGCACATGTGTCAGGTCAGTTACACAAGTCCCAAGGCTATTTCTGAGCTAAATAAATACTAAACAGTCAGTGTTAAAGGGACGGAAAACGAGGAACAAGTGCTCCTTCATAGATGCAGCATCCTGTGCTGAGCAACACTAAACATTATTTCTTGACAAAACTGGTTGCAATATCTCACTTGAAATTATGGGTTGCAGCCATCTATGTGTATGCCTAGTGTCTAACCACATTTGCATGGCATAAACAGAGACTGGGGTATTTTTTCCAGTTGGGTTTGGGGTTTTTGATAATTATCAGTAAGCTCTGTTAATGCAGCAGGCCATTAGGTTGCACCCTTATGGCCCAGAGAACACATAATCCCGGTACTGTGGTTGAGCCAGCAAAGCCTACTTAACAGACTGGCTGTATTAGTTACTGCGCTGTGCTGACTGCAGTTGCACAACAACTTGGTCAGAGATGTCACTTTTCCCTTTGTCATAGTTTACAATACCTTTCTTCTGCAGCATTATTGCCCAGTTTGTCAGGAAATAGTCACAGGAGTTTCGCTGTGAAACACCAGCCAAGTATTTTCCAGCTTTTTACCTTTTCTTTGGGGTGCAGATTGGTAGAAAGGTGAGGAGAGAAACATTCATCTAACCAGTAATGGCTACTCCTGCCCTATAGTGAATGTGGGAGTACTTGCAATACCTGAGGAGACCAAAAATAGCATATTCATCTGAACATGGGCTGTGTCTCACAAACAGGCTGCTCTGCTTCAAAATTAAGAAAGGTTAAATAAGGGGCAGTAACCAGGTTCTTTCTTTAAGCATCCTTTCTTTCACTTTAAAATCCATCACACAGATTTGTCATTGATATCTGTGGTTCCTGGGACAGAAAAAGATATACACTACATGTTTAACAGAAGCAGATCTTGAGAAATAGGGGCAGTGTTATTCAGGAGGCATTTTTGGGTTGGTTGAGGTCTATTGGTCATGTTACTAAAGCTATGTTCAGCATTTACCTTGGCATTAAAACTTCGCTCCTGAGACATTGCTGTGGTTTGAATGCGACTGTTTGACTTGAACAATTCAGCTTTGTCACAAGGATGTAGCTGATGTTCAAAACTTCTATTAGTGATTCTGAGCTACATCTTGCATTGCTGCCACTGATGTTTGTGACAAGGCATGATGCCATTCACTCCTAACTTAAAAATAATTGCCTCTAAAATGTGTTGCTGCAACTCCAAATGTTCCTGCAACTGTATATGTGTATCATCTCACATGCCAGAGGCTGTTTGACTGCTTTCAGTTTATGTGAGGATTAGCATTGTTTGATGAGACAGCTCTTTGCTGTTAATGTCTTTGAAGCTGGAATTGTATTTATCTTGGAATTATCCCATGACCAACATAGATCCTCTAGTGAGTGTTCTTTGGCAATTTCCTGACTCCTCACTTCTTTTAAAGAAGTCAAAAAGTGATTTGCTTTTTGTGAAATGTCTCAATACCTGATTCAATCACTACATTTAAATGAGACAGAAAAATATAAATAAATCAAACACTAATGTAAACCCAGGGGGCAAGAATGGTATTCATAGTGTGAACAGAAACATTTTTGACACAGTAAGTGAATTCCTAGAGGAGATTGCATTATATATATTTGTGTGTGTGTATATATATATATCTATGATGGAGAATGTCTGTAATATTTCCTTTATTCGTATATTACCAATTTCTGCAACATTGATGTAAAAACTAGGATTGATTCAGTGAAATTGCTGATTTTTGTCAGTATTTGAAAATCATCTAGTACTGTTTACATATTAATGAAAAATTAATGAGAATTAATTATGATATTTGCTACCCATGGTTGTAAATAATTCAATGCAATCCTATGTAGATATATATGACCCTGAAGGATCTTTTTTCTTAAAGGATACATTTCTTCAAATGAGAGACATATTCCTGCTAGGAAAATAATAAAAGTGCATATTAGATACTGCCAATGTAACTAAAGCATGTTACTCTCTATATTGTCACCTTGATTCCACATCTCATTATATCAGAGCATCTAAATTATCTTGCCGCCTTTGTTTTTTTTTGTATGATGGCATTTCTGACGATAGTGCTGAGCAGAGACTATGTCAGGAGGGAATATCTGTAAGAGAGCAGCTAAATTAACACTGAGTTTACGTTTTATGTGATTTTCTACATCGCAGCTCTGAATCTGAGTTGGCGGTTTTAAAAAAGGAGATAAAGTCTCAGTTTTGGGGGATTCTGAGTTTTGTTTGTTTTCTTTTTCTTACTATTTGCTCTTGCTTTATTTTGCAATAGAATTGGGGAAAAGAAATAAGGAAGGGAAAGGAGGGGCCATGTGCTGAGTACATCAGCTGTCTGACTGGCGAGCCATCTGGACACATAGGGTGTCTCAGATGTCTTGGTCTCACAGTTGGCTGCAAACCCTTCCTTGAGTTAGAGGGAGGGAAATGCTGAAGCCTTTTGATAGTCGGGACATGTGGCTGAGGCCAGGATGAGGAATGTTTCAAGAGGACCTCTTGGAAAGAGCTGCCAAAGCCCAGTCAGTGTGCAGAGAAGATAGGACAGTTTGGCCTTTATGACTTGCACCTACAAAAGCAGAATGTGCGATGACTAATACCTTATAAGGCAAGGTGGTTACTTCATGTTTTAAAGTAAGAAGTTTTCAGCCACTGGATAACACTCAGCGAGTCTGGACTTGCCATTTTTTTGGGATCAGAAATTTTTGAGATCAGAAATAGGAAAAATATTTCAGAACAGACTTAGATGTAATGCATGATTGTTATAAGAATCTCACAAGGCTGGTGGCAAGTGCGCAGATGGACCACTGAAAGCTGGATGGCTGATTTCATTAGGCTGGTGGCTGCTGAAGTCCTACATTATAACATAAGACATTCTCACTTTTTAAATCCTATTTTGCTGTTTTTGAATAATGGCAAGGTAATCTGTGCCTCTGGCTCACAGTCTAGCTGTATGATATGTCCTTTCTTTGGAAGTCTTTAAGCAAGGATGCTGACCTGCCTTTAATAAAGGTCATATTTCTAAATATTTTTCCTGCTTGAAGATGAGGATCTTATGAATCACATAAATAATAAAAAAATGATAAATACTGCTCACATTAAGATGCAGATTTGTCAGCAATTTGAATATGAATGATGAAATAGATCACTGATATTTGATAATACTGTTTCTTGCCAAATGTTTAAACAGCATATAAGAACCTGATAAAATGATCTAATTTTTAATAAGGTCTGCTAACTATTGACATCAGTTTTTGAATTAGGTTGCAATACTGTCATGTTTGACCTTAATTTTGAATGACCTAAAAATATCAGTCAGTAATATTTTCTAACATTAAGCATCAATTCTGCAAATAAAACATGAATATCTCTTGCACAAGTTCTCCATTGTTTTTCTTTACTACACTTTTAATTCTGTAGAAATTTTCTGCTAGCACTTCAATGCCTGCTGAAACAGCCATATAATTTTAATTCAATTTCACAGTAGTTTTTCTATTTTTAAGTATAGTTCAGTAGTCTGAGAATAATCTGACTATACCAGCAAGAGAATCAGTACACTTGTATCCCGTGTGAAAGAAAATAATTTTTTCTTGGTTCTCTATAATTGCATTTTCATTTTCAGGCTCATCTCCCTGGTTAATAACCAAAGTATTGATTCACAAAGAAAAGTAGTTTAAAAACACAGTAAAAATACTTTTGGATATAATAATAAAATTGGATGTGTCATGGAAGTTTGGAAGAGACATTCTTCTAAGACAGATGCTTATCTATTTTTAGATGTCTTGAAATGATATTTAGGATATGCATTTTAGCAAGCAGCCCTTCATTTCATTAATGGTGGTTTAATTACTATATTTTTGTTAATTTCATGCCTTTTCTTTTTTTTGTTTTTGAAAAGCCACCTCGAAATTAGTTTGGCTAGAGAATTTAAAAGACAATTATATTTGGTATTGTAGAAGCAAAATTTGATGGAAAAAATAGTATTATGTATATGTAGTTGTCCAATCCTTCTACTTACAGGTGGATCTGTTGTAGTTAGTAAAATTATTCTTATAAGTGTGCTGTCCAAAGCTTTCCTCAACAATATTCTTACAGTCACTTATAAATTTGCCATCTCTGTTAGTAAGGTTGTCATTTTCCACTCTGAGTATTTGCTGGTAATTTTAAAATGCAGTGGTTCAATGTAACAATTTATGTCTTTTTATGCACAGCAACAAAAGCGTACAAAATAATTTGCAATCATTTCATGAGCTTCACTTTGCTATTTTAACATCCTTTTATATACTTTCATGTTTTATCTGTCTTCTTGTTTTCCTTTCCTTATGCAAAAGCATAAGAAGGACAGTAATTTTTTCAGCTCTGTTTCTTTTACCAGTGCTTGATATATATTGATCCAAATGTGTAAAGGTAATAATACTATCACATGCCAATGTGGAACCCACATCCAGGTCCTTAAATCCCTCAGGTTTGTGAAGGCACTAGGAACCACAATATTTTTTGATAATTGAAGCCCAAATGAAAATAATTCTCCAGGTGTCTCATTACTGAAATACTTTATAATTTTCTTAAAATAATTCTTTATTCTTTTGTGTTCAACAATATTGCCTTGGTTTTTGGGCTGCTTATTTGGGCAGAACTTTGAGCTAGTAGCCACTTGTGCTTTACCCCTAAAACTGAGTGATTCATTTTATCCCCAAATAGGACAGCCTACATTTTAATATGTCAAGCCTTTAGTGATCCTTTTACTTGAAATTGGATTAATTACACCCATGTACAATAGATAAGCCTAACAGATAATAAAAATTGAGTGCAACCAATTCCATCAGCATCCTTAACACCTGCTATTCACAACTATTTTTTGCAGCCAGTTGTATTTGGATTCTCAGTCTGAAAAGTATGCAAAGGGTGTACCATGAAGGAGATGTTCTGATATTAGAATGTCTACAAGAAAATAATACAGAGATTAATGTGTTTTCTACATCCTACAGTAACTTTATGGTTAGCCAGACTTTTTGTTGCTTCTTTCTATTGTTCAATGCTCTTAACTGCTGAATTCTGTCTCTGTTTTAAAATTCGGATGTATTCAATATATTCCAGATCTGCCTAGATTTCATGCTGTGCTCTATGCTTTCTGAAGTGTCCAAAGACAGATGATAGGAAAAAATTCTCTTTTTTTCCCTTTTCCCCATGATACTGTACTAAATGTGGCTACTCAGCTACTTTATTTTCCCCATCATCAAGCCAGCTTAGGATACTTGTGCTTCAGTTATGCCTGCCAAGCCAAGAATCAGGCTGGAGAAGGCGCAGTCTCAGCATCCCAAAAAGAATAGTAGAAGAAATTGACTCTTAGGACATAGTCTTCCAAAGCTCATGGATAGACAGAGTGAAGGCAAAAGAAATACTCTACTGAAAAAAAAAAAAAAGGTCATGTGATAGAAATAAGAATTAATAATAAATCTACAAAAAAAAAAAAAAAGAAAGTGCATCAAGTTAATCTCATTTCAGCTATTCTCAGCAGTGCTGTAAATTGCCAAAAGCTGTAAACCATATTGTTTGTTTGACTAAGGATAGTTCCAAGGTAGATATGTGATGAGGAAAAGAAATTGAGTTCAAAACTTTAAGCAAATACTTGGGATGTTATTTGCTGCTGTCTTTGAGTGGTGGTTTAAACCCAGCAGGAAATTAAGCACCACACAGCTGCTTACTCAACCCCCTTCTTCCCCCCAAATCCAGTGGAATGGGGAGGGGGATCAGTAAAACTTGTAGGTTTTGAGGTTAGAACAGTTTAATAAGCAAAACTAAAGTGCAGAACAATACTTTATTAATGTACAGCACTTGTACTGTACAAGTACAGTAATAATAGTAAATTTTAATAATTATAGTAATGAGGTAAGAAACAAGTGAGGCACTACAACCTCTCACCACATGCTGACTGATGCCAGATCCTCCTTCCCAAGTCCAGATCAGTCCCCCTTCTGGATATGTCCCCCCAGTTTAAATGCTGGCACAAGGTTCTGTGGGGTGCAATATCTTTTTGGTCAGTTTGGGTCACTCGTCCCAGCTTTGCTCCTCTCAGTTTCTTTTGTCTTCCTCTTCACTGGCAGAACACGAAAAGAGTTTTAAAAGTCCTGGACTTAGCGTAAACACACCTTAGCAAAAAACAAAACATCAGAGTGTTATCAACAGCATTTTAATTCTGAAGCCAAAACACAGCCCTGCAACAGCTGCTCAGAAAGAAACTCTACCCCAGCTGAAACCTGGGTACTTTGTTACCATCCTATTTAGGATGTCTGCACATGACTCCTGTATCCTCTGTAGCCACAACTAATGTAAGATTACTAGATACAGCTTCTTGAAATATACTCCTGGTTTCTTAAATTTTTCCTTTGTCTGTCAGCTTCAAGGCTTTCTCAACCATTTCTATATCAAGAAATACTGTGTCAAGATGCATTGAATGTCATTTTTATATTAGCACTGGAAGAGCAATTATGACAGAAATCAGCATGCTCTGTGAACAGCATTAACAACAAGAAGGTCCAACTCATTTAATTAGTTACTATTTCCCTAAAGCTTTGAATGTGTGAAATGTTCTATAAGCAGTGAAATATTTTATTATCACTTTACTCAAGGTCCTAGCTAGGCGTAATGAGGGAAATTTGGATTTTCTCATAGGAAATTGGACCAAAAAATTGCTGTCAACCACGAATCCTGGGAATTGAGCAGCTAAAGGGATTAGAAAAACCCTGAGTTGAACAACTTTTACTGCGGAATTAAAGATTTACTTTTTAATAGACTTTGGCTCTAAATTCATTAAAACTGTTAATACAAGAGACAATTAAGAGCCAGCAAAAGGAATTGGGCAAACAAAGACATTAATCAAGTGTTCTTCAAAATGAAAATCTCTTTTAAAATTATATGGAATATCATATGTTATCAAAGTGAAACTTCAAATTGTTCTCAAAAGTACTGCAGAATAACACATGTCCAGATGGAAGAAGACTTGAAGTACTGCATTCATTAGGGCTAGTAAATCATGCATTATTTTGAGATATATTAAATTATGTTGGATTATATTTCTTTGTAAATGGACTCTCTGAGAATATGCACACATAATCATAGCTATAATCTTGGCTACATAAATATTGAAAAATTTAATTCTAGCACTACATTTCCTCCTTTTAAAATACATAAATAAAATGTTGAGAAAAAATCTCCATCTTCCATCTTTCCCCCTTCAGATGAAGCCTTTTTTTTTATGAATAATTCAAAATATTTTCCACAGAGACAGAGAATGAGAAACATTGATGGAATTGTAACTGTGTACATTTCCTTTCCGTGGTCAGCTTGGGACACTGAAGCAGAACAATGACTTTAATTTAAGTTTTCCTTCTTTATTATAGGTACTAAGAAAATCCCTTCTACTCAATATCCCATTTTGTATTCTATGACTTGGGAAAAAGACTTCTGAAATTTCAGTTTGGTGTACTGAACAATGTCCTTATGTCATTTTACAGAATCACTGAGACTCAATCACTGAATAATTTTAGCCATTTTTTTGTTGTAGAAATACAGTGCTTTGTGAGCTATATTTTTATATGTCAGTGTTTTATTAATAAATAAGGAAATGATGCAATGTTCATATTCTTCTATTTCCTTTTTTTTTCTCCCTTCATTACATGGCAATTTCTAGTAACATTGCTATTTTCTGGTTTTTATGATGTTATTGAATTACCTCTCTCTAATCTTAAGGAGTTCCTGAATGATAATTCTGAACTAATCCCCTAGCTAGGAAAAGAGCAAGGACTGTACTTTTTCAGTATTAGTCATACATTATATCATTATGCTTTTTTTTGTATTTTTTTACATTTTCACATAAAAATAGTACACCTTCCAAAAATACATCAAAATTATCTTTATTGCTTTCAACTCTCCCAGTAGATATGCATTGTGAAGATCAAAGAAAGGATCATAAATAAGCCACCGTTACATGATTAATGCTATCACAGATGCTGAAAGAAAAAAAGACTAATTTGTCATTTTAGCTTATCTTCAGGAATACTGACTTGATTTGATTGTTGAAACCTCAATAATTTGCCAGGAGATTAAGCCCAAGTTTCTGATGTTATATCTGGAAATGGGAATGAACCTGCTCATTCATTATGCATTTTGAAAAAATGAACCCTTTGTCTATTTTTCTGCCAACGCAGCTTTGTAGTTCATTGTGCACTTATTAGTGTTTTTTTTTGTTGTTTATTGTGTCACATTACTGCTTTCCCTAGCAACCCTCACCAAGCGTAAAGGATTTTACTGTAGGAAATTTTTTGCAAGGCTCAGCTAAATCCTTTCCACTTTTAATTTAAGCTTATTTTACTGTAATTTTAAAGTCCCAAAATACAGCAGTGTATTTTTCAAGAATATGTTGTGTTATTTTGTGGTCAACAGGTGAGATTGACTGCCTGGAGAGCTACTGAGCATATTTAGGAAAGGAAGGTCAATAAACTGTATAAATAGCCAAGGGAAAGTGATGGGTCCTACAGTTATGACAGTGAGGAGCAGGGATACTCTAGTTTAAGCAGACAAACTGCAGGGTTGAAGTGAGGTGTAGAAACCTTTATACTTGTGGTTTGTCTTCTTTAGTTCTAATTTTGCTCTGCTGTAAAATAAAAATAAAAGTTGAGCATCTTGTTTTCATTCAATTATTTATTTTCTTAATTTCAAAAGATTCCCAGTCTTTTGAAAGAGCTGATTATAAAAGGAATAGTCTGGACTGAATTTCCTTAAAGTAATTTCCAATGCAATGACGTTTCAGACATCAAGGTAATGTAATAAACTCCTTTTATCCATGGGAACACCTGAAAGCCCCAAATACAAGCAGTTGAAAAGAGACAAGGGAATGCCATTAGAGGATGATTGGTAGATTGAGCATAAGTGGGACATGTGCCAGTGAAATCAAAGGGTGTAATGTAAGGTGTAACTATTGCCTTGATCATTACAGTGTTTAAGTTTTGGTCATTGTTTTTTTCCATGTTGTGCAGGGCCAGATCCCGTGTAGCAATTACAGTTATATGGAATGACATTAGGAACACATAAGGCCTTGCAGCAGGGCACTGTAAGGGACCTCCCACAAAAATTCACTTTCTCAATCATCAGTAAAACAAATATGGAAATTATTTTATAACTAAAAATGTTGCTTAATGCTGTTCCTCTCTCAGATTATTTGCTTGTGATGGCAAAAGTGATGGCAAAATGGAACAGAGTTTTTTCAAAGTATTTGTTTTTAAAATGAGGATTTGTATTGTCCAAGAATTTCCCCAAATGCACTTTGAAATAATTAGTGAATAAATATAAAAATAAATATATTTAAATCCAAATAGGAATCTTGGAACTATGTTTAATTAATCTGAATACAACTGTGGAAGTACATAGGAAAGCCAAGACAGGCTATATTAAAATTATTAGCAAATAAATCTGATGGCCAAATTCATCAAAAATCTGGAAAGGTTCTATACTGAGCAAAAATTAAAATGGGACAATTATTATCAATACTAGTTGACTATAAGATCAGTTTTTACAGCAGCAATGTCACAGAAAAACACTGAAAATTGTATGAGGAGGTGATTATTAGTCTGAATATGAAATAAACATTGGAAAAGCAATTTTCAAAGGCCATTGCTCAATTACTTTATTGATTAGGATTAAGAAGACTAAATGATCAACAACCCATTGCATATTGTGAAAACTCTGGCTGTTGAAACATTTGGGAAGAGTGAACAGCTCAAACATACGATTTTAAACACTGATATTTATGCCTCAGGTCAACTTAATTACAAGTTGCAGCTCTATAGAATTATCTAATCACCATCTGCTGCTCCAAAAGCAGTAAAAAATGATGAGGATACCTGACAAATAAACTGCTCCTTAATAATGTTGATTTGGAACTCCTGAAAGAGAAAGCACCAGAAATAGAATAAGAATGAACTAATAAAGCTCTTATAGAAATACTAGGTTTGAATCAGAAGAAAAATCATTGCTGAGAAATTACTTATTAAAACAGTAATTGCTGTTTATTTCAGTAAATATAAGAAGAAAACTACCTAAGTTTTATTAAATAGTCTGGGTCATAAGTAAATGCACATGTATGAACTAGAAATAGTAGATAGAGACTGCTACTTTTATGGCTAGATATAAGTTTACCAAAAGAGGGGAATCTGACAGTTAATAATGCTACAGATTTCTCTTTGAGTAGAAAGAAAGACACTGGTGATGGAAACCTGAAAAGGATGTGTAGGGAAACAAGAAAGGTGAAGAATGAAATATGTGGATAATGGATTTTATTACAACTGTCCAAAAACTCTGGAGACTGCATAAGCACTTTTTGATGGGACTTTTTTATTTCTGACATGTACATTTATCATCTGTTATGTAGTGTATTTGCTGTGGATGAGCTTATGTTTAGCCTAGCTGAACCCAGAGCAAAATTTATTGGTTTTCTATTCCAGCTTCTTTTTATAAATTGTCTAATCAGTTCAATTGATAGAAATATTGAATTGATGAATCTCTTGATTTTGGATAGAATTTTGGGGATCTTATGCATGTCTTTGAAGATTTTCCCCCCCTTTTCTGGAATACAATATGATGGTGAGGTCTAGGTTTGTTTGGGGATTTTGACACCTTAACTACTTTGCATTGCTTTTGGATTTTCAATTTACAAAACTCTTGTGACATTAGTATACTATCTGATCTTCCAAATAAATAGGTGGAATTGTGGAAATTGATTTAGAAACATTTAGCACTATCAAAATGCAATGATGGTTGGACCTTTTTTCCTCATATTTTGAAGACAGAGGTCTCTCTAGGAAAAATTTGTGTACGTCAGGACTTAAAGAATGCAGTTAAAATGTCTCAGAACCACTGTCCCAATAAGATAAACTACCATGACAGGCACAGATGGCAAAGAGAGAGGCATTAATTTCAGGCCTACATGGAGGTGAAAGGCTTGGAATTAGCACACTGGGCAAGATTCCTCTGTGCAGACTGTGGGAAAAGCACAGAGGTAACAACAGGAAGAGCTAGACCTGGTGAGACAGATCTGGGTAAGCTATTTGTACAAAGTCTCCCACCATGGCAAATGGTGGGAAAGGAAGCAACTGCTTGAACACATCCTATTCCAAGTTGTAGGAATGACATGGACACCTCTGGATAGCTGGGTCTTGGGCTATATAAAAGTGGTACCCCCAGAAATACACTCTGAGGACCCCCACCACTGAGCAGATCAGAAAAAGGAACCACCAGTGGGATGCCATAGAGAAAAGAGAAAATTCACTCTTCCAGTGGAATTTATGCTCTTCATGTACTAGCAAATAGGAACAGTAATGCTAGTTTTAATGGATTGTTCATTATATGAATTAAGTGCAAAACCCCTTGAAATATGCAAGGAATAGTCTAAAAATATGCCTATGATTCTCAGTGTACCTGCAGACTAAAATATCTTTTTAGCCCTCTTCCTTCTTGTTAGGTGCATGTAACTTCTATTCCCAGAATTCTAGTTGCATATACTTGGTGGTCATTGTGATCTGAATAATTACAAACAAAAAGCTTGAATTTTCAAGGTGACCTTGAAAAAGGTGTAATGAATGCACTGTGCAAAGGCCCCACTGCACATTAAAACACAAGCTACAACCACCAATGTTTCTTTGTCAGTCTTTATTTGGAGTGATGTCTACAAATAAACTCCACTAAAATATCCAAGAGGAAGAAAGAGAGATTTGCTACTTGGGCTCCATAAGTTTTCTTTATACTGTATTAAACTTCTTACAATGTCCAACTCATTTATTGATAGGAAATTATCCTTGCCAACCTTGTTATACTTCCATAAGAAGTTTGATTTCTAATACTGCAGAAGGTACATTTAAAATAAGTGTGGTAAAGTGGGTTTGTATTAACTTGTTTTGGAGGTTGATCCCATCTGGAGACAAACTCTTTCACAGCTCTTTAGATAATTTTCCTTCATATTCTTTGCAGAGGTTCAGAGTGATGCTCTCAGTGGGATAGCTGGTCCCAGTGCTCTTCCAAGGACACACCAGAGAATAAGCCACAGAAGACTTGGAAGAAAAACTCAAAAAGAAGAAAAATATTGTAGTGGAAGATCATGGATAGGAAATAGAATGGGTTGATAAGACACTACATGTCTTCTGAGCTTTTCCACCATGTCTCTGTAAAACACTTCTGAAGTTGTATGAGAACTTCTATTATGGACTGCTGAAGGAATATCACCTGCATACTCTGAAATAATTTGGTTTGAATCTGCTGTGGGCAAAGATTTCACTCTACAATACCAAGGAGAAAAGCTAGTGCTCCATTTCCAGAATGACAGTGGAACAAAAAAAGAGTAATTCTGTTTTTTTTCATAGATAAAACTTGAAATTTTTAGTGTTACTAAACACTATTGCAAGTGTTGTGGGTCTCACCAGAGTTCTGGGAATCAATCTCCACAATATTTTGCCCTACTTGAGCCCCAGAGTGGTTGGATGACTGGAAATCCCAACCTGGGTGGAGTTGGTCACAGGAGTCCAGAGCACATGAAACCTATTGCCCTGAGATGCACATGGTTACATCCCTGTTGTCCTTGGATTTTATGGTAGAGGAGACCACATTGGGATCCAAGGATGTAGCTATTTCTTGCTTTTCTCTCTTTCTCCCCTTTTCTACATCTAATTTCCTCTCTTGAAATATGGTTAACTTTAGGTTGAATGGGTAGGGTTGGAGAAGTCAGTGCTCTCTAAGAAGCTTCATTTTGATAGAATGTTTATTTTAACTCTGAGTACCTTAAGCCTGGTTTAAATAAACTCGCTGAGCAAGGACTGGGGCTCAACTCTCATACCATAGAAGAAAATGCCAGATTTTTCAGGGGGGACCATGCAGCAGCAATCAATACAAACACATGATTTTTCCTTCAAGTTCTTTCATTACCCAGGAAACTTTACTTGCTGAGACACTTTCATGTTGTACTTCATCACACATAATTCACTCTCTCTGTTCAGTGTTATGAAAACATTATTATGCAGCCACGCAACACAACCACTGTGTTATTTTATATGGTTTGAATTGGGAACACACAAGAAAATTCTGGGATAGAAGAACATTTATATAGGGTTCAGTGGAGACTCGGTAGGGAGCATTGCATGTTGTGGATGATGCCAGTCTGTGCCACTTGTCTTAGGATCAGAGAATAATTCCAGGCTTGTTGCTTTTGGTGAATACCTATAGTCTATAAGGCTTATGAATGCAAGTGTTAAGAGATTTAATAGCACATGTAAAATTTAATATTTTATTATCTTAAATGAAATATTATTATTCATTAAAAATTAAAGTATTCACTTCTAGCATTTTGAATGATTGGCTGATTCTATCACATACACATGGAGATCTGAAGGGAATGTAGGGAATAAAACTGAGTAAAAGTCTTTAAATAAGAGAAGCATTAACCTCAAACAATCTTCTAATACTGCATCTGCCCTGGATGAATGATGGAAGCCAAATCTATTATAGCTGGGAAGAGAAACGGAAAAAAATCATTAGGATTTGAAGGAGCTATCTGAAAATCATTTTCTTTATGAAATTTGAATCTCTGGCTCTATATACTAACCTGTTGATAATATTTACAGCAGAAGATTTCCTGTAGCTTTTGAAATGTATCTTTACATTAAATGTTCAATATATGTTCAATGTGCATAAGGATGGTTCTTGAGCAAGATTATTCCATGTATCCTATGCTATTCATTATTTTGCTGTTTGGTATTTGCTTATTAAGTCCTCTATGTCTGAGCATAAAAAATGCGGAGAAAATAGAATAAAATATGATTGTATGCAATAAATATGAAGAAATACACAAAGAATCCTTTATTGGAATAATAAAGGAAAGATCCTTATATTTACTCTTCTTACACTTAGCATATAAATACACATGCATATGCCTTAAAACCTAAGAGTTAATTCTGAAAGTTCTTTGTGGGTTTACCAGCTAGTGTATTTATTTAAAAGTAAAACTGTGTTATTTTTAAAAGGCTGTCGAGATATTGCAAACCTCTGTGTAAACACATAGCATGATAGTGGCAACTCAGGAGGTGGAATATCAGCTTCTGTGTCATGCTTGTACAGAGGCATTAGGAATTTTGTCATAGCAAGAGAGTTTGCTATTCACTAAACTGCAGAGCATTTTATGTAGGGACTATCTTTTAATATGTTTCACTGTATTGTCAAAAGGGTAATAAACTGTGACAAAGGTTTTCATGTTTTTGAATGAAAAATATTTATAGACTGAAAATTGTTGCTTGGTAAGTCAACTATGCAACCTCATTCAAAATGAAAAGAAATGTCAAACATTTAGTATTTAGTCCTAAGAAAGAGCCTCATTTTTAAAATAGCGCTAAGAAAACATATAATTGAAAAATTTAACAGAGAGTGAGCTAGAAATCTGCAATTACATGGAAGACACTGCTTGCATTCTAGTCATTTTGAATGGTGATCTTTTAGAAAAGTCCCAGCATGGTAACTGCTACAGAAGGGTAACAAATAAATAAATAAATAAATAAATAAATAAATAAATAAATCCAACAAAAGCAGCAAAAGTAAAATATCCTGTCAGAAGACAGTACTAAAATTGTTTATCAGAGATATATCATAGATGAGAAATACAATGCACTAGCTTCATGTGGATGAAACTATATATAAGACAAAGAACAGTACATTTTCCCTTACACTCTGTAGCTGTGTGTTATTACTGGATCACAATTTATTAGCAGCCGTAATGACTGTTCTCCATCCACAGACTTCAAATATTGTCATTGAAATAGGGGCTGTTGTTTGGTTTTGCTTCTCTAATCTGGTTAATCACTTGCATGTACATATTCCTAGGCAGAATTGTATTCCTATGGACAATTATACAGGAGATGTGCCTCCCAGCTAGGATCACATAAGAAGCCCTAATACACTGTGCTACTTGTGCTGAATTCTAGCTCCTTCCAAGGCCCCAGTTCGCTCAAATGCCTTGATGCCTCTAGTTCCTATTTATGGCAGTCTTGTTTTTATTGTTCTAAGTCACTTTGAGGCTAAGCACATGCTTAGAAATCTGGCTCAGTTGAGATCTGAGAAACTGACCTGAAATTGCACATTTTACATGGTATAAATAAGAAATTTGCAATCAGTATAGGAACATCTGCCACATTTTGCAATAAGAAACTCAGTAGGAACACATTCAGGAGTGGATGATAGCAACAGAGGAATTGCTGAACTTAATTTTTTTCTATTTTATTTTATCAAGCTCGATCCAGTGGTTTTGTCACTGGGACTGTAGTGCTCATTTACCAACCACCAGGTTATTATTAGATGTTCTTAGTTCTACATAAATTCTGAACAGAAACTTCTAAATAAATCAATATTTTCAAGTGTCACAGATGAAAGCACTTATAATTATTCAAAATATAAGGTTCAATGTGATTTTGAAATCTAGATTTCTGCTTGAAACACACTAAAAATATGTAGTGCATTATTTGATGAACAATTAACCAAAAAGTTAAGTTTAAGTAATAAAACCATACTAGCTCCAAGTTTAATGTAAAATCTACCCTTGCCCATCATTTCCCCTCTTGGTCCCATTAAGCACCTCCCACCACCACTTCACATTTCAGTTTAAAACATGTCTTCAAATTATGTTGACATAGAAAGAAAAGTCAGAAATGGCAAATAATCTGACAAATACAGGCAAATCAACAGCCAGAGATTCAACTACTTAGGCCACAGGCCTAACTTGGAGAAACTTACTCCTCTGGGGGCTGATGAGGTCTGTCTGTAAGACGAGGGAAAGACTATCCTCAGTAAAGGAATTCCCCAGCTGGTGAAAAGGCTTTAAAGTTTCTGGAGGAAGGGAACCTCAATCCATCCCAATCCTACTTTGATGGTACTACTTTGATGCTAGTGGCAGTGGGACATACCCAGAGCCAGGAGATGGAATTCCAGACACTCCAATCAGTAAGCCAGTTTCATTGGGGCCCCAATTTAAAAACCTCAATTCAAGCAGATTACATCCTTGTTTCCAATCTGGAGAGATATGGATGTGACAGATGGGTCACTTGGTGGATAAAAAAATGTGGCTGTATTGTCACACTCAAAAGTTGCATTCCAAGTCCAAGTGGAGGTCAGTTACAAATGGTGTTTCTCTAGGGTTAATGTTGGATCTAGCACAGTTGAATAAATTTGCTGGTGACATGGACAGTTACATAGAGTGCATCCTTAGCAAGTTTGCTGATATCATAAAGCTCTGTGGTGTTGCCAGCATGCTGGAGTAGAGGGATGCCATCCACAGGGATCATGACAGGCTTGAGAGGAGGCCCTCATGGAGTTCAACAAGGCCAAGACCAAGGTCCAACACATTAGTTGGAGAAATCCCAAGCACAGGAATAGGCTGGGAGGAGAATGGATTTACAGACTCCCTGAGAAGAAAGACTTGAAGGTGTTGATTGATGAGAAACTCAACAGGAACTGTTAATGTACACACACAGACCAGAAGTCAACTGTATTCTGGGCTGCAGCAAAAGAGCTGCAGAAAGCAGGTTGAGGGAGATGATTCTGCCCCTCTACTCTGCCCTCATGACACCCTACCTTGGGACATGCATCCAACGCTGGGGCTCCCAAAGAAATGCATGGATCAGATGGACAGAGTCCAGAGGAGAGACAGAAGATGATCAGAGAGCTAGAGCACCTCTTCTATGAAGACACGCAGAGAGAGTTGGGGTTGTCAAGTATGGAGAACAGAAGGCTTTGGGAACATCTTATAGTGGTCTTCCAGCACCTAAAGGGGACAAAAAAAAAAAAAAGCTGGGGAAGGACTTTTGACAAGAGTGTGTAGTGGTAGTATGAAGGAGAATGGCTTTAAACTAAAAGATAGGAGGTTTAGATTATATATATAAAAATGAATTTTTTTACCATGAGGGTAGTGAGACACTGGCACAGATTGCCCAGGGAAGCTGTAGATGTACTATTCCTGGAAGTGTTCAAGACCAGGCTGGATGGGACTCTAGAAAACCTGGTCTAGTGAAAGTTCCAACCCCCCTGTCCATGGCAGGGGTGGTTGGAACTAGATGACTTTAAGATCCTTTCAAACCCAAACTACTCTATGATTCTATGTGTTTAAATAAAGGGGTTTTGATAAAGTGAGAGCTAGAGTTCTTAAATTAGGTTTCAGCAACATTTTAGATTGAATTGACATTTCCTTGCTAAATTTGTCCTTTTCTGTCATGGTGGAACAGAAAAGGTTAATGAGAACCTGAAGTTTGCAGTACAAAGTTCCTTGATATATTGATTTTTTTTGTTTGTTTTTCCTTGTTCAAGACACCACGAGCTGCCTGGCAGAGTCTGTGTTTCTTAAGCACACTTGTTGAAGCCATTTACCTATAGAGCATCTTTTCCAAGGCTGTACCAGCATAATTTATGACTCCATGCAGAGTGCTCTGAACTCCATGGAGATGTGTTGTAGAAGCAGGGTCTCTTGCCTGCTGCTCACCACCTACAGTCTGCCAGTTCCATTTGTCTCCAAAAGATCACACTCATAATTCCACATCAAGAAAAGTAATTTGGTTGGAAATTATCTTCAAAAGTGGCAGACCAGGCTTCCTCCTTGACAAATGCTGAATGATTAATATGGCGGGTAAACACAGAGGTACTAAGTGAAAAATACAAACACAGAAAACTTCAAACAAGGGAGAGATTGTAAGATGTTTTTATGATCATTTTAGCTAGAATCCACACTGTTGCTAATATGAAGTGTCATATTTTTGTCTAACTTTACAAACCATATTTAAAATTATTAAATACTAGTGAGGCACGTAACACTTCTGTGTAAAGCCAAGCTGTACACTAAAGCTAGTATTTTATTTTTAACAGTAATCTCATAGTGAATTAGGATGTAAAGTAAACTTTTGAGGGTATGACAGCTGCATTTAGAAGTCCCCATTCTACCAAACTCCTCCAGGTTTGTTCCAACAATGGCATAGCTGTACAAATAGAGACCACCAAACAGGTCCATTGTAGAAACACCTGGATTTTAAAGTCTAATTTTTCTCACATTTTAACAGAGATTGGTTATAATATTTTGTAACCTGACAATTAGAATTCAAAACAAGAGCAGCAGCGCAGTTTCCTGTTGAGAATATGACTAAAGAAAGTGTTTACAGTACTTGCACTGCAATCATTGGTAAATAAGTCTTTTTCCTGACCAGCTGAGGTTTGGTTGGCTGGTTTTTTCCACTTTCTTGATCAAAGACTAAGAAATCTCTCTTCAGTCATTATTGATTACTCAGTCAGGTCAATGGCAGTGATTGGAAAAAAGAGATATTTACTAAACTTGGACCACCACCTAATTTGAAAATAGCTGATTATTTTTCTGTGACAGTCTGTGGTGCTCAGATTTCATCAGGAGAAACCTTAAATGGTCTTTATTTTAAGCACACACACATATGTGTGTGTGTGTGTGTGTGTGTGTACAAAAAACTAGGTGAAAAAAAAAATTAGGTATATCTTTTTATGGGTTGATGTTGCTTCTGGCTTTTCTATTCCCAGCTTTCAGTGTTGGGGGCGGAAATTTGCAAATTGCTTGGAAAAATCAAAGAGGTAACAGTAAAGTCAACAGCCATCCAAATCAGTCTTATGTACACAGCTTAATTCATCTTGTGGATAAATGCTTGCACAATCAAGGCCTAAATTGTATCTTGGTTTATGTTCAAGTTCTTTATGTTAATGCAAGCATACATGATTTTTTTGTAACAATTTTGTTCAAAGTGTCACTATTCAACAGATTAAGAACTCAGGAATAAAAAAAAAAATAAAGTAATATAAACAACAAAAGGTGATTGGTTCCAGGAGAAAAGCTCTGTTAGTTTTATGCTTAATGTATAATTTTAAATATAAAGAGAGAGATCCGTGTTGAAGTATGTCATTTCAACTCTACCGATAATCTGTTCATAAAACAAAAAAGTTAATCCACAAATTACAGAGAAAGCATTCTGGAAACCACAGGATGTCATATGGTTTGATTGTGATTTCAGAACTTTGTATCCTTTTCTTCACACAGCTGTACATACTCTGGGCATAATAAGTCTTTGCAAGTCAATGTATCACAGTTCATTTACTCACCCTGAAGCAAATGCAAGGTATTAAACCCCAGCATTGAGTAGAAAAGATATGAAATGAGATAGAAAATGGTGTTTAACTCCCTTGTGATTTTTATAAATACGTGGAGAGAGAAGGGAAAGATGGAAAAGTTAAAACTCGAGTTTTGAACTTTGCCTTTCTGCCAGTATAATTTGCAGAAACAGTAAATAAAAGTTAAATAATAGTAATGGTGGAGATATGAAAAAATGAGGCATTGTTGAAAACACAGAAACAGTGTATAACAAGTAGTTCTTGCTGCCTGCATTGAAAATATATATAATATAAATATATTGAAAATAGGTTTGTAATATTTTTCACCTTTTCAGTTTTCTGAGGAAATATAAATTTACTATTACAAGGAAATAAATTGAGCAGGATAGTGGTGTTACATTGACAAGCATTCTAGAAATTCAAATTAATTTAATTCAGCTCTTACTGTAAATGCATCTTTCTCATAGATATCTACGACTCATGAATACACAGAATACACATATGAGCAAGAAATTGCAGATTTATCTCTTAGACTAAGTTTATTTGTAGAGAAATGTAAAATAATAAAAAAATACAAGGTTTGGTGGCACATGAGAAAACCTGAGGAAGGATTTTTGAAAGAAAAATCCCAGAGGTATAATTTCTCAAAGACCCCAAAGCTGCATAGGTATGAATTGCTTACTTAAATGGAATTTGGACTTGATTTTTTGTAATTATGATTAAATTTTATGCTCCTGAGATGCTTCAGTAAGAAACATAGCCACAATAAGCATGCTCTATGATCAATTAAAAGATGAATCAGCTGTTGCAGAAGGTGATTTAAACCTTAGAGGGGTTGAAGGTGTTCGCTGGTGTCCATAGATCATGTAGAGATTCAGGACAATTTCAATCCCAAATTAGATTCCTCAGTAGGATGTCTAACTTTTTGTGAGATAATTCAATAATTTGTTCCAAACTTCTGTTTAAGAACAGAGCAGAACAGCAGCTTCCTTTGCTGCTTAATATTGATATTGGATATTGAAAAAACAGGCTTGTTTTCTTTGTCCAACCCCACAGATGGGTACTGATTACTCATGTAGGTACAGTGGACTTTCAGCCTTAAATAAGTACCTGTTGTAACAATTCCAAAATAGCCCCTTTTAAACTCAAAGAGGAATAGAAATGAAGCAATGTGTCACACAGCAGAGCCAGAAAGGCAGTATTTTTTCAGAAAAACAGTCTTTTCCCATGTGACATGTCAAAGATAGATCTGCTATTTTCTTCTGGTTTGTATTAGAGGAGTCGAGACTGCCTGTATTTCCCACAGGAAAATGAGGCATGGTATCTATAGGAGCAACTGATGGCTTTACAGTCATGAAACCTGAACTCTCATGAGGTATAGGTTTCAGAGCTACTGTTTCTAGGGAAGAAAATTCTGCTAGAAATTCAGAAAGAAGCCCTGTTTCATGTGATGATGAGATGATTATTAGAAAATATTTTAACTGCTCGTGGATAGTGGTTTGCTAAAAGTATGCAACTGAATAACAGATAAGTAAAGCTATATACATGTATGTTGCATGCTTATCTAGAGAGATGGTCAAACAATATCAATTTGAAAAATTCTAGATTTTTTGATTTGTTTTCATATATTAATAGAGCAGCAAAAATTAAATCATTTCTCTGGAATCAGACTTCTGCAGATAGTTATGAAGCTGGGCATGGCATGATTTGATCTCCACATTTACTATATTTTAAATTGCTAGGACAAAAAGAAATCCCTGGCTAAAATATTAGGAACTGAAGAGCATTCCATTGATCAAATGTTATGATCCTGTTTTCTGAGCTAGATTTTGCTTTAAAAGAAACTTAAGAAAGTAACTTAAAAATGTCACCTTTTAAATTTTTTTTTAATAGTTATTTTCCACATCATTGCATCTAATGTTAGGAGGAATTGAAGCACAAAAAGTCTGTGATGTTCACTGTGACTCATTGGTCACTCAATGATGGCTCTCATTCAGTGAAAGCCTCAGTGATGAGGCAGAAGAACAAAGACCTGTATTTGTCACTCTGCTAGGGAGACAGTCAAAGATGTTTCAAGTAGGTACCTTTTACTAAATTCCAAGTTGAAGCCTGATTCAGGCTTAAATGCTGCCTTTAGGTATAGTCTAAAGTATGGGAGAAATGAGAATGTATAAAGCCTCTTGAGGCATTGCTGAGGAGTACCTTTAAAGTAATTTAAAAGAGATGACTTTTCTGCAGCACAGTTCCCTTTTATGCTGGAGTGAGAGTAAGGGTTTTATTCAGCTTATAGCTGCTTAAACCTGGCTGCTTTTAGACTGGTAAAGCTTTCTCACCTTAAAGAAACTAAGAGCATGGGTTTAGGAAAGATTTAAGTTATCTGGATATAATGTGAATATAAAAAAGTATAAGGGAAGGGTTTGTGAGCCTTTTCTGCAAAGGGCCTGTCATCAGTGGTGGTGTGAAAGAAGGACAGGAATGTTGCTGAAGGACATAATGTGTATTTTCTGGTCTCCCTCATATGAGTAATGCTACTTGTTTTCAGAGGAAAAAAAAAAAAATAATATGAGTGCTAACAGGTGACTACTAATTGAATGCATGTGTGCTAGCGGTCAACATACAAAAGTGAACTTCTGAATTCCCTGACAAAAGCCTGCTACTCCTGTGACCAGGACAGGCTGGTGGTAGATTTTGATAACAGCCAGATTTCAAAAAAGAAAGTGCCACATCATACAGAGGCACAAGACAGAATCACCTGAATGAAGGCTCATCATATGTTACCCTTCTGCACACAGGCTACTAAAATGAAGAGAGTTTTCAGGGGCTTTCAGGGGCTTGAAGAGTTGGTGTCCAACTGAGTGTTCCCAAAAAGCAGATCAGGTTTCAGGAAGGTGAGGCTCCTGACTGGAGATAGGCTCTTAGAAATGGGCTAAGCTCCTGAAGATGGGGCAGATGAGCAGAGACTGGTGCTGGAGCTGTGGCCACTAACAGCTGAGACAGGCAACACTGAGTGATGGCACAGCAGGATCCAACATGACTTTCTGCCCGAGTGACCCAGAGCTGTGGCCACCTTCCCAGTGAAATTCAAGGGAGAGGATATGTGAAACTATAGCGTGGGCTAAAGACTGTTGTCTGTGGGGGGATAGAATGAAAGAGAATAGAGATAGTGCAGAAGGCAATCTCACCCCTGAGGAGTTGCAGCTGTACTAATTACCAAAGATTAGGAACAGGCCTGCCCTTAATAGGCCACAGCTGTGTCCAATAAGGGTGAGTGCTATAAAAGAGTGATCACGGAGAAGGTAGGGAAGTTTTGCAGTAAGATGGCAACAGTTGTCTTCTTTATTTTTGAATAAACTGCAGACAGGCAATCAAGATGCTGGTATTCAAAGGTATATTTGGGGCCTTTATCACCTCAGAAATTGTTACTGTAAACAGGAGCCCATGAGACAATAAGGTTTATGTGTTTGTTTTTTTCTCCCCCCAGAGAGTTGTTTCAGACTCCTTGACATGTGTCTGGATGAAGCACAGGTGTCTTAATTACTGCAAGGAGGTTATCCTTGGAATTGTCAGATTCTAAATTAATTAGTTTAAAGAATGTGCTATATTACTTCCTAAACAAGAATTTTTTTTTCTCTTATAAAGTGCATCTTACTGCTGTGCTACTCTTTAGGATGTTTCCTCTGTGTCAGTTCAATAGTCCATAATAGCCCTTACTTTTCTGTCCCCCATTTGGATGCATGCACACACACTTCCGTGGCTTGAATCCTATGACTTTTCTAATTCATGTACCTTCACAAAATTAGCCACTCAATATTAATACCTTCATGGAAATATTTCAGGATATTAATAACTTTGCTAAAATATTTCAGAATAAAGAATGAAATCTGTATGTCACCCTTCTAGTCCCCTTTCTCTCTAAACCTCTTTTTGTCCTCAGTCATGTAAGGACGAGGAAGTGGCATAATTTTTTGTTGTGTTTTTAAAAATTATTATTATTTGTTTGTTTGTTTTGGGGTTCTTGTGTGTTTTTTTCTTTTGTAAACTAGCTAAATTGCTGTGGTATACGTATTTCTGCATGAAATACCCTCTGAGTCTCAGTTCCCTCTTTTCCTGGCAGAGATGACTTCTCAGAAGATCCAAGCTCTGCAATATCAGTGTGTTGTTAATATCTCTTCTGTAAACTCTTAAGTGAATCTGGCAGTTGGTAGTGATTATTAACCTTGCACTGAACCAGCAATTAATCTGTTCAGGCTGCAGAGGAAGAAGAAAGAGAGAGAGAAAGAATGAGAGAACACAACCTGCTCTGGCTCAGTGATTCTGGTGAATCTGACTACCCTGGTCTGATATTGTTTAAACTCATTAGTATTCTCTATCTAATCTGCAGATTTAATTCATTACATACATCATTTCCCCATAGCCTATACACCCATTTGTAATTTCTATGACATATTTTTCATCTGCATGCTTTATCCTTGGCAGAGAAAACATGAGGTTAGGAAACAAAACCTTTGATAAATATGCATTTAGTGGTGTGTGAAGCAATAATAGAAAAAAACCCTGGGCTCTTTTATTCCATGCTGCATTCTGCTGCATCATCCTGACCACAGAGTGAAGCAAAATTTGGCTCTATATACCTTTAAAATGATCTTATTGCTGTTGGCATCTCATTGAACTTTATGGACGATGCATTATCATTTTATTGTCAAGTCAGAAATGAGTAAACATAACTGCATTTTCAAATGTTATTGGACTTATCTTTCTGGGGAGACCAGACAGGTAAGTAATTTATGATTGCATCTTTACCCAGTCTGACACATTTGTTAGATGCAGGAAATTCAGAGGTCTCATCACCTAAAGGCAAGGGTGCAAACCAATCAAGCATGTAAGAGTGGCTGCATGGAGCCAGTGAGCAAAATGCAGAGCTCTGTTTCCACCTTTCACCAGCACCAGTTGTCCACAGAATGGCAAAAGTGAAAGACAGTATGTAAAGAAAAATAATTTTCCTGTTTAAATACCCAGCAGTCTATATCTCTTGGCTTTCCTGATCCAAAGCATCAAATTTTCTTTGTTTCTCAAATTTTTACCATCTACAGTGTCCTGTGCTAGTTGTGAAACTTCTACTTATACATGGTGTGAATATTTTAATTTTTATAGCATTTTTAAAATTTTTTTGGTTTCATTATGGCCTTAAATTCTTCTTCTAAGACAAAAAGAAAAATTATTTTCTCTTTTCTGACTCAATGCTAGTCACAATATTTATACAGCTCCATCATACAGCCCCTCAGTCATTTCTTTGCCTAGATGAAAAGACTTAGTCTATCCAATCTTTTCTTGTTCAGGAGCTGTTCCATAACTTTTTTTTCATTGCTGTCTCTAAGCCTTTTCCTATTCTGCTACATTCTTTTTGAGATGAAGAGACCAGAACTGCACATAACATCGAAGATGCTGACACATACTGAAATTATACAGTGGTTGAATGTGTAATTACATCCTTTCCTCTCCACTTACTGCAGGTTTTTCTATCATCCTCAGACACCTCTACGCAACCTCTCCTTGCTCTGTACAAATAAATACCTTCCAGGGGTAATGATTTAGGTACTCTATAAGACTGCTAAAGCCATTAGGTACCTCCCAGTCTCACCTCACTTTATAGGTAGTATATCTTCATAATACGCCACCGTGACTATGTGTGTAATTTTATTCTGTATGTCTTCAGATTGCATTTTGCCTTTTGCAAACATGAGACAGCTTGGAAAATTCCCTTTAGCTGTGCTCAGAAACATTTGCATTCTTTGGGCATCTCAGTTCTTCCTGATGTCCCCTTGCTTGTTGATATACATTATCACATAATCATTTGACTGATTTGTCTCAAAATCCCAGGGGAGATAAAGGAACCATCTTTGCTTCTAAGCTGCTGAGACCCTTCAAATTATATTTTGTTTTTTTTATTTAATGAGATATTTTTCTGTAGTTTTTTTGATTCAGAGAGCCCTATCTGTAGTAAAGTCTTTCACAGACAGGTCTAGTGAGAAATGTTCAAGGTTGATAATTTCCTGAGGAATTTACTAATCATAATTTATATTACTAAAAACATGTATACAAAGCACATAACTGAAAAAGTGTCTCAATTCTCTCAGTTCATTGAAACACTCAGATTATTTCAAAACAACTTCTTAACTGTTATATAAGTCTCATTTGATCATATGAAAAAATGATATATTTTTAAAAAAATATAAAAAAATCATATATTTTCAAGTGAAAGAAGATTTGTAGGGAGTGGTAATGTTTGTAATTTGGCCAATTTCTATAACACAAACAAACAAAGCAAGAGCAAACAACCACAACACCCCCAAACAACCCAAGCATCCTCTCTTGTAGTAGTAATGACTAGGAGAAATCTGTCTTGGAGATCTAAATTTTCTTATAGAAATGAGGAGACATCAAGAGATGTGCCACCACTGAAGTTCTTTGTGCCAAATATTTCAGATAGAAAAAGCCATATTAAACTCTAAGGATTCCTGTAAATGGATCCCTGGAAAGGCAAAAACTGGCACAGACATACATGGAAGAATATATACATATTTATAAACAACTCTCCTACTGTCAGTTATAACCCTGAAGTTAATATTTGCTTCTGGGCTCATATGTGGTTAAATCAGTGATTTTCTAGCAATAAAAATTTTCCTGTATTCTTTGGCCCTTGGGATGCCTACTACCTGTTGATTTTTTCTAGCACTTGCATGAGCCACAGTATCTCAGCTCCTTACACTGAGATCAGTCTCAAGAGTAAATGCTGTAGCTCTCTAGATGCTTCCGGAAAAAGGAATTCCTCAGAACATCTAAATACATAACAGATAAAAAGAATATCTTTCACAACAGTGACAGGTAAGGGCAATGGAAACATGGCAGAATCACTGATCAGGGCGAGTGATGGCTTATGCAATGTTTGTTGCTTTCAGATCCATATATGAGGTTTTACGCACCGACCTCTAGACACGCAGGCATACGTGTGCCTAAGCATATGGAAAGACACACCCCTGATCCCACGGAATAGGCCATGTGACTTCTCTCTTGTTTCTCTTGCTATTATTTGACTTATCAGGCAATTCTCAAACCTGACAGAAGCATCTCCATGGGGCTCTAAGGAGGTCAGGTGTGTGGCAGGAACTGATGATTTTGTGTGTTGTTTTCCTATGGTTAAGATGTGGTCAAAACTCCCACAGATGCTGACTCTGATCTTTCCCACAGGGAAGAGGTATCTTTGCTTCTCCTCGTTTAGTCCATCCAGACAAGATTACTAGGGTAATGGGCAGAGTATTTTCCCTCACTAATCTAAATAATCAGATTATATTACAGAATTTATTCACCCTGTGTTGCTGAACCCACAGTGCTACCAGGAGGACATGCAGGCTCTTCCATGGTGCCTCTTCAGATGGTCATTACCTCGCCCATTTGGTGTCTGAGAGTTTTAATTCTATAAACTGTAAAATCAAATACTAACATCCATTTTCTTAATCACCTATAAATAGGTATAAGTACATATTACTGACTGATTTTAGAGAAACAGCAAGCTATTCCATTTGCCGTCCATCTGCATTTGAACAGTATTCATAGCATTTGAAAATATCTTTTTTTAATGGATTATGTCCTATATGTCAGTGATTCTAGCTGTAGAATTATCTGTACCAAATTGCCAGTATGGTTCAGACAAAATTCTTCTGTGAAGAGCAGGTGTCGCACACAGTGTGCTCCTCTCCAAAGCAGTGTCACATACTTCCACTGGAAGTGGCAGCTCCTTTCATCAGAGATGCAGAGCTTCAGTAGTTATCAAGCTTGGATCATTTGAGTAGGAATAGTTTGGGGGTTTTTTCGTGTGATTCCCTATGAAAATAAGTCTTATGTCTTTGTGTATTGTCTAATGTATTTGCAATAAGTTTTATGTAGTTGTACTAGTTTGTCAATTCCCATTTGTCTTTTTCCTTATCAGTCAACCAGTTTTATCCAGAATTACTTATAAGCCCTTTTATTATTTTCAACAAGATTTGAAAGTGTAGCAAGAACACCATTATGGACAATAAAATATTTATTAAGTATGTATAAGAAAATTAAATTAGCACATCTAATGAGAAAAAAAAAATTGGGAAGAAATCAGGCTCAAATCTTTCATTTGGTTGTAGCCAGATTGCTGTCCGTAATGAACCTTTCAGAACTATATTTTCTCAGATGAACATTTTACAATGAAGCACTGGGACTGTAGGTGTACAAACAGGTGTGAAACTAGGTTTCATTACTTTTCCTTCTTGTTGAAAAATTTGATAAATAACCTCTTTCATGACTCTAATGTTTTCCAAAATATTTTTTTATGCCTGATGAGGATGTCTGCACAATGACCCATGTTCTAGGAGGCAGTCAATATTATGAAAAATGGGAAGTTGTGCATTGTTTTCTTAGTCTGAAGACTCTGTTAAAACAAAGCCTGATTCTATATTAGAAATTAGCTTCCAGAAGACTTCTCAATGTTCTTCCTCTTTCAGAAGCTTTATTAAGAATCATTCATCCTATCTTCACTGTTGAAAATTAAGACCACAGCACAAGGGACATATATTTATGGCTATTGAATAGTAGATGCAGAAAGATCTTGGTGTACAATTAATTTTCAGGGAAGACTAGAATAATTCAAAGTCTGCCCACACCTCCATATATCCTGACAAATTTTTCCACCATAATTAGAATGACATTCAAAATAACAGCTACCATTTTCCCTGAAAACATAAACAAACAAACCTTCCCCAATTAGTTTCACAAGACGACTGAGCAAGCAGAGCTAAAGATTCCATTAGGAGCTTACTATGCTAATCTAATTAGCCTGGGAAGTACTCACATAATATGGAACCAGAATCAATAAAAATTCTGAAAAGCTAAATTTACACTTCAGTCACAAAAAGGATTATGCAGACATTTCACCATTCCTTTGCTTATAATTTTCATGAACAATAAGCAGAACAAACAAAGTTCTTATCTGAAGGGTCGCATGCAAATACGCATGACATGGTCTGAATATTCTTTGACATGAAAAAATTAGCAGAAATAATTTATGAGCTTTAATGTAATCCATAAACAATTTACACACTGTGTTGTTTTTTCAGTGAGGAGAAAACATATTCAGTCTCCTAAAATAATTTTGGAGCTTTTAACAATTAGAAATACTTCTAAATCTAGATTCCACTTCTACCAGTTATATAGGCTTATGTGGAACTTACTCATAAGAATGCTCTCAACAGTTGTCAAAGTAACGGGAGCTCATCTTTGTGGGTTTTGCATCATAGCTTTTAGTGAAAGAAGAAAATACTACTCTTAAATCAGCAACAGAAATTGTAGAAAGTGGCTTAGCTGTTTTCAAGGACAGAGACTCTGAAGCATGTTATAAAGCATGAGAAATTTCCTTGAACTTTTCCATCTAAAGTGAAATCTGCATTTAGTTTACAGAACAAAATTAAGTAAATCTGCATGAAGTAATATGTAGTTATAAACATGCAAATGCTTTTAGACAACAGTGATGTTGAAAAAAAATCAGCACTGAAGAAGCAGCATGGCAGCATGATTGCTGAAAAAGTGTTGTTACAGTGAAATTGTGTGTCAATGTGCCCTTCATCATCACTTCAGCCACTTCACTCTTCTTGTCCAGACAGCAAATCTACCTCATTCTGAAGCTTCTGTCTCCCTCTTGCCTATTATTTGGTTATGCGTCAGGTAGCTTCTAGGCAGCTTAATTGTTTCTTCACACTAGGTAAACCATTTAACTTCTCTGTGATCCTGCAGAAATTAAGCTCATTATGGACCCAGTGGCCCAAATGACACCACTTTCCCACAAGGTGCAGCAGGGAACCGTATTAGTGGTAAAGCTCAAAGGAAAAAATACATCACCTGTGACACATGGCTGTAGAGGGACTGGAAGAAGAAAGTGATTTGTCAAATTATATTTGTAGTGGTCAAGTGAGGCTAAAAATGGTGAAGGGTTACAAATACTGATTCAGAATCTTGTCAGAAAAACTGGCAAGGGTTATTCTCTTTCATTATGATGCAACCCCCATGCCCCTGCCTCCTTCCCTCTGATTTCCCCTCTATACTCTGTCATCCGAAGACATCTGAAATCCTTATCCTTTGACCTAAATTGGAATGAAATTAGTTAAACAGTAGAATAAATGTAAAAGACTAAATGAGAAAGGGGGAGAAATCCAGACATTATTATTCAGTAGGATTTGTTGGTCAAATAAAGATTAAATTGAGTGAAAGTGATAGAATTTTGCCCAGCATTTTTTTGAAAACTAGTCTTTTTGGGTTAGAAACTGGTGTTGAATCCGAGTGTTCCAAAATGTGATTCAGAACACGATTTTCTCTAAATGTACTTGCCAGAGGTAAATGTAATAATTTATGGAGTGTGCAGAAAATGTTTTCTTCAGCTATTTGCTATTCAGAAAGGGTTTTCCTTTGCTCTTACTGTTAGGCTTTTATGCTGGCAGTCTTATTAAGGTCGAGCCCTATCAAAATATTACCTCTGGGGTCAAAAGGGTAGTGTAGTCCTTCCCAAGGCTATTACACATTTTGGCGATCAACTGCTAGAGGGCACTTAAGAGAGATCCAGAGCAGTACACCAGCCCCAGGAGAATGAAACAACATCTAGTTTTTGACAGCTTCCTGTAGTCATGAACTGGGAGATTTATGAGGTTAGATTTGATCTCTAGTCCTGTCTAAAGCCAGGTATGCTGTATGCTGCATTACTAAACAGGCTAGAAGGCAAAGCTAATATAGCTTCTTAAAGGTGAACTTGAAAGGCTACTTTTAAATCTCCAGCTAGCTAGCTAAATCCATTTTAATGCCAGCTGTGAGAATTAGGGAAATGCAATCTCACAGGTACATTTTATTAAAGCAAACAGCTAAAGCAACACTGTCTATTTTCTGGTAATGTTTCTTCAGCAGTAATGGAAGCACAAGCCTAGAAAAAGTGAATTTTCATTTATGTTGTTTAAAATTTCTAATATTCTCCTGTGTTGAAAGTAGTCAGGACCATGTCTTCATCCTGTTCTGTAAGCCCTAGGTCAGTATCATCTGACTCAGCACCTTAAGCGTCCTAGGAACTTCTAAAACTTTCATACTCTTTTTATGTTGTGTTACATTCATTTAAACAATGAAAAATTAAATGAGAAATCTAGTAACCTCCTCATAAAAAGCAAGTTTTGAGAGACAAATTGTTAAATGACACCTTACACTTCTGTATATTTTGTACTGTGAAAGAAAAAGTAAAGATGATAAAGCATTCGAGTGCTTGAACGGCATCAAAATCAGCCTCGGTATTTTACAGATATGATAAAACTGCTGAGGTACCTATGAAACACACAGTTTCATGTGTTTGATTGGAGCACAACTTTGAATTGCCCTGTTATTATTACTAGTGCCCCAGAATCTGGTACTTGAAATGCCAGACCTCAAAGTCTGTCAGTAAACCTTATGTCAGTCAAATAATAGGTGAAGTAAATAACTTCACAGAAAAAGCGGCTTATTTATGGAAGACAGAATTATTCTGCCATTTGCAAACAGAAGAGAAAGTAACTTCAGGAAGAAAAGTAAAAAGTATGTTCCTGAAAAACCCCAGAAAACAAATCCTGTATTTATCCAAAAGGAGGATCTATGAAGCATGTGGTCATACAGTAGAGAGAGTGAGGCACAAGTCATATTTTTTACAGCCCTTACTGGGTGTGTGTGTTGCTATCAACCTTCATTCTTCCTGAGTAAAGCCTTACTTCATGTAGCAACCCCAATAAAACCAATAAGCATGCTAATCTGACTCTCATCAGCGCTAAACAGATCTTTACATTTCACAAATCTGTAATTCACCTTTCTGAGACAAATGGTTCAGACTTTCCCTTAGTATTTACCTTTTCCCCCTCATTTCTTAATTATGCTGAAATTCTAAAAGGCTTTCTGACCACACTATTTAATTTCCTTGCCTTTAATTGATATTGTTTCACAGGAGATATTATCAATTATGAAGATGATAAATGACTGGGTGTCTTTCCAGAAGCTGCTTCAGCAAGCTGTCAGATGTGAGATTTATTTCTGGCCTTAAGGTCAGGATTAGTTTTACCATCTAAATGCAAAACAAAACAGGAGAGTGAGACTTGGTTTACTTAAAAATGGTGCAACTTGTCAGGTGTGGTAGTGTGTTGTTACTTGATAATTAGTTCAAGACAAGCTTGAAGCTGCTTCAAAGTACATTTTAAATCAGACCATACTAAAGAGTCTTTGGGGAGGCATCAGTAACAATTCAGTGGAAGAATAGGATGCTGTGAATGCTTGTTATTCAAGTATTTCCTTTCCTTATGCATGAGTTATATGGAAGCAGAAAGAACATATTTCTTCTTTTTCTCTCCCTTTGATGCAGATAAAAATACAAGTCAGCCAAAACACACAGTGAACTAAGAAAGGTGAAGCAAAACTCTCTGCATACTTTAATCCAATTTCTAGGTTACCAGAGATGATGACAATAAAAATAAGTAATGAGAAAATCCTGAGTATGTATATTTCTAAACTGGCATAATATGGAGCTTCAAACAAGAACAAATGCAGGAAAAAGAATTCAAGGTCTCTGGCATTGTTGATGCAAGTTTGCAAAATGCATTGGATGCTGAGTTTATAGTCCATAAATAAGACCATGTATGAAACAAAAAAATTGGATGACCTTTACAAAAGTCTTAACATTTTAAAAAATCAGGAAAACATTGCATTCATATCTTATAAAATAATTCTTTTTTTCCAATAATTTAAATATTCAGTACCTCTAAATGCAAACTTTATATTGTCATCAGTTTTCACTTCACATCAAAGAATTCTAAAAGATATTTTTGAAGCTTTATTATTCATCAATATATGGGAATTCAAGGAATTAAGTATTTCACAAAGTTAACAGGGTGGGTGAGTGTATATTGTTTACACACTTTATTTTTGTCATATTATCATCTTGAAGTATAGTAATTCTAAATAAATGGCCGGCTTATCAAATACTACAATCTGCTCAGGGTTTTTTTTTTTTGGTGTGTCATTAATAAGATGTTGTAGTTTGGATTCTGATTGCTCACAAACTAACAATTGATAGATATTTTAATAGGGGGTTAAGTTCACAAAAGGATTTATGCCTGTCTGCAATGATCATACAATCAGAAAACCGTGGAATGGTCAAGAATGGAAAGGGTATCTGGAGGTCATTTGATCCAACCTCCCTGCTAAAGCAGATTCCCACAGATCTAGTTGCCCTGGATCATGTCCATCTGGATTTTAAATGCCTCCAAGGATGGATACTCTACACCTTTCCTGGGCAATCTGTGCCAGGCCTTGGTGACCCTTACATTATAAAAGTGTTTGCTGATGTTCAGAGGGAACCTCTTGAGTTTCAGTGTGCACCCACTACCTCTGGTCCTGTCACTGACCACATTGAAAAGAACCTGTCTCTGTCTTTTTTATATTTTTCCTTCAGATATTTATGTACTTAAATGAGATCTCCTTGAGCTTTCTCATCTCCAGGCTGAACAGCCTCAGTTCTCTCAGTCTTTCCACATAAAAGAGATGCTCCAGTCCCCTCATGGTCTTTGTGGCCTTTTGCCAGACTCTCTCCAGTATGTCCAAGCCTCTTGTGCACTGAGCAGCCCAAAACTGTGGAACACTCTGGGTGTGGCCTGACCAGTGCTAAGCACTGGTGAAAGGTGAAGAATCACCTTTCTCAACCTTCTGGCAACGTGTCTCCTAAAACATCCCACAATACCATTAACCTTCTTTACTGCAAAGATGTGGTACTGGCTCATATTCAGCTTGGTGTCCATCAAGTGGCCTGGGTCCTTTTCTGCAAGCTTCTTTCCAGCTGGGTGATTCCCAGCTTATATAATGGTGCATTGAGTTGTTCCTCCCCAGCTGCATAAATTTGCATTTTCCCTTGCAAGTTTCCCTGTCAGCTCGTTTCTCTAGCCTGATAAGTTCTCCCTTGAAGGCAGCACAACTCTCTGGTTTATTATCCACTCTTCCCAGTTCTGTAACATAAGCAAACTCTCTGGAAGGCTCATCCACTTTTTCTTGCTGATTAGGTGGAGAGACACCCACTACCATGTCACTTGTACCTTTCTGCTGGTATGACACATGCATCAGTGATGAAGGCCTATGTTCCTTTTCTTTTCTGAACTGTACGGAAACTAGTCATGGAGCATTTTCAGGATTTTTTTAGTGGTCAAAATAAATAATTTATTTTATTGTTCTCTGAAATTCATTGCTTTTGCTCTTTGGAGGTGTAACCACTAAGGAATAATAAAGGAACATATGCACTTCATATACTTTTGCTTTTTCTAAGACATAACTGTACCATAACTATATTCTGTCAGGTACAAGACATGATGTGCTGGGGACCTGAAGGGTTTCCACTACAAGGCAGGTGATAAACAACATTCTCTATATGATTATGGGAAAAACCATTCTGATATTCATTGGGACTGCATTGAGCAGAGCTTTCCTTATGTCTGAATTCGTGCCAGAGTTAGATACACTAGGGTAAATTACATGCATTTATGCCAAGAATAACTCCTCTGTGATTTCAGTAAAACCCTTATACAAACAAGCATACTATCTATTTTTAAAAGTGCTTTAGATGTCTATACATTCATATTTGGTTGTAGAATATCTAACAGGGTTCAGCAAGTTGGCTGTGATATTTTCACAAATTTTATATAAAAATAAAAACAGAAAATGAATCTTTGTACATCTACTCCTTTATAAAACAATGTAAATTTTTTATCTTTGGAAATAATCCCACTGGTTTTATATGGGAGGAGGGAGATTCTACAAAGCTACAAAGAAAAGGGAAAGAACTTTATCAGATGTGGTATTACATTATCTGCTACTATTGACAACTTCTACCATTGACCTAATCTGTGATATGAGAGGAAAAGAGAAGCGGCACAAAACTCGCTATATCAAGACTTAAGTTCATGAAAAGGGAAAATAAAATGAAAAAAAAAAGTTATTAACCACTGAAATAAATGAAGTACAGACTCACAAGGATCATAAAAAAATGTTTGACCACTATGTGAAGTGGAGAAACAAAATCTAAATTAGAAACAAAACTAGGTCTGTGTCCTTCCTACACTGAGGACCTCAGAGCGGGACACAGCACTCCAGGTGGGGTTTAATGAGAGCAGAATAGAGAGGGAGAATCCCCTCCCTTGCCCTGCTGGCCATGCTGCCTTTGACACAATTGCTTTTCTGATCTGCAAGCTCACATTTCCTGTAGGGGGGTGCTCATCCACCAGCACCCCAAGTGCTTTTTGGCAGGGCTGCTTTTGATCTGTTCATCCCCCAGCCTGTGTTGATACTGGAGGTTGCCCAGAGCCTTGTGCAGGACCTTGCACTTGTCTAAACCTTATGAGATTCCCATGGGTTCCCTTCTTGATCTTGTCTCTCTGGAGAGCATTTAATCCCTCGTGTGTACCGACTGCACCATTCAATGTGGTGTAGTTTGCAAAGTTGTTGGGGGGTGTCCTCAGTCCCTTTGTTTATGCCACTGATTAATTGAATAGCACTGGTCCCAGTCCAGACTCCTGAGGGGCATATTTGTCACCAATATTCCTTGGGACACTGAGCCATTGACCCCTACCTTCTGGCTGCTGCTGTCCCACCAATTTCTTCTTCACTCATCAAATCTATTCCACTCCAATTTGGAGAGACTGTTACTATGGCAAAGGCCTTACAGACCTTGGGTAGATGACACCTGTAGCCCTCTCCCTGTCCACCAGTGTAGTCATTCCACTGTAGAAAGCCACTGGGTTGGTCAGCCAGGACTTGCCCAGGGTGAAGCCATTCTGGCTGTCTTGAAACACCTCCCTGTCCCTCATGGGCCTTAGCACAGCTTCTTCTGTTCCATGATTTTTCCAGTGACAGAGGTGAGGGTGCCAGGGTGATGTTTCCCAGTGTCCTCCTTTTTACTCCAGACAACTAAAAACATTTTCATATGTCAGATCATGTCCCAAACAACAAATTCATATTCACGCTGAAGAAAATGATAACATCTGTATGACTTGTAACACAACACAGAACACAGCATTTTTGCATTTCCTGAAAGTGTGGCACAGTATGTGAGTACTAGGAATTTCAGATCAGTGTATAAAAGTAGTACTTTATTCAATAGAGAATATTAGCCATGATGTAAAGCTTCCTTTAGAAAACCAAACCTCAAAGAAATTAAAAAACCTGACTGTGTGTTTGGGAATGGCGCAACACTAAGTTAACAACAAAATACCCACTGAATTATTAGCTAGGAAGAAAAAATTGGTCAGAAATCATCACTTTATTTTGTTGTCTATTGACTTCTGTAATTTATTCAAAGGTGGAAATGAAGTGAAATGGAATGAAATATGTTGTACTTCTTCCTCTTTATAATTTATGAAATCCTACCTCTGGCTGCTGAAAACTCACATACTGTTTTAATGTGAGCAAATCTTCCTCCCTCAGTATTCTTCTCCATGCAAATAAAATTTGAATTTATCCTTTTCAAAGGAGAAAAAATACAGTCTTCACATGACATTTGCATTGCAATGAAAGAGTCAATGAATCTGTGATAATGAATTACCATTGAATTAATGCAAAATGGTACACTGTCTCTTGTATTCTTAAGTATGAGCAAAGGAACTAATATGATCTTTCACATGATCTTTGAGGAGATCTGATCTTTGCAAAATTCCTGAGATGGAATGAATTGACATTCCCTGAACTCTTTGCAGATGAGGCATTTAAAACAAAATTTGAATCTATGTGTGCCTGTAATACTATTCAGAGTTCTTAGGTAAATTAATCACAAACAGTATCCTCCATCTCAACAAATTTATTGAATCATCTAGAAAAACTATACTTTTAATGGAGGAAAAAAATAATGAAAAAGATAGAATAGGATGCCTTTCTACATATGATTTTAGCTGCAGGTGGATGTAAAGAAACTTTTTGAGGTGAATTATCAGAAGAGTGAAATAATCTTTTTGGCAGAAACAGGTGGTGATATAATAATGATTCTGTGGAATAGGTAATATGTCTGTCAGTATACTAAAGAAATTTAAAGATTAATGCACCATTTCATTCCTACCCATATGATGTGACTGATTCTGTAGTGGCTTATTCTAAGTTGTGAATACACATCTGTTAGAGTTAGATGAACTTACTTGAGAGAGAACTGTAGAATAGGAAAAGCAAACAGGAATTTTAGTCTGAGTCAACTCTAAAAGAAGTAGAGATGTGTAATGGTCTGGTATGGTCATGGTATGAAAGGCACCACACATATTGGGCCATAAAGGAAACAGAGACTTGAATTAGATGCTTACAGTAAATTTGCATATGCATTCTACTGCTATTTCCATAACATAGTTTTTATAGAAATCTCTTTATTTCATATGGCAAATGCCCTTAACATTGAGTTTGGGTACAGAAACCAGTCTCTAACACTGACAGTGTTAAGGATTTGCAGCAAAACGTGAAATGACAAGTATTTAAGTGGGCCTTTTACTTTATTTCTAGGTCCTCAAAGGGAAAATATAATCTGTTGGAAAAAATAGTAGCTCTTTTCCTTCAAGAGATATCTCTGCTGCTGCTACATGTATATATATTACATACTATTATTTTCTATTCTCTTGGTAAATATATTAAAAATAATGCTTTTATGCCTTTTTATATTCAGTTATCTTTCCTCAAGACAGCTAAAGTTAACTGTATACTATATACAATAGTATATAGTACTATAAACTGTTTTGCTATTCTATGAAATTCTATTTTTATATTTTTTTCTGCAAATTTGCTGTACAGCTCTAATGTTTCAGACCATAGATGTTTATTTTTAAAGAAGGGATAATAATTTTCTGTGCATATCATTTCTATCTGGATACTTTGAAAACACATACCAGCAATAAATACTGCAGGTGTTTTCAAACTGTATGTGTGAGCGTGCAGGAGATAATGAATAAAACATTTTTTCTATGATCTGTGGTTCATTGTTTTACCTGAAAATTTCTCATGTAAATAATACATGTGATGCATGTAAACATACATATCATGCAAGAAATGCTGAATTCAAGCAACCTTTACAAAGAAAATCCTTCTTAAAACTATTTTGCATTAGATTGGGAAAGGGAAAAGACAGATGAACTTATTCAGTATTTATGAATAAGTGAAAGAAGAGAGGAAGACCTTAGGGTTTCAGTGTGTATCAACACCAAACAAGTTGTCCTTATTCCATATTGTATTTTTTATGCCTCTCTAACAGTATAGCAACCCTTACTTTAGAGGAGAGAGCTGAGAGAATGAAAGAAGGTGGTAATGTTTCTTTTTCTGAGAAAATTGCATTACAAACTTTCCCTTACGTCTAAAGGGACACACTTCTAAATGTAGCAAAACAACTCAAGATATCACAACTCCTTAAGATCTCTGCTTCATCATGTATGTAAATTGCACCATTATACCTCTTTGGGTATTATATATCCAGACTTAGGAAAGAAATAAGTGTCATACCCTACTGGCAAAGCATCACTTAACAGAATGAGAAGTTCTATGTCAATGTTTCTAAACAGTTTAATTCTGAAGGTAAAAAATCACACACACACACAAAAATTATGCACCTTGTTAATTTATTAGAGGTCAATGCTCTTTTTTTGGAGAAAAATAAAAAAACCCCAAAACTCCATAAGCCAAAATTTGAATCTCACAATATGATATCCAGATATTTCCTTTTAAATTGATGAGTCTGTCACATGCATAATTTCAATTTATAGCAACACAGTCATAAATGCAATAACAAACCTATCAAAACCCACCAATACCTTGCTAAAAATCTTTGGCCTTCATTAATAGGTGTACTGTTTCCTAAACTGGATTACTGCAATATTGGATATAAATTAGTGATAAAGCTTAGGATATGAGTGGATCTCTAGATGATTTTAAATGCTTAGGAGCCAAATTCTACTAAACTCCAGAAGTCATGCTCAAATACTTCCATGCAATGAAGCAGATCTTTCAGCTGTCAGGTGTCTGCTGTCACATCTTCATGCTGTAGGAGCACACTGACACAGGAAGCACTGAACAATGACACATCTAAGTCACAAGGAATAAAAGGGGTTTAGGAATTCTGCAGGTGTCAATTTAACTTCTCAACAGATAAAAAAATAAAAAAAAAACCAAACTGATTTTATATTACCAGAGGGGTTTCAAACACAAAATAAATCCAGTTCCTTTACTGGATTGATTTCAGGTCAAGAAATGCATTTTTAAGTGCCTTGGAGAGGTAAGGTCTTTGTAATTTATGAGATTGGAATGGTAAAACTGAACACCTTCTACAGTAATGTCAAAAGTTATTTTCTTAGGAACAAGCCCATCTCCCTGGTCACTTCATTTTCCAGAACATTCTGATTTGGTAATGTGTCACTAGAGGGTGCTGCAAAGTTGTTTTGTAATATAGTATACAGATAACTGGTATTTATTTTAATGTTGGTAGAAAATTCAGGTCCAAACTTTCTGGATAGAAAATCTCAATGAAGTACTGATGAACTATCACTCTCTGATAGGCTTGAATGTCATAATCTGCAAAAAAGGTAGAAAAATTTTCAAGTTTAGATGAGAGACCCAAACCATAAGTTAATGAATATTAGTATGTTTAGGTTTTCATTATATGCATTAGAAAGGGTCTTGATTAGGACACCTTTGCACAATTCTGTAATAGTTCAAATTTATTTCAAGCATGTCTTCTCACCATTAGCACTCTATTATGTTGAAGCAAGAAGATTAATTAAGAAGGTGAGAACTGTACTCTTCTGGAAAGTCTGAAGTAAAATCTTGTTCTTTCATAAAAGATGAGGACCAGGATTTTTTTGTTTTTTGTTGTTGCTACAAAGACTTCTAAATGGAAACAACCAACCAATAGAAGAAATAGCGTGTGATATGGTGTTGGCTGAATTGTGTATAAATAATACAAATCACATCCTACACTTTTGAGCTATCAGGTACTTCTCACCTCTTACTTTACCAAATCACTAAATTACAGTGAGAGGCACCTAAAATATTTAGACTTCTGGCAGATTTAAGACACTGTGAGAAATAATAGAGAAAACAGCTGCCAGTTAAAAGCCCCCTGTAAGATAATGAGCATTGAAGAGTGATACAAGAGTATGAGTGATTAATGTATTAGTATGGTTGTCATAATTTCAGCTAAATACAGTTCAGATGTGATAGCAGTACATGGAGGTGAAGGCTTCTTAGAAAACAAGCCCATCTTATTAATATACATCCTCTTTACTTTTGTTTGATAACTTTATTCTGTCAGCTTTCCATTACTTGTGATAGCTTTATTAAAATTAATTTCCAATGCATTTACAAACCACTAATTACTGCCCAGTAGCAAACTGTGTTAGCAGATACTGTTTTTGAACTTAAAGGGACTCATACAAGACACCATAACGTATTGAGAGACCTATAAATCCCCAGGACCTGCTGCAGGCACAGCAGTACAAGTCACTGCCTCTGCTTGCAACCCTGGAGCTCTGACACGCCCTGCTGGAACCATGACACAAAGGTTTGGGAGCATTGTGTCTCAGCAAGGAAAGAGCTGCCCTGCCCACAAGAGGGCTAATGTGGTTGTGAAATGCACAGATTTAACACATTGCTTGGGATACATTTTCAGGAACTGTGTTTTTGCCTGCACAGTCGTTTGCAGGGGGGTGTGGGTTCTCTCTGCTACATGGACATGTTTGTGTAGAAGCGCGCCCCAGATGAAGAGCAGCTCTGTATCAAGCTCTGGCCCAATGAGCTGGCTGCTGGCTCCCACTGAGAAGCTTTCCCTGCTGCTGTGGCTTGCAAGCTACCCCTCCTCCGGCACCTCAGGTTGCCCACAGTATTCTGACCTTTCTTAGAGGTAATTCTCTTTACTTTCCCTGTCAAGCTCAGATGCTCTTTTCTATCAGGCAACAAAAGAATGCAATGCGAACCTTTGCACACCATTCCACGTAACTGTTGGATTCTAGAAGCTCCTCACAATGCTTTTCAGTCCTCTAGGGCTTTGAAAACAGCATGAAAGGGCTAGAAATAGGGTGGAGGGGAATATTCTCAGCAAGGTCACAAAAATGATCTAGTTGTTATTGACATTTTTGCCTCTTACAGCCACCCATCTAAGAATAGAATGAAATCCTTGTCATTTATCTCCCTCAGTGGATCCTAACCCTGTCACAAACTGAAAATTACTTCCTTTCCACAACAGATAGTGCAATGTCTGAGCAGTAGTTAGTAGTTACTGTGTCAGTGCAAAGCAATAGGCAACTATGATAAGTAGCTTATTGACACAGTACATGGTAATTTCTCAGCTGGAACAATTGTGTCAATACACACTTGGGAAATTTGTAATTCATGGAAATGTTATTAGTAAATGATATGTCATTATGGAGAGACCTCTATTCCATAGGTTGACACATGTACTGCCATGGTCTGCTTTAGCAGTGATCTGATGCACTCAGAAATAAATATTTTAAACAATTAATGTATTATACTTAATGTTAATGATAAGTATGCACGCCCAAAACAACAGAAAGAAACATTACATTTTGGACTTTTAAAACTTAGATCTTACTACTAAATTAATAGAAAAATTAAAATGAGTCACTGATCCTAGTTACACATAAGCAACTGTAGTGTTTGTGGATTTCCCTTTCAAAGCCTTTGAGCTACAGTGGTGATGAAAAAACATCCACAGTGTGTTTTCATTTTTTACTGTAGTCTTCTATAACTTCATAATATCTAAACCAATTTAAACCTGTATTAATAAAAATGCTTTGAACTGAGACCTTGCATGTCAACTTGCAACACAGAAAGAATTTTTACTGTCAAGATATGATCCTCTAAATTAGAAGTTGCTTTATAATTGAAATGCTGACACAGACTTCTAATTGTAGAGGTGTTGGCAGGTGCTGCTATGCTAGCATTATATTAGCAACTTTTGCCTGTGAATCTTGTTCATTAAAGGTTATGCTTATATCATATGCATACAGATTATAGGCTGTGGAATGACAGCTGCGTAAAATCAGTCAAATTAAAACACATACTGTAGATGAAAACAGTCACATATTAAACAGATTAAATTAGTATCCTTCAAAGTTTCTTTCACTTAAAAATATAGATGGAAAATATTTTTATAGCTACCTGCTTAAAAGTAAAATAGTTTATGTGATGGTTTATGATACAGCATTAATCATTAAGGGAAAATAAAAATATGTCTTATCCTTTAACTAAACATTAAATTAGCTCAACTATAGTAGTAGTCTGAATTGCAAGTGAATAGAGCATGGACCTAATTGCTGTAGTGTTCCAACCCTCCAAGCAGTGCAGATGTTATGCAAATAGTTTTGTGTTCATTTTCAGATTGTAAAACGTGGTCCTTTTTTGCAAAATCAGAATGGATACCGACTTACATGCATACAGAGTTACAAAAAAAAAAAAAATTAAAAAATCACTGAATTCCCCTATGTCTGGCTACCAGAAAAACCTTTCAAAGCACAGGCTTGTTTTAAGCAGTCTTAGTGACTGATCCACACCAAAACTCTTGATCAAAAGGTAGTAGACTTAGATAAAATTCAAATCTAAATCTCACTGAGCTGCTGGTTTTGCTGAGTGTTTGTGTGTGTGCATATTTGGAATGTTTGGGCTCTGAAGTACCAGTGTGCTATGTAGGTACAAATGTCTTCTTAAGCCTTTTCTATCCTGCAGAAAATCATGGTCCCAGTGTGGAAATTGCTGATACATTCTGCTGGTGTATGTTAGCTTATTTCCATCTCTGCCTAATGATAATTTACCATATAAATGCCTTAGGGATGAGACCTGAGCAAGATGCTGAAATAATAAAAATCATCCCCGCAATGGTAAGGTTTTTTTCAGATTTTTAATGTTTCCATGTGCCTTCAGTGGGGAATTTCTGTAATTCAGGGTTACAATACAGATGCTAGTAGACTTAAATTATTTAAAATACAAACAACACCATAACCGAATTAAAAAAAAAATTAAGAAAGATTTTTTTCTTTTATATTTCCTTTAGTTTTCTAGTTTTCCTTTTTTTTTTTTTTTGCTTGTTTGTTGTTTTTTTTTTGTTTTAGGAAGCTAGTCAATTTGATGTTAAAAACATATATTTGTTAAGCTGGTTCTGTGGCATTAATTTATCCTTTTTACATGGAAAACATACATTCATCAAGTCACCTCCCAACAGTATATTTAAAAGCATTGTTATTTTTAGTAGCTATTATTTTAAGTAGATATCATATTTCCATATATATTTTATTTGACAAGGAGGGGAAGAAACGATGTAAGGATGAAAATACTATTTCATGGTAACCTTTCAGTGTTATTTATTGCAAGAAGTTGCATTCTTTATTCATCCCATCTATTTCTATCCTATCTATGGCTTATCTATACCTATCTTTACTGCTTGCTCAGTTACATAGATTTGCTTTTTGCCCAGTTTGACCCCACATGCATATGTGTGTAGTAGTTCATTCCTACATTCATACATCCACATATAATTATGAATTAACATGTCTTCATCTTATTTGCTTAGTTTCTAACCCAACTTGTCTGCTGCTATCACACTCCTTAATTGTTTATATCCAGTCACTTTTTTCTCTTGTCTGATTCATCAGGGTATTGGACCATAGTGAAATTATTGCCTTAATTTTTTTACTGGAAATTTTGAGAGAAATCACTGATGTCTTTGTATAAATTCCAAAATAAAATGTATGGAATATCAGTCAAATCTTTTATCAATATCATTTGTTTTTAAAAGGCCCAAAATTTTAATAAGGGAGTTCATTTATTTATCTGCCAACTGCATCGGAATTCTTTGTCACTGAGACTATATTTTATACAGAACTACTTGCTTGGTAATTTTTTAGGTACAGTCAAAGCTTAGACATTTTTTACTTTGGATAACAAGCACAAATTAGGAAAAAAAAGAACAGAGAGAAGACAGCTGGATACATTTTCTGTTGTTGTTCTATTTCTCTCACAATGTATTTAGGAGAAGTGATTAAGATCCTGCAGCATTCTTTCTTCTCCTGATGTGGTAAAGAGGATCTTCAGACAGCAGACTGCAGATATACTTTCAAAATTTGTCTCCAAATCAATCAGTGGAGAGAGGTGAAAAAAATATTTGACTTATTACTAGTTATTTTTATAGTTTAAGAATCAAGTGTGCTATGAGTAATTTTCTTATTAAAAGAGTCTTGGAGCCTGACATAGTTACTGGAGGGATATTTGCATTGTCAGGAAACATAGAAGACAGGCCCATTTTTGAGGCTGAATTAGTATTTTATTCTTTATCAAAAGAAATACAGGACCGAAGAGGTGAGCCAGTTATAATGCCTTTATCAATTGCTCAAGTATCTGCTGCCAGACTGCTATAAGTAACTGTAAATTGGATAATTTAATGAACACACAAAGCAGTTGCTTTCAAAAGCCTGCATTAAGTGTAAATAAATAAGTTTTTTCAACAAAATAGTAATTACATATTTGCTCTACTCAGTGTCTAGACTTTTTCAACTGCACTCATACTTGCAGAGCTGGGCCTTTACCTGCAGTAGTGCATGGTTTTCCTCACTTGTAAGTGCAAATGGCTTTAAAATTGATTTTTTATATTAAAAAAAAGAGGATAAGATATGAAAACAGAAATGTCAGAACACTTACAAAAATCTTATTGTTCTGAGCATACAGAATGCCAATTTGATTTCACCTCTGCCACCTGGAGGAAGCAGATTTTGCAAGATTTTACGTTTACTATCATTATGGTTATTTTTACTTCTCCTTCCTTTAGTACTACTATTAAACTTTGTTAAAGTGAGATATCATGCTGTATATAAATTTCTACAAAGATAAAGCAAACAAAACTAAAAGGAAAATTACTTATTTTGCAGACAGCACAAAACTTAGCCATGTGCTACTGAAACAGATCACATAATTTAAAGTCAAAAAAGGAAATTAACTCAAGTTAAAATGTCAGTGTTAATCCGTTAAAATACCACCATAGTCTCCTGCTGTTTTGTGCCTCAAAAACATGTTAGAAAACCTTTAAAGAGTGAGTAAAATATCTGTAGAGTGCACCTAGTTACTATTGCATTCATGGGTGATTAAAACTGTTGCCACCTAAAGAGTAACAGCAGTTTGACATGAGCTGAATGACCTTACATGTGTATATTAAAGTAAATATGTGTGTAAACATACCTGTATATATATAAAGATATGAAAATATAGATGTGCTTTTACTCATACAGATGAGTTTCTCTATTTTATAAAACAAATACCATTTCTTTCTCTTATATATTTAGATCTGTCAAAGCTATTCTTCCATAACATTAAAGAAATAATGTTTTGCTGTATGATATAATGATAGTTCAGTTAGCAGGAAAAAATTCTGTTGAAGGAAAAACTGTTTTCTGTAAGTAAAAACCTTCAATTCAAAGCAGGGATATCTTTAGTTAAAACAATCTGTTTGTGGTCTTACACTGATTTAGAAGGTGTAGTTTAATCTTTTTCACAGAATTGTGGAATCTTAGAATGGTTTGGGTGGGAAGGGACCTTAAAAATCATCTAGTTCAAATTCCAATCTCTACCCAAATTCCAATCTCATCCCTACCATGTATAGGGATACCTTTCACTATACCAGCTTGCTCAAAACCCCACCCAGCCTGACCTTGAGCACTTCCAAGGATAGGGCCTCCATAACTTCTCTGGGCAATCTGTTCCAGTGCCACACTACACGCACAGTACTGAATTTCTTCCTAGTATCTAGGCTAAATCTGCTCTCTTTCAGTTTAAACCCATACCCCCATGTCCTAACAATACATGCTCTTATAAAACTCCTCTCAGATTTCTTGCAGGCTCCTTTCAGGTATTGGAAGGATCAAGGATAAAAAGAAGGCACTGTAGCAGTCTCTTCTCCAGTCAGAAAGCCCAGCTGTCTCAGCCTGTCTTCATGGAAGGTGTGCTCCAGTCCTCTGATCAGATTCATGGTCCTTATCTGGACTTGTTCCAACAGGTCCATGTTCTTTCTGGACTGGGGACCCAAGAGCTGGATGCAGCATTCCAGGTGCAGTCTCATGAGGCCAGAAGAGAGGGGCAGTGTCACTGTCATGTTTTCTGGAAAAATCCCTTCACCAGGATTTCTCTCCTGGGAAGCTGAGAAGCCTCAGAGAAAAAATGAAAACAATATTATCTCATTTGCATCCCCTGTGCTTTGCTGTTTTGGAATGTGGTTGGAGATTGTTTATCCAACATGTGAATTGTTTTTACTTAATGACCAATCACGGTCCAGCTGTGTCAGGACTCCAGAGAGTCACAGGTTTTTCATTAATATCTTGTAAGCCTTCTGTGAGTATCCTTTCTCTATTCTTTAGTATAGTTTTAGTATAGCATTCTTTTATATAATATAATATAGACCATATAATAAATTAGCCTTCTAAGAACATGGAGTCAGATTCTCAATTCCTCCTCCTTCTGGGGGACCCCTAAAATACCACAGGCAGAATCACCTCCCTTCCCCTGCTGTCCCTGCTGCTTTGGATACGGCCCAGAACATGACTGGCATTCTGGGCTGCAAGTGCACATTGCTGGGTCATGCTGAGCTTCTCATCAGCCAACACCCTCAAGTCTCTCTCCTCAGGGCTGCCATCAAGTCATTCTCCTCCCAGTCTCTATCTGTGCTTGAGATTGCCCTAACTCGAGTGTAGGACCTTGCACTCAACCTCGTTGAGCCTCATGAGTTTCTCATACACCACTTCAAGTCTGCCCAAGTCCCTTTGGATGACATCCCTTATCTCCAGCATATCAACTGCACCACACAGTTTGGTGTCATTGGCAAACTTGCTGAGGGTGCACTCTATGGCACTGTTCATGTCACTGACAGTGTTGTTAAGCAGTGCTGGTCCCAATACTTAAAAACAATTGTTTGAATGACCTTTACTTGTGATTAGATAGCTTTTTAATATACTTTCTTTAGTTTTGGCAGAAAATTAAGTTCTCTGAGGACTGGTGGCGTGCTACACTCTGAATTAACTGACAGAATGCAGTAATTTTTCCCTTCTGCTTAATTGTATTGTGGAAGCAATCAGTCATGCAGCAAAAGCAATTACATTTTTGTTTTTATTCTATTTTCTTACTATTTTTGTTAATATCAAAGTGCACACTGTGTTTGAAAAGATGCTCTCTCTCAAACATGCTGTCTCTCTGAAAGCAAAGAAGCAAAACAAATCCAATGGTGATGAAATAATTCTTGGTTTTGTGGTAGGACACAGGGAAGAAGAAAGAGATGCATATACACAAATATCTGATGAAAATATTTTCTCAAGGCACATTTAATAGATTTTGTCTGATATAAAAATTAGAAAGATGTGTCTGCCCTCTGCAGAAAATTGCATCTGTTCAACAAACCCAAAAACACCTGAATGTCAGAAATACTCAGCTGAAACATTTTATTCACATCTGCTGATAATAATGCCCCATGGGCATTGAGAAGCCTCATGCCACTACTCTCAGTAGGTTTGGTTCATTAGCAAAGATTTTTCCCCTTGATGCACTTTTGGCCAACATGTAACATGACTATTTTTTTAATGTACTGAGTTTTTATCTCCCAGGGGGAAAATGTATCTATTTGCTAAAAGTTGAAACTATTATTGAAAAAAAATACAGTGATTTTGTAACTCAAATATTTTACATAGGAAACAACCTACTTCTCAGGCAACTTTATTGGTAAAATGGTCATCACAAAGATCCAGTGCTACAGAGTACACAATACCAACCAAATAACTAACCAGCAGACTGGGGTTCCTGTCTCAACTAATCCATTAGATGGGTAGGTAGTGTGAAAAACTGTGATTTTGGAAAACATTTTGCTTTCCCTTTCAAGAATAATGAAGAGGATTGTTTTTCCATTGATTTGTAACACAGAAAAAGGGCCTAGTCCACTGGATTAAGTCCATCACAACTGGACTTGATCTTAGAGGTGTTTTCCAGACTAAATTATTTTATAATTCCATAAATACTTCATTAGAGTATACTGAAACAAATCTTCCTTCCCCACTCCATACTATTTGACTATGTACATCATTCAAAGAGTCAGAATTATTCCCTAGTTTTAAGTGATATTCTGAAATCTCTAAGAGTCATGATGAGATCAACACTACCACAGATTTCCTTTGATAACATTCAGTGATTTCTGTCCTTGATCACACTGAATGCAAGACTACACTATACTTGATAAGTCTAATTTTCCCCTGGTATAACCTGATGAAAAGTAGTGAGGATCCTAGTGGATAATGTGGCTATTAATTTCTTACACATTTGTATGGTGAATGCACTTGCTAGGAGTTAAGTTTATCAAAAGACCCAGTATCCAACATGGAGAAGACCAGCCTTGACACATTAATGTCAAGTTCAAAGGATCCAACCAATCCTGATCATCCTTTAATAATATGTCTTATAATTATGTGAACTTTCATATGAGGAGTTTTAATTTTTTAAAAAATAGAGCAGGAAGAATAAAATTTAATAATTTTGATGGGCCAAAGTTATCATCTCTAAATAGAGTTTACTAAAAGATATTTTATTATTTTGATGTCAGATTTCATCAAGTTCAAAGAAAATTAAATAACTATTCTCCTTTTTAAATACCTTGAAGAACAAGCAGTTGTGAAATTGCACTTAGTAGTATGCAAAGGAGATAAACTTCAATCATGGAAATCTTATTAGTAATAACCCAATCACACTATAACTCTCAATGTACAAGAAGAACAACTTCTGTTGATTTCTCTTTATACTGTTCATCAAATTATAAATGTAATATATTTTCTCATATTTTGTATATAGTATTTTAAAAGATCTGTAATGAATTATTTTGTGGGCTTGTTTGGAAGACCTATGAATATATTTACCAAACAGTTCATTTAACAGATTTTACAGGTTTTCAAAATAAGATATTGAACTTTTTTTTTCATTATTCCTCCACCCTTATGTAAAATATTGCACATCTTAACAGCATTGATTTTTTCCCCCTTTACTGGAATACTTTGGAGTTCAAATTAATATTAAGTAACTTTCTTTAAAGTTCTTTTTCTTGACTCTTGAGCTTAATAGGCTGAAATTGAATTTAATGGAGCAGAGAGGAGAGTGAGTGGGCAGGTAGAGCACAATCACAGTGGGTTTGGGGTGTAGAGTGCTGCAATTTTCAGCAGGACTCTCATTCTGGGACCTGGATTTCTCCTTCCATGCTCAGTGCAAACAATTGCAAGATACTTTATTTTCAAGGTACAGCACCTCCTCCCTCTCTTTCTTTGGTGGCCTTCATGTCTTTCTCTCCCATAGTCTCACTCATCCATCTAAATGGAACTGTTGAAGTGCTTTTTTTCTCCCCCCTTAACTGTGTTATCCCACAGGTGCTAACAACGTTGCTGTTGGGCTTGTGCTTGTCCAGTGGTGGATCCAGCTGGCATTGGCTTTGTCTGTCATGAGGGAAGCCTCTAGAAGAACTCCCATGGAAGCCACCACTGTAGTAGCACCCCACTGCCATTAACAAAACCTTGCCATGCAAACTCAGTACAGACGCTTTTAACAAAAGTCATTTTAACTGCCTGTTTCCTTCAAAAGCTAGGAGAAAGACCTGCTTGTAAGAGCACATTTTCTCTTTCCCCATGCTGCTGTGCTGCAGTTTTGATCAGAAGTCCAAGCAAGCCCAGAGCCCCACTGTGCTAGAGAACCCAGTGCTGCTGTGGGTTCTGCCAGTCCAGTCTATTCCAGGGAATTGCCACCTCAGGGGTCTGGACTGGGCTGGAGTGTGGTCATCACCAGCAGCTGACAGATGTCTGAATCCCTGGGCAGGACATATGCAAGACAGATTTCAAAGCAGAAACTGGTGCCTGAAACAGATTAGGGAAGACTTTTAGTTTTGATACTAACCATTTTCTGGGAATACTTTGCTATATATTAAAAGTAAGGAAGTAAATTACTACAGCAATTAAATAATCTTTCTGCTGTAATGGCAGGAGTGTGAACCTGGAAACAAATCTGATTTGTATCCATCCAAGGATTACAGAAATCATGTGAAAATCTCAGGTACTTGAGGCAGTGCTAAGGAGTGATAACTGTATCCTTCATTGAAATGGCTTCCATTTAGCCCCATCATTTGGAAATGATGAAAAAGGGGAAATGAAAGGTAAAAGATGAATGTATCTACACAGAATGGTGAGAGTACGCATGAAAGATGATCCTACACAGCATACCAAATATAGCTCTAAAGATCCAGGAGTTAATGAGAGTGTCACTGGTGGTTAATGCAGTGCTCTGCATGGGATATGAATGAGGCCATACCTTCCCATGGTAGGGAAAGTGTAATTTCAAATTGTCTCTGATACCAACATGCAACAATTGTGAGCAAATATTGAACTCATAATGGCAATTACTGCATTTTAATTACTGAATAAATTATGTTGCATATAATAGACAGTAAATTGCAAACATTTTGCAACTTTTTAAATGCTAAAAACTGCTATCTACTAAGAAAAAAAGAATCCTGTTTTCTCAAAACCATGAAAAAAATAATGAAAACCATTACTTTCCTGAAGTTGATAATTTTATTTGAAACATGAAACAAGATAATTGGAAAAAAAACCATCACGATAGACACACTTCCCTCCTGCTTATCTTCCTTTTCTTCAACTCCTAGCTCAGACAGTTGCAACAGTAGGGAAATTGGGATTACATCATCTGTTCTGTGCAGAATACTAGAAGTATGAGTTGCATTGCTAAATAATCAGATTTTTTTCTACTAGAATGCCCATTCTGTAGTTTGAGCTAATACACTATCCTGAAAATTTAATATCTTTGCAATCATTTTAAAATAGAACAGAACAAAGCTGTGCTGAAAGATGCTTACATTTAAATAAATTAGAACAAACTAGCAAAATGCAGAGGTTGAGGTACACGGTGAATTGTGCATATGAGGCAACTTCATCGAAAAAGGGTTCAAAACACGTTTTATCTCCAAGTTCTTGAGAAATGAAAAGAAAATCAGGAATAAAGGGAGCAATAGAGGAAGCAAGCTTTTTCACACAGTAAGCAAACCTTTGTAAGGGCAGATCCACCGCATAATCCTTATTTACTGGAGTCTAAACTCTTGTAGGCAAATGTAAATATTCTGCACAAGAATGTGTGCACAATGCCGATATTCTTTATTCCTTGAGAGCAAGGCCTCTTCAGTATAGCTCATTGTCAATACAAAATAGCTGTCTGTGTAGAGAAAAGAAAAAAACACTTTGTCCACTGTAAACTTAATCTCTTGCTCCTAAATGAAGCTTATTCTAATTTGAAATAAGTTTTTCTTGAGTCTTGGCATCTAAATGTTTTTATTCAATAAATATGTATAAACAAGCTCCTTATTACAGATTCCACAAAGAGCTTTAATCAGGTCTCCAAATTATGGTTTTAAGAAAACCCTATTTCTTGTGTGTGTTGGGCAGTTTTCTTATTTCCTACATTTGGTAAAATCTGTAAACAAAACATTCAGGATTTCATTAAATCACTGTGACATATAGAGATACAGTAAGTAAGTATCCCTACCGAATATACTCAGTTCTGGAATATGCAATGTATGGCAGTATTTTAAAATTAAGGATTCTCTACTGTTCACTGTGTTTGTTCTGCATGTTGTCAGTGTGATCTAGTGAGAGAGTTTTGGTATTGTGAAGTTTTAGTTAAGTTAGTGGTCATTTTGCAGTATGCAGTGTAAACTTGCATGTAGACAAGCCTTGAATGTAGATTCAAGAAAAAAGGAGGGTGAGGAGGTGGGGTGGTGTTCTTTAGAGTATTATTACTCAATCATTTAAAAAGGTTGGTATGTCATATTTTGTCATTTGATAATTATTTTGCAATGCTCTTAGCAGATATATTGCTTCCCTAGGTGGTGATTGTCTGAAGATTTCATTACAAACAGGAGCCTTCAGGGAAGAATGTTGCTTAATGAAATTAATCATTATACAGGTTTACTCTTTAATAAGGTACTTTGCAAGAGATTATTTCTTGATGGAATATATTAGTGCAGATACGCTGTTTTGACAGTCAACACACTATATGAGAAAGAGAGAGAGTAGGAAAAGCAGGGAAGGAGGAGGGAGGCAGGGAAGGTGGAAAACAGGGAGAAAATAAAAAATATCTCTTCACCATACCTTTCTCTGCCCCCCTTGAGATGTATGGGGAATCATTTCACCTCAATAGACCACCTGCTTGTTGATCATGCGCTAGATAGAAGATGACTACATGGCTGCAGAGGGAAGATGTATGCTTGGTACATTTTTGAGCTTATTGTGCCCTTCAGGTGCCAATGCAACCCAGATCATCAGTAGAGAGGCTGGACTTGATACACAGAAATTGGATTTTATCTTCTGTTCACATTTTATCCTTGAGAATTTTTTTTTCTCAGAATCAGAGCATCATTGATTCACTTGTCTTTTCAAAGTGCAGGATGTTAACATGTTAAATTCTTTCATTTCTTCTCCTTTTTTTTTTTTTTAATAGTGCACTATCTATAAAGCTTGAGGCTACATGCAATTGTGCAGCTTGGAAAACCTTTGTTTCACAAACAACAAAAATGAATCCAAGAGTTTGGATAGTTATAACTGCTTACAGCATCTTAAGACCTACTTCTAGTCAAGGTTCAGATCATACATTTCTAAAAGATTTTCCTGAAATCTATTTTGCTTTACTTGAAAATATAGTTTGCTTCTTACACAGTGTTTTCCTAACTGTGTTTGAGCATAAGGTAATGTTTGAAGATTAAAAGAAGGACTGTCTCCCATGACCACCAGTAGGGTTATTAAATCACTAGTGTGTCATGGATTAGCATTGGAGACTTTTATAATTTGAGAATTTCATCCCTATCTTTCTTTGGATTAACTTTCATCAAGACTTTGTATTGTCTCCAGAGTTAGCTCTACAGGAAAGAAAATCAGCACATTACCATGAAATCAGAATTGTCTCACAAGTCAAGTCTAAACAACACTGAAGATCATCCAAGGGTGATGTGGGAGGATGCAGACACCCAAGTTTCAATTTTGTGTATGTCCAGTGCCAGGTTAGTTTTCCTCAGGCCTCACTGGTGGAGGAAGACATGGCTTCTGCCTCACTGCTGAAGTGCTGAAAGATCTGTCTTTCATGACAGACAGTCCTAATAGAAAAGGTATGGACTTTTCCTCCCTCTCTTTCCATCCATGCATAGCAGCTCTTAGGCATAGATTTTTTTAATTTTTTTTTCAGTTCAACCTGTTTTCAGAATTCACAATAAATGACCTTCTGAGGTGAAAAAATGCTATATACTCCAGAAAAAGGTGTGTCATGGATTTATAATAAAAAATTAGAAATGTTAAAAACAGATAAGACTTATGAAAGGGCATGGCATTTTACTTGGTTTTATTATTTTGAACACAGGTTTAATTCACAGAAATTAGCTAGAGATCGATAAGCTTTTTTTTTTCCTCAAAGAACACAATCTGCAAAAGAAAGGAGGAAAAAGCAATTATTTTTGTGAGCATAAACTGTCAGATTTGCTAATTTGGACACTAGCTTCACTCTGAAGCTTAGCCAGCCTTTTATAAATTAACAAGTAGCCCTGATAATCTGCTGCATTGTGCACAATCGTTTACCATTTCTAATTAAAATTGACAACCCCCCTGAAACTTCTCCTAGACAAATGTGGCAAGTTTAGAATAGCTTCAATTGGTTTAACTCTTTGGGACTGTATTTTTACTTAGAGTCCTTTTAAAAAGAAGCAACAATATATGGAATGCTCTAGCAAGCCTGCAAAAATGCCCAGAAAATAGATTTCTGGTGATGATGTGTAGAGTACCTACAGAACCTTTACCATATGAAAAAACATAGTAAAAGCACCATTTTCCCTCTAGACATGTTAAAGATACTTTGTTCTTATTTGGAAGCAGAGTCTCTGAGAAAAATATTGTGTCATATACAATGTGATCACTGCTGCTGCCTGGATGGCTGCTTGTCTGTTAAATTCCAAACTCTTACTGCAAAATACAGTGTGTGTGCTTGGGCTCTTATAAATGACCTACTTAATCTTGATACAGGCAGCACCGGACCACCTCATACAAAGGTAACATTTCATGCCTTCCCTCCTGCAACGAGACAGTGTCCTTGTGGTTCAATAAAGGAGTGACTGGAGGGTGACATACAACAATTTGTGCATTAGGAAGCCAGAATCCTTCAGGGTTTTTTTCTGTTCAACACTGAATTATTACAGTTCTCTCTTCTGTACCTAACTGTCATTAAAGCTAGTTAATTCAACACATTAATAGAAAATATTTTTCTCTACTTCTGTGAAAATAATACAGGCCTTGATGACTAATTTTTTTTTTTTTTTTTAATAGAGCAGATGAAATAGTGGGGAAAACATTGCTGATTTGTATATGTGCTGTGTACGGTCATGTAAGACCGTATGCATGTTTCAGGAGATGGATTTTTGCCTGGAGCAATGCAGTCCATTTCTGGAATGGCCAGAGTAAATTTCCGAGACCACACGTGGGGGAAGGGAGATAGAGGGGAAGGGACAAAGTGATACCAAAATGCAGATCTGATGCTCCTCATGTATAAGGGGACTGCTGGAAATCGATGTTTTTAACATCTTGGCAGAGTACTGAAGTAGCTGTTGTAGAGGCATTTCATTCTGCATTTTTTTCTTGATAGTGGGCCTCTTTTGCTGTATGAATACAAGACAGATGATGCTGAAAGTCAAGTCTTGGCCAAGAGACCCAGAAAGTGTTGTAATAGACATACAATGCACATATTCAGTAATCATCTTGTTTATAATAAAAAGAGAACTGTGTTCTTTGAATGTATGTCTTGCAGGCAGACAAATCAGGAGATTGGTTCCAATACAGGATTTTTCATTCCAAACTTTAAAGACAGTATAAAAGAGGATTGGCCAGAGTGCTTGTGGCTTTTGAAAAGATTTATTTTTCTGTCTTGTGCTTGTGCCTTTGCATCTGGCAACAAGGTCTAGGGAGAGAGTTGTTTCCTTGAGAACTTGATGACAGAGACATTGGTTCAGAGAGAAGATGGAGCTCTACATAAAAGTTCTGAGATTTACAGAGAAGAAAATCACAAATATACAAGAAAAGAAAGAACAGACTACTTTCTGTGTCTTCATTTTCTGTCTCAATGTGTGTGTTTTGTTTTCTGTTACAGATGAGCACAGGAATTTTGAAGAAAAATCCCCAAATTTCTATTTATTACTTAAATTTGAAACCAATTTTTTGTAAGTTCTTTGTGAAAAGAGGGAAGACATAAAAGTCCATAAAAAGTTATAGACTCTTTCCTAGTGCAATAAAATGAGTCTCTTTTTTTATACCTGTTATTCATTTAGACTGAGTAATGTACCTGACCTAGTCTATGCTTCCTTGTTTCTGTCTTTGTTGATGAGGCACATGAACAACATTTATTTCCTTGTTTCCCTCTCCTTCTCTCTCCTTTCTCAACTACTTGAATTCATGTACAGCATATTTTGGCTTCATGTATCTTCTTGCATGATGAAGCATCTGCCTGTAGTGCTGAAGCTACTGGCAGTGCCTGTGTTTGCCCCAGAGCACATTACAGATGGTAGTGTCATTGCAGATAATGATAGCCTAATATACTCAGGGTAGCAACAGGGGACAGATGCTGCTTTTGTTCAGGTTTCAGTGGCAGATCCACCCTGTAGACTGTGGCAGAGGGGAGAAAACGCCTCCAAAAAACAAGCAGAGCTGGCAATTTAGGTAAAGGCCACTGGGTGGGGCAAAAGTGCACATCATTAAAACAGAACAAAAAAACCCAACCAAAACACCCTTGGATGATTTGTTGGAAACAGCAGTGCAATCAAAACATGAATTTTTTGCCAGTAGATTCTCAGATATGCAAAATGTCGGTTTCTACTTATGAAACAGTACACATTCTTCATTACATTTATTACTTCCATGATAATTTACATCAGATTACACAGAGGACCATTTCAAGGCATTTTGTGTCTCAGGATATGGATGTGAGTAAATCGCACCCTATAATCTTCCATCATCCCCAGTGCTTTTTCCAGGGAGGATTTACACTCACACATAAAATAAACATTTAAACCCCTACTGTAGAATGGCAAAGGCCTTTTCTTCAGGAGACTACAAGCATCTAAAGTACATGCTGCTTATCTTTTGCCTTTGTGCAGCATAGTCAGATGAATAAAGCCTTATCAGATAATAATGTTAAGTAGGATTTTAGCACTATTTTTCACTGAGTAGTATTTAAACAAATTTCATTTTTCCTATTTCTCAGTTTAATAGCTTGAGATCATTTAAAAAACTTACAAATTTTTAATGATTAACATGATTTTAGCACAAACCAGCATTTTTTCCTCTTGCAGTTAGTAACACTAATGAGGGAATAGGACTCAGGTTATCCATCTCATCAGTCATCCATGTTCAGCCAGTGTACCAGAAACACAAGAGAGAAGCCAGTAGCTGAGTGAAAAAAAAAAGAAAAAATCAGAGTGTGTATGAGATTAACTTCTTGCACATCCTTTTACCAGTACTCAGATCTGCCATCTGTTTTCTGCCATAAAGTAATTGCTCTGCTGAAGGTCCTTGAAGAGGTTTCTTCCCATAGCACTGCTGTCCTTTTCATATTTTTCTGTGGGAAGGAAAACTGTTGGCTTGACTTCAGCAAGCCCCTAAAATGGAAGACATAAGGAAGAATGGAGCAAGTATTACAGGCTTTTCTAAGAATTTTTTTCCCAGATGTGTTCCTGAAGAGTGATCAGAAAATGAATAACAAAAGAATCCCTCTTGCCTTTGTAACACTACCAACATTTTGTAAATTAGCCAAAAGAGCTGTTCTGCATGTAGAAGTTGAAGCACCAACTCCAAGATAGAATATTGCCCTTTCTGTTTAGAGAAGACCACAATTTTTTTTCCTGTTCATCTTCCTACATTTTCATGGCTGTATCCATCTATAACTCCAGAAGATCTCTCACATTTATGAACTCGGTAACTGTTACCACTTGTGTCAAAGGGTCAGTGGACAGGACAGTACCAATTTCTGCAGGGAGAAAAGAACACCATCTCTTTTTTAGCAAAAAGACTGAAGCAAGGTGATAAAAGCCATTATACTTCCTCGGTCATTTAACACAGTGGCTGGCACCATTTTTCATTGACCTCACATCTTTCTGCAAACATCCCGATTTGAGCTACTTCTTGTGAGTAAAGCAGCCATCTGCTGGGGCTGCAAGTCCTTCTGCCCCTGGAGAGGACTGTTTCACCTGATTCTTTTTAGAGTAGCTGACTGCCTGGACTTATTTCTACTTGCAGTGCTTGGCCTACAAACAAACTGCTGATTTCAGCCCATTTCCTGTTCATCAGGCATACCAATCAGCAAAAACCATTAGAACAGATGTTACTATATTTAAGTGGCTTTAAGAGAGAAGACACTGAAGAGCTGAACTACCTTGCAGAAATTTCCAGATGTGAAAGGGTCTAATGCACATCACTTTCTTGAGGTTCCTAGCCTGTGTATAAATGAATTTTATTGTCTGCAGTTGCCAGCTTTGCATTTTTAAAAAAATTCTAAAATTACTTGAGGGAAAGCAAGCATAGTAACAGATAACAGTACTCAAACTACTTAGACTGTTTCAGGGGATATCAACAGGGCAAACAAAAAAACCTCTGCTAATGTCTCAAAATACCATTTAATTGTCCTGTCATGGTTGCGCTAAACATAGAAACAGAAAAATTAATCTCAACAAGTTATGTAGTTTTGCAGAAAGGGCATTTACTGAAATGTGAAGACACTACCCCTGGCTTGCTAAGTAAGTGTATAAATAAATATACCTAGATATTGGATATCGAACTAATAACTTCTGTAACAACAAGATCATCTTTCCACTCTGCTTTGCACTGCAAAGCTTAGATAGTAGTGCTTTTTAATAATGTCATTACTGATAGTACTTATTACTTAAAAGATTACCCAGTGTTGTAGTACAACTGCCAGTCAAACTGTATCTGCTTATACCAGAACTGAAACTGTTTCATAAGGCATTAGAGAATCTGAAGCACTTCAAACATGCAGGCAGCCCTGAACAAATACAAATGAAGAGATTGAAATACAAGTTTTAGGTTTTTCTCCAGGTAACTCTCCCTATCCTTCCCTATTGTACAAAGCAGTCTTTCAAATTATTTCATTTTAAGGGCCTGCTATTGGCTTGAGCATCCTCTAACAAGGTCTTCTAAGGTATCTCCTTCCAAGCATTGAAAGACTATGGCTTACTACTCTTCCAAAAATCAGCCATCATCCCAGTCTAAAGAAGTTATAGCTTTCCTGCCTATGCAGAGAGTACACTGTAGATTTCTCTTTATATTTATACCTCCTGAATTTCTATCCTTGTCTTTGACCATAGAGAAACTCTTATTTTTCATTATTGTGTCGAGAATTAAACGTGGAAATACATTCAATGTGGGTTCCATAGTCAATAAACAATTATCAATAGCAACTTGAAATATTCATTTAGGGCCTAAAGTAAATTTAATAAAAATTGCATAAGAATTAATTAACATAAAACACCCAAATACAAAATGAATTAAATAAACTAAAATAAAGTTCATGTTTTAATCAGCAAAGCCTTGTTGCTTAACAGCTCCTCCAGGCTTAATGTTCAGCTTAGTTTCTGGATCACACTCTTTCAAATTGCTCCACAGAGACATAAATCTGACTGCAGCTACTGTATACTCTTGTGAGAGTGAGTACATGTGTACATTTCTGAGTAGGAATGTGAAATATAGTGTGCTGGTGCATTGCATGTGAATTAGTCCTTTCTGTATTAGGGAAAATACATTGCGGTATACTACTCTTAAAGAACACTGCCAAATATTTTAAGCTTTCTTTTGTTTGGGGAGATACCAGAGAAATTCAACAATAACACTAGACTCAATTAGATAGTATGACAGCAGAATAATGTTACTGAATTCATTGGAATTTTCCAGAATAGACACCAACATGTTTGAAATCTTACATTAGCACAAAGTTTCCTCCTTTGGCATGCCTTCACAGCAGTATTTTTCTTTCTTGAGGCAAAATAAAAAAAAAAAAAATTACAATCTGTTAATCCATAGATCTAGGACACATGTGTTTCAAAATAATGTCCCAACTTACACTTAAAGCCATGCAACTAGATAAGTTGTCTGGATTATGTCACATGTGTTAGCCTGCTCTGATCCACTCTGGCTCATCATGCAGTCCTCTGAATATGAATGAAAATGCAGCCTGAGATGTATTTTCCTCCTCTGCTTATTTATTAAGGTTCAGCAAAACTTGACCACATCATACTCTAAACAATAAGGCTACTGTTTTTTGACAACATACAGCAACCAAGCAACCAACGCACTAGCCAGAGATTTCTTGGATCTAAAGTGAGTGGGAACTCCCAGCAGATGCCCACTGGCCCTCCTGGGACCCTGCTCTCACTTCTGGGAAGATGAAGAGAGAAATGTTGTGTACTATTAGCTGCAATGCTGGGTCCAGGATGTATCAGACAAATATTTTTTTTGTATGCTCAAAGACATGTCTAAATTTTCCAGACCAAACATAAAAAAAACTGTAAGTTTTGTTAATAACTACATGGAAATTAACTTGCATGGTCCTAGCTTATATGTTTATTAATAATATACTCCATTGTCCAGTGTATATTTCTGCTAAGGACTTCTAGCATATAAATTATCAAAGATTTTTTCCCTAAATTTCTCCATCTGTAAATCATAACAATGTTATTCTGTATTGCAAAGATTGTGAAATAAAAGCATCAGGAAGTACTTTCCGAGCCTCAGGTAGAAAGTTTCACACAAGTGGAAAGCATCTTTTTTATTTTCTGAAGTCTATAAATGAATCTGCATCTAAGAGCAGACTTGTGAAAAACAATTCTTTGTGGCAAAATAGTTTACATGGTCCTACAGAAGACAAGCAAGTTCTGTTGAGAAAGTTCTGTTCTTCAAGTACAGCTAATGGAATTCTAGAAATTTTTATGTGGGAGGAATTACTGAAAGAAATCATGTTAATATTCATCATTAATATTAAACACAACTTGTTGGGGTTTTTAAAGCGGTACTGATTTTCAAGTGTCTTGTTAAATGACTAAAGATCACTATTAAAGAGAGTCCCCTCTGACAGGCCTGTGGCCACTCTATCTCAAAAAGAACACTTGTGGAAAAAAGGATAGTCATCCTTTCACTATTTAGATGAATTAGAGAGTCACTGCATGAAAGTTCTAGGGTTAATCACAAATTCAATAGAAAATGTTTTTAAGGGTGAAATATAACAACATGTTGGACAGCCCAGAAAGGACAAGCCCTCAGGTACACTCTTGATTTAAAACAAACTTGCTAAAATACAAAGTTTTGATGAAGGACATTTTCTACTTTGAAATTCTTTCTCTGGAATAAAGGATTGCATCCATATCTCAGTCGTAGACCCACACAGTTAAACTGATTAGATTTTGATGATGTGAAGAAAGTTGCTCAGTCTTCTTCAGATATTATTTCCTAAAACTTTTCTTTGGTAAAACTTTTTAAAAAACGTTTTAAAAAGGAGACCTAAATGGTAGCCAAATGGGTGGAAAGGCATCACAAACCAGAGGAAGATCATGAACTTCTGAAATAATTATTGAAACAGAGCTGGGGTTTCCCTGCTGCAGAGGGTTCACCCTGCCTGAATCCTGAACACTCACCAAAGCTTTTCTATCACTCCCCTTTCTAAGTGGAGCTGGGGAAAGAAATGTAACTGAGGGTTTATAGATTGAGATCGGAACTAGGAGAAATCACTCACCAAACACCACCATGGGCAAAACAGACCTGAATTAGAGATGTTAATTGAATTTATTACTAACAAAATCAGAGCAGGATAATGAGAAGTAAAATAAGACCTAAAAAACACCCTTCTTCTTGTATTTGGATTGCCCCCAGATGGAGGAAGGAAGGAACGATGAATCTGACTCCATGATCTCAGAGGGCTAATTTATTATTTTATGATACTATATTATATTAAAGAACACTAAACTAAACTATACTAAGGAATACAGAAAGGATACTTAGAGAAGGCTAAAAAGATAATAAGGGAAACTCATTACTCTTTACTGAGCCACGACACAGCTTGATCCTGATTGGCCATTGAGTCAAAACAATTCACATGAAATCAATGAAGCAACCACCTTTTGGTAAACAATCTCCAAACACATTCCAAAGGAGCAAAATACAGGAGAGGCAAATCAGACAATTGTTGTTTTCCTTTTCTCTGAGGCTTCTCAGCTTCCCAGGAGAGAAAGCCTGGGTGAAGGGATTTTTCAGAAAATGTGAATGTGACATTCTTGCATCCCACCTTTCTTCCCAGCTCTCCTCCCCCAAGAAGTGCAGGGAGACCGGGAATGGGGGGCATAGTCAGCTCATGACGTGTTGTTTCTGCCTCTGCTCAGGGAGAGGAATCTTTCTGCTGCTCCAGCGTGGGGTCCTCCCGTGGGATATAGTTCTCCATGAATTCCAACATGAATTTATCCTGTGGGTGACCATTCTCCATGAACTGCTGCAATGCAAGTCCATGGGGTGTAGTCCTTCAGGCACGGGCTGCTTTGCCCTGGGTCCCCCACAGCGTCACAATTAATACCAGGAAACCTGATCCAGTGTGGGCTCTTCTCTCCACAGGTCTGCAGGTCCCTGCCAGAAGCTTGCTCCAACATGGGTTCACAGCCTCCCCTCAGGCTTCCTCTGCTCCAGTGTGGCTGTCCTTCAGGGGCTGCAGGCAAGTCTCTTCATCCCCATGGTCTTCCATAGTCTGCAGGGGCTCTGCTGCTTTACCATAGTCTGTCCCACAGGCTGCAGGGGAATCTCAGCTCCTGCCCTTCCTTTTCCGCTGACCTTGGTGTCTACAGAGTTGTTCCTTTCACATATTCTTACTCCACTCTTCTCTGGCCACAGCTAGATCTGTGCAATAACTTTTTTATTTTCTTTATCTTAAATATGTTATCACAGAGGCATTACCACCATTTCTAATTGTCCCTGTCTTGGCCAGTGGCACTTCCATCTTGCAGCCAGCTGGCATTGTCCCTGCTGGAGATGGAGAAAGCTTCTGGCAGCTTCTCACAGATGCCACCCTGTATTCCCCCCACCCATACGAAAACCTGGCCATGAAAATTCAATACACCTGCCTCATGCCCAGTGATGCAACTTTTGATGGTTTAGTGAAAACTAAGCTAAGTAATATTCTACACAAGCTAGTATTTTTTCAGCAGATAGGAGATTTTAGTGACACTTTTTTTGTTGTTTTTGTTTTGTTTTTTTACCTGGGGGGGCTTGTGTTCCCCTTTTTTGCCACTTCTTTTTGTTGTCATTTATATTTCACATTAGCAAGGGTGGTCCTGGTTAATGTGCCCAAGAAATTGTGGCATGGGCTTTAAATCTATTTCAAAGTTGTTTAGATGTACTTTAAAAGGGCAAGAATATCCGCCCTGTACCCTGTGGTTTCTCTCCACTGAGTTCAGCTACAGGGCAAGCTGCTGCAAAGAAAGTGTTGCTGTGAATTTGTCACCAAAATGCCCCCAAATCAACATGAAATAGAGGTCAAAACAAAAGTGAAGGGCAAATCAGTTATTGAGCAACCTCTAAAGAAAACCAAGGCCAGGTTAAATGCAGCTTATGTAAAAAAAGGAGATTCGATAAATTTATGGAGCTGAAATCCTGATTCTCAGGCTCGAGCAAACGAGAGCTGAGTGAAGAATACATTTTATTGGTATCAATCTTCAGTGCTGTGCCACAGACAACTGACCCCATGGATGACTTGAAACATGGTTTTCTATTAGTCATTGGATCCTTCAGTTCCTGTGATTCCTTACCTGGGATCTCTGCCCAGAAGAACATTTTATGTTTTGCGAGATTGTTCATCAGTTATACAAACAACTACCCAGAGTGAATTAGAGGATCTCTCTAGATAAGAAAAAGAGGCTAATATTAAAAAAAAAAAGAAATTTGAAGCATTAAATGTCTAAATTTAGATGCTCTACAATTAAAACTAGTATTATTTCAGAGGACTTGCATTATTTGCAGAATTATTTCAAAATACAAACTGCATACCACTCATTCATTTGAGAAGCTCTATGTGCAAGCTAGTTAATGCATTTAGATATTTATAACGTATTGCAATTTAACCCTTTTACACTCATTTTAAAAGGCCATGTGTTGATTCAGCATCTACATTAATTCTGAAGTGTAGGGTTATTGATTTAACTTGTAACATCCAAGCAGATCAGTTTGATGCATTTCTTCTTCTAAACTAAGTAAACTGACTTGAAAAGTGACTCTGCATTTTGGTTTCTGATTACATCTCAGAACTACTGGTGATGAACCAAGCAACTAACTGAATTTTTCATTTTCTTACTCTTCTAATTTTCAATGTGTATTTGCATTCCAAAATTTGATAGCAAAGTGTGCAATGTATTCCCCAGATGTATAGAATCTACTGTCAGAACTAAAGGTAGAATGAATGAGGTATTTTTATTTTAAGAAATGAAGTATCATCTACATCTTAATGAATCTGTAAATCTTACAGTATTGGCATTCTTACTGTCAACAAGCTCATCTAAGTATGAACAGCTGTGCTAGGGACAGAGGTTCAGGTTTAACAAATCAGTTCAGTGTTTCACATAGTTAAAATTAGTTTTAGAAATCACGATTGTAGCACACATTTGCAGCTGTAATACTGTAATGCTCATTCCAGCCAGCCCCAATGCTGAGGTCTTTGTATTCATAGTTTACAATGATTATCACTTTTTACCCAGGGAATTAAAAATTCACTGTAGATATTAAAGGACTTTATTGCTACACAATAAATAATCCATCCTTCCTTCCTTCCTTCCTTCCTTCCTTCCTTCCTTCCTTCCTTCCTTCCTTCCTTCCTTCCTTCCTTCCTTCCTTCCTTCCTTCCTTCCTTCCTTCCTTCCTTCCTTCCTTCCTTTTATCAATACTTATAAACACAGATTTCTTTGGGCTGTTTGCATACTGTATTAAAATATTCTTTTATTTTTTCAAGACAGTACTATGTATTTTTACTCAAGGTTTCTTCATTCCAAATTACAATAGTATAGATGAGTGATTTAATTGTTTTTTATATATTTCAGTGTCTGATAGATGACTATAATTTTTGAAAGTATAGAGGGCTTTGGATATCCAGTTCAATTCCTTCATGCTTCTAAGAAAGTAGTAACCTCACCAGACATCATTTTTTTTGTCATTCTTCTTTTCATTTGAGAATAAATGCTCTTTTGAAATATATTTTTTAAAGCATTGTAACAAGCAGTAGTGGGATGCCCTTTGCCATAATCTCTTTAATTACAAATCATGCCTGAGACAAAGTGGCTCTGTATAGCCATGATATTTCTTAAAAATAAATTTAGTTTGTGTGCTCTTTGGGTCCTTTTCTGTATTTACTGAACATAAAACAACTAGAAAAATACTGTTCATGTTTTTTCAAGGGGGATACTTTTATCAATTGAAAATAACAATTGAAGTTAAAAAAACTCTAAAAGTATTTTCTCTTTCTCCACTTCATACAAATACATTTTCTTAATCTCTCTATATATAAGGATTTCAGGATGTCATAAATATTTTTTGGGTGACCAAAGCTAAATTCAGAATTTAGTTTTAAGAAAAGAAACCCAAAACTCAGTCTAAATGCATTTAATTGGATATGCAAGTTTCATGGCTTTTAACAGACTGCAGCATAATTGAACTATGACTTATTCCTGTTCTTCTTTTATAGATTCGTTCTGTTAAGTTATAGACCTCTTTTCACTTAATTTTCTCCTTTTTTCCTTTTTCAAAATATAAGGACTGCTGTTGGATCAAATAATTGAACTGCTAAGGGCCAAATATATTTGGGTGTGAATCTATAGAAAATTTCCTCTGCAGTTATTCTGTGAGTGCACTGTGTCTGATGAGAAGGTCAGTCAACCTGTGTAACCCTCAGCTATTCTAAAAATTCTAAAGTGGCAAAATTCTAAAGTGACAAATTTTATCAGTTTTATTTTGTTACATCAGAGTACTGAAATATTTATTAACTAACACTTCGTGTACCTTGTACTGTAGGGGGCTTTTTTGGGAGTTGCCTTTTAAAGTGGAATTTCTCAATAAATTTGTCATTTGAAACAATATTCAAACACTTTTGTATGCTCTAGGTAAGAGCACAAAATGGTTTGGAGGTTTCTAAGCTGGTAAGTAGTTACATCCTCTTTGTAATTGCCTCCTAATAGAAAAGTATCCAAATTATATCCAAAACTATACTTTCAGTCTAGTCAAACTGAGAGCAGTGTTTTACTCTGAACTGAAAATAGCAAAAAGAGGTCCAAAACCACAGTTCAAGTATATTAAGAAGTGTATTCTCTCAGAGTGACTTAGTCTCACTATACTTCATAAGGTATGGAGTGAAGTCAAAATATACTGAATGTAAATTAGTATAATAATGAAAAATTCTGCAACGGAAGTGAGCTTGTTCTTGGTTTTTTGTGATATTGGTTTTTTTTGTGATATTCAACTCAGTGACATTTTCAAGCCATGCAGCCTGGGGAAGTTGAGGAGTATTACTTAATGAAACACTTCATCTTGGGGAGAAATCTGCATAGTAATCTTCAGTCTGTGGCTAATAACATTCTTTTTGCCTCTTCAGTGAGAGCTTTGATTAAATAGTGAAGGAACAATCCATATTTATATATATATATATATATAGGTGTATATATATACACACATGCACATACACATCGATACAAAACCATACATATGGAACCATAAGTATGGATTAGGAAAATCTCAAAATATGATAAATAAAAAAGAAGAAAAATAATGAAAAAAAAAATAACATGACTGTCAGGTTTTAGAACTGATGAGGGTACCATTTTGGCTGCCAAGAACTACATTTAAATTCAACAACAGTGAAATGCTTTTATTTTAAGTTGTTGGTGATTTAATCCCATCAAAAAGGAAGGTGAAGACTTTAAAAGGGTTTTATAGGAAATTATTAGCATTGTTTTTTTCTTGTCTGTTCAAGTAAAATAGTCAAGGGTAATTTAAAAATAGAAAATTATATTAATGCATACTGTATTAAGTATTAGTTAGTTCATGCTTACAAAGTGCTTTGAGAATGCATGGCATTACATAATGCCAGACTTATTTTTACCATAATATCATGCAACTCCTTTAGCTGTTTCCCACTTTCAAAACACACCACTTAAACCTATTCAGTAATAGATACAGCATTCCATCCTGGGTAAAACTTGTGTGAAAGAGCACATCATTGAATTGCTCTAGAAAGGTAAAGACAGGAACTCCATGTTCACACTATATATACTTAGAAGTATTTCTGCAAAATTGTGACTAGTTCTGTGACCACCTTACGCTATTATTACACTGGAATTGTGATAATGATTCAGATCCAAAGCCTGTCTTGAGCAGAATAACTATCTGAGAAAGTGGCCAGTGTCAGGCGCTTTGAAGTTCTGGAGCCCTCTCCACAGGCACTTCATATCACATAGTCTGCCTCCACTTTTGATATTTTTTGGTTGCAACCAGAGATTCAACCCTGAATCATGAAGCACTTCAATGTCTCTATGTACAAAAATATATTACTTTATGTATTGTGTGCAAAAAAAAGCTAAGTTCTCCAAGTAGATGTGGGTGAAGAAAGGTTTTTGGCAGTTGTACAAGGAAGCAATTGAGTGAACCAGTGGGCTGCCCTAACTTTTACAATTGTGCAAGGGTTTCTCAAATAAAAATGCTGTGTGCAAACATTAGCTCCTTTTCATCTCCTAACACCTTCATTACCTCTGTTATTCATGATTTTATTTTCAGTCAATTCTTTTTCATCCATGTTCTGACTCTATTTCTCTGATGTTTTATTTCTCTATCAGGGGATTACAGTGCAGTGTAACTTTGTGTTTATGTTAATCCTCTCACCCATAAATCATTTCTTTATTCTGGGTTTAAAACTAAATCAAGATCAAAACTCTTCATAATCTTTTGTTTTCTCTTTCATTTGGATAATTTTTGATAGACGTTAAAGATACTGGCAAGAGACTAAAATGATACTGCACAAGCCAGAATGAGCAAAAAACATGGCTGAAGTGATTGCAAAATCCTTGATTATGCTCCTAATTTGTTAACATTTCAGTCTATATTCACTGTATCTCTTATCAGGTTCTGTTCAGTTTTAAAAAGAAGGAGGATAGCAGATCCCTGTTTAGTAAAAAGCTTTTTACTCTGTAGAGAAGTTCCTTACCTTAGGCTCCTCACTTCATTAGGCACCTACCTGCAGTTTGTGGCCTCAAGGACCAAACAGAGTGAGGCTTTTGAACTAAACTGAGGTAATGAGTTCTTGCTAGGCTATCCTCTGCAGCCAGTGTGGCATTACGAGGATCACCCACCCCTTCAGCATGGCCAAATGCTAATGGGTGCCAGGGGTCCTGGTTAGCAAATAGTCACTACTGAAGGGACCGCCATGAAGGGCTAGAAGGGATAAAATGGGCATAATTTGCCCTGAAGTGTTCCTGTGGATCCATAGTGGGTGAAATCTCTGTACTGCTGTCTAGTCTTCTTGACAGCCCTGGAATTGCCAACATGCCAAATGTTGGTAGTGCATGTAAACAAGAAATTGGTCAGGTCATCATCTTGCATGCCACTACCACCAGTGTAGTTCTCTGCAGAGAAAGAAGCCACTTCAGAGCTGAACACTTCCCTTCAGTTTTCAACAGTTTTCTTCAGGTAGAAAAAGAAACACTATGCCAGTCTTGAGATTTCCTTTTTACCTCTTTCTTCCAGTAAACTATTTAAGAACAAAACTAAAATTCATGGTATCCTTTGGACATTGAAGATCACTCTATGTCACTTGCAGTGAAATAGGAAAGGAAGTTTTGAAATAGTGTTTTGATTTATTTTTTCTTTAATTTATAAGGGTACTGGAGAACAATGAGTGCAGTTTTGTGCAAATAAGGTTTGCTCTGGCACTGCTGTGTAAAAACAATCACTCACTTCTGGGTTGTGAGCTGGAATACATTCCTACTCTGTGTTCTGTCTTCTAATTAGTTTTTTAATCCATGACATGACTGTGCATCATCCCCTCTCATTGCTTAATATCCTCAAAAGAAGAAATCTTTCAAAAGGCTCTTGAAATTCTAAATCAGTTATATTGCCTGCCTGCTTCTATTATGTATTTTGTTAACTATCCCAAGTAGTACTAACCCTTTACGAATGTAAAAATCTCTGTAACTCTAAGCTTTCTAGCTTTTTTTCCTTTTCATGTTGTATTCATCAGAGACTCTTAGAGACCTTTGGTCAGTGCTACTAATTAGGAGGCATACACATACAGGAACTCAGACCTGTATGGTTCTTCCCAGTCCCTTTCAGTATTGAAAGTGCCTGGAGAACAACTAATATGATAAGGATGGTAACTTTATTAAAACTTGGCATAGCAATACCATCCATGAATTCTCTCTAATGAGGAGGTCTTTAAAATTTCTTTTTTCTAGTAGCTTATCTGTTTAAATTCTGAGGGCTTGAGTGTTGTAGGTTTAGGCTACATTCTGCTGAAGCATATATACACACACACGTGTGTATATAACTCTTTTGTATGTCACCAAAACAATGTGCACACCTGAAAGCTGACACCTGTACCCTCAAAATGAATAAATTGATATTATTTTTTAAAATAGGATGTGCTGTCCAGAAAGGGCAGACACAAGCACTTGCACACTCACTATTATTTTATTTTCTTTTATGCACAAGAAGTGCATAAAAGAAATATGTGTTGAAGCCCAAATGAGAATTTGCTTCTATCAAACACGAATCTAGTCCATTTCTATACCCTGGTGCCTATCTTATAAAAGCCAGTATCACATCAGACTGACAACTGGCAAATGCCCATACCCTTTCTACTGCTCTCCACAGCAGTGCTTGACACTGTCAGTCATACATTCCTGCTCACATGCTGTATAAATCTGGCAAGTGTAGGCAGAAGCATGCTGAAGTGACTCTGATCTTTCTTGTCAGATTAATCCCAGAAGGCTCCATTTCCATCTCCAGAACTTGGCACAGAAGACCTTGGTAAGGTTCAATTCCTTTCCCATTCTCATTTGATATCTGTATGTCAGGAAACTCTGACTTGGCAGAGGCTTGGAAAAAGACCAGAAGAAAAAACCAGAAGAGCATATACTCAACTAGAAGAATGAGATCAAATCCAGACAATAAAACAGCAGTTATACCCAAATACCTTTTACATTATGCTTCCCAAAGAAAGAATCTTTGGAAAGTTTCTAAAGGAAACTGGAAGTATAAGTTTAATTTGTTTGCTCCTGCCCTCTCTTCCCTACTCTTTGTTCTGCACAGTTACATATGGATTCATGCTGTGAAGCTGATCAGGGAAGCAATACATATTAAACAAATTAATTGAAAAATTCTCTTTTTTTATAGCTTGATTTAACTTGAATAATTGAGCTGATCTATTTTGTAGACTTACTCTCTGTTCAGCTGGGGTGACATCACATGTGTGAATGCCAGCGCCGGGGGTAGGAAGGAATGAGAAGAGGAATGTCTCAGCTGGCTTTGTTGTCAGTGGCAGTGAAACACACAATTCCACCCCTTGCCTAGCTGAAAACCACATATTACAGTTGGGAATGAGTTTTCAGATGCAGCTATTTCAAGCTCATACACTCATTATATGCAATGCCTCAAAGAAGAGAAAATTTTAAGAAGTGCTATGAAGATTTTATTATATATATATTTACGTACTTAATGTTTTTAAGGAGAATAAAAGAAGTGAATTTTCTGTTGAAGATACAACTCCTCCTGATCTTCTTTCAAAACTTTTCTTTGAACATGCAGCTCTCTTTTTTTCTATTTTTCTGTGAGATAACAGTGGCAAGTAATAGGATGAAATTCTAATAAAGGAAGATTGAGATGTATCTCTGTTTTTGGTCCATAAGTCAAGTAGTTAAAAGATATTTTAAATTTCATTTTGTTTTTGTGCAGTCCTCTATCACAGATTCTAGTATACTATTTGGACACTTTTCTACATCTCAATTTTTTTGAGTTAGAAGGCAGGGATTTTGCATATATTTTCCCTTAAATTCTGTTTCTATATCTGCTAATTAAGTAAATAGTAAGATCTTTCTTCTTCAGCTTACTAAGCTACCTCTTGGATAACTCTACTTCAAAGGCCGTGTGCTATACCCAGCCATTCCATCTAAATGCAGAGCCAGACTAAACGCTGTAATTCCTAATTTCCCCTGATCTTAAATCCACAGTTTTATGAATTAACATTAGCAGTCATTTTTTTTTGACCAGTCTGGTAAAATTACCTATCTGTAGAGATTTTGCTTTCCTTTCAGAGGCATCAAAGCATGCTTCCTTTTGAAGTGATAAGTGCTAGATGTTGTGCCTTAATGCAGTACTGAATTGTTTTGCTTGGCTTCAGACTTGAAAAGCTGCTGGCCTGATCCTTCACACAGCAGAAAATATTGTGATCTCATAGCTGGGACTGAAGCAAGTAATGCAGGAGCTTGCCTGCACAAGGGAGAGGGAGAGGGTTTTGCCTTCACCTTTCCCTGCTAGTGCCTGTTCTGTGCTATTATCTCCTTTCATAGATGGGAAAGAATTTTAAAAGAGGTAAATACCAAATCTTTTTTTTGCTCTGTTTTATTTTTTTCTTTTTTCCCCCTTTTGATAACAGCTATGTAGCCCCTTCCAGTCACTGAAACAGGTTTATAATTTTGGTATTAAATAGTGCTGTCGATTATTCTTCTCTTTAAACTGATCACAGAAATAGTTTAGAGAACTTGCATTTAATGTTTCAAACAATATTGTGAGGAGGATGATGATGCAACTGATCTTGAATCCCACTTATGTCAAGAATATTCTGCCAGGGGTTAAACAGCAAGTCATTCCCAAGCCCGAACTGACAGTATTACCATTTTAAATGTTCCCCAATTAAATAATTAGGTGTAACTTAATAAATGTTTGAACACCACTTTGTTCCCTCTTCTTTCAGTCCAGCTGTCTTGTAGTTTATGTCACTATGGCCCACTTTTCAGCAAGAGCATGTCTTAATATTGACTGTATCAAATTAATCCTACGGTTTATTGTGGGCAGCCCCAGTTGGTCCTGTTCTAAGGCTTTCCCTCCCTTTCTGGTGAAAAACACTTGTACTGTGGCCCTGCTGGTGGCCTGAATCACCTCAATTTGTTCTAGCAATCAGAGGCAGCTGCTCCCAGTGAAAGGAGTGTGGACCACTGAACAGAGCATTAAGACTGACCTCAGGCTGAATGCAAAAGGCTCAGCCTTTTCGGCGAGGCCAGTCGAGCATGTGCAAACAGATTTGCTGAAGAACAAAATGGTCCAGTGATTTAATGCAAGTTTTCTTCTCCCTTTCTCTCTTTTTCCCTTTCAGAAATGAGACAGGATAGAGGATAGCCTGGGTGCAATCTTAGCAACATCTGTTGCCTTTCACTAGGGTCTTGGCCAAGGCCAATAGCTATTCAAAGAGCTACTGACACTTTACTGAAAGAGAAGAAAGGCTTAAATGGAGAAGTGTTTGGACATGTTTCCCAACACATACAGTTGGGTCTTTTTGTGGGTCAGAATGCTTTTGGAGAAATACTTCTCCACTCCCTCCCCCACTCCTCCCTTTTTGGGTGAAAATGTCAGAAAACAAATCTTCAGCAAATTATAGAGCTCAGTGGGCCTACAACACTGAAGAACAGTTAAATTTTCCTTTCTTTGCTTTTATTGTCTGAACTAAATGGTGTTTGATGACCAAAATCTTAACCACAGTTAATAGAAGTCTGAAGGAATTTATGCTTAAGATTGCTTCACATCTGTTACTTTCTAATTTCCACATCAATTTATCTTTTAAAGTAACTAGTAATAGCAGTGGAGCAACTGCAGCATTTTAGCTCTATTGAGATGACTGATATTGTATGAAGAGATATTTTACAAAGTTATTTCTTATGTTTGTTTTCCTGTGTGCTCTCCCCCCCTCCCTCCTAAACATTAATTTCATCCAGCACTTAGGAAGAGGCAGGTGCCTGTTTCTCTCTCCCTTTTTTCCTCACATAGCTTTTCACAGGCAATTTTGCTCTGTCCATCCATGACATGCCTTCATAAAAATGACAGATGAAGCAGCTGAGTAACTGGTGGGTATATTATCCTCCTGCAGGCATCTGCTGCTCAAAAGGCACCTATTCTTTTGTTTGCCTTGAGACAGAGGATGTAGATTGCTTCCCATACATGAAGTCATTCTTATCAGTCTTCCCCTATTTTGAGGATAATCACACTAAATTAAATAAAAGCTACTCAGAGGAAGTCTAGTAGAGTTATTCAATTGCATATATTTGCAATGAAGCTTGATGTAAGTATATGTTTGTAGACACAAAGGATATTGCTAGAATCCTCAAGGAGAAATACTGGGGAGTTTCCAGTTTTACTGAATTTTGGTTTAATCAGGCCATGCTCATTAAATTCAAAGCAAGATGAATATCTGTGGATGAGCACAAGCTTCATGACATGGGATGTCTTAGAGTAGCTTACTCATGTGTATTATACTCATGTGCGTAGTAAATTATCAGTATCTATCTGTATGGTAGTACTTCACACTGAGATAAAGGTGCTTGTGCTCTGTTTCCCTTGACTGACCTAAAAAACCCCTTGTCCCAGAAAGTTCCCAACAGAAATATATATGAGAAACTTCAGTGACTCAGAGGAAAACAAAAGCAGTACTTTTGAAAAAGCAAGGCTTGCAGGGCTGGGAACACCAAGGTCAGTGTTGCTGAATGACTAGGCACAGCATCCCAGTGACCAGCACTGATGTCTCCAAAGGGCAGATTGGAGGAAAATGATAAGAGAGGGAAGGGGATTGAATGAATTACTTGTGGTGCTAGGGCATTACTAACCTGCTAAGTGTGGGAGGAAGCAAGTTCCAGAGAACTGCTATTTTCTTTCATTTGCCCTTGGCAGTTTTTTTCCCCTTACACATATAGCCGTGGGAAGAAGTAGAAGGAAATAAGGATTGATCAGGCTCTGGTTTTGTTCTTGCAGCGCAACCATTGGTGTAATGCTTTGGGACTTGCATCTTCATCTCCGCCATTTGGGACTTGTAAAGATTTCCACCACTTTCTGCAGGAGTGGTACAAAATGTTGTGCTTCATATTCTGAGCTAGTTTTCAAACCAACAATAACTTATGTTTTTCATAAAACTTATTTTTGTCTCATTGACTAAACAATGTTTTCCCACTAATTTTAATGAATACAGAATCTATCCCAAGGAGAGGTAGAAGCTGGATAGGATTAAAGGATTTATAAGGTTTTTAACATTTTAAGTATAAAAGTAATGTCTAAGTTGTCATTCCTAAGGAATAAAAAATTTGATGGATACATTAGCTGGGTGGAAAATTGACATATGAAATTATGTCTCCTTCAGCACTCACACCAAGTAATTTTGAGAGTGGGCAGTTCAGGATGATGAAGATAGTGACATTTTTTTCTTTAACTCACTTAGAAGACATTTCCATCTGCTTCCTATACAACTGCTTACATGCTGGTGTAGAATTCTTTCTACATAAATATTCAGGTATAGGAGATTAGCATTTTGTTTAACATCCATACTTGAAAAGTTGGATTGCTTGAAGAGGAAAAGGAAGGGTCATCAGCATGCTCCTTGCTTTTAGTGTTTCTTGTGCTTATAATACTCTACATTTTGAAAATGTGTTTTGGGGTTGTTAGGGACTTTTTGCCTTTTTTTTGTCTCCAGTTTTGGGAGGGTTTTTCTGAAAGAGAGAGTGCTTGTCCAATTTTTGCTGTGGTCAGGGGAAAAACCTACAAATAATAATAAAAAAGTTGCTTACTAAGCTGAAGTTTTCACATAGGGAAGGTTATGAGCATCTTGAATACCAGTTATGATGCAGAAGAATACATAATTCAGGCCATTTATTCAGAAAAGATGTCTAAAATTGCAGCTGTAATCACTCATTTTGTTTGTGCAAGTGTTCAAGCTTGTCTTGACAAATCACACTGGAATACTGAAACCTGGTTTGGGTTTAGAGGTCAGTGGAGGAATTATTCACATTAATTTTGTATAGTTAATGTAGAGTATAGGGTTTGACCTGAAGATAGACATCCTTCTACGTATGGGAAGTTACTGGTTTAATTGTGTATATATTGGCATTTTTCACAAGTAACTTAGCTGCAGATTTTCTGATGGATGCTACACAGTAGCAATCTCCCTGAAGCATGCAAAACTCCCTGAAGTCAATTGGACTCGCTATGTAAAGCTTTTCATAGAATCAGACAAATTGTGATTCTCCATCACAATTCATCTGAAAAAAATTACATCAGTTGTACCACAGTATGAATGCCTGGCAGAATTTACCTTAATATACAGCAGAAATGCATCTAACCTATTTTTTTTCAGCATACATCAAAAAAAAAAAAGAGAAGAATGCTGATTCTAAGCAGTGATGCTTCTTCTCCACCAGCAGGATCTTTTCGTCATGACACATCAATCTGAGACTCATGTTCTTTTTTGAACACAATTTGAATGATTTTTGTCGTCAAGAGATGCTTGTAAAAGCAGTTACATGACACCTGATAGAAAGTTGCTGTTTAACTTAGCAGCATTTCAGTGTTAGTGCAAGTCCAAGGGCACAAAAGTAGTTGGCATTTTGCATGCTCTTCTCCATCTAGACAATCCAGAAACTGGATTCTCTTCTGCTCCTCCCCTGACTGAATTTTTGATCATTTTTTGTTTGGACAACATTCTTGAATGAATCAGAATAAAGTAGTTTTTTAATGATTCTGCCTCCCATCTCATCTCATTTCCTATCTCTTATTCTTAGCCCCCCTTTTTTATTTAATTCTAATATTTTAAAATAACATTCATCCTTTTATTATTAGCACCTTTCATTGTCTGCTGCTGATTTCTTTTTTATTCCTTTATTGGTAATGCATACTTCTTGCAGAGGACTCACTGCACCACACTGCCAGCTTTGTCACTCTGTATTGTATCTCAGTGCTGGCCAGCTTGGTACATCCACTTATAATATGATGAATAGCATCTGGAGCCTGGCCACACAGCCTCCATTCTGGTCTTAATGCTCTTTTAAACCATCTATCCTTGCTTGTACAAATAGCCCATTCCTGTGCGGCCATAATGAAATTCTCCATTTCTCTTCTCAGTCTTCTGACAGCCTACCTGCCATTTGCCATCATCCTGTGACATTTTCAAATTTTTTGCCATGTTTTTGTTTTTTAATTGGTTTATTCTTGTGCTGTTCTTACTGGTGTGTGACTAATAAATTACCCTCAATAGTAGAATCTTTTAATTTTCCATCTTCCTTATGATTAAACAAACTTAGATTAGAGTTTTTTAACTTTACAAGTTCCCTTCCTACAACTCCCTTTTTTGCTATTCTCTGTTACTCCTGACAACATCAACTCCATTTTTAATTGCATTCACTTTTATTACCTCAGGCAACTTTGACGACTTATTACTTGTACAGTTACATTGCCTTAGATTACTAGATTTACTTTTGAAGAATACCACCCTTGCAAATATATCAGTTACTCAGATTTGCCAGTATATGTGGACCAAAAACCTCATCAAAAGACTGTGGAAACTCAAGGGAGGATAGAGAGGTGCCAAAGAGGGACAGATGGAGACATGACAGTAATGTTTAATTGATAAGGTAACACTTCCTAAGCAGAATGGGTGGTTGTGGATACCCAAAGTGACCTCATAAATTCCCCAATCGAATCACCACTACTAATTACTATAATTTAGTTCATATTATTATGTCACTTTGACTGACACATCTTAAGAGGATATTCTGCAAAATATATTCTAAAGAACAGGTAGTTGAAATTGCTATTGTTATTGCTATTGTTAGCATGTCCCCTGTGGTTCTACATTGGGTTGAAAACACTCTTAGAATATAGACAACATTGTAATTGTCTCAAAAATGTCAAACTTTAAATAGGAAAATAAACCTGTGAGGACACAGAAAGACAGAGACATCCCTCTGTTAAATATCTTGTCAAAGGCTGTGTCTTCAATTTCAATAGGCTTTGTTTTTTTCCTTCTGCTATTTATAGAAAAAGATACTAAACTGCAAACTCTCCTGCTTGCTTTATGAAAGACCAATATCCACATAAATTTTTAAGAAAAAGAAAAGTTAACATTTTGCATCTTAGCGTACTACATTTTCATATTGATGGAACTCTACAAGCTATTGCTAAGTGCATAATGGAACTTGCTTCTTCCCACACAGTGAATTACCAGGACCCAGGTAGCAGTTACCTGACACTGCTCTTTTTCGGAATGTATATAATGCGTGTACAGATAGAAATGTTAATATAGAGAGACAGTCAGAGGCTCAGGGGACTGAATACAACCACTAAACAAATTTGTTTTGCGTTTCTGGTCCACATCCTCCATAAGCAGAGGCCACCAAAGCTCTCACTGTCTAAGAAGTATTTAAGAGCATACTTCAGGACATGCGGTTTCAGGTTTCGTGGTCCTAAATCTGCCTATGGATCCACTCCACAAAACAGCAACGTGACTTGTAATGCGAAGAGGCATGATAGTTCTAGAAGTGAAAAGATGGGAAAGGTGCCAGTATCAATGTGTTTTGATGCCTGCAGTTACTCTGTACAGCACCTACCTAAGACACAGTCTCACATGGTCCAAGGTTTGTTCTGTAGACTTTCCTCTGGAAGTGCTACACCTATATGTCTCAGGATGGGTAAACACACTATGCAACATATTAGAAAGAAATGCAACAGTGCTGTAGGTGTGGATTCCTGCCAAAATGATCCATTCAATGCTTTGGAATGGACTGAGTCATTGGCAAAAACCCACAATCAAGACAGTTAAGAACAAAATGTATTAAAAAATATACATTTGCTTATGTTACTAAAAATGGTAGATTGCCAAAAGTGACTAAGAATAATTGCTTCTTTATATTTTATTCTGCCTGTGCAATGAAATTAAATTGGTCTGCTTAGTCACATATTTTGCTTGGAGTCACTGTTTTACTCCCATGAAAGTCAAAGGGTTTCATACATTTTATTTTGATATGACAACATAAGCATTTAGAAAAATAATAAGACAAAAATATCTATCCTATTTTCAACAGTGTAAAAATAAGTTCAGATGTTTTCACTGACACACAGTTTAATGAAAGGTTTTGCTTGAGGGACTAGATTTTTGGAACATAAAGCACATCCTTGAGAGAGGTCTGTTAGGAAGAAAGTCATGAAATACTCTGTGAAGCTACACATGAAAGCTTTTTAATTGGGTGATAATTGACTATTCTATTTTTCCATTAGTAATATCTGGATCAGAATCAAAATTAATAAGAAAGAGTCCTTCCTTTATAATGATTTTAAGTGACTCTAAAACTACTTAGTCCCTATTTTGAACCTGAAGAGCAAACAAAAAGTTTGAGGATATTTGCTGAAGTTTATGAAGCTCAGGACCTCTTGTAGATTCTCTTTTTTATGCCATCCTATTTGCAAACAAAGATTTTTTTTCTCTGTTTTTAACTGTTCTGTTTTCATCATTGACGTCGTAGCTACTGAATTAAGTGGTAAAAAGATAAATTTTCATGGTTACATCTCTGAATGAATTTGAAATAAGATAAAGCAGAGGTATTTATGATATTTCATGATAGAAAAAAGATAATCTGTCCTTGAACCTTGTCCTCTAAGGATCAGTGCAGAGAGTCTTATTTTGATTAACTTGTAAAAGATGAATTAGGGATTGGGGGAAGAAGAACAAAGGAAAGGCGAATCCTTAATTACAATCTTAAGCAACTGTGTGCAATCATGTTTCAGGATTTTCTTGCCTGAATACATCTTATTAAGTTGGAACCATGCACTCAGACACTCCACAACTTGGAGAATGTAGATTGCTTCTAGTTGCTCTCTTTAAACCACTACTTCAGTTCACAAATGCCATGTTGAATTGCCTCCCTCTGATTAGAAGGGTGACATTGGAAATCACATCTGAAAGTGAAGCTTAAAGACAAGAAATAGCAGTTACATATTACATTTATTAAAAGAGTTATGCATGCTGCAATTGTGTATTCAAAGATATAAACTAATTCAGAAATAAAATTATTTTTAAAAAACCTTTGTGATCCAAACCAATTGTTTTGTTGCTTCTTTTTTCTTATTGAAGTGACTTTATCTGCACATTACTTTATTAGTGTTCACAGCACACTTCATAGCATAATGTATAGTAGGAATGAAAAGTAATTATATATTCACATGATTAGCTTGTTTATATCATGTTGAAAATGCTTTTCTGGTAAATATAAACCAAAAGTCATTGGCCAAGGTGCATTTCTTACAGTTGCCCTTGGTACAGTCCATTGTTCTAAAAACAGTATATGTTAAAAATATTTTTGTCCGTGAAAAATGTCAGTTCAGCAGCTCTGCCAACATTTGGAACCTCTGCATTTTTTTTTTTTTTTTTCTAGGAGGCGTGCTGACTCCTGGCTGATCACGTTTCAGTTGTAGATCTGTTTCGTTCTGCAGACCCAAACGGCTTCAGCAGTGCTGGAAGGAGGCAGAAAGTTTGTGCTGCCGCTTTCCCAGCCGGACCGCGTCCGAACAAAGCAGGTACTCATTTCCCAGAGCGGCTGCCCCGAGCAGCTCCGGGGTTGCGGGCTCTGCGTGGGTGCTGCCGGGCACCAGCCCCAGCGTGACACTGAGCCTTCTCCTGCTGCCGGTGCGCACACTCTGCTCCCTCCACCCTTTATTCTGGGAAAGCACCCGGTTCAGTTATTCAACGTATTTTTTTTACTTTTTTTAATCCTCTTCTCCCTGCTCACCACCACCCCGGGTATAAACAGCAGCCAGGGAGGCGTGACAGTAGCTCTAGGGAGACAGAGGGCAGCAGGGCTGCGAGGTTTTAAGTCCCCCGAGCAGATCGGTGGTGGCTCCGTGCTCTGCCCGGGGACCAGGAGAGGGACGGGGACCGCGGCGCGGCCCCGCGGCTGCCCCACGCCGGGCAGGAGGACGGGCCGGGGCAGGGAGCGTGGGTTTCACAAGCGGCAGGCTGGGCAGGCTGAAAGGGCAAAGGCTTGAAGCAGGGACTCCGCAAGTTCGGTTTAGTTTTGCGACTTTGTCTCCACGCCTCGAAAGCTCAGTCGAAGCTTGTAGGACAAATTGCGTGGTGGGTTGTGAGGGGGGGAAGAATTAAAAAAAAAAAAAAAAAATCTTAAAGTCTCTCCCTCAACTCCCTGTTTCAAATGCAAATAGGGAGAGAGATTGGTTCCCGCCCCACCCCCTAGCCCGGCTCCTGATTTTTATCCAAAGGACTCCATCTGTATATCCTGTCAAGGAGGAGGAGGAGGAGAAGAGGCGGGGGTTGGGGGGGTAGTGGGGCCGGGCAGGCTGCTTGCTCCCTGGATCCCGCTTCAATAGCCACCGCTGGGTCTTCGGGAGGTACAAAGAGTCCCTGTGCCGCCTCCGCGCGCCCTCGGACGGAGCTGGCAGCCGGCTCCAGCCACCGAGCCGTGATATCCCCTGCCCAGAGCAGCATCCCCACCTCCTCTGATTTCTCCCTCCCTCCCCGCTCCTTCCCTCCCTCTTCTTCCTCCTCCTCCCGCAGCCACGATCCGCACCCAGTCGGAGCTGGGCTTGGCACCGGCACCCACTTCTCCCATCGTGTGCCCAGCGGCTGCCTGTGCAGTGCCGCGCCGTGCCGTGGAGGAGGAGGAGGAGCGGAGCAGCGGCAGCGCTCCCATTCCCGTCTCCGCGGGTGCGGGCGAGTGCGCGGGCGGGCGCGCAGCCCCCATGCCCGGTGGGCGCCCCGCCGCCCGCCGCCCGCCCCCCCGTTCTTGGGAGCATCCCGCCAGCACTTCGCCGCGGAGGCACCGCCAGCCCTTGGAATTAAAATACTCACCACGCTGGGCAGCCGAGGGAGAGGGGGAGCAGGTAAGTGTCGGCTGCACCTGTGCCTTTCCTTGCCTTCCTTCCCCTTTCCGTTCCCCTCCCGTGTAGGCAGAGGGCGGTCGGAGCAGTTGCAGGAAAGGGCTGTGCGCTGTTCCTGCGCACCCGCTCGCCCCGGAGCGGCTCCTGCCCGGAGCGGAGCCGCGGCTCTGCGGAGCCGCCGGGGGCGGCGCGGCCGCGGCCGTAAGTTTGGCGTTCCCCGGGCTGGGGGCGGCCGGGACCGGCCGCGGGAGCGCCCAGAACCAGGTGTGGTGGGCAAACCGTGGAAAGTGAGAGCACTGGGACTGTAGGTGCGTGTGCACCTTCTGAGAAATAAGAGAACAATAGCATCACTCTTGACTCTTTGGAGAAGTCTCACAGACAAGCGGGGATGTGGGATGGGGGAAGGGAGGACCACAGACTTCTGCAAAATATAGGCAACCCTAAGTCCTGACTGTCTCAGTCCTTTCTGCCAAGCCAAAGCGGGTGTCTTGCTCGGGCTCCAAGTCTGGCAGTGATGCTACAGTGCAAAATATTATAGAGACAATGAAATTTCCTGAGTTATTTCCCAGAGCTTTTGTCCTTCTATGTCAAAGATGTTCTAGAGTTTGCAAATGTTGAAATTATGGGAGCTGTTTCTTTGATTAGTATTCAGCTGGTAAGGCTAGCTCTGCAGTGCTTGGCTGATGCTGACCCTTCCCCCTCCGCCCTGTCCCCCAATCCATCCACATATCCACACACGGACATGTCCTGCTCTCCTACAATAGGCTGTGTACACCAGTAGCGAGAGGTTTGTCATCTGGATCCTCAGACTTCTAGTTGCTAATGGAGGCAAAAAATAACCCTTTTTGAGATACCGTTTAGCCTTTATACTGCTTTCAAAAGGTGAAGTAGTTCAGGTGAGCCAAGATTCTACAAACGATGCCTTCCCTGGGATGTGGGAAAGGCTAGGAGATGGATAATTGTGATGTGCTCTGGTTCTGGGAACTGAAATGCTGATACTTTAATCTTTTCCCCTTGCAAGGATAAAACCTTATGTTCTGATAGATAACTTGCTCAAGCCAAACCAGAGACTTGAAAGGGCAGAGTATACTTCATAGTCTCTCTAACAAGACATACTGACTTACAATTTTTCAGCTAAAACATAGGTGTTTGTGCAGCTTTGCAGAAAATAAATTGCTTTTCCAGGACAAATAAATAAATGCATAAAAGAGCCAAACTCTTGAGCATGCCTGTTTCTGAAGCAGTCTCTCCTTGGCGTGGATGCATGACTTTACTTCTCTATCTTTATTATATCTACTAATTGTTTCTGTGTTGCATTATTTGAGTTTGCAGGGAATTGTTACTGGTGAAAGCCATGTACTTTGTTTCTGAGAAAGGTGGGTCTACACAACCCCAGGTGCAGAGCTGTTCAGATGGGCAGCAGCATGAAAGTTGCATAACTAAATTAAGTTTGCTTACCCTGTAGCTTCTGAAGGTACAACAGGTCAAGAGATAAAGATCAGCTATAAAGTGATGCTGATTTTATTCTCAGCAGTATTGTAGCAGTTTTAACAATGCAAAAGTGAAGTGAGGATATTTGGGAATGGTACGATTGTGCCTCATTAGAGCTAGTTCAGTGCAACGGGTGTGTTACCACCTTTGGAGAAAAAAAAGAACACAAAACCCACTTAACAAACCCAAAAGAACTATCCAGGGACCAAATGTGCTATTATTTTTAAGTCCTTTTACACAATTTTATAGCTTTTCAGTCTGCAACTACCAGGGGATCTAATCTAGACATCTAGACACACATTTATTTTAGGGTCATGAAGAAAGGCTAAGTAAAATTCAAAAAACAATTGCAGTAAAATCCACAGTAAGGGAGGGCCTAGCTCTGACAGCTTTTAATATTAAGTATGTGCAATATCTAGGGTTTGAGTACTCAATAAAGGTTTAAAACTACCAGGAATATTAGAAATATATCAAAGGTAATAATCTGAGCTACCACTGCATGTTAGAAATGTGTGTCAGTTAATGTGAGTGAAAATACAAACATCAGTAATATAGCTGATTATCTTGCAAAAAGCCATTAAAGATTACAATTTTAATCAAGGAACATTTCACCCTTATAATGGGAGACTTTACTGTAATTAAAGGCTGATGTGGGTCATTAGAATAGTGTTAAAAGTCAGATGACAGCCTCACAACTCTCCTAAGTCTACTTTCATTGATTTAAATAGCAAGGCACTATTGATTATTTGCTATTGATTTAGTAGCAAAATATTCTTATGTTTTCATGTAAAAGTGTAATTGTAAAGCATTTATACAGCACGAGATTAACTGTGAATTTTCTGATGAGAAGAATGCATATAATATCCACATAGATTTTCGCCTGTCCTTTTCATGTATGACTGTGTGTACGGACACGTTCCCACATTTTTCTGTGTTTCTTCAGCAGTCAGAGACTTGACTGAAGAAAATCATTACTAATCCAAGACCTTATATTGTTCTACTCCAACTTAAATTCCTACTTTGCTATAAACCTGGCTAAGCCTTTTCTCAAAGGGATTCAACTCACAAATTGACTCCCATGTGTGATGAAAATAGAAAATATTTCAAACTTCAACTGGTTTACAGATGAAGAAACTGCTTGGGAGTCAGTCCTAGTGATGTCTAGTAAGTTTTTGTGAGTGTTTTCAGTCTATTGACTTCAGTGTCTGATGTGTTCAGCGGTTCTTCAATGAAGGCCTTTCTTGAGCCATTCCTTTTCCTTTAGTTTATCGCACACATTTTTTTTCATGTACGCTTTCATGCTACTACTGGGTATTGTTTTCTCTGGCTATAAAAATCATTAAATTCTATCTGAGGAAGGGTGCATAAAATAGATGGTTACTTCAGTTCTTCCTGTCAAACCAGGCTTAACTCTAAGCAGTAATGCAGGAGTGCCTCCTCTGGGAATTCAGCAGTTCTGCAAGAAAGTCATCCCTAGGTATTATGTGACGTTCTTCAGCTGAAATGAGGCTGCAAAAATTGAGCTTGTGGAAATTTAAATATTTGCCTTGATTGGTCCCAGATCCACAAATACTGCTGGTGCTTCTTTTCAATAACCGATCAAATTAGCATAATCCTTCCCAGCAGCTTAGATCTTTCAAATGCACCATGGCAAGGTGAAAAACCAATAAAACCCTTTCACATGGAGAAAATTATATAAGAAAAAAAGATCTTTCTTCTGCTAATTTTGCATGGGGAAGAAAACAAACTTACCAAGAACCCAAATAATTTAGCACTCTAGACACGTGCAATCTTATGATCAACTGCAGAGCAGTGTAAAAGACCAAAAGCTGTTGCCTGGTTTTATTTATGATATTTTTTAAAGCCATATAATTTATTGCAGTGTACCTCGTGTTTTTCTATCGTCTCATCAGGTCCTTTCACCTGAGTCAGAGGGTATTTGAGCCAGTTTAGTGTAACAGTGCCATATGTTTGGGGCAGTGATAGTTTTTTGCTTGATAACCAGATGCAGACTGCAGGATGTGCACTACATTTACAGATCTCCCATGTGAATATTTAGGCCAGTTAGCGGCAGGAGGTTGTGGTCTGTAGTTGTAATGTCATCTGGCACAGGGAGTTAATAGGTTTCATCATACTGCCTTGACTTGCAGAGCTTCATTTCATCACAGGGTCCCCACCTCGCTTGCTCCAAGGCACCCTCCTTTTCTTTTTTTTTTCTCTGAAAAAAGTGATAACCAGACATTGCAATTTACACTGTAATTAGACATGTTATCTTCTCAAAACCTTTTTGTCTCAAGGATCACATTCCTGTTCATGTGCCTGTGGAGGAGTCTCCTGTAATATTTAGGATGTGTGACATGGAGGAGCTGCAGACTTGTAACAAAGGGGAATTTTCTCTGCCACTAACTGTAACACCCTGTCCAATGGGCATTGTAAAATTGAATGTCAACACATAAATATTTCAGTGAGGGCAGTCCAGCTGTCAGGGGGCTCACCTGCTGGTTCTACTTTGTTTAAGGGATCATGGTTCAAGATCCAGTGGCAACAGTCACCCTTGGAATTATTTCAACACCGTGGCTCTGATTTTACTGTATGACTAAAGTAGAGAAAAAACAAAAAACCCCATGGGATAACTATGCATTGTTGACCACGCTAATGCAAGATTTATTAGCAGGTGGTGGCTGCTCAGTCAGTGAGGTCCATATTTTGGACCTCAGTAAAGTTTGCAATGGTATCAAAAATTGAAGAAATTTGATGAAAGGACAATAATGGGGCAGGGGGGAGGATGAGGGAAGAAAAGGCAATAAAATAGGACTGGTAAACTCTTCAGTTACAACTCCAATGCATTGCTGACAGAGATTTCAAACTAGAGTAATGCAATCCAGACTGGTGGAGTTTAGTAATGGAAAAGGGTTTGGATTTCCACTTCTTCCCGAAGCATTTTACACGTTAGAAACACTTGAGGACAAAATATGCTGAAGGACAAAATCCTCAGTTGGGTTGAAGAGGTTGACAGGAAAATGATATGGTTCATAGATTAAGCTGGCACTGTGACACTGGTAGCAATGTGCGAGCAGAAGTCTGCAGGAATTTGCATTTTGGCTGCAAAGGTTAGGTGGTGCAAAGATGATCTCAAGAGCATCCAGCAAATTGCCCTACAGGGCTGGGGAAATCTCAGATGTGGGGAAGGAGGGCTTCCATGATGATATCTCTGAGACTGAAAACTTGTCCTTATCTGCTGGTGCTTATTGTGACACACAAACAACGAACGCTAGACTTGATGAGTTGTTTTAGAAATTATGGAGTGAAGCAAAATATTCAGAGAGATTTTCAGTGGGTGTAAATTACCCTTAATTGCTTGCAGTGAGGGGGACTTTTCCTTTAAGTTGAGGATCTTATTCATGATGTGAATGTTTTCAACAAATCAAGATTGGCCCTTGGAGACAGTGCATAATAGTGTCTTTTTGACATTAGCAGATTGTTTTGGGAATGTAGAGTAGTAACATTTTTCAGTTTAACAGTGTATACCAGTAGACTGTGGCTTAAATATAGTTTAATTTTTTACAGCAGATGGGAGAAAATGTAAGGTTTATGATGTATATTGAATAAAAAGGTTATTATGTTTTTTTCAAATGTGTATTCTTCAGTCTGAGGTTTTATATATCAGCCAGCTATTTAGGAACATAAACGATTTTTTTTGTTTAGATTTTTGGGTTTTGTGGGGTTTTTTGATTCTTAGAGCTGTTCACTTGGGCAGCATCTTACTGCTTAGTTCAGACATGCTACCTGCACTGTCCAGATCACATAACATACTCTCTAAATTACACACCAGTTCTGTTACTTTGTATTTTTCATATTTGTTATTGCCAGGACTACATGTAAAGCAAATGGGGAAAACAAGCTTAGATATGAAAGCTAGAGCCTAATGCTTTAAATACACTAGCAGAAATTTTTATTTTTAAAGGCCTAAGTTACTTTTTAGGTTGGAAAGTGTGAATGAGGAGATATGATTTGGTTTACCCCTATTTGGGGAGGGCAGTAGCAGTTGGGAGATCAGAAACAAGATGTAAAGGTACACTTTTATTCTAGGGTAGTTATGCTATCAAAAGTGTAAATATTTCTCAGTTTTTTATATTCTGAATCTTGTTTGTGCAGAAAGAGATAGCGTTTCCTAAAAGAGCATCTTTAAACAAAAAGTACAAAGTGGTTGCAGGTCAGTTTTGCCATCACACTCAAGTCAGTAAACACAGATGACAGTGAAGACACTGGAATCAGAGCACTGAATACCCTCTGTCACTGTCAGTTTTAGTTTTATCCACTGCTGCAAGTGCTACCCTGAAATCTCGAGCTGTGACTTAATGAAGAAAAAAACACCAACAGTACCTCTTAGTTTTCAATTTTATGAATGCTGTGACATTGCTTACGTGGTCTTGTGGACTTGATACTTATGGACATCATAGAACAGGTGATGTTGAAGTGCTAGTTATGCTTGGACAAAATTAACACAAAAAATCTCTATAAAACTATCTATCTATCTATCTATCTATCTATCTATCTATCTATCTATCCATCCATCCATCCATCCATCCATCCATCCATCTCAGTAAGAAAGGTAATGAAATGCAATTTAATAAAGAATTCTTCCCAAAACGGAAATTATTTTTAAATATAAAGAGACTTCTGCTTTTGGAGATATCAGATATAAAAGGCAGTGTGCTGGAAGAACTATAAATAAAAACCTTAAAAAAAGGGCTTTAGGAGGAATAGGAAGACTTATCCTGAAGAAGAGAAAAAAGGGAGGGAAGAGTGTTTCAGAGCAGAAAGTGCTGCCACACAGCTGAATAAAAATAATTGGAATTTTGGAGTCTGTGTGGTGAAAGTATTTGAGAATGAGTAAACCACAACAATGTTTTTTTTTCTAGGAGGTGTGAGTATTCTGCTTTTCATCAGATTGTGCTGTCTAGCATATGGACTGTTTTTCAGTTGGTATTTTGGGTGCGTTTTTCAGTTCTGTGCTGTGGAGTGTGGCTGGGGACCATGGCACTCCATATGGTGGCTTTCATACTTTCCTGCAGGTGTAAAAGAAAGGATATAAGAGAACACTGTTCGAGATAAAGGTTAGAGCAATTCTAGGTTTGAAATGTCTGTTTTGAGCAAGAACAAGACATTTCAAATTGCTTAGTGAAAAGACTCTAACATATTGTAAATGTTTTACTGACATTTCTTAAGAAAATCCATTTTGTATTTTTATCTCTGTTAAATAACAATCTGCTGCCTCTTTGAAATAAACTGACAGTTTATCAATATCAGATGTCTTTAACATGATGTAACTTAGACACAGAGAGGGGAAATCAAGGATGCATAAACAGCCTCTACTACAAACAACACTTAACCGTAGCTGAACAGAGCAGTAGGAAATGAACATATCACAGGGAAAGCACAGCTACTTCCTTAACACTCATTGGCAGCCCTCTCAGTAATTACTGTCATATGGTCATGATTTACCCAAAGGGCCAGATCAAAACTGAGTTATGACTAGTTGGGATTAATCATTTCAAACTAGGCTCCTCTAACTAGGATGACACCTGCTTGTTAATCCTGCTGTGACAAGAATTTTGGTCCATGTTGAAGTGACGTCTTATAACTGTAGCATCATGTTTTCAAAATTAGAGTCTTTAAGTAAGGCTTGCCTATTCTTTTCATTTTGCCTGTAGGGAGACACTGGATTTTCCTATTTGGAAGCCTTCAAATTGCTTCTGCTTAGCAAACACGCTCAGTGGGTTTGTGGTTTATCCCACCAGCCTCTAAGCAAAGCCTTTCTGGTGCAGGGCAGTACCACAGAAGGGATTACAATAAAAAGGCTTTAAATACAGTCTGTAATCAGAAGCGCTTTTTATTTGTTTCATGTTTCTGCCCTCTAGGTACCTTTGGCAGCACAATGCATAGGCGTTCTGCAGCTGAAAGAGCCTGACATACTGAAAACAGATAGTGGATATCACATTTCACTCAGTTTTAGTAGTAATGGGTAGGACTATGATAATCAGTCCAGAGTGTTTAATGTGTATGTGATTTAATGTCTAGCCTTTTTAGATTAATTAAAAGTATAAAGGATGAAATCTTCTTTCTTCCGTGGCTTCCTAAGTAGCAGCAGTTCACTCCAAATTAATGCCGTTATCTATTTTAATTTCATCCTTATTTCCACTTCATGTTTGGCACTTCATAAATGCTTCTTGTCTCCCTTATTGCTCACTTGGACAAGGAGGATGTCTATTTAGGAGACAGCTTTGCTTATCTGGTGATTCTTCTAAAAGGCGAAGCTATGTTTGGTTCTGACTGACAGAATTTGTACTTTTAAAAACATTATGCTAAGTATACATTTTTACATGGGCAGAGGAGGCTCACAGTCATAAAAAGCAGAAAACAGTCTTGTTTAAGTATTGAAGTTTCTCTTTCTAAAAATATGGGTTTTTTATTAGTAAGTCTTATGAGTTATGAAATGTTAAAATTTTTAAATAAAAACTGATTTACATTTTTTAATTCTGGAAAATCATTTGTAATTAAATCAAGGTTTCATTGAAAATACAAAATGACATTATCTTCTGATCTTTCTGGGCATATTTCTGTATAAATAGTCTGGCATATTTCTTACTTATAACTACATATAAAGTAGTCTAACATGTTTCTTACAGTGCCTGACATTTGCTTTAGGAATGTAGTGAAATTGAGTGGGGAGACTCAAGGCTTTTTACCAGGTCAGGTTCAGATCAGAACCAATCATAGCATCTGGTGAACTGTGACTAAGAATCAATCAAATTGTTCCGATTCATCTTATGCTCCTTCATTTTACTTTTGAGTTATATGGGAGAGAGTTAATCTAGGATAGATCCCTGCCATTATTACAACTTGGTGCCTCTAGCTGGTTTGTAATTATATCATAGTAATGGCAAGTAAAGCAGACCATAGCAGGCAGAAGAGAAAATATCAAACCAAATGACTGCAAATAATAACTACACTTACTTTGATTATTTTAAAGAGGAACAATTTTAGCATTTATACTGGAAAAAAAAACCCAGAGAACATTTTATTAACATATTAAGAGAACATTTAGGAGAAAACTTTATGGCTATAAACGCAGTTGTATCAGCAGTAGTAATGCCATCCAAGAAGTTCACTATAAACTCAGAAAGATTTATGTAAACTCATTGGTGTTGATGAGGAGAAAAATAATGAATAAACAGTTTCCATGCATGATGTGAAAACTGCAAAGAATTTGCATTCTCTAAAAAAAATTTGAATTCTGACAACAGTTCTTGTCTTTTTCCTGGATAGGTACCCATTGCACCGTTTCTTTGGTGAAGGCTGTTCAGCAGTGGTGACATCTTCCAATCAGCCCCTCTGCAGATTATTATCTCTGGACTCCCAGCTGACACCCTGCCGGAGGCTAGAGCTACTGAGACAACTGGAATTGTGCCTGCTTTGGTCAAGGTTTTTTCTTTCACCGAGGAGAAAAAAAAAAAAAAAAAAAAGATGAAGTTGGGCAAAGTGGAGTTTTGCCATTTTCTTCAGATACTAGCTCTTTTCCTATGTCTTTCTGGGATGAATCAAGCAGAGATCACAAGGTCCAGGTCAAAGCCCTATTTTCAATCAGGGAGGACGAGAACCAAACGCAGCTGGGTGTGGAATCAGTTCTTTGTGCTGGAGGAATACATGGGTACAGACCCACTCTATGTAGGAAAGGTAGGGGATTGAAATAAACTTTGGAGGGTGCAGATGCTTGCTTTTTGATGTGTTTATATGATGGAATCTAAAAATTGTAATTCTGTTAGCCCAGAACAGCAACACATTGCATTCTCGTAAGAATTCAAGGTTCCTGTTGCAATTTTCTTTAAGAGCTCTACATATTAGCACTGCTTGTTTAACAGAGTACAGTAATGAAAGTGTTTTGCCACCACTGATAGGAAGAAAATATTTATTACTTATACTAGGTTTTAAAACAGAGGAACATAACAATGAGTAATCTTTTTTAAGAGTTAACAGCTAGTCCCAGAAAAGAAGTTCTGTATTATATTGTTTGCTCCCTAAAACTCAGCACTACTGAAAGCCAGAGAGAAAGAATCAGGCGTCTGTGGGTGTGATGAGTGAAAAGGAGGGCATGTCTGCATTACTGCTTTTCTTTGACATTGCCTGGCTGGCAGATTGTCACCTTGGGGGCCTCGCTGTCCTCTGTGCACAGCACAGCCTTGTGGCTTCACCTCGTCTGTGATGGGCACGGGTCCAGTAGAGAGCCAGCCCTTTTACATCAAGGCATCCCAAATGGTTCTTTCTGAGCGCCTGCCGCTGCACATGGAGCACACTGAGCACAGCTGTGAATCCGGGACTTAGCTCATTTACTGCCTTGTGCTAGTGGGTAATACGCTGCCTTCAGCAATTATGCAGGGGAAAAAAAAAGCCCACAAAACAAAACCCCCTCTTGTGTTTCTCTGTAACATTTATGTGTAATCATCTTATTGAAAGGAAAACCCATTTTCTCGGTAATATCAGAATCAATAAATAGAGTTTCTCATTAAAATACAGCAAATGCATAGAAAACAAGGGAGTGACAGCTTTTGGCACAACAGCATGCTTACAGAAAAAGAGATGAAGTAATATGAAATCCACTGCTTCAAATATACCAGTGCAATGAATTTCAGCTTACTTAATTCATCCTACTGAGACAAAACCTTGATGTTTGTGTTAATGCAGTTAAGCACTTAGAATTTAATCATGCCAATGGAATAATCAAGTTAAATAGGGAACTGCTTTCATGATTGCAGCTATCGTTGTGTTTAGGTGCTTTTCTGAATTGGGACTGGTACTTTGCATAATTGAACCCTTAAGAAAGGTGTACTAGAATCAGAAATGTCATCTTGTGGTGACATTACAGTGGTCTTGAAAGTTTTGGTAAAGTTTTACTTTATGTAGCAGTGTCCATTCTGATGCCACACAGCTGCTGGTTGCCTGTGTGGGTTTGTCTTTTAGGCAAATTTGTCCCCAGGTTGGAGTTTCTCTTGTGGCTCTGGAAATGGCCTATTTGGCATTCTTTCCTACTGATAAAAAAAGAAGTGTGGCTTGCAAATTTGAATTTCTCTCCTGAAAAGAAGTGTCTTGAAGTACTTGAGTGAAGACTAGTTTTGATCTGTAGTAATTCTCATATTCAGTCGATTGCTATATTATGGCCAAAAATGCTGTGGTAGTGCTGTAGTACATGATATTTGCATGCATGTGGTTATTTTTAGCTTCACAGTCTGCTCTTTCCCGTCCTTTGCAAGAGTCCTAGCATTCACAAGCAGATATCTTCCAAAACACAACCTTTTTTTTTTCCCTCCTGAAACATTCTGTGCCCAGTCTGCTTTTGTATCAGCAGTATGAATTGTTGGCTCAGGAATTTGTACCAGCAATCCATTTTGTAGGAAAAGCAGATAAAAAATTTCACTTACAAAAAGAAGCCCATCTTCCTGGAAACACAGTCCTTGCTGAGCATCTTGTAAGATAAGATGTGCCTAGTTCCTAACCTTTTCACTGTAGAGGCTTTTCACTGTGTGACTCCTGAGGTGCAGTCATGACCGAAGCCACACTCCCACACAGGGGAGCAAAAAGGTGAAGAAGTGAATTTCTTTCTGTGTCTTAATATATTATGTGTAGCACCACTACAAGTGCGGCTGAAGTGAGCAGCAGTCACCTTCCTCCCCCTCTTCTCTTAAAAGCATTGTTGCTCTTGATTGAAATTCTTTGCAGGCAGGTAGGGACAGAAGAGACTGAGATTTGGATAGGAAGGATGGATTTTTTTTCCTTTTTTCCTTTTTTTTTTTTTTTTTTTCCCTTGGTGAGGAAGCTGCAGCAAGCAAAAAGCTCTCATAACTCACTTTTCTCATCAAATGAAGTGGAAGCAGGAACCAGACTCTGCAGAGTGCTCTGCTTCAGCCCTGCGCTGCCTTGTGTTCAGGATGCTTTGCAGGGTGCCAATCTTAGTGCACATCCAGGAAGGAGGGACCTTCCTCCAGCTTTTAAGGGCTGTGAGATAAAAAGGCTTCAGAAACACTCAAGCAAATGGAGTTGTAATGGGGAATACTGTCTCCTTGCCACTATTCAATTTTACAAAGCCCTAGGCAATTCTGGTTGGAAGGCAGCATTTGGGGGATGTTAGGGTTACATGGCAAATCATTCAAGAGTTGTGAAATACCAATGTTAATTCCATGTTCAGCACTAGCTCTGTCCTCCTGGGTGTCTGCCTGCTGACACTTTAATTACATGATCATGCTGGGTAAAATCCTATTCCTTGTAAATAATGTAGTAGGATTCCTATTCATCTCAGTAAAACAAGTCCTTCCCTTAATTTTTCAGTGTTTTCATGTTTGTTTAACAAGGCTTCACATCTATACCTGAGCATCTATACTGCAGCCTTCCTTCTTGATTTTTTCGTTTTCCTAAATGCATATGTATTTTTTTATTAAGGCAGTAGGGCCTGTTTCTCACGTGACTCTGGAGAAACCTCTGGAGGAGTTCCATTAATTTCACTCTAATAGGAGTCAGAGGTGACAGAAGTTTGGTGCCTTTTTTTATTCTCTTCTTTTAAAATTTAGGTCCTTCCTCTCTATGATATGAATTTTAATCATCTTGGATGTAATTTCGAGCACTTCTCGGGAGGTGCTTAACATGTAATCAGATTGTGGACTGAACCATATACAATTCTTTTCTGTCGGTCAGCACAGCACATGTTATGTTCACTTGAAGGGCTGAAGCATTTAACTGTTTAACGCATTAAACTGTTTGGATAGGCACTGTTCTCCTCCAGACATGCCATGTAGGAGGTGAGGCAGTTAACTGTGATGCTTATTGAGCTAGAAGCATAGCTGGCTTCTGTTTTCTGGAAAATGTTTACTACTGCTTGGTAATGTTTTTGTAAAATGCCTGACTCTGTATTTTCCTTGTAAATTATGGTAATGGAATCTATTTGGAAAAAAAAAATAGTATAGAGCAGTTTTAAGTGATTTGACACATAAACACCCAAAATTAGGAAAAATTTTGTTGAATCTGCTATTATGTTGAATATTTGAAAAGTTGCATATGATCTTGTAATTGAAGTTTCCATGGGTACACATTGGCAAAGAGGGGTATAGTAAAAGTAGAACTTGAACATTTTGTTGGTCCTTTTTTGGTTTTGTTATATAACTATCAGACATCCAGGGTTTGGGGTTTTTTTTGGTCTGATGGGTTGGGGTTTTTTTATTATTATTTGTTTTAATCTGTTTTCTGCTGCAAGAGTATCAGTCTCATCAAAAGCATTATAATGACACAAAATCTCTGCCAGTAATAATTTCATTTTTCTCATTAAAAAGTTTAAAAAATCCCAAACAAACAAAAGAGGCCACAAACAAACCTGAAGAAGCGAAAAAGGTCTTTGAACTCCATGTGAGATGCTGATTGATAGCTGGCTTCACTGTTTTCTTTAGGATCCAAACCAACTCTCCTTTTCCAATGGCTCTAAATTTAGGTATAGTTACAGGGCAATTTCAAGCTTTTTGCTGAATTGAAATCTTCCCTTGGGGTCTCACTTACATATGAAGGATGGAAAATAAAACCCAGAGACTTTTGACTGAGTACAAACCCAATAAATTAGTATGTAACTTCGAAAGGCTCATTGGTAATTCTCAAAAATAATGCTTTGAACTCATAGGATGCCCTGAGTGTTGTTTTTTATTTATAATGTAAGAGAAAGTAAAGCGTAAGTCCTAACCTGCATTTTCTAGATTGTAAAAGCAAGAAAAGGTTAAATGAGTGAACTAAGAGCCCATAGTTTCCTAGATCTCACAGTCATTGCCTTCCAACACAATTTTACCTGCCTCTTCTGACTGTTTTAAGGTAAATAAACCTGTTGGATTCAATTTGGACAAAAGTGCATAAAAGCTAATATTTGCATTATTATTTCCTGGAGTAGTACAGAATGGGATGCATGTGAAAAAAGAAATGAAGTTAAGCTTTTCCTAAAAAATTTTGTCATATAAGAGGATTTGCAGGTTCTACAAGTTTTAAGAGAACTAACAGGAAGGATGGGTTTTTAAAGCACCCATATAACAAGTTTATGTTATTATTAGCATAGAGAGTGGGTAGTTTTTTTCCAGTCTCCTCATTTTGGAGGGAAGGAGGCTGGATAGGAGAGGATACTGAGGTTTTAGATTAATGCTTTGTTTTTCAAAGGTGCTGGTGAATATTTCAATGAGGTGACAGAATTACTCACATACTATATTTATCTGTGGTGTGACCTTGTCTCAGGCCATACAGATGCAGTCAGCAGTAGGGCTCTTTTCATAGAAACATAGCCTAACAATTTCAGATGTGGCTGACAAATTTTGACTGAGCTGGATAATAAGTGTCTTTGCTAAAATACTTTAAGGCAGTGAGTACTGTGGAGGTGCTGGCCCCTCAGTCAAACTCAGACTGAACTGTGGGAATATTACTGGCATTTTGGGAAATGGAGAGGGCATGGGGTGATATTACAAAGGTTAAATATAGGTAAAAAGGACTGGGCTGCCTCACTTGCACATAATGAAGAAGGAGATTAGTCAGGTGCAGTTCCCTGGAGGGATCTGACCCTCCTGCTGCTTCTAGAGGCATCCAGAGGGACTAAGGCTCTCTGCTCAGCTTCAGTCTGGTTTGCTGGTTTTTCTCTCTAAGCATCCTGTGCAAGGTAAATGTTCATGCCTGTTCTGCAAGTAAGCTCCTGGCTGAGAGTACCCATAGCTCTGCAGATTTTTGTTTATTTTCCACCCCAAGAAGTTTTGAAAAAAAAAAAAACAAACATTCAAACACACCAAACTCAGACCAGCTATTTTTCATGTGTCTTTGTGGCCTCTGTGAGTAAAATGGACAGCATAATAACTCAGAAAGAAACTTCCCCTTTGTTTTATTTTTTCCTCACTTTCTATTTGTGTTATCTTTACTTTTATCATAATCTTTGAAGCACTGTTGTTTTATATACTCCCAGAAGACCATTTACAGAAGAGAAAAAGAAAATCTGCTTTATTTCTGATATTTATCCATCTCAGGAACTCTTTGCTTTTCTGTGCTATGAAAATTGATAGCAGTTGACCTTTTAAGTAAAATGGGACAAGCCATTCTTGTCAAGTATTTTCCTACCACAAGTGCTGCAAGTGGAACAAATGAACAGACAAAATAATTAAGTCCTGCTTACTTGCTTTATGTATTGAGTAGGTCTTGGGGAAGTGATGCTTCAGTTGTACTGCACATGTATGACTTTACTGTCTCAACTTGTTCTGTCCAGTCCCAGTATCACACACTTTTCTTCACTGGGTAGTCACTGTGGGCTTTGTGTACTATTTCCATGCTATAATTTATGTGGATTACCCTGAATAACTGAGAGATGACTGACAATCCAAATGTTCCCTCTTTATCATGCAGGGCTAAAGTGTCTCTGGGGACAGTGGTGAGATTAGGGCACACAGGAAGAATTATCCAAAAGGATAACCTAAAATCTGCTGCCTTTTCCTGGTTGATTTTATCAGCCTGAACAGCTACAGTGTAATTTCTTCTCTCCCTTTTTACTGGAAGTCCTCTTCTCTCATAGCTGAATGGATACTAGAGAAGTTTTTATGCCAGGGATTTAAAGTGATGACAATTTCACAAGCCCAAGCACTAAAAGACAATTTATATTTAATTTCATTATTAACAGTGATAATAGAGTTGAGAGACTTATGGTTGGATACTGAACCAGAACATGTAGCTTTTTGATCTCTTTCTATAATATAGAACATTGATCCTTAACATGTGCCATTACAGAAGAGGAAGGTTAGTGAAGGTGATGACAACATCAGTAAATTAGGCAGCCCTCATGGCAATTTTTTGTTCAATGGCATAGCCATGCTATTTATGTAATCCTGTAATACCATTTCTGTATTTTAGCAGAATGAGAGTCTCTACCTGCAGTGCCCTGCTCTGGATGTCTTTTGGGCATTATTTAAAACTAAATTTTATGAGTCTCTGACAAAATAGAAAAGCAACAGTAAAAGCTAATTTTGCAATTATATGTAGATGAGAGGCTCCTGTATGCTTGGCTGGTTATCAGAAAATGCCTTATCTTCAGGAAAGAATGAGATTTGAAGCTCTGATGTCAGTCAAGCTGATGCTGCTTCAGCTGACATTCCTTCTCCTTTTTGTCTTCAGAGATTGCACTTGGTCCCTTAGTTCTTGTTATTGGCTGTCATCCAGCATCCAGTTTTATGTCCGTCCTCGTGTCTCACAGTTCTGTGTTAATGGCATTAGAAATACAGTACTGTAAAACCCTGGCTATCAGGGACTGTGAGTATTTGCATTGTTCTAAGACGAAGTAAGTCCGTTCATGAATTATTTTCCTATCTAAAATGCAAGCAAACACAACCCCTGCTCTGAGGCAGTGGTCTTATAAGGCAAGAACTAATAGCAGACTAAGAAGCAGTGACAGAATTCAGAGAACTACAGTGTTAATCAACATCTGAAAATAGTTTGAGAACAGTGGGTCACTAGTGCTGTTTTTGATGAGATAGAATATTTCTTTTCTGAAAATGAGATTCATGCAACATTTTAAAACATTATGAACATATAATTGAGAGCTCTTTCCTGCCTTTACTTCCCAGTATTTATAGATGACAAGTTTTTTGAAACTTTTAAGTGCAGATCTGTTTAATATCTATGTTAGTACAAGGCTACATCTTCTTTCAGACCAGAAAAGATAGAGGATGTTTTCCAATTGCTTTCAAAATATCAGACTGCATATGCTTTATAGTTTTACATCTTGTAGCCTGCTGTCACGCTACCTTTTTCATGCTGCCTTTTTTCATTTATACATCTTCTGTTAGCCATAAGTGTCTGTCTGCAGACTCATTGGGCATTCATTTCATGTATTAAGTATTTTCCACGTGTCACCATCTAAAAGTGCTGCCAGGTCTGTTACTGCCTTGCCATAACTCTACTGCTGAATTTCTTCTTTGCTTCACATTTTTTTTAAATATTATACTGCATTTCTTAATTTCCTGGCTCCTCTTTTTTTTTCCCCCAATAATCACTTAATAAAACAGCACCTGTGTACATATGTCAATGTTTCAGTGCTAACTTTAACCACTTAAAGGGAGGACCTGGGACAATATATTTAAGGATTCTGAAAAAAAAATCAGGGAATGGTTCCTTTGCATGCAATAAGCTGGCTTTTACATAAATGCACTGATGATAAGTACTGGAAATCTCTTCAGTGTTACCTTATTATCTCAACACTATGCGTTTCCTTGGAAGAGATAACTGAGCAAAGTGCTAATGGTGGAGCTGCTGAGAGAAGAAATATGTTAATACACTAAGTTGCTCAGTTCTTTTAGAATAACTATTACCTATCTTATGCTACCAGCATCTTCTCTGTCACTTTTGCACTGGAAGAGATACTTACTGTCATGTAAATTAGAGACAAGTAGCTCTTAGAAAAGGCAGTGGAGTGTGTGCTCTAGGAGAACTCTAATTCTGTCCCAACTGTTCAAACCATGGTCATGGTATGAGTACCAGCTTATACCAAGAGCAGAAGTTTGAGGATGTCATAATGCTTAATCTTTTGTAACTTCAAGGTTATAAGAAGGAGAATTAGCCAGTTAAAAATAGGCATGGGTGTTGTTCACTTGATATAAATAAATGTTGTGAACACCTAACTATAATTCATTTGAGCTCAATGTATAAACGGGAACCCTTTTAACCTTTCCAGGCAAGTGTAAACTTAGCCAGTGAAGAAGCTCATTGTCAACAGATACTGATCACCAAAATCAGTAAACAGGTTCATAAAGTTGAAGAATATATTTAATATTATTTCTTCCAGATGTTCTTGAAAAAAAATACTACCATTAACAGTTCTGTCAGTGTAAAAATATTTGGTGATGTTACAGCCTTGTGCTGTTGCAAAAGTAATATTGTTATTTATGTAGGTGTAAAGCACATAGTATGGCAGTAAGCACAGTACTAGTCATAAACATAGCAAAGAATAAGCCTTATTTTTTCTTCCAGATAAATAGGAATGCCAAGAGAGATACAGCTCTTTTGCATACAGAAGTTCATGCGCCATTACTCATGTATCAGGAAACACAAAAAATGCCTTACTGACTTGGTCTCAAGCTGTCTTTTTCAGAGTCCTCCCCTGGGAGAAGAAGCTAATTCTAAACATTCAAGAAGAAGGCAAAAAGTTTTTTAATATGTTTGGATTATTAAATTATGCTGTTCATAGAGTAACTGAAGACTTAGTCCAAAATCTTCAGATGAGTTTTATTCACCCTTGGAGACCATTTGAGAGTATTAATGTTGCAATACAAATATCTGGTCATTTCAAAATTGAATTTTTAACTGATATTTTATTCTGTAGGTTAGTGAGAGAGGAATACTGAAGATTGATTTGCAACATATATGAACATATTCCACATTTTAGAGGGAAGAAATAGTGGCTTCCATTCATATAGTACTCTAATGTTCCTATAGCACCAACCACCAAGGGTGTGTTGTGACATTGTGTGTGGGTCAAAAGGTATACGCTAAGAACAACAAAGGACACTTACATAATATTCTACCTACAACACAGAAAATTCTTAGGCCCTCTTTGAGTAGAAAGAAAGAAATGTAATGTCATTTTCTAGGTGATGTAAGATTTTTCTGCATGAATTCCACAAAACATTGCCAGAGTCATACTGTTTCATTTAGTTTTCCCGTTTCTGTAAATCATGAGAAATTACCTTAAGGTTTAACAAGACATGCAGTTCTGTTGCTGTGGAGTGTGTGTGAGAAGAATTGAACTCAAAAAGTTGTTTTTCATTTGAAATGCTTCCAAAATATGGAAAATCTGGTAGTTGGATTGTTCATGTGTAAGGATGATAAGCTGCTTAAACACTTCATACTGAGGTACCAAATTGTTACCCTGCTGACTAGGCAATCAGGCAATTCATTTTCCTTACAAGGTAGGCAGGTGCTGTATTACGTGAATTTTACCTTGTTATCCTGTAACAATGAAAAGTTTCCAGACACAGCTGGGAAAAGCAGATGGTCATTTCTTAAGTTTCCATAATCATGGTATAAACGTTATGCCATAAATTAGCAAAATACTTAACTTGTCTTTCTTACACAATCTATACTCATTATATGGGCAGAGCAGGCATTTGGAAAAGTGCTTGGCATGTTTTTATGTCTCTTTTTTAACTGGCAGGGCTGTAATTCTACATAGTCTACATATTAAAAACTGTTTAAATAATTCCACTTGCTCCTGGATGTTCATAATCTTCATGTATTTCTAGACTGTTATCCTTCCTATCATCTTTCACCCTTTAGCACTTAGCTGTTGCTTAACCAAGCAATACTTTTAAAAGGTTTTCCTTTTGAGTCTACACTATAGTCTTGTGTTCATCCATATTGCTCTTTCATTCATCCCCTCCTTTTTTTGAATTTCTTCTTGACAGTGAAAAGCTGTGAACAAAAGCACTCTATTATTGCTTCATCTAAACAGGAAAAAAGCCAAGTGAAACTGTTACTTCCTTTCTCGTTGTAAGATTCAACTTGCCCTACTCATGTTTGTTTCTTTCTTTGCAAATTCATGTCCACTACCATGCTGAGAATCTTAAAGTTTATTGCTTTTCTTTTTTTTTTTTATCTTTATGCTGAATCAAGCATACTTCTAAGCGACTATCAGTCCCAAAGCAATGGAAATAATAGTTGTTTGAAATGTTTCCATTTGTTGTACTGACAAACCGAGTGAAGCCATGTCAAACAAGGTTTTATGGAGCAAACATGCAGGAATTAGAATGATAGCACTGATGAAGCATATACACAAGTGGGTATCTATGTCTAGGAAGCAATGGAGAGACCTCACATTGAGGAATAGTTCCTGCTTATCTGACATATTTATTTAATTTAGATTTATTTTAAGATTCAAGGAAAGTGTAAAAATTCTAGCCTATATTGGGTTTCGTTTGGGAAAATAGAGATTGAAAAATTTAAAGAGAAGAAAAAGTATGCCAAAGAGTAAGTGTGAGATGGGAAGGGACATGACGAAGCATTTTACTTTGTTTTTATCACTTTGGAGTCTGATGTAAAACTGAAATCAATGAGAAAATAAATTTAGATTAAGGTATAACAGTCTAATCACAGAATGGCTCAGGTTAGGAGGGAACACAGTGGGTTGTCTGGTCCAACCTCCCTGGTCAAGCAGGGTCATCCCAGAGCACATGGCATAGGATTGTGTCCAGACAGCTCTTGAATATTTTTAGTGAGGGAGACTCCACAACTTCTGTGGGTAGCCCATTCCAGTTTGTGGTCACCTGCACAATAAAATCATTCTTCCTTGTGTACAGGTGGACCTTTCTGTGCAATCTGTCTCTGCCTGTTGTGTCTTGTTCTATTCCTTGGCGAAGAGTCTGGCTCCATCTTCTTGGCACCTCTCTTTAGAATCTTCAAGACATTGGTGAGGACCCCTTTCAGTTGTTTCTTCTTGAGGCTGAACAGGCCCAGCTCCCTCAGCCTGTCCTTGTAAGAAAGAAGCTCCAGTCCCATTGGCATCTTTGTTGCCTTCTCATCGACCTGTTCCAGGAGTTCCATGGAGCTCCAGGAGCTCTCTCGTGTACAGAGGAGTCCAGAACTGGACCCAGCACTCCAGATGTGCCTCACCTGGGCTAAGTAGAGGGGCAGGATCACCTTCCTTGACCAGCTGGCAATGCTGTTCCTAATGCACCCCAGGATCCCACTGGCTGTCTTGCCCACAAGAACACACTGGCCCATGGACATTTTGTTGTCTACCAGGATCCCCGGGTTCTTCTCCAAAGAGCTGCCTTCCAGCAGGTGACCCCTGTCTGTCCTGATCCATGGGGTTATTCTTCTCCAGGGGCAGGTCCCTGGACTTGCCTTTGTGGAATTGCAGACAGTTCCTCTCTGTTCGTCTCTCCCACCTGTCAAGGTCCCTCAGAAGGGCTGCCCAGCCTTCTGGGATATTGGCCACTTCTCCCGGCTTTGTGTCATCAGGGAACTTATTGAGGAGACATCTGGCCCTCCATCCAAGCCATTGATCAATGAGTTAAATACTGGGCATAGTTTTGAACCTTTGGAGACACCACTTGTGACAGGCCTCCAACTACACCCTGTGCCACTGACTGCAACCCCCTGGTTCGGCCAGTGCTCAGTCATCCTCACCGTGCACTCATTCAACCCACACTTCCTGAATTTGCCTGTGAAGATGTTGAGGGAGACAGTGCTGAAAACCTTGCTGAAGTCAAAGTAGAAAATATCTACTGCCTCTATCCCTCCAAGCAGTTTCATTGCAGAAGGCAATCAGGTTGGTCCAGTGTGACTTAGCATTAGTGAATCCCTGCTGACTACTCCTGATCCCCTTGTTGTCATCTACATGGATAGAGATGGTCTTTTAAATGAGGACAGGGATTGAATGAGGATCACCTTAGGTCTTGATTCCCTATGCTCTTTGCTAGAGAAGCTATATGCATCTGTATGGATCACACATTGGTTTAGGTCACCTCAATCCACCCCATGGGTTCTAGAAAGCAGACCTGACTTGGTTATGTTATCACAGATGGAAAAGGAGGGCAGGTGGCCAGGTTTTAGAAATATACAGGGGAGTAGGTCTGTTAACTAGCAGATGTATTTGAAAGAGACAAAAAAGGTAAGTAAAGTTCATTTTTAATCAAAAGAGGAAAACGCCGTGTGCAGCAAGGTAATCTGTGATACGAGACATCAAAAGCAAATATCATCAAGACAAAAACCTAGTAGAACAAGTTTTTATGCTTCTTTAATGAGACTAAGGAAGCAATGAATAGAAAATGAAAGATGTAAATATTTATTTTAAAACATAACTGGAGAGGGCTAGAGAATTTGGAATTTGTTCAAAAGAAGCCTAAAACATAAACAGCAGAGTGCCAAACAGCCCAGGACAAGACAGAATAGCATTCTATACATAGAGGTTCCAAGAATTACTGGGTCAAGATAAAGCATGGATAAGTAAAAAACAACATGAAGATCTGGAGGAGTCCAAGCAAGTCTGAGCTCTCAACAGACGGATGGAAGGATGCAAATATGTGCAGCTGTCAGGGAAGTAACTGGACCATGTCCAGACTGTTTCCAAATTAAGAGCCAAAAATCAAAATTATGAGTTCTCTGGTCTACCATTTAAGAAGGCAGCTCGCACCTTACAAAGCAATTTTTTCTTGGGTGCTAAAGGGATGAAATAATGTCATCCATGGTTTTCAGAACTTTAGTAGGCACCTTTCCTTCTAGACTGGTATTTTGACATAGATCATTTCATGTGCCTATAATTCCTTCCATCTGTTTGCAGGCTGCATGAGATTTTTTTCATGCAGACTAATTTCAATGTCCTGTCAAAATTAGATGCTGTTCCATACTATCTAAGTCACAGTATCACATTCAACAATTTCCATTCATCTCTTATTTTAGTAAGCTGAGATGGGTAGACAATGATGGTCCATTCTGCTAGTCTGATGACAAAGTCATCTTTCTGAATTTTTTTTTTTTGGCAATTTTACTTCTAGAAGTACAAAGTGAAGTCAATGACTGCTTTAAGTGTGGGATGATACAGACTGAGGGCCCAGGTGCTTTGTCAGGCTTCCAAAATACCTGCCAAGCAGAAAATGAGACTGTGAGGAAGATGGAAAGATTAAGACGTCCACCCTGATGACAGATCCTTCTGATTTAAAGATATAAGGGTCTGTATCTATATACCATATTAAAAAGGGAAGATATTTAGCTTTGCTTCTGAAATTATGTTGTCATGTGTGTTTTAGACAGTGGCCAGACTTCCAGTTCTGATTCTTTGATGCATGCTTTGTATTATCCTGAAAATGCAAATATCATTTTGGAACACAGTTTGAGGCTTTAGCAGGATGTGCTAACAATTTTTGTCTCAGATTATATTTTTTGGAAAATTTGTAAAATAATTAGCAGGATAAAGGGGAGACTTTCACCTTCAAGGTTAGAAGAGTTAAATTTATTAGAGTGAACAAAATGATCTGCAATATCACAAATTTTCCTGGAATCAAACATTCCTGTACCTGTAAATAACCTTTACTGATAAGAGAACTTCAGCAGAAATTGTATGTGTGACATTGTAGAAAGTCATGGAGTGAAACCAGATGCTTTTTCTTCCATAGTAACTTGAATCTGGTGAAAATATGGATACAACTGAGGATGAGCAGTACATTCAGTGTATGCTCAAAATCAAAATGCATCTTTGGTTTACAACAGAACTAGTGCAATAAAATAAGGTAGATTTTCTTAAACATCAAAGGTACTATTTAATAATGTTTGGCAGAGGATAACATCACTTTATAAATGATGTCTTGTAAGGTAAGGTAGGAGTTTTTCTTTATATATTCCTAAGTTGTATGTCTCAGTAATCAATAGGCCCTCCCTGATGTTTTCCTGTAAGTTTGGGCTCAACAAAAGCATTGTTAAATCTTTTATCTCAGTATTTAAATACCTTCAGGGTGGAGTGTCAGAAAAAGCAGTAGGTTGTCACATGGCAAAGGCTGCTCAGGGCTCTGAGTCTTCACATAGGCTTGGAAACTCATACAAACAATATGATGGTTTAATATGTGTCTGATGGTTTACAGACTAGCAGAAAATTTGCTCTTAAAAGAGACTGCATAAAATTATACTGTGTTACTCAGTAGATGAATTCTATGTGTGAGTCACACCCGCCTGTTCCAGTGATAATTTTTTTCTCACTTATTATTGCCATTAGTCCTGCTGAGCTAACACAGCTGAAAGACAGCAAACTGAGTGTCATCCTCAGACTTGTTTGTTATGTTTCACTGACTTGCACCTGCAAAATCCTATTGTAAGCTATGGGGCCCTACATTTTTAAAATTAGAACAGAATCTGAAGATAGCAGGGCTTTACTTGTTTTTGTAACCAGGGCAAAGACTCAACCAAGAGTGCAATATGATCAGCTTGCATATGACCTGTCCACTGGGTCTGAAACGCAAGACAAAGAAAGGAATTGCTGGTTTAATGCTATTGCTTTTTATCATACTGCATACTAATAGAAGGTCTTTTTACTGTCCCAATGCATTTTTTTAATTATTAAATTGGCTTGGTTGATTAATTAGTTTTGTTTTTTACCAGTTAATATTGAATTCACTAGATTTGCTGGTGAGCTACTATCCTTCCACTTGTACCGCTATTTTTGTGTATATATGGACACAAAAGCATGGTTTTACAAGTGAACTGGCATGCTTTACCTTTGTCAAAATTTATTACAGAATTTAATAGTGTATTCTAGTTTCTTTGGTCTCTTATATAGGCTCTGGTTTTACCTTCTAGTCTTCCACAAGTTTTAAAAGTAGCTGCAGAGCAAACTGAAGGGTATTCCTTACCATGAGCTGTCATGAACACTGACCACCAGTGATTGATGACTTCTGTGAACAACATGCTTTAGAGTTTCTCATGTATTCTTCACTGAAAACAAAACAATTTTTAAAAATCTCTGAACAATCTCTTTGCCTTCTCATGAATTTTATTGGGCAATTATGAATGGACATTAATGGAGAGCAGAAAAGTGGAAGAAGTGATGAAAAGGATGTATGTAAGAAAAAAATATGCCTGCTACAAACTCCGAGAAGAGCAGGGGTACTATTGGGCAATGAATTCAGCAGATTGGAATATGTGGTAAGAGTGTGGCTGAAGAAACACAGCAACCTTTGAGCTTGTATATAAACTAGAGACAGGCAGAGAATATGAATTCTATTAGTGAATTACTAGTGAGATTAGGAAATAGAACTTTCTGTCCTCTTCAGAAAGTTTGATTTTAGTGATTTGAAGTGTGTAGATATTTCATTAATTTGACTAATCTGCTTGTGACTTTTCTTTGCAGAAACTCTTATTTAGGCTATTTTCACAAGGTAATTTTCAGCTATTTGTGAACAACATAACTATTTACTAAAATGCTATTGTGTTTATATGACAACTTGTGTAGTTTTGAAGGGACAATGTACAGCAAAATAACATAAATAAGACATTTTCATGTGCAGAAGCAATTAATAATAATTAATATTTACTGAAAATAACATTTTCCTTTTAACAAGTACAAAAGTTTGGCACTATCTATTAGTGTAGAAGGCTCAGAGGCCAATTAATAGGGATATAATTAATTATTTTTCCCCTTAAAGCTACAGGATCCTCAATTAATAGAAATTGTACCTTTCTTTCAGTGCACGGAGCTGTGCTGATTTACACCAAGCTTTATAGAACTTCCCTAAGGGGACTTCCTTAAATGAAATGCTCATTTTAATGGACCACACAGAAGGTATGAGACAAGATTGGAAATGCCTTGAGTATAAAGTTCTGAACATTGCAATTGGTGACAGAAGGCCTATCAGTGAGACAGTAATCCTATAAAAATACAAAAAGATCAGATTGTTTGTCGAATTAGACTTGCTTTAATATGGATGCATGCAAGGGAGCTGGAAACTTTGCATCTGTTTTGTAGACAAAGTGATTAGATTGTGATCACTTAGTCCAAGAGGATAGAAATGATGCACAATTTTGCCAGGATGAGACATGCAAATTGGATCAATTAGCTTTGAGAGCGCTCAGACAATCTGGTAGAGAAGTTTACATGCTGTGTCAAGTGAAACTTAGCAAAGATCAGTCCTGGATGCTGGGGGCAAGTATTATAGTGATTTAAACTTTAATCTCTAAGAGTAATTAATTGTTTTCAGATTTAGTTATAAAATGTATCAGATGCTATAACAAGAGATCCCTTATGGAGATGCTTGATGGTACACCAGAAGTATGACAGAGAAAATAGTAGCAGCCATTTGAGTTGCAACATTTGAGGTAGAGGCGAGTGAATTCAGATGACTGATCTTGTTTGCAGCTAACAGAATGCACAATTCTGGTAACTCCTGTACCATTGTGTTCACCACAATGTTTCAGAAGCAGGGAGTATTCTCATAAGTAGCTCACTGCACTATTTTCATTGAACCAAAGCTCTCTCAGAAGGAGGTCAACAAGAAAGTGATCATTAGGTAAGAGTGCTGTAATTTCTTCAGAGACGATGTAAGAATTTGAATTATGTAACCTTTTAAATGTCCTTTATAGTGTCAAAAGGACCTGTTGTCATAGATAATCAGAGGGGTCTCTATGGAAATGGAAAATTCTCAATATATGTGAAACACTAAAAGCCTCAGAAATCAGTTTTGAAAGAAGAAACTAAAATTTTCAGTAGAGTCCAAATAGCTTACAGAATTAGAAACAGGTGTGCATAATTTGAATTTTAAGGTAGATTCAGCAAATATATATGAGCAGTGTAAAATAACACCTTCCATTTCACTATTTTCTCAGAATTTGTTTCTTAGTGGCACATACATTGACTGCATCACCAGCATTTAATGGCAATCAGTAAGAAATACAGTAAGAATATGTAATGGTGAAAACAGAGGAAAAAATCTCAGCATTACTGTTGTATATGGCAAATCTTATATCCTTGATTGTTTGGTTTTTTTAAATACAAGTGAAGTTCAATCTTACCTCATAAATATCTTCTCTCATCATCTGAAATGGCAAAATATGATTTAAGGAAACAAGGTATAATGACTGCAGAGAAATTTGATGACATTTTCTTTGTTAAATGCTTGTTGAAAACACCAGCATAGAAAAAGGCACTAGGAGAGCACTGCCTTTTACATAGAACTGTTAAAATCCTTCTAAGCTGGGAGGATTTACAATTAACCTAGTATTGTTCATGTTAAGGCAGTTTTTTATGGGTTTGAATAAGGCATTATCCTCCCCCTCAAATATTTTCTGAAAAACAAATAGAAAACCTGGGCATTAAAAATATTTATTTCCCAGCCCTTAATCCTGTGGAGTTTAAATGCCTATCAAGATATGAATTACTATCTTGAGATCAGCCTGGTTATATCTGAAAATCCTTGCAGGCCTGCAAGTTTGAATGGTTAAAAAAAAAAAACCTAGGGAGAAATCAAACTTCTTAAAGTATCTATGCCCAAAAGATCACTTTAAATGATCTGAACAGTTTCAAGTAGACTTTCAAGTGTCCATATTTACTGTGCATACTCTCCTTCAGCTTGTTCTGAATACTGAACAGCTACTGTGTGAATTTATGTAAGGAAATCTCTTAATCTTTCAATGCTGCTTCTTATAATTAGGCATATGTGACACACATGTTCATTAAAGCAACCTTCTTCTTAGAGCAGGGGTTAAGGGGTTGTTTCAGAAAGATATTAGACATATGCTTAGTACCAGCTTTCATGACTGTTAAGCAAGTCCTGACATGATCCACATGGATAAGGATGATTTCCTAACTCAGAAAATTCTAAACCAGGTTTAATGTGATGGTAGCACCAGGTTAAATTTACCCAGGTTTTGAAGTGAATTTTGAACAATGAGCTGTGAATTACAAGCCAATATATATGTATGGGTGGATGGATGGACTTGAGAAATATTTTTGGGTAAAATTCAATATGATAAGCTACCTTCAGTGAAATACATAATAGTAGGGGAAAGAAAATAAAAATTTTCCTCTAGTCTGCTGAAAAAAAGAGCGCTCTATTTGCATTCAGTGTTTTACCTTTACTTTTATATTTACTGCAGAGTTAGAAAGGGGTCACAGTAGTTAATGGAAAGCATTAACAGAAATATTAGGGTGTTTATCAAGCCAGACTCTAAAAGAGATTCTAAATGAAATGTAAACACACTAGCAATGGTAACCTGTGGTTTATGATAACAAATTAACCAAGGGATTATTTTGCTCTTTTTTTACCTGAACTCATTTTACAACACAAGTGTCTACATGAAGGTATCTAATACTCTCCACTTTATTTGGCCATGCACTGGTTTTTCATCTTACATTGTCATACTAGCAGGGAAACGATAATGCTTTACTATAGATGTTCATTTCTGCCCTTTTCATATGCAACAATTCACTCATTTTAAAATGCTATAGTAAATTTTTTTGTCTAAATTCTCTCTTACTGACTTTTTTCCTTGACCTTCTGTCAGCTCTGGGCACTTGTGACTTTCTCCACAACATGCCTTCCAAGGTATTAATTATATTCAATGTGGGCATTGTGTCAAAATCCTAATTTTGCACTTTAGGTCTAGGAGTAGTCCCATTGATTTTAGTGAGAGGACCTATGGATTAGATTTGTGAAAATGCTTTGGGAAATACCTGGGTGGTGTGAAATACTTTATAACATATAACCAATTTATTCATATGGAGAATTGTCAATTTAAATTGGACTATATATCTTCCTGAAAGTCAGCATCAAGTATTGCATTCAAGCATACAGGATTTTATAAAGAAAGACAATAGGAATTTAGTTTTTTAAGAAGAAAACTCAATAAAAAGCACTGTTACTCTGACATTTGTACTATCATTTTTGTTAAAAATTAAAATTAGTATTTAGACCAACATGTAAATTCTGTTTTGTTCTGACAGGTTTTTTTAATATTAATTAACAAGTCCATAGTTGTTTTCAGGAAATTAAAGATTAGTGAGTATGTGGACCGAATTAACTATGTTTTTTCTGTATTGCAAGTCTTTAACCATTAAAATGATCAGATCATACTCTCTTATGTAGTCCAGTACTTTATAAACTTCTCCAGACACTTAACCCTAGTTACTTACACTGCTTTACAGTTAGGTATTTTACCATTGTCTTCCAGTCTCTCAGTGTGTCAGCACTTCCAACTAACACACAAGGTAAGATTATGAGTCAATCTTTAGTAGCATTAAACTTTCAAAAGCAAATTAAATGTGAGGAATTGATACAACATAAAACCAAAATGAAAACAAATGAACAAAGCTCTACACCCTCTGGGTGTCTATTCCTTGGTACTAATGTTCTTTGGAAGCAGGTTCCTATGAGAAAAATCATTATCAGCGAAGCAATGCTGCAAGCTATTTTGGATAGTTGAAGCAGAAAGAGGATAATCACTCTGAACTATAGATCAGTAGTTTGACAAAGAAGAGACAATATGGGAGGTATAATTTCCAAGCTAAAATAAATACATTCAGTATAAGTACATATCTTATCTCAGAAAATACTTTAATACCAAATGAATTTTTGTTTGTAAATTTGGTATTTTTGATATGGTAGTCAAACAAGAAAGGTCTATGATTATTTTTCCTGTGCAGTGCTGTTGCAGATAATTCTATAGATTACTGAGTTAGAGATGAAAAAATAGATCCTCTAATGTGCTCTCATTTTCCATGGTTGAAATCCTAGTCCCAAATTATTATGGCTGAGTAGAAAAAGCATTCTGGGAGAAACCACTTTCCAATTACCATATTTGTATTCTAATGTCTTATTTCTGTTTTCAAGGAGAGATAAAAAAGTAAAAGCATTAATTTTTCATTATTGAAGGTACATAAATTCTGTTACTGCTTTTTTTGTTTCATTTACTATCTTTCCCTTCTTTCTGTGATATAAGGGATACTGCATGCATGCATTGTCTGGTCATAATAACTAACTAACTAACTAAAAAAATAAATAATCTGTACTGAAATAACTAATAGAAGTATGTACAGTGCTATAAGAAGGCAAAATATTCATATTACTATAAACTTTTATATTTGCGCACCTATGCATGTGTTTCATTCCAGAAAAATATGTGCTCAAGAAACAGTACTTCACTGTATGTGTGTTAATACTGTGCAAACAGAAATTATTTCACTTATAGTGAGGAAGTAATTTGAGAAGAAGAATGAGAGAAGTTTCTTGAAGGTTCTCTTTCTGCAAGCTGCTACACATACATAAACTTTTCAAGCCCATGAACATCTGCTAGACCAGAGATATTCTTCTATGAAGTATGCTGAGAACTTTGGTATTTGTTTGCCATGCTACATTTCTAAATCCTGAACATGTTTGTAGAAGTCATATGTGGAGAAAGCAGGAAGGGAGCATCCTTGAAACAAGTTTATTTTTATTATACTGCTGAAATAGAGTGTAGTGACTTTAAGGGAATTTTGTCTTACAGCTTCAGTGATTCTTGGCAACAAAATAAATCAAGCCACTGGACCAGCAAATCCGTTGCTTTAGTATATAACAGCAAGTTGTTTGGTGCACTATGAATAGATATGGATCATGTGGAAATGCTGTTGGCATGTATGGAAGTGAACTTAGGCCCTTTCCTGGAGAAGAAGTAAGACCCAAAATAGAGCTAGTAAGAGTAAAGGTTCAGGAATTTGTAAATAGTTTCACTGCAGTGGTATTTTCACATAACTTAATTGTATTAGGCACTTGTATAAATGAGGTTTAAGTCATTGGTGTCTTTAAGCAAAAATTAAATCAATTTGCATAAAAACAGCTGGTTTTATTTAAAAAGTAAGATGGCAAATCCATTCTATGTTGGTTTTTCAATGATGCTGTTTTTTTACTGAGATGTTTAGAATGAGTACTCCTAGGAATAAATACCGATAGACTGAGAGTAGGGTGGGGAAGAAAACAAACACCACCACCAAAAAAAAAAAAGAGAAATCAACTGAACCAAAAACCCCACGCAATGCTGAATATTGAACAGCTCTGTAAGGATTCCAATGTGCATGTTGTCTGCAAACAGTGTGGGTTCTTTCCATTCTAGGAATCCGATTTTTGAAAAGTTTGAAGCCTGTGCGTGAGGGGAAAGCAGGTGTCTCTGTTTGCACTTCTTGTTATGAACGTGTTATGTTATCTATAGGCTCTTGGTGGTGCTACAATACAGTATTGCCGTCCCCCCACCCCCAATAAATATTATGCAATTAGTACATGATGATGCACAGTATGCAGATGGTTTTTACCTCCCAAAGCTGCCAAACTGTCTTTTTAAGAGAGTGAATGACAAACAGTCATTTTGGGGAGTGACATGTCATGTTGATGGCCCATTAAAACTCCTCAAGAATACTCAGCCAGCTACATATGCCCACTCAGCTCCATCCACAGCAGCAGCTGCTTCTGAGTTCCTCCTGTAGCTGCAGTAAACTTAATGGGCTGGCTGCACAATTCCCTGTTGCCACAGGGCATTTTATGTTCTTATTAAAACTGGGGAGTGGAAAAGGCACAGATTTGTGACTACAGCAGCTGCAGAGACTGGAAAAGGACAGAAAAAGGGAAGGGTACCTCTGTGTGTATACACATGTGTACATGTACATACACACACTTAAATGTTTGTATAGATATACAATCTCTGTCTATATAAAGAGCTACATTGTGTGAGTATACACGAAGAGAGAGAGCACTACAGACACAGTTGAGTATTATTAAGAGAAAAAAGTATCATAGAAATGTGACATGGATGCTGTTATCACATCAAGTTTTCAGTATTTCCTATTAATTATTCAACTCACTAGCCTTTAGATGACAGTATCAGTTATTCCTAGGGGGACTATTCTTCTGAACTTTGTCTTCAACCTAGAAGCCTTTAGGGCTTACTTAGATGCTAACTGGAATATTAGGAAGTGAAAGATTTAGAATTTTAGTACTTCTAATTTGAATTTTGTTTGAACAGTAGCCATCAAGGAAATGAAGTTTCACTGTTCCTTTTCCTCTTTAACCCCCATTTTCGAAAGGTTGGCAAAATTAAATGTTCACTTCACTTCATGTGGCTGAGGTGATAAGATTATTATCCTCCTGAAGCACTGATCTACCATTTAGAAGTATAAGGGCTGTATAAGGGCTTTAACTAAACTCTTCCACCAGTATCTCTGAAATTTTATTTTGGAAACAATACAGAGGAAGGAGGGAATAGTAAAACCTAACTGCTTATTCCAAGTGTGATGATGGAAGAGCATAAGTAAATTAATACAAATTCTTACTATTTCAGTTTCTTAGACAAGAAACATGCATTCTGTAACAAAAAAGGAGTTCAAAAACTGAATTAACAGTGGAATTAAGGATTGTTTGAGGATTGTTTTTCTAAAGAAAAATACCTAGTTCACTCAAAGTTAGCTGACAGTCATGCTACTCTCCCAGCCCATTAATCACATTTATTTTGTTTTCTCCTCTGATCTCAGGACTTTGAAATCAAGGGCAATTTAAATTTCAATTTCTTTCTTTTTTTTAATCTCTTTTTTTGTTTGTTTGTTTTTGTTTTATTTTCTGTGCACTTGGAGTAGTGGTATTGCACATCCTCAGTAAAATGACACTTGACCAGTTCCAGGTAATCATTTTTTTAAATTGCTGTTGCATTAAGCAGTGTATGAAAAGAAGATGCTGGTAAAGTTATACAGCATTACTTTGAAGTACTATTCTTGCACTTCAGATGTGTCCATGTTCTCATTCACTTTGGCTTTTGGTTTGTGAATATTTTTACCTTTTATTTGTTTATTTATTTATTTATTTTCCCCCCCTCTCTTTCTTGTTAAACATTTGTATTTATTTTGCCTCATCCTCTGCTTTCTTAAAAACGACTGAATACCTTGATTGTACACAAAGCTTTATCCTCACTAGTTTTATATATTGTTGAATTATAAAGGTCTTGAAGGTTCAAATTACACCAAATGTCATACATTTTGCCTGCAGGAGGACTATTGAGGACAATCTGTGGGAAGAAAACTGATACTCCCAAAGGGATGCGCCTTGGTTTTACCTTGAATCTGAAATGTGTTCATTTGATAGGTAGTTTTTGATGACCTCATTGCATTTGTGGTGATCCTGGGCAGATATATGTCTGCCTTGTGGTCATTCATAGGACTCTAGTATTACCTGTGTCAAAACAAAATATGATTCAGAGGCAGTCTGGGTTCAGGCAGTCTGTAGGGTCAGTGCTGAATGGGAAGAGATCTCTGAAATGTCCTGGACCTCAATTATCTCAGAAGTTCTTAGGTCTTTGGTCAGCTCTGAGCACTCCAGACACTGTTTTGGATATTTTAAATCAAGTCAGAAGAGAGGTCTTGTCTGGGCTGACCAGATTTTTAGCAACACAACTCCTTGTGTTAGATAAATATAACGTGCTTATACTGTGGTCTGCAGCATGAGACCTTGTTGTATTCCCTTGTGACTGTCTCTGCACTTGCCTGACAAAGAGCAAGTCTGAAGGCAACAAAACAGTGCATGAGATTGCCAGTATGTCAACATGGCAAATTGTGCTACAGTGACACCGTTGTCTGTGCTGGTTCCCTACTATGCTGACAACATTGCTGAAACAAGGAAACTCTGGCAGCATTACAAGCAGATTCCTTCTGTTCAAACTCTAATTAAACGTGTTGGAGTTTTGGGTATAGCCGATTATATTGACTTGATCTCTTGTCCTCAGTATTATCTGTTGTGCTGAAAGCACAGAATGTAGACCAGCATATTTCTTTCTGAGCCTAGGCCTATACTATAGTTTTACATAAATTAATAAAACCAAAAGCAAACAAAAGCCCTCCAGGAGCTCCTTTATCACTTTCTCAACATTTCTTGGAGAATAGACTTTTATAAGAAAATCATTACCTCCTGAATAATACTTTCACTGGTGCCTGGGTATAAAGTCAATTATATGAATCACAGGCCTTTGCTGACATCAATAAAATGTTGAAGAATCTTTTTCTTTCCCTCATGACTTCTGTAATCAGACTGAAAGATAAATTTAAAAAGATGTCTTAGGCTTTTGATACTGAAATATGGTTTTCGTTTACAAGAATGATAGTTTCATGGCTCCTTCTGAAAACAATGATCCTATTAGTAGCTAACGTGTTTGTGAAGCCCTTAGACATTGCAGAAACGTGGTATGTGTGCACATTAGAATTTACTGAAATGTTAACTACATCATCTAGGTTAAGTTTTAAATATTAGCTATCATTTGCATTGAAATTGTTCCAAAGCACCAGCACTGAACCTTTAGTTATCCTGATAGTTGATAAATATAGTTACATTAAAAGAAAAGAAAAATAAAAGGAGATAAAACCCCTATAAATATCTAGTACTTCATGAGTCATCACAAAACACATACTAACAATGATAATCTAAGGGGAAAAGGGATTTGAAAACTTCGTATGTGTAACCATAGTAAATATTGACTCCAAGAAAATCCGAGAACGGCAGCTTTAAGAACCTGGCTGTTGTGATGACCAAAATTAATAGAAGTGGAAAAATGGTGGTTTTGTTTCAAATCACCATCTTTCTTTAGTCTTTTAGAAATTCCATACTTAATCTTTATATACTCTTTTTAAGTCTTCCCAGAAGGATGAAGGGGAGAAGGTGGAATGAAGAAAAGTTTATTCTTCCCACAATCTGTTCTCAATTGTTTTGTGATAGTAAATTGTGGTTATAAAATGGACAAGAAGATTGCTTCTGGTTTGGAGTTCTTTTTTTCCTTTTTCCTCGTTGTTTTTGATTCTTACTGCCTCCTTGCATTTTGTGAGGAGGCAGGAATAAAGTCATGACAGTTCCATATCACAAATAATGATGGATGCTGCACAGGGCATGAGGAGGAGGCAGTTTTCATTCCTCTCCTCCCTTTCTAGTTACTTTCATAGAGAGAAAGGAAGGGGTGCAGACAAGGCAAATCCTCCTTGAGAAAACATTTCAGTTCTGCAAAGGAGGACACATTTCCTATGGTCTTAGAGAGCAATGAAGCTAGATTGTATTGAAGCATCTGATGTTTCCCCTGTCCATCTCTTTATCTCCATTGCTTCTGTCATTCTGCTAGTGTCAAAAAACCATCAGGTCCTCATGTTCTCCCTTCGATTTTCTTCATCACCAATAATCTATAACCTCTGTAATGAATCATTAACCATGCTAGCACAGAGAGAAGCAAAAGCAAAGACAGATCTTTAAGGAAGATAAATCAGAAAAGAGAGGCATACGAACATTTCACCTGCTTTAAAGGAGCCTGAACTGAAAATCAGAAAAAGAGTAAACCTCCCATTCAGACATACAAGAGATGAGTAGTGGCCACATAAGCTGCTTTTAGTACTTTAAATGCTTTTAATACTTCAGTGCAATATCTCTCCTTACTGAGAAAAATTAGTCTCCTTCTCTATTGGAAATATTGCTTTATTACTTTAATGGCAAGTGATACTAAAGGGTATCATCTTTAGTTGTACAGATTTTAAAATAGGCAATATCTAGAAACTGTTGAGTATTGGGAATTTTGAAAAAAACTTTTATTTAGGTTTCCCTAGAATAATTACCAGCCTAAAAGTCCACATAGACATAAATGCATTAGGGGAGACACTAGAGTAAGCTATATTGCTGTAGAGACAAAAAAATCTGAGAAAAAATTTGGTTTATTAAAAGAGTTAAGGTAATAACACCTTTGCTCTTTAGTGAAGTTGACTGCTTCCTGCTCTCACACATATTCAGCAAGTATTTTCTAAAACTGAGAGCCTAAAGAGATTAAGTGCTTTTTTAGCTTGAGTTCAGAGTCAACACTAAATTATCTTCTAAAGAACAAGAAAAAGTTCACTTTGTATGTACATTGTCCCTCTGCCTCAACAAGGCTTTTGTGGCTTTTATTATTAGATCTGTTTGCTCTCTACTAACTTTCCTAGCACATCCAAAGTTATCCTGCTGTCAAAAAATACATCATCTCTCTCTAGAGGATTGTTGCTTCGCTTTCCTGTTCTCATGTACTCTTGTATATGCAGGGATCACCCAAATCCAGAACTCTTAGAATCTTCATGTTAAATATATGCAGTATGTAACAAAAAAGCTATAGGATCAGCATACAAGAATTGGCTCATGAATCTTATACTGAAAATAAGTCAAGCTGAAAGGCAAGGCAAACTGGAGAGTCACCATCATGGATATTGTGTGGAGGTGGCAATGAATGAAATGGATTGGAAGCTTACAACTGTCTCTATCATTCCTCTTTCTGAAAACAGGGTGTTTTATTTACAATATCTATGGCAAACTGATTCTGAAAGAGGAATTGTCTGGAATAACCCAGAATGGAACCAAATAAGGTTTACCCTGTGAATCCTTGAATCCTCCGTGTCTCTTGAAACAACAATTTGAAAGTGACTTTGTCCTGAGCCTCTCTACTTCTCATGAAGTCATAGTCCCCATGTGCATATATAGATTGAACATGGTTCTGTCTCCTACTAGAATGGCCCTGTAGAAAGTGGGAGGAGTGAAAGACAAGCTAGCAGATGGCACAGCCAGAGATGCTTCCCGGAATCTTACTCCAAAGTACTACTGTTCTGAGGACTAATATCATCCTATATAATTGTTGCCAAATTAATAACAAGAACAAATAAAAATCCCAGATCTTATTACTGAATGTATATCTTTTATTAAAAATGGGGCAAAGAATACCTGAAAACAGCAACAAAAGTAAACAAGAAAACCTGACAACAACAAAAAATGCACAAAGTGTTTTCTAAAGCCAGCGTTATATGGAAAATTGTAATTCTCACTTCTTACAATGTTGAATTAAATAGCTGGAACCACAGGTAGTTTGCAGTCATGTTTGGTAGTAGCAGAGCTGAATATGATGCAGGACATTCAAATTCAAAAATTTTGTTCATAGTTGCAAAGCATTGAAGTCTCTGCATTAATGACTTTGAAGATCACTGTATGGAAGAATTATATTGTGTGAAACTGGAATATATGTGACATGAAAACTGCATCAAAATTCTCAATATTTTCAGCAATTGTTTGCATTGTTCTCTTGTACTGTACTTTTAAGTTTTCTCAGATCTCCTCTAAAAAGCATATAAAAGTGTTTGAAAAATCTCTTTAGAGTGCTTTACACTGAATTGATTGTTCCCTAGTGCCAAAGATAAACTAAATCTTGAGCTATATCACCTTCCTGGGGTTAAGTAGGTAGAGAATGGTACATTACTATTTTGAGCGTGGGCCAGAACAGTTTTTAAATGCTTAGTAGAACAAAGTTTTATTAAAATATGCAAAGAAGTTTGCAGTTCCAGAGCCTTAACCTTGGAATAACAAAGGTCCTCACTAATCACTTTACTAATCCATGTGGTAGCAGTTTTCTTACCAAGGCATCATTCCAAAAAGTGGCTTCTGCTCAGCATTTCACTCCAGGTCACCAGCCACTGTAGTGAAATCCATGAGGAGATTTATGGACCTCAAAGTGGAAGTCCTTAAAGAACAATGTGTTGTTAATCAGTAAGCCACTGAGTGAGCAAATGGGAAATGCTGAAGCTTCAGAATTTCTCCTTTCCCTGGATGTGAAAGCCTTGCTCAGTGCATCCTCAAGGATTTACTGGTCTCTCCCCTGAAGGTCTCTTTTTTATTTTTTTCAAAGCTGGTGAGTTATTTGGGATAGGGCTGGCTGTAGATACAAGGTAAAAGGTAGGCTGTGCAGCCCTGCAGTTTGAGAGCACTGTGGTGTGCTGATGGGCTCAGCTCCATCCCCATAGGACAGCGCTGTGCTGCTCTCAGCAACTGAGATGTGGAAACTTTCCTTTCTCTGCTTGAAGAGATTTACTTGTACATCTCTAACATTCAGAAAACTGCACTGCATGATGAAATGCTGGGTATGCTGATGTCCTCTGCTTTTCTCTCATCCAGCATCCATCCTAAGTTATGCCAGAAAAGGGGGAACAGCCTTTACAGGGATAATGTGAGAATCTCATGAAATGCTGAGTATGCTGGTGTCCTCTGCTTTTCTCTCATCCAGCATCCATCCTAAATTATGCCAGAAAAGGTGGAACAGCCTTTACAGGGATAATGTGAGAATCTCAGCCAACCCAGAAAGACCAGCTAGAATATGGTGTATGGAGAAAACAGAATCACTTAAGATAAAGGCATGGATTTCTTGTATCCCATAACCTCAGTTCTTGTGAAATGTGATATTCAGCATGTCAGTCTAGACTGTAGGATTCTGGCTATATAGGGAAACACAGACAGTTCCTCTGTAGCACACAGGAGACATATGCACCCTGAAGCAGGTATTAGAGAAAGAAAGAGGAAGGAAAAAAAAGGTCAAACAAAATCAAAGACAAGTTAGACAGATTCTTACTTGCACAGGCCACTGCTCCTTTGTAGGGAAGATGGATACTTCTTCCAGTCAAGTTTGAAAAAGCACTGAAAGCCCCAGCTGTCAGATGTGTGAGTTGAACAGAGGTATCGTTTGTTCAATAAACCCCAGCCACTGGGACTGAGGAATACTCAGTGCTGTGGATCTCAAATGAGCCTGAATGTGAGATACATTTTACCTTGGCCTGCTCACAGTGTCAGCATGGTTTATTCCTGAGTGTGCAGAGAAGTTGGGCTTTAAATGTTTGTGGAACTCCACCAAAGAAATCTTAGGCTTGTTTAGGTGTCTCTGGATTTAGGTAGCAGGAGAATAAGGGTAAATCATATTTCAAAATAATGTAGCTAATCTGATTTAGATACTTCAGTTCTGTTTTTCTAATCCAGTCCAAAGCTCTGGATTCCATTTCTGTCTTAAAAGAGAGGAGTGCACTGTAATTGCATAAGTATGTGATGTCCAAACAGTGTAAGTGAAATAATGTGTAAGAAATAGGCAGCTTTTTATCCAGCTGAAAAATTCAAAACTGAGCATGAATACTTTCCTGCTGAAATAGGAAAATATTTTGCAGCTGTGCTAAGTCATGCCCAAGACAACAATTTTCTACATGTATTTGGGAAGTGAATACTGTCATAGTGATACTCCTAACAGAGAGAAAAAAAAGTTAGTGATAGAAATTGTGATGATGGTGATGACAGTGAACGTATCTCCAAACTCAAGATAACATGGAATTCGGGCAGGCACAAAGAAGATATGAGATAGAAAAACCCAAGCATATTTAACACTGTCTTCAGCTATTTACAAATTAATCCACTTTTAACAAGCAAGGAAGTACTTTAAATTTTACTGATACTCTTTTCACTTACTGTACAGTATTAAATATATGATATGTGCATGTTACTATAACATGATATCCAGATCAATTACAGTCTTGATGCAAGTTTGAGAAGTATGTAAGAGGTGTTTGAGTCTTTCTGTAACAGGAAGATGAAACTTGGTGAACATAAAAGAGGTAGAAAACCTGTGGAATTCTGGTCTGTAAGTTAAAATACCTTGAGTGATGAGGAAAAAAAATTCTTACTGTAAACCTATCTTGTCTTTCTAATGGAAGATACATTTTGACCTGCTGAAGTATATTTCTTGTGTGCCTACTACAAGTAGTCCCAGGGAAACTGCACCTGGCTTTCAGTGCTGTGTGCTTCCAAAAGTGCCAGGACAACTTGGTCTTTCTCAGAGTCTGCATTTTTCTGTAATTAGATAATGAAAAGGAAGATATGGAAATGAAGAATTGAAGTTACAGGCCCATCAGATAGTAGCGAGCAATTTATCAACCAGCACATTTTACCTCCTTTTATAGAATCATAGAATATGCTGAGCTGGAAGGAAACCATCAAGATAATCAAGTCCAACCCATGGCCTTGCACAGGAAACCACAAGAGAAACACCAAGTGCCTGAGAGCATTGTCCAATTCAACATTTCTTGAACTCTGTCAGGCTTGGTGCTGTGACCACTTCCCCAGGGAACCTGTTCCAGTGCCCAACCACCCTCTTATTGGAAAACTTGCCAGCTATCCAACCTAAACCTCCCCTAACTTAGCTTCATGACATTCTCTTGAATTCTGTCACTGGTCATGAGAGTGAAGAGATCAGTACCTGCTGCTTTCCCTCATGAGGAATATTTGACAGAGTTTACTGCTCTCTGCAGTAAACACTGAGAAAATACATAAATACACACAAGAGCAAACACACACTGACATGAAGTTTATACTGCCATTTGTTTGAAGTCTCACCCTTCTGAAGGATTATAAGCTGAAGTGAGCAATGTGGTTAAATTCAGATAGGAATAAAGTCATGGTTATGATCATATGTGTGCATGTGTTTGCCTATGTAAAAATCTGGCATGAGAAGAGTGAGATTTTTTTGCAGGAAAGAATGAAGTTTTTTGTGCTTAAAGGAGCAAATTTACAGATTCTAATGGTCACACACATGCTGTGTGTGATAAACATTCAGCTTATATTTCCAGGAACAATAAAATTTCATGTACTACTGCTCAACACAGGATTTTTTTTTTTTTACATATCTCCATGCCACTGACTCTCTTGTAAGTTAATCTCATCTCTCATCAATTTTTCACCAGCTTCACTCTGATGTTGATAAAGGAGATGGTTCCATCAAATACATCTTGTCAGGCGAAGGGGCAAGTTCCATTTTCATTATTGATGAGAACACGGGGGATATTCATGCTACAAAGAGGCTGGATCGAGAGGAGCAGGCCTACTACACGCTCCGAGCACAAGCTCTAGATAGGCTGACTAATAGACCCGTGGAGCCAGAGTCTGAGTTCGTCATTAAGATTCAGGACATCAATGACAATGAGCCAAAATTTCTGGATGGTCCCTACACTGCTGGAGTTCCTGAGATGTCTCCTGTGGGTAAGTGCAAAATACACTGTTGGTGTTGTGGGAAATTTGTTCCTATTGCCTTTTTAAAAGTTTCATTATTTTTTACTGTTTCGCACTAGGCTACTTAATTATCTATGAGGCACCTGCAACAGTTAGATATTTCAAGACTAAACTGGAAAAAACATGCTAGATTAAGTATTTACCCTTTCAAAAATGTTGTGAAACTCAAATAGCTGTGCAAGGATTCAGATAACCATTTTATAGTGCATTTCTCATTCCAGGGCCCAGAGGCTTTGTTTTATAATTCCCATTAACAGTAATAAGTTTCACACCTATGTTATGGTACTTAGAGGTTATAATTTATAATTTCATTCAGATAAGGTCTTTTCATAACAAACTCTTCAAGTTCCTGCTACTGAATAGCATAATCTTTTTTGTAAGTTTTGCACATTTTAGTAATAATTCGTTGGATATTTTTTTCTTATACTGAAATCCCATTTTCTGGGGAATATAGGCAAGCAGCAGGAACTGGGGTATAACTTGAGATAGTTTGAAGTTCTACTGAAATCAGAGAAGAAGGGGTCTTAGAGGCTTCAGACCCTTTTTTGGAAACTAAGAAATGCTGATTTTTCCTGAATTTGAATTAGGGAAGAATTTAGAAATCAAATCCACTGTCTCTTCCTTATAAAGTGACCAAATGCTCATCCATTGTCAGGTGCCACTGTTCCTTTGAAAGCTGACTCTTTCAGACCAGATTAAGGTTTGGCCCAGAGATGTTTCAGTAGATGTCACTTTAAGATGAAATTATAAACGCAAGCACAAAAAAACCTGACCAACGAACCAAACAAAAACAAGAAGAAAAAAAGGAAACAAACAAACCAAAACAAAACAAAAAAAACCCTACTTTACTACCAGTATGTATACGGGAAGGCCCACTTCAACCTGAGAGAGTTCTGTGGTGATTAAAATAAGGATTTTCTTTGTTTAACTGATTCTAAACTGTATTAAAATAGGGTACTCTTACAGTAAAGCTGGGCATAAAATTTGCTATAATTTCCTCAGTATGATCTCCTGTGTTTTTGAATGTTTAACAATGCATCAAAATTGGAGCTAGAGAGAAAAAGAATCTTTCCTACTTAAGTGCCCTGCAGCAATCAGTAGCAAACATTGCTTATATATTTGTAACTCAGTTTACGAGTCAATAGAAGATATGCTAATATAATAATATATATATATATATAATATAATGCTAATGAGTTTTCTATACATTTATTTTACTAAGCAGTGAGCATAGACACTATTTCTCATTGATACTTGATATTTGCTCATAGTCACTAGAGCACTATGCGGATGGCTGAGAGGCAATACTAGCCTTGGAAGAAAGACAGACACCACAGCTTTTGCAGAGTTACAGGGAGGAGATGAAGTTGTGATATGTTGTTAGGAACTAACTGAACTTTGAAAAAATCTAGACAACAGATAATTTAAGACTGTAAAACCTAAATAATACACTTCAAAAACATTTTGTGTTAAAACATATGTTTTGTTTTTTTTTAAATAAGATCCCCTTTTACTTTAGAATAAGATTATTAAAGAAAGGTGTAGTATGCAGCAACTATTAGAATTTTTTTTCACTTTTGTCTTATGACCTGAAAAGAAATTATCTCCATATTTCACTTTTGCATTTCTCCCCTCTGTCTTTTCTTGCACTGGCATATTGATGTACAGACAACTTCTACAGATATATGAGGTTTACTTACACGTACAAATCCATGCCTCTACTCCTACCTATGCCTCATTTGTTCCAAAAATATATTGGAAATCAATCTGTGGGGGAGTGCACTGTGTGCAGTGGAGAATATAAGGACTATTTTTCAAAATGAGCTGCTTTGCATATTTTGTTGAATGTTTACATCATAAAGGAGTAAAAGATATTTTCTCCCACATGTACTGTGCAACACCAAATGTATTTTCGATTTGGGTAAGTATTATGTAAAATTATCAACTGAGACTAGTGCACTCTCTGAAATTTGTGTCAACTAAGGGTGGTTTCAGATTCATGAACTTCCTGAAACTGCACATTTTAAACATCTTCATGGTTAGTATTACACACCTAGCAAATACTGCATTGTTACAGAGTTAAGGATTAACATGAAATTCCTTTGTCACACTTTGTCGCACTTTGTCGCATTTTGTCTTACATAGTTACAGCAATTCATACTTTATTCATATAACATAATTTTTAATTAATCACCTAGAGCATCCATGAAATATTAAGGAGAGACAAAGTATGTCTCTCCTATTTTGTTTAAAATTGTATCCATGACAAGGATTTTTGATTGAGTATTAAAGGAAATGAAAGAGATCACAGGATTATAACCAAAATTAACTATAAAGCTAGAAAAACTATAACCTTTAACCTACAGACTGGTTATGCAACTATAATGGTTCTGTATTTTATTTGACAAATATTTTTGGACATTATCTAAGGCTAATTGAAGTCAATTTCTTCTTTTATTTGAAATGACTTCAGGTCAGGTTTAAATTATATTTGGGTCAGGCCCAATTATATTGATTATCCTGAACAGAGTAAATATCTTGATGGCTTATAAATCTATTAATGGCAAAACCCCCAAAGATATGGCTTATCTGAAAATCATAAGGATTTGTTTTTGTCATATTTTTTAAAAGTGTGTCGGGCACTTAAAGAACTGAGCAGCATTATATTTCAAACAAAAGGATACTGATCTGTTTGAGTTATAACCGAGGGAAGTAGGGATGAGAATTCCCATGCTCAACATAATTTTGGTTTGTTTAATCTTCTCTGCTCTCCAGCCATATCAACAGTTTTGCTTTTTACCCAGCACAACAAATATCTCTCTTGCCATTTATTACCCCTGACTGAGATGGATAGAAATATCTGAATTATCTAACAAGGTAAAGAAAGCAAAAGCACCGTATCAGGCTTATATCTTTGATACAGTGTGTAGTGGGCCTTGAGAGCCTGCATGAAGTGTCTCTCTCAAAGCACAAGCCACCTCTGCTTCCCTTTGTCTGACCTTGCTGCTTAGCTGGGACCATTCTTGCGTTTTTTCTCCAAGTGAAGGCAACATAACGAGGCTGTGGGAGGGGAGGGAGGAGCTGAAGAGGGTTCTGACTCTTCCCTTTCACATTCCTGGAGGGGAAAGGCTCTGGAAGCATTGCTGCATCAGCTGTGGGTGAGACCTGGTGGTGGAAGCATAGAAATACCAGAAGGTACCAAGCAGAACCAGTCTGGATTGTTGTATATAAGGATCATGCAGGAATTCTGGATAACTTGATAGTAAAGGTGTTTAATGTTTTTAGTAGCAGCTGATACCACGTAGAGATGTGATGCCATCATGGAATGGTTTTGTGTGTTAGACATAGTGAACATCATTAATTGATATAAATTAATACTTTTAATAACTGACTGCCTTAAAGGTCTATTTTCAATTTGTTAATGTGGCCACAATTCAATTGATGAGAGTTTGTGCAGTTTAAAAATTATGCATTTGTTAAATAATTCTAGTTTTAGAAACCAGTTTTATTTTGAATGATCTCATCTTGAATGATATTAAAACAGAAGTCACAGAATCATTTCTCATAAAACATTATTTCAAAATTTGCATAAAATATCCTGCAAGTTACTAGCAAGCTTTCTAAAAAGCTCCATAGGGGTTTCTAAAATAATGCATTTAGAGATTCAAAATGGATCCATTGGATTTCCCAATGGAAATTGAGTTGAAGGACCTCCAACTCAATTTTCAGCAACCAGTTTAGCTTTTTCTCTTCCTATCACAGAAAAGGTTAATCTCTGCAGTGTCAGGAACATTGTTGAGCCTTGACTTGGCTAAATTTAAGTACAAATAGCATTCTAAATGCAAGATCCTCTTTGCAAATATCCTCCCATCCTTTTACCTTAATATCAAAGTTTATAGGTCAGGTTCTGAGATAACTGTAATTTAGTAATCTCTATCAATATCTAGTAAACATTATGTTACAAATGATCTTAAAAATTATTGAAAATAAAACCAGTTATCTGTACCAGTCACACAGAATTAAGTCTGTAGCTAACTACTATCAAGAAAAGAATTATGTGGAGCACTTCGATAAGCAGCACAGATTTTTTCTCAGTACTTGCTATAATTGTTGAAAAAGTTTATGATGTTGCTACATGTAGAATTCCTTTTGATGAACTGATATCCGAGTTTTGTCAAAAAGACATATCTGTAGAGAAAAATATTTTTTGAGGAATCCATACTCTAAAAAGAAAGCTATTTTTAAAATAAATAACGCATGCTTATTTTTTCAACCCATACAAAATACACAAAGTAATATTTTGTAAGTAATATCTGTAAGTAATATTTTAAGTTATAGTTGCAAAGCTGCAGTTTATATTAAGACACTAATGAAAGTTTGGGGTAGGGTCAGTGTCCTCTCTACAGTTGCACTCCAGGGCTCTGAACAATGGTGACTAAATTAGATTTACTGGAACACTCATTTTGTTGGATGGAGTAAAGGTATGGTAGCATTTCTTGACTGTCCCTGTTAGCTGTAAGTCCTAACCTTGGATGCAGGTATGGCAGCTGATTGTTTCTGCTGGAGGGTGAGGCAGAGCATTCACAGACAAAAGGAAGACAATTTCAGTGAGGAAAACAAACTCTTCTAAGGTGGTGTACTTGGAACTACAATGCAACTACCCATTTGTCCTCACTTTTAGATTTATTTACTATCCATAAGTATCCCCACAACTTTATGATTTGGGTTTTTTCAAAAGGGAAGTAAGTATCTTAGTTTGACATCAATCCATTGCAGAAAGATTAGAACAGCAGTACATGGCAGTTATCCTACTCTGAAGGAATTCCTGTTCTTCAAGAGCAATCTGTTTCTTCTGGAAAAAATCTCTGGAAATCCACAAATACTGATCTTTCTGTGCATTTTGTTTCCGTGGAACAGATTTCCGACACATAGGACTTTTCATATAATTAGAATACCTTCTGTTATCTTGCATATTCTTGAAAAAAATGGTGTGCAGAAATCTCCCTCTCAACATGGGGCTTCAAAAGCTCTTTTTTTGTGTGTGTGTGTGCAATTAACAAAGAAATAATGACAATATAATGGGTTTTAGTTTTAGGTCTTTCCCCCACTGATGTTTAGAAGAAGTTGATTAGCACAGAGGGACTGGAAAAGTATCATTGTTTTTTAGTTACTGATTACATTTAAATGGAATTATCACAGAAAGATTCGATATTAGAATTTCTACTTAAAACCCACCCTTTTCTGAAGGATCCATGTGTTTTAGGAGAGACACAATCAAATTCAGATAATGACTTTATTCATCTCCTGAAATGTAGAGGGTTTGTTTGCTACATCAATAGATTTTTACAGCAAACAAGCACTTCTAAACTTGCAGCATTTTGAAAATGTCTGTGCTGAGATTGCAGAGCTTGTAATTTCTTTGATCTTGTATTGGTCTGGGGCCCTTGAAAGCAGCAAGAGCAGGGGAAAAGACATAACTGTGTGAGAGGTTTATAAGCACTTTTGCCAATATTTGCAGACATTGTAAGCTTCATTGGCAGGGCTTAGTGACTTTGTAAATGTGGTAAGCCTGGCTTTCACAAAGAACACAGGATGTCAAACAGTCATTACTATACCCTTGTTCTCAAAAGCTGGATAGACTTTGGCAAGTTTAAAATAGGTCCCTGTATGAAATTACATCATAGAGTAATCTGTAAAATCACTTTGACATACTGAATCAAAGCTCTTAGTTACTGGTGAACAGAAAATGGATGTATTTTAGTCGCAAAACTGATAAATGACTTGATGGATTAGCAATCTTCTTTTTAAAATTTCCATCTACTTAATAGTTGCATGTGAAATTTCATGTTGGGAAGAACCTTTTCCCTGTCCAAAAATATTAGACCAGTCACAAGACAGAAAAATTGCATTTAAATAGAATTGCAACCATACTATTTTGTCATGGATACTTCTGGAATAGAGATCAGGAATGTGGGCTAATTAGGCCATAACCTCAATAAATTTGTTTTAGAAATGATCATTTCTGGTCAGAATTCTTTCAAGCAGGACCCATCCTTTGCAGTCTGTTCCATTTTATGGAGGGCTGCACTTAATCCTTTCTCCAAAGTTTCAGTCCTAGGTTCCATTTATGACGTCCTACTTAACTGAGAATGGAAAAGATGAGGAAAATGGATGGATGATATACTATATAATATAAAAAGAATTTCAGAGCTTTCTCCCATTTCCTGAAAATTCCAAGTAAAACTGACCAGAATACTATTTATTTTAAGTTCACCCTGGACACATGCTATTGCAGTTTGTTCTTAAAAAGTGATTTCAAGGCTTGCTGGTCTCATTTTCACATGTCAAAAACATCCTTTCAGAAAATGAACATTGTGTTTAAAAAATGCTTTTCTCTAATTGTGTGAATAAATAAAGTCTATGAAGCAATCTGATCCTCTCTTGAGGATTTTTACTGAGCATTTGCCAAATTGATACAATATTAATTTGCAGTCTCACCTCCAAATGGGTCCCTGTGCTGTTCAATGGAAGGTCTGAATGTTACAGACAATCTGCCAGTGAGAAAAAATAATCTTTTCTGTCTATCAAAGGATGGTGACCATGGCCAAGGCCCTGGCTCCAAGTGTTATTTTATTCTGCTCTCAGCATACACCATGAAAGCTGTTGTCTAAAACAAAACAAATGGGAACTGACATGGAGTACATAATGAATAGGAGATGGATGCAGAATGAGATCCTTACAAAACATACCCTTCTTGTTAGCCAGTTAGAAATTTTTCTTTCTTACTCCTGTTAAAATAGAGACATTTTTTGCTTGAGGAATCTTTACACAATAGATTACCACAATTGATATTGCAGATATATTGAAGGAAATTAGTATTGCAAATTATTGAGGGAAATTATTGCTTTTTAAAGGAATTTAGAGATCACTTTCACCAGATTTTCTCTGAGCTGGGAAAGAAACTCTTCAGCCATCTCTTTATGAAGCAGTAAATAATTTTATAGGCTAACAATAATTCTGTGTACATTTATCAAAATTTGTAAAACATATATATGTATGTGTGTTTGAATTCCTTATGAGTTATTACATTTTCAGCTAGCAGACTTTTCTTAAAGGAAAACCACTACTACTGTATTTCATACTCAAAAAGACTTCAGGCTTCACCATCATTACTGAAATTTTGCTGACATACCCTCCACCAGGCAAAGGCAGAGATGGAGAGGAGGAGCTAATGAGTGAGATGCTTTTTACTGCTGTGAGTCAATGCTTGTGACTATTTGGGAAGATGGAATTCTGTAGTAGCTGATACTATCAGTTTACAAATAGAACCTGATACAGTAAACAGTCAGCCTGGAAATGATGAGCAGTTGTGAAAAGCCACCTCACACTGTTCCAGATATGTACTGGCACAGCATATAGAGTAAGTGTAATTCAGATTTTTCTATCTTTCATGTGCAACAGTCCCTCAAACATTTTACAGGTACCTCTGTGGTTCAAGTGACAGCCACTGATGCAGATGATCCTACTTATGGCAACAGTGCTCGAGTGGTTTACAGCATATTGCAAGGACAGCCTTACTTCTCTGTGGAGCCCAAAACAGGTAAATTTACATAAACCCTTTGCAGTAACTCTGAGAAAAAAGGAAAATGTGCATTAAAACTTGCTAGGAACTTATTAATACGACCTTTTTGTTAATTGAATACATTTGGGTTTTGTTGATATTTTAATCTCTTATTGTTTAGAATGCATTATGAAAGCCACATGTCTGAGCTTTCATAAAGAGACTTTGCTGGAATAGAATTTATTATCTTTTTAATCTACCAGCTAGTTGGTCTGCTGCCCATTGTCATCTCTCTTATCAGTGAAAATTTCAAAATTCATTGAACACTTTTTCAGATTTCAGAAATATCTAAATGTCACGTAGTCAGGTTCCATAAGAATATATTTAAGGCTCAATTACTCTCCATTCTACTTTTCAAAGTGAAGTTTAGTTGTGGAAAATTAATCCCTTCTTTATTAATTTGAAGAAGGACACACTGTGCTTCTTATGCTTATCAGATATAATTTGCGGCCACTTTCAAAGCATATTGGTAGTGCAACTTTGTTTTTATCATTTTCTTGAAATTTTGTGAATATTTTTAAGCCACAACCAAATTCAACCTTTAATCTTCTGTTGTTTTTATAAATATTACCCATTCTGCTGGATTTTTCATAATGCAGGAAAGTAGGTTTTAGCTCTGCTCATTTCAATTTAGTAAGGCTTGAGCCTTCACTTACACCTACAAAGAGAAGAGTTATAATCTTCATTTTGGATATAATCAAGCTGAGACAAAAGAGAAAAAATATCACTCTTTTATAAATTATAAACAATCTGTGATGTGAATCAGACCTGAGTCCCAATATTGTGACCAAAAAGTCACACTCTACTTAGCAACATCTAAATTTGCAGAAATAACTACTATAATTATCTCCATATTGCAGCAGATCCATGCTCAGCAGGGATATATAGGACTGTCCTTTTCCTTCCAATGAGTATGATTCATAGATTTTCTCTCTTTTTCTCTTTCTCCCTCTCCATGTGTATGTTGTGATGATGGCTACAGGCAGCTAGTGAAAAATAATATGGTAGTTTCTGTTAAATAAAAATCTTGAAGAATTCACACTGCAATGTTTGCATACATTTTCATCACTTGGATGTGATACTCAAATTTCCTGTGTGCATGACAGTTTGCTTCCAAATGACTAGGTAACTTTACCTGGTGATTTAACTATGATAGAAAAACAAGCATGCCAGGAAAAGCAAAGTAGAAACAATAACACTATTAAATTGTATATTAATTGTATTTTTACAAATCTTGTGAAACAGGTGAAATAGTGCCATGCAGTCTGTTGGTGAAATAAATGTTTCAACCCAAAGGTGATTAATGGCAAGGCCAACATTCATAAGGGAAAAAAGAAATAAAACTCTAAGCTAACATTCAACAAATAGCAGATGAAGAGATATGTGTCCCCATGTGCCTCTTCTTTATTTAGTTTGTTTATGTTTCTTTTACTGCTGACATTAAGTGCTGGAATAGCAAATGGCTGCCTCTCTGGAAATCAGGGTTAGCAGCTGTATTATGTACTGGGCATGAAATATTCATAAAATCATCATATTTTGAGAAGGCATATTTATTTTTTGATGCATATCAGCAGAGCTGAAGGAATAAAACATGGAATTTTCTTCTAGTTTTCATTTCATGTCAATTAATTACAAAGTAATTAATTATGCAGATCATCAAATGGACATAACAAAAATAATTCAGATATTTAAGTATTTCATTACTAAATAAAAAAATCTCTTAATTATGCCAGTGTTTTAGAAGTGGATATTGGTAAAGCCAATATATGGCAAAAAAAGATCATTTCATATATCTGCAAAGTGTGGCATGTTATCAGTATTGGTAAGAGTGTCCAAAAGATAGTGAAATGAATCTTGACCTTAGAATTTAAAAAATGAATGCTGAATATTCTGCTCTTCCTAGCTCTAAAAGAGTGGGAAATAAAATACAGAAGATTACATCTTCCAGGGAAGGAAGTGGTACCCAAGACATTTTGAAGACTAGTTCAGGGAGAAGATACTTGAAAAACACAATCATGCACGGCATTACCAAGTAAAGAAAAATTGGTGGGCTTGGTGACTATTTAAAATAAGCTTATGGTATGTCAGTGCAACTCCTAGTCAAACCCTGTTATATTAGTGTGGGAATTAAGTCATTCCACTCTTGCTGCAATCACTGATCCGCTGTTACCTTTTAAAGACAACCTCAACTTTTACAGCAGCATATTTTTGTTTGTGTGATCCTTGACACCTTGTATTTCTGCAGGCGTTATCAAGACTGCCCTTCCGAACATGGACAGAGAAGCCAAGGACCAGTACCTGTTAGTTATCCAAGCAAAGGACATGGTTGGGCAGAATGGGGGATTGTCAGGGACCACGTCTGTAACTGTCACCCTGACTGATGTTAATGACAACCCGCCCCGCTTCCCACGCAGTAAGTTACTTTGTAAATATGTGACTTGTAATATTATTCCCAAACACTGCTATTTTCTTTACACACTGTGCTATTTCTAAACAAAAAGTGCTTATTTTCCATGTTAAGTTCTTTGTTAAACACTGACTGAAAGACTATATTATTATCATTATTATTATTATTACTATTGGTATTATTATTATTATTATTATTATTATTATTATTATTATTATTATTATTTAGGAAGCATTGTTTTTCTTTGCCTCATGTATACCAGATCAGTTGAAATGGCTTACAGCAGCAGGGACATTTATTAATGTATTTTACTTCCTCTCTGTGAATAAATCGACAAAAAATATATATGTCCTAACAGATATTTAGGTCTTTCCAGTTAGGCATCACAATTCTTTAATTTGACACTTAATCCTTTGCATTCTTTTGGCATTGTCACATGCTTACAGTGTTTCCTTAAGAGTTAAATACCAAAGAGCTGGGAAGTCACCTTCCCTCCATTTGATTTGTTTGACCAAAGTGGCTCTCATCCTAACCTAAAGAAAGGAGCACACAGTTGTATGCTCAAACCAGAAGAGCTCAGTTTATTCATAGTGTTCTGTATGGGGTGCTTTTTTATTAATAAAAAAAACCAATGTGGTAACATAGAAAGTAATGTGGAAGATATATTCATGTCAGCTCCAGCCTCACCTCCAACGATGGAAAAAATAGATCTGTACATAATAGATTTCCTGTTATTTCAAGCCACCAACTGCTTGAAATAATAATAGAATAACTGAAGTTGTTTTTGAAGGTGAGGGTGTTATTGGCCACAGAATGCACTCTGATACCCTTTTGACAGCATATATATCATTTTCTGCTTGAATAAAAAAGGCTAGAATTCTCAAGATGGTGTACTTACTGTTAAAGAAATTAATATATATTAGTTTCTAGTGATATTCAGATTGTGAACTGCCTAATCAAAATATAAACAATAGAATAATACGTTTTTATATTGATATTACTTAACTTACTTGTTTTTCTTTCCTCTTTTCTGGTAAACAAACTAAAACTGCATTATCAGGGACTAACATCATGATTTGCATTTAAGTTTTGAATTTTATTTTTGCGTCTTTGCTTTGTACTTCTCTTGTCATATGAAGAAGTTATGCTTGTTGTACTTAGAATCTATCACAAAGAAAACCTAGCAAAAAGTGCAATTCTGTTTCAAAACTGAAGAATATTTTCTTGTAGCCCAAGTAAATGTTCAGACACAGGATTTAAAGGAATGTAGATTTAGGAAAACTAGATTTTTTTTTGTTGTTTTTTGGCTTTCAGTCCCAGAAGACTCTGAATTAATTAAATTTTTAAATTTTGCAGGATCATATCAGTATAATGTCCCTGAGTCTTTGCCAGTGGCTTCTGTGGTGGCCAGAATAAAAGCTGCAGATGCAGATGTTGGACCTAATGCTGAAATGGAGTACAAGATTGTGGATGGTGATGGCTTGGGAGTATTCAAAGTTTCTGTTGACAAAGACACCCAGGAGGGAATCATAACTATTCAGAAGGTGAGTCAGATTTTACCCACTGATTCTGTTTGGAATTCTTCAAGATACGGGTAGGTAATGAGAGTATGGCTTTTGCTTCTAAGAGCCTTGTCTGCTGTAAATGTTTCCATTGGTATATTTCATCTTGACTTGACTATGTGATTGTGAGGTTTTTAAAGACTTATGCTGAAAAATATTCTGCATTTTTGTTGACAAGACCTGTATTTTTGTGACATGTACATTTTAAAGCACGGCATTTGAATGAGAATCTAAACTTTAGTCTCATTTGTCTTTGTATTAAATAGTAGAAAGTGTGAAAATGTATCTTGCAGCAAAAGTGGAAGCTCCAAATAAAAAATGGATCCTGAAATTAACTTTAAAAATAATAATCTGGATGTCTTTAGCTGAGGTGGTACTATTCAGAAAGCACACATTATTAATTTAAAATTATATAACAGTAAAAGTAGTAGGTTTACAAGATCATGTATTATTTAAAATATTGTTTAAAAAAACCCTGAAAAATTTACATAAGTATTTTTTCTTCATAGCTTTCTACATGTACAGTTAGAAAGCATTATGAAACTGAAAGATCATGTTGATATAAAATTATTAAAACCAAGCTTTCTCACATTGCTGCAACACATTTTAGACTACCCTTTTAAAGAGAAAAAAATGTGCTCAAATATTTTTCAAGAAAATTTAATTTTTTGAACAGTATAAGAAATACAACACCTTAGAAGAATCTCTCATATAATTTCTTACTCTTAATATGTGAATACTTGGCAAGTCCCTTTGTTATGCTAAGGGTGCTATTTCATGGCCTGGCCTTCCCACCCAGAGCTCAGCCTGCAGCTCCCACTGCAGCTGCTTACCCAGCTACCTACACTGAATGGATTCCTCAACAATCTAATATCCTTAAAATGCGGGAATGACTTGGCATTTTGGAATACATGTATCTATGTTTCCAAACAAGGACCTATATTTGTACTTATTATTATTCCAAACCAGATTTTTTTTCCTAAATAGTCTTTAATCTTTGTAAACTTCACCTATCAGTTCGGGCGCTTTTTTGTCTCATTGTGTTGGGGTTTTTTTCCCTTCTCTGGTGTATCAATTTCTTCTTCTAGCAATATAAGTCTTGAGTTATATTTCTCTTTGAAAGAAGTTAAGAGTGCAAGATGTTGCAAAGCAATGGGCTAACCCTCTGATGCCTGTTGAGAGCTGGTAATCATCCATAGATGTCACAACAAATGAAGTATGTTCACCCTTGAAAGATCATAATATGTGTAATGTGAATCTTTTTTCAAGGAAAAAACATCCATCTTAGGCTTCTTACAAAATGTACTTCTGCTTAGCACATTTGAAATACAAGTGATGAAAAGTTAGTAGTCTTTCTGTTCAACAGCCAAATTCAGTGTGGCTCCTTCAGTTTGCTCATTTAAAGTTTTTGGGCAAGGATTTGGGAGAAATGTGCCTATCCTTGAGGGAGAATATTTACCAGTGCCACAATGAGCAACACTGAATTAGTCAGGGTCTTCAGTGATCTAATATGAGAACTGGTGAGTTCATTTCCATTTTTTTTTTAGTATGATTTTGTAGTCATGGTATTTGTTCCTGGAGTATCCTGATTTCAGTGCTATACAGTGGACCAAATAGTTGGCATTTGTTATTTCTATAATAATTTAGCTGGGGAGCTGAACCAGACTTTTCACTACTGAATGTGTGTCCAGAGAAGGGCTCTATGAAATAGCTGTTAGACTACATCAAAAGGTACAAATTTTTGACCTGATCAAATGATCTAATCTGCTAATAATTTTTTTACCTACATACTGCTATATTTTGACACAAGAATTCAGACTTCTTTCTCTGCAGTGTGAGACCTTTTCTCTAATTTTCCTACTATTTTTGACTTCTGTTCCTCTGTGTGGTAGGTAGTCCTTGGCTAGTGCAAGGTGCCCACCAAGCCAGTCTATCACCCCCCCTTCAGCAGGACAGTATGAGAAAATAAGATGGAGAAAACCTTGTGGTTCAAGATGGGAGCAGTTTATGAAAGCAAAACTGAATGACAAGCAAAGCAAAAAACCAGATGATCTTATTCCTTATGGAAATGCCCGGCTGCTTCCTGGGAAGCAGGGCTTCAATTCAAATAGCAGTTGTCTCAGAAGGCAAAGGTTGTAAATAAGAAATGCCCACTCCCACGCCCCAACCCCCACCTTCTCTCAGGTTTTATATCAGATGCCCTACGGCATGGAACATCTCTTTGGTCCATTTGGGTCCACTGTTCTGGCTGTGCTTCCTCCCAGGATCCTGCCCATCTGTGTGGGAAATGTTGGAGAGACAGCACTGATGCTGTGCCAGTGCTGCTTGGCAGTAGCCAAAAACTGGCATGTTGTCAATACCTTTCCAGCTACCAATGCAAAGCAAGTGCTGTTCTGCTGTGGGGAAAATTGACTGCCCTTCACCCAAACCCTGCCCTGACCCAAACCCAAATCACCCAAAGGTGATTTCCCACACTGAGGGCCACCTCCCGAACCTCAGGATGTCCTTAGCTTTTCATTTTGACTCCAGAGAACCTTGTGCATTGCCCAGTGCTCAAAGACCTTCTTTCCTTCCTGCCAGCCTTGTAGGGAACATTGTCTAGGTTAGAAGTGAGGAACTGAAGCATAGTGCCTATCAGGAAACTGCACTGTCTTCTGGACAATAAATTGAATTAAAGACCATTATTAATAACTGAGTATGCGGGTTAAGTAGGTTTCAATCACTGAGCCTTATCTGCCAGATCACTATGGAGTCAGGTTATCCCTGCATGATAATGTGCGCTTGTTAGTAGGAAATCAGGGAAGAAATTAAGTTTGTAGCCTGAAATCTGCCTAAAAATTTTACTGTCCAGCACATGATGTTCTGTACTCCTCTGAGTGCAATCAACTTTCTTTTTTTCATGCCCTAAAATCAGCTGAGGTATTGAGAAACAGCTCAGCCTCAAAATGCATGCCTATCCTTTTCAACTTCTGATTATTGATATGCTCAGATATCACGTTTGTGTACACATCAGGCAGTAAAGTGCCAAGGCAAAGACTTATGAAAAGGCACGCTTGGGTTCTAAATGCAAATGGGTGCTTTAGTTTTGCGTACTTCTGCTGCAATTGTATATAAAGCTCAGCAGGCTGGGCATGAAAATCACCGGCAGTTACTGAGCAGCTGAAGGCACTTCTCCATTCATTTCTGTGCTGGGTGTTGTTGGAGAAAGTTTGGCACCTGGTTATCTGAGTTCCACACACGAGCTGAGGATTTTGCATTCTGTTTTTAGAAGGATAACCACTTCAAGACAACTTTGAAAGTTGACTTCCTCACTCAACACTAACACTTCTTTTAACACATAAGTAGCATTAAATTTAAAAAAAAGAGTTTTTGTAAGAAAGAAAAGAAAACTGCAGGAAGAGTACTGAGATTTAAGAACTCACCATGTAAAGACAGATTTTTATGTTCTTTTTTATTTTTATTTCATAGTATTCCTTTTATGGAATATTAAAAAAAAATGCCCAGGGATGAGCAAAAATTTCAGAAAAATGATCTTGTTTGAAACAGAGAGACACCAAGTACCATGATATTAGAATGAGAAAAGTGTTACATGGTTAGGAGTATCTCAATATTACTGGTGAACAGATTTGAGTGTGTTTAAATTTTTTGTTTTGGATTGTTTTCCATGCTGTTTGAACACATTTCTTCCCTGTACCCTGCAACAAAGAGATTTCATAACATCATGAGCAAGTGGAAAAAAAAATTGTGTTTTTACTATTAATAGTGATTTTCTTTGAAATGTATGCAGTGGATTCCTTCCTTTATAACTCTTCTGCCTTGCTATAAACCCAGATATCTCTCTGGCTTGCACAGTTTATTCAGGCTGGATTTTTCTCCTAACACTTTGAGAACAGTGCTGTTTTCCAGATAGTAGTGGCAGTCCTGCTCATAGTTCTTGCAGCCATGGCAGGACTGGGGATTACATGTTCCTGAGCATGCTATTACTGTTGCTACCTAGTGCCTAATGTCAGTGTAGATTAACTACTAGGCTAAACCTCAGCTCAAAATAACATTTTGGCAATAGTCTGGCACTCTTGTAATTACTCCTTTGACCATATGGAAGCAGACAAGGGAAGAATGTTTTCTCTGTGTCTCTATCCACTTGGTCTTTGTCCTTTCCAAGAGTAAAGAGTAGGATTGTGCTACACCTTATGCAGCACAACTAAGAAGCATGTATGCTTCTATCCCTGTAGAGTTTTTGCAGCCCTATGGGCTTTCCCATACTCATCACACCTTATTTTATTTTATCCCAGTTAGGATACTTGAATCAAAATTAAATGAATGAGATAAGTAGTTCACGTGTTTCAGGAAGTTGCTTAAGTTCCTTCGAAACAAAAAAAATACACTAACCCCCAACAAAAAAACCTGAACCCAAATAAACCAATCAAACAAAAACAAATAAACAAAAAACCTCACACACAACATTCTGAAAATATTTGGGACAAGGACTAATTTTGTTCATTATTTATGGCTTACATAGTGACAGCAGGTTCTATTTGGGTAGAATTGGTTTCTCTAAGATTCGAGAAGCTCAAATTTCATCTAATGACAGAAGCTAGTAAAACAGTGTTGAAGCATTTACTTACTTATTGGTACTAAAAAAAAATATACTCTCTTCTGCAATACATTAACCAATTTCATATGCAAAACATGTACCCAGCATGTACCTACAGTGGTGTATAAAAGTGTGTAAATCGTTTTTAGGCTATTTCCAGCTATTTCATTACCTGAAACAGGATATGAAAAATTCTAGAAGACAAACTTTGACTTTCTTTTTCTTTGTCTTTCCTCTTTCTTCAGAAGTTGTTATAAATAACAAGTAAATGAGACCCGTAAGTAAAATTCTCAGCTTAAACGAAGGGTGGGAAAGTGGTAGGAAAGCTAATAAGGGTCTTTTCCTGTAACCTACTATATTAATACAATTTGTTGCCTAGCAGTTTCAAGTCCCTGTGGATATCTTGCTACTTCTTTATTTACTTGCCTTATCTTGTGTTAAATAATACTAACAATTAAATGAAAAGTTCTCACTTGTCAAATGACACAGAAGAAATCTTTCTTATTTTTATCCTATTTGGAGCAGCTCATGCTACAATTCTGATGTTGCAAATAATGTGAGTTTGGCTAATCTCTGCACTGTAGTACAGTCTTTGTGGTAATTCATAAAATAGAACAGAATAGAAGAGAATAGAATCATAAAGATAGCATCGTTAAGGTTTGAAGAGACCTCAAATTCATCAAATCCAGTCTTTGATCAAAGACACCACCATGTCAGTTAAACTGTAGTGGCACATCCAGTCATTTCTTGAACACTTCCAGGGATGATGATCCCCTGGGCAGTCTTTTTCCAAGCTTAAGTACCGTCCCAGTGAAAAACAGTCTTTGTGATGTCCAGCCTGAACCTTTACCTGTCACATCTTGTGGCTGTGTTGTCTTGTACTATCCCTAGTTACCTGGGAGAAGAGGCTGACCCTCACCTCACTACAATCTCTTTTTAAGTGGTTGTGGAAAATGTTGCCTCTGAGCCTCCTTTTCTCCAGGCTTAAGAACCCCAGTTCCTTCAGCCACTCCTTACCCGACTTATTGTCTAGACCCTTCACCAACTCCATTGCCCTTCTCCTTGCACTCCAACACCTCCTGAATGGGGGCCCAAAACTGGACACAGGACTCAAGGTGTGTTCTCACCCTTGCCAAGTTCAAGGGGGCAGTCGCTGCCCTTGTCCCTCCAGACACAATGGTTTTGATACCATCATTGGCCTTCTGAGGCACGTGGGCACACGCTGGCTCATGGGCAGCATTCTCAGGTTCTTTTCTGATGGGCAGTTTTCCAGCCACTCTGCCCCCAGCCTGTGGCACTGCAGGGGTTGTTGTCACTCAGGTGCAGAACCCTGCACTTTTGTTGAACTGACCTCAGCCCATTGATCCAGCCAGTGCAGGTGCCTCTGTAGTGCCTTCCTGCCCCCCAGCAGATCAAGGCTCCCACCCAGCTTAGTGTTGTCTGTAACTTACTGAGGTGCACTCGATCCCCCTATCCAAATTATTTATAGATATTAAACAGGACTGGACTGAAGGCTGAGCCCTGAGGAACACCAGTGATTGGATGGCAACTGAAGGTAACTCCATTCACTACCAACTCTCTGAGCCTGGCCAGTTTTTAACTCAGTGAAGAGTGCACAGGTCAAAGGCATGGGCGGCCAATTACAAACTAAAACTAAACTAGATGAGTAAGTTGCCTTTAAGCTGGATTTAGGAAAACATGCATCTTATGTGATCTTTTCAGAAAAATAAGAGCTATAGAGTTTATGAAAAGGAATCAGGCATTTATATTTCTTAGAAGTATCTCAAATTTTTTTCTTCGTTCACACTGTGACTCAGTTCTCCATCTGTAGAGTAGGATCAATTCCTTCCTGTGGTTTCATTTGTAATTTACATACTGCTATCAATGCTCCGTTAGTAAAGACTCTGATCATTTGCATAACACAATTTCACAGTGCTGAGGGTGTTTGGAGAAAAAGCATAATTTTTCTGCATATATTGGAGTTTGAAAAAATGTGTCAGATTTTCCTCTGCAGTAGAAATCTTAGAATCAAAGAAACATTTATGGAAGCAAATGATGATTCAGTCAATTAGTACAACAGATTCTGAAGTGTCCATGCAAAGCTATATACAATTTTGAAGTGAATTCGTGTTGATTTTTGACAGAATCAAATTTCAATACACATGAAGGGAGTCTTGGCTTTGCTTTCTAAGCAAAGTATATATACAAACCCTTATTTCTTGCGGTTTCCTAAGCACTATTACTAGAAATAGTGTACTAAAAAAGCATCATTTAAGTACAGATCTCACTTTATCCACAAAGTAGCAGGCTCAAGTTAGACTTCAGTAATATTAATAGGTTAGTAGCAAAATATCTAAAGATAAAAACATGATGCTCTGTATCCACCTACACTTTTATCAAATATTTGGTACTTAAGGTAATTATAGTAATTTAATAATAAAAAAAAGGCTGCAAGGTATATTTTTATTTTATGTATCATATGTGACTTTTTGAAATGTAATGAGACATTAAAAAAAGCCATTTGGAAGTCTATGGAGAGATTTTAGTGGATTAAAGGGAGGGGAAAAAAAGACCAAAGACCCCTAAATACTCCGTAGAGTGAGGGTTGCTATGTCTTACTGCAGAAAGTGACAAGCATTAAGATTTCCCATGGCAGAGTTCTTGCTCACTTTGCCTTCATTTCTACCCTCAATACACAGTCCCAACACAATATCACTAACTGGTATGCATGTTAAAGGGTAAAATATTGTTGTAACATACTTTCTCATGGAATTTGACTGCTAAGAGATTATTTTAAAACCTGAGTTCATTCTAAAAGCAATATTGGCAATTATAAAATGGAGGTGGGGGAAGGATAGGGTTTATGCAGAAGCTTTTGAGTGAAAAGCTATCTTTCCATTACTTTTAACATTTCTTTTTTTTTTTTTAGCTAGAAATTTTTCTTTCAATTCTATATCAGAGTTTACAATGTAAGAACTTGAAGCTTCCCAGGTTCCTTTGAGAGATTGTGTGCATTTGTTTGATGTACTGCAGTTTTCAATATAAAACCTCAACTGGGCTTAAAAATGGGATTTTCACCTCTGAAAAGTACATTATTACAAAGTTACCATGCAATAAAAATGAGCATTATAAAAATGGGCTTTCTATGAGTTATAACTTTATATCCAGCCTCTCTAAAATAGAAGACTTGTTTTCCTTTAGAGAGGATAAAATTCTTACCCCTTAAAAGGAAAAGAAGAAAAAAAGAGACAGACCTCACAAAAGGAAAGATATGGATCCTGCGTGGGATCTAATCAGATAAGACTAATGCACAGATATTAATGAAGTTGTTAAGCTCTATTCACTGTACTGAAGGACTGAAGTATATGTTGTCCATTTAACCTTCACCATTGCTGTAGTGATTTGCAGTCTCTTAAGTTGGTGTTCCATCACTGGAATCTTGTGCTTTTGTTATAGCAGGAAATAATGAAGGCATGATCCAAAAGCCATTTAAATAATGTCTGTATAACAGACACCAATGATAACTAGATAAGAAGAAACAAAAAAAGAAAATCTTTTCAGGTCACTTTCTCTGTCTCTCATGAGTGTGTGTAGCATGCAATTTCTTCATTATATTATCTAAAAAATGTTGAGATATTTATGCCAGTTTAAGAGCTCGTGCACATTAATCATATCTTAGATATTTTGTTTGTTTTTCCCAGATTATATTCTGCCTCAAACTCTGATTGATACCTCTGTATTCCCCACAGGATCTGAGGTTGTATATCTCAGAGCAACAGATTGAGGATGATGACTGTAGCTTTTGTATACATTGCCACACCCCACAGAAGACAGGTTCTGCTAGAAAGAAATGACAATAACATTATTGCCACTGCAACAAAATCACTTAATATTGTAAAATCCATTTGTCCATCCATAATTGCCATCTTCTAAACACCATCTCCACTGTATATGTACATAGATTTGATTTTAAAATATTATTTATTTATTTTTCATTAACAAGGATCTTTATCCATCTTGAATGCTGCCAGCAGCATTGGGTACCAGAATATACCTGAGGGAATCCTACAGAAGGATTCATGTTGCTAAGAGCAGATGTTTACTTCTTTCAGTAACTGAGATTCCCTTACTAGTGACTGGTGAAAAGCAGGCATTCACCAGCTGATAGCTTTCCTGGAAGAATTTTGCTACAATCACACTAAGGACCATATGGTGGTTTTCTCAGATGTACATAGCTATGTTAGAGAAGGTTGAACATGCACTTAGTAAGACTGTTTAGAATACATATCTACACCACTGTTGGGTTTTCATCCTTTTCTATGAGGAAATACTTTACTCATGAATGTGTATTTTTGGTGAATTCCCTACTACTAGTCTAACACTCCTTCATGATAAAAATTCATATGAAAAAACACTTCTTTATGATTTCAGTTAATAAAGACCTAAAGTAGTCTTTTTTAATCAATATAGAGACATGTGAGTGTCTTAAAATTAATTTGAAGAGTATTTATTTTTTGTTGTACTATTCTATTAAAATAAAATTAAAATTTATATAATTTTTCCAATTACATATATGGTATAAATTTTGTCTATTAAATCAGAAATTTCATAATTCTTTTTACTTTGAAGGACTATGCTGTTGACATTAGTGTATCAGAAGAAGCTATCTTTTCTGAAGTCTCATGATAAATTTTCATGTGTTTGATTAGGTATCATCGTAATCTCAATCACCCAATTTCAACAGATGCCATGAGGATAAATTAACTTTCCTTTCTCCAGTACATACTTTTGCACATTCTGACTGAAAATATACTGTTTGCAAAAGGGTCAGTGTTTTTGTTTTTTGACAGGGAGTTTTGGTTTTAGTGTTTTTTTTCGGTTTTTTTGTTTGGTTTTTTTTTTTCCTAGTTCAACAAATGTTAGCCTTTTGCCTTTCACATTTTTTGGGTTATCATTTCTTTATTTATTATGCTGTTTTTTCGGGTCATAATTTTTTGATTTATAGTGTAATGCCTTTAGATGTCTTAAGAGATTGTCCACTCTTTAACCTTGCTGCTCATCTGGTCGTATCACTTGCCTAGTTGTTATCACCACAGAATGAAGTTTCTGAGGCATTTTCATCATTCCAACATCACATTGCATTTGCATTATGGCTTTGAGATTGTTTCATAACACGTGTATTATCCTTTAAATATAAAAACAAAGTGAAAATAAAAAAACCTATTATACATGCTTTATTAAAAAATACTGACCAGTTGTATCCAATACAGGAAGCAATATCCAGACAAACTTTCTATTTCAGCATATCTGTTTTCCAAGAGCTGTGGATACTGCAGCTTTGATTCAATGCAAGAAGTAAGTGCTTGCATAATATGAGGATCACAAATATTCCCATTTGGAGAAGCCTTTTGCTGCCACACAGAGTTTGTAAAAGTTCAGTGCCTTTCTGAGTGTGTTGTGCTGCAGTTCATTTTTCATGTTTAAATCTAGACTCTTTGCATCTGTATTATCGCATCAACATAATCGCTGACTTTAAGATGCTCATTTGGGATTTATCCGACTGTAACTAGATGGAGAACTTAGGCCCTTGTAGGTCAACAGATGTGTGTTTCACCTCTGCTGCTCCTCTGAGTGAATACTGGAATGTTTTGCAGATGCTGGAGGATTAATTTGCAAGCACATCTCAGATCCCTGTGATGTATTCAGTAGCAGAACTGCAGAAAAACATTTTTAATCTGTTTTATACACTTGGAATTATAGTTTGAAGACATAGTTGAGTAACCAGACTGCAGCTTTAGAAGTGCTTCAGTATTTTCCTGCTGTTTTACAATGATTAAATTTGGAATTTCAAAGGAATAGTTAGTTGGATGTTTGGTGCAAGCTGTCAAACTAAGACTATAGATACAGGGTAAAAGGTTCTAATATTAACTTTATGTTTTCTTTCAGTAATGGCCTCTGTGCTAAAATTATTCTTTCCTCAAATAAAATTTTCTTCTTTCTGAAGAATCTGAATATCCTCAGATCACAGATTTCTCATTTTTATGGGGGGTAGTTTTTGATTCTAAGGCGGTATTTATTTGAGAAGAAACTTCCATTGAAGAAAATTAAAGCAGAAGGAAGGTACAAAAAATTACATGTATTTTGCTTAATAAGCAAAACAAACCAAAACAATCTCCAAACTTCATCTCAGTACAAAATATTGTGATATAAGCAGTGTAATTTAGGTCATTGCCACATTTTCTACTCAAATTTATAAGATACTGGAGAAAATATTGTTTATTCAATCCAAATACTATACAAAACCCAATAAATTCAGAAGAAATTTAAGACAGAAAAGAATCCCACCCACAATTTTCTGAATGAGGTTACTTGTAAGTAACCTGTAAAGATTATATTGACTTCTTATATCTGGGTAGTATGTCACATGTTATTTGCCATGAGCTTAGATAAAATATTAATAAGACAAAAATAAGTATTAATTCACAATAATCAGTAGGAATCTGGTCCTCAAAGAAGTTACAGAAAGTTTTGCAATTATCTTATAAATTTGTTTCACTCACAAGGTAGAGCTATCTTAATGACTTAGGTCATTGCACAATATTCACTAGTGAGACACTGCAAATAGTGTTTTGAGAAAGCTAAAAAATTAACCATGAGCTATGGTCTGTCATCAAAAGTGATGGTTGTATACAAATGGCAAAGGTATTTTCATTTTATACTTACTGAAAGTTTTAAGCAGAACAGTTTTGTGTCAACATCACTGAATAATAAAATTTCCAAATAACTTTTGCCTGTATAGGAGCTGGATTTTGAAGCCAAGACAAGCTATACCTTGAGGATAGAAGCAGCCAATATGCACGTTGACCCTCGTTTCCTGAGTCTGGGGCCCTTCAGTGATATGACAACAGTGAAGATAATTGTAGAGGACGTTGATGAGCCACCTGTGTTTACCTCCCGTCTGTACTCCATGGTGGTGTCTGAAGCAGCAAAGGTTGGCACAATCATTGGAACTGTAGCAGCCCATGATCCTGATGCCTCAAATAGTCCTGTCAGGTAATTCCAAGAGTTCTTATTTATTCAGCCTTTGCATTGAAGTTGTTCATCTTGTGGTGGGAGGGGCTTTGGTTACACTGGAAGTCATTAATAAGTTTTATTTCCTTGCAGAGGGAGATTCAGATGTTCTGTGTGTTTGCATAACTTTTATAACCTGAACTACAGAATCTCTGAAAAAAAAAAAAGTTGAAATCTCAGTGAAACAAAGAGAAGATATCGCTTCAGAATCCCAAAGGGAAGAAATCACCTAAAAATATTGCTCATATTTATTACTCTCTAAGCTTAGGAAGAGTCTATTATTATCTATAGCAAGTTATGTTCTCTTAAATCAACCAGGATCAAAAATTATATCTATATTATACATGTATGCTTGAATAATGATTCATAGTCTGTGTGCACTAGGAATCAGAATGTAATAGGACATAAATTGGAAACATTCATAAGAACTTTTTACATGAGAAAAGTGGACAGGATGAGATGCATCCTGTCTAGTCAGGATGGTTAGAGGTTTTTGGTTTTGTAAATTTTGCTGCAGCCAAATATCTTCCATTTGAATGGGAAGAGGAATGATCACTGGAAATTCATAAATTGTCAAGGCCCTCTTCCTTTGTTGTCAGTGTCTGAAAAACCGGCAAGTCTTCCAAAATATAATGTACAAGATCATTGAGAAACCAAAAGAGAACACAAATTCTCAATCTTTGCCTGTATCTAAGGTCAGAGCTCAAGAGCAAAGACTCACCACCTTAACTACAACAATAATGAGCTACTTGTTATTTTTCTTATGCAGAGTAGTAATATTCATTCTCAAAGGAGCATACAAAGGATCTAGAGAGTAATGGTTATAACGTAGAAACTCTGTGAATTTAAACACCTGCAGGGGGAGGAACTCATACACAATTAAAAGTTAGTACTGTTTCATTTGTTTTTATTGCTCACTTAGGGCATACATATGAAAGATCTTTGTGGGTATTTGTTTTCATAATGTTAAGTCTTTCCTTTCATGCATTGAAAATGAACTTGGGAATCAAGTGAAATTTCTAAAGCAGAGATCTTTTGCAAAAGTAAAGCATATGTTTCACTCCTAGAGGTGATGCAAGTGTTCTCTCTCCTTCATTATATATTTGCAACTTATTCAAAATAGCTGATTCCTATCATGTATAAATAAGTCCTAGATGAATGTTTGGCATGGATTTACTTGTGAAATTTATCTTTGCTGTGTCAGTATTTTTTGGCACTAATGTTAGCATCTGGTGTATAATATCTGGTTACCAGAATCATTTAGAATAGGCTTAAACACAGTTCCATTAATGCAGGCCATGCTCAGAATGCTTAGACTCCTTTGTAAACATAAAGATGAGTTTATTGGCCTTGATCTGGTTAATTTTTACAATTCCAGCATAAAAAATAATAATATCGCCCTCTAATATCTTGAAGATTCCTTCTGCTTCAAAGTTTCTTGGAATCTGAGGAAGAGGAAAAAAGAAAAGTAGTGAGGATTTATCTGTGTGCTTGTGCACCTGCTATGGACATGGTCAAAGGTACTGAAAGATAATAAAATTTAAAGCTGTTCTACATATGCTCTGATACATCAGAGACAGATTCACCTAAAATTGGAATGTGCTAAGGAGGATTAATGCATAAAACTTTTCATGATCTCTTTAAGGAGTTTAAACTATTAATCTATAAATAAGTATTCCAACTTCCAAACATTGGATTATATTTATACTGATTAAAATCTAGATTTGTTACAACTCAGAAAATGTTGAAATTACAAGATCAGACACAGAACCTTGACAATACCAAGGACTAGGAAAAATAATAAATATTTTGAAAATAAGAGGTTATCTCATAAGGACCAGAGAACTATTGATGTTTGAACTAGCTTAAATAAGGGATTTAAAACCCCTGCAGCTCAAAGATTTTCAAGTACTATGGCTGTGAGGAATTAAAGGATTAAATATATTTAAAGTATTTTTTTTAGAATTTGAGTATGGATACAATGCTTATAAATAAGGGAAACTGCTTCCTAAGCATAGAATTATTTTTCTCCTTGTTTCATAAGGAGATCATCCAATTTATATAACTTGTTTGCTTTTCTACCCCCTTCCCTCTCTCCCTCATTGTCTCCCTCCTTTACTGCTTTCTTCCTTTTTGTCTTTCTCACCTCTCCATCTCTTCCTTCTCCTTCTCTTTCTCCACCTTCTCCTTTGACTCTTCAAGTTGCATAATAATAGTCTTAATAACTGGGAAATCTAAGGATTTCTAAGGGAAATCTGGCAGGAGATTGAATCTCAGCTGTGAGGCCTGCCAAGATTGACTACATAGCAGAGGTGACAGGTATAGTCTCATGGGGAAACTTGCCAGCCTCAAAGCAGCTGTAGAACACTGCTGACCAAATAAACAACAGTGCTGGCAAGAAATAAAGTGAAAAATAGCCTACAGTTAAGACAAAATGAAAGAAGAAAAGAGAAAGTGAAAGAGGGAAAGCAGTAATCCACAAAAACTGCTATTACTGTTGTCGTTACAACTTGTTATTCTCTCTCTCACTGTGATATAATACAGGTAAACAATTCTAATTATGTAACAAGGCTCTACACTTAGATTATACAGTTAGGAGGCAAACATAAAAACACAGTAATGCAGTAAAGAAGATGTATGTTGCGACATAGAAAAAAACATAGTTTCATAAGATCATTGTGTCTAGGAAGTCACATTTTTAACTGTCTTGCAAATTTCTTTCTTTCCATGTTCTTCAAAGAATTTGTTTAATATTATATCAATAATCTAATATATCATCAGTGTGTCAGTAATTGCAATGACCACACTTGATCCGATTCAGACGTTTCAATTCATCCTGAGTGTAGGGAGGTGCTCTGGAGTACATACTCGACCTAAATGAGAGTGCAAGGATCTGACCCAATTCTAAATCTAATGTCAAAAATACTCCAGCTGTAAATCTAAATCTGCCTGATGAGCGGTCCCTTACTCTCAAAAGGGATATAAGAAAATCACCCACAGGTGTTTTGACCTTTTCTCTTATGCTATTTTCAGTTTGCTAAGGAGCTCCTAAGGAGCTCCCCTTCCTAAAACAAATTGGGATGTGTTAAGCCAAAGAGTTCAGGGCATGAGCCTGTGCTTGTTTAATGACAGTAAAGCACTGTGAACTGACAGTGATGACATGCAACCCGTTGACCCTAGGCTGCATCATCTCCCCTTTTTCACTCTTCCCCTGCAGCTCTGGGTGACTCAGGGAGTCTTGTGCTGGTGATAGAAAGCTCTGCACTCAGACTGCGAGCCCCATGGGATCAGTGCCCGGCTGGTACAGCCTTGTAGCAAATTCCAACTCCCCTGCTCCTTAGCTGGCTCTCAGGAGGATGCTATTTGATTAATTTCTGAGTTTGTTTTACAGCATAGAGGAAGAAAAAAAAGACAGAGGAATACCTATAACCTCGCTTAGGACGACACTCTGGGAGTGTAGCCTGATATTTTCAGCAAAAGTTACTGTGTAATTCTCTCACCTTTGCAAGTGGCTTTGCTTCTCTCAGTGCCCCAGGGAAACTGGACTGAGCAATGCTCAAACTAAGGAAACAGTGGAAGTGCTTTCCCTTTAATAAGAAATCAGTGAAATATTTTTACAAGCAGTAAATGAGCATAAATGAAAAGTTTCTTTCATCCTTTACCTAGGTATTCTATAGATCGAAACACAGATCTGGAGAGATATTTCAATATTGATGCCAACAGTGGAGTCATTACAACTGCCAAATCTTTGGACAGGGAAACTAATGCTGTTCATAATATCACAGTTTTGGCCATGGAAAGTCGTAAGTATCCATAGAAAGATTTTTATCAATAGTTTGTGTGTAAAGCTTCAGGCTTGGTTTTGGTGAGCTTCACTCAGAGAAATTCTGGCAGCTGCAAACTGTGGCAGATAAAAATAACATATTGCTTAATGCAAAAGAAATCTATATGATAAAAGTATAAAAATACAACAGTTCAGATGTTTGCTCTTTCATTTGCTTCACACCTTGTATATTCTTTTATCTTCTGAAAGACAAATACAAAGGAAGATGAAATATGTTAAGTCAGCAGTCTCACACTAAGTGTCATTACAGGAAAGGTGATATGGAAGATAGAGAAGAATGGTTACCCCATCTCCATGAGGGCACTCACAGTTGATTGCTGTTGGTCAACCACAGCATTCTTAAAAGCTGTAAAGAAAAGGGGATGTGAATGCTAATGTGGATTCATTTTCCTGACTCTAAGATACTGCTATAAAAGTTATTTTGTAATTGGTATCTTTTTCTGGTGTAAGATAAAAAGTGTTAAAAAAATGTAGGGTTTCAAATCGCTACAAGAATTCTTCTAATACAGGCTCAAACATAAACTTGTTCTCCTTTGAATACATTTTGTAAAGTGCTTTTATATTTAAAGAATTTATATCTTCAAATTTCATCTTTATTACTACTCTGTTGGGCTGTGATAATGAAAGTTATCAGTTCTCTGGCTTGCTATTGTAAAATTCATCACTTCCTAATTTCAGTGAGCTTAATTTAACATTCAACTTGAAAGTTTAGCTTTATCGTGTAGTGTCTCTATGAATCTATCTTCTATTATCCTGAGTAGTATTTTAGCCTAAAAACATAAAACACAAAACAAAATTTTTCCTGGGTGGTAGCAAAACTGATGAGGTAGACAAGGGGCATACCTGAAACAAATGAGGGTCTAGGAGCAGAAGTAAAAACTTGTACTGCTTTAATTTATATTTATTTCTGCTTGGTTTTCAATAAGCTTAGCTCAGCAGAGGAAACATTTGGTCTCAAAAAGGCTTGCTTCTCTGGCATTTCACATATGAAATAACAAAAAACCAGCCAAAAAACCCCACCTTGTGATTAACATTTGGATGCTTAAAATATTTATTAAAATGTGGCTGCAAAACACTCTAAAAAATAAATACATGTTTGAAGTTTTGTAAAGCTTTGCATTTTGTCCTGCTGTAACATTAATATCATCATTTTTGGTGAAAAAGGATTATAACAACTCTTTTCCCTGCTCTGAAAGAGAAGCAAAATAATTATTGGACTCACTGATGTCCCTATGCTTAGTCCAAAATACAATTAGCATTTAAAGTATGACACTGGACAATGAACATACTCAGTTTAGCTGGAGATGTGTACCAGTTTAGTATGGGATTCATATTTAAGGTGTTCAACATGTGAATGACAGTATTGAAATACTTAGTTGTGTGTGCACTTTAAATATTTTGGGATTTGCTTCAGAATGCAGCCCTCTCTTCTTTTCTCTTACACATAGCTGATAAAATTCTGGTTTTGACTTCTCAATAGACTGATCCATCTAAAGTTCAGAAAAAAAAAAAGTTTAACCTATAATAATCATGCTATTCTCCATATGAATAGTGATGGTCTGGCTAGCTTGGTGATGATTTTACATCATCTTGTTTTTATCCTTCCATGTGATTTGATTCAGTGCTGTGATTAGTGAGTAAGATTTCCAGTTTATCCTGAGAGTAAAATCTTAGATTAATTGAAGCAGATGGAGTATGTAAATGTTGGTCCAGAAGATCAAGACAAGAGCTTCCTTTGTATTTGAGGGAGGGATTATAATTGATTTGACATGCATATCCAAAAGAAGAAAGCAAATAAAAAAGATAATGACCTTCAGAATAACTTGCAAGGATCTCCTCTTAATTGTTTTATTGAACTTTTTCCTGTAGAGAATCCAGCGCAGATTGGGAGAGGCTATGTAGCCATCACAATCCTTGACATCAATGACAATGCCCCTGAGTTTGCCATGGAGTATGAGACAACTGTCTGTGAAAATGCTCAGCCTGGTCAGGTATGTCTTGATGGGTTTTTTGTTTATTTTTACCAAATAATCAGCCATTCCTTATGAAAGCCTTCCAGCTTTAAGAAAAATCCTCTTATAACAGTAAGAATGAGGCTCTGATAAACACTACACTCAAAGAGCAGGAAAGATCCAGGTATAAAAAATATTGGTTGAAAGTCATGTTAAAATCTCTGGCTTTCTTACTTGCATAACTGATACATTTTACTTAACTCACCTAATTTTGAATAATACTGAGAACGCGTGCTTTCTCCTAATTTTTGTGGGAAGTTGGAAGCAGTAACACAAAGGTCATTCAGAGATTAAATGTCCACCATTCTGAAAATGAGTACACACTCATTCTGAAAATGAGTACACAAATATCTTCCAAGTAGTCCTAGACTTAACTAAATCTATCACTAGTTCTTTGACCCTCATATTTGGCCTTTTCCTCTCTGCTTTGGAAGACCTCACAAAATGCATGTACTTTCTCAGTCTCTCCTCCCACTTCCAGAAAACTTGTAGATATTGCACCTGCAAAGATCCTGCATATTTCCAGGAAGACTTTGTGCTTTTATTCCTTCTCCCAGTGCTTTTATTCCTTCTCCCAATGTATTGTCCTTCCTGTGGTAGATGTTTATTGCACATTTCAAAATCACCTCATAACTTAAATTCTGACAAAAACCCACTATGATTATTACCTTGTGCTCATGAGAAACACAGACTATGCATGCTCTTATTGTTGTACCTTTCTGTTTTCCCTGTGCTCTGATCAGAACTAGATCGGAGAACTGGAGTTTCCAATTTTTGTGGTGTTTAACTAGTGGTGACAATTTCTTTAGAGGTAGATTTTGACAGAATTTTAGAAAATGAATTTAAGAACTATTAGTAATGAAATTTGAGAAAACAATAATAATATAATGTACCTTTCTGTTTTCCATTATATTAAAAAAAAAAGTACATTGAATTTGAAACATCATGGTTTCCTTGTGAAAGTTTTCAACATTGATTACAGCCACTGATAATTACACTAAGAGCCATCCAGAAGACATACTTCTTCCACTGCTATGTAGTTTATTACTCCAAGCTCTGGCAAATGACAGGACCTAACTTTCTCCCAGAGCCTGCAGATCATTGCTTTGGCCAATAAATATGGTACAGGTAAAGAGTTGAGTCACACATTAACAGTCTCTACATGCTAGGAGATTAGAAAACCAAAATCCAAGATGATTAGAACTTGAGGGAGGGTTGATATTTTGGTAGGTAACAGAGGGGTTATGTAATGTACATGTACATATGCTTCAATGAAACCCTGATGTATCTCAAAACAGGTGATCCAAAAAATTAGTGCAATTGATAAGGATGACCCACCAAATGGCCATCAGTTCTACTTCAGTTTAACAGCAGAGGCAGCAAATAACCACAATTTTACACTGCAGGACAACAAAGGTAAGAAAACTTTGATTTGGTAAATATTCATCAATAGCACCTTCCGTTTTCAATGCAGCATGCTTTCTATGACCTACATAAACTTCTGTTCTGGTAAAGACATAAACTACAATCAGCCTGCCAAATAATTTTATCTGTAGACTATTTGTCAAAGGAATTAAGCTGTTGCTTGAATCATTTAAAGCCTTGAGCCAAGCAGAGCAGCATCAAATCTTTAAATCTTTACTTTTTTTTTTCTATCAGTCACTCTTCACATTTTTGCATGTATTTATGGGTTTTTATCTAAATTATATTTTACCTTGGGGCAGTGACTGAAAAATGTCCAGCAATTCATGTCTTATTAATATAACTCAGGGCATAAAAAATGAGTGCACAATAGATGGAGATGTTTTGGGATTTGTGGAGGTTTTGTTTGGTTTTTAGAAAGAACACATCTTTTCATAACTAAGTATGTCCCCTCTTGAAGAATGCTTTTGATAATGAAAGCTGCCTATAATATTTGCACAGACTTCTTATGACTGTTTCCTCAAAGACTCACACTGACATCCCATTTCTGTTAGTTGAAATATCTGAGAACACACTCTAATTACTGCCCTCATTAGTTGCACTGCACAGTACAGCAGCTGGGCACGTGTCAGGCTGTTTAGCTATTAGCTGTAGCAAACAGAACTAAATAGACAGGGTATTGCTCTTGCACTGCTCTTTTATGGATCAGTACTTAGCCAGAGCTACAAAGTCATCCTATTAGTAAAACAAGAAAAACAAACATATGGACACTGAAGGACACTGTTTGTACAGGCAGACTTTGAATAATATTCACTAAGTATAATGTGTGGCCCAATAAAATTCTTTCATGCAGATCTTCCTTGCCTTACCTTACATGTAGTTAATGAAATGCTTAATTTTCTTCATATGAACAGCTTGCAGTTTAAAACTGAAGATTCTAACAGTAACACAATCAAAATAATAAAAGTGCATTAGAATAGGACTGTTCAGAAATCTGACATAATGAAAACTGTAAAGTAGTTAATGAAGAGACCCTCTTCCCTAAGAACTTATAACTTCATAAGAGTAATACCAGACTTTTGTAATGCCTGTAAAATCAGTGGAGGTACAAGACACAGCAGTACCTGCCTCATTCAACATTGGTTAATTTTATGCATCTCTCATGTGATGTTATATCAAGAGATGTTTGCGTATTTTGCCAGATAGATCATAATAGATGACACAATAAGATAACTTTGCTGACTACCAACATGTCTGTCTATAGATAGAGAGGTAAGTAGATAGATAGATAGATAGATAGATAGATAGATAGATAGATAGATTGATGATAGATAGATAGATAGATCAACTGAATGAACATTTCTATACATGCTGGGAGATGTAACTCCCTACCTCTCAGGAGCTCTCAATCTGTACTGTACACTGAGTTTTGAGATATCTTCTTGAACACATGGGCTTTTTAATCACACAACTCAGACCACTGTCAATCTATACATTTTAAATTGATTATAATAGCTATCTTGAATCTCAGAAGAGTCTGATAACACCAGCATTTCTTTGTTGCATGCCCAATTACCTTGTTTGTGCATGGATGGGAATTTTTTTGCATTCAAAAAATATTTCATTAATCTTCAGAACCTATTCTCCCATCAAAATGGTCATTGCTTCCAATTATATTATATCTGTAGCTGTAAATAGTTAAAATAGATGTTTCTAAATACATGGAAACATGTATTTAGATACCTAATCTGATAACTGAAGGGCATTTTTTTTTCTTTTTACATTTATCTCATCTTCACCTATCTATCCAGATTGTGAAAATGCGAGCTTAGATTAAAAAAAATGGACTCTTCTTTTTTGAAATATATTTTGTTGAAAATATATTGTTGTTGTTGTTTAGTTGTGTGTGATTTCTCAGTTGATCTTACCTCTGCAGCTTCAAAGGGAAAGGTAAAGGTAAACTTGTTGGAATAATTTTATTGTTTTTATAAAGTCTTTAAGTAGAAGGCTATAGTATTTATAAGCTTGTGTTTCAGAAAAGTCACATATTTTATAATTTGTCTTTTTATTCCTTTATCTAGATAATACTGCGACAGTATTAACCAAAAGAAATGGGTTTCGAAGACAGGAACAGTCTGTTTTCTACTTGCCAATATTCATAGTGGACAGTGGATCACCTTCACTTAGTAGCACTAATACTCTCACCATCAGGGTCTGTGATTGTGATGCAGATGGTATTGCTCAGACATGCAATGCAGAAGCATATATCTTGCCTGCAGGACTTAGCACTGGAGCCCTGATAGCAATATTGGCCTGTGTCTTGACACTGCTAGGTATGTCTTCTTTCTCTTACCCTTCTTTTCCATTCAGTGCATCATGGCAAAAGATACATGCATATAAGCTTCAACATTCCCCTCCACCCTGATTTCTGTGAACAGGCACAGATAGTATTCAAGAAAGAACAGTGTTTTGTATCATTAGCACAAAAAACCCCTTTAGATTGGGATTATCAATTTAGATTATTTGTTTCTATATCAAATTGCCTCCGGACAGATATAAGAAATTACAGTAAAAGAAAAAAAAGTTTGACATGCATCAAATGCAATATTTAAGAAATAGACACTGAAGTTTATGGAAGCATCTGGTTTAGCATACTCACCATTAACTGGTATCAGTGTGTCCCTTTTCCACAGGCATAATTGCTTTTAAACATTTACTGATTTGCAGAGAACAAAAGATATTCAGAAAATAAAACAGATGCAATTTACTCATGAGAATCATAATTAATTGGCATCATTTGCAGAGTGATCTTTTGTTACTTCTGCAAATGGTAGCACAGCTGGATTTTATGTTGAGCAGTGAAACTGCAAATAGATAAAAGGCAGTGGAAAAGAGGGGAATAGTGTCAACATCCTAGTTTGCCTAGCATTTCTCATGTAATACCTAGTCATTAAGCAGTAAATGGGAAAATAAGGGTCAAATCAAGAAATAAAGATGAAGAATAAGGTGAGCAAAGGTGAAGTTTTGGGTTCTGTCTGAAAATTCTTATGTTAACAAGGTACCCGGTTCAGCACAAAAGAATTTTCATCAGTGTTGCTATCAATTAAGAGATTTTTCTATTCCCTGTCTGTACATACCAGTCTAAGGAAAGGGAGAAGACCACAGTCTTCTTATGTTGGTATAATCACAGTGATGTTTTATTTGCCACTGTTATCCAAGTAATTTGCCTAGGTCAAATCAAGAGACTTGTGTCCAAACTTCTGTCCATGGCAGTATTTCTACCATGTACAGATATGTCTTCTTTCATACTCTGATTCATGTCACTGGAAACCATTAGAAGGAAATGTTCCTTCTGCTAAAATGTTTCTAAAGGACTCCAAAATGAAAAACCTGTTGCATACCTTTTTTAGAGAGTAATAAAAATCCCTACCTCTGCACAACTTACTCAGTAGCTATATATATATATATATATATATATATATAGCTATATAGGAGGTGGCATTTCTAAAGTTTTCCATCTACGTGACATAAAAAATCTAACACCATAAGACTTTATTCTCACTCAACACATGGTTAGGCCTAGGTTTAAGAAATGGAAGGGAATTATTGCCAAAATGCCAGAAGTTTTAATGAACATTTTTAAATACCATTTTTCTAGTAGCATTTCTAGCCAATTTATGTACACAAATGAACTTTATTTGGACATGAAGCTAAATGTTAGAGTTCAAAAAGATATAAAAATATTCTCTTATATCAACTGGCATTAGTATCAGTGAAAAAACACCCGCTTTAAACTTCAAGTTCGATATACTTGGGAATAAAAGTCCTGTAACCATAGCAATTAATTTGATCCAAAAAATAAATCTCACCATTTTTGTTATACATGAACAGCTAGTTTCTGAAGATTACACAGGAAACTGCTTTAGGTACCATGCAGCTTGGTCTGATCATACACTTTTCTTAAATAGAAGCAGTAGGATTTCGAGAAGACCATTGAGTGGAGACAAAGCATGTTGGCACCAAATAACTTGCTTATTCTACTCGGTACACCAGGGGTCAAATACAACAAATAAACCAACAAATGAGCTTTTTTTCCAATTATTCTGAACAAGGGTTTGGTAGAAAAAGCTTGCATATTACCACCACATCACTGATTTTATTTGTCAAAGACTTTGGTTTTCCAACGTCATCTGTCTGAAGGCATCAACATTGTTTATCCAAAAAGACATTTGTATGTGCCACCATCACTTCCAATCTAAACTGTTCCTTTTGAGTACAGTTCAAAGCTGCAGGAACAGGTTAGGCTGTGTTTGTGTGATAACCCTGGCATTGAGAACTGCATTTGGGTACTGTATCCCGTTTTAGCTGCATGCCAGTGTCCATAAAGAAGAGGTACCTAAGCATCCCTGATGCCCAATGAAACCCAGCTGCTCGTCTGGTCCCAGAGACTTTCTTCTTCTCTCATTTGCTCCTAGAATATTTTTTCTGGGACCAGCTGCATGGTGGTATTGCTAGGAATTTACTTTTGCCCTTTGAATTAATTCCTGAGAAAAATGCTGATGATCTACTAGTATAGCATAAAAAACAGGCTTCAGCTGCTGGCAAATGGTTCCAGGACTGGAACAAGGGATGCACATTTTGTGTAAGATTTTATCAGTGAAAAGAGGATACAGTCTACTGGATCAATATCTTTTCCTAACCCAAGATTAACACACATTACAAATCCAGTCACATTAATCAATGTCATCCTAATGTGGGTGCCAGTTGTAAAGCAGAGAAAGCATGAAATTTGCATAGATGGAATGAATACATGCATTCTGGCACCAGGGTCCTAAATTCTCAACCAGGTCTTACTTTCTTATAGTATGATATACTTTTTGATCTTGCCCCATATCTCCCTATGGCTGATACATAACCATTTGTCTTTACCAGGACCTGGACTGTCTCAGTGGGATTTCTTAGTGTTACTACTTTTACTTAAGCAAGTAACCCATTTTAGATAAGCCCAATGTTTTCACTGACTCTAAGAAGGAAGAAAGAACGTTATTAAATTACACTCTTTTTACAATAATTGCATATAACACGGTATAGACTATTTTTTCAAACTAAAATATTTTTTAAAAGCTAAAAACATTTAAAAACAAAGTCTTTATCTTCATACTGACTGATGGAGTTTAAATTTTAAATTTTATTTCACAAGAAAATTCCAGCATTTTTTTAATTACTATAAACAGCTTTCCAATTATGCAGTAAGGCTAAGTTTTGCAGAAAGAAAAAAAAAATCATAAAAAGCATACAAAAAGGTAGTTTGATTCATTTTGGAATACACATAATTTTGAGGCAAGCAAGTAGAATTATTTTTAACTTTTTCTGAAAATTATACGGTAATTTAATTCAAGGCAATTTGTTTTTCAGTTAGCATCTTGCAGAAACAACTGCTTTTGTAACAACTGTTTAGCATAAAATGTTTAAATAAAATCACACAAACAGAATATTCACCTTTAGATAACCTAATTACATTTGAGAAGTTAAGTATTTTCTTTGTATGGAAAGCTATATTGTCACAATACTTTTTCATAATTATTGTCTTTTATACTTCTGAATGTAATCTATTAGTGTCACCTATTTTCTTAAGAAGACTGAAGAAAGCTTCCTATTGGTGTGGCACTAGAGTTTACAAGGATAATACATTAATAAAATTTGAAAATACAGCTTTGAATCATTTTTTTACGGTTGAAAGACATCAAATTTGTTATCATTATCAAAATACCCAAATTCAATCAGAACACATAACTGTGATTCGTAAACAAGAAGCAGTTCTAGTGATAAGAATCCTATTCTCTTAATAGGTACAACATATACAGAATGTGACTATGTAATATGTGTAGGGTTTGACCTTGCAGTTTTAAAAGTGATAAATGTGTAACTAGGGGAAAACATTCAACTAGGGGTACCCAAAGCAACACTTCCAGAAAGTGGCTTAATATGAAATGCAGCAGCTGTTTTCTGAAAGTTAGGGAGTTGATTAGGGTCACTAAGTATGGGCATTTAAAGGTCACAGTCACTTTGCAAATATCAGTCCAAACTGATTAAACAACAGGTATAGGCGAAGTTTGTTAAGTGGGAATTAAATTCCAGTTTCCTGAGTCCTGGCCTCTGTAATCCCCAAACCTTATCTGACTGTACTGGCAACTGCAAGGTATAACTAAATAGGTTATTAGTGTGCTGCTTAGATGGCTGGGGATCTCCAATCATCAGCTTTATGAATCATGACACACCTAAGGCATAAACCAGTGTGCAGATCTGCTCGCAGCTGATGTGGCTTATTGCTATAGTAAATTCCTGGCTTAGGGGTGTAGTGTATACAAATCATGGTAATGCTTGTGATTTAGCTCTGTGCCTTTCTGTATAGCTCTGCATGTAGTCTTCTCCCTCAGGGCCTCTCTGACTTTTATGGCTTCCTTACAATTATGCTGCAGTTGCCTTGAGTACAAAAGGAAAAATTAATACTAAACCAGAGAAATATGTTTGGGTGAACTAAACCTGACTTATTACCAGGTCATACCAAAATGGAAATTTCATGGTAATTCCAGAAAGCACACTGAAAAGCACACTGAAAAGAAAAAATCCACTCTTGCATTTGAAGGTGTTTTTTTTTAAAGACTGGTTTGGGTGTACTGAAACTACAAACATTTAATGTATATTAGACACAAGGATAAAACTGTGTATTACCACAGCTATTATAAAGACAAACAATTTTTTTTTGCTTGGCTACTGCACCTATTAAAGGAAATCAATATTTTTAAAAATTTAGGTAAATCAGAAGAATTAAAAGGTTAGTTTAAATCAGTCTTTGTTAATTCTGGTTATTAGGACTTTATAATTAGCGGCTTAAAATTTGTTTATTTGTTACATCACATACAAAATCTGTACTGTTATTTTATCTCCTTAGTATGAGCTGGATGTATCTGTATGGAGCTAATCAAGTGCCCTCATTTGTGCCCGAAGGTTTTCCACTGTATTATTTCTTTTCTAACAATCATGAAATTAGGTTTTTAGAAGTTCAGACAGTCCCTAATTACTGACTTAATGTCTGTTTTTGTCATAAATGTAGGAAATAAAAGCCCACCATTACTTAATGAGAAATGAAAAAAAGTTCGAAACCATTTGGATTTTATTTAAATAGCAGTGAAAATTGTTTAGGGCTTGTATTCACTTCTGCAGCTCCTGCAATGCAGCTAAAGCTTTGTTCATTTAGAGGTTAAACTTTATTGTTCATGGCTGCTGGAAAGGTTAGAAATTAATAATCTTATAAAGTTATCTAAATGCTAAAATATTTAACCTTTAGAAAGACTCCATATTTTTCTTGGCTTCAAGCAAGTGTGAGAGATAGAAGGAACACTATATAAAACATTCACTGTATCTTGATTTTTATTGTACCTTTAGGCAGACCTTCCTACTAAGTTTCTTATTTTACACTTATTAGCATGTCTTTAACTTTCAACATGAAGTATTTTAAGAGGGACAGTAGAGTAAAAATGCATTTATTGAGTAAAGTAAATTATTAGCTGCTTACTTATATGACAATAAAATGTGGCAGTAAATGTTAAAAACAGTAATTAAGGAGTTATGTCAATAGAAATCTTGTTTGAAATATCTATTTGTGCTGTCAGCAAGGTAATTTCACTTTAAAATATCTTTTACAATAAGGGAAAACATTAAGAGTGGAGTGCAATTGTATCTAATGACAATTTTATGTTCTCTGCCGTATAATTTACAGCTTATTATACAAATATCAGGATGTTTTGAAATTTCACAAATGTCACTTTAAAGGTCAACATTTCATATTATTAAACTGCTTATGTAAATATTGTTTGAAGGAAAATCCCCCAAACTAGTGGCTTCTGAATTCAATACATAAAGGATGAATCAGGTAGATGCCAGGGGCAAAAAATGTGAAGGGGTGATGTTGATTATGTAGTAATATAGTCATGAGATGTCTATTAGTAGATGGATTATTGGATATGCGTTTGGTAGCTACTGAGAAAAGAGGAAAGAATTGTTGCCTAATATATTTGTCAAAAATTTTAGGGGAAAAAATATATAGTTGCAGCTTTATTTTTAGACATGTGTGGCTCCAACAGGAAATAAAAATAGTGCAGAAAGGCATCTCTGCCTTTAGCCAATTCAATTAGTACCATAACATCTGTAGACACATACAGCTTTCTTGCACGTACAATTTACTGGTTTATTCTAGCCAAGTGATCCTAATATTGAGTAATTCCTCACAATGACTTAATTGATACTGATTTTAAGATTGCTTCATGAAAAGGCTTTCAAGAATATTAGTCCCACATCATGCAATTTGTGGAGGCCACTTTTGAGACTACCTAGTGAACCTCAAGCTAATTTTATCTCTATCACCTTTTAGCTTTTGCTTTTCCATATGTTTCTACAGCATTTAATTGGCATTGTAAGTAAAGATTGAAAATGTTATGGATGCATATAACAACATAATCTTAACATTAAAAATAATCATAAAATCAGAAGAGATTAATTAAATGTGGAATGACACTTTTCAACGTACTGTTATTTTTTCAATCATAGTGATGCCTGTGATTTCCTACGAGTGTCATTAACTCAGCAAATGTTATCCAGATGCTACAGTATAGTATTAATTATTTTCTAGGAGGATGATTCACACTCCATCATGTCCCACAGATGGATGCAATATTCACAGTATTTGTTCCATATTTTGTGTGTCACCAGTGATGTTTCTCTACCAAAACTCTATTAGAACAAGAGGAGACTTGAGCTAGTTTCTTTCAGTGCTTTTGGCTGCCACTGCAGTTTAGTATTAGCTTTCAAGCTGAAGGAAACTTTAAGGGTTAAAATTGAATAACCAATTGCATTTGTAGTTCTGGTTCATCCAGTAAACTGTAGCCATAGCAGTTGTCATTAGATGTAAGGCATAAATCTCAAGTGCAGCACTTTGCACTTTTCAGGAAAGTGAGATCTTATATAGAAGTGGTTTTATTCCATGAACTAAGACAGTCTTATTTTATATATTGTTTAAAAATTTGATGTTCTCCAACATAAAATTTTTAAAGTTTATTTTTATTTGGCACATATTGATCATACACTTTAATGCCGTCACTTTCCAAACTATGTTTTTTAAATTCTATTCCGTCAACTTATGAATGTGCTTTTATCACTTGGTCATTTAAGAGTTCAGGAAAAGATTTTTTGTTTTTTTAAAAATTATTATAATTTCTTGGCTGTGAGATTTTCATAGTCAGACTGAACTAAAATTTATGCTTAGCAGACAATATAGGATATTAGAATTAGAAATGAGACGGTAATCCTGAATGATTTGGAAAATAGATTCTTAGGGTCTAAAAAGCTTATAGTTTAAAAGCTGTTTCATAATCTGCTAGGTTTCACATCTAACTGCACAAATTTCTTGCATCTAACTGTATAAATTCCTTGGGTTTTTGTCATATAAATTAATGGGTGCTTCCAACATTAGGAAAAATATGAGAAAACTTCGGCGCTGCTAAAACTCTAGCTTTTCTTTGTTCCAGTTCTCGTCTTGCTGATTGTCACCATGAGGCGACGGAAAAAAGAGCCCCTCATTTTTGATGAAGAGAGAGATATCAGAGAAAACATTGTCAGGTATGATGATGAGGGTGGTGGAGAAGAAGACACAGAGGCTTTTGACATGGCTGCCTTGAGGAACCTCAACATCATGCGAGACACCAAGACCAGAAGGGACGTGACACCTGAGATTCAGTTCTTGAGCAGACCGACTTTTAAAAGTATCCCAGATAATGTCATTTTTAGGGAATTTATCTGGGAAAGACTAAAAGAAGCTGACGTGGACCCCTGCGCGCCGCCCTACGACTCCCTGCAGACGTACGCATTTGAGGGGAACGGCTCGGTGGCGGAGTCGCTCAGTTCTTTAGATTCCATCAGCTCAAACTCTGACCAGAACTACGATTACCTCAGTGACTGGGGCCCTCGTTTTAAAAGGCTTGCAGATATGTATGGGACCGGGCCAGAATGCTTATACTCCTAGCCTTGGAACCTTTCTCTGAAAATGCACTGAAGAATATTAAAACAGAAAACTCAACCTAACAGACTGAGGAAAGTTGTAAATATTTTCCCATTTTTTAAATTTTAGGTTGTTTTTTGTTTTTTTTTTTTTTTTGTTTTTGCCTTGGTGGAACATATCTTCATTAGACTTGTACTAGGGACTGCACTGACCACACAGAATATGAGCATTTGGTGGCATTTTTAATAAATGAAATGCTCAGACACCTTCAAATAGATAGCAACCCTCATATACCTGCAGAGGCAACTCATTTTCAAGAGTATGTTACACAGTCACCTCAGTGAGCTGGCATCTGTAGATGCCTTCACAGTATTGCTATATTGAGAATACAGAGTCCCTGTTTTAATAAATAAATTTTCAAATATATAACTCAATACAATATTACAGTACATTGTAGTTACACAGGCAAGGTTTTCTTAGCAAATTTTCTTTACTCTGTGCATACAGCTTACTAGAACAAAAGCAGAAGGACTGATGAAAACAAACAAAAGCCCAGAAAATATTTTTTGTGTTTCTTCTGAGCTATTTAATCAGAAATTTCTGTAATTTTCTGGGTAGTTTTCAAGAAATTATTGTTTGTACTAAGAAATTCCACAGTGTGTCATCAACTTACAAAGTAGCTTAAAATTCACATAAAACTATAAATATGGAGGTGTAGTCCTATGGATGGGAAGTTTTGTGATGCCCATGTAGGTATAGAAAAGGTGTTGCTGTCTATTTGCTATTTTTTATTCTCTCTTCTGATTTGTACAGGAGAACTTATCCTTTTTTATCATTGTTTGACATAAAGTGTTATATTTATTTTGGAACTCCAATCTCCACTAAATTCAGGTCCATTTTACTGCCTCATGGTTTTAGACTTGTCAGAACATGCTGATTTTTCTCCAGTCTCAGATAAATGTAGGAAATGAAGCATGGAAGTGGAAAAATTACAGTAAACAAGGCCACCCACCATTCATCCCACAGAAAGGAGAGCAGCTCCAAGGATGTGCAGTTGTTCTTCTGAGCCATTACAAAGTCTGAGACATTTAAAGAAGATATTTGTACATTGAATTTTTTGAAAGAAGACTGCAGAGGTAGTTGGGATTGTCTTAATGCAAGATTTAATTTTCAAGGTTAAACATGCTATAAGCTTCAAAGACTGTAAACACCTCACTCTTCTTCTTCCCTTCTCTTTTGCTGCTGATGAATCACAGTAAAAGATTTTTCTATTTCTTTCTTACGTTAAACAATGTAATACTATTAACTTCAGAGGTCATCTTTAGATCCTGCTGCACATAAGTATTATTTCCCCAAGGTGTTAACTCACTACACTTAATTTCTATGCTGGTTCAGGAGTGCCAAAACAGAAGGACAGCTATTATTGGTTAATATACTGTATGATTTTGAAGTAGGATTTCTTAGAATAAGACAACTTTTTTATGATTCCGACAGTATTTATACTTCATCTTTCATGATTTATTACTAGATAATAAGACATATATTCAAGTTAAATAGTGGGTTTAGGTATTATTTCAATTTATTTTTTTTGTTTTAGATAAAATGTAGATGAGTTCCTGAATTAGAATCTGTTCCTGCAAATTTTTTGCTTGTACCGAACTGGAAATGACTTGACCTGCCTGCAATTACTGAGGGGTACACTGAATTGTTGAATTGTTTACAGAACTGTGTTTATGAACAGAAGGTGCTCCACAGAGGATGATGCTCACTCTAAAAGTACTTCTTTCTGAGAGAAGGATCCTTGTACTGAAATCCTAACGTATGAGTGATGTGAGGCTGGGGGATGGGAAATTATCATTAAGGCTCTTTAATTTTTGCAGCCCAGCATTTTCAATTAATTATGTGAAAGTGGCCTTCAGCTCCAAAAGAAAAGAAAAATAATTTAATCATCTACAACATACTTAATTTGAGTTACATGTTAATAGACAATCATTGTTTCATAATTCAGTAGATTTGCTTCTAGTTGTATGAAATATATATATATAGGCATATATATATATATATGACAGATTTTGTAATGGAACTGAAAGATATCGTCCATGACTTTTAGTCATACATGTAAGATTTTCAATAAAAGTATTAAAAAATAGGGAAAAAAAGAACCATGTGTACACAGTTTAATGAGAGCAAGATATGCTGCAGAATATAAGCAGGTATTAAATCAGAGAGGTTCTGAAAGAACAGTTTTCATTAATCTCCTTGTTCTTTGTGGGAAGATACTTCATGCATCTAGATTAAGATGTCAAAAATTCTGATTTTAGCACATAACATTCACAGGAGATTTAAATGTGGTTTAGAGTAAACAGCCCAATTTCCTTGGTTTTCTACCTTCTGTATCTGTAAAAAACCCAAAAACTTCCACTATTAGGAAACTATTTTAGGGTGGGGTTTCTTTTACATGCTTTCTACAGAAAAAAATATGCTTTATTCTGATACCATAAAAGCTCTGCACATACATGTTTTCTGTTGCACAGTTCTAATTTAATTAAGTTTGCTGTTGCATTCTACATGCTTCCCTGCTGATTGTATTGTTGCAGTTAGAAAGGAAGGTGGAAATCCCCTATATTTGGTGACAGATATTACTATAGCATACACATAAGGGTGTCTATAATATGCATGCTATATAATGCTCACCAAAGCTTACCACAACTACAGGTTTTTACAGTTTGTAATCTGATTCAAATTATTTTGTTGAGTCTTACTTATGGTGCATAGCTGGATGGCATAAAGTATATTCTACTGAAAAAATACCATAAAATGTAAAAAACATTTTCTCTGTCTGGGAAAGGTGATGAAGTTATTTGGGCAAATTAATTAGAACAGGCCTTTAAAAATACTTCCAATCATATTTATTTATTTAACTTTCTGAAGAGCTTCAGTATCTAACTAGAAGCCACAAATCCTAGATAAAAAATAGGTCAAACATTGCAGTCTCTCTCATCTTTCAGTGGAATAACATGTCTTTCCTTCTGCCATATGCCAATGGAATAAGCTTATTTTAGATTGAGATTTCCAAGAATCTTGAAAAGTGCACAGTTTTAAGAGTGCTACTAAAATACTCCTGCATAAAATTAACCTGTTTGAAGAAGACTTAAGGGGAAGACTTCTTACTCTGTTTTGACCCGTGTGAAATCTACTGAATTCAACAGAGTCAAACAATGGACATTCTGACTAACATTGCCTATTCAAAAGAATAAACTTAGCATACTTCCTCTAGGTTATATTCCCACTAAGACATAGCACGGGCCTTCCTAAGCCTCCTAGTTCTGATGGCTGCTTAATATAATCACTGCAGGACTCATGAACTTTGATGTTACCAACTGAAATTTATCCTACTCTCAAAGAATTAAGGGAGAAAAAAAACCCCAAAAAACCAAAACAAGTTCCTTTTTACTCTTTTATTTGTTGTTTTGAAAGGGAGAGGAAGGATTCATCACAATGTCCTTTTTCAGTTAAGGTCTTTTCTAAATTTTTTTTTTTCTCTTTACACTTCAGGTATTAGCAATAATTAATAAAAAAAATTCCTAACATTTTTTTATTTTTTTTATTTTGGATGAAAGCATGTTATGAAATATAAAATTGCAGCATCTTATTTTTATGGACAAATACTCTTGTATGATATAAAGAAAAGTCATAGTTTGTCATTCTGAAAAGGAAATAAATATAAATAAAGCGTACAATTATATTGGCTTTTAAGATCCTTAAAGAGTTGAAAAGTGAACACAATTACCTATATCAAATCTAGTATTAAATTCTTGGTTGCAGTCCATCATGTGACTGATTTTAATTTTTTAATACAGTTTTTTTTTGTCTGCTTTAGAATTTATAGAGTAATACTGCTTTGGGGCATCATTGTCTTCACTTCATTAGTGGTAGAGGGGGTCAAGTATATTTTTACTGGTCTGTGACTCTAAAAATGAATTGCTAAAGATAGAAATGTCACTTTATTTGACAGAAATGGGAAAGTCTACGAGAGCTCTAAAAATTGCTTTTTTAACTATGCCATCCTTAAGTCTAACAGATCTACATCTAAATTTTTCAGATGCATCCTAAGATGTATTTTCACCCCAGAATGATTCCTCCCACAAAAAAAATTATTCTTCAGTTCATTTTTAATGCAGCTAAAATGCATTTTATTGTTCACTGATTTTTTAAAAATAGGTTTCTTCCTTAATTTTTGTTCTTTGCACTAGGGGAATCTCAGTACACAATATCATCTATTTTCCACATGAAGGGAATGAAAAAAAAAATCTACATAACATAGGCTCTACTTTGTTACTATAATTTACCTTTTCTCAGAAAAGAAAGAAAAAATATTTCCCAATGGTACATAAAATCCATGAAACCTTAGACCATACAATTGCCTACAAAGATATATCAGTTGAAGAAACTTGACTTTCCTCATCATTATATGACACGAGATTGTAATGGAATCTTTATGTGAAGCCTTATACATCTGATCAAACACAATGAAAGAAGAAATCAGCATAAGAATTTTCTGGAAATCAGAAGAAGATCTCATTCGAAGCCACAGTGGTGTGTTGCAAACACTCCTCATTTATGAACACATATTTTCTAAAATTATGTGTATGTTTAAACATTCCACTCCCAAACCATTTATTTTAAAATACTTTTTTAATCAGAGAGTATCTGGACAAAAGTAATCTTATTCTCAAAAACTTTGTTTATGCCCATCAATGACTGAGAAAGAAAAATATAATTTTAGATTCAGGCAAAACTTTTAATATTGACCTCACAATGAAAGCAAATTAGTGTCATATTTTGACCCAAAGTAGTTTAAATGGTGCTAGAATAGTTGCAAGTGCAGTGATTTCTGTGCATTTTTTAAAAAGATGGTATCAGATTGAAATTCCTATTCCTAGAAATAATGTGAGGTTTAAATGGAGTTTAATGTTGGATGATTAACTAAGTCATAAACCTGTTGTGATGGATGCTGAACCACTACTAGGGGAAAAATCTAGGATTTTACTTTCTTCTTCTCTTCACCAGTATCTCAGTCAAAGTCAGAATTTCAGTTTCCACGAAAGCAAAATCATGTCAAATCTAAGTTGAACACAGCAGGTAATTAGATGTTGTCTCTTCCTCATAAAGGCTAAAAGACATCTACCTTCTATTTAAATACTCTTTTCTGATTATGTCTCGACTGCCTAGGTCATTCTACTTGAGACCTGTGAAGTTGTTGTGGTTTGGGGGTTTTGGGGGGTGAGGTTTGTTTGTTTATGTTTTGTTAATGTTAAAATTGGTATTCTTGCTGAAATGCTTACGTTTGAATGAGCTGACCTTTTTCATCAAATATTTTGGGTTTGTTTGTCTTTGGTCAAAACCATACTGGCCATGTATATCCTGACTTTTCTTCTATTTTGACTCCAAACCCACCTTCTTCTGTACTGTTAATAGCAAAAAAAAAGTCCTGAGGTGTTCCCTCTCTTTGATGTGAAGAAGCTATGAAGAAAAATATTAACAGAGGATCAACAGACTGCAGTGAAACTAATCTGTAATTTTCTTGAAACATAAACTCACAAATTCCATAGTTAAGCTGCCATTAGCACCATTCAAATAATGACATGGATCTAATCTTAAAACCTTAAAATATTCTGGCACTACTATCAGCAATTTTTACACATTTAATGAAATCATATTTTAGAATTGTCAGGGTTTGTTACCTGTAAATCAGTTTCATCATAGTTATTTATATCATGGTCTTGATGCACAGAAAAAGAAGGAAAAATTGCAAAGTAAAACAGCCCAAAATACCCCTATGTGCACTGACATTCAATGCAGTGTTTGAATTACTGCTGTGCCTTTGTATTCCTCATACACTCACAGCTTTTCCTCTCTTTGAGACTAACTACTAATAAATTAAGAGAGTGTGATATCGAGCCAGATATTCAAGCCACATTAGACCATTTGAGTTTGACAAGAATATTCAGTCTGAATTTTAATGTTCTTCTATTTCCTTAATGATCAGAACATCCTTTATTATTGTCATCAGGCTGTTGAAATTTTATGGAGAAAGAAGTGTTTACTGATTCACCTACGAAATGCTAGGCAAAATCTGGATCATGTTGAAGTACTTGGCAGATCTCCCTATGGCTTTCAAGAGGTGTCAAGATTTGTCCATTGTTAGGGGAGGCAGATAAATGATCACTTACATCATCAGGATAAAAGATTGTTGCTTTGAGTTGGATACCTTTTCTTTTTACACAATCTCTTCTACTAACCTTCCCATTTTGGAAGGCACAATGTCAGAATGGTAATGCAATTAATTAATAGGATGTTTTTAAGGGCATAAGCTACTTACTTACTATCAGCATAGTACAAATAACCTTGCTGTACTGAATAGTACCCTTACTCATAAAGGTAATTTCTCTGCACATGCTAAACACAGACAGTGTTAGGAAAGGTTTACATTTGATGAGGTACCAATAGTAAAATATTGCCTGGAGAACAGAACCAAACCAAAGCAAAACACAAGCAACAGTTTCTCATTAAAATAAATAACACACAGAATTTTCAGGCTATCAAAATTAAGTTATCATATTTTCCTCAGACTGTGGGACCATCTGTAGCCTTACTGACTTCAGTGACTGCAGGTACAATCGAAATTAACCCTAATCTTGTTTGGATATATTTTGTTTTGCTGATACTTCAGATTTTGCTAAATCATAGAAAAGGGCTGTAGCAAAAAAAAAGTGACAGAGAGGTTAAAAGTATCAAGCTTTTTTTGGTGTTTGTAATGTTTCATAGATGATCTAATTTCATAGATGATCTAATGATGTGAAAAATAATGTTTTACCAGTTGCTACTGGAATACAATTTCCTTTCAGGTAATAATATTTCCATCCTATGGAACACTGTTTTCCAATAGTCTGCAATGCTTGACCTGGCCTCATCTTCTTATTCAAATATTTTAAAAAAGAGTTATTAAGGGGAGAGATTAAACACATAAGTGACAAGCTTAATAAAAAATTTTCAATTGGTCAAGACATTAAGTTTTCCTGTTTTAGGTGTGAGTAACACATGAATAAAGCTCTCACAGGACATACAACATGTTGATGCAGCTATTGATTCTGTCAGGATATTTGTTCATGTTTCTTCCCATTCCATTTTTAGTAGTTTGTGACTTGATTTATCTTTCAGTGAAAGTTAGTATGTGATAACAAAATAAAACATCATGAAAAAATTATATTTAATAGCAGCTGATCATGAAAAATAGGTTAATATATTATGTATGACTTTTTTTTTTTCTGTAGCTTAGCAGAGTCCCAATATACTTTATTGGGACTGAGAGATTGATGTCGACCAACTTGCCTCATGTTCAAAGCACCCCCACAAAGGAATTTTAATTCAGATAGCTACTATAAAATGTGGAGTTATTAAATATTCAGAAGCCAGTGTTCCTTGGAAATAAACAGAGGTAACCAACAATCCATACTCCTTGTCTTTCTGGGAACAGGTAGATATATGGAGAGAAGTCAGAAAGGATAAACTCTTCAAATTTAACACCTGTAGTGAATACGGATGAAAATCCAATTGACTACAACTAAAAGCAAGATAGAAACTCAGGAGGCATCTGTCAATGGAAATCATTCTAATCAGTCTAATTTAGCCAGTTAGGGTCATCTGTATTAAGAGTTGTCTTACTTTAGTTTGGGCTTTGTGTACTACAAAAACCACAACATCAGAAACTGAAAAGATTTATGTTGTCTTCTGGTCTATTTTGCATTCATGAAGAGGTAAAGCAAATACAGTCCAAAGCTGTGGCTGACTGGCAGTCTGCAAGTTCAGCCTCACCTACAAGACAGATAAGACTGATAGTATGGGAAGGCCATGCTGAATGAAAGGGAAGATTTCCTCAAATCCTTTGTGCTTGATTTATGTGTCAGGACCAGACCTCAGGAGAGCCAAGATCCTTATGCTCAACAGTTTATCAGTATCCCATTAGGGGGGCTCCACTGAGCAGTTCACTGGAATGGCCAGCAGTTCAACTAACTCTTTCAAGGACACACACCAACAGCATAAGAGAGACCCCCTCCCAGGTCCCTGCAATCCAGAGTGTTACCCATGGCCAGTGACTGCCAGCACCCTTGAAGGACTCACATGGATAATTTACAGACCAATATAATTAGTATAATAGAAAATTCTGATAGGTTAAGGTCCAAAGGTTGCTGGTGATAGTATTTGACTGCAAAAGCTTATTCAAAGCAATATATGGATAAGCTCTAATTCCTAAAAATGTTAGCTAGAGATAATTATTCAGTGTGCACAGAGTATGATTCTTACCCAATATACATCCTCATGGGGGAGAAGACATGTTTGGCTTCTCAGTTGATCCTGGCAGTTATGGAATCTTCCCTAACTTCTCCCAGTTACTAACTTACTTTTACAATATTTCTTGGTGTCTAGGTGAAGCTTTAGTGACTCTAGGCGTGCATCATGCTCAGAGAGAGGTGCTCATATCCCAAAGACAGGTAGCTTTGGGATGGAGGTGAAGATCAGTATTACATCTGAGGTAACCTTGGGATGGAGACAGATGTCAGTATTATATATGAAAAGAGTGATTTCACCCTAGTTTCTGGTTCAACAGTATGACATCTCTTTTCATCTCCCTTGGTAGGGAGCTAATATGTGGCTTATCGTCTAAAAAAATATCACTGAGTTCCCTCTTCTGCAAGGATTTCAGCTGAGCTTGGTCACCATTTCTCCACTCTGCTCGACTATCAGCTTCATCCCTCCCTTCTCATATATTGTGCGTGGGAAGTTGGGCGTGTTGACCTCATTCCATCCAAGGAACAACAACTGCATTCCCCTCCTATTCTTTCCGTACTCTTATAACTTCCCAGATTTCTTTAATTTTTGCCTCAGTCTTTTCCCTACAGTGAATGACAATGCTGCCTCACTCTTCATCCTTCCACTGCTCATCTCTTTCTCTAGCTGGTATTTCCTAGAGGAGAGTTGTAACTTTGTGAATTCCCTGGTGGTTCATACACTGATCCCAGATGTTGATTAAGCCATAAAAACAGAACAATACTGATGTTACTCTTACTACAAATAACAATGACACTGTCAAAAAAAAGAGACACTGTTAGTCTTGGAATTGGAATATTCAATTATTATCAGATATTAGTTATCTGCCCAGCTTTGTCAGTGATTTGTGTCACTGCTTGATCCATCTTTGTCACCTGTTGACAAAAGGACTGAAGAGGAACAGAGCACTTTCAATATTTCGCAGAATGAATATTATATGGCAAAATTCATGTAACTGTTTGTTCATTTTTTGTTAGTTTATTTCATTCCTGGCATAAGTCTGAAGTAAACTGTTCCCTATCCAATATCGGCAGCAATGTAATTTCAATGCTGTATATAGGATGGCAAGGAAGCTTCAGAAAAAAAACAAGAGGTCCTGAAAGTTATTTGGCCATACTAATGCAATGTGATAGTCATACCAGTGGGATGGAATGCTGTAGGAAAAAAAAAAAAAAAAAAACAGCAAAAAAAAAAAACCCACATAAAATGTCTTCCAATACTTTAATTTCATACATTTTATGATTCATAGAGTTTAAAAGAAAGAAACAAAATATTTTGGAGGAGTAGTATACTTTGTACTGAAGTAAAAGGAAGCTACATAGCCTTCTGTTGAGTATTCAAGGAAGTAAAGGCAAATACTTGATTGATGTTTTAATATGAAAGAAGACATATTTGCAAGTAACCAGAAAGGTTTTGAGTATGTATTTTCTCCTCAGCTAACTTATTTCAACAGCTGAAGCTTGTTAATACCCAATCCTAAAGTAAAACATCTATATTTAAAACCTTATGGTTTAGCTAATATGAGACTAAAAAATAAAAAACTTTATTGAAATGGAAGCTCCATCTGAGGAGGGATGATTAATTAATCTTGCTTGCCATTTAATCATAAGAAAACCCAATGGCTTTGTAAATTTGAAAATCAGTCCTCTCTTTGGAAATCAGAAATTAAACAAATTAAAGGCTTCCTTACTAGCAAGTTTCATTGGCAAATCAATATGTGAGAAAAGCTAATGGCCTTAAACAGACTACCTCACCAAATGATATCTCTAAGATTAACCTGCCATGTGCCTAAGCAATCACCAGGTTAGAAAAGCAAAATCACGCTCTGTTAGAAAACCAAAGTAGAGGCAGTTCAGGTAAGCTCTTATCAACTTTAGTAGAAAAACAGGTTTTGGTCTATCACTTTATTTCTGCAATTTTTTGGTGAATGTAAATTATATAAACTAACTGATACAGAAGAAATTAACACATTATTAAATTTAAAGGTGACCATGCTGTCCAAAAATAATGTGTGAAATAATTCATCAAGATTCAGGCCAATAAATCTGGACTGCTTATGTTTTTTCTGAGTGAATTTAAAAAGGATGCCAATATTCTGACAGCAAAATTATTTTCTGAACTAAATGGGATCTCACAGAACATGTGTTCTACTGTTTGCTTTCAACAGTAAAAGCAAACAGTAAAACTTTCAAACAGTAAAAGTTTGCTTAAGAGAAAAAAAAAATAAAAACAATACCCAGAGAAGCATAAGATATGAGTTCAAAGTTCTCAATGAGGATTTTTTGTAACTACTGTAGTTGTTTTATTTGCCTTCTGGTAGCTCAGATTTTGTCCAATATAGTGGCAAATTATTTGGTGCTTTATTTGCTACTGAAGCAGCAGTGAACTGACCTAGAGAACAATATGGTTTCCAGTGTATTCAGCCTTAGAATTTTAGAGGTATTTAGTCATATGACCAATAACAGTGGGGCAGCTAAAGACCTCTTAAGGGCCATGATCAGAACTGAACCCTCATCTTCCAAATTCCCCAGACACCAGACATCTGAGGACAATATCCTTTAGACAGTGGAATGCAACAAAAGTCTCTACCTTAGGAAATCTAGTTATAGGAGAAAAAAGGGTCATATATACACTTCACCTTGGGAAGTTTTCTTATTGTGTTGGAAGTGATCTTACCAGTGTGTAATTTAAAAATAACCAAGGCACTGTATTAACCTTTATCAGCACAATTCACACTAAAACTCTGTAAGCTAAATTCTTTTAAAATTCTCCTTAATTCTTGGCAATCTTCAGTATTTAAAAGGGAAGTATTTTAAATTTTCTAATTATCTATATCTTCTTTCTCTTTTTTTTTTCTTTCTCTGTGTATTGGGTTTGCTTGGCCAGGTTTTAGTAGGGGACCAGCAGGGAACCTAGAGGGGTTGCTTTTGTGAGAAGCTGACAGAATCTTCCTCTAAGTCCATCAAAGACAATGCCAGCTGGCTCCAAGATGAATGTGCCACTGACTAAGGTCAAGCCAATCAGAAACGGTGATGTCTCCTCTGTAATAACGTATTTAGAGGGAAAAAAAGTTATTGTGCAGATACAGTTGTGACCAGAGAGGAGCAGGGTGAAAATATGTGAGAGGAACAACTGTGAAGACAATGAAGATCATTGGAGAGGAAGAGGAGCTGTTCCAGGTGCTGAAGCTGAGATTTCCCTGCAGCCTGTTCTGAAGACCTTAGTGAAGCAGCTGTCTCCCTGCAGTCCATGGAATAGGAGATTTCCTGGTAAGACTTGTGACCTGTGAGGAATACATGCTGGACCAGAGTGTGCCTGAAGGACTGCACCCTGTGGAAAGGGACCCACTCTTGATCAGTTCATGACGAACTGTAGCCTGTGAGAAGGATTTACACTGAAGAAGCTTATGGAGAAAGATTCCTCTCCCCAAGCAGCAGAAACAACGTGTGATGAACTGACCATAGCCTCCATTACCTGTTTCCTTGCACCACTGGGTCAGAGGAAGTAGAGCTGCGAAGGAGGGACGGATGGGGAATGGTGTTTTTAGGATTTGTTTTACTTGTGATTATCCTGCTCTGATTTTGTAGGCAATAAATTCCATTAATATCCCCAAGCTGATTCTGCTTTGCCCATGACTGTAACCAGTGAGTGAATCCCAGTCCTTAACTCATGAACCTTTTCCTATATTTTCTCTGTCCAGTTTTGGAGGTGAGTGGTAGACCAGCTTTTGTGGGCACCCAGAATCCAGACAGCATTAAACCAATCCACTCCATGTGCTGGATGAAGAACCATACATCAATGAGGTCCCTTTTTTTACTATTTAGTCTTCTATAAAATCTAATTTTTTGACAATATGAACAGAAGTAAGAATCAGAGTATCTTGTTTAGAAGATTAGCAAACTACCTGGGGTTAGGATAAAACTGTAATAGCTCCTGAAACAACCTGTTATTTTTATTTTTTAAATGCTTTTTCTCTAAGTGAGATCCTACTGACTTTTGCATTACAAGACAGACAGCAAATGTTACGGGTTTTATACATATTGTCCAAGGACATAGAGAAGTGTTATTTACAGCTAACAGGCAGAAGACTGTGTACAAGATGACATGATGTTAGGTTAAAAGGATGCAACTTTAACCAGCTTAGAAACAGCACATCTTGTTTACAACTGAGTGTATTCATCTGAGAGCTGTTAAATATGAATTATTAAACTTGGAGCACTTTAGAAAATGTAATTGAACATGGAAGAATAAATATATAAATTATAGTCTCCAAGAAAATAAATTTAGCCTTCTCCTATTTCTAAAATATACATAAAATACAGTATTAGCATACAATTTAAAGGTCAATTAGCAGCAATAGTACACTAGTTTTATGGAGGTTAACCGTGTTGGGATCTTGAAAATAAATTACTTTTCACATGATTTTACAGACTTCTGTTAAAACCATACTCCTTTACTTTTCTTCTGTTGTTTCTCATCTCCTAATTCCCCTTCATTTCTTTTCTCCTTTAATAAATCTGTTTTGTTATACAACTTCACAGTATCTAAAAAGATAAGATATATGTGGCACTCTCTCTATTTGAGTTGCAAAATTAGATTTCAGGGACGGGTTTTGTAATCAGTACTTCTGGTAGTGCTGCCTTCTAGATCTACCTTCAACAAATTTCTCTACCGCTATTTACATGTGGTCAAAATTTTCCTGTTTTTATAAAAGGCAGGCAAAAGACATAAAATCAACACACTTTCTCATGTTTTCTTTCTCTGCATGTGCATTCTATGAATATAATATTTTCATATTCCATGAATTCTAAAAGAAAAGCTTTTCAAGAAGCTGTGACACAGTATAGCATAAGGATGGAGTAAGAGAGTGGACTCCATGCCTCAGGAGGTTAATAGTGAGTTAGGAAGGAAACCTCATACCTGCATGAACTGAATCTTGAGTAAGAAGGAGTTGCTAGTCAATAATATTTCAAAGACATTACATTACACTCAGGTGATGATCAGGGACCCTATGTCAAATAACTTTTGTTTTGAAATTAGGTCATAGAGTATAAGTCCTTACACAACTGCTGACAATTAATTTAACAACTTTTTCAGCAATCTCAATAAAGACAAAAAGAACTAAAACAACCTACTGAGTAAAATACCCTCTCTCTGTCCATCTGATTACCAAATGTTTCCTTCAGGCCATTTTTTTTAAGTCACACCAGCTGTATTAGCCATCAAAAAGCAAGAATAAGAAAGCTTTAGATGTTAATGAACTGTCAATTCAGCATTTTTCTTTTAGCATTGGAAACAGAAGAAGATTGTTGACTAAGCAAAGATAATTCAAGTTAATGTCAGTCATAAAACCTTTCTGATATTTAATATCCTACCATGCTCAACTTTCAAAACATCTATCAATTATGTTCAAATAATGTCAAAAGTAATCAATAAAAGAGATATGTGTTTAGCTAGACTTTAAATCCAGGTTTTGATAAAGTTCCAGAGTCTCCCCTTTTCCTCATTTTTTTTTCCCTTTCACCTATAAGAAATTGCAGAAGCTCACTATGCAACACGCTCAATAAAATCCTGGAAATTACAAGTAAAACATGTCAGAAACACTTTAATTTTCTTGGCATATATTTAAAAATAGATATCATAATAACTTTAGGGACAAAATATTCTTGCACATGGAGAGGGCAGATATCGCTACCAAATGCTGAAATGAAGTAGAGGAATAAATTCTTTTAGATCAAAAAGCATACTTGTAACAGAGTTAGCCACAGAAAGTAATCTCATATATTGAAATGTAAGACAAAAATTAGCCTCTGACTTTTTTTTTTCTAATTCATGATGTTGATTGGCTTGAACACAAGTATTGGAATGGAATGAGCAAATAATTATTTTCTGTAAAAGGGGTAACTTTGAGCATGGTCTTTCATTCAAAGCAGGAGGGCACTGATATGGAAGAAGTGCAAGCCTTACTGAATAAAAAGAAAACCAATGTAAAAAAACATAACAAATATCCAAACAATTATTAGGAAAACAATGATAAACTATGGAAAAACACTCTCCAATAAATTTTCCTATGACAAAATTGTAAGGAGGTACAGAAAATAAAAGAAGATAGCCAAAATACAGTTAAGCTGAGTCTTTTAAAGAAAATTACATATGTCAGTGACAAAGATAAAAATAGAAAAGAGTCAGCAGGAAAAGGAAACAGAAGAAAAGTGATACTAATGCATGCTCAGATAGGGAAAGATCAATGTTAATCTATTCCAATTGCCAAAGGAATAATTTTGCCTCAGACTTTTTTTTTTTCAATGTAACTTGTATACAGAAAAAAAAAATAGCAACCACTTATAATTAAAAAACCCACGCCAAAAAAATTAAAACAAAAAAGAATTATGTGGCAAAAGTAAGGATATCTGAAGGGGAACAAAAACTTAGATTTCAAATTATAAAAAAATTAGAATGTTCTTTTAGTGTCTGTCTTGAAGAATATAGTCCTTTAAAGAATCATGATTTGAAATGGAGAATCCAGTACTGTGAATGAATGATGGAAATGTTCTCTGAATGAAGAGAAGGAAACACAGCACTGTAAACACATCAGAAATATGCACATAGGAGGCCTCGGTGCTGCATAATGGCCTAGAACTTATTTTCAAGAAAAAAATTGCCAAATCCATGTAACTCTGTGGACCCTTGAGTAAACTATAAAATTATTATCTAGCACAGTAGATACACTCCATATATATTCTTTGGAAATACACATATATTTATATTTTCTGACAGCTGATCTATTAGATCATCATAGTCAAGCCATCCCACAAGTCATCCCCATGTGTCTAGAGTTACAAAGCACTTCATACAGTTCCCTGTAGAGAAGTAGACTTATATTCATTAGAAATTATGAATAGCCAGGCAACAGGAATGCAGCAAAAGTTGAGTTGAACAGATCAGACTGGAAGAAAGAAAAGACATTAGAATGTCAAGAAAAGACAAAAGAAATGAGACAATGATTTCCCTCAGCCATTCCTCCTGTGGTAAATATGTTTAATATTTTCATTGGAGACTTTCATGCAGGAACTAAGTGGGCATCCTGAAATGTGGAAGTGTTAGAAAGCAGAAAGTGTAATCCAGACCTAATCAGTAAGTGGAAGAGTTGGATGAACTTGGGAGCTAAAACAATGGAAATTATATTAAATTAAATAATACAAATTCTAAAGATAAATGCTTTATGATTAATGAGAATTTGAGCCTATAAATGTAATTGTATGCAAGAATGGAAAGGAAAACTTGAATACATTGGTGAGTAACAGGATGACTGTGACATGGTTGTGAAAATAATAATAATATCCCGGAGTGCATCAAACAAGAAATTCTCATTACACATAGGCAAATAGTACTCCCATTTTGAATAATATTGTCATGATCTTACTCAAAATATTGTAAACAATATGACTCAGCTGATAAGCATAAAATTTACCTGAATTTGATACAGGAAAAGGTGGTAAGGATGACTGTGAAAATGGAAAAATCCCTACAAATTCATGTTAGAAGAGATAGTAAACCAAATGTGGAGTGAAAATTACCTTCTTTATAAGTGTGAAGATGTAAGAAGATAAAAATGATCTGCCTTAGAACACAATGCCTGTGCATGACCAGAGGGATATGTAGTGGTCATGAATAATGTCATCACAATCAGAAAAGTATTTCTAAGTTAGGTCTTGGGGCAGTGTTTCTAATGATTTTGACTCTAACACTGAAATTGAAAAGATTAGAGAAGAAAGGATTACATAAAAATCCTAATTCTCACGATGAAAGATTATATGTCTTCAACTCATTTAAATTTTCAAAGGTTGTTGAAATAAACATAAGGGCTTCATTTATCAAAAATGCCAACCCTGCTTTTTGGTACTACATCCAATTTATATGTCACCATGACTGCATAAATTTGCTTTTGTTTTGGTGTTCCACCTTTCATTCTTCTTCCCAAAAAGCATTTGGAGACTGATCACTGACTACAGTACTGGTTCAAAAGTAGCTCTAGCATTACTGATAATTTTTCAAGTCTTTACATGGTATTTCATACTAAGATACTGAAGTGATCATCATATATCATTAGAGGAATAATCAGGAAGTAATCAAAGACTGTCAGAAAACAGTGGAAATTTGTTTCAATTTGTTTTTAGTATCCTTATCTAGATAGTTTCGTCTGACAAATGCTCATATTCTTCCTGTAATCTAGGACAGTGTCAATGTCCTTGATATTCTCAGCTTTATTTCTGTGCATTTTTGTAGCTTTTGATCTGATGTTGAAATACTGAAATCTTCAGTTGGTTGAAATAAAACACTATTATAACTTTTAAGTTTAGGATTCCCAGTGCCTGTCCAAGAAGATGCCATTCAATCTACAACTGGCAAGCACTGACCTCTATTGCTATAGAACTTTTTTCCCCCTGCAAGATCTCTTTCCTTACTTATTTGCATTTATTTATGCATTTAAGCTATGTTATTGACTTTTTATCCCTATATGATTACAAAAGTAATACCCTATTTTGTGTAACTGTTGTTTGTTGGGGTCATAAAGAAACATTCTGTAATTTACAATTTTGACATTGCAAGGAACAAAATTCTAGAAGTTAGAGTGCCTTAAACACTGCAAATGTACATATCTCTAAAATCACTAGTTTTAGTTAAGCTGCTCTAAATTTTCTTTTTTTTTTTTTCTCTTTACTGAAACTTATCTCACCTTTTCCAGTTTCTCTCATTTCTGGCTGAATATCTGAAGCTACCTGTTATCATTCCTCCACTGTATGTCACTCAAGATCACTTTCCTAGGAGTTAATTGGGAAAAGACAGCTCAGGCTGGCAGCAGTAGCCTCATGATATTTGCATGCAGGAGTATTCATCACTAAGTTTTCATGACTGACGCTGCTCTATTTATATATACTGAATAGAAAAGAGCAAGAAATACAGAAGACATGTGCAGTATTTTTCTTTACAGGACTCTAACAGAGAAATTAGGAAAAACAAAAAAAAAGAGGTTTTTTTAGATAAAAGTAAAAAGGTAAATTGAGATTAAGGAAGGAGAAAATCATATGTTTAATACTGAAAGAATAAACACAATTTAAATCAACAGTTTTGCTATATTTATATGCAACAATAAATGTAGACTAGTTTTGAAACAGACTTGTATGCTGCTAATAATTTTTATTAATGTTTTTCTTCTCCACTACTTTTTCTTCTCTATCATGACAAGAGAGTAGCAGGAAATTGCTGGATGTATTTTCTCAGTTCTTTTGTTATCTGTTTTAAAACATTAATTTTTATATATCAGCTTTATTAAATACATATTTTTGAAGTAAATATCATTCATATCAGAAAGCAGAATGACTTAAAATATTAGATTCACTCACAGTGGAATCACGCTGCATTTAAATCAGCAATGCATCTGTTACCCCTAATTAGGGAAAGGTCAGTGTAGAATAAAAATAATAATTAAAGTGAAAATATTTCAGATATATATTATGTACTGTGTGTGAAGAATTCAAAGTATTTTTGAAGCTCAGTAGCATTTAGCCAGCTATTAAAACCCTGTTGACATGGGAAACTAAGAATCAGGGCACAGACAATTTAAATGACTTACCCAAGGCCACACAACAATTCAATTCCAGTAACAAAGATCAGATTCCATAATTCCAGTCTCCTTTGTACCTAGCTATACTTCATTCCTGCCAAGCATCTGTCTTACAGACAAGTATCCTTGTTCTAAATTGTGAAGTGAAGTGAAAGGAAATGAAGTCACCTTGTGTGATTTTATTAGATGACCTGTCTTAATGAAATATTGAATCCTCTAAAGATGGTGCATAGAATTTATCTTTCTGGTCCTAAATATGTTAATAACATTCTTTTACTCTTTCTTCTGTAGAAATTTTGGAAATAACAGAAATGTGGATGTGTCAGCAGAGGTACATACTTACAAGATCATCTTTTTCAGCAGGGTAGATTTAAGACTAAAAGAAAGCAGATGTGATAGCAAAGGACTGACTGCATTAACAGCTTAAATACAAAGTAAATGGCATATCAGTCAGAAATGTGAAGGAAGTGAAATACCTTCTATCTAAATATACACATGCAGTTGCAGCTGTTTCCGAGGTAACACAATGTGCCTTTCTGAACAGTAATTCCCCAAAGCAGGTGTAACTTTCAAGGGATGAGTAGAGCAAAGAGACATTCAGAACCATAACTTTTCTAACAGCAGCAGTTATCTATTTTAGGTGATATTTTTTCTTGACATAAGCTTTTTTAATTATTGCTAGCATAAGTTTGCCAGGAAAGTAAGTTCAGTCTTCTGACAAACTTCTATATATGCTTTCTCTAGGGTGATCTATGGTTCTGTATATTAGTAAAAACAAGAACAAAAATAAGTTGGTAAGAAACCAAGAGGAGCAAAAGGAAGTAGAGTTTTAAAGTTTCACTGCCAGACAGAACAGCTGTCTATAAATCTTCTGTGCATCTTTTACCTTTGCAAAACTGGATACTAGCCAGCAGTGCACAATCCAACATAGGCAGGGAATCCAAATTTTTTACTGCCTGAAGCCTCTGTAATTTCTTATAGCTTTTCAGTTTGCATGTAAAATGCTACTATTCTGATCATACCCACACTTTGCACACAAGATAGTGATTACCTAAGGCAGTGTGGAATCAGACCAAGAAAGACAGGGAAGAGGACCCTTCCTTATGATCAATATTTAAGTGAGAAAATACAGAATAAGAAGTAACACATGCATTTTCATGAGTACTCACTTTTTTTCCCCTACTGTTTGCAATAGCGTTAAGCATTTTTTAATTATGAATTCAGACAGGTGTTAAAATATTCAAACTGTATAAAATTTTCCAATGGATTACCAATGCATTCAAATCAATTTAAAATTACATTTTTGTAGCATACCTGTATAAAATTCTACTTACTCATCTCTGCAGAAGTCCTATTTAAAACCTAGACACATATTTAGAGAGCAAAACTCCTTCTGTGTGATTTTGGGGTGCTGTAATGTACCCCTCAGTACTTTGTTTAGAGTGCTAGGGGACTAAAATATCTAGCAATGCTAGGAATGATTCTACAACATTTAATTAAAAGATCTGTTAATCTTTTATGGTCCTTGAGTACATCTTGCTGCACCCTAATCAATTTGTCACATTCTCAAAAGGAGGTTTACAGTGAAAGACTGCAGGTTTGCAATTTCAACAGGGTTTGCATGCTTGTTATTCCATATCATCCCACAAAATCTTTTACAAGATGTGATCGACTATGTGTTTCTCATTCATACTTAGATTTTTTATTCACAGATTGAAAGTAGAGGTGTACAGCAAAGAAGGATGTAACTGATGGCTTTTCAGCAGTATAATGGAGAGCAATCATCCATCATTTATGTTCTCCTTCTCCCTCACACAGTCTTACTTATATGAGGTAATAACTGCAGTTTGGATGAAACTGCAGCAAATATAAAATATCCAGGTTCTGCTCTAATTTTGATAAATGACAATATATTTATGTGAATAATTTCTAATACTACATCAGTATTTTAGATAAGAAGATGTTGTCATTCAAGGAAACCTTGAAAATCTGGAGAGGTATGTTAAGAGATAGATAAGATAACGTTCCACAAATATGTTAAGAATGGCTATAGTTCAGACTAAAGGTCCTGTAATCAAATGTGAAAAATTGGTTTAGAAGAAATTTAGCAAGTAGAGGATATGCTGAAAGGTTCTCAAAAAACTTTCCTAGGCTTGAGATGGGAATTGTATTTCCAGGACACAAGGCAGATGGTATGTCCTAGTCTGTTCTACCCAGCTGGAAGACGAGAATGGAAAGTGCTTTCACATCTCTAGGCATATATGTTCTTCCTGCCTTTTATCCCACTCATACCTTGTTTTCCTCAAAACAAACTACCCATTGCTGTATAAACATACTTCACTTCAGAGACTTGATATTCTTTGGTAATGATAAGCTTACTCATCAGAGAACCAAGGACCATTAGGAGTTCATGCATATTCCTCAGCTGCCACATCTGATCAGGCAGTAATTCTTACTTGTTGGCATAGTTTGTCTACAAACTGTGCAAAAACCAGGCTATTGCATTTTGAGAGATGACTTTAATCTATTAGTTGATGTGTATAGTTGAGAGGAAATTGGTTCTGCAACTTTCATTTCTATGGAACTGCAGTAAAATCATTAAGATTGGTGTGAATGAAGAATTAACAGGAATTTTCTGCTATAGAAGCAATGGAAGAAAAAGCAGAACACTAAGCCTATAAGAATAGCATGTGCTAATAACATGTAGCATTGATTTTCAAAACATCCAACAGACAAAAATCTGAGTAAATTCTGAAGGACTCTAGAGGTTGAACAAGATGGAGAGATTAATTTCTGAAGAGTCCAACAGACACATGAAAAATGGACAAGTAAGTCACTCATCTAAGAAAAACTGAAGAGGTGATGAGCTGATGTTCTTTGGAATCTGCATCTGGGGCCAACTACTACTGTACATGAACCTTGGTCATTGCACACTGAAGGGGATGCTAAACTTCAAAAGTCTTGGTGCCTGTGAGTATGTGAGCATGGGTGTCAATGTGAACTAATGTAGTTGGGTTTACTTATTTATTTATTTATTTATTTACAATTTGTTTCATTTTTAATAAAATCATCTTTTTTTTCTACATGAAGGGCCTGCATGAAGTTTTGCTACAATTTTTCTACTAAGTTATGACATTGTGTACTACCTTCTCTGTTCTTGTTTCATTTCTATTTTCTATCTCATCACATATTTTCTTTCTGTATGAGCTGAAAACAAAACCAGACAAAATAAACACACCCACCTTCCCTCCCTCAAGAAACCCAAAAAACTAATCAGGATGCAGACCCTAAAATTTGTATCACAGATAATACTTTACAGCCATAGGGGTTTAGAAGAAAGATTGTCAGAAGTTGAAGTACAGCCAGACTATGAACAAGTTTCAAAAATTACTCCTTTAACAGAAATTGAACAAATACCTTCTGTCAAGAGTATACAATTTGCTTTGGCTTTTTGTGCTTCATAGATCTTGAACTCTTGAAAATTCTCTGGAATTCAGTAAAGGTTTAGGGGTTAGGTTGACTTGGCTGTTACATAATTTCTCTATCAATGTAATTTGCAAAAAATTACCAAGAAGTAAATACTACTTTAGTATTACTTTAGATACTTTAGTATCTACCAAGAAGTAAAAAAGCCAAGAAGTTTTAAAACCAGAAAAGGATGAGGAATGAAATACATCTACAATGGCTTTCACAGTTTGAAATGCAGTTTTCCTCTGCATTGCCAGCCAGCTTGGAAGGCCAGTGCAAAGGGGCAGCAAAGGACACTCTTCCAATCAGCTTTTGTGGACATCTTGTTTCCAAAGGCAGATGCACAGATAATGTAAATTCTATAGTAAGAATAATTGTATGAGGTCATGGAGGATGCACTCCAAAAATGGGCTGTCTGGCACTCTTAACGTTGGAAGTAGACAAAACAGCTCCATATTGGTTCCAGGAATACAAAGTGAGAGTAAGTAAAAAGAAATACCTCAATTAAATGCCTATTTTTAAAAAAAAGCCAAGAAATAACTGCAATTTCTACCAAGTCACATAGTTCAAGCTCTACAAGCTATAAATGAAGTCTGTATGTGAAAGTCTCACATTTAATTAGCAAGTGACAGTTTAGAATGTTAGCAACCAGGTGCCTGTGTGTCTAGATAATTTCAAAGTAGTTGGAGCCTCCTATATATTAGTTCAGTTTAGCTATCATTGCATAGTTAGCATTCTTCCATACTGGCCATTAGTTTAAACAGAGCCAGTCTTTGATTACTCAATAAAAAATAGGGAAGGAGAAAAGGAAAGAGACCAAGATAGGAAGAAAGCATGAAAGGGTTAAGAGATAATTCTAGTTTTTTATTTTAACAACTAGGAAATTCACAATGGAGGAGGGCAGGGCAGAAAGGGAGTCAAGTGCTGTTGTTTTTAGTTTTATCTTATGCTTAAACATATCTGTGGTTCAGTTCTGAATGATGTCTGTCTCTTGATCCTGTCATAATAACTCCATTTTCACAGCCTTGGAAGATGCCATTGACAACCAGATGTACAGACCAGGCACAGGTTTAAGTCTGATATGCTGAAGCTGTTTTTTTCCATGTAGAATAAAAAAGCAGATGAAAACTAGAGAGAACCTGTAAGCCTGAAATTTGTAGTCAAAAAAACAACTGCAGCAGCATTCCCCAGCTGAGCCTATTACTGCTGCACAACAGTGATAATTGCTAAATTTTTATATTTATAGAAAACTGGGACCTCATAAAGATCCAGCTGCACCTTTATCTAAGCACAATATGCAACCATTTTCTATAAATATGGACATTTGGTGGAAGCATATTTTAATTGTTAAAATGCAGGATAAAGTTAGAGGAATTTTAAATTATTTATTCATAATACATAAAAATTCTGCCTTTCAGGAAAATCAATCTGACTCATTTCCATTTTCATTGAACACATCACTGATCATTTAGTGATTTTTGACCATGAGGGCTACAGAACGATTTTTTTTGGCAGTATGTCTTGACAGGAAACAAGCAGATTATCAAAGATTTCGATCATAATGGCTAATGTGCATAAAAAATGACTATGCAGGCTATAATGCTGGAAACACTGGCACCAAGAAGTCTGTCAGTGGTGTGGAGCTGCACAGGTAGAATAAGACAGAGACATTGATTCATATGAGATAGGTGGAACACTTCAATTATTTATCTGCAAACAACTGCAGCAGCAGCAAACCCCTGACATCGCATAAGATGGTTAACTTTGAACTTGGAATAGATCTTATAGTCACTAAGGTACCTCAGAAGCAGAAGGCAAGTTGTCAGTAATTAATGGCTTGTGGATTTAAGAAAAGAGCAAGGTGTCAGCATTTACACAGTGAAGGAGAGGAAAGTACAAGGGACAAATCTAGCTGACAGTTGCAGGGAGTTTTGCAAGTGTTTGCAAGTGGCATCTTAAGAAATATTCATCTAAAAAATGACTATACTTATAAATGGATTATGGTATCTAAAATTCCACATGTCTTTTATTGTCACTTTGGGCTGCTGGTCTTCTTCCATCTTGTTTAATAAGATTTACCTTAAAATGTTTGTCCTATTTTAACAACAGCAGCACCAGCCAAAGTGAAGAAAAAACAACCAACCCCATTTTTATGTCAAAAAAACCTCTCTCTTTTTATCAGTCCAAATGGTTCCAAAGGTTGTTTTTGTACAGTGCATGTGTGTGTGGCAGCAGTGGCTATATATAACACAAATACACAAAACTGATGAGGTGGATTTCAGTCTACTGCTGATGAGCTGCTTCCTTTTATCCCTTTTACCTCCTTGAAATAAACTGCTAAGCTTTCAAATGCTGTCTCCTGTCTCCATGTAGTCACTTGACCAAAATGGATTATAAATTTTTCACCTGTTAAAACTCTTCTTTTTTAAACAGCTCTGAGAGAACCTAAAGCAATAAAAACTAGCAGAAGTCACAATGTCATCCAGAGACAGGGAAAGGAAGAACTCATGTATCTAAATTGCTGCTTAAAATGTCAGCAATTAAAATGAATTGAAAATAATTAAGGACCTCTCATTTTCTCGTATTCAGTGTTTACTTAATTTTTGTAACACTACTATAGTAAGTTCATACACAGGCTGAACACGTGGAAAATGATCTGCAGTTTCATTCCTGGTTATTTGGCAGGAGGGTGTTGGGGCTCTGTGGCAGCTGGGGCCATGAAACAGCAGAGCCTGGCAGCTGGGGCTCACCCCACCACCCCAGCCAGGAGAAGGCAGCCAGGAGGGCACTGGGGCAGTGCCAGCCCCTGGCATTGGGCACCTCTGTCTTGTTGGAGCCCAATGCCAGGGCTCTGGGGACAAATGCAGACAGAACAGGGACAGTGCTGCTTCTGATCATCATCTCAGCCTGGCCATCCCCACTTCCACAGAAGTCACATATGGAACAACAGAAGATTTCTGAGAAGGTATGTTTCATGAAGTTTTGATAGCAAACATGATCTTTTTCTCAAGAATACAAGCAAAAAGCAAAAAGAAAAAAGAAATCTGTCCTCCTTGCTTTCAGAAACCATTATTCATTTCTTCTGTTTCCCAGATAGGATTTTAGCAACTGAAAATCAAAATATTTATTCTGAAATTAAAATGTATGAAGAGAACTCAGAACAAAAAACACATAGTTGATGAAATTGAGACAAGGCTGTAGTGACAAGTAATATTCTTACCTAAAAAAATAGTGTATTTGTGCAAACTAAACTTTTGAATCCACCGCCACTTCTTTGCATCTGAATTCAAACTAAGACCAGGCTGGTAGTGACTGCCAGCATTCATACACCTTCCCCTGGCTTCTTATATCCCTGGCTTTTTCTTCTGAGTGGTCCCTCATACAAGTTTTGGGGGCCTCAGCTGTTACAGTAAATGCTTTTTGTAAGTAAGTAAATACAGTAGGCCACTGGTATATACCAGATGAGTAAAATGATCTGGGATAATGACAATCCTTGGGAACTAACAAATGTGGAAAGACCTACATCAAAACGCACCCTGAATTTAACTTTTGTTTATTGGTTTGAGGGCATTTGGACTTCATTTCTCTCAAGCAGAAAAAAATGTTAGGCATGGGAGAAGTAAGAAAGGTATTTTAGTCTGCAGAACAGGGAGGAGTGATTTTCACCTAAGAAACATTAAGAACTGCCCTAGGGAACGATGAGGCAAAATACATGGAGCATGAAAAGAATAAACCTATTGAGCCTTTTAGTTTTAATAATACTTTCATTATTATTATTATTATTATTATTATTATTATTATTAATAATAATAATAATAATAATAATATTTTTCTTTCTATACACAATATCTTCCCCAGCTGCTGCTAATGTTAAAGTTATGCCTACGTTGGAATCAGAATATGGAACATCCCTTAGCAGTACCTTATATTCTATGTCTTGCTTTTTTTGAGATATTTGAGCAATGAATTTTCTCTAGTGGATATTTGCTGCCTCATCAAGTCTTCCTCACTTTTAAAATGTAAACTACTTTCTGCTCTCCTTTGATTCCTTTAATTTATTTCTGAAACTTCCTTCTGAGTCAGAGCATTTCCTCCAATCATCTGGTATGCTGCCGGGCTTTTATTTCTTTTGTATATTGTGTCAGGTACAGACACACTTAAAGTTGCCCTCGTCAGCATAACTCTGAGCATTACAAGCCCAAGTTGGATGGCACAAGACTTTTTATTTCACAGTACAGGCTGGAGCTAACCTAATCTCTTTTAAAGATGATTTACGGTATAGCAGACTGGTGAATATGGGCTAAACACTCAACCTTCCTCAATTCAGAAAAAAATATGAATATATATAAGTACATAAGACTTGCCAAAAGATTGGCTTTTTAGCTCAAGCTGTTGAAATTCATGTTTATAGGTTTGGAATCTCCCAGTCCCTCAGCTATCTTTATTGATAGTTATTCAAAATTCAGGTGGACAAGACTATAAGCAATTTGATCTCTGTTTGAATTTAACCCTGCTTTCAGTGGAAAGCTTGGCTCAGTGAGCTTCAGAGTTTTGTGTTAACCTAAAGTTATCTGTGCTTCTATGAATTACAATGAACTTGATGCAGACAAGCCTCTGTTCAGCAGTGAATTTAATGTTGATTCTAAAAACCTCATGACCCTTCATCATTTTAAATTTATTTTTATCTCAAGTTTTAAATGAGTCAATGGAATTCTATTTGGTATTTAATCTTATACCTTGCTTTATTTTGCTGATAAAGTAACATAAGAAAATAAAATCTGAACAAGAATTAGTATATTTACCATCCTTTTCTTCTTATTGCCAAGTATTATATTACTTGGACATTTTGTCACATTTCTTCCTTTGCCCCTCATATTGCTATTACTATTCTGTGAGCAGTCACCTCCATTTCATCAGTTACTGGCGAGAGGAACAGCTGTCATTCACAAAATCCTTCACAAAGAAATATCCTTTTGTGAGCTAACTGTCATCCCAACAATTTTCTTAACAAGCTGTTGATTTTTTCTGTTCATTTCTCTTCACATCAGACATAGAAACTTCATAATTTTGAAGGTGCTGTAACTAGGAAGAAAATGCAGTAGGTATGTTTTGCACCAAGTTTCCTCTTTTATACCTTGATCTTCATGTTTCTGCAAGTTTTTTAAGTCCTTTCTACCATTATCTTTGCCAAGCAATCAAATCTCTCTTGAATGCATAAGTCTTTAGAAGCCCTAGAGATACTGAAAGAACATTACTTACTTCTTTGGGGACCAACCTATAAATCAAAGTTTAGCGTTACTTTTTAAAATTCATCAAAATTCCGGCAAGAAATACTTATGTAAGTGACTACTGACCAAAACCACCAACCTTAAGTATTAACAGTGGTAGGTCTGGAGCAGAAAGTTTTACAGATTTCCTATCAAATCTCTCCTAATTAATAAGTGTTCAGAATTATTTTTAAAAAAACAAAACATTCTCAAGACACATCTTGAACAGGGTGGGTAGTGGTCCTCAGCCAAGATAAGTTCATACTTGTGACTGAATCCCTCCTCTAGTCAGTCTCTGAACTCATAACCTCCCCCTTTTTAACATATTCCTCTCTGGTATCAGTTACACAGATCTAGTCATAAATTTTTAACTCTTCAATTCAGTGCTCCTAAAAAGATAAAAAAAAAAATTAAAATAATTTAATTGTTGAATGCATTCTTGATTTTATACATTTTAACTAATCCATACATACACTAATACAAAGCAGAGAGCTTCTTGTCTCCAGCTGCTCTGTGCAATCTACTGTTAAAAAAGGAATCACAGAGAAGATGAGACTTCAGGAAACAGACACTTTGATCACTCCTGTTTCCAAATGCATTTCATAGTCATTTTTCTCTCAATCACCCCACACAGCTGCAGCGGAGACTCTCTTCCTTGTTATTCTTATTTCTCCTCATTCATATTGAGTAAGAAATTTTACACATGTCAAAACTGAGATTCTTCTTAATTACATCTACTGTAGAAAATTTAATTTTATTTGCCTCTTTTGAAGAACTACATTTTTTAAAGACTATGAAGTATATATACAATATATACTTCAACAAGACTATGAAGTATATATAAAATATAAAATATACATATATATACATATAAAATATAGGTCAAGGGTTTATGATTCTCCAAAGGCAGAAAGGCTGAAATTATTGAATGGAGAAAATAAAAATTGAACACAATTTCTTAACATTTTAGTCAGAGACTGTTCCAATATATCTTCTGAATCGTTAAAGTATTTCAAAATGAAGAAAAGAGGAAAAATTGAATATAAACACATGCACACAAACAAACACACATACACACAAAATCCCAAAACCACCAACCAAAAAAACAAACTGAAAAAAAAACCCAAAAAACAACCACAAAAACAACAAATAACCGTCCTAAAATACCTGGTGAATAAACAAAGAATAATGCTAACTGTTGTCTGGACATAGAATCACAGAATATTCTGAGTCAGGAGGGGCCAACAAAGGTCATTGAGTCCAGCTCTTAAGTGAGTGGCCCATACATGCATTGAACCAACACCCTTGGCATTATTAGCACCATACTCCAACAAACTGATTTAGAGGAATTAAAAAATATGTTTTTAAGGAAGTTTTAAAACCTCTCCCCAAAGACCACAGACAAAAATATTTTGGAGTTAGCGACCCAAATATAAAGTGAATGAATACAAAATATTCTTTGAATAATGTTCTAGCACACCATGGTGATAGGGTATTTTTGAAGCCTGTGATTAAAAAGTGAAAATAAGCTGCTTCTGTGGCTTCTGGTTACAGCTATGCATATGCACCTATGGTTTGAAAGAACAGAAGCAACTCTCCTGCAGTGGGTACATTTTTGAAGGCTAAAGGTTAGTATCAGGTAAGGTACCTCCTAGTGGTCTCTCATCAGTCAGTTCTTCTTGCCTTTCTCATTAAGAAATGTAACATCTCAAAAGTTCCCAAAATCACAGACTTCACAAACTTCCCAGTAGAAATCAGAGAACCATAAAACAGTCTCTTAGGAGCAGAAGAAACTTTAGATGTTTTTTTGTTCAGGAAAATTCAGGCAGTGAAGATTCTTTGTTTTTCTACCAATTGTTGAAATATCCTTTACAATTTAATTTATAAAATCATTTCACTTATAAAACTTCATTAAAACCCCTACAGTTTTGCTTTAAAAACTTAACCAAATTGGATTCAGTCAGTAAGAGAGAAGTCCAGCAATAAGGAAGGGATTGTCCCACTCTGCTCTGCACTAGTGCAGCCTTGCCTTGAATATTGTGTGCAATTTTTGACCCTGAAATACAAGAAGAATATTAAACTATTAGAGAATATCTAAAGGAGGGCCATGAGGATGGTGAAGGGTCTGGACAGGGAGCCATATGAGGAGCAGTTGAGGTCACTTAGACTGTTAAGCTTGAAGAAGTGAACTCTGAAGGGAGACCTCAGTGCAGTCTACAGCTTCCTCATGAGGGGCAGAGGAGGAGGGGGATGCATCTCTTCTCTGTGGTGGCTAGCGACAGGACCTGAGGGAATGGTCTGATGCTGTGTGGGGAGGTTTAGGATGGATATCAAGAAAAGATTTTTCACCCATAGGGTGGGTGGGCACTGGAACATGCTTCCCATGGAAGTGGTCCCAGCACCAGCCTGGCACAGTTCAAGCATTGTTTGGACAACATTCTTGGGGATATGGTGTGACTCTTGAAGATGGTGCTGTGCAGGGCCAGGAGTTGGACTCGATGAAGGTCCCTTCCAACTCTGCATATTCTGTGATTCAGTGATTCAGTGGACCCAGGTCCTGCATCACAGCATCACAGCGTGAGATTAGTGCTCATCCTCAAGGCTTCAAGTGACATGAGATTGTGTGGTCCCTTCCTCCCTTAGGATTAGACCTATTTGGGCATGATGAGCTCTAAGAATGATCCTCTTAGCACCTCTTCAGAGAAGACATACAGACCTCTATATTATCTCTAAAGTTACATTTGTTCTGTTTCTGAGTGAATATTTTTTTTTTTTTAGGATACCAAGTGCTATCTATTTTTGCACAGCTCCTTCTTCCCCTTTCTGTCTCTGGTGGTATCTTCTAAAGCTGCTATATCCCTTCATATTTAGCCCACACTGATTTTAATTCCTCTGCCACGTTCGAGTTAAGCATGTTCACTTAAATGGAACAGTCACCTGTCCTTATCACTAAGAGACACCCTGTATAAAAGATCTTAAAGTCCAAAGAGCAGCATATCAAAAAGGTTAACGGCAAATGAAATGGTGCATTTCAGTGTTTCTTAGGAACTCCATTAAAATTTAGTACCCATTATTGGTCTTTTTAAGATCTTAGCTTCCATTGAATCATCTGATTTTGTCCTTGTAGTTTCATTAATAATTCAAAAACTTTTGTTTCAAACACCTCATGTCAGCATCTTTGTCAGTGTCATGCTAATAGTTTGAACTTTACCTACGTATAAAAGGAAGGAGATCAGCACAGACAGAGAGAATGAAACCTGAATTCAAGGCTTGCAGTAGCAATCAATCAAAAGAAATATATTTTACACTGAGGGATACCAGCAGAATATAAGGGGGTTTTTAATTAATATTTTACTGTATGATAACTAGAATCATATGGTTTTACTGCAGGGAATATTCATAGAAAGATAAGCTACAGAATATGAACTACAGATCATATCATAGAGGCATCTCATAGTGGCTCATTGCCTACTAGTTAGCATAATATTGCCAAACACTTTCATTCCAATTATGAGAAATGTAGAGGAGACTTTAAAATAAATTCCTATATACTCCTTTGCATTTATAAAATTCTTTTATTCATGGTATCTCAGCAGAAATGCCATCCATGGCTCTCGTATTCTCTCTGTGAAGAGTATTTTTAAAACATTAAATCCAAACATTTTAATTAAGAGAAAAATTGGTTGCCATAGAATCAGCAGTATTCAGCAACCTTTTCCTTTATGCACTCAAAATGGAAACTGTTTTATATTTAAGAAATACCTAAAATATTGTTATGAATGCAATAAGACACATGTTCTAAGATAATAAAATGATTAATTGCGCTTAATAATATAGGTGGCTCGTATTCTGTAAACCTGAATCTTGCCCACTGATTTTGGTGCCGGTTTTCAAAAATATAATTTTGAGAGTTCATGTTGCCTACTTTGTCAATTACAAAAGAAAAAAAAGTGTTTGTCCACATATATTTGCTTCTGCTTTTTGTAGAGCATGAAAAAAAGGAATAATGCATTTCTTGAAATAATGTCTAAGCAGTCTAAAGAATATTGGCTAGATAAAGTTTATCTCTCAACACAACAACGAGGAAAAAGAAACAAAAAGAGAAAAAGAGTCAAGATCCCAAGAATTCTATGCCAACACTTTAAAAATTACATGTTTTTTTCAGACATCAGTCTCCAATGTCCTTTTAAGAAGTATTCTTAAAATTGACTCTTAGAAAATGGGCAGTTTTCCACCCAATTTTGGAATATTGCAAGTAAAGGAACTCAGATTGATGATTTTGTAGTTCTCAGTCCACTTTCTTAATATTCTGGTCTGATCAATTCCCAAAATTCAAATTACTTCCTAAATATTATTGACAAATATTTTCTTTTTTCTCTTTCCTTGATAGTGGTGCTTTTCCTCTAGTGCAAAAGTTGTAAAAAAAAAATCTTAACAGTTACTCAGAACACTTTCAAGAGTGAAGAGGAAAGGAGGAGAAGCATTTAATGCTTCCATGAGTATGCAAAATACTTCTGGTAGAGAGAAGCTGCCCATCTTTTCACAAATCTCTTTTTACTTCCTCTTGCAGTTGGAGCCAGGCTACACATGAGTTATGACCCTTCCTTTTTATCAGCTAAAAGGAAAATAGAAATAGATCCACTGAATTCAGTTTCAGAAAAAAAGATCAGCTGTCGCTCAGATGATTACAGAACTAAGACTTGCAAAGACTTGCACTTTTTGCTCTCCTTTCCCTCTTTCTTGTGCAGGAAGGAGAGATGGGATAAAGTCATCAGGTTTTTCTGAAGAGAGAACTTTTGAAATTCTGCCTCAGGGACTAGGAAAACAAAGTGCTACCAGAAGTACTCCACAAACCTTCAGAAACCAGAAAGAAGATCAAGCCGCCATCCATCCAGAAATGATGTCAAGAGGCAGAATCAAAGAAAGCAGTACTTTTTTACCCAAAAAATTTCATAGGGACCTTGTCACAAAGGAAACAGCAATCCAAATCTTGGATTGAGTCTTCCATGAAAAGTGAACAAACCATCTTCTTTCAGGGATTCTTCATCTAATCTTGAAAGCTTTATTAGAAAAAAAATTGCTCCATATTTAAAGAGAGAAACGACATTTACATTTTTGATGGACACCATATTATGGGGAAATTAGATGCTAGCATTTAGAAGACAGCTTATGAGGTGATTGATTGGAAATTTTTTCACTGATATGTTTCTGACAGTAAAAGAATTGTTAAAACTGAAATAATTCCCAGAAAGATATTGCCTTGATTAAAAACTCAATGAAAAAAATAAAAGTTTGAAATTATCAAAGCATTCTTTTACAACCCTTAAGAAGAAATTTTTGTTTTTATTTGTATAAGACCATTCCCCTTTTAAGCTGGTTTCAAATTCTTTCTGTGTTTTAGATTTTAAACTATTCTTAGTGCTGGTGCCCATGATAATTCATATTCCTTTTAATTTACTGTACTAGATATTAAGGAAATAGTAGATTTTTACATTGCGAAAAAACTGTCTTAGATATTTTAGTGTCTTTGTATTGGTTTTAGGCCATAATGTCAAAAAATAATTTAAATAATGCTAGCCAAAAAAAGAGGTAAAAAGGGGGATCTTCCAAAAAAATGACTATTCTTTCTAAATATCAGAATTTGGATGGTTTCAGAAAATCATTATTATGACTTGATAAGTTTTTCATGGAATTATACTTTTGAAAGGTAGTTTATGTTTTTAAATATTCACCAGTGAGCTATCTAGCCTACAACCAGGCAAAACCAATTTTTACTTCAGGCTTCTCTTTGTTGTAATTTGATATTGATTTCTTTCCCAGAAAACTTAAACATAGTCAAACATAGTACTTCCAAACAAATGTGTTCAGCATTCAGACAGAGAGTGTTTAACATTGATAGGAAAGCACACTTCAACAACAGAAGTAGCAATGATTTCAATAATCAAAACATTTTGCAGACATTATTCTAAAATGTTACTGTTTGATGTCAAGGATTTATTTTAGTTTGTTTTTCTTTTTATTTTTCTCTATTTATTTCTGATGCTGCAGTGAAAAGATGTAATTTAAAGCAATAAACAAGAACTGGACATATAGATTTTTCATGTTAAACCTTTTTTCTTCTGTATTTTATATAAATTGTCAAATTGGCAGAAAAATGAACCAATAACCACAATAAATAATACAAGAAAGAGGGAAGAATAAGCTTATAGTTATCACTAGCAGGCAGTAGTCTCTTGAAAAAAGTAATGACAATTACTTATGTGTTACTAATGCATTCCAAATACTGGTGGTTGGAAAACATTTTATCCTATTTGCAACTACATGACAATAGCACCATTTTGCACCATTAGTTGTATAATTTTGGTACAAAAAAATCTGATCACCATTTTTCAATCTTTTTTCTATGTAAAAAAAAAAAGTGCTTTTCACTCATAATATTATATGCAGATATAATACTCAATACTTTTTTGACAAAATAGCAGATTTGTGTCTAATGTAAGTTAATGTTTTTTTAATTGTCTGCTAGAAAATTGAATTGGAAAATCTAAAAGGCTACTGAAATATTCTGTCACAAAAACTTTGGTTAGTTAAAATTTCTATAAAGTGCTTTCCCAAGTCAGACTTTAAAGGTACTTTATTTAGCTTTCAGGAATTTTGTAGTGATGTTTATAAATTTTAAATTTGGTTTTATTTCTTTAAAGGCATGATTCTATTAGTATGGTCTGTTGGAAAGTATCCAAAATCTTTAGAATTCAAAGGTATTTCATATTCAAAGATTACTTTTCAAGTAAAAAAGCCAAGATAGGCTAAAAATGGAAATAGTCTATGCCTTTAAATTGTCCTCATAATTTAATACCTGGGAAAGTACTTACATAGATCACAGATTTCTTTTATTGTTAGTTAAGGTATTTTCTTCTCTTCCATCTGGATTAAAATAAAGGATAGGGATGGAGATGTGATCACTTGTTACAAGATTTCTTGTAGTATTAATTATACTATGGACACAGTTCAAGGGCCACAGCAAAAAATTTGCTGTTGTGATCATACTTATCGAAAATGTTAAATATGTATGTAAGGTTCCTGTATATCTGTTAAAGCAGCTCTCTACTCCTTTCAATTTAGCTATATCATAGAATCAAATTAATGTGTTTCTGTACTTCCCCTTCTGCCCTGTTCTTTGTAGAATGAAATTAAAACCTCATATTTGATAAAAGGCAGGAAGCTGTTTTTATGCTTGTTCTTTTATCTCAGCTGAAGAAGTACTTTTCAAAATTGTTTTCTCCTGCCTCTTTCCTGCAAGTTTGACTTCCAAAAAAATAACACCACAAGTAGTTCAGAAAAATAAGTTGCTGTAGTGTAGCTGGGGAAGTAGCTCTTAGGGGAGGGATGCTGTGTGCTCATTGCTTTTTTGTCTTGCAATCTTATTGAATGCATTCCTGAACCCTTTGTTTTCTGGGCAGTGCCATCTTTTGTATAAGACACCATCAGTATGCCCTATTAATACATCATTTGCATGACAGATTCAATGGCATGCTGAAACAACTGCTCATCAGAGCAGCAGCACACTGATGGTTTATCACTGTAGCATGTCATCAGAATGAGACACACTTATAATATTAGATTAAAAAAAATCTACAGGGGTATTAAGCAGCAGTGGATTCAATTCAGGTATCAGAATGAAGGTATAACATATAAATCTTCAGCCATCGTCACTTATTTAACAGAATTTGCATTCTTGCAGTGTCACATTATTGTCTCCTAGATGCCTCATCCCCCCAGCATGAACCCCGAGGCTCTGTGGACAGGTGAGGTGTTCACTCATCAGTACAACTCTCTGATCTGTCTTGGCATAAGACAATGGTTAAACTGTTCCCCGGAGTCCAATTTCCCTCTCTCCTCCATTCTGGCTAATAGAGGCATAAGAATATGTCCCATAATATACTGGTAATGTTCTTCTGAGACATTCTGCTAGAGAGTACACCCTGAAATATGACGCAGTCAGAGAGAACTGTGGCATTTATTACCATTAGTTACAAGGTCAAAGTCAATGGCACACAAAGCATGAAATGAAGATTAGATACACAGAGAATACTTTGCTTAGGAATTGTCTACTAAATATGCTATTGCTGTTGGAAAGCTTTGCTACAGAGGAGGAGCAAATAAGTTGAAAAAATTCTGCAAGAAGAAAGTCTTCTAAGGAAATTCACAAGAAACGAAGTAGTAAATGCTCTGCATTTGGTCTCAATCTTAGGAACTTGGGAACTCTCCTTCTTCTCTACAGAAGGCATTGAGTTACTCAGAATTCTCTGGGTATATCTTAAATCTCATTGAAGAGTGTAATCTTTTTTCATTGTATGATCCCATTAGTACATTATCTTTGACTAATATAAAACAATTCCACTATGTGTGTGGATTTGGACATTTCCAACTAACCAGCTGATTCATGCTAATTGCAAACATCATCAAAATTAATCTTACTGAAGATCTGCTTATTAATTTAAATATCTATCGAGTGTTATCTGTTAGCAGATGAAGATAACTATAACTAAAGATTTTAGCAAACTAATCACAAGATTTATGTAAATATATAATTAACACAAACAAACCTATAAGCTTAGGCACATATGGACACATGATTCATATAATATCTAATTCAAAAGTATTTAGGACTCAAGAACGGAATCATATCTCATTAGTTAACTGATTCAGAGAACAATACTTTCTGCATGACTTATGCAGGCCATTTAGGAACAAGTATGAAGCCTATATATCTTCAAAGTAGTGTGCAAACCTTGGCTAACTAATCCATTTATGCTAATCCATTTATTTAAAGCACTTGAATCTAAATGACCTTTATGAATCAGGCAGAACCTTTTTATGTTTTCACAGATTGCTTTCTACAGAGCCTTCCTCTATGGGTCATTTTCTTTTTCTTTTTTTTTTTTTTTTTAACCCACTGAACAAGACAAAACTGTCTGGAACTACCAGTGTGTTAATCACTGTACTAGCTCTGAAACTTAAGACTAAAAAAGAGAAACCATACTATTCCACCTGCTCTCCTGATCTGGATTTTTCTGTGTACCACAAACCTTTCTTTAAATTCTAAGAAATCCTGATCATTTTACCCTGAAGAAAGGACACAATCAGCAATAGAGGAGGTATGAAGTCTTTCTTCTCAAAGGGTACTTACATCGCTACATCTGTAGATATGCAACAGAATTTTTGGGTTTTGGACTGGGTTTTTTTTTGTGCTCTGGCTGCTACAATTTTTTACTGAACAATTTCAATTAGCATTTCATTCAAAAACCACAACCTTTCATAATCTTTAGCTCCACAGATCTATCTTTACAAAGATATTATTTGTCCTTTTGTTTAGCATCTATGACTTATTCTTCCATTTTCTCCCACACTTTGGAGTTATTTGACTTAATTGTAACTTTTCTTTTCTTACACTTGAAAAGAAAAATGATCAAAAAAGTATCCAAAAAAGTATCAAAAAAACTCTGTCGTGTTATTACTATTTCAACATATAATTTCACTGACATTTGATACATAACAAAACATTTATTTAAGATACTTCACACTGATAATATATAAGAATTTAAACTACTGGGGTTTTTTTCTTAATTCAGTATGACTTTAAATTTGTACTTTGATTTACTTAGGTTCTATTGTTAGGATTGTCAAAGGTTTTTAATCATCTGCCCTGTATGTACTACCTTATATTGGGGCAATCCTGCTGAAGAAAAGAATTATTTGAAAGAACTAAAATTACTTAATGCAATACCTAGTAAAAAAAAGTACATTTTCTAGTCCCATCTTTTCTAGCTATCCAACAGCAGGATTCCCAGTTTTAGAGTTTGTTAGTTGATATGATTTTTCTCAGATTCAGACAATTCTGAATGGTTTAACTCCTGACATATATGGTGAGTTTGTATTTTTGCCTTTTTCCGCTATGCCCAATACATAGGGATATGTCCCAGGGGTTCTGTTATAAGTCTTTCACTCTTTTTGGCTGTCTGCTGCTTTAGCTCTTCTGGTTTGACAGAGTGGTTCAGGCTTTCTCTGTTATCCAGAAAAAAACAAAACAAATCAGCCAAACAAAAAAACCAAAACCAAAACCAAAACCAAAACCAGAACAAAAAAACCCCAAAACACAAAATCCTGATTTCTTTGGCTTTTAAAATATTTAATAAAATCATTATTGTCCTACTGTCTTTTCTATGTCTAGTTGTGCTGGATAGATTATCTAAATTAAAAACAGCACAGAAAAAATAAATTTTCCATTGATGTAGGCACCTAAAGAGCTTTTAATTAGTGTTAAACTAATTGTACGCAGGATTATGAGCCTTCTGATGACAAGGAAAAAGAACCAATGTACCCTAATATTTATATGATAATGAACAGTAATATGTAATAAATTTTTATTACTAGTTGCTATATTTGTTTAGTTTGCTCCCTTTATCTGGCATGATTTAGATTTGAACAACTTACTAATGTTTCACAGAATCATAGAACGATTTGGATTGAAGGGGACCTTAAAATTCATTGACTTCCAACACTCCTGACATGGGCAGGGACATCTTCTACTAGACCAGATTGCTCAAAGCTGCACCCAGCCTGACCTTGAATGCTTCCAATCATGGACAATCCACAGTTTCTGTGGGTGAATTTTTAAGTGTCTCAAAATCCTTACTGTAAAAATGTCTTCCTTTTGTCCATTCTAAATTAACCCTCTTTTAGCTTGAAACCATTGCCACTCACCCTGTCACTAAAGCCCCTTAAAAAGTCTTCATCTTGCTTATAATCTCCCTTCATCTACTGAAAGCTGCAGTAAACTTTCTTCTGAGACTTCTCTTCTCTAGACTGCACAATTCTTGGCCTTTCTTCATAGGAGAAGTGATCCAGCCCTCTGATCTTCGTGGTTATTTCTTATTGGTCTTCTAAGGACAAATTATTTTCCACATACCTAAATGCTAACATTGAGATGGGTCAGCACATTTTCTAGCTTTTTCAGCTCACTCTCTTGTTATCCATGCAGGTTCAGTATCAATTTTAAAACATTTCCTGCCTCACCAGACCTTGTTTGCCCTTGAATTCTCTTTGCTTAACAAGCTGTTCTTTCTTCATATTCTGGTTGAGTTCTAAGTGCTCAAGATGCCAGTCTGCTGATTGTGCCAAAATTGAAGCTGAATCAGCCAGTGAAATTGCTTTGACATCTACAATGCTGGAAACATTACACTTTTCAAAGCCAAACTGAAGGCATTTCAAGATTATTTTTAGTTCCATGAATTTCAATTATTAAATGAATTTAGACATATGAATGTTTCATTTGAGGCTGTATCTCAAGATCTTTCTCCAGTTTTAGGCTCCCCACCAGGAGAAAGACACTTATGTAGTGAAATGAGCCCTGTGGAGGGCCACAAAGCTGGTCAGAGAGCTGAAACGTGGCATATAAGGAAGCAGTGAGACAAGGACTGTTTAGCCAGGAGAACAGATAACTTTGGGAGATGTTATCACAGACAGCAACTACTTCAGCCATGGGCACAAACAGGGTCAGAGCAGACTCCTGTCAAAGTGCAAAGTGATAGGAAGAGAGCCATGGACAGAAACTGACACATGTGAAATTCCAATTATATATATTAGGAAAAATTTGTTTATTTGTTTGCTTGTTTATTTTATCTTTAGGGTAGTAAAATATTGGAACAGGAACCTATACAGCTTTTTCCTCCAACTCTGGGGAAGTTCAGAGCTTAGCTGGACAGAACTCTGAGAAACTTGATTTGATTATACTTGCCTTAAGCAAAGCATCATTTTGATGATGATGTCAACTTCTGGAAGCCCCTTTTGGCCTGAATTGTTCTATGATTCTGCGATATACATTTTGCATTCTCAGACACCTAAAAATTTTTAATAATTGTGTTATTTATTATCATGTTTTCTACTGTAGTGGGGGTTGTTATTTATATGTGAATATAAATATTGAATCCACTAGATGTACACAACAGTATGAGATTAGAAGATCTTTGTTCATTTGGCTTTGTATGCGTAACATCCACAAAATAAGTGAAAAAACACAAACTAATTGAATTAATTGTACAGAAAGAGAAAAAAAAAAACATTTACAGCTTGATGAGAGCAACTTTGCAACACTTTCTGAGTAACAAAGATTGTAAAAAAGCTGAGAAAAGAATGACACCCCCAACCTGTACTTCTGGAAGGAAATCTGAATCCTAAATTGAGTTTCTGGGCAATTCAAATCTTCAGCTTTAGGCTGAAGTCTGCTAACAGGGGCTGCTGAAACTGGTATGGCTGAGGCCACACAGGTCCGAGATATATGCCCAACCCAGGCTCCTTCTCAGTGCTGCAGAACAAAAAGATATGTCATTAATTTCCTAGTTATTTGTAAAACTTTGGCTTTTGGTAGAGGGAAGACTTTAGTATGCTGTTTATGCAAAGTGGGAAGGTTTGTCGCAGTAAGTTTACAGAGAATTAGAATTTTCCTGTTTGCTTTTGATTCATCTTTGTATTTTATCTTTTGGCATTTATGTTGCCCTACAGAAAATTATTAAAAGTTAAAATAAAATGCTAACTTACTGTTTTGGTAGCTTTAAGCTCACTTTCCATTGATAATACTATTAGGCAGAGAAGGACAGGATAGAATAAGTATTTTGGTTTGGGATTTTTTTATTAGTTGCTATTAGTAAAGTCAACATTTGCTTCTATATGCCAGACCATCATAATTATGGCAATTCACTCCTAGATTGAATAAAAGAAAGAGAATTTAGTAGCTGACATTGGTTACCTTTCTAGAGACCAAATTATTTGTGTTATGTTATATTTGCTGTTTACAGTACATCATGCTCAGAGATACAGCAAAATTATGACAACTGCTATATATTACACGCTGATTTTATACTTAGGAATGCCATAAAAAGAAATGTACTATATTCCAGTTTTCATTTTCTGCTTTTAATTCCAACATTTAGAAAATTATGTTCTTAATCAGCTTCAGTTCTAAGTGTTTTCCAGGGATTTACTCCAGATATATTTAAAAGCATGACAAAATGCATCTCAAAGTAACATTTGTTGCCAAAAATTGAATTCTGAAATATAATTCTCCATTATATTTCAGTGCACTGTGTGGCACTGTACTATGCAGAAAGAAATATGGAAGACAAGAGAACATAAAGAAGGAATGTGTCCTTTAATGGGATTACAAAATCAAACCAGACTGTTACACAGATTTAGTGGTGGTTACAAGGCTTCCCTAAAGTGGAATGTGGAAGAAAACCAATAATTCCATATGGAGAGTTACATTTTTACATAGGGGGAGAATGTGAAATTTTTAAAACCTGTGTACAGTCAAGGTAGACTAAGGTAAACTGAATACTTTGAAATCAAAATAATACCTCAGTTTTGCTCATGGCACCGAACCTCACATCTGTTTTCCTGCTATGAACCTACATCCAAAGATATCCTGCTGCCCACAACTGGCAGAGATGGCCATGCATAAGGGGATTGCATTTCACAGCTGCAGTGATACCAGTTGAAATGTTTTGGTACTTTAAGTATGATTGCACAGAGCATGGGCTCTGCAAGAGGGAGTGGCTGTGATATTGCTTCCCTTGACAGGCTAAATCTATGTGAAGGAAAGTCTATTCCATCTACTTCAGTTTGGTAGTTCTTCCCAGACACACCAACCTTCTCCAATATCTCCTAAAAGACTTCAGATGTGTCACACAAAAGAAATATCATTAAAATGCTTAGATTTAAAAAGCATTTTAAATTGTTAAAAGAAATTGCTTATTGCATTCATAAGTAATGAAGCTATAGTAGAGGAAATGTATTTAAATATCTGTATATAGGCTCTGCCCCGGAGGTCCTGGTTGTCCTCGATGGGCTGCAGCTGTAACCAATGAAGATAACTGAGATAAAAGGGGGCGGGTTAGCCAGTCAGGGAGAGCCTTGGAGGAGTCCTGACCTGAGAGAGAACAGTGTGCAGAAGAAGGAGGCTGTGCTATGAAGCTCTGCGGCCATGGGAACACACCAAGGCGGTAGGGACTTTAGAAATCTGATAGCAACAACAATATGGGACTCTAGAGAGATAGAACAACAATAACAATTGGTGCCCCTGATGTGATAGTTAGCAGAGGATGAGACAGCCAAGAGCTGTGGTGATATTTGGTAGAAGATGAGACAGCCAAGAGCTGTGACAGAACATAGCATTTGGGTGAAGGAGCTGTGAAAGAGTATGGCCTTTGAGCAAGGAGCTATGTGGGTTGTACGTGGCCTTTGAGTCATGGAGAAATATGTGTGTATTGTAATTGAAGTATTGTATGTAAAACCTAGTTCTGTAAGTAAAAGAGAAGGGGGAAATATAGTAGAGGAAATGTATTGTATTTGAATATCTGTATAGAGGCTCTGCCTCGGGAGGTCCTGGTTGTCCTTGATGGGCTGTAGCTGCAATGTCCTTAATTGGGCTGCAGCTGTGACCAATGATGATACTTGGGATAAAAAGGGGTGGGTTAGCCAGTCAGGGAGAGCCTTGGAGGAGCCCTGAACTGAGAGAGAACAAGATGCAGGAGAAGAAGGAGTCTGTGCTGTGAAGATCTGCAGCTGTAAGAATATGCTGAGGAGGTATGGGACTTTAGAAATCTGATAAGAACAGTATGGGACTCTAGAAATAATAGAACAAGAACATGAAGCCATCTCCAGTCATGAAATTTGAATCTAGTTGGTATAAAGCCATTTTATATACTTGATTACATTAAGAGTGTTACCTGTGTTATGAACCATACATCCATGGTCTTCAACAGCTGGGGTACATATTAAAACCAAGCAGCATTTGTCTTCTATAAGAAATATATTGTAAGAGTGATTTCTATTTAAGCAGAGTTAAATAAAACACTATTGAGGAGGAATATGAAATTGTTCTGTGAGCAGGAAAATGGCAAGCTACAATACCACATTTTAACAATTAAACCATTTTTACTCACAGAACAGGAAAACACATAATATGTATTGAATTCCTTTAGATGGCTTGAGGGCTTCAACTGCTTGCATTGAAGACCGCAGTTAAGAATCTCTCTCCTGCAAAGTTAGTCCTTCTCTCTGCTTCCTTTATTTTTAATTTATCCAGAAACATGGAAAATTTTTCATAGCTAAAATGGAACATCAAGGATCCAATTTATATTGCATAAAAATATTTGTAACCTTTCATTTCTACATTTTGCTTACCCAGCTTTATATGGGAACAGCAAGAAATTTTTTCTGGATGGAATAAATAAATTGGAAGTGTTCTCCACCAACTACGTTATTTACTACTTCCTAAAGTAGCTGAAATAGGTTAAGGAAAAACTCCAAACACACGGAAAAGTGACTTTAGGTATTCCTGTCAAATTTTTGTCTTATAGAGCATGACACATTTTTGTGGGTTCTGTCTCCCACATGAATGTATTTGAGGTTTCAGCAAGGTGTAAAACTTCTTTGTGGCTTGTGATGTTAGAAGGATATTCGTTCTTATAAATAAATGTGAATCAATATGAATTAATGACTGCTTTGAGGTGTTTAATATTATGTTTGGCTATGGAGACCCCATGACTCTTGGTCATGTATTTCATAAAAAAATATGCTGCTGACCAAAATATGTTAAAAAATGCCTATTTTTTTTAATTAAAGTATAGGAAGAATTTGAGTAGCAGAGTAAATTTGAGTCATCATATAAAGTTGTTCTTAGGTGGTTCTTTTTCCTACCCTGTTAATTTTTGTGTTGCTTTGGTGATTATTTTGTGTTATGTTGTATGGACTGTGCAGGTCCATAATCATAATAATAATTAAAATACAAATATTTTAAATTAAATTCAGTAATTTTATTTCTTGTGAACAAAACATTGCTGTCTTGTAAATTTTATTCCAATTTATATTGATTGTATTTTATTTACAATAAACCTTGAAATTTAATGTTTAACACTAAAGTAAACAAATATTATTTTTTAAATAATAAAAAATTTATAGTCTTATTAAAGCACATTTCAAGGGGAAAGCCTAGAGTTTTACCACTTGGTAAATTCCAATGGAGAAATGGTGTATGTGAAAGCTTATAACCAGTTCAATTATTATTTTTAGTAATTTAGGTTTGGCAGAAAAAAAGATCCATGAAGCATTAAATATAATCTTCCCAACATGCTAGAAAATTGTGAGGAAATTCTTGATGGAATTTAATGTTTCTTTCATTTTAAAGTTTCATACTCAGCCACCAGTAGTTGCTCTATTTCTATATAATTGCTTTATGCTGCTATATCAATTGCTGTATTAAAAATCCTGTTTTTCCTTAAGCATATATTGGTTTAATGTTTGACAGTAGAAAAAATACTCACTAAAATACTCAAACAGTCTTCAACTGTGTTAACAATTTTAAGATACAAAATATGTTTGAAAATATTATCAAGAAGGCCTTCTTCTTTAATAGAGAGGAACTTTTTAAATGAACCCATCTTAGCTAAACAGGGGTAGCCTGCATGTGAAAGGTAATAGTATCTTGAGCTGTCATTTTTGGTAACTAAACCATAATGTTTGTTCCTACGCGTTACTTCTGATTTTTGGAAAGGTTTCTCCATGATATTTGACTTCCTCTGCCATGATCCAGAGATCTATTCACATGTGTATTTTGAGAATTGTTTAGTTGTTTCATGGAAGTGGTTCTTGCCTCATGAATTTGTCCATAGGCAGACAAGTCTCCTTTTAACAATAAAAAAGTAACCTTGGATATTTCACACATATTGAAAGTAGAGTGAATTAATTTCTCAGGCATCATTTAAGCTTTCACACCATCATCAATTCAAAACACAGTAGAAATGTGGTTAACATGAATCATAGTAATTGGAAGCGTTTTTCACACTGGAAGAATGCACATTGAAAAATACAATTTAACTCAAGGTAGAAAGACAAGTACTTGAGATATTTTATAAAAATAAAATTACCTACAGGGGAGGAAAGGAGAATCCTTTTCCTGATTAAAATATTGTATTGTTGCACTATATTGTACCAATATTTATTCATTTTGAGATTATATAAAAAGAAGCTGGAAAAAACCCACACTCATTCTAATTAAAGAAAACCTCAGGTTGTTTTGTTTCTTTTTTCTGGATTATTATGAACTTGTTTTCATGTGATAGTATGTATTTTGTTCTAATTTGTTATATTTTTTTATAAATTTGTCTTAATTTTTGATATAAAAAAATTTACAGTATCCTTGCCACAGTGGAAAGACATTTTAATTAAGAAAAAAGTACACATTTGTGCTAAAAGAGCTAGGAGTTATAATTCTATTAAAAAAGTCTATAAAGCACTTTATGGCACTTAGAGGGAATGATGCATTTGAATATATTAAGTTTCTTGTTCTTCATCTATTCAGTAGCAGGTATGTTGGCTTGCTGAAATCCTAATGCTGCATTAGATTTTAATATGGCAGCCTCTGCATGGTAATGAACTTTTATTATTAAATTTTAGTCTATTAAATTAAAAAAAAAGTTCCTAATGCCAACATAATTGTTTTGGAAAGAAAGTACCAAATGACTGTGAAATTCTGGATATAAATTTAAGACATTTTCCATAATGTTCCCATGTTTCAGATAGTTCTCAAGCTCATTAACTTTTTTTTTCCCCCGAACCTAAAATCAAATGGGTTGTGCAGAAAGGGGCACTTTGATGATATAATTTAGATATGTAAAATCTGATCATTTTCTTTCTCACTAGCTCATTTCCACTTATGGCTCAGTAAAAGTAGAACTGCTTATCAAATATTCATTGTGCAATGAACAATACTATTTTTTGGTGATGTTTAAGCAAAATTTATAGAGCAAGAAAGGGAAATAATCATTTCACAATGCGGCCAGCTTGCTTTATCCCTTCCAAAGGAGTGTAAATGTGTCTGGACTGAGGACCCCCAAATCATAAAAGGACCCCAGATTTCTAGTTTTCATAATATAGGTAGCATATGTCATAATTTTACTTTTTAAAAAAATGTTTTAATGAGGGGTATTTAATGAGAAATCACTGAGACATTAGCAGCCATTGGGACAGAATAACAGGGCTTTTTTTTTTTAATGAGACTGTTTTCTGCTGCAAACCCAATTGAAGTTTTATCTATAGAAAAAAAAATAGCAACAAAGCCACACAAGCTGTCTCATGGATGATCAACAGTCATACATATTAAAAATTATGATTTTCACCCTTGTAGATGAGAACTACAAATTTCTCATCATATCAACTAAGATTTTCTGGAAAATCTTGCAAATGCTTTCTGTCTGTTTATTACCTGATAATGATGGCATCCAGATAATGTCAATATCATTAATTTAATCAGTGTTGTGGATTGTGAGCTTTGAGTTCTACCAGGGCTGCCCTGCCTTGAGTTATCACCCAGGGTTGTTTTGTGCTCTTGAAATTAGTCTTCATTCTACTGCATTTCAAGGGGGTTTTTTTACATTGCTTTTCCCTGGTGAAATCCCAGACTTCTTGTTTTGGAAGAACAATGTTTTTCATTGGAAAAACATTCTTCCTGTGGTTGTTTGCTGACCAGATTTCATCTACTTATTTGTCTCTTAATCATTAAAAAATAATTAGTAAAGAAACATTCATAAGAATTTTGCAGCAACCTGTAACTTTCCTGCTCAATGTCATCTCTTGACTTTATGAATTTTTTGATATCTCAAGATCTGTTACATGTTTCTTCTCATGTATGGCAGTCTTCAATTCCATGTAAAAGGACCTCAGCTTAAAATATTATTTTCTAATGAAAGCAAAATTGCCAAATTAACCTAGCAGTAGCATTATTTGATAAAAGTATATTCTATTTTATTCTACACTCTGTTTACACTTGTGCTTTTAATTGCTCTATTCGCTGAAATATTTTCTAAATCTGTGAATATGAATCATGTTAAACTAATGTGCCTTATGTTTCATGTATTACTTTTCCCGCTTCAAAAATCTGGTACAATTCCCTCTCACAGTTCTTGGTCAAAGATTTATATAAAATACACTAAGTTTTATATTTTTATTTGTTCCTTCTGAATCCTGAACACAAATTGCTGTTTGAGTCTCTCTCTTTTAACTATCCCATGATATCTCCAATCCAAATATCTTTAATCCTTTGTTTTCCTTTATTTTCATTGTGGTCCTATGTGTTCTTTTCTCTTTTTTTGTGTTTATGTCTCAAACACTTTTTACCTTCTTTGATAGTTTTTCCTTATTCAGTCTTGCCTTTATTTGTCTTTTAGTGAGGGAGGCTTCTAAATATGTGTTTTGCTAGTCAGCTTCTCTTCTTGTTCTGCATCTTCTTTAAGGTTTTTTTCCTCTGACAATGATTTAATCACTGCTTTCTGGAACAGTTTTTCATTCAGAGCCTTTTCATATAATATTTTTATCTTCTTTTAAGTAAAAATGCATAAAACTTTGAATCCCAGCATTTCCCAATTTCTTCTAAAATTGAATCTTTTATGATCTAATAGTAGTTCACTACATTCCTGTAATTGTAAAATTTTTTGCTTATTGCCTGGTTTTCAAAATGTTCAACCAACTTCACTGTTTTTTCCCTCTCTGAATCAAACTTCCATTCAAGTCAGAGAAGTCCCTATTTTAATCTGCAAATTTCATTTCATGCCCACATAATTTAAAAACCTCTATTTATTTAAACAACCTATTGGCATTTATTTAAGTTCTCTTTGGTTGCTTCTTATTTTCAGATTCTTATTGTTAGCTGAGCATCTTCAATTAGTGCGTAAATGTAATCCATAGAGCCATAGGTCTTTGCACATTGGGGAAGTCTTGTGGTGCCAAAAGAAGCCGCTTTTCTTGAGCTTCTTTTGTTTAGGAGCATGGGAAGAACAAATTACATATCAGTGTGATGTTTTATGCCATCTGGAATGCATGCAAAGCATTCTGATGAACTTACCTAGCTGGATCAAATAATTCTCCCTGCCAACCTTAGAGGGAATTTGCTATGCAAAACAGGCAATGCCCTGGCTACTTTCTATAGAGCTGTCAGTCTTCACCACTTCTGAGACAGAACATTGCACCTGGTGAAATAAAATATGTCTACAGAGAACTCTTGACTGGGTTAATCAATTCTTTTGTTAATATGTGTGATTCATTGTCTCAGTGTTTTAGTCTAGATATTTTATTCCTCCTACGTTCATACATAAATTATCATTTATCACATAAAAACACAAAAAAAAGAGGCCATGAAATAAAATTTACATTGATGACATGTAGAAGCTATTCAAATATAAATAGCTATTTATTAATTAGAAAATCATTGGCAACTCGTTATAGGCAAAAATTCTCAATACTTAAAACTGAGATATTGAACTAAAGACTGCTCAGTTCAATAGTAGAGTACTACTCTTTACATCTCAGATTTGCCCCTTGGATTCAAATTCTGTATTTTAGTTAGTTTTTAATTTTGAAATTTGAACAAATTCTTTGTCTTCAAAGACAGATGGCTAACATTAATGGCTAACATTAAAAAAATATTTCAAACAAATCCATTTCTCCTAAATGCTCTAGGATGCTGACCTTCACGTTCTACTTTTATTTCTCTACTCTAATTGAACAGTAAAATCACACCATGGATAAGCCCTGGTGTGTGACCTTAAGAATTTGAATTCCATATCTTGCATGACTGTGTGGAACAATACTGTTGTAATACAGAAGAATTATTTTCTTTTTCACTTTTAGTCAAGGAAAAGGAGTATTTCCATGCTTCTAGGACATTTTGCTATCCTCAGTGATTAAAATAATTAGTTAGATGAGCCACATCAGGGCTCAAAAGTGGCTCCTGTGAGATGGAATAATAAAGTAATTTGGAAAAAAAAACCCAGAAACTTTATAATTACAGGAAATTTTGGCTGAAAAAATGTTGCAATGCCATATAGTGTAAAGTTTAGAAGTAAAGGATCTGTTTTTCAATTGTTTTTTGATAATTCTTTCACATACGTCTTCCACCATCCTAGACTTAATTTTAAGAGTTTCTCCTTTCTTCCCTTTCTTTCAGCCTTTCCCTTTTTCTTCTCCTTCTCATGTTTTTCCCGTATGTTGAATAACTTCTGCTTTCATGTTATTCCAGCTACTTTTCTCTATTTCTCTTCTCTCTAAGAACCTCTACATCGTGTTAAAAATTTGCCTACTTTGCCTGTTTTGGTCATCTTCAACTCCATTCTACTGCTCTTTATGCTGCCCTTTCTGCTTCTCTCTTCCTTGAAAAAGCATACATTGGAACAAATGCCCATCAAATTATTGTTTGTATAGCTATATTTGAACTGTGACCCCTCTCTTTTTTAATTTCTTAAATAAAACCCGTGTTACACATTTTGAAAGTCCAATGCATAACATTGATGAAAATGTGATTGCATGGTAAGAGAATTTTAAAGCAATGGAAGTATGTGTTCAGACATTACTTCCTAATTATGCTTGAAACTAGAAAATAATTTTAAAAAATGATGTATTAGTTTTATAATTTTATTAGGATGATGACTCCAAGAGATCTATTTGCAGGACAGCAGAAAGACACCAAAAATGCAAAGTAACTCTTTGCAAAGTATAAGCAAAGGAGATAAGCAGAACAGTGAGAGCATTCTTTAATACAGAAGAGTAAGGGATATTATTTCTGATGTATTTATAATTCAAACAAGTTTTAATTTGAAAACATAATGAAAAAAATTTACAACCATTGCTGTACAACAGAAAAACCCCCAACTTTTTGCTTGTAGTACTAATTTTCCAGTTATATCAGTAACAGAACTGCCTTAAGGTGCCCTCCTCCTGCAAGTTCCAACCATTCTTTCTTGTCCCATAATCTATTGTGTCCCCATCTTCTAACCTCTGAGCTGTGCAGGAAGCATGAATGAAGTGTTGGAAGCAAAAAGGAGCCTCTTGAATTGTCCACAAAGAGACTTGTGAAATAAAAGTCATTTTTGAAGAGATGTTAGAACAAAAAAAACACATCCCTTCCTTTTATGTATAAACTCTTACCTCGAGTTGTAGAATGCCTTGAGGCAGGACTTAGTAGTGATAAAATATGACTTCCTGTTGTATCACAATATGTGTTTAATTTTGCCAAGAAAAGCAGTTGAAAACAGAGTAAATTATATAACTGTCTTTTCTACATATTTGCCTTTAATTCTTGCTGATGCATAGGAGAATTTCAACAAAATCATTTGCTATGGGAATTACCATTTGTCTAACTCAATAGACAAATTCTAATTTAGAGGAGTCATGAAGGCCTGTAAAGGAAATATATCTAAACTTAGGATTCAGAAAACTTTTAAGCTACTTGCTGAAATCATCTTCTTGAACTTAACATATTTTTCTGAAAAAAAAAATTACATCACTAGCACCTGAGTTTGTATTGTAGTGTATTTCAGTATGTCTGGAAGAAAACCTAGCTATTAATAAATACCTGTCCTTCCTCCTCTTTTTCTGATTCATAGTTTATCAAGTTGGGCTGCAAAACTAGGCATAGTAATTTAGTACATTAGTAAAGAGAACCTGTCTTAAGGTTACTTATTTACTTCAGTGTGTTCACCATCCACACTTCCGAAAACAAACACTGAACAATAACATTAAAAAATACTTTTTCCACAGACTTAATAGGATTGTAAGGGGCTCTCAAGTCAGTGTTGTTACCTGTATTCCATTCTTGTGATCACTTCCTCTCATCTTGTCCTAAACTTGTCTGCTCCTCTGATAACAAAACCTCCTCTGCCTGATCTCACATGAGATACAAGTTGAATGCAAATCTAAGGTGGAAATTCAGTGTAACTCATCTAGGAGGTAGGAGAATAAATTATTACAAATGTACATAATGTGTGATTTTGCACAGTCTATGTAATTCATTTTGAAATTAAATAGTTGGGTTTTTCTGGTTTTAGTTTTGAGAGAAAAATTTCTGCCATATGTTATTTACACAGACTTTGATGCTTTTGATCTGATCTGAAAAATGCTCTAAAACCTAATAGGTTAAATTGTCAGGTGCAGGTTACTGTAATTCAGCTAGCAAACACAGAGTGATTCTTCCACCTCCCACTCCAAGTAGCAGAGATTGAGGTCAAAGACCTCAATTTCTTCATTGAGACATTTTTGTCACCATTTAAACATTGTATTTTAACCTTTGAGTTTAAAGCATGGATGAAAAATTGCAACCATGACCCTTCCTTATTTGGGGGGGAGAACATAAGATTTTTGTTGAACTAAGGTTTTATAATTTGTGCAAATATACCAGAGAGAAAGAAATGTTGACAAACAATAATTGAGGTGAAATCTGAAGTCACATCATAATTAAAGCTTTGCAAATCTTAAAAACTGGCCCAAAAGATCTGGAAGAGAGTTGATTACTTCAGACAGGAAGAAAGTTCTTTTAATACTAGGCTTCTGCATAGATCTTCCAAATTCCTGATTTTCAGCCTGTTCAAGGAATATGAAAATGAAGAAAAAATGAATTAAATTGTAAGACATTTGGAAGGGAAGTGTCTTGCAAGGGAGCAAGCGGTGGTGATGATACTAGTAGAGGTTTGAATAGTCTACAGATTAGAGAAAGAGTTTTACTCATATTGTGTGAAAAATCTGAAATATATGCATGCAGAAGACATAAATACAACTTCTTCCTGACATGATATATATACTTATGATACAGATAATTATTGAGGATCTCACAGGGGATGTCAGTACACTAAAAGGCAGGGCTGCTATTCAGAGGGACCTAGGTAAGCTGGAGAGACAATGAGCATAAATTGAGAAAAAAGGTGTCCAGAGTGGATCTAAAGAAAACTACTTTATTTCTGAGAATAACTTAGCAGTCTGCCCAGAGATGCTGTGCATCTCCACCCTTGAAGGTCTTCAAGACCCATCTGGACAAAGTCCTCAGCCTCTGTAGCTCTGACCTCTGAAGTGACCCTGCTGTGGGCGGGAGGTTGGACTGGAGACCTCCTGAGCTTGCCTGTGATGTGCTTGCTATCCTTTGAATGTAATTTAAAGTTAAGAAATTATAAGAGATCTAGGGCACAAGAGTAAAAATGAACAGACTTACACTCATCTCCTTATTTCTGAGAAATTTCCAATATGAACTTTTTCAACTGACTTCTGCTCCTCCCTTCCCTGTTATTTAAATGGAATTGAAAAAAGCATTTGTTCTCCTCTCAGGTTTTATCTAGGTAAAGGTTCAATTATAAGCTCCTAAATATAATAACAAAACTCCTAAACTCAAACAATTTATCAATTTTAAAAATGTTTTGAGGCTGGAATCCTGTACCTTGAGTTTCACTTCACATGCTTTGAGCCTTGTCATCTCTTTGTTTTAGGTCTTAGAAACTAAACTGAGACAAGATTTTAAATTGACAAAATTAAAGGTATCGTCTCACCAAATACTGAAGCCACAGAGTGTCTCCATTTTCTTATGATAAAAAAATAATTATCTTGTGTGCATACCACTAAAGTTGAGATAGATCGAAGAGCTATTTTAAGACTGACCCAAATATCCCATCTAAGAGATATTTGCTAGCTGTAGCATCCCTGTATTACACAAATCAGGCAAAAGACTTATCTGAGTGAATTAGGAACTTCAGATGGCTTAACAGAGATACACAACTTCTCAGGTTAGTTTACTTTTGTGTGACATGAATTATGATACTAGTTAAATACACAGAATAATAAAATATATTGAATGGTCATTAGTTGCTGGAAAATTAGCAAATAAAACCTCTATGCAACTAGAGAACTAATGTATTTGAGGCTGGTAAAATTCTAAGGTAAAGAGCTTAAGAATTCACAAGCACCTTTAATATTTATTTGTATGACAGATAGTTACTCCTCTTAGAATACACATACATGAAGTTTAGAGAGCTAAAAATAAATGAAGTATTTCACTTGATGATAAAATCCCCTAAAAATGCAGGCCAATTCTAAAGCAAAAAAAACAAAACAAATGTGTAAGTGCTAGTGTACTTGTCAGGACTTGGATAATACTGGAAGAACCAAACCAAGACTGCAGTCCAATGAAATCATCTTGAGATGAGATTGAAGGCAATATATTTAAAAAATCATCTTTTCACTCCATCATATAATTTTTTTTTTTTTGTACTGGCACAAAAAAATTAGTTGAAAAGTGAGTCAGAACCAGAAATTGAGGGATATAGTTTTTCAGGATAATCAATTTTTTGATTCTGTTTACTTAACAGTTTCTTGAATTGCTGTGGTAATGTAGGAACAAAGGCCATATATGGGTGAGATTGAAAATCTGATGCAAAGGACTCTTAAACTGTGTTGTCTTCAAAAAACCCCTGTAGAATCACAGTTTCACAAGTCTTGTTCAACTGATCCCATTTCCAGAATCTGATGGCTCCTGTTCTTTCAGATTTTCTGCAAAGATGCATATTCATTCCGAACTCCCATTGATTGCCTGTTTCAGCCTCCAAGACTGAACAATTCCAGAATTATAGTAGAAACAGGCCATCTCCCAGCCGGGGAATAATGTGCATTGACTCCAAAGATTTCAGAAAGCTAAACAATTGCTTTTTTAAGCTATATTATATTACACTAATATGATACTAAATTACATACTAAAGAGATATTATACTAAAGAATACTAAAGAAAAATCCGTGACTGTCTCCAGACAGTCACAACGCACGTGGATCCAATTGGTCATGGAATCAAAACAAGCTTCAACAATATCCAATGAACAAGTCACTTTGGGTAAACAATCTCCATTACACATTCCACATGTGCCAGACAACAGGACCAGTGAATAGAGATAGGAATTTTTTCTCTTCTTTGAGCTTCCTCTGCCTTCCCCAAGAAAAATCCTTGGGAAAGTTGCGTCTGTTGCTCCCTGTGAAGAGAGCTGCTGCCACACAGAATATTGCTGAACTTGCCTTAACATTGTCCCACTTCTGTGTTTTGGAGGAACTTTTCTCCCACTTTGCAATTTCAGAATGGAGAGACACAATCAAAACCTTAGATTTAACCTACATAAAATATACCTTTTACCTTTAATTTCTATGGGCCTATTATAGTTGTATTTTTCTAGCAATATACTTTTAAGATGTTTTCTTACAGGGTCCTCTTTAATAATTACCAGTCACAAGAATTCGGTTAAGTGCTCTGATGAGTATGAGTATCACTGCTGAAGTAGCAGGTACAATCCCCCTGATGGCCTTCTCCCAAAGATCCAATGCAGGTGACAGCAGGGTTAAAGGCAGTGCCACTTTATGTTTGACATGGTGACCTGCTAACTGGGCAGGCTGCAGATTGAAAAGTGTTGCTCATTGTAACCCAGTGGTTGAAAACACACCTTTGAAAATATACCTTTGCATCCTTACTTTGTTTAAAACTGTTGCTACTTTCATGGAGCAGTGAAATAGCAGAAATACAAGAATCTTTGAGATGCCTAAGCTGACACAATGGCTCAAAACTTACCTCAAATCCCCCTTTTCTCTCCGGTTCTATTCCCTTTCCCAATCAGATGGTTTGGCTTAATCCAAACCTGCATTAAAAAATGACTCATCTAAAGAATTCCAAAATAAAACAATTACTATTAAACTTGTTTTCTGGTGGATTATGGCCTAAAGAAACTGCAAATGGCATCAAGTGGTCACCATAGCTGGTGCAATCTATGCAAATGGAAGATGTAGAAATGTATCTTCCAGTGGCGGCAAGAAATTGTTCCTGTTTGGAGATCTTGTGAAAAGTCAACCTAAGTATTTGGTTTAGTTGGTGTGGGGGGGCTTGTTAGGCTATTGCAACTTAATTTGAAATAAGCAGGCAGTTAAACAACTGAAATGTTAAAAGGGTCACTCTGCTTGTAAAGGTTTGCTGAAAATGGTAATGTTTTTGTCTTTTTTTTCCCTCTCTATGTATATAATTATAGGTGGGGTTTTGATGCTTGAATTTTGTTCAGACTATGAAGTCTCTTCTGTTTTGTTCAGTTTCATAACTTTTCTCTTTGCCTTCAATTTTTCAGGCCACTTTTTCCTTCATTTCCCTCTGTAGAAATGTTCATCATTAGACGGGAATGTATAGCAGATTTAGAAAATTTAGTATTCTTTTTGCTCGCTTCCAAAGTTAAACACATAGAAAAGTAACATATATGACATTTTATATTTCTAGCAAGTATTAGGATTTCAAGCAGTGAAATACAACTGCTTCAGTGCACATATAAGCAGCAATATTTTAAAACCAATGCCAGTTTTTTACTGATGCCTTGGTGTTTTCTTTTGTTTTGTTTTTATGGAAATAGAGCATCTTTGGACTTAACAATTGTTGAAGATTGCAGCCAGTTTCTAAAACAGAGGAGCTAAGGAAGGATACAAATTTAGGGCTAAGTTCTTGCAAAATATCAGGAAAATTTCTTTGATAGGAATGGATTAATTTTGATTTTCATAGAATAATGTGCTGATATATAAAAATATATATAAAATATTATATATATATATATATATAATATAAAACCTTAATTCAGATTTCAAATTACCTTTCTTATTTTTACCATCATTTTTACCATAAATTACCATAGTGCATTTCATTGTAACATTAGCTTCTGCATTCTCTGCTTTTACACTGTGTGAATTTAAGAGGAAACAACGTAAAACCCAGAACTATAGAATTTACATGAAAGGCATATGAAAACCCTCTTTATGATATTTTAAAGCTATTAAATAAAATTTTTCACAGGTAAACTGAGATGGATATTCTAAAACAATTAAAATTGTTATTAAGATTTGGGAAAACCTAAATAAAATTCTTATACTTTTTAATGTTCAAACTAAGTTTTAAAAGTAATTTTAAATCTACTTCTATTTTGAATGTTTTGTAAATCTCAGATTAAATGGTATGAAGTTTTACAAAAAAGAAGGGAAAAAAAGCCCATACCCATTTTCAGGAGAGACATGTCAGTAAGAAAAAGTGCAAAAAATGTAAGCTCTGAAGGCAGCTATCAAAGACAACAATGACACATGAAATATGGAAACAGCTGGAAATTAATCAATGAGAATAAATCAAATGAAACAAAAAATTCCAGACTATACCTATGAAAATTAGGGCTACAGGCAAAAAAAAAAAAAGGAAATTAAAGGAAGAAGAAATGCTGGCATTACATAACAACTAATAAGAGCTAGCATTTAACTAGTAAAAGGAGGATACGATTTTACTGTTACAGGAGGGCCATTGTGTAGTGAAAATTTAATTAATCCTGGATAGCAAAACAGTAGTAGTAAGAGTAGTAGGAACAACACATTTTTAAAAGATATGGAATAAAGGATATATTTTTTTATCAATGTTCCTTTAAAATATATTTAAAATATAGTATACCACACACAGAAAATCAATACAGACAGTTACAAAAATGTGAATGATATATAACACATATAAATAAATAAATAAATGTGTTTGTTATGTATCTGTGTGTAGATATATATATATACACACACACATATATATATATGTATATATATACACATATATATATGTACAACATATGTTTTGTGTCAAAGGGAACAGGCCTGCAAGTCTATCAATCCCACACAGGAAGGAGTTCTAATTTATCACCATCAAGTGAGCAACCCAAGCCCAGAAAATTCAGCTATCAGGTCCAAAATAATTTCTTCATGACTATTTGTGATGCCACAATGATTCAAATGTTCCAGTGTTTCTGAGACTGAGCTACATAATAAGGGATCACTAAATGTCCATTAAACATTATTCTTTGGTTTAAAGCTCAGCATACATCAGAATTTCATTGCAAAGCCTTTTATATACAATATAGATTAAAAAGACATATTTGCTTGAAAGTCTATTTTGAGAGCATGTCTTAGTCTAAACTGCCTTAGAGACCTCTGCTTTTATAACATAAAATTCTGTATATCCTGAATTTGCAAAGCACCAAACTCTCCTGAATGGCATTCAATGGCATTCAATGGCATTCCTCTTAAAATCAGAATTGAATGGCATTCATCTTAAAATCAGAGAACAAGTTGGTGAACCTCTATAGAAAGTAACTTTTTTAGAGAACCTTAGATAGAATTTTGATGCCAGATGAAAGGTTTCAGCACAATTTAGTATAAGTTTAATCAATTACATGAAATAGAATTATTCATATTGGTTTTGAATGAAGTAATTTTCCTTTCTAAAGTACATCAGAAGCTCAAACTAGCAAGCAATTAAATAGAAACATGTTTGATATAATTGTGGACAAATAATTTGAAAATATTTTTATTTATATTTTCCTTTCTTTTTTTCTTTTAGATATTTTAAATTGAGTATTGTCAACAAAAATTTAATTATTTAATTTTGGCTTAAGTCAGGTGTACTCTAACTCTGTGTGCTCTAACTCTGTATTGTTATAGTCAACTGACTATAACTCTGCCTCTGTATTGAGCTCTTAGTTTGCAAAAGAATTTGAGAGAACATTTTTAATACTAAAATCTAAAGGAATAATAAAGGAAGAAAATTGAAGAAATCTCTGCAGGATTTGGCTAAGTAAAACTGCATTTTTGCTCCTCTGCTGGGGAATATGGGACATTTTCCCTTTTTAAAGAAACCTTAGGGCTGGGCTCACATCTCATAGTTTTCCTGTTTGCTTATTTCATGTATTTCAGGTCAGCCAAATGCCAGATCTGCTTACAGATACTGTTTACTTTTAGATTGTTTTACCTAACCAGCATAAAATGTCATGACTCCGGGGAATAAGCCACATCATTCACCATGATTTTAACAAGCTGTGTATCTATAGTATGCTGAGGAAGGTCTGACAAAAAGCAAAATTTGTTTAGCTTTGTTGAAGCATATTGAAGCCCAGTTACACATTAAATTGCAGTATGTTAAGAATTTATAGATTTTAATGTATCACTCTGCCTGGAGAACATGCGATGCATGTTTGATTAAAGGTGTTTTCAAACCCATCTCCTCATCAACTGCATTGAGTTTTAGATTGGCAAAAAAGAAACTTCAGGCTTGGTATGGTATTATTAAATAATAAAATGTGAGCTAAAAATAAAACCGAGAATACAGTATGAATAAATTGAAAATATTAATGAACCAACGTAATAAGAATGCATTCATTTTTAATGTTATTTTAAGTAAAAATATGAATACTTTATGTGTTCTTTTTAAGGTTTTCTTGAGGCAGTGACTACACACTTATGCAGATTACAATGAAAACCTATTTTTCCTGGTCCTGTAGCAATGTATATAACTACAACACTCTCTAGTTGATATTGTAAATAACACTTAAATTAAGTATTTATCTTCACAATTTCTCTTTAAAACAGAAGCTGTCAAAATAGGTAAAGTATTGTATCATTCCTTAATACATAATAAAGTATTTATGTAATTAGGTATGCAGCAGAAGCTTTCTGAGACTGTGGAAATCTTACTTTTGACCACCTATATGTTTTCAAGCTGTGCATTGACTCATAGTTCTTCTGGAAGCTCTGCTGGAAGAGGTAGGGCATGGTCTCACTGGAGGAGATACGTGTGGAGTGTAACCTAAAGAATGACACTGTGCTCCTTGCTTTCCCCTTGTCCTCCAAGGTGAAATGCATTGTTCATTGAATGCAATGAGACTAACATGCTCCCAGCTCACAATTCTCTCTTGCAATGTTACTCAGAGAAAGACATGTAGGAATCCGGGCAGAAAGCCTTTATTGCTTTTATATTTTTGAAATGGAAACCCTGGAATTTAAATGCAGTGAGCAGTACTTAGAAAGGTGTTTGGGTGTCAAAAAAAAAGTGTCTCAAGCCATTTTAGAAGCATTTTAAAACTACCTAGTTTATACTCAATACTCCAATTTTAGGTTTTCTGGAGTTTTTCAGTCATTTATACTAGACTCTGTAAGAATAGCTGAAAGGGTGTTAAATCTGTTGTTTAGCCACCTAACTTCAAGTTAGCATTTACCTTTAACTTCCATCTAATATGTATACTAAATTAGAACTTTCTTTGCTCAGGGTGAAAGTGGCTCTGTCGGTAGCTGCTTTCATGTTGATGTGGTTGATCTAGCAAAATCTGTTTGGCTTTCCAAGGGCTTATTAATTACACCTTTTCTGTGAGTCTCTCTTTTCTGCAGGCAGTGGTGAGTAAAAATGATGGCTTGGGTGACCATATTCTTTCAAGAGAAAATCAAGGTTATTTTGACATCTGAAAAAGAAAACCTCTTATCATTGCCTTGTCTGTAAAATTCTAAAGGGGTATGATGAAGGCCGTGCTGATGCTACTGCATAGACTTTAGCCTTGTTTGGAGCTTCCCAGAAGAGGATTAATTGTTTTTTATACAATGGTGGACTGACTCCAGACAGTGGGAAAGCTCTCCCACACACTCATTTACTCCTATTCTGCAGGATGGGGGACTGAGTCAAAAGGGCGAAAGCAAGAAAAGATCATGGCCAGAGACAAAGGTAAGTTAATAAGTAAGAAAATCAACCAAACAAAAGAAAACAAAACCCCAAAGTGATCACTCACTACATCTCACTAGCTGACCAACATTCATACATTATGTCCACACAACCTGTGATCAGTGACTTTTCTAGAAAAACTCTCCCTCAGTTTTATTGCTGAACATGAACATTGCCATAGGGCAAGGAACGTCCCTTTGGTGAGCTGGAGTCAGCTATCCTGATTGTGTCCCAACTTCTTCTCTACTTTGAAATACTGTTCAAGCACTACTCAGCAGTGATTAGAATACTGGTTTGGTCACAAGTTTGAAACACAGCACAAAAATGCTGATTATGAAAAAAATTAAGTTCACCCTACCCAAGAGCAGTACAAGCTCAGCTGCCTACTGGGGGCAGACAGCATGGAGAATGAATCATAAATTAGGGTGAGATAGTTCTAAAACACCCACTCTTTTCTTGCCCTGATACTCAGAGTTTAGCTATCAAAGTTAGAAACTGTTTTGTGCTCTCAGTTTCATACTTGTCAATGATGAACTACAAAAGAAGAGATTTTACTCCTCTTCATTCCTTGATGATTCATACAAATTAGGTAGAAATTAGAACATTTTTCTGTTTTAAATATACCTCCCTGTGCCCATTAAAAAACCAACAAAACAAACACCCATATTTTTTTGATAAAATTAAAATAAGAATTATAGCTTTCAAAATGATGGAGAAAATATAATTTCTCCACTGCTCTGAACATTTTAAATTAGAATCACATTCTATGCTTTTAATTAATTGTTTGTTTGTTTCATGTGACTAGTATTAGTAATACTGGAAAATAAGTTATTTCTGGATTTCAGTTTTTCTAGGACAATCTGAAAAAAATAGAAAATATAGATAGTTTCACAAGAAAAGTCACTGCTGACAAACTGAAAAATGAGAGAATAAAAAGCATTTTATTTTCCTAATGCCTTGAATTATAATAATCTTATATTCATAATAAAGGCTATGTATTTATATAGATTTTGATTCATCTTTAGCCTGATGGCTAAGAAAATCAGTCTCATGATTTTGTAAGTAATAAGAATAGTCAAGGATCATTTTTTCTATATCATTTTTTGTAAATTGAATTATGAGCATCCTTTTTCTTCTATTGGTAACTCATTGAAATAAACTTACCCATGCCCTAAAAATGCACAATGAACTGAGATATTACTGACAATTGTTGACAACAAAAGCTCTGAGTGTTGGTGAAAATAAACTACCTGCCAATACATGAAGGTCAAAAACATTGTCAGTACCGTTATAAAAGCATGACTGTGACCTGATTAATCTTATGTTTGCCAGTTTGCCAGTTCCCCTGTGATAGCTGCTCAAAAGCTCTACTTGAAGAGGTGAGAGTAAAAGGGGATTATATTAATGGGGATCATGTAATATTTGCTGAGCTGGAAATCCTTCTCGACCGAAGAAGGCATTGTATTTATTTTTTCTACTGCTTTTTCTCTATAAGTCCACAGGAATAAATGCAATTACTATCGGAAAAAACATCTATTTTTTTCCAGGATTGTGGTAGCAGGAAGTATATACCTATTTGCTGGATGTGCAAACTGGATTTGTACTACATTGCACTGTATTAGAAGCAACTAAAATTAATTTAACTGCACTAAACCTTTGATCATGTAGCTGGCCTTTCCTTTGTTTAAGCTCCTCGCTTTTCTGACTAGAATTTGCTTTTGTCAGCACAGCAGCAAGTGACATATGGTATTTTTGTTGTTACTTGAAATAATCTTCTGTAGATCAGCTGGATTTCCCAAAAGAGCTTTGCATTCAACATTAGAGAGAGAGAGGAGATGAAAGAGAACCCCAAATCACTATACATTTCATGATTAAAAATCTCAGTAAAGTAAGCCCCCCCCCATTCAAACCGATATACTTCACATTTTTAGCAATTAAAAAAGGATGAAATCTTCTCTGTGACATATCAAAATCTTGTGAACTTTTATTTTGGAGGTGAAAGAGGAAAAGTAAGCTGTGTTTCTTGCAAGTCTTGTGTTTTGGGGATTCATACAAATGTCTGATGTATTCAGACAATTTACTTACTAGCTGCTTGCTTTGACTTTCCTTCTGATACCTAAAAAAAAGGTGGTTGTACATTCCTCTGGATTACACCCTTCCTCCTATCTCACAGCATCCAAATGTTGATCTGCCCCTGGAATTTTAAATTGACACCATTTTAACACATCTAAAATCTGTGATTAGAAATTCCCAGACACAACAATATTGGCCCCCATAATAACATATTTAAAAAAAAATTAAAGAAAAAAATAAAAACCCAATATGAACCAAAGTTACACACTGAGAATGCTGAAGTGGATACTGTTATATATTTAGCATTACAAAATGTTCCCTTTGAAGTTAGTGGATGGCATAACACAGAAACTGCTCAATATTTTGTATTCAGAGACAGCAATCTGTATTGTTTTTGCCCACCAGCACAGGACATCCTTTCTTTTCTTCAAGTTATTGCATATTAATGTAATACTTTTCTACTCACAGGCAACAAAAAATCAAGGCACCATTTAACCAGTCAAAGAGGCTGAATGAATAGGAAGGTTAATGCCTCAAACTAAGTTTAAGTTAGTTCACATTTTTTAATAATTGCTTTCTGCATTAAACTTATTTAAACAGGAATATGATTCACAGTTCCTACAGGCTAAGTTATGAGTCTATGATGGAAGACAGTTATGCTTCAAAGCCTACAAATTCAGATAAAAAAATTACCGTAACTTTCATAAGTATTTCAAAGGTCAGTGAAGGACTGGAATGTTGCATGAAAACAAAAAAGAGCTATGGGCAAAATAACTAGAATTGATAATGACCTTTAAATCAATGAAGAATGAAAATCATAAAATACTTCTCCATATGGAAACGCAAAGATTCTCATAAAAAAACTTCAAGAAAAGGATACAAAGTAAAATAGTTCATTATGACAGGAAATGACAGACTGGTAATATGCTAAGGCAAAAGATTTCTCTTACACAAAAAAGCCTCCAGGGAAATTTCATTTAAACAAGTAATATACTGTGTGTATATTTGTGTGTGTGCATGCATGCTCTCATCTCTAGGCTGGGCTTAATGAAGCCAAGGGTAATTTTCCATGTCACTGTTGCATAAACCTGGAAGGATTTTATCTTATATGCCCTTTTAAAATAAAAATTAAAAACACATTGTAACAAGTGAAAAGTGTTACCTCATTAATGTTAATTTTCAGTTTCTTTTCTGTGTGTTCCTTTCTGTGTCTATTGTGACACCTGGCTAAAATTTCACTGTGGTATTCCTCTTTTCATATAAAATAAACCTGGTATGTTATATTTTGGTAGGCTTTGACCAGAATATGTTCAAGAGAATATTAAATAATATTCAATATATCAAACTACTATTTTTTAATAGTAGGTATTTTTAGGCGTGGTATAACTGTATTTACTTCCCTCTGCAGTGATAGAGAATCCATTGAAACCAATTCAGGGATTTCCTTAATTTACACATGATTGCTGTCACAGACAGGATTTCAGGATCAAGTGACTGACTTCATTGGAAGACAAGAAAACTTATAATCTATGAGTTCTTAGTAATTACAAAGACTCATTCAGTTAGGAAGCAAAATAGTCAATTTAAGGAATAATGAGTGGGCAGAAGAATTCCTTCATCTTGAACAGCTGAATTTTCTTGTTATAAACTCTCTACTCCTTCACATAGTTTGACACAAACTAAATATATCCTAGATTCTGGAATTCTGCTAATAAGAGCTAGGATAAATCTATGTTTGAGAACAGTTGCTATATGGAATGTTGCAACTGTTTCTGAGTAGTAGAATAGCCTCAAGTTTGAACTGAAGCATAGGAGGACATTGCATAAAGCACAAAACAAGAATTTGCACTTAAGAACATATACATGTCCTGAGAATTAAATTAAGATTTTTAATTTCTTTTTTCATTACTTGATGGAGAGGTACACAGGAATTGTAGCAGAGTTTAACTGTGAGTATGCAGGATGTAACATTGAAGAAAATGAGTATTAAATTACCAGGTCTCTCATTTATTCCTATGTATTTTGCTCCTCAGAAAGCAAAATCAGTGTAATAAAAACATCTGCTGACCTTTCATCCTCCTCTACAGCATGCTCTGAACAGAGCATGAAGAACTCAGAAAGCTTGGTGCAATTTCATTCTCTCTGGTGAGCAGCAGTAGGACCCAAAGGAATGGCATGAAGCTGAGTCAGGGCAGGTTTAGCTTGCATATAATTAAAAGATTCTTCACTCAGAGGGTGGTTGAGCACTGAAACAGGATTTCCAGAGAAGTGATCACAGCGTGAAGCCTGACAGAATTCCAGAAGAGTTTGGACAATGCACTCTTGAGGATGGTGCTGTGCTGGGCCAAAGGCTGGACTTTTGTGATCCTTTTGAGTATCTTCCAGCTCAGGATATTCTATGATTCCATAATTCTAACATGCATCAATTCCTTTGTCAATTCCACTTTTCAAAACTGGAAGATTGCTGCTTGAATATCAATCATTAAACAGCATTTAGTTTTTACAATATTTTCTCTTCTCTCATGTAAGAACCAACCCTGTCCCACATATTTTCCTGTCTTTAAAGCAAGCATCACTCAAATTCTTACACTGTGTATTATTGTTAAAACTTTTATTAGCTATTCCAGTGTGGCTAAAGACCTAGTCCAACATGGCAGGTTTCTTTGATATACAGTTGTGTTTTCTGAGTAGAATCAATTTCTCACACTATTTACTAGAATCTGTATTAGAAAATACAAATCAAGCATTTGAAGAAAAGTGAACAGATGATCTGGCACAGATTTTTTGTCCCTAATATAGAAATTCTACTCTTTAATTAATGGCCAGGAATAGGAACTAATTTGGCTGAAACCCTGTATGTAGCAGTGCAGGTGCATATTTATTAGATTTTTATATTTAATGAGTATGGTGCAACTCCATGTTTGTCCAAAGGCAGAATTATTGCAAGAAATACATAAAATAGAACATCTAATAACTTCCATTCACCCAGAAGTGTTGAAGTGGTTATCTGTCCAAATTCTAGTCAAGCATAGACCAAACAGTGGATATTTAACACTAAGGAATAAGTAAATAAATGAACCAGGTACCTAAATCACTGTTATGCTATACCAGAGCACTATGCTCTTAATGAAAATGATCTTTTAATTAGAAGCATCTTAGATTTTTATCTTTAATTTTGATACCATACCAAAACTAGCAGGGGTTATGTTAAAGCAAATTATTTTATTTCAATACTTTTTGGAGGAATGGAAACTATTAATAGATCCCTGAGTCTGTGGTGTTAACAGTGGTGACAAAGTAGGTGCTAGGAGGTACTTATGATCATGAAAATTCTGGAGGAGTGTGTACCTGTTATGCGCCAAGAATATTTTATAAGTGATCCTCTGAGGTAAATCACTGAGGTTTTTTTAACACCTGAACTTCATTTTGCAATTTGTCCTCTCTGCATTCAAAAGGTAAATCAATACTTCTGTTAAAATCACTGTGAACTGTTATAATTTCTTGAGTGTAACAATCTATAATTTTTGAAAGCTTCTGTGCATCAAATAACTACCAGGTCAGCAGAGCACTGGCTGGCTTAAAAGCATTAGAGGTCATGCTGTAAACTCTGTGTGGGGAGAGGAGATAAATGGCAGATTCTTCAAATCTGATATCTCAAGGGTTAAGTAGTAGATTTTAGCTAGAACAAAGCTTAGTAATAGCCCACAAAAGCTTTCTGCCCCTTTTCTCTATCCTCCCCACCTGGATGAATTCTCTTGTGTCTGCCAGGTTAGTTACAATCGGTTTTGGCATCCTGTACTGAATTGATGTCGCAGGGTGACACCTAATGAAGGCAGTACTGGGACTACTGAGACTGTAACTGCATCTGCCTAGCTCTAACTTGTTAGATGGGTTTGCTATGGACTGGGAAACAACAAAACAAGCATAGAAAATGGTTATGGGCAGACATACCACGGAGATCTGAGTTTTATCTGGATGTGCATAGGGAGGAAATAAGAGAAGGACTCATTACAGTTTAACATCTTACTAACATTTTTGGGGATGGTGAGAGTAGAACCAGAAGCCATTCTCAACCTGGAAATATTTGACTTTAGACATGGAGAAAGTCAGAGGAATTGGCCTGGGGTGTTGTGATCAGTAAGGCCATTGACTTTTGCCAACCATGATCAGCTAAGTGAGAAAACAATAAAAAGGGTAGGAAGAGGAGTCGGGGAGCAAGTCTACAGAAATTTAACACCATGAAGATGAACCTGAGGTGTGTTTTTCATGGAAACCCATTTCCCAGACACGATTCCTCATGCTGACTGGTTGGAGTGAGCATCCTTTTGCTCTCTACCTGGAGTGCTGGTCGCAGTTGGACTGGGGCAGAAGTGACCATCTTCCATTTGAATGTGTGTTCTGTATGCACTCTTGGAATGGATTTTAAAACAGATATAAATTTTATATTTTTTCCTGGTATAACTGTCCTGCTTGGAATTGAGATCTAAAATTTATTTCACTTCATGGTGTAGTTCTGTCCTTGAGGTTTTATTGTTGTTGAATTCTTCCATGACAGTTGATATAATTTACTAATCCAACTTAAAAAAAACCTTTCCAAACAACAACAACAAATGTTCTACTTATTCTGACAGCACTGAGCTGTAGAGACATTCCAGCTACAAATTTTAACTCATCACTAAATCATGGAATTTTGAATCATTTAGGTTGGAAAAGACACTTAAGATCATTGAGTTCAACTGCAAGCATAATGAAGCCAAATCCAGCAAATTTATTTATCAATATCTATTTTGATGGAACTCAAGTTGTTTCTAATTCCACAAAGTATATTATAAAATTACTAGTAAAATAGTATAAATAATATATGAAAAAAACCCTGTCATGGTTTGACACTGGCACAATGCCAGTGCCCCCATGAAAATACCTTCTCCCTGGTTTCTGCTGTGAGATGTGACCAGGAATAAGCAAAGCAGGCTCCTACTTAGGGAAAAAGAAAACAAAACTTTATTAACTACACTACAACTACAAAGAAAAAGGAACACACATACACAGGGAAAATGAAAACTTCACAAATGCATTTCCTCCTCCCCCCACCAAATTTCCAGCTCAATACATTTGTTCCTCAAATCACCAACTCTCAGTCCTGCACCACCCTTCAAACAATCAATCCTCAGTTCATCAAGAGGAGAGGAGTCCTTCTTGTGCCATGGGCTTCCCCTGGAAACACAGCTGAAGCCTCGTGTGTTTCCGTGTCACTCGTGGCACCGCCCGGAGTACATCTGCCGTCGTGACCTCTTCCTTTTCATGTCCAGTGCTCTCACCACTGAACACGGACCAGAGCTGCTTCTAGGGTTGTCTTTTAAGGATGCTCTGTCCCGATCCAAAAAAAGGCACAGTCTCTCCTTTGGGACACCTGTCCCCACAATCTCTCCTTTGGGACACCTGTCCCCCCCATATTTTTTCACCCCCTGGGGCCGAGGGGCATCAACACTGAACCCTCTTGGCTCTGAGGCCATTGCCTCCCCCTAGAATGCAGTCTCTGTATCACAAGGAACATGGGTCTGTCCATGGCTATACAAAAAGAGTCCAGCAAAAGCTACTCCATCATCTCTTCCCACTAGGATTCTTCTCTATTCTTCTACTATCTCTCGCTTGCCCAGACCTCTCTCACACTGGCCCATTTTCTTCCATCATCTCCCACTCTATCTTCCAGGAAAGGTCAATGTTCTGTGAAGTTCTCATTTTCCAAAAAGGGGTTAAAAGCTCCTACAAGCGGCCGGCTGAACCCCCCCCTCTTCTCCGTCCCAGCCGTGCTGCCGGCACAGGCCCATGTTTATCAAGCTTCAAGGTCACAGTCTCAGGCAGCGGCTCTTTCTCTCTCTCTCTCTCTCTGTCTCTCAGGGGGGGCACCCGATGGCTCCCGGTGTCTCTCTCTCTCTCTCTCTCTCTTCCACCCTTCCACCCCGGGGCTCAGGCCTACCTCTCCCGGCCACATGGCTTTCCCCTCCCCCTGCCCAGCCAGCAGCTGGGCCGGGGGAGAGACCCGAACTCTTTCCCGCCGGAAACCCAAAAGGACCCTCCCAGGGGAGAGCTCTGCTTTTAACCCCGTGTTCTCAGAGGCGTGTCCATGTCTCAATGGCCAGGTTAAATGCCAATATTAAAGTCTGAATATCCATTGGCCAAAAACACAGCATCCCAAAAAACACATTTCCTGTCAAACCACCACAAACCCCAAAACCAAACACAACACCCCATCCCTAAAAAAACTTTTCCAAATCTCATCTCAGTTTTACACATTTTTGGTGGGCTTCGAGGCAGATTTCTGGTGCATCTGGGATCAAAGTACCATAATAGGGAAGATAAGAAACATGTGCTTTTAAATATTTACATACTTACAAGACACTTCACACAGTCCAGGTGGATCATTTTCCTGAATGCTTGACCTTGTAAATTTCTTCCTGTATTACTACTAATAATAAGTAAAATAAACTAGAATCAGTTCTTTGAAACTCAGGATGAGAGAAAGGCCTGGCTTTAAATGTAAACTTTTTATCCTTCCAGATGAGGCAGCATAGTGTATATGGGACAGGAGATAATCTGGCCATTTCTTCAGTCATTTCTTCAGTCAGTCTGACTTAGAGTCAAGTCACATGCTGTGGTGGGAGTCAATGCAGTGAGAGATTCACTGCCAGCAAGGGAATGACACAAAGAACTAGTGGCAAGTCACACTGCTAAGATACAAGCAAGAGTAGTACAACCGTGTTAATGACCATTTTGTTGGTACATCTTGAAACATAAGCATAAACATAACAATAAATAAATATAAATATGTCTACTTTTTAAAGTATTTCCATATATTTTTCATAACCAGTAATGCCAAAAATTCTGAAAAATATGTATGCAAGGTGTTACATAAAATTTAAATGTGCCAGATGGAGAGGGATAGTTTGGAAAAAAACCCATACTTGGGAGTTAGAATACAAGAGCAGGCAGAGAGGAGACCATTCTGGAATTAGAGTAAGAAGAATACAAGGAAATCTCAATTCTTTCTTACTTTGTGAAAGTATTCTCAAAGGGTTTTCTGGATAGCAATCTAATGAATTACATTTATCTGATAGTAGACAAGTCCTCTGGGGTAGAACAGTGCCAGTTTATATGCTTAGTGGGCATGTATTTTCTTTTGCTCAGCCAAAAGAGCCAATAAATCTGCTATATGCAGGGTCTCTCACCTTCATGAATTTTTTTCTATTAATTTTAACAGCAACTGGGTCAAAATCAGCTCTGCTTTTCTTTGTTTCTGGAGGAACCACAGTAATATATTGAAACACTATCACTTTAAGATAACACGATTAAAAAGCATAATGTTTTAGATTATTTTTGACATCTGTATTTATTTATTGCTCATGGACAGTTTTGTGTGCAATAAAAATGCATGAAAATGTTACTTTATTTTAATTATAATAAACTGCATGATTGATGATCCTACCTGAATGCCAAATATTTGTGTCCAAATAAATTTTGTACCAATATAATCATTATTAACATGCTGGTACTCTCCTATTGCTCAATTACAATAGCAATTTTATGTACCATGAGTTTCACAGAATCATAGAATCATCAAGGTTGCAATAGACCTTAAAGATTATCCAGTTTCAGTGTTTGTAGAAACACATACACACTTCTGTTTCCCATGATAGCCTTTAGCTGGGCAAAATTGTACTTCCAGAGGGTTATAAATCAAAATGATCTGCTTCAGAGAGTGTTTTTGTTTGTGATGAACTAATTTTAATCAAGTCCACATTTCCTTTCTGAGATTACTTTTGTGAGCACCAACTACAGTAAAGGCATATCAAATGCATGGTTTCATTTTCAATATGTAAAAGATCCCTCCTATGGTTTCATCTACTGATTCCTTTCTGCCAGCAAACTTCACCAGACATTTTCAACACGGAATTCAACTTATCCTTTCCATATTTTGGTGAGACAACAAAAAAAAAATTAGTTTCCTAAAAACAGATGGGAGGACATAGCTTCAAGGACTCATGATTTTGGATAGTACATGAACTTATTTTAAAGAGCTGATATAACAATTGAAGTTGTTTTATATAGAGATATATGATTTCATTTCTATTCAGTTTTCTTACGCTCTGATCAATTCATAAATGATTTTCAGAAAGTTAATCAAGATCTGATTTGAAAACTTCAGGATAAATCCTAAAGCTTGATAAATACTTTTCCTTTCAGGTTAATTTGCTCTTCAGTGACTGCTAAAGAATTCATTCTTATAGTGCAGGCACTGCAGATAAACACAGAATAAAAAGGCATAGTCTCTATCCTTACTACAGATGCTTTATGAGACCTTCAAACAATCATTTGACCCAAGATTTTTGTAAGTTAATGTCAAAGGTGAACTTTTAGAGTGCTGAACTGTATTAGGTTTTTATCAACTTGCATTTACAAGTCGGTTTGAGCTTTACTTACTGCACATTTCTTGCTGCCAATCTGTTTTTAAAAGTGAATGACCACCTACTCAGGGACAAACAGTACTTATTGAACATTTAAACATGTTGAGGTAATTTTGGAACTGGCTCTTTGAACAAGACATTGGCCTAGGTAACCTCCAGACAAAACTTCAACATATTTTTTTTTCTTTTGTGATTTCTACATTCTTCCAGCACCATTTTACCCTGGCAAATTTAAGAATTACTGTTTTCCACTGGTTTGGGGAGGGTTTTTTTTTGTTTATTTATTTGTTTTTACATTTTTTAGGAAATTACATGTTTCCATTAATGCGCATGCAGAAGCAGCAAAATTTGAATAACTCCTACTTCAATAAAATAAGACAGAACTAAATTCTCATTTTCCTAGAGACATAGTTTTAGGTAAAAGAGCCAATTAACATGAAAGAAAAATCATTCCGTGTTTTGAATTTTTAAATATCAGAATTGAAAAAATACTAATGCATGTAATTTGGAACAAAAATTGGTAGTTTCCTTTGAAAAGAAAAAAATATCTGTATACCTTTTTTCAAACTTTTTATTCCAATATAAAAGTTATATTAAAAGATGAAGTTCCTTATGTTTCAGAATCTTTCAACTTAGCCAGGAAGAAATCAGCTTTCTTAAAGAAAAAAAATACTGGCTCCAAGAATTAAACTGTCTCTACATACTTATAGCTACACCCTTCTGTAACAAACAATATGTTTATATAACTACAGAAAATGTAATCCTTTAATTAATTGGCTGTAACATAAATAGCATTCCAGGCAACTTTCCAGAATTAGAAAAAACACTGTTAAAAAAAACAATAAAAGAAAACCTATGTTTCCACAGATGGAAATGAAATATGTTACAATATTAAGCACTCTGTTGTAAGGCAGGAAAATCGAGATGTAAGTAGTGTAACATCTAAGCTGTGTGGATGAAAATACATGTTATATATATAAACCCACACATATTTATATGCAGTTACATATATAGTCTCCGTATTTCAATTTGCTTTTCAATATTTCAGAAACAGCTAATCATAAAGGCAATCCTTACATTGACCCATTTTTTTTTACCTTTTTTTTTTCTTTTCATATTGCAAACTACCTTGACTGAAATGCGAATTTCTCCCATGTGAAATCCTCAGGCTTAGTTCAGGATTAGTTCAGCACACAAGTGTTTTGGAATTCTGGCTGTGTCAGCATGTCAGTAAATGGCTAAAAGGAGCATCACCACAAGTAAAAAGATGAAATCTAACCACAGATGATTAAGGACTGGCACTTCGGGATATAAAAAAAGAAAAAAGAAAACAGAAAATAAAAGAACATTCTCTGAAAAAACTACTGTTTTCTTTAGGAAATTTAATTTATTCATTCGTAGTTTATCAAGAAGAAGGGTCTTGAGAAGTTGACCTCAGCAGCATTTTGGGACTGATCTTTTTGCAAAGATGAACTGTTTATGAACAATTTTTCCATTTCATGTTGGAATAGAAATATAAGTGTTTTTAGGATAAGCTTTGCTAATTTCAAATTGAAGTTTGTTATTTTTTACAAATATTTTTTCTATTATTAATTCAATAAGAGACACCACTTTCTGCACATTTACAGTATCTTTCTGTCTGACATCTTTTATTTTTCTCAGAATTCAATTTATATTATCCTTGTATAGACATAATATATATTTACCATTCTTCTGTTTTTTAAATAGTTCCATCCAAGTTTCAAAAATGGTTAGTTTCCTCCTTTCAACAATCTTTTATTCTTTTCTAGTGTTGGGGGTTTTTTTACATACCTTGCCTCAAACAATTCATTCTGCAATGTAATAAAAATTCGAAGACTCTCATTTGTTTATCTTATCAAGTGAGTCTACAAGCCATGCAATTTATTCAGTGATATACTAGTTCGATGTGAAGAAATAAATGAGATTGTTACCTATATCTCTGTCTGAAGATAAGGACAATGGTTTCTTGCCTGAAAGTTTCCATTTTGTACAAAAACCACAAATAGACATTTCAGAAAACATAGTTGTATAAAAAGAGATTTACTTTTGGAAATAAAATGTGATCAGGCATCTGGGACCTCTCAAAATTTTGATTAATCCCCTGTTTAGCTTCTGTAGAAATGTATCTGTACACTGATCTTTATTCAAAGACAGATGCAATGCAAATTCTAGTTGTTACTATGTAGAAATAAATGGACTACTTATTGAAAAAATACTACTTAGTGTATTTATTTGACTGAGAATTTTAATATTCTTCTGATAATTTGTTATTTGTATGTGTATATATATATATATATATATAGATATAGATATATATATATATGCATGCACCTTCACAAACACACACACACACACACACACACACATGTGCATATATAGAGATTAAAATTAGATAAAATGGACTAGACTCAACTGTCACACTGTCTCCTATTTTATTTCAGGAATTCATGTTACATTGCACGAAAGATATGTATACTTTTCTGCATTATGTATTCTACTTCACCTTTTTCACTGTTTCTGATAAGAAATATGTAAGAAGATGCTGAAAAGTCTAGCAATCTATAAAGCACTAAATGCAATTTATAACTAAGCCAACGTCTGCTGTATTTTTACCTTATTCAGTGGAAGCTATGAAATGGTTACACATAATTTTTTTTTAGGCTTTAAAAAACTGTCAATTATATGTGTTTTCCAAATTTCTGAAAGCATATTCATGCAGGTCAATATACTTAAGGGTATATTTTTGACCTTACTTATAAAATATAAAAATATTTTGGCAACTAAATGAACTCTAGACACTATTTTTTACAGTTATGTTGTATTTTGGATTTGAAATTGCTTGGTTAATAAATGCACCTTATTTTGAAAATAAGGTCCTCTGTATATGCTAATTACCTCTAGACCAGTTATTTCTAATCTTACCAAAAGAAGAAATTATGAATGTCAGGAAACACACAAAATTTTATTTCCACCAAATTCTAAAACTCGCAGATACACAATACTCATACATAGACAATAAATTATGCATTTCTTATGACAACCAGTCTTCAGTTATATTCAGTAACTATTTTGCATAATCATTGACTAAGTGGTATCAAACAAAAGAAGGTGTACTCTGTTGTGAATCACCTGATCACCCATCTCAGTGTAAAGAGTTCTATTGAGTGACTTCCATCTAACTATGCCATTTTTCTGACATTTGAGGTCAATACATAACCTACAGTACTTGAATTTGCTGCTGCATATACCAGAATATCTAGTACCACTTTGGTGCACTGAAGTAAACTTGGATTTATCCCCAAATTACTCAAAAAAATGTCCAGATTAAGGGGGTTTTTTGTTGGTTTTTTTTGGGTTCTTTTTTTTTTAATTAATTGGAATTTTTTTGCTGGAACTTCATGCCTGCACATATAGCTCTGCCCTAATAAAATATAACAGCAGTTTACACAAGAGAAAATAAAAACTTGAAAGCCCAAAAGACACACACACACACACACACACACACACACACACACACACACACACACACTTCTTCCCAGTCTTAAAAGTCTTTGTCAAATACAAAAAGTACTTAAAAAGAAAAAAAAAAATTCCACCTAGGATAGTGACTTGTATTTCTCCAGAGACGTAGATATCTAGTCCTCTGTGGATTAGGTGGACCAAATTCCCTGAGTAATTCTAATCACTCTCAAAGTGATTGATAGTAATTAATGAAGTAATGGACATATATATACAGATATAAGAAATATTGGTCCGCTGGGGAAAGATCTATAACTTACAGTTTCCCTAAGAAATATAATATCTGACAAATTATATCAGACGATATAAAGACATATCATATTTTAAAGCACATCTTAAATGCAGAATTATGCATGTAGAAGGGAGTGTGAGATGCTTTAAGACATTGGCCATTTTTCCCTATTTATTCCAAATAATATGGTTTCTTTGGGGTTTTATTTGTTTATGAGTTTGGTGGCTTTTTCTTTTTTTTTTTTTTTTGTTCAGAGCAACTGTGACTTCTGTTGTGCAACACAAAGCCTTTCAGAGTTTGCACATCAAGTGCATATCATTTGATACACAAAGTTAATTTAGATGACAGTGCCAGAGAATGGGCAGTCCACGGGGCTTGCCTTGTGTCAGATTTACAACATATATATCACTTAATCACAGCATCACAAAATCTACTGGGTCAGAAAAGACCTTTGAGATCAGGAAGTCCAGGCTATGACCTAACACCCCCTTGTCAACCAGACCATGGCACTCATCCAGTCTTTCTTAAACACCTCCAGGGACAGGGACTCCACCACCTCCCACACTGTCTAATACAAGGTAAGAATGGCTTCATTGAAGACTGCTTTTCGTGAAAACAATAATTTTTTGTCAATTTCCTTGTGAGCTTTTAAAAACTTCAAGCCGTTGCCTGGAAATAACCTGTCAACAGGGAGAAATTTATCTGGGAAACAGAATAATTTAAAGAAAGAATATAGGTTTTAGGTGTACCAATGAGAGTGTTTTCCAGCATTCATGAAGACAGAAACGTTATATTCTCTTCTTCCCACCTAGGTATACCTTTTCCATTGGTATTGCTCTTTATGATGCAGTGATGAGGGCTTGCAATAATGCTTATTCTGAAAAGCTTCCACAATATGTTAATCACTTTCTGTATTCTGTGTACCATTTATGAAAGGAAAAGCAAAATCATTGCTAACTGACACTTATCTTTAGAACTTCCTTGGACAGAAAAAGACACCATTTCAAATGTAAGGGGTTTATATAGTTTGGTAATATAGTCTGGTAATGTAGTTTAGAATTTTTCAGAAAATTACATTTAAATGTCTTTATAAATGAGCAATACTACTTAAACATGCACATATTGCTGCAATGAATTTTAGTAATGAGAGTTGTGGATTTTTTTCATAAAGCATCACAGTAATAAGACTGTTAAAAATACATTTAAATGCTGTAATAAAAATACTACACATCTTTTTCTGTGGTGTAATTTGTTAAAATCTTCCATTACATTTGACAGCCCTCCATTCACTCTCATTTCAGTTAATAGATATAGTGTACTCAATTTCTTGCCCTCTGAGAAAGTACTGGCAACATGTTCTGACCTATAATCTATACTTAAGGGTTCAGTAGCTATTTAGGAATGTTCATGGACTTTATTAATCTCTAATAAACTCAGCTCTTCCACTTCATTTCGTGGCTGAATGTAACAGTGTTTGCTTTCAAGACTAATTATAGAAGGCAGAGCAGAACAGTCAAAATTATGCCCCTGGCATAATTACAATAGACTTTGTTTATCTTCATGCCTTTAAACACCATTCAACTATGCAATAGCTTCCTTTTGTCCTGGATATTTGTTTTTGAGAAATGACATTTAAATTACTAAACAAAAAAATGTTAAAGTGAGATGGCAAGAACAATTTAAATCTGATTGTAAGAGCAGCTAAAGTTCCAATTTAGAGAAAAGTTGGAAAAAAAATCAAAAGAACCAAAACAAACCCAATATTGGTAGCAAAATACTCTACATAAAGGTTTATTTGAAAGCCAATTTTCCATACAAGGGTTCTTGTCTGTGTTCTGTGATTATTTTACATAAAAAGAGCATATCTCTAAAAACCTCATCTTCCTTTTTTATACAAGTTTCTCTTATACACAATATTTACAAGACTGGGAGTACAAATGTACTCTGCAGAGGACACTATACAGAGCAACTAGAGTAGTAAAACACTTAACCTCTCCCATTTCTGTTACAGAGAGTGAGACTAAAGTATGAGTCTAAGGGGCCCTATAACTATAAAATAAGAGCAATAGCAGTCCTGGTGTAGTTCTGCAATACAGATTAAACTCCTGGGACATCATCTGAACAGATGTGGTAAGTCTTAATACTTTGGTAAGAGCAAATATTGCATGAAGTTTAATTCACGTGTGAAATTCCAGTCCATGCTTTTTGAACAAGACAAACTTTTTTTTATGCTTGCTTCAATTTTCAAGCACCTAGAATGAGAACTAAACATAGTGCCTCAACTTAATTTGAGTATATAAACTACTTCACTATACAAAAAGTGAAGATGTGATGGATTTCATTACATTATTCATTAATTCCAAATAACTTGGAGGATTAAGGTCAATATACTATGTAATACATTAGGGTAAACAAGACTCAAATGCCCAGAAAAGGTTATATTTCTCTTTTGTTTCTTTAATCCACTAATTCAAAGACAAAGAATTTACCTAAGATCAAAGATTCTAATGCAAACTCCAGTTTATGGATTTTGCAACTCTCCTAAAGGGCTTGGAATACACAAACTAATAGCATCACTTTTCATTTTGTAGTACCTTTCATCTGAAGATCTCAAAGTGTTTTTCAACTTCAGTGAAGCACACCCTAAAACAGCAAGTGATATACATGAGGGACATACAGGAATTTGTTCAACCCACCATTACTCATTCATGTTTATCTCTCTCATTATTCTTTAAACACTTGTGACAACACTGTAGCAAATTTCAATTAGCTAAATACCTCTCCCTCCTCTCTCCTGTATTTCAGTTTTGAAGCATATTCAGTTAGAAATGCTGGAATTCACATAGGCATCATACAACTGAGTCATAATTTGTGTAAAACACCAGGATTAGTGCCCTCAAATGATGAAAAATGTCAAGAAATCTGAATTAACATATGTGGCTAGAAACCCATTTCTGTGTTTCTGCTAAGAGAAATAAAACCAGATTAATCCAGGAAAGCAAATTAATTGAAAATTGTACTACACTGTGCCAACCAGAGATGTTGAATTCCTGTGAAACTGGAAATAAGGTAGAAGGCTAGAAATATTTCCAATATCTCAGGCAAAAAGAACATTTGTTTATAAAGTCTTTCCACAAAGGCAAATCTTCAGCTGTGTAGATGACTATTTGAACTTTGTCCATGTAAATATGATGACTGCAATTTAGCCATTCTGCTACATATATTTTAAAGAAAATATTTAATTAACTAATGAAATAATTAATCTAGAGGCATTTCTCTGTCATAACAGCAAAAGTCATATAAGGACATACAGATAAGTTATAGTAATTCAGAATGGATTAATACATGGCTATGAAGTCCATATATTTTGAAAAATCATTGGTTAAGCATTTTTAGACAAAATAATTGGTTTAAGCATCTTGAAAGTATACATATAATAAAAACCTTTAATTTTTTTACCCTTCATGTCAGTATTCTAATAATGCAGAAGGATAAATTTTTATCCTCCACTTGTCCCCTTTTTCTCAGATTTACTGAGATCACATTCAAACACTGCAATGAATGTTATGCAGACATCACAGATTAGCTCTGAGGGAGCTGGCAAGCCAATGTCACACAGTATGTTGACAAGAAAAGATGATCACTTAGATTCTGGAAACAGGTTAGCCAGGTGAATATCTTAGAAGTGTTGATCAGATGACAAGTTAATAAACTTAGTTCCAAACTGGGAAACTTGGTAGTTTGCTACTTTCTGCAATATAGACTCGACGAATTTATTTTTTTTAATAAAAAGGGTGCAATATAAAATTTTCCTGTTGCTATCCTTATAGAAATCCAGTGCTAACACTGACCTCAGGATTGAAGCTCTATTATAAGAAAAGTCTACTGCAATGTTATCTGTTAGACACTACTGCCTTGTTAATTATTCTGTACTAATTATCACTGGTTCTCAAATCCTTGCACTTGTGAGGACATGGAAAAGATGCAAATGACAAGGGAAAAATAATAATTGTGGTTTTTTAAATGTTTTATTTATTTGTAAAGTCATAGCACTATTCAGTTTTAATATTATGAGTAGCTATGGATTTATCACATAAACTAAATGTACTCATTTTCATGGATGGAGAGCATGCTGTCTTATAACAACAACAGCTCTTAGGTAGAACTACTGCCTTCTAAAAACTGTACTTTCTAAGTCTCATATTTTTAACAATCATTAAAAGAAAAAAAAACCTATTATATTTATCCTTTCAGTTAGGGAGTGTGAGCCTTTCCTCATATACTGTAACCTACTGAAAACTGTAGCTTTTAATGTTCTTTTTTGCCAGATAATATAAACAGTCAACCAATTGTCATACTGATCAGATATGTTTAGTCAATTGCTCCAGCAGCCACCCAAATGTCCAGATCTTCTTTGAGATGTGAATGTTATTCTTTCCAGGGCATTAGCAACCTGGTCTAGCTTCATAGCTCACCCTGTTGAGGTGGGAATGTTCTAAGGTCCCTCTCAATGCAGATTAAGCCCAACCAGTATGGTTCTGTAATTCAAAAGTAGAGCCATTTGTTGCATTTACTAAACTCTTGGTTTCATATTTATAAGCATTTTGAGTAAAAGAGATTCACCAGAGTGAACAGGGTGCCTTTAAGAAGGCAACTGGAATATGAAATCTCCTAGTTAAAAAAACCCCAAAAAACAAAAACCCAATCAAACCTTAAACAAAATGAAAAACCCAAAGCCCAATAATGAATCCTCAAAACCAATCAAATCAAAGAGTCAAACCATACTACAAATGTACCACCATACTCTAAATTTTAAGGTCATCTAGGGAAGCTATTTCAAGAATTAGAAAAATAGTATAGAAGAGATTGCCTATTCCTAGTCAAAATAAACAGCTCCGTATTTATCTTACATCACAGTAATAGCTTTCCTGTGTTGTTCATACATGGTTGTTTTTCTTTTCATGTCTGGCTGGAAAAAATGTTTTATAAATTCCTCTGTATCACTGTTCCTTCTAGATTAGTGTGAAGGAGATCTTATTTTTCTTTTTGGTTTTGTATTTTCTAGTGGCCTTCATGCAATCTCTTTAAAATGCTTTTTCTAACACATCTGGGATAACTAATCTGGTTCTTGAAAGGAAAATCCCTTCAGCAGCAAAATCTCTGCTCTGAATTGGTAACATTTGCTGCACTGGCCACACTCTGCTTAACAGCTTTAATCACTTTCCTTGGGGTCTTATCTTGGATCATAACTTTAGCAATCATTGCCAAGCTTTGATTTACTGGATAGAACTAAAACTGTCCCCATTATGTGGCTTATATTCTCTACCCTGCCTGTCATCTCTGCTCTTCGTGGAGAAGCATTATAATGTGAGGGTTTTTGTTTGATCTGAGATCCTGTACATTATCTTGAACATTATTAAACTCCTCTGGAATATACAGCATTTAGCTCTACATTTTCCTGTGCTTCATCTTGTTATCAAATGTGTCTGCTTCTACAAGTTGTTTTAAGTGTTAATTCAGATGTCAGACAAAACATGTGTATAAAAAGTACAAATATACAAGTGGAAAGAACACCAGATACATTTTTGGCAATGGCAATGAGTTTGGGACAAATCTGTACTGAGACACCCTCAGTAAAAATATGGAACAATATTTATAACTTTAAATTAGACAAATATTCCATGTCCAGTGTCCATTATGTCTGTATTTACTTTAATTATTTCAAGTTCAGAAGGAATTTTCTCTGACACTGAATTATTTTGAGGTAACTCTTGTTAGTGCTCTGACATGCATCTTTGAAGCACATTGTTTTTAAGCCTGCTTTATTGAGGACATGGAGATGTTCCCATGTTGCATGTCAGCAAATATAGGTTCATCTTTTGCCCACCACTGACAAAGTCTAGTCACCAGTTCTGTGACTCTTAGAATTGTCTTTTTTGGGCTTATTTTTATCCAAGACTCGAGTCCTGATGTATTTTTTCTGGAGAATTGATCACAACTATTTTAGCAAACCTACTTCAGTGAATGAGGGGTCAGTGGTGCACCATGAGCATATACTGACTTCATACATGCACACAGTCCAGGTAGGCATTAACTTTTAAGTGCTGTCTCTACAAAGGACTGTCTTACAGGCCAGCTACACTTTGTGATACTCTGTACATTAGTGTTATGGTAGAAATAAGAACCAAGAGACATTTTGCTCCACACCAGCAAATCCAGACATCACATCAAAGCTGATTTGTCCCAGCTTCCATCAGGGACAAATTTTTCCATAAACATTTTTTCATTTTCCATCTCTGTTCCAAAAATACATTGATCTATCTCAGTTTTATATGTGCTTTGGAAGAATATCTACTGTACTTCCTATTATCACCCTTTGTTCACAGTGAGACCGACAAACTTAGGACAAACTGCTTTAGGAGTGTGGTGCTTTCAAAAAAGCACAAACTCTGGTAATTACCCAGGTCTGGTATTTCCCTTAGTAGACAGACATGGCTGTAAGATATTTTCTCTCATAGAAGCTGATGTTCAACATTCAGACATAAGATATTCAATAGCAATTAGCTTAATGAAGAATCTTCATTAAAATTATAGGTACATAAAATTAGTATATGAATTTCAGTAGAGAAGTCTTTTAAATGCAGACTCTCATCAACGTTGCTCACTTAGCCTCATTTTTTCTCTTTGAGCGAGATTTTTTTTCCTTCAGCCTCACAGTAATCTTTAAGATAGTGATCAGTGATAGCTTTGATTCATCTCCCCCAGACAGGTGAATAATCACAACATATCATCAGGAGTATCTGACAGTATTGAAGATGGCCTTCTTACTTTTGTTATCTTACCAGAAATTGCTTTTGGAAACATAATTTTTAGCTTTCTTCAAGGGTTAAGTACATCCAAAAATTTGTTCTTTTTAGTAGAATCTCTAAGGTTTTGATGAAGTCTCAACTGTGGTGGAAAGTAGCAGTTTCCCTCCCTTTCCAACTGCTGATAATTCACTTATGAGCTCAGGCAATCAAGTGAGACAGTTCAGCTGAGAACATAACAGCAGAGATTTGTTTTCTGATAATTTAGCTCTCTGAATGAATGTACTGTGGGGACAGAGGAGCATCAAGGCTGGGACAAGGGAAGGCAATTGGGGTTAAGGAGTTGGGAGCAGGAGCAGGAGGGGTGAAGTGGCCCCTTTGTTATCAGCTCACCACTGCAGCGGCTCAGTTTCCCTTGGTGCTGCTCTTTCTCTTCTCTCTAGAGTCTTTGGCTCACACAGAACTTTCTACTGTCTGCTTGACCTCACTACACAGGGACATGTTTTTTTAATACACTCCTTCCTCTTTTATTTTGCAGTTTTGTAGCTGGACTGACCATCTGAAACTAATTGGAAAGTTTACCTATACACAGTCAGTGTTATGGCTTATAACAACATCCCAAGTGTTTGCTAGACTGAATCACAGTTTGCTTTCTCTGCTTTTTTTTGCCTTCAGCATTGTTGATTTAGCCTAGTAAAATTATGAATTAAAGATCCCACTAACAATTCTGATATCAAATATTTATCAGTTATTAGAGAGCAGTCCCTATTCTACCCTAACATTCAATTCTTTTACCATGTCTGTGTAACAGCAAGCAATCAAATAAGCACTCTTCCAATGAAACAGTCATTCTTGTAGAAATGCAATACTAAATTTATAATAACTGGTAAAATACTATGTGGATACATTCTTAAGAAGTTTAAAACTATTCAGAAAAATAAATAATCGCCCACAGTCAAGGGCTCATGATTCTTTTTTAGAGAAAACCAAGCATCCTGTTGTGTGTAGTAATGCAAAGTGATGGACTTAAGAACTCAGGATACTTTCAAATACAGAAAGCTGAAGAAGGTTTATGGTCCTGTCCCTTGTTTCAATCACTACTGCCAAATTAATGCTATAGCAAATTTGCTTTCCCTGGGTGTACTCTTCTGTGCTCAGATTGCACATGTATAGCAAACCAATATGCTTCCTCTGAGTTCTCTAAATGAGCCACAATTTTCACCTTTGGTTTGCAAATTCCTCCACTCTATTGACATCATATAACAATACGGCTTGCACAAGATCAACATTAAAATTAGATGATTATGGGCCATTTTGTCAAAGAGCAAGCTATTTTAAGATATTTTGGTCCATATTTCCTCTCCCAGATAACCCATGATGGCAAAATGTGGCTATGCATTTTTACTTTTGGAACAGATTATTTTCATAATTTTATTTTATTTTTTAAATAGCTTCCGTTTTAAGCTCTTCCCCTTCTTAATGTTTCCCAGGATTTATGAGTATCTTGGAAACTCTAGAAGAACAAATTTTAAATGCATGTTTTGTGAGTAATTAGTAATGTTTTAAGATTATCTGGACCAACACAGTCTAAAAGATCATTTTAATAGTTTATCAAGATATTAGGACCAGGTCCCATGCTGAATTCTCTTGGAACAAAAAATTAATCTTAAATTAGTCCTGCAGAGGCTGATGAAAATTCCAAGTATGCATCAAGGACACTGTCTTTTCAACATCACTGACTGCTGAGTGTGTACTTTTTAAATGTGTCTTACACTGTTTTCCTTTGCATATTTAACTTAGTGAAATCGTGCCTCTAAGTGCACAAGATGTCTTTGAAAATACCAGGTGTATGATTTATACTGGTTGAGAAACAAGGAACTGGGATTTTCTGAGCTTTAAAGGACCTGGATGTCTTTGACTCATGACTAAACATTACAGCATATGTCTGCACTCCAGGGCTCAGCATAGAAGAAAGGTGTGCCAGTTTGTCTTAAAATAGCTTGAGCATGTGCTTGTGGCAATCTAAGCCCCACAGCATGGAGCTCAGTGAGGGCAAATTTATCCAACTTTTCAGCTTGATCTCTTACACAGTACAGACAGAGTAATAAATAGAGATTGTTAGGAGTTAAAAAAACTATTTCATTTGATATTTATTAGAAAAAAAATAAACTCCACTAATGCTGTTGGGAAAGAATTGAAATAAATCAATAACTGGCAACACTGGTAATTAGAACGGAGCTTGTATAGCTTAGAAACAGACATTCTCACAAGAAAATCCAGGTTTATAATTCCTTACAAGGCTACAGATAAATATATTTCAGAAGAAGAGACCAGGGGGGTTATTTGTCTCTGAATATGTAAGATTCTGTCCCTTCTGCTGATTACAGGGATGGTAAAACTATTACAGATCCAGTTTTTTACCAGCTTACAGCCTGTCACAAATGTCCGGAAAAAACATGTTCAAGAGGAAATTCCTTAGGGTTCCTTAGTTCTTTTCATCTTCCAGGCTTTACACATTTAAACACAAAGGCATTGTAAGTACATAAAAAGAATTACATCAGATCACAAAGAAAAACTTTATCTTCAACACTGACCTTTTTCAGGACAAATGTGTGTATTCATTATGACACAGCATTGTTAAATGAGAATTTCTCTTACATATTTTCAGTTGCTTTTAAGCAGTTTGCCCTGGGATTAGTCTTCCTGGAAAACCTCAGTAAAATGTGATGAAGAATTGGTGTGAGGGATAAAGTATTCTTCAAGGTAGTAAATAAGCATTTTATAATTTCTGTAAATTTCTGACTAAATGTGGGTGCTTCGCTAATTTTTATAAATCTAAATGCACACAAATATGAAAGGGTATTAAAATGTGGAGGATGTTTGGATTTTCAGGATGTACCAAAACAGTTTCATCGTATTAGTATCTTTGTACCTTAACTACACAAATAAGGAGAAAAAATCAGGTTTTTTTTAATTCATAGAATTCATGTTGAAGGTTGAAAATTTCAGAGACTTGACCAGATAGGAACCTGATTTGGGAAATGAAACCAATCTGTACTGTGTGAATGCAAACCAGAAAATTAACAGAGGAATAAATAAAAAATAAAATGTGTGAAGGAATGGACAGAAGGAAAATAAGTTTAATACCAAAAGACAGGCAGAAGCACAAGGGAATGCCAAAATCAGGATCCATAAATATCATAAATCCCTCTTTGTGGAGTTAACTGTCAAAAATGACACCTCCTTTTCCATCAAAAAGTGTCCTGCTCAACGGACAGTGCATTATGGCTTAGATTTGTTCCACTGAGAATGAACTCAGTGTTGGTTTTAAAGGAGACTGTGCTTTCAAGGAATTTTGAGGACACTTTGCAAAATCATTTTCCTCTTTTCCTTTTGATAATACAGGAAAATAAAAATGGAAGGCTATATTAACAAAGTACCTCAACCCAACAAATATGATTACAAATGGCAGCCTCTAAATGAGGAAGTGACAGAATTACAGTCACGTGAACAAAATATCGCACTTTCAGCTAATTAAAATTGACATCAGATATTTTCAAGAATTACATATTATTGGACAAATTTCAGTCTGAGATGTGGTAAACTCAGATGCTCCTGAGAAACACTTTTATACCTTTCTGCATTACATAAAAATGTATTTCTATATAAGAATACTTACAAAACAGGCAGGCCTTTAAAACCATTGAGGAATAGTGTAACCCACTTTCTTTAAGTTTCTTACTCTAAACAGCTATGAACTCAGAAATAGTTATTGTACCACAAAGCTACAGGTGCTCAGTAGGACTTTGCTTTGATGCCTCGTTCTCAGTTTCTAAAATGCTGAGCAATTTATTAAACCATAAAGACTTTTTTCCCAAACACATTTAATCATAGTTATTTTTAATGTTGATTTCTAATGACAAATATACAAGTAAATTCTTTTTTGGCATAAGCTAATCTTAAATTCATAAAAAAACCCCAAAACCCCAATGTTCTATTGCCATATAGCAGGTGCCCTCACTGTGTTTGTTGCATTTTTATTGCATTTTCCTCTTAAGCAGGTTGATAAATAAATCTGTTCCTGGGGTTAAACAGCAATATTTATGTGTAGAAGTATGTACATTGAAAATAATGTCCTCTGAAATCAATTGTTGTCTCTCTCTTCTGATGTGACAATGGACATAAATTTGTAGACAAGAGAAGAGAAACCAAAATATATCTGACTTTGATATTTTCTTTGTGCATTTCAAGGATGTTTTAAGCATTAATTGGAGACAACACAAACAGATTAATATTTTATTACTGGAATAGTACTTGAGAAAATGAAACAAAAACCAAAATGAGAGTTTACTTTTTGAAGTTCACCAGGAACTTAAATTAAGGAGTGATACCAGAAAAATAAAGAAGCTCCTAACAAGCAGGCAGTCACTGGCCAGAGGAGATGTGGCTTTGCCTTAGGCCCTTCATGCAGTCAGTGATTAAGTGCCAGGAAATGGCTGACCTAGGGATCAGTATTATTCTTTATAGAAACAGTTATAAATAAATCTGAGAGCATGAAGGCCGAAAGGCTGAGATGTACATTGTCAGAAGAGAAGGCAACTCAAGTCTAGTCTCTTGCACTAGTCCTGGAACACTGTTACTCCATAGATACTGAAGAAGCCACATTTAATTCACACTGGGTTGAAATTGAAGTGAAACCCTTTGCAAGCTGGGTTTGTTGATAGGGTTTGTTTTGGCATTTTTTTTAATTTGGGAAACTGTGATATTTTATTGTGATGTTGTAATGATACTTGTTATTTGGTGGTTTTGGGGGTTTTGGGGGGTTTTTGTGTTGTTTATTGATGCGGGTTTTCATTGTTGTTTGGTTGGTTGGTTTTGTTTTTTAAGTTTTAGGACCAAAGATACTAATACTGAAAAACTCAGTTTCACTGCATTTCACTTGATTTGAGCTTAATTTGGCTCCTTTTTTAAAATAATCAATGGAGAAATCTTAATTTCATAGAAGCATAAAATCATAGAATTACTTGGGTCAGAAGAGATCTTAAAAATTATCTGGTTCCAATCCCCTGCTTTGGTCAGGGACAGCTTTCAATAGACTAGGCTGCTCAGGGCCCCATTCAGCCTGGGGATTTCATAACACATAGCAGTAGATTAATGTACAAGGAAGACTATTGCTCATTTTTAAGTTTAAAAGGGCTCAGTATCAAAGCGGAAGTTTTACCTCCCTGACTTTTCACTGCTGAAGCTCAATATGATAAACAATGTGGGTGAAACAAGACATTGGACAAGTGCAAAAGAAATTCCACCATAATGTGCAATTCCTGTTAATGAAATTTTTATTTCTTGACTGGCTTTGTACAGACTCAGAACACAGAATGAGAATTCATTGCCATCTAATGAGGGAGAAAATTCACTTCTCCATTGTCCTTTTTACTTATTGAAGGTGTTTCTTTTATTCTCTCATTGTCTCAAAAAATTGCTAAATTTGTTCCCTAGAGGTAATGAAAAAAGTTGTTTATTGCGATGGTGAGAAAGAAGAATATGACAACTACTGCTTTTGTTTTCAGCCTCAATTTAGGAAATTATTCTACTGCTGATCAGGAAATCCTTAGTAAATTAAATCTTGAAATTCTTTAAGCAGATATTGCCAGCCAGGCCAAAACTGTCTTGACCAAACAAAAATTAGGTAAAACCAAGACCAGTGCTGAATGGGTTGTATTCTTTCATTTAATTCTGATTAGAAGGCTCTGAAGAGAGAGGGTAGAACTGTTTCTTCCTTCATCCTACTCATGTTATCCATTAAGGAACTGAACCTAACTCAAAGAGATAGATTCAAATAAAACATAACTTAATTCTTCTTCCAGGGCAAGTGATATTGTTGACATTAAAATCAATTATACTTGCTTTACTTAAATGATGCCTTATAATTGGATTATAAAACAAAATTCAAAAAATACTTTGACATTTGAGTGTACTCAGAGAAAGATGTAATGTTTTTGTATAACCCAGAATAGTGGATTGCTTCTGTTTCAAGAGATTCTATATTTTTTGTAGTGATTAGTATTTCTTTATTTTCTATACATATTTCATTTATGCATCCATTACAATAAAGTAGACAAGGGAAAAGAAATGCACGTTAAACACACAAGTGTTGTCTAGTTTGCATTTTCTGTGTGTTTAAACTCGTTTCTTGGATATATATTGTGAAAACAAAGATAAAGTGTGAGATTAAAAAGTGGTGGTCTGTGTCCAAAGGACCATAAACTGTTATGCACATTTATTTTCTTGTGCAATTTTAGCTATCTCTTGCAGAATCTGCTTTTCTGAACTTAGAAGTCTGAGAGGAGACTGTTCCCTGTAATAGATGTCCAAATGTTGCAGTTAGAAACATTTAAGTACCTTGGTGTTATGAATTAAACACTTCCACAAAAGAGAAAAGATTTAGGCAGAATATGATTTTATTTAGATTTCTAAACAGATATGAGAAACTAACTTAAAACTCATGTTGTTTTTTTTCTGAAATGATAGCAAGCCTTACTAAAAGTTGTGTCAATTTAAAACAAAGAAACAAACAAACAGAAAACCCACCTTTCTTTTTCACTCCTATCAGAGCTTACATTAGAACTTGTGACCACCATCATGTGATTAGCAGTGTGTATCAACAGAGATACAGCATCAAAACAATTCATGTAAATTTCTTCCATACCTGTTCTCTGTGTATTGAACTTGTTTCATAGCATGATTTGAAAAACATGGCCTATGGAATTTACCACAACCTCTCCTTTTTTTCAGAGGTAGAACATAATTGATTGTTCTCCGCCAAAATAAGATATTTATGTTTAAAGGAAAAAAGGGCTTGAACACTATTTTTAAGGGGGAGTCTGATTTTGCTGGTTTTGCTTCTTTTTTTATTTCCCCCATTTGCTTTTTCCAAGTTGTTCCATTTATTGTTTCAGGAAGCCTTCCAAACATTTCTCTCAATTGCTTCCCCATTCCTGAGCACACTGTCTGGGATTTGTCTGGCCTTTAAAACATCACAAAACCTGAGCATGTGTTAGGTTCTTTTTTCTACCTACTACCTTCCTCACCACTCATACATATAGCTGAATCTGAAAAAGTGACATTTTGGTTATCCCAAACACTAGAGAGGCTCCATTACCTCTATGACAAAATAAAAACACCCAACATTTTTACAAATTCCTTTTCCAAAAATATTTAATATTGACCAGGAGCTCATTCAGAATTCTAAAAATGTGCAAAACAAAAATTTTGAATTTCATTGCCTATTCAAAATAAACTAGGATAGATTAGTTATGGTAGCTATATCTTTATTTATTAGTTAGCCATAATATGAATACACTTCTTATTCCAGACCTTAACTTTTTCTCAGTTTTTGCCAGGAAAAAAGACATCCTGATAATAAGGAGAAAATAATTTAAAAAAAAACCAAAACAGGACAACAGGAAAATATTTGATTTCTGAAATAGTTAATATATAGGATGTATTACAATGATTTACAATTAAAATAGGATTTACCATTAAAACTAGGACAAAATCAACTGAAATGGTGCTGACATTTAAGAGTTTTGTTGAGAATCAAAAGGTTCAGAATAGGAGTGTGAGCTTGAGACAAATCTTGTCAAAAGACACATTGGCCTGTCAATGCTTTAGAGAATATTTGTTTAACAGTACTTCTAAATTAACTCTCATATCCAAGTGACAGAGATAAATATTATTATTGAAAAGCAAACTGAGTGATAGTCTTTCTGCATGTCCATTGTAATTGTATTTCTTTATCATGCAACTAACAACATTCTAAAACGAGGATTTGGGAATTACTTAGGAAATAATAGCCAAATCTAATAATTTTTTAAGATGTATTGACTATCACACAAAGCTCACAGCAAAATCATATAAAAAATTAAAAGCACAAAAGGAGCCTGGAAAAAGATTTTCAAATGCATTTCTCCCTTTTGTTACTAATAACCTCAAAAATATCCTGTTTTCATAGGTATCAAATAGTAACTTGACTAATATGAGAGCCATGGGACATTCTGTACTAAAGATTTTTTTTAATTTTTTTCCCATTTTTATATTCAATACAGCATTTCACTAACAATGCTTCAATTTTTTATGTGGTCATATGCCAACTGCAAATAAAAAAACATTATCACTGTGGAAAAACATCCACATTAAATAAATAATAATGAGAAAGTTATAAAAATGATGGAAAACAGAAGGCCAAAGCAGAGATTACTGTACAGAAAACTAGCAAAAAGGACTGATGTTGGCTTTATGTAGATTAAATGACCTTAGTATATAGCATACTCAGGGAAGAGCTGGATCCATTATGCTGTTGCATGTTTGACAATGGTATCTTAAGGATCTGTTTTTCTTTTTGTATGACATATAATCACACCATGATAAAGAATTTTGGACATTTAGGATCTCTCTAATCATGCAGGGGCAAAAAATGTGAGGGGAAGGACCTCAGCTGGAAATACAGAAATACAGCTGGAAGCAAAGCAACTAATCCTTGCAAGAGCCCAGACAGCAGCAGGACCCTTTACTGACTTAGTATCCCATTCTCAAGATCATGCAGATGGACTGAAAGAATGTGGGGAAAAATCAACATCTCTCCTAGTTAATAACTGCTGAGTTTACTAAATGAAATGAAAGAAAAAAAGAGGAAAATAAACAAGTATTATGATGACAGAGAAATAAAAGCTAATATTAAAGATAAAGACAATTATTTCTATTATTTTGGTAATAAATGTAGTTTAATTTCCTGTTTGGCCACACTCCCTTTTTATTCATCTATTTCTGAAAACACATCATATTTTTGTATTTTCTGGCACCATTAATGATGACTGAAATCAGGGGGAACAGATTTATGACAAGCTTTCGCATTAATCTGTCTTCTGGAATGGACTAAGTCCCAAAAGATGAGGTATGATTGAATTTTCGTTTAGTAGCCCCTGTTATCATCTTTTGTAAATATTTTAGACTAATTTATTTCTCTGCTGCATTAGTGGTCTGGTGTTTCATTTGAATGCTATTAAAGTCATGTGAGTGAAGCATATGCCAGCCTTGGTAAGATGAATATATGAGTACAGTTTCGGTACTCAGTTTCTCTGAAAACATTTGTTTGGAACATATTCCTTCACCCAGAAAAAAAAACCCAGAAACAACACCAAAAAAAAAAAACAAACAAAAAAACCCCAAAATCAAAAACCCAAAAAAACAAAAACCAAAAAAACCCACAAAAACTATAATATCCAGCTGATTCTGCTCCAAAACAGTATTTCAGATTCAAGTACTAAATGGGTAAGAACTGATTATAGTAACACACTGAAAGCAGAAAATATTCCAATAAAAACAGAAAGGAAAATAGAAAATATGGTCAATTCAGTAATAAAACATAATAATTCCATTTGTTCTCCTCTTCCTCAACTTACTAAACAAAAAGATTCAGAATCTTTCAGGTAAAAAAGTATGTTTAATGTAAAGAATTCAACTTATTACCAGGTAAAAATCAAGTCTGCATTTTGCTTGTGAGTCCCAGGATACAATGACTGACATACCTATTATGTGTACTTCTACTGATAAACTATCTTTTTAATTCAGTTTTTTGCACAAATCTACTTTGATAGAACTGAACATGCTTACAAGGCATATAATTCCTTCTTACACAGAGTATAATTACTAAAGGAATTACTGATCTAAATCTACATAGTCATTAATTGAAAAAGCTCATCTTTCAACAAAGAACATTCTAATAACCTTCAAACCCAGATGGCAAACTTCACTTTAACAATTTTTTTTAATTTCTTTTTTTGTTTACACCACTTTGTAAGTTCCACTTCCATGGATATATTTGCTGAAGTTGTCAGACCTTTATTTTATGATAAACTTTTATGTCTTTGTTCTAATGCACAAAGGGGTTTCAAATGCAACGCTTTATTTATTTTTCAAAGCTCAAAGCTTCTTAAAAGCCTCTGATGGTTTTTTGTGGGATTTTTTAGTTTGTTTTGTTGTTTCTTTTCCTTCCCTCCCTCCCTCCTTCCCCTCTCTCCCTTTCTAGCAATCAGCAACAATAGACCTCTTGTGATGCTCAAAATACAACTTCTTTTCTTCCTTGGTGTCAAAGAGTCTGCCTTCCGAGTGACACTTGTGATGACTCTAAAATGAGATGTGCAGTTGGGGTTATTTGGCACTGAAAAGCTTAACTCAGCTTCTACTCTCTAGTCTTCCATGAGAGCAAGTAGCAAAGGTGAAAGGTTGCAACTAGGAATTTGAAAGACTTGTTTCTCTGCAATAGTCAGAGCTCATGTTGCCAGGGAAGACAGAGTCCTGCTCACATAACATCATTCATTAAACTTTGAAACAGAAGCTATTTATTAAGGGGAACAAAGAGAGTGAGTTAAGAAATAAGATTACTATAAGATATATAGTATTATAATGGTATGTCTTTATCTTCTGTTCCCCTTTTCTCCCAAAAAACCTCAAAAATTATATCAAGATACTTTGCATTTTTCAGTTAATATGGTCAGAAGTTAAGGAAATCAGTTATGAAGACTGGTTTTATATTTTAAAATATTTTCTTACTAAAAGAAAGAACAATTTTAGACAGATTTCCTCCTGCTTCTTGAACTTTTTAATACTGAAACGTTTTCTAAAGTTGGCTTTCATATTATATATACATAATTTTTTTTATACAAATTGGAAGTTACCAGAACAAAATGGAACAAGAGAGTATCCAGTATGACCTCTACAATTTAGGTCCATAAGTTTTACCAAACTACTACTACTTTGAATTCAACTAGATATGCTTGATTAAAAACCCCTTTCAAACTAATTTCATTATGAAGTTCAGAATATTACATGTTCTGCAGAAGAGATACTGTTCACATCATACTAGAGTATTGCTCCAGAAATTAGAAATATCAGAACACTGAAAAATTGTGATTTTTACTTAGAGGGAGAGATCACAGGGCAGGAATCTTTGGGAAGGCAGGTTAATTGGAGGGGTGATGACAGAGAAGATCATCATAAACTCTCTGGGAATAAACTTCTTTTGAGCCAAAACCAAGGGAATTCTAGTAGGAAAGGCTCTTGCTTTCACGTAAAGACAATTTTAGGCATGGGGAAGTAGCAAGGTCTGCCATAACTAAAGAAAGAAAGAATGTCTTTTTTGTTTCCTGTAGAAACTCAAATATCAAAGGAACAAAAAAGTTAATTCCCTTTTGCAGTAATCCAACCAAGCTGATAGAAGAATGTTTGTAGGGAGAATATTTTCAGCTCTAAGTCACGAGGCAGCTGTGCTTTCAGCTGTTTAACATTGGGTGTTGGGTGGTAGAAATGCTGCAACCTTCTTTGAAAAGTCTCCTTCAGAAGCTGCTCAGAGTAAGGCTGCAAGAACACTCCTTTCAAGTCCATGCACATGCACACGCCACAGATAGCTCAGCAGAGGAAAGACAGGAGGGATCTTTGTATGATGTATTCCAGACAAGATTTACTCCAAAGCACACTGGAGTAAAAAAACATCAGAAAAAAAGACAAAACCATGTGTTCTGCACAGACTTAAGTATGGGGTCAGTGACCAATGACCTGAGGGCACAGGGGCAGGCAAAGGGCAGCAATCTGTAGGGGCAGTGAGGGATGAATAACTGCATGGGCAGTGTCAGCTGGCCAATGGGGGAGGCAATCTAGTGTAGATTGGCAGTAGTGCTGCAGAGAACCATGGGTTGAGTCCTCTTTATCAGCCTAGGTGGAGGAAAGTCTATGATGTATTCTTCCAAGGCAAGGCCCTGGGGGTTTCCCTAAGAGGCAGGATTCAGAGGATTCCACAGCTGGGGAGAAGGGTGACTGGAAAGGGATAGTGACAGAGGAGCCTACGGGTCAACAGGAGGAACTTTGTACAAGTTAGAAAAGAACATAAGTTGTGTTGTTGGTTTGGTTTTTTGTTGTTTTTTTTTTTTGAGCATTTGTGCCTTAAATTCTTCATTTTGATTAAGTTAACACTCCTGCATCGGTTCAGCAAAATATTAAACTACCTATTTTCTATCCATGCTCTGCCTAGTGAATTTATCACAATTATTTTTTGAGTACCATTCAAAGTTCTCAGCTTCATTTGCTAAGAAAGAAAGTCATTGGAAGGAGAGAGAAGTAGCATGGAATTAGAGATGGTAGAAAGGACAGACAACACACATTTAAGACTTATGTTTATCAGTTTATTAGAAAATAAATGTTTGCAGTGGATTGTCTCTGTCTGAATAGCATTGAACTCTTCTTTGAGACTTCATTGCATCTTCATTTTTTATTGAGACTTTCAGTAGACAAAAAAGACTTTCAAAGTATGTATTCTGACCAGCTAGGAAGGAATAATTCTCTGCTGAATTATTAAAAAGCTGTTTCATTTTTATTTTTTTTTAATCCTGGAAAGTGTATGAAATCTTAATATTCATTAATTAGCACCTGTAAGTGTTCTTTTCTGCTTTGCTTTTATTTGGTTTTCTTATTTACACAAATCAAAACAAGATAAAAAATTGCAATTAAACAGTTACAATGCTAAAAAGAAAAAACAAAACAAACAAAAAAACAAAACAAAACAAACAAAAAAAATCCTTGTGAATCAAGTCAGTGGCCTAGATAAACCAGTACTGTGTTTCTGACTAGGCCAGCAGAAGAAAGGGAATTACACATCTGTGTTTTCAGAAGCAGTGTGACTAACACAAATTACCCTTTAAAATGTTCTGTATGTCTCTGTTTAAATATCAAGATAAGAGTTTTAGAATATAGATGATGAAATAATGAGAATGCAACCATGCACATGTATATATTTGTATTAATATACATACCATTAAAATATAATAAAAATAAAAACTAAATTAATCACTTTGTTTCATACAATTAGTAATAATTAATTTAATGAAGTGACTTTTAGTTTAACTTGCATCATTAACTTCAGGAAGATTTTTTTAAATTTTTTTTTTAAAGCCAAAAGGTAATTTTCCTACTCTCTAAATACCTTTTACTAAGAACTGTAGTGATGACATGACAAATTACTATTTTAATTCACTTCTCTGCCATGGAAATATTGCTTTTCTTCTCTCTTTTTCCTTCCTTCCTGTTCATTATCTCTCTTTAGCAAATTGGTGATAGGTAACTTTTATGTTTATAATAGCAAATGCCAAACTTCTTGAAGGCCAACTATATTACAAAAATGCATTTTGTCAGTACATAATGTCCATTTTCCCCTCTTCCTGTGGACACTGTAGGTTTGGATTAGATGACTGTTCAGATGGCACCTGACAGACAAAAGTAGACCTTCAGAATGAGCTTGCACAGGATTGTGTTGAAGCAAAGGGAAAAGAGAAACAGGATTGGCATAAAACTGCCCTGAGGCAGGTTTTTGGAAGGTTAACACACTGATCAGGTCAATAGTATAGATTTACCAATCTTTACCTATTATTTTGCATACATTTCAAAGGTTAATATATATGTTAGCAGGCAAATATGTTAGTAGTCCCCTAGAATAACAATAATTTTTAAAAATAGTTACTTATGCGGCTGTTTTTCCAGGAATATGGGGTCAAACAAGTTTAAAAAGTGACAGTATTTTCTGTGAAAAAGAGCCCTACATATTTATCTGAGAAATACTGATACAATAAAAAGATATTAACACTCTGCCAACAAGAATTGAAAGCCTTGTATCTGCCTCTCCTTTCATCTTGGCATCAGGTTTTCTAGTATTCAGCAAGCCACTTAATGTCTTTTATTTTGTTCCTTCACCTAAAAAATTGGGATGATACTCTTATGTGAACTAAATCTAGTAAAGAGAAAGTTGCTGATGCTTTATTCTGCAAAAATTAAAAGTAACATTAAATAATTGCCTTATTTGTTGGTTTTTGGTTTTTTCTTTGAGTTTTATTATATCTATGGAGAGAGAGGGGGGAAATGAAAGAAAATAGCCTGATGGACCAGATGGACACATTTTTGTACTGGAAAATGATCACCAACATGAGCAAATTTGTAGAACTATGCATTCACATTGGAATTTTCCAAACCCCAAGGACAATTTTTTTTCTCAAAGAAATTACTTCTCATTTAGTTTTATTTTCTTGCTTCATTTATTTTCATTTTATCAGTATTATATATATATTTATACATATAATTGCATGACAGGAAATATTAAAGAATTTCAATAGCCCCAAGCCCTTATGTTTTTTCTATGCAGGTTCACTGCTACATTCAGTTCCTGCTGAAAAAGTATAATTTAACTGTTCCAAAATAAAATCTTTTTTTTTTTTTTTTAATTTAGCAATATATGTATGTCAGAGAATTAGGTGTCATAATTTCTGAGGGGAGAAGAGTGTGAGGTTTTTTAATTACCTTCATTCACTTTTATTAACTCTGTTATTTATAAATTTTTTTGTAACACCTCTCTTTTTAGGGCTTCCTCCTTGGATAATAGTTTCTACTATAGTAAACTGACCAATGTGCTTTTTTTCTCATTTAAGTTTGAAGACCTGGCTTTATGCAGTCCGTAACAACACACATGCAGAATTTGAAGTAAAATATTCTCGTATTCTTTGTCACATCTTAAAAAATGGGTCCCTTAGATCTTCATACAAGGGATATTAAACAATTCAATACAGTGTTTACAAGTTCTTAGACATCCTAAACAATTACAGGTATCAAGAGTTGTTGGAATAGCTGAGATAAGACATTTCAATTATCTTTGAAAGTGCTCTTTAGGTTCCAAGAACCTTTAGGTTCTGGTTCTTTCAGAGCCACCATCTAACAAATGCAACCTTAGGTCACTATAGTCAGAAGGAATTATTCTCATGATCTTGCAATTCACTTTCAATAGGAACTATAGATACTTTTTGGAATCAAATCTTTCTTATCTTCCTCTTACTGTCTTTCAGGTCCTCTGCCACTTGGTTAATAACCAGTGGCCTCAAATCACTTCAGATTTTCATTCCTCTTCTGACTTTACTGGACAAGCTTACTGATTCGAGTGTCTGTTCACTTTAATAGAGCATCCTAATCACCTCTCCACCAACAAACACAGGTAATGTGAATTTTCCTCCCATACTCTGTCTCTTTACATATTTTGTGTCTGTGAAAAGATTGAAAGTCACACTTTGTTTTAATAACCTACTGGGGTAATGAAATCCACTGAGGAGCTATACCTTATGTGCAGGTTTAGTTCCTTGTAAGCTAGAAATACTATTTTTGGGTTTTATGGAGTTTTCCTGTTACATGGTGAACAAGAAAATGGAGAGCTTGAAGAGTCTTCATATGTTCTTATAATTTTTACCAACCCCACTCAAATTCCCTCTAGCCCTTGTCCTTTCAAATATTTCACATATTCCCAAATTTATGACAGGATGAACTGGTGAAGAAAATATACTTTATTAAAATAGCTTCAATTATATAATGACCCATTTGCATTTTAATAGAGATTTTGAGTAGAACACCTGAGACTTCCAATAAAATAGGGATTTAAATTTGCAGGTAATTAAGGATCAAGCAGATTGTGAAATTTCTGTTTGATCTATTTAATAAACCTGTTTACTGTCATAGACAATAATGTTGCTGACCCCAAATTGTCCCAAGTTATCAAAGCAAAAAAGTTTTTCTTTGACTGTACTAATTATTCAGAAAGTGAGCATTATCCATGTCAGGAATATCCTCTTTGAGATGCTATTTTAGTTATTGCATCTGTAGCTTGTAATGGATAAAGCAGAATAAAATAACTGAAGAGAGAAAATGTTGAATATATAATTATAATCCTCAAATCGCATATAATATCCTAGCTTTGGCCAGCAGTTGTTGTCTCTGGACAGTTAAGAGTGCCTAGGGACTAACCCTACATAAATTCCATTGGCATTAATAAGACTTAGTCCCATAAATCCCATGAGTATTGACTGCAGAATGAAACTGCACAGTGGTTACCAATGGGTCAGAAGTGAAGAAATTGTACAGACAGATTGTCCCACTGGGAATGACTGCTTGGGGATTAAATATTGTTCTCAGTTCACGTCTTTGACTGAGAAATGCAAATGGTGCCTCCTTTAGACACTTGATTGAGGCAAGGGCAAGTAGTATTATATTACTGAACTCGGCCAAGTCAAATTGCTGTAACTTGTAGTTAGGTCTCTCTGGAATTTTCCATGTTTTGCACTTAATTGGCATATTTCTGATCACGTCTTTTCTGCTGACAAGCTACAGCCTGTAAATTTCAGGGCATGTAACCTTTCCAAACATGTTTTAGTCTTTTCAGTTCATTTCTGGCTGGTATAAGTACCACTGAACTGTAAGAATAATTCACAACTGCAATGAAAGCAATGAGAAACCAAATTCATATTCAGATTAAACAGTGTTATGCTAAAATCACTTCCCCACTATATATATGAGTATTTAGGTGCCATTGTATTCTAAGCCCTTGATTACTTGGTAATGTCTACTCAAAACAGAGCAGATATGTTGTAGGATGAGGCTGAGGAATGTAACATGAACTGTAGTTCATGGAAATTAAAATTTACCTTTATGGGGCAAGGAATGAGATCTTTTCCTGTTCAAATTTTTTGGTTGGCTGGTTGGTTGTTTAATTGGTTGGTTGTTTGCTTTGAGTTTTCATTGGTTGTTTTAATACTTTTGATGTACTTTTTTTTCTCCTAGCTAATGAAGTTTTTTTCTTATGAACATTTATGCTTAGAGTCTACAAAAGCTTGAAAGAAAGGGTCATCAGAAAAAATGTCAGCAGCTTTAACCACTCCTATATCTTTCTTGGAAAAAATCCTTTGGTTCTCTAATTTAGTTACTCTAAAACATTTAGTTCTCAATTATGTTCAAGGCTTAGAAGAAATTATGTGTGATGTTGTCTATGTCATACTAATGATCTTGGCTCAGAGTTGTTTGTGTCTGTGACATCAAAGTTCTCTTAGCCAGATATGATCCTCGCCCTCTCCTCCATGTGGGCATATCTGGCAATGCCATCCATGGCCTTATGTCCCCTGATGCTGTGGTGGGGACATGGCACCAATGTAAACTTCTGCATTCTTGAGTCAGCCCAAGGACATCCCCCAGTGTGCACCAGTGCAGCCTACCCTCTGCAATAGGAAGGGCACAACCCTGTCCCTAGTCTGCAGGGCGGCCTGCTCAGAACTTTATTGCCCATAAAAAAGTCCTAGGACTCCAGTCCAGCATATTAAAGTAGTGTCTGAATAGTGACAAAGATGCTTCTGACCGTGGAGCTAGAGTGAGAGAGTCTGCCTTCTTAGTGACGTTTTGAATCAGGGACTTTTTGCACACAAGGACAGGTGCACATATGTGGCATCATTACAGGGTTTTAGCTGTGAGGAGTCGTGAGTGAGAGTTGAGTCTGATTGTCTCAGCCTCTCTGGATGCTCTAATTTGTTACCTAGGCCTCACAAACACCTCTTTCTGGGAAAGGCTGAGAGGTGCCTCTGGCTTTATGTGGTGAACCTTACTGCTGGTATTATTTACTATTGTACATTTGTTAGTACCTTGCTAAAGCTGGAGAAGGTCACTTACCAAGTCCTCTGCTCTTATATGAAGGTGACCTTTGGTACTGTTGACACAAAGAATTTGTTAACTAAACAAAATTTAGTTCATTCTGTTATTTTTGGCCGAGGTGGTTAATAGATTTATGAGGCTGAACTTAGCTTTGAAGTTACAAATTTTGAGTACAACTTTTTATTTTTTTGTCCTATACGTTGTTAAGATCAACTCTTCTTTCAGGGGAAATTATAGAATGTGGAAGCTAGATTCCAAAACATCTGTCTGGCCTGAATAATCTTTTATCTGTAGTAATGGTATTAATTTCAACAGAAATAAATTTCAACATTCAGCATCACAAATGCTACTTTAACTTTCTGTACACACTAGAATTATTCTAAACTAGCTTCATTTGTGTCTATTTGAAGAAAGAAAGAGTTATTTTAGTGACTCAGCTAATTGTTGATTTTGTTTTTACAGAATGACTCAGTGGCTAAATTTGCTGCCTGATTTATGTGAAAATACTGCCCAGAGTCAGATTGCCAGACTTCAAACTGTTTTATAAAATCTAAGTAAAATCTTGATTATCTGGTATGCTGAATTAATCAGGCCATACCTCTCATTAAAAGGTAACATTTCTGAAAAACATCTACTAATTGTTTTCTTGTGTTTTTAAGGTGGATGTTCCGGTATCATTTTTATAGTTTTAGGTTCATAAATTTCATTGTTATTTTAATTTTTATCTTATTGATTTACCTGCTTCACCCAAAATAACTCAAATCTACAGAAACAGTATCCCTTTCCTTATTGGCAATATAGCAGTTATTTACTGTCATTTGGCACTGGCCGCTGAGCATGTATTTATATATCATCTATGAATATTTAATCTGAATCAATAGTCTTTAGTGTCTGCAGATTATCTGCCCTGGATTGGCTATCTCAGGGATTATATCATGCCTAGCAGAAGTCTCACCACTATCCTCAGATCAAAATAGTGTTATGGGAGCATTTCTGATGAACTAAATATACTTTTTGAAGACAAAAACTTTAGAACCCTTATTTTACTTTGTTGCATTAAAAGTGTTTCTGGTTTTACTTTACCCCCAGCCACTGTATTTGAACGATTTATGCAAACCTCTAGTTCTCTTCTCATATGGTATTGAGGAATCAAAGCTGATTGCTGTGGTCAAGTGGCCACAGACAGCAGTGAATAACTGTAGTAGGTACATACTTCTAGACTTTATCTGTTGTGCAAAAATTTAGAGTGCCTTGAAAGACAATCAGGTGTTAGTTGTGTAGTTGTGTTCCATTAAAAAAAAAATACTCTTGGATGTATTTTCTTTTCCTGGAATGCTTTCCAAATTGGTGAAAAATCTATAATATTTTTTAAATTTAAATAGAAGTAAACTCTTTGATCTTGTCTGCAAATCTCAATTAAATAACTAAATAATTAAATAATAAATAATTAAATAATTAAATAATTAAATAATCTCAAGACTATTTCCCTAAGTTATATAGATTGTTACTCCAGTCTCTACAGATGCGGATTTTAGTCTTTCAGATGGAATAGAAATGATGAACTATTTTGACCACTGCAATTCTAAAATATACACACATTTTAGAACAAACATCCATCAAAAAAATCCCTATATTTATTCTGCTGTATTTTTCATTATGTTTTGCCTTTGGAACAAATATTGTGTTCAGGATTCATTGTCTTAAAGGAGAATATGGCTTCCAAAAAAAGAGAAAGGAATATGTAAATCCACTGTTTCTGCGGCAATCTACTAATGTTGATAATATCAGTGGTACTTGAATTATTAATATAAATTAATACTATGTCTTTATGGTATTCATAAGGTATCTGTATTTTTAAGTCACCATCTTTTAAATTGATACAGGTGATCCAAATCCTTTGATGCAATAGGAAAAAATGTTCATATTTATAAATATAATAAATATGCATATTGCAACATTAATATTTAAACAAAGGTTATCCTTTCCCACTGCATTATTCTAGGCCCAGCATCACTTGCACATATTTGCTGCCTGTTTCATCCATTATAATTCTAAACTCTATATGTACTTGAAAAATTATTTGATAGTCTGGGACAGAGATCAATTTCGAACAAACATCTTCAGCTGTGAAGGAAATGATATATATTCTCTGTGTATCAAATCTCACTAACAGAATAAATTAAAAAAAGAAAAATCTTTGGTGAGGCACATTTCAACACAAACCCCACCATTTTTGCAAAGTTTTAATGATAAAAGAATGATTCAGAAAACTGCATAGCAATGTTATGATTTCCATAACAAATCCTTTTCATGTGCTTTGCAGAAATTCACTTATTTTTCAGATCATGGAGTTGAAGACTAAGTCATCTTTAAAAAATCTTTATAACTCCTAAAGAATGCAACAGAGCTTTTTCAAAGAGTTCCATAACACTTCACCCACTTATCTAAATGATAATAATAGATAGCAATAAAGCTGATAGAATTAGAAGGTGTGAATAAATTACAGATTAGTTCTGTCAACACGCAAAAAGGTACACAAATAAATTTGCTAATTATAATAGACATTAAAGAATATAATAACCTAATTTAATAGACCTTTCTTATTTATACCAGTCATGCCTCTGAGGAAAATTGCAAAAATATACTTGAATTAATGCAAGTAAGATGAGCAAAAATAAATTGAAGTTGTTAGTAAACCACACTTCCTTTCTGTACGATAAAATGAAATCTAATCTTTGTCTGCCTACATTTTCTAGTAATTTGTAAAATTTAAATTCTGACTTTTACAAGTAAAAATTTTTGTTTAATTTTTGCACCTTTTGAAATATTTTTATGAAATTAATTTAAAGTGGGAAACTGATTCAATTTCCATAAATAGGCCTGTAATTCCTGCTTTTCACAGTTATCAAAGTGTTTTGAAATATTTAGCAAAGTTTTAACCATACTAGAACATGGAAATGTAGCTTACCTAAAAACTATTTAGAAGGTTTCATTGACTTCTCTAAATTGTTCTCACATCTAAATAAAAAACCCCGTTAAAGTTTTACTCATAAATGACTTCAAAGGGATATAACAGAATTTTATAGAAATAAAAGCTAGCCTGGGATACACATGGCATAATGGAATTTGTGCCAAGGTATGCTCAGAAACATTTCAGTCTTTAATATTGTATAGTGATTAACTATCAAGTATGAAAAAAGGATTAAATCTTCATAGGTCTTATCCATTTTTGTTTAAAACTCTTTAAGTAATCTCATATTAACCTTTCTATGGTACCTTTATCTGTTTATTAACTGTGATGCCATTTGAATGGCTTTCACACACCAATGTGAAAATATTTACGTGCTTATATCTGTCAGATATCTGTGTATAAAACTGTTATTTTTTTGTTTTGTTTTTTTTGTTCAAAAAATATTTACTTGTTTTGCTCATTTTACTATGAAACAGGACAGTAATTTTACATAGAAGATTATATTTTTGTCATCCTCTTTCCCATATTCTTAGTAAAGATTTGAATGCCCTTTATGCAGAAGCTGTAAAAAGTATATTGTCTATCATTGTGAAGTTCCAATTCAAAGATTATTTTCTACACAACACAGAAGAAATCTTTCATCAGGGAAAAAAAAAGAAAAAGAGATTGTGACAAACACATTTTTGGCATCCTTTTGTGCAACAAATATAGAACTAAAAGGAAAGGTAATTGGAAGGCCATTTTAAAAAAATGAAATAACTATTGGCTGTCTGTGCTTTAATATTTCAGAAGTTTGGAGATAAAAAGTATTCTTTCTTTGACAGCAATCATTGTTCAGGCTGTCATCATTCAAGTCAGCAATTTCATCACTTCACAGCAAAAGGATCATTAGGAAAAAAGGGAAAAAATCCAGATGAGCCACTTAAAAAAAAAAAAAAAAGAAAACCCGAACCAAACCCACTTCAAGTAGCAAAAAAACCATACATTTTTCCCCAATATGAAAAGTCTATATTTTTGTAATTTTTTGGAGCTGATAGTGATTCCAGTAGGATTATAGCTAGAGCAGATCTTTGTTGACAGGAATAAAAGACACCACAAATGGTGTCAGTTTCTTGCTTAAAACAGTGTAGTAGCAATTTAAGACCAGAAGTGTGAACTAGTTAACAAAGGGTGGTTGGTGTTTTTTATATTTACTCGGGATTTTTGTTTTGTTGGTTTGTTTGGTTTTAGTTTTTTGTTTTTTGGGGTTTTTTTCCATTGCACTAATAACACATAACTACTAAAACTACTTTCCTGCATTAAAGGGAAGCAAAGTTATTTGAAGCTCAATTTATTTTTATTTATTCTCAGAAGTTAAGAAGATTATAATTCTAGATGATGTCACTAATTCACAAGCAGGAAAACAAAGAGATTAGTGTCTGAAAACAATGAACTGGTTAATAATTTCTTAAATGCCTTTGTACAGTATCATTATCTTTCATGGTCTCTTAAAAGAAAAGGAAAAGGTTAGAAAAGTAATGGAAAATCAATTAATTTTAAAATGTGATTATATAGCTAATTAGAAAACTAAAATAATGCTACTGGAGGAAATGATGGTTACATACTGGTCTCAGTACATAGTAAAAAATTCATCAATAGCAATGCTAACTCCTTACAGACATCGCTGAGAGAATTTGGTACTAAATTCCATACAGAAAGTCTGATGAAGCTGATGGACTGATCCAGGTCAATTTCAATTTATATAAGTGCTAAAATAGTCACTTGAAAGATAATGACCTATGGAAAAAATGGAGAATGGAATAAAACATTTAGGAACAGGGCCATGAGCACCAGATATGGACAGACATGGGCCAGTTTAGGGGAAATATTAGTTGATTCTGGAACTCTATTGTTTTTTCAACACAGAGAAAAAATGCTTGTAAAACATTGCAAATCACAGTATTAGGAATGCCAAAATTGTAATCTTGCTAATAATAACTAATCATTCTCAATCAGCATGTGCTGGTACCTCAAATGAATCAGTTCTGGGTTCTTTAATGTGACAGAAGGGCTCATTACTGTATCATCCACACTGTATTGTAAAACTCTTATGCAGACATGGCATTGATATATGTACTCAATCACCTCAGCAACTAAAGATCAAACTGCTGATAAATACCTCGCCTCTCTAGAGGCCAGAAGTTTGTTTCTGTCAGAGTTACCTTCAGTAAAGGTATTCCAGCAAGATACTGTGCAAATAACAGCTGTAATAAGGCTGCTTACTTTTTACTGAACTATTTTTCATCTCATTCTCACTGGCTGCTGAGTTCTCAGCTATCCTGCCAAGATCTGGGTAGTCTGCTCTGTTTGATGTTCATTTTGGCCCCTCTTGAGCTTTCTTGGGGAGTCTTTTAAAGACTCTGATTATAACCGGACAGTAGCTGATCTTTGATTCAATTCTTACTTAGAACTGTTTATTAATGAAGTGGTGTCATGAAATTTTTATTACCATGAAAGGAGAGGAGAAGGGTTTGTTTTTTTTAAATGAACATTGCCATAGGATGCCTTTTTTTCAAACATCTCTAATAGAAGGCTCACAAAGTCAGTAGTCATATATGGTTTTGCCACAATCTTTTAAAATTGACCTGTTTTTCTTTACATTAAATTTTTAGGAATTTATGAAGATCTGAATAATGAAAAATATCACTAGCTAAATGTTTTAATGAGGTTATACTTATTAAAATGTTTAACAATCTTATGGCATGTTGTGAAATGTGAACAGCAGCTAGATGACTTTCAAGTTTCTACATTTTCCTATGCTTTAGATATATTAAAGGTTAATTAATTCACATCTGACTCTTAATTGATTTTTTAAAACTGCTTGATTAAATCACACTCTTAAATTTGTTTATCTACCATATTTAATATGTAATTACACACAATCTTCAAACTTGATAAACAATTACATTTTAAAAAGCAGGGAAATATCTAATAAGTATTTAAAATATAACAACATGAGATAAACAAATGAAGCATTCTCTCTCTTTTTTCTTTTTTTTTTTTCTGGTAATAGAACAGATGGGCTAAGTGTTGAGTCAAGAAATTGCATTAGAAGATTAGCAATTATTAAAAGACATTTTTTCAAGTTAATGTATTCCAAGTAAAGTAGAATAGGATAAAACACATTTTATAATTAATCTTTTTTCTTACTCTTGTTTTAGAATTATGATTATTAATGATTTATTGCATATTAAGAATCATTTTGTGAAAGGACAGCTAAATTGAGTTTCTACCTGGTTACATTCAGAGCAGTCTTTGACAAGTGTCTCAAGTGTTTTTAAGTCCTTGCACACTTTTAAGATATATTCAGATAATAAGAAAAATATTATTAAAAATATTCATATTTTGCGAATAAAAGTACTGATTTTGGGGGTGAAACTTGTAATGATTTTAATAATTCAAATATACAATGCTCAATTCTCACATGAGTTTATTACTATGACAGAATACTTTATGGATGTTAGTGCCTCCATTAATTGAGTGAATTCCTTGCAAGAATGCCTTCTAATTCTTTGGCTAATTAGGTAAAAAGTAAAAGGCTTCCTTTCCAGATTGTATTCCATTAACTGAAAGCTGAAAAATAAGTACCTAAAAACCCATGATAAAAATATTTTCCTGTTTGCTACAAACTCAATGGTTTGTGCTCTTTTGTTTCTGCAAATAGAATAAATTATTGTCACACCTTCTCCAGAACTGCCACTATAAGACATTATTATTCTACACATACACACAACACACACACACACACACAAAGAAAAAAAAAAAAAGAAGAGAAATCTATGTATTATTATAAATACTTGTACAAATGATAAAGAAATTTGCAATGAAAAAGAGTATTCTGAAAACCATATTGCATTTTTTAGTTTCTTAATACATCAAAACAAGCTTTTAGGGGTTCCAAAAAAATCACATGGATGTAAGTGAAAAGAGTTACAGGCCTTGCTGAGAATGTCTGACTACATTCCTGGCTCCACCTTCAGCATAATTTCTAAATATTCTTCCCAAAACAACAGAAGGCCCATCTTTAAATAACACCAGGGTTGTCTGTTGCCAACTCATGTGAATGTGTAGGCAGAGAAATGCCAAATCAAGTGGCCTTTGCGCTGGTTCCAGGCAATTTTCCTGTCTGTTTCTTCTCCATTCACTGGCAGCTTTCTGTCTCTCTCCTCCCTTTTCCATTGCTTTTTTGTGACACGTGGCTACCAGAAAGCTGCAGGATGCCACATGGCAACATCATTCAAGGACTCATCTAGGGCACCATAGCCTAGGGCAGTCCCTTCACACGTACCAGGTCTTGTTTTGTATCCTCTGGGACTGTGCTTCAGGGACACAATACATGGGCACTCCTATGGATGGCTAAGCTTTCCCCTGAATATCCAACCTGTCCTTCACTGGGAGGTGGTTGTCATACACTTGTCATGTAAGACAAAATTTTTCTGGTTATATAAGCCTGAGTGAGGAGACTGTCAAAATTGTCTTGACCATAGCAACTGCTCTGCAAATTCAGCAGGATTTGGCACTTCCCACTTGTCCTGGGGCGCCTTCTCATCCACACTTTTAAATGAGACAGATGACCAGTCCTGCAAGGCTGCTTCTTGGAGGTGTGGCACGTTGTTTTGATGAAAAGGCTACACTTGACCATGCCTGCCTGCTTCTGCCTCCTTCAGGAGTGACACAAAATATTCTGAGTAAAAAAAAAATCTTTCTTTCCATGTACTTTAACCTTCATTCTGTTTCAGGGTTCACACTATTTATGGAGCTCTCAGTTCTTAATCTAAATATTTTATTAAAGGAAAAACTCTCAGATTTTTTTACAATTTCTCTTGTTTCTCAGTGGCATTTTAACAAGAGTAAATAAATGTCTTGTTTCCCATCTCCTCCTACCGGTTACACAAGTAAAACAAATCAATTACACAAATAAAACAGTAGCTGGCATGGGGGTGTATAAGCACAAGACCTTTGGGAGTAGTGCTTGAACTGTAAGGGTAAGAGTTGGATGTACAGAACTCAGTTTTCCTTTCAAAGAGGAAGTGTTTGAATGTAGCTGCCCACTGGACAGAAAAGTCTGTCACAGGCATGCATTTAAGGAAATGAGGAATGAGAATGGCTGTAGGAAGGAATTCCAGATTAGCTGAGACATCACAAAATCAGCTCTAGCTCTCTATTAATAAGATAAATACCACTAAGCTTGTACACTGACTGGTGGATGAGGCAAGTGAAAGGGCCATGTGAAAAGCTCTGTGAAAACTTGCTCAATAGCTATCATATTGCTAGAATATTATTCTGCAGTATCTAAAACTACCACTGAGCTGCTTTTCTAGAATGGTTCTGTAACACAAAAAGAAAATATTGCCAGATTTACTTCACTTATCCAATAGTATTTCTGGCTTTGAGTACTTATTTTTTTAATTGTTAAATAAAAAATACCTAACCATACTGTTAATTAAAAAAAAAAAAGGTGGAGCTTTACAACCTTATTGATGTATTTATTTATTCATTCATTAGTTCCCCATGAAGAATACTATGGTTATAGGTTTTCCCAAGAGATGGAGAGTCAGGAAATATAGATAAGCAGACAGGATCTTGCTCTTCCTGACATGTTTTGCACTTGTAAATCTACTTTAAAATGGATAACACTTGCTGCTTGCAAACCTTCACTAAGGAAATGATCATTCATCATTTCGATTATATCTAAGGTCAATGTTCATCCACAGCAGGCCATGCATAAGATAAGGCATAGATTTTTTAACAAGATAGTCTCAACCAAATAGAAGATAACACTACAAAGATTGTGTGCAAGTAAGATGTATGCACTTTATTTTGTACAAGTGAAAGTGTTTTGGCCTTTGTTTTCCTTTGTCTCTATCATTTTGGCAGGAACTCTGTAGCCTATCAGATTTGCAGATCTGCGAAGCAGCACAGGAAGCATTGCAGAAAAAGATATTTACAGACAGAAGATTAGGATGGCTTTTAAGAATTTTTCCCCCATTCTGATACAGTTAGACTGATTTATCCATTTGATTTATTTACTTTAGACTCATATCTAAGGGGGACAAGAGAATAATTTCCCAGTTTAGTTTCTGACATCAGAATAAAAGATCTGTTTCTTTTGAAATGGGGAAACCAAGATCGAGTCCATAGCGTAGAAAAACATTGATAATGTGGAAAATAAGGAAAAGGAGACTGATTTGGGAAATCTCTGCTGTCTTAGCTTCAGATTGATGCTCTTTCTAGAAATGATACTTCTTTTTCCATTTTGAATTTTTGTCTCTCCCTGGACTATTTAAAAACAGAGCAACTTTTTTTGCAAAATTAATAACCTGAAGACTTTCTAAATATAGGCTGTAGGACTTCAGTATTTATAATAGCAGGAACAAAGTCAAAATGCCCAGACAGGATATGTTAATGAATGGATGCAGGTTGCAGTTTTTAGAATTGCTTCGCTGGTGCATTGCAGCAAATACATTTATGGTGCTAGTTTTTGGTCAGTGAATGTATACATTTGATCTTCTGGAGTTGCACAAGGACAGTCACTGTGATAATTAAATGAAATGGTACTACAGTTGATTAGGTGGAACAAAAAAACTCCTAGTAAACACTACCTTTTATGGAGTGTCCTGTTTATCCTTTGATTTCCTTTTGATAAATTCAATGACCTTTACCTTTTATACAGCCCTGGGACACATATCTCACCAACTTAAGCTTTCATATCTGTATGTCAGAAGTGTACTGAGTTTTATGTCTCAGAATGTTACACAACTCATATGCATGCACCTTGATACTTTTATAAAAAGTGTGAACTTATGTTTCTAATACACAGTTTTGAGTAGCGTAGGTTTCTTACAGTCAGAAAATATTTTATCTGTATGTATAGCAAGAAAGATACACAACTAAATTTAAATTCTCTTGTGAAATGGTGAAAAATCATCAGTTCTCAGACTTTGCAGAGGGAGGGCATGATGGTCAAGGTGTTTTTTCATCTTCTCTTATGCAAATTATTTCTTCAGGGGTGGATGAGAATCTGTTGTCTGTGTGAGAACTGAATTTAATATCATTATAATCTTAACACAAAAAGATTATAATAAATATTTTGTCAAATCCTTTATTTTTGCATTGGGAATACACACTTATAGAAATTAAAAAAAAGTTGTGTTTGACCGTATTTTAAAAAATCCTCTCCTGACATTATTGCTACTATTTAATACATTAATCAGAATATCTAGAATGTCAGTATAAAATGGCATATACTTTAAACAGAGCCAATTTAGACATGAAGAATTATCTGAAGGTTATAGAGAAGCTGCAGCCAGACTTCTCCAAGAAGAGCACCATGTAAGCATATAAGAAAATAGACAAAAAAATTAAATATAAATTTAAATTATATAAATATATATATATATAAATATATTAATTTAAACTAGACATAAGGGCACAGAAATCTTATTAGAAGAATGATTAAACACTGCAACAGAGACATGGTGGAAGTTCCCGGTTCATAATCAAAACTTGACAGGGTTAAGTCTGAGCAACCTGGTCTAAATTTGATGTTTAATCTGTCTTTACAAGTGTCTCTGCATTGACCAGGGCAGTGGACCAGGTGACCTCTACATGAAGTACAGGTTATCTCACCAAATGAGCACTAGATAATAAGCAAACTGCTTTTTATGCCAAGTAGTCACATTCTTGCCAAGAGTTTTGCCTGTAGGTCAATATGCAACCCAGAGAAAATGTATTTTTTCCTGTTCTTGACAGATGATTGCCGTATTGAAGTTTATCATGAGTTTGCTCTAGCTTGTAACTATGTTGATATGCACAAAAGAAGAGGGAATTAACTGAACAAGCACAAGAAAAAATGTATTTTATTGTTTCTACAGATGGCTTAAATAAGTAAAGGCTGAAATTATTTAAAGAACTGTGGTGAGAGATTGTTGCTATTACTTATATTGTCAGTACTTCTTGCAGCACAGAACACAAGTAACTGGACCAAAATTCTACTAATCTGACATTTGCACTGGGCCATAACTTCATTTATAGAATAATGAATCTTTGTTTAATACAAAACAACTTTTTCTCTTAAAAGGTCTAATTCTATTGAGCTATGAAAGGATTATGACTTTTCAAACAAAATAACGGTGTATACCCTGATGGAACAGAGAAAGGAGCAAACCATTCTGAATTTAATGTCTACAGATTTACTAAACATGATTGTCTCAGACTCACTGATATTACTCTCAAACTTTGTCAGAAATACCCAGCACTTTATTCTTAGCAAACATGCTAACTTCTTATACTCCAAAAGGCAGTGCAGGAATGTATTTTAGGGTTTTCAGGGGAAAAAAAAAGGCTTTGCAATGGAAAGTGTGAAAAAGGATGCTCAGCAGGAAAAGGAAGGCTTGGAAAGCAAAGACATTTACCATTTCACAAGCTGCACAGATATAGTAATTTTGAAGTCATTAGGATATCTGTTTTTCAATTACAGCATAAACATTAATATGCTTTGCTTTTAAAAAAACCCCAGAAATTGGACAAGCAATTTAGAAACTGTCTCAGACAGAAGGAATGCTAACATCAAGCAAGTCAGCGCAATTGCAACTTGCATAGATCAAAGCTGGAAAATGTGCAATTATTTAATATGAGTAGATAAGAAGGATCATATTAAAGATCACAGAATGCCAGAAACAAGACAGAAACAGAAGCAGAAAAATTGCTCTAAGTCCTATTTAATGATAATGATGAAGCAAGGAAAGATTTAGTGAAGTGCATTGTTGCGGGTAGTGGCACTGAAGCCTGTCAGGAGTGTTATCTTTACCCAACCATAAACACAAAAAGGTATAATTATAAGAAAGTGCCATAACCAAACTTAGTGAATAAGTAAGCACTACATTACTTCTTTGACATATGACACCTTCCAGTGAAATAAATAACTACAAAATAATATCCCGCATCCTAGAACTACAGTAATAAATATTAACTACAGTAATGAATACAAATAATTAAACCTTTACCATCAGTTGTTCCTACTACTTCTGAGTACCTATTATCAAAGTAGTTATTTTTTTGGGTGTTACTAAGAGTTGTGTTTTCTAGAAATCTGATGTACTGATTTTTATTTTTATTTTCTAGTAATAGCACGTTATTTATTACCTGAGTTTGGTGCTATTCAAGAGGTTAAAATGTCTAATACAAATCTCAGGCAGTGGAAAGGAAAAACATAATTTCTGTGTGCTCCTTTAAAACTGTTTCACAAGAGCATGAATTTGGGTTTTTTAGATGGCTTTCTATATATTGTGCTCTTTTGTAATGTGCAACACTTACCCTGGAAAATACCTGTTGATAATAAAATACCTGATAAATAATAAATAAAGACAGCATAGGTATGCAAAGAATAGAAACCATGAATACAGGTGCCTCCTTTTGCTCAAGCAATTTTCAAGATCTTTCTAAACCCAAGTCCCAGATGTCATATGTTTTCCTTCACACTCTCAAGTTTTCACTCTAGTATTCAGTTTAGAGAGTTCTTCAATTAGACATTATTAGACATCCAAATCAATTTTAAATTACTTCTTTTTCAGAGATACTGAACAGACGTTATTCCCAGGAGAGTAAGAATATCAGTATATTCTCAGCAGTTCTGAGAATCATGTAATTTTGATAGATCTTACTGTAACAGCAGATAATCAGCTTCTTGTATGTATTGACTTTTGAAAGTAGTCATAGATTTTACTTTTCTCATTTTCTTTCACAAAAAGATCTTGCATGTGCTTCTGTTGAGGGCTGTACAAATTTAATGCCTTATCAAGTCTGTGTTGCTTGTTACTAAAATGCAAACTGAATCAAAACAACTAATCAAGGTATTAGAATTTGTGTAATTTAAACCAAATTTCTGTTTGATGTAACAGTATGAGATCATAAATTGCATCTTTCTTCCTACAAGCTCAATTTTTTTTTCCTTCTTCAGATGAAGTGAGAGAATGACATATGGTTTTACAATGTTTCTGTTGTGTGGAAGAAAAGATGATCATGGGTCTGAATATGTACAAAGTAAGAATATTTTACTTCCACATTATTTTCCCAGTACATAGGGTTTTTTTGATGCAACAAGGTTTTACTGTAAGACACTTGGGAATTCAAAGAACCAACAGAAGCCAATGGTATTTATTGGCAACCCTTTGAAAACTGCTTGATGACAAATAGTCAGAGAGATGGTCAACAAAAAAAGATACCTTGAATCAAGAAATAAACTAAAATGAACACAGATATTTTGATATTAATCTGTGCATGAGATTTACATCCCTAAAAGGTCTATGGTGTCTGATGAGGTAATTTTAGAATATCCTGTGAGAAGGGCTTCAGCAAATTGCCTCAATGAATATCTGAGGTGTCTAATATCAGGGAACAGTTGAACTGTCTGAAGTGAATAGCACCTAAGGGTCCTCATTTGAATATGAAGCTCCCTCATTTGAATATGAAGCTCACAAATATTATGGTTGTACATAGCAAAATCCTTTCAATTTGTATATTAAGTAGGAGTTGGATAGAGATGGCAAAAATGTATAGAATAATATCATGAATCATAGAACCATCGAGGTTGAAAAAGACCTCTAAGACTGAGTCCAACAGCAAACTTAACAGTGAGAAGTCCACCATTAAACCATGTTTCTGTGTTGCAGGTCTCCAGGGATGACTACATCACTTCCCTTTGCAGGAGGGAACAAGGAGCCCTGTTCCAAGGCTTGATGACCTTTTCAATAAAGAAATTTTTCCTAATATCGAATCTAAACCTCCCCTAGCTCAACTCGAGGCCATTTTCTTTTGTTCTATCACCTGCCTTTTGGGGGAAGAGACCAACACCCACCTCACTACAAGCTCCTTTCAGGTGTTTGTATTGAGGGACAAGGTCTCCCCTGAACCTCCAGGTCAAAAAACCGCCAACTTGTAAAGGCTTATGGAAACTGTTAAGAATTTAAAAGCAAATGTCTTTTCCATGTGTTGTTTATATGTGTATTATGTATTCATTCAGCAGGTAGCTGAAGAATTCCTATTTCATCATTTACTACACATCCCATATTTTTCTGCAGAAATGTCTGGGTTCTGATTTGATTACACATTTAGGGATATTACCAAACAACAGATACCTGGCTCATTAATCACCAATATGTAGTCATTAATGTAAACAGGAACTTACAGCATAAACTTCAGTTTCATTTTCAAGATTGTGTGCAACAAAACTTTTGTAAAATTCCACATAATCCATTAATTCAAGTATCTATAACTTGGAACACCTTATTAGTTGCATATCTCATCTGTGCAAATACTGTCATCTAAGTGTTAGGGTTTTACAGCAGAATAAATTGATATGGTTTTGTGTAAATGCTTGAGACCGTATTTGAAAACACAATAATAAAATATGTTTTACAGTTTAAATTGCAAAAAAAGGATCTGTTTTGCTTGTGGGTTTTGGTTTTTTGTTTGGATTTTGGTTTTTTGTGATTGAATACACAGTACTGAAATAGATTTCAGTGTTGTGATATCTGAGTAATAGGTTTGGGCAACACTTAATATTAAAAACTGCCAGAAACACAATTAAGAGGAGATGATTTATTTAGCTTCTTATTCACTAACTGTTAGCAAAATGAAGTCTGAAATGGATCCTCCCTTCTTTCCCCAGCTCCATTAATGCTGACTGCCACTTTTGATTTGTGCAAGGCTAAATCATTGAACACCATTTCCCTTAATTCCCCATTGGGTTTTTTTCTTACATATATCTTTTAGCTATCTGTTTTAGGAATGTGTTGGTCAACAGGGGTAGCTTCTGTGAGAAGATGCTAAAAGTTTCCACCATGTCCGACAGAGCCAATCTCTGATGGCTCTGAAGATGGACATGCTGCTGGCCCAATTAGAGAGGCTGGTAACATCTCTGTGATGATGTATTTAAGAAGAAAATTGAAACAGTGAAGGCATAGTTTTTTTTCCCAGGGGTCACCCCCAACATGGCAATGCGCCACCATGGCCGCTGCCATGCTGGAGTGACCCGTGATGAGTCTTGCCTGCTTGGCTGCCCCTCGCCAGCTGTGCTGCAGGTGGAAGGGCAAGGGTGGTGGCAGCAGCTTCCCCTTCTGGGTCCCTCACATGAAGAGAGGCATTAAATAGTGCCAACGCTGTGGTGACCACTACTGCCCTCACAATGGTGGTGGGACCTCCTGGCCGGTAGTGGAAGCATGATGAGCAATTCCCTGATGCAGCACCTAGACGAGATCAAATTCTTGGTGCTGTGGGATCCTGCAACAATCTTTGAATTAGTGGAACTCGTTGACAACAGTACCTGCAAATAGCAGTTTTTCTTCTAGTGAGAGAAGAGGAAGAAGAGAGGACACGTGAGGGAAAACAACATGGTGAGACCAAGGTCCGGGAAAAGAAAGAGGGGGAGGAGGTTCTTCAAGCATCGGAGCTCAGATTCCTTTGCAAGCCGTGGTGAGGACTGTGATAAAAACAAACTCTTCCCCATGTAATACATGAAGTCCACAGGGGATGCAGAGATCCACTGACAGCCAGAGGGAAAAGTGTTCACTTCAGAGTGGGTGGATGCTAGAGAAAGCTGTAGTCTAGTGGGAGACCTGAATATGGAGAGAGAGAGAGACTCTGCTTCCAGAAACAGATAGTTGAGGGCCCTTGCTTCCAAACAAGAGCAACCTGTCCTTAAAAGCCTACACCGCCTGGATGAGTGACCCATGCCACAATAGTTTTGGGAAGACTGCTGATGGGAATGACCCCACAGCATAACAAAAAATAAGACTCCTTTCCCTGGGAAAATGGAAAAATATCTCAAATGACGAACTGACCAAAACCCCCATGCCCTCTCTCCATGAGCTGTGAGTGGGAAGAGGGAAGGGATGGGGAAAAAAAAGGTGTTTAAAGGCTTTTACTACTTCTCATTATACTCCTCTGATTCTGTTTACAATAAATTCACTTGATACCTTTAAATTTGAACCTGTTTTGCCCACAGAGTGTGTTTCTCATTTCAACTCATGAGCCCTTCCTTAATTTTTTTTCCCTCTCCCCACCCAACAGTAGCAAGAGAGAATAAGCAAATGACTTTTGTGAATGCCTGGCATTTGGCCAGTGACAAGCTATGACAACGAATTTTCCAGAAACAGAAACTTCTGTTACTTTTGCCAGCTGCCCTCATTTGTTTATATTCCTAGTTTATTTAACACTGTCTTTGCCCTTATGTTACTTCAACAATGAAACATCTCTGAGCAGTGATGCTTTGATAAAATTGGAAAGTACGATTTATTTGACAAACAGCAGAAGAAACTTTTAAAACATGCTATAGTGGTGCATAAGTCTTTACCTGTGTGTTTAGCTGCAAGCATGAGTAAACTCAAATGTAATTTTGCAAAGCTGTGGGAAATCTCAAGCAGTGTCTGAATTATTTTGGGGCATGATTCAGTGAGGCAGCTGCATTTTCTCTTGTCTCCAAGTGTGATTAAAAAGATATTAAGTATGAATTCTCTCAATTTCTCATAAAAGTTATGGCTGTCTGTGCACATGCCTCTACTCTTTTGTGGGGTGCAGCTTAATTCAAAGATGATAGGATCTAACTATGGTTTTTAAGAGCTTTGCTGACTGAGAGCACAGCTGATAGAGAAAGTGTTCAGGAGGTTTAGATTATGTTTTTGATGTAATATTCTCTTTTAACAGCAAACCTATTGTTTCTAAAAAATATAGAAAGTAAAAAAAAACCACCAAAATAAATGAGTATTGATTTGTCTTAAGCACATGTATAGGCAGAAACTGAACAAATATGAAAATTGTAATAACCTCAAACTGCACAACCTTTTTCCCTTCTTAGTTTTAAACTGATGAGGCTTTTTTTCCTGTATTACTCAACATCTCATAGTTATAAGTAAAGCTGGTTTTTTAACTCTCAGCACAAGTTTGGGTTGGGTTTGGGTTTTTTTGTTTGTTTGTTTGTTTGTTTTTTAATTCTTGTTTGGTCATGAACTGTACATAAAGTAACATGTCTACTGGTCAAGATCTAACAACATGGATTTTCCCTCTCATGTGATAATGTACTGCATAAATAATTATGTCCTTAGAGATTAAAGTAGAGTGAGGACTGTAAGCTTGCAAATGCAGTTTCTAGTTCATGGTCAGGAATGTACTTGGAGATGCTGATAATGTAGGGAAGCTAGGGTGTCTAGCTAAAACATCCTTCCAACAAAAATTAAGAATATTTTTGAAGCTAAGATGCTATGTGAACATATTTAATAGATGCATGCATATCCACATAACCAGATCTTGACATTACTTAATCTAAAGCATTTTATGACCTTGTAAGTCATCCCATTACCTTTCTATCTTTTTTTCTGTTCATGATTGGTTTGATGTCAGCGGGCTGCCTCTAATTCATTCCTCCTTCTTAAAAGTGAGTGGGCTGAAAATATGTTGGGAAACTTCTGAGTTGAGATATATACAGAGTGAAACCCTTACCAGTCACTGTCACAGGTGACATGGACTAAACTTAGGGAAGATTAATTTATTCCCAATTAAAAATAGATTAAACTAGTGATGAAGTCAAAACTAAAAAATCCATTTTCTGCCCATGCTCCCTTCTTCCTAGGCTTAACTTCCTCCTTCATAAGTCCTCTACTTCGGCCTGTAGCTTCCTCCCCCATCTCACTAATGGATAAAATCAATTGTTTATGGTGTCACAGTTTCCCTATGTGGCACATGAGCTTTCCCCTCTTCTATTTTACTTGTGCATAGTCTACCTGCATTCCTCTCAGTCTTAGTTATATCAATGGTCTTAATAATGTTGATTGTCACAACTTTAACTCATTGCGTGATGGTTTAAAACAGCATTAGAAAATATTTCTCGGACATCAGTAACAGTAAATTGTCCACAAGAGGTTTAGGCTGTTTGTGCCAGAGCTCCAATGTCATTAGTTTCTCCCTATACATATCCTTCCCTGCCATGACAGGTACTTGAGTATCAGAAGATGTTTGACACTGGAGCTCTCTGTCCCAAAGGGAACAAGATGGGCTTGGAATTCTGCAGTTATTCTTACAGAGGCTGTGAACAAGAAACAGTGATAGAGTCTGATTCCTAGAGAAAAGGATAAGTATGTATCATGATTTCCTTTTTTAAGGAAAGAAGTGTAGATTATTACTCTTCTCGGAATGTTTTAAAAGTAATTTTGAAAACAAAAAAGCATATGATCAATTTCTGTAGAAGGCAGCTGAAAACTCATAGGCAGGTAAGACAATAAATTTGTGTGTTTTATACATTTTTTTAACTTCATTTTTTGAAGGGAGGATTTTAAATTATGTTCATCAGATTTATCATTGTTTTCAGGAGGAATTTTAAATATGAAACATTTCCATTGTATAAACTGAGGATAGTATAATTTTGCATAGTAGTATTTGACAATAGTTAATGATCATTAACTTTTTCACGTGCAGTACTTTTGCACTCCTGTTGTGTACATATGTCATGATAAATTTAAAAAAAGTAGCTAGTTAGAAAACATTAAAAAAATAGAAGAACTCATTACTTAACAGAGTTGGAAACTATTTTAAATGTTGCTGTCAAAAAGCTATCTAGCATAGAAATAACTGTGTACTTATATGTAATGTCCTTGTAGAAGCAACAAGAGCCAAGAAATCCAAGACTTTATGTGTAAATTCTAAGAGAGGAACGGAGGAACTGCATAAAAATAGCCTAGGGAGTTCAAAAAAAAAGCATAAGAAAGTTGGCATGATTAAATTGCTGAGTCATAGAAAATATTTAATTCAAGAAGACATCATTCAGGAAAGTGAAATTGTGTGCAGCTGAGGAAAATGAAAGGAGCAAAAAATTCTAGCAGGTTAAACATAAAAGGCAGTCCAAATACAGAGCTGGAGAACAACTTTCAAAAGGAATAAAAATCACAAATTCTTTCCCAACGGCAACAGGAACAGGAAGTCTTTGCAGGTATGTGAAAAAAGCAGCTCCCTGAAATAATAATGTAATAGCAGAAATAATAAATTAATAATTTGCATCTTTATTCACTGCTGAAGAAATTTAAAAGGTCATGATTCTTGTCTTACACAGAGCGCCTCAGAGGTCTGATTATAAGTAGGATTTTGGTAGGAAGATTTAAAAAACCAGCAAAATGAACATAAACATATTACCATTATGCTTTTTGCTCTCAAAATAGTGGAAGAATGCTCTTCATTTGTTGGTAATGCAGTAATTAGGACTCTAAACTGAGCTATAATACTCCTCAAAATCTTTCTTATGTCTGAAGCTACTTCAGCTTATGAGGGTGCATGTTAAGTATTTTAGTGTAAGGCATTCTGTTTTACATTTGTTTCAGACAGATGAACTCCGGGTGTCCAGATGAGGTCAACCTTCTCTTGTGATCACTGGCTAAGTACTTTTGTCAAGTACAGAAGCTCTGAGTTAAAGAAATGAAGGAACATTTCTTAAAAAAAAAAAAAAAAAAAGAAAGCCTAATATCTGGCAGATTTATTACTCAGCAAAAAAAAAATTAAAGAGGTATTGTAATTTTGAGCACAATTTGGCGCTATTAGACTTGCTTGTTTCCTTTTCTTCTGTTTAGCACTATGTTTCTGCCTGATTTTTCCCATGGATGTGGTATTAAGAAAAACAAGGTCACCATGAAGAATTGTATGTCAATATCCTATTAAAGTATTCTTCATAGAGAAAATGTTTCAAAAAGCCATGGCATTTGGACAATATCTCTTTATATACAAAAAGTTTAGAATTATTCTGTACAGCTGACTGCAATGATGAATAATTTTTGGTAATGGTATTTTCTATAATGGAGTTAATGTTACAAAGAACAAGACCCATTTTCAGTCATTTTAATAGCAACAACATGAGAAAAAAAATTTGTACTCTTCCACACTAAAGGGCTATGGAACATAAAGGTGTAAATTACCTACCAGTTGCTTATATACACATTGGCATTTAGGTTTGCAAGTAGATTTTTAAATGAAACTTGCTAGGTCTTGACTACCAATTAAACACCATCATGGCCAGGGTTGAGATTAAATATACACAGATGGTAACATTAGCTGTTTGAGTAATATATATGAAAAAAAAAGGTACCACCATTTTGAATCACTCCTTTAATAAACAGACACAAGCAGTACTAATTAATACTGTTAGAAGTACGACAGTGTGAAGAAATAGCAAAACCTACATATCAGACAATGTTACTGTTATCCAAGATTAACATTAAATTTGCATTCATGAAAATGTCACAGCTGATTGTTTAAGTTAAATACTGCACCATTCCCAAACACTTCAGAGTAAAATTGCATATATCTTCATAGGAATCCTCTGTATTTCACAATTCCAAAAATAACTTTCATTTTGCTTCTTGTGTTTATTTAATAAACAGAATCAGTAAAGTAGAGCAATAACAGTAAGAAAATTTAAAAGTACAATAGAGGAAAAAATCATATTTTTTACCTACATATACTGTCAGAACATATATTTTTCTCCAGAGCAGCATACCTGTCATTTGCCCTTTATATCTCAGGTTTCTAGATGTTTCTGCAGAGGAGATAGTACAGTTCTGAAGGACTCCTTCTTTAATGGACAGATGTGATTTTAAAGACTCAGCTATGTTCACATTGCAAGTGAAGTGATAGGTGACAGAGGTAGGGCAAATACTATACCAAAAATAACTACTACAGCAGTTATTCTTGATACTGTGTTCTCTCAGCATAGTCTTCTACTATAGGAAGTCATTTTTATTGAGAGAATAAAAATTGGTTTCCAAAAATAAACAATCAGCAACTTGCTTTATCCTCTAGCCTAATAATCCAGAAGTTATAGACGAGTTTAATCACTCTTAAATAGATATAAAAATAAGTAAAACAAAAAATAAATGTTTCAATATCATTTAACGTACCACGCCCTGTAAAAGTATCCAAGTCCAAAAAGGTGACTCAAATAGGGTATTGGATTGAAGAGCAGTTACTACTTATATTAAAACCAACATAAAAACATCAAAGGGTTGAAACTAAACCCAGTTGAATTATTTAAAACACTCTTACTGGAAGAAGTAGAGTGCAAAATGAATATGGAAAAGCAAAATTTCATTCCAGCTTTTTTTTTCCCCCAGGTAAAGTGCTTATTATTCAATGGCCTTTGGTTCATAACCCAAGCTTGTGTAAAAGGGACTGATGTTATTCACAGCTGACTGGCATTTAGAAGACAAATAAATTAATTCGTATTCTGCTAGAGATTATTCAAGTAGATAGACTGAATCATTTATACATCCTAGAGTAAGATGACTGATGCAAAGAAAGTTGCAATGTATTTCACAAATGATATCACATATGTGAATGCAGGTCATTCTAGCTGACTAAGCCTCTTAAAACCCCCAAATCCTCTCATAGAAAACCTAAAAACAAAATGTGAAATCATATTGCTAACACTAAATATAAGGACTAACATCCAGAATATCCCTCCTGCAAACTCCTTTTCCAGTAGTAGGAGGGTTCTATTACTCTCCCTGAACTTCCTCAAGAGGTGCCCAACTGACTAATGTAATGGCAGAGATGTAACTGTTGAGGACTGAATATATTCATGGCAGCCTTAGCCTTTCACCTTGCATAGGTGAAAATCTTTTGAGAGCTTTTGCAGAGCCAGTGTAAATCCTCATAAGTGCTTTACAGTGTGCCTGCAATTATGAGTCTATCGACTCATGAGAGTAAAAGGAAATTAAGTTTGAAATGTGTGAACTGAACCAGACCATATGGACTCCCAAAAAATATTTTCCATCACAGGCATAGAGTTTTCATCTTACTTGACAAGTGGCAAAAAAATATATTGGTTCCTATCACCACCTAGGAACTCTATACAAAACTCTGTACATTGAAAACATATAAGTCCAAGCAACATTCAGCATTGCAATCGTTGCAAGCCTGAGTCTTCATTACTCAGAAATATCACTTTATTTTGTGTCTGATACAGAACTTCCGCAGACTTCTGCAGTAAATTTTGAAGTATGGGTATAAGTTAATCGTATCTGAAATCTCTCTGTCTTGTAACGTTCAGCTATATAATGGTACAGCACATAGACGCTTTTACCTATGCAGGAAATCTTGGACTTTTGTAGGGGTTTTTGTTAAATCCTCTGAATAGAAATAAAAACAGTTAAAGCAAGTATTGGTTATTTCTATTACACACAAAGCAAAACAGAATCAGTTCCCCGTGTGATTATCCTCTCCTCACCTGAGTCACTGTGAGCTTGAATATGTATTTTTTAATTACCTAAATCTCTGTGCAGGTCTTCTGATAATACTAACAGCTTATGAACATTTTCCTGTGTATGTACATTAAAACTGTGCAACAAACTCCTATATTCTATAATTTAAAAAAATATCCCCAAAACTCCAAACAATATTGACAAGGAATTATTGAAATATTTCCAAATAGAAGAATTTACAATCTATAATGACATTAACAGATAAGAGAAATATTTAAACAATAAGATTAAAAGCTTTCTAATTCTGCACTCCTTGTTTTGTACAGATTAAAAAAAAATAACAATTAGACATTTCTGTATACTTTATGTCAAAACCTTATTTTTACCATCGTTTGGTCTGTTCAGCCTGGAGAAGAGGAGACTGATGGGAGACCTCATTGCAGTCTGCAAATTCCTCATGAGGGGAAAAGGAGGGGGAGGCACTGATCTCTGTGGTACCCAGTTCCAGGACCTGAGGAAGTGGCTTGAAGCCATATTAAGGGAGGTTTAGGTTGGATGTTAGAAAAAGGTTCTTCACCCAGAGAGTGATTGGGCACTGGAACAGGGTCCCCAGGAAAGTGCTCACAGCACCAAGACAGACACAGTTCAAGCATTATTTGGACAATGCTCTCAGGTACATGGTGGGACTTTTTGGAATGGTTCTGTGAAAAGGGCTTAGAGTTGGCCTCAATGATCCTTATGGGTCCCTTTCAACTCAGCATATTCTGTGATTATTTTAAGTAATTTCTGTACTGACTGTATGTGACAAAGGGAAAGCTATATTCTGCCACCATTAGTTGCACTGATAAGAACTAATTTTGCTGGAGGATATGGAAAACAGGGAGATGACGAAAGACAATTTTACCAAGGGTAAATTATGTCTGTTCTAATCTTTGATAGAGTGACTACAGTGATAGAAAAGGGAAGGGCTACAGCTGACACCTACCATCTGAAAGGTCTTTGATGCAGACCCTACAGCATTCTTGGAAGTAAATTGCAGAGGAGTGTTCTTGATAGGTGGACTGTTAGATGAATAAGGAATTGGCTGGATGGTCATATCTGAAGAGTTACAGTGAACAGCCCAATGACCAAGTGGAATCAGTAGCACATCACCATGTGTTACTTACCCCTTGTGGGTCTGTACTGGGGCCAAAACTATTTAATATCTTCATCAGTGGCATAGTGGGATTGAGTGTGTATCACCTCAGTATCAAGGTAAAACCAAGCTGACTGACTAGGAGACTGGCATGCTAGAAGGAAAGTCATGCTGTTTTGGGGGGACATGAAAATGTTTGAAGAGTGGGCCATGTGAATTTTGTGAAGTTCAACAAGACCAAGTACAAAATCCTGCGCCTGTGCTGGAGCAATTCACAATATCAGCACAAGTTAAACTTATTTGGAACAGCCCTGTGGAGAAGACCTTTGGGATATTGGTGGATGAAAAATCAGAATTGATCTGTCAATGTGTGTTTGCAGTCCAGAAAGCCACCCGTGTCCTGGGCTGCATAAAAAGAAGTGTGACAACAAGTAGGACCTGACACTGTTAGAAAAGGTCCAGAGGATGACATGATAATGATCAGAGTGCTAGAACACCTCTCCTGGGAGGACAGGCTGAGAGAGATGAGGTTCAGTCAGGAGAAGGGAAGGCTCTGGAGAAATTATGCATTTTCACTGTATAAAGGGAGCTTACCAGAAAGATGGAGAAAGACCTTTTACCAGGGCCTGTTGTCACAGGACAAGATTAATGGTTTCAAACTGAAAGAGGGCATATTTAGATTAGATTTTTATTGGCTATAAGGAAAGAAATTTCAACATGAGTGTAGTGAGGCATTGGAACAGGTTGCCCAGAGAAGCTGAAGATGTCTCTTGATATGAAATGTTCAAGATCAGGTTGAACTGGGCTTTGAGCAACATTATTTCATCAAAGTTCTTCCTTTCCATGGCAAGAGGGTTGGAATAGATAATCTCAAATACCCCTTCCAATACAAACCATTCTGTGATTCTATCATTCAATGATTCCATGATTCTATTTTATAATTTTTTTAGTGATTGAGAACATTCTGCGGCTTTCACTACAAATGAGAATAAATTTTCTCATTTCTCTTTCTATACTTCAATGCTTACATCAATCTTACCACATCTCAAAAGTATACACCATCCTAGGGCAGCTGACCTGACATAACACATTTAATTTAACAGAGCAGTTAAGTAGCTTTCTCCTTACCTGCACTACTTTGGTTTCCATGACTAATCTGGGTACAAACCATAGGTGGGAACTATAACAGCTTTTCAAAACTCCTGCCTGGTTGATCTTTCTGTCATGCAGTGAGATCAGACATGCAGTAGATCTAGAGACAGGTAGCATTTCCCTGAAAGTCTAAAGCTGAAGGGGTAAGAGTTATGATGTAAGTAATTTCTGATTTTGTGTTTCTTAAAGAAGACTTATACCAAGATCATTTTTCCTGTTGAACAGCAACTCACTCACATGAGTAATATCTCAGGGTTTTACTTGACCTATTAGTGAAAAATGCTTTTCAAGTGCTCTACAAGTCCTGCTCAGATTAACATTCAAATGACTTCTAGAGGGGACTTCCATTGATTCCCTGGAAATTCCCCATAGCTGGAAAATAGCACCTTCAGAAACTAGAGATGTCTTTAATTAGTTCCTCTCTTGTATAGCTTTTCTTTTATCTTGTGTAATATTTTACAGTTAATTTTAAATACAAATATTTATGTGGACTTAAAAACTAGAAGTATGACAAAAGCTCAGAAATCAGCTGTACCTAATTTTTTAGTCCTTCTCAATTTTTTTCAAGCCTATAACATAAACCTGTTATAATTACAACATGCCTATAATATAACTAGTAATAATAAAACCTATAAATCGTTCTAATTTTGAATTTCTTTTTTTTTTAATTTAAAAAGTATGTTAATCAGAAGGAGAGATAGCATGGGAGAAAGAAAAGGCGAATGTGCCTCTGTGATAACTTCACAGAGAAGACACAGCCACATAAATATTTCACGCTACATATGAATTCAAGAGGGTTTTTCTAGTATAAAACTTACAGGTACCCTGGGTGAAAATAAGATAATTTAGGAATCTTTCTGTCTTTAAATTTGAGGCTAATGAATGTCTGAAGCTGAGGAGATAACATTGACTAGAATATCCTGAAATTCATATTTTTTATCTTCCTCAAGATGTATAATTATATAATTCTTCAAAGCATAACAGGATATTTCCTAAAATATGTGTCACTTTTTTTTTATGATAAAAGTTTTTGGGGGTTATGGTTTCTTTTTTAGGCCATGTCATGACTTATCAGATCAGCTTATTTCATGGTTGATGACTATGTTACACTGAACGTTTTAGAAAAAGCTGTTTTGCTATTATGTGCTATATACAGTCAAAGAGTTTATTTTCTTCAGTGATGAACTGTTTTATCTTTTAATTTCTCCTTCTGCCTGAATTTTTGCTCTTATATCATGAGACAATTATAGTAATACTACACAGATGTTCTTACTATTTTTTTTTCAATATTTATTTTTACTTTTTTGGTATTTAGCTGGATATGGTAATTTTAGATGGAAAACTTAAACACAATGTTAAAACTGAAGCTTATTATTATGCTTATATGGCAATTACTGCAATTGATTTTATTGTTTCTCCAATGTAACACTTTCCTTCTTACAAGGAAAATCACTCTTCCATTCTTTCATTAAATTTCTAAAGACCACTTGACTGTAACTCTCTCTATTGTTTGCCATATAATCTGTCTGGGATTGAAATATATTTATTATCTGGTGGATAGGTCATATTTCCTTCCATTAGCTTCTGTTGTGATCACAATGAGAAAAGATGATAACAGAAAGAAAAAAATCAAGAGCGATATGAGATGGTTCAATTTGAATCAGCTTGTTCTCCATCTCAGAAAACCATTTTTAATGTTTTAAGGTTTTCAGTTCTTTTCCCATATTTAAGAGTGCACCTGACACTTGCAGTGCTAGCCACTCTTTCACCTTTAGCCACCATAATTTTCTTATTTCAATTTGAACTAACTCTGCCTTATGTTGTCAGAGTAAAACCAGCAGTGATGGATTCTGTAATTTGCAATTTTTTTCTTTTTTTTTGCATCTTCAGTTCACCTTTCCTGTAAAGCTTCATTAGCCCTAACATTTTTCATGATGTTTCTAATTAATTGTTAGACACTTGGAGACTCAGTGAAATAGTTCCATTTTCCTACTCCCTGACCACTCCAAGTGGGAATATTGGCAATATTAAGAAATCTATTTTGGGTAAAAGAAATAAATTATTTCTCAGAAGGAGACCTGGCCTTTAGAGAGGGTGAGTAAACTGCTGGGGGGAATGGTCCGGATTGAAAGGATTCAAAAATGCTATCATAGAACTACTCAATGAGAATGATAAAAAATCATAAGATAAAAAAGTAGTGTTGAGGCTGCAAATGAAACCATGTAGTGCCAAAGCAATAAAGCCTTGAAATTATTGTTTACAACTTCTGTCATGTCCTATCCTAATACAGTCATAAAAGTTGATGGCAAGCTTGGTGGCACACAGACTGAAGTATAACAGGTTTAAGTACATCAGTGCACAATGTTATGCTAAAATGCTAAAAAGGCAGATTTGGAGCTCTGTGTGTGTGCCTGTGTATATTGTGTGTACACATGCCCATGCACAGACACACATACCTGTGTATTTTTTATACACATGTCTTTTTCATTTCTGAAAGTTTGAGGAAAGGTGTTGGGGCAGAGTATGGATGACAGGTGGGGAAAAATATGCCATACAGCTTTTATATAAAAGCAAGTTATTTACGATATTTCTGACAACTGTTGTTCATTACACACCCTCACATTATACTTATAATTGCTCATTTGTTCTTCTGTTGAATGCAAGGGTGTCTTAAAGTGAATGTTAAATCAATGTTTATTATTTTATTTTTTTATCTTAAAATCTTTCTTAGACTATTCTAGATTAAGGTGTTAATTGACATTTAATTATGGGGACTAGGAGTATGCTAAAGGTATAGTAAACAGGATGATGCTATCAAATGTGCCTATTGTAAATCCTCAAGAGCTCCTTCTAGTAATCAAGGATTTGACTTTCCTTGCAAAAAATGTTGAAATTTGCACTAATAATAGCTTAGCAAATGTTCAGTGTATGCTAGTACACTTTAAAATGTGTAACCTGAAAAAAGGAGAATAATGTCATTTAACTTACATTTAATACAATTTAGTCTTCATTTCTATGGGCATTTAAATTATATTAGCTAATGTATTTTTATTAATGGAACTCTTGCAGTGTAGCACACTCAGGTATTGAAAAATCAGGTTGCATATTTCTCTGTAATTGCCATTTGCTTGTTAATTTTGACAATAGGCTGTAAATGCACCTGTGACCAGTTTTGCTGTAATTACTATTATTTTTTAAAAGTTATCACAATCCTTATAAATTTGAAAGAAACCACAAATAATGGATTCTACATTCACTTTTTTTTTTCCAATTTTTAAGTCTTTAAAAACTGAACCCAAAAATATATTGCTTTTTCAATAAGGAAAGAAGCAAGAGATCGCATTAATATAATGTCACAAACAAATGTGAAGTTGACTTAACATTTTAAAATTGGAAATATTATTATTTATATTTAATCTTTTGCAGTTTCTTGGCTTTCAAATACCTTCATCAAATGCATCTCTTAATATAGTTATTTAATTCTGAAAGTTGCCTGAAGATATGAATTATCAGGTTGTCATTACAAAGCACTGAATAGACAAATGCTGCCTTTACTGGGGGGGATTTGTTCTTTGCCTGTTTTCAGTGTTTTTTTTGTTTGGCTTTTTTTTAGTTTTGGTTTGTCTGGGTTTACTTTGGGTTTGGGTTTTTTGTTTGTTTGGTTTTTTTGTTGGTTTTTTTTTTTTTTTTTGTTGTTTTGTTTTTTTTTTTAAATAAAAATCACAACTACCAAAAATTTACTCCCCCCTCCGAAAAAAAAAAAAAACCCAAACTACATTTGTGCTTTAGGGTAAGTATCTTCTAGATCAAATAAATCCATATGATCCAGACTGACAGAGAGCAACAGGAGTAACAGATTTAAAAATAGCTTTCCATAATCTATACAAAGCATATTTGAGGTAATGGACAGATACTAATTTATTGTTGCACATGTGGTTAATAATTAATCAGAAATTAACCCAAAGTGCATTCTGGATACATTTTCAAGATTGTTGCAAATGAATTACCCCTTAAAAAATCAGCCCAAAACAAACAGGTAGTACAAGATGGGAGGCTGTCCTCATCTTGTGGAAAATAAAAGGACTTAAACTGTGAATCTCACAGTATGCAAAATGTTTCCTGAGCAGCAAATTGATCTTTGGCTATGGGAAAAAAAGACTGGTACTTCCACCCACTCCACACTGTTTTGATTTATTTTGAGTAGGTATTGCATTTGATATTCAGCACTGTTGGTAGTTTCTTTTCTACTGCAGGAAAACAAACAAAATCATCGAGATATATAGTTGTTAGAGAATTTGGAATTGCAATTAAACAGAAAGATTTATTCACGGTAATCTTTAATTCTTTTTTCTTGATATTTTACATGTTGTGTTTGTAGGAGTAAAAAAGCTGAGAGTGAGAGATTGGTACTTAAAAGCAGCAAATAAATTTTTTTTTGGAATTGAGCTTCACTGGATGGTGCCATTTTGGGGCAGCTGTAACAACATCTCTGATGTTTTATTAAGCAGTGTTCTAATTTAATCCCAGCTGTGACAGTCTTCATTCTTTTCAAGATTTATACTGAGAACTGCTTTATATTTCTGTGTGCAGCTGCATACCAAAAAAACATCTATTCAAATTTAGTCAATTTTTTAACTAAAAATATGAACAGCATCTTACATTCAATTATTACTGCAATTATATATTGTCCAGTAGGAACAGCATTTTGCACTTGAAAGGGATGAATAATACTTGGAATAAAAGTTGAAAGAAAGTGACTTTAAAGACAGGGAATCTATATCATTATTTAAATAATAATTAAAAAAACCCAACATGTAAATACATACAATTGTATGAGTACATATAATTCCTTAAATTTTTGTTATATGTATTTAAAAATGAAAGAATTGAAGAAAAAAACCAACTGAACAAATAATTACAACTGTCCTAAATTTTCTTCAGAGTATTCAAGGTTTATACATCTTAACTTTGTATCATAGAAAATTTGAGTCATGATTTAATTTTCATTTAATTCACCTATTTGCAGCCAAAATCTGTGATATATGCTGATAATGATAGAACTAATCATAAAGCAATATTTAAATAACAGCAGGAGAAACTCTCTGTCATCAAGTATGTAACACTTTATGAAATTTTAGGTTGATGCTGACTGTATTATGGGTTATAAACTATGCGGTGAAACTCACCCTTGGCATTTTCGATTGAATAATTATACTCATGGTTTTCTGCAATAACTTATGTATACCCACAGTTAAATATTTTAATATGGTAACACAATACGTATTGTCAAGATCAAGAATAAATATTAGGAAATCCAGAAATGAAAAATGAATGAGCACCATTCTACTAGTTTTCAGAGTTGTTACCTACTAAAGCAGTATTGTTTTAATGGAATGAACATATATGTAAAGAATTTATTCCTTGTATGTAAAACTAGTTTAAAAAATTAATGAGTCTGTAGTTTAAGGATAAATTATATTATATTTGTTGATTGTCTTTATTATGATGCTTCAACATACGCAAATTTTTGTGCAAGACAATCAATATTTGCTTACACTTTTGACAAACATCATTGTCTTTGTCCATGCATATCTGTTGGTATTAGAATTACAATGGAAAAAAAAATCTGTAGAATAACTTTGGAGCTTAATGGCTCATATTTGCAGATAGTGCAACCCATGGAATTAAGTGCTGGAGTACATAAAGTGTGGTTTCGTGTACTGCAAACAGAATCTTGAATATAAATTCATCATATATAATGCTGAAAGTATCAGCTATTTTTACTGAGTCAATAAAAATTCAGCACTAATAGCAGGGGTTATAAATATAAATACAAGCTTGTGTTAATATTTTGTCAACTTTTTTACTTTTTTATTGTTTAGTCAGAAACATTTCTTTACTATTTTACATCTATACCCTACTTGATACTATAAAGCAGTGTTAAAATCCTTAGGCAAGCTTAGAAAATAAGCTGCTGAAGTGGTTTTGAAATTGGTGTTTCCTCCACAACAGAGGAATTGCAAATACTGATGATAATACAAAGGAATAAACTGAGACAGAATAAGATAGACTTCTAATTCCCTCTTTTTTCATTAAAACAGATTTTTTGGGGTTTTTTTTGTTGTTGTTGGGTTTTGGGTTTTTTGTTTTGTGGGGTTTTTTTTCCTAAATACTCTATTTTTTTCCTTTTCTGAGAATTCACCTAAAGATAAACTGTTCTGTCTTGAGTTTTGGTAGTTTCTTCCTCTTTAAGTCATAGTTCACATCTGTATTATATAGTTAAATATGCTAAATGAATATTCTGTGCACAGTTGGACAATGAAGGAATGAGCAATTAATTTTTAAATATTAAACAGACAAAGAAATGAGGATCATGCAAGTACAGAACTTTCACAATGGGTCTGAGGATCTGAAAAGGTCTGAGATCCACAAAGAATTCTATTGAATTTGGAACCCCTAGAGGCGTGGATGCTAATATAGAAAGCTGATAAGAGAAGATATGAACTTTCATCAGATTGCATTGAGTATCCTGCATAAATAATATCAATGTGAAAAGGTTTAATCGTTCTGAAAAAAAGGAGAAAAAAACCTAAATTCTTGTTTGCCCTCCAAATCTTCTATTTCTTCAGCTAAAATAGATCTGATGGATGAAACATCCCAATCTAATGTCAGTGGTTTCAGAATTGCAACTCAGGTGGCATTGATCTCCATTGCAGGACAGCTAATGCATGTGAAATCTTATCAAAGGACAGGAAGCAAAATATGAGAGGTCAGGTATTTGTTGATTGACCTTGGTTTTTTAGTTGCCCTGAGTTTTCTTCAAGTGCTCTTTGTAACAGAAGACAGCACCTAGAATGGGGAGAATTTTTCACAACAGAAATTTAAAAAAAAATGTGGGTTTTGATTTAGAAGCAAAACTAAATTGGAGTGTTTGACGTTTTTTGTCAAGTGGTTTTGCCTTAAAAAAAAAGAAAACAACTCAGAGATTACATGCATACATCTCAGCATCAAGCTGAGTCAGGAGGTTTAAGTTTGGTATTAGGTAAAGTTTTTTCACTCACAGGGTTGTTGGGCACTGGAACAGGCTCCCCAAGGAAGTGGTCACAGCACTTAGCTTGACAGAGCTCAAGAAGTGTTTGGACAGCACTCTCAGGCACATGGTGTGACTGAGTCTGTCCTGCACAGGGCCAGGAGTGAGACTTGATGATCCTGATGGGTCCCTTCCAACTCAGCATATTCCATGATTCAATGATTGTATGATTCTATGATGGCAACATCCTGTTAATACTATAAATTAACAGTATTAAAAATTGGAGTATTTATGTAATCAAAGTTTTCTTCCAGCTAGTGTTTTTCTAGATAAATTTTCACTGGTACCCAAAGACAAGATTATAACTACAACTCCTGTGAGAAAAAACAAACAAACAAATCCAAAAAACAAACCAACCAAACAAAAAACCTTCACCACCCCCAAAGAACCCTAAGCAAACAAACCACAAGCAAACAAAACAAAAATCCAACTGCTAACTCCAAATACTAACTTGTTTGGACAAGTCAGCTTTATTTTTAGCTCTAGTATGATAATTTCAAAATATGTAGCTAGTGCATTTTTGTGGTCTGAGCTGTGGTGCTTTCCAAAAAGTAAGGGGAGAATTCTATTGTTTACAGGAACCTATTTGTAAGGATTAATGAGTAGTTCTGGCCGAATAAGGCTTCAGGCTTTCCTTGGAAGTTGTGATCATATTGTGCCAGCTTTTTCCTGGAGCAGTCTTCTTGGAGTTATAGTAGAAGAGCCACTGGTTAACTCTTTTACACCAAAGGATTTCTCACAGGGGTATTTTACATCTTTTCCTCTCTGTCCTTGTTTGACAAGTTATTGTACATGTTCTCAATTACTCTTAGCTATACTTTAACCCCTGCAAAATTTTAGTGTATATTTTTCATGATTGTGTTAAATACATACAGACAGTCTTTCACCACCTTAATTATCATTCACTAATTGCAATCCACACATCTCTTCAATCACAATTTCTGCTCTGCCTCTTCTCTTTCCCTATTATCTTCCTCCTTTATCTTTCTAAAGCTGAAAACTAACTTGCCTCTTCAGGTTATTCTATTACACCCATTTCTGTGTATTGTTTCATCCTGTCTACTTTCTTTTTGCTAGTGTTGTTATCATCCACATAACCCTGAAATAAATTACCTGCTTCTCTTAATAAATTAACCTGCTTCTCCAGAGGGTGTTTAAAACACTTCTCCCTATTTGTGACATCTTCATTATTACCACATCTTGTAATTATGTGGAATACCAAGTCAAAGTGCATAACTTAGACAACAATAAACTCACTAATGAGTAAGTAAAGTAAAGTAAGTGTAAGTACAGAGACCCTTTAATAAGACTAAATTTGGATATTTGGAGAAGAGAAAAGGAGACTAGGGTCATAAGCATTGTAGTTTTCTTTTTTTTTTTTTCCTGAATTTTGAAACTACAACTGCTATCAACATGTGTCCACAGAAAGAAAACTTTGTATAAATGACTTATTGGTGAAACAAAAACATTAAGAAAACATTTTTCCAACATATATATATATATATATTCCAACTTTAATTCTGTTTTCTCTTTTCTGTTTTAATTTGTTCCTATTTTGTTTCTACTTATCTCTTTTCTTTTTCCTATTACCCCCCTCAAAAAATGCCTCACCAAAAACCAAATAACAAAAAACAGAATACTTCAGTTTTCATTTTCAGAGAAGTGAATATGTCTTAAGGAAATTATCATTCTTGTCATGCCATGTTAAGAAAAATCTGAAAGATTTTTTATATGTAGGATTTATGACATTCTTCTGGCAGGTGTGAAAAGAAAAGGGAACACAGCTATTTCTACTTTAAGGAAAAGATATTCCCAATGGCAAAGGAAAACTACAGTTGCTTCACTGGACCACTAGTCTTTGTGCCACTGTCCTTAATCTATCAGCTCCTGAATGCTGGTGTGCAGTTGGGTTCATTTAAAGGGGAAGAAAGTAGTCACAGCACCCATCCACAACATTTGCTTCCTGGTAAAGGGGTGGATAATTCAAGGCATAGTTGGCTTTCCCCCTAGACTGACCAGAACCCTGGGACCTGTCAATGACTTACTCTGGTACAAAAGGCCCATTCTTCAAAGTCTTTGGCTTTCCAGTATTTGTATTTAACTTTGGGATGGATCAAGAGGACACCAACATAACTTGACTCAAATTGTGCCAGAATCCCAGTTTATAGCTGTCAACCAACTAGAACCAGTTTGTTCAACGTTAGTGTTGGATTCTGAGCATAAAAGAGGAATTAAGTTTCCCAAGGGCACCTGTACCAGGCTGTTTCACAGATGTGGTGAACATAGGTTCTCCCCTCTCCAGCATGACAGGTTACAGTACTCAAAGGCCTTGCCCACTGCTCTGGCAGGAACTCTTTGCTCCCTCTTCAGTTGGTGAAAGCTAGTGAGACAGTGACATTTCCATTGGGCATCTAAGTCATCTTTCTTTGGCACTGCTTCACATTACATAACCCAGTCTCATTAAATCCTGTCTTTGCTGGTATATCTTTGGCAGCTCAACCTTCTTGTGCAGCCCCTGCAGCTGTGGCCTCTATGTCACAGTGAGAGGGAAAGCAAAAGGGATATTCATCAGATGATGAATCATACTATTCACAGTTCTTATTCAATCAGTCATCCCTGGAAGTAGTCAACAAAAGAAAGAGCCTATGTCTGCACTCCTTACAGGACTCTTTGCTCCTGAGAGTCAGAGGGCTGTTGCTGTAGTACAAGCAACAGAGAAGTTCATTGTGTCTTCACAGATCTTTAAGACTTTTCATCTTATCACATATTTTTCTGGTGATAAAGGAAGGGCTGCACTGTTCTTCCCATCCAATCTCCTCCCTGCTGTAGGACACATGGAAAGCTAAGATAGTCAGGCCATCTATACTCTGACTTCCCTTGGACCCAGAAGTGAGAAGGTAAAGACAAAAAAACACACTAAGATAAGGCAAAACTAAAGAAGGACGTTTAGCAGAGCAGATAACAACATTTCCAGTTTCTGTTGGGCTATTGAATTGCCCAGGTGAGAAAATGTCAGATGAGTGTGTGTTTATGCATGAAAGGGCTACTAGAGCCAGCTGGTTACTCAACTCTGCTGGACAATTCTGCGCTGGCTTCCTGTGGAAAATTATTGCTTCTCCATACACTCCTGACCCATCTACCTTCAGAACTGCCAAGGGCATTGCAAAGGGCTGCTTTAGCCCTCCACAGCAGTACGGCATATAAAGTTCCTGCAGTTGTTCTGACCACAATTTGTTGGCTATGAATCATTGATGCTTGCACTGCATTGACACAAGTTTAGAATTACCAGTGCCCGTACCAACACTGCTGGTTATGTCATGAACTTCCTTCTGGTCTCTGCTTGCAGGTTTCCATGCTGAGACGTGGAGCTGAAGAATCTCCCTTGATACTTTGTGAACCTGCAACCAAAGCACGGCAATCTTTGAGGTAGGCCTAAGCTGTCAACGTGAATCAGCAATGTCCACATCATAACAAGTGGTCTGTGTGATATTGCACACCCCAGTATCCACTTAACAGGAGGCAATGGGTTCGTAAATCTTCATCTGTCAGAAGACATCTACATTCTTCTCTGCTGTTATTTATGCCTGAAACTTAACGTAACAGTGTTGTAGGTAGGCGTGCAACCTTATGCAGGGGATTTCAAATGAAGTCCACTGTGCATAGAATTTTTTTTATCTTTTTGCTGGTCATTCTAACCAAACAAGACAATAGAGTTTCAACAGTAATGTTTCACATAACAATATTTTTAAAGTATCTTGTAATTGATGTCTGGTTGCCCTAGGAAAACTGTTTCTTTTATCTCAAACTCCAAACTGGCAATTTTAGCTTTTGACCCCATGCTTAAATCTGACCTGGCAGAATTCCTTGTGTTAAGCTCTGTGGTCCCATGAACACCCTCAAACCTATGTTTTTCATTCTTCTTTCTTTCTTTCTTCTTATATTTATGCATAGTATATGGAGGACATCTGCTAAACAACAGTGAATATCAAACAGTTGGTCATACTGAAAATTTTCTCAGCTATTCTGATGCTAACTTCATTACACCAGTTTTGTGCTGCTTTAGCACCACTGGAAGCTGCAGTTGATACTATTAGGCCGTTTTTTCCCCTTGCTGTTGCTTAAGTTCAGGCGTGTGATACAATTGTGTAGTAATTTTAAAATTTCAGAAACTGAACCAATACAATAGATGGGGAAATAATTCAATCTGTCCCTTGTTGATTTGTTTCCTTAATCCAAAAAAAAAAATCAGATTATTGCAGTGGTTCTGAATCAACTAGGCGGTATGAAATGTTGCTAACAAAGTTAATCCTCCGGGCTGACAACCACTCCTGTACCTGCTCTGGTTTTCATTTTGGTAGAAACACAGCAGAACTTTATAGCATTAGAAAATCCTTATTGCCAAGAAAGAAAACAAAACCAATAAAAACCAGCTACAGTTCTGTCAGAAATGGCTGACATACAAATGATAGAGGGTACTTGAGTGTTAGATGGGGCTGACAAGGGAGGTTTTAATAAAAGGATGGATTCAAACTGCCGAAATAGCTGAAAGGTCCCAACATATTTACACAATCTGTGGAAAAAAAAAAAAAGTTGCAGATTATTACTGAAATCACCTTTCCTGCATTCAAAATTTCCCAGGTGTGAATGAAATATATCTACAAAGGCCAGTTTGGAAAGAGGATAAAGTTTTATTTTTCGTGTTCTAATGTATTATTCTTTACAAGACAAGACTTTTACTAACTGTATGCAGTACAGTATGAATAGGAAATACTTTCATCATAAGAAACATTATGTTTCCAATAATGAATTATAGTATTTGAGCTTCTGAGAATTCAGATTTAAAAATCCTACACATTCTGAAGTTGCTATAAATGTAAAATATAGCAATTTGGCCTCAGCACATTATAATGGACTTTTGCATATACTGGTTAAGAGCTGCACAACATGAAGTATTCATACAAGTAATTAGAACTACAGTGAAGAATGGGAGGAAAGACCAGAACAGATTATTAAAACACAGAATATTTCATTTAATGAGCAGTAGTGTTCTATAACAGTTTATTTGTGATGATTGACTTGATTTTTTTTAGAGCACCTTATTTTACATTTCAAAAATATTTCCTACAATTATCCATCCTAGATTACCATTGCTTTTTCTTATTTGTAGGATGTGTATTTATGTGAATATACATGAATATATGTCCACAGATACAAAATTAATACTTACTGCCTTTTTGACTTGTAGAATCCTATTTAACAAGCCATCATGCATTTTTTTTAAGTGAGATCTGCCAAGATGTCTTTTCAGAAGCAGAGATATAGCAATCAAAAAAGATCCATGAAGTTGAAACCTGGACATACATCACTGAAGCTCATTTGTCAGGTAGAAAATGGAACTTTTAACTCAGAAACATAGGCATCTTTTCCTGAGTAAAAGTGTAAGTACTGGGACTGTAATCCTGTGTCCCAAGTCATTTATTCTAATTCATATTCATTGCTATGGAGTCATGACATCATAATGTAAGACCTGAGTGCCAAGAGGATTATGTGTCCCTAAGTGTAAATCTCTTTCACAGAGCTTTTCTATTATCATTAAATTCAAATCAGCACATTCTTCATGCAAAATCTTTTAGCAGCATTCTGCAAGACAGGGTTTTTTTCAATTTATTCTTAGACTTGTATTTGTTATAGGAAAATAATCAAATTAAAACTAATTTTGGTATAGTGTGCAGTGTGCTGTATCATTTGATATGGCATGAAGGCATTCCACATTATAGAAAATTATTTCAGTGCATGAATGACAACCATAAAATTGTTCTTCTTATAAAATTTTGAGCTCTAAAACCTCTGTTCAATTTAAGACAGAGAAAGGGGAATTTGAAATTTGTGCTTATTATTAAAAGTTAAATTGCAGAGAACATGCACACTAAATTAATTCTGACTCAGAACATAATATTTTTGTTTCTGACTATTTTTTAAAGACATATTTTGGTGTAGTTGTAATCAAATAAAATCCAGGAGAAAGAAGAAAAGTGTCAGGTGGTCCTTGTACAAGGATAATTCCTCTGTATGCTGCTGTTGCATCTCTGGAGGCTGCAGACTATTAAACTGCACTGATTATACCTGTTACCCTAATGCATTATTCATTAAATTGGCACCACAACATCTTCAAACAGTCTGTCATTTTCCATTACTTTCCATCAAAGGAACCGTATGCTGTTCTCACAGTATATTGATACCAGGGCATATACAAAGCAGACAGTCACATGGAAGCACTATCTGCTTTTACATGAGCTTTTCAAATAGTTATTATTAACCACCACTTTTAATGGTCTGTTTCATTATTCAGTGCTTAAACTAAGAAACTTCAATGGGGAGAGAGATTGATGACTGCTCTTTCTACGTTGAAAATGATTTAGTTCTCATAACCTGTTTGCCAGTCAATAGAACTGCCCTGCAAGGTGTTTCATTATGGATGCTGTACATTGAATTTTGTTTTGAAGTGTTGTTCCTCAGACATCTTTCATTTACAGTTTGAATATCTAAGAAGCAGTACTTTATTATCAGAAATCAACCTTGTTTCCTGTTCCATCCTATGCGCAGTAACTTGTTTTTGAACAAGCTATTTTTCTTACATCACCCCTAACTTAAAAATAATTTGATTCTGTGCAGTAGCTGATAATCTTTCCTAAAACTTTTGTGGCATTCTGTGTGTTCAATGGCTGAAAAAAAAAAAAAACCAACCACAAAACAACCCTTTTGGTATTTTAGGAGAAGATATAAGAATTTGACTCTTCTTATACATATATAATGATAATTCCACCATTGTCTCAATTTCTAATTTAATTTTTTAGGCAATGACTTATTTTATAATGTGATTTTTATAAATCATCAAAAACTCATATAAAGACTGCTTGCTACTCATTGAAATATGAATTTAGATTTTAGACTGACTTTTTTTTTATGATTTTGATCAGCATTGAAATCCATTGTCATTTTAACCAGTTGGTAGTATGTTAATGGTTAATGGTTGGACTTGATAATAACATGATAACACTCGAATGGTGTTGAGGCCAAATAGTTGTATTTTACATTTATAGCAACTTCTTAATGGTCTTTTCCAACCTAAATGAGTCTGTGATTCTGTGATCAGTTACATCAAGATGTTCCCCTGTTAATAGTTAATAATTTACCTATATATAGAGCACATGAAGATTTTTGTAAGGTTAAGACAAAGAGGCATCAAATTCAAATGTGGAGAAAGAATTTTAAATGGATGGTGTTGGCTCAATTTTTAAACATTGTTTTTATTCCTGTGATATTTCTAAAATTAGAGTGAACTGGAAATTCAAAGTCTGGGTCTCCATTTGTCTACACATAGGATTACTGGGAACATCTGAGGTTTGTTCAATAGAAATACAACATATTCTCTGTGAAACTGAGTTTGGTCCTGTAATTCTAAACTAATGCCTGCTATTAAGAGAACCTTCAAGGCAGACGTAAATAGGTTCCTGGGGGGGCTTCTGTGTGTTCAATTCTAAACAGGAGATGTTTTTCACACACTAAGCAAATATGGTTGGTAGATGAGAAATGAAATTCAGCTACATCTGGATAAAGTTAAAAAGCACTCGAGCAAACAATTTCTGTTTTAGATGAAGTATGTAGGTCATATTCTCACATTTAATACAGTCTATATTCAAGGCATCCAATTTTCTCATATTGCTTTGCCCTTAAAGAGTATTCTCAACAATATAAATTTATTTCTAGTGGAGGGAAGCAGTGCTAGCTCTCAGTAGTTTAGGTCTCTGCAGGCTTATGATACAGGGGGACAGTTTTTACATGAACTAATAATAAGAACTGATTTACACTCACACAGGTTTCAGAGTCATACAGTCACACCTTCTCTTTTCTGCTTCCATTAATGACATATATTGACTTATCTGTAAGCTTCACAAAAGCAGTAACATTTCATTGGGGGTTACAGTGAGGTAAAGGTTCAAGTCTCATCTAGTTAGGAAAAGCAGCCATGCACCAACAGACTTTTCAAGCTCTTATCTTCTCCCAAGGCTGGAATGCATGTGGTGAGGGCTACTTTACTAAGTAGCCTGAACAAGGCCTGGGAATAGTCTCTGTGGGCCAATATTTATTTTACAGGGACTGCACTGGAGTTCAGGCCCTTTGTCCTGGCTCTTTCCTGGATTGTGCTGCATATGTCCCATGCTGTGGCCTGGATGCGCACATGTTGCTCATCATCCCCATGACGCTTCCCACCCAAACCAGGACCTTCTCTAACCTAGCTTCACTCACTGATCTTTCCCTGCCCTCCTTGATCAAGTACTGGGGACTGGACCTCTGTTTGGTGGGATCCCCATTCTGTCTGCCATGCTGTCACATATGCTCCCAGGACACCTTTCTCATGTATTTGCCCCTCTTCATGACTGCCTGAGACCACGTAATATCATACTGATACAACAAAAAGAAAGAAGCGCAATTCAGTCCCTCTGACTACAGAAGACATGATACTCATCAAACAGCTGGACAGCTAAGATTTGCAAACATCTGTCAAACTGATGACAAAGCTGCTACATAGGCAGCTGGTCTACTTTCTGGTTGTAAGAAACAATTTCATAATTTTTGGTGCCGAGCTAAACTCACAGGATAATTTCCCTTAAAGAAAATTACTGTGGAAAACTGTCTTGAGATTTGTGGGAAGCCTTCTCAGGGATTACTGTATTTCAGTAGATATAATTTGAAACTAATTAGTTGTTTGCTTGTTTGTTTTGGTAGTGTAGTGCTGCCAGTAGAATGTTCCCAATGACACCAGCATTTTTGAAGTTTTGATAAGGTGTTTTACTACTGATGACACATTCTACACCATCAAAAACTTCCCCTGTCAACTGAAAACATGGGTAGTTTTACTTGTGGGGTTTCTGTTAAATTTTTGCAGCACACTCTAATCCAGGGATGTGACAGATGCAGCATCATGTCTACACTATCCTTATTTTATTTTTTTGCCTTGTGTTCAGTGTAATTTTCTTTTTTTTTTCTCTCCATATGTTTGATAACATCGGCATATGTTCTCTGCCATAGCAGATGACCTTTAATTGTATCTCATGGTGTGAGGCTGATGTTCTATGACTGAAGATTTACCTTGAGAATGTCTCAGTAATGTTTAATGGGTTAGTCTTAACTATTCATTGTATTTAAACTGTCCATACAAAATGCTTATGGATGGTTGGTTATTTGATATATGCAGCAGATGTCTGGTGCAGCTCAGCTCACAGGAGCATTGCTTTGATACCAGCCACAGGCAATGCTTTGAGACTCACTATTTCAGATATTTAACTGTGTTGTACCAAGAGCACAAAGACAGCCTGTGGGTGACTGGCTGATGTGGCAGCTCTAAAAAAAGACTCAGACATATAGAGAAGTCATAGGAACAATTGCAGGGTACTCGCTGTTTTTTTAAGACCCACATCTTCATCCCAGCTATGCTTCTTTTCCCAGGAACTGTAATGACTCTTGCTGTTCTCTGTGTTACTCCATTTCTAGGCATGTCTCATTTGGTATTCTTGTGATATTAGAACTGCCCTTAAATTTCGATTTTTACAATGGGTTTAACATGCTTACTGCTAACAATAAGACTCTCATGAGATAAAACCATTTATGATGAATACCATACTTTCCCATATACGGATATGACACCTATTCTTTAACCCATACAATAATAAACAAAACCTGTCTAAAAATATTGCCTTGTTTGGTTCCATTTTAGGTAAGAAAACTAGTTCTGAATGTTTTACCTTTGCTGCTAAAACTTCCCAATTTAAAATGAGCAGCCATTTACTTGCCTGAACAGAAATCTCTATAGATGGTTTTGCAGAATCCCAATACTAATGAATTTGGTTAGGGGCAAGGAGCATACATAGACTTTGACTTTATCTTCTGAACATTTCTTGATTTTGCCTGTGAGCAGAAAATCACATCAGTGTGGTCTTGACTATTCATATTACCTTTAGGGAAGACTCTTTTCAACAGTCTTCCAATTGTTATTCTGTCAAGGACATTTTCAAAGCCTGAGAGAAACAGCAGTGGTTTTCACTGTCACTATCATGCTTGTAGGGATGGATGACATTTCCATTTTAAACTCCCAATCTATTGTCACTTTATTCCATACGGTGATTACCAGTTTCTCTGGTGTGAAAAGAAAAAAGATGTCCGTATTTAGTCAGAATTAGTCAGAATTATCACTGACTTTACTGGCAGCCACTGCCTTACCCTGAAGCATCTGGTTAATGATTTCAAGACTTTCTGATACAGCACTCCCAAATGATCCTGAGCCGCTTGCTGAGGAACTCTATCTAACGCTATTCTAGTTATGGCAGATTGACAGTTTAATAAATAATGTGCACTATAGCTGAAACCTCTGATGAGGTACTGAGTACTGCTGCTCAGTACTTTTTATTCCAACTCACTCTCTTTGGTTTTGTTCAGTCATTGAATTATAGCTGTGTCTAGGGATCAAGCTAGACATCTGCTGTTTTAAATATTTCAGTGTTTAATCCTTCTAGGAGTTTGATTTTACTAGTTTTGAAACCATGTGACTGTTATTGACATATGACTCCTCTTTAATCCAAGTTCAGACCAGAAATCTACCATAGCTTCTTACAGAGCAAATGTCAAAGTGACAATAACACCTTATGACCAACCCCTTCAGTCAACAAGTAGATGAAGATCAACACTCCACTGGTAAGGTCAAATTGAAAAAAAAAAAAGAGGAAAATTAAGTGAAAAATAAGACATTATTTGACGCCATTAACATAACAACTGATCTATTTGTACATTATAATTTATCAGGTTGTACACTTCATTTACAAATAATTTTTCTAGAGAGATCAGTAGGTTGCACTTTGTTCCACCTGTGCAATTTGTAGTCAATATATAGATTAAAAGTACCACTCAAGGTGTGATTTCTATTGCCACATGACTTTTATTCCTAACATTGACTACTTATTGGCAACTTGACCTGAATCCCATACATATGACAGTAACGTTCACTTTCGTAGTGACCTGTCAGAAGGATCAAGACCTGTTTTCTACAGGATGAACACCTTTATGTCCAGGTTGTGACTGACTAAGTTCCAGTAGCAGTCTCTGCTATTTCGTTACCTCAAGCTTTCCTTTATTAAAGATGTCACATAAAGCACAGAAGAGCCTGCACAATTAGCTGATTACAGTGAGAATGTGCCAACTGTGTCATCTGTGAAAGCAATTTCTTCTGTTATTACAGCAGAACAAAAGTTGCCAACAGTGAATGCAGAGTTTTTCTTTTTTTTAAAAGGGCAGTTCAATTAGGAGCAGAGGGCAAAGATCTCTAATAAATACGCATTTTAACACACTTGAGTATTCCCTGAAATCACACAGAAGATAGAACTAGCAGCAATTTAGGTAACACTACTAGTTTTGCATGTATAAAAACACTTGAACATATAAATAGAGGCGAGGTTGAGGCCTTTCTTGTACTGTAATAAAAATCTGGATGCTGTGTGTGTATCTGAAGAGACCTGTTAGGATGGTGAAAGTAGCTATAACCACTATTCAGAAACAGCACGGTTTTTATGATCATTTTCAACCTAGTATTTGTTCGAGTTGCACATTTTCTTCTCTTTTCTGAATACTTTCAAGTTATTTACTTTGAAATCTGTCTTCTCTGGTATCACCTCCCTCTCCAATTTACATATCACACGGTCATATAATGAAGAGTTTTTGTTTCAAGTGGAAGAGTCAAAGAATAGCAGAAGTGATTATCTTACAGATAGGCAAAACAGAACCTCCATGTCTTAGGGAGGATTTCCTCCATGAAAGCCTAATGTTCTATCTTTTCACTGTTATTGAGACGTTCATGTGGGCTTTATTCATCATTTGCTACCTTACAACTGGATCTTTATTGGAAAACAAGCATGAATGGAATTTCATATCACCACAGTTTCTATTTAGAGAAAATGCATTAATTTAATCTACTTTTCCCCTTGCTTTGAACTCCACTTCAAATTGAATTTTCACAAAACACCATCTTCAATAGAGGGCATCATATTAAACAAGAAGACATTTTTGAAATTGCTCCAGGAAATCACTGTGTCAGAAAGAAATCAGGAATAATTTTAAGTTCTTGACGTAAAGCTCCGTAGCTCTTGTGCTTCCAGAATATCTTTCTTTTCATTTCTTTTTCTCCTTGTTCTAAACATGAATAGATATACTCCAGCAGTGATCTCTGCATTAGCAGATGTGGTCAGGAAATTTTCCACTGGTCTGTAGAAAAATCACTAATAAGATAATGATGCAGATTGTTGATCGGCAACATAAAAAGCATGCTAAGACACTAAATGGAACCTCCCCACACTCCCTTATTTCTATTTTTTGCAAAGGAATATCATAGTTTTCCAACCTTTGAGCCGTTATTCTCATGTTAAAATCATTTAGGTTACACAAAAGAAGGCATTTCTCATAAAACAGTTATCCTGAGAGTGTTTGAAGCTATTCTCCTCTGATCCTCTTTAATTTTTAATTTCTGTTATTCACGACCTGACTACCTACTATTAATGTTGCACTATAAAAAAAAAAACAAAACAAAAAAAAACCAAACATGGAAAGCCAAAATAAAAATAGGATTGCAGCTCTTTCTTGGTTAAACATAAACGAATGTAGTCTGGTGTCTTTACCTATGTACTTATGCTCTCCATGATTTATGCAAAAGTTCACAAATATAGAGCAGCACAAACCACCTTTTCTTTGCTGCACAAATTAGTAATACCTATTTTAAAATTTCATCTATTTACATTAATAAAGACTTCATAAATCTAAAATAAATTTATTATTTGTCTTATGAAAATGGGATTTTTTCATCCCCTATCAAATTTTACTACAATTTGAGCAAAGCCATCCAGGCAAAGAAAGAGACATACATAGCTTTCTATTAGAATATCTCAGCACAGGCTTCCTCTTGAATAGCTTTGATAACACTGGGATGTCTAGACTCTAAGAAAGATTTTTAAGAAAGAGATTTACTCAGCTAGATTCAACAGAAAAAAACAGAAACAAACAGATGAGCCCTACGTTTTACTTGTCATTGCAAACTGATGGATGACTATTTAGAGAAACATTAAAAATAACGTATCTTCACAGAGAGTTTATAACTACAAAAAACTACATTAACACAACTCCTACAAAGAAAATTTGTCTTCTAGACAAATAAAAGAAAGCTAAGCAAAAGAATAATGTGACCCTCTCTCACTAGTTGATAGTGAGAGCTATTTGGTAAAAATTAAACAAAATGAAGGATCCAAAAATTATAAACAGTAAATTTTGCTATTTTTAAAAAACTCAGAACAAAATAATTAACTTTTTTTTTCTCATGTGTGCTCTGTTGGTTGGGATGAGCAAGAGAGGGAAAGAAGAAACAGAATCAACTTTGATTTAAAAATCCCATAATGTTCTGTACTTTAACTGTATTTTAAATATTTTTGGTTATAACTTTTCTCAGTAATCATTTAGTCTATTTTACACTATCAGTGATGTGAACAATTTGTGGTTTTTATTTTCTATCCATCTCAGACTTACACACTCTGTTTGATGCACAGTGAAAGTATCTCTTTAATAAGTAGAAGGATGACATAAAAATGACATGTGTTTTAGGAGCTATGCTAAAGGAGGACAGATATTTACACGTATTTTCAAATTCCAATTAGATATTTCTTCTTGGAAATGTACATTTAGACTACTTTAATCCTTAATAAACTGAATTAAAAAAGAAAAGCTAAGACTCTATAATTTTTATTATTTTGTTCGTTGGCTTTGAAGTTTGTTTCCTGGTTAGCTACTGGCAAAGGAACACAATCAGTGAAAATGACTAGGGGGGGCTGAAAATAATTCTAGAAAACATTAACTATAGATTAACTATAAGATGTCTGGTAAACAATCACCCAAGACCTATTGTCTCATATAAAGTTTATATTTGTCACAGACTATACCAGCATATATGCTGTAAGGAAAACAATGCTGGATCATGATAAGAGTGATATAAAACCCAAAAGATCTCATTAATAGCATTCTTATTAGAAGCCTCACTATCACAGATCTTTTTGCATTTCTTTAACGGATAATTTTTACCTGATCAAAGATAGTCTTTATCATCTCCTTCTTCTAGTAAAATGATATGCATTGGTATACTAACACTGCACATGATTGTAGGGTTCTTTTCCTGCTAAAATAGTTTTTCAACAAAAAGGGGTGTAAAATAATTAGTTTTTCCCTTGCTCCAAGCAACTGGCTGAATTTCATGGCTTTGCATTTGTAGTGTATGAAGAAGTACGGAAGAAAAATTTCAGGACAAGAAACAATGTTTTTGTAGTCAGAAAAACACCACAAGCTGATGTGCAGGTGCTAGGAACACTGTGTGCGGGAGCTGCAGTTTTATTTCTCTTTGTTTATTACAAGGAACTCCCTAAATGCCATGCTGTGGCAGTTGCAGTAAGTAAGCTGCACATTCACCTACTCTTTCATTTAAAAATTACAGAATTTTCTCTTGAGATCAGAAACTGTACTTCAAAACAAGGTGCTTTTAGGACAATTTTGGGACCTCATTTCCAGGGAAGACAAGGACTCTCATATGACCTTCAAATTTACTGCAAGAATGGGAGAAGAGAAGCAATTAGTATATTTACAGCAGGCAGCACATCATTGTTGCATTGTATGCTTAAGAGATAAATATACTTCCATATCTTGTTGCGTTGTCCTTTCCTTTTTTTTTTCTTCCTTTACTGCCCCCATGACTTTTGAAAATTTTATACTTTTCCTGAAGGACAAATTCCACAGCTCAAGAGGGGTTCAGAAAGATTTCTGTTGACTTCCACTTTGTCAGTACAGTTTGACACTACATTCAAAGAGGGAACTTAATATTTTAGAACTCAGGGAGAGGTCAGGAGTTCACCAAACCTATAGATGCGTAGTTACTTTAGAAATAGCAGTATTTTTTCTGAATTGTTTTCAGAACGTAAATCTTAATCCTCCAGTTACTATGACATCAAGAGCTTAACTTTCAATTGCTTTTGGAGGAATAGACAATGATCAAATTGGTAAATAAATGTACTTGGTTGGGAATAGTTAAAATAATAAATGAAATTCAATAAAAAGAGTAAAATAAAGTAGAAACCTGTCACTTCGCCAAGACCTTTATAATAACAATGGCCACATTTCTACATTTGAAAAAGAGTGCAGAAAATCTATCTATGAATCGATCATCATGACGCAAGAAGTATCCCTGATGCTATCAAGTTGCATTCCATTATAACTCATCATTACTGCCTCTGCTGTTCTTATACTTGATTTTGAGGTTGAAGCTGTGTTTCACTTCCTTAAATACTTAACAAAAACTTCCCATTTAAAGCACCAAATTAGAATTCAACATATCCATACTACTTCTTAGAATAAAAAATATATTCAGAAAACAATCTTGTATAAATAGATACCACAGTGTTTAGTAAAAGCTCTATTCCTTTAAGAAACAAAAACCAAACCCAAGCATCCATGGGTTTCACCCTCTGAGATGTTCATTTGCTCTTTTATGCCATCACAAAAAAAAAAAACAAAACATGCTTCAGAACTCTGTTTACTTATCATGATGATAGGTTTACTCTATTTCAAAGTCATAACAGAGGGAATTCTCTCTGTAGACTTTCATTGTTATATGTCTGCCCTGTTCTGCGAGGTTTTCTAGGGGATGCATATTATATTTTCAAATTCAGCAGAGGAAAAGGAGAGAAGCTAAACCTTACTATAATCATGGACAATCTCAGGTCATAAAAATATGAAAAAAATTGTAAATCCCTCTCTCTTTTCACAGAGGCATATAGTCTACATATATATTATCCTTGACAGATATTGAACATCAGATGTTAAAACCACATGTTCATTAGAATCGTACTGAACATCATGAGTTTAAAAATGTCACACTAAAGGAGCCTGAAAAGATGCTCTTTTGTCTCAGAAGGAGATCTACTGATAACTTGGATACTTTTATAACAGTGCCAGGAATTCCAGGGTAAAATGAATCTACTTGTCACTAGAGCAATAAGCATTTTTAATTCAAATACACATATGTCATCATCATCTTGCAAAAGCTCCCATACTTTCTTGGTGATTTCTCATGGGCACCTCCTCACAGCACTGACTCCTGGCAGCACTCACTCCTCCTTCTTCACAGCACAGCCAACAAACTCCAACTCTCCCCTCAACCAGCTAATCCACTCTTTTGTCACACTCGTCTTATTGGATACAGCTACAGCCCATTAAGGAAAGGCCTGCTCCTAATCTTTGGTGCTTAGTACAGCTGCAACTCCGCAGCGGTAAGATTACCTTGTGCACTATTCTCTTACATTCTATCCCTTCACAATTCCCCCTTTTCTTTTAATTAGAAAGCTGCAGCATCTCTAGAAAGAGATGTTTGAGTAAATTGACATTACATTTTCACATGCGTCATTTAGGACTAACAGTATAGAAATGTTCGGGCAATACATCACAGCAAGAATATACGTTTCTAAGTTCTGATTTAGTTTTGCTTTTCACAGTCCAGAACACCAATCTAAGGCTTTCCATAAACTAATTTTATGTTTACTATCTTTTGTAGGGCCCTTTACAAAAGATAGTAAATCCAGTACAAACATCTTTTGTGTAATTTCCGTTTAACTCTGGACTGTGTCCGTGCGCTGACCTTGATTCATTTCTCAAACTTACATTACACTTACACTTCTAGAATATTGACAATATCAATAGCTGTACAACTTTATAAGGCAACTCACAAAAATAAATTAAAGGCTATAGATTAGGATAGTAACAACCTTCTGCATTATTCTCTTACATTCTATCCCTCTACACACATAGTTACTCTACCTATGTTTGCCTATTTGCTACTAGCAATATAAGATATAAGCATTAGATATATTTGGTATTGAAAATTGATATAAGGTTGAGATAAACATGTTCATACCCTTCTTTGCAGCATTCCCTAAGTAGCTCTCTGTTTCTTACCTCTTCCCTGGTTGGATGTTTTTAAATAGTTCATTTCTTTTTTTTAAAGGAACATCACAGGTTGCTGCAACATGTAAGGCAGTGCTACTACAGCTCTAGTTTTCTATTTAATTCCAACTATTAAAAGATCCAGGAATCACTCAGATGTCATGATGTGACAAGCTAATGGAATACAGTAGAAGTTATGAAGAGAATACTTGAATCTGCTCAATTTTTCTCCTTCCTTTAGACAAACATCCCATACATATTTTCTAGTACACTTATCTGTGTGGAAACAAATAAGTTTTACATTTTCATTCAAAGTATCAGTGCCACAGAAACGTAAGTTAATAGTATCAAAGATAATATGGAATTATTATTTTTTTTTCTTTCTTATGCAAATAAATTCACAGATCATGACAAAAGTTAAATTCCATCTGGTCGAGATTCAGTTCTGCCCATTAGGAAGGAAAAGGAAAAGCATGTCCCCAAACCAAAAGTATCTTCTTAGAAATAAAGTTGAATGTCGTCTTTTTCTTTGAAGAAGATAAGAGTAAAACTCAAATAACATCCACTCTCATAAGCCTGCAGACTGTAAGAAGAGCTAGTCCGTCAGCCTCTTCACCATCTGGAAAAGAATTGGCAGGAAAACCCCTTCTCTAAGACTCTGGATGAATGGAGACAGGAGAGGGGAACAAAAAGGGGCAGAAACTGTCCTTGCTCTTGAGTTTTACAGTAAGGCTCTATTTAAAAATCATTCATTCACAGTATTGTAAATATCATTGTCTGATCATTATGTTTTCAGCTCATAGGCAAAAATATAGCTGGGGAATTCTGGTTTTGATTGACATGCTACACTGCAGACAAAAGACTGTGCTGAAGTGACATTTAGTAGTTTAAATGACAATTTTTTTTTTTTAGTTTAAGGAGAAATGCATATGAACAAAATAATACATGGTATAAGCTGAAAATATTTATAAGACGCTTAAGAAACCTCTTCTCAGGAAGACATCTAACAGCTCTGGCAACAATAATATGATAAAGCATAGAAAATGAAGAAATTCATTGTTTATTAGTGATAGATAAAAGTTCTGGTTAGGGTGTACTCAAATATATGAAATTTATAGAATTTATAAATTTTTTTTCTGTATAGTGAGCTCATACAAGGCAAATTATTCAAACACTTTCATAGTGCTGAACACTTGACCTTGTATTCATTCAGAAGGGTGCAATAATTTAATCTACCTAGAAAGACTAAATGAATAGACACACAGATAGGTTTAAAGAAGTTTTCCCTTTTTACTTGTATGGGATGAAATCGTTGAGATTAGTTCTGTATTACATGGGAATGCTAATACAGAACAGGTGGTATTTTTGTTTGGTTTGTTTTGGTCTTTTTGTTTGTTTGGTTGTGTTCTTTTACTTTATAAATAAGCAGTACTAGAATAACTTCATTTATAAAGGCTGATAAATGTCAACTCTTTAGGTACTTTAGGCCAGGACATAGAAATACGAGTTTTAGGGTGATGCAAATTATTTTTCCCATGCATATTTTCAGTCTGTGTTTCTATAAAGCAACATGAAGAATTTTAGTTCAACTTACTGTTGGCAAATGGCTGCTATATCAAAACACTCAAAACCTCTTCTAACAATCATTTACTAACTAGGCATGATACCTCTTCAAGGCCACATAATAAAACCTTGAATCCCATGTCAGTAGCCATGGAATATTTTTACTCTTCCTAGCTTAGTATCTCTGATAGTCCAAAAATGACAAGAAGCAGAGAAACTCTTTTGATTAATTTGTAGAGAAGAAAACAGGATTTAATATAAGCTCTTGATGCTTAGGTTCTTTGAAAATTATAAGCACATTAAACTGTTGGTCTAGCGTTATTATACTAATATTTCATTTATATGTTACATCCATGCTTTAGAAAAGCTTTAAGAATCTTCCAAAGGCTGGTTACTTAGCAGGGTAGATCATACTGCCTCATTGTTGCAAAAAAAATTGACAATTTCTGCTGAAGTATTGCTGACAGCAGGTTTTTGCATGTTATTGGCAAACGCAAACAGAAGGAGATATTGCGATTTATGTCTTTCTCAAAACATTTCTTCATTGCTGTCACCAATGGGCTTTCAGTTGCACAACTAATTAACTGTAGTAAAGCCTTCCGCAGTAAGAGTTACTTTACTTCTCTCCTTGTTTGTCACCCACCTGTTACAACTTGTGTTTTCAAACTATGACTGCTCTGGGGCATAGCCTAGCACACACTGGACATTTGTGTAGCATCTACAAGAGTGAGTGTCCAACCTGGCTGAGTATTACCTGTACCAATACTTACTTGAACAACGGCAAATCCAACGCCTAAGAGAGTTCTTCGAAAAAACATAAAAACAACCAAAAAGACAATTGCACTGGAGCAAAAGATGTAAATATTTTCCTCTGTTTCATTGATGGGATCTATTCAGTCAAATGGTGCATAAATTAGCATAGATACCACAGTTTACAAAACAGATGCTTTTGCAAGAAATCAGAGCATCAAGTTGGAACGTGAAATTTCATTCTTGAGGAAACCCCGAAGATCTTATAGCTACTTGTGCTTCAAATAGCCAAAAACCTATATTCCAAATATTGTTTTTCAGGTGGCATTTGAAAAAGATGTGTTCTTTTGGAAAGTGCTTTTAATTCTTGCAAATGCCAGCAAACACATTTCCTGCATGTTATTTAAATTTAAATGTATGATACAGAAAAGGTAAATTAGCACATTTTCACAAAAATCAAGCAGATATAAACCCAGAGTTCCTTGTTCATGATAGAAATAAACAGTACTGCTACGTAATGTTCTGACATTTATAAACTCCAAATCAAGTAACATCAAAATCTGAAGATGGGGGAAGAAACAAGATACGTCTCTCCTGATTTAACAGCTAGGTGAAATTTATCTAGGTGGTTCAAGGGGGATGTAAATTGCAGAAAATATTTGAACTTTAAGATCTGTAACTGACTATAAATTTTTACCTGTTGATTTAAGAGCAAGTCTATCTCTTGCTCTGAAAAGGTACTAGAAAGATGGGAAAAGACTGTGCAAAACCCCACTACCTTCATGTGGTAGAGATCTGTCTACTGGGTTTTGATTCTCAGCCACATAAATTAATATATGATTTGCTTTAAGCTAAAGCTCCCCAAGCTGCAGGTTTTACAAACAAATGGTATTTATACATGGAGGCTTTATATGGTGAGAGCTGAAGTTTTTTAAGGAATACCTTGTCTAAGTTTGGCTACAAAAGCCAAAACCTACAAAGTCCAAGTTGCCTAACTTGCATTTCCAGAGATAAGCAGAGCAAGTTTTTACCTTCGATTCCTAAATGGCAGCAAGACAAGGTGGTTACCTCCCATTTCCAAACGGCTCTGAAAAACAGAGAAGGAGAGGAGGAGCCTCTGCATACAGGAGAGGAGAGAGACAGGCTTTCCAAGAGGAGAGGACAGGAGAGAAGAGGAGGCAAGGAAGGTTCTTACCATCCATTTCCAAATGGCAATTTGTACTTGAGGGGAAGAGAAGAAAGGGGCAAGGGTCTTACCTTCCGTTTCCAAACAATGATTTGTACTTGAGGGGAAGAGATGAGAGAGGGGCAAGGGTCTTACCGTCCATTTCCAAACGGCGATTTGTACTCGAGGGGAAGAGATAAGAGAGAGGCAAGGGTCTTACCATCCATTTCCAAAAGGCGATTTGTACTTGAGGGGAAGAGAAGAAAGGGGCAAGGGTCTTACCATCCATTTCCAAAAGGCGATTTGTACTTGAGGGGAAGAGAAGAAAGGGGCAAGGGTCTTACCATCCATTTCCAAAAGGCGATTTGTACTTGAGGGGAAGAGAAGAAAGGGGTAAGGGTCTTACCATCCATTTCCAAATGGCAATTTGTACTCGAGGGGAAGAGATGAGAGAGAGGCAAGGGTCTTACCATCCATTTCCAAAATGCGATTTGTACTCGAGGGGAAGAGATGAGAGAGGGGCAAGGGTCTTACCATCCATTTCCAAAATGCGATTTGTACTCGAGGGGAAGAGATAAGAGAGGGGCAAGGGTCTTACCGTCCATTTCCAAAAGGCGATTTGTACTCGAGGGGAAGAGAAGAAAGGGGCAAGGGTCTTACCATCCATTTCCAAAAGGCGATTTGTACTTGAGGGGAAGAGATAAGAGGGGCAAGGGTCTTACCTTCTATTTCCAAAAGGCAATTTGTACTCGAGGGGAAGAGAAGAAAGGGGCAAGGGTCTTACCATCCATTTCCAAAAGGCGATTTGTACTCGAGGGGAAGAGATGAGAGAGGGGCAAGGGTCTTACCATCCATTTCCAAAAGGCGATTTGTACTCGAGGGGAAGAGAAGAAAGGGGCAAGGGTCTTACCGTCCATTTCCAAAAGGCGATTTGTACTTGAGGGGAAAAGAAGAAAGGGGCAAGGGTCTTACCTTCCATTTCCAAATGGCGATTTGTACTTGAGGGGAAAAGAAGAAAGGGGCAAGGGTCTTACCATCCATTTCCAAATGGCGATTTGTACTCGAGGGGAAGAGAGAAGAGGGGCAAGGGTCTTACCTTCCATTTCCAAATGGCGATTTGTACTTGAGGGGAAGAGAGAAGAGGGGCAAGGGTCTTACCTTCCATATCAAAATGGCTCCTTGTACTGTAGGAGAGAGGAAAAGAGAAGAGGCTCCCCTACCTGATCATTGTCCTCCTTCTCAAGGTTTTCCCTTACCTGCAAATCCACCTTTTTATTACCTTTACTTTAATTACTTACAGGTGCAACTCATTAAGGGCAAGTCTGTTCCTCTGCTTTGGTAATTAGTACACCTGTGACTTATCAGGAGCCAGGTCACCTGTTAAGGTAATTAGAGCCCATCCAGTATTTTCTGGGTTTCTACTTTTAAACAGTTTCATAGCTTGTTTCCATCAATAAGGGGCAACTCTTTGGAAAAGGTTTGTTTTGGTTTTTTTTTTTTTTTTGTTTCTGAGAGACTTTCTTAAGTTTAGACCTTTACCCACAGAAAAAGTAGAGGCATGAAAGTCTTTTTACACTTGCATAGGAAATATAAACTTGGCTAGTGTGCTATATACACTAGATTTGCTTGCTGTGAGACCACCTGATTTATTGAGGATTTTTTTGAAGTCCGATAGCCAGGTAGATTTGACATATATTTTCACAAAAAATCCAAGATTGTCTAGGCAAAGATGATATTTTTGGCTCAAAACCAGTGTTTGCCTGCAAATCCTTGAGGTGCAGCAAAATAGTCTGGTACTACATCAATGTATGTTTGTGTCTAAGCATGTGTCAGCACTGTCCTGACGCACTGGGCTTTGTTAACAAAATTGGAGCCAATTGGCAAAGGAAAATGATTATTTACCTTTATCCGATATTCATTAGATCACATTTGGAATACTCTTAGTTTTCATTTCCAGTTGAAGACATTGGTAAACTGGAGCGAGCTGAGTGAAGGCCAGCAGAATGGTCAGGGCTGGCACACCTGGCCTCTGAGCAGAAGCTGTAAGAGAGAGGTTGTTCAACCCACAGACAAGATGGCTTTGGGAACACCTTAGAGTAGTCTGCCCATATCCACAGGGAAGTTAGCAAGAATGTAAATTCCTCTTATGTTGGGGTATGGTAGATGAATGAGAAACAACAGTGCCAGACTAAAAGAGGAGAGGTTCCAACTAAAACAAATTGTCCTGGGATCACTCTGAGGACAGCAAAGCACTGGGGCAGGCTGCCCAGGAAGTTGTGGCATTTTTGCCATGCAGGCTTTAGACAGCTGACCCAACAAAGCCCTGAGCAACCTGGTCTAAATGCTGAACTCACTATTAACTCTGAGCAGGATGTTAGAGCAGATGCCTATCTGAGGTCACTTCCAACCTGAGAGATCCCATGGAAGATCATCTTCCAAATTCTCTCATGATTACCTTTGGGTTGCAAGCCACTGAATATATTCTTATTTTCTTATGGAAGGTCTAAGTGCAGAAGAAATCCATTAAAAGTATTATCAATTATTACTTGAGTAAAAATGCAACAATTCTGACTGCAAAATAACTGTGAATGGAGTTGGTAACAATGTCTTGATTGCTAGCAGGAGCAATTAAGACTGTGACTTTTAAAAAATATCTAGCTCTTTTGAGAGTTAGTTTACATTTTCTTTAGGACACGATGTTGATTCAGATTCAAACAGGAATGGCCCAAGTCCTACAGTTTTGGTCTTCAGTTAACGTAGTCCATATTTTCATTTTAAAGGGCTGTATCTTATTAGCCCATTATGAATTGTTCTATATTCTCAAATGTTTAATAATAAATGATAGAGGAAGCAGTAGGTCAGATTAACTACACTTTTTGACTCCGTGTATGCACTAACATTACTGAATGGTCTGTTACTGCTAATTAAGCCTACAACATAATTCTTTGCATTGATTAGGTACCATGCAGGTGCCCCAAGTTCAGCTATTCAAAGATGCGGACATCTAAGTCAGATGTTACTGCTACTGCTCCTACATGTTAGCAAATGCCCCAAATAAAACAGCCCAGGATTTTCCAATTAAATAAAATAGTCATGAGAGATTTTGCTGGAAAAATACATGCACTTGATGAAATTCATCAGGCTAAATACTCTTTTTTATTTCCCCTGAAACATAGCAAGAAGTCTTTCTGTCTAGGACATTGGCTGGTACACAACAAACATATTGAAGAGACAAAAGTCACGAGTGTAGGCAGCATGACTACGTGGACTCCCTCACTGAAGGACAGACCTCTGCTGGAAGGTTAGGTACCCACAGCTTCCATTTCACCCAGAAGCCAGTTCATGTTGATAGATTGTGTACATTTTCCACAAACACTGGAAGTCAGTTTCATCTCAAGTAGCTTTAGACACTTATAACATGTATGGGATATATCAGAGCTGCTCTGTTAGATTCCCTTTATTGTCAGCAGGGAGAAGTAGGTACCAAGAAAAATGCTTCATCTGGTCTGCCTTAGAAATCTGCTGAAGGACAAGATGACTCATACTTGAGCGAATTGTATTACCTTCCATCGATAGGAAAAGAAGTTCAGACAAATAGCCTGACTGCAAGTAAATCTGACACAGGAAAACAACACTGATTCATAAATCTGGAACGAACAGAAGTTTTTAATAAAAGGGAGAAACGGCCTCATTCCTACAGAAGAGCCACAATTTCAGTGTGCCTGCTTCAGACATTATTAAAACAAACCCACATAAAGAAGTATTACAGTGCTATGATCAAAACTACATGTCGTAAAAGTTTGAAAATCAAACTTTTTCATATATTGAAGGTTTTTCACCTTCAATAAAGCCATGGGAGAATGATAGTTTATTTTTCAGAATCTTTATGTATCTGAACCATATTACATTAGCATTATGTATCTGAACCTTTATTTGGCCACCAACCAGTTCTTTCTGAGTATCATCAAGTATAACTTGCAGCAAGTAGCAAAAAAATAAAAGCTTCTTTGGAACTTCCTTTGTTTCTCTCTGGGAGGGTAAAGTTCCTCTGAATCTGAAATCTATAGGGTACCACTCTAACCAACAAAGAGTTCATAATCAGCTCACCACATGTCTCAGTCTCTCTGCAATTCCTCTCAAGTCCCTGGGCCTTACCCGGGTCGGCAGAGAGTGGGGGGGGTGACCCCACCACGGCCGACTGCGGGGAGACACTCTCTGTGCCCCGAGGGTGCTGAGGGCACTCAGGCTGTTTGCCTTTGCTGCATCAGAGAAGACAGAGACATCGGTGGAAGAGAGAGGGGCCGGCTCCCAGCAGGGGATATTCCAAGGTTTTTATTAAGGAGCCTGAAGGAGCTCCTATACCTCAGGGGGCCTCCTGCCGAGAGCCCCGGGGGCTGCCCGGAGTTCACATTTAAAGGGGGGAGGAAACTAACATAGATAAAATCCTACTGACCAATAGGTATCTCTGGGGGATGGGTGCTGGGGGGACAGACATACAAAACAGCGTATGGGGCAGGGTTTGGGGGGCTGACCCCTAGCCCCTGGCTAATCACTCGACAACTTGGACCAAAACTTCTGGATAGGGGGCTGGGATGCCAAGGTGACTGACAGAAAGCCAGGGTGGGGGTTTTGGAGATCTTATCCCGGGAAAGGGATAACACAAGTAGAAGGAAAAAAGGGGGGGGTACAGTCTGGGATAAACCATTTGGGAAAAATATGGGAATACAAAACAACTACTTCAAAGTATTACAAAATATAAGAATGCACTACAACAACCACAAGTCTTTCTGTTCCTATTTTTCATCATTATAGATAACAATTTCCTAGAGCCTTCATAGAAGAATTGTGTAATTTGGTAAAAATATGCCTAAATCCATCTCCTTTTGTCTTTTTTTTTTTTCTTTTTCCAAATGAAAAAAAAAAAAACCCTCAGTTTTTTTCTCTGATGACTGCAGAAAGCCATCAGATATTACTTGACTGGGAGAAACTGATCAGCCAGAATCAAAACAGAGACAGAAGTCCCAGAGCTGCCCTGGTGGCCTGTAAGGCTGCCAGGAAGTCTCTGAACTCCAGAGCTCAGCAACATGCCTTGCCTAAGCTCTCTGTCCTCCCCCGTGCAGTGCTCAGCTCTCTTGCAATTCCAGCTGCCCAGAGTGACTTTCTGAGTCATCACAGTTTCAGCACCACATAATCCTGAAAGGGATGTGAAGAGAACAAGTTGAGGCTGCAGGGGCAAATGCACACACGCCAAAAGAAAAGAGAAGCCAAAATAGTAGAGGATGGTAAGTGTGGTCACTGAACAAAAACATGACACACCCAGAAAGCTGAGGAAAGGAAAAATTTTCCTGGGTGCCTCCACAGTAGCAATGCAGAGCCTTGAGTGTGACAGAGGGAGCACAATATTCATGTGGAGAGGTCATCACCTTCCCCACCATGGAGAAGAGTAACCAGAGAGGACAAGCCTTAATGGAAAGGGAGGTTGAAAGCCTCTAGCAGGTGATGATGATGATGATGGACATTCAGCAAACTTCAGGTTTATTTAGAAAAACTGAAGGAAGTTTTCAATAATTTATGCTGGATCTTCTTAATAAAGAGAAGTGAAGCTTATTTTTGAACATTGTAATCACAGAAAAATGATGAAGAGTCCCCTTCTTTCTCAAGAATCAAGTAAAGGAAAAAACCTGCTGTGCTGCTTTCTCACAATTTAGCACATGGGTACCAAAATAACAAAGCATCTCCAACAGTAATTTTAACCAGAGTGGCTGACCACCATATTAAGGCTGTGGTCACACATCCTGACCTTACTGCAGCAGAGCCAAGTGAAGACGCTGCCAGCCCTGCCTTGTCCCCAGCTGTTTATCTGCACTATTTGCTGGGGCTACTGACTTGTGGACCTGCTTACATAACTATTCAGTCAGGTGTTCTCTGCTTCAATAAAAGCAAGTCAGATGAGCTGATATGTCATAATATAAGGCCTTCTCTGGGCTGAGCTGTTGCATCTCACTGGGTCCTGAGGTGATCAATCACCAGCGTTTCCAGGGATCTTGAACCTTACCAGTACTGCAAGGGATCTCAAACCTCAGCTACCTCTGGCCAAGGGCTGTTTCTTAATGGAAGAGGGAGACCAACCCTTTGCCCCTCATGCTGCTTAATTCTAACATCTCCATGCTTTTCCCCTGACAACTCTCTCCCTACAAACTCTGCCTTTAAGTCATGCTAAAAATTTTCTCTGATTTTTCTGCTGCCTTGGCCATCAGCTTCTTTAGTGTTCTTGTTGTCTTCAGCCTGCTTCCTTCCCTGACATTTTGTCCCACAATGTCCAATCTCTGTCCAGCAGAGACCTACTCCTACTGTGTTCAGATCCCTGCAGCTGCTGTGCATTTTGACTCATAGTTTCCAGTGCTTTGGTTGTCTGCTCAGTAAAGAAGCTTAAATCCTTTTTGGCAGGGTAGCAAAGTGCATGGGTTCTTCAGGAACACAGTAAATGAGCTGGTCCTTGCTGTGCATTGAAACTAGGCACAGATAGAAATTTCAGTAACTCTCCAGTCCAGGAGGTATGGTGGCCTGGCTTTCAGAAAGGGACATTGAAAAATGTGCATAGGGAATCCCTGTCTTTACCGAGTCTTACCCATTCTTTTCTATGGACTCATCCTCCAGTGATTGATGGGCGATCTGAAGGAAAACAGACTACTTTTGCTGTCTGGTCTGAGCTGCCCTTTCCTAATGTCTGAAGTAAAGCCTTGTGGCTGACAGGCCAAGCCTTGTTGGCACCCTTCAGCCTGAGCCTGCTGCTGTGGAACCAGCCTTAACAGGGTACCCTCAGCTCCCAGCACTACAGTGGGTACCTTTAATGTCAGTCTCTGGCTCATGATTTCACTTTCAAATGAGATACAAAGTAAAATTTGAAGTGGCAGAGAGATACATATCCTCACAAAGGTTCATACTGTTAAATATTACAGCTGATTTCTCCCCAGAATATTCCTACACTGCTGTGTTGGTACATGTATCTTAGTTTGTATGGTTTAACTAAGAAAACATACTTGTAAATGCAGCAGAAATCATTATAAAGGTATCACAAGTAATTTGTAAAACTAATTTTTTTCATGATGTATAATTAATGAGACTCAGTCTGCAAATACTTGTGTTCTGCAGATAAAACTATAAACTTCCTATTCCGGAAATGAGATTTGTGATACACACAAAGGTCTGAAAAATGGACCAGCAGTGAGGAAAATGTGCATTTGTCACTCATACCACAAAAATGTTAGAAAAATATGGACAATGATTTTTGAAATGGGTTTAGTCTTTTAAAAAAATATTGAAAAGGCTTAGAAATAGATGAATGCTTTAAGGGCTTATTAAGTTCATTTTCCCAGAAGTTCTGAACTAAATTCTTCTACAATTCCAGTATTACAGTAAGCCATTTATTCTAAATACAACAGGAAAAGAATATCTATCACTTGGATATTTTTAAACTGTCTCCCATAATACATTCCTGATAAATGAAGCATTGTGGGGCCAAGCAATAATGGGAGAAGAGCACCACCAATGAAAGCACTATTGTCCTTGTGCTACCTTTCATCTCAAACTGCAGATGTACAGATAGCCTTTTTTTCCTTGGGAAGAAAATTTTCTTTTTTCACTCTGTTCAATTCATTTGCTTTGAAAGCACAAATACATCCACACATATTTTTGTCTGAGTTTTTCATCAAAGCACTTATCAAAGTGAAGAGACATTGACCTTGTGTTCCTTTAATATTTCACTCATATTGAGCCACCACCTAAGCAATGCTGAGTTTTGTCTTAATTCTCAGTTATAGCCATATTTGGCAAAGGATCACACTATTAAAATACAGATTTTAGAACCATTTTCCTATGACTAGAGAAAAGCTAGCAACTGGTTAAGTCAATAAATGGCATATTAAAAATAAAACTTTAAAAGTATTTGTGAGTACAATTAGGGTTCATAGAAAGGGTAACTTTGTCATTGATTTGGGCTCTGTTACAAATTTTAGCAGTTGTGTTTGAAGCTTGAGTGGTCAAAGCGCAAACAGAAAATATGCCCCATGAACCCTGCTCAACAACCAAAGGTACTTCAGCCAGTAAAACAAAAAACAGTTCAGCATGAAGAACTCTCACTTTTTATTTTTAATGAATATGGGATCAGAGCAGAAATCATTACTTCATCAAAGTAACCTTTCAGTTCATTAGAGACACAAATTTAAAAACACCAAAATTGTCATACTTAACTACATACTCAAGCCTATTCCAAAACAGTATGTTTCAAAGTTGCAATAATTCATTGAGAATCACATAAGAATTCCATAGAACTTTAGAAAATAAAAGACATTCTTTGGTTAGATTGAGAAACTCACAAATGTTTTCCAAGTTATATACCAATATACTTTTCCATTAAGATAATTGTTAGTCCTGACATGGAAGACAGTTGTGCACATCCTGAAGTTAAAACATTCCTGGAATTCAGATTAGTTTTTAAACATGTGAGTAGAGTGCTTTTTGAAACAGAAATAAAAGATATGTCACTCAAAGCAATGAAGTTTTTCCTCATCATCCCACACACATGCAAAAAATCTGTTATAAAATGAAATATGATGAAATTTTTAATTACCCTGTCTTCAGAGTAAAATTAAGTAAAAGCAGATGGATAAAAAAAGGAAAGGTCATAGTATATGTGTATGAACTAATAATATAGACAGCCTAGATTTCTAGTATAACTGAAGTGTCTCTGATAACATTTTAAAATGAAATAATAAGTGTAAATATTTGAGGCAACTAATTTCAATGGTATAAATGTCCAAAAATGTACTGTGCTGCAAATATAATTGCTGCATATATTCAGGCATACAGTTTTCTAATTACATATGCAAACATTTGCTTAAGAAGTACTTCAGTCAATATGGAAGAGATTGAAAATGATTCCAAACATTTAAAAATTACACATTATTTCCTGAAAGCTACAGTGAGATGTTTAAATACAAATATTGACAACGTTCTCCATTAAAAATGTAATTTTGAATTATAATAATTTAAAAGCAATGTTAATTTTTTTCAGTTATGTTAGACTTGGGATGAGCTAGATTTTCTTCATCATCTCAAAATTTGATAGTTCTCTTTCCTCAAATACAAATTTTAAGTCTTCATCATGTTCCAGTTACTCAGGTTTTTGTCTACGTCCTCTTCAGACCAAATGGCAACTGATCTCTTCCTGAGTTGGGATCCACAGAACTGTTGCACACTAAAAATTCTGTTCTGCCTTTGGATCTCTGGGTGTCATCTTGTTTTGGTTTGTTTCTCTGATCCAGCCCCTGTCACAATCACAAAAGCAGACAACCGTGATCCTCATCCAAGCTGCAATTTCCCTCCTCTCTTTCTCCAGTATGGAAAAGAGGTTCCACATCTTCAAAACCAGTTGCTATGCTGGTACTAACAGTGTACTCTTATGGGATGGCCAGCAGTTAGTTCAGACCTCTACACATGGCAGGCCATTCTCAATGTCCTTTTCAAAAACTTGATCCTGTCATTTAAATGCCAGAGCATTAAATTGATTAAATAAATTTAACACATCCAGTAAACTGTCTAGTGAATAGTGACACAAATTTCTGCTTTACTAGAATGAAAATCTCTACAAAGGCATACAAGTACACCTAAGATGCAAGTACAGCTATGCAAATACTTAAAGGGTATGATCAAATTACTCTTTAAAATTGCCTCAAGTTAAAAACTCTAAGGATTTTTCTGAGAGCTTGTATATGGTTTTTTTCAACTACGCATGGAATTATTATTTTAAGGCATAAAATTATTATTTTAAGGCTGGATCACAGCCAACATGGGTTCATTAGGGTAAAGTCCTGCTTGTGGAACTTTGTAGGGGGATAGAATATAAGAAAATAAAGGTAGTATAGAAAGTAATCTTACCTCTGAGGAGTTGCAGCTGAGCCAATTATTAGAGATTAGGAACAGGCCTGACTTTACCAGGCCACAGCTGTAGCCAATGAGAAGAGTGCAATAAAAGAGTGGGTTGGTGGGTTGAGAGGGAGCTGAGGTCAGTTGGTTGCTGCTGGAAGTGGCTGTGCTTAGAGGAGCTGCCTGTGAGGATCATCAAGGAGGTATGAAACTCTTGCAATAAGGAAACAGCAATCTGGAGCTTTTGCTATATAATGAGTACAGAGCCTGCTTTCCTTCTACAACAGGGTAACTCGCCTAGTTGATCTAGGAAAGCCAGCAGATGGATTTTTTTCTTGGATTTCTGCAAAGCTTTTGATACTGTCTCTCACAGGATCCCTCTGGACGAAATGTCCAGTACACAGCTGGATAACGGTGTTAAGTGATGTGTGAGCAAGTGGCTCATGGGTTAGGCAAGAAGGGTTACAGTGAATGGGGTAATGTCAGACCAGTGATCTGTCACTACCTGGGCTCTGCAGGGCTCTCCTCCCCCAGCCCAGCTCCCTTTAAGATGTTCATTACCCACCTGTATGAGAGACTCAAAGCAATACTGTCTGCTGACAGCACTGGATTGGGAGGAGTTGTTGACTCTTTTGAGGGCAGAGAGGCCCTGCAGACAGAGCGAAACAATTAAGAGAGATGGGCAGTCACCAACTTTATGAAGTTTTACAAGGGCAAGTGCCAGATTCTGTATCTGGGCCAAGTCAGCCCTGGTTGTGTGTAGATTGAGGAATGTAAGACTGGACATGAGCACTGTGGAAAGGGACCTGGGGGTCCGGGTCCATGGCAGATGGAACATAGTCAGCAGTGCCCTGGCAGCCAGGAGGGCCAAGCATGTCCTGAGGGCCATCAGACGTAGCATCACCGGCTGGGCAAAGGAGGGTGGAGGTTACTTGTTCTGTTCTGTCTGGAGAAGGTGAGACTGAAGGGAGACTTCATTGTAGTCTTTAACATCCACATGAGGGGAAGAGGAGGGGCAGGCACTGATCTCTTCACTCTTATGACCAATTACAGGACTCAAGGAAACAGTATGAAGCTGAGTTAGAGGAGGTTGAAGTTAGATTTCAGGAAAAGTGTTTTCAGCCATGGGATGCTCGAGCCCTGGAACAGGCTCCCCAGGGAAGTAATCACAGCACCAAGCCTGACAGAGTTGCAAAAGTGTTTGGACAATGTTCTCAGGGACCTGGTATGGCTCTTGGGGTGTCTTGTGGAGTGCCAAGTGCTGAAATCTGGGATCCTGATGCATCTCTTCCAAACCAGCATATTCTATGGCTTTGTTTCTGTTTTAAAATTTCTCTAGTGTTTTAAGACCCTTCTCAAGGTGTGGATCTCTGTAACAGGCACCTCTTTACTCCTCTTTCCTAGTTCATTAATTACCTGCTGTAATGTTATTGGAAACTATTGCAGTTTCTTATCTAATTATCTACTTAGTCTTTTAGAGTATTTGCATTCTAGTATAATTCTTCTTCAAGTAGTTTTTCTATTCAAGTATGCATAGCTTGCATTTTTTTGTTTTGAAAGGAATGTTTTTCTTGTCCTAGTTGACCAAGTGAACCACATCTTCTTGTGGCAATGATTTGTACTGCTCATTATTTAACTAATTACAGAATTGTTGTAATCTTTAAATTATTGACTGTGAACTTATTTCTTCTAGGCTGTTGACAAGGGTCAAAATAATGTGGGGTCAGAAATCTGTTTTTGCTCAACTTTTCTCATAATGCTTTCAGCTATGCCACATTCAGCATTTAAGCATATTGATTCAGAAATTATTTGTGGTTCAATTCTATGGGTATTATTATTATTTCACATTACAGCTAAACCCACATAAATTTAACCTTTTATGTAACCTTGAATTTAAATGGGGTTTAAGATATGGGTATAATACTGAAAGTACTTATTGGAACAAGTAGGCTTTTACACTTTCTATGTGCAGTCATGACTTAAATGAGTTTGTAAGAAACCCATTTCAACCTGTAAAAATTGTCCCCTAGCAATATAACAGAGTACATAAAAAAAACCCTTAAAAATATTTTTTAACTGATATTTGGTTGTTGAAGTGTTTGCTCCCACAAGGGTTTGGGGCATGAAGAGTAACGTCCTGATTGGTTGTCCTTCAGTGAGTTTAGACTGTAGTTTCCCATGGTCAAGTGAGGTATGTTTTCATGGAAGGAACTGCCTCTAGTTGTTACACTTTTTGAATGAAGAATCAAACATTGGACTGCAACTTATGTTAACATATTTCTGCCACTAACTTCCTCAGGCCTAATTTCGTTATTAGTTCCACACAGACTGTAAGAGTGATGTTCATTTTTAAATATGTTTCTCTTTAGCCTGACTGCATTTCCTGATGTAGCTATCGTTGCTCAGAATGTGCATTGTCTCAAGTGCTGAGTAACTTATTTACTGCTATATTTGATAGTGGAGCCCTGGAAAATGTTAAAAAGTCTTTGGAAATATTGGGCTTTGTGTTTTCTCAGAACACTGCGCCTGCGTAAGCAGTATGATAAAAGATATAATTGTTAGATGTGGTGATTGTTTAGTAATTAAATATAATTATCATATAACAATAAGAATCATGAGAAACTATGTTAGAAATTTAAAGGGGGCTATGTTTAGCTGAAATCTGTGTATACAATAGAACAATATGAGTTTAATAATTAACATGGAAGTTATGTAATGATAGAGTATAAGACACGTTCATCTCGAATATATGGTCAGAATCAGATGTGTTTTTGAATGCTAACATATTCACAGAAGGTTCTGTAGATATATACCTTCATGAAAATAGCATTTGAAAACTGTCATGTTTTCAACCAGGTTGTATGTCAAGCCACAGTCAAAGCAAGCTACGCTTCTGATCCCTTTCAGTGCACCCTCAATTCCTCCTTACATTCTCTCCCTGAGAAGAAAGCCCAACCCCTAAACTGGAGTGCATATTAGTCTTCTACAATAGTTTCAGCTTGTATAGGTAGGAATAAATTGCATGTATAAGGCACAGGTGAACAGCTTTTTATCTTGTGGAAGAGCCTGTCATAGATGTCCTGTCTGTTATGTCCAGTAGAAGTCTCTGCTTCACCAAAGGCTGGTCACTCTCACAACTTCCCTGGACAATCTGTTCCAACGCTTCTCAACCCTTTAGGTCAAGTATTCTTAATGTCCAATCTAAATGCCTTCTGGCACAACTTGAGACCATTTCCTCTCGGCCTGTCCTTGTACTGTGAAGAAGAGTCTGATACAGCCTCCATTCATGTAGTCATAGAGATAAATAAGTTCTCCCCTGAGCCTCCTTTTCTCAAGGTTAACCAATACTAGCTCCCTCACCCATTCTAGGCTGTGCTCTAGACTTGTGTTGTAGACCTTTCATCAGCCAAGCTGTCCTTTTGTGGATATGCAAAAACAAGAAATGCAAGAAGTGGAGGGATGCTTTCTGGGTTTTGCTCATAAACATAGCTACTTGGTGTGTGTGTCTACGTGGCCTTGTTGCTAACTTGTGGGTGGAGTTGAAAAGATTGGACCAGCTTGAAAAATACAGAGAGATGCAGAAATATATTGAAAAATATTCGAGTATATTCAATGAGAATATTTTCGAATGACCACCTCTTGTGTGCCGTAACACTTTTACAATTACAGTTTAGTTCCATCTCGCTACACCTTTCAGACTGTAGTCAAGTATGTACTCCAGGACTTTCAAGAGGAATTCATATTTTTGGGTGAGTCTATTTGTCTGAGATGGCTTCAAGCAGTTCTCTTAAAAGTATATCACCAAGAGCTACCCAACAATTTCAGTATCTAGGACAGTTTGTGTTCATTTGAAAAGAAATCTTAAATATTCTCTTTGGTAAGAGAATGCAAAGTGGTCTTTGCACTGGCTGAGAGAATAGCTAAACAGATGGAGATGGGTATCAGAGGTCTCACAAGCAAGATTGACCTCAAGCACTAACACAAACTGCACGAGAACCCTCAAACAGAGGAATCATGCTCATAAATAATTTACTTTTAGCCAAATGAATTTCATTCCTAGCAAGGGACATACTAGTATGGCATTGATGTCAGGTTCTGTATTAGTCTCATGTTCAACTGCTAAACATACTAAACTTTCTTTCCTGGGTCTTTTAGGCACAGTAGTAGCATAGGTATGTCCTGGTGTTGTCTTCTATCATGGTCCCTCTCTCTTTACAGGGCGTACTGTAAATTGTAGATGAAAAAGGCTATATGGAGGCACAGGAGAGCAGTTAGCTCCTTAGAACAGATGGAAACCAGAGGTCATGGATATGCAATTAGTCTGAAAACTGAAAAAATAATGACAAATTCTAAATCAATTTTCATCAAGACAGTATCAAATATCATTTTTCCATCCTATTTCCACTACACAATAAGCTAACCTTTTATAGTCATGTGAGGATAAAGCAAATAAATAATTCTGTAAATGTGAAAATGAAAATTAAGACAAACAATTGTGATGGGTTGGCCTTGACTGGCATCTAGATGTCCATCCAGTTGTTCTCTCACTGCTCCTCCTCCTCAACAGGATACAGGACAAAATTAGATGGCAAATTTAAATATCAGGATAAATATAGAAACATCACTTACTTGCCAATTACCACCATGACAAAACAGACTCAGCTTGGAGAAGATGATAAATTTAATTACTTTTAATTAAAATAAAGTAGAATTGTGAGAAACAGACAAACAACCCTGCTCCCCCCCCTCCCCCCGCCACCAAAGCAGATCTCTCCCACTTAGCCTTCTTCCCAGGCTCAACCTTTTTAACTCCTTTACTTCATCCACTCCCTGAACGATGCAGAGGGATGGGAGTGGGGGTTGTGGTGAGTCCATAAGAGTTCCTTGCTGCTATTCCTTCTTTCTCACACTGATCCTTGCTGTAGTGTGGGGTCCTACCTATAATGTATAGTTCTTCACAAACTATCCAAAATGTGTCTTCTCAACTGGGTATCATCCTTCAGGAAGAGACTTCATTAATGTGGGTTTCCCACAATAGGCACAGCTCCTGCTAGAAAAACTGATCCCACATGGGCACTGCTCCACGGGCCACAGCTTCCTTCAGGACATTTCCATTTGCTCTGCAGTGGGGTTCTCCATAGGCTACAGGTGGAAATCTGCTCCAAATTGTTTCAGCAAGGACAGCAAAGAGTCAGCCTGCTTCACCATGGGCTTCTCCGGGGGCTGCAGGGACCTAGAACACCTCTTCCTTCCTCTTTGACTTTGGTGTCTGTCACAGAGACCATCTCTGCTGCCCCCTGCTACCACCACCTTGATATGTAAACCCAATAGAGCAATTGAACTGTCTACCATTTCCAAAAACAGGTTGTAGGGAAAAAGAAAACAAAAAAAGAAAACACAAAAATCTTTAGCATCATAGTAATAAAAATCAAAGACTTTATACATAAAGTGAAGTGAATTACCAAATTAGGTCCATGTATAAATTTCTGCATGCTGAGTATTTGTACAGATTCAAATGGTCATTCCTTACCTAACCAAAATTAGTCGAAGACAATATGAAGGAGTATGGTGTACCATATATGTTTAATCTACTGATAAAACTAATCTGAAATCCTTTGTTTAAAACTGAAATTTCGGTTGCATATCTTTCTTAATAGTTTCTCCAGCTTTTAATTACTTGTGAAAATGTAGTTAGGAGAATTACAAAAGTGAAAAATTGTACTAGTTGAAAGAAAACCTGCCCATTTTGTGTCTTCTCAGAGCAAGGATGCACAAGAATTTCTGTGTATAGTTACTGTATCTACTTTGCCACTCAGTTAATGTTCATATTCCAAGTTACAAAATGTAACTTTCATTCTAGCATCCTGAAGAGAACACATAGTAAAAAATAAATAACTTCTCTATGTTTTTTTTTTAATTTATTCATTTATTCTTTATGGTAAGAGCCTTTGGAGTAGTATTGAAAGAGGGAATCAATACAAACACTGTCACTCAAATCACTTTATCCTTTTCATGAAAATGGCAGTAAGCCCTGGTAGAAATGCTGCATCTTGTTTAGCAGACAAAAATAAATGCATGTACATAATTATAAATTGTGTTTATTGTAGAATGCCAGAAGTAGCACTAATGATAATAATTTCTGTTAAAACTGTTGAAGCATATTGTGATTTTACTTTTTACCATATGGCTTGCCTGGAGAAACTGTTTTAGACAAAGAATTTTCTTTTTTCCTGCAGAATATTCAGTTTTCCTGAAGAAAAATAAGTGAGAAAATGCATAAGAGCAGATATTTTTTACCCAAGTCAAAATAGATTAGCACAATACTTTGGACAAATACAAAAAAAAAAAAAAGGCAGTTTAAAAAAAATGAAGTAGGCTCTTGTAACAACATATTGCAAACTTTATTTTGTTGTGAAGCTCATCATCAAGCAGTTACATGAACTCCCGCTATTACTTCTTATAATGAAATAAATTTTTCTTGCCTAGACAAGATCTAACTAATGAAAATCAACCATCCTCACATTGATTTATTTAAAAAAATAGTAGAATTATCTGTGTATTACTATAAAAGATGAAACCTCTCAATAAAAATTTGGCCAAGGAAAAAGAGCTCTTGATCTGTAGCTTTATCTACATTCTTGCTGGACTTTTACTCAAATGAATCATCTGGCAAATTAAATTTGTTCCACCTAGTGGTGCACTTGTCTTCTGGGTTAGTAAAATCATATGAGAGTCCAGTGAAGGGAAAAGGAAAGAAACACGAGACAATAAGTGATACAAAACACTGCAAAGTCATCATTATGTGGATTGCTAGATGTCAGCCCTTCTGTGGGGATAAATATGGACATATGAATTCTGGTAATGTTACTGTGCTGACTGTTTAGAAAGCATATGAAATGGTATCTCTGCTTTTTTCTTCTTGGGTTTTATTTTTGTGATTTCTTTCTTTTAGTTTAAGTATTCTCAAACAAAATTTATTTTTAGAGAGCACCAAACTACACAAAGTGCTCTTAGAAACTACAAAATATGAACCAAAACCAGAATCATTACTTTAACTACATAAGTCTACAGATGATGAAAGTAGTCTGCCTACAACTTTTTGTCTCTGCTTTGCTGGATGTAGTCAGCTACACGTTTCTCATGAATGGGCTGAAGAAAGCTGTTGTTTTCTGACCCTCAAAGTGCTGTTTCATCTCAGGGATGGAGTCCTTCCTGGAAAGAAATCCTTGCCTGAGCTCTCATTCCCATGTTTTCCTTTAATATTATACTTCTTTTCTGTGATTAAGTATTACCAGACTTCCTAACTTCAGTTGCCATCAATGTTTGAAGGCACAAAATAAAATACGCATTTATCATTTATCCTATTAACATTTCAAAATAGTTTTGGAGCAGCAGCATTCATTGGTGTGAGGGTGGGGCTGGTAGTGCAGGTAAGAGTCCATGCCTTTGCAGACAGTAGTATCTTTAGAGAACTTTCCAGAAAAGAGCTATACACAACAAGATGGCTTTCCAAGTTCTTCTGTCTATGAGCCTGAGGCACCTTCAACATGCTTTCTGCATTGATTGAAAGAAGTAGCTGAATAACAGGCGTAACAAAGAGTAAATAGGTGGAGAAGAGCCAGGCTGTTTTTGCAGTGAGGCGTCATTGTTTTCGGGATACTTCACCTTCATGTGTTTCAGGTCTGATCTGTATGGAGAGCAATATTTAATGCGGTTTTGATGACATACCACTGATATTTCTGAAACTAATAGATGACAACAATGAAAATTAAAAAAAAAATACTTTATCAATGTAATATGAACATATATCTATCCTCTAAATAGACTGTTAGGGCTTTCTTGTGGATTGACCTATTCAGGGACTTTAGTACAAGGATGTAAGTGTGAGTAATTGCTGCTAATGAAGCATTAGTTGTTGGTAACATTTATACCAGGACTGTTTCAGGGGACCTCAAAAGTGCAGACACAAGATGATACAAGTGTCCTAAGGGAATGAAGATAAATCACAAGTGATTAATTATATGTCACTAAAAATGCAACCTTAATAGCTGTATAGGAGAGGTAGTAGAGAATACATAATTATGCTTCCAATTTCACCTTGTTAGGAAGTAATCACTTAAGAGTTCCTTGGTCCTGATTTATCCCCTGGGCTGAAGGGACATGTGAGAATGCGAGAAAATGTATTTCAGAGGTAGTTCTTCCCTGTCATGCCATATATCTCTAATGTGTTGAGTCTCATCCTGGCTTCTGATCTAATATCGCATCATAGATTGTTACTTGCTGAGTCAAGAAGCTGGTGGCTTGTAACATTGAATCCAGGTAAAAGAAGAGAAGCTCCAAGGAGCCAGAACAACTCTTGACTCCTCTTTTTTTTTCTTTTGCTTTTTTTTTTTTTTTCAGATGCAAATTTCTGTAGAATTGTGAGATTTCTCTGCTGGGAGTTTTTTTTTTCTGGCTCAGGTTAGATGATGAGTCAGGCACGGCAATTGTCCTAGAATATGTTCATGGCTCCTAAGCAGTATCGCTGTTAAAAGCAGAAGCAACTTAAGTGTTATGTGTGGCTTGCTTTTGAAGCTGTCAGTCTGACCATGTGGTATGCCTGTAGCAGTTAGATTATAGACATTAGGTGCTGGACAGTCACATGGCAAAGTAAGGAAGATTCAAAATGCTATGTAGGGTAATGCAGTGCAGTTTTCTCCAAGGCTTATTTATTAAGCAAAATGACAAGAGCAGCTCTGAGTCACGGCTCCTAGAGAAGAACCTGAACTCTTTGGACTACATATCAAGGCATTGCAATTACAGACATTGTGATTAACATGCTAGTGTGCTTCAAGTCTATATCAAAAATTTCTTCATACTGAATGCCAAAACCTGTGTAAGCATGGGTATATATTATAGCTCCAGAGACTGTGGAAAAATCTGAGGTAGAGCATGACAATTATTCAGCTAAATTTATCAACGATCAAGGACATGTATTAATAATGGACCATTAGTGATGGCAGAGATATGACTTGTTCAGTCTGAAGTAGCACATGATGACAGCAATAACCATAATGACAAAAAGCTTTTACAATCAGGCATCAAATGACTAAGCTGCATTTCACTTGCTACCAATATTAATAATGTCAATAACAATGATTTTAGATATGAGAAGGTTCAGAAGATTTTGAAGCATTACCTCACAGGTCTATTACTAGCCACTAACAGTCTGTAACTATAATTAATTTTCTTTCTTTTTTTTCTTTCTTTCCTTTTCTTTCTTTCTTTCCTTTCTTTTCCTTCTTTTCTTTCTTTTTTCTCCTTCCTTTTCCTTTTCCTGCCTCCCTTCCTCTCTGTTGGGCTAATAAAAGCAAAACTTGTTCTGGCAGAAATTACTTTCAAAATTAAAAATATTATTATTCTGGTTTTCATCTTTGAAAACCAAAAAATTACATATGTAAAAGACAGAAAATTAAGTCCAGATAGCATTCTTTACATCATAAATAATATTGAAAAAATATATCTCCACAATTATTAAAAGGATTAAAATTTATCAAATTAAATTTTTATTTTGGTTTTAGATATATCCATTAATTGTACCAAAGTAATATTAGCAGTTACATTAACTCTAGGGTAGCAAATGATGCATTTGTAGTATTGATCACATTAAACACTGCAATAAGCAGGATTAGAAGGATAGAAATTAGTGTTCTTCTACATGTCAGAATATTAGTTATTAGAATTTATAATTATATGATCACTATATTCAGCCAAGAACTTTGAATTGATCATGAATTAAGTTATTCCTTCTTATGTTTAATTTAATTTCCAATGTGATTTAATTACATCCTCTTCTTTCTCTCTCTTTTTTAAGTTGAGAATGGGCTTAAATTGGAATTATTTAAATTATAAGACTGCAACTTAAGGTAGCTAATTACAATGCAAACTGAGCAAATAAATAAGGAGAAAGTGATTTCTCCAGAATCCTCAGCTGATATTTAAGTTCCAGCTATATTATGAGCATTATACAGGAAAGAAGCAGTACTTTATCTTTCTGACAGCAGAGGTTAATCTGACCATTAAAATAGAGGCCAGGATGCATGCCAGGACAACTTTGTTTAGCATGTGTTTAAAACATTCAAGAACATAAAAGCCACCACCTACTGTCTCAATGAAAGCAGTCCAGCAAGGAAGGTGATTTACATTTTGAGGATTAATCTTCAGAAAATGAAAATTGTCTATTCTTCTTAAAGCAACAAGGGACAACAACTTATATTGCACTTCTATAACCCAATAGTTGGGAAGTTTACTAATACCGGTTGATGTGGAAAATGTAGAGTTCAGTTCCTTTGTTACCAGAAGAGATGGTAGGTGACTTGAGTCAAAATGACACAAGTCATGGACATTCATTTACTCTGCTTTGGTCAATGACTTCGGTCATAATCTCCAAAAATTGGTCAGGCCACTTTGGATCCTGAGGTCTCAAAAACTAGTTTAGGTGACCATTTGTCTTGTATACTATCCAACTGAGTTGTGTTGGACAGCCACAACATTTCTCTAGATTTTGCCCTTTCTTGGACTATTCCTGCTGTGAAGTGACTGCCATTATACTATTGATCATTATTAGTATTAATAGTTGTATTGATTTTGCTTTAGGAAGGAAACTGAACCATTAGCCTTTCAGCCCCTGTGACCCATGCTACTGCTTCAGCCTGCACCAGACCTGAGACTATTTCAACTCATACGTATATTATTTTCCTTCTGATTCGTCAAAAGGACAAATGTTGTCAACTTGCTAAGTTTCCCATAACCCTTTTCCTGCTCTTAGAAGGAGAGGGGAAGTATTGCAGGAGATGTTTCTCCAGTCTGGTGTGGAATTGGCTGCAGGCAGAGATAAATGTTTCATATGCCTTTAAGGTGACCAGCCATCCTCTACTTAGCCCCTCTCTTAACAAGTCTCCATCCCAGAATGACCATGTTTCACTTGCGACCATTCCAACAGATAACTCCATTTCTCTTCTTGTTGTTCCACTTCTTTTTCCTCTGCTAAGACAGCCAGCTGAGTGAATGAGTCCATTTGATTATTTAAGAGTTGGGCTGTGTGGTCCCCTTTCTGCTGGGCTGTTTCCCATCCAGCTGATACTGCTATGGATCTTAAAATTTTCAGGGTTTCTCCCACTTCACTTTTTGCCATACCAGTACCCCATTTACCTCTCACAGGTTTTGTTCCCAAAAAGGGAGCCATTCAGTACACCCCATAAAAACTGCATGGGAATCTGTATAAACACAGACTGGGCTCTTATCATTCAAATTCCTTATAGTCATACTCCCGACTGCTGTTAACTCTCCTACTGGAGCACTGCCCACCCCTTATGTTCTCCCATTGTCGCATCATCAATTGGTTATTTTACGTACAGTTAATGGCAATAGTTTCCTATTGTTTAGGAAATGACAATAGTTTCCATTGTCACATCATCAATTGGTTATTTCACATACAGTTAATGGCAATAGTTTGCTAAATTATCTGCATGTGAAAGATGGGAAAACCACATCCCAAGATATAATTAACTCATCTCCAAAATTCAACCCGGATCTGCATCCTGGCAGTTAAGCTGTTTTCTAGACAAAAAGTTATTCTGAGCTCTATAATTTATCTCCCACGCAAATAAGTACGATTTAATCACTACAAGCTAAGTGTCTAACTCTCACCTTCTCCCTTCTTCTACCTTTTTTTTTGGTTTAGGCTATGAAGAAATCCATTTACTTGAAATTACTTTAGCCTGCAGGCAGTGCACACAGGAGATTTTCCAAGCTGTGTCAAAGGATGAATACTTTTGAGACATTGAAATCTAGCCTTTTGAGTTAAAGGAAATCAAGAATTAGGAAGAAGAGAGCTGATCATGATTCTTTCATCTGACAAAAAAAAATTACATTTTAAAAGTGTATGGGACAAAGGATCGAAGTGTGGATGTTTGAAAAAGAGCAATCTTGATTCTCTTTGACCTAAGAAAGCTGCCTCAGGATATCTTGTAATGAATTGATGGGAAAGACAGCTTCTCCCCAGTCCCTGTGGTGACTCAAGGCAAGAAAGTGAGGAAGAGCTGTGATGTTGGTAGGAAATTCATTTTGTAATGTGACCCTGTTCTCTCTTCATTGACAACACTTTGAAATGCTTCATGGACATGCCCACATTCACAAGGTTATGATATTTTGCTCTTTTATGGTGGTTGTTTTCTGCATTACAGAATCATAGAATCATTTAGGTGGGAAAACACCATGGACCTAGAGGTCTACAGGTCTGTGGATCTGACTTCTCTTTTGATTTAATGAAAGCTGCTGCTCAGAATAGTTCTCCATCCTTTCAAAGTCTTATAACAGTTAGTAGGTTTCTACAATTTCATTTACTTCTGAAGACAGCTGGGCCCAAAACTCTTTTTGCAGCCTTGCATTGAGACCTGACCAGAAGATAATAGTTGGTCACACAAAGTAGTTGGTCTTCCTCTTCCTGCAGATGCCCTAGAAAATTTCCCTAACTCTGTGTGTGATGTCTTTTTCTTCCCTTTATATAGAAATATTATTCTCTACAGACATAATGATTGTGTCAGAAACATGTAGCTCCAGCCCAGTTTACCTAAGCTGCTTAGTCAGGTCATGTCTCCTAGCTCTTTCCATGAGCTAAAAATCTGCTAGAAGCCTATTATCTATTGCATCTTGCAGGTGCGTGGCAGCTATGGGTCTCTGGATATAGTATATGGTTACCGTCACTTTTTATTCTTGATGGGTTGTAAGTTTGGGGGTTTTGGGCTTGGTTTGTTGGTTGGCTTTGTATTTTTTCTCTTCTTTTACTTGCTCCTGTACTTCCTGACTTTTTCACATTACTATCATGGAGATGTGGTGAATTAGTCTTTAGTTAAATTATCAATACTCTGCTGGGGAAGTGAAAGTCAAGAGGGAGGGAATTTTTTCTGCAATTCCATGCTTTGGGATAATCAAAGAAAGAGACTGACCTGATTGGAGGCCAAGAGTGATTGAAAGTATGGTTAAAGTTGTGCAGTGACGTAGAATCTGTCTCAGAATTTGGTGTCCACAGTAAAACTGTGAATAGGTCTTTACAGTCTGAAATCCTATCTTTCTACCTCCTTGTCTCACTACTAAATAGATCTCTTGGTCAGAATGAGAAATTAAGACTTTTATTCCTGAACTCAGTTTAATACCATGAAGTGCAATAAACACATTTGCTAATTGTGTATCTTTGTCCACGTTTTCCTGTTCATCAGGTTGAGATCTGAGCCATGCCAAATGCTTGTAACAGAGTAAAAAGTGAGAAAAAACAAGAGAAAAGATCTTATCTCCAAACTAGGAACAAGTAGGAACCTGTACCTGAAAAAATTCTGCTTCATAGAAATCTATTAGTATTGATTAAAAATTTTCTTTCAGGACACAACACAATTATGAATGCTAAAGTTCATGCTGATAAATGCCTAGTTAGTGGCTAAGATAATGGAAGGAGGAAAGGTCGCTTTTTAATTTTTTTTTTCGTTCCTTAAAATAATCATTCTTTGCAATTACCTTAGTTCATGAAGTACTGAAATAAAACCAGGGCATGCATTCATTGCTGTCTTGTAAAAAAATGTCTCAGTACTGAATTTGTTAAGACAAGCTTTTAGGTGGAGCACTTTCAGCCCATCCATTTCTCAGAGAGTGCTTTTAAAGAGGGAAGAAGTAAGAGTGGGGTTTTGCCTGTGGTTTCTCGGCCTTTAACTGATTCCCTTGTATTATATTTTTTTTGTAATTTTCTGAATGCAGCTTCATGACTGCTTCTTACACCAATAACACATTCAAAGCTTAATGAATGTAATTTGTGAGACACTGACTTGCTGATAATGATGGACAACACCAAGCAAAAATTCCCCTCTGATGATCATTGTTATTCCAGACTCAGAACAGAGAGGGACTACATTCTATGATATATATCTAGCACAAAAGAGAATAGTGAGATATTTTAACTGTGAGGCTGGTACTGCCTTTTCTTAGAAATTCCCCTTCTTTTCTAGACTTGTCTTTTATCAGTGATGTCAGAAGTAGGGAAAGTACTTGTGTGCCCAGAAAAAGCATACCAAAAATTGTTAAATGTAGGACTGAACTGGAGGGAAATTGTAGAGGATACTGTGAGAAGAATGCCATGAAAATGTTCTGAAAATCTAACATGGTTAAGTATCCAGGTAGGTTAAAAGGTAGTCCATCATTTGAGATGAAGACCTAGAAGTCTGAAGTACAACATGAAGCCATACATCCTGAGACACTGCAGTAAAAAATTGGAAGTACTTGCTCTCTAGCTACTTAGCTACATAATCCAACTTGCAGTCAGAATTAGCTGGATGGTTTGAGTGTTTTACACTGAAGAACTTCGTTCCAGTCACTGAAAGAAAAAACTCTGAGCTCCAAGTTCCAGGACTCACTGAAGTGTCACAGATATTTATCCTCCCGTGTTAACACATATGTGGGTGCAGAAGCATGGAAAGGACCACAGAAATATTTGCACTGTAAAGTAACTAAGAACAAATGTCCAACAAATGAGTGAGTACTTATTCTGCAAGATTTCTCTGAAGATATTTTTCTGAAGATCTTTTTTTAAGATTGTATTATAGTTGAATGCTTTCATTAAGTAATCTCAGTTTTCAGTTACAGGATATTAATTTCCATTTTAGCAGGTATCTATTTTGGATACTAGTGGATATTGCTTAGTTAAATGTAAGGACACTAATCAAAAAGCTTTTGGCTGAGTTATTTTAGTGTCAGACTCCAAATAAGTGGGTAAACAATGGAAACAAAGCTGATTTTCCTATAAAATTAAAATTATGGGATTGGCTTGTATAACTAAGCATCTTTTTTTCCTTAGATATCTAACTTTTATCTCCTGACTTCCATATGGATTTTTTTCTTGCATGTGTGAGACAGATATTTTTTTCAATAGCATAAAACTGTTTGCTTTAAAAAATCCTATAAACCCAGACAGATAAAGATTTCTTCTTCAGTTCTTCAATTATACTTGATTTGATTGCACTAGCATAATTAACCCCTTAACACTGCAAAATACATGATAGAATTGTGTAGAGGTCTGAACTACCTCTATTTTTAAAGGAAAATATAAACGTGTGTCCAGTTGTTTTATTCCTCAGAAGGAAATAGTATTAGAGTTTAAAAACTCCTGCACTTCAACAAATTATTACTAAAATAAAGAATTGTTCTTGACTTCAGGTATAGCTTCTAGGTATATGTTCTGTGGTATAAATATACAAAAGAAAATTAAAAAAATTAAAAATGCCACACATAGCTCAATGCAATGCTGAAAAATTAAAAGTAATCACCTTTGCTCATTTCATAAGTGAGGTTTTTGTCAAAAAAAATTATTTGAAACTGGTCATATTATCTTTTAAGTAAAGCATCATGTACAAGTCTTGGGGTTGTGAATAGGAGAGGAGATGTGCTGCTATTGAATTCTATTGCACTTCAGATGTCCAAAAATCACAAGTTTTCTTATGCTAAGCTCCTCACAATCTAATAACAAAAGGCAGTTCAGAGATAAATCTGAGCTAAACAGATATCACGGAGCTGGAAAGAAAAAAAGAAATTAGTGTACAGACAGACAAAATGTTAAATGCATTGCAGCATCTGTAAGCAGCAGAGCTAGAGGCAAATTTTCCTTAAGACGATCAGGGGAGACAAGGAGGGAGTGTTGCCGTTTTTGTCAATGACCAAATGGAATCCTGGACCTCTGCCTGGGGATGGGTGAGATATGAACTGAGAGCTTATACTCAGGATCAAAGAGAGGCCTGGAGCAGGAGACATTATAGCAGAAGTCTGCCATAGTACGCCACTGTAGAAGATATTGACACCATCTAAGTAGTCGCCTCATGGGACTTGGTGGGATGCACCAGCAGGTCCTGATGGAACTGGTGGATGACATGACTAAGCCACTATCCATCATATTTGACAAGTCGTGGCAGTCTGGAAAAGGGGAAATATAAATTCCATTTTTAAAAAGAGAAGAAAGAAAGACCTGGGGACTATAGAATGGTCAGTCTCACCTTGGTGTCAGGGAGGATCATGGAGCAGATCCTCCTGGGGTGTATGCCAAGACGTGTTGAAAATCATTACATGAGACAACATGGTTTCACTAACTGCAAGTCATGCCTGCCAAATTTGGTCTTTGGTCAACAGAGGTTATTCTGTTCTTCTCCACTTTTGTGAGACCCCACCTGGAGTATTGGAGCCTCCAACATAAGGAGGGCAAGGACATGTTGGAGCAGGTCCAGAGGAGGACCACCAAGATGATCAGAGGGCTGGAGCATGTCTGCTGTGAAGGCAGTCTTAGAGCATTGGGCTTGTTCAGGCTGGAAAAGAGAAGACTCTGGGAAGACCATTATAGCAGGCTTCAATTAGTTGAAGGTGGACTAGAAGAAAGCCAGAGAGGGACTTTTCACAAGGGCATGTAAGGATAGGGAGAGGATAAACAAGTTTAAATTGGGAGAGACTAGGTTTAAATTAGTACTAGAAAGTAATTCTTCACTCTGAGAGTGGTGAGGCAATGAAACAGGTTGTTCAGAGAAATTGTGGATACCCCATCCCTGGAAATGTTCAAGGCCAGGTTAGATGGGGACCTTGGATCAACCTGGTCTAGTGGAAGGTGTCCCTGCCCATGGTAAGGGGATTGGAACTGGTTGATCTTTAAGGTCCCTTCCACCCCAAGTCACTGAATGATTGCATGATTGATTCCATGATTCTATCATCATGGCCACTACTTGTCTGTAATTAATACTGAAACTAAACCCTAAAAGCACCTTGGAAGAGTTTTACTTTTGATTAATTTCTGTATATTTATAGGGGTAACCACAGCTTAGGTGCAGTTAGATTACATCTAAATGCTTTTCAGTATCAGATAGAAACTTACCTATTGTAAAGTTTGTGTTGTCCTGTTGAGCTTGATTCCAAATTTTTTAGGACATGGTGAGTGACATTAAGACTTCTAATGTTATATTAGCCTAGAGACTTGCACAACTGGTGTGGGAAAGCACTTTGCAAAGTTTAAAAAATTGCTTTAGAAATGGAATATAAATGTGCATAGCAACATTAAAAAGAACATATAATACAAGAAACTGATTTTGTGTGATATATTAAATTGATAATTGTTCAAAAAGAACCTCTCAAACTAATTTACAGCATAAAATATATGAAATAGAGTAGTCAGTACTTTTCAAGGAAAAAACCCAAGTGGAGAGCTTGCTGGGATCTTCCTATGTGCTTGCCTCATAACTACCTCAAACTAGAAAGACTTCATTCCTCATGTGCGTGATTATGCCAATATGTGATTCTGTGATATGCTGCAGAAATTCTTCAGTCCTGACAGACCTAACTGCCTTGGACTAGTGTCAAACAAAGTGCTGAAACTGCACTCCACAGTATAAGTACTGGGGCTTAGGCATTTCAGAAAGGGATGAAAAACTTTCTCCCCTTTGGGAGTTTCCTGCTGAGAATTTCAGGGCTAGTTTCTTTAGTGTTTGTACCCCTGTGAACTTCCTCCTTTCTTTAAAATGAAGTAATGGCAGTCAACTATTTAACATCTCCAGCATGGTCCCAAACCAGGGGAGAAGAATAATCTAACTTAATCCATTACAGTAGGCAAAATAGGATAGGAAGAAGAGAGTTAATATAAAGTTGTTTGATGTCTCCCTGTACTTCAGGTTATGAAAGGAAAACAATTGAAAACATTTACTTATTTCTACGAAGTATGTTCTTTATTTTCTCTGTGGGTAGAGGGCAATAAGAAAGGAGAGCTACTGACCTTCTGCGCACATTAGCATACTGCAAGACTTTGTGTACATAATGGGGTGAAAAGGAACCTCCAGTATTATTCCAAATGTCACAGGCCTTATAATCTGAATTAAGTACCTTAAGGCTGAATTGTTCATCACTGAAATACAAAATAAGCCCTTGAGAGTTTAAAGCATGTGATTCTGTTGCTAAGAATGTAAAACAGAAGGCATATTAAAGAGGCTCATACATAGTAATGCATAAAGGACAACATAGTCAATTTAAACTAAATTTCTGCATTAAATAGCTTATTATAATGGAATTATTATTATTGTGACAGATAAAAGTGATTGCATATAAATAATGCTCTATGCTTAATATTTTTTATAAATGACATGTGCATGCTGAAAGACTAGTTGTACATTTGTCTCCACTCTGGCAATATTCAAAAATGTTATAAATTAATAACTCCCAAATTGTTGCAGAGATTAAAAGCAATCATATATACTAGTCTCTTGACTTATAGCTGGACTTTCCAGGCGCTAGACATTGTCAGGTACTTATATCCTCAGTAAGTCTTTCTGTTTAATTACAAACCCTCTTGTATGCATATGATTTAATAATTCATGCAAACTACCATGCTGTTTGTTGTGATAAAATTTTTATCTGTGCACACTGGGTACACATGAGAACTTGTAGTAGTGCTCAGTTTATTCTTTCCCAATAGTTCATGACATTTACATTGGTCTCCTGTGATCATTAATATGCCAATCCAACAGTTATTTTCAAACATCCTTTTGCATGACTGGCACACTGTCTGTTAAAATCCTTTTCCATAAATTGAAGCCAGCAATATCCCAGTGCTTTGCTGGATGGTATTGAATTTTTGATGAAGTCCAATTTATTGGTCAGCTGCTCACAGATCCTCTTTGTTTGTTACTTACTAGATGACAGTCTTAGGATCCAACATCAAAACTGTATAATTTGGGTAGTGATGCTCAATAAATGGTCTTTATCATACAAATACAGGAGGAATACATTAAGGGCTAAGCAAAAAGATGAAGACTGGTTGAATTATTTGGTCTGGTTTCTATTTTAATTGAAAAGAATTTCCATTTTAAAATCTTTGAACAGAATCAGCCTCTCTTCCATCATAGAAAAAAAAAAGTCCTTTTATATTGTTTTATGATGGATTCAATGTTTTGAAAGACTAATCATATACAAACATATTCGTTTCTTAATATCCTCAGTCAAGGAAAGCTAATAGGTACTTGGAATATGAATAGCTGGAGGCTAGCAAAAGTAATCAAATAAATCAAAATTGCATGCACAGATAAGGATGTTCTATTTGCAAGACTGGCACCTGCATAAGAAGAAAACTCACAAAGAAATACACATATATAAAAAAAATATGCTCATCAACTATACCTACACATTTAATAGTTGTATAATACAAGTAATTTGTTAAATAATAGAACATTAAATCATAGGGGAGAGAAATTAAAACCAGTAAAGTAATCTGCTATTTAATAGAAGGCTAGGATATATTTTTCTGAATCAGTACAGATTGTTTCATGTGGTTGTTTTTCTTGGTCTTTTTTAGTCTTGCTAATATCTTGAAATGAAAAATTAGGAATTTCTGAGAAAAAGTATTATAATATAGTACAGTAATAATAAAAAATATGAAGATGCAACTTGCAAATATTTCAATCACATGAGCAGTTAATTTTTTGATTCAGAGTATACGACATTAAGGAAATTATTGCTATTACATTGCAGTTTGCTAGACCTTAGGGAACCTCACTGAAGAAAGGCTAGAGGGTCATTAACATAAATTTGCTTTAAAACAGAAGAATGTCATTGGATGGTAGAAGAAATCTCTGCAAGTCAGCTGGGTTGGGGATCTTTGTAATGTTCTTAAGTTGGGTTTTTTCTGTGTGCAGAGTATAATGTAGTGCTGTGGTGGAAAATAAATTGTTCACTAGCCAAAATGCAAATAAATGTATGCCAGACTTAAGCTCAGAGAAAACACTACAAGAATGGGTCATTTGTGCAAACTAAAGGAAGCACCGTACTACCAAAAGGGTTCAATCTGAGTTTGATTCAAAAATGTTATCACTAACAGGTTTCTCCTGATTGTTTTTACTCAAGTCAGAAAGAGAAGATAATAAGGTAAATACAAAATGGAGGGAAATATTTCTATTTCCTGACATCTGGAAAATTTGTCTCTATCATGCAGACATATATTATGGAGCTCCTGGACTGAAGATTTTTTTTTATTATCCTGAAACATAAAACTGCAGATGCAGATCAGAGAACCAACCTCCCTCCCTCCCTTCCCTTCCCATTACAGTATTTTCATACTAAAATTTTTTCTCTTTTAAACTCTATGAGAAATAGTTTAATGTCCAAGTGTACAGGAAAACTTAAGTTCTGATGACACTTAAACATGTTATTGTCAAGAGCACTAGATCAATCCACCAGCTACTTGCCCATGTATTGGGTTTAGATTCTACCACGTGAGAGTTTTAGATGAGTTCTGTCTACACAAGCCTTGGAAGCAGAGAGAATATCACAGAAAACAAAAGCTAAAAAAAATCCATGAAAGTTTCTAGGTTGTAACACATTTTCCAAGTCACCAAATTATTTTAGATATTAAAGTTTGTTTGGTAAATCTATGGTTTGTTTTTGCCAACAGATGGTACTAATGGATATAGGCCATAAATCTGTGAGGAGTAGAGGAAACTGGTTTTTAGAGAACCAGTAGAAATTAGCAAAATGATAATCTAATGGGAATCAGAAGTCTAAGGTTATAACTGAGAATTAGAAAAAATATCATAATAACATCCAATCTATTCCTTCTACCCATAACGTATACATTTCTGTGTCTCTTACTGTTGGAAGACGTTTGGTCAACTGTAGATTGTTTTGGCTATATCTGTGTTACCACAAGCAATGAAGTCTGGTTTTGGTTTGGGTTTAGACATAGATGGGAGATGAAACATTCCTGATTGTCATCTCATACTCCATCTTACCCCAAACTCTTGGTGTTGAAAGAGACTATCAACATCCTGCTTACTAAGAAACAGTTAAAACCTCTGGGGTTTTTTGGTAGTTTAATGTGGTTAGGCAAACCACATATGGAAAGGTAGAAATCCAAAAAAAAAAAAGAGTACTCCTATGTTCTGATTTCCCTATCCATTGCAAAAGTTTTATTTCAGTCTCTTGTTTGTAACTCTCTCCATCTTCAGAAACACCTGGCAAGCCTGCTTGCATTCAATAACAAAAATGAAACTTAACCTGGCCTATGGAAAACTCTACTGGATTGTCTCCACTGGAGGATGTAAAAGTTGGAAGAAATTATCAGGGCAGTTTAAAACAACCTTAAATCCAAATAGATCAAGGGTGTAAAGCCTAAAACTTAAAGATGTTTCCTAATGCAGATGTGAGTAGTAAGGGGAATACAAGAAACAAGGATCAGAAAAGTAGAAAGAATAAGGATAATTTAATGGTTAAAACTGTGGCTGATGTCAGCTAGCACTCTGACTAGCAGACTCAGCAAGCAAGTCAATGATTCTAGATCTGAGCTAAATAAAATATGCTGGGATCTGTGGCCATTTTAAATTTTCACAATTATATGACTATTCCTTCTTCATGTGTCTCCAGTTTGTGACCAAATCTGTAACTCAGCATCTAGAAGAGTTTGGTGCCAGACTTAGTGGATTTCACTGATTTATCTATTTAGCGTTGTATTAGTTCTAATTTTTATTTTTATATTGAGAAGATAATTTTTAATAAAAAATATTTTATGTTGCCTGTTCTGTGAGACTGCTCTAAAGATGGATTTTCACATGTTTTATATCAGAATAGGTTTGTTATATTCCTCCCTTTGGTTTCACATTAACTTAAGGACAAATATTTTAAACTTATTTCAATCATCTTCATTTTCACTCAGGACTGAATATTATGTAGATGGTGAGTGACATGTCAGTGTGATTAATTTCTGGTGATTCTGGCTTTAGAATCTGAATTTTGGGGCTCTAGTAAAATATGAGTGCTGTGTTTCTTTCCCTCTCTTTCTGGCCAGGTGTTTGGATTACTGAAGCTCTTGGACAGATTTCGCTAGAAATTATTTTGGTGTTATGAAGTGCAGCAATGAACTGACATGCCATTATTATATGTTATGGGGCTTTATCACCTGTTTGTATTTAGTTTCTTAACTGTGGTTCTTCTGGCCTACTTCTTGAGATTTACTTGTAGAGAAGGAAATATCCTTTTATTACCTGGGAACTACATTTCACTATCTCTGTGAGAAATTCTTCAGTAGTTGCATAGCTACAGATGCAATTTTTGGTCTTGCAGTTTCTTCTCTGTCTACACTTATTGATGTGAAATTTGATTTCTCCTTAATGGGAGCACAATACCTTTGAGCCCCTTGGTTACAAAAAGTGCAGTGATATTTATATTTTCAGAAAGAAGATATAGCAGGTGTTGTAACAGACATTTTGGAATCTAATTGTTTTCATAGATATATTTAAAAAATCAGTTTTTTCTGACTTTTCCATTTAAAAAAATATTGATGAAGCAAATAAATTTCAGAATCCTTCAGAAACAGATACACCACAAGCTGGTAGATACATGGAGATGTTCACAGACAGTTCTTAGAAACAGTAGGAGTCGGTTTTATCATTCCTATTGGAGCTGCTAGGAGTATTCTCTTTGTGGTTTTTCTTGCCCTCAAAGCAAGATACCAAACCTTTCTTTCTCCAAGGAACAGCAGAGGTACCTAGTCTGACAGTAAATCAGTCTGATCCTTGTGGTTGAGGCTGTGACCCTGTTCAGGTCCATTGGGAATGTTTATGGAACATTGGCTTTTAGCTTGCATGTCCACTCAGTCTCATCTAGCTGGATTGGGATCTAAAGGCATTACAAGAGTTCCAACTTGGTTTTCCTATTTTATTCTGTTACCTTTTCTCTTAAGTTGGATCATAACTATTGCCTCTCTCAAAAGTAAATTTGAAAAGAAAAAGAACAGTAGCAGTTTGTTTATTCTATTACTGAATTTCTATATCAAAGATTTAAAGTTCTGTATGATAAGATTTATCTCAAGTGGATAGCTTTTGACCTTGTAATCTGCTGTCTTGATCTGAAATTACACCTAACTCATCACTTTCCATGTCAAAAGATGTATCAGTATTCACCACAGCAGCGGATTCCTCAGGGGAAATGCATGTATCAGTTTACTTTAAGCATTGACAATTATTCTTTATCCTCTGTATTTAGCCTTTATCATTGGTTGTTAATAGCTTTCCTAAAGGCTCTATATGAAAAATGAAATCCAGAAATATAAATGGAGAGTGAAAAGTAGATCATATATAAAGGCTTGTGTTTCAAATTAGAGGTCAAAGAATAGCATTATAGAGCATGTATGTAGGAGTTTTGTTTTATTTTTTCTTGTTCATGTTTGTTTGGGGGTTTTTATTGTTTTCTGTTAAAAATAGAACTTGCTCATCAGGTCTTTAATTCCTTTTGGTTTTAGTAATGCTGTCAATATTACCTTATTAACAGAGATGGTGAGACTTTAGAATTATTTTGATGTTCTGTCACAAAAAAATGAATCATGTTAAAATAGTTTTTCATCAGGATGATTTCAAGATCATAAATATATTAAAGCATGTAAGGAAATTTCTCTTGTTATTCTGTATTGAAGAGCAAAAGGACTAAGAACAAGACCCATAAGGAACGCTGTCTCTCTGTACTGTTTCCTTCAGCCAACAACACTTGCCACTACTAATTTACCAGTGATGACAGTAATGGCACTGCAAAAATTAGACTGAATCCAGAAAGATATATTTTTCTCAGATTTTATATCTCCAAACTACTAAATTGTTAAGTTACTAGAATTGACATCATAATATTTTTCTCGTCCTTGAAGAGTGCATCTAGAGGCGGAAAACTTGAGCTCATTAGTTTGATAAAACCAAATCCATATCAATTTCTCTGAAATTTTGTCTTATTGCCTTCAGACTCTGCTAAAAAATGAAAAATATTTTACCTTCAGCTTAGGTTTTGGGTTGAGAAATCTTAATGTTTTCAATATGTGTACTTAATATTCAGAACTATTTCTAGACGACCTTGATTGATCAAGATTGTGGAGCCTAGGTTTTTTTTTTACAACTCTGGGACTTAAAATAGGTCAAGATTATGCTTTAAGACAGTTTGGTAACAAGTGTAATGCAAAAATATCATGCTTTCCTGACCGTCAGGTTATTTTTCTTTCTGACAGCATATTCCTTCATTGGTCAAAATCAAGACAGAGTATAGCACAGAAGGACACACCAAGCACAGATTCCCATCTTGAAATTTTAACCATGGATTTTAAAAGCTCTAGCAAAGTTTATTGAGAAACTTAGTTCACAATTTTACTTGCTCTTAAGAGAAATATGGACTCCTATGGACTGTACAAGTGTTCCTGTTCATACTCTACCTTCACAGGAAGTCTTAATTCAACGGGGATAGTGCTAGATACCTTATGGATTGTATGGATCTTACATGTTTTTAACTCTTCCTATTAACAGGAAAATAGTATTTTTCTCTAAACTGTCAACCACAAATCAGTTACACGTGATATCTGTATCTCAAATCCCTTTATTTTCCCTGAATATTAAAATTACTATTTAAGAAAAGCAAAATTCTATTTTCTTCTTTTTATCTTCAAAACTACTTTAGTTCTTATAAGTTATTTAATGTAGTGGCTTTATCTAAACAATTTTTCTAAGTCATAATCATAAGCTTAGTGAAAGAAGAGTTAGTCTTGTGGTTAATCTTTTGCACCTATCTTTACAGCTATTCTGGGCTGAAAAGATAATACCACGAAATGGAGATGACTTCTTCACCTGTTTCATGGAACAAAAACTATTAAAATTGCAAACAATGTTTAAATAAACAGCGGGAAATTTACTTTGTATTAAAATTTACTTTAAATCACAATAATTTTTAAAACTTTAGAAGTTTTTCAAGAATTCTTGGCCTTGTCCTAATAGAGATCCCTTGGAAGAACCTGTTTGCAAGAAAACTCACTAAAGTGAAAAGAAGAAATTTCAGTTACAGCTAGATGTTCTTTGCTATTCACCTAATTTATTTATTATATTCTGCAAAATATTACTGTAAATCATTCCTTAAAGTGATCAGGGATCTCAAATTACTTAAGTTTTTGTGCGGCTTTTTTCCTAGTTCTGGTTTATCTAGATTATGTCTACAATTTGTAAAGAAGAAAAAATTTTCAAAATCCTATCAAAATTATATCTGTTCTCCTAATTATCTTTAAAATATTCTGCAGGTTAAAGCAATAAGTACGTCTAATATAAAGCTTAAATCTTGTTACTATCTTCAGAAAATTCTGACTGAAATTTGTTTAACCAACTCTGATTGTAAGTGCTATCTGACATTTAATTGCATGATACACATAAACAAATAACCCCATTCACAAGATTAAAAATTAATAAAAAAAGATAACCTGGAAACAGCTTTGTGTTTAATCAGAGGTAGATCCATAAACAGTAGGAAGGAATGAAGTATAAATTAATTTTCTGTACTGCTTGCTTTGAAAGTGTCTACAAACAATAATTGATAACTGGATTGGACTTTGAACTGTAATACTGACCCTGACACTAAGGCATTTTGGTGCTTGCTATGTGCTTGCAGCTTGTTTTCTGTCATTTTCATTTAGATTGCATTTCTCTGAGGCAGGCTTTGTCTCAATTTTTTTGCAACATGGATCACATCGTGCTCCTGACTGCTTCTGACTGCTCTAAGTATGGATCCTAGAATCAATTACCAGTTCAGCCATATCTAGGGTCCTAGATTATTCTCAACACTTTCCAACAGCTGAGCTCTATATGTAAGAAAAAACAAGTGTATTATGTGGCAGAAGCAGTCCTCGATATCTAGCTAATTTTTTGTTATATTAAATTACTAAATGTAGTTTAAATTATAAAAAATTGTGCATAATTAAAAAAATTAAATCAAACATCTTTAGAAACAATTTAGATAAATATATCTCTGAAAGCTATGTTTTTTCTATTCGTTTTCCTGTTATCTTCACATAAGAGACATTCTCTGTCCTTTTATAACATTCTTGTATAACTCCAAACATCAAAGGCATCAATGAAAGTAAGGAATATCAGTTAAATGGTATTTCAAAATTCAGTTTCAACCAGCAGTCATTTAATAACTAATATTTAGAACTAAAACCTCCTCCTCTAGGAGACTTTCTCAAATATCTTTGTTGATAAATATGCAGATATTGTAATGATATTTCAAGTTGGACTATCCTATTTATGTATATCTGTATCTTAGCATGCCCCAGGAAAAGTCCAGATGCATCTTTATATGAGGTAGCAGTATGAGAGAAATTAACAGTAAAAGCAACATTATTGATACAAAAAACAACAACAACAACAAAAAAAGAGGTATGGAATGAAACTCTGCTAGCCAGTCCACCCCCTTTTTTTCTCTTTACCCTGGACAAGTCTCCATCCTTGGAGATATTCCAATGTCTTCTGCGCATTGTTCAGAGTACCTGGTCTGGATGTCCTTGACTAAACAGGGAGGTTGGACCAAAGTGATCTCCCAGTCTCAAACATTCTGTGAGTTTTTGATTATCTGAATCTGACAGTTTTGATTATCTGAATCTTTTTGCCTGATGCTGGGATAAATAGACAAGCTGCTTTGAGAGATTAAAAAAAGGTGTTTTGCCAGCATTATCTTAGATAGTGTTTGGGGGATTAAAAGCCTAGCTTTAAAGAAAAATGAAAGATTTTCCTCAACAAGTCAGCCAAAATTTGTTGTGCAAACTTAACTCACAACAATAATTCAATGCTTTGAGAAGCATTTGTAAGACATAGCTGTATGTTGCTAATTTGTATAAATGTATACTTTTTGCTATAATCAAGATTATGGAGCTGGTTAAGATTAACAAAACATTCATGATAATGGAAAAGCTTATAGAGACAGTGTTTTATTGAATCAAGTTATTCCATTTTATAATATCTGAGGATTTGAACTGAAATGGATCATTAGTCTTTTTACCTGTTGGCCACTCCTTTCTTGATGCAGCCCAGGATGCAGTGGGCTTTCTGGACTGTGAGCCACACTGTTGGCTCATATCCAGCTTTTCATCCATGAGACCCCCCAAGTCTTTCTCTGCAGAGCTCCCTTGAAGTCTCAGTGAGTTCCTCCCCCGGTCTGTACTCATGTCTGAGATTGTGCTGATGCCATGATGCTGTTTTGACTTTTCTTTTATATACCTTTAGTATACCTTTTGTGTTTCCTCAGTGCTTTTAGCATGCATACTTGTAGTTCCTTAAGTCTGATAATTTAGCATAGTCCTGATATTCTGTTAGTCCAAAAGACCAAGCACCCTAGAGGCCTCCTAGTTGGAGGTCGGAAAGCCCTATCTTGAGAAACCAATGTCCTCTTTAGAATACATCCCATAAATTAAGATTAGGCCCATCCAGGGGGGAATTCTTTGGGATGGGGCAGTATCACATTATTCATTCAAGCCTCTCATTGGGGCATCTTTTTTAGATATGCTAATTTGTAAAGTCCATAAATTTGTATACACAATCTATTGTGTCTGTGCATTTCAGTGTTTTCCACCTTGGAGAAGCAGTGCACCATAAAGGTTCTTATTAAATATTGAGGTAAAAAACCCCTTATCCCTTAACTGTGTCTGGCTCTTAATTTTTAGGACCCAAGGAAAGGCATCAGCCCCACCCAGGTGAACTTGGACTTGTTGAACTTCTATTCAACATGGGTTCTCATGGGTCTCACTTCTCAAGCTTGTCCAGGTCACCCTGGATGGCATCCCGCCCTGCTGCGTCAAATGCAAATCTTGGCCTGGTGCCCTCTGCAAACTTGCTGAGGGAGCAATTGATCCCACTCTGTGTCATTGATGAAGATATTGAAGAGCACCAGTCCCAAGACAGAGCCTTGAGGGACATCACTTATCCCAGGCCTCCTCCTGGACATAGAGCCATTGAACACAACTCTCTGTATCCATCCATCCATCCATTGGAATAAGATCCCAATATTACCGGGTGGAACGTGCCTGGGCTCTTCTGGCCTTTGCTGCTTGACCAGAGGCAGCAACTGTGGTGTTTCCCCTCAGAGACACCCCTGGCTGGCTGTATGTTGCAGATGGCACTTGGAACAAGTCCAGGCAAGCAAGAATTCAGTTTTTACCTCTAACGGAAAGGCTTTAGGCGAGGTGAAGAGGAAAAGGAGACATTCTGCTGGAGGGTTAATCCAGAGTTTTATTCCATGGTCACAGATCTCTGACTCTTGGTAACAGCTCCAACAGAATACCGACTGCACGGTCTCAGTGTCCTTTTAAGCCAAGGGAAAGGGGGAAGGGAAGGGGTAGGCGTGCCACCCACCAGGTTGGAAGGGGGGAAGGCTCAGGAGACAAATGACACTTGGCTAGGCCAATGACCCCACGGCTGAGGGGCATCTTTTGAACTTCACCAATCACACGACACCCTTGCTGGAATGTTAAGCTTGATGGACAGCACTTAGCAAGGGGCAGGGGGAGGGGAAGGGAGAAGTTAGCACACCTGAGGGCCTGAGAAAGGTGAAACAGGATATTGCTATACACTGCAACCATCCATCCATCTATCCATCCATCCATCATCTCCTTATCCACTGAATAGTCCGTCCTTCAAATCCACATCTCTACAGTCTGGAGAAAAGAATGATTTTTGGGACTGTGTTCAAGGTAGTACAGAAGTCTAGGTAGATTCAGCAGTCAATCATCTGTTGTTGACCATAGCAATCACTCCTCCATGTGTGGTCACCAGATAGGCTGCACATGATTTGCCCTTGGTAAAGACATGCTGGCTGGCAAGGATCATCTTGCATGTGCCCTAACAGTATTTCCATAAAGATTTGTTCCACGATTTTCCCAGGCATACAGGTGAGGCTCACTGGTCTGGAGTTCCCTGGGGATTCCTTTCTTTCCTTTTTAAAAATCAGAGTAATGTTTTCCTTCTTCCAGTCACTGGGGACTTCCCCTAACTGACATGACTTTTCAAATACAAAGGAGACTATCAGGGCAAACATCACCCAGCTCCCTCAGAACCCTGGGATGCATCTCATCAGGACCTACAGACTTGTAGCAATTCAGTTTCATCAAGGGATCCTGAATCTGCCTTCATTTACCTTTGGAGGTACTCCACTTGTCCAACCCTCAACTGCATGTTCAAAATAGAGAATCTGGGCATTCCTCAACTAAATGTGATAAGATCAGATGTGTCACACATTTTTATCAACTTTATTTCACAGTATAAGTCAGTGGAATAATTTAATTTTAACATTTACCTTATCTGGAAGTTGCAGAAACACTGAAACACTTATGATATATTTAAAAAATCTTCAGAGCCATGTTTTGTCACCTGTGTATTTTGTTGAATTTGTATTCTTTCTCAGGTGACAAGCAATAGTGAGAACACTTAGGTTTGCCAGGATGAATATGTGTGCTCTGCTAAGCCCAATGAATTACCAACAGCATTTTCAATAATGAAACACAGCTTTTTAAACACATTCATATATCTTAAAAGCCAGCTGAACATACGAGGGTTTTCAGAGGATTTTTTAAAAGCAAAACTGTAAAGTGTGATGATTTATGCCTTGCCTTGATATTGAAATGCATTATAATTATCCTAGTCACAGTTTTATGTGGCAACATACCCATTCCATAAAACATTCCTCCAAAAAGGCATTTTAGCCAATATAGCGATTTCTCATAGTATAAAATGTACATGCATATATGTTTACATTATGTGTATATCATTATCAGATTAGTTCATTGGTGATGTGATTAGTTCATTGGTGATGTGATATCATTAGTTCATTGATGCATATGAATATGTGTGTGTATACATATCAAGTATATAAAGAAATATATGTGATATAGATAAGGTATATATTTCTATCTACATAAGTACTGGTCCTAATAAATCTGTAGCCTCATATGAAGACCCCAAAATTTCTATACTAGAATGTTAGATCTCCATTTTGATAAGGACTCATCTTACTCAAATTCTACACTGAAGCCTAAATCTGCATAAGAAGCCCAGTGAATTCCCTTCAGTCCTGTGTTCTCTGTTATGACACAGACTTATAGAATTCTCAGGCTCTGGCATTGTGATGCTCCATTGTACATATTAATGAGTCTCAGTTGCTGGAACCCAGCAGTAACAATTGAAGTCAGTAAGTGGGGTGCTTTTACCCTAAACTTCGTAGCACAGGAAAGCCCTTGCTTCTCTAGGGGGTTTAGAAGGTCCTTGCCCTCCAAATAGAAAAAATGTATTAACTACATTTTCTTCATTGATACTAACTGAACTGTGAACACAGGTAGATTTTAAAGCATCAATTTCTACAATTACCCTGGTGAAAAATGTAATTCTTTTCAGACCAGGTTCTAAATCTTTACTACACCGCACCTCTCATATTAAGTTCCAAAATCACATCTTCCCCCTTTTAAACAATGGGTTTTGATCACAGACAGCTTCTATTTGTAGATCACAAATGTTAAAATGAAATCTTCAGCGATCTGAGTGCATGCTAGTCATCACCCATTCCCCATTCTAGGTTAATTCCAGTCCTAGGAGTACTATCTTCAAGTACAAGGGCTTTCCTTTTTTTTTTCCTTTAATCCTTCATTGCCTCCTGACTTCAGTAGCTGCTAAGGATCTATTTAACAATAGTTTCTCTAAACTGAAGAAATTTATTTATTTACTAGCCCAGTTAATGAAAGATCTAATTTAGAATGAGTAACAGTACAAAACCCAAACTTCACAGTGTTAGTCTGTGTCCTGGTTTCAGCTGGGATAGAGTTGATTTTTCTTCTAGGAGCTGGTACAGTCTCGTTTTCCAGATCTGGTATGAGAATATTGCTGATAATACAATGATGTTTTAGTGATTTCTAAGTTGTGTTTAAACTAAACAAGAAGGCTGGTGGGACACAAAATGTTGAGAGGAGACACAGCCAGGACCAGCCAACCTACACTGGCCAAAGGAATATTCCATGATGTATGGCACCACTCTCAGGATATAAAATAGGAGGGAAGCTGGCAGGACAGCCATTTCTTGTCAATGGGCTTGAAGTGGTGAGCAACTGTTTTCATTTGCATCACTTGTTTTATTTTTTTTTTTTTTGTGTTATTGCTATTTTCTTCTTTTTCTGTCCCATTAAACTGTCCTTATTTTAACCGACAATTTTCTTACTTTTAAACTTCTGATTCTCTCTCTCATCCAGATGGGGGCAGGAGGAGTGACTGAGTGATCTAGTGGTTGGCTAATTTTAAACCCTGATCATTTGTCACCTTCTAGAGGAATGTGTTGCCTGAAAATTACATCTCAGATGTTTGTCCACATTGTAAGGGAAAGATGTTTGGAAAGAAGAGATGTTTGGAATGAAAGAAGAGATGTTCTTGAAATAATTACCTAGTACTATTAATTTCTCAATACTTATTCACAAATTTTCCAAGAGGGTTCTTCTAATGAAATGTCTGATATATCATAAATTGAATAAAATATCCAGTATTTTTAAAAATTTTTAAACTTTTGAACAAACAAGACAGGAAAAAATGGAAAAATGGATCTAAGGCTGACAACAGCTCTAAGGTGAATCAACAGTTCTAAGCTGAATCACAAGGAAGAATTTCAGAGTTTTGATTATATGAAAAGTCATTGGGATTTGCTTAATAATAATTTAAAAAGCTTAAATACCAAAATGGGAAAGTTCACGATCATTCCAGAATTCCAAAAGGAAATGGGAAAATCGACCCACTGAAAGATAGATCATTTTACTTTCTTGTGTGGCAGTAGAGGAAGTGGAAGAAAATGATCCATTAGGTTTTGAATTATGAAAATTCCCATAAAATGGCCTGCCAGGAAATGAAAACACATCTCAATTCTGGAAATAGCAAATATGATATAACAACTATGAACCCATCCAATTATTACAAGCTACATGAGGACAGAATGTGGGAAGGAAAAGACATCCGCTATACTGAAAACATTAAGTTAGACTTTGCGTCCAGGAGAAAGGAAATGAATCAAAATGACACATCAGTATTGAAGATATTAATTATTACCAGATTTTCACACACAATTCCCACAGGCTGTCTGACAAGAGAAATAAATTCAAAATCAAAGCAGGTTATTATTTATGCATAGGTAATAGAAGAGGAAGTTTATCAAAGACAGCCCATTCTCCTGGCAAAGAACAAAGCTCTCCTTTCCTGGCAAGAAGAAGAGTTTTTTGTCTGGAGAATACTTCTTTTCCGAGAACAGGATTTTCAAGGGATGTGGGTTTTCTGTAATGTCCTTCTGGGAGCTCCCCTGATCTAGCTATATTCCAGCTCTACATATTGTATAAAATCAGAACAAGTGTGAAATATTAAAGATTCACTAACATTAGATCTATTACTGCATACTGATTACATATTAAAAAAAAAAAGGACTGCATTGACTCAGATTGACTCAGCTGGTACAGCTATATTCTAAGTCTTCAAGACAGGGCCAAAATGAAATGCAAGATCTTGAATAAAAAAAAAAAAGGAATAACGATATCTTCATGGATAGAAACAATGAGGTGTAGATATGCCAGTTAAAGCACTGCAATGAAAATGGAATTCTCATCGCATTCAGCAGAGCAATTGGTGGATGACAAGGTTGCCTAAAGTAGTTAGTTATTTATTATATATCAAAAATGAGCTGGAAAACATATCCTGGAAGACTGTGAGGCTCCTGATCCAGAATCAGTAACAGTCTTATTCACATTCAGCAGACATATTTTTATGGTACTTAACAATCAATAAACTTCAAATGAGAGCAAGAAGGTAGAAGGAATTCAGCAGTTGAAAGACTTCACCAAAAGCAGCATAATTTGTGATTTGTACACTGACTGTGGAAGAAAAATACATATCATTAATGTAGCAAAAGGAAACTTAATATGTATCCAGGCCATGTATTGGCATATAAGCTCGTAATGTACCTCTTAGAGCTAAAGAGGAAATTGAAAGCAAAGTAACATATCTACGTAGATTTGAGCAGGAAATCTTTTAAAATTATATGTGCAATAAAGTGTCCCTCACGGAAGAAGTATTATCATCTTAACTCTTTTTTCATCAAAGCTCGATACATACCAGTTTCAGAACTGAGATGCTGTCCTAGGCAGGAAAAGGATTGTCAACCAAAGCACACTCTGTGAAGTTTTTAACAAGCAATATCAGATGCTGTGTGGATTCCAAACAGGCGGGAGGCTTAGTTTGGCACAGGAATTGTGTTTGCATTCCTTTAAATACAAAGACTATGGGCTAGTCCCTTTTCCCTAAGCCAATTCACACTGGGCATTTCAAATATGCATCCATGTATTCTATTCATCAGTGGTTACATTTACCCATAGCTCTTGGTTGTGGTGGTTAGATACATACCCAACGTGTCTCTATGCATATTCATCCAGTCACTTCAAGACTACAAACACCATCTTTAACTGCAATAAGGGCTTTCATTAGAAAAAAAAAAAATTGATATGAGCTCAGCATTGAGGTAACTTCTGCTAAATGGCACAATAACTTGTACCTACTACCCCTATTCCTGATTTTTAGGCATCAGAACTACATAATCTGTCTATGGTTTGTCTGACAGTCTTTGCTGTCTTTGTTTATAGACCTTCCTCAGTCTTTGTCATGATGGCACTTCAGCTGCCACTTACTAGAAACATCCAACCAGATGGGTAGGAGAGTACTCCAAAGAAATTAGGCTTAAACTCAACACTATAGGTACAAGTATGGGCTGTTACCTTTGCAATTTTCTTAAGAAAACTTCAGCAAATTAAAAACACATCCCTTGCAAACATTTCTTATCTGTTGCTTCTTCAGAGTCATGCTTCCTTCAGCCTCTGGGAGTTCAATTTAGGATTGGCAAGACACTTTGGGAATAATTGCATGAAGCATTCATGCAGTCCCCTATCCTGGCTGTCTATGGGTGATTTGCAGTAACAATCTAGGTCTTGGAAGTTCTGGCGCAACAAAGGCTGATCAGCTGACAGAGGGCAGCAGGCAAGGACAGGAAAAATGTGGCCCATGAAGCTTTTATGGGTATGTCACCTGCAACTTCTGAAATTCATTTGCTACTATCAGTGATCAGCAATAGATTAAACCATTATGCAGTCACATGTTGCATGCTAGAGCCTTTAGGAATTCATCTTTAGATGAAAAGGGATGGGATGACAAGTTATCTTTATCTAAGACTCTCAGTACACATAGGGCATCAGCAGGACTCTTCAGGGAGCAAGATTCTGCTTTAATCATATTTTACTGTGCATTCACTTTGGGACAGTCCTGAACATCACAGCTTCTCTCTGGAAGGTGCATTCGTCCAGCTATGTGCAATCAAAATGTGCAATTGAGGAATAAAATGTATATGCATAAAATGTGCAGATTATCAGAGACTGCTGCAGTTAGTGCAATGTATGTGAGATATTTGCTGTGTATTCAAGGCAAATGAATATATTTCATGCTATTTGAAATCTTGTATTTTCTATTGACAAATGTTTCGAAATGCAGATTTCCAAGTAATTATACTGTAATAGGACTAAATACAGCAATATAGCATTTGCTTTGAGTCACACACAGATTTAAGATGAGGAAGTTTGAAGAATGTTATTCATTTAATAGCTCATAAGAGCCATCCTCACCAGGTGTTGAGTTTTTTGTAGCATGCTAAATACTCATATTTTAAAAAAAACTCCAAAGTGTTCTTCTTGGTTCACAGTGTTCCATATTTTCCATATTTTCCATGGTGAGGACCTAAAAATGCAGATTACTGCACTTTTTTCTGACATATGCGGTTGTTCCTGAAAGTAACATTAAAAGGGTAGAAATCTCTCTCTGTTTAGTCCATATCCTGTTAAAAAATTCTTTAGTGTCTCTTGCAATTAGTTTACAAAGTTACATCATCCACATAAGATCAAATTGTTTCAAGCAAATTACTCTTGGGAAATGATGAGGCTAGGTGGATCAGATAACTGAGGTATGAAGGGTCAGCCCAAGCCAACTCATATTGCCAAAATTGGGGATGTAAAAGTAATTGGGGCAAGATAAAAATAAAATAAATTGTTTTGCTTTTGTTATACTTTTTCTGCATAGATATGAAATGCATGAACAGTTGTACTTGGTATTCATGTCAATAAGTTTACTTCATCCTAAAGAAATCACATTGTCAATGCAATCATATAAAATGATTATCTCTGAGAATTAAACTAGTTGCTAATTTATTTTGGGATGATCTAAGTTAAAATGTGAGAGAATTTTGGCATGCATGGAGAAAAAATATTTTTATATATACAAAAGCTATCATTGACTGCACGAGAGTTTAAAACATGTAATATATCTTGTCACAATGGATGGCAGTTTTTACTGAAACACTTACTAATGAGACCATTGGTTTTGGATTCCTTACTCAACAGTATAATTGCAGCCGACTAAAAGGATCTTAAAATTCTTTCAGCAAAGGTGTCAAAACAATTTTCATTCAGTCTGCCTTCAGCATTCACTCCCAATGGCATAGGATGAAAAACAGTGCAGGTAAGAACTCACTAAAAATGTACAAAGTTTTTGAAAAAGTTAAGTTTATTATTTCCAAGTTAATAAACTGAAAACATTCAAGCATGAGGTTCCCCTTACAAGGATTTTTTTTATGAAATAACAAATGCATCATAGGCAAAAATCATTCTCAGACTACTTTTAAACATGCTTAGAGGCAAATGGCACAAATAAAAAAAGGTTTCAACAAGAACTTGGAATGAAATTCAGGTAAAAAAATCAAAATCGCGTGTTGAATTTAAAATAATATTGACCTTCGTCACTAAAACGTGTACTCTATATTGAGTATGTCTGACTAGACTACAATCTGGTGCACAAATTAAAATTAGCATTTGCTTGCCTTTGCTAAAACTCAGTACTGTAGAGCTACTTTTAAGCTTACCACATCCTTGATATTAGAATTACTGAGCCAGTGGATGACTCAGATTAAAAATGGGAATGTTTATATAATGCACTAGGGATTGCTTTAATGCAGTTTAGCCCTTTTTCACCTATCAAAGTAAATAACAAATTTGCTGTCTAAGTCCCTAAATGACTTCAACTTTTCTGCAACTCCAGTCAGTGTTTTAACCTTATCCGAGAGTTTGCTTTAAGACCGTCATAAATGAACCACCAGGGATAAATGCTGTAGGAGTGAGCTGGAAGCAAAATCCTTTCCTGATCAAAATTTCTTGCAGATAATTTGTGTCAGACTGATTTCCAAAGATTGCTTCTGAAATTGAATGCATTTATGAAGTTATTTCTTAAGATTCATGTAAAAAAAAAAAGTGTAGCTCCACTTGTGCTGTTTCTCTATCAAATTAATTGAAGCCTCTGCTACCAATGTACTTTCTTGTCTGCTGGTATCCCAAAGGCAGACTTGTCAATCACACAATCCCTCTGCTGCTGCTCTGCAGTTGACCTGATTCAACACTGAAAAGGAGCAAGTGCTTCTATGCAATCAGACTGGAATGTATGGATACCGAGGAGACCTTGAGAGACTCACTTAGCACCAGGCAATGGAAGTAAGGGAGGCAAGATAGAGTAAGAAAAGACGTACCAGGGGAAATTGTTGTTTTGGAAGTGATATTTTTTAATGTTTTTTAAAATCTTTGCAGAAAGAAACATGCAAATATACAACTAAGGTAATATCTATGCATATATGGTGTACATACCACACATCCCTACCCCCCAGGTGTAATTGTAAGAATGTTACCTGACTTTTGAATAAACTCAAAATATAGATTTGTTTGAAAAACTCTGGATGGCACATTTGACAAACCTGATAGTACCAAGATGCACAAGGGCACCGATCCATGGCACTTCAATTTGAACTTAATTTTAAATAATTCAAAACTTGTATATGAAAGAAATCAGTCCCAGTGGTTTTAGGGATAATTTAAACTGAGAAATTTAAAATAATTTAAAATTATGCCTTTTTTTTAGTTGCACTACTACATTGTCATCCTGATGACTTAAAACTTCAAATTTTAACACTAAAATCACTAATGTTCTTCCCATTGTAGGAAACTGATTAACTGGTGATCCTATCACTCAGACATTTAAAAAGTATTCTTGGTAATATAATATTAAAAATAACAGTGAGTAAGGACCCATAGAGAACAGCTATGGAGAGTCCAGTCTGAGAAAATAATCTGATTGTTTTCTCAGAAGATAGTAATTTCTAAGGAGTACCATATTGGATCAGCAAGATTACATGCCAGTTTTCCAATGCTTTACAAGTTCTCAGACTTGGTCTGGATTTGGGTTTGGCAGTCTTGCTTATTTGGATATTTGTGATAGATCAAAGATAGATTCTTTCACAGACATGAACGATGATCACACACAGCTCAGCTTTAGGTGTTTACAGCTGGTTTTAATTATCCAAGCCTTACTGTATAATTACAGTAAGAGAAGAAATTCCTTTTGTGGATGGTAAGTGTCCTTAAACACTATTCTGAAATTAGGGAAAATGTAGCCTAGGGTGAAGTATTTCTCTTAGGAAAAAATATATAAAGTGTATCAAGTTTCAGAATTCTCTTTAAAAACAAAAATCTGTTATTCTTTTTTCCCCAAAAAATTTAATAGATGACCAAAACAGGAATACTGAAATAAATCAACAGTTGCTATGACTAATTTATGTACAATGAAAAAGCTGAATTTAGATTTTACAGAGGACTATATGGCCAAATTTTTAGGGCCACCTTTCTGGAATCAAATTAAATGTTGATTGTGTATAGCATCCTGACTTTTACAGAACAGAAGTTTTATGTGATTTATCACTTAAAGACCCATTGAAAAACAGTTGGAGACAGAAATCTGATTAGATGTTGTTCAGAGTCTCCATAAATATTTAGAAAGATAACTCTTACTGAAATTAATGGCTATAAAATGCCTTACAACCACTGAGAATGTAAGCCGTGTACGGCTGTATACACTGACAAAAAAAAAAAAAGATATTACAGGACTGGTTATGTGTTCTTTTAAAAGGCTGGAATCTGGAATCAAATTAATTTAATCTGATTCCCAATTCATGTTTACTCTTTTTGTAAGAAAAAGAAAGGCTTTAAATGTTTATCTGAAAAAGACATAAACTCTAGAAAACTGTCCTCAGGCAATATACTTAAATTTGAAATATGTTTCACCTTTTGAAAGAAGGTAATTAAGTCGAGATTTTTTTTTTTTGTCCTCAGTTTATTCTCAAAAAGAAAGTAGGTCAGAAAGATTTCAGAGTGCACAAGTTTTAAAACAAATTTATTATTACAATAATAGTAATGGCTTAAACCACAACATTCTGTTTGGAAAAGATACACCTTGAATGGATTAAAACCTTTTTGAAGATACCAAAAATTATCTTCAAAGAAAAATTAGTAACAGCTTTCTAGAATGACAAAGGTACATGGTTTAGTGTATTCTGTAGGGAATGTAGGGGGATCTCCACATTAATTAATCTGAAACTTTTTGCTGCTTGTATAAATATAATAAATATTCAACTTGTTGTCTAGCAGTTATGAATGCAGGATGCATTTTACTTAAATTCATATCCTCATAAGAAGACTGTGTCCCAGATATCACAATATCCAGTGATCACATGTAAACAGATCAGTAAGATCAGGGATCCCATCTGGTGTGGACAAAAATAAGGACATGCATGACACTTGTTCAGCTTATTTTTACTGTGGATGGTGAGAGGTTGCACTAAAGGTACACTTCAGTCTCTGTGTGAACCTAACCTGTGAGAGCCTTCTCCAGTTGCCAGTTGCCCTTTGTGCATCTTCTAGAGTTTGCTGCTAAAAAATGTCTGACTCAATTTATTTCAGTATCTCCTGATTAAAAGCTGTGTTTGGTTCTCTCTCCCATGACATTCAGATAACCTATCTTCAGTCTGATGCATCAGACACCTTGACCACAAGTCCATGTCTTGTAGGTTGGAATACCCTGGGGGAAAGAGTTGTTTCTGTTGATCTTCCACAGGAAGCAGCTACTCTGTAGGAAAGGTAGTCAAAATCATTTACTGGTCTTAAATACTTTTCTTTTTCTCACTCCTCTGTAGGAATCTGCACAGGGTTCTGCATTTACACATAAGTTTTTGATGTGTGAAAATGGCAAAAATGGTACTTTCACCTTGAACAGACCTCAGAATAAACCACACTGCAGTTTTCAGAGCAATGGAAGAAGTATTTCACATCTGGGCATATGTGTGTATTTCTGTTGCAGGAAGAGCAGCATACTAAAGAAAGACAACATTTTGCTTAGTGGTTGTCTAGGCATTCTGCTATGTCTAGAGAACAGAAAGAAAAATCTTTAAATCATATCTTTCAAGAGAAGACCAGAATGGCTTGTGACTCAGGAGGTAGATTTTTTTTTACAAGGAAATTATAAGGAAGTGTAATAAAGATTTCATTAAAAGATTGAACAGAAAAAATACTAGAGAAGATTTGTTCAAATTCTGAAAATATGAAGCACTGCTTTTATGAATGCTATGAAGAGGTCCAAACACAAGAGATATATTTGCTTATTTTAATCCATGAAGGTAGATAGGAAATATCTAATTCAGACATAATCTTTAATGGATGCCTTCACTGTTAGTATTAATGGCAAAATATGTATGGTGTACATATCCCAAAATGGTTTGATGTCTCAAAAGCTTTAGAAATTAACTCTGAAAATAATTTTCTGACGTCCTGAGATATAGACCATTGATATTCTCTGATAATAGCAATCTTATGTTCTAAGTAATTATATAATCAAATATTTACCTTTCATTTTTATTTGGTGGATTTTCTCTGACTCAAACAAAACCAGCTTCTGCTTCCATTTGTTAATGCCTTCTTCAATATCTGCGTTGTTTTTTCCCTTTAATTTTACTACACTCTGGAACTATTTGACACAATATAAGTTATAATAAATGATGATTACTAACTTAAATTTCCAGAAAGCATTTTTCTTGTCTCTTTTTAAAAATTGTTCATTCACTCTTCTCTTTTGAAGAGGTAATTGTCTTCAAGCCAATCAGAACAAGATTCTTCAATTCTTGTGCATTCTTCAAAAATGAAGAAAGGAGAGATAGATACTTCTCCTCAGGGATGAGATTAAGATCAATATTTGCATCTGAAAATCATAATTTTCGCTCAGTTGAAAGAGAAATAACAGATCGATTAAGTACCAACACCATGAGAAAAAAATTATATTCGTAATCTCTGCATTGTCTCATCTCTACAAAGAAACACATTGAGATGTACATTCAGACCAGATAAACACACCTTGGTAGCAGTTTAACAATAAAGTGGTGTATCCCTTGGGTATTAGTCCCTGGTTTAAGTGGTTTCTTTTTGACAAGCTGCTACACACTCTTATTCAAAATGACCTCCTGTCTAACACAAAAAAAAAAAAAAAAAAAAAAAGGAGAGAGAGGGGGGAAAAAGGAAAAAAGTGTCTTTTCTCTATGAAGTTCACCAGTCCTTCTCAGATGTATTCAAATCAGAAGAGTGGTGAAATAAATATTCAATAATTTGGTGGGGAAAAAATGATAGCTAAGTCCTCTCGACCTTTTCTGCAGCCCATTAACACAGTCCACTAACACCTGCTTTGTAATTAATGTGCTAATCAAGGCAGCAGGGTTCACCAGTTGCCACATTTCTGTACAGATTTCCAGCTTTGTTGCAACATTGCTATCACAATTAGTCTGCAGCACTCTTCATGTAGCCTCCCCCTGTAGGAAGAAAATTGGTTTAAGATCTGAATTCTTCATAATGAAGCAATCCCTTAATGTATAGAGAACTTATTATGCATTGTGCTGAAACTAATTTTCTTTCTTCTAGAAGTGTATGTGTGCTTAAAACTTAGAGGCAGAACAAATGATATTAAGATTTGTCCCAAAATGAGGTGTTTGGGAATAGTTTACAATAAACAGACAAACTGTCACAGTCACAGAGTTGAAAAAGCTGTTCAATCAATATGCTCTTTGCTTAGGTTCTGTCCACATACACACACAAACAAATCATTTTATGTCATATATTTCACGTCCACTTGCAATATTAATACCGTTAGAATTACAGAAATGACACCTGTAAAGCAGAAAAGCATTTGAAAACTGTCATGTGGATAAGGTTCCCATGGAAACCAATTTCCTTGATATCCATGTGTTCAATATACCTGCCTATAATTTTGTTTGGATGCTTGTGGAGAAAAAAATCCAACCAAATGAAAACTAGAACAAAAACTTGGAAATAACTTGCACATTTCTAAAGTACTCATTTAAAATACTCATTTAACACACTGTATATCTCATGCAGTAGACTAGCACTAACCTGATCAGGATTCATCACTTCTAGCTGCAGCTTTCATGTTACCTATGATGAATATGTTGTGTTGACTTAGAAAATCAAAGGGTTTTACCTAAGTAAACACAGTGCCTCGAGTTCTTTGCTCAGTACATAGAGGAGTTACTCTAGAACAGCAAGATTAAGCACATTTGCAATGGAGACTACAACATCACTAAGTTCCCTTCTGAGAGTCCCTAAAACTGATTACCTTACAGTGCTTCTCTGTGACAAAAATATGTTTTAGTTCTAGGAGACACTGCTTCTATCCAAAACTATTTATGATAAAATATAATGCTTCACACAGAAGTGGTGAAAAGTCAAAGTGTATCAGATGCTGAGATAAAACTCTCATAAAGATGTCTGTGATAAGAGCTAACAACAAAAAGAAAGCTTATGAATAGCTATGAAGTTTATTCCTTAAAACCCAAGCAAAAAAACCCCACCAAAAAAACCTTATAACAAATCTCAAAGGATTTGTTGATGTAATTTTTTTTCTTTTTTTTAGCTGAAGAAATTTGTTATCTTTAAAGCTGCATTATTTTTAGCTTTGTCTCCCAATATCCTGAAGTTACCTAAAAGGCTACATTAATCACCTATATCCTGAGTTACTTAAGTTTATTCAGCCATCTTATATCCTTTAACACACTAAAACTTCAACACCTGGCATCTTTGTTTACCTTGTAAATATTCCAATAAAATTGATACTCCAGTTATTGAAGTGATGCTTCTAAAACATGGTTATGTATATCCACATGAACTATGAAATAAGTGGTGAGTAGTTTTTCTATCTTTTTACTGAAGATGAGGACCAAATATCCAAAAGATGTCTACATTTAGTTTAAGACACAGGAAAGTAAGGTTTCTTTTTTTCTGATATTTTTAATAAAAAACCAACACTGTAAAAAGAGAGAATATGCTTTTCAGTAAAACAACACTGGTAATACAAGGGGGAGAAGTAAGAATATAGACTTTTTTTTTTGTTCAAAACAAGTTTGTGAAGATTTTCAGTCATAAGTCATTGTATTGCTTGCTTCATTGGGCCCTAGTTAAACTGTTATTTTCTAAAGCTGATAACCTAGATTTTCTGAACTATATGGCAAAGTACTGAGTCCATGTCGAATAGAAGTAAGAAATGTGCTCAAATCTTGAGATAATTCTTGGTGTTGTAATTTCTACAGCTGCAGTGACAACTGTTATAAGATTTTCCAGAAAGTACAGCAGTATATTTTGCCTCTTTAAATATATCCTACTAACTACAAAAAATGTTAATCTGAGTACACTCTGTTATATTTCCTACCTATCAAAATAAACCATAAGCAGAAAGAATTTAAAACTGTGTTAGCTATTTCCTGGAAGGAAGAAAACACTGTATTATACTGCTGATAATTGGTCATTAATGTCCCTGATTCTGAATTAATGTCCTTAATTCTGGCTATGCTACACTTTGATATGCTTTGGCACTGAATGAAGACATGATGTTTTCTCTGTAGGCTACACCAATTTCTACTTTTTGTGTGAACACCTACTGTTACATACAGATTGAGTTTGAAATATAATTTTATTTTGTAGATTGTTTTCTTGGTTAAAATTAAAAGAACTCTAAAATCATTCTATTGCAGTTCCAATACATTGAGACAAGATTGTTCTGAGATTCTTTGTTTGAATACCAAAGGCAGTAACCGTGTAATCAATATGTTAAAGTAATGAAAAATATTTCTGGACAGTCAAGAGACATGCACAAAACGTTCATGCAGTGAATTGTGGAAAGGACAAGAGAAGTAAAAAAAAATCAGATTGTAGTATTGGAGGGCTTAAAGTGAGAGTAACAGAGTAAATGGGGCTACTGAGACTTTTGTCTCCATCTAGATACCTTTTACTGTTCAGAGAAGATGAGGTAATAAATTGAGAAGGCAAGTGTACAGATCATATATGTATTTAAACTTGAATTACTGGATATTACCAATAAAGTTAAGTTTCGTTTTCTTTTCCTTCAAAACCCATTTTTTTTTTTCCTAAGGTTTAATATTTCATATTTTAATAAGTTTTACCAGAGTTTTTAGTCTCTTAAAATATGTGGGACTATTTACTTATAATATTCTTCCCAATTTGTATTAGGGTCTAAGTAGAGAATGAGTAGATATATGGAGTATTACAAAAGTATTTTAAATATAAATTAATTTTCAGAGAAAAACTGTACAAATACTTTGCTAGCTCTTGGTATTTACTAGATGAGAGTGATGATCCTAAATCTGAATGAAACCTGAATGAAAACTATCTATCTTAAAACACAAAATAATAGTGAAATATTTATTGTATGTCTATTACATCACTTGTTACATATTTTTAGCATTACTCTGTAGTGTGGAGAGATAGAATGTAAGAGAATAGTGCAGAAGGTAATCTCACACCTGAGGAGTTGCAGCTGTACTAATCACCAAAGATTAGGAACAGGCCTGCCCTTAATAGGCCACAGCTGTGTCCAATAAGAAGACAAGTGCTACAAAAGAGTGGGTTAGCCAGTTGAGAAGAGAGTTGGAGTTTGTTGGCTGTGCTGTGCTGCCCGTGAGACATCACCAAGCAGGTGTGGAGTTTTGCAATACAATGAAAACTATTGGTGACCCTGATGTGATTCTGACATGATTCCCGTGGTGCTTTGGGAAGGAGAATTTAAATATTAAGCAATGTGATCCCAAGGTGATTCAGGAAGATGACTGCAGATCTAAGAGAAATAAGATGGTGGAGTCTGAAAGACCAAGAGCCTGAAAGTCTAAAAATCCTGATGAGTCATAGCCAAGCAGACCTGAGTGCCTAGAACCCTGGGCAATGTAGGAGATACCACCCCCAAGAAGAAGAGTGCTGAATATGAGGAGCAGATGCTACACACTTTGCTTATTTGGTGCATTGGAGCAAGCCCTATGCCCCCTGCCAAGGTACAGCCGCAGTCCAGTGGGGACCCAGGATGGTGCTGGGTTCCCCCAGAATGGCAGTGTGTGCAGGACACCAGCAGCATGACAGAAGTGGCAAATGGCATGGCCACAGCAGCAGTTGGTACCTCAGCAATAGCACAGTCCCTGAGTACAGGGGGGGTTTGCTAAGTTGCTGCTACATGAGCACTGAAACAAAAGCAACATGGAGCTCTGAGAGGCAGAGTCAGAGCTGAACAGACAGCATGGAAGAGAAGCCTTCTAAAATTATATAGTGGCCATCTCCATAGTAACCCGATGTGATTCAGGATTGGGCTGTTGGGCGAGGTGCAGCCGGAGATGGAGCCCAGCATAGCACTGAGAGCAGAAGGGGATGCTGCAAAGGGCCCTGCAAAAGATAGTAAACATAACATTAGTTTATGAAAAGTCTTAGGCTGATGTTCTAGACTGTGAAAAGCAAAACTAAATCAGAACTTAGAAGTGTATGTTCTTGCTGTGACGTGTTAAGTTAGTCTTAAGTGAGATATGTGAATATGTTATAATATCAATTTACTCAAACATCTCTTTCCAGAGATGCTGCAACTTTCTAATTGAAAGAAAAGGGGGAATTGTGGAGAGATAGAAAGTAAGAGAATAGTCCTAAGGTAATCTCACCCCTGAGGAGTTGCAGCTGTACTAATTACCAAAGATTAGGAACAAGCCTGGCCTTAATAGGCCACAGCTCTGTCCAATAAGAAGACGAGTGCCACAAAAGAGTGGGTTAGCTGGTTGAAGGGAGAGCTGGAGTTTGTTGGCTGTGCTGTGAGGTGATGCCCATGGGAAATCACCAAGAAGGTGTGGAACTTTGCAATAAGATGACAACACAAAATAATAGTGAAATATTTATTGTATGTGTTTTACATCACTTGTTGTGTGTTTTTAGCATTACTCTGTAGCAGGTTTTTTGTTAAATTGATCTTCCTTCCTTGAGTGTATTGCAGCTATAAGTCAAAATGTAGATGTCTCTGCATGCAAATGCCCAGATCCCTACAAACACTTTCTGAAGCTGAAAACATATGTAAACAAAAGGCTATGAACTCCAGTTTTCTTTGTAATTGATCAAGCCCTGCAGAAGTCTTTAGATTCCTATTATAGGGGCCATTTACACTGTGCCATCTTCAAAAGAAACTGAAAATATCAGACCCAAATGCATGACTACAGAAACCTTATCTAAATGTTTTTCTTCCTAAAGATACAGGGTCTGGAGAAACCTGATCTCATGATTGGCATCCCTGACCATGGTGTTGAAATTGGAATTATATTTAGGGTCTCTTCCAAATCAGATCAATCTATGATTAGTTGATTCTACAAGTTTTGTGCTTTTGGGCTTGATATACTTTCCAATTCTATTTTTTTTTTTTTTTGTGTTTCTAAAATATAGTCTTTCACCTTACTACAGTATAAGAGTCACAAAGCTAAATGTCCTCATTCCTTTGCACATTGTGGAATATGAAATAATATAAATTTAGTGGGATATTTCTTTGAAAAAAAAGGGAATATTACTAAAAGTAATTCTTTGTAAATAGAAGAATCCATGCATTTTAGAAACTTTTGTGTTCTTCACAGGGCTGCTCTCAACCACTTCTCTGCCCAATCTGTTGGTGTGGACAGGGCCTTGAGCAACCTGGCCTAGTGGGAGGTGTTCTGGCCCATGGCAGAGGTAGATGGAACTAGAAGGTTTTAACATTCATTTCAGTCTCTTGACATTCTATGATTTGAGAAGCCAGGCTGATATCTTTGGGAGGATCCATAGGAGTTCTCTGACTGACAAATATTATTGGATCTGGCTAACTAGCTAGTACAAGTGCAATTCTTAAAAGCATCTGTAAGAGGCTTAAAAAATCAGAATTGTCTTAAACGCTATTATGATCCCCGAAGGTCTTTACTCACTCTGGCAAACTTTATAAAGAATTTGCAACCACTGAAGCACAGCCTGCCTCCTGGGTTTTGGGAAGTTGGACTTTAAGACACCTGATAGGAAGGTTGAGATAAGATAAAGGTGACACTGTTATCCCGTTATCTCAGATCTAAGGAGAAGTAGACAGGGCTTAGGGAGAAGAATGTCTCCACAACGAAAGCCAACAGCAGCTGTGCTGAAAATCAGCTCTGATTTGGTTTGGAGAGGCCATAGCCCACAGTCATTTGATAAGGCCAGGGAGGTTCTTGGGCATTCCCAGACGTGCCTGTATATGTTTCATTAATCTATGGAACTGTGTGTTTCGTGCAACGCTCACCACTGAGAAAACCAGAAAAGGGCTAATGTGACACCATGGGATCTCTAGGGCTGATGATTATTGTTCTGCTTAATCTATCTCTCACTTTATTTCTCTCCCTCAACACCATGCCCTCTCACTCTCCTCACTTTTCTATTTTTTTTTCTCTCCCTCTCACTTTTACTGCTAAATAAGGTCCATGCTGTTGACTTCAGCATATGGTCTTGTTTGCACCTTAATTTGGGTGGAGGTACCTCTCTAATAATTTTAATAATCAGGTTGTAACAATGTGGTGTAAACAAGCTGGGAAAATGCTAGTCCTTTTTATGTCCCTTGGTCCTAGGGAGAGATACTCTACTCCTCTCCTTGCCCTACTTACAGTATAACACATTTGTCCTCTATGTGCAAGCACAGTGGCAATATTAGAAATGTAATTTTATATGAGACGGTTCATTTTTTTTTTTTTGTTCCTTTATAAGAAAAAAACCCCACACTTGTAAATGGGTTCATCCAAATAACAGAAAAGACTGGTACACAGTGGTAATATAACTCATATATTTCTGAACACATCTCACTAATAAAAGAAAAGAGGACCAAAAAAAATCTGTTTATCCTGGTAAAGCCGATTCTCTGGAGATACAAATTTTATTCCTATTAGGAAAAAAAAATCCTTTTGTGACATGAAACTTTTAATTTATGGTACTTCATCTCTAAATTGGGATGAAAACACATTTCTATGCTCCAGAAGAGTGTTGTATATAAATATACTTGTGACTTTTTGTGATCTTAGAAATGCATTAGAAATACACAAAACTATCTTGTGTATTATAATGTAGGTTATGTTCCAGTTGTATTTAATACCTGCTTTTATAACATTGTAAATGATCATGATAAACAAAAGCTTTTATTTGGTTGGCTTTTTTTATTCTTCTTTGAATGAAGTAATGCAACTGTACTTTCAGTTCTTCCAAAATTACTGCAAGACTGACCTATTTTTAACAAGCTAAACAGAAATACAATGATGTGTCAGAGAGTGCTTTTCCTTTAAGAACAAGATATGAACCTCATTTTTCTTATGTTCCTTTGCCAGAATAGGGAACTTTGCCTAAACAAAGTGCTTTGCTGGGTGAAAATGAAACCCTTAATAAATCCTGTATCTGAATTTTCATTTACAACAGTTTCAGCCACCAGCTACCCATTCAGGCTTGTAAGTTCAATTTTCCCGAGTTTTTTGTATCTTTTCTATATCCTTGTTGAGGTCTATCTTGCCATCCAGAAGCTTTAAGTTAACCATGTATACCATGGTTTGTTTAAAAAGTCAAATGTAATAGAAAATGGGAAAAAAACCCCATAAAATAGAAGTAATTGCATAAACTCTGTGTCTCAGCCTCATAAGCTCTGCAGTTCTACAGATTCATCATCCAAACTTAATTTGAAGTGACTGGACTGATGCTACATTGGCTGCCACTTAGGCTCTGACTAGTGCTACTGCTGTGTATCATTAGAACACCTCCAGTTGGACAGAAAAATGTCATTGCTGCTGGCCAGCACTGTAGAAAGATGCCATGCTACAAGAATCTGTTCAGTACCTGGAATAAAATTTGAGCTGTTGCAGTCTCATTTAAATAAAATAAAATTAAAAACAAAACAAAAAAAAAATAGAGGGGGGGGTCTAAGAAACAGGGGTGGGGGAGAAAGAAGTGACAATTAAAATGAAAAAAACCAAAACCTGACATCCTGAAGAAGAAGCTGGAGTATCAGCTGTCGTCAGATTGAGATAGAAGGTGACCTCTCCCAGAACAAGGTATCCCTGGAGTTTCCTGGCTGACACCACAGTGGATACATCAGTTTAAATACATCTTCATTTAAGCACATAAGGTTGCAGCTAAAATGTCAAAACTCAGTAGGACTACATAAACACACAGGGATACAAATATTTGTATTTACACACACATGCACGTATACACATAGATGTATATATGAGGAGAGATTGAACATATGTAAAGAATATAGACAGTGCTATGCTGGCAAAAGAAAGATGAGGGAAGCTGTAGAAATCTATGACAATTTTTTGAAGGAAGAAACTTTAATTCACTCCCCATTGTTTATAGGGTACATGACCTCAATTTGTAGGAAACTCTTACATAATTTAAACTCCTAATTTCACATATCCTCAGAGAATTTGCCCGTACAGCTAAATTGATGTGTTATTGCTAATAGGGGCTAATTTCCAATGTGGAAATATCAAGCACACATTGAACAAATTACTTTAAAGTCAGTTAGATTTACAAATATGCTATTTTTTCATGGTAAAACAATCCATGTAGAGAATTAACTCTCAATAGCTAGACATTCTAAACCTACTTTATTGAACACTTCGTTTTTAATCTAGGCAAGTCCACAGCTGTCTTACACTTAAACTCTTAACAGAACAGTGCACCATATGTAGGCAACAGACAAATATATACCCTCTTGGACGCTTTTCTTCCACTATCCTTTAGCAAGAACTTCCAACGGTCAATGGATGAAGTAAATTTCTCAGATTCTGGACCTTATGAAAATACATAACTATGAAATGCAACCTGGTGAACCCTAGGAAATTATGAGGGAAAAATCACACGTGTTTAAATAGGTGTATGTAAATATATACACACACACACAGTGTGTGACAATAATTAATCCAAAGAAATTAATTGCATTAGAGATTTTTTCCTTTGTAATTACAAATTAGAAGAGTTTTTTCTTGGACTACTTTTCTTCATTTTCCCCCTTTTAATTTTTTTAACCTAAATAAATATAAGAGAATTCCCAGAAGTAAAGGCAATCCTGTTTTGTTGAAGAATTACTTAAATATTATGAATATTCTTTAACAATATAATTTAATGTACTATTTTTATTTATTATGAGATTAAACACAGACACTGATAAATGTAATGCTGAGCACCAAAGAGAAGATTTTGTGAAGGACTTGGCATTCAAATTCAGTGTGTTGTATATAACACATTTCCTGGCTCTGTCTGTAACTTAGGCACTTTAGATTTAAAGAAAGCCTTGTAGCCCAAAATAGTGTTACAGAAGATATGAATACAGTCCATCATTAGTGGAAGAAAAGTGTACTTATCTGAAGAAAACAATGTGCTGGGTTGAAGGCATGTGACAGAAAGGTTTAAAATGTCTCCACATCTTTGGAAGTGTGACATTTTCTACTGGCAGGAGCAGAGGCAGGCAGAACAGACTGAAGAAAGGAAAATGCCTAATGAGGTTTGAAGGGAAAGTTGTTACAGAGCTGGTTGAAAACACACCATATTCAATTTGTATTTCTCTTTTTTGCCTCATCCGTTGAACCAGGTTCTCTGTCAAGGTCTGCACTTCATTCGTAATAACACGTATACTGTGCAGGGATAAAACAAGGAAAGGTTAGGAAAAGTAGTGTGGGTGATAATATTGACAGAAACTGCATAATTTGCATGAAGGTAGTGATTTACACCAGCTGAAAAACTGGGTAGTATATACAATTTTTTAAAACAATAAGAATTTGCAGCTCTCCTGTCTATTAGTGGCACATTCTCTATGCATATGCAAAAGAATAATTACCAATACTCTATTAGTACTCTAGGTGTAATACAAAACTCCCATTACTGCACAGTGACATGATACATTAAACTTTAATTATTCAATGAAGTGAGCAAGAAATTTTGGCTTTTATTTTAGAAAATAAAAAAAATAAGATTCTTAAAAATACAACCTTTCATTACAAAGAGTTTACATTTAAAATAAAGAACAATTTTGTATCCTATATAATACTGACAGTTAAATTCTAAGTATTTTTAGAAAGTGCTAATAAGCATTTTGTCTAGTACAGATAACAAACAGCTTTCAAAGCAATGCAAAATTCCTTCAATGGACAATTTACAGAAAATTTTGCTATTCTATAGCCTACAAGAATCTACCAGAACAGAGAGACTGTAAACTCAGGAAATCAGTCTGGCTTTTGTATGTTTTTCTATGTCATTGGTGTCATGGTTACATATTGCCTAATGTATAGCTGGTGCTGGAAAACAAGTTGACAGCTATATGAAACAGCAAGTACCATCACTAGGAAGAATTGTGTTTAATTATGTGTTGCTAACCACAGAAATTCGTGGAGTTGATACTTAGAGAGGACTAACAGAAATCAGACTGGCTTATAGCCAGCATTGAGACAAGGCTGACATTTTCATGACTAATAAAGGGTATTTTGTAATTTTTTTTTTGTTTAAGCACATAGAAAAAACCCAATCTGTCAAAACATCAAATAATTAAATTTACTTTTTCTGTATTACCATAGAAATAGTAGCAGGTGGACACTCAGGAGCTCTGGGCTGTTCCCAGTTCTATCATATTATCAGCTGTATCAAGTAGAATAGTTTGAAGAATAGTAGCACAGAATAGTTTGAGGTATGCTGCAATATAAGTAGATACCATCTTGTGAGTAATTTAATATATTGTTCTCCTAAAGAACTCCTCGTATGACAGTGATGAAACTATAGAATTAGAAGCATACAATGGCTTGGGTTGGAAGAGACCTTAAATGTCATCTAGTTCAACCTGCCTGACATGGGCAGGACATCTTTCAATAGACTGCATGGCCCAGAGCTCCATCCAGCCTGGCCCTGGCCCAGGATGGTGCATCCACAAGGTCACTAGGCAGCCTGTTCCAGTGACTTATCACCCTCCCAGTAAATAACTTTTTTCCTGACATCTAATCTAAACCCACTCTCTTTGTGTTTGAAGCCCTTTCCCCTTGTCCTGTCACAACATGCCCTTGTAAATAGACCCTCTCCATCTTTCTTGTAGGCTTCCTTCAGATTCTGGGAGGGCACAATTAGGTCACCCCAATGCCTTTTCTTTTCCTGCCTGAACAAATTGAAATCTCTTAGCCTTTCCTCATAGGTGAGGTGCTCCTTCCCTCCAGTCAATGGCCTACCTTTGCTACAAATTACTGATATTTTGATAATTTACCACACACTACTGTGGTGCAATCTGCTACACTGTAAATGCTTTAAGAGGATGCATAATGTTTATGTTATATGGGCCAAGGCCTATTGACTGCCCCCAAATTGAATTTTATCCATGACTTCAAAAAATCATGCCTAGTTTTGAAAGCTTTCTTTATATTCCAGTGTTAGTTCCTCTATGAAGCGAAGCGAATAAAATGATGTAATTTTAAGTGGCTTCTGATAACTCAAGTTGGTGCAGGCTATCATAAAAAAACCCCAAACAAACAAAAAACCAAAAAACAAAATACAACACAGAAACAAAAAACCAATGAATTAATGAATCAATCAAACAACCAAAAACCCCCACCAAACAAACAAACAAACAAACAAACAAAAAAACCTCCAGCCCCCCCCCCCACCAAAACGTAAACACTCAAACCAAATATTTTAAGACTTACAATATGAATTAAAAATACTAAACTGCACAGACTAGCTTCAAGAAGCACTTTGTCAGCTTGAAGTGTGATGATGGACAATTTTTTCTAGTTCATATATGAATTAAAAATTTCTCCTTATTTTTGTTCAGCTACCTTTTTGAAATTTCAAAACAGTTCAGAAAAAGTTCATTGATAGCACCAACTGCTGCTATCTCTAATATAAGATAGGTGAGTCACCAACTGACATGATAGGAAGGTTACACTACATGATGCATTATGAGATGATGTGAATAGTGTTATTATGTCCACTGTAGGGCAATACATTCCCTTCATTAAATGAAGAAATGAAACATTTGATGCATGATACAAATGTTACCCCAAGGTTCTCTCTTCATATAGATGTCTACATTACATGAAATTCTACAAGGTCCTGAGGCACTAATGATAGACACCCCATAGCTTTCCATATTCACACTCAGTAACAGAAGCTACAAAGTCTGGTGCAGCTGTTTCCCAGTGGGACAATGTGCTCCTGAAGCACAAGTTTTCTCAATGTGCTGGATGCCTTTGTGCAGTAATGGGAATTTTTCAAGTTTCTTTGTGTGGGCTGAAATCATCTTGTTCACTTATTGCTGATATTGAAAATGGATATTTCTGGGGTGATTTTTGGTTTTATTTTTTTCTATTTTGAAATTGTGTTAGTTGGTCATTTAATAGGTGAAATTTTTTTATGAAAAACTGCACTTAGATAGGAAAGCTTCAGAGAAGGCTTATTCTTTGAGAAAGGCCATTTTTAACACAAAATGGTGAACCTCTGGTATGAAACCATTTTATTTCCATGAGAGAATTCTTTTTTCACTATTCTTTGTTCAGAACAGAGATTAGACAGCTATACTACTACAATCTTGTCTATGTTTAACCTCTTACTTCTTCCTTGCCATTTGTGGATGCTGACTATGTCTTTAGATTCTTGAGACCTTGATATTTTCAATTTTAGTTGTCAAAAATACCTACTTTGCCAAATATATACCAGGCTGAAGATTAGTCTCCAAGATACAGCGCCTCATGTTGTTTCTATAAAATCATAGAATCACAGAATGATTTAGGTTGGAAGGGATGTTAAAGATCACCTAGTTCCAACCATTCTGCCATGAGCAGGGATATCTCTCACTAGACCAGGTTGCTCCCTGGTCCCATCCAACCTTGCCAGGATTGCTCAGCTTCTCTGGGGAGCCTGTTCCATTGCCTCATCACCCTCACAGTAGAGAGTTTGTTCTGCATATCTAATGTTAATTTCCCTTCTTTCAGTTTGAAAACATTACTCCTTGTCCTATAGCTACAGTTCCTGATGAAGGAATGACTTTATCATTGACTAACTATGGCAGTGTTTAAGTTTATTATGAGAAAAAGCTAACTTTTAGAGTCCTATTGCTGGACTGAGCAGGTTGAACCTGAAAGTCAGTCTTCGTCAGTGGTGTCTAAACCCACACTGAATTCCAATATCATGTTGCAATTTTTTCTCTTATAAGCTAGATGTCCAAGCATGGCCTTTACTGCAAGCTGTGGATCACCACTAGTAAAGGCATACTTAACTTAATGTGATCTTCCTAATAAATACTACTATTTTTTTTAATCCTTTGCCCCCCACCTTCTTTCTCTACCTGACAGAAGATGAAAAATGTGCTGTTTGTTGTTTAGTGTATTTTAACCACTTCAGCACTGGGAAAGTCTGAAGATATGATAGTTGCATGGATTGTACATTTAAAATGTACTCTTGTCCTATGAAAAGACTTAAAACCCAAACCAAAAAAAACCTCCAAACTCTGACGTGTGATTTTATCAGTGGTTGTGTCTTAGGGAAAATAAAGCAGTTACCAGAAGGGATATATATGCACACAAGTTAGAGAAACATAGGTCTATCCCAGATTTTTCCTATTTGCCAAGTCCTTCTTTGATTTTATTTTAATTAACACCAGATACATTTCTCTTCCACACTCACACTAAGTAAAATTCATGATGACTCTTCAAAAAAATTTTGAACAAAGATGAATAGATGGTCTGAAATAGGTCAGAGAAGTTTCTCAGAGCTAATTACACTGATTTAGTGGCACTTCACTGAATATAATTTCGGCAGCACTACTTCCTATATAGTGGAATATTTTCAGTTTTGAAGTATCCCAGTTGCTCTGCCAAGAAATGTGGTGCTTAAAGCATAAAGCATTTAACTAATCTTCAGTTTCTTATTATCAGCTAAAGAAACAACAATCTGGTAAAAAATTAGATTCATAAACTTGTCTCTACATGAGACAGGGAAGTGGACTGTACTCATGAGAGCTAAAAATATCTGTGTCAAAGAAGTAGGCCAAGGGAGCATCCTGGCATCAGTATTTTTGCGGTACCTTTCCACATATTTTATTTGATGTATTGGGTGTAGCTGGCAATGCCTTGGCAATGAGAGGGATGCAGAGGACGGTCTGTCCTGTGTTGGACACAGCTGGTTCCAGTGGATCCAGCACAGGGCACAGCTCAGTCCCTCAGCCAAACATACTTTAGAAAGGGCAAAACACTGCACAGTAGCTGTGGGAGAGGAGTGAGTGAGAAAAGGGTGAGAGAAGCAGACGGAGGAGGTGCTCCAGGTGCCAGAGCAGGGCAGAGGCTCCCCTGCAGTTCATGGAGATTACACTGGAGCAGATACCCACACTGCAAGTCATGGAGCACGTAGATATTTTCTGAAAGAAGCTGCTGTCTGGGGAGAATCCATGTCTCTCCCATGGGAAGGACCTGTAATGGAGGAGGGTAACAGTGTGAGGCAGAAGGAGCAGCATGGAAGAGCTGTTAGGAACTGACCACAGCTCCCATTACTCATCACCCTGCTCTACTTGGCTGTGAGGTAGAGGAGTCAAGAATGAAGGAGTTCAGCCAGGCCTGAAAGCAAGGATGGGTGGTGTTTTAGTTTTTCTTTCTCACTATTTAAGGTATTTTAATTAGCAAAAAATGAAATAAATTTTCCCTAAGTAGATTCTGTTTTGTCCATGATAATGCTAATTGGTAAATGATCCTACTGTATTTATTTTAACTCATGAGGATTTTTGTCTTACTTTTTCTCCCTGTTCCACTGAGGAGCAGGAGAGCACCTGGCAGCCAGCCAAGGTCAACGCACCACATCTGTACATTAATGGCCAGCCTTCAAATTATAACTCCCTTCCTTGAAGGGAGTTATATGGCAACTTATCTGTAGAAGAAAAAGCAAGAGCAAGACAAGAAGATAGAAAGGTATAAAGGCAATTTAAAGTGGATATTGAGGTCATTTGAAGCCCAGAATAATATAGATTTTCCTTTTTTTAAATATTATTTAGACAGAAGTAGAATCTGTCAACTTCATAGGGGCAGATTTTCATCATTGCAAATCATATCTCCTCTGCTTCCATAATGGCTATGCCAATTTGTGGCAGATGAAGATGAATTGTACCTTGAACTGATCATGCAGTCCAATAGTGTTTAGAAAATCTATCTTCTAGCATAGTAAAAAAGACTGTGTTATATTTATTGATTTTGTGCGCACGTGTGTGTGTACATGATTTTTCCCCCAAAGTGATTTAAATTTCAGAAATAGGAAAGCATATTTGGAATTCTAATTATAAGGTTAGAATTACAAAGGATTCAGCAAAGGCTAAGAAATTAGCAAGAGAGACCATGAAGAACAGTGTAAGATATATAGTGCAGTATATGAATATTTAGAGCTTGGGTCTCCAAGATGTAACTAAAATCTACTTGCATGTGCTATATAGTTTTTGTCACAGCTCTCTCCTTGCCTAATGCTCCTTTTCCATAGGTTTTTCAATACTTCTTTGCTTTGTTATTTTTTATTCCAAATTTTCTGCTTTTTCTCTACTTTTTTTTAAAGCCCTATCCCCCTTTACTTTCTGGCTTATTACTTTCTAGTAATTCAGCCTTTCAGAATCCAGCATTTATGTCTTTCCTAGCCAGTTCCAACAAATCTGTTTCATATTATGCAAAATGAGCATGTCCATTATTATTGAACATACTCTTCTTTTGAGGTGCAGTAATATCTTGGGCAATGTATGCATATACTACATATGGGTATATAGAGAAGCTTTCTTATTTTTGAAAAAAAAAACCACAGTAAAATCTGCTTGGTACTACATGGAGCTGTGAATCAGCACATCTTTTATAGTTCATATTTTTTCAGCTTAGTATCTGAAATCAGAATTCTTCCAGAATTTGTCCAAAGCGTGCACATCTTTTTAATTATCTTTTAACTGATAAAATGAATTTAAAAAAAAACAGTAAACAGGTTTGACAAGGACAGCCATTCTATCAGAATACAGTAACAGGTATGACTAAAAGAGAGCCGACTAAATATTTGGGTTTTCCCTTGTCTTGGAAATGTTGCAGGGAAGTATTAATGAAGAAAGTGCTGCTGTATCACACTAATAAGTTCCAAAGTCTATATTAAAAAATTAAACACTTTAATTAATAATTAATATCAGCTCCTCAGCTGCTAAGCACAATTTGGATGAACTTCAGAGAGCATTAACATTACCGCAAAAAACAAAAGGAGGACATGAGAGCTTGTGTTTCCTGTTACCTTACCAGCCAAGACATTATTGCAACACCAAAGTAGAAATTAATTTTTCACATCTGGATAAAGAGAAAATTTAAACCTTTTCACTGCTGAAAAACTTTTTCTGTTCATTCAAAAGAAAGGTTTCTCTGAGCTCGATTTTCTCACTGCAGAAAAGAAACTCAGTTCCTGCCTATAGTATAGAAGTTATAAGAATCTGAATATGATATTATGTTAAAATAATAAAAATATTAAAAATATTAAAAATACAGTTTATAACAAAGTTCAAAGGACTCCATTTCAGCATATGAAAATCCAGGGATCATTTGATTTTCCATCTCCATTAATTTGACTCTGTGGATCATTGTACTATGCCATGCTTTCCTTTCAAATACCAACATCCATTATGAAATTTTTCAAATTTTGTATACTATCATTCTTAATCTTTCACCTCCTCATTACTTTGATACTTCTCAGATCATTGCTAAAAGGCTATGTTTAAAAATCAACATCTAACTCCAGTTAAATATGTCTGTGGTGTTTTTCCATCTCCTGCTTTGTTGCAAAGAGAAACAAAATCCTTTATCGATTTGTGTTTTGCCAAACTTTAGTTTCTTCTATACAAAAAGTGTTCCGTATGAGAGGTTGTTGCAGAGCTTTATTAAAAGATCTTTTTTTCCTGAGGTTAAACATCCAGTGTTCTAAATTTCAGTTATAGAAACTGGACACAGTATTTCTAAATAAATCTCATCAGGATCACTAGACTCATAGAAAGCAGATTTGGAAAAGATTCCAGGACTTTACATTCTTACTTGGTGTAACATATCACTTTTCTACAGTATCCTTTCAGCTCTCTTACTAATTTGACTATTTGCATGAGCATGCTAAGTTTTTCACAGCCTTCTTTGGTTTATAGAATCATAAATCAAAAGGGGTTGGGAGGATCATCTGATTCAACCTTTCTTGGCAAAAGCAAGGTCTTGAAAAACTGTCCCAGTACCCTGTTCAAATGAATCTTAAATTTATCCAAGGTTGGGGAATCTACACTTCCCTGGGGAGATTATTCCAATGGCTGATTTCTCTCCTTGTAAAAAATGTTCCTCTTGTGTCCAATTGGAATCTTCGCAGGAGGACCTTGTACCCAATACCCCTTGTCTTCTCAATGGGACTCCTTGAAAAAGAGGATCTCCTTTGGAGCCACTTCTTTGGAGCCACCTTTTAAATACTTGAACATGACGATAAGGTATCTTCTAAGCCTTCTTTTCTCAAGGCTGATCAAATGTAACTCTCTGAGCCTTTCCTTTTAATGGCAAGCACCCTAATCCTAGGGGACATCTTTGTGGGTCTTTGATCTTCTTTGTGTTCCTTTTCTAACCGTCTCCAACCTGACTACATCTTCACTAGTAATGCAATTAAGTCAGTTTTTTTCCTATCTGTTATTTGCTTTAAGTTTATAGAAGCTAACCTAACTATTATCCAAGTTCCAAGATGTGGCACCTTAGACTATTTGATCTTTTCCCATCATTTTCAAAATGGTTCATTTATCAATGTCTAAGTCTTTCTATATGACTTTATCGGGTTCCTTGTACTGATATTTTCCTATAAACATTTTTCACAATCCTATACCAATGAAAATATGAAATTACATTGGCCCCATAGTTTCTTGTGGATTTCCAATTCTTAAGTATCTTTATCACAAGACAATGAAAAATTATAGAAAATTTTTAAGTTTACTTTACAGGATTCTGCACAGAGTTTTTCAATTTTCCAGTAGTGAAATTTCCAGAAACACTTTAGAATTAGATCAAAGTTCCTGGCATCAAAGATATATTAAGAAAACTTTAAGAAGCCTCTTTCAGACTTTATATCAGTTCACTAGTAAAAGTTTTACCCTGTCAGACACTTTGATCAGTTAGCCTAAGCAACATTAATATTATAAAAAGCCCTTATAAGTACCACATATCCTCTACATGAAATCATGGGATCTGGGAGTGTTGCACAGAACATCATTAATCACATGTTAATTAAATCATTATTAAATCACATATACAGAAAATATATATTAGTACAGAAAATATTAGTAGTATAATATCTACATCAAGAGTAATGAAAATGATACTTATAAAAATTATTTTAAAAAACCCAATAATTTCTGAACAATCAATTTTTTCCCCCATTTTTTTGATTTGATTCTTCTCCTAGACACTCAAGATAAATCTATTTTTTCAACCATAAATATTCAGGTCTCAGTTGTAACACCTAATATCAAAAAATTGCAATGTAATCTGGATGCTGCTGGCTGATTGTGCATTATCCTCTCTCTGGAATAGAAAATCTTGCTCAACACAAGAATATTTTTGGCACATAAAGCCCCTGACCCTGAGATAGACTCCTCTGCCTGAGATAAGGAAAAGATAGGAATAGTTCTTTGTACATCTTGACACAAGTGTTAGCTTTGTGGATAGCTTTTCAGAGCCGTGGTGTGTTATAAGGAGACGAAAGTAAGCTGAGAATCAGAGTGAATACCTCCGTCTCCGATTTCACCCTTCTCACCCATACTGTTGTGGGAGGCTTTGATATGAGTCTCAGCAGCAGGGAGGATGCCAAGAAAACTCAGCACTTTGTGATGCCATCTTGTACTCCTCTAACACTACTTCGCAGTCCAGAGGAGAAGCTATTGCACTCTGTGGCCCTCGTAACTGTTTGATGTGTGGAGTCAGAGCAGCGTGCAGGGATAATACTCACTCCAACACAGGACACTGTAAAATAGACACAACTTCAATGCATTTTTTCACTGCTAAGGAAATACTTTGGCAGTGACATGACTTAAGTTAACCTTCTTTCTCAGGATGGCAAAGGCCCTTGTAAAATTCTGTGTGATTCAGGGAGGTATGTTTGTGAGAAGTAGAGAAAAGAGCACACTTAACAGGCTTTTCTATGTGTTTCTTAATTTCTGAGACTATCACTCTTTATCACTTGACATGATCTAGTTCTCATTATTTGTGCTTAGAACACTGTTCACTGCTAACAAAGTTGATTTTCTAGTTTTATTTCTGAGCTATATGGTGAAGAGAAACATATAAAAAAACCTGGACTGAAAATAAAACCCTACAATTTATTTATTTATGTTTTTAGTTAGTATCACTTGTCTATGATGCCACGTTTCCATTTTTTTTACTGTTATCAGATCTGGAAGGGAAGCTGACAGGAAAATTTCTTACTTTTACAGATCACAGGTTGAGCTCCAGAATATCAGCTGGCATGAAAAATGCCTGAGCTTAGACAGAGACCACAAAGTTTTTGTAGCACTGTTCCTGAACATCTGATCTATAAACGAGTTATTAGAACTCAAAAGTAAAGTGATCTGCTGAACACTTTAAAACAGAGATATTTGGGTTATGAATTCAATTAGCAAATATAATAGCAAATTGCAATAATACCATGAAATATGAATAAAAACATGCTCATTCTTATCTCAATCTATTGAAAGTAAAGGCAAACTTTAAATCAGGCATGTCCTCATTTTTTAATAGAATTCCCCTTATCTAGATTAAGCTTCTTCTTGAAATTAAAGAGACTTATTGAGACACAAATTATCTGTTTCCAGATTAGGGACATTAGAGAACTAATGTTTCAATAAGTTTTCAATTGTACAAGAGGAAAGAAATTTTGAGACTGTCTGCTCAGCAGTCCATTCTACCTTAGGGCATGACACTAAACCAAAAAAAAAAAAAAGAAATTTTTCTATTGATTCCAAAAAGCTCTTTCCCAGACCTTATAGCTGTCCTTATGTAGTTCTTACAAATGGAAGTGAACCACCTGAAGAATTTTGGACCTTTTCTTAGAAACAGGCCAAGTCTTAACTGGCTGAGATTAACCAATTTTGGATTTGGGGAAAAAATATTGTTGATGGATACTTTAGTACAGCTTGTCAGGACAAGAAAAAATAAACCAAAAAAACCACAAAAAACCAGAAACTTTCATGTTTGAGCTTTCTTTAGGGAACATAGTTAGTGGGTTTCTAAAAGAAAGGAAAAATTAATTCAAAGATTAAATCTCTTAATTAGATAGATGTGCCCACACATCTTGAGCCCCTTTAGCTGCTGCAGAGGATTCTGGCTACTTATTATGAAGAAGATCCTTGTCTGACATACAGATGCATGTTTTAGCTCTCTTGAAGACTGTAAAGAATAACCTTGGTATGAAGATGTTTAACAATTTTTGTTAGTATAAAAATTCTGAGCTTTTTGTCCTGAGGTGGCCTCCAATAATTTCAGCTAATCTTGTTTATCTGCTAACAGTAGAGATTCAAGTAAAATTTTGAAACAAATATAAAGGTGTTTGGTTTGTGGGGAGGTATTTCCTATTTCCATTTCTTCCTCCAACGCTATTACTTTGTCTCCATAAGACATTACAGAAGGCTAAAAACTGCAATCTTAGAAAATTGTAGTAAGATTAATTCATAGCCAAACGGAAAGAAGAGTGGTCTTAACAGAAGAAAAACAGAAAAAAAGCAAGGCAGAAAGAAAGCAGAACTTGCCTGATGCAACCGGTATAAACTGGACTTTTCTAATTTACATAACTGAAATAGAATTTTTGGTTTTGGTGGTGGTATTGTTCTTGTTGTTGTTTGGTTTTGGTTTTTTTAACAGGGTTTGACTTCTTAGTGCAGCCTTTTTTGATGTATTCATGTGATTCCTCAAAGTCCTCTGGGGGTAAATACTGAAATGAATTCACTTATCTGAGGGAAAAAAATATATACCACTGATATCATTGCCTAGAGAAATATTAGGAAAAACAAATAAATCACAATAGCAGAATCATTCCAGAGGGGAAATAAACTCCAGAGACAGAGTGTTCTCTTGCACATACAGTATATTAGAGATGCAAGTTACCTCAAGGCTTTCAATTGATTTGATTTTTCTGTGGCTGGGTTGACTCCCTATTTCAAGGTTCTTGATTCTTTATTATGTGGTTGTTTTCTTCTTTATTATGTTTTTTATTTTGAAATATTATGCTCAGAAGCAGTATTTTGAATATTGTATGAAGACACCGGGATACATAAGAGCACTGACATTTTCATATGACTTCATTATTCCCTCAGTTTAACTGACTGTTGAACACCTCTTTCCTTTTGCAACCCACCTCCCTTCCCCCACTCCTGCTCTGTCTCACACATACATTTAACATTTTGGGAGAAATACAACTCAAAAGACCTGATACTGTGGTAAAATAAGTGAAGACATTTAGGGTTCTTGTGAATAGTACATGATTTTAAATAATTAAGAATGAAGTCTGTGATCATCTTCTTATGGGTATGATGCTGAGTAATTTAGAGAAGGAGAAGAAGAACAGCATGCTGAAAAAGCATATGGTTTCTCTTCGGCAGGTTGCCCTAGAATTAAGGCATGATCTCAACTATGTTGCCTATAACTGTATTTTTCCAGTCATTGAGGTCCATTTTTACACAAAGATGGATATTGAATGAGATGTTTAAGAGACCTTGCTTCTACCACCTGAGAAAACTTTCAGGAGTCAGGCCAAAACTGGCTTTTCTTCTTGCTTGTTTTTAATTTTGGCAAACTGTCAATAGCTATCCACATATCATCTGTTGTGACTTTTTAGAAAAACAAGAAAAATTAGTTACACTCATTTCATTGCCATGTAGGATGCATCATTATTTTTGAACATAATTTGCTTAAACTACTTTTAATAGCTTTTAAAATAACTTGTACAGGATGTAGACACTATGAAGGGTTTCTGACAGGGACTGCTTGATTTATAAGTACAAGATGGACCATTTTACTGTAAATTTTACTGTATGACATTTCATAATGCACTTTTTAATGTTTGAAAACTATCAAAACGTCTTAAGGATTTTACTCTTTGCTGTTATTTTTTTTGTGTGTCTGACATGTAGAGAGTGAATTATCTCTTTGTTTTATTAATATTTAGCAGTTGTATTCTATGTCAAAGACCTGAGGCATTTGGCACTTTGTTCAGCTGCAATACGTTATGCAGTTGTTACACTGGTTCCACCTATACAGTTCAGGCAGAAGGGGATTTTTCTGCCCATAGGAGCTTACAAAAACACATGAAAGGTCAGTGTAATTCTCTCTTAGAACCATGACAATGAGAGCAGCAGAGGAGCACATCATGTAGCGAAAGTGGTGTGCAAAAGGGATCAAAGGCAGACATGGTAATGCTCTGTGGCTGAGCAGTACAGCCTCCTCAGGCAAGGTGGGAGCTAAAACAGCGTTTCAATTCAATCTAACCTTCCTAGGGGGACATTTCCAGGGGGTCACTTCAAAGGCAACGTCCTGTGTGGAAAACTCAGATGAGTTCTCTCAGCCACTGGAGGTACAGTCGGCTGCGGTGTTGGTAGCCCTCACTGCCTTTGAAGATGGGGTCCTGTCTGCTGAATAAAGGATAAGATCTACAAGCTCTTTGTGTTGCTGCTGTCGGATGCAGCTACAACAACCATGTTGTTTGTGTTTAAAACAAGGCTTTCTGCTAGTCAGTCATCCCTTAGTGGAGTAGGCCTGGTGGCTGTAAGTCAAAAAACTCACTAAAGACAGTCTAATATTCAAAAAGAAAATGCAGTAATACCACTAATAATATAAAATTATAAGGAAGAAAAGGAAAAAAAACAGAGAAAGACCCAAAAAAGACAAGTGATGGCAATGAAAACCATTACTTGCCGCTATCACCAAGTGACTTATATCCAGCCAGTCCCTGAGCAGGGTGCCCTGCTGCCAACCTCTTCCCTGGTGTGAGTGCTGAGCACAGTGCTATATGGTGTGGAATGTCCATTTGGCCACTTGGGGTCAGCTCTCCTGGCTGTGTCCCCTCACAACTCCTGGAGCACCCTCGGCCCACCCTCTGACGGGGTGGGGTGAGTCATAAAAAGGCCTTGACACTGTGTAAGCTCTGCTCAGCCGTACCTATAGTATCTGTGTGTTACCAATGCCATTTTCAACACAAATCCAAAGCACAGCCCTTTACTGTGAATAAACGTAACTCCATTGTAGCCAAAAACAGATGAAAACAGGACCCGTGCAAGCCAGCCCATGTGTTTGTTGGTCATATCAAAAGGAGTTACCACATTCAAAGTGGCTGTCTCAACCACAATTTGAGGTGAATACCCCATCCTCCCTCAGGGCATAACGTATTCAAGAATTAAAGAAACTCCTACATAAAGTAATATAGGTTAAACTAGAAATAGTTTGCTGCAGTGTAGATGTAAGAAAAGAATTTTGATAAATTTCTTCTAGATATTTCTCATCATCTTTCTGCATAAAACACTTTAGAAATGTAGAAATAGCTTCATTGCAGCAACCTAAGACAGATACAATGTTACAGATAGGTGCATTTTTGTCCTCTTTATTTCACTTTGATTCTGCTTATTTGTCCTGCACCTATACAACTCAGAGAATATTATTCAGATTTGTTTTCATAATCAGTAAAAAATAAAATTCACAACTGATTTGGTCTTGACATTTTTGTCACACATTTTATTACATACCTATCTACAATATAGTTGATTTCTTTTTATAGAAGTGTTTAGGAGCTTCTTTTGGGAAAAAAGGCACTATTTGCAAGTGTGAGCCTTTCACAGAAGTCTTTTTTATTCACACACAGTCAAATATGATTTGGTGAGACTAAAACTGTTCAGAAGAAAAATCAGTTTTATTCCCTGTAAAAAACCATAAAATTAGAGGAGAAACCTTTTCCAAGATCTGTTCCGAAAATAAATGCACTATATTATTGATGCAGTAGATAAGAATAATAATGGTCTAATATTATTGATTGTATATGCCATGTCCTATTTTCTTACTTTCTTGCCTTTTTTTTCTGAATGTTAGTCAACAAGAGATCAGGATTACTGCTTTTTAATTTTAGTTTCTAACTTTCCCAACTCTTTCCTATTGCAGGTTTGTATTTTTTCTATAATTATTCTTGTCTTGAGATTAATTTTTAAATATATTACCCTTTCTCTTTCTTATTTCTTTTCTTTTATCCTTTTATCTATGCTATCCTATGCTATTTCAATTTTTTTTTTTAGCTTTATACAATTAATACCTGCCTTCCTCTTTTTCTTCCCCGACTTTCCTCTTATACTTCTTTTTGTTCATCAAGTAAAAATATGCAATTTAATTTGACACCAAAGATCTGGAAGCATGGAAAAGGTCCTGTGTGTTATACTGTCTATGGCAGGTTTCATTTTACAGGAACATGAGGTAGGGTATCACCTCATAGGCCACTTTTGAATGGTTTCTATTAACAGCTTTTCTTCCTACTGTCTGTTTCTTTAGCTCAGTATGAGCAAAAAACCCTATTCCCTTTATTTTGCTCTGTTTTATTCTCAGTATATCTGGATCTCATAGCAAGGAGCAGGAAAAAAACACATACTATTTTCTTTATGCCACTGCATAACTGATTTTCCTCACAGTTCTTGAGTGTTTTTTGAGTTTTCTTCTCTGTCCTCTTTTAGCCTGTTGAGATTTTTTTTTTTTATATTTTATGTTCAAGTCATCCTGTGTTCTTTGTTCAACTCCTTGATAGCATTGTGACGCCTCTCTTTACCACCCTATCCTATCCTCCTCCTCTGTGGGAATGTATGGTAGGATTAGGAGGATGAGTTAGGATCTCATGTCCCTATCTCAATCACTTCTAAAAGGAAAAGATATTTCTCATCTTGATGAAGCTGAGCTAGATAGAAAACAGGAAGGACTGTCAGCTCCCATCTGAAACCAATCTTTCCTTCTTACCCTCTCTTCACCCCACTTTCATTTCAAAAAATGATAAATAACTGAAGCCCTGTCACTGAGAAATGTTTCAATGCTCACCTTGAGCATCAATTCCAAGGCCACACACAAATAAGATAGAAATGCAAATTTGTACACACTTTGAAAACATAAAGTCCTATGCAAGTGCTAAGTATGATTATGATGACTATTAGTGATCCTAAGCACTGTGTGATTTTTTAGGGCAGAACTGAGACTAGTTTGACATATCAAAGGGAAGTTAGCCTAGATTTGAGGCTCTGCTTTAACTAAGTCAATTTCACACCTGCTCCCTTTGTCAGTCCATATGTTTGTCATCAATGAAAAATCCTCTCCACATGAGCATTTGCAGTGGGAATGATTATGACACATTTCATTATCTTCAGTAAATTGGATGGTTCAGTCCTTGAACTGCTCAATACCCCACACAGGTCTTGTCCGCATTGCAGACTTCACTCAGTTATAGTGTAATTGAGTTGAACTCATCACATAGTGCCGGTGCTTCTATCTCTGCTGCACAGAGGAATCTTTTCAGCTGCGGTTCAGAGCACTAAAGGATTATTTTTTTCCCAAATCTAAGAAAAAAGCTAGCCATTTTGATACCACTTAGTCAATGGAATTGTACAATTTGAGTAAATAATCAATAAGAACCCTTATTTATTTGCGATTTCTTAAGTATTGGTTGGAAATTCTAAAGCTACACTTTGGGGTTTTTTATGTCCAAAATGTTCTCATCTCTGAATGAGTCCATTTCCATTGTGCCTTGAAACAGTTATTGTCTCATTTATTCCTATCCAAAAATGATAATTACACCTGACAATATTTTTACTCTTTTATGAAGCATTTTTCAGGTTAAAGCACATTGAACACTTCTGTGTAATGGAGCTAAAGGGTGTTGGATCAAACTAAACAGCATTTGCCTTCATTTCATTATTCCTTTAGTCTAGCAAATGGTAGAATTGAGTATTTCAGAGGGGTTTAGGAAATTATCATTCTACCTGGGGTTACATTTCCTACAGACTTAGCAAAAATAATAGAACATACATCCTGGCATAGTGAACATTTAATACATATCCTTATAAATCATTGGAAATTATGTATAGAATATTATATGAAATACCATTTTAACAAAAGCTGTTTTGTAGTGCTAATTTTCCTCACAGGAAGCTTTCTTTCATAGGTGGAGAAAATCACCTAGGTGCAAGATTTAAAGCCAAGGTTTAGATCTATGTATTTCAGGATGCCATATAAACACATTTCTCTTTGATCTTTCAGAGGTGAGTTGGCAGTCCCTGGAATGTGACTACAATACATAAGGTATGTGTCACCTTGTGACTCTTGCTGGATTGATTCCTTCAAGTGAGGTAGTTTGAGGAATTCCTACTTTACAGTTCTCAGTGGGGTTTAGAGATGAGAGAGATTTCAAGCTGCCAGGTGCCAAAGGCAGGAGCTGAGCTTTAAGTTTCAAGTGAACTTTTACACTGGAATAAATACACTCACAAATTTTGTAGGTGCCTGCAGGTGGTTAAGTCTTCAGATAATTGCACAGGTATCAAGTTTTTATAGAACAATAGAGTACAGACAAAGAATAGTCATTCATTTTTCAGCAGAATCTGCCATCTAGCAGTTATGAAATGACTCAAAAATAAATTGGGAGGGTGGACTTGTTTATATTTTGATCTTTGTTTTTTTTTCTTTTGGTGTTAAAAGTATGTAAGTTTCCTAATAAGAGGGATTACAAGGGAACAGGGTCTCTCCAGCAGATCTGGATCTATAAGGCAAGTGAAACAGCAGTGCTTCCATCACCCATATCACAGAAAAAATGGTTGGTTAGATCAATTGAATGAAACCATCAAAAAGACAGTTGGTGGAGCTAGCTTCATATGTGAATGCAGATCGTTAAAATTCCCCTAATACTCACTAGTCCATCCTCTTCTAGCAAGTTTTATCAGAAAACCATATCTTTAGATACAGACTAAAAGACCAGAGAGCTAATGCATGAATTTAAATTAACTACATGGCCTGCCTTGTGATGAAATAAATTTTTTCTCAATATTATGTCTCAAATAGCATTTCCACTGAACAAAGTTCCCGATATCTTGCTGACTTTGTTTTAGAGAATGTTGGGCAAAAAAGTATCAACATCTTAGTAGGTCTAGTATTTTCTAGTACTTTCTTTATAGCTTTAAATTTGCTTCTTGAAAAGGATTAAAAAATTTCCAAGTCTAGGAAAGACATAAAATATAATTAAAATGGTCAAAAAATCCCAATGAAGATACAGCTAGGGAAGGCTAAAAGAGAATTATTTCATCAGAGTTGAAATTATGGTATGAAATGGGAGGAGGGGGAATGTAAGTTCTATGTGTAAAGTGCTCCTGTGTGAAAGCCATCAATCCACCTCAGTATCCATTATATATGCAGCACAAGTAGTGCACAGGGGGCAAAGAAAGGAAGATTAACTTTTTTTTTCCTGTTTTTCTTTTTTTTTTCCTCTTTTTTTTTTTAATTTTTATTTTTTATGTTTGTCCAGAGTTGCCATGGAATGAAAATACACTAATGCACTTATGAATTCTTCAGGTGCACATAGTTCTTAACAGCTGAAATTTATTCACACGCTGTGAGAATGCATTGTTATTTGAAAGCTAAAATATTTGTAGAAAGGTAAGGATTTTAATTCCAGAAATCTATCACGGATTTATTTCCTAAAATTATGTCTGATTGCATTTAAAACATAGTAGTTGACATTGTAAAGTCATTGTTTAATAATTTTTAATTCACTTGTTAATCTTTGTTATAAAGTTAATAATGGTGAAATAATGGGGTTGCCATAAGTGCATACAGAGGTTTTAGAGTGTAAAATCAGCACTGAGGGCTGGATTATCTCTCTTTCAGTTCTTTTTCTATTAATGATAGATGTAAGAGTTCAGTAATCAGAGAGAAGAAGCCGCTTTATATAATTTTTTGAGATTATGCTATTTTTTGAACACTTAGAAATGGTAATTTTAGATACTAGGAAAAGAGTAAACTTTTTCAGAAGCAGAACAAGTAAGGAAGCATTTTTGAGAAGAAAATCTTTTTCATTTGGCTTAATTAACAAACCAGAGTATAGAATAAAAGTGGAACAAAACCAAATCTTTTATCCCCAAATACTTATTACTATCAATTACAATAATTTTAAAAAACCTAAGTGGCATTCAGACTCACTCTACCCCATTAATGAAAAAAAGTTACTTTTGCATTTAACCTTTTGAAAGAAACTTCATTTAAAAAGTATTTATACTGTACCTGGAACAGCAAATCAAGAATATCTATGTGCAAAAATTCATGAAGTCTTTTTTTCATTCAATGCTTGTTTTCTATCATAGCCCAGGCGAATGTTTGCCATTGAAATGATATCAGTTTATAGCATGGTATCATGATATTGCTTTTCCTAGTGTCTCTTTGAGTAGTGAAAGAGTGTTTTGTGTTCCATTTCTGGAGTTTTTCTTCATGATTGTTCCTTGATTAACCCACAGTTATCATAGAAGTAGTCATCTTTGATATCCTTCTCCAGAGACAGTATGATCTGCATTGAAACAACAAAATTAAAAATCCAGAGGCATCAATGTTGCTGATATGTTAGTAGTACGTGATGGAATGAAAAGTTATTTATCAATTTCTAATTAATTAATTTCTAGTTTATTAATTTCTTCCATTGCTCATTTATAATTTTTTTTCAGTGGGTATTTGATATTTTTCTAATCCCTTCTTCATATGGCAACAGTGAACAAGACAATCATGTCCCTCAGCATGTCATTTCTCATGCAGCAACATCCTAAGAGACCACCTCTTAAACATGCTAATTAGATCTCCAGGCAACTTGAGAGAAATTCACTTCACCAGAGAAGAAGCAATGAATTAAAATTTGCTTTTACTTTTGAGATTTCAAAAGCCCTTATAGAGCTTGTCTTCATGTACTTTTGTCCACAATAAAGTCCAATGATATAGATATAATTTATTTAAAAAAATGGGAGGTTCTTTTAAAATTAATTTCTATCTTTCAGGTTCTAAATAATATATCAAGTATGTTTTTTAAATCTGTTTTGTTCAACCTGTCATTTTATCGACAGAAACCCTTAGATGTTGTCAAGAATTTTCTTCTTCAAACAGGTATTCTTAGATTATTTTTTAATGCAAATGTCTTGTTCAGAGGTTCTCTGCAGACTTCCCTTGTGATTTAACTGTTTTCTTTAGAAGCTCCAACCTTTTCTTGGAATTTGTTTTCCTATATATTGTGGTGTTTTTCTGCTGGTGTTCCATTATTTAATGTGCCAAGACCAAAGAACTACAAAGGCTACACGCTGCTTGTTTAGATCAAAATATCAATTTCATCTTCTGAGAATTGTTCAACATATCCATCCCAATTCAAGTTCTAGCTGATTGCATGCAAGGACTAAGGTTATAATGGATTTACTCCACCTACCTTGACTTCAAACTCTGCTTCTCATTGTATTACTAATGGTTTATTACAGTATTTTTAGCAACTATTTTGATTACTTTCCAGCTTTGGAGAAAACTAATGTATGTAAAACTTTATTATCATTTTAAAAATTCCATTAATATCCATTTTCAAAATTACATTTGCTTTTATTTTCCTAAGCGTATTTAAAATTTCCAGAAGCATCTTTACAAGAATTTTGTGCCATAATAATACAGATGCTAATTTGTCAGGATTTCTGATGAAAAGGGGTGGAGATTGACTGAATATAGGATGCTTTAAGTGCATTTCTTTATCTCATGACAATGTGTTTGGTAGGGGCAACCAAGATGCTCCTAAAAAAGCAGTCCAAACTCACTTATTATGCTTTTAGTAACACAAATTATAATTGAAATGTATTTCTTTAAAAGCAGATTTTCAAACCATTTTTTGAAAAGCAATTTTTTGAACCATACAATGCCATTTTTCCAGGCTTTCTACAAAACCAGTCATTGTCTATTATATTATGTGGCTACTTTGACATTTTCTTTTTGTCTGCTATTAATGACAGCAGAAACCCTGTTAAAAAAAGAATTCAAAAGAAAGCTTAAAGTAGAAAAAATTCCTGATTCTCTCAGTCTTGAATAGCCTTCAATATCACATGGTGTTTCATTGATAACAGGGAGATGGTTGAGCCACAATTTGTTCACAGTCAGCTCCAATATCTTTGCAAACTAGTGTGCAACAGTATTTAAACATACTCCTAGTGTCAGAACAGCTTGTTGAAATATAGATTAATATTTCATTTAATTGTCAATGTACTTTATTATTTGCAATTCAATGACTTGTAGAGGCTGCTGCTCAGATTTCATGTAATTCTTTGCTACATGCTAGAAGATAGCAAGCAACAGTTCTGAAGCTAAGGATCTTAAAGGAAGAACAGAACGGAAAACAATCTTTTTAATTTCTTTTTTTTTTTTAATTTTTATGTAGTACAGGAAGTTAGGAAGAATAAACTAATGTGTTTTTTGTCTATTAAAACACCTTTAATAAAATCAAATCTTGCTGCAAGTTTCTTGAGGATCAGTTGTAGCATTCTAGTTATAGTGTCTCCTTAAAGGTTTAATTCTGAAAGACAGAAGAAAGGAATGTATGAAAGATGTTTAAATATATATGTACATATGTATTCTAAAATGAATTCATATAATTGTAAGTCCATCCAGGGCCACTCCATCATCTTTGAACTGTTGTAGAATTATTTCCCTTTACCTCATGATAAGAAATGTATTAGCAAACTGGACTAACTTCAACAGAGAGCACATGGAACACTCAGAGATAAGCCCTGAATGCCACTTAGGAGAAGGGGCTGAAGAACAAGAACTGGCTCATCCTAAAGAACATAAAACCTGGGGGACCTCACTGCACCTCCCCAGTGTATTAGGTTTTATGGGAAGAAAAAGACAGGCTCTTTACAACAGAGTAAAGAGACAACGCATAAAAATTGCAGTAAGAAAGTTGTTTCCCCACAAAGACAGACAGGTAGCAAAGTTGCCTACCCAGAGAGGCTGTGTTCCCTGTCCTTTGGGGTTTTTAAATCCTGACTGAGCTCAGCTCTGAGCAACCTGCTCTGACCTCATAGATGTCCCTGCTCTGAGCAAGCAGCTGGACTGGCAGTCTCTTGAACATGAAGTAGACTCTGCTCCTATGCCTGTCATAAAACAGGCATGGGATCATTGCAGATTAGTCTGCCAGCTTATACTGCTTTTTCCACAGATAAAGGTCAGGACATCCCACTCCTGAAATATCTTACCATATTGTAAGATTCTGGCCTTTTAAGAAAACATTTGATCATCAAGAAGTTGTGGTAGGTGGACTTTGGCTGGATGCCAGGTGTCCACCAAGCTGTTCTATCACAGCCCTCTTCAGCAGAACAGGGAGAAAATAACATGGAAAGAATTCCTTGTGGATGAAGGTGATTTAATAAAGCAAAACCAAAATTCATGCACGTGGGAGCAAAGGAAAAACAATGACTTTTTCTCTATTTTCCATCAGCACACGGTGTCCAACCACTTCTTAGGAAGCAAGGTTTCAGCACACACAGCGGTCCCTCTGGAAGGTAAATATCACAGATAATGCATGCCTTCCCTTCCTCCTCTCGTCCTTAGATTTTATATCTGAGCAGACACCCTGTGATGTGGAATAACATTTTGATCATTTGGGATCAGCTGTCCTGGCTATGCCACCTCACAAAATCTTGCCCAACCCCCAGCCTACTGGTGAGTGTGGGGAACACTGAGAGACAGAGCTGATGCTGTGCCAGCACTGCCCAGCAGTAGCCCAAAAACTGGTGTGTTATCAACACCTTTCTATCTACCAATGCAAAGCATGACACTGTGAGGGCTGCTGTGGGGGAAAAAGCTCCATCTCACCAGACTCAATTCAACAGCATTCTTCTGAAACCATTAGAAAAGTGTATTTCAGTCCTCTTTCTGGGCGCTAGGCACGGGGGATAACTTTAATTTAGTTTTAGCACTCTGAGATTCATGCAGGTCTTATCACAACCTTAAAAAAATAATGGAGGAGAGCTTAATCTACAAGCTAATTTATTGTTTATGGAATTCTGTTAGCAGTTGTTAGTCTGCCTTCACTGAGCCTAATAGGGAATAATCAATGCATTTAAAATTAAACAGGGAAAAAAGGTTTTGGGGGATGGATGGAAGACAAGAGAAAGAAAATAAATTAGGCTTGTCTTGTCACAGTCTTCAGTGATTTCACTCAGTGAAAAGCAGAGTTGCAGTTTTTCAGTCAAACAGAAAACGATTGTGAAAGAAGAAGCACAAAATTAAGCATTGTCTATTTAATTCATATGCATAATAAATTGTGGCATTTCCAATTGTCTCCTGCCATTACACAGGAACCCTATTCAAATGGATTACCAAAGGCAACACTGAGGTCAAGGAAACAAATCCTGCAGACTCCTTTTGAACAGCTCATTGATTTCCACACTGCAGCTAAATTTCTCATTTATATTTTTAATTCATTGTGGTTAAAAAAAAAAAAAAAAGACCTGAAGAGAAAGGGAAAGAGATAGTTTAGTAAATCAATGCAGAAGCTTTTATTCCTTGCAGTTCTCTCTGGATTGCAGATTTATTCCTTTGGGACTAGGTTTTTTCAAATACCTTGCATTCTTATGGCAATAAATCTGACTCTTGAAATAAAAATCATGCAACATTTCGTAGTTTTAAAACTATTCCATCCGTCAGAAATTACATTTTTGTTTTTTCTTTGGTTCATATGAACTAAGTTAAAGATGTATTATTTCCTTTCTAAATAGTTCTTGGCTTTGTGGGTTTTTTATTTTTCTCATTTAAAATATGAAAAAATAAAGAATATTTAAAGCTACGGCATATTTGTAACAAAGTACTCATTGTAACAAGGAATTAAAAAGAAAAAAAACCAACTTATTTGTATTTCCTAGGAAATAATCTTTGATATTTTTTGTATCACATGCCAGCTGATAACTGAAATGACACTGGTAGAAGATCAGACAGCTAGAGAAGCTGAGCTTGGTAGCACCACAGACCTCCTGGCCCTGGTACAATGGAAGCTGTGAGAGAGATAAACTCACACTCAAGGCAAGAACAAGAAGTGAAAGCACCACATCTGATCACTCTGATAAGGGAGGATGTGGACAAGGACATCGCTGGTGCAAAAGGTTGTAACAGGGGTTAAAAAGATTGTCTTGCCAAGGGAACAGGCTCAAGGGGGTCTGAGCAGAAAATTTTGTGCAGGAATTAAAGAACTATAAGTACTGGTGTTTAGTGTAATAAACTGGCTTTGCCTTGCTTAGACTGCCTTGCTTAGATTTCTTTCAATCACTGTAAATGGTGCCCTGGGTGAGGAAAGACAATTCCCCTAGCTGGCATCTGGCAGCGAGCCCCACAGAACTGAAGGGCTGTTGAAAGGAAGCAGGAGCCCAGCCAGCATCAATTCCTTTGGATTTTGAGGTTGAGCTGTGGGGAACATGGGCAGTAATATGTCCTCAGAAGAAAAGCATGTTTTTGAACTTATGTCTAAACTTTTGCAGAGCCATGGCTAATCGGTTGCTTCTCACTCTCTTAAACTGATTTTATGCTGGGAGGAATCACACATCAAAGGGTTAAATGCCAGCACTGCTTTTACAGTGGAGTTATGGGATGAAGTAGGGGTGCAACTCTGGGATCAGGCAACTGAAGGTGATAAAAGAGCATCTGGTTTGTTACCTATGTGGGAAGCTATCTTAGAAACTCTTAAAGCCCAGGAAGGTACCCAGGAAAGGATCATCTCCCGCTGCTTTCAATCACTGCAAACCTGTGTTGATTAAACTAAGATGGCTTCTACCTCATTTTATAGATTCTGCACCTGCCCAGGACATGGTATTTTTTTAGAGAAAAATTTATCATCTGGTGTCTTCTTGAGACTTCTCACTGCATTAATCTATTTCTGCTTGCACATTGCATGTGGATTCTCTCTTTCCTGTTTAGTGTTGCTATTTTTTTTTTATTTTGTACTTGTTTTTTTTTTTTTTGACTCAGACTAGAAGTAAAATGACAGTGCTCATCCTGAAGTGAGACAAGAAAACTTAAACAGATTAGAGCTACAGCTATATATATCTCTATCAATCAGTATTTATGTCTTTCTGTACCTCTAATCTATCTTCATTCTCTAATCCATACTATGCCTGTAAGGCAACACATGTTCCACAAGAAAGAGAAAATGTGAAAGTGGCCATGCAGATCTCTTGGTTTATTTTCTCAGTAATTCTATTCTGCTTCTCACTATTTATTTCAGCAGGAGGTTTTTTTGACCACGATTTCATATCCATCCTCCACAGTAAATGTCTTTCAGGAGATAAAACCACAAATATTTAGTCGCAGGACTCAGTGCTGGATATAGGATGCATGGTATAGACAGACCTTCTGTTCACATTAAGTCATCTGGTTTCAGTATCAATGAACATGATCTTTCAAGTTATTCAGTTTGTACCTTTACAGATGAAGCAGCTCTAATCAAACAGTTTATTTTGACATCTATCAAAAGAAAGCTACTGGAGCTACTGTCATGCAATCTACTCTTGGTACATTATGCATGATAATATAGTTTGTACCAACAGTATCACCCCCAGCCTTTGCTGGTATCTTGGCATCTCTTTGGTTTTCTACCTGATCCTTCAAAGGACTGTTATCAATAATGGTCTCACCCAGAGTTGCAGCCTTGAGTGAAGAGTGGCTTTGCTGATTTCTAGAAATAACATGCTGGATTTGTTTTATTGCAAATGAGACAAAGGCTCTATTGTCACATACATTATCCAGAAAGCGATAATACAGAAAATATACAACTACAAAACTTGACAAAAGCAAAGTTTGAGATTTTTAGGATCCTATTTGACCATGTGCACTAAAACCTTGCAGAATATAAATATGTTCAAATTCGCTCTCTTTTCCAGTGACACTCTTTATCACATTTCACTTTTGGCAGAATGGAGAAAAAATTCTATAACAATAATATCTATTCTCACATTTTTTCACAAGATATCTCACTTTATCCTAATCTGTACCATCTTTAGTCATATGACACCTAAAAATGTCTATTTTTGACTATCTAAAAATATTTATCTGTCTATTTTACTGCAAAATTAAAGACTTTCTGAAATTAAAATGTGTCTCAGTAGATCTGGACCCATGATTATTAGTTTAGTTCAGCTCATAAATAATTACCAAATATAACCAAAATAATAATGCAATGGTAATATACGTTGATATTAAACATTTACAAGTATTGACAAAAAACTGTTAGATAGATGGTGTTTTAACAGCAGGTTGCTAAATGGTGGCTCTGATGAATAACTGACTTTTCATTTTTAAGCTGCAGGGTAATTTCTTTCCTTCTTAAGATTATTACTAAAAAGTCAAAATATTCTAAAATTAATTCCCTCGTTTTAAAATGTTATATTTCACTTACAATTTTTCTGAGAAAACTTCAACATCAGTCCAGCTTGACAGTATTGATTACCAAAGACTTGGTTCAAGTTTTGTTAGAATGTTGCTTGTAGCTTTTCAAGAATATTATATTCTCAGCAGCTTGGGTTGGGAGAAGGTAGGAAATTGCATTAACACAAAGGACAAACACTTTTTGGGAGTGATCTTCTAGGACCTGTTAGACAGTTCACACTTTTTTAGAGCTTAATTCTGCAATAGAAAAAAAGGTGAGTTGATGACCTCTGATTAGAGAAAGCAGAGCTTGCCTCTTTAAGTGTAAGTGTATTTGCCCAAATGCAGCAATACTCTGTCCTTGTTTGCTGCCTGCCTTTCCTAAATCCTGACCAAATATTCCTATTGCTCACAACGACAGAGTCTTCTGGGCAGGTTTTACAGATATTACCGAACCAGAAGGTCAAATTGTCCTGTTGTTTTGACCTGCTACATCTTGCACTGTCTGTTGATGGTTTTCATCATTGCTCTGACTGTACATTCTTGTTGGGTTTGATGAGCCAGAAATTCAGACTGTCACATTGCCTTAGAAGGGCACAATCCGTTGTGTCTCCTGATGATTTTCACTGCTCATACTTGGAGTCTCTATGTGCTGAAATACTTTGTTAGATTGTGAAGGTTATCCTGTCAGAAAGAGCTTCCAATTTCAGAATTTCTGTGCTTCGTTGCAAGGCTTTTCTCTTGTGCCTAGACAAATTTGTAATCACAGAGCTTTGGAAAATTCTTTTTTTACTGTCTCCTAAAAGCATCTATGATCACAAGAGAAAGGCTGTTGCAAGAAATTAATACCATTATTCTAGTCTCATCCCTTGTTAATGACTTGTGAGAACAGATTCATTTTGTGCTTGCTTCAACCCTCATTAGAGTTTGCCACTTGGGAGAGAGCACAGGGAAACAAGTACACTTTAGCCTTTAAGTTACATGGAAAAGGTTACAGCCAAGTGGTTTCATACTGTATGTCAGAGTTGAAGATAAACGTATGTCACTGTTCTTAGAAACCATGTACATAGTATTTAAGTCACTATGGATCCTAGTTGGAGACCATGACCTTTTCTACCAAGAAAACATAACTCAATACATCTGAGACATGCAAAATTCAAATGAGAAATCAAAAGACAAAAAAAAAATATTAAAAGAAAGAGTAGGTGTGTGAGAGATATATACACTCACAAATATACATGTAGGTGTAAAAAATATTTGTTTATAATTTCTATCTGACATTTATGACTGCATAACCTTTGTTACAAGTATGACAGTTAGCAAAACAGTGCTAACTCCATTTTTTAATTAGAGATACTGAGAGCCAGTGACAGATTAAAATATCACATCAAAAAGGAAGTGCTAATTATACTCCAGTATGGCCTTTATAACTGTTCATTTGATTTGCAAGTTATAAAATATGAAAAAAAATCATATTTAAAAAAGTAACATTTTTTTCAACTGAACAAGATTTTTAGGTTGGGTTTCTTCATTGACATAGCTCTTAAGTCTGTTCAGTATACTTATGATGAACTGGTACCACTGTGAGTTGTAAAACAAGTTTATGACAGATACTTCAAATAGCAAAAGCGTGTTTAACTAAAATTCTTAGTGTTTAACTAAAGCCTCCTACATTACATATTCAGATTTTCTATTTCCAGTGAAAGAGAAAGATTGTGTAAATTTAGGATGAGTATTTTATGCCAGAACAAAGTGTTATGTTAGCAATGGCAATGGACTTTTTGTGGAGTTTCAAGAAAAACAGGAATGGGGGTAATACTAGAGGCTGGAAAGGTGAAACACTAGAGAGAGCTCTGGGGTCAGAGGCAGAGCATCAGAGAGGTTTAGGGTCCATGCCATGAGGACAAAGATACATGTCAGGATGGCTAAAGAAAAGTAAGAAAAATAATACAATGGAACAGTAAAGAAAAACTGAGCATTGACCGATTTCAGGAGCCAACTCAGAGTAGTTTCTGATTTAAATAATAAGCAAGGCTTAAACAAGCTTTTTAATGATCATAAAGAACATTAGAAATTGAGACATATTTTTTAACTAGTAAGAACATCCTCTTTCCAAAGTGTATGCATTTATGGTGACATTTATGTGAGCCTGAAAAGCCTTGAATGCACAGAGTATATAAACTCTCCTTCTTTGACATACAGCTAGGATTCCATAAGAGGTCTGACTAAGCACCACACTGATGTAAAGGATGCTTTGAACTTTCTCAACTCAGTAATTCTGCAGCAAAGTTAAAAAGTTGCTGTGTTTGCTCAGGGCCAGTATTTTGGATTGTTTTCCAGCTCAGAGATATTTCATTAAATACTGTTAACTAGGATCAGGGAAGGAAAACCATTTAAAAAAATACACTTCTGCTCCAGAAGGCATTGTTAAAGCAGTTTTCAAATGCAAGTTCAGTAATACAGAAACACAGAAGGGTTGAGGTTTAGAAATACTTCTGGAGTTTATCTGATCCATCCTTCCTGCCCAAACAGTCGCATTTCTAGCTGATTACTTTGGACTATGATAAGATGACCTTTTAATGTCTCCTAGGTGGTACACTCCACGCATTACTTGAGCAATACTGCCAGTGTTCAGTCACTCTCACAGGAAAAAAATCTGTTATTCAGGTGAAACCTCCTGTGTTTTACTTTGTGTCTGTTGACTCTGGTCCTTTCACTGAAATCAGTTTGGCTTAATTTTTTTGAAACTGTCTACTCCATAGGCTTAGATAAAAAAGAGAATTGTGGAAGAGGGAGGATAAAAGTAGTTATCAAAATATGGGACTCTTTTCTTTAAGAGTATATGGTGTGAACAGAATAAGTATTCATTATACTGTAAGTTCTTGCAGAGTGGAAAAACACTATGAACAAATGCTTCTTCTAAAGAAAAAGAGTACTTATATTACAAGAAATGTTTCTGTGCAAAAGATGGAAATTTAGTCAAGTATGAACTGAAAGTGTGGATGATCTGCATTTCCTTAAGGAATCTTTCCATGACTTCAGATTTACCTTTACTGAATTTTTTATTTAGACACATATAGAAAATAGAGGATTTTTTGCCTTTTTTTTTTTTTAATTCTATGTTTGACTATATAACCAATAAAAACTGTTGTTAATATGAGCATGGTATCATAAAATGAAATCCATATTCTAAACCAAATTTTCTACACTTATACAAGAAGATGCTTAGCCTTCCAAAGACAATACATTGTGAAAAGCTATCTTGGAAAACTATCACTCTATTTTAACTCAGGCCCTCTAGACTGAAATTCACAGTGAAGTCAATCAGTCAGTCAGAACTGTTTTCATGAGAACTAAATGAACACTGAATATGGGCCTCAATTTTAAGTCCAACATACCTTTGAAAAAGTTACATCTCTGCTTGCATCCAGCTGTTGTCAGCAAGAAACACAGACACTATAATGAAAACCACTGACCATACCAATCTGTCTTTCATTTCTTGCACAGAAATTTGCATAAGTAAGTGATAGAAATCCCTGAAACCAGCTGTGCTACCAGGCTGCATCAAGGTTGTTTCATACTGTAACACGAATGACAAAATCATATAGCCTCTCAGAGAATCACACTAAAATATACTGCTTTTGCTGAGATGCCAAGGTGAAACCCTGAAATGAACAAGAAAAAAGCAAACAAAAAAACCCCAAACAAACAAACAAAAAACCCCCAAAACAACAACAATAACAACAACAACAAAAAAAAAGCCAAAAAGAAAACAAAAAGAAAAAAAAGGGAGGCAGGGAGAGCCTTCTCTGGCTGTCTTTACTCACCTCCAGTGCAGATGGGAGGTCACTTGCCTCTTAAAAGTGAACTAGTTATCTCAAAAATACTCTCCTTTGCTGCTTCTGATACACTTTAGTTTCACAACACCAGGTTGTGCCTAAGTGGTATGGCTGAACTCTGTTTTGCTTTTCTGACAGTTTCAAAGTGACTGCATCCCTTTCCTGGGATTTAACATTATCAATTTTCTACACAATTTCTGAGAGGTGTAATTTCCTGTCTGAATATGTCTAGAGATTGTGTCTTAATTGAAGAACTTCCCAGATGGATGAAACAAAAATTCATATCTTAGTAATCCTATAAATTTCAACTGCACAACTGTATAGCAGCAAACAGATATTTGTGCATTATCTTCACAGGTTTTGTCTGTATAAAAAAAATATGTTGCTGTTTGCTGCTTGGTTGCTTAGTAAGATTGTTCTTTTCTAGACAGGTCCACCATCTCTTCTTTGACATCCACACAGATGTGGGTATTATACATAGCAGTAGTTATCCTTAGTGAGACCATGCAGATGCAAAGAGATTCAGCAGTGCATGGATTTTACAGAGCCTGGCTTGTATTTAGTGGTAGATTTAGGTTGTCCTATTTTCCATGCACTATCAAAATTTCAAAAAACAGATTCATGTTGTTGGAACGTGTGCCAGAAATTGTTACTACAGAAGCAGGGATACATAGTAGAAGTTGACAGGTCTAATCCTGCTTATTTCTGGAATTTTGAAAGCTTACTACTATAATGAATAATATAGTATGAATAACTCATTTTAGTGCAAAGTTATCATTTCTCTTATGCTTAGAAAATGACATGTAGCCAATGACCTTAACAGAATAATGTGAAAGGATGTATTAAAATCACAAAAAAAAAAGGGAATGGGTGTGGTAATCATGTAGGATATGTCTTATTTATATCCTAAATTTAATTCTGCTTCCCTACACTCCAGCCTTACCTGTCCAGTGCACACTGAAGAAACTGGCATGTGTTGTATACAGCAGATGGACATGCTGTGGCATACACAGATTCTCAGCACAGTTCTGGCACACATATTTTCTGCTGAATTTACCAGCTAGTAAGAACTCCAGCAGCAGTTGTTTCACAGAAAATGCTGTTCGCTGGCACTATATTAAAAATAATTAGGCCAGAATGAATCAACGAAACCAAATTAATAAGTCAACTTTAAATCAGGCTGGATGAATATTTTTGATAGGTATCTTCACATTTTCTTCCTGTAGTTTTAACTGGAAGATATGTTATCAAAACAAATAAGAACTTCATCCTGAATTCCCTACTAAGACACTTATGCAACAACTTATTCTCTCTGAAAACTGCTGCTACAACCCTGCTAGGTTTTGCCCATTTGGGGAGGGCAGCCTCAAGAAAACAGTACCAGCAAACTCCACAGGTTGATGCAGAGGTTTTCTCATTGCTGCATCCTGGGCATCCTGAGGAGGTTTTGGCTTGTGGTACTGTTTTTTTGTTTTTATTTGTTTGTTTTGGTTCGGTGGGTTTTTTTGTTTCATTGTTGTTTTTCTGTTTGTTTTGTTGGGTTTTTGTTTTTTGTTTGTTTATTTGGTTGTTTTTTTGGGTTTTGTGGTTTCTTTTTGTTTTTTTCTTGTTTTTATTGCTTTTTGGGGGTTTTGGGGTTTTTTGTTTGTTTTTTTTTTTGCTTCAGTGTAAGCTAGCTAGCCCTATATGAGTCAGAGGAGCAGATCTTACTACATCCTTTCTTGGATGTAGTAGAATGCCAGTTCTAAATCTTATAGTATACTTTTTCTTGGCATTGTTAATACTTTCAGAAAGATAACCACATACATGCTTAACCAAAGATAGGTAGATACTCAAACAGATGTTTGATTTATCCTATCATTTCTGGATAACTCACTGGCAGTGTGACACAGAATAAAAATGTTCTTTTCTGAAAAAAATTGCTAAATTCTTTTATTGCTCCTAATCTTGCTCGAATGGTGGAAACAATGAAATGGGGAGAGAACAGGAAGGAATAATCACAGAATCACGTAATCCTTTAGGTTGGTCAAGACTTCCAAGATCATCAAGCCCAAGTTTAAATGATCAGCACCTTGTCAAGTAGGCTATGGCACTACACAACAGGTCCACCATTTGTTTATTCAATGTGTCCAGGGATGGTGACTCCATCACCTCCTTGGCCACTCCACTCCAATGCTTAGCAACCCTTTCCATGAAGATATCACTCCTGATGTTCAGCCTGAACATCCCCTGGCACAGATTAAGGTTTTGTCCCCTTCTCTTGTTGCTGGTTGCCTGGGACAAGAGACTGACACACACCTCAATAGAACCTCCTTTCAGGCAGTTGTAGAAAGCTACTGCAGGATCTCTTCCCATCATATCTCTTGCCCCTTAAAGATGTAACAGTGGTCTAGTTTTCTCTCAATAGATTATAACATTTGGCTGTCAACAGATAAGGATGATAGCTGAAGTAAAATTTCATCATTAAATGAAATATACCCTTGTGTATTTAAACTTGGAATTCATTCATATTTTAGTTCTCCACTTGCAACATGTCAAGTTTTGACCCTCAGTTTGAGACTGCTATATCGGTAATTGTCCTGATGACTGACAGTCATGCAGGGTCTTCCTGACAGTAACTGATAATAAGAGATCCTCTTCATGGCTCTTCTTTCAAACCTTGGCAATTTTTCAATTTATTAAAAAATGTACTAAATGAGACTGCTCTCATCCTTGATGAATAAGATCTTCTCATTAGCTACATATATATTTGAGTTTTAATTTCATACCAAATACAAATAACTCAATAGTGAACCAAGAAAACAAAAATGCAATTGCCCTGAATTTAGGAGTAAAGATAAGCATTCAAGCATTTCAGCATTTAAATTATTGATATTAGTACCTGACATTTCTCTAGTTGCTCAGGGGTCTTTTATTGACTTCTCTAGTTAACACTATTAACGTTTATTACCTGGAGAACTACTTATTTCCTTAAATGGAAAATAATATTTAGTGACAACTGATATTCTCTTTTGCTCTCCCATGACAAGATTATACTAGTAGTTCTTTTTGGAACTTGACCTGCTGACCTAACCCTTTTTTTATGCACAGCATTTGCTATTACATATGTAAAGATCTGCTGGAGTCTTCTTCCTTATCACATAAAATAACAAATGGAAAATCCCACTGCATAGGTTTGCCTTTGTGGAGTCTACTTGTATTTTAATTCTGTATATACAGGTATCTCAGGATTTGACCTGATGTTTTTGCTACATTGAGGATGCTTTGTATCACATACTTACCTGATGGAATACATATGTTCAACAGGTTTATTTTTTCTTTACATAATTGAATAGGTAAGAACCAGGTTATTGACTTACATTAGAACTCTAGTTTTTAAATCTAATTTCTGAAGTGTGCAAAGTGCCTGATGTATTTTAGCTCTCTACTTCACAAATGTACACAAATTTGTGTTTTAGATGACTCTTCTCTTAAATGATTTGCCAATATTGTGCCTTCTTGTTCACTCATACCTTGTGTGAAATTATAAGCTCACATAATATTAGCTAAATTTCACGAATATTAATGTCTCTTCATTTGCCACTGGGTACTGGGCTGCCTGTATCTCAAATTACATAGAAGAAATTGCATTGATTTGCGCTTCCAAGATGAGTTACTTCTCACCTAAATTTCTCACCTAAATTAACACAATAATTGAAAATGCATTAGCACAAAGACTAAGAGGTGAAAATGGCAAGTTCAGTAGGACTTACTAAAGCAATAACTTGATCTGTAGGTCTAAAGTTGACCTAACTGAATGACTGTAAATTTTTGAGAGGCAAGAGGAAGACACTCCGTGGAGGTCAGGAAACTAGGGAAAAAGAAATTAATTATCACTTGCTAAAATCAAACTACCACTGTAGTTAATAGCACATCTTTTCCTGGTAAGATAATTTTGCTTTATACTGTCATCATATACCAAAGCTTTGTCTTTTTTTTTTTTTTGTTCTCTCTTCTGAGTGAGTAAAGAACAGCACCACAGAGTGAGGTAACTCACTTACACTGTTTGTTCATTGCAAAACTTTTTTGGAGGCCGGGTTGCACAGCAACATTTAATACACTATTGCAGTGGTACTAATAATCACATTTGCTATAGCCTATAGTGTTAACTAAATAATCTGATGTACAACTGAACTAGTAATGCAGTTCCCTTCCCTAAGCATATACCTAGAGTTTAAAGTAGGCTTTGTGAAGATGATTTATACTTTATGACAAGGTACACCATCTTTTCCTCAGAATTCTGTAAGTATAACTAAGCACAGAAACATTAAAAACAAAGAAAAATACATCTAGATGGCCCCAAGTGTAATAACAGCTACATCTCTCAAGAAATCAATTATCCACAAGACATAGCAGACTATGGGAAATGAATAGGAGGAGATACATATCAGTAAATCAACAGAGGTTCAAACGGCATTATGCTGCATGTCTAGCTGAAAGAAAATTCAGAATAGTAGCTGACACACTATCCTTTACTCACCCTCATTTCCAGCTGGTGCCAAAGTCATCCTTAGCTGGTTTTTCTGTTTATCTTGTAACAGGAGAATGACTTAATGGAAAGGTAAATACCATTAAGTATAGGATGGTGAAGTACTTTTATTCCTGCCTCTGCAAGAGACATCCCATGTGACCTTGGAGAAATGCCTTAACTCTTCCATATCACAGTGTGTCCACGAAAATTCTAATCTGTGATCTATGGATGACTGCAATAAATACATAATGTCAAGACTGCCAATGTCATTCACAGTTATGTCCACTTTCAAGAAGGATACATTTGCAGATTTTCCCAGCTTTTCCTTTTCCCCCTTGCTTCTTAATTTGCAAATTTCTAATCAGAAGTTTGTAATTTGTTCATCTATGCTTTAAAAAAATCTAAAAATATATTTTGCTCAACCTTGGGAATATCTATTAAACTACAATTTTAATTTGTATGGTTTTGGCAGTATCATCTCATGGTGAGCTGTGGGCAATTCTTTATTGATATAGACTTGTTCTGGTTTTATACTATTTAAAACCACTTCATTGTCAATAGCTTTGAAAATAATATCTCAGATTTTGTCATTCTTGGTGTGGTAAAATTCTCTGTCTCCAGGTACTCTTTAAACTGTGAGAATATTGCTACTCTTTCCCATTTGAGAATATAATATTTGCTGCAACTTCTCAACTAATTCACAGACAACTGGACCTATATCTCATTTCATGTAATTCAAATTAATACCACTGATTTTAATATAACTAGAAATATTGAATTCCTGGAGGCCTAAAAAAAATCCAGTGGTGTAATTCAAATTAGCTACACAAAAGAGTCCACATTAAAAAAAAAATACATTTTTAATAGGAAATAGTGAATAAATGCCAAAAATCTTGTACATACTGACCATTTCAGAGGAAAAAAAACCAGAACAAAACAAAACAAGAAAGTAGTCCTTGTTCCTAATAATCAAGCATTTTAGTCATCTCTGCAGAAATTATTTTAAAGTATTAATGAATGATCCCAATAAACTATGGAATTTTTTCTCTAGCTTGCTAATGCCTACTGCTTAATAAAGAATTTTTTGGCACTTCACTGCATCTCTTGATATGTCTATCACATCTGTGGGATATAAAAAAAGACTGCAATGGTAACATCTAGTCAGAAAACAGCTGAAGGCTACCAAATGTTCTGAACTTTGACTTGCAGTTTTTGGCTCTTAACATATTTATTCTATGATCTTTCTGAGAAACACTGAATTTTGACACTCCAACTTTGGCAAAATGGTATCGTCAGAATTTTCCTCTCACTAAGTGGCCTCAGCATGTCAGTGTATCCTGAAGGGAGTACGCTGGCTCCCTGTCAAACATCAAATTGAATTTCAAATTGCTTTGATGGCTTATAAGGCAGTGCAGTTTGAGAAGTACGTATTTATCAGAATTGCTTTCTCTGCATGAGCCCAGTCTCTCTTTGAGACCATAAAAAGCAAGTAAATTGGCAATTCTGGAATGTGCAGGAGGGTGAAAACTCAGAAACACATATTTAGCTGTTTTACCACTCAAATATGTAATTGATTCTGTGACAGGGGTCTATAATGTGACTTGATCCTGTCATATTTATGTAACATTTCAGACATCTCTAAATGATGAACAGTATTTCTTTGTCAATACATTCATTAATGATCTAGGCCAAAACGCAGGAACTGGCCTTGCAACACACATTTAAGGGATGGGACCTGGTATCCAGGACATACCATAGCTGAAAGGGAAAAGACAGGTTGCTCCCTGAGATGTTAGAATATCTGTGCTTAAAGTTGACCTATGATTGCACAAAGGACTTTATATAATGTCCATAGGGAAGCTATGACCAGTGCACAAGACATACAGAGTTCTTTACATATGCTCCAAGGTTTCTATTTGCAGATGCTGAGCCCAGAGCAACAGACAACCCTGTTTTAAATTAATCTCCTTTAGTACCTTTCAACTCAAAGGCTTAATGTCTAAGTCAATAAATTTAAATTTTAAGTACATCTGAATTAGAGACTGAGCAAATAAAAAGCCTTCCCTGCTTCAAAAAATACTCAACTAAACTATTTATTGTTTAATTTTAGCATTGTGAAACCTTGTTTGCCTTGACTCTTGGGTTAGGATATGTTGGTCACATAACACTAATTGAATTTCTGAGCTTCTGAAAGAATTTACAAAACCTAATGGCACTTTCCGGGAGTAAATCTATCTTTTAATGGGAAAAGAGTATTAGAAGGGGGTCTGCAAGCCTTCTATCAAATCATCCATTTGTGCATGATTTTAAATATGAGGATGACCCCAAATACTTTCAAAGGAAGTAATCAAATTTTGTTGCCAGTGTTGTCTTTCATTAATCTCTATCTATTAGTAGTCATTGATATTTAACATAATTGAATAGTTTAGGAAATAAAATGAAACACTAACTATCCCCACTTTCTTACAGATATTTATGAAATTAAAGATCAAGCTACAATGTGAAGACTGTGGGGTGAGTTAGAGAGATGTGAAAAGACCACCAGAAGTAAAATTATATTGTTTGGATATGTGTTTGATTTTTTTCCCTATCTTAGAATCCATCTCTAGTCTTCTTTCAATTGGAGCTGTTCTTCAGGTGACCCCCAGAATGTATAAAATGTGATTTATATATTCTGTCAATATTATAACTCATCTCTGTGTGTGTATGTTTGTTTAATAACATGGATTTCTTTCAAAATTCAATGATTTTTAAAAACATTTCTCAATAACTAACCTAACAGTTAATTTATTTTTTTGAAAATATCTCTCACTTATATTAAATAACAGAACAATATTTTCTAAAGCTCCTTAGAAATGTCTTTTTTTTCATCTTTGAACTGAAATTTTCAAATTTTCAGTCTTTGAACTGAAAATATGCCCTACTATTTTACAATGTGCAAAGACAAAATCATGAAAGCAAAGAATGTTGCCAGTAAGAGTGACACATTTTGTAGAACTGTGGAAGTTAAATAGTAAGAAATGGGTAAAATAATTTTCCATTCCAAAACAAAACCCAAAAAACCTAATCAACAAGGAATTATAAAATTAAACATAACTTAATATAATTTTTTTACCATGCTGCATTCTATCATGTATTCTCATTCTGACTCTTCCAAACTATGTATAACGACATTTTTAGTGAAAATAAATGTAATGTATCTTATTACACCTAACACAGTAAGTTGTTTGTCTCAGATGAAGGAGCTTAATAATTATAACAACAAATATTTTTCAACCTTTCAAATAAAGGTCTTTCTGGCAATGTAAAATTACTTTTCAATGGTATTATTTATTTTTAATAACAAATACAAATGCTGTGCTGACATTTTCAGCATGAGTATCAATCTCCATTAAAGTTATTTTAAGGGTCTTGGATTTTATAATGAGACAGGATAATTACACTTTCAATGAAAATAGACTGTATGCTTTCTTAACAAGTGTCTATGAGTTAAGTTAAAAAAGATGGAAATATTTTCCTTCTGTTAAAGAACAAAATTAATTTAAATATCAGGAAAGCATTTCAAATAGATAAAAATAGAAATATGCACTCAATAAATTTATTAAGAAAAATATTTCAAAAGTTAATTTTTTTTGTTTTCATTTGTTAACTGAATTTACTTATATACAAAATATTTCAAAGTTGTGATTCACATTCTTTGAGTATGACAGATATTTTGGAAGATGTTGTATCTGTAGCGTGCTGCCAGATTTACTTGAAAACTACAGAATTCCCTATTTCTATACATATATTTCACCCTGAATATGGCAGATATGGCCCATTAACTGGTAAGAGAAGCTCTTTATTCAGTCAAGACAATTTCAGCGACTCCCATCTGACACATATGGGAAGTGTTAGGCAGGTTAAATGTCAGTCAGACAACTTGTTATGTAATGATATGTGCACATTGACTGGTAGGCACACAGGTCAACTTATGTGACAAAAAAGGGGTAAAAAATACTTAGATTCATTTAAGTGCCACAAAGCAATTAGCAATCATTATGAACAAACTGAGACCAGTAATTCAAGCTCATTGGGTGTTTTTGATAAATCATTTAACTATAGTCATGGAAAGAGCTTTGTATCCTTTTAAAGAAGGTTTTAATGGTATTAATTAACTAAATTTTTTGAAATTATTATTGTTTTTTCTTCTTTTAAGAAATATTCCATTAAATTTTCTGTTAATTAGGAACAGCAGTTGCAAAAAGCAAATAAATCAGAATGACTAGATACTTAATCTTTTTTAAAACCTTGGAAAACAACAACAAAATGTTGTGGAGATGTTGCTGCTGTACCTATGCAATTAGTTTCACTTAAAATAATTATGCTGTAGTGTTTCTATTCTATAAAAGCATAAAGAGCTCTAAGCTGAGGTTAGTCTCTTCTTCGCACAGAGCATGTGGAAACAGATAGACAGAGGATATAAATCATACTCTATGGACATGAAGCCAGTTTCATAGACAGAAAAAAAAATGCAGGAATTAACAAAATTACTTTCTTAAGTTGATAGAAAATACATCTTTAAGTGAGACCTGTAGCATTTTTCCAAACTTCATCATGCAGTCTCATGCCACAGGGAAGGGAGACTTTGGGCAGCAACAACCAACCTTCCTGGATTCTGGAGAAACCAAAAGGATCTTGTTGCCTGCTGGATGATTTGATCTGGATTTGAGAATACTGTTGAGAATACTGTATGTTGTGTGCTAGAAAAACAGTAAATCAATGGTTCATCCAGGAGTAGAAGACAGATTTATAGACTATTGTCTTTATCTTCTAAACTATAGTGTGACATCCATGCAAGAGAGTGAAAGATAATATTTTCATTAGCATATATTATATAGCCTGTAGACTCAGAAGATTGTTTCTGTAACCTACTGAGGAATCTGATAACATAATTTTCCCCCTGTAATTAGCTATGATTTCTGTGAAAATTAAAGGTACTCAATATTCTGCAAGAGTGAAACAAGAAAGTTAAATCTATAGGTTACACGTAACATAGATCAACATTGTCCCAGTAGAACCATCTAGAAACAAAAAGACATATAAAAGCTTATAAAAGCTCCTTAGACTTTAGTACTAAGGTACTTCTTAAAATTAATGAAGGTTAAATATTTATAATTTATTCTGGTAAAAGTACATTTTGGAGAAGAGAGTTTAGTATGATCACTTAAAATATGTATTTATACCACCAAAATAAAGCTCTGAAAGTTGAACCCCTCACATTTAATGTAATAATGTATTTTAAATCCATTATAAACTTTCAGGATAAATTGAATTACTTAACCATAAAACACTTGGAAAAACAATTAAAAGGATTATTTCATAAATTAGAAGAGGTATATCACTTCAACATCCATTCTTCCAATAGCATTGAATTTCAAGTGAAAAAATATATAGAATTCCTGTAATTTTTTTCTTCTGGTTTGTTATTTATTTTCCTTTCTTCATCTACAGTAAGACCTTCAACATCAGGACTTACAGATATCATAACAATTGGATTTAATTTTCTTCTTAAAATAGATTTCCCAAGATGTTCACTCATAGATATCAAATACAGTTGAACCTTTCCAGACAAGGTAATTTTCTTCAAATGTCATATGAAGAAATAAGATATTCTATTTTGTCATATCTGTTGGGTTATCTGTTTTCAGTAGTCCTGTAACCCATATATTTGTCTAGAGGTGAGTGAGTGTCTTAAAGGTAGGTGTCAGTCAGTGTAACGTTTACTTCTACAAAGGGCCTGAAGACAACAGGCTGCAAAAACTCTGATTTCCAAAACATGTTTAATTAATTATAGAGATATATATCTGCATTTTTGGTGTTTGTATTGGCTTGGTTTTTTTGGCTGTTGGGGGGTTTTTACGCAAAAAACTCTCTAACACATACCACAGAAAATGAATAATATGCTGTGGAAATGACACAAATGGATTCCCTGGAAATGCACTAGTTCACAGGTAAACACAGGAAATCACCAGCAATCAACCTGAGCCAAAGAGTTGCTCTTTATGACAAAGATTAGCCCTTGGACTCTTGGCTTTATTTCAGAGTCATGGTACTGAGGATCTGTGTAAAGGGGCAAAGAGAGTCCCCATCTGCAAAAAACTTGTCCCCAGACTGTGGTGAAGAGGAAACACAGCAGTGAAATCTAAGGGGTTCTGAGTGATGAGAGCTTTTCTGCACAGCACAGGCAAGGCTGGAAGGACCACCAGTGCCCCAAGAGAATGGCATCACCCCAGCCCTACTGACCATGTGAGAGAGCACTCAGAGGGCTGGTCTGACACAGCTGCTTTACTGAGCAAGCCACTAAAAAAGAAGAGTATGGAAGAATGCAACTAAGTCCTTTTTTACCTGTTCTGACTGCTCTTGAACATTAAAAGTTCTTTTTTTTCCCTTATTGATTTTTTTCCTTGCCTATAGAATTAATCTTTTTAAAACCACAATTGAAAATGCTTTTGAAAGAAACATGAAAAGCTAAGACATATAGATATTTCTAACACATTTTGGTTAATAAAACACATTTTGCTTATTTATTATTTGTTATTTATGTTTTTTGTTTTTTTTTTTCTTTTTTGAGCGGAAGAATCCAGCCCAAGATAAAACATAATTCCATTTTTCCCATTTTCTTTCAGCTCTCTGACAAATGTCAAAACACTTCTGTCCATAATTTCTTGATGACACAAAACAGCGATTATAAGTTTCAAGTTATAATAATAGCATAAAATATGCCAACTTAAAGATTGTCAGAAAAATATTGTGAAGCTAGCACTGCAATTACAACCAAGTATATTTTCATGAGCAGGCTTCCTAGCCTCAGAAGAGTTAAAATACTGGTATGGATTCATAAACTAAATATAGGAAATTGTTTTCAAGTTGCTGATTGGGAATAAAACTTTTAAAATACCCAGGTTATTAACAAATATGCCACCTTCTCATTATTATCATTTCTCTGAGACACAATCTTTACAGCCTGAGACACACAGTGATAAAAGATATAGCAAGAAAACTAACTTTCCATTTGGCATTCTGGTACTTTTTTCAGTTTTTTTTTTTATCAGGATGGAGGCATTCAAAAGCTCAAGAACAAGTCCTAAGAGTGAGAGATGGGGTCTAGAAAGAGCTACAAGGAGTTAGGATGGATCAGTAATGACAGCAAATGAAAGACATTGCAAAGACTCTTAATCTTACTGCAAACTATGCTCCATCAACAGTTCCAACTGCTGAAGCAATCCAGAATGAGGGAGGGGGACATGCAGCCTAATGCTCCAGAATCCTTCTTTCTGAAGGGTTGCACTGTGTTCTGTTCATCTGAAGTAGAGCAGACTTACTGAACCGTCCCACCGTGTGTAAATTAAATGCATACTTCTGAGGGAATGTTCATTTCATAATTACAGAATCTGTAGCAAAAGGCATGGGAAATAGCAATGTAATTTTAATAATCACACATTAGCCATTTAAAATTGAAGAAAAACACTATATTGACAGAAAATGTTTCAAAAATAGTGCTATATATTTATCTAGAGAAATATAATTGTCTGTGCTTCTTTACTGTTTTTAATGGCTATTTTGTTAAATATTTCAATTAATTTTTATTTTACAAAGTAGAAGAAAATTAATTGCACTATAATTTAAACAAATATGTCTCTAGATGCTTTTTTGGTGATCCTTTTTTTAAGAAAAAATCTTTAAAGTCCCAAGAAATATTCATTTGCTCCAACTGTCCATACTTAAAACTTAAGAATATCTAAAAAATCTCCATTAACATAAAAATAAGGAAACATTGAATTTCAGCATGAAATAGCATGGATGAGGATGAGAAAATGTCACATACACTTTTAATTTATCTTCAGTAAATCTGATGTGTGTTGCTAAAAAGTCTTAAAATAGATTGATTAGTAGTGCATTAAATTATTTGAAAATATTCAATAACAAATATTCAAAATTATTCTGTTCCTGTAAAAACAAAAAAATGACAATACTTGTTGTTTCTGATGCCAACAATTATACTAAAAATAGTTCAAGAAAGAAACCCAGCTGAAATACAGCTGTGATTTCTCTATTTGGTCAAAATGTTGTCCTTACCCCCCTAAAAATCATTAAGGATTCTTATATAAAAAGAAAAAAACATAGAAAATTTTTGTGATAAAGGATTTAATAATGAGAAAATATATATGGGAACATGAATCATCCCTAACCATATAAGATTATTATTTTTTCTGACCTTAGCTGGACATCATCTGCTCATTAATTCAGATTAACAAATGGGAGTTCATAGTGTTATGTTTGAGGGTGACATATCTAGGACATATTTGAAAACCATAGTATTACCAACAATGTAGGCATATGTTAAGTGCTAAGAAGGTTGAACTTCCTCATTTCAGGGTTAGCATAGGTCTGCCCAGACAAATACTGAAAAAAAATATTTTTGTCTGGATATGTGCACTCATTTTTCTTGTCTTTCTTGCATCAAAATGTATGTAAATATGAATGAAAAAATACAAAAATGCAATTCTAGTTTCATCTAAGCTGGTAACAAAACTTTTGATTTTATTTGGGCTGCTTTCTGTGACAAATATAATAAATATAATTTAATGTAGAGCATATTTTATTACAAAAATTATACTGCAACTGCATCAAGTACATTAAAATATAGCCAAAACACTTCCTGCTTCCTTGTCTTTGCTTAAGTTTTAGATGAATTCTGAGACCTTAAAATGCAGTTGTAATTTTCTTCACCATAGCAGCAGATATCTTTCACATGTCTTGCAGCCTATCCAATCCGTAGTCCAAAGTAAACAGCCTTTGTTTCTGATGCAATTTCTGGGAAAAATCAATTGCCTTGAAACGAAAGAAAATAAGGCCAGTTTCTTTACTTAAAGAGTAATCTGCCATGGACAAATATTTGTAAACAGAAGTAAACCCTAGACAAAGTAGCTCAGGTTATCAAGTAGATACCTAAGCAAACCTGACACTCTATGTCCATAGGCCAGGCAGGATGCTTCCACAAAGGATGAGAGAGCTAACTGATGTAATTTCATGGTCACTTTCAATAAGATTTGAATGATCCTAATGAATGGGAGAGGTTCCTAATGAATCAAGGCTCAAGGATATTAATTTGAGTTTTGAGATATCTTAAAAATGCCCCATGAAGCTGGATCATCCAGTGTGCTTAATTTATACAGTCAACAGCATATGAGACCTTGTTTATGCTCTTAGTGTCAGTGTTACTTTAATAGTTTAGATAGGCTGGAATGGGATATTTAATTTTAACTTGTTGGTGAGGATTATCAGATCCTGAAAGGTCAGTGTGGATTTCATAAAGCATGCAAATTTATACCAGCTAAGACAATAGCCCATTGGCACTAAAACCCCTGCTTTTCTTGTGTTTCCATATCCTGCTGAGTGAAGAAGGTTAACTTGTCATTGCCTGGATCATTAACTTTTTGGAGAGAGATTTTTGAATGCTCTCATACATAAATTTACATGGCAAGATGAACTTCTCAACTCCATAAAGTAGACACTTCAGAATCTCCCAAGGACAGCATTTGGAAATCAGCATTTTGATGAGCAAGTGGGTTTTTTTCAGAATGTAATTTTGAAATGGCACTGAAATACTATTACAGAGGTATAGGGATGATGGATGCATGAGGTAAACAGAGAAGAAAAATTCTCTTTTCTTCATGAAAAGGATCACACTCCCCAAAGACAAATTTGTTTAACATGTGTGGAGCGACAAACAGGCTACAAATAGTTGCTACCCTTTTTTTTTGAAGTCTGTTTTGAAAGAAAAGTGTAATAGAAAAAAGAATGAAGTCCTACCATGACTATTTTGTTTGTATTCAAATAATGTCATAGAGGCTCAATGCAACTGTGTACTGTCATAATTTTCCCACATTTTACCTATTCTATCCTACTGTCCTGTAAACTTCAACAGCACTATGCATCTGCAGCTACGTGCACCAGCTTTTTGACAGCAATTAAACTTGGCATGTAGAGGCATTCTGAGATGAAATCTTATAATTGACAGGCTGAGACACTAGCCAAAGGGGTATTCATTTGGGTAATCCCTGGGCTGAAACACTGCTGGTTTGTCAGCCTCTGAAATTATTGGCAATCTCATAGACTGTATCTAGCAGCTGAGAGGAAGCTGTGCCAACTGGTGGCAGGCTTCAATAGGTTTAGAAACGCCATCAGTGTAATTGTCATCTTTAACACTGAAAAGTGCTTATCTGCCATTGTGATAAGTGTGATAGAAACTGTGTAAATAGAAAAGAGCCAGCAGAGTCTTGGAAAAGGCATTCTGCATTTACTGTCCCCCGCTGCTTTGAGCTGCCTGCAAACAGAAACTTTAAAACAACAGACAAATATCACATCCCATCAAGTACAAAGCATTATGAGAATGACCTCGGTGAATTTCTCTGATGCATTGTGCTGCATGGCAACAGGGGGATGAAGGCAAGAGCTGGCAGTTGTCTGGATCAGAGAAATGCAAGATGGGACTGTGTCTCTGTTCCTGACACTGAGAGAGCCAAAAAGCATGGGGGGTGGATAAACACTTGCTGGAGAGTTTTGAGCTATTGTTAGTTTGCTTTATTCAGGGGAGGACAAAAACCTGACCATATTCTCAAAGCTTTAAGTATTTCAGTACAAGGGCCTTTGAACTAGCTATATCAGTCATGCTACATAGTGTGAAGCTGATAAAATTTTCAGGTATATTTTGCTGGTTTTCTTTCAACAACAAACCAGTCACTTCTTTCATTGTACAGGATGGTTGTATGTTGATGAATGGAAAACAATTCTATCATCTAAAAGCCTGTAAGTGTTAAGGCATGATGTTAGAAAAAGTATGGATAGTTTTGAACTAATTTCATTGTTAAGTGCCATAGCACTAACAACAATAAAGGCAAGAGAGAAGCAGGTGAAAGTTATTCTAAAGCAAATAATCTGGAAGAGGTTGTCCTTGTGTATTGACTATTTATTTTAAAACAACCAAATTGAAACAAGACTAATTCTGACTTTTTGAAAAAGTGATTTATTTCCTGCTTTTTCTGAATGATGTAACGTGCACACACTTGTACACATGTAGAGGAACGCTATTATCTGTCAAACAGAAATGTGTATAATGCTTTTCAGCTTCTCTTACCCCAGTACTTTACCCGTTGAGAGAACAACACAGCCGGGTTACATGAAATGTCATTTTAGGGAAAATATCTTTACTTTTTCTTGATTTATAGTGTGGGGATTTTTTCAAGCTAAAAGAGAATATTTCGTTTGTTGTGTAAAATGTATTGGTCAGCACAAATATACTATTGGTCAGCACAAATATACTAAGTAAAATCAAATTAAGGTTTTCTTCTTTTTTTTTTAATATGCTAAAAATAAAATTTATGGGGAATTTTATAAGCATTCTCCTTAGTGGAATCCTTCACCAAGGATTATGGGCCCATTAGGAACCCACTGTGTCACTGTTGGCCTGTTTGTACACAGTCCTCATTCAAGTGTTACATGTCTGTCAAAAAATTAATTTTGAAAAGCATTTGAGTCTTCTGCATTGCATTTTCTGAGGTGCCTGTGTCTCTGTTTCCAGGCAAGCTTGAATTTTTTTATCTCAGGCTCAAGAAGGGGTTTGTTCGTACAAGTGGGTGTGCTCATGCCTGCTGAGTCTGGCTCTATCCAAATTGCAGCAGAAGCTAATGCCTCCTTTCACAGAGAGCTGTTCAAAGAGCCATGGATTATTGGAAGAGGCCTCCAGCCCAGCTGGAGAGAGAGTTATGCTGAATTTGCTACTCTGGCACTTCAAATAGCCTCTAGAAAAGTGTGATAAAAATCAAGGCAAAGGGACCCAACCAGGTAGAAAAAGAGTCCTCAGAATGAAATGAGGTAATTCCATTAAGTAATGCTATAGACATTCCTTAGAATGGAATTAGAATGAGTCAAGGGTGATGCTGCAACTTTTAGAGTAGACTCCTCTATCTGAGGAGCTACAGGGCTGTGTTTGTGTGATTCTGCTCTTCAAGCCAGCGTGGTTCAGTTGGTGGCACAGCTTGACAATCTAGCTCTGAGACTGGGCTGGCTAACACCATCTTCACATGAGGTCAGGAAAATCCAACCAGAATTTGTATCTAGACAAGGATTCCCCACATGTTAAACCTACACACCTTCAAACCTCCATATCTCTAAGGAGTTAAATATGCTGAAAACCTCCCCAGATCCAAAGGTGGGAGTTCCTCTCCTGATGTGCAAAATAAGAGGGTGAACTGGGACAGTACGTATGTTATTATTTAAGAAAAAATAAAAAAGAAAAGCACATTTTCATATTCACTTCTTGTATGGGAGAATGTCTTTACAAAACTACCTAATAAATCTCTTATAAATTTATGTTAAAATAAAACACATTTTTTAAAAAGTATTTCTTTCCAATGTCTTTTCTGCTCTGCCAAGAGAAGGATGAATAATGAGCATTTGAAGAACAAACATGATCAGCACAGGGCATACACTGAACTGTTAGTAAGATTGCAGATAGCAGAGCCTTTTTAGATCTCTTTGATTAGTAAAGTGAAGCTTTTCCTTTGTACACATAATGTTCTACCATGTATTTACACAATAAATAGAGATGAATCAACATCTTATCTCTAAAGGAGATTAAAGCATTTCATTCATAAAATAACAACTCAGAAGCATCTGCTTACACATCCTTATTTAGACAATATGATGCACAGTTTGGTTGCTTGTAGAAATATAGCACATGTGAAATAGCACCAGTGGCATTCCCGTATTTTACAGACTTGCATAAAAGTATAATGGGCTACCACACAATACTGAAATTATTCTAATGCAACTGCAAGTAAATATGTTTTTTTCAGTGTTTCTCTAAGATTATAGGGGTTTTTTTACACTTCATGCAAATAAGGATAATGAGGTTCACTAGTTTAGTAACATCTTTTTCTAATTTCAGAAATATTTGCCACCAGCCACTTAGTGTAGATTGGCTATTTGGTGAATATGCAAATAGTGTTTTTCCCTTGTATTCACTTTCAGGAAGGACCTGAAATATTTATGTTTTATTTGTAATGAACAAATAAAATAACTGGAGTTTCAATTTTCCACAGGAAAAGGCTTTTATAAAATAAACCCACAAATTGCACTGCACTATTCTTGGCCAGCCTTGGATGCTTTCGTTTTATTGATATTGGTCAAGTTAAGCCCCACTGTTTTGCCCTTAAATATATTCAGTGTAAAGCCAGGGAGCAAGTGTAACATTTGAAATTTTTATTTAATGCCTACAGAACAAGCATAATCACCAGTAGGTTCAGAGGAAGGCTGTGCTGTAGGTACTCTAACCTGCATACAGAAATGTGCTGTAGGTAGTCTAACCTGCATGTTTTTGTGGCAAGTAAAGATTCATTAACAAAAAAAAATACACACTCTATTAATTTAAAGATATTCTGACCTTACTATCCTGCTTTTTTTTCTTCAAAGGCAGTTGTTCTTAACTAAGATACTTCTCAGCAGTGTAGAGAAGCTCTGATTTTCTAATGAAAATTCTGTAGAATTATTTGGACAATATTTTTTTCTAATGATCTGAAAAGCCCAAAAAAGTGCCATAGAAAGAATAAAATTGTTGAGTGCATTTTATTGTAATTGCCTACCACAGGTTTTCTACTCTTTATTAACTTTTAATAGGCATTTTTTTAAATCCCTAGTAGGATCTACTTAAGAAAAAAAAATCATTTATTTAGCACAATGAAGCATGTGTCCTTGTGTGTTCTGAATAATGAAATCATAGAATCATATTATAATAGTTTTGGTTGGAAGGGACCTTAGAGACTACTCAGCCAGGGCCAGGGACTAGATGTCACCTTCCAAGAAATGGTGGCATGAAGTCCTAGCTAATCTGGCCAGTTTCCCTGGGAAACCTCTTCCAGTGTCCCAGCACCCTCGCAGTTATGTATTTCTTCCTAATATCTGATCTAAACCAATCCTTTTTCAGTTTGAATCTATTACCTCTTGTCCTATCCCTGCAAAACATTGCAAAGCATGCCTTTCTTTCTTTTAGGTCCATTTAGGTACTGGAAGACCGCTGTAAAGTCTCTCCAGAGCTTTTTATTCTCCAGGCTGAACAACTCCAACTCTCTCAGCCTGTCATCATAGGAAAAGCACTCCAGCCCTGTGACCATCTTCATGGCTCTTCTCTGGACCCACTCCAACAGGTGGAGTTCCACATCATTCTCATGTTGCAGGTCCCAGAGCTGGATGCAGTACTCTGGTGGGGTTTTACCAGAACAAAGTAAAGGGGCAAAATCACCTCCCTCTTCCTGCTGCCCACACTGCTTTTGATGTAGCGAGGTTACTGTTATAGCTTTCTGATATGCAAGAACATGTTGTTGGCTGATATTGGGCTTCTCCTCAACTAAGAAAAATTCCTCTCCTCAGGGCTCTTCTTGATCCATTCTTTCTACAGCCTGTATTTGTACTTAGTAGTGCTTCAAACCAAGCGCAGGACTTTAAACTTGGTTTTGCTGAGCCTAATGAGGTTTGCATATGCCTATCTCTCAAGCTTGTCAGGGTCCCTTCTTTGCATGGCACAGCTCAGTGCTGTCAGAAAGAACGTACTGAGAGTGCACTCAATTGCACTGTCCATGTCACTGACAAAGATGTTAAACAGCACCAGTACCAATACTGACCCCTGGGGAATCATTCATCACTGGTCCCCACTTGGACATCGACCTGTTTGCTGCAAATATTGAGTGTGACCATCTAGCCAGTTCCTTATCTACTGAGTAGTGCATTCATCAAAACCATGTCTCTTCAGTTTAGATACAGAGATGATGTGCAGGATAGTGTCAAATTCTCTGCATAAGTCCGGGTAGATGCCATTGGTCACTCCCTCCTCATCCACCAACACCATAATCTCATTGCAGAAGATGTCCAAAATTGACTGGCATGATTTTGCCTTGGTGAAGCCACATCAGCTGTCATTCTCATTTTTCAGAGTTTCAAAGATGATCTGCCCCATGATCTTGCCAGGTACCATTGTGAGACTGACCAAGGTATGTGGTTTCCCAAGTCCTCCTTATTTCCCTTTTTGAAGATGAGGGTTATGTTTCTCCTTTTCCTGTCAGTAGGAATGTCATTGTATTGTCACGACTTCTCAAATATGATGGATAGTTAGCTACTTAGCCACTTCATTCACCAGTGCCTTCTAGATCCATGGATACCTCTCATCAACTCCTAAGGATCTGTGCACCTTCAGGTTTTTTAAATTGTCTCAGACCTGATCTTCAGTGGTTACTGGTTTTCCCTGCCTTGCTGTCTGTAACCTGGGCAGTGTAGCTGCAGCAATTGCTGGTGAAGACTGTAGCAAATCTGTCATTGACTACCTCAGCCTTCATCACACACCAGGGTGGTCAGATCTCCCATTTCCTTTCAGAGACAGTCCACATTATCCCTAGTCTTTATTTCATCATCAGTATACCTACAGCAGATTTTATTGCTATCCATGATATCCCTGTCCAAATTTTATTCTGCCTAGGCTTTAGCTTTCCTAATCTGATCCTTGGCTGTTCAGACAACTTCCCTGTATTTCTCCAGGGTTACCTGTACCTCCCACCCTCTGTAGGCTTCTTTTTTGTGCTCTTGAATTTGTCCAGGAGCTTTTTATTCATCCATTCTGGTCTGCCAGATTTTTTTTGCCCAACTTCCTCTTTTTTGGGATGCATTGTTCTTGAGCTTGGATAAACTTGAATATTAACTGGCTTTCTGGGGCCTTTCTTCCCTTAATAAGCTTGCTTTCTTCACAAACAAATGAAAGGTATATCATAAATGGATGAAATACCATAGATTACAAAGGTCAGTCATCTCCTCTGAATTCCTAATACCCAAAATCTGTTTGCTATCCATTTTCTCAAATGCCGCAGCACAGGTAGTATAAGGACAGTCTTACAAAAAAATAGATAGAAGTGTGTCCAAGGAATGTAGAGGAGGACTGTTCAGCTGGTTTTGTAATTTTTTTTTAACTTTATATGCTTTTCAGCAGTGACTATTAAGGATTTATCTTTGTAAGATATGCTTTAAGGAAGTAAATGGCTGAATTCAATATGCATTGAAGACCCAGACTTTTCTCAGGCATAGTCTCAGAGTAATGTTAAATAATTTTTTCCCTTGCAAACAGAAAGAAAATCCTAGGAAAATTCAGTAATAATTACCTAACCAAAATATGTGCAAAACAACCTAACCAAGAAAAAAAAAAAGTAAGCCTCTTTTGGAGGCTTTTGGAATTCTTTTGGAATTCAGTTTACTTTGTAAACCCTGCTGTATTTCATCCTGGAAAGAAAGAGATGGGCAAAATAACCTAAAAGAATCAGATGTCTCAACACAGCTTAGTATTTATCAGAGCAAAAAAAGAAAATAAATAAACGTGAAAAGGAAATTAGAAGATCAATTTTATGTGAGCAATAAACAGCAATGTTTTTTTGAAATGTCAGCTCAGAAAAGGAAGAATAATAAATAACAAGAGCATTTACATTAACAAGAATAGTGATAAGCCAAAATGATTACAGTATTTTGCAGATTGTTTTGAGGCACTTTCTTCCCTTTATATGTTAGAATAAAACCTATAATCTTTTGCCAGCAAATGAGAAAACAACAATTTTAAGCTATTTGACACAAAACTGGTTGATATAAAAACCAAAAGTGCTGTGAATGGCGATGAGAAGTTTCATGACTGCATTTTATAATATTGAGGTCATTCAGTGAACACATGTATGTAGCATATATAATTGGGAGAAAAAAATTCAATGCAGGCACAAAATACAGTCAAAATCCTCTTGTTATTACTGTTATAATTTTCCAAATGAATTCTCTGTTGAATGTTGATCTATGCTGGATCTGGCTGCTTTTAATTTTTTTTTACAATACATAATTAGCCATTCCTGATACCAATACAGCTTGTTAATGAGTATATTTTTCTGAACTTTGTGGTAGTTAGGGGCTATGGCAGTCATTTCAGATAAACTAGAAACAAATAACTGAAAGTAATTGACCTTGTTAAAATGGACACTCAGGATGAAGTAAAGTAAATGATTATCTGTTTTGTTGAATAATAAGAGATTGCTGAATCTCTTGTTCTAGGCTTCATCTGCAATGTAAAATTTTGAAGTCATTAAATCAGATTTTATCCATGTCTCATGACTTCCTATCAGCTGAGGGAATGATTATCTATCATGCTTACATTTCTGTTAATGTAAGCATGAAATTAATTATTTAATTAATCTATCATGCTTACATTGCTTTTAATTTCATTCTCACACAAATAAAACATAGTTTGGACAAATTCTTTGCTATCTGGTGTTTCAGGAGGACAATATTGTAAACTATAATTCATTTTGCAATTTCCTTATTATATTCTTATTGCCTCTATTCATGTTGCTTTGCTGTGTGTGGTTGTTTTGTTTTCCTGAGACCTTTACATATTGCCTATCTTAATCACATAGGTTAGAATGTGTCTTTCTTAAGATCAGTTGGCCCAGATTTCATAGTGATGAAGCTAAAAGTGAATTGCTGAGTTGAATAAATACATTGTCTTGTATTTCAATCATTCAGGATGGAATAGACTTCTATTAAAAAGTTAGAAGACAGACTGGTTTAATTCCTATGGTAATTTAAAAAAAAACCAAAAACCCAAGTCAAAATACCTAGTCTAGAGCGTTTTTGATTTTGAAAGTGTTCCATTTGGAAAAAAAAGTAATTTATTTGTTTAATTGACAAACTTATCATGAACACAGTGGTCCTGTGAAATTCACTGAGAATTTTTTGAAACTGGTAACAACGCTGGTTTCAGGAAGGCTGCTGGAGAAGGCAGGTGAGAGGGGCGAAATCCTGAGGTGGTTCCTACACTTCACATACTCATTCCCAGTGTCTCACATGTCCGCTGGAGAGTTCAGAGGGCTCTCAAGCACCTTGTACCATAGGAGAAAGATACCCGCAGCTACTGCATGACAAGACATTTTATAACTTTAGAGAAATCTGGGTAATTTATAAATGTTCACAGGATGGATACTTAGTTGCAGCTAGGATTGGGCACCTCTCAAATGTTAGGGTTTCCTTTTGTTAGAGCTATGATGCTCTGATGTGTTTACCATGTGACATATGAAGTGATTGGCATATTGCAAAACTGAATATTTAGGGGATGGTTGAGTTTGTTTCAGGTTCAGCTGGAAAGTCATTGAATTCAAATTACCAAATATATTCCATGATTTTTAGCTGTTGATATCTTTTAGCTACAAGAAATTGCCTCAGAACATCTGAACTGAATGGAAGATATACAGTCAAGAACCTTAGATTCATTAAAAAATTACATGTTATTGTCTTTAAATTTTCCTATCTCAATGTACATTTTAATATAGGCATGCAAGGCACCTAAGAGCTTACTTTGCATATATCATAAAGTATAGCATAAAACTGCAGGAACTTCAGCACAAGCACTTTAAATAATTTTTCGAAGTTCACCTCACAAACCAGGAAGATCCAGAATCAAAACCTAAATCTGTTTACAAACCTCTTTCTTTTAGTAAGGTAAAAGATTTTTTTCAGATGTTCTTTCTCAGTGAAGTAACATACTCCTTATTAATTTTAAATAAAAGATAGAATCTTTATGTCTTTTCATACTGTGGTACAAAAGAAAGCATTAATAAAATACAATCTAGAAGGGAAACATAACATTAGAAGCAATACTTCAGCTACAGGGCCTTCCTTGAGCTTTAACCAAATATTGAACAACATTAGATTAGTTTCCTTCTAATCTTTTACTTCTCCCCCCATTCCTGACCCACCCAACCCCAACCTATTTAAAATTCCAAATTCCAGGAGTGTGGGGATTTGGTCTTTTCAGTCAAACAAAGAGGTACAATGCCATTAATAATACGAAATTTCTAGCCTTTTACTCAAAACTAATTTTAGTCTAGATTTAAGTGTTCCTACCAAAAAGGAAAAAAGGAAACATTCATGCTCTAGAAAAAAAATGTAAGTATATGCTGAAATTTGAAATAAATTTTATAAAACAGCATTTTTTTTTCCTGAAGGCTGGATATATGTTACCTTCAAAATATTTTCCAAGCTGAGTTTATCCATTCTGGCTGGACAAAAATAATCCTTAAGAGACAAACTTAGGGAAAATTTCCATACACATTTTGTAGAACACAGAATGATAATTTTGTATAAGACCAAACCCAAAATATAAAAAATACATCATTTAAAAAACAACATAAAAGCAACATAAAGAATGATAAGCAAGGTGGTATCTTTAGAAGGAGAAGTAGTTTCTAAAATACCAGAAAAAAAATCTCAGTACTGTTGATGCATAATCTGACTAACAGAGCAATCCTTATCAGAGAGACACAATCATTTTCCTTGGCTCACACTGAATTATTTTTAAATTATGAATTGAAACTTGAAATAAGAAAAAAATAGATATTAAATTTACCTAATTTATTTTTCTATCAATTTGGAAAGCCCAAGTTCACATATGTGGCAGTCATGTTGAATTTTAAATTTTCCAGGATTTTTGCAACACAGCTTACTTTCATGGAAAAAGAGTCATATTCTTCTCCTGTTCTGCAATTTTATATATAAAAAAGCAAAGAAGGAAGCCTGTTTTCCAAATTCACTAGCTCTTTCCTTGTTGGTGCTTTGCACCATTTCATTTACCCTAAAAGTGAAATCTAGACCTAAACAAAAGAAAAAGACCCCTCCGAACAGGAAATGTCACCAAAAGGTTCATAAGGTACAACCAACAGTTTGTCTCTCTTCCCTGAAGTCCTTGCATGTAGATAACCAATGTTTCTGGGTTTTTTTTTTAGCATTGTTAACCTCTGAAGTCTTTGAAGCAAATAAGATCATTTGGATCACAATTGTTTCACTCCTAAGTGCAAAAGAGACTCATCCATGACTGGCTCTCTAGGAGGTATGATAAGGCATTTAAAAGTACACTTATAAAATTAAATTTAAAATTAAAATTAAAATTAAAATGTATCTCTGCAAATGGATCATAAAACTAGTTCTGCAGAGAACACACTTTCCTACACATGAAGTGTGAGCAGAATGTTGAAAATAATGTCAAATGCAGATTAAAATCCACAGCATTAAAATGCAACACATTTTTTACTTGGAAAAAAAAAAGGTGTGTACTCAAGTTTAACATGGTAGGTACCAATTAATTATTCTGAAAAAAAGAAGTTAAAGTTTTCTTATTTATTTTTGACAGTTTATTCCTCAAATAGTTAATGTATTAGCTATTACAGGGTAATTTTAGTGATGTCAATCAAGATATCTTTAGAGTAATAGCTACTATTGCTTACAAGTGTCAGATGTTTTATTGTAAACCAGGAGAGAAAAAAACCCAGCAAACAACAAGCCAACAAGTAACACCCACCAACCACTCACTTCCAGAAAATAAAAATCCTCTCTGCCATCATTATTTGTGATTGTGGATAGACAAAAAAAATGGAGCACTTCAAAATAGACAATTTTAATAGAAGCCACTATTTTATATGAAAAGTGAACACTGACAAGCCTTCCATCAAATTAATTATCTTCCAGAAATTTGTAAATAAATTTCTGGAAGCTTCCCAAGTTCTCTGTAGTTTAGTGATGTCCTTTGGTTCTCATGTTTACAATTCAATGCTTAAAATTTATTGCCAACCTGAATTTGGAAGCTAGCCTATGAAATCAATGCCTTTATAAAAGACTGGAAAGACATTTCAATGAATGACAAGTTCAAGCTAATAATTTTCTGTCTCTGAAATCCCAGATAACTTTCTATGATTCTGTTAAACTTGGAATAATACATTTCACCTGTTTAGAAGCTACAGACAATTGTTTTGTAAATGTACCATTTTTAATGTGTTTTGCATTATTTTAATCTATTCTTGAGTCAAATTGTAAAATAAATTAAGTGATGAAAGATTGAGAAAGAATTTTCACTTGCCTAGATATATTAGAAAAAAAAAGCCACCTGGATTTTACAGAACATTTTAAATTCAGGAGCCAGTTAAAAAAAAATCTGTTTCATACAAAGCAGTAAAATACTACTTAGTCTATTTTACGAGTAAAAAAATCAATCAAGATTGTCTCAAAGTCACTAATATTCCAGGGGTTTGAACATTGGTTTCATTGAGATTCTGATGCAAGATTGGCACTCAAATGCAGTAGAACATAGGTCATAAACAAAAGGTGAAATCCTAGAATAACTAAATCTGGAAACCATTTCCAGGCACATAATGGACAAGAAGTTGGTTAAAAATGATCAGCAAGGATTTGCAAAGGAGAAGCCATGTTTGACTACATGTGAGAGTCTTCTACAATTGAATGACTCAGTGGGTAGATGAGGGGAGAGCAGTGGACATTGGATACCTCATCCTGTGGAAGGCTTTTGGCTCTGTCTCATGTAAGATCTTAAAAGGCAAGTTGCTGAAGCATGGGCTGGATAAGCATGGAGGTGGATTGAAAACTGTTGAGCAGCTGAGCCCAAAACATTGTGATCAGTGGCATAAAGTCAAGTCAGAGGCCAGTACCAGTCAGTGTATCTCAAGGATCCATACTGAGTCCAGTCCTCTTCAAGATCTTATTAATGATCTAGGGGAAATTCTGAAAAAATTCACATTCTGTTCCACAAAACAGATATTTGGCTTGTGGAGAGGTAAGAGGGAGAACCTAGGACTCCCTGCCAACGCTAGATATGGCAATGCAGGTCAACGATAACTTGTGTGACTCTCATAAGGAATCATCCACATAATAAATAACTTTCTCAAAAAAAAGTCATTCAAAGAAATAGTCAAGTGAAAAGTTATGACTGAGATGTAAAACCAAATGCTACAAAATCTTGAAGCCAGAGAAGCTATTACTGAATGAAAAAACAAGTTTCACTACTTTGACAGCTGAGTCCTACAGATGGATGTTAATTTATAACAGAACAAAAATATTTTTTAAAAGCAATTCCAATTGAAACAATAAGACAACAACTGAGGAGGAAGTTAATACTAAAAAGAATGCTTGAGAGATTAGAATGTACAGAAGAGAAACACAGCAAAACAACCATTTTTATAGACTACGACAGCCTTGTTTTAGTCTGGGCTCATGCTGGAGTCCCAGCATACCTGACAAACTCAAATCAATGTCATGACATTGCCTCAAATGTTCATCAGGAATATATATATATACTATATATATATCTATATATTATATATATTTATACACACATATATGGAGCTGATAAAATGGCTGTAAAATATCTTACTCCTGAATCTTCTACCAGGAAGTGTAATGAAAAAGAAAAACAGAAGAAATGAAAAAAAGAAAAAAAAAAAATCAATGAAACTGAATGAGCAAGTATCATCAGCTGTGATAGCTGGTGTCACATATTGAACAATAAGAATTTGTCATTCTTACTTGGTGCCAACTCTCTTCCCTGGCATCCTCGCCAAGAACTTGATGGTCAATAGAACCTTCATGCAAATTTTATAAAACAAGTTAAGGGGAAATATACCAGCTGCATGGGAGCTTCTATCTGAATTGCCTTTTGTGGCAATTAGGAATATGTGGGAACTTTTTCATGCCCCTTGCACAGACAAAGCTTGTCATGCCTTAGCATAGTTCATTCTAGAGCCACGTACCTTCTGGCTTTCAGTTTAACTTTTTGTGCACTAGATTTGGGTATCTTAGATTTAATCATCAAGCCTAACTTAGCATTAGCTGACCATGCTGCTTAGAGTGAGGCGCTTTGTCTAAGTTCTGACCTCATTACCAACGAGCAGGATGAGATGGGTGCCCCTTGCTTTTCCTAAGCTCTGGCTTCTTTAAGGGAATGCTGGTTGTTTCATCAACAGCTCCCTTTCCTGGTCTCTGACTCTCCTACAGAAACCACTGCAGGCCCTGAACAGCAAGGGACCTATCATGATGGAGAAAGAAAGGAAGCTCAGTCCATAAAACATTCTACAATTTCCTTTTTCTATTATTTTATAAGAATTCTTGCTTTATTCTTTTTCTTAGAGATCTTTTCATATAATGCTCTCTCTTGGCCTGATTCCTCAATATGTGCAGTATTTCAGAGCTTTCATTTAAAGCAATAACATTTCTCCATTGGCTGGTATTGCTTATTTTTCGTTCTGAAAACAATAATAATGTCAAAACAAAACAAACATCTGCTCAACTGCATTAAATTATCTGGCTTTCCATTCTCTGTGCAGAGCAAAAATAGCTGAAGTTTATTTCATAAAGTGAGTGTTTTCAGGCTGTAGCATGCCTGACATGAGTACTGCTCAAAGGCAGAATTTAACCTTTCATATCTGGTTTAAAGTGCTCAACTATTCTCCCATAATTTCCAGCAATTTTTGGCCCTGAGTTTCTATAAGTCTTACATGATCAATTAATTAGAAAACAGAGCATCACTTGAAAAAACAAGTGCTTTCTAATGGAAGGTCCACTTCTGTAATTTGCAATGTTACTGGACTCTGTTAAAATAGTTAACCCACAAAATACTGATGCCTGTTCCCCTGAGAATCTGCTCTTTTGAATTTGACCCCCACAGTAAAATAAACCTCACACCAAATCCTCATGCCAAAATTAGTCAGGATGAGGCTAATATTAGATCACCTCTTTGCAGAGAAGTGCAGGTGTAGATATGTCAGGGCAGGCACATGTAAACCTGTTGTGATTTCAGAGCTGCATAGTGGAGCTGCTTTTAGAACAAGTTAGCACAATTTCTTTCTAATAAGGGTTTATTTATGGGTTTGAATGATATTATGGTTTCTATAGCTACAGCTGGCTGGCATCTGGACAGCTCAGGGGATGGTGGGACTATTCACAGTGCTCTTTTTTTTCACACATACAGACACATGAACCAGAGTGACAGGAGCAGAACAACTCCAGTGCAGATCCTCTTTGTGACACCTTTCTTTTGCCACCTTTCCAGCCGCATCTCATAAAGCAGAGCATGCTCCATGACTCCATATGCTGCATTGGGTACCACTTTTCACAGCATTTTTGGTGAACCCATCAAGCATTCCTAGGCTCTTGCACAGAAACTCTTATTGTCTGTATGCAGCTAAGTAAATAATTTTGAGCTGTTGAAGGATGGGGATCAAGATCCAGACTAACAATTTGTTTTTATATTTAGATTTACTATGTTTTAGAAATCAGAAGTAAAAAAGTTCATGAAGCAGAAAGACGTTGTACATGAAGTGGCTTAGATAAGAAAATCAAACAAACAAATAAAGGATGCTAGTTTGTATACCTATAATCAAATTAAATTTATGGTTGTTTCTGAGACAAAATATCACTGCATGGAGTATCAGCTGCATATATGTCTTAAGAGCTCTACAATACATACATGCTTATCACAAGAATATCAAATACTTTAGTATTTCTTATACAGAAGAGCAATAAAAATATTTATCATTTTTCTACTCTCCTCTTGGAGCTGAACCTATATAGGTAAGACACAAATAAGCCTGATTTGTTTACCAGTGGATTTTGCATTAACAGTTATGTGTTGATAGAAAAATCACTTGGAAAATAAAATAACTGAGATATTAACATTCAAAAGCCTTGTTTGAATCTATTCTGAAGTGAATCCTCTAAGAAAGAATTAGAATTATTTGCAGAATTGGTTTACTAGAAGCTGAAAAAGAGGATGTAGAATAAAAGCATTTTATGTGGAAATAGTGTATTTTTAACCAAAGTGTTCAACTGATAAGTGACATAAACTTATTAAAACCTAGAATTAAAAATCCCATTCTGTTGCCACTGAAAAGTTAATCACAGTGTGAAGCTAATCCTGGATATCAGGATTTTCCCACCAATAAGCTCCACAGTATATAAAGTAGGCCCTACAGTAGCACATCTATGCTTTACATGCTAAAACTTGAGCCCATATGAACCATCTTAAGTAAAAAAAAAATAAATAAATGAAAAGAAAGAAAGAAAATGAAAAAGAACCACAATAATCAGCATTTAAGTTAATACAGGAGCATGAAAGGATGTATATAATCATCTACTTAGTGGAAGCTGCTTGTGCAGTAATTCTCAATAAGTACTGGATCTTTGGGTCTTCTGTAAAGCAGAATTGCTTAAATAGAGAAAAAAAACTGTTTTCTCCAACCATCAGAAAAATAAACTAAAAAAGCCAGCAGACCTAGCTATATTTCATTAGGATTGTTTCAGTAGCTTTGCAAGATAAGTTCAGTTGATGGAAGGTTTTAACACCACAAATACTCTGCTGCAACAACAAAGATGTGTTAGAGTAGTAGTTCATACCTCAGGAGCTTAGTCCTATTCCTTTACTCGAAATTTTTGCAGTAAGGCACAGAAACCTAATGGACAAATATTAAGGTACTTAGTGAACTGTTTAGGCTAGCCGAGAAATTCAGAATACCACTTATATAAAAAGGTTGGGCAAACGTTTTCAGGATTCTTTCAATGGTATAACATTGTATAAAACTTCTCATTGTTAAAGCATATGAGCATAGCCTTAATGAGTCAGTGTGCTTCTACAGGCACACAGAATTTCCAGCAGGGCAACTGTTTAGTGATCTTCTTCCTGTCCATTAGTCTAAGCAAATCTGCATGAAGCATAACACCCAAGTAAATGTCTCCACACTTTAAAAAAAAATCAACACTATACATATCCCCAAAATGACACTATTTTAAGGACTTTTTAAATATGGTTTCTCGGTATATGGACAATTGATTGTTCCAGCCAAAAATCCTCTCAGTAAAAATAAAAATACCTTCCAAGAAAATCAGTAGACACTTGTTTATTTTTTACTTGTTTTATATAAGACTGGGTAAGGACCTCAGAATATCAGTTTCAGGTGGTAGGAATTTAGAAAATGTGTTGTAAATTGGATAATTAGTTTTTTTTAATTAGCTGTTTTGATGAGGAAGCATGCACAGTCAAAAAAGGCATCTGAGAGCAGAAGAAGAAAGTTTTTGAAAGTTATATTGTCAGATTGAGCTGGTCTGCTGCCTGGAATGTACTCGAAGATTAGCCTAAAAGCTCAAAGTGTAAATAGCATTGAAGAAAATAGTTTTTCTGTCAGAAAATTATGTTTTCCTCTCTTTACACTGTTGCCACATATGTACTTGAAAACTCAAAGGGTGGTTCAAGGTATAGTGTCATTTTAAAACAATCACAAAGGAAAGAAAATTGATGTTTCTCTCACAGGTTCATCTTTAAATCTTGCCTTTTAATGGCTTTTCAAGGTCTGAGTTTTTTCTGATTTCTTTGTTTTTATACTTTGTTATAGAATATGAGTTATGGCTTAATTTTCTTAATTTGATTTTGAGATGCATGGCATTTGTTTTCTTTCTTGTCCTCACACATTCTTCTCTAAGGTACAGGTTGCAGACCTTCCCTTCAACTACTATGAAAGATAGCAGTAAATGGGTAGGAATACAAGAAGGCCTTTGGGTATGCCTAGGTTCAATCTAACATTTTTTGGGGCATGCCAGCGTCTGGAAAATGGCAGGGAATATTAAATTCCCAGGAAGTCAGAAGCAATCAAACATATGCAAGTTACCTAACTGTGATCAAAGAAAGAAATAAGCAAGAATTGTTGGGATTAAGATGATGTTATTTATCTAAAAAGCCAATATGCTTTCTCTACCTACATAATACTGTTTTCACCTCTTAAAAAAAACCAGAAAAACCAACAGATTTTGGGGTGGTTGAAGTCCCCTTCAAGAACCAATGGAACTTGTCTGATTCTTTCTTGTTTGTTTGTTTTCTTGTTTTGGTTTTTTTATTTATTCAACATTACCTGTAGACAAGGAGCACCCATTCTTAGACTGTTAAACCACCAGATTTCAGAGGTCACCTTTGCTACATGAAAAGGTAATAATAATAAAAATCAAAGGAATATGAGATCAGATAGTTTTTGTTTAGGGATCCTGATTACATCTTTGAAATTTTTCCCATTTTCAACTCCCAAGTAAGGATTATAAAAATGCTTCTCACCACACTATCATGAATTTAAAATCTAAAGTGAAATATCCATAGTATATCACTCTAAGGCAACAACATAATGGAAAGCATTTCTAATGTCTTAGGTCTCTGCAATAGAAGGAGTGCAGTTAAGCATCAATAAACATATTTTGCATCCTAAAAAGATAAAAAAGGCTGAAATTCTTATTTTATTACAGCTAAATACAGTTGTAAAACTCCCAGTAGGTTCCATTTCTGATTGTCTTTCCAACTCCATTCCACAATGACACTTTTGCATGCCTGCTGAGGTTTTGGTTCCCTCCTGCTCCTTTTTTTTTTCTCTCTCTTCTTTCCTTTTTTCCTTTTATTTTTTTTTCTCCATTTAAAGGTAAGCATTAAAGAAACATCAAGAAAATGCTCAGAGCAAAAAGTGCGCACTTGTCAGAATCCTACAAGCCAGTAAATCAATAAGGAGGAGAGACATGGAAAGCAAAAATTGTTCTGCATGATCTTTGGAGAAAACCAATATACAAATGCAATATGTATTTTGCAAGGAATGTCAGGAACAGTTAATTTATGTCCTGGATAATGCAAAGGAAAAATTAGAAATATGGTACAAACTGGATTTAATTTTCAGTGCCAAGAAATTGTTTGTTTCCATTTACACTTCTATTTAGTATCAACCCAATGTATTAACTACACTAATAGCCTGAAAACATCTACTTTATCCCTGAGGAATGAAGACTCCAGAGACCTCTGCTGCAACAGCTGTTTGGTGCATTTGGCTGTCCCTACAATGACTTGCATAACAAAGTTCTTTTCTTGCAGAAAAAGCAAACAGGAAAACATCAGCCAAGTATATTTTTTGAAATTTTGCTGTTCCAAAATCAGCAATCAGTTTGTGGATTTTTCTACAGGACTGCTCCTCTAATCATTACGTTCTCATTGTCTCTGCCACTCTCCAATAATAATGGAAAATAAATATTTAAATCCTGTTGCGATAAATCTTGAAAACTGCTTGTGGTTGGTTGCTTGCTTAGTTGGTTGGTTGCTTGGGTTTTTTATTGAATCCAAGCCATCTATCACATAGGAGCAGTGAGACAGCAGAAGACCAACAAATTTTCTGTTGGATGAATTAATAAAAATGTGGAGAACAATTAGGAATTTCATATTACAAATATACTCTGAAGAAATAGCAGGGATGAAACTACATTTCTGATAAATACATACAAATTATAATGTTCTAATATTGTTTACTTTTTCTCTGGTAATGCAGACCAACAGAAAGGTAAGGGAGATCTTCACCTCCTTTCAGGGAAATTCCTCTTCCAGAAATACTTGAAATTTTAGGAGATTAATTCTCAGTTACTTAATGTGTTTTCCCTTTGAAAACATTCCAGTGATTTTAGATGTGTAGGTAGTAACTATGCAGATGTTAGTGTTTGTGAGTGGCTTGGTATTAAGATAACACAGGCCAGCTATTCTCTGGATTTATCTTGGCCTGAGAGAAGAAGTTATGACTTGCTTAAACATAAAGAATTACATAACCATCAGGTAACTATTATCTGATCTGTTTCAGATCTGTTTAGCTTTATGTAATCATATGGTGCAACTATATTTCTGTATTTGTATTTCTGCAGTTTTTTGAAAGAGTTATTTGCTGTAGAATGAACCTATGATCTTAAAATAAAATCCAGACTATAATAAAGTAATAAAATGAGAAGAGGCTTTGAAAATATTGTTCTAGGATTCTTCCATTGGAATAAGAGGCTACAAGGTGCAAACAGCTTACTAGTGCTTAGTTTCTGATCACTGAATGGATGCAATATTGCAACCTGGTTAAAATGAGCTTTAGAATAAAGAAGTATTCAATCTATGTAGAACAAACCATATAAAATATAATCAGACTTGTAGACCAGCAAATAAAGATTAATGAGTAAAAAATTCTAGCAAACATATAAAATGTCCTCCAGCAAATATTTTGGTCACAAGCCAAACATTTTTTTCCCAGTGACCTACAAAACCAGAACTGACCAACTCAGGTGGATATAGAGTTTTTATATGAAATGTTGTGGTTTAAAACTAGCTGGGAATTAAATTCCAAATGAACTGTGCCCCCTTCGCTGTGCCCCCTTCTGGTAAGAGAGGGACAAAGGCAGAGCCTATGGCTTGAGATAAAAATTTACTGAAAACAAACATTAATGGGATGAGAAATGAACAGTAACAACAATATTAATAACAAAAGTATACAAAAGAGAGGGTGATTTAAACATAAACAAGGTGCTCACCACCTTGACTCAGTTCCACATGGTCACTGAGACAAAGAAAATTGGAGGACGATATTTCAGGATCTACAAGTTTTTTCCAGCTCAGTAGCTAAACAACTACAGGAATTATTTGACCTCTTTTGGCCTTAATTTCATGCATCTTTCTCTGTATTTCCTGAAATTTGTGATATCAAAATAACTATTTCCACAAGGAGCTAACTTGGAAACCTTTAGCTGTTAGCAGGAAAATATAAAGCAATAATAATCATTCAAGACTGACAGGAACTATCACCAAAGAAAAAACATGGAGTTTTTAAAAACAAATCCAAATGTACATGAAGGTAAAAGGACTTAGATATGTCCTTATACCACTATCAGTTTGGAGAAAGTAGATGAAGCTTTGGGAGTCATTATCAGTGAGTTAGTGTCCACAGTGAGATGAAGGAAAGGTATTAGGAGGAATTCTTTGCTGTGGAAGGTCTACTGTGTCTAAGCCTTTCCCATAAGGAAAGATGCCTCTATTATTGTGAAGTCCTGGAGAGTCCAGCCTGCCTTGAATTTCTATGATGTCTGAGGCAGTGGCAGCACAGGATGGGGAGGAAGTTGAATAACTCCTGATTTTTAGGTGTCTGAGGTTGAGTGAGATGTACCACAGGGGATGCGAGTGCTTATAGAAGCTGTCTAGGATGTTTTTACATTCAATGGTGGAAAAGCAGAGCAAGACTTTTATGATAACAAGATACAGAAAGAACCTGGGAGATGTATTACTTTAGACACTAATCTTTGAGAATTCTTATAAAATAATTGTAAAGTAATTGTACTAATACTTTGAAGGCATAAGTGATCTGAGTAAATTGTCATTTGCAACCAATGAAATGAGGTTCATCAGACAACAATGAAAGGTGGGCATATTGAGTTAGGCTGTTGAAAGTCTAGAAGGAGATGTTTAAAGATAACTTATTTCATCACATTTTTAATATATCTTGGACACCTTATCTTGGCTTACCAAAGTGTTTGTACATTTTCAATAAATCATAAATGAGATACTAGATTTTTTGTCCTATGAAAATATTTTATAGTAATATTGGGTCTATTTTTGGCATACTGTTTAAATGAATGGGTGAATTTCAGAAACAATACTAGTGTGGCTGGTCAGAGTCTGAAAAACAGTATGAGCTGTCAAGTAATTAAACAGTGGGGCAGTCTATTATTGATTTAGCTTCATAGTCACCATTTTATATTACCTATTGTATTGTACAGGTGTTGTTCATACTTGATTTTTTTTTCTTTTTCTGGAATGAATGTTGTTGTCATTGCATAGTTATTTTAGCCGCTAGACTAACCTTGTCCTGTTTAATTGCCTACTGGATTAGTGCCCAGTATAAGAGCAGATTTTTATTTTTTTGAGTACTATTTCTAGAGCGGATGATATTTATTTTTGTCAATACATTTTACCAATTTTCTGTTTTTCTTTCTTCAGGGTCATCCAATTTTTGTTTATCTCTCAGGTGTCCCCACTATTAATAATGCAGGATATTTTTTGACATTTTTAAGTCCAATTTACTGAATCAGTACATAAAAAATTCCTTTTCCAGCTCCTAAGCTACTAAAATTTGTTGAAGATGTCCTTTTTAAAGTCTTTTCAGAGGAATTTCTAATGACAGAGACTGATTTACTTACAACAGTTTCAGAAGTAATGCTTCATATATTATTTTGTATTTATATATATGTATATATTCCTATGGGTAAGTCTGTATCCTTTTAAACTTTATTGTAATAGCTTTTGTACCATCCATTTGGTCAGATACATGTATGCAGACTTTATTGTCTCTCTACAAATCAAATCTATTTGAATCACCATATGTGGAGCATTACTTAAATTATAAACTTTAATATTATGAAAGTATTATCTAAATAATAATTAAAACATATGGGGAATTAAGATCCTTTGATATCCTGTTTCAGTTTCTGCTATTTGAGAGTTTTTTGAAGCACTGATGTTTTCTAATTCTATTTATTAGGTTTTGCTCTTAGTGCTGTATATCTAACTGCCTTTGCTGGCAAACTTCCTGTTCAGTCCTATACATATTTCTGACAAATGTTATTATCTGTTTGCTGCAGGTAAGGTGTTTCATACTGATGCAAGCAATTTCTCTGTATGCATGTTTTAGCCTTCTCTAGATATCAGAGTTAAATGTTACTGTTCCTTGAACTCCATGTATGATACAGAAGGCTGATATAAGATCATGCATGTAGAATTTGTCTTTTCCCAAACAAATACAGAAGCAAGCAATTTATTATTTCAAAATGTGTCATTTTTAAATGAATATTAATTCTCTCACTTTTTCTTTATAAGGCACAGGTTTATCAGTTTTCTGGTAGAAAAATGTTGCAGGCTTTACTAATAGCTACTAGTTTTTTCATATAAATTCTATTCTATTTTTTTTTTATCTGGATCAAGGTGAAATACCTTCTTTTCCAGAGTGAAAAATCACATAAACTCCTCAACTTCTACTCCTTAGAGAGCATATAGTAGATCTGATTTTCAAGCATAAAATGTGCACTGTCATTTCAAACAAGTGTTACCCTCATCTGACTGGCTGACCCCTTATAATTCAGAATGATGGTTAAAATAACCAGATTTCCAATGCAGATTTTGAAAGCAAAGCTAGGTGTATAATGACAATACCTGTGAGAAAAAATGAGGAAGGAAAATTATGTGAATTGAAGACTAAGACTTCCCACAGTAATGTGCACAATTTCTTCCCGGTGTTATGATAATAAAAAAACCTGCATTGGGATGTATGAAGTCAAAACGAAACTGACATTTTTATTTTGGTTTAATTGATAAAAAAATATAGTTTTCTACTCAGAGCAATGAGTCTGAAGCTGCAATATGCTATTAAGTGATTTGCATATTTTTTTTAGTTTTAGATATCTGAATGCTAATTATTATTAGTATTAGATACGCATCATGTTTATTTCCTTGTTTTTTGTACAATAAAACAAAACCCACAACACTCAGTGAGTTTGGTGTGAATCTTTATGAGTCAGAGTGAAACAGGAAGCCAATCTTTTGTCTGGTATTTCACCAGTTCTTAAACTCTCTTTTGCCAGGTTACAGAAAAAGACACCTGTAGGAATATCTCTTCAAAGTGTTCATACAGAAAAGCAGTCCGTGTGATGCTTCCTTTCACCATAAGGAATCCTCAAGTAAATAAGTCTTCCTTATATTCCCTTGGGCAGGTCATGAACAGCTGAATATTTATTTATCATCTGTCACCCTACCTGCACTCTTCAGTTCAGCCAATAACATAGTGAATTCTAGCTAGTAATCAAATTTTGAAAGATAAAGATAGTGGAAGATTCTATTGGGAAAACCATGCTACAATTTAATAGATTTCATCATCAGAAACTCCAACTTATAACTTATCCTTTATTAATTTCATGTTACTCATGATTGTGATCTCTTATATGATATTTTTTTTAGAATGTTTACTTCTTTCAAATAACAAGAGAATTCTAAAAAATCGTTTTCTACTAATTTTTCAGCAAACTTGAAGAAAGTGTGAAGTTAAAGTGTGAAGTAAGTTCAGTGGTTCTTTTCTCACATGTGAAAATTGACAAGGCTGGGTTAGATTGAATACTAGGTACCTAATAAGATGTGGTCCAGTAACAGCTAGGAATAAATTCTTGTTTCAGAGCAAAACATGCCCTTTGGCTGTTATGTAAACATGATCTAAGGCTTTTTCAGCTAAAAATCATTTAAGATCCTTTACAGGCCATCATTCTTTTTACATAGAAATTACTGACAGTGGCCTACATGGGGTTAAAAAAACTATGTTAGTGGTATGCACTACTTACAAAAATTATTTGTTGTTAAAATAGCTCACAGTAAAGACAGGAAATTATAAACATGATGGTTTAGTGTTGAAGGCTATTTTCCTACATAAATGGACAAAATCTCTGGATTGAGAAAGGATCAGACACTGTTATCCTTTTTGTACCAAATACAACCTGAAAGCACAGAGAATTCTCTTAAAGCCACTGGGACCATCTGTGAAATAAAGATTTGTTTAGGGTATAACCCACATAAATCTATAGACCTAATCCTAAACATGTAGTTTTCACTGTTGTCAACAACTAGTGGTGTATAGTCTTTCTCTCTCCATGAAGCAAATTATTAATATGTAAAATATTTTCTCAAATAAAAGTGATTTTGCCACATGTGTTAGAAATCCATTGGTGTAAAAGGTTGAAGTCATTAACACAATGCTTTAACTTTTAAAGCTCGTTTGTAGCTGCTCATTCACACTGGCATCCTACCATGAGATTGGGAAGAATCTTTTTTCTTTCTTATGAAAACAGGTGCTGCTTCATCTGCCTCTGGTCAGATGGCCACCCTGTCCCTTACCCCCCTACCCATAATTTTTCAGCTATGAATATAATGACTAATATTTCTGTTCTTACCAGACCTCACACTAGAAATCTCTCCTTATTTTCAAACACCTCCATGTTTTATTTTTAGGTAACAGGAATTTAAACTGCGCTAGCACTTTTCCACTTAGCCTACATACCTTGGTTTTCTTCAGTAAATAGCAACTGTAGTAAACATTGCAGAATTTGTTTGTTGGGGCTGGTTTATTTGTTTTCTTCTTCCTTGCATAAGCTTTCCTGAATCTGTAATTCAGTTTCACTTACCTAAAATTTTACTTAGAAAAAGAAAGAAAAAAAAAAGGAAAATTGAAAGAAATATGTTGCATAATTTGGTTTATCATGATGCCAGATTTTAGGTGATTGAATGAGTTGATTGCAGGATATTATTTCTGTAAGATGAGCCCTCAGTGAAAGAGAAGTGAGTAAAATACAGATGGGTTGTTTTTTTTTCAGACAGACCATTTTGAAAACATTTGATGACCTCAGTTCCAAAATTGCTGCTGGGTAGTGGTTTCAGTAAAGTATTGTTCTGGGATAGCTATATATTTGTTATGGAATGGTTGGAAAAAAATACAGTGTGAAATGAATTTTGAAATCTTACTTGAGTCTTGCAGAATGATTCAGGATCATTTTCAAAGTGGATTAACATTTAAAGCATTTTATTATCTTATTATCTAATGTCATACATAAAGTTTTATAACCATCAGTTTAGCATTTTAAAGATTCTTAATATTGTTATAATAAAACTGACTACTGCAGCTAATTTTATATTCCATAATAAAAAAATAAATCTGTGCTGGTAAATCAGTCATCCTTTAAACTCTTAATAAAAGGAAAAAATGCCTGTATTTGGACAGCATTTTGTACTAAGTGCAGTAATATATAATGTGGTCGATTGCAGTATTTAAGTTAAATATTGATTCTTTTTCCTATCTTATTTGCTAAATTAAGTATTGGTTTACACATTTTCCAATAGCTTCATTAAAAACTAAAATGGCAGCAAATACTTGCTGATGTCGTAATGTGCTTTAATTTTTCTCATAGGAAAAGACATTTGTTTTAGTTTTATCATCCTAAGAACAATAAATAGATGATCTTGTAAGCACTTTTGACAATGGTATTAGAATATCTAGGGTCTACTTTTTCACAGAATTATATTTATATAATGAAGCATTATACAAATATGCGTGTTTAACTTTGGTTAATGTATGTGTTCAACCGCAACAATATAAGTCTGTCAGCTTTGGAAACTGTTTAAAGCTTATGAATGACAGAATGTTTACAACATCCATTTATGGCTTCTATTCCTCCTTTTATCCTAGCAAGATCCAGATTTTCAGCATCCAGAAGAGGATCTAGATATCCAAAGCAGCAAGGTTTGCATTTAAGCACTTAGATTTCCACAAGGTTTTCAAACTATAACCTCCATCCCTTCATGCAGTAACACCCCTGGTGTGTTTTATCCTTTCAAGAGGTTTCCACATCCAAAACTTTCCATGTTAAATCCTTTGGGCTTTTATTTCTCCTGTTTAATGTGGGATGACCTCCTTTTTAAAAATCCACAGTTGAATTTGGTTGCTGAGACTTAGGAAAACAAAAGAACAATTCAGAAAGTGCCTAATCCCCCACAGTTCTGTGGGAAGAATACATGCCTGCAAGCTGCTTAAAGTGAGGTCCCCATTCTGCAAGGTAGTCATAGCTCTGATCCATGTCTGAGGTGTTTGAACCCAAGGAGCTAAGGGATCCTGCCAAGGAGCCAGTCCCCTCAAACGCATAGGTCTGAAGTGAGTCATAGGGAGGAACGCTAGGATCCGTATTTGCTTCTTCGAGCTTTTCTGCAATGAATTGCCTGAAGATTGCGCTGTCTGGGCCAACCTGCAGAGACTGTCTGTAGAGGCTCTGGATTTCCGAGGCCATCTTCCTCCGAGGTTTGTGCGTTCGCATGACAGTGCGTGTCCTCAGTGCTGAAATATCAAAGGCTTCTGTGTCCTCCTCGCCCCCTCCTTCGTCATCATAACTGACAATGTTCTCTCTGAATTCTTCCATCTTCTCTGAAAAGGGAGGCTTCTTCTGCTGCTGCTGCCTTATGGTTACAATTGCCAAAAAGAACACTGACAAAATAAAAAGAAAAGAGAAGGGACAAGAGAAAAAATTAAGCAGAACTAGATACTATGAATGTGCTTGGAAATATTTAAAAAATCGTTTCTTATCTTAGTATCAAGGCTGTTGAATAGTGAAGCTATCTTAACAAATTTATAGAGCTGTAATTTTTATGCATTTCATGGTTTTGAGATGAGCAATGGGTGTGTTGGAAAATGGCTACAAAGGGACTTATAAAAAAAGCGAATTAAATGGAGCAGTTCTTTTGGTAGATGCAAATTTGAAACTGAAACAGGTTATGCTTTTTGAAAGTGCTTTTTTTATCACATTCATTTTTTTATCACATTCACAGATATCCATTTCACATTCAGAATTTACATTCTTAATCTCTATCAGTCTCTCTGATAAAAGCCCCATCAAGATCAAATGAAAAATGAGACAATGAGCAAGATATCCTCCTCACCTGGTTGAATCATTCAGTTCCACAGACTGTGCTGAATGGTGTTCAACTATTTCTGTTGTGCTGATTTTAAAATTTGAAGACTCACTAAATTCTGCGTCATTTTACTGTCAAGCCTATGAATCCAGTGATCTTTTTTCTTTAAAATGTGAAAAGTTTCTTACATTTTCTGTTAAAGCATTATTTTTTAATCCCACATAATTTCATTTTAACTGAACAATCCCTTTGAATTGGTCTATGACTTTCAAATAAATTTATTCTTTCACTTTTAACTATATCTTGCTGCTGTTCTATGTAACAAGTATTTTGTGGACTGTAATGTTTTTACTCAGAACATAAAAGGATACAACTATCAAGAAATATAGCATTTTACTTAAGAACTTGAGGAACCTGAAGCAGTTCTGTTTTCTACTTAGAATAGCTTACAATATATATTCTATTTGCATGGGAGGTACCAATACAAGACATGAAAGCACAGAAAACAACAATTTTTACTATGTATTCACAAAACAGGTGGTTTTCCAAATGCTTTGCCTGGTGAACTCTTCTGATGGTATACTTTCTACTTGAAAATTAAATTTTCAGATATAAATGGCAAACATTATATAGAAAACATTTTATTATTTAATTTTAAATAATTTCAAAAATACATTCAAAGAATTAAGGAATTTAAAATATATGTATTTGTAAAGAGTATAGTAGATTAAGTTTTTTCTTCTTTTGGACTAATATATTTATCTATATTCCTGCTTTCACCTTGGTGATATGAATAGTTCCAGTAGATGCCATGGGTTTATTCAACCTGGAGACAAAACTTTTCTGCAAGAACCCAAGAAATCATCAATTAATAATTCCCATGATGGCCTGGATAATGCAGCGGTACAATTTGCCTGAGCCATAGATCCTGACCTCAATAGCACAAAGTGAACCTATTCAGATACCCTGCAACCATCAATCAAAACTTGAAATGCATACTGACCTGTAAGCTTAAACTGACCAAAAGACATAAGGCAGATATCTAAGCTCAGATTTAAATAAGACAACTCTGGAGGTGCAGGCAAGCCTAGAAAAAACAAATTCATTGCATGTTCCCATGTCTTCAGTTGGAAGCCAGGGCATGGATGTAGGGAATATAATGCATCCCTGGGCTTTTCTGTGGAGTCAAGAAATGGCTGGTGTCTAGAATGGCCAGCCTTGAGTTGTCGGTTTGGCTATGAATGCTGTTTGTCAGCTGTGCACGACCCTTTACAGAGGTACTAGAAAAACTTATGTGCATTTGAACCACTCTCAATCCCAGTTTTCACATCCACAAATTCCCAAATGTATTGGAGGTTAAGCTGGTGTCTCCTGAGAGGAAAAAGGAGATGTCCAACATTTAGAGAAAATGTTGTCTAGAGATGAAACCTTAATTGGGAAAGAAACTCCCTGTGTCTGGAACTTTCTGGCTGATGTCAGATTCCCTGTTTCTTTTATTATTCATAATTGATCTCAGTTCTACATTTGCCATTCCTAAGGCAGAATAAGTAGGGTGCTGCTTCTTTTAATATATTCCTACACTAGCAAATTTTCTTGAATAATGCTGTCTTCAGCTTTACCTGTGATCAATACAAACTTTGGGCTCTGAAATCTTTGTTATTTCACTGCCAGGAGAGTTAAGAGGACCATGACTCAACTACACCCAACTTTTAGAAAATTATGTTAGAATTCAAATTTTAATGAAAACTGGGGAAAGGAAAGGAGAAATTATAGTTAAGAAAACAGGAAAGAAATGAAACATTTGCCTTATTTCAATTTTTACCAATGGCTAAGAACTTCCAGTCTTCGAGTGAAGGGTCCATCTTTGTTACTTAAGCAACCCCTCTGTAATAGGAAGCAAAGTCATTTTTCTTACTTGTACTTACCTAGGAATATTAAGATGCAAGCCAAAACAGCAACTAAAGCCTCTGTGCTGAGGCCCAAGGAATACATGAAAGCTCCGTATCGGCAGTAGAAGGTGTTAACTTCAGTGTCACAGTCGCAGACAGTGACAGTGAGAGTATTTGTGCTCGTCAGCGGTGGGGTTCCATTATCCTGAATTAAGATTGGCAAGTAGAAAAAAAACTGCTCTTGCCTGCTGAAGCCACTTTTTCCTGTGAAAATTCCAGCTGTGTTATCTAGAAGATAAATTATTATGATGGTATGCATATATGTATCTTGTAACCACAACAATAATATTTAGTGCTATCTGACCTATTTAAAAGCAATCATACTCTGCAAAGCTACACATTAGCAAAAGTCAAAAACATAAAAGCAGGCACTGACATTTGGTGCATATTTTGTCAATTGTGAATAAATTGTATTTAGTTTTGATATATTTACCCAGGGGCAATAATAAAATTTGACTGAGGAGCTCTGGTTTTAATGTTCAGAGCTATAGAAATTAACATCTTTTTCAGTACCTGGCACCTGCTCAGACTAATTAATTGGTTCTTAAAATGGTTCCATGTATCCAGCTGCTACCAAGCCAGAAGTTCACAGATAAAGTACAGACAGTTTGTCAATCAAAAAGGTTAAAAAGTATTTCTAGCAGCACATTGTGAAAACAGGTGGCAAGGGAAAGAAGAAAAAGCAAGAAAAAAGTCCACTAAAATGGTCTTTTATTTATTTCCCTGGCACAAAAAACTGGAGCTAGCTGGACTTTTACTGCCTAAAATAGCAAAAAAATTTAGATGCTTTCAATTTGCTTTGTATTTAAGTATGAGTGTTTAGAAATCTGTTCTGTAAAAAACACAGTAAACAGTTTAAATTCAGGTCCTGCTGCATATCAGTTAGAGTATGTAACTTAGATTGCTGCAAAACAAAATAGTCCTGTCTACATACATGTGTAATGAAAAGAGGAAAAAAGAATCTAGAAATATTTCTATGTCAGAACTTTTTCACATGGCAGAGTGAAAGACTGCACGTGTGTATATGTAGAAGTAGGGAAAAAAGGGTTTCTACCATTATTTGCACAATACATCTATACAGTCTACTGAAGTTAACTCCCTCACATATAAGTTGTTCTAGGTTTCTATCACAGTTCAGAAAGTAACTCTGAGATAAAATACTAGAGATCTACAGTCTCTTTTTCTCTTCCTTAGGGCTATCAGAATTCAACCAGCCATTTCTGTTGGACGTGGCAGAAAGAGGCAGGATGATATCTTATTGCATCATATTTCAAAAAGTTTTTTTTCCCCCATTAGTAGCCATCAAAAGGAACTGAATGGGTTGCTTTGTGTGAGGGTCTGCTTGGGTTTTGGGCAGAAAGAGGAAAGGTGGGAAAGGCTCATGGCTTGTGCACAATTTGACCTTAATATAATGACTTATCTCTTCCTGGAAGGGAGTGAGAGATGAAGATGGGAACTGAAATTCTTATTGATACATTGACTAACTTTGACGATAATTGAGAAGTAGTTTTGCATTTAATGTATTTGGAGCTCCCCAAAAGTCGTTTCCATTGATCTGTTCCCTTAGCCAGAACATTCAAATAATTACCATGGTCAATAAGAACGATGTGCGCTTTAGCTTAGTCCAACAAAGTTTTATTTCGTAGTCTCAGCAGACTGACTATGAATGGTCACCTCCTTGAAATTCCATCAGTTATCACACCTGTGTTTTCATCTCAGTCTGTTATTGCTTGATATTGTATATTATAAATAACATTCCATTCCTAGTTATCTGTTTTTATAATGTTGGTCTTGCTGAATTAATGAAATAACAATCTTATATCAATCTTCTGTTTCTAATGGTCTTATTTTTCAGGAAAATAATTTTAACAAGAAAGTTGGAAATGACCACCATATTCAGCATTAAGAAAAAAATTTTTAAGAAATATCAGTGTATTTTTCATCTCAGCTGTTTTTTCTTTCCCTGAAATAAAACTGCCTTTTGCTGTTTATATTATTCACTTGAAAAAGAAAATGCACTTTTTGATACTATTAAATTATTGTTTTGAAGTGGACCTCAGACCATATTTAATTTTTATGACAAAAATTTGTCTTTAAATGGAAAATTTTAAGAAATTAAGAACCGGTTGGAAGCATGCATCTTCCATAGGAGGGTCTTAAAAAGCTGCATGACTGACACTACCTTGATTGTCTTTGACAGTAAAATGTGAGCTGTTTGAGTCCTCCTGAGCCAATGAGAAATAAAAATGGTGACCTTCTTCTGAGTCATCTTTATCCACTGCACTGATCCTTTGAATTAGCTGGAAAAATAAGAGAACAGAGTTGTTTAGAGTAAAAGAATTTCATTGTCCTTTAAAGCAATAAAAAGGATATAAAAGATATGTTAAAATTAAACTATTGATGTTGAAGTTGTGATCCGTGAATCTGTGTTGAGTGAATAATATGCAAATATTCACCAAACACCCAAATAGGCTTATTGAGACTTATATTCTGCAAGTACTCTGCTTTAAGTTTTCATCCATTTGAGACAGGCAGGCATTGAAATCTTGAGAAAACTTAAAATGCTTTCCAGATCAAAGGACCAGGAGCAAATGAAGTCTCCATAAATCTAAAAAAATTTATATAAAGAATGTTTTGTTCCTTTTTTTTTTTTTTTAATCCAAAGTGAAGAGTACATCATTCTGCATTTGAAGAAATCTTTCTATGCAAAACCCATTCCTTTTGAGTCCACAAACACATTATCATCATTCAACTGGTATATTGTGGCTCCAGTAAGTTACATACGTTGACAAGTTCACATGCTGAATTGTTGATTCTGGATATTATAACAGATTGATTATGGAAATTTTTGGCTGCTTTTTCTCAAGAAAACGAAATAGTCTTCATTTAGAAATCTGTCAAACCAGACAGTCATTGCAAGATAAAATAAAAAGTAACAGCATTCAAAAGAATGTTTTTCATCTCTATAAATAAACAATCACATAGTTAACATAATTAGCAGTATTTCTTTTTAAAAAGTCTATATTTCTTATATTTATCAGTAAATATTGAATTATCAGCATATATTAGTGAACATCCTTGCTGATCAGGAGGAAAGCAAACTGCTGGAAGTTGACAAATTTTCAGAAAAGAGAGGGTCAAATTTGAACTTTGGCTCAATTTCATCAGTTATCTCATGCTCTGTATGTATTTGAACACAAGAACTTGAACCCTCAACTTTTCTCAAACCACAGATCACCTGAATGATATAAGCAGGGCTTTAAGTCAGTGGAAGTGGCTACTGCTGGTTTCCATCTGTGCCTTTGACAACTCTTTTCTGGTTAGATGCTTTTTCAAAGATCTAGAACTTCAACACACATTCTTTTTAAGCAAGCCAGGTTTGGTGAAATCATCACAGCAGAGTGCAAAATATGGCTTACACACCAAAAGCTTTGTATTCTTAACACTGTTCCCTCTTCATATGTGAAATTTATTTTAAATCTATTTTCTTTCTATTGAAACATGAGGACCCTTGAGGTTTTTAGGTTTGGTTTGTTTGTTTGTTTGTTTTATTGCCTTTAGTGAGAGGAATAGCTTCTCAGTGATGTCATGGCGTACAAGGGAGAGAGATTCTCGAGGGATTTTTTTTCTTTCCTCAGAACTAACAAAATAAGTGAGGTGATACAAACACAGGTAGAAAAAATTCAGGTCAAGAAATCAGTGAGGATAAACTGACAGCTATCATTTCCTTGACTACCACAGGCATAATTTTTATAAGAAAATATAATTCCCATAATATGCTCAACATGAATAGAAATAGGGTACAAAGTTTAATGTCCAGTCTAAATTGCAAAGAAGGACACACTTTATAATATTTTGCCACCTATCTCAAAAAAACTAAGAGACCATACTGGCTTTTCTTGAAAATTTGCTGGTTACATGTCACAGATGAGGATAAATCTCGGTATGAATGTATGCCTGTTCTTAAAATTCAGGGTCTATTAAGATATGCAGAATAAAATAATGATCTACAAAGACATCTTGGCGACATTTAGTTTGTTTTATTTTAAACCAAGATGTTTTGGTTTTAGTTCAGTTACTTGGTAGATAAAAATTACCTACCAAAAACTAAAAAAAAAATGTCATTCAACCAGGCATTACCAATATCTTTTGAAAACATATTTTTAAGAGTATATAATGTGTGAAGATCATAAAGTTACAGCAGTTGTGAATTAGATACTGTTTTGCTATTTCATTATTGACTTCCATATGGTACATATGGAATGTATTTGGCTCTGTACATTTTATCTATATCTGATTCAATCAATAAAATTCTAAGGAGAATGTGGCTAACTGAAAAAAACCCCAAACTACTTTCCCTTGATTTGATCTGTGCTGTCCCATTCTGCACAAACTTAAGATACCCATGTTTGTTCTAGATATAAATATAGATACTTATAGATACATGCCTTTAAGGATTCACCTTAACAGCAGGGGAAAATTTGGAACATAAGGACAGGACAAATTCTTATTGTTTACTGCTTGCTGTAGCACTTCTACTAAGATTCAACAAAGCCCACATTATGCTACAAAATATGCAGAGAGCAATAAGTACCTCTGATTTTACTGACTTAGAAGGAAAAATCACACAGAGTGAAGGAAATCCCTTTTTTTTCCGATTTCCTAGGTTTTTGTACGTCTAACCCAGGAGATTCTAGCCTCGTACCAAGGGAACTGGCATCACATTCTCAAAAACTGCAATTACTGCTTGTGTGTTGAGGCTTACACACCTCCTACATTTTAGTGTATAACAAATAAAATATAGTGAATGATTTGTTGCTTTTGCAAGGTTATGTCAGTTGTTGTGTTGATTTGGCTGAAATTTATTTGCTTCAAAAACTCTTATTTCAAGTCTCATTAATGTAGAAGCTTTAAAGATCCATCAGTTCATTTAAAATGGGTATGTCTTTGAAACAGATTGATTCACTTGATTATTTTCAAAAAACTGATTTGAATTTATGATGGCTTTTGAGGACTTAAAGAATGCAGTGAAATATCTCAGTGTGCTAGCAAAGAAGAAAGCTTTCATAAGATGAGCCACCAGAAGCATAGATGGGAAACATGAACATGCTCATTTTAGGCCTAAATGGAGGTGAAGGTTTGGAATCTGAACATTGGACAAAGGTTTGGAATCTGAACATTGGACAAAATTCCCCTGTGAGAACTTGTCATAACTGTAGAAGGCAACCACAGGAGAATACCAGGAGTGGTAAATCAGTTATGAGTGATCTATCTGAACAAATATTCCCACCCAGGCAAACTGAAAGAGGAAGAAATTCCTTATACACATGCCAGCCCAGGTTGTCTGAATGGCATCTTGTAAATAAATTATTTATTATATTTGATTGCATTTATTCATCTTGTAAATAAAAACCTGTGGATTATGGGATAGTTGACTGCCAGGTAAGCTTGATAAAACTTAATTGGAAATGTATTTCCGGAACTCCAAATGGTTTTACTTTATTAGAATTATGGAGAGGTCCAAAAGGAAAGGTCAAATCTTTGTTGCAGTCCTTTCTGCTTCTATTGGCTTTCAACCAAGTTAAATTTAAGACATAAATTGTCTATCTGAACAACAGTACTCCTTATTTTGATGCTAGAGAACTCTGAATGTAGAATTTTGAGTCCTTTATGTGTTAGTCTACCAATCCCATTAGAGAAATGGAGGGAAGTAGAAACATTTACCACCTCTCTCTTTCCACTTCAGTTTTTTTTGTTTTGTTTTCCACAAAACATCCTTCGATAGGAGTTCTGCTGTGGATTATAAGATGAAGGAGATCTAATCACCCATTTTTTTAGGGAGTACAGAACTGATTTTGTTTAAATTGGCAGAAGTCTTATAAGCAGTAAGATATTGCTCAGTCTCATAAAATTTACTGATCATCAGAGTTTAGAGCAGGTAAAAGATTAAAGTGTTGATTACTAGTCAGCACTACATGTTCCAGGTAGAGCTTTTACCTCAAGAGCCAGGTTCTCCTGTTGACTGCTTCTGTTTTGAAAAGCAAATTGGCACAGTATTCAACTGATTTATCTGGGTCTACTGTAAATGTTTCTGCTCAACTATAAATAAAATTGTGTACTTATCTGCAAAGAATTAACAATTACAAAGCTCATGCCGTGACACTGAGGTGCTTTTTTTATGTTTGCTCACATATGCTAATAAACTTCTCCCACCTGTGCCATTTTGCTAAGAGATAATGTTGTGGAATCATGGTCCACGTAAAGCAGAAAAAGGAATTTTCCATGGGTCAATGTGCCCCCTGTTTCAAAACATCACATGTTACACTCAGTGCATCTGCAGGTATAGCTCAGAGTAAGAGTCTGTTATATTATACATTGCTTTCACAGCTTCATCATGTTTTTATACTCTAAAGGATGCATTCATTGTTGAGGATTTTTTAACTTTTTATTTTCTTATCATTATTGCTCAGATGCTTTTTGTAAATGTTGAAGAAAACATACAATATGAAATAATAAACAGTCTTACCTCTCACTTTCATTTCTCTGCTAGGAAAAACAATTTTGCATCATGATTTGCTAGAAAGTATCTGTTTAGCAAACGACTCATTTTTAACATTAATCATATGCTCATAGGATTTGTTTAACGATTTCCTCTCTTTTCTTCTGTCAAAATTTCATTATGCAGAGAAGTAATAGCAAATGAGTACTTTTCACTTACACTGTAACTGATTATTATTTTATTATGTGCCAAGTACTGAGTAAATAAATTTAGTTTTTTTCTTATCTCTGACTGAAAGTCAATCACTTCTTTGAATCTAATAAAAATTGCTAAGCAAGCTGTAATATCAAAATCACTTCATATGTGATGCCCAAATTAAAGGAACTCAGAATTTCCAGAATAAATATGCATTAGAGATGACAGATTAATTCAGATTATAGGTAGTTCAGTATAGTTTATCTTCAGCAGAAATCAGCTTTCTCTCTGATAGGAAGAAAGATCAATATTCGCAAAAGGGCTGAAATTACCATGCATAGGTACATTATGGACAGTCAGCTTGCTCACATATAATATAAGGATTTTTATACAGTCTACATCAATCTTTCAAGCTGCATCATCCAGATGAGTTAATTTGTTAATATCTTGGAAATTAGGCTTTTTTTTTGAGATTCATTCTTGATGAGATGTCTCTAGTGCTACCTTTGGGGTGGATTTGGTCATCTTGGTCTTTTGACTATTTGGAAAGCATATTTCCTTGGAAGTTCAAAGGTTTGTACTTACTGTACACACCCATAAATGGTAAATATAAACAATTTATAGAACATTGTGGTCATAATTTACAGTGTTTACATGCAGTTATAAAGTCAAAAAGTCTAATCAAAAGGTAATCACAGGTTTGAATGCCTTAATAATTTTGTTCTATTTTATCTGATGATAACTATAGCTGTAGTGGAACAGAAGGCTATTTAACAATGCAACTTTCATGTTCGATTCATTTGGAAAACAGTTTATACAATGGTGGTGGTGCAGTGAAAGTGTTTTTCAATGTTTTAAAGAAAACCTGAGTTGTAGTGTAGTATACAGCTGACTTCTGTATTATAGGACAGTAGTAAACGATAACATTAAATGGATAGTGAAAATTCCATTCAAGATGTCTAATAAACACGATGAATGCATTCAGTATGATGCCAAAAACACCTATCTATCCATTTTTTATATCCATTTTTTATTGTCAAATTTGGATTATAGTCCCACAGACTGAAATCTAATCCTTTTGTTTGAATGACTTTTGGAGGCTAAGCTAAACATAGCTGTAACTCGCACAAAAACACTGTGCAGGGGGTTGAAGGTCAGCACTTAGTCGATAAAAGCAGACCAAGAATTTTCATAGTTTTTCAGAAAATCCAAAGCTTCAAAGCAAGCTCTCTCATCTAGACTGAAGTTATTATTAACTGTGTCTGAGTCTGGATAATTAGGACAACAATTATTTTTACTCATGATGTGTTTTATATTCTATATCACAAATCAGCATACTCTTTGGCTATGTAAAAATAACTTAATTGAGATCTCATTCTAAATTACTTTTATAGTAAACCTAGCTGACACCAAGATAAAGTCTAGATTGAATAAGACAATTCATTTTTTGGTGGTATCTTTCCCTCCACAGTGGCTTTCCTTCCTTTTCCCCTAAACATTGTAAACTCGTGCAAATGTGTTTTGGAATTTCCCATGAAATGAGACACAACTCAGCTCAGATCAGGGTAAGAAGTGAATTGCAGAAGTGCAGAATATCTCTGAAAACGTCTCTCAGCACAGTGATTCCAGCTAAAATGATAGATAGGTGTTGTGACAGTGTAGCTACACAATCTTTAATCTCAACTTAACACGTAAGCAGATTCCATAGCTGCTTGAAACTGAATGCAGAAATATGGTTAAGATAAAAAGGTATGCAATATCCTGAATAAGTCCTTTAATTGTTTATACTAATTCTTCTGAAATGTAAATTTTCTTATTCATTGGACAACCAGGCCACCTATAAAACACATTTGAATATTTTGTTTTCTTGCTGAGAAAAAAAAAGGATATTTTTTCTGGGAGTAAAAATTAAAAAAAAAAAATTAACAACAAGGAAGACACATCAGCTAACAATTCTGTTTTAATCTTAAACGCTGAATAAAATATCATAAACTCTGACAGTGATAATTATGCACTTCAGTAGCATTTTCCTGTTGTTCTTCCTAAGACAATTTGTTAATGAGAAAATTATTTAACATTACTGTCGCAGTCTCAACAGGCTAAACTAAAGATGCCTGTGATTCTCAAAAAACCTATAACAATGAAAACAATGAAAAAAAAAAGTAACATTTTTTTGTAAAAAAAAGTAACATTTGCTTTTCTGTAAGGTGAGAAAAACATCACATTCATCCCTCATTCATATATTGCAATGTCAAAGAAGAATTATTCAGTGTACTATAATTAAAGAATTTATTATTACTTTTAATACTGCTATTCTTTGTAGAACAGTTTTATCCAGTGATTCTCAAAATACTTAATATATATATATATATAATTGACATTAAAAAGTAGCTATTGATAGGTTAGCATACAGATATTATTTATTAGTGGAATACTAAAAACCTTGAGAAATAAATCACCTGGGTTTTTATCTTGTAGGCAAGTCTAAGACATGGATAACAAATATCCATGTTATAAGCTTCCATATTTAATTCATGGTATCTTGAAGCCAAGGAACATAAAGTGCAGCTGATTTCATGCCTGCACTTTAAACTGTCAATGAGATACCCAAAGACCAATAGAAATGGCTTACTACAAATACCTCCTAAACAGAGGTGGCCTTTGCAGACAGGAAGATTTCCAAATGCAGAACAATGTAGTTTCTGATAGAGAAATATATAAATGGTAATAGAGAGATCATTTCAGCAACAGGAAAAGCTTTATTTAACCGCAGAGTAATTGAGGTCAAAATAAACCAAAATGGCATAAAAAGAGAGATGGTTTGACTGAGAAACCAACACAACAAAACGTTTGAACAGAACCATCATATATATCCTAAAGGTCTTTTTTTTTAATGTGCAAATAATTCTTTAGAGTGGTGGAAAAACATATAGATGATTTTCTTCTTATAGACCTTTATTTGTTTGGTTGGGTATTTTTGGATGTTGTTTATGTCACATATTTTTCTTTAAAAAAGATCCAAACTGACCAATCAAAAAAAAAAAAAAGCCATTTTTTGAACATCCTGTTTTTTTTTTTTTTTTACAGGAGGAAAATGGAAAGACAGCAGTGTAACTGGGAATTGGGGTAGCTGACTGATGATACCCCATTCATGTGGATATCAAGTAGGAAATGGAAAATAACCTCCTGGCAAGGATGTTAAATATAACAATAAATTAAGCTGCCAGCTAGGGAAGGTGTTGTGAGGGCTGTGTCTTAAACATTTTAAGACTTGCACTGAACTAGTCAGGATTTGAATTCAGTTCACAGTAAAAGATTTTTACCTGAAGGACACAATGGATCTGGTTTGAAATTGGTGTAAGCCTGGATCTTATGTTGTTGGTGAAGTTACCAGCCACAGGTTTTTTAACTGTGACCCTAACATGAAAAAAATTTGTGTCCTATATTTTTTTCAGAAGTCTCTGCCTGCACTTTATTGCATTTTTTAAATACAAAAAAGAAATACAGATTTTCTTTTAAAGGGGAAAAAATACGCATCACTGTACAGAAATTTAGATTTCATATTATGCATATATCAACAGAACTAACTTTGAAAGAGAAAAAATACAGACTGTACTCACAGAACTGAAAGAATCAACGCTAAACATCTCAGAACAAATCTTCATTGTAGTGAGAAAAATGATGACTAACTACTTCATGCTCACCTGTCCAGAAACTGCATTTTCACAAACAAATGTTTCATAAGTTTTAGGGAATTCTGGTGCATTATCATTAACATCACGAACTTGAACATACACATTTGCTTCTGAAATTTTTTCAGGATTTCCTAATGGTTGAAAAAAGACAGAAATATAAAAAAAGTTATGAATAATCTTCTACATATTTCAAAATAATATAAAGATTAGAAAATTTTAACTATATTCTGCAGGGAAGAAAGTAATTAGAAAGACCTATGGACATATTTTTATACTATTACAAATAATACAGTACGATTATAATTGTATGTCTTGAAATAAGATAGTTCATGTAAAATTTTGGATTCATTCATGCTTTCCTTTACCCAATCAGAAACTGATTTAAATGTAAAAATGAAACCTTATCAGGAAAAATTGAATAATGTTTTGTTGATTAAGAAAAATTTACTGTACAAGCCATATCTAAGGTTATGTGGTAGGAAAGTGTTGACTCTTCTAAGGGCATCTGGTCATTTTCCAGTAAAACAGGAGTTAATAAGACAAAGAGGAAGCCATGAACAACATACTGGATCAAAAACCTGAGGGACAAGTGATAAAAAGAGGGGATGATGAGGACATAACCTGGTCAGGTATACTAATTGATGTGGGCACCTGAAGTGTGAGAATGTTTTTTTCCATCAGATGAGTGGCCTTAACAATTGATAAACCAGTGGAGAAAAAGGGGAAAACAGACACAAAACCAAGAAACAGACCTGACAAAATAAACACAGAGACTATGATAAGGAACAAACCTAATGATAATTGATGGGTTATCCAGAAAACACAGGACAACAATCCCAGCTAGATCAACTTGGACTTTGTAACTGGCAAGACTTTAAATGAGAGGTAACCCAGATCTGGGGAAGTGGGGACTCAATTGAGATGTATAGACCCATGGGATACATGCAGAGAGGAACAAAGAGAGTTCAGCTAGAAAAGGGTATAGAAGGGGCTGGTTGTGTGCAAAACAGGGCCAGACAGTGCATTTGTGTGTCTTAGCCTTGCACCTGACCACCAGCCTGTTCTATCGACTTAGATCTTCTTAATAAACGTTTTCTTAGCCATGTTTCTGCATAATCCCACCCTTTCTCTCTGCATATGTATGTGTGCTGCAAGGACTAAGTTACTGGTGTGACCTGCATATGTATGAATGAAAATTGGTTCAAGATACTGGAATGGGATGGGGGTCTGTGATGCCAGCTACTGACTCAGGAGCACAGGGGACAATTGTCAGACTTTGGCATGCATGGGGTTCATGTATGTTTTTACTGACAAACTTTAAACTGGACTCAACAATGGTTAGGGATCCTTGGGTCCAGGAGAAGTGCTTGGGAGGCTCATACTTAGGGAGGACTTGCAAATCTGGGGTGCATGAGGGATTAGTATGTGAGTTCTGTGGGTTTCAAGTAAGCACCAAGGGTGCACTGGCTCGTGAGTTGGGGACCTGTGAATTAGATAAGATGACTTGGGATTCAGGAAGGGGTGTTGGGCAAACAGATACTGAAGGGATCCGTGAGTGTGTTTGTGCTTGTGAATCTGAAGAGTGCTGTGCATGTGGGTATATGTCTGCATTAGTGATCTTCTGCCTTCCCAGAAGAAGAGGGGAGTGGACTGCTTGTGCTTGTAGACAGGGGGAGTCCTGTATCTAAGTGCTGCTGAAGGCAAAGCCTTGTCTTCAAGGCTTGAAGGCAAAGCCTTGTCTGTCACTCAATCCGAGTGACTGACTGCTACTGGCTGAACCTGCAAACAGGTCAGCAGCATTCCTGACCTGGGTCTGCTGGTTGACAGAAGCTGAATATGAACCAGCTTGTGCCCAGCTGGACAAGGAGCGAGCTGGGGTTTTTTAGCCTGGAGACATGGAGGCTCAGGGGAGACCTTATCACTCTCTGCAACTGCCCAAAAGCAGGTTGCAGGGAGCTGGGGGCTTGGTCTGTTTTCCCAAGTAAGAAGTAATGAGTGGCTTCAAGATGCACCAGTGGAAGTTTAGATTGGATATTAGGAAAATTTTCTTCTTGGAAAAGGAATTGGAATAGCATTGGAACAGCATGCCCTGGGAAGTGGTGGAGACACCATCCTTGAAGGTGTCTATAGTGCCCGATAGTGATTGGGCAGCAGGCACATGGTTTCGCGGTGGGCTTAGCAGTGGTTCATGGTTGGATTCAATGCCCTTATCAGTTCCTTCCAAACCAAACTACTCCTTAATTCTTCGAGTCCATGTTGGATACCTCTTGGAAGTCCTTTACCTATCAGCACATTGAATCCTGACTTACACAGCATAGCTTTAAGAAATATCTGCTTCTCCACAGTGAAATTTATTATTCTTGTAGGCAAAAAGTTCGTCTGCAATAGCAATGCTCACATTAACTTGGATGTGTTGTTGGGTAATGAAGATGTTTTTCCAGTGATTAAAGTAACCTTAAAATATTGCAGGAATACTGAACATTTGTCAGCCTAAATGTCTGTCAATGTATCACTCACCTATATCTAAACCAGGAGTGCATCAATAATCATAATAAAAATATGTCTCATGTTCAGTGCTAGTGTCACTGCATCTGACCTGTTCAGAAATTCTTAAGGCATTGATTTAAATTAGTCAAATGGACCTCTAAGAAAAAAGCTAAATGTACTCCTCTCTGCCTCTTTTCAAACGACATGAGTTTGGTTGGTTCTTACATAACTTTTTTTAATACACTAGGTGCTTGGAGCAAACATTTGTTTTCTTGGATCTTATGGAATCTATGCTGATAACTTTGAGTCTTTTGCTGAAGGAAATGGCAGCATAAGCACGTACTGCAGAGATAAAGGCATAGATACTCAGCAGTTTCACATTTCTATTCCTCCTGTGAAGTCATTACAGCTGTGCTAATTTACCAAACCTTGTGATCTGTCAGACTCATTTCAAGAATACTTCTTTGTGGGATGACATTTCTCTTGTTGAATCAAACATCCATAATAATACAATAGGTAATGAAATAGTGCTCAGCTTCTTTTAGGTAAACATAAAAAGTAGCATGCTTTCCTTTTAGACATAATATCAAGAGTGTAGGAGTTACTTTAATTCTTTTACTGAAGTCACAATTGGATGTATAGGGCAGAGATTTGACTACATTGTCTTTCAAAGGAGAGCTTTGTAATGTTTAATAGAAAGCTGGGAATACTTTTGGTGACTTCAGTTGTATAAAAAGTGGCACAGGAAGGAGTCAGCTAGTTTTGTCTATTCTTACCTTGCTTGTTTGTAAGATTCATGGGTACTATATTGGCTTTAAAGCTTACCCTTTTCTTGCACAAACATTTAGGTAGCACATTGTTGGAATCACATCTGTATTCTTTCAAGAAAATGTTGCGGCTTTTTTTGTTGTTTTTTTTTGGGGGGGGAGGGGGTTTTTGTAATAGTCTTGTTTCTAATTCTTTAATATATTTGAGTAGTAGTGTCATAGCTGCCTTGATGGAACTTTTTTTTCCTTAGTATAGAGTTAAATGACAAGGAAGATCATTTCTCTCATTTCTGTATCTATGGAAGTTTCTAACAATATGAAAATTTTTAATTTTTCTGAAATCATAACATTTTTGTTTTGGGAGGGAGCAACATATTTCAAAGCCGCTCTTGAAATCAGTGTCCGGTGAATATTTAATTACAGTTATTACAGTTTTGGTGAAGCAGTGTTACTGCATTAGTTGCATTTTGAAAATAAGGTAGGCAACATGCATTCGGCTAAAGTACCCATATCGTGCAATGTCTAAATATCTCCCAATTAGAAGAAAATTTTTTGTCACAATCTCTACAAGAGAGATCAGGACTTGAAAAACAAAGACAAAGAGAAGAGGATGTCAAGTGCAACAAGATGGATCAGTGTGGAAATTAAGATAATACTTAAATTGCTAGGGACCTGTATTATTAAATTGAAAATAAAAGCAATGATCATCTCTAGACACAAAACAGAATTCAGTATATGCAGGGGATTAAAGAAAGCTTACATTGACATCAGCCAAGTGAACATAAACCTTTAATGATAACAGTAATACTAGCACTACTACTAACAATAAATGCTATCTTCATAATTTATGTTTTTATAGCATGACTATCATTTATGCTAAGGCAAATTTCTTTACTTCCTAAAAGAAATGAACCTAAATAGTTTTTTAAGAAACGACTACTCCAAAAAGTTAAAAGCTTATCAACAAAAATATGTATGTGACCAAGGCAGGGTGACATTCAATTTTAAATTTATATTATCCATACTGAAATTATCACAGAACTTCAGTCCTGTATCCAGGTCTGGAGACCCCCATGAAAGGACACCTGCAAGAATCAGACATAAAATGACTCTTGTCTGTTTTGAGTTAATTTTATTGGGACTGACAGTATTAAGTAAAACTGATCACAGAATCATAGATAATTGAGGTTGGAAAAGACTTTTCACTTAATTAAGTCAAAATGTCAACCTAACTCTGCCATGTTCACCACTAAACCATGACCCCAGGTTGTAGCATCCCATGAATTCTCCCCCCTTGGTCAATCCTCAAGCCCTCAGCCCTGGAAACATTAACTACTTATCATAGAGTCATCCCTCCCAAAGAGAAAAACAGTCTCCCCCATGGTGTCACAACTTCCTTGGATTTCTCCTTCCCTGGTCACTGGCTTGGTACCCCTGGTGCCACCCCCCTACCCCTGGTGGCCAGGCCCCTCTGCCCACCCCTTATCTCCACCCCCCACCCTGTCCCCTTTATAAGCTGCATGCTCCACATGGTTGATCCTCTTTTTCTGGGTTTGTCTTTTGGTAGCAGTGTTACTCTGCTGGAATAAAACCTTGCAAAAGAGCCTTTCTTGCCTCTATCGCTGAGCCAGCTGCAGTGAGTGTTGAGTGGAGGTTTGACTGCATTGCCTGAGTGTTAACTCAGCTTGCCTTTCGACAGGAGAGGCTTGCTGGGGACAAGAGATAGGCAGCTGCACCTACCACTTTAACACCTGCATTTTTACCAGGTATCACATCCACAGGTTTTTTTGAACACTTCCAGGGAAGGTGATTCATTTACTTCCCTGGGAAACTTATTCCAATGCTAGACAACCCTATTGCAGAAAAAAAAAAATCACTGGTATCTAATTAAGCTTCCCCTGGTACAGCCTGAGGCCCTTTCCTCTTGTCATCTTACTTGTTACATGACAGAGAAGACTGACCCCTACTTCCCTGCAGCTTTCTTTCAAGTACTTGTAGACAATGTTCCCTCCCAGCCTCCTTTTCTCCAATCCAAACAACCCCAACTCCCTGAGTTGCTTCTCACAGGACTTGTGCTCCAAATCCTTTACTCTCTCTGTTGTTCTCTCCTGGATATGCTCCAGGACCTTCTGGCCACTCTGCTCCTGGCCTGTAGTGCCATGCAGGGTTGTTGTGACCCAAGTGCAGGACCTGGAACTTGTTGGATTTCATACAACTGGCCTTGGTCCATCAATCCAGCCTGCCCACATCTCTCTGAGGAGCTTTTATATCCTTCAACAGAGGAACCTCCCACAGCCCAGCTTGGTGCCATAGCTAAGCTGACTGATAGTGCACTCAGTCCAATCATCCAGATCATTGATAAAGCATATTGAACAGAACTGACCCCAGTACTGAGCTTAGGGAAAACCAGTACTGGCTGTCTGTCAATTGGATAGTAAGGATTTAAAAGTTTCTTGCTGTCAGGCAAAATTAGAATGCCATTGTTTGTGCTTCAGCTTTGTACTTGGTGAAAGTTTCTTACAACCAAGTAAAAACTTATGAAAGGAAACTTGACTTTTCTCGAGCTTTAGGCATAAAGTGTAGAGTCAAAAGATTGCAAGTTCTCCCTACTCACATTTAAGTTCCCACAAATTAACATTAGGCCCTAATTCTGAATACTTCTAAAACATGCTCCCTCAATGTCATAAGGATAGGATAATCCACATCACAGGTCCAGAATAACAGAGTCAAGCCTCTCTCACTAATCTCTGATCCCTGCAATCATTGCAATGGACTCAAAAGTCTTGTGTAGTGTACGAATGTCAGGGCATATCAACAGGCTCCTGGGGCCTGTTGTAACACAGTTTCAATACTTGACTAAGGTACAATGAACATCTTATTTGGATGAACTCTAATGACATTTTGACTGTGCTTTGGTGGAGCCACAATGTCATCCACCAAATGTCTCATGCACACAGTACATAAAACTATATTTCAAGGAATAATATACTGCTAGTTCCTGATAAAAATCCTTTCAGGTGTGCCCAGACCAAGGTGACCTAACTTCAGACCTTTTGAACATATCGTTATAGACAGTGACCTTATCATCATTAAAGAAATAAAGAATAAGAATTTGAACATAATGGGGTCTCCACTTCTCTATAATAACTTTCATTACCGTGAAAGTCTCACTTTCTTTTGCTGCAAGAGACAGTTATTCATTTGTAACATTTGGTTCTCTCCTGTTTTATTGTTTAACTAAACAAAAAAGTCTAGGCCAAAGTTGTCCTGCTGTGTTTCCATAGAGCTGTTCAAGACATGCCAGAGATCAAATTTGCTAACACCTGTCATCTGCCCAACAACATGAGAATGAAATTCATGCTTAAAATCTCACAGAGAGGCTGAAAAGGAAGATAGTACCATCAATTCCTAAATACAAGTTAAAGACTTCAATGAAAATTGATACTGAGTATCCTATAGTAGTCTTCCAGCAGTAATGTTCTACAGGGAAGTCCCCTTTTTGGCAACACTGAAGTCGAATAATATGTGTTTAAAGTGGTCATAGCAGTAAATGACATTTAACTGAGATTCGGGAGTAAAGAACTGGTGCTAAGATTATTCGGCAAAATAGGACTGATTTATTGATTTTACTCTAGTTTAATATTGTTTTTCTCCTTCCTGAGAATGAATGGGAATAGTTTTTAAATAATATCCCAGTAATCTTGTTAAACTGCCTTATAAATGAGGTGCTATTAAATTTCTAGTGCTGTCCCAGATTGAGGAGAACCAGATCACCAAAAACACAAACAGAGGTAATTTGCATTTGACTTTCAAACAAAATTGACAGGTGAAATCTATATAAAGGGTGCTTCAAGGCTCTAATTGTCCCTGAATAGACGTCTAGATGATTTAGGCCTTAACATTCACAATTAATTTGAGCCACAGGTTTCTGACTGGTGTTAAATTAGACCCTGGCTAATTTCACACTAGTCAAAAATCTGGTGTGAAATTAACCAGGGTCTAATTTAACATAAGATCTTGCATTGCAGGAGGAATTCTTATGCTTCAGTGTAACTTGAAAGCATTACACTCTCGATCCTATTACAATTTCTTTTTTCATAAGGTCATCTTTTATGAAAAAGCACAGGACCTTGGAGCTCAAATACATTCCACTTTTATTTAACTAATCATTTTAATAATGCTCCTTAGTGTAGCAAGCAACAGTAATATAATCAGAAAGAAGAATGTATTCTCCACTTAAAAGAAGGCACATACAGAGGATAATTACAGTTCACAGTGTAAGAACCCCAGCGTTCCTTACATTTCTTACTCACTTGTTTCTGTGGCTGTAACAGTTATGTTGTGCCAAGAAGCTATCTCTCGGTCCAGAGGTTCAGTGGTAATGATTGCTCCATTGTGCTCATTGATGCTGAACAGTCTCTTTAAATGACTGCTGTGGACAATAGAGTACCTGCACCAAAAAAAGGAAAGACGTTCTGTACTACTGAAAAGTTCCATCAGAGGCAAGGATATAGAAAGCTATTGTCAGCTGAGAAAACAGAGCTGTGCATATATGCATATAAATGTGTGCTGCAACAACTCGGAAATCATGAAAAATGTACATGTATAAACATTTAAAATTCACTGCTGCCAAGATCAAAGCTCTTCTTTTTAAAAAACTAAATACGTCTCAGATCTATATTAATATGAACTGAATCCGAAATGCATTATTCATTCTTACTTCTAAGTCAGTCTCCCAGCAGGTGAATGACTTCATTGAAAAGAAACAGCAAAATTGCCACTTGTGAAATGAATAACACCAACATCTAAGTGGAGGTATAATAGCAAATCTATTTTATCATTGCTGACATGCTCTGATGCCAAGGGAAGGGGCACTATAAAGACAGACAACTATCTGTAATGAGGTGACACTAAGGCAGAGTACAAAATCCTGCTGTGGGAGATTGCAGGAAAGACTCAGTGCTCCTGAGTCTTTTCCAAAAAGGATCTGGATGCTGTGGATATGTGGATATGTACATGTACACATACATAAACACATGCTGCTCAAGCTGTTAAAGTCTAACGGCTTGTCACAGGACAAAGATGAACTGAAATAGCAACCAAAGATATTGCAATTGAAATGGCAACCAAAGATAATGCAAAATATATTTACTGCTGTTTTTAATGGTCTACAAAGCAAAAGACCATATGATGCAGTTGCTAATAAAGTCTATTTCATGGAAATAAAACCTGTTTGAATAATTGAAAGATTCTTTCCACTCCAATTTGGAATGCTCACATGCAACTTTTCCTTTTTATTGTACCTTTAATTATTCTTGACAAAGCCTTTCTGTTTCCTGTTGACACTTAGGACTCCAGCTCAGACAATGTGTCAGCAGTTAAATGACTCTCTAGTTTGTTATTTATAGCTACATTTTGTCTGTTTTAAAAAACAGTAAGAAAATAAATTGAAGAACCAGCAAAATACTATAAGTGAAAGCTCTTATAATTTGAAGCAAAGTTTGGATACTTAGAAATTTTTATTTAAGGTATTTATAGTTTTTCTGATATAGTCGTTTTTTCTAGGCATTTTTTGGTAATCTGATTCTTGATAAAAAATTTTCAGAAAAAATATACTAGGTATTTGTTATTTTTTATTTTTTATTACTAACATAGTGAGGTTTTGTACATCTTTTTTAATTTGTTTGTTTGAAACCTGGAGTCCACAAAGCAACACAAGTGGTTTTCTGTAAGTATTGCTGTCATTTATGATGAGAATGGTTTCAAAATTAGATTCATTTTCATGGCACTTAGCAAAAAAACATATCTTTATATAAGAAGTGATATACTCTATTCTAAAATAACTCATTGATGTATCACTGTTTTGGGACTATGTGGACATATTCAATTTGAAGCCAGTTCCTCCAGAACATTTCTGACTAAGAAGTTATAGATATGTGTTAATGTTTAATTGTTCCACAGGAGATATTGAAATCATCTAATCAAATCACCAAATGAGCCCTCTTAGAGGGGGGAACAAAAAAAATCTATGTACATTTTTTTTTCTTATTAGTTTAATCTATTATTAGTCTAATAAATAACAGTAAATTAATGGAAAATCATTACAAATCACCACTTACAGCTCTGAAGCTGTAGCATAATATATATGTATTTCTCATATTAGAAATCTCTACACCATAAATTATTTTGTGTCTCAACCATTTGTCACTGTATCCTGCTTTGTCTAAATTGCATAGTACACAGTGATGTCAGGCAATTCAAAAAACTATTTTAATTTTAAATCCCATGGTAAAGATAATTACCTGGTTTCTCCCTTAAGAGACACCAAAATTATTTATCATGGATAGTATAAAAAGAAGAATCTGCTGTTGTTGGGTTGAGTGGCTAGGTGTCAGTTGGCTTGTGGTGAGAAATTGTTTTGGGTCTTTTTGCATGACTGTTTTTTTTTTCCTTGGGGATTTGTTGTAGATTTGGGATTTTCCCATCTCTTATTTTCTTTTATATTATTATTATTATTATTATTATTATTATTATTATTATTATTATTATTATTATTATTATTATTATTATTATTATATCAATAAAATAATAATTAACAACTGTCTTTATTTGAATTGATTTTATTTATGAGTTCTCACAACTTTACGCTTTCATCTCTCTTTTGCATCCCAGTGGCTGTGGGAGTGAGCAAGTGCCTGCGGGGTCCTTACCTGCCGATGTGGGTTAAACCATGACAAACGCAATAACCTTGGCTATCACAGTAAAAGCACAATTAACTGTAATTGTGAGCTGTGGTAAGGAACAGAAATATCCTTTGGAAATACCAACTACATTTGCATTTGAGGCCTGTTCACATTTTAAGACAGGTACCTGACTGGACTCTCATCAGCATCTGGATCTCTGGCAGTTACAACCCCAACCAGTGTGCCCCTCATAGCGCCTTCAACAATCTCCATCACATAGTTCTCCAAGGTGAAAACTGGAGGTTCATCAGCATCTTCCACATTGATTTTGACAATGGTTGTGTCTTCAAATGGTCCTTCTTCCAAAAAACGCTCATCAATGTATCTATTTACAGCTTTTACTTGAATACTGTATCTCCTTTGGCTCTCATAATCCACTCTCTGTTAAGAAAGAAAGTGAGATTTGGAATATTTATTTCTTCATATTTAAATTATATCTAGTTCTATAAATGGTGTGAGATTAAAGACAAAGTAGCGTTATACTTCTTTTAAGATTGTTTAAAAAAAAGGTTACGACTAGAAGTTAATTCTAAGGTTTCCTCTTTATGTTAAAAACACTTTCAAATTCAAATGTGCTTGTTTGCTTTCATATTTCATACTGGCTTTAATGCTGCAGTCAAGCAACACTGTAAAAAAGAATTCCCATGGAATGTCACCCCTGATGGCATATTGTTTCACTACAATTTTAGATAGTCTTTTTCTTCTGAATTAATTAAATAAATAAATATATAAACAAAAAAATCTACTAAATAAATATCTTCCCAAACTAAAAAAAAAAAACCAAACCACAAAACAAACAAAAAAAACTTTCACACTTAAAGCATTCAATTCTTCAGGGGCCTACATTTCACTAGGCTATTGAACTCTATCTTCATTTCAGATGATCCCTGAGATGACTGAGAAATCCTTCTGAGTGATTCCAAAATAAATTGCACAGTATCAAAGAATATTAATTTTCTCTAATTCATAAACTGGTCTTTTTTGATTGTACTTAGTAGCTTTTTAAAACTATGTCCCAACAAAAAATCCACTATCTAATATATTAATAAATTCTTGTTTCAGTTAACAGGAGATGTTGGAAGTGAGGTGAGATTGCTTTCAATTTATTAATAAATATTTTACAGGGAATGCACAGAAGAGATAGAACATTTTCTCACAATGGAATACACTGTGTGGCACAGTTAGGCATAACATTAAGGTTTATCTGACTGTCACTATTATATCCAGCAGTAATAGGAATGAGTGAAAAATGTCAACAGAAAGAAAAGCATTTTCTTTTTTATCCCTCATAATATTCCAATCAAATCACAAACCCTAAATAAAAAAGAATAAGAGAATCCAAAGCAGTAGGCATTTTTTGCACATCCAGCTTGCTTGAGGATTTTCTTTCAATTATTAGAGATTTTTTTAAAGTTTCTGAGATCTCACCTTTTTTAGTAAGATAATTCCTTCTTGAGTTTCATCATTAGTAATGATGTTAAAAACATCTGAGCTATCTGCTTCAATGAAATAGTCCATGGCTGCATTGTCCCCAATGTCTCTGTCTTCTGCGGAGACTTTGCCTACAGTGGTGCCCACGGGAGCCTCTTCGGAGACACTCATGTAGTAGAGTCCTAAAGAAAAAAAAACTGGCAAAATGTATCTTGAGGTTCTCAGAGAGCTGGGAGAAGTCCCAGCTTCTACTGGAGCAATTGATGTGATCTGGCATTGTATAGATTTTGCGTGCAGGGCAGGACAATCTTTTCCCTTGGGAGCCCTTCGCTCTCAGCCCTACTTCATCAGTGTATCGAGCAAAGGACTAAAAAAAAACCAAAACAGCTCATGGTTTTAAACTGAAGGAGGGAAGGTTTAGATTAGATATAAGAAAAGAGTATAAGAGTATAAGAGTTTTATACTCTGTGGGTGATGAAACACCAACACAAGTTGCCTAAAGACAAGGTGAATGTTCCATTCCTGAAAAATTTTAGGTCACTTTGAATGCAGCTCTGAGCATCCCTGCCCAAGGAGGGTTGGACTAGATGACATTTAAAGATCCATTCCAATACAAACTATTACAGGCTTCTATGATTGAACATGGTGAAAAAACAGCCAAGGATACACTTTCCAACAGTGCAGTTTTTTCCTGATGGCCCAATGAGCAGCTCCCACATCTGCTAGAAACTATCTGGACAGAGAGGTTCACATCATTTGCCAAAAACTCTCTAGCATGAGTCAGAAAAAAATGAAGAGAGGAAAAGAAGAAAGAAGGTGAGTGAAAATGATGCTAAATATCCTGCTTTCCATATGTTAGGCTGAGGTTGTGCAAATTATAGGGAAAGCAGTTAAACTATTTGACTCCAGAGTCTATTAATAAAGTGAAACCAGCAGACTTGAGATTTTTGAAATGATAGATTTTCTTTTCCTCTTGTTTTTTGAGCTTTTGTGAGATCTTTGGGGTTTTTTTTTCCACTATTTTATTTTTTTAAAGCTGTATGCTAAAGTCAAAGCACAGCCCTGTTCTAAAAAGACCTACCTGCAAACCTAACAGAGACACAGTAGAGCTAAACTTCCTCAAGATTTCCATTACTGTAATTAGCTTCTACTCACGCTGCTGAAACTCAGGTGGATTGTCATTGACGTCAGAGAGATTGATGGTAACAGTGGCTGTTGCAGAAAGCGCTCCTGGTTGCCCAACCATATCTTTGGCTTGAATGATGACCAAATACTGATCTTTTGTTTCTCTATCCATTTGAGAAGCCATTCTAATGACCCCTAAAAATAAAAAGAATAATATAATGGCATGTAAGTCTCATTTTTTTCTCAACATCTGACATGGGTTTATAATAAAGTATGCACATAACATGTATCACTGCATCCAGTTATGAATTTTCATTCTAAACTGTGCATTAGCACAACTGTTCTTACACTGGGTATTAGTAGTCCTCATGGTAGCAAGTACACTGTACGTCAAACCCATTCTGAATATTTAGAGTTCTGGGGAGCAGAATACTCCATATATTTCCTCTAACATATAGAAACGTCTCTATTACTCAGAAATTAGGTTTTTGGAGGGATGTCACATATCTGTCGTTTCTCAACATACAGATAGTAATATCACATGATGTGCCATAGAGGTGTTGATTCAGAATTGTTCCTAGATTAATTTATAAAGTGTGATATTCAGAGTCTAGCTCTAACAAGATAATTTTCTAATAAAGTTTGGATTTGCTAGAGAGAAAGAATTTCATCTTCCTATGGGAAAGAAAAGTTGATTTTTTTCAGCTCTAGGAGTTATGCAGAGTGTAGAGTGGTGTCAGTTGATCTTTGTTAAAATCAAGAAAAACAATTTTGCTTGCATCCATTTTATGAGTTTATGAATGTACAAAAGCACTTGTAGTACCTGTCTTCGGCTCCACAGAGAAATAAGGCTGTCCCTCAACAAGACTGTAAAGCAGACGAGCACTATTCCCATACGAAGGATCATCAGCATCTGTAGCTGTTACCTGTGTAACCGAAGTACCTCAAGGGAAAATAAAATAGATTATGTTTGTTTTCTTCTTGTATAAATTGTCTCATAATTACAAAATATAAATTCTTTAAAAACCTTTTAATATACCAGTTATACTAATAAACAGTCCTAAAAATTTACAGGAGCAAATGGCATCTATTAAATTTACCGTTAAAAAGGGAAAATATTTCCTCAGCAGCTGTTCTTGTTGCATTCAAAATTTCAATTAAAACAAAAATAAACCATATATGTTTTTTCAACACTACATTTATATTGCTTAAAATGCTACATATATCATGCCTATTTTCTAATATGTCAGTGGAGTAAAGCAAATTGTTTCTCCTCCTCTCCTTCAAAGTATTTTACAGAATTTTCCCACAGGAATAAGAAAACACAGTCACTTTATCACCAGTAGGCCCACTGGTGATAAAAAAATTAATTGTTAACAAGTAAAGAAACCAATAAGTATAACAAGGCTCTGATAAAATTTTTTATTCTTGAGTCTTTAATGAGCTTGTCCCAGCTCAAAACTTGTGGCAGAAATCCCAGTGCAAAAACACAGTGGAATCAAACTGCAAAGCTTGGTTTCTTCTTTGATGGGAAGCTGTTCATATCCTAGATAGAAGATTGACAATAATCTCATGGCACCTTGTCTAATGACTGTCCTTTAAAAAAAATATCCACAGTAACATCATTTTTTAAGGTAATCATTATTTTTATCTTTTTTTCCTCACCTAGATTCTGCATTAGAAAACAAATATCACTTCTTGTGAGGAACAGCAGGAAATCAAGCTACTTTCTAAAAATTTCTGGCATATATTCAGACGGTTGCACCTGCTTATCAATACAGCAGTATAGTTAGGCTGGAGGGGAAAAGAAGAAGAAAAGGTGGAGTGCAAGGAGTTAGACCAGAAACACCATTTTTTAATGACAAAAGCAAATGTGATATTTGTCCCAAATAAAACAAATATATTCATTGCTGGGTTTTCTAGCAGCTAAATAGTTTTATTTTTAAATAGAAAAGAAAAGAAAAGCTTTCTCATATAAGTGTAGTATATGGTAGAGATAATTCATGCTATATATGTGTATAAAATATTGTAGAATCTAAGATATGTGTGTGACCACCCTGGCTGGGAGCAGAGTCTTATGTTTATTCACTTAGTTCCAGGACAACCTTGAGATTATATCAAGTCTGTTAGCCTATGAAAGAACCCTTCCTGGGCCATGATTACTAGTTTCCTTGGAATGTCTAAATCATTCACTGGGACCTGCACCTGGGAGGATTACATCTACCTACTCAAGAACTGGTGTCACTCTGCTACATACGAATACAGGCTCTGCCGAGGTGCTCAGACATCCTCTGGACACCTGGACCTACCTTTGTCTATTCCTGCACATGTGTGGACCCAGTTCTACATGTGAAGAGACACAAAGAAAGGTTCGGTCATCCCTGCCTCAGGCAGAAAAAGCTGTATATAAGCTAACTGCTTGAAGCATTCGGGGTGAACCACTGGGGAAACACTGGCACTTTGTCAGTCGGATCTCGGTTCACCCAGCGCCTGCACCTGGGGCTGATTCTGTCTTGGCTCTGGTGGTTTTTCGAAATTCCATTTTTTGTTATTGATCTAATAAATCTTTGTTAAATTTTTATTACATATTTGGCTGCCGATTTCCTCATTTACAGCTTAAGGAAAGGCTAAGATAAATCATTTGCTTCTTTAAATAAAAAATTATTTTTCATTTTCTCTCAATTTATTGAGCAGCATTTGAAGTGATTCCATAATGCATGTTTTCTTCTCTCAGGCAGAGAGTAAACTAAGCCGTTATTAATTCACACCAAGTTTTGGACATATTGGTCCTTCATAACTTATCTACAATATCAAATATCTGACATGTGGGTTTAGATGCATAAATATAGATGACTTAGATGTGTATATAGATGTATAAATATATAAATAGATCCTATTGCTTTCTAGAAATTTTTAAGTTAAAATTACAAATTCATATTTAATCAGGGCACATATATGCCTCAGAAAACACAGAATTCTTTAATAAGTCTAAAGAGCAAATGGAATCTTCAGCTACATGACTATTAACTTCATATCAGCTGTGATCTATGAAAATTGGTCTCAGAGTTGCAGAAAACTCATCCTCTAAGAACATTTAGCATGGCTAGAACACAGTTGCTTAAAAAAATTGCTAGTTAGGAAAGGATCAGGCACTATGGATGACCCAACAGGTTTAGTATGTCATTAATGCCATTTTCTACTAAACAAACTCAAGTGTCCACAACTATGTTTACGAATGCACTTATTTATAGCAACATATTTAGTAAATCAGTGATAAAATACAACATATGTAGGACTTCAAAATCATCATCACAGCCTTTGTACTTTTAAAGGTAAATCCATTTTCTGCACAGTTTCAAAGCAGTATAAAGAAATATTGAATCTAAATCAGCATTTCATTCTTCTCTGGGACCCAAACACACTTTTATTCTTGTCTGTTAACTCTTCTAGAGTATTTCAGAACACAGCAGTAAGGCTATCATTTCTCACATGTTTTTAGAACAAAGATTGTGTGATAACTACATGAACCTCTACATTAAGGATGGACTATGTAGCAAGAAGAAGAAAAATGTTATCCTGGCTTTAGAGTACTTTTTAATTTTCCACTTTCTCAGTTTTTAATTTTCCACTTTCATGAAACTTATATTTCTTTACACATTTAACCATCAGAAAAAAACAATCCACCAAAACAAACTAAACTAAAACTGAAACAAAACCCCAACAACAACAAAAAACAAAACAGAACCCACAAAAACCGCAAAACCCAACTCAAACCATTTGCAGAATGGTATCATATTTACCTAATATTTGTATTTGGGTGACTGAAATTGAAATATTAATATTCCATACTCAAAAACTCCCAAGAGCCATTATTTGTAACTACATGATTGTGAGAAGAATAATTGAACAGATACAAATAATTTATTTTAAAACAATCAATTAACATATTTCATATTGCATACACCCCCCCAAAGTTAAGAAACCACAAGGCCCTAGTCCTGACATTGCAAACATCACATGATATAACTGACAATTGAACTTTTTGATTAGCTTTATTTAAGGCAAAGTGCTACTTTGTATCTCTGCAGCCTTGATTTTACCCTTCTCAGGCGAAATATCGTAGAGTGCCATTTACACACTGCAGCCCATTAGGCATACTGTGGGGCCCTCATATGGCAAATAGCTCTTCATTTTTCTAACTAGAGCTTGAGATCTATAAAGACATTAAATACTGATAGATGATTGCATCTGACTCTTAACCACTCCATCAGATATACTGCATTTGTACAAGTTTAACAGTTTTAAGGAAGACAGTGTAAAATTGTAGCAAATGCCTGAGGGTAAAGCAGAGTCCTGTGTTCTCAGAAGAGAGTCCATTTGCTGACACGCTGTTCATTTACTGTGACACTTGCATATAAAACCCTAATAAAATTTAGTACTGAAGATAAAAGAGAGCTAATAAAGAATTAAAATGTATTCTAATTTGTTGGCACATTTGTATATATATTGGTACTTGTAACTAACATCAGGCACAGTTATTTGCGTCTATTTTCTGGTTTTTCTGTGGTTGTCTGAGGCAAGTGACCAGCTCTGAATTATTATCTACTCGCTTTCTTAGTTCCAGACAAAATGCACAGCAGCAGTGACCTGCTTTTCCAAGTCTTGACCATGCTTCCTAAGAGTGTTTTCTGTGAGGAAATTACCAGGAGACCGAGCATCAGTGAGCTCAACCGAAGCTAGAGAGCACTGAAACAGAGCAAAGAGCAAGCCTCCCTATTGCACTGAATCATTTAAATTAACTCTGTTCTTCACCCCCTATTATGCAAGAGTATGCTTTAGTTTACTGGGAGAAAACCACTAATATAATCAACCACTATGCTACCGATACTGCAAACTTCAGTGGGCTATCCTTCCTCTCTGCTACGAGTTTATAAATTTCCTTGTAAGATTGGTTTAGAATGCTCACTGAAACAGGTTCCACCTCAGTAGTGCAGTCCCTGCCTATTGAGGAGCAGGGTAAGTGAGGCCCCAGAAGTGCTCACTGTGTGGCTCAGTTGTTTCATGTTTTGGAGCTGACCACTATCAAGTATACACTCCACTTGCATTTTATACTCCAGACATACGCATTAGTATTCCAGTAGTGTCTCCATGGAAGAAGTAGATGAAAGAAAGATCTCTGAAATGGCTATGGTATTAGTGCTAGAGAGGTCAAGTGTAGAAGCAGTAATGCAGAAAATATTTCAAGATCCTGAATGACCTGGATTCATCTATCATACACTGGATGATCGTAAATCAGTAAGTTTACTATTTCAGGAAGTTTACTATTTCAGGAGAGAGAAGGCAAATAGGGTTCTTACTTCATTTTTTACCCATTCTGACAAATGGGACATGGCTTTACTTCTGATTTTTAATTTAATTTTTCATCTAATATGTTTCTATATTTCACTGGAATACTTTTTTAATTTATAATATTACAGGAATATCATAAAGTAAATTACATTTTCTGCAGCTTAATTAATTTTATGATGAAGTGATACCATGTTTTAGGAATATAAGTATATAATAGATGACACAGGAGAGTGGACAAAGACAGCTGAGCCTTTCATTTTTAGTGTATCTCTTTATAGCAAACTCAAGGCAGTAAAGAGTGAAACTTCTCGATTGTCAACTGCTTGTTGATGGTTTCAGGTAAGAAACAGAAGTATATGGGAAAACTACTACTGTTGTTTTTGGTCTTAAGTACTATCCTACTTGACTATTTTTCTTTTTTTTTTTCTTTTTTTCTCATATAGCTGTCATAAAGACAGAAAGATAAAATGGAAGAAATTCAGTTGTTCTTACATTTATGTGAGTGGTTACAAATCTCTACGAGTATAAATGAAGACATACTAGATAATCAGCCATTCAAAAAATATTTATAACAGACTAAGGAGTCTATAAACAGTGTTTTACCACAGAGGGAAGAAAAAAAGAAAAAGAAAAAGAAAGGATTTATCAAAGTCCTTAATTTTTTAAAATCCTAGGTAATTCTAGACAATGAATTGTACTCATTTTTACTATAAGCACATAAAAAATGCAAAGGTCTTTGACAAATAACCTATCTTGTCTCCACACTTGAGCAAATGAACAAGATGCAAAAGCTGGAAGAGCCCTCTGAACTAGCAACTGATTATGTTAGAAAAAGTTATTTGAGCAAGAGGTCAGGTGCAGAATTAAGTCTGTCTGCACAGAAGAAAGTGACAATGAAGAAACAATAGAAGTAATTTCCCTGGTGGAAAGTGGTATAAGCAGGTAGCAAGTATCACTAGCAAGTAAATTGATCAAACATGTCTTTTGCAGCTACTGCTGGTAGTGATGATGAGCTGCTGCATCCTGGCAGAAATTAGGATACTAACCTCACTTTCAAATAAATAACAGGCATGAATATCCTTTTCTTTAACCTGCTATCCTAGCTGGTAGAAGAAGATAAAGTTTATGGCTTGCTCTCAAATATTCACTGATTCTTCTCTAAAAGTTGAGCAGATAATGCTTAATAGCATCTGATGTTATTACAATAATGACCTCATTGATTCATACTATTTAAAGCACCACAATATTTGAATTTCTTTTCAATATCAGTTGCAATAAAAATAAGCAAAAGAAGTAGGTGTATAAATTTGAAAGATTACTGGAATCTTTTCTGTAAGATCTGAAGAATGTAGTTTCCCTTTGATTTTCAAGATACCTATTTGGAGATATTACCTATAACATTCCTGTTTACGGCAGCTGTGTTAACACTTTGGGGTTTTTGAAGGCTTACATGTCCACATATTATGAATGCAGGTGTGTATGTAAACATATGTATATACATATACCTATATTTGCCAGATGTTGACTTTGCTTTGCATTTGTAGTATTAAATTTCCAGATACATGACAGATCCTAATACAGGATCATGTAAAAGTGAGAAAGAAGAGGTACAGGGTTTAAGTTTTTCCTCTGGACAAGAAAATTACAATTCATGTACTTAAGAAGTCAGAAGGCAGAATGCATTCACTGCACACTATCTAATCCAAACAAGGAGAAGCTGACTCAAAGGGAAGAGGCTTGGTAGTGTAAATAAGTAGGCAACATGCAGACAGTGAAAGTAGCTATCACTTCTTCCCAACTGGCTGCAGTACTCTACCTATTTCTACTGAGAACATTATATTTTTAAACAAGTGCAAATTTCAAGGCTGAATCACTGACGGGAAAGACAAATGTCTATAGTCAATCCAAGCATGTATCTAGAATCTGTAAAAGGACTTGGATAGATGTAGGTACCTAAATATTTAAAATCAAGAATGTTAAGTAGAGGTATTTACAACCCTCAAGTTAAGAATATACCTTTGCAAATTTCCAAACCTATAAAACAGTTTCCTTCCTTCCTACTGAGATGCAGTCTGTTAAATATGCTATGAAAATTTTACTTCAACATAGCTGTCTAGAAAAAAATCAGGAAATAAAGAGTTTGATTCACAGTATATCATACCTTCAGGTGACATCTCTGGAACAGTGGCCACATATGGTCCATCCAGGAACTGTGGCTCGTTGTCATTGATATCTCGAACCTTGATGATAAATTCTGAATCAGGTTCAACAGGAAGCTGAGTGCTCCGGTTAATTGCTTTTGCTGTTAGAATGTAGAAAGGTTTCTTTTCTCGATCCAACTTTTGTTTTACATAAATTTTGCCAGTATATTTATCAATGTAAAAAAAGCTTCCAGCTCCCTCCCCGGCCAAAATGTATTCTAAGTTGCCATCCTCTTTGTCTAAATCTGATTTCAGCTGAAAGTAAAAGGGAGAAAAATAAGTCACAGTTTAGGAAGAATGAAGTTTTGAAATATTCATTTTATGTTTTGTTTTGATTCTACAGTGAACTCTGTTGCTAACGGGCCTTCTTGGACATGATTGTTTGAAAGGAGGTACTGTCACATTTTCAGCCGACCATTTTAATTTAATTTTTTTTTATTTATTTAAAAGTATTGATATAACAGACTATTAAATGTGTGATATACCTGAAAAGAGATGCTTCAGCTACTTTGAAGTGAAGGGAATGCATCTAAGTACCTACTTTAGTTCATGTTTTCAGGTCCCCTACAATTCTGCTGAAAACAATGCAAAGGTCATTAAACATTATCCAATTTTTATTATTGCAGATGATACATATAATTTAAGTTTTGTTTTTTTTTTTTACTCAACAATGCTAAGTGGAAATGTATGCAACAGTGATGTTCTCTTTCTGTTGAAATATTAGGGGGGAAAAGACATTCTGGGTGAAAGTCTGTATTATTTATTCTGTATTATTATATTAATTGATAGACATTTTCCATTTCTATCCAGGATGATCTACATCCTTTGTTGTATTGCTAAGATGAACTTTATGGTGATGATTCCTTTGATGAAGCTGAGCTTTGGAGACAATTTTAGTCCAGCTGCATTTGTTCATGACAACCAAATAGTTCTGTTAGTATTAGTGATATATAACAGTGCAATATTTTAAGAGCAATAACCTAATTTCCTGACATAGCAAGCATCCACAGTTGAATTTTATGGGAACAAAAATTTCCATTATATCATTAATTCTCTATTTTTTTTTCTCCACTTATTTTGGTTTTAGAACAAAAAATATGAAACTCTCTAAAGAGCCTGGATACTAATTGAAAAATCCAAAGTTAAAAAAAAAATTCAACTTGCTTCTCTTATGAAGAAACATGTTTAAAACACAAATGATATGCCTAACTGTTGACTTTAATATCTCACTGTTTTGCTTATGTTTATTGAACCTAAAGGTCACTGTAATTGTGAAGCCATAGAATGGGAAAGTAACAGTTCCCTGTTGGATCTCCTCAAATATTTTGTAATAACTTCTAAGGTTGCAAAAATAGTTTTAACTTTTCTTTGGAAGAATGACTATGTCTTTTAAGATTTTCATAATGCATAATTGTCTGCATGCATCAGATGGATAATTGATTCAGAATGTGACTGGGACACAGCGCTGAGATATGAGGAACAGTTTTGAGTTCCTACTCTGAGTTCTGTAAAATTATTTAACACCTAAAATATTCAGAGTAAATTGTCCTTGCCAGTACAAAATACAGATTTTTTTAAGTCTTAGGGAGTTTAGAACCATTTAAGATATGAAGAACTTAAATATTTTCAACATAAGTAGTTGTGTGCTAAACATGGACCATGTTACCCCCTTTATAAGTGGTCTGGTCAAATTCATTTTAACACCATCCAAATCTGGCATCTCACTAAGGGCAACACAGATTCTTTGTCACCCATAGATCTTGGTTTCCTTTTCACATAAGCCAGGACATGGGAGAAGTGATTTATATCTAGATCTTCAAACTAACATGGGGCTCAGATGTGACCACAGAGTGCATCAATCCCTTAGGGTCTGGGAGCATGCCTTTGGCTGGCTGCTAAGACATAGCCTGTTTTTAGTAATTTCACTCAGAATCATTTATCCACAAAAGATTTCATGACCTTGAACATGTTAAATGAGAGGTCCCTTACAGATGACATTTGCTGAGAAAGAATAGCAAAGGTTCTAAGTTTACTTGTTTTTTTAGGCTGGGAACAAAATAAATGGTCTTACCATTGTAAATGAGAATTGAGAACAAATATTTTTCTACTTATCCTTGTGTATCTGCCATTGCAGTGCTGATGGACACATTTATTTTTTTCTCAATCTTGATGGAAAAGGAGTAATGAGTCTATGTTAAATAAAATTTGAAAATTTATTTCTGACTGAAAAAAGATTTTGATATGGAATAGTGGTTTAAAAACAGAGACTGTCTACCTTTGTATTTTCGTTGATGAAGTTTTCTTCAGAGCCTTAATTACTAAAAATTCATGTGTTGATCATAGACTACCACTTCATTTGCTCAAAGCAGCGCATATTCTACTCAATAAAAAGACACAAGTAAATATGTCTTATTAGACAATTGTTTCACTGCAATATATTAACAATAATCTTCAATAAAATCCCCAGTTAACCTGTGAGAAATAAAAAAGGTGAGATCATGAAAATACATGACATTTATGTTTTGGTTTTTTTTTTTTCAGGAAGTACTTTTACAAAGTATTGAAAAAGTAATAATAGTTGTTTAAAAAATAGACAGTATTCTGTCTATTCTGTCTTCACTTGTTCTTTCAGAAGTGAGACATCACACTTCCATAGTAACTACTTTGAAAGGGCTGTGAAAAAGTAATTAATGAATTTTGAGCACTTCACCCTTTGGGCCCAATTAAATTTTAGTGCTAGTTAATTAGCAGTTAAAGTTATTTTAGCTCATTCGTTTAAAAAGGGCCTTAAAGAAAAGAAAAGCAGATCGTAAGATTAAAATTACTTCTAGCATCCAAAAATAAATAATAATAATAAATAAAATAATAATAATAATGATCAGCAGAGAGAGAAGGGGGCAGATAAACCCTCATTAAGACAATTATCTTAAAGCACATTTTTAAAGGAGGGTGAAAAATAATTGCTCGTTGTACTAAACCTACGTTAATCTAATGAACCATACAGATTCCTGTAGTTTCTCAGTGGTAAAAGGATTTAGTATTAATCAGCTTCATTAAAAATTAATGAGGGGTAAATCAGCTGCTACTTAGTGTAATAGAAAATCAAACTAAATACTGTTTGTAAACTACACTACACTCAGTATGGATGCTTTGATGCAGTGCCAAAAATAGCACAAGCAAATTGCCAGATGTTGATAAATGAGTCTTAACTTCCACTCAGAAGGAAGAAAGGAACTTTTCAGCTTTATACCTTCATCTGCTGCACATGGAGCTAGTTTTAGTAACAGCATGTGAAGTTTCCTTGACAGCAGTCCTCAGTGAAGGAAGGTGCTTGGTACTGTTGTGGCCTAAAGCTCTTGGACTTCTCTGACCTTGAGAAAGATCACAGGAAAGGAGAAATGTGGTACTGCCTTGTTACAGCTTCCTGAACTCCTCTTTCTGCTTTTCTTGCTATTTCCACGCCACTGGAGATATTTGGCTTTCCAAGTCAGGGTAGAAGCTGCTACTCAGCATGCTAAATGTAACCTTGTGCTGTCCTTGAATCATTACTTATCATACCTGTCCAATATACACAGGATCCGGCGAAATCTGTTCCTCAGTTGCAAAAAGAGGTTCCCACAGCCAGCCACGTTTCACTCTTCGAACTGGTGTGAAAGACTGAACTGTATTTTGAGTGCTGGAGTTCTGTGTGCTGGGAGAGCAAGGCCAAAGCTGAACCAGCATCACCATGAGACATAGCAATACTGAGGAATTCATGCTGAACCGTTCTTTCAATCAGTCTTAATCTGTGAAAAAGGGAAAAAAAAAGTTTTTGACAAAGCATCACTTTTGTCTTTCTACTTCTGTATATTGATTCTGTGCTAATGTAAGAGCTGATTTGCTGTGTTAAAACCTCCTCCTCTCCCCAAAAGTAAAGAGCTGAAATGAAGTCTGTTTCTTATTAAAATTTTAATAAGAGATTTTAAAAAGACCTTTCAGAGTCTCTAATATGAAAGTCAAGTGCTTAACTTTTCTTTATGAATATCCTACACAGGGACTTATTATGCAAAAAAAAAAAAAGCAAAACAATCCTTCAATTAATTCATCTTTCAAATTAAGCTGGATAATTGTATTGTGTAGCCTAGGAATAATTTGATTGGAATAATTGTACATTTCTGCTTAGATAGGGCTCATTTTGAGCTGCAGTCACAAAACTGCCTGAAGGGTGAATATCTAGCTTTAGTAGCCCTGATGTCTGACAGCTGAAACAGAGTGATGCAGATATTTTTTTAACCTCTTCTTACCCACTTTCCCTGCTCAGCAAAATGCCTGCAAAAATGTTAAAGGGGATAGGGTACCATGAAGAAGCAGCAAAAATTTACACCTTTCTCCTTCCCAGCCAAACAGCAACATGGACAAGGCAGATGTGTTTAATGGATTCTTTGCCTGTGCCTTTGGCATGGATGATGCACCAAGGGGTTCTCACAGCCCTTAGCTGGAGGACCATGACTGCAACAATTATCAACTCCCAGTCAATTCTGAAATTGTCCAGGAACTGCTGCTCAAGCTGGATCCCTAAAAATTTATAGGGCCTTATGGGGTTGATCTGAGAATTCTCAAAGAGCTGCTGATGTCATTGCAAAACATCTATCAATGTTTTTTGAATGGTCTTGGGAATCCAGAGAGATCCCAGATGACTGCAAGCTGGTGAATGTTGTCCCATTTTTCAAGAATGGCACGAATGAGGACCCCAGAGACCACAGGATTGTCAGTTTCACTTCGGTGCCTCCTTAAGTTATAGAGAATGTTATTGAGGAGATATTGGAAAATACCTGGAGGACATCACAGTCATTGGTCACAACCAGCATGGCTTTATGAGAGGAAAGTACTGCTTATCAAATCTGGTTTCCTTTTATAACATGGTATCTCACCTAATTGATCTGTGGAAGCCAGTTGATGTAATCTTTCTGGATTTCAGCAAAGCTTTCAATACTTTCTCTCACAGGATCCTACTAGACACATTTTCAGCACACAGCTGGATAAACACAGCATGGGTTGGTGTTGGCTAAGTAACTTGCTCACAGGTTGGGTGCAACATTACAGTGAATGGGGTGATGTCAAACTGGAAACCTGTCACTAGTGGTATTCCACAGGTCTCCATGGTCAGCCCTGTATTCTTCAACATGTTTATGACTTTCATGCAGAACTGGAAGGAATATCAAGCAAGTATGCAAATGATAGAAAACTGGGAGAAGCCTTTGAAGGCAGGGAGATCTTGCAGAGAAAACTCAAAAAATTAGGGGGCTAGGCAATCACCAATTGTATGAGCTTCAAAAAGGGAAAGTGATGGATTCTGCACCTGGGATGAGGCAACCCTGGATGTATGTACAGACAGAGATGGTGGAAAGCAGTGCCACAGGAAAGGACCCAGGGGTCCTGGTCAATGGCAAGTTGTGCCTGAGTCAGCAGTGCCCTGGCAGCCAGGAGGACAAAATCCTGTCCTGGGGAGCATCAGGTACAGCAGCTGGGCAAGGGAGGGGAATGTCATGCTCTGCTCTGCACTGGGGCAGACTCACCTTGAATATTGTGTGCAGTTTTGGGTGCCACAATACAGGAAAGACATTAAGCTATTTGAGAGCATCTGAAAAAGAGCCATGAGGATGGTGAAGGACCTTGAGAGGAAGCTCTGTCTGGAGAGAAGGAGGTAATTTGATCTGTTCAGCCTGGAGAAGAGGAGACTAAGAGGAGATCTCAGTGCAGTTAAAAGTTCCTTGTGAGGGGAAGAGGAGGGGCAGGCACTGATCTTTTTTCTCTGTGGTGACCAGTGACAGGATCCAAAGGAATGGCCTGAAATTCTGTTAGGGGAAGCTTAGGTTGGATATTAAGAAAAGGCTTTTCACCCAGAGAGTGTTTGGAGACTGGAGCAGGCTACCCAGGGAAGTGGTCACAGCACCAAACCCATAGACAGGGTTCAAGAAGCATTTGGACAATTATCTCGGATACATGGTGTTACTCTTGGGGATGGTCCTGTTCAGGTCTAAAAGTTGGACTCAGTGATTCTTGTGGGTCCCTTCTAACTCAACATATTCTGTGATTCTGTGAATAGAATTTGTCATAACAGATTTTACCACCTCTCAGATTATTTTCTCCAACTAAACTGACAAAGGGCAAATGTATCTTAAAACCTGTAGCTTTCTGTAGCTAGTTTCATTTCCACTATCTGCACTTTAAGAAAATGAAGGCTCTTCACAAACTGTAAGCTATTACTGGCTTTTCAGTGATTTTTGGCACAATGAAAGAAATTTTAAACATAATTCTATGCTCAGTTAAGAATAGCCATCTTCTGTGAGGCAAAAAGAAAAATTTTGAAAATACCTACCCATTTGGCAATGGCATTAGGCATTCTTTTCAAGGCTTTAGCATTGAAGAATAACATGTCTTATGAAGGAGAAATCTGGTTTCTGAGTTTGTAACACACTAGTCAGTTTGAAAAAACACACTGAAAAAATATATTTGGATTAATTTATCTTAGACCTGAAAAATCCTTAAGTTTTTTAATTATTAATATTTTAAATATTCATCCTTATCTGTAGCTGCATTTCTCTTCACAGAGAAAAGCAAGGCACAACTTCCCAAGGATATTTCTGGGATTCACATTCTCTGAACCTCAGAGAAAGAAAATAACAATTCTTATCTCATTTACTGCTCCTGTGTTTTGGAACAAGTGGAATGCACTGTGGAAGATTGTTTACCTGGAGGAAATTGGTAATTGGATTCTGGTATGAGTGTTTTGATTCATTGACCACACACATGGATGTGTGTGTTGGGACTGTCGGCTGGCAGTCACGAGATTCTGTGCAGTTGAGTGCAGTTGTGTTGAGTTGGGTGCTTGGCAGATTCAGTCTAGATGTAGTGTAATATGGTATAGAATAATATAGTATAGTAAAGTAATTAATTATATCCATGGAGTCAGATGCATCATTTCTCCCCTTCGTTGGAGGTCACCATGCTTTTATTGTACTTATTCAAAGAGAAATGCCATAATTGCTTAAATAGACAGACAGATAATAGCAAAAACTATTTATTTCCTTCCAGCATCTTTGTATGATGTAGGACAACAGTTTGTTAAAATGTAACAGAGATGGAAAGAGAGGAGTTCTAATAGGAAAGTCAAATAGAACCACCAAGACTAAAGTGTACATTCCAATTTTTTCCCATTTTATGTTTTTTGACTGTAAAGCTGTAACAGAGCAAGACAAGATTTGAATAGAAGGAATGTGACTTGGGTATCCTCTTTTTCCAGTTTCCTGTAGAAAACTTCTTATTTTCCCATGGCTGCAAGAATAATATTTGTGACATTGAAGAAAAGTCCAACAAAGCTCAACTTGGCTCTGAAATAAGTCTTGAGTGAGGTTTAGAAGGCTTAAAGACCTTGGAGAGTCTCTATGCTATGAGTGTACTTAATTCTAAGCAGTAATCTGCACACAAAGTAACGTTGAAAAGGAGCATTCATTTCATTTCAGCACATTGCGAAGGACAGACTACTCAAAGAACAAAAGCTGAACAGTCAAGGAGACCTTTCTGAGGAATCACAGAAAAATGTATTTCAATCACTGTTTATATCCAAAGAGAGGTGTTCAGTCTTGGCAATAGCAAATTTTTCTGGCTAGTCTTTTTTTTGTTGTTTTGGATGCTTGTTCTAGCATTTTTCACATTATTCAACAAAATATCTCAGGCTTGTGGGGCAGTATTTCATGCAGAGTGAATGTGAAAGAAACAGCCCTTATCAAACTTGTCTGAAGACACTGTGTATTGAAAACAACATAGTGAGGGTGCAGAATGGCAATGCTGGTCTGCTGTTGGCCACCTTCTTGCAAGGTACTCAGCAGTTACAGCATAAAGCATGCAATGGATGTTTTGGAGCATTTTGGTGTCTCCTTTTTACTAATTTATGTTAATATCCTGTGTTACTGATGGACTTAAGCATCATGTCTCTGACAAATTGGAACAAATAAATATTTTTTAGATTCTGATATACTGCACACACTCTTAGTGTAAGAAGGCTAACCAGAAAATACAGATGGTAGGCAAATTCTTCTAAAAACAAAGCTATTTAATGGAATTGAGATCTATATGAATCTCTGTTTTTCTCCCCTCTGCTATAGCAAACATTCTGAATTTGCCTTTGCTTTCAGGACCTTTCAAAGCCTATTTGCTTCTAACATCTTCCTACTCATTTGGCATTGAGACACTGCCTCCAGCTTCTGGCCAGCATGTGTTGCCATTTTTTATAGTCCAGTTATAGTCCTTGTGAAACAATCACATTCTTTCTCTTCCACTGGTTGTAGCTCAGTCTCGGAAGTCAGTCTCATAAAATATCCAGAAAGTAGTTTCTTATTCCCTCATCATTTACTAGTCTTTTCTTTAAAAATCCAAACTTCAGTATTACCTACTTAAAAGAAAAATAAATATAAAAGGGCTCACACTGTTAAGATGATTCTGTGCTGAGACTGCTGCCTATCACTTTGTCATTATTCCCTCGTACTTTCCTGTCTTTCCCTATCCGTCAGTTGTCTCTTGTTTTACACTCATTTGCTATGGTCTTTGTAAATGAAATGACCTTATACTCTGTGTTATAATTATAGTATGCAGCAGAAGGGAGGATTAGTAAAAGCACTGAGCTTTTGGGCACTGCAGTAATATGCCCTAATAGATAATTTTTTAGTAGAATAGTTTCTCATTGAAAAAAAAAAAAAAAAAGACAAATATATTTTCAGAGATGAGCAAATGATCTATCTCTAAAAATTTCCCAAGAGGAAGAAAGGAATGGAAACTATTGTTCTGCTCCTGTCCTTTTGGAAGTTTGTCTCCAGTTTTTCTCACATGCAGTGAGTAGCAATAATAAAGTCTCATAGTAAGACCAGAGCAATGAGAATATCCATTGCAATTGTAATAAATGGGCTGCAGCTTTTAAAGCTTATAGAGCAGCATCTTCCTTTCATATCCAAGAGAAACCACAAGTTCCCTGGAGACTAGAAAAAGATTTACCTTCTTGGAACAAAGTTGATGAGTCCTTTCAAAAGTTTATTTTGGAATCTTCACCCAGTGACATCCTGTCTCCATTTGAAACTGGATGTTATTTCAGGTGTGCTGGTAGTATGACTTGGTTCTGAGTTCCCTTTGTTTCAAATTTTTTTTTCAATTATGATTGTGCAATTACATTACAAAATAATACATGCTACTTCCTAGCATTGCAAGAAAAACAATATAAAGAAACAGAGGTCTAAAAAGGACTGCTTCTGGGATACAGTGAAGTTATATATTTGTTGGTGGAGAAAATAAAAGACTAAAGTTACAGACAACAGCTTTCTAAAGCAATAAAAAAAAATCCAAACAGCAGGTTAGAGTGCAGGTGCTGAAAAATTCTGTTCCAGTTCTCTAAGTTGAAGAATAAGGAACAACGACCTTAATTTTGTAACAAAAGTCCCATAATTTGATATAAGTAAAGCCTTTTAGTTAGGAGGTAGCAAAACACTGAAATAGGGTAACAAGGGATGTGGTAGATTAGATACTCCTAAGTAGAGACCATTAGGATCATCTATACATGTTTGGTGCTACAATTTTGAAACTGACTCCTGAGAATAGCAAATCTCTCTGTCCTTGAATGTACTCAGCCAAAAAAAAAAATTAAAAATTCAGATTGAAATACATTCCTTTTGTGGAATTTGGTTCTGTCTTTTCTTGAGTTAATAATGTCAAGCAAACAACGAGAGGAATAATTCATGTAAGACAATCTAATTCATTAATATGCAACTTCTGAAACATTTCTTATCTCAAGAACAGCCTTAACATGATGTTGTTTCAGTTGCATGTTCTGTTTTACGCCTTGGTGTTATTCTGATTGTAGTGAAATCTGTCTCCCTTGTATGTTGCTATCTTTAATTTTCACTTAATAGGATAAAGAAGAAAGGCTATGTGTAACTAACCCCTACAGATTACCATGTTATAAAAAGATTAAAGGAATAGAAACCTTCATATTTCTCCTCTACAGACTTGTCCATTTGTTCTATGTCTACTGGCTATTCGTCCCAATTGCATTTAATGGGATTGAATACTGAAGATCCTAGTGTATTATAATGCTACTGCTCTATCTTTTTGCCAGAAAACACTAGATATGAACTCATTTTCATTGACTAGTTTAGGTCTTGCACAATATGGTAGACACCAAGACTATATTACTTGGGTGATTCTCAGAGAATTAGTAGTAGCTAATACTATATATCTGAACTATTTTAATTAATGTATGTATTTTGTGGGTTCACTAGTTTGTTTTTTGGGTTCATAATCTCTACAGAACAATGATAAAATATTCTGGCATGGGCTTAATGTTATTCTTGCTAGTCCTTACCATTGTTTAATTTCAGATAGAGTAGGATAATAATTTTTACAGTTGGGTGTGTTAAAACTCAGCCTTATCTTTTTCATGTATTTCATCTGTGATTTAGTCTTTTGCAATCAGTACCAAGATGTTTTTTAAAGAAGGCTTTCCATTTTTCTTGTATTTTTACTATTTTATTTGGAGCCATTAGAAGAAGGCATACTAAACTCCTAAGGAATAAAAATGGCATATCTAACTCCAATTATGCTGGAATTCACTATTTTGACAATAATGTTTAACTAATTTTGTAATAAAGCAGCAGTGAAGAGAATACTAAAATTTACAAGAATTTATTTTGCACTTTGAACTTAATTTTTACTAAATACAATCGCAGTTACCATTTACCATGCATACATATTGTGTGATTGACTGAGTGATTAATTGATTTTTGTGACAGGGTAAAATTGACACCAGTCTTGCTATAGCTTAAGGCACCTTTTCCACAATCCTCTCAGCTTATATTTATCTGCCTGAATTCATTTATTTGTAGTTGTCTAGTTTAGCTATTATTTTTATTGAATCTGAACATTTTAATTTCATCTATTTTGACTTTCTTGTCTTTCACAAATTTTTCTTAAAATAAATTTGGACTTCTATATCTAACAAGAATTCTGAATTTAATTTTATAGTGCTTATCAGAACTAGCATCTAAATGTAATATTCTCTTCAGTCAATTAATCAGAGGTATACCAAAATTTGTCTTTCTAGTCCACTGAAAAACTAGCTTTTTTAAAAGCTGCTACTTAGCCTTGAGAGGTGTTTTCTTTAATGCATATCTTGATGTGACATTTGACCAAAGTATGTTGACTAGTAGTGCATATTAACACAGTATGGCTGCATGTGTCTCCACCAGTCACCCAGAACTTCACTGACATGGAGAGCAGTTACTTAGATCTTATGAATATATTTAAATTTCACTTCATTGTAATTGGCACATTATTTTCTTCATTTTGAAAATACAGCATGGTGCCATTAAGGAAGACCTTCAAACTATATATTAGAAGTGTCATTATCTGTCATATATACATGGGCAAAATAGCTTAGAGAAAGGAATTTTTTAGTTGATTAGTGCCTTTAAGGCTGTGTATTTTCATCAGTAGAGAGTAGACTCACTAGAAATCATGTCATTCTTAGTGTTTTATATATATTAACACAGTATATTAACACATCCCCCATATTTTGCTACAATATCTGTTGCACAGTATGAAAAGCCCAAATGACATTTTGGATGACAAAACCCTGAGTCTTCAAAGCATGACAAGCAGTAGCTAGATTTCTGTCCCTACTAGATATTCAAAACCACTTTTTCCGTGTCAGTTTGTAATATTTATTTCTCAAAATCCTATGTCTTCCATTAAAAACCTATGACAACTCTAGGCAAAGATAGCAGATTTGTTTAAAATGAGGAGATGGCGGGCTAAGGTGAAGGATGAGATTTCTTGTAGTGAGTAAAAATAAAGAGAGGTAGAGCAGTTACTTGTCAAGCTCACAAGTCAAAGGATATTATATAGAGGATGTGGTGACACACTCTATGTTCTACAGCCTCATTCTGCAGTGTCATTGGTGGGTCTCATTTTCTTAGTGGAAATCTCTCTATATTAATCACCAATAGACACGAGTAAACCCATATTGAGAAACGACTCTTTAATTAATTAAAGTTGGTGACTTTGGTAGTATTTTATTCCATCTGAACTTTGGCATGTAAAACTGGCTTCACAGTACTTATTTCCTGATGGCCACTAGCACACATGATGATGTAACCAGTCTCTTGCCTTTTTCAACTCTGAACCACCAGTATTTTTAGAACTGATTAATTGATTGCTGACCTGTAAGTTTGCTGAAGATATATATAGCTGGAACTAGCTCAATATTTCTGTGTGTGTGGTGCAGCATTCTTATGTTTGGCTTAGGGGCTTGCTGCCACTCACTGCAATACAGCTAAATGCTACTTCAGTCCAGATGCTTCCTAGCTAAATAAAAATTGAAAAGATTACCTTAGAACTTATGAAAAATTATGTTCATTCTCTGCATTCATTCAATAGCTTCAGACATTTTATTCTGATATAAAAATCGATTTGGTAAACAGATGCTAAGATGTTAAAAGATTCAGTTATGCCAGTACAAGTAGTTGTGGTACACCACACTGTCTACACAAAAAATAAGCAAGCATTTAGTTTTAATTGTAGCTTTCCTTAACTAGGACTATTCTTTATTTCTAAGATAGTGTGCACTACAGAAAATTACAACTAATCCCATGCATTTTAACATAAATATTTTGCTTCTTTAAAAAGACTAACACATGTACACAGTAAAAACAGAAATTCTTGCCTTCTGGCATTTGCTTTTTATTGTAGGCAAGTAGCAAATCCAATTACAAGATGTTTGATTCACTGGGCAAATCCTACTGGAACATTTTTGGCTCTGCAGGATACCACTCAGTACTGAAGAACCACTTGTCAGCATAATGATGTAAAGGACTGCATTCCGTGATTCACACTTGAATCTGTTTGCCAAATGATTTTCAGGATGGCACTTCACGAAATGCTCCAAAACTCTCTGTAGGATTTAGGTTCTTTTAATCTCTTTAATTCATAATTATTCTTTGCATACATTTAAGCTAATATTGCAGCGAACTCACCTTTTCCATGGTTTTGGAGGAGATTTAATTCCACCAAACATGAGATAAAATGAAGCTTTGATATTTAAGAGGATGCTCTTTGCTAGAATTTGACTTATGTTTAACTTCTGGGTTTGGTTTTAGAGTGAATTTTCCACATAAGATGAGGCAAATCAGAAACACCCTGAAATTAAAAAGTCCAGTATATATCAATGGAAAAACAGAATGAAATCAGACTTTAATGCTTATATTTGAGGAATCTTACCAGGATGAGTTTGTAAAGTAAATAAATATTGCAGAAAGCAGTCCCCTAGAAGCAGTTAAGGAAAACATATCTTTACATTAGGGAAAAAAAAAATAAGGAGAAGAACAAAGGCCATTTATTTTTTTTTAACACTCTTTGTTCTCTGTTTATTGATAAAACACATAAGATAAATAGAGCAAGGAATAATTACTTTTAATGGTATGTAGAGTTTTCATTATAAGCAAGAAAATCTGCTCTGATATGTAATCCAGCTATTCAATTTAAAGGTATCATTTAAATTCATGGACAGCAAAAGTCTGTCCACCACCACTGTGGAAGTCAGTTGGAAAAATGCTGAAAGAATGCACCTGCCTCAGAGTGTCTGCAGTTGCATCAGATAGGAAAGGGTAGAATTTGTCTGATTTTTGAAAGAGACAACACATTGAAGGTTATGCATATTTTTCAGAATAATGAGAAATAGAGATAGAAAATATCTGACAAAATTCCTAAAAATATAATATATTTCCTTGCCTCTTTATTCTCTTAATCTAGTAATCTGTTGATGAATCTTCCCTTATCTCCTGCAATGAAATAAACTCTGTTTCTGTTTTGCTTAGCTCTCAATGATCAGTGGCTTGTTTCTCCCTTACCTCTGATTTCAATATTTCACTGTTCTGCTTTACTACTAAGAATGTATCTTTTTTTCACTCATTCTATGACTTACATTGAAGGCTGATATATTTTTCGAACCTCTAATATATCAAAAATATTTTAATTCAATGAGGTCGTTATTTGATTCAATGAAACTAAGCATTTTCCAGCACTGAGTTAGTCAGAACAGTATAGGAGCAGAGTATTAGGTCATCCAGGCAACACAAAGTGTGTTGTACAATAAGTTTCATGTAAAAATATTTCAAAAAGCTTTTCTTTTCTGTCATCTTTTAAGGGGTGGAATAAAATTTTTCAGATAGGGTCCAACAAACACCATCAGATTTGCAAACTGCTTTTTTTTAATGAAATAATATTTTATTAGAGTTATAAAATAAAAAAAAAGTGAAAATGGAAGGAAGTTTCTAGCTATTGATATTGAATTCTCTAAAAATTATTTACTTAAAAGCTATTTTTAAAGGATATGTGTGAATTTAGATTTCTGACATCCCTATATTCTGACATAACATCAAGATATACTATCAGGTTAAACAAAAATAAAATTTACTGTGCATAATATCTGGGACTTCACTCTCCAGAGTCAAGTTGCCTTGTGATATCTCAGCATAATTTTTATCTATTACTTGCATGCTGACCCATAGAATTTCTTATTGCCTTGCTACTTGGTACATGCAACTCTTCCTATAAAGACGGGGGGAAATGCTGTTTATACTTCCATTGTCATTCACCATAGTCCTTACAATGAAACAAAATAGGATATCTTTGGATATTATTATTAATTATTAATTTGCTTTGACTAAAAATCCACTCATAATGAAGTCATGAGCATCAATGAGTATGTGTTGAAATTTGCCTTTTGAAAAGGAATTGTTCAGGGTTCACTCTGGTTTTGGGTGAGTTCTGTAAGGTACCTATGTAGGACAGAGGCTTTGAAAAATTTCTGTTATTATTTTTGTGCCTGAATACCTACATATACTGCCTTTTCAACACACTTTTATCACAGGTCCTTACATTCTGGTCACTCTTCAAGATTTATGTTGTTTCAGAGGGGAAAAGTTAAAAAAACCCCAAAAAACATTGCAACAGCTGTGGAAAAATGGATTAAAAATTCAATATGGCTAAAGACTTCAGAGTAACCCCCAAAACTCAGATGATATTAATTCAGTTAAGTGTTATTGTTAGTTGTGAACATTACTTAGGTTCTGGACTAGTTCCCCTGATAGAAGAAAGCCAGACACCCAGATTGCTTTGAATCTGGAAAAAATATTGGTTTTTATATCTCCATATTTTTTGTTCTGTTTTTTTAAACTTTTCATTGATTTCTTTCCTTTTACAACCATTTTTTACCTTACTAAAACATAATTCTTCCTCTTTCTAGCCTGCATTGAAAACTCCTTTCTCACTGAGAAGCCGAGGCACTGAATGTTCCACCCCACTTTTTTTTCCCTCTCTTCATTTAAAAAATGTTTCCTGTTTGCACCTCAGATTAATGAATTACCTATTCACCTGTCACTTCTGTCCCCGCTGCTGTAGGTCATCTGCAATAACAATTTATTGCATCCTTTTCCCTCTTTATAATCTTTGTGTGCCATTCTCCCCTTGTTACCTGTGTGACCCTCTGTTGCTTCTCTGCTCAATGTTATCTCTCAAACAGACCTCTCAGTGCAGATTTCTTTTGATATATTCTTTTATAGAAGCCTATTATAAAAAATTATATTGTTGAGCCAAAGTCCCCATGCATCATTCAGAGGACAATTTTGCCAATTTCAGGAGCTCTTATGTACTTTGTAGCCTTAGCTTTTGTATCTCCAACTGAGCAGGTATCATCAGGACTTTATGTATTATCAGAGTATTGGAATGCACAATCAGACAGAAAATTTTTACATTTCATCACCTACTTTTTCTTTCGATTTAAGAAGCTTCCTAAGCCAAGAAGCAGGTGGAGGAGACAGGTAGAAGCACAAGCAAAGTAATTCCCGTCTAGGATGACTTTAATAGGGTAGGAATCATGGTAAATGGTGACAAGAAGTGAAAAGTAAGGTGTTTGAAATGCAAGACTTCATTCTCACACGGTGATTAGGCAAGAGAGGAGCTATACATGAGCTAAGGCCTGCATCAGAAAGGGGAACCAAGTGTGCTGAGCTGGGGGATTTTCAGTCCACAGGAGACATTTAGAGAACACCTTCCCTCCTGGTCAGTACACAGCTCTGTTGAGCAGGGCTTTGGAAAAGAGCAGACAATTCCTTTGCATGTTCCAGTTTTCTCCACAGTTTTAAAAACCATACTAATCTGAAATCTATAGATATGTCCAGTATAACTCAACTGAAGTTATTCAGAAATAATGGGATGGTTTTGTGTCCTTTCATCTGACGTATTTATCAGATGTTTAAATTCAATGAAAGAAACACATGTCTGGGAGAAGTCAGCAGAGCACTCTGTTAAGTATGAAGTACTCTCAATTGTTTCAAAAGAATATTGAAACCAACAAAGGCTGGTGGTGGTGCTGTGACAACAATGTGGTGCACTGTGTGGTCAAAGTAGTGTCTCCAGAACAAAGGAGGTAAGAGAAAGGATTAAGAAAACTATAGAAATTATTGTTATCAGACCTTGGTAATGAAGTGGCCCAAGACATACTACCTGAAGAAGTTGTGCAGTCAAGAAAGGAGCAGAGTTTGTGGAAAGCAGATGTAATCTGAGAAGATTTCAAAGAGCCATGAAGAACTGTATTGACATGCAGGAGGCAGGAGGCTTGGGAGTTGAATTAAGTTGCGAATAGCCAATTTGTTAAAAAATGATGCATGTTAAAGGAGGCTAACAGGTTAAGATTGAGTAAAGGTGAAATATTAATTTCCTGGAAAAAAGTTCTGGATAAAGAAACAAAGTAACAATGCAGAATTTTTTAAAAAGGTAACAATGTAAACATTAAAAAAACCCCAAAAAACTAAAACAAAAAAAAATGGGAAACCTACCAATACCAAACTAAATGAAATTTAAAAATATATTAAGGGTAAAATTGACTTTATACAGCTAATTTCATACCATTATCTGTATTGATTTTCTTAAGTAGAAGAGACTGTATAATAACCAATGATTCACCTTGGAAACTTGTCTATAAAAATTAGAGATTTATGGTTCTAAGTTGGCAAAATATGACCAGCACTATTTCTGCAATGACAGTTACCACTTTTCATTTATAACTATTATATGACTCTGCAAATTAAAACAGCAACTCATGAAGAAGAGCAGAAAGAAAAAGCATGGATTGTACTTCCCATCTCTCACTGATTTAATTGCTAGATTTATGACACACATGGGGGAATTTCCCCCTGGAAAGTAATGTTTTAATAAAATCTCAAGACAGGAGATAGGACACCTCTTCATCAATGCACATGTATATTCCAAAAGTGATGTGCAAGGCTTTGGGTACTTCTTTTAAAATTAATCCCTTCACAGTGGTGCATGGAAATTAGTATTGAAGAAATAGCACTTCAAGGTTCATTAATGAGTGGATACTTTTCAAGCCACTTGAAAACCACTCCTTGGCCCTGGACATGGGCATCAACACTCCCACTTTGTAGAGTTTTCCTTTCCTTCATCAGGCTATGGAACTTTATTTGATACCTGTGGAAAAAGCTGGATAACTTCAATGCATATAAATGCATGAATATGCAGGAGCTTTCAGAGACATCATGATTCACCAAATCATAATTTGCCCCCAAAATAAGTTCATACAAAAGAAATTACTGTTCTAGGTTTTTATGGATAGCTCGCTATTTTAAAGCAACTTCATCCACATAATACCCCTTTTTTCAGGAGCCTGTCTGAGTTTCTGACTTTAATTCATTGCAAGCCAACAGAAACTGGGAAGTCCATGAAGTTGCCATAGTAACTCAATGGACAAAGACTTAATTCCCTAGTTTATATAAGACAGAACTCATATCCTGCAGATAGTAATGGGCTTAAATTATTTAGGTCTAAAAAGTCAATGGGTTATATATATTTAATAAATAAGTGTCAGTTCCTTAATTAGTGAAAAATGAGCTTTTATTGCCCCATGCTGTCTCAAAAGTATTTGTGTGTGAGATAGTAAGCCAATCAAAAAGCCATGGGGAATAAAAAGGAAGAGGAACCTGGGTATGCTGAAAGTTAAGAGAGGCTATGAGCTCTGCAATTAACTTATTAAGAATTTATTTTGAAAAAAATTCCTCAAACTGAGCTGTTAAGGTCCATAAAGGCCGTGTGGATTTTACAGAAAAAGAGGATGGCACACCTGGAATTTTGCAATCTAGTGAAAACAATGGGACAGGCGTGAATTGTTGTTTATGGTTCACAGATATAATTTGCGGTAACAGTGCTGAGGTAACAAAATGTGGTACAGCAAAACTGAAGAAGTCTATTGAAAGATGTGTTATGAACCACATAATTTTGTCATGGGCAGCAAGTTTTACTGAGGGGCACTACATAATTTTTGATTAAGAGTGTGGCATAATCAACAATTGGGCTGGGTTGTGTCAAGATGAATGTGACAAAAATAATGAAAGAAAATATATATTTGCTTATTCCAGAGAATTTCTCATTTCTCAACTTCTTGATCACAAACTGAAAATCTTTTACCTAGAATTGATTTGAGATCACCCACTAACAGAACAATAGCAGTTTTCTTTTTTCGTCTGTTTAATTTTGCCCTCCTTCCCCACACCTTCTGCTTTATGTCATATGTAGCAACTGGGTAGAGTGAAATCATAAACCAGGCCTGCTGCAATGCAACTTGCCTAAATAGCACTGGTAAATAGAAGTATAATAAACATTCTTTGGAAATATTGTACTAGAAAATGTATAGGGACATTTTAATCATCAAATCTACCAATAACTTCAAGTGTCTTAAAAAAAATTCTATATAATTTAATTCCCTCGAGTAATGAATTCTGTAGGTCTTTTTCATGATGTTCCTGAGGACATGAGTTGTTTACTTTAATCTCGTAAGTGCAAGAAGAACAGCTCATAGGGGAATTACTACCACAGTTTTATTGTATTTTATGTTGTTTTTTTTATTATTTTCTGATATTTTAATTTATGTTCCAGATTTCAATAAGATATTGAGCCTGAAAAATTCCCATGCACATTTAATTTGAAGAGCAGACTGACATCTGTATTTCTTCTGGGATATGAGGTAATCATGCAATCAAATTTTATCCTTGTATTTACATTTTTTTTCATTCCAGCTATCTCCTATCATTCCAGTGTTTTGGGTCCTTTCATAGTTTCCTGCTCATGACTTGTAAACTGTGGGTAAATGGCATGAAATGCAACAGGACATGAAAGCCTATTCAGACAAATAAAAAAGACTGTTACTTGCAATCAAAGAAAACAGGGAGCAGTTAGATATGCCACTATCATAAATTTCTTTGTTGCTTCATATCATAACAGAAGGCTTGGGGTTTCTTGTGATTTTAGGTAAGTTTTGCTTTGTTCAGGAAGTTCCCATGACTTGTGAGATGCCATAGGCAGCTGCCTTAATGATAAGTTTTCTTTCATCTCCCTTTTCTAACCTCCACTGCTATTCAGCACACTCTCGAATTTTTAGGGGTTTCTTACAGAAAACATCCTCTAATTCTGAACCTTTTATATATTTATATGTATACATATATGCATATGAGTTTGGGTTTCCTTTGGTCATGTGTTTTTGGTATTTTTTTCTCTCAAAAAATATTTTTTTCTGTTACAGAAGACCTGAAATTTGTATTTTATGTGCTATAGCCTTGTAAGCCTTCCACTGTAAGCATTAATTTTAATGAAATTATCTGTCCTCTGGACACTCAGAATTAGAAGACCAATCGGGAACCAGTGTCAAATTCATTACTTTCACAAAGGCCATCAAAAATGCCAGTGTAATAAATGGAGGGTATTTGCAAAATACAGATATTTGCTTACTTAATTCTGTTGAAACTTCATTTATTAGTGCTTCATAATTTCACTAGGTCTTTTTTTAAACAAAATTAATTAGGTTAAAGTACCTAGGCTGAAAATTCAAGTAGAGACAAACTGGGATTACTCCTTGGTCTCATGGTTTTGCTACAGGGAAACATGTAAACAAAAGGGCAATAACAATATTTTAGTCCTGAGTTTTTGCTGTTATTGCCAATTCCTGTCAGCCAGGAAAGCAAATTCTGTACATTTTCACTCTCATTTTCCTTCAAATTACTTTTGTGACCTCCTTGGCCCTAACTGAAATATGACTCCAAATATACATCGCTAATGCTGATTATGTTATTGCACTATTTCACCTTCGCTGTGCAGTATCAAAGGAGCAGAAACAGGGACAGGGTATTGGCACAGTGCTATGGAATGTTAAACACAGCACAGAAATCCCCCTCTTTGGGAAAGGGCCAGGGCCATTATCCATGCTAAGAGAGCCAGCATAGCAATGTGAAAACAAAACAAAAAATCCCCACTGGATATAAAGTGTCATTTTCCAAACAAATAAATATAAGGGTTTCAAGTTTTCTTAGTAGAACATTAAAATAAGCTCTACTCTGTAGAGTAATGAAGAAATCTAGTGTGTTGATTCTACCCATTGCTAAAAAAGTGTCAGGAAGGATTAGGTAAAACTAAAGGAGACAAATGTATGAAGCATTCAGACACAACCTCCAAGAGAAAAGAGGCAACATGCCAGCTAGAACAGGGAATAGATAAAGGATTTTAGATCATCTGAACTTTTCTTTTGGGATGTCTTGCCATTCCTTCACTTGATATCCAATGAGTTTTGCAGAATGCAAACAGCAATATTTAAAATAAGACAATATGGAAGTACTATAGTACTATATATACAATACTTAAAATTGAAATATGCTTGAACAAAATGTTTTACCTTGAGAAAATGATTGAACTCTGAGCTATTTCAAAGCTGAAAGTTTCCAAGTTAATCAAATTATCTGAAATTTTTCAATAGATTTTTTTTCTCTGTGGAAGAGAATAAGCAGGGGAAAAAAATCTCATAAAAATCCAGTTAGTTCATATAAGGAGAAAAAGAGGGCAGGCATTTTTTTGTGGGGATCACACCACTTGATTTTTTTTCAAATACTGGTGTCAAACTGGATGCTGAACTATTTGCAGCTAGGATCAAGTAGATATTCAGTAGGCTTTGTGAAAAGGTAACCTTAAAGTAAAATATGTTCTATTATCAGGATTCTTTCAGTACAGTCTATTTGGATTTATAATCTTTGTGGAAACAGCAACTGATTCAATATACAGGGCACATAATTCATCTGTAATGAAAGCACTTCACCTTGAAGAGCACTTCCACTGGCTCTCAGTAGAACATTGTTCTATATTAAGAATTCAGGGGGGGAATTGTGCTTAATGGTAAATGAATTGTAAGAGTTCCCTTTTTATCCCAACAGAGGACTATGCTGCTCTTCTGCAATCTTCTTAAAGAATAGTTTGCAGTTTATAGCTTATAGTTTAACAGCTGTTTTCAGAAGTCTGCCTTTTCCCTCTCTTATTACTTTTGCTGTCCCTGGTCAGCCCCTCTTGTACTTCGAGTAGAGGAATTCTATGCTGTGAGTTGAACAAACGATAAGAAAAAAAAAGCAAAACAAAACAAAACAAACTAAAAAGATTTTTTTTTTGCCAGTTTACTACTTGTACAACAGAAGAGAAGGTTTGAAGGAAGAAAATGCCTGATAAGGTAAGAGAGTGACTGTCATGCTTAGAGCATGTTTTACGGCTTCAACTCCTTCATAAAGATGGTTTCTTTTGAAGGCTAAGGTTAATCTCTTGTCACAGGACTTTTTCCTGTACAGTGTTGAGTTTGTTGAGCATTTTAATACAAGGTCTAAAAACTACTTCCAGCATCACTACATATAAATCCAAATGCTCATTCCTCTTCAGAATGCCTGTACAATATCACCGAAACTATGGGATTTATTTCTGCTGAGGAAGCAGAGGGATTACAAGAACTGAAAGAAAATTATTATTTCGAGGTAATATATATTTTTAATATTTTAGCACATTTTCCTAAGTGAAATACAACTGTCACAAAGTAGAAAGTACTTGGAGTTTAAGTCCTTTATCCATCTGATAACCAAGATCCTTCCTGATTTTCTCTTTCTTTATAGAAAGAGATCTTTGATTAGGTTGAGTTCAATGGAATCAGTTGAGGTCTCTAAGTTGTATTTACTGCAATCAGAAAATGACAAACTAATCTGAACCCATGCCAAAAAATTCCTCTGTTGTAATTGTAACCTGTTTTCTTTATCACAGACGTAGAAATGGGAGAGTTAGAGTGCATTATAACTATTGGAAAAAAAACCATGAACATATAAACATCTATACAGAAATATTCTAAATTTTATAAATAGTTTAGAAGTTCAAAGCAGAAAATAGCTTCCAACACTAGAAGTGATGTTTTTTAGCACACCATTAACATCTCTGGTGGACTGTTTATGTACATACAGGTTGTAGCCCTTAAAACCCCAAAACCAACTCCAGTTTGTCTTTGTAAACTGAGGAGCTTTTATGTGATCTAATATAAATGCTATCAATTTGCTTTCCTTTAATACATTTATACGTAATTATTTTTAAATGGTAAATAGTGGTAAACTATTATTATGTATCAATAACTAGCTGCCGAATGGGGTAGACCTGAATATCTAAAAAAATTACTGTTGAGGTATGCCTTCTTAAATTCTTTAAGGTTTGGGTCCTCAGTGCCAGATACTTGAATTAATACTTTTTAATGCAGTAAATTGTTTCAATCGTATTTTATGACCATTTTTTATAAATATCTTGGTATTCAAAAATAAAAATCGTGGGTTTTCTATACGAAAACCATGTAGTTTAGCACCTCAGATTTTCAAAACTTGCTTTCTTCAACTTAATTTCCTCTCTTGAGAGAGAGATGTGACAACAAACAAATTGAAATTTGATTTTTTAATTTTTTTTTTTATTTGACTGATCTTTCATTAATTGCGAAGTAATTTCAAACTAACCTTTAACTAGCTCCTAGGATCATGAAGCAAGGGCAAGACGGAGCAGGCTGTGCCTGCTAACCCCCTCCCCGCGGTTTGTCAGCAGCGCTGCTGTGGGCTGAGTGCCTGAGCTCGGCGGTGTGACTGGCAGCAGGGCTGGGCTGGCTCAGCATCCCGGTTATCCCTGGTAATCTCCTTCCCCCAGCTCTGTCACCCACGGTTCAGCCTCGCATCGAGCAATCGATGTGTCTGATGGGCGAATACCTCGCAGTGTCTTTTACACAGATGAACTTGCTGCCACTTGACAGAGTTCCAACCTTTTACACCTATTAAGGAAGGAAACAATAATGCTGTCCTCTTCTCCCCAGGGTTTTCTATATGCTGCCCCTGACTGTGTCCTAAATGAATCAAGAAATCAATTTGCAGCCTCTCAGCCTCAGTTAAATCAAACTTATTCACAGTTTCTGCTGAGTGAAAAACATCCCATGCCTCTCTTCAGTACCCACTGTCATTTTAACAAGATCTAGCAGAGCCTTGGCCAAAGCTACACTGTCCAAAATGTTTCATTTTGCCTTTTCCCCCTCTTTTTATCTTTCCTTATTACCTTTTCATTATTTTATTACTTTACCTTTATTAGTATTATTTGTGGAAATTATTTCTTCTCCTAGAAACATTGTCTGCTAAATACAGCTGCCAAATGAGGTATAAAATTGATTTTATCACCAGAAGAATGGAACATAATATGGAATAAATCTCTTGTATTGAAAAATAGTTACTACAAGATGAAATATTACAGTGTTTATTGTGATCTTATAGATAATATAGGCCTGGTAATAACCCAAGAGTTTATCTAATTTTTTCATGTGAGTGTTTACTCTTTATGGCATAGATAACATTTTTGCTTTTAATAATACAGAGCCTGAGGGTCTCATGTTGTCTTGAGATGGCATTTATTAGTGTAAACACCTGAAAGTTAAAGACTTAGTGTAATATCCAATGCAGCCTCCCTAAATAGTCAATGGAAAGAGAAAACTATCTGTGCTTTACAGCATTGTAAGAAAGGCAAGCAGCATACTGAGTCTAAAACACCATCTTTCTGTCCAGAGAGAATCTTGGCAATTAACCTAATGTAATAAGTTACTTAAAGACATCTACAGGCAGCTCACAGGTTCGCCTATTAGGAATGTTTTCCTTTCAGGTAGCAAAAGATGATTCTAGTAAAGGAAATTAGACCAGAATAAATATGTTTCATAGATAAACTAGTTTAAAATAATGTTTAAAATTCTTAAATAATATGCTATTTATCTTCTTGGTACAAACTACTCTGAATTAAAATATAAGCCCTTATTTTTTAACCCATTTTTTTCTAGATTGAACAAAAGGAATAATGTTATCCAAAGAAGTTGACATTTCTTCTTTTTTTTCCAGTATATTTTTTAAAAAGATAAAGAAAAAACTTCAGAAAACTTTTTCTCACATATTTTAATCCCTCCTTAATGCAGCTGATTGCCGGAATGCTTTTTCTCCATATGATTACTAAGATTTATGATCAATATATCATAATATCATAGAATTGTGGTATCATATTAACATATAAATCCTAACCAAAATGTCATGTAGAAAGAAAAAAAAGAGAATATCTCTTTAGGATATGAGAAAACATCAAAACAAAATAAAGTCTTATTACCTCACTTTATAGTGATTTTGTCACACATACATGTAGATTATCTCATTTTTCATGCATTAGAGGTAAATATAAGTTCAGTCTTTCACTGACATTAATTCATTCTCCAATAGGTTCTGCTATATCAGCCCATAGGATCACCTCATTTCCCTGGTATGGCTACAGTGAACATTGCTCCAACAAAGCCAGACATAAAAAGAAAGCCTACAGGCAACAATTATGAATTCCTAGAAATCTAAAGTTGCTGCCAGTAGAAGACCACTGAAATAGTTCCAAGAGAGTTTATCTTCTGATATTCTCCTGAAATAGTGTGCTTTTTACTCCTTTTGACATTTATGATTAGTAATACTCAGGAATACACTCTATCATTTTTATGATGTAACAGTTTTTGGTGTGCTGTCTCGTTTTCATTTGAAACAAAATAGGCTGAATCAGTTTGTAGTAGTTCAGACTCAAGCAGTATTTCTCCACTTGGAAATCAGCTATTATTCTGAAGAGGCTATCAATCAGAAAAAAAAAAAAGAGAAGAAAAGAAAAAAGGAATAAACAGGCAAGCTACACTACAAAAACCCAATGGAGGAAAAAGCTAAAATCCATGATTTATGACAACAGTTATTCGCATCTCTGAATTATTTACTTTTGCAGTTTGTGTAATATAGGTAGCAAATGTAAATATAAATTTTTATTTCAGAGTTTCTTTGAATGTTTCATGCATGCAACAATATTGTGCTTGTAGACACTACACTTGGGAGTAAGTTCTTGCTTTAAATTTTCTTCTCTTCTGAGACAATAATTTCATTTTGGGAGGAAATAAGCAATATTATCTGCTGAAAATAACTTTTTAAAAAATATTTAATTATTTGGAGGGGGTTTAGGTTTACTAATCTCAGGTTTGCTCTTTAAGGACTCGATGTAATGGAAACTTGGGTTTTTGTGTTAGTACTGGGTTGCTAAGAGCACTGGGTTGCTAAGTTACACATCAGGGTCCTTCAGATGGTGGTGGTGGAACTAGCTCTGCCCATCAGATGAGGATCCTTCATGATCCAGTCTTGGACTGTCACCTGAGAGTGGCTCAGGCTCCCATTGTAAGCAGTTTGTGGTGCTGCTCTGCAGGAGCCACCAGCAGAGGAGAAAAGCTCTGAAAAACCAGGACACAGCCACAGTCATGGGTTGGTGTAGAGTGCTGAGTGCTGGAATGGGGAATCCCTGCCAGATATCCACCCATGGGAACAGTAGTTGATGGGGCTGGGGTTGCTCAGAGGGTTATATGGGGGAGGCACCCCACAGTATGTGAAGAGAGAAACTCTGTGTGCATGTGGGGGGACTCAAAGAGGGAATCAGAGAGACCCATCCAATGCTGTGCACCATGTGGTGGAGACTGCTCTGCTGACCTGCCCGAAGTTCTTCCTGGAGAGCAGCGACACTGCCACTGCCCCAGGCTGCAGGCTAGAGTGGTAGCATCATCCATAATATTTCATATAGCTCTGATTAAAATTTTCAGGTAACTGGTCCCATTTATTCTGTACACCGTGAAATTGGCCTTATGCTGTGACAGTCTTTGAGTCTAGGCTCTGTTTTCCTGTTACCTTTAAGTGGAAAAATTTTTCCTTAATACGATCACTTAACAAAATAGTTGAGATAAAGAACTGAGTAGAAGAAAATTACAAGTGAGGCACCAGAAAATGGGTCTAATTTTGTAACATTTGCACACCCCTGAAAGAGTGCATATGAAAAACTGAGCAATCATCACAGTTTATCTCTATGTGACATTTCCAAATGCTATTTATACATTTTCTGGGTCAGTCTTTTATGAAAATAGCCATGTATGCCAGCTATCTAATGACCTGGCATTTGAAAGCAATTCAATTTATATGTTAAATTTGATGTTAGGGGAAAACCAATACACTTACCACATTTTCGTTCTGTAAGACTAGTTGTCGTCTTAATTTGTCCGGAAACATCTTTTTATTTTCCAGGAGTATCTCATGAGATATAAAGTAACATAAATCATTCTAGCTCTTCTACTACTGGGAATTACTGTTAAGGGTAAATTTTGGCCTAGTCAATATACATCACAATGATACATAAAAACAGCACCAGCAATGCCCTTAATATTCTCCAACAACTACCCGCATCTCATAGAGGGGTGAGAAATCAGCTGTTCAAAGTTGAACTGGGCAGTAACTGAATGCATCATTTTTTTCTAATTTGCTAGCAAAGATGGAAGGTTTACATCCTATTTACAATTCTGAAAAGGTTCTCTATAGGGAAAGGACTGTGTAACCACAGTCTTTATCATTTAACTGGCATTGTCTCTTTAAATCCCTTTTAATTTTTGTAATCTTGGTAGTTAGAGAAAACTCATCATTTTGACTAGACCATCCAAACGCTAACAATGAAAAGCTTCAAACCTTCTTTATGCTGCATGACAATGAGCACAGGGCATTTGAAATATTTTTTAACATAACAATATGGTCTATTATTGCTTAATATGCTTGTAAACCCAGTCTTTAACCAAAAATTTTTAAGCAAAACAAAACTTCAAGAACTTTAATTTTCTGCTTTATTCAAGACCATCTAAAAGATCTGTAAAATACTGAAACATTCTGTAGACCTATTTTGCAGACCTGGTTAGGTTTTAATCACATTATATACTAAAGATAATATTCAGTCACACAATTCAGTTATTCTTTTGTTACTCATATTTTATAATTTATGCTACCAGAGTGTCTTTTGGCTTCCAAGGTGTCAAAATTATGGGTAAAAAGTGAAATGTTCAATGACATCTTACACTTCCTCTAATGTTTAGTTAATGATTTTAAAGTTGTAACAACTGTCGTTCCCTAGTTATAAAAAAATTACATACAGTGCCAACGTAAAAAAGAGTTTTCTCTCCAAAAATTGAACATTGTATCAGAGTACATGTGTTAGAGTTCTCCCTCAAGATAATCTTAGCAATCTTTAGGTATCATATTTTTAATTCCAGTACTGTATTTGCAGATACAAAGTCTTTTACTGAGGTTTTACTTTCCTTTCTTTTTTTTTTTTAATGGTTTTATTGTAATTAAATATCCCTTTTTCCTTAATTATGTTTTCTTAAATGGAGTTTACTTTAACAGTTAGGTCAGTGGCCTGAGACTGAAAGATTCTAATTTAATACCAAAGTCTTTGCTATGTTTGTGTCTCTAATAGAAAGCCTGGGAGAAATGTTCTTTTGCAAACATTGTTAGCAGTTATATCTTGTTAGCAACAGCAACTGCAATTTCTTTTGTGCTACAGGCAATGCACATGCAGAGAAGAGACCTTGACATGTGTATCCAAAGCAGAATTATGTCCCCTGCTCTGTCCCATGTGGTCCTGAGCCACATCAGCTTCCTCTGTAATGGATGTGTACCACGTCTGCCTAGCAGGGTCTGTAATGGATAACCAGGATAACCAGGATAGCTGAGATGACCACAGACACTCTCTTGCCTTTTGACTCATCCATTTGCAGAAACGAATATGTTTTTGGATAAAGAAAATTGGAAGGACAGATAGGAAGACCACTGCGACACATCTCACTCCCTTTAGCATCAAAGGGGGTGGAACACAGTTGAAATTGAAAAAAAGTTAAGGGACTGTGGTGGAACCTATCTCTATTGTCTGTGACTTACAAAGTAAAAGGAAAATAATGGTTTTTACCTAAAAAGGATCTAATCTTTTAAAGCAATATTATCTATTGTATTGTTAAATCTGATGGCAAAATTACCTTATAAATTAAACTCATTTGAGAAATAGTCAAATATTTCTGATTAAGTTAAGAAGAAGATTCCAAGGATTTTTTTAGAAAACATGATGCAAAGACTACACAATGGAAATTTCATTCAAAAGTATATACATATAACGTATCAAATCAAATAAACCAAAGAACAATGATGAAAAGCAACAAGTAAATTAAGCCAAAGACATCATTAAAATATGCCAGTACAGCATATAATATATTCTTTTCTTTTTTCAATATCAAATTGTTCTGATACAGTCTGAAAATTACTTCATATCAGTAATTGGAAAACATTCTGACATATGAAAGAAGTATATAGACTTCATTTTTAGGATACTATAAATTTTTCAGTTTTGAATATAAAGTGTGCATTATAATTCCATAGATTACCTTCCACTGGGTAAAAGAAGTTAAACTTTACTTTGATTTATGTGTGGCTTTCTGTAGTAGATTTTTGCCTTTGTTCTTTAATTTTAAACTACTTTTCTTAGAGTATTTTGTGAGCAAGGCCCTCTCTCATCCTCTCTCCACTACCTAAAAGTAAGTCCAAGAATAGGTTTTTGTTGTCTAGTTCTTTCACTGATGCATTTTTTAGTCTGTAAAAATGCAAAAATCTGAACTCCAGCCCTATATTCATTTTATGTAAGTGCTTGGTTCAACACTTCCAACAGAAAAATGCTGAACATTGAAATGTATCTTCATAAGTCCTAAAACTGAGTCCATAGATCAATTTTTGCACCATAGTGCAAATTCATCCAGGTATAAAATAAAAGTAGTTTATCTGAGGTGCTTTTGCAGCCATAACTGAGTCTAAGTAACAGTCTATTAAAAATAATATTATAATCCAAAAGCTGTGTAATTCCCACCAGTTTCATAGCGGAATAATTTGCAGAAATGAACAAGTTGACAGACACTCAGTATTTTAATAACAAATCAACAACTATTAAATATCTCTGGGCTATATTCTACTGGATGCTTTTTGGCTACAGTCTATTTGAAAAGTCTGAGCTTTAAAAATCAATTTTAACTATACCTCCCAATAGAAGTGTTACAAAAGAAACATGCAATGTAAATATTTTGCCAGTGCATGGAATGCACTGTTCTTTGAAAAACTCATATTAAGAAATTGCCATTTCACACTCAAGATCTGACAAAAATAGAGGGACACATTTTTTGTGGTCTGAAAGACATTGCAATTTCTGGCTGGGAGATTATAAAGAGAAATGGAAACAGAAATGTGAATGAAAACAAAAAAAAAATTCTGTTTCTGGAGTGAAGGGAAACAAAACAAGGAGTATTTCCTATTGTTCCTTTAAAACAGGAAAATTTTCACTCTTGATGCCACCCTCAGAAATTGTAGGCACACATTCATGACAATCACTTGCATAAGTGCAGTTGAAACTACATTTATAAATATTCTGTCAGAGCTGGGGGTCTTGCAAAAAATGGAATGGATTGATAGCATGAAAATTGTAATGTGTAAGTTGAACACAAAAAAAGCATAGTGAATATTTCTCCTGGTAAATCCAATTTAGACATTTGGAATTTCACAGATACAGAAGTTAGACAGTGGACTCTGAAGAAACAAAAGCAGACCTCTCTTTCTAGAGGTTTTGAGGGGCTTCTGGGTTTTTCTTCGCCTTTTTTGTCTTTTGCACTGGAGGCACCCAGATAAATGTTTAAAGTTTGATTTTAGAATATAATAAATAAAATAAAAAAGTAGAGATATATCTTACCTGTGTAATTTCAGGGCCTTCTAGAGGAAAAAAGGAATGGATATTGCCAAAGTTTCATGAAACATGGATGCAGAGAAGTAAGCAGTCCTGTTTTACTTCACAAATCCTCAGAAAGCTCTAGGAGTTACAGCTTCCTGCCAGTATAAGTCAGTTCTGCTTTTACTTTTGAAAACTCACAGTATGACACTGCTTACTGCATGCTATTTTGGGTGCCCTGAGTAAAACTATGAACACAGGCACTTTTGTGCAAAACATCATAAAGCCTCTCTGATGTCCATTCAGAGTCCAGAATTAAAATGCAGAAGGCTCTAGCAAGCAAAATACAAGCTGATTTTCTTCTTCCTGGTGGAAAAATAAAGTACTCTCTGGCAAGTAACCAGGGTGGTGGGAAGGTAATTTATTTTGTGTGAGAGCATTTTGCAAGTGAAAGGGATATGCCTTCTGTTTAGAGATTAGTCAGGGAAAAAAAGTGGTCAATTTAGAGCAGTCACAAAAGTTAGTCAAAGAAAAGAGTTTCTATAGTCTGGGTTTTACCCTCTGGCCATTTTTTTTTTTTCTACGTAATAATTTAGTTTCAAGAATCATACAATCTTCACACTGAGTAAAAAACAAATATGCCCAACATATTGGTTTATCTCCTTACATGTTTTTAGGGACATTAAATGAATGTCTTTTCTTTTGTTATAATTCTCTGTGAAAATTGAATATTATACACTAGCTAGTGTTGGGGTTTCATATGAAAAAATATAATAAAAATAATACAATTAACAAAACACAAAAATCACCTAAAATATTGTGGAATAATTATGCAACAGGTAAAAATCTTCCATAGACATCAGCTTTTATCTTAAGTGAATTCAGCAAATTTTGAGGATTAATTTAAATATTCATTGTGCCTTTAAAAAAAAAAAGAGTATATTTGGTGAGAAAACAAGAACTGTGTATTGCAGTAACAGTTTAGCAATTATTATGGAAGGCATGGTGGGATAATTTAAAGCCTAGTCTTACATCAATTATAACTCCAGGCCAAGAAGATTTCTGAGCAGTCCTAAATGGGAAAAAAAAAAAAAAAGAAGAATATATTTTTTAAGACATAATGTGCCCTGCTAATGATAAAACTAAAACTAAAAAAAAGCTCCAAGCCTCTAACCTCAAGAAAAATCGCTCTTCCATTTTCTTCTTCCTCATACAGTTTCAGAAAATTTCTATGTGGAGCTAGAAAACTTCTTTTCTGTGCTTCTGTCACTTACATTGTAACTTTTTTTTTTTTTTAATAAATTATGGACAGCTATGCAGATCTTAGTCAGATGTTCAGGAATTTCATGGGCAGAACACAAGAGATGGCAAAATGGCAAATGAGGAAATATGATTCTAGAATGGATAATGCTGTCAAACAACATGGTGAGATCATGGTCTGCAAAAAGAACAGTTCTGGTTGAAGCAGATGTGAAGTCTTGTACCTTGGCTATTGCTGAATCCCTGTTTAATTTATTTACATCTAGATGTCAAAGTCAAATTGACTTCTACCAAATAAATGCAAGCACCCCTAATATCACAGACTTTAACACTTGAATTGAATGGGCTTGAAGTAATACAGGAAAATTGTCCACCCATCATGCCCATCCTGACAGAGTCAGAACGACTTGTTCTCTATAGGAAAGTATGGTATAAATTATCTGAGTAGCTGGATTTTTGTAAGATTATTCAGAATCACTTGTGAGTCTTTTGAGGATGATTTCCTGAAAACTTCTTGAATATTTTCTCATTCTAATGACTTTAGTATAAGTAACATAATTTCAGTATCAGACTGGAAATGAACGCAGTTTATAAACTTATATACACTTTTAGCTTTAACAAGTAGATAGATCAGCTAATGTTTTTTTTTTTCTCAAATCAAAGCAAACATAATGTTATACAGCTTAAGTTTCTTTGACAACACTGTATTTCTAGTACACATTCTTTAATTATTCATAAAATTATATATCAAAAACAAGCTGACAGAGATTTGTTTCTGCTGGTCTTACCTCAAGTATTTTTTTGTCTGTGTTAGAAAAAACTTGATTTGTCTAAATCTTGACATTAGATTTGAGTAAGGGAATCAAAAATGAACTAAGATCATATTTGCATATCTTCTACACATTTTATCAAGCTTCATTTTTTGTTTGCATGTTATAAGAAACAGGAATGTTTGGTGAGAACTGCTATTTAGTGAGAATGGTTACTTCTTACTGTTTATTCATGGTCTGACATCAGCTCTGTACAGATTGAGGTAGAGCAAACCAGAAGAATGTGAAGAGGAGACAGACAATCTCCTAAGCTCTGAGGTAACTGAAGAAGTGTAATTGGAATTCAGAGATATGTTGCCATCTACCACCTGGAAAAAAAATGCTTTTTTGTGAACGATACTTCTCAATGACTTTCTACTAATAAAGAAGAGGTGATAGTTCATTCACCAAGGCAGAATTAACTAGACACAGATGTAAGAAAGGGCCAAACCTGTTGTTGGCAGATGTCCCGTCAACATCCTCATTTACTGAAATGAGGATATCCTCATTTACTGAAAATGCTGGATCTTGTCACAGGATATAATCTAAGCAAGATGTGCCGTGTGAAACAAACATAAATGAGCCCTAGAAAGCAAACAAAAATAGAAATTTCTTGGAAATGCTTGGTGAAGAGCTGATGAAGAGGGCTGGGCAGAACAATCGCCAGGTTTTTGACAAGGTGAAGACAGGATGCAGCTATAAGGAAAAAGCTAAAACTAGTTGTACAGGCTGCACCTTAAAAAAGTAGTCAAATGAAGGCTAATTCACACAATTATGAGAAAATTTTCTAACTCAGAAGAAAGCACATACTTAATCTCAGTACAATGTTCTCATGTGATCAACAGTCTCTGCTTCTATTTGTGTAGGCACCTTTTAATGATCGATCAGCAGGCTTTTTGATATTAACATAGAGATGAAATAATTTGGACTGCCATCCATGAAGGAAAACTTTTACCTTGTTAGCTCTTTCCTGATTTCACAGACCATATTTCGTCTAGAGAAGGACCTCAGCTAAATGGGAGAGTTCAGCAGAATAACTCTACTCATCACCTGAACAAAATTTTCAGGAGGTTTGGAGGAGTTGAGTGAATTTTTATTCTCTAATAATTAAACAAATGAATGAGTTTTTACAGAGAAAACAAGAACTAAAAAATAGGAATTTTATCTGTCCAAAACATGGAGCTTAAATAAGGTATTTGCTTAGACTTAAGAGCATAATAAATTTGGAATTAAAAAATATATATAATTTAAAGCTTGCTTACTGGTCAGCCAATTAAAACATGATATTTATTAACTTCATTTAAATATAAACCTGAAATATAGTGTTCAATCATACTTTATGGATATATGTGTGCATGCTATAACAACTTGAAGAGACATTCTTAAGAATTCAGTAGAGTTAATTGCCTTTTATTTTCTCTTTTTTAAAGAAAACATATTCCATTTTCCAGAAACTGAACAAAAATAAAGATGGAGAAATTCAAGAGAATTGTTTGTTTTTCTAAAAAACAAAGAACACTGTAAATTTTTTAAAGGGGTCATTTTTCATTCAAGAAGATGCGTGCTTTGACATTTACCTAATTGGACAGATGTAATAAGATTTCACTCTCTTGGGTTCACTCAGTTAGCTGATATCAGAATAAGTTGAATTTATTCAGTGAAGGAAAGGAAGTATGGTGGGGAGAGGGACAGAATTTCCATGATTTCAAGGGGGATGATTCTCCCATACTACCTCTGTCCAGATAATGGCCTCTTGGAATTTGCATTTCAAATTTTCATCAAGATAAAAAAGAATTAGTCCAGGATAGGTAAATAGCCAGCACAACACTTGTGGAAAATGGAAGTGCTGGGAAAATAGAAGGAGTTTCATTGCTCACAATAGCAGGGAAGCCTTTCATAATATCTGTATCTCTGGAGACTCAATACTGAATTGGTGGGATTTGTGTTATTTGTTTTGTTTTGTTTTGTTTTCTTGTTGTTGGGATCTTTGCCATTTCTAGAAGGAGTTTTTAAGAGGGATTTTGATATGCAGCTTTTTCTAAAGCTAGTCTTACTCATAACCACTTCAGGGAGGTATAGTTTCAAGAGGATCCAAGTGGAACCAAGAGAGAACAGAAGTGAGGCCTGGAGGGCTTCATAGGCTGAAATAGAATCACTTTTTTCTTCACTCCTGAGAAGTCTCCTGTCACTATTCAAAATAAATATATGACTCTGAATGATTTTTTTTAATGTATCTTTTTTCCCCTCCCTTTCATCTTTAATAATTTTGCAACTAGAATTCCATTTCCACTAAAATATCTTACAAGTCACAGCTTCTGGAAGAGAAAATAGAAGTTACACATGAGTCACTGTAAATACAAAAATGCATGGATTGATCTATTATACTAATGAGATTCTTTTTAATTGAATTATCTGGAATCTATTTAAAAATAATTTTCTGTATTTTCTAATATTATTTTAATATTATTTAATGATAATCTTGTGCATTTTTTTTTTGTTTTCTGTGTAATGACTTTTTTTTCCCAGAGGGAAAAAGGTTTAATGAATTGCAACAAAATATAATTACTTATGACTCAGTTATTGGCTTGTTTGAAAAGTCTGTGGAAATGGTGCATAACCAATCATTAAAAGACTGAATATCTCACTGTAATCAGATCTTTCCAATGATATTTCCTTTCTCTTTTACTTTTCTTTACCCTTCCCTTTTCCTTTCCCAGTGAATATTTTATGATAGAATACACTGTGTTTGGAAAATAATATTCAGATACTGATTATCATTTTCCCCTCTGTTTCTATTCCCACCATAAGATAGAACCAAATAAGAATGAATTCAGAGCAGGTAAATCTTCTAGATGATCCCCTGAAAGAATGGAGTTTTCTTATTGTCTTACTATTAAACAGTGTTTAGATATAAATGGAATGAAATAGGACATGTCATCTCTTCTATATCTTTAGCCTGAGGACTCATGCTGATGATCAGATCCTAAGAGCCTGAATTGGGCTGGTGTCTGTAAGTAACTCTTCTCCTGCAGAGAAGACAGTGCCTATCATGAGATACAGATCATATGTAGTGCAAGGCAGAATTCAGCTGTGAATAAAAAAAATATGTTGAAGAATAGCAAGACAACTATTTTTCCCATTTGTTTACATAACCCTCATACACTTTTTCACATACATGATCAGTTGCCTACAAATGTTAGAGCCTTTCTACTTCAATGTAAGTAGCAATATGTCTTAGTACACCCATTTACATGTAGAAAAAAATTAAGCATGAAAAAAGAAATATTAGAAATATCAAATGTATGTTTATGAAGAAAAAATATAACTGTGTCTGATCAGCCCCGTATCTTGCTGCATTATAATGTCCCAATTTGGAAATAAGTGTAAAAATTAGTACAAGAACTGGAATGGGACTACAAATCTGGGACATTTATGGAACAGACACTTATGTACAAATTTCAGTGGCAGAAAAGTAACTGTGCTGGATTAGTTCAGAAAAACTAAATTAAATTTTCCAATTTCAGAAAAGTCAATGTGCTTTGGTTTGTTTGTTTTACTCTGTTTAATTAAGCCTCATGACATTTCAATTCTGAAAAATGAATGAAATCAAATAGAACAAAATAAAATGAAGGATTCTCACCTGAAGAATTCAATAATGTCAACACTTCTTCCCATATGCCACCAGCTAAGCTTAAATGATAGCTTGGAAGACAATTGTGTAAATTTTAAATCCTATGAGATGAGCTGCTGAGTAAGGATCCAAAGTTTATCACTTTTGCCATGAGGAAGATGAAAATAGAATTCCAAATATTTTTTTTTGTTAATGGGTGCTAAAAAGATTACATAGGACAAGATACCCTCAGTCTGTGCTCAGTGAACCACCCTAGACCTCTACCTTGTTTTGCTTTCTAGGGCATAGAGGAAAGAAGTAGAGCATTTTTTTTTTTTTTTGAGTTGTCTGATTTCTTAGAATGAAAAAACTGGGCTTTTGTATTACACTCTGAGAAAAAGTTTTTCAGCCAGCAAAAATGAAAGACGAACCATGCTTTGTTTAACACCAATGCCACCTCCCATTTTGTTTGGTTTTGGGTTCATTGGTTTTTTTTGTTCTTGGTTTTGGTTTTTTTCCCCTAAGAATCCCCCTTCTTCTATGTCTTTTTCTAATTCAGAGAGAAAAATGTTTTCCTTTTTTTCTACATTGAGATTCAGAGGTAGACGCTTAACAGAAGAGAATTCAATAGAGTTTACAGTTGTATTCTGGACACAACAATTATACTAACTTGTTCTCTTTCATTTTTACCTAGAGGAACCCGTGACTGGGTCTGTACCATCTGCCCTGTGTGGTGGGCCAATGCCTCCACACAAACAGAGCTGTTGAAGGGGGAGTGTCCACTGCAAACCTCAGACTGCAGCAATTCCCAATTCTTTCTTTTAGGGTAGCAATGGGCAGCAAGGAGGGGTAATGGTTTTGAAGTAAAAGAGGGTGAATTTAGATGAAATATCAGGATGAAATTATTTGAAGGTGTTGAGACACTGGAACAGGCTGCCCAGAAAAGTATGCCTGCCCCATCCCCGGAAATATTTAAGACAAGGTTGGGTGTGGGCCTGGTTTAGCGCAAGGTGTCCCTGCCCGTGTTGGGGAGCTGGAACTGGATGACCTTAAAGTTCCCTTCCAACTCAGATCACTGTGAGATTCTTTTCTATGATTCTATGATCTTTAAATATCAAAGACATGAAAGATAGCACTGAGTAACTGCTCTTTGCAAAATGCTCCTATTTGATCTATGAGCAGGACAGGCAAATGCAAATGTACCTCGCTTCATTGGCCGCTGTGTACAGTCTGCCAATTAGACCAGCTGATGCCCTGATGTGAAGTCTACATGAGTAACAGCATGGAAATGCATTGACCTCGAAGAGTCAGAGTCAAGCAACAAGCAAGGCCTTGCGTGACAAAATCTGGGGAGAAAAATGATCCGGTTAAATGAGATATTTCATGGTAAACTGAAAATATTCACAAAGACTCGTCCTTTTAAAAATGTTATCTCTTCATGTGTTTTACTCTTTGGTACCAAAGATATTTTTTTAATATGTAATTATTTCTATGAATTTGTGTTGTAAATATCTTTACCCACTGGAGAGGGAGGAACGAATATATATGCACCTAGTTGATAGTGATGTATCAAAAGGAAATTTAAAATATAGTACAAATATTAAATAGAGATTTTTAAGCTGTTCTATTTTTTGGAAGAGGGGGTTGTTTTCACAAAACAGCAGAGAATAAGTAGGAAAGTTGTGTAATGATGCTGAAATGATCTTGTGAGGGACAATTTCACAGAATTTAGGAAGCTTTCTGCTACTGGAGGACACACAAGAATCAAATAAATAAAAAATCTGAGGGGGAGGTGCAGGGGAGGAAGCCACATCTCTTCTCCACAGTTATGAAGAAGTCCAGCCAAAATTAAATATGTGTAGATGATGTAAGCAAGCTGTGGAGAGAAGGTAGGAAGAGATCCACTGTTCTAAATTAAAATATCCAGTTCATCTTTCCAAGAATAAACCAGATGGAGAAACTGTGACTGGATTGGTCTGGACACTAGCCAGATGGAGGACCAGAGTTATTCTGGCAGCCAGGAGAAAGGGGAGAGCAACCTATGAGAAGCACAGCAAGGTTCCAGACAGATGAAGATGTGAGTAGCCCAGGAGCAAGGTCAGCCCTGCCTTGGGTGCTGGCCAGCTCACCCGCAGAAGATGGGGAACAGCTTGTGCAGTGGTCAAGCTGCTGCCTTCAGGAGCCAACCCACCTCCCGTGTCAATGGCAAGGCTGTGGGGCTTCACACAGGGAAGGACATTGATAGTAAAAGCAGCTATTGTTGTCACTGGATGACTCTGTTCTTTAGGGAAGGTTAAGGGAATCAGGAAGCTCAATCTAGCAAGGATGAAATGGGATGCTTGGATTCTGTTGTTTCATGCACAATACTTAAGATCTACTTTTTTACTTTTCACCTTGGCCAGATAACATGCTTTCTGAAGTGGAAATTCAAATTTCCCAGTATTTTCAAGGTCAGCAGTAACATGTATTTTATGTCTAGTCTCAAATTTGGCCATTTTGACAAAAGTTTTCTTTGTATCAAGTGTTTGTAGGTGAATATTTTATAAGCTGTAAAGGCAAAGTCTTCCTTTCTCCTTAACAAAATTCCATGTCTGTTTGCAAATGCAGATTTGAAATCTGAAAGTTTGCACCATAAAACTCTGAAAAAATGCATGTGACAGAGGAAAACTGAGTTAGTAATCTAGAAGCTAAGGTACATGGATAATATATATATACATGTAGCTTCTTTCACAGGTACCAGTATACTAAAAGTACCTAAAAGCAGGGTTTATCTGCTTGGTTACACTTCTGATTTTCTGTGATTATATGTAACCTCATAAAATAGATCTGCTTTTCAATAAAATGACACACACTGAAGTAGAGATGAGTATAGCTCTTTATTTTATCTCTCATCTTAATTGCAGGTATTATATGCCAGAAAACTACACGTCTTGGTATGCAGGGCCCATATGTACTGTGGAGCATTCTCATAGTTATGGCAGCTACCTGGTCAGAGTATGTAAGATCACTGAAACTGGTATGAAAAGGAATATCAGGGCTAAATTTAACAAAGAGTGTAGCCACAGCTATGTAGTTCTGCACTGCATTATATGGACTTTACAATTTTTTCCTTCAGCCATTGTATCTCCATTTTACTACCTCTTAGAACTGCAGTTTCCCAATAAACTCCTGAATCTAAACAGTATTTCAGGTCTCTGTCACCATAAGTTGGGACTGTATGAAGAAAGTAGGAGTTTCAAGATTTACAGCTTGTTAGTTTAAACTATGTTACAGAAAACAAAATCAAATGGCATGTGCCATTGCAAGCTCTGTATTAAAAGTATGCTCCAGGCCTGACCTGCAGAGAATAATTGCTCCATAGTCTCTCACACGGCTCTATAATAACTAAAAAAAGAAAAAAAATCTACTATGCCTATGTCTAACAAGACAATCAGTTTATCAGATTTATCAGATTTCCATTGCAAATGACTCAGTGCCTGACTTTCAGTCAGTGAGTGATTACATAAATGCCTTATAAATGGACTATATCCTAGGACCTCCTTTTTCAAGAAAGCAAACTCAGCCTTTGAGCTGTGCAGAATAAGATCATTGCTAGTTATGGGCTACAGGTTTTGTGGTGAGGAAACATCACATGCTCTAGGATTTACCATGCTTTGCCTGGATTCATGTCTGAAAACCTTTTTTTTTAGCTTATTTAAAAATAAAAGAGGTTATCCAATGATCAGTTTAATAATTATCTGACTTTGTTTTCTCTTTCTTTGGGTTGTAAAATTGTGTAGCTGTGTATAGACATCCATTTTTGTGTATAGCTCTACACACTTTGATAGCTGCTTGATATCCATATTCAGCAGCTGTGTTTGGTGCAGAATGAACTCTCTATGACCCCAGAGTGAAATGCTGCATGGAAGAGGAGAGACACAGCATAAGAGAAGAAACCTTAAAATTATGGGCAGGGGATGGTGCCAGAGCTGCTTATGAGGAGGATGTAACCTGGTGACCTGGGTAAACATGTACAACATGCATAGATAGTGCACTTGGATCAGACATGGTCCTGCAGACCAATGAAGAAAGATCAAGATACTACAAATGGGGAAAAAAAAAAAAAAGAAAAAGCACCTCAAGCAGTGAGGGGGAAGATGTTAACCATCCCAAGAGTCAGGTACTTACAGAGAAAGGCTTGAGATGCTGATGCTTCAATGCAAAATTTCCTTTAACCCTTGCTGAAGCTACTGACCTTAGCACACAGCAGGCCACTAGAAATGATGATCACTTCACCAGAAAAATTAAGTGAACATACCAGGAAATTTGAGCACAGTAATTTTAATTGTCCATATTTTGAACTATGACTTATTAATATGGTTATTGTGATGATATTAGTTATTTTTTCATTTTACTCTTGAGACTGTAATTTGAAAAAAAAAGTTCTTGATTTTTAAGAGAATATGTTTGTTGCCCTTTGTTTATAACAAGGTTTGAGACTGATTAATTCCAAAGGCATTTAAGCAGCCCATTCTACAAATCAGGTGCACCAAACAATCTGGTAGCACAAGTATGCATTTACCACAGTGTTTTTGAATTTGAGATTCTCTGTTACTCAAAAGATAATATTTTCCCTACAGCGCAAAGATTTTGAGGCAGTTAAGGAAAAAAGGTAAATGCTTATAAGTAGATATTTATATGTCTTTGCTCAGCATTCTGAACATAGTAAAAATTTATTTAATTCACACACAGGAAAACCCAATACAATAATAAAAGAAAAAGTGTTGCCTTCTCATTTCAGCTAAGAGATTCAAGAGGAAGATTTAGGAGGGTGTTTATAACTTTAGTTTTGCAATCTCTTCCTAGGTCGAAGCATATATTCTGCATGTTTAATTATTGCTATGAATAAAGTAATTTTCATTAATTTAATACCTTCAATTTTATAATTATAAGCAGTAAACTGAGTTCATAAAAAAATGATATGCAAACAACATATCACATCAATTGGATGATGTATAAATTGATAGCTTCTTCTGCATCATAAAACTTTCTGGAACCTACATTTCTAGGAACATTAGCATTCAAACGTTTCTTCTTCAATGCAATAAATAAATTTTGTTTTCAGTCTAGTAATGATATTTCCAGAGGAAGTTATTTCATTACATATCACAGATTATTTTTTCTCAATTAATTTATCTGACTAACCAGATACAATAGGTTTATAAAATATTATATGCCATTAGGAATTTTCCAAAAGATCATATTCAGCAAAAGTAGAAACAAAGTATACAGAATAATACCCTAATATTCATCAAACAAAGCAATAAGTCTTTCTCATCTTCCTTTTTCAATGTGACCTAATACTTACAGATTATAGCATTGTAATTTTTATACATAAACTTTTACAATCATTCTTAAAATAAGAAATATAGAAAGGGAATGCAGAGAGGTTCAAAATGTAATTTGTGGCTAATAAAATTAACACAGGAATATTACAAGAAATAATATTCATTCTCTAGAGGTCAATGATACAGCATTTCATTTTTAGTTGTATTCGACTTTCTGCCCTTTTTGCTTCAAATGCAAATATATTGTCATAAACTAATTCACTCTTTCATGTTACATCTTTACCATTTGATTTAATTTCATAAAACCTTCAAACTACTAGAAATGCAATTCTGTAAAAAAAATAAGGGTACTGCTCAAGAAATAAATTTATTCTGAAGTGTTACCCCAGAAGGTTAACAATATTATTAGTTTTTCCTAGTATGAACAGTAATGTCAAAGAGACTCTAAGAAATAGTATTTTCACTGTGTTAAGTATCATAGCCAAAGACAAAAAAGTTCCTTCATGCAAAAAGATATATATCCTAAATATTTTAATTAAAAAGCAGAGGTTCTGATGATCTTTTTAAAGGTTGTCTGATATTCATAAATTAAAGACAATAACTCATCATCTGTATTTGATCTGTTTGTTTTGAGAATAATCAGGGAAATGCCAAAAAAGAGATATTGTTTCAACAACAACAACAACAACAACAAAAACAAAAAAAAAAAAAAACCCAAAAAACCAAAAAAAAAAACCGCAAAAAAACCCAAACAATTAAAAAAAATCAAAAAATAAAAAATCTTGGATAAATTTGTATGTCCATAACACAGCACTTCCAGTACAGAGAAATTATCATCTTTGAATTTACCAAAGATGAGTCTGTGAGTCTGAAAATCTAAAGATTTTCTAAGAGCTTATGGATGCATAAGAGTTTGAATATTCTGTTTAGTGACTGTAGCAGGTCAGGAACAGGTAGAAAATGTTCTGAGACCTCAGCTTCTGTGTACTGCCATTCAGGAAGCATAGCTACAAGCACAAATGAAAACTATATATTCATAGATATTTTTAAAAGTAAAAAATTTGTGTACCTTTGCTTTCTTTGTACTCAGTTCTTGATTAATTCAAATTACTTTCTTGTCTTAAGGGAAAACAAGTACTCCTGGTGTTTTGTACAGGTAAAATGCATCTTAGCTGTGCTTATACTGGTGACTTAAATCAATTTCGTACCAGAATTTTGCACCAACCTATTGTATCAATATTTGCAAGGTACATTCTTCCTATTCACTTAATGCGATATCCACCTCCACCCTTCTTTATCTATAATAAAAGTGACAGGGATAACTACTTACAATAATCTTTAAAAATATTTTTGCAGACCATGCATTCTTCTGAGAATATTTATGACCATGAATTCCAAGGGTACTTAAAATCTCTTTAGCAGAAAGTTGTAATAAATGCAGTACCAGGACAGAGGTAATTGCAATTCAACATTGGAATAGCCACCTTGGATGAGGCTGAGGTCTAGCTAGAGTAGGAGCCAGTTTTCAACAGTTTGTAATGTTAACTGATCCAGAAAGTTATCAAAATGAGGTAGCTAGGCATTATGAGGTAACATGATTCTCTCTTCTTTTTCTGAATTATTCTCATTAATAGCCTGATCAAATCCTTAGGCAGCTTCAGGTTTCTTCAACACCTTTATCTTGAAGACAAAAAAGGTAAAAAACATTTCCAACAGAGCAGAGTAGATGTGGAAGAGAGGACAGGTTTTTCAAAAGGTGATAATACTTCAGAATGGCCCAAATAACTGTGGCCTTTCCACAGAGTAAGTAAATTGAAAATATGTGTCATAATTCCTTCCACTACGGTGGGAAAAGGACTCTGCACAAGGCACAAGGACTGGTTAAGGTGTGTTTCTTGAAAAAATAAAGAGCAAGTTAGCATCTGACAAATAACACCAATAAAGTCCTTATATGTAAACACTCATAAGTAAAAATCTACCATCTCACCCATAACACTGAAGATTTGGGCTCATATTTGTTCTATTTCTTGTTTTTGGAGAAGGTTAATTAGCAGTCCAGGGGCTGGAATGATTTCCCATATGAGTATCATAAAGGTGTTTGGCCCAAAACACAAAGTCTTCCAAAGTATAGCATGATAAATAAATAAATAAATAAATAAATAAATAAATAAATAAATACTCAGATCCATGTGAAAAGTATTTACTAGAAAGAAACAACACTGCTAGGTATTACATATCAGTAGAGGTGTCTCCAGGTTGTAGCACATTTAAATTCTTGCTGAGGAAAAAAATGGGGAAATTGGTTAAATGGTTGTGATGATTTTTTTGGGGTTTTTTACCAGGCTTGAAATAAAGCAGCCAATGGAACAAGAAAACAAGGAGTGCTATTCGCATCATCAAATATATCCAACATGAGAAAAACAGCAATCTGTTATAAGCTAAAGCTCAACTATATAACAAAGGAAGCAAAATCAGCTGCGTAGTAAAATACATAGAAATGAAATATGACTTGACATTAAATTGGAAGGGTAAAAGCTGGTAATTATTTTTAAATATGGCACCAAATTAAGAAACAGTTGGTATTTGCAAAGAACAGATGTTAAAGATCATTATTATAACCACTGGCAATATTGTATCTTATAATATGCAATATACCAGCACATAATAGCATATAAGGAAAGAAAATCTCTGTTGAAAATACAGTTTTATGAGCAAAAAACTGTCCTGGTTATTATTAATTGAGATCCTAAAAATATAGTACATGCTTTAAGTAATCTAAGAGTCACACTTTGCTTATAAAAAGATAAAGTAGAAAAAAAGTTCTTCAATCTCTGTGAATAAATAAAGAAGCATAAAGCCCTTTAAGAGTGACACCTCATGTAGTGATAAGTGGAAAAGAGCTTTTCACATCTGCAATGGAGCAGATGACAAACATCATTACTGTGAACATCCATATCAGCATCTAAGTTGCACGCACATTTGAACAGTGCAAATGTACTACTCCCAAAGGCAGATGGTACTGCCTGCTTCCAACCATGGGAAAGAACAATGTTTCTTGTACCCTGTTGTAAATATACTGGTTTGGAGTCCATGGGACATTCAATTGAGACATTAAAGGAAAAATATAAAAATGTAAACCAGTATACTATCTAGCTCACAGCTTAGGCAGCTAATATACGAAACAGGAAGAAATTACTTGACAGAAATCAAATATGCATGCAAAACATCCAGAAGAATTTCCAGGAAAAAAAAAAAACCCACAACCTTTTTAAACACAGAATGTGTCCTAGCCTCAGTAATACCAGGGTAGATTGTAGGGTGGAGAGGTTTGGTTTTGTTTTGTTTTGGTCTTTTTTTTTCCTGGACTAAAAGGACTGTCAAAAGGTGAAAGACTAGATGAGCTTGAGAAAGACGTTCTGGTAATTTTCCAACTTGATAGTCTCTTCTATTTTTTGCTGCTTTGTCTCCCTAACATGGGTATAAAAAGGAGAGATTCTCTTGAGAAAGTATGCGCCTTCTTTTTGTTAAGGATGGCAGCAATAACTTCAGTACACACATTAGGAAAACAGATAAATGAAAAGCCAGGGATTTTCAGGCACTGAAAATACCTTCTACAGCTTGAACTTGACTTGGTAGTCCCAAGTTGTGCTTTAATGTTGCTGCTTATTATACTTATATTTTATTTGCTCCTTTCCTACCATCTAATAAGGAAACTGAAACTGCAAGGATAAAAAAGACAGAGAGGGAAAGACATACATAATGCAATTCATACAAAAGTGCTCTAAGTGGCTCATTTAGATATAGTTTTGACATATGGGCTAAATTAAGACTTTAAATAGTGCAATACATCTTTTAATGCAAAAGAAATAGTATAAATGGGACTCGATTAATGAGTGGAAAATGTAAAAGACATTCTGGAAAAGCTATAAATTGCTTACTAAAATAAACCAGCAAAATTAATACATAATGACTCTTGCAGCTCACTGTCATGTCCTCTTAACCACAACATCCATCAGAAAAAAAACATGCTTAGACCCAGTTATTTTACTTATTGAAGCTGCATGATTGAACACTTTGATGAGGATAATTGAAAGTCTCCTAAACTGCCAGCACAGAGGTAAAGCAGGACTGCAGATACAAAAAAAAAAAAGTTAATCCTTCCAAGCCCCATGTGTTGACACCTGTCCCTGCTTCTGAAGTAAAAACAGAGGCCTCTATCAGCAAGGCATGAACCCTCAGGGTGAGGGGATGGTTTCTGGTGTGTGCTCCAAGCAGGGCCTGCCTGGCTCCCAGGCTGCTGCTCCTGCAGATGGATGGCAGAGCAATGGCCCAGCGGGCAGCCCTGTGGGAAAGGGAAAGGAGGAGAGAGGCGGGCAAGGGGCACATCCCTGCCTCACCCACTGGCACTGCTGTGTCAGTTTTCCTTCCAGGGAGGAGGGGAACAAGGCAGTGGGGCACAGCGCTGTGTGTCTCACCACAAAATGATTAAGACAACAGAAGTTTTTATTTCCTTTCCTGTAACTGTTGACGTTACCGCTATTGCCATCTTCTGAGATAAATTATTCATTTCAGGCTTCAGCAGTTTTATTTCATGCTCACAGAGGAAAAACTGATGAGGTGTTGTGATTATTTATATTACTGCTGGGGATGGTGACTTTAACTCTGACATTCAAAACCGATGTATAGTTCTGCTTTACAAAAGGTACATGTGACAGTTGCCATGTCATCTTTGATTAGTGAACTACCATTTAGCTCCTCAAAGAACAGTGATTATTATCTTTTTGTTTTATTAGACAAATATGAATAATGCAAAATATTAAGATTATTTATGTTCTTTGATCTACTTGTAGGAAGACTTTTTCTTGTTACGGTATTTTTAATTACTTTTAAGACGATCTAGCCAAGCATGTTCTACCACTCTTAGCAGTGCCCTAGACTCCAATGAAGTTTTGTGTGTTTTTACTTAATTTATCTGGTGTCTCCCATAACTACAGTTCTAGGGCTGTTTTTCTTTTTTTGTCCTTTTCCTTCTTGATACTTATCATACACATGGTACTCTCTGATTATTAAGTTATATGTCATTTACAATAAAACTCTTTCTGAGGTTCCTAGAATGCTCTCATTTATTGTTTAACTTCTCTGTGTCTTCAAGTATTTATAATTTTACCCATTCTTTTTTCATTTCTCTTTTGCACACAGGTGGGATTGGTCATCTTTCTGATATTTAAAAGATCGGAAGCAGAAATGAGTAACTATATGGGAAATTATTACGGAAAGCAGAAAAGAGCACTAAACCAGGCACAATATACCCTGATTTCAGAGTACTTTTGTGAATCAAAAGATCCTTAGTCTGAAACTTGGCAAATGATACAAGAAGCTGCTTTGGAGAAAGAAGGTGGGCCATGACCTTCAGTAACTTCCAATGACAATATGCCTTGATATCTGTCTTCAAAGCCCTTCAGATTTGACAAACTCATCTTTTCACTAAAATTTATCAGATTTGACAAACTCATCTTTTCACAAAATATTCACATTATTTCTAGTCATCTTGTAAGCCATTCAGCTTGCAGTGGGCATAGCTGGTGTTTTAGACTGATGGTGTCTGACAGGGACCTCAAGAGATGTTGGGGGAGGGAGGGATGGAGGGCAGGATTTTTGCAGTGATTCTGGAGAAAGTTTAGAAATTTAGAGAGACATGACAAGCATGACAAGTTATAGGTATGTGATGACATGCTTAGATATATTATCATCTGGAGACAGAACTGTCAAAAATTAAACACTCATGATAAGCCTATGAAAACATGGGCATATGGAGGTCTTCATGTATACATCCTGTTTCTGTGAGCTACAGATATGTTTCTCCAGAGGATAACATATGTATACTTGCTTTCTTGTAGCATAACACATGCACAGACCTGAACCTTTTTATCTGTAGTTTATCATAGCAAGTTTAGTTGCATCATTTTGCTTTGGTTACACGAATAATTTCACATATAAAGCAAATGTGTTTTTCTGTTTTTTTGGGGAGCTTCATCAAACTAACTAACATCAATATTAATTTTGGTCATTTACACAATCCCAGGGATTGCGTAAATGCAATTATTTAGACATAAGTTGGCAGAGTGGCAAAATATGATTGAGAGCAAATATTGGAATCAGACTCCTGAATGGCGAGAAAATGCAAGCTTTTTTAAGGAAATTTAAAGATCAAAATGAAAGTAAGATTTCAAACAAATTAATAGAGATGCTTACAGATCATTACATCTGAATGCTTTCAAACACTCCAGGTAATAAGATTATGCTGGGGATTAGGCTATAGGTCCACAGAACTGAGGAAAATCTCACCATGCAGAACATTTTGAAAAGCCTACACAGTTATTGTGGTGTTTAATAAAGAAGAGTGGAATTGTGAAAAGGCAGTCTATTGCAATATATGACTTTTTTGAAATACTGAAATCTGCTAAGAACATAGGAAAAAAAGAGAAGCAATAAATGAAGGAGTAGGATAAAATATGCACTGTGATTTTCATAGGAAGACAATAATGAATGTCATTCTATATGAGACAGCATGAGGATAGGTATCATGGGAATAAATCTAGCAGTGAGAACAGGTAAGTTATTTCTTGGTTATAAACTGGTAGGCATTGAGTTAGGGGTGATTTATACAGGAATTTACAATGTGATGCAGCAAAAAAAAATTGATGGTGGTGGAGGTCTGGATGCAGGAGGAAAGAGACATGATAACATTTGGCTTTTAGGCCAAACTATTGAAACATCTGTCAGCAATGTTTCAAGTTCAGATGATTCAGCCTTTTGAAAAAGGAAAGACCTAATGATGCCCTAAGGTCCAGCCCAGTTTGTGTTTTCTATGATACCAGGGGCCTGGGATATAAGGTTATCTTAAAATTATGTCTTTACATGTCAAAAGGCTGCAGTAGCAATTTGCTCCAAAAAGTCAGTTTTCAACAATGTAATAATTGTCCTCCGCCAAATTTTCTACCAGTTCTCCAAGAGGTAGAGACTGATTTATACTGCATGGGTGAACATGTTTTTAAGGTTCAGTAATTCTTAAATCCATTGAATGAAATGTGGAAGGAAGGATCTTTTCTTTCAAAATTTATTTCTCTATACTTCTCTGAAATATTTTAAATCTTCTTATGTCATTTGCCTTAGACTGTGCCTTTTTTCCCCCGTACTTGTGCCACTGTAAGCTCTTATCAACATCAGATAACCTGGCACCAGAACTGGTATGAAGACAGTGATTTTGATTTGCACTAGTGACTACAGCAGCTGGACCTCATATGAAACTCTGTTCCCATTCTGACTTGATTATAAAATGGGTAAAAACATAACATTTTCAGTTCTTGCTAGATAACGAAGAGAGTCTAGTGAGGGCTGCCCTCAAGTTTTATGTTTACATCCAATCTTTATTTCTGAAAATCAGTGAAATAGAAGAATCATCAATTTTTCTTCCTTCAGAGAATTTGATTCAGTTCTGGATTAATATTAATTTAAAAACATTCCTGAGGCTTCAGACACTGGGCCGTCAGATAGAAATTACAGTTTTAGAAATCTGCCAATGCATGTGCCATTCACATCTACACAGAATAAAGTAACTATGTCAAGTCAACCAAACAAAAGAAAAAGGTGGGAAATTTACTTCACATATTTACAAAAATACATCTATTTTTACACCACCAAATATTTGAGAGTAGAGAAGTGATGTCGGAGCATGAGGCTGATTTTTAATATGCAAGTAAGTTCATCCATTTTAAACAAAAAAACTTTGCACTACTCCCAAATGCTTTTTTTGCTCGAAGATAAATAGCCTAATGGCACTTATGGAATATCCTAAAGTGCTTTACATCAACAAAAGTTACTATCATAGGTATTTGAGTGAATTTTTACTTCACATTGAATTATTATTTATGTCATCCCCTGCAGATATATGACTCCTCTACAACGTATTTTCATAAAGATTTAATAGGTTATTCCTAATGAGTTGGCTTCCTTCTTTCTTTGCAGCTTTTTCCCATAGTAAAACTTGTTACTGGAAAAAAACCCATTTTTAAAACAGTATACCTCAGCGATAAGTTTTTTAGTGAAGAGTGTGTTTCTGAACTGTTAGCAGAGCAATACTTAGGAGATAATATCTCATAAAGGTTGGAGTACTCTCTATTTTTCATGTGGTAGTATAATAAGAAACCACATGACAGGCTGGGAGGAAGAACCTTGAAGTGATAGCTACCTGAATAGAAATGAGAAATGGGGGGAAAGAAGTTGCGTGACCTTGCTCTGTCATATGTGTGTCATACTCCAGGAGCAACAATCAATTCTAGTAGGACACAGGCACTTGCCTTAGTGACCTCAAATTGCTAGTGCTGGTGGGAGTCAGTTACTGCTGCAAAGAACAGAAAAAGAGGTGGACTGATGATAAATAACAGAGAAAGGAGGGTGAAAAAAGAAAACAGCTGGATAGAAATCTCCAGACAGCATGAATCCTTGGAGAAGGATGGTTGGCCCAGTAAGTGTCATATTTCCTGACACTTTCACTTTTTCTTTCTTTCTTTCTTTCTTTCTTTCTTTCTTTCTTTCTTTCTTTCTTTCTTTCTTTCTTTCTTTCTTTCTTTCTTTCTTTCTTTCTTTCTTTCTTTCTTTCTTTCTTTCTTTCTTTCTTTCTTTCTTTCTTTCTTTCTTTTTCTTCTTTCTTTCTTCCTTCCTTCCTTCCTTCCTTCCTTCCTTCCTTCCTTCCTTCCTTCCTTCCTTCCTTCCTTCCTTCCTTCCTTCCTTCCTTCCTTCCTTCCTTCCTTCCTTCCTTCCTTCCTTCCTTCCTTCCTTCCTTCCTTCCTTCCTTCCTTCCTTCCTTCCTTCCTTCCTTCCTTCCTTCCTTCCTTCCTTCCTTCCTTCCTTCCTTCCTTCCTTCCTTCCTTCCTTCCTTCCTTCCTTCCTTCCTTCCTTCCTTCCTTCCTTTTATGAGGCTTTGGTTTTGTTTTGTTTTTTTTTAAATAAGAATATTTCACATTTATGTACAGCCTACTATTCTTTATTAATTGTAAAAATAAGAATTATTCCGATGAAAGAACAATTGAATTCAGCACTTACATGTCTCTAACTCAAAACTCAAACAAAGTAGCTTAGCAATGTACCACAATGCTCTGCAAAGAAAAGGAATCTTGCTTTGCAAATTGAGTAAAGATCATATCAGATACACAATGAAATAACAAAACTCTTATTCTGGGTTTCAGTAGACTGTGAGTCTTTTTGAACTCCAGCATGGTCTGGCAGATAAGTGAATAATAAACTTGTCTCAATTTTCTACACTGTCTAATCTGTCCATTGTGGGCTTGATTCAAAGTAGAAACCTCATAAATTAACATACTTTTTACATGAATTCCATTTTAAAGCAAGAACAGAAACCAAGGAACAATTCAGTATTTGAATATTTAATGGCTTCTTGTGTGTAATTTGAAAGCAACCTGAAAAGGAGTGATCTAGCCCAATGAAGCATACTGTGAAGATAAAATTTAATAAAAATATGTTATTCATAAAGATAGTGACAAAGACATAATGAATAAAGATATGAAGATAGACATAAATGTATAAAAATAAATATAAAAATAGACACACTTCATAGGAGAGAGTTTTCTTCTCCCATATGTAGCCTACAAGAAATATAATGGGGAAAATCCTTAACAATATATTAATGTCCAAGACATGTTCTAATGTTAATTTTCAAAATCCTTTATATTTTCAGCCTGCTTTACCTTTAGTCTCTAATTCTTACTTGCTTTCTGCTCTCTTGAACATGATGCTCAAAAAGAATATTTTATTTCAGTGTAATGAATGGTTTCCTACTTTAATTCTTTATATTGAACAAAATATGTATCCACATAATTCTGCTTCCTGAAAATATTCATGAATTACTGCACATGCTTTTTGGGTTTCTGTAATTGAGAAAATATGAATTTGCATGAGCAAGGGCTACAGTCTTCTTCTAAAATGTTCTTATGGGTGATTTGTACACTATATCTTTGACTGTCACTTGGTCTTGTCTTTTGTAGTTATTCCCTATTTTTCTGTGCTCATTAAATAGAGACAGCTTCATGTAGCACTGGGAGACTATGCCCTCTGCCAAGCAGCATGTCTCTGCCCTGGAGGATGCTGAATAGTACATCTGAGGCAGTTAGGAGGACAGATCAAAATCTATGCTCTTGTTGGGTTGCCAAGGGTACTTACACTCTCACCAAGCAGAGGGTTTTGAATATGTTCTCTTATTTTTTTTTAATGACCCTTTCTCTGCCTATGAAAACTGCAACTATATCATGCTCTGCATCTGGTTTTGTGGCAGAGCTATGTTAAGGCTTATTTAAAAAACCAGTTATGGCAATAAAGTAAGTGACAACGCCTTGGAAATATATAGGCACACACAAATCACACTTGTGCATACACATATGCAGACATATTTGCACACAAAATCAGCAATGCTAAGATTTATTACTTCCTCCTGTAAACAGGGAAATTGAACACACACATTTGTTCTTTAACACGGCGAATATTAGTTAACAAAATATATGGATTAAAGGCAAAGATGCGTGAATCATGTTGCCTGCCTGCATCATGTAAGTGGGCTCTTACCAATATGAGCAGGCATCTATCTGTATTCATTTGGAATTACTCTGATGACCTTTTTTTGTCAAGACAAATAGAGTGGTAAGTGCAATAAAATTAATTTTTATTGTCTGAGAAGAGAAATAGTATCAGGGTCCTGCTGAAGAAGTAAAAACCTGATAAGATAGAGTTTTCATCTCTCCTAAAAGACGGACTCCAGAAACAGAAGGAAAATCACAAAAGTTTCTGAAAAAAAGAAACAGAAAAAAGGTACAGGGATGGGGGGAGAAGATCAGCTCTGCTGAAGTGAAGGTTCATTTTCCCCAAAAAAAAGCAGCTCAGAAAACTGTGGCAGATGTCACCCTGACAGGGAAAGTGGCAAGCGGCCATCTCAGCTCTGCTTGTAACTTCTTTCACAAGACTCAAGCTGTTTTTTCCACTCCATTCAGCATGTTTGTGAGTGCTGGGTTTGTTCAGAAGACAAAAAAGGGCAAGAGCTCTAGAATTCAATAGAAGGTCAGAATGGCAATCTTTTTTGCGGGGCCGGGCTTCCTTTTATACTGTGACATCTGGAGCCATTACCAGAACAAATTAGACCAATTCAAACCACCAGCAGGAAAAAGTGGGTTTTCTGTTTTCCATACAGCAGAGCTACAAATTTGAGAGCAGCAACTGGGGCTCCCAACAACTCAGCATAGAAATAGATTTGCTATACTTGTTTTACAGATTCATATGGCAACAAATGTAATCAGTGATTATGTTAAAGATGTCCACCCTTCAGCAAAGCCTCCACAAAAGGAAGAGAAGAAATAATTACACTGATGAGTTTGCACTTCATTTTCAGCCTGTTAAAGCATGAAGTACTAATAGTTCCTAGGAGGCATGCAGCAGAATAAAGAGCACACCTCCTCTGCCTGTCTGGCATTTTAATATCAGTGACTAATGTAATTTTTTAATTCCATATTCCAGTAAATAATAATGAATATTTTACTTGTAGGTACAGATGTAGACTAGATTATTTAGAACATTAAGTCAGTTACTAATGTTAAATATTTTGAGTATCTGGCTGACTTTAAACTTTAGTGCTCAAATTCTTTTCCGTTTTACCCTATACTTAAATAGAAACTCTTTCTACTGCCTGTAAATAGGAGAGTTACACAGTTAATTCATCTTCTAGGTACATTAGCTGCAGGCAAAACCAGGTCTTCCACATGTAATCTATACTTGTTAGTGGGACTCTGTTCAAGAGTAAAACAATTTATTGTGTCAGATTGGACTGACTCTCACTTTCAGGAGACTTTCACAGCTTTTATTGTTAAAATCTTTCCCCTGTCAGAATTCGATTTTCATTCTGATGATATAAGCTTTTTTTTTTTTACAAAACATATCTTGCTGTGATTCAAGCAGAAAAAAATGTATCTTGATGAGGTTGAGCAGAATTGTATGTGCAATACCAAGGTCCCTGGTCTATTAATAGGAAATATCAGAATATCAAAGATACTATGCTCTGTTAACCCAACATTTGTAAAAATGTTACCTTCAGGCACCAATCTCAGCTTCAGGCTGAGAGCCTGTTCTGACATGTCTCTGATGTCTTGATATTGGGCTGATGACCAGCAGATAATGCCTTTTACTTGTAGTGCTGAGGGGACCTGGGGGACTCATACTCACAGAATGGTTTGGTTTTGAAAGGACCTTAAAGACAGTCTAGTTCCAACCCCCTGCTATGGGCAGAGACAGTTTCCAATAGATCAGGTTTCTCAGAGCCTCATTCAGTCTGGCCTTGAACACTTCCAGGGACTGTGCAACTTCTCTGGGTGAATTATTGCAATGTCTCACCACCACCACAGTAAAAAATTTCTTCCTAATATCTAATCCAAAGCTACCCTCTTCCATTTAGGAGTCATTCTCCCTTGTTCTATCACTACATGCTCTGGTAAAAAGCTCTTCTCTTTGTTTTTTGGGGGTTTTTTTAAGATTTTTTTAAGTACTGGAAGGTCACAATCAGGTCCCCCTAGTGTCTTCTCCAGGCAGAGCTGCCCCAACTCTTTCAGCCTGTCTTCATGGAAGAGGCATTCCAAGCCTCTGATCATCTTCACAGCCCTCCTCTTTGATGAACTGCTTCTCTCAAACTGCAGATTATTTGACTGGCTACTATATGTACAGAGGGTTCCTGAATAGATATATAATATAAAAAGCAAGCAACTGAAAGTACATATTTTAGAACGCCATGGGCACCCTCTAAATAGTGAGAATCCATTTTTTCATACATTGTTATTAGGAGGAACTACATTCAATGCAGATTGAGGACTGAAACATCTAAAACTTGAGTTTCAGTGGCACTAAAATTCATTGTGGAGTAAGTCTTATAACTCAACCAATAATAGCAACTTTTTTTTTCCTGCCTTTTATATCCTCACTTGCAATTTTTAATTTTGCCAGAATTGTGATCTCATGGAAATAACATGTGTTACTGTCTTAGTTCATAGGGGCATGGTGCAAAGTTTTCACCCTGCTGTGTATTACTTCTTATCTGCCAGTGTTTTCCCATTACATCATCTTCAAGAAGACATGTGGTTTTCTCAACAGAACCCTTGATACTGAAGGACATCAGTCATCCAACAGATCAAAATAATTTTCAAAAACTGTCAGGAAACTGGTAAATGCTTTCCTATTATCTAGTTTTGTAGAATAATAAAAAAAAAAAACCAAACACATTTTTCACTACTGGTTATCCAGAAGACTTCAAACCTCCCTTTAAGATGAAGACCTCTTGACTCAGAGATGGTCCACAGTTATCAACAATCAAAACAAGATGTCTGTCTTGTTTATGGAGTGTCTCGTGTTCAGTAGGACCCCTAAGTGTGAGATTAGCACTGGATAAAACAAGTTTTTGTCTCTATAAAAGGTAGGCTACTCTTCTGAGGAGCAGGGAGTTGGATTCAATGTTCCTTTTAGGTTCTTTCCAACCAGAGATACCCTGTGATTCTAGGAAGATGTTATACTTTGTATAACTTGCACGGTGAATGACTCTAACCAGCTTCTGTTTGCTCTAGAAGGACAAATTCAAGTATTTTCTGATGGAATTTTACTATAAATCTACTATTGTACATGTTAATCCATTAAAAAAAAAAACTACAAGACCTGGTATTTGAGACCTAGCTAACAAGAAGTACAGCCCTTCTTTTCTCACAAAAATCATAGCAGAAAAGACAAACCAAGAGTTTCACCATTAGGTATCATCTAATATTCACTTGCCAGAATAAGTCAAGCTGACCATAGGGTAGTAAATATAAAAACTGATTTTACACAGATGTGATCAGTTTATCCATTCATCCTATGTAAAATATGTTACTATGTCACCAGGTTTCTAAGATTAATTTACAAGCCAATATATGGCTTTGTTTGGTCCTTGGCAGCACACAGGATTACCATGATGAGCCACCCGAATTATCAAAAGGAGTCTATGGATATTAATTTTTCAGAATCTGGCAAGCAAATAATGGATTTTAAAATGCCATTGTCCCACTGAAAAGGACTTGAGCTGAGTAAAACAGTCACCAAGTTGAGAAGTTTCCATTTTATTTAGTACATTCTGTGGCATAACTTAATTATAGAAACCAAAAGTTTTAGTGTCAGGTAAACCATAAAGGAAAACTCCATGTCCTATGCTCAGCTTAACCTAACTAAAAAACATCTTAACATGGTAGATATGCCATATTACTTATTTACTGGTGTATACTTTATCTCTTTGGAAGTACTCAGGAAAACACAGTTTAGGATCTGTGGCAGCACAAACGTAATAGGACTTTGAGAGAGCTGCATTTCACAGAGCATATTTTTACCTACAGGCATTTACTTAATGAAACTATTTATTTCAGACTGAATATTCCTTGCCTTTATTGTTTCATAGGAACATACAGATTCCTGCAAATAATTAATATCAGTGAGCCCTGAGGAAAGAAGCAAAACTATCTAGAGTCTCCTTGACACTAAATCACTTCATGACTTTTGACAGTGACAACTTCCTTAGAGAAATTATGTTTCAGGATACTTGCTTTACGTATTTGTTTCACATTCAAAATGACATTCATTCTAGTTTTGCTGCAAAGGAACCTACACATCCTGAGTATGCTGACAGAATGTGAATCATATTCAAGGTTGATAACACACTTTGCTGTTCAAAATACATGCCAACCAAAATAGAACTTTATTAAGTTCTTTCATCAAGCCTTCCTCCCAGCTATTCACCTTTAAACAGATGACTTTTAAATGCTCTGTAATTAATGTTAAGCTGGTCTAGTTAAAGCAGAGGAAGAGATCCTGACATGATCGATATCAAAACACTCTATTCTCCAAAGTTGAATCAAATGACCTGTGAAAAGTACTTTCTATTTTTAAAGCCTTACACCTTCATATCTGAAGACAGTGAGCAGAAAGTATAACCTGGATCTAAAATGAAATGGCCTGTCCATCAATTTCCAAAACTAAGATTCCCAATCTGAGTAGTTATTACAACAGGTAAAACAGAAATACAACTCAACAGATTAATCACTCAGATGATAACGCTAAAATGCAGGGATTGAAAGGAATGCATAAATTGTATTATGCATTCCTTTCAATTATTTTATGCATATAAAAAAATATTTTAAATTACCTTCTACATTAATCTCTTACTCATGTTACTAGAACACTGTGCTGCAGAGCTTGCTGAGGTATGGAATCATAAGATGTTTTCAGGTATATGATTATTTCATTGCTTATTACTAGGAATACTGCTAAAAGTGTTTGCCATGTTGTTTTTCTCTTTCCCACTCCCCCATTATGTACTCTGTGTGCATTTTTTCTCTTGAGGAATACCCAAGCTGTATGCCTTTACATGCAGAAAGAATTTTTTATTCACCAGGGTGGATAGCAATGATAATTGTATGTGCAAAGGTAAAGGCTTGTATAAAAACAGGGCAGCAAATCTCAGCTGAGATATTCTGGGGCAGGTCACCTTCCAAGGGTAGAAATAACTCCCCTCAGTACACAGAGAGTCAAGGTTTCCCTTCTCTAATACATGAGAAACACATCTGCCTGAACACAAGGTTTTTTTACTGATTTTTTATAGAAAATCACAATAATGGTCATTAAACTGACTCTCACAGAGAAAAGTAAATCTGTAATTCTTTGTTCTGTATGTGCAGTGCAGCAGTCTTACACTGTCCTGATAACAGTAGCCTGGCACAAAACCAGCCTAGTTTCCCTCTGGGCTTACAGTCAAACATTTTGTACAGGCTAACAATAGAAAATGATTTCATAGGCACAGGGTCTGCCCTGAGCTCACCCAGAGGCTTAAAGTCATTCACGCAAGCTCCCTCTTCCACTCTGTCCTTTTCCCCTTGTGCCCTTCATTGACATCCAGAACACAAACCATCCTGACTGAATTTGATATTTATATGAAGTTTTCTCTTGCCCGAAACTGAGAGATTTTCAGTGCTTTTCAGTACCTTGCTGAAACCTCAGTACAAATAATTGAAACTCTGAGGCCCAACGCACATAATGGAGTTGTATACTAGAATAAAAATTTGGTAGCGTCTTCAAAATATTTTCTGTGTACAAGAGCATACTTCTTTTATATGAGGTTTAGCCTTCGGATTGTAGCTTTAGATGGTAGTGTTGGTGTTGGGTGCCATGAAGAATCCTCCTAAACTTCAGTTCTCACCTTACAACACCTGTACATTGGTGCAATGGTGAGTCACACAGGTCCCACTTCTCAGACATGACTGAAAGTTGTTACTGAAAGAGACTCTCTTTCTTCACTTCAAGAAAAGTAAAATAAAAGTGGGATTTTCCAGCTCTTAAAGAACTAGCAAAGGACTCAGGCACTCATTCTTCTAATGTGACACTTGCTAGAAACTGCCTCGTTTATGTGTCTCTTCAGCGTTCTTCACTGATCCTTAAATCTAGGAGCTGTGTACTGCCTGGCTGGAGTCATGGGGCTAGGGAAAGCTTCTCATGGTTATCTTTGGGATCCAGAGAGCCACTCATTATATGCAGCAGGTTGATACATCTAAAGAAAAATAAGAATCCTTTTCCATCATGATCCCTTGAAAATGTATTTCTCTGTTTTAATTTCATTTTTCAGAACTGGAGAACTAGTGCACCATTTACGTTTTATACTGTCAGGGGTGAAGTGAAAATCTCAAATGCAGAAATAGAGGGCAATGCAAACCTTTTTGAGATTGGCTATCAGATCCAATGGGAACCTAATAAAGCTTTTCATCAAAGTGTTTGGCTGTTGGAGGGTTGTTTCCATCTCTTGGGTGGTTTAGCTTTTTTTTTTTTTACAAATCTGCCCATCCCAAGAGCGCTGGATAACTCAGAAGTATGACAGCTTCTCCTTTAAGGAACAACTTCAGCCTCCCAAAATAGTTTTTGTTTTAGTAGATAGGGGTATAACTTTCATAATAATATTTCATAGATAGTATTTTCTCCCCAGTTTCTTTAGGTCTATATAAAAAAGAGGTATTTAGCTAGGAACTGTGTCGCAGTGTTTGACAGCTAGATGCTTCCTGCCTGGCTTGGTGACAAAGACTGAAATGATTAGATGTCTCAAATGTGTTTCTAACACAGATTTGAGATTAGTCTTAATAAGTGGGTACATTTTATCTCCTCAGGTTTGTAGAAGAAAACTGTAGTGCTTAGCTGGAGATTTTTTTGCACTCTCCCTTTCTTTTTTCTTTATATTTCATTTAGAAAAAGAATAAATGCAAACTTTACTAGCACATTAACCTTTCCTTTGTAAGTTTTCACTTTAGCATGCTTTTTGGTTTTCTCTCTTCTAATTTTCAGTATTTATTTAGCTTTACCTCTATGAGAACTCTTAACTTCAAGGGCAGAAATGAGTGAATTGGTGTTTATAGTTTGTTTTGCATCCCACTAGTTCTCTTCTGGTTTTAATTATCCAACAAGTTTTTTGCATATTCATATGGCCTTTTACACAGCACTGGTACAGTAATTCAAACATATTTGTAATATTTGCCAAACCATTTTCCGTAACGGCGTCTATTTATAGTCACTGTTGATGCTAAGTCTTTGGAATTACTGTGAAACAAAATGTTCTTATATTTGGGTTTTTTTTCTGATCATTACTTGAAATGATGTCTATTTTCCACACAAACTGGAAGATCTAAATGTGCTTTCAGATAGGATGTCCCAGTTTTCTTCACTCACATTGCAACTATCAAGAGGCATCAGCAATGGAGACATAAATTAGAAGGTAAAAACTCTGCTAATTTGCTTTGTGGACTGAGAAATACTTTGTAAAGTTGTGGAATCACACTTGTGGTACATCTCAGAGGAGAGAAGATTCCAAGGAAAGTGAAAAAGGAGAGATATATGTAGGTGTGTTTTAAGACCATATGATACATGTGGTGAAAAAAAAAGAGGAATACATATGTTTTATTATATTTACAATCAGAATATAAATTTTATTAGAATACTCATAATCTCTAAGTTTTGTCCAAGTTAGCCTAAGTTCTCAAGTGTGAATGGTACAAACTCAGCACATAGGAAAAAAATATGTCATAGATATAATGGAACACCCTTGCTTGAACACTGCAGAATTGCTGTACGAGCTTTTGTCAGCCTTGAATCCCATAAGTCTTGAGTTTTCTGGTTCTGTTTATGGACATTCTCTGCCTCTGCCTGCGGTACATTAGATATGAGCTTCCCCTAGTACTCTGATAATCCTTTGGCACCAAAGTGCCCAGAATGACTGGGTCTTGGAAATAAACTTTGCCTTCCCTAGACACCTCCAGCAGCTCTGACTGAAGATTAAATTCTTCTTTTACAATAAATGTTTTTAAGAATTTGTGACAGGTGTGAGTATTACACATATGGGCATTTTGCTCATACCTGAAAGCAAATTGCTGTCAGACTATATGTCAGACTACATTAGAAGAACCAGACAAAACCAATAAACAACAAAACACTCTTCCCTGACTTAATGGTCTCATTGCTCTGAAGTATTCTGGGATACCTCTGAGAGCATACTCTTACTTATCCTCTGCATTTCATGGATTCTCTAAAATAAAATGTCTTCTGTGCTTCATAGAATCATACAATCACACAATGTTAAGGGGTTGAAATGAACCTTAAAGATCTTGTAGTCTTAATCTCTTGCTATGTGCTGGGACATCTCCCACTAGACCAGGTTGTTCAAGACTTTCTCCAGCCTAGCTTTTGACAAGGCTGGGGCATCCACAGCTTCTCTGTGTGACCTGTTCTAGTGTTTAAATACCCTTGCAGTGAAAAATTTCTTCCTAATATCTACCCTAAATTTTCCTTTTTTTTAATTTGCACACATTACTCCCTGTCCCATCACTACAGTTCCTGATGGAAAGCCCCCTCCATCTTTGCTGTGGTCTCCTTCAGATACTGGAAAGTCGCTGTGAGGTCTCCACATAACCTTCTCTTCTCCAGGTTGAACAACTCCAACTTTCTCAGCCCAGTTCTCTTATCAACTTCAGGGCCCTTCTCCTGACTTTCTCCAGCAGTTCCATCTCCTTCTTAGCTTGGGGACACCAGAACTGGATACAGTACTCCAGGTGGGATCTCACAAGCGCAGAGTAGAGGAGAAGAATCACCTCCTTCAACATGCTGGCCATGCTCCTTTGGATGCAACCCAGGATTCCATTGGCTTTTTGGGCTATGGGTACATTCTGCCAGCTCATGGTGAGTTTTTCTTCAACCATCACACTCAAATCTCTCCCTACAGAACAGCTCTCAGTCACCTCTTTGGCCATTTTTTTCTCTTGTCACATTGGTCCTATAATTAAACCAGATAACCATTCTACTTCTTCTCTGCCTTAAGAGGATAATTTCCCAAACGCAAGAAATCAATAATTTTATTTTCTTTCCAAAGCATTCTCTGTGAATTTGTAGATTTGACCCATTTTTTCTCATTTCCCCAGTAATCTGTTTCTGCCATACTATGTCCTACAAGTTTTCTCTGCTCAAGTTCTAGTCTCACAAAAGTTACATTCCCTCTGAGACAGATAGTGTAATAATTCCTTTGAGAGCACACTGACTCCCTAGGGCTTCACCACTGCATGATAAGAACACAGGCCTGATGATCTCTTTGTTCCCAATCCCAGAAAGATTTGTTTCAGCTTCTCTTTGCCAACAGGAACTTCCACACTTTCTGAAACATTCAGTCATACAACAGGAAAAACATAAATGAATGAAACTTCACAGCCTTTATCTGATCTAATAAACTGTGCTGGCATATACTGCTTTTATTTGCTTTGCAGGGGAAACTGAGGGTTATTTCAAGTTTTGATTGCTGGCTGCTTTGTTCTCTTAGATGTTTGGGAATTCATTGCCTCAAAATATGGCATCAGGGGCATATTTCTAGCTCATTTCAAGCCATCCAAAGCACAAACTATGCAGCTTGATTTTTTTGTTGTTGTTTTTAAAGTAGTTTCAATTTATTTGTGCTTATTATGCAATCCACTAGCCAAGGGAGGAAAGTTCATGCTAGAAATCAGTCTTAGTTTTCACACTTACAATAACTAAACACTGAAATCCTTTCATCAATATGCTGTTGAGCTGTGCCTCTGCAAGTCTTTAATATTAGACTAAGAACCTTTCTAAAAAAAAAAAAAATTGTAGCTCTACCAGATGTTATCTATGCTCATATACTGAAATAGTATGTAAAAATGTAAAGCCTTAAGATAGATACAAGAACTATGGGATAAAATCTGTCACCTGAAAAGGTTAAATTAGGTGACCAAAATGTCCATCCCTGTGACTGGAAATTGATTAAAGAATAAGGGTGCCTTGGCATCTCTTTTCTACCTGGTCAGTCTTACCTTTGAAGAGAAATGTAAAAGAGATTGCAGAAGCTGCACTCCACACCATAAAAATAATCCTTTATTTGGATTCACTCTGAGCCTCTATTGAGATTGACCTTAGAAGAGCTTTTCAGCAAGAGTGAATAACTGCAATGCTAGGAAAACATTATTGAAAATATGGTATCTAGAAGAAGGAACATTTTAAATTCATCCAGCTTTCTTCTCCCTATTGATTTTTAACTAGAAACATTTTGAGTTGTGTACATTTATTTTAGTCCTCCCTGACTTCCATAAGTATCAAATTTTAAGTTCCTGAACAGATATTTCTTCTCTTGGGAAAACTTCAACATCACGATCTTCTGTGTGTGCATGTGTGTGTGAGTGTGTGCACACGCTCATTTGTGCCTAACAGTGGTTACATGCTACACTAATTTAAAATTAAATTCCTTTCTAAAGAAGAAATTTTGTATAAAAGAAAAACATTTAAAAAGGATGATCAATTTTTTCCTTAGTTCTTCTACCATTCCTCTTTTTGTCTATGAGGTATTGTTTTTTCTCTGCATGAAGGATAAAGGACCTCAGAAAGATTTCAAGAAACCACTTAGATACAGAAGACCTTTAGGGATTCAGACACCCCAAAACTTGAGGAAAACAATTGTTAAAGTGAACATTGCCCTTCAGGACAGTAAAATTAAACCACTTGGAAAATAGAATAGAATCACAGAATCATAGATTTGTTCTGTTTAGAAAAGATTTGAAGTCCACTGTGTCCAACCATTAACCTAACACTGCCAAGCCCACCATTAAACCATGCCCCAGCTGTCACTTCTACGTATACATTAAATGCCTACAGGGATTGGCCTTGGCACATCAATCCAGTCTGTTCAAATCCCTCTGCAGAGCCTCCCTATACTCCATCTCCATCAGGGAGGTCAGCACTCCCATCCTGTTTAGTGTAATCTACAAATTGTCTGAGGATGCACTCAGTCCCTTCATCCAGACTATAGATACAAGATGTTAACACAGGACCAGCCTCAACACTGAGTTCAGGGGAAACCCTCTCATGATCAGCCACCACATGAATGTAACTCCATTCACCACCACTCTCTGGGCCTGGCCAGATAGCCATATTTTTAATTAGTAAATTTTTTTACCTATGCTGTTTAGAGAGCAGAATATGGTTGGTTGGAAATCCAGTCCTTGATAGTTGCTATGATTCAGCTGCTGCTGATTCAATTCAAAATCCAAACATCTCACCTCATATAATGACAAAAGTATATTAGAACAATAGGGTATGCTCATGTACTTAAAGGAAAATACAAGATATCCCAAAGCTGATTTGGTATTATTATAAATATTAAACAAGTAGAAGGGAAAAACAAGAGAGTAGCAGATGCAGTTACAATGTCAAAAGAGAATGCAAATCTGTTTCTTATATTACTAATTTAATTTGTATTCAGGATTTAGAATTTACTGATGAATATTTTTGTCACATCATCCATCATAGCCTGGCACTAGAGAGAAGGAAGATAGAAAAATTAAAAACTTGCTTGTTACTGTAAACTAAAGAGCATGAACAACATCCATCAAAGACAGACAGATAGAAGATAAAAGCGATTGCCAAAGCCAAGTGATCTATGCTGATTTTCTTTTAAACATTTATTAAAACGCTCTAAATGTAGATCCACTTTCCTTTGGTAAATATTTATTGTTATTTCTTTTGCCATGGACTGGAAACTGTGAACAGTGATAAATTAGTTGTAGAGGTCTGTAATTTACTCTTGTTTTTAAAAATATGTTTACATCTTCTACTGAAGTGCTGTTTTTTATCTCTGATTAACAAGGATGCATTCTATGCCAGCTGTTAAGTAAGATGCTCTTTTTGTTGCTGAGAGAGTCACAGAACAAGGCATGGGACAATAGTAGAGGACAGATACTGCACAAGGGACCTTCTACAAAGTTAGCTGCTGCCAGTGGAAGTGTTTTCATTGACTCAGTAGGCTTTAGATTAAACTAGAGAGCAACTCCTTTGTACCCTCAAACCATAAATTTTTGAGCTTTAACTTACACAGAAGTACATGCATTTTTCTCTTAAGAGGTGCTCTGAATGCCAGTCTATTTCCAAACTGGAGTTAATGCAATTGTACCCTCAGATTGGACAGTATCAAAATGTATACAATGGCTTGCCTTTTAGAAAAAATTGCAAGGTATAACATTCCTGATAGTAGTGCTACTGCGTCTTGGACAGCAAGTGCGAGGATGGTGTGAGAGTGTAAAAACTGTGTTCTGACACACAATGCACAATTGTTTCCTTTGTTTTCTCCTAACAAAGGAAAACCAAATGCATTCAAAACAAAATTCAAAGGGTCTTACTGAGAGACAGCTCGAGTAGATTTACCCAACAACTGCACCAACAAACTAAGGGTAGCTCAAAAAGAGGAGCTCTTTTGGCTACAGACAACAGAAGAGAGAAATGTGTTTTTTTAATACAATTAAAGCAGAGATAAAAAACAATTAGGAGGGTGATAGAAGTCAAAGAAACTGACATGAGCATAGCCCATGCTCATGTTAATGAAAAGCAGAGGGACAATGAAAAAAAAAAATGAAGCCACTTGACAGGAAATTATATTCATTGTCATCTAGAGAAGTGTAATGCACCTAGCAAGGAGGAAAAAAAATCCATACAAATTAATAGATTTAGAATTTGTTTTAATCTAAGAGGAATAAGATCTATGTGTCAACACAGGCAGCATATTGAACTTGGTTTCTCAATGCAAATAAGTGCTCAGAAAAGCTAACAATTTTTTATTTAATTATGAGAGGGTAGAGAATAATATGAGAAAGTGTGTTGAAAAAAGCTGACACTCATTTTCAGAACAAGACTGATTTGTACTACATTATCCAAATTCTGTGTCACGAAAGCTCCATTAAATCCCATGCTGCCAGAGAGTACAGAGTACAGCTGGCTGCATCACATTTTGTTTGCAGTTCATCTCTCAGCAAAAACGTGTTGGTTGCTGCCATAACATTCTCTATAAGAGACTCCTGCCTCTGCAGCTGTTTGCCCTACAAGGTCAAAAATAATTTCTTCAGCTTCTTCATAGCCTACAAAACATGGGCTCTGGGAGAAACTTTGAGATTCCTGTTTCTCCACTGGGCCCTCAGGGCTGTGCTAGGATGAATATTTATGTCTTAACCTCATTTAACATTGGGCAACTGATTTAGAAGTCAAAAGGCTCTTAGATTCTTTGCTGAATGTTGAATCATTCTTCAAAAAATTGTTAACGCGTTTGAAGGCAAAATTAAATTTTCAGTCTTTTAAGGTAGTTTTATAAAGTCTGGCCATAAGCTAGGTATTTGTGTGGCAATACCACATCAAATTTACCTGTTATCCTTTCCAAACTATCATATCCTAGTGGTGCAGTTATGTAGAAACCTGAGATGATTTAGGAGCTTTCTACATTCAAATGAAAAGAACAATATTTTCTTTGAAGAGAACACTCCTCCAACTCTGCTGCTTCACCACTTCATACTGTACAACCCTTCCCAACCTTGAGCCACCAAAACAGTCTGTGTGGTAAACCAATTCAATAGACTAAATCTGGCTGAAAAAAAACCCCAACAACAAACCACAAAACATAAACTCCCCCAGCAAAAACAAGAGAGTATTGTTATGACAAGTAGGTTTGTCAACCTATTGCTTTCACAGACTCTTATGTACATTTGCCTTCAAAATCAGATGTGTCACAGTGGACACAAGAGAAGTGAGATTGCTGCACAGAGATGAATGCAAATATGAAGTGAAACTGACGGAGCTGGAGAAGAGAGAGGAATGATTGGACCAGGAAGAAGATGGAGGTAACTGAACCCCTTGAAGTAGCTATGTTAGTGGCTACATCCAAAGAAGAGATTAAATCTTATTTTATGCCATATGTATTTTCACACACTTTCAGCTTTAAATGTGCTGTAATTTTGATTAAATTACTACATAAGTAACACATCATAATTACTATGTAAGTTCCCATTCCCCAATTTTCAAGGCACTTATCTACCTATAGAAGGAAGTCTGAATAGTGCTTATGCTTAGTCACTAATTCAAAACAGAACATAAATATAAACAACTCCACTGCCTCCTGGAAAGGATGGCATTTGCTGATTTTCTTGAAAACATTTTATTTGTGCTGCTTGGGTTAGAGGAACTACACTGCAGTAAAAGATTCGTAACCCAGGAAGACTGACACAGAGATAAATCTGTATCAAACATATTAATATAGCAATAAAATAATAGAAACATTCTAATTTTACCTGCCTAAACATGCTTCCATTCTCCATGTAAGATTTGCTTTGTTCATTTCCCTTGGGAATTTAAAATGTAAACAGTAAAAAATTCCAAGTGCCTCTTTCCCTGCTGAAGAGTAAACTTAAGCTTTAGCTTTCATTTACATCTAACTTCATTCATATTCAAAGCAGGAGACTTCTCCCTAGAGCTAATAAGCACCTTAAATTTGAGCTAGCCTGCCAGTGTGTTATTCTGGGTTCAAAACCAAGAGCTCAGTTATGTGCTGACATTGTGAACACTGAGCAGTGACTTTGCAAAGGAGTTCACCTAAGTGTTGAAAACCTGAGTTAGCATCAGTGTGGAAACAAACCAAGAGTTTGGATAAAGAGCTGACGCCGAGATCACCCTAAACTCTATCAGGGCCTCAAAAACCAGTAGAGAACTTCACCAAAATGCCTTAGAACAGAAATAAGTCTAACCCCGGAAGAAAATTATATTTCCAAATGCCTTTAATTCTCAGTCTCTTTGATGAAGTTCCCAAAGAATTCCAGTTCTGATGATAAATTTCCTGATGGACACTTGCCTCCCAGGAAAAGAGCTGCTACAGGTACTGCAGTGATTTTTACAGGTGCTATGGAAAAGATACTGAACTTCAAAATGTAACCATCTCTTTATTTGAGTTAGGTAAGCATCCATGAACTACAGATTAAAATATTTTCCCATACTGGAGCCAAATGGAATTTTCAATCAAACAAAATTAAGCTTTTGTAAAAAATTGTAAAAGCATTTTAAAAGACTAGGCAATGAGTTCCAATACTGCATACAACCAATAAACTCTTGTGTATTCTCTTTATAGAGAGATAAAAATCTGTGTAGGGTGGAAAAGAAAAATCAACCAGTTTAATGTTTATGGTTTAGGTTTTTTTTCTGATTTGATTATGTGGTTAAAAACGTAGATCTATGGGAATATAGCTAAGAAAATATTTCCTCTTTTAAAACATTATACATATCTGGTCAAAACACGTATGTATAATATAGAGAACATTCTTCAGATTTCAAGAGTTGAATCAAAAGCCTTTCTATTTGAGAAAGAAACTGATAGCTGTTGGTGACAAATTTTGAATCTGAAGAATATTTTTTGACATTAAGGATTTAGGAGTAAATAGAAAATTAAAGCAGGACTTAAAATAATAAAGCCATAGAACAAGTGTAAAGGTTCAAGAAAAGAGTATAAATGAGTTCAAGAGATTCCTAGGGTATAATTGTTTCTCAACAAGGAAGAAATTGATGGATATGATGAAAAGGTGAGAAGTTGAATTCTGGGAATAAGATAAACCTAGGGGGAAAAATACACATGCTGAGTTGCTTGGGCGCTTTGTAGTTCAAAAGTGTTTCATGTTCACTAACCTCTGACAGAATTCTTTATCAGTTTGATTTGATTGTACTTCAGGGTGCACTGTGGCAGACTTTTGCCAGAGCTGCCCATTGCTTCAGCAAGAGCTGTTAGCTAGAAAGTGCAGTGCTGTCTAATTATTTCTCTTGAAATATGAAGCCCTATTGTATGTATTGTGTATTATTTTTAATACAATTCAAGCCTTTGAGAGAGCCACGAGTGGCCAAGTTTTCTGAGGCAGTCCTAGGTTTTTGTATGCTCTTTTAGGGAATGTGCTCTCCTTTTTACAGGAAGATAAATGTGATTTGGTTGTCATTTTGTCAGTCAGGCTGCCCAGCATTTTGCAATTGTTACATGTTTGTTCAAGTCATACCATCACCCTGGTAAATACTGTTGCACAGTCCATTTTCACCACCTGAGTTGTTGTGACAGTTACTGTTTGAAGACAAACTTGCAGGTTTACCCAAAGATTTGGCAACCTGGACTGATAATAATAAAAGAAAAATTGGTGACAACCCTTTTTTGTGCCCATCAAGAATAGGTGAGTGGTGGAAGTATATACATGATAGGTTCTTTCTCTTACTTGCCTCACTTTTTGAAAGACCAGTATGGTTCATCTGACTTTTTTCAGTAGGCTCCAGTGCTTTAACCAGGTCCCCTTTACACTGACAGGAGCCAAGGGGAGTTCAAAACATGTATACCAAATGACAAAGTTAATAATCTTTATATATATTGCTGAAAAGCACAGGTTTGCTTTTGCTTTTTGAAATATTCTTTGTTTCCTAAGTGTACTTTCATGCTGTTTTCATCTGGAACAGCATCAGACCCATAAGAATGTTACTTGCCTCTAATTATATAGCCTGTATTGTCTGATTTCAATTGATGTGTATTCTGTGAGGGTATTCACATATGCTTAAACTTAGAGACTTCTTGTTCTTTTCAATTACAGAATTAAGAGAGGCCAATCAGGAGACAAATTTGGCAAAAGATAAAAAGGAACATTGTTCACCTCTATCTCTACTCTTTCACTCAATTTCTGCTGCTTTATCTATATCCCAGTCCATGCTCAGTCATTACGTGACATGAAAAAAAAATTAATATCTGAGCCTGGGAAAATCAAAGCTTGTTTTTTGTTTGTTGCTTTGCCTGTTTGTTTGAACACAAGGACTCCAAGATTTATTAATCATCCCACCCTTCTGAATCTTTTCAGTCTGGTTATCATATAAACTTCTTTTCCTAAAAAGAAATTTTTTATGTATTTTGTGAAGTCTCACTTGAAACAGAGAGGAAAATGCTCCTCTCAGACTGGATTTGTATTCACTCCGTACTGAGCACTGTGGCTGTGATCCAGCAAAGCATTTAAGGTTAGTTTATCTTTAAGCATAATCCCATTGAAGTTACTGGCATGATCCATGTACTTAAATTTAAACACATAGCTGAGTGCTTTGCTGGATCACAGCCAGAGTACTCAGTACCTTACAGGATTGAACACTCTCTTTTCCTTGACACTGGCCTGGGGCAAGATATACAGACATGTGTGAATATATGTTCCTTATAGTATAGAGGTTAAACACAGTGTTATTCTCAGATTCTTTCATATTCCATTCAATAGAAGATATTCTCCAGTTTCTTAAAACTCTTGCCAGTTGTACTGAAAGTGGAAACATTACAATTCCAAAAGAGTCTAACCTAGACTGTCCCTTTTCTTTCTCTTTTTTTGATCATGCTGAATTTTGTAGCTCAGGAGATTCAGGTCAAGTTGGTGTTCTGAATGAAGGTAATTTGTTAACACACGTTTAAATCCCTGCAATGTTCTGCTGACAAAGGCTAACTTAATACGCAACAGATTCAACACCTCTCTGGTGGTGGTATGTGCTTTAAATGAAAGTGCTTTTTACAGCTTGGACTAACTTGAGCTATTTGGGGCTGATTGAATGTCAAGTGCTTCAGGCAGCTGAAGCTAAATGTTTCTATACAAGTTTGTTTAAGCCTGGTTTGGATAGTAAGACCTACAGTTCTTATTGAAATGGGGAGATATCTTGAACATTTGTAAGTAATAAAATATACAGTCCTAGAGAAACAGTGTTTCCATCAGATTAAATTATGCATATAAATAAAATTATACTGTTACAGATTTTTTTTCTTTTTATTGGCTGCATCTCAGCATATTTAAAGGTGATTTCAAATCTGATTAATGGGAATAAGTTTGGACTCAAACATGGATTCACTTGGAAGGTGTTTTTCCTCTCCTTCTTCTTAATGCTTTCTTTTTTCCCCCACTCTTAAGCACCCTTGTACAATTCAAAGTCCATGTTCCTTATCTGAATATCAGCCAATCAGACTTTGTATCTGTACAGACTAATGATACATTCCAAGTATTATTTGCTTGATTATAAAGCCTGGTTTGATGGGATACAATCACTTTTCTGTTCTCAATGACCCACTGAATGATGACATTACTCAGAATTCCATTTAGATGATGCAAATGACCTAATCAACTTGTCTTCTGCCATGGCACTAACTGAACTCAAATGTCAAAGAAAACTTAGTAAACAAAATCTTCCTTTTATGTAACTGAAGTTATGCTATGGAAACCTTATGAATGTTAGCTATAGAAATTGTTTTGTTTTTTTCATTTACATAACATAGGTGTACAGGTCCATACTCTTAAATACACTCAGAATTTTGTTTCTAAACAAAGAAAGAAAAAATACAGAGCAAAAAGTAAAATTACATTATATGAAAACTGCAACATGGTTATTTTGTTTCACTTTCCATAATAAGCTATAAACTATGTCTTAATTCAAATTTTACACCAAGTTCTCAATGGAGTTAATATTCCTCTTCTGCATTTTCAAGTACGGATCATAGTTGCTCTGTTTCCTCTGTTTCTTTCTTTACCATTAAAAAAAGCCTCAGTCATGCAAGCTATGAAATATCCTAAGTATTGTACTGGTAGAATAACCACAGTAGCTCAAGGTTACTTGTTTCAAACACTGTCATATGGGTCGCACATATGTCACACATATGACACATCAAAATTAAACTGCATATCTTGGTAGCAGTCTAGTTTCCACAGCACTGAGATTTCTGGAAAACAGCCACTTGTTTTTGCTTTGCAGGCCTATGTAGCTGAGTTTGCTGTTTTAGCTGCTTTTTACATGACCTGCTCTCATGTCTTGGTTGCAACATGTGCTTCCACAAAATTGTCACCTAAAAACAATGGAGATAGTCTTCTAGACTGCCTCAGACACACAGAAGAGCTTTTCCACAAGCAAATGTTTGAAAGTCCAATCCAGTCCTTGCACATTAATTTGGCAACATCAGGGCAAAAATCTTAATCGCTAATGTGAAAATGTTGCCAACTAGTTTTCCAGCTATTTCACTTCTTTCTCAATATCATACTCAGTTAACTGTAAAATGATATTTGATTGTTTTGAGGGAGTTCTTACACTGAAGAAATGTTAATTAGTGTCTTTCTGCAAGAGAGAATTCAAAGTCACTATCAATGGTAACAGTGGTTCATTGCAAGTGATCCCACCTTCCAGGCTGTCTGTTCTTTTGATTTTAGGCCGATTTACACATGCCAGAGGCCATAGTGATCTTTCCATAATAAGATTATGTTCCTGAGGTATTACATGTCTTCCTTTAAACTGAAGATCAAGACTGAAGTTTGATAGTCTGCAATCAAAATCACACTTTACATTCCTTGAGAAAAATCTAGAGTACTTGATCCATTACATTTAAAGCATGGGTATGACAGATAATTTTCTTCTTTTTTTCTGGATACTAAACATACACACATCAGCATCTGTAAGAGATGTTATAGATTTGCGATGAAAACATTCACTGTTAGTCTGTGGCTCAGTGATGCAGTGCTCTCTTCATGTCAGCAAAAATAAGGTTATTTTTATGTAACCAGTGTCTGACAACAGAGAGATTCATATAGACATCATGTTATCTACTACACCAAACTATATTAGTCTAACATCGAGATAGAAAGTTCAAATTTGAATTTTTTGAACCAAGTCAATGAACCATGCTCTTATTTCTACGTTCACCAAACTTGGAGATTTTCTTCAAGATATAAGATCACAGCAATTAGAGGAATAAATAGTGAATATAGGTAACCCTAATAAAATTTAAAGTAGAACTATATTGACTGTGACTATATTTACATCTCAGTTGTAATGTTTAAACTCCATTTTTTCATACAGTTATAAACATCAAATAATACATACTGAAGGGTGAATAGACTGATGCATTATTTTGGTGTAATATCTATCACCAAAAAAGGCATATGAAAAATATTTTTTACGCTGTGGAACTAACCCATAATTTTAGAAGTTGTATACTAACTTAAGCACTATTTTATTTTTACCTTTGATCTGACATATCTTCCATTTAGAGTTTTCAGTCCAGTTCATTAACTTCTAGTTATGGTCAGCAGCCCAAATTCATAAAAAATATTTTATTGTTATGTATAAGTATGTTAATACATGCACACATATGAAATAATATTTATCTTTAGTATAAAAAGTCACCCAGAAATGTTCTGAAAAATTCAAAGCATGATAAAATCTATTTAATATAATTACCTTTAAATGCATTGTACAGTTTAAGGATTAACATCAGCCTCACAATTGTTTATTTCATCTGTGGTCTTCAAACATATTTTATTATTTCTTCCCCCTTTTTTTCTCTCAATTTTGTTTGAAATAGGAGTAATTAAATTTAAAATCCCAGTGAGTCTACCACAACATTCATGAGAATGAGATAATAAATGTCCTACAGCAGCCAAGGCAAGTCATCAACATTGTTTTACTGCAGCTTGATGTTTTTTGCCATAAAGATTATTGTGCTTCACACACAAAAAGTTCTGTTGACTATCAATCTTAGAAGCATGAAATTTTTGTTTCACCTTTTTCTTCTTCTGTAATACTCCTTGCCTTCAATTGAATATTGTCTGATTCCTTGGTATTATGATTTAAAAAAAAAAAGCAGCAAAATATTCAAAGCCTTGAGCTCAAGAAGAAAAAAATATGTTAGTTTTTTATATTCACAAGAATTTATAGTTGGATTTTAAATAACTTTATTTATCATGAGTGTTTGGACTCCATCTGTCACCACTTTGGGTTGTTCATTTCATATTTGCAAATTATAAGGTGGAGACACTGAGTGTATAAAGAACATCTTTTCCTTACTGAAACAATCAAATATAAGTATCCTTAAGGCTATTCTTTTCCCTGGATTTGCTAAGTAAGTGGTGTGTGACAAATTAAATCATGATGAGACAAATTATCTACCCGATGTTACAAAGACCACACAAATCAAGAGCTCCTCTGAAATCCAGAATCTAAGAAAATTCTCAGTAAGAGTCTGCTTTACCCATTATCAAGGTCTGTGCTGGATATTCCAAACCTTGACATCTCACTTTTTTGTTTAGCTTAGGGATTTTGCTTTTGTGTTTTCTGACAAACTTCATGAATTTTATGAAAAAACCCTCCAATAATATACATTTTTCTTGTAGCCTAATGAGAGATGCTTAGATAACATTGTTAGCTCAAAAATTAAAATCTGAAAGAATTAAACAAGTTTGGAGGAGTAGGTGTACCATTCCTTCCCCTACATCACGAGTCCAAACACTATTTCTGTGTGTGAGTAGGGCTGATAAAACTAAAGAATATGAGCACATATATACACACATATTTTGACTCAGTGTTTAGAAAAACAAACAAAACCTATGTTCCCTAAAAATTATTTCATAGAACACAATGAAAGTATTGTATGGGTTTCAATAACGTAGTATATATTTCAATAAAGGAGATAATTCAAGAAATTTGGCCTGCTAGTTATCTGGGATAAGATGCTTTGTTCTATTACAACAAAATCTTTCAGATCTTCTGGTGTTTGGGGTTTTTTTGGTTGGATGTCTCACATCACTTCCATAGGTCTATGAATTTAGAATGAACTAGAAAGGTCTGAATAAGTTACATACCAGGAAATGGAATATGCAAAATTTCTTTCCAAGAAGAACACCACTTCTAATACAGAAATATGATTTTACAGTAATCTTCAAATGATGACTGAAAGTTTACAGAGTTAAATACTTCAAATGTTTCAGTTAAGATTTGTTGTCACTTTCTAAAAGGTAAATCATCATTTGTTATTTGTTTTTAAATGTGGAAAGATATAATCACACAAGGCCTATAGTTTATGTTTGTTTAAGCACCTTTTCATTTCTCTGTTGCAGCCCAGAAGCAGGGTACAGCTGTGGGAGAATGGAAGAAGGGTACTATTGCACTGGAAACCTTTTGGCAGACTTGAAGAAAAGGCCTGAATAGTTCTGGTTTGCTTTGTTCTTCTGTTTGAGTGTTTCCTTTTTTTAAATATAACTTTAATTAAGAGAGTTGTCATTAATGTTTTAATCAAAATCCCCAAGAACTTCTCATTGTTATACTAATCTGATGTGGATATACTCATGAACTTTTGTAAATGTAGACAATTATACCAAAGAAATACCAGATTTCACTTTACTGACTTCTACTATCAGGAAGTGATCTTCACTGTCCCAGCTAGGTTACTGCACAGCAGAACAACAGCCACAGCCAAACTTAACGAAATTCAGTATGATCTCACCTAAGAGTTTTCTTCTTCTCTCATGTGACGTGATTATCCTCAGTTAAACTCAGACAAATATGTTGTGCAAGCATAAGGTCTGATTTGTAACAAGTCACTGAAAGTAAAGTAAAGTAAAACTTTATCTAAAAAGTTGGCAAAAATGCATTTGCTATTTAAATTTTTCTGTATATTTAGCATAATTCAATATCTCCTTTAGAGCTGCACTGGTATATTAATTCTGGGTTTGCATATGAGAAAGTCCTGAAGAAATGGATTTATAATGAGAAAAAAAAGCAAAACACGAGAAGACCAGTGCACATACAAATCTTCAAAATGAGCTTTATTTTTACCTACACAGAAGACAAAAGTAACAGATCTCCAATCTATTCTAATTCTTGGCATAAAGGCTTATTTATTTGTAGATCATTGATCTGACAAACTGAAAAGACAATGACTTCTCTTTCTTTTGGTGGCTTATACCAGTCTATTGCAAGGAAAATAGACAAAGAATTCAGATTTGTGTGCGGTGGCATCAATTTGAACTCTTCTGCTAATGTCTGTGGTTGCCTTCTCAAGGAAGACCATCCAATGTGTGCACTGTTGCTTGCTGAATGAGTTGTTTATAAAAGCATTTGTAGAAGAAGTTGTATGATTTTTGAGTACTGTAATATACTGAAGTTTCTGGGCAAATAAGCTTTACAGTGGAGCAGGTAAGGCATCTTGTTCTTTAACAAATTCATAAAGGGGAATGTGGGTATTTCTTTACACTCCTGAAGAGACACAAGGAATTAATTTTTGTGGCTAGTATGTGTCTCATAAACAAGTAAATTGAGTCATCCAATGCAAGCACGGGTAAGCAGGTAGTGTGAAGAAAAACATTTTTTCAAACTCAGTTTGCTTCCATGGGACAGATAACTCTGGGTTCAGGATACAGAAGAGAACTGCTGGACTGTGAAACATAGGTTTCATTAATTATTCTGCTAGATTTGTAATTTCATAGCACAGTCCATAGGAGAATATCCAAACAATCTTTCCCACCTCATGCTGTCTGCATACAAAGATTTCATCCTTCACACCAGCCATAAAACTTTCACTCATTTTCTGATATTCTTTAGGATATAATAAACAATTACTGTAATGATGTAGACTTTGTACCCCCATTGTGGAAGAAAAGAGTTAAATGTATCCCAGAATCAAAAAAATCTGCTCAAAAAAATTCTAGCTCTGTGGGATGCAAGGATAAAAGTATGATCCCACTGTAAGGAAGAGAAACACCAGACATGGATACTGATTACGCTTCCCAGCTTCCTTCGTGTTCTTTTTCTGGGGAAAGAGGAGATTTTACTCCTTTCTTTTACATTTTAAAACACTACCCTTCTTGCAGCAGGCCAGGTTAGGAGAGTTAATTGGACCAAGATGTCTATCTTGTCATGACCCAAACCCAAAATTCAAAGTCCCTTTGTTTAGTTAGCTTTACTTCTTCGGAAGGGAAAGAAGGAAATGGGTAAACACCTGAGTCATTTCTTGATCTTAGCATGCATTAGAGGAGCAAAAATTATTATAAAACTAGCGTGACATTTGGCAAAGAGGCCTATAATTATTGATAGAACTGAACTGAAAACCATACTTCTATTTGTGGCTTCTCAGGAGTGAAAGAAAATTCATTAATCATTCAGTACCACAGTCTGCTGTAATATCACACCTTCCATTGAACAAATGGATCTATGATTAATCGGGTTAATTGATTTTGTTGCTTAAATCCAGACTACTTTGGCCATGGAATAATTTTAGGCTCTAAAACTAATTCTGAGAGAATAAATAGGGCTAAAAGAATACGTTATCATCTGATGATTAATATTGTCCTTCCAGTGACCAGCCAAATTACTTTCTGATCAGTTGTACCTATTTAATCTTGTTTTGAACTGAATATGGTGATAATGATCAAGGGAGGCATGACATGATTTGCAAAATTTTCTGTGTTCATATTATGAAGTAGAACTGAGAAATAAAGTCTATGAAAAAAAAAAAGGGAAAAGTTTTGCTTAATTTATTCACTTTTCCATTCCTAGCTGTAAACCATTATATATATATATATATTTATATATATTTTTATATATTTATATATTTTCCCTGGCCTTTAAGATTTCTGAATTAAATGAAAATAAAAATGAAGCAAAAAAGATAATAACTTAATAACTTGTTAATCTCCAGCATTTTTATCTCATCAAATAATAATTATTTTTAAAATTGGTATCGTTTTTTTCCTAAAATGAAATAAATTTCAAAATGGAAAGTCATTTCAATCAAATAACTACAAATTGGACAAGCAATTCAAACTTTTAAATGGTAAGGCATAATACTTTGTTAAATTAAAAGTCTTTTTTTCCTTTCCTGTGTAACAAAAAGCAATTTGTGACTACTTACATTTCTTCACTTATTCATATTGCATGTAACAATTTTTTTTTCAAAAATTAAAATTTCATTAGAACATTCCCTCATATACGTCAGCATTTGCCTAAAGAGACACAAATTTTAAAGAAAACATTTTAGCATCAACAGCAAATTAAAACAAGCAATTTTTAAATGTTTTGAAATCTATATATCCACATGGTTGCTGGATCATACCACTTCAAGTGGATCTACAATTACCTACACTGGGATAAGTTTAAAATGTCCTCATGACCCCTGAATCAGTGTCAGTGAGTCACACTTTAATACTCAGCACTGTTTGGTTCTGAACCTAAGAGCTGAGTGGATAAAAGTCTGTGGTTTCTTTTAAAAACTCTCCTATTATTGCTGGAAGTAGATGAGAGCCTGGTATAACATATTGCAAATTCTTTGATTTCTACTTTCAAACACCAGTGTTTCTGAGAAATTTATGCTATTCCATTAAATATGTGCCACACCACAGTCACCATAGACTGTAATTTTTATATTTCCCCATAAATAGGATCTGACATAATGCAGAGCCAAAACTCAAAGTGTTCTTTATCTTCCAGATCTTACACAAGCTACTGAGCTTATAGGTCAGGATTTGAAGGTGGTTTCAAAACCAGATATTGAAGAATAGATAGAGCCAAGATTCATAATTGAAAGATAATGACTGAGGCATTCATCTGTGCAGTTTATGTGTGTTTTCAATTAGTTGCAAATGTTCTTTACACAGTTTAATATATGAGACAGGTTAGAATGGTGTCATGGTTTAACCCCAGCTTGAATTGAAGCTCCACACAGACACTCACTCACTCCCCTCCCCACCAGTGGGACAGGGAAAAAAACTGGAGGGGTGAAAACTGGAAAATTCAGGGGTTGAGATGAGGACAGTTTAATAGGGAAAGCAAAAGCCAAGCACACAAGCAAAGTAAAACAAGGAATTAATTCACTGCTTCCCATGGGCAGGCAGGAGTTCAGCAATCCCCAGGAGAGCAGGGTGCCATCACATGTAATGGTGAGAGGGGAAGACAAACTCCATCACTCCAAACCTCACCTCCTTCCTCTTTATTCCCACACTTTATGTACAGGACATGATGCCATATGGTCTACAATATCCCTTCAGTCAGTTGGGCTCACCCGTCCTGGCTGTGTCTGCTCCCAGCCTCCCATGCACCCCCAACACCCTCACGAGGGTGTCAGTACAAAAAGAAGAAAGGACTTTGGCTCTGTGCAATCCCTGCTCAGCAGTAACAAAAACACCTCTGTATTATCAACCCCCTTTTCACCACAAATCCAAAACACTGACCCATACCAACTACCGTGAAGAAAATTAACTAAACTTCAGCCAAAACCAGGAAATCTAGAAAAAACTGTACAACCTTTGAAACAATAGAGATATTCTTTAGGACAACTCAAACATTTTGAAACTGGGAATAAAAACATGAAAAATCAAAGTGAAAGGAGGAAAATTAGGAACCCGTTATCCATTTTTGGGGAGTAAGAGTAAGGCATATTGAATCACAGAGCCCCTTTTAAGTTTGAACACTGCTTTCTCAGAAGAGCAAAACACCTTTCAAGACCTCCCTCCTTTAGATGCTCTTGATTGCATCTATACCTATATAAACCCATCCTAGGAACAAAGAAATAAAGGTTTTCCTGTCATGACCAAGATTCTGTCCTAAAACAGAACATGCAAACAAGTCCTGAGTTTAAGAGAGAAGGAAAAGAGATGTGCAAAGGAAAAAATAAATGCTATACCTGCTCTCTTCGTTTAATGAGTTGCCTCTTTCTGTGAAGGAATTCCTCCTGGATACCCTTTTCTCTGCTTGGCTGTGTCTCAGCATTCACTCCTGTTGTACATCATTTATCAGTACCAGCTCTGGGAGATAACCAGCATCTGTGAGATGTGTAGTATGTTTTGGATGAAAGCTGTCCCTGTTGCCTTTAACAATGCCAATTGTTCTACATCCCCAGTGTTCTGCACTTGTCTTCTGTGGTTAGAAACAGCATTCCCAGCTGCAGAGGGAAAGGGTTTTGAATAAATATTAAGCAGACAGCAAGCATGCTACATGTAAGTTTTTCATGAATGGTATTTAAACTGGGAGTAACAGTAGGTTTTAAAATTTTTTATGAGTGTCTTAATTAGGGGCTTATTTTTTTTTAATTATCAGAAAGGAAAAAACATTATTGCCCTATGTTTTTCAGTGAATAAAAAGAGTCCGGCATTTCTGATTCAAGATATTGGATTCAGACTTGAGATCCCAGACTCTGGAGGCTCTCACATGCCTGACAGCAATTCCAACCACAATATACTTTGGTAGAAACAATTTTTTCCTTCAAAAATATCTGCAGAATTTTATGTCATGATATGATAGCTCCTCTGGTACAAACCACCCTATCTGCATCATTCAGTCCAGTCTTCAGAAGCGTTGGGCATGAGGAAACTTTCTGCTGCACGGAGAGGTCTGACTCATCTCTCACCATGGTGTCCAAGCAAGCTGTCTGAGGCTGCTGTGATAGCAAGAAAAACAGCTGAGATCTGTAAGAAGGAGACTGCCTCAGGGTGTCTGTGTTCCCTATTTAGAAGTCACATGGATCCAAATTTAAGAAGATGGGATAATTCCTCAATTTCTATTCTAACCTTGACATGGGGAGTTTCTGGAGGTATCCTCCAGATGGGAAATTACAAATCTACATTTTGGCACACAAGGTCACAGAAGTATTGTGTTCACCTTTACCTTTTCAGTAGTAGACAGGACTGGACAACATGCAGTGGTGGGACCCCATGACTCCTCAAATATACCTGCTTACATGAATGGTTTGGATAATAAGATGTCTTGGTTTGAAAGGACAGGTGTCTGCTAAGGAAGGCAGGAGCCTCTCTTGAAATGGAAAATGTAAATCCCCTCCCTCCAAATTATTATAATTTTGAAATTAAGGGGCATTCAGACAAAGATATGGGAGTAGGAATTACAGTTCTTTATTAGGAAAAGTAAAAACAAAAATGCATTAATACAAAACAACAATGCAGAACACAACCTGACACCCTGTGGGTCAGAGTAGTGGTAGCAGTCCAATTAAATGGTGGCTGCTGTCCTCCTGCAGTGACATGTGGGGCTCTGTTGGAGCAGTGATCCCGTAGAAGGGTATAGTTTTCTTCAGAAGGTTCAGTGGTAGTGTAGATGGGCCTGGCCTTCTGGGAATCTAGAGAGAAAAGGCTACTCCTCTTGGGAGTCCAATGAGAAAAGGCTGCATGCAGTGTTCTAAATCTCAGATTATATCCAGGTGGGAATGCTTAGCTCCTCCCCCTGGGTGGAGTATCTCACAATGGGATGATGGAATTTTATAAGTCATGCAGTGAGACTCAATGGCCCATTAACAGAAGATATTTTCTGGAGGGAGGACTCCCTCCTGGTTTTAACAGGTGACCCAATTAACAGCAGATAACTGCCCCACCTCTAACAGAAGGCAATAGAATACACACCCCCAGTCACATCTTGCATTTGCAACTTGGGACTAAGTAATATAATGAAAATAAAGGTAGGATGGTATCACAAAAAATTGTATTGGAGCATCTAATTTAAGGGTTTATAATCTGACTTGTTTTTGAGCAACTTACCATTTTTCATTAACACTCTGCAGCTTATTATTGGCTTCATAGATGAGATGACGGGAACCTGACATACTGGCAGACTTCACTGTTGTTCAAAGACACTTCCACTGCAGAAGAATTGTCCAAAACCAGGAACATCTTTACTCTTTCTATTAATCTGGAAGTTTGAAAGTCAATGAGAAGACAATACCAATGCTTGCAAGTCCATGGAAATTAGTCCTTTTTCCTTAAATTATGATTCCAGTTTTACTATGCTGCTAAAATACTTGCTACAAATTTGTTCTTATTAGTTGATTTTGTTATTGCCTTGGACTTCAATAGCTATCCTGCAATCACAAAAATGGAGGTTGTCAAGGAGAACTGATTTTCTGCTTAACTTCAGGCTATTTATCATTCTTGCCCTGTATCTCTGTGTATTTGCTGAGACATAGGTACATCAGTCATCTGTCATGTGCTGGTTTGCAGCTAGATCTGGATTGTCCCTTTTTATTTTCATTCCATACACAAGGATGAAAGGACAAGGCAGTAGTGACTTTAGCTTTGCCCTGAGGTGTTGCCAGGGCACAATTCAGAAGTAATACCAAGTTCTGCAACACAGTAAAATTTCCATGTCCTCCACTTCTGAGCTATGTGCTTTGTCTTAAGTTTTGGCAGGCTAGTTAAGGTTTAAGGTTCATTTAAAATTTGATTTATTTCAGGCACTCTCAAGAGTTTTATTAATACTAAGTGCAGTGGGAAGCCCTGTGATTATCATTTATATGATCAGAAGAGATAAATAATAGGCAAGTAGGGGTTTATGCAGGGATAGGAGGAAATACTTCTTAAATAAGGTGCTTACAATCACATCATCATCATAGACATTAAGAAGTTATTCACATTTGCAATATTTCAAACACATTGCACAGAAATTAATTTTGGTGACCAGTAGTATAATTAAAATGTAGAATGAAACACTGTGAAAATGAAAACTGTGAAAATATCTATGAGCTTTCACCTGTCTATATTATTTCTACCTTTTATTTATTAAGTTTTATTCATCTGCTTCCATTAATCCTATTGGCCCTTACACTGCTTCATAAGGCACCGATTTTTTGCACAGTCAAATAACTTCTTTGACTTGATGTGGATTGAAAGTGAACAAGTGGCTGTTGCAAAACTGAAACAGTGACAAAAAGAGGAGGAGTATCTGTAACCAACTAAGCTTCACCATGATGTTTCCTAATGTATTTAACAGTAGTTTTAACTAGACTTTTCCAGTTGTTTATAATGTCAGATGCTGCAGCTTGCTGAGTGGCAATCTTAGTCTTCTTCACTGAAAAAAAAAAAATACAACACAAAACAAACAAACCTTGCAAGCCTATTTTATGCTCTGCTATGTCTCAAAGAAGCTGTCAGGTAATAGCATGGAAAGCTTCTGATCATTGAACCTCTGGGAATCTGGGTATTGACATGAATACTATTTTCAATATCATCCTGGAAGACAAATTATTATTTGCCTGATTTTGCTGGATGAACGGGTTAATTTTTTTTAGACATAAAATTGTACTCCAAAACATTTAGAAAAAAAACCAGCAAGCACAGCCTTAGCAAAACTAAGATATGATTTCCCTCACTTACTTCTTTAATAGACACATCAATCTCTCTTGTCATGGTTTTGTTGCTATACATATAGAGCAAACCTCTTTTTTATTCAGACTGATTTACTTTTATTCTAGATTGAGGAAACCAACAAACAAGAAAACAGCAAAAGAGGAATTGCAGTATGTTTCTTCCCAGCTGAAATGCTAACTGGGAGCTCTTTCAGCAGGGAGCATACTATGCTTAAAGGTACAGGAAACCCTGAGTATTTGTTTCCTTGTGCTATTTATAAGCTCCTCACTCCTAATTTTTTCTTGAATCCCATCTAGTATATGAAGAATTACCACAGTCTTCCATTCTATATAACATATTGTATGTGAGTCCTGCACCTACAGCCACTTTAATATCCTGATAAACTAAGGAGCAGCCAAGAGTTATCTCAGATAATGCTGCTCTGGACATAGATATAATGACTTGAGAGTAATTATGGTTTTAGTCTGTGCATTTTGGCTCTAGTCTTTCACCTTTTCTCTGGATTTAATAGCTCACAGAGCCTTTTCCCCCCTTATTTGATCTCTCCTTCAGAGAACCCAGAGAACCTGCTGCTATACAATGCTAATACAAAATAATGGCTTCTTGGAAACTCCTGCTTTGTGCTTCTCATGCCCCATTGCTTCTGACTTACTTTTTACACCTTTCTCATCAAGGGACCACTCTGATGGCTCTTAAAATTAATGGGAACCTATAGAAATCTGCCCAAGTCCTATCAAAATGCTGATATTTATTTTTAACCCACCCAAATAAATTTAGAAATTAATGGTAGATACGTAGGAATGTATGTATGAAGAAGAAAATATGATAAAGCAGTTAATCTTCCTAAATGTCTGCATCTGTCTAGCACTTCCATATGAAAATAAAATTTTAAAGGTGTTTCTTTCTCTTTTTATAGTGATTAATGGGATATGATATTTTATAGTGATTTAATGGCATAATGGCCACTGTAGGCAAGTTTATCAACATGCTCAAAATTAAAAACAAGTATTACTGCAGTCCATTTTACATAGTAAGTATTTTCACAAAATTCTTCATATTTTTCCTTCTGCCTAATTTATCCCAAGTATACAAAGCCATTTTAAGCTTTAACTAACTATACTCCAGCCAATATTGGAAAAAATAGAAAAAAAAAAGAGCAATTTAATTGTAGCCTGATTTAATGAATTTCTAATCTTTAAAATTTTGTGCATGTATTAACTATGCAAAATTATTGTCCAGAACAGTATTTTCAGGCTAAACATGGGAATTTTTCTTCAGAAAGAAATCATAGAAATTTCAGTGTGAGGACTTCAAATTCTGTTTGTGCACATAAGAAAAGGCAAATAATATTGATTTCTCAACACAGGAAATTTCACTGCCTTTCACAATAATGATAATAGAATCAACAGACGGGAAGGACTGTGACTTATTTCCTGGATGTCTCTGAAAATTCTCTGATCCAGCCTTTTCAGTTATGATTCTTCCATGCTTCATAACTGACACTTCAACACTCAGTTAAATTTTGATATACAGTGAGCAAAACACACAGACACACACACATGTATATATAAACCCACAGGAATCTCTACTGGTTTTGTTATTTAGAAGGAAAATATACTGCTTTTCTCCACCAACATCTCAGGATATGTCAAGGTAGATGCATTACTGTGGCCTAAACAGGTGTAAGGATCTTAATAAAGATATTTTTCAAGATTGGTCTTCCAAAGCAATTAAATATGCCAGCTTTTAGAAAGGAGAGTATAACTTCTTATTGCCCTAAAATCTACAGCTTGAGTAAGATACTGTCTAAATAAAGTTTTAGATTAAGAAAAAAATTGAGAAAATCTTCTTGCCTTCATTCTATGAAATGGTGTGCCATTCTATTTAACAGTTAAACTTACAGGCTTAACTCAACTTCTGCTGCTTTTTTTTTTTTTTAACTTGCCCTCAGCATATAAATCACAGTTCAGTGCCTGAAGTTCTGAGAAGACATCAGTTTTTCATAATGTCTCCCACAGACTGTGCATATTGGGTGCTTCAAACTCTGCTTAAATAATTGCAAAAGTCCCTGGATTGAGATTTGGAGAACAGTAGCTTGCCCTACTGCTGTTGTCATGAGGATTTCCATCCATTAGCAAACATAGAGGAGGGATAGGAAGAGAACTAACAAAATGCCAACTTGCTTCCTGTGACATTTAATGTCATATTCAAAGGGCAGCAGATTTCTTGTCTGCACACGAACTGTGGTAAAGCTGCTACAAAAAGCAGATATTAAGATTCAAATTTCATAGTGATCCAGACACCTGTCAGTCATTCTGCAATTCTGATTTTTTGCTGTGATTTTGCTAGGTCTGCTCGTGTTAACCTTTAAGAATAATAATAAATTTTAAAAATCCTTGGCTAACAATAAATTTAAAAAAAATTCCACGAGATTACATATATTAATATGTTCTTCCCAAAATAATAATATTCTATGTATTTAAAAATTTTCTGAAAGACCTAAAGATTTAATCACTGTAAAATATTAATTCCTACCGAAAGTTTTCACACAGTAATTTTTGTCGCTGCTCTTTGTGTTTAGGGGTTTTTGTCTGATGTAAATTTATTTATTAGATTATCCTGTTCCTTATAAATTCAAATGAAGGAAACCAGTGATAAACCATTGGCAGCACTATGCAATATGTTTTATACTGCTTTGGAATTTCGCTGCTTCTTATGTTTAACCTTCCTGACTTTGTAACACAAATTTGACAGCAGACACATTCTTTCAGTAAGTGATACGCCGCTGCCATGATGAGAATTCCACAAAAATCTTTCTTGCTACAAGCTGAAAAAAAATTAAATGCTTATATACAGTAAACTTTTACAGAGCTCCCTAGTGAAGCTGAAAGCAGCATGATTCTGAGGCTGTACACCCTTTGCACGGAAAATGCAAAACTGAGAGTGTTCAGAGAGAGTCGCTACAATGTATTGTGCTGTGTTCTGATTTTCCTACTGAACACATTTCATTTTATTTAATTTTGTTTTGTTGTATGCCTTTCCCCTTCCTTTTGTCACTTCTCTTGTTTAATGCTAATGCATTTGCAACTTCACTAACCCTGGTTATTAGTCACCACTCAGAGCAGTACAAGACAGAGATGTATCAAGCAAGATAGCTTGGTCCCCAGTTGTTGCTGTTGTTTATAAATAATGCTGTCAGACTGCCTAGACACCCCAGTCATTTATATGGATTCCACAGAACTGCCTAAATCTACTTAAAAAAAAGTCATTAACCATAAGTGTAGTACAACAAATTTTCTTCACTTTTTTTTTTCTGATTTCATTATAAATTATAGAAAATAAGGCTGTGTGCATCCTTAAAGATATGTGCAGTGTTTGAGAATAAAGTTTCTGACCTTAATGCTCAAAATCTTAGTGTATATTTTATCTTGCAAAAATAGTATTCTATTTACTCTAATTTTATTTTCTTGCAGTTCACAAGTGTTATCACTTTCTGTATATACACCCCTCCACACCAGTTCCATGTGTCAGGAGTCACTAGAAGTGTAATAGTCTCACAGTTGGTTTTCTATCCTCTACTGTTAATATCTTCCTGTATTTCCAGAAACACTTCCACACCACTTTATTTTCCCCCCCACATATCACATATTCCATTGTTTCTTCCTTTCTCTCAGCTTCTTGAACTTTAGGTCCTTGCTTACTAAATGAAAAATCCCTCATTTTTCTTGCATTGCTCACACATTGGTTCAGAACTTAAGTGTCAACAACAAAGTAGAGAAGAAAACAAATTAGTTTTCAGTTCTGGATGACCTTATTTTCTGGTCATTCTGTTTCCTGACAGCAAACGAGGCTGACATCACTTACAGTAAAAGAACTTATGATTCTGATTTTCTGTACAAGTAATCTTGGTTCCATAGGCAGATAGAATCTGGTTCTGGAAACTAAAGGCCTGAAAGAAAGAATAGGTTTTGATTTTTAGGATTATTTTTCTAATTGCGATTTTTCCATTTGTATTACTTTCCAAAAAATTCTAAAACCTTCTCAAGTAGTAAAAATGCTTTAAAATATTTTTTTATAAACATATATCTTGCTGACTCTCTTTGTGAAAGATGAACAGGTTGATTTCTTCAATTGTGTTAGTTTTCTGTTATTAGGAGAAAGAAGTGGAGTATACATGTGTTTTCTGTACTGCAAAGCAGTTTTTGTGGCCTCCTGTGGATTTCCCTGCATGGAAAAATAGGTTGTGTTTTGGTTTTGATTTTTATTATTATTATTCCTGAGTCCATTCTTCTTTTCTAGTGTTGCTATTTTTCATCTGCTGTTCTGAAGCAGTGGCAGATTGCTTTTCTGTGTTAGATAATATAATCAAATAGATCAGTGTCTTAAGGAATATTATCATCTCAAAAATCACTTCAGTTTGAAAACATTGTGCTTGCTCTTGTTATAATTTACAAGAAACATACCATATTTCTATAAAGAAAGGTGATGGGAGGATAATCTAATTTCTTTCAGTGTGTTTACTGTATGCATTTCACAGCACTTTACAGTCAGTTTCAGTTTCTTGTGTAATGTCTGCTAGACAGACTCCCTTGTTTCTTTGGTATAGGCAGGAATATTATTTTAGGTGGAAATCATCACTCTAAAATCACAAGAGGTGAAGGGGAGATTAACTACCATACACAATACTTGAAAATATATTTTTATACATTTTTTAGAAATGCTACATTTCAGATTGATGATGCCTTGCCAAGTAAGCTAATATTTTCAGAATATCCAGTGAGAATGTGTTCTTCCCTGTTTTCTCTGTCAGAATATCTTACATTTTTACTTTAATTATTTAAACTATTTAAGATTTCTTCTTCCACTGAACAACCTCAGTGTACATACATTTTCCTAATCAATCTTGAGATCAAATTCCTATACAAATATAAATTTTAATATGCAATGTTCAAATTTTCACTTGCTTAATGTGCCGTTCAAAATCAGGGGATACTTAAACATATAAAATTCTATTACTAAATCCTCTCTGTTACTCCTTCACAGTCAATCTAAATCCAAATAATTTTAATAAAAATTCTAAATTATTGCATCACAATCCTTCCTTCCTTTCATCTTTTCTGATCCTAATTACTTACTGTTGAAATGCAAATTATTTTATTTCTTTTGTATATAGAGATGAAACAGCCTTTTCCATATATTCCACCATAACAAATTCATCTTTAACTTCACATAACCTTCTACTGGGTTTCCAACATATCAGAGAATTGCTAACTTATCAAGAGTTCAGTATGGTGGACAGAGTCCTTATTCTGTGAGCTAGAAAGAACAATGAAATGAAATGAAATGAAATGAAATGAAATGAAGAGATAAACAATAGAAATAGGGAAGTGGCCCTACAAAGGCCTCACTGATGGATAGAAAACACTGTATCACAAAAAACAGGAAAGAAATAAAGAGCTGATTTGACTGGAAAAGGAAGGAATGTAACGCCCTCTGTAAATTAGAAGCCAGTAGCTCTGCAGAAAGGCAGGGAACAGAGCTGAAAAGGATTTATCCCGAATTAGACCAAATCTAGATCTTTTGGGCCATCTGAAAAAATCTGAACTAGGATGGCCTATGATTATGTATGAGTTATTTTTAAAATTAATTTCTGTGTTTATGTAAGAATTGAAGACATCATGGTTAAGATATCTGTACTTCAGCTGGGATGGTACTTTGGAATAAAAGAGTGCTGGAAAATATATGCTGAAAATTAAGTGAAACACCTAATATTGCTTCTATCCAGGATGTCTATAGTTTTTGCTATAAACTCTCACTTTTGTTTATATGGAATTGAAAATAGCACATTGGTGGTATTAAACATCTAAAGAAAATCTTTGGATTTAGATATCCAAGTTAAAAATAAAAGTGTGTTTAGTTCATAATTCTTGCACAGTCAGTGAAAAACTGAAACACTAGAGAAACTATGAGAACTATGAAACATTATTCAATTTAAATGAAATGCTCATAAAACACAGGGTACACTTTAAATCTCAAGCCTGATACAATCTGGCATGTCAGGTGTCATTGCCACCCATGAAAATGCAGAGCACAAAAGCCTATATCTAGCTTTGCTTGCCTTATATATTTATAAGGAAAACCAATAAGTTCTGGCTGGAAGGCCATGACAAATAGATTGCTCAATGAGCAGTACAAGCACAAGGTGCTATTGACATTTTGTGAAATCATGATTTGCCACCTTGTATTTCTAATTATGTACAAAGAGAAATAAGCTTGGAGGGATACCAGTGCTTTATGGATTTGATCTTCAATTAATAAAATATATTTTAAAGGAGTGATCTTTTGGTATTTCATTGGAAAAAAAAAAAAAAGGAATCAATGAAAATGAAAATATTCTTGTTTCTCTTTCCTCTGCTGCATTGTCTCAGATGTGGCAAGTTTTCCTTAGATTTCACACATACTGATTTTCAAGTAGCTCTACAGTAAAAACTCCAAACAAAACAAAGTCAAATAAAAGAAAAACAAACACGCCCTATTCTCAAAAAATGATTACGAAATAAATAAAATAATTTATAAATACATATAAAAATCATAAATTAATGGAAGATTTTTTTTTTGACATTGAATGGAAAGGATAACTTATTGCAGTCTATGAATACAAGTCTTTTATTTATGAAAGTAAAATTATATGGAAACAATAGACCTTCAATAGCTGCTTACATATAAGCTACCTCCTTACCTGCTCTGTGTTAGAAATATGGGTTATACTCAAGTGGTATTTTGAGCAACTGAGAATTCTGAGATAAATTTAAGCTCATTCAGAAAGATTGACCCTGTTTAAAGTTATCTCCTCCTGTATTCTACATAAACACAAAAAAACTTGCATTTCTGGGCAGCATTCTAAAAGAAAGTCCTCCTGTTTTCCTTTGTTACAAACGTTTTACACATGGCTTTATTCAGACTAATCATTTTTTCATTCACGACAGTAATTTATAAAAGCAATGAAGTACATTTGTACTCATCAATTTCCAAACTCAAAATTTCCATAGAATGAACCTTGCTTTGTTTTATTGGTTTTATCTTTAATCTTGTTGATTAAAAATTACAGTTCACTGCTGTAATTACAACAGAATTAATTTCCTGGGGGGCTTCCACTGTTTTTAATTTAGGTATAAAACCCCATTGATTTTGCACTCAACCCCTGTGAAACTTGAAAAGTTCAGTGAGGGTAGGAGAATCTGCAGAGCCAGAAGATGAGATGATTTTTGTATGATCTACAGCAGAATTAGGAACCCAGTTGAAGAGAGTTACCCATCTACAGATGAAACTCAAATACCTAAACAATGAATTCTGCATATTTTTAAGGATAAAAACTACCAACAATCACAGAGCAAGGTGAGCCACATATGAACCTGCCATGCTCTAAATTGGTAGTTTTCTGACGTTTGAGGTTTTCAGCTATTCAAAAGTACTAACATTACCTATGATTTTCTCCTTTACATACAGAAAACAGAAAGGTCAAATTTCATTTGTATTTATTGTGAATGAAGTTCAGAATGTGTGAACTTATGATTGCACATACAGCTCCAGGTCTTTCTTATTTTTCTGACACTTATAGTATACAGCTACTTAGAGTGGAGCTCTCAAAACATTTTTAATGATTAAAACTTTTGTTCATAAATTTTCCTGAAAAATCCATTCATTTACTGCTGATAGAAAACAGCCTTACATCTAATAAACATTTCTGCTTGTCTGGACAGTTCAACTATATAAACATTCAGAATGATCACAGTCAGCTGTCTCTCAGAAGTCAAAGTATTTTTCCCCTGGATCTTTAATTCAACCATACAGAATCTTGGAATGCTTTTGTGTTGAAAAGAAGCCAGAATGCAACCAGAAACTTATATTTCAGTGCTTACTAAGATATAGTAAGAGGGTAAAGGTATTTCAAAATAAGATTATTTATTTCATAACAATGATAAAAAGGTACAGAAACAATCAAACAAGGAAATACAGAGCACTGGAAAAAACAGCATTGGAACTAAACTTTTATATGCCTCTGACTTAAAAAAAAAATCTCACTTTTTTCTTATTTTTTTTCCTTTCAAAATGGTAGCAACAAGATATAGATTGTATAAATGACCTTAAATTTTTAAAATAATTGCCCAAGAAGTTAGATTTGCATTAGTTTTGTTTATTATCTTGCCTAAAGGAAAGCAGATCTGTGATTTATGTATGCCTGAGCTGTAGTGCTATTTTTTGAAGTTTGAAAGGAATGGTATCTCTTATTAAACTAATTTATAATGGTGAGGAAAGAAGTCAGTCAGGTGTTCAGGCACTTCGGCTCTCTTTTTCAGACATAAGCATTAGAGAACAGAGTGTCCTGGTAAGTGCCCAGCACTTCCACAAAAGCTGTGACAGGACATATGTAGGTCATCTTAGTATGGAACAACAAATGAAGGACCAAGCACTGTCAGGGACATACTTTTTAAAAGAATAAGACCTCTCAGTGTAGTAGAGACACCAATTCCTCTGTGTTGTTTTATGAGGAAACAATTTTCATTTCTTCATGCATGGGCCTATTTATACCTTGGTCTTATAGTTTATCCATTCTGGAACAAAATTACAGTCTCATAAAATAGAGTAGCAGTATTCTAAATACATAATTACAATTCAGTGTGAAATATAGCAGACTGTTATTAAGAAGTGAGTGTTTTTTGTTTAATTGCTGATTATAAAATAATATTAAACACATCCATTGGTATCCCATTTATAGGCAAAATATTGTAAAGATACGTGCAAATAATATGCATTTAATAATTGTACAGCATCTTTACAGGTTTTTTTAATTTCATAAATCCTGATAAATATTTAATATTCTTTTTCTGAGTATATCATAGCCTCTATTAGCTCCACTAAGATAACTTGTTTTTCCAAATACTTGAGGTAACTGTACTCTTTGTACCCCCCCTTAAAAATACCCTGCTGCAATTTTTATGCTAGATTATCCTGATGCATAGTGTAAAGAATTCTTTGATTAGGACTGGATGAATCTCATAATAAAGAGACCGAGTTAATAGAGATTGAATAACTTCCCAAAATGTTAACAGTTACCTGTACTTTACAGAGAATACTCCAGCAATGAACATAGTGACTAGAGACTTACCTTCCTAATATTTTTTAGCCCTAGTTGGGAATCTGATTACAAATCTTTTTTTCTTTGTTCATCCAGGAAATACAAATATTGAGAGAAAATCAAAGGAAAAACTACATCAGAAACTTGCCTTCAATTTTCACAGAGATTGAGTCTGCATCCTAATCATGCTATACTGCTCTCCTTACATTTCATAAATGCTATAATTTAGAATTTAAAATAATATGTTCCCCTTTCATATAAAAACATTAAAATTTTAGGATGTCTAAATGAACAGTTAAACAGAAAGTCTGATAATAGTTGATTTTCTTTTCACTACACTGTGAGTTGCTATTAAATTAAATTTGGATATACAGGATTCTATCAGTAATCTTGATGAATTTTAGCTTGTGTCCCATATTAATGAACCATATTAAATGCAGATATGGCAGCTGCTCATTTGGCTGACATAATAGGAATTGAGTCATTGAACTCCACAACTAAAAGCAAAAGCTATTACATTACTAGCAAAATTGTCAACATGTTGTTACGAGGGGCTATGAGAAGTTATATCCTTTGCATAATGGCTCTGAAGGGTACTTACAGTGTAGTCTCACTAATAAAATCCCTATTTCCATTGTACAAACCAAGTTCAAAACATTGGAAAATAAATCTATAACAACTTTAACAGGAGCTTAGATGCCTAGTATGCACGTGGGAACTTATGCATAGACATGTAAACTTATGAGTTTAAATTTGATGTTGAATTTCAAGCAGATTTTGTAACTCCTAATTCTCTAGGGTAGAAGAGAACTGTTGGCTTTACTGAGCATTCAGTGGCCCCTGTGAAGCTCTCTGAAACCATGAGATATTCCCTTCCCCAGCTGATAACATGAGAAGAGATCTCTGTTAGTCAAACTGATGTTTTCTGTTATATCTCTGAGGGGCTTTCAGAGCCAGCTCAATGAAATTCAGTAGGTAATCTGCTGCAACAGAAACTAGATAGCAGTTGTACAAGGAAGGTGAGGTCTTAATTTAAGGGAAAAGAAAAATAACCTTGTCTAGAAACCCAAACAAGGTTCTAAGGAGACAGGAATGTCTGATTTAATGAAACATGGGATATGGAAACAAAGTTTATGATACTGTGCTATATATCCTTGAGTTAGAAGAGACTGTCTCAAACCATTTCCTGTATTTTCAAAATTACCTCAACCTTTCCAAAGAGCCCCATCACTACAGATTTTTAAAAAGAATGGTGGGAAATTTCCTTTCTTTCTACAAAGCAGTAGACTACTAAGAGGTATTCAGGTGATAAAATGTGTTTGTGGCAGACTGAGAATAAGCTGTATGTCTCAAGCAAATGTGAAATTTGTTTCCTTCTCTTTGCTGTCTTTGTTCAATGGGATACTGCTATTTTCTTCAATTCAAGTGAATTCATCTTTTGGAGTGGGTCCTCTGGATTTTTTTTCACTGTTTTGGCAAGTATTTTTACCATTTCAAGAATCTGATTTTAGATAAAAGTAGGACCTATGCAGTAACATAGGCTGCCTACCCCCTCCCATACTGACACCTCAGTAATATTTGAACTCACTGATTAATGATGCCTAATTTCAGAGAGAAGTAGAGATCTTAATGTTCTTTTGCTTGTTGTTGGCTAAGTATCTGTGGCTGTGTTCCTGCTTATTTGCTGAAAGGCACCACCAGCTGTGAGCCCTTGAACATCCAAGCTAGTGCATCTATTTTCTTTCTCTGCAGTTAGGAATTTCCATAAATGCTTCTGGGATCCTTTTCTAACCTTTCCTTATTCTTTTTTTTTTTCCTTCTCTTTGTTAAATTACCACATAGTGTCAAGTTTAAGAAGTAAGAAAAAAATCTATATAAGATGTGGACACAAGTATGCAAGTACCTTGAATTAAAAATAGTTCCACTTTGAACTAGTATAAATTAGAAAGTTTACTTTGAAATCCATAAATATGAACGGAATAACTAAATTTTGCAAATAGGTGCAAAACTGTTAACATTTTATTACTGGTGAGTACTGCTAAATAGAGAGGAACTGCAGCTCAATCCTCAGAGCTGAAGTAGAGCTGGCAGGAGACAAACAGTTTAGGCAGATTTTTGTCTGTAGTTTGAGAATGTTTGATATGAAAATTGCTGGGAAAGGCAGTAAAAATAGGATCCCTTTAAGCCATTTGTGAGTCCTCAAAAACAGCAGTGGGATACATGTCCTATAGGCAATACAATTTACAAATGACTTCTGTGGGAACTATTCATAAATAAAATGAGTAGAGTTCAGAATAAAAATGATGAAACTGATGCTTTTTCTCACTAAACTTGCCAGTTGGAAGGAAGAATCAGCTAGAGGGCCATCTCTAATACAGAGGTAAGTATTAATGAGAATAAATATTTTGGGAGCTTTTTGAAGGTTTTAAGTGCCAATGGAGAAGCTGCAGTTCTCTTTAACTCCAGGGAAAAAAGCATTCAAGTCAATGGGGAAAAACGACTTGAAAATGTTGCACTCTGTTCATTGATTTAAATTCTCAGATGACCATGCAAGAAAAGGAAATTTGGCACAATAGAAAATAAAAACTACAACCTCAAGAGGGCAAGCATTTATCCTAAACATTAATCAGAAAGCATGGATAAGAAATTTTCAACAACAAAATTAAATATAGAGCTATTGAAAAATCAAATAAGGCTTAAGACTTTAGAGTAGTAACGCTATTTCTTTTATAATAACGTTTGAAAGCTACTCTGTGCCTAAATATGATAAATGACTCTTTGTAAGTTACAAAATTTGAGTGTCCACATGCAAAAGCCCAGAGGGACAATAGTAGAGGAAGAGATACAGCTTTTATACTGTGTGAAAATCTCATGCAAAATATAAAGTAAGGATTTAAACCCTTCTAAGATAAAGTTTTCAAAAGACAAGAGTTTCTTTCTACTCTATCACACATTAGGGAAAGGAGAGAGGAAGTAATTGTCAAAAGATCTTTTACAATGTAATTTTCAAAATCTGTTTATTTCCAAAGGTATTGCTCCATCTCGGCTGACTTGTTTTCAGAAATGTTCTCCCCTTCAAGAAAAGGAAGTGAAATTGAATTATTGTGTACATATATATGTATATGTATGTATGCCTATACATGTTTGCACACACATTTCTGTACAAATGTATTAAAAATGTTGTATTATATTGCAATAATTTAGAATTTACCCATAACACATTTCCCTATTGGCCATTATCCCTATGCTTGTATTGAATTTGTCATGTTAATGCATACCTAAAAGACTGAGTTTTGCTCTACCCTCCAATACACAGTATGAGATTTTTATGGTACATCAGCATGTGAGTAGTTTATATTTTATTGTAAATTCCATGCAACCAGTAAAAGGTCATCTTTCTTGTTACCAAAATAAAATATACTCCCTGTGTCACATTCAATAGGACATAATGTACACCAACATGCCATTTTAAGTTTAATACCACCATTTCCCACTCCCTACCCCAAAATAAGAAAAAAAAAGGAAAAGGGAAAACAAAAAAACAAAAGTAAAGAAATAAGACAGTCAAGAGAATAAAAGAGGAAACAAGACAAAAGAAGTGAAATAACATTAAAAAAACAGAAAAGAAAGAAAAAATCCTCAGTCCTGAGGCTCAACCATGACAAACTTATTTTCAACAGGCTTAAATTTCAACTGGCTCAAAAAATCTGGCAGAGCTTTTCTGAGGAGAAGAGAGCTTTTTTAATTTTTCTCTTTTTTTAGGTACATTTGTTTAACTAGTAAAGCAGTTACTTCTGAAAATTTTTCCTTGCTTTCAAAAGTCAGCACCTCTACATTTGGTTTATTTAAGTATTTTCAAGTATTACTACTAATACTCCCGTGGCTATAGAAAATAATACTTTTTTACTGATTGATTAACAAAGCCTATGTACAATATTACTAGTTGGCCTTTAATTGTCCCATGGTGGGTAACACAGTAATGATTCTTTTCACTTATATTATTGAGTATTATTATAATATTATATATTATTATATATTATTATTATTATAATATTATATATTATTTTTATTAATCAATTGTAATGGCTTTGCTGCATTACAGAATATGTTCAATTGCAAGTCATTATAGTTGTTTATTCTTAGGACATTAATTGCTGTGCCACCTAACTCACCTTTTGTATTGTGGTCAGGCCACATACAAGACAACGAGCAAAAAATTCACCTTGAAATGAGTAAAGCTTAGTGGATTTCTTAGTGGATTTCTACCTTTCTGTTCCTGGTCACCCATTAATATCTTGGACCACTGAAACAAACAGCATTCACAAAGATGATTCCAGAATCGAGAGAATCTGAAAATAAAGACACATTTACAAAATCTGGAATGAATAATGACCGCATGCACTTTGTGAAAACTTGTGGCATATGCTAACATTATAAGCCAAAACATTGGCACTTATGAAATTAGGTCTTCCCACTTTGCAGACACAGGAAAACAAAAATTATTATGACCTTAGAGCAATTAAACCAAGAGGTTATTCCAGCCAAAGCCATCCCTCCAAAGCCCTACTGCTTTGTGCCAGAGTCACAAATCTGACCACAGTACAGACCCGAGGATATTCGAGCAGAGACTTGTGCCTTTTGAAATCTAATGCAGTCCTCCAGCTACAGATGTCTTCTCTCATCTTGGCAGGCTGAACCACCTGGAAGCTGGAAGGAAACAACCATGGCAGTCAAAACTCCAGGGCATGGCACAAGTCAGGGTGAATGGTCCAGCTGCCATCAGGTGTCAGTGCTGCAATATTTCTGAGTCACAGTCAGTTCACACAACACAATCAGACATGCTGAAACACTGACAGTAAGATTCTTAGAAGATTAAAATAATTACTGTTTCAATACTGTGGCTGTTACTGTTATTATTATTTCTTCCGAAGAAGGGAGCTACAGATGAGTGCCATGAAGAAGTTCTTGCCAGAATCTTGAAATTTACTGCTACGCTATGCATATGCATCTTTGATATTATGCCGTTGTCTGCTGGATTGGGTTTGGATCCGGTGCTGTTCATTGGAATTCCATTTTTGCTTTTAGTGGTACTGTGGCACCACTTGGAAACCACTTTCTTAGGTCACAAATCTCAGAAACCAGAAAGCTGGCATTAAGATTGTGGAGTTTTTTAACAAAAAATCAAACTTTTTGACTTTTTCATCAAGTCAAAAACTGCTAGCAGCCTTTCTTCCTTTGCTGTATTCTCTCTTTCTATATTTACAGCCCTATGTGGTCTGCTGAACAAGAGAACATGCTGCAACAAATCTCAACTGTAAAAATGTCTTTTCTCAGAGCTGGTTGGGACATTTTGGCTGCTGACACAATTTTATCTGTCTTTCCCTGCTCTCTTCCTCCTTCATTTAAATAATATGATAAATGAATAGAAATAAAAATGTAAGTCTCCTGTTATACCTTATTATGTTGTTAGCAGTGACAAACACCTACTTTCTCAGAGCAGACACCAGGCTTCCTTTTAGCATCTTGCCGAGATTTTCTGAAATACGATGGTTTCCTTTACTCTCATGGAAACTTTGGAATTTTGTATCCTGTTACACCTCTTTAACTGACTTCTTTTCTGACTATGTTGTTGCTTAAATAGTGCATATATATATATATATATATAAATATATACATATTTCTAGAAATGCTACATTAATAGCATTTACACAGGTAGCAGGTATTATACCTGATTTGCAAGTAGCTTATTGTAATGCCTTGTATCAAATCAAGTTTTAGTGCTTTTTCTGCTGAACAGGAACTGAAGGAGGTTAAGACTGGTCAGATTCCTTAGCTCTGAGTAATTCCCATATAAGCCACCATACAGCATATGTTCTCCTGCTATGTGCTCACTGCATGGGAAAATCAACCAAGCATCCATCCTTAGTGAATAAAGAGTGGTGCTAGTTACACAGCATGAAATTTTCAGGCGTGAAAAGCTCTGGCAAAGAAAAAATAGTGTTTATGGTGGAACAAAATAGCCAAGCACATAAAAAAGAGAAAGGCTCATTTGTCACGTCTCCATTATTGACATCTTGTGTCAAGTCAAAAACCAGGAGAACTTCTTGCATTGACATGTGAGTAATGACAGTGTACAGCAATCCTGATGCCTGGGGGGGAGAAAAAAACAATCAAAAAACCAAACCCATCAAAAAACTCCCAACCCAATAGCTAAAGGCATGCACAGGAATTTGAAACCTTTAAAATTTCTCTTGGAAGTTCTAGGCTTTTCTCTTATACTAGTTGAGCTACAGATTAGACTGTAGCTAGACCACTTATCTGCTCTGAGCCTTAAATGTCATTTGTAGGTAGAATTTGTTTGCAAATTAAACAGGAAAAAACCTGAAAAATCTAAGACTCTCCTATCCCTCTCTCTCTTCTAACTATCAAACAGAAAACTAATTCTGTTAAGTGCAAACAGTAGGTAACTTTTAAATCAGCATGCTCTTATCTCCTCATCCCATGCTGAGCTGTAAGTCATCAATTTTATGTCTGCATCTTTATTTGAAGAAATTTAAGACTTTCTCCCTATTTTATATAGACATTGTTGATAGGAACAATTTTGAATCATGCCCAGAAACCAAAAACATCAAGTATATGAATCTCTATGCCAAACTCTAGACAAATTCTTCTCTTACCTTGAACATGTGTGAGTAAGCCTTGAAAAGTGCCCAGTTTTCACCTCCACGTTTTGATTTTGCCTATTATGTGATAAACAAATTAGAAGTGTAAAACTTTAAATTAGTGTTTTCCCATATATATATAGGAAATTGAAAACGAAACAATTTCAAAATTAAGAAAAATCTACCTCTCTTGATCATAACTCTTTATATTTTCAGTCAATTTCAGCTGAATAACTAAATGTAAAAGACATGAACTCTTTTGACACAATGTTGGTCCCCCTGCTTTTACAACACTAGCAAAAAAAAATCTTTTTAAGTCTATAAAATAAACTAATAGAGAAACATTTATATATTGCTTGAGTCCTAAACAAAAATTCTGCCTTTAAATTGTATCCTTCTTCTCCAGTGTCTGTGCTATAGGGAGATATTGGTATGATTTATATTTATTCTGAGCATGTGTATCCACTTGAAAGAGTGCCTATGAGGGATGCTTAAGCTGTGTGGAAGGCACAGATTAAATCACATCAGTACTGCTGAGTTCAAAAGCAAGGATCTTCATGTGGTTTTTCTGCTGTCTAGTCTCATGCTGATTCAGAAATATTTTCATAATTTTACAATCTCTTCTGGTCTCATGTTACTCTCATGGCTTTTTCAGGACAGGTTACTAATTAAGAAAAGTCAGTGTCGGAAAGTAGAATACTGACATATAAATGGTTTTATTAAAATTATTTTTGTAGAGATTTAAAGAAAACCTCAAGCAAATTACATAACATGCAAAGTATTATAATGAAATATAAGTTGTAGATGGATCTGCAACTCTTTCCTTTTCATTAAAAAAATTAATGAAGCTTAGAGTAGATTAATATTCAACATTCTGAGAATATCAACTATGCTAAATTATTCAATTTACTTCTACCATGTAATTGTCATTCTTTTAATTATGGTATGAAAAGAAATCTATGAAAAGTCAACCTTAAAACTTTTCATAGTTATCTTCATATTGACACTTCTTAATATTTCAATTTTTTCACATATACATTGATTATTATCCTATTTACAATGATTATAAAGTTCAAGGCTTTTACCTGTACATTCAAATGAAAGTAAAATATTATATTGTCACCTACAAAGAAAGATATTCTTTTCTTTTCTTTTCTTTTCTTTTCTTTTCTTTTCTTTTCTTTTCTTTTCTTTTCTTGTTAAAATTTGGGTTTAATATTTCTGAATCTTGTGTGTTATTTAATCATGCTGGACGATCTAAGGGCTGTCCTACTCCTTACAAACCTCTGATAAGGTTAGTGAAGTGTTACCAAAAAAGATCTCTGCAATTTCAATATGTGCTATATTTCTCATCTTAAGAATTTTATTACAAAGGTCAGTACTGACTAAATAACTTGTGGAAATAAGGTGTTAATAGAAGTGCACATGACTGCAGCAGCTCAGCCAAATCTAAGACTATGGAAAATCTGAGGGATAGCAATGACAGTTTGAAGGACAGACAAGGGAGTTATTTTTAGTGTTACACTTGTAAGTCTGAAATAATTCTTTGTTCTCAAATCTCAGTGTCTAACCTATGTTAATAAGTAAGATCTTTTATAATGAAAAATCTGAATATTAAGAGAAAATTAGATATGAAAAATAGATGGATACTGCCATATGCAAACACTGCAAATTGCTAGATATACGATCTCAGACAGAAAAGATAAGTGTTTTCCGAAATTTGGATTTAGAAAAGGTGAACCTTTCTGTTTTCCAGTTAAAAACTTAGGAGATCATAGCCACTTTTGATGATTTGTGGATGGTCCAGACACTGAGTAGTGAAGCAAAATATTTGCCTGTGTCTATACTTCATTCTTTGTGGTCACTATTTTTTGATATACTATGACCAATACATGAAAGATAAATAGGCAATTAATAGTTTTAAATGCCATGAGAAAAAAAAAATATTACTAAAAATCTCAAGTGAAGAATCGGAAATCTTTGGTGACTTCAAAGTAAAATAGAATGCAAAAGACTCTAAAATAAAGTTTGTAGCTATATTGAAAGAAAACCAAACCTGATTGTGTGAAATAAAAATTTAAATTTCAGGTATATAACCTACTTCTACACATCTATGTACATGAAAATAATAAATGGACAGAAATTTTCTGATTTTGGATGATGTATTAGATGCAAAAAAATGTTGTCTTTCATACAAGATACCAGAAAAAGTTTAAAAATAGATTGGAAATAGAGAGTATTTTGCATACAAAATACATTCTAAAGCTGAATAAGCACTGTAAACAGCATACACCATGGCCTGAACTGCAATTGAATACTTCTGGCAGTTTTAACCTTAGTCAGTTGTTATATCAGCTTCCGTCTACAAATACCTGCTCTTAAGTCTATATAAATACCATTTAGCTCAAGGAATTCCCAAACACAGACAGGCACAAGCTATATGCCCGGCCCTATTTCAGCTGCTGTAAAATAGGGACTTCTCTGGGGTAATTGCTTCAGCTGCCTTGTGCCACACAACAATTTTAGGAGGAGAAGTAAAGTACAGTAGTGAACATAACTGCAACAACTCAGTGACATTTCCAGAGTTGATGGGAAAGCCCACCTGCTTGGTGCCAGGACTTCTCCACACAAACAATCCTCATTTAGTAATCACAGATTTCTGATTCATTTTTATGAACTTTTATAACAGTGACTGCAAGCTGACTCCTGTTTTTGGATAACCCCTTGGCAAGGCATTTTGCAAAGAAAGCCAATCCTCATAATGAAGAAATCTGAATAGCAGGTCACTTGTTCAATGACTAGGAAAGACATCTTTTATGACTGGAAACAACCTTCTAGTAGCTGAAGAGTGCTGACAAGGAGGCTGGAGAGGGACTTTTTACAAGGACATGGGGGAATGGCTTCAAACTGGAAGAGAGAAGGTTTAGATTAGATATTGTGTTGACTGCAAGGGTGATGAGTGACTGGGACAGGTTGCCCAGAGAAGCTGTGGAAGCCCCATCTATGGAAGAGCTCAAGGCCAGGCTGGATGGGGCTCTGAGTGACCTGGTCTGGTGGAAGTTGTCCTTGCCCCTGGCAGAGGAGTTGGAACGAAATGATCTTTAAGGTCCCTTCCGACCCAAACCATTTTGGGATTCACAGAATACTCTATATTGAAATGCATAAAACATTTCCTTACAATTAAGGAGTTGAAATATATGATTAAGAGAAAGTGGGGGAAAAAAAGCTAACTGTAATTGAATAATAACAAGATACAGTTTGTCATATCTGAGGAGTTACTCTGAAATATTAGCAGGAACCACTTAAATAAAGAAATTTTGTAAGTGTATGATTTACAGGAAAATTATAAAAAAATACCTTTTCAAGGAGTAAAAATTCTTCAGAAAGCTATGAATTTATTCTGCTTACATAGTAAAGATGTAGAAAATGTGTATGCAAATGCATATCTCAGAGGTACCTTGCATACTTGAGTAGAAAATGTATTGTACATAATATTTACAACAGAATGCCTTAAATCACAGCTGCTCCATCCAGTTCACAGATAGATCATTATTTTACCCAGAATCCTGATGTAGCATCAAGACATAATTCTTGTGTGTTATTTGAGTGGGATATCATGCTGTTCGCACTCTACTTGTAATTGATGATGACAGTCATGAGACAGTGCTATATTTGATTTATACTATTTATTGAACTCGAAGATTTAGCTTGAATCTCCTGTCCAGTTTTTATAATCTTCTTTTAAGTGTAGAGCTCCTGGATATTGAACCCCATATAATTATGACAACTGTGTGACTCTGAAAAGCTTGAAGATTAACATGTTAGATGAGTAAAAGAATGATGCCATGGACTCAAATTTTAAAGAGAAGGAGTACAAAAAATCAGTAGTTAGTTTACCTTTGGGCAGGGGTCAAAACAGAGTTTTTTCAGCCTTTGGTGTAATTAATGAACTTTTGTTCTCATTTTTTTATAAATAAGTGAATGACTCATTGGGGATTTACATTGGTCTTTGAGTGATGTCATGACAGAAGTACTCTCTTTCAGAGGATCAGGTAGAGCACCTGACAGAACAGCTAATCTCTAAATGAAAGCCATATATTTCAGTCATCTATTTTAGAAATAGTTTCTTATAATGCACTCAGTAATTATCATCGTTTGAAAAAAAAAAAAAGATGCAATTCCTTTGAAAATATGAGTCATTGGGAACTTGGTTCATGTTACATTATATATAACACATATAGGACACTTATTGATATCTTGGTATCAATCTCACACAAATATCTCTTTAATGTCCAACTAGTTATTCAGATGAGAAAGACTGGAATTACTCAAATCTAACGAGTTAGTCATTAAAACATTCGTTTCCAAAGTCTTTCAAAGGTTCCTTCTGAAAAGTCTTCAAGAATTTATAACATCAATCAACAAGAAAGTTACTTATGAATTAATAAATGTCCACATGCAAGATACAAAGACCAGAAAAATCTTCAGAGTATTTAAGCAATGCTTATGCATAAAATGCATCACCAAAAGAATATCAAAATTCTGTACTGAAAACTGAGATTTATAATAAATATCTGTGTGATCCAGAATAAGTTGTGAATGCTGATGTCTAAATATTTTCTAATAATGAAAAAATATTTGGAATAATACAATTTTTTTTTTAAACTCTGCATACATAAGAATGTTATAAAAGCTATCTCATGATACTACTGATACCTAAAAATCAAGCCAGTGAAAAGAAATGCATGAAAAACCTTTAAAAATTTTGGCTATAGACACAGAGAGATAGCATAGGCCTAACTCAGTTATTGAGGCCCAGAAAACATGTTTTGGAGTTATTCTCCATAGATTTTTTTTATAGTACTGTTGAGAGCTAAACAATGAAGAATAGTAACAATAGTAACAATGAAGAATGCTAAGAATGTTTTTGAAGGAACTTGTAAAGTACCACAGTATCACTTACAAATTTATATTATGGCCATACCTAAAAGCCATATTTATGCAGGCTGATCACCTACAGAAGACAATGCAGTAGAACAAACAGGGAACAGAGAAGGGCAAGACAGATTGCTAAAAGTATAGTAAAGCTTTCACAAGAGAAGATTTTTTAAACTGGAACATAATGAGACTTTCTGAAAGGCATGTAAAACTATGCTAATCAGGAAAAGGTGAATAAGGAATGATTACTTTCTGTTTTTCATAACAGAGGAGCTAGGGGAAAAAAAAAATAATTTTATTAGTGGTTTAGAAACAAGCAAAAGGTTTTTTCTCTTTTTCTACATAAAAAAATTATTAAAATAATTAATGGGGAATACTTCCAGGAAAATACGTATTATTGTCCAGACAGAATACCAAAGTTCCTAAATGATCAGTCAAGAAAAGTCAGATAAGTGACCTCTCTAGAATTCCTCTCAGTTTTGTGTTTTATTCTGCGATTCTTATTATGAGTCATCATGGGAGATAAGGTTTCAGACTAAATGGTTTGTCTCTGTGTGTGTCTGTGTATTTCTAGAGTCATAACCATGAACACTGTTTTTCTGGACTGATAAAAATTTACCTTGGATATCATCATAAATCCTCTTCCAACTCTTTCTCCTATCTCCATCTGTCTGGTAACATTTTTTACTTAGGAATACTAATGTTACACATGGTTACACATACTTGTTTGAGAATTCTGCTTACTTAAAAATTGCAAATCAGATAAAGAAGGGAAAACTAAGTGTTCACCATTCCTAAGTGTGCACCCTCCATTTAATTTCTAGATCTGGACAACAGCAAAGTCAGGTCTCACTGAAAGTTACTAGTAGAGGGTTATAATTCAGATTCATAGAGAGTGTGAAGTAGAGTTGGGAAGGGCCACTGAGACCATCTAGTTCATATCCCTGCTAAATCAGGGATTATGTTTAAGTGCCTTATGCACACAATTAGAAATTTGGGTCTACAAGGCTTGCATAGAGAATCTAAACTTCCTATTCCCCAGGATTCAAAATACTTTTATGATAACTGTGAATGACATACAATACAACTTTGCACATTCATGTGGCATTAAATTGTCACAAGCACATTTATTTCCAAAGTATTATATAATTTTTTACTACCTAAGGAATAAATTTCGTAGCCTTTTATGTAGCAAATCAAATTTCAATTAGTAAACTGAGTCAAGAAGAGCTAGCATTCAGTGTGGTACCTTGTTCTAGCTGTATAAGTTGCATCATACAAAGGATTTCTGTGAAACCTGAACTGAATAAAAGGTAAGGGAATTGCTCTGTAATCGCAACAGTGAGCATATGAAATTGGAGATTTTTAAAACTACTCTCCCATTAGAAAGGTAAGGTGGTCCTAACATAACAAAAGCAGTATTCAATGAGCTTTATAATACAGCTTTTCAAAATTTGTGGCAAATTACAGGAAATTATCTAAATTTTGATAGGATGACATTGCCATATACAGAAGAGAATAATATTAATGTTCTTTTCATGGTTCATCTCTAGACACGATAAAAGGTGGGATAAAAGCAAGAATTAGCTGTGGACATATTGAAAAATCATCATTACTATTTCACATTTTTCATGCAGAGGAAGCACTTTTCTGTGCTCTGCCTTGCCCCCTTTATTCCTTCTAGCAGGCATATATCCTCAAAGCCACCAGCTGCACATTAATTCATTGCCATTTTCACCTGTGGCATTTTTTTGCTCATCACTTCTTAAATTTCAATAAGTCCTGACCAAACATAAAGAGATGACATTTGGCACCAAAAAAGCACAAAGGTTCATTCAAAATGAGCATCCTCTCCTTATAAACATTGGAAGACCACAGTGACCTGAAGACTGATAAAGCTCAAAACACTTGGACTTAAAGAGGAAACCAAAAAATATTAAAATTTGCATCAAATATTTCTTTGATGTAGAATAATCTTTGTGGATTTTTTTTCATTGCTATTCTGCCACTTAACCTGGGCATTACATTACTTTTATAGTAAATGAAGAGTCAGAGGTAGCGGGCGTATCACAGGACTGTATGTGTTGCAAAATTACTTTCTGTGTAGAGAAAACAGTTACATTTGATGTAATACTCCTTCTTTGCTAAAACAGAACAGTTCCCATGAGTATGAAGGAGATTCTCTGTTAGACAATGATTATGAAGCTGACTCAGGTTTTTTCGGTTTTAACAACATTAAAGTTTTATAGTTCATAAAGTACTGGAAATAGTATTTGTATTTAATTTTAGATTTCCCCACAAGTATAGGAATAAAAATATTGGGAATAATATTTCCCTAAATCCTAACTTGTCTTAAAACATTAGTGCAAAGGCGTGGTAAAATAAAAATAACTCTCTTCAAAACCTGGACATGAAATAGAAAATGGATGAGTTTTTGGAAAATAAAATCCCTGTACAGCACTGAGACAAAAGTTAGAAGGCTTTTTGTGTATTTAAAAATAATATTAAGGTGAAAGTTGCATGTTATGGTGAAATCAGTATGTTAGAACAATACAGGTGATGAAGTGAAGAGAAAACAGACAAGCAAAAATGGGTCATTCTGCTCTTTTCCTCCTTTAGCGGAAGCACTGAGCTGCTGAACTGATGACTGCTCATAAATATCTGCAATGTAGTTGGTCCCAGGACTGAGTATGACAGCTTTCAATAAAACATTCATTGTGATGCTTTGAGGTCTTCAGAGGTACATAAAATAGTTCCCAAACTGCACATTACATGCAGTTTTCCATTATACGCTGCACAAAATGTCCTTGACATTCAAGGGTTTGCCATACATATTTTAACATGCATCACTCCAGGGTGTATTTGAAAATACCCTCCACTTGCCTTTAATAATAATGACTTGTCAAGTAGAATCCAGATCTTGGTTAATCTAACATAATACGGGCTTGATGGTTTTTATTAACTGTCAAATGGAGCCCAATAGCCGTCAGAAACATTTTCCCCTTCTGTCATGCATTTGTTCCCAGTGTGTTTCATTTTTGACCACTAATGTAAAAGGTTAATAAAGTGCAGCATTAAATGTCATTAATATTCAATATGCATGGCAAGTGAATAATTTTGCAGATCTTTTATTTTAAAGATGTTGGGATGTTAATGTGGCTATTCTGCAGCCTTGCAGAAGTGTACCTTCCATGCTGGATACATTTGCAATTTGTCCGTAAAGACTCTCTGCCACATTAGACTCTGAACTTCTATAAAAATTCACGTGACTGCTTCATAAATCTGAAGGGTTTATCTTGCTTCCAGGTCTATCATTTTCCCTCCTTTTTTCTTCTTGCTCTCACAAATTATGATTAATCTAATATTCTTTCATAAATGTTTTATCCTATGTCAATCATAAAATGATCAGAGAAAGCAAAGAGAAGGTCAGATTTTCAAATATCTATCTACTGTCAGCATGAGGCTGGCTATCAATGCTTGTTTTGCTCCACAGTGTTATGCTTCTCAAATAAAGAAACTAAGCCCAACCCCCTTATGACTATAAACAAATTGCCTGAGCAGCAGCTAAACTAATTAAAAATTCTAAAAGTTAGAAGACCAGAGATGCAGCTAATGTAACTATCATAGATTGGCTGTGCAATGGAACAAAAATATTCTACTGAAAACTGTTCTGCCTTTATGTTAGTGACACTGTCAAATAAATTTGATTTAAAAAAATCTTAGAATGAGATATGAAGTAGTATAGTAGTATAGTAGTAGTAGTAGTAGAAGTAGAAGTAGTATATAGTATAGTATAGTATAGTATAGTATAGTATAGTATAGTATAGTATAGTATAGTCTGATCTAGAGATTATTAGGCTAATTTAGGGATTATATAGTATAGGCTGATCTAGAGATTATTAACCTGTTCTTCAAACATACTTATTACAAATTATTTCTTCATAATTTTTTCCTATAACTTTTAACTTTCTAGAGCCTTAAATTCCTCCACTAACCAAGATAAAGGCAATGTTACTATGTTCAACATATTTACTTATGTGTCTGCTTACATACCTTCTTTAAGAAACACATACAGATTTTACCTCAAACCAAAATATTTTTGCTTACCTTTTAAAATAAACCACTTCATTTGAAATTGTAAATTAACACAAAATTCCCTATCAGTCCAATCAGTAATAAAATTAATTCCTTGTAAACCTGAAACATGTCAGACATGAGCCTTAGTGTAAGGTAATATTGCTACAAACCATCTTTCACTTATCTCTTCTAATATTGACCCCCTATAGGGAAATAATTTTCCAGTTACTTGGTGTCTACCCTACACTATTAGTCAGTGGTCTACCCTACACTATTAGACAGGGCTACTGCTTCTTCTATAGGTAGAATACAAGTCTACCAATTTGTAACTTTCTACTTTCAAAAATGTGAAAATCAGAGTTTGATCAGTAATTTTAAGGTTGACCTAGAAAGGTAACTTGAATTCTGCTTATGACTAGAATCAAATATGAACATTAGTGTATTCATGTGAGAATCAGAAAAAATGAGATGTACTGATTCCTTTCACTGTACTGTGTGTTTTAACAGAAAAAAGAAACCTAACACTTTTTTGTGGGTTTTTTAAGTCAAGTCTCCTCATCAATTCAGGATGAGGAGAAATTGAAGACAACTTATGTTGTTAAGGACTGTGTGAAGCCAGTTAAACTTTAGACCATTTCTAAGCTATTTAGTAATTTTGTTATTTCTTCTCAAAGTTTCTTAGGAGACAGAACAAAAACATTAATTTCCTCCCTCTTCCCTGGCAGGATGTTTGATCACCTAAAAGTCCAATGTATTTGTGGCTAATTTACAAGCCATGGTTTAGCTGAAACTAGGTCAATAGATCAAACTTGCAGTTTAAGGCAAGCTCTATTAATGAGTGACACTTCCAGCCCAGGTGATCATGAGCAAGCTCTCACCTTAATGAAGTTTCAACTCATATTTGCTGTTATTTTCTTTGAAGATAAAATTAATTACCTAACACCTGAGGCTGAACAAAACAATGTGCTGTTTTCTGGCCATAAAAAACTTGGTATTTCCAGTAGATATTACTGCACTTCTATACAGTGTTCTATATTTTGATGCAATTAACATAAAAAAAATAAACTATTTTTCTTGAGTTTCTGAAAAACAGTTCTTTAGAGAAAAGTATTACCAGCAATATATTTGCAGATATTAATTATTCATGAATAATAAAATTTACCTATTTCACATGGTCATTCCATCAGCTAATTATATATGAAAACTTATTTGCTTGCTGAATAACTGCTTGCCAAAGAGCACTTTTGGCAAACATAGCACCTTAACACTGCCAATTACTTTCTTTCATATACCATATGGAAAAGAAAATCTTGAATTTATGTTTGGAAAAGATGCAATAATTACTTTGCTATGAGATGGAGCGGTTGTATTGTATCATATCCTATTGTGTTGTTAATTGATTTTCACCAGCATAAAGAAATCTAATCTAATGTGCTCCAAATGCAGGATATTCCACACATTTTGTTTCATATTATGACAGAAATTGACTTTTGATGATAATAGGCATAGAATGTGTTGCCAGCTTGTATTATTAAGACCTGTCTCAATACTAACATGCTCTCCTCAAAATGAAAAATAAGGCAGGAATTCTTTCACTGGGTACTAACCATGTTAAAAGTGACACAAGGAAAAGAAGAAGAGTAATGAAAGGAAAGAAAATTAGTACAGAGCTTGTAAGAATGGATGAACGATATTTGAAGTTTTACTAAACATGTTTTTTGTCCTATTAGTACACTTGTGTCTGTCCATCTGCATCATTAATTGATACTAAATTCCTAGTTTTAATAAAGTATGTATATATTTGAAAATAAAATATAAGGACTTTGTTGTAAGAATAACAAGGATGTTATATCTTTTACTACATCATTAAACATCAGCTTTCATTTTTCTCCCATGGTGACGGGGGCTGAAATACTGTTGGGCCAAAGCTGGGTGAGATGTAATTCAGAGTGTGTGTAGTGGGACACTGTGTGGGAACTTCCTTGTGGCTCCACTCTGGGACACACTTGAAATCTCCAATAGCTGAAGAGACACAAAGCGGGTAAATGCTCTGCAAAATTCATCATGTTCTAGTGACAGTCATTAGAACAGAATATTCTGTTTATTTGAATACAAAGCAGATCCTTGAAGTAAGTGGACTTATTCTGCTGAACTGCAAGGGATGTACTCAATATTTTGAGCAGCAAAATAGGAAAAAGGATCTGACCTCCCATTCAACACTAGGAATTTTCATCTTCTGAGTTTAATATTAAAACTAAACTCAGTTTAAAACTCTTTTTTAATCACTGAATATATATATTTTTATATAATTGTGATAAATCTGTACACCAGCCCTTCAGAAAAGAGATGAAGTTTCAGGCATAGTCAAAGAGAAAAAAATGGCATAGACAAACAGAAGAACACCCTAACTATTCCCTTTTCCCCATTGCCACTTATTTCATTGCAAATGGGCAGTGTGCAAGGTTAGGTGAAATCCAGATAGACTTTAAAAAAAATTGAAAAAATTTGGAATTTCTTAAAACAAAACTGTATTTGTACACAAATTTAATTAAAAATAAAACTATTTTTTAAATAGTAACATTTTTTCAGTGGCCATAAGACACTCCAAAATGAACTCTCAGGGGAGGTAATTCATGCCTTGTCTCATTGGTGGTGACATCCTTCAGCCTCATGGTTAACAGTGGTACACTAAATATGAATTAATGCCGTACAGTTTATGCCTTACCATCCCTTATTGCTTAATTAAAATGAGCCAGTTTTTTAAACTGGAGAGAAGAAGCTTCACCCCCTACATGCCTGAATGAGTCTTTGAGCAGCACAAAAGTCGCTTTCAACTTTCTTCATGTCAAGCCTCTCACAGTAACTATTCACTGTGAGAGATTTGTTGGCTGTTCTTGAATACAGACACTGCTTTCGTGCTGTGGCAATCCATGCATTTGCAAGATAATGAGTTGTGGGAATGCCTAGATTCTGCACCCCTACCTTTGCTTTTAGCTGTCCTCCTGCCATAATAAAACAACTTTTTGGAAAAAGTGTTAAATAACTATTTCTGAAACAGCAATATACTTTACTTTTGGTACTTTGAATCCAGCAACACTGTCAAAACCAGTGCTTACTGAGCCACAAGTTTCAAAAGAAACATATCCTCACAGAATTTCTTAGCTAATATTCATTTGAAGCAGGAAGGCAAAATCTAGATGTGGCAATAATGTTAATGCTTTTGCTACAGAATTATTCCCAGTCTCCCAGAAGGTGAGTTAATAACAGAAAATGGTAGACTTGAAGCATTAAAGAGGTTCAAAGATAAATTAATGTAATCAATAAAGACATACCTTACTGCTAGTGACAGGGCCTTGTCATGTCTCAAAAATTTTAGAAGCTTATATGCCCTATAATTAGATTATACCAAACTGATTCATTGATCATATAGATTGTATTCCACTTATATTTTAAAAAATTGGTTTTTCTAAGTTACTGGATTTTTTCCACACTATTTCTTTTTCAAGATACTACTGTTTTTTTGTTCCCTATCCTATCATTTTCTTTAGTGGTCTTTCCATCAGCCTCCTAGAAACAAGAAAGAAAAGTTTGCTATAGTGCTGTCTACAATTGGGGAAACTGGTCAGAGTATTTGATAATACCTGTATCCTTCCATTCTTCACAAAATGCTCAATTACTTTTATTATTTTGCAGCTAGTTTGCTGCAGGTAGCTTGCTAGAAACTGAACTGCAGACAGAAGGAGTGGGAAAAGATGTTGACTCCAGTGAGGTTATTACCAAAGTGGTAATAAAAATTACCACAGTTTTCATTTTAATTTTTTAAACTTACAGCTTCTTCAGTATAAGTATAATTTTCATCATCCTTCAGTGAAAGGGTTATCCACTTCAATGAGATGTCAAGATGGCATATTTATTTCCATTATTATTGCTTCAGTAGGAAACTTACCATTACTTTTATAAAATTATGACCTCTGCTTTTTCTTCTATTTTTATCCTCCTAAATGTCCATTTCTGTCACTAAATAATGCTTTGAGTACAGTATCAAACCTTTTTATAACAATTCATGCAGAATAGAGAGATGTTTTTTCATTTGCCTAATCAGTATCACACTTTTCAATTTTCCTAGATCATTACCCTTGTCATGTGTCAGAATACTTCAGGGGCCAATGTATTCAGCTAACAATTAAAAAAAAATGCAAAATGTTAGTTGCAGGCAAACAATTCTTTTCTGTCTAAAATATTCTCTGCAATGTGTAGACAGACATTTGATATTATAAATGGCCTTTCTTAATACACATTTTGGCCGTGGCTAATGTAGGAGTGCTCAAAATAGAACACTTGGTCATATTTTTGGGTATGCGAAGGGCATAGTATGGAAATAATTAGATTTGATAAAAGGTCTCTAGGAGATCATAGCACCTGATGGTGCTTCATATGAAATTTACATGCTAAAAATTGTAATTATTTTTTGGGCAGATACTAACTCACAGAGTGCAGGCTAATGCTGGCTAAGGCTTCCTGTTCTAAAGCTGTTTTCAGTTGTTCATAATTTTGCTAAACTTTAGACATTTGGAGTGAATTGTGCATGCTGCACCACTTCAATGACAAATTTTGACATAAAAGGATCCACAGGCTAAAATAATGAATATAGAGGGGAAAATTGAAAAAAAAATCAGGAAAAAAAATGAAGACAAAAAAGTTTGTGTGAAAAAGAGGTTAAGAATGCTTCTGGTTAAGAGACAGTAATATCTCTATAGTTTTGGACAACTGTGTCAGAAAACAGTTTTTCAGCTTTCTGCCACTTCTGTTTATCAAGAAAAAAATATGGCAGACCACACTTCCCTCATGAATTGCAAATCCAATGACATCATTGACATGCATTCAGGAGAGACCTGTTGAACATTTACTGCTGAACTCTGTTGCAGTGTGATGCCATTTCCTGTTTCACCTATCCCAACCCCCCAGGTGTGCCAACCTCTCCTTTCTCCTTTGCCCTCCTGTTAAGAGCTGTCCATCAATCTTAACATTCCAGCAGGGTCATGGTGTGGTTGGCAGAAGTTCAAAAGATGCCCCTCAGGTCCGGGCTCATTGGCCTGTCCAAGTGTCTTTATCCCTTGAGCCTTCCCCTCCTCACACCTGGTTGGCCCTCACCTGTCCCTTCCCCTCCCCCTGTCCCCGGGCTTAAAAGGAGACGGGGCGATGCGGTCTGGATTCTGTTGGGAGCTGTTACAAGATTCCAAGGTCCATCATCCTGGAATAAAACTCTGGATTAAAAATCTATGATAGAATACTCTCCTTTTTCTCTACGCCATTGCCTGAACCTTTTCCACCAGATGTAAATTGAGTTCCTACTATGCCTGGATTTGTTCTGAGTGCCCAGCTGCAGCATTGAGCCGGCCAAAGGTATCTCTGAGGTGAAACACCACAGCTGCTGCCTTTGGTCCAGCAGCAAGGCACGTTCCACCCAGAAATATTTGGATTAATATTCCATAGAACTCTGAAGCTAAATTGCATTTCATCCAAAGAGGACACACTTTTTGTATTTTCTGAAGAAATCTGAGCCTCCAAAGAAGTAATCAACCAAAGCTAGAGCCAACCTGAACTTGTACTGCTTCACGTGATGGACCCATGAGCACAGACCTGAAAAATGAGACATTTGTTTCTTTGTGATTTATTCCCTTTCCTTTGAGCTTCAGGAGAGTGAGGAGTGAATGAAATCACAGATGATAGAGCAGTTGTGGGACAAATGAGAGTGTGGCAAATTAGAAGTGGGTATAAGGAGAACTGTGTTATCTGAGAGAGAAGCAGAATGGCTGAATCAGTAGGGAGGAAAGCTATTTGCTGTTGGGGAATTCAGAGATGCATTAGTATTGTAGAGGAGAAGAATTATTATCCCAGGGTTCAAGAGCATGACAGAAGAAATGGTTGAGGAGGAATAGGATTAAATGAAGAAAAACCAAGAAGAGTAGAGGCAGAAATATGTTTTGGGTTTTGTTTCTCATTTGGCATAGTCTCATCTACAGCTGTAACTGATTGCGAAGTCGTGAGATCCTACATTAATTTTCTGACAGAGAAGGCTCTCTAACAAAATAAATTCCTCTCTGAGTACCATTTCCAAATAAAAAATCATGCTCTGGTATGATTTCTTCATTTATTTTAAAGGTTTTTTACCTTTTAAAGGAAATTGCATCCAGGAATCATGTAAATAATTTTAAAGTTGACCTTGAATTGCATAGTACAGTCAGTAACATTTTCAGTTCTGCATTACTAGCGGAAACTTTCTCCAAAGATGTATTATTAGCATATTTTGAAAGACAGAGCAGTTCTCTCTTCAAAGGTCACAGTTTCTCAATTCAAAAGGAACTGGGGGGGAAGAAAGAGCAAAACAAAAGAATGATGATAAAAAAAAGGAAGATGAAAAGGAGAGAACTTAAGCAGCAGAAGCTAATCTTTGGATAAGAAGAAGAGAATTAAATTCACACTGAAATCTTGAGCTATTTTTGGAGTGGTTTAGGTGGCATTTGGTCTACTGACAATGTCATAGGACAAGAAAAATTTCATTTTCACTCAGTGTAAGCAAGGAATTTCGAGTAAATGTCTGGGCAGGCTTTTGAATTTCAACAATTATATTTATTCAGAGGTATCTTTGTTTTTTAAAAAAAGTCTCTTGCATATAAAGAAGTAATATTCTACAGTGGGAAATGGTTTATATTTGAAATATATGGGATATATCAATTACAGAGTGTGGTGCACTTTGTGTCATAGTTCATTCTTTTTTCATGTGACTGAAACTATGGCAACTTTTGAAATACTTCTGTTTCCTTTTCAGCAGTTCATCAAAATAAGGAATGGTTAGACTGCAGATACCTAACTATTTTTTAATCTTGTTTATAGCATAGGTTTGCAGAAATGTAGCAACTGTGGTGTTCCTCTGAAATCAAAGTTAAAAACACTGCCTTTTGGCAACATTTAAGCATTCCTCCAGCAGAGGAAACAAGTGCGTTGCAGTCAACAGATCTAAAAAATATTTGAAGTTTGGCATCACCATCGAGGCACTCAGCCAATCACTTTCTAACCTGAAGGTATAAACAGACAGACTGCAGTGGGGGTTTACAGAAGTACTTGAACCTCAAAACAATAGGTGACAGCAGACATAGTAGAGAACAGATATATATGGGACAAAGGGAACGCTGCTGCTCATTTATCTCCCTCAAGGAAGGACTATTATAGATCAGTGGTTCCTTTGCTTTCCCATTTTCCTGTAATCATTACATATCATGGGAAAAAAGAGGCATACTGCATTTTTAGGTATTTACTTTACTTCATAGTTCATAGGGAGGACTTCTTGTAGCATTTGGAAGAGCATTTCCTTCATACAATGTGAAAGATGAATGATAAACCGTGATTAGAATGAAAATAATGTTCTCTAATGATTTTGAAGTCAAGCAGCAAATAAGAAAAGTGACTGGTAATTCATTATGATTTTCATGTCTATCAATAAAATACCTGAAGCAAGAGAATCTCATAACATTGTGTAGCCACCTTTGTTTCACTAACTGAATTTGCTTTGTGGATAATTATGTAAAAGACAATGAGTCTTTTAGCACACTGATTTCCTAGTGGATTTTAAAAAAAATAAGTGTGTGTTTTTAGATGAACAGTATTCTTTTGGGGTTCTTTTCTCCTTGAATATTGCTAACTGTGTGGTGAGTCGCAAGCATGCAGAAGGAGAAATTCAATAATTGCACTGGAACATGCTAAATGTTTTAATTTGGCCTTTTTTTTTCATTCCTAAGATGAGTGTCTAACAATGTGTTAGATTAATCCATGAGAAGAAGTCTCATTCAGGGTATTCTATACCTGGTATTCTTATTATTGAGAATAAGATCTGTATTCTTATCCATAATGCTCATGTTCATACAGATGTCTTATTTTAGAGGGAAGACACATTTCATTATTCTGAAGCTTCATTATCCTTGTTTACACTACAATATTGTGTTGGGTTGAGCTTGTCTGTCTGTCAAAGATGTCCATTCAGCCATTCTTTCTCTTTCCCTCCCAAACTAAGCTCATGAGCTAAGATGAAGAGAGGGAAATTACTTTCTGATTAATATTAGGGGATTTTTTACTCTAAAGGAGATGCACTTTCTCAGAAGTCACTCCCCATGGCTACAGCGCTCAGCTGTGCCCTGTGGTTCGGTGGACCAAGCTGCAACTGTCTAGGTAAGGTTCAGGGAAGCCCCAGCCTGTCCTCACAAACTGTGCACAGTCTGCAGTCCCTCTGCTGCCAGAGCAGGGCACTTGCAAACCCACATAGACATTTTCTGTACCATTTTGAAAATAACAAATAAAACCCTGTGTCTTTGCTCACTATACAAACAAATATTCAATGTAATAAACTGCAAATAACTAATAGTATATGTGAGAAAGAACATCTTGTTATAGCTTTATATAGAACAGTAAAGAAAGGTCAAACAAAAGTCTTTTACATTAAGAGTTTGCAAGGATTTTAAATATTTAAATCAGGTAGTTCAAGAATATAATATATCCTTAGCAGGAAATAGCTTGATATATTAATTTAAAACCAAGAAATAGGATACAGAATAGCAGAGCAGAATTTTCTTTGTACAACCTCTTTCTGCTTGTTTCACATCTTAGTACAGTCAAGAAAATGATACTTGCCATAAAAGGTTTGGTAAAACCGAATCCATTACATCCTGGTGTATGGAAAGAAACAAAGACATGATGAGCAAGGCATGAGAAACTATAGGAGGTCCTGTGAGATGAGCAAATGCAATTAGAGTGTCAGTAACATCTAAATGAAAATTAATATCACCTCTCTTATTATGAGCTAAACTTGTGAGACCCTACCTAATCTTCAAACTGAGATCTGCAAAACGAGGGCACACAGAGCTCAGAAGTCACACAAACAGTATTAAACCACAAGCACAAAAATTTCATGACAGGATGAGGAACAATGCCCAGATACCACAAATTTCATCACGAGGAAGAACTGCTTTATGTTCAGAGTGGAAGAGCAGTGGGGCAGGCTGCTAAGGGAAGTCATGGAGTCTCCCTCTCTGGATATATTCAAAACCCACCTGGAGAAGTTCCCATGTCACCTGCTCTAGGTGACCCTGCCTTGGAAAGTGGGTTGGACTGGATCGTGTTCAGAGGTTGTTTCCAACCTTAACAACTCTGGGATTCTTAGAAAAAAAGGGCTGCAAGCTTAAATGAAGCTGGCATGCAGACTTGATTTTGTTTTGTCATAAATAGGTATTTTGCCATTGAAGTCTAGTAGACTTTCAAAGAAATCCAAATGAATATCATATATTTGAGCAACAGCAGAACTACCTTATCACATGGACATCAGGGAAAAGTATGGTACCTGGACGATTTTCCTATAGTAAATGTCCAGAATTATTATCTTCAAATATTCTGTGATGGAACTAGAGATTTTTAGGATGGGGCAATTCAGCAGCTACCATAACACAACATCTTTGTGCCAAGACCACTATTTGGGGTGCACCTGTCCCTTCTAGCTCCTAATCCTTACATATCTACAAATTCCCATTCTAACAACTTTCTTTTCTTAATCCTATCTCCTTGTTCCCTTGCTGTCTTTCTTATTGTGTTGGAGTCCTCAAATGTTGCATGGACACTTTAAATCTTCTTTATTACAGAAATAGTGCATAGCCTGCCTATGAAAATTCAATGACCATTTTACATAGAGAAAAGAGCATTCTGAAATTAGTTATATAGAGTTGCTTGCAAATGGAGAGAATACTTTATACTGTTAAATTGACTATATTTTAGGCTCCTAATGTGTTACAAGTAGTGACTTAAAGTCTGTCTCGCATCAGCCTCTTATTCCATTTTAGGTTAATCTACATTATTGGCTTTACTCATTTAACAGTACTAATATGTGATCATACTCCCAGCAATTTTACAATTTAAGCTTTAAAAACCTACTATTTCAAAAAAATTATTTATTTTTATTCTTGGTTTTGAATGTTTAGCACACCAATAGTAAATTTCAAATTTAAAATGAAAAAATATCTGCTTATGGGATCTATTGTCCACATAATTCATAGCAGTTCAGAATTTTTACTGGTTTCGTTTTTACTACTGAGCAGATTTAATTCTGTTTTCTGATAGTTCTCAGTAATCATATCTAAAGCAGGTAAAGCTAGATCCTAAGTTCAGAGCTTCAGGCTTTACCCTTATGTCAATGCCACTATCTTAAGTGTTACTGGTTGAGAGCCAACCTGTATGTTTTAAACATAACAAAATTTCTGGGAGGAAAATTTGTTAAGTTTAAAAAGAAAATTTGTGGAACGTATGAAGCGCCTTGATTAGCTGTCAGTCCTTTTTCTCCTCTCCACATGAATAAAAGCAAACTTTTCCCATAGAACTGTAAATTCTGTGAAACCACTGCCATGAAAATGTGGGGTCACAGTCTATTTTACAGCACTGGTGGTAATAAATGGCAAGCGCTTACCCACAGGACAACAATTCACAGCAATTTCTTTTTAGTGCAGCTGGTACTTGTGACTGCAAGGTGAGAGACTCTGAATGTGAAGAGCATTTAAAGCCTTGAGTATGTTGTTTATTACCTCAGAATTTTAACTATTAGCATTACAGATAGGCTTCTATATTTGTAGCATGATATTTTAAGGTAAAAAGTTGTGTCAAGTTTCATATAGAAAGAAGGGGGTTTTGGAAACCTATTTGGCTTGTGTATTTTATTTTTGTAATTTTTCCTTGAAATTGCTTGGGTTTGACCAGTACAGTAAATTATTTTTGGTAAAAGAAGGATAATTACCTGTCCAGATCACTATGAACATAAATTGTTTTTAGACTCAATATGCCAAGTCTGAAGAATATATATATTATATATAATATATATTATATATATTATATAAATTATATATATTAATATAATTTATATATATTTATATATTATATAAATATATATAATATAAATATATATTATATAAATATATAGATTATATATATAATTTATATAAAAATATATAATATATATAAAATATATATAATTTTAGATATACAATTCATGTTCTCAGCACAAAAATGATAGAATTTTTCTGCTTTATGAGGCCTGTGTCTAAAACAAAGTAGATATTGCTCTTATACCCTTCTTTTCCAGGTATTATGTATTTAACAAAAAAAAAATCTTGCAAAAACAGGGTTAGAACTTGGCACCTATCAAAAGTCCTAGGGTAAATTAATATAATGGAAGTATATTTAAAGCTAGTTATCACTATCTAATAATTACATAAAATATTCAGGAGTATTATAGTAGTAAAGGAATCATCACTAAATATTGACATTCTTATTTTAAAGTATGGAGAGTAAGGCAGGTTGTTTTTGGGTTTGGTTCTTTGGGGTTTTTTTAATGCAGAAATTCCTTTATTTATTCCTTAGATGAATATATCAAGCCAACACTGTTCTGTCTCTTCCTGGGGTTTTTTGGAAGTGTGTTCCCTTTTAGCCCATTACTGTATAAAATGCAACAGGAGTGATAAGCTAATCTATCAGGAAGACAAAACACTTGTGTATAAAGCTGTTTCAACTAACACAGCTGAAAGAGCTTATAACACTACAAATTTTGATGTGTTAGTGAACCTGTACATTATTAATAAAGGAACAGTTTGGTGGGGAAATATTGCTTTAAATGAAATATGAATGCATTGCTTGTGCATCAGAGCAGCACTTAGTTTTACTTGCACATTTACAGATAATGAAGCTATAATAAAGTTGAGATCAAATTAAAAACATAAGATTAAAACATTCAATACTACTTTGCATTTTGCAGATCACTATTGCTGCTGCCTTGTACTCAGAATTCTCAAGGTCTTAAACCCTGGCAATGATAAATGTAATAGCATTAATTATTTCAGTCTACTGTAATATATTTTGTTTGTCCTAATTATCTTTTGAGATGCTGAAAAACAGAAAAACCAAACAATATCAGAATAAAAACACACCACATGTCTATGGCCATGGGGAAAAATATAATTACATGGGCAACCATAAATTAAAATATTTCCATTTGACAGTAATCATCAATGAATAAAATATATTCTTTATAAGAGATTGCTATGATTCTTCTACATATATGAGCTTTACAATCAATCCATAAAATAATGTAAAAGACATTATTTTGAAAAAGACATCTTCTGAAAAGCAGTTTTAAGAAGACTGACAAGAAAACGTTTTTGTAGTGAAACAGAAGAATAGCTTTAGATGAATAAATATTAAAAGCAATCAGTTTGAACTTCGGAAACTTGGAGAAGGAAAGATAAGTTTGTGTCACTTTGGTACGTGAAATAGAAAATCTCAGTTAAACAACATATTAAGAGAGAAAATATCAATGTTTTCATCTATAATATTTCATCCTTAATCCCTTGAATTTGCCAAAAGTAGCAAATGAATTTTGCAACAGCTAGGAATGGGATGGTTGGTGTATGATAAGAAGAACGTTTTCTTCAGAGGGTGACTTTCAAAATGTTTCTCAGTTGAATAACCTGGAAGAGTTTCAGCCAGGGTGCACAGGATGTGGCTGAGGAGAGCCAGAGGTTCTTTATAATTTAGAACACTGCTTAAATACTTTGTGTTGCTGGGCTGAGTAGCAACACTGATAAAACAATACTCAGATGAAAATCACCTTGAAAAATATTACTGGACTATATATATATAAAAGACTCAAGCTAGAAATTATTTTTTAACATCTTTTTCTTTAACCTTTTTTTGAATCCAAGGATCTTTAGAAGTTTAAAATTAAACTTGCATTTATAATGAACTAGAGTGGTGTATAGTAATTGAATTCTGAACTGCGCCCTTGAAAAATACTCCATTGTCAAGTTATGTCTAAGTAAGGATTGTATCCATTTACTGAAAAGCTTTTCCATATTCTTTATTCAACACTGTACCCACAGAATGTGATTATAGTTCTGCAGTGTTGACTTATATAAAATCACAATTTTAGGATGTATTTGTTTTTTCCTTTTTTTTTTATGTTCACCATTTACATTCTCAGTGAATCTGTTTCTTAACACAAGTATATTTTTTCTCAATCATATGAGAAATTGGGACATAGGAAAAATGTATTAGTTGTACATTTTGAACATTGAAATTCTACAATAAGATACATATTGATTCACAGCTAATGAATTATCCAGTATTAATTCAAATTTGCCAACACACTTTTGTTTAAAGTGAAAGTACTAAAAGCCAGTAACACTTTTTTGCAAAGACTCATGAAGTACTCAGAAATCACCTTTCTTAGCTTTCAGAAGTTCCATATTTCCTTGAAAGTATTATGAAAGTATCTGTGTACAAAAATAAATTATTAATCTCTTTCTGATCATTATTTAGGAATTGTGGAAAAAAAATAGACCACTATATAAAAGATTGTATGATATGGAAAATAAATGCCTTTGAATAACTGATGTAATATCATTCCTGTAATAGAAAAAAAAAGTACTAAAAAATGTAATATTCTCTATATAAAATAGCATTCAGCTATCAGTAAGATTTACATCAAAATAAATGTCTCCAAACAGGACTTTTTGAAACAAATCATAACTCTTAAACACCTCTTGCATATTTGCTGACAGAGCACACTGTAAACCATGCAAAATCAACATACACTCATTGGATATATTAGAGAAGAAGCAGGATTTTTACCGTGGGCTAAGCACGGTGAGCATTTTAGCACAAATTTTTTTTATGAGAATTTACTTGCATCTGCCAGCTTGGAATTCATGTGTAGAGATATACAGAACCCTTTGTAATATTCTAGTAAAATCAAATGCCTGGGTTGCTGGCTATGCTCTCGATCTGACTTTTATATAGACATCACTTGAGCACTGGCTTAAAGAGTACTTGACCCTCCCTATTAAAGCATTCAGATGCAAGGAAGGCTCCAGGTACCCTGGGCTGAGGTCAGATTGAATTTGTTAGGAGGTGCTGGAGCTCCCTCTGGCTCACACTCCTGTAGGTCCCTCCACCACATCATCACTTAGCAGCATGAGGCACCCTTTCAGGTTTATCAGTTGTCCAGGTATACTCCAATGGTTCTGGACTTGCACCCAGAGTTTCCAGAAACTTCCAGAGCAGAACCCAAAGCCTGCTGCACAAACTGTGGTTTCTGGTGGCTCCTCTGTTAGCTGCTCTCTAGGACTATTCAATTATTCTCCATCAGTGTTATCCATTTAAGTTGACAATTTTTCTCACAGTACTTTGACATGGCAAAGTTTTTCTTCTCCTGCTTTTCCCATGAAGGACTGGTAGTTCTCAGCTTTAGCAGCATTCATAAGGTAATCCAAAAGCTATCAAACAACACAAGAAATTAGAAATCAATAACTTAATAGACTTTTAATTTAAAAGAAGTTTAAATTAAGTGCTGGAATGGTAGGAAAATACTAACATTAATGTTGCTTTTTTTTCTAAAAGCAGTTATAATTAATATATTAATGAATGCAAAGATTTACTAAAACTTCAACAAAATTCTAACCCATACCAATAACACATTAAGGACCTTGAAAAAAGAATGGTGTGAAAGTGAATAAGTATGAGACCATAGTAACAATCCCTTTACCACTCCACTGAATAATATAAAAAAAAATCTTGACACTCTAAAGAAATAAGGTCATACTAGATGCTATTTGTTTATGCAAATGACCAGCTATTGATGCAGAACTTTGTAACGGTAACAAAGCTGCTCATATCTGCCAGCCCAATGGAAATGGCTTTAAAAGTACAAAAAGGCCTTCAGTGAAAGGAGCTGGTCACCTGTTACTCTACTGTCCCATGTACAAGCATATCTCCTTGTGAGGAAACTTTAATATGTGGAACAAGGCTTTGTTGCTTGAGTTTGCTCTGATTACTCACCATTGAGGAGTGTCTGTTAAAGATAATGAAAAGATAATCTAAAAATGTTCCCAGCACATTTAGTTTCATTCCCCATTCCCTTTACCCATTTCCTTCCTTCCTTCCTTCCTTCCTTCCTTCCTTCCTTCCTTCCTTCCTTCCTTCCTTCCTTCCTTCCTTCCTTCCTTCCTTCCTTCCTTCCTTCCTTCCTTCCTTCCGCCACTTCCTTCCTTCCGCCACTTCCTTCCTTCCGCCACTTCCTTCCTTCCGCCACTTCCTTCCTTCCGCCACTTCCTTCCGCCACTTCCTTCCTTCCTTCCGCCACTTCCTTCCGCCACTTCCTTCCTTCCGCCACTTCCTTCCTTCCGCCACTTCCTTCCTTCCGCCACTTCCTTCCGCCACTTCCTTCCTTCCTTCCGCCACTTCCTTCCGCCACTTCCTTCCTTCCGCCACTTCCTTCCTTCCTTCCTTCCTCCCTCCCTCCCTCCCTTCCTCCCTTCCTTCCACGTTGTCTGTTGCATAGCAATTCCTTAAAGAGAAATGACAGCAGCTACTGGTTACAATTTATTCAGTACACATAAATACTGATAAATACTGTAATGATCACTTATCATTTACATTTCTCAATATCTAGCAATATCCAGTCTGGCTGGGTTTGGTTTTGGTTTAGTTTTTATGGGTTTCAATGCAGACAGGTAATATACAAAAGCAGCTCTTCTGCAAACCAAAGTTGAGGATACTGGTGTCCATGGTAAAAGTATAAGTGAATAAAACAAGGGAACTGGAAGAATGGAATTAGATGTTGATTCAAAATCCATGCTTTTGGAAACTAAAACCTTAAGTACTCAATCATCTGGTGAAATTAAATCAACACTACTTTTCTTCTTTCTTTTAATACACGTTATCCTGCAGTTGCCAGTGATTTAGTATATCATTAGCTGAAAATACTTTCTGAATTGCTAGCTTAAATTATTATCAAGGCTGCAATCATATAATATATCTTGTCAGAAATACAGTTGTTGATTAAACCTTGACTCAATCTTTTTTTCTTCTGCACAGAGAGGCTTTTGGTAGGCTCTTTCTCTACAGGAAGAGGTAGATTCCTGTTCCTGAGGTCTATCCATGAGTTAGGGTAAAGTAACTACACTTCCCTGAGATTTAACTGTGCTAGTAGAGTGGGATCTTATCCATTCATCTCATGTGGTGGCAGAACACTCAATTTGTGTTTACAGAATTGATGTACCCATTTGAGAGTGCACATAATAAACATCCTCATATGGCTGGCAATGAAAAATCAGTGAGGATTATATCTTTCATGTATTTTTTCACTTAAATTTCAGATTCAGTCTTGTTGCATGACATCAGTGCTTAAAAGTAGATATTTTCAGTCAAATCTGTGTCTTGGTAGAAGTCTATCAGTATGAAACAATTGCAGGAACCCATACCTGAGGCAGGATTTTTTTTTTTTTGGTAGAAATGATGAATGTTTCAGTGAAGTGATTTTAAAAAACTGTGGTGTTTTGCATGCGTACAATTTTCTTCATATACAGAAGTCATTAAACACACACACTCCTGCGTGCATATACACATTATTTATAATGCTTACAAGTATTTTCAATTAAAACATAAGTTGATTTATCAAGCCAAATTATAAGTAGGACAATAGGACTTTTAAAGGTTACAGAAGATAATCTCATTGCAGGAGTCATTGAGCCACCATTGCATTAATACCACTCAATAACATAGTCAGGGACAGCCAACAAGTCTTACCCTCTTCTTTCCTCTTCTCTAATTATGCTTTTAGTATTTTTATTTCATAAATTAATTTTTTTTGGTACAAAGTTGCTTATACTTTCCCAAATATATTTCAAGGATTATAATGTGTTGTTCTGATGCGCTGTTTTAATAAGGTTGATGATGAGAAAAACATTCACTGAAATAATAGCAATTTTGTGTGAAGAAATATTCTAAATGTGTTCCTAGAGCCTAGATTAGAATTTACATTGAGTACTTAAGTGCAAATTCTCTATATCTCATTAGCACTCTGTGAGCTATTCAATTCTTTTACTATAAATATCTTTAGGGGAAAAAAAATGAATGTCTATGAAGCTGTTGGCTCTGCAGCTGATCAGCTTTGCTTTTAATATGTACTGATGTCAACCAGTTGTAAGAAAGAAAAGGACAATAGAAAGACCAGTTGCCAAACAATTTGCACTCCCTGTAGTGAGGCAATTATTCCCTTGGAGGCTCTTATCATCTTTATAACATGAATTCTTCTCAAGCTTCAAATGTACTAAGCACTTTCTACTGCATTACTGGCACTGTAGTTCACACCAGGGATACAAATTACAGAGGAAGAGGACTGAAGCAAATCTGTATCAGTGGCATGAAAATTAATAGACCACCCTTCTAATGTCAAATTCTCGGTTCTGAAAAAATTTCAATTTTATAAATCCACACATGTCCTAGAGGAAGGGGGTGGGTGGAGGGATATATTAAAAAAAGCAATTTTTTTCACATTTAAATAACGAACATTTGCAAAAAAAACCTCCACCTTTATCAAGAAATACAAAGTTGCAGTTGAATACCATAATATTAAAGGAGAAAACACAACATCCTAGAAGGAAATATTGTCATTCTGAAGTTGTAAAACATATTTCAGAAGGCAGAAGATCACTTTATTGTCATTATTTTTTCTTCCTCAAGTGTAATCAGCATCGCAACTTAGCAATGGCACTTACCTCTACCAATGGCATCTGGTAATACCTTTATGTTTAATAGTAAAAATATAAGAAGTTTTTCATATCGCTGATCTGAACATGATATTGACTTAGTCATAAAAAACATATTCCCAGAAGATCACAATGAATAAGTGACATTAAACATAGCAAAATGTGATGAACTGTTGCTGAGTTCTCTACTAAGCAAGAAAGTAAAGCCACAAGGTAACGCCACAAAATAAAACCACAAGGTAAGTGTGGTTGGTTTATGAAATTCACATATTTTTAATAATTTCCTTTTTTCTTTAGGTTTTTAAGACTGAAAGGTGCATGATTTCATATAATTTATGAAGTTGTATAATAATCTGTATTACTACTTTTGGAAATTTGGGGTGTATATGAGCTTTTTCTTCTTTCATATTTGAATGGAGTGTAAATTATATTGTTTACTGGTTCAGAAGATGTGCAATTTGTGCATGACGCCTGATCACAGCAATTGTACAGGTGTGCTCAGAGAAACAGCAGTCCATGAATTTCAGTCAAATGCACTCATATGATTTCATTGTATCAACTTCAGTGGCAGAAAATGCAACAGAAACAAGATTTCAATTATTGTATGATAAATATTCATTTTTGTTAGTAAATATTTGCAGTCTTAGGAGGCACAATTTTAAGCAATGCCTGGCTTACTATTAGGCTACATCTGCTATTTTTTTCCATTTGCCTTTAGTGCACTCTAACTTAAGCATGGCCTCATATTAGTGCTTGAAAGAGAATATATGTCATGGCTATTGAATTTTGTTGGACTTGGGTTTTAACTCAGGGTAATGAATGTTGCTAAACCCTTTTACAGTAATAAACATGTCTGAACAATGACAGAAAGACAACCATTACAGGTTCCCAATATTTACTCCTGTATTTTTTGTGGTATTAGTTTGTGTGGCCACATTTTGGTGCTGGCAGGCTACATGGGACACTTCTGTGAGAAGTTGCCAGAAGCTTCCTCTCCATCCAGCAGAGCCAATCCAGCCACATCCAAGATGGGTGTGCCACTGGCCAAGGCCTGGCCAATCAGAAATTGTGACACCTCTGTGATAACATATTTAAGAAGGGAAAAAGTAATTGTGCAGATGCAGCCAGAGAAAAGTGGGCCCAGAATATGTGAGGAACAACCCTGCAGACACCAAGGTCACTGGAGAAGGAGGGGCAGGAGGTGCCTCAGGCACAGGAGATGAGATAACCTGGCACATGGTGCAGCCCATGGTGAGGCAGCTGTGCCCCTGCAGCCCATGGAGGACCACTGGAATGCAGAGATCCACCTGCAGCCCATGCAGGAGACCCATGCCAGAGCAGGAGGAGGCCTGGGAGAGGGCTGTGAACCCATGGGAAATCCATGCTAGAGCAGGGTCCTGGAAGGGACCTGCAAACCTATGAAGAGGGGATCCCAGCTGGAGCAGGTTTCCTAATAGCGCTTGTGAGCCTGTGGGGGACCTTGAAGGACTGTATCCAGTGACCCATGTTACAGCAGTTTGTGGAGAATTGCCTGTGGGATGGACTGACATGGGAGAAATTTGTGGAAAACTGTCTCATGTGGGAGGAACCCTGCACTGGAGCAGGAGAAGGACTCCTCTCCCTCAGCAGTGGAGGAAAAAACCAGTGATGAACTGATCCCCATTCCCCATCTCCCTGCGCTGCTGGAGGAGGGAAGGTAGAGCTGGGAAGGAGGGAAAGGTGAGATTTATTTATTTAAGATTTATTTTACTTCTCATTACCAGTCTCTGATTCTGTTAGTAATAAATTACATAAATAACTCTTATCTGAGTCTGTTTTGTCTGTGACAGTGTTTGGTGAGCGTTCTCCCCCCGTCCTTATCTCAAGTAATGGACATTTTGTCATATCTTCTCTCACCTGCTCAGTTGCAATGGGGAAGTGATGGAGTTGGTTTGGTGAATACCTCATGTCCTACCAGCATCAACCCACTACAAAGGCCCTGAAAATCAAAATATTAGCACCATGAACTGAAATATGTGACTCCTGTAACTTGTGGCTACAGGCCTTTTTTTGCTAGAAATGAGAGGAAAAGAACTAGAAAGTGCTAGAGAGAATCAGTGTAGAAGCATAAACAGGAATAGTTAAGCTTGAAATAAAAAATTCTGTACAACTCCAGCTATATAGCTTTAGGATCTTTGTTGCTACCTCTGACCTGGATCCAATACTTCTGTGGGGGAACCATGACTGCCTCTGATCAGAGAGCACAGTTGTTTACAGTGACTTGATTACTCAAAGCAATAGTCAATTCAAAGATGCAATTCAAATACACAATTTAAGAAAACAAACTAAAATAACAAAACTACATCCAACCACATAACAAAACAAACAAGCCTGTTAATGTTTTCCACTGAATGCTATAGTTACATATGGTCAAAGCCTGTTTTCTACAATGCAGTTTGGAGACCTTGGTCAAGTATCAGTTTACATTAAATCAGTCTTTATACTCCCAAGACTTAAGATTTCTCATCAATATCTCCTGAAAAGTACGCCAAAGCATGTGTTTTTTCTTTTCAAGCATTCAGACTAGTATTTCCAGTTCTGCATTCCAAGCCTAAATTCACCTAAAAAATTCTCTTTCACTGAATTCTCTCACTTTTCACCATACAATTGCATGGCTTCTTGAGTAGGCTAAAACAGAGTAATTTCATAAACTGAGAACATTCTAAAATACAAAATATTTTAGTTCCTAATGATACATGACTATTTCTAGAGGATTAAGGCAGAAAGTGAGGGCTATTAAATTCTCAATAGTCACATCAAGTCACACTACATGTATAGCAGTATAGGGAAAGTACATCAAGGCAGATACATCAACCACCTTCATGCAATTCAAACAGAGAAAGGAAATTTCCTTGGATCCTGCAGTACCACTATGAAAAATATCAGAAAATATTTTTATCTGGCACATCCTTCTCATCAAGGATTCTTTTAAATGTTGAAGAATGCTTTTAGAATTTTATATAGTTTTGCTTAATTATGACTGTGTTTGAATCCTTTGCTACTAACATGTTTTATTTTACGACAGAAAATGCTAAAATAAAATACAAATCTGTGTTTGAAAAGTCAGCAATAACTAAGCTAAACATTACCTAACAATTTATCTCTGTAAAAAGAATATGTAGGTGAAGGATGTTCTTCCTTGTACCATCCAGTACTCTTCTATGTAAAGAGTTCAGAATATAGAAACTAGGCACTGCTGGTACAGAGGTGGGGAGTTACACCTCATTTGAAATGGAATAGCATTTTTATTATTATGCTCTGTAGGACATAACATATGCTAGCAATGTTTCACTTCCTCATTCTTTGTTTCTGCTTCTATCTCTACATTTTCTGTCTCCAAAAATCAACAAAGAAATTAAGAAATCACAGTGTAATTCTAGTTAAGCAATTAATCAGCAATTTGAAGATGAAAAATTAATGCTTTCTTGTAGACTACAAAATAAATGTTGTTCTTTGTTGTGTGAAAGTCTGCAAAAGCCTCTACATGCTCAATTTTTCCTACATTATGTCTCCTGGTCTTTTTTCTTCTTTAGAAAATAATGTATCTATATACATTTGATGTGTTTTTAAGGTTTGGCTGCTGTGGAATACATATAATTTGTGCTTGGGGTCTGGAAAAAATAGGATACAGCAAAAAAAGTATCAGGAATTGGACTTGTAATGGACTCCGGGTCATATGCAGCTCTAAACAGCTGTGTCTCTGTTTTGACAATTCAGCCAGTGGTTGCACTGGAGTTTACTCTCTTTTGGGGCTGTGGCATCATCCACCTTCTAGCTCGTGATCTTCTGATGCCTTATCTCTACATGCCCAATTTATCAGCCTGGAGACAGTTGTTCCAAATTAAACATGCAAAACACTGAGCAGGTTTGGCTTCCTCCACTGTCCATCATCTTCCAGATTTTTGTACAATACTAAGGAGAAAATTTGAACAGCATGGACACATGTCAGGATATGTCACTTAACCTTTGTGACTGGGTCATGTCTTGGGTTCATTTTTACTTGACATTAGAGATGTTTCTATCACGTCTGATGCGACAATGTTTTCAGTGTCACCTGGCAGGTGTTAAATCTTTATTTTCCTAGTGACATCCATGGCAGCTGAGATTATTCTGCAAGTATTGATGTTATGGTGTCTTTATAGTGTAGCAGATTTTTGCCTTGGTGATAATATCTTTCCTAATAATTAATTCATTATTATTCTTTCCCAATTAAAATTACATAAATTAGCAAGTATGTTATAATATAGTATAGCTAGTACTCATCTGATATTTTAGATGTCAACTTTTTGTCTGGCTTCCAAGATTACTGGTAAGAAGCATTTGCAAGAAACATGTTCACACTTCCAATTAGTGTTTATACCACAAAGAGCTTGCTATACAATTGATCTCTCTTAGCATGGTTGCCAAAATCTCTCCACTAGTGCAATATTCGGTAATTGCAGATATACGGATGAGAAAAAGAAAAATAGGTTCTTATTTTAGGAGAATTAAATTTATATGATATTTTAGAGTAATAACATATTGATGTGGAAATAAATTCACACTGAATTCTCTATGACAGGTCTGCTTATAGACAATATTCTTATCACCTGCATACTCAAAATCCAGACATCATCTGTTTTCCTCCCTTTGGTAGTGAAATAAATCTTCCCCAGATTTCCCTCAGCCATACCCAAATACATTAGGACTGAGATCTTTCTCTTCAGTGTAGCTGAAGTACTCTCATTTTCAGGAGTTCAAAGTGCTAGGTCTCTGATATGGTCAGAAACCCCTCTGTAATGAGTAAAAGTAAATACATCTCTCCATTCCTGACTGGTCTACCTTAACCAAGATATGCACTCACATACCATAGCATAACCCCTGGAATAAAAAATGCATAATTGTGAAAAAATGACCCCAAATCTCTAGAATACTGGCTACGAAAATGATCTTAATTTGGGTACAGAATGGGCTGAAAGTTTTTAAAGTTTTAGGTGATTTTTGAAAATGTGGAGGAAACAGTTTTTGCCCAGTGATTAGGCCAAACTATCATTTAGTTTTTAATGATAGCTATCAAGTTGAAGTCACCACTTGCTTTGGGAAAACAAACAAAAGATGCAAATAAAATCTTTAAACTTTACAGGGCTGAGGAAAGACAACAAAATAAACAAAACCTTTATTTCCCTTCCCCATAATGAAAGTAAATATGTGATTTGGCAAAAAATCATAAAAATTTTCATTAAATTTGAAAATTGTATGACCAAACCACCAAAAGATCTTTTTTATATGACTATTGCAATGTTTCAAGATAGTTGTAGTTAACATATCCCATGTTCTCCTGCAGGGTCCAGCTTCCCATTTGTATTTTTATTTCCAGCAAATACCAGTCCTAGTAAAAACTGAGGTGAGGGTAGAGATTTGCATCAATGTTTACCACAAGGGATAGCAAGCAAGGACTACATGGAAGAAAAAAATGAACACGAATAGAAAGCATTTGTCAAAAATTTAATTCAGAAAAAAAATACTTTTCCATCAAAAATTCAGACTGGAATGAAAACTAGAGCTTTGTTTTTTTATGTGCTCCCAAATCTATGGCTGGTTACAAAATGCAACTGCAAAATCTCACTTTTAGTGTCCTTTTTAACACTGATTTTGTTTTTGGGTTTTTTTTTGTTTGGTTGGTTTGGGTTTTTTTTGGTTTTTTGGGGGTTTTTTGCGTTTTTGTTTTTTGTTTTTTGTTTTTTTGTAAACCTATTCACAGTGCAAATTGCTACTAATTTTCTCTGTTGATCAGCACCTGCATTGATGCGTTTTTAATATTTATCACGGATCATATCTTGTAACATTATTCAATTTAGCTGAAACAAAAATCTACTGAATGACCTGAAAGCTAGTCTCAGACAGACAGGAGTTTTAGGGAATAAGTTATAAAAATCCTGCCACAGGTTGGTAAGAGGTGGCTTTGGAAATTAGGAGATCAGCCTTCAACAATCTTCTATGAAAGAACAGCAAATTCCTCAGCATCATGTGAAATTTTTTTGTCTAAATCCTTGGAGCTAAATTCTTCCTGAATATAAAATCTTTATCAGTGGAGAGTATTTTCTTATTCAGCTCCAGTCATATTCATTGTCTTGAATATGCATTCATAAGTTGATTTATTTACCTATTCTTTCCATACAGTCTTTTCTATCTTCCTCTATTTCATCTATGCTTTATATCTCTTGCTATAAATAAAATGCTGTTTTTCTATCTTATCCTTCAAGTGTTACACCTCTGGTATTCCTCTGATGAAGTGCCTGCTGTCAAGAGGAGTCGAGGGCATACAGCTCTTCACAGCATCAGTTGGTATCTTAGCTCTCAAAGGCATTGCATTTCCTAGAAGTCTCTGAACCCTATTTTTGTAAAAGACTTTGTACTGACCAGGCATCATTAGCAGTAGCAGACATTGACGTGGATGTGTCCAAGCTAGTCCTCCTGACATTTCAGTGGCATTTTTCCTTGAGGATGATATTTGCTTTTTTCTACATTGTCTTAGCAGCCAGCCCCTCCCACCAAGTCCTATAGATCATGTTCAAGACAATGCCTTTTTTGTCCCCACATCTGCCCTGTGCTCTTTCATTCTTATGTATGGTGTGCTTGCTGTCATTTTTGATTAAAGCTTTGAAATTGGCAGAGCGTTCTGACCTTTGTTTGTATCAGTCTGGAAGAAACCTATTTTAATTAAGAGCTTTCTACCAATTAGTCACACACATTTTTCATCTCTTACAGTATAGCAGGATCTGGGGGTACTCTAAGGAAATTCATAAACTTTAAAATTGAATTCAGAAGGGGTGAGGGAGAAGAAAAAGTCAGTAACAATGAAACAATTTTTCTCTATTTCTTTGTCCCTTAAAGAGCTAAATAACCTTTAATTCAGTGGTTCTCAATGCTTGAAAATGCTTGGCATTCAGCTCCAGTAGCTGCACCTTCACGGGGCAGTGTTAGCATACAAGAGCCTTTTCCTATATTTATATCTGGAGAGCTCCAGTGAATTGAAGGAGGTCATGCATAGGAATAAAGCAATGCAGAACTTGGTGTAATGCCATTATGAGGGACAATCTATACCTGTTTCCATTTAATCATTGGCAATACTTCACAATAGCTTTACTAAGCTAATGCCTACTGTTTTTCAGCGCATTATGTGTAACAGTAGGAAGCATTAAGAGAAAGACTCCCTTAGACCAAGGTCATGAATTTGAACAGTAGGAAATGATTCCTCCTACTAGTTTTATACCAGCACTGAAATTTCTGTTGCATGTTTCAATAGGTCCTAAATTATACAAAGGATTTCAGGACCTGGCTGTGCATTTCAAATAAAAATATCAGCATTAAAAGAAACATGGATTACTAAGTCTCTCATTCAAAGAGTGATTTAATCATAGAGATATAGGATTACTCTTCAGCTCTCTCTTTGACATAAAAAAATTAAGACAGAAATGTTTTTGTTGGATAGATTAGAAGAGCTCCATTACAATAAGACTCTGTGTCTCAATAGATAGGAGATATAAATTAAAATCCTTCATAGACAGGTGGGGTTTGAATTCTCAGGGACTGAACACCATGCTAATATTCAAGCTGCTTCATAAAAGCCAGAGTACACATTAGTTTTGGATGTATCTTCTAGCCACAATCTCTTCCTTTAACATTTCTATAAAAAGGGACTAGTTTTATCTATATCTTTCCAAGTAATCTTTTGCAGCTGCTATATGTTAGCATGATCAGAGAATATTCAATGGACTGAGATCCTTAGGGCCCCCTGTGGAAAATATGTAAGCTCCTGACTAAGCCTAAAATTTGTCTTAGTGCTACATTTCTAAGGTAGGGGAGGGTTCTGAGACATGCAGAAAGGCAAGATTAGGCAAAGGTAAAACTTCTATCATGCAATGATGACTCAAGGCACCTTAAGAATAAGGGAGACAATGTTGAACTAAGAGGTTTTGTATTATAGTACTGAAAGTATGTGATTTAAATTCTGATTTGTATTGAGTTAATCCTAGTTGCAGATAATCTTAGTTCCAGCCAAAATATGGCTTTATTTACTCAACTTCTTAATTTTCTTTTTTTCTGTTTGTTAATTTGCTTAGTTTTGGTTTGATTTGTTGTTTTTTTGGTTTTTTTTTTCTTTAGAACATGTGTTTTGGGCTCTTCTGACAAAAGTAATAGATTCCATCCATTTTTAATTGAAAGTGGTTTTTTTGTGAGGCTATTTTTCTGGTTTTGTTTTGGGTGGGGTTTTATATTTTGGGTTTTGGTTTTTTTGGTTTTTGCTAGTTTAGTTCAGCTTGTTAGTTAAGATACAAAAGGAGCACGGAGCAAAGTCAAAGACGAACTTCATTATTGTTTGTTGTGTACTGGCAGTACACCAAGGAAGAGTAATTAAATAAACAGTCCTGGAGTCCAGCAGGAGTGAGCACCTTAGGCAACAACTTCCAAGGGTGAACTACAGCTCCTAGGGAGGCCCGGTCTAGAATATAGTGTTACATTATATGACTAAATACAAACATGAAAGTGGATGCCCTTTTGAAGGGAAAGGAGAAAGGAAAAGCAGAATAAAATTATTGAGTTAACCTTCAGCATGTTTATTTCTAGTGATGGATGCTAGAGGAAAAAGTACTGTAATGTAAATTGAGATAAAGAACTAGAGACAGAGCTAAAAATATCATTCAGGTTACCTTTCTCCCTTCTCTTTTCCTGTCTTTGTCCCCTTTGTCCTCAATATGGTTTCAGAAAAATAGCTTAATTTCTTTATTAATCAGAGAATCCAGCCCATGCAAAAGAAAAAATTTAAGTTTGGTTAATAAATATATGCTTATAAGTAAGAGCAATACAGTCCCACGATTAATTAAAGTGCATTTTTACACCTGAGATGATGGTCTCCTCCCACTTTGGTCATATTTAGCACCTCTGATATAAGGTTACATTTAGCGCCTCTAATGTAAGGTTACTCAACAGGGCCAATGCTACAGGTGTTGAGCAACATTTGTTAATATTCTTTGATCTGTGTACCATAATTTTCAAACAATTGTGAAAGAAAATATATGAAAGTTGCCTCACTGCATCAGAAATAGCAAAAGTCACATAGTTGCAGGGCAAAGAGTCTTCTTTCTGCATTTTCAGGCTTCTGTGCCTCATTTCATCTGCATTGCTGTACATGTATCTGTTTTGTCCTCCCTCTCTTTCTAGTATTTAGCACATAAGCAGCATTTCACCACATAAAGCAAATAAATAATATTAGTCAGGATTTAATTTTCAGTAAATAAATTTCCACTTAGTTCCCTCTAAAATTCTTCATCTGTAAATTTATCAGTAGTTTAATTTCAATCAGATTGTCATCAGACTTGGGGAAGAGAGATAAAAAAAAAAAAAGAGAAGTGAAAGAAAGGGAATGAATTTGTTCTAGTGCCAGATGGGCTGAGGCAGTAAGCTACAGTCAGCAGCATCTGAAATCAGTAAGGTCATTAAATTGTAAAAGGAATTTCATACGGAGGACATTTTTCTTTTGACAGCAAATTGGAGGCAGGAATCTTTTGGAGCATAAGCTTTTGGGAATTTGGGAAAATTCTTTGGCTTTGGTTTTGGTTGGCTTTCTTGCTTGCAATGGAAACCCTTTTAAATCCTTGACTGCTGGATGTGAGGGAGGTGAAGCAAAGTCTTGGTTTATAATAATCTATATGAATGAGGGTCTAGAACATGCATAATCAAAATCCTTTTTACCTTTCCCTTAAGCTAGGGTGGGTTTCCTATTTCTCTGCTTTCGTTTGAAGGAAAGGAGTTTTCAATGAATAGAGCAAATTTTAAAAAATCATAGAATAAATTCTAAGGTACTTCTCATTACCCATGATCAAAGCTGTAAAGTGTGTTTCTCTTTCTATTAGTGTGTGGGTTTTTGTTTGGTTTTCTTTTCCCCAATATTGTAATCTCAATGGAAATGGCAAAATAGTGCACAAAATAGACAAAAAGCCACAAAATTAATGGAAACCAGACTCAAGGATATGTGGCAGTGACAGTGGTACCAGAAAAAAACACAAGCATGGAAAGACTTCACCTCCCAGGTACTTGACTTTAACCCTGTGCAAAGCTACACTTTGAGAATGAATAGAAACATGCTATTTGCAATGTTTTCTTTCTTCTGAAAAACAACAACAGGTATAGGCTGTATTAATCTGATGCAGAACAAAATGCAGTTGTAACTGAAAAATTTAATAACAGGGTCAAGAGTTAATGCACTTGGATTTGAGCTGGTTCTTGGTGTCTAAAGTGAAAACAAAACATATTATAAACTGCTGTAATTAACACATAATAACAGAGAAATGAAAACCTCATATTTAAAACTCCAAAAGAAATAAACATATGATATGGAATTTGGGTAGCAGGGATCTAGATGGAAATTTTGATGACTCCATTTTGTCCAAAATACAGAGTGAGATTTAGGTCTGTGTTCCCTTCTCCTCTCGTCCAGCAGAAAGCAAGACTTGGAGAGGTGCAAGACAGGCAGAGGTGCTATGCACTTAAAACAAGTAAATTTTGATTACTCTGAAAGAGTGCTGCAGTCCAGGCAAAAAGATAAATTGACACTTGAATACAGAAGTGCAGCCTGGAGAATGAGACAGTGGATTCAAGCATGAAGTTCTGTGTGAACAATTATGAGAATTTCACTTGAGAAAACTCATGTGTGTCTGTGAGTCAGAGAGGCCAGATTGGGCTCTTTGTGTATCAAATGCTGTCAACTTCTGTTAAGAGGAGGCATTATCAGGAAAAAAAAAAAAGAAAATTTTAGTCTCCTTTCTTGGACTAATTAGAATATTTATAGATATGATTTTGTATTTATTTATGAGTGTCCTGCTAAGTGCTACCAATAGGTTTCCTTTGGATATTCACTTACACATGCTGAATAGGTACATTTGGAATTAGGTTTTTCGATTAATGAATAAGGACAAGCATGTCTCACTTGAGAAACAAGTTATAGTTTTGTACTTTTCTGTCAACTTGAAGGAAGCAAGGAGAAAAATAACAGCTATTGGAAAGCTTCTTCATTAGAAAAGAAGTTGTCCAAGAAGAAGAAAAAGCATCTGGATATGTATCCATTCTTGTAGAGTACTGAAGTTGCATTAAATTAGTTAGGAATTTCAAGAAGAATAAAGTATATGAGTGCTTTGTTTAAAATTTTTCATCCTTTAAATGAGTACTTTGAAGCTATTAACTTACATCTTTATGATTTATCAAAAGTGAAGGCTACTCCTTAATCTTCAGAAGTCAAAATAACAATGATGAATAGTAATGAAAAGAAGTTAATAGTACCACACCATTGAGTTGTTTTGGGTTTTCTTGAATAATCTCTCATTCCCATACTCCTTTTTCACTCACAGACAGCTGAAGAACCATCTTCACCATAATTTATTTCAGAATTAGTGTTTGTGAAAAAGTTGACCACTCTGTGCTTCCACTACCCAAAGCTTTATGAACTCTGTTCAAATTCTTAACTGAAATTTGGAGATAAACTTTCTGCATGTACTTTTAAAGTTGAATATAAAGCATGAGATTTATAAAACCTGGTTTCACATTCTAAGTGTACTAAGTCAGCACTGATCAATGTCAGTTGGAAGAAAGAAACTCAAAAGGACTTTAATAGTTCATTTGAAACAAACAAATAAACTCCCTCATTACAGAGTCCATTGGAAAAGATAGCAGCAATTGCTTTCCCACGTGGTTCAGAAACTGTTTTCTTGGTAAATTTTTGTCAGAACATCTTTAGCTCTTAGTTAGAACACCTGTCCTTCAAAGGATAGAAGGCTTTGCTAGCACTCTTTCTTCATTTAGGATGTGAATTCATATAAATAGTGTAGAGTTTTCTGTTGAAAACAATTGAACATTGCAATGATTTAAGGAGGAGGATTCTTGCTTGCATTTAAAAAGCTGTGTTATTTCACATAATTAGTAGTCTGATCTGGCTGAATAATTACAGTCCAAAAATTGGTCTATGCATCCATTCTCATACTTTCAGTATATGTTTTAAGGAAAATACTAAACCATTAATCTGGCTTCCTCTCTTACTCATTCTACCTTTTTCAACTGGATGTTGTTAGACACAGAGTGCTACACCCCCAGTAATTATGTGGAATTTATTCAAAGCAGTATATTACAATTAGATGGTCTTTTTTTCTATTAAATAGCAAACTCACAAGAAGAGTAGTATTCTTTTTTAAGCTGCTGCCCTTAAATATTCTGACTACCTGACATTGCCTGAAACTCTCCAAGTTCTGCAGCTAAAGAGCAGTCATACTAAGTTCCCTGCAGTAATCTCCCACCCTTCTGCAATCATATAATTGTCTTCTGAATGCTTTCCAAGCAGTGTTCAAAGCTGACTATTGATTCATGCTAAGGGTGAACAGCACACATACTGTTAAACTTTTATTTTCTGAATATTGGGACCAGCATTCAGTATGAACCCCCACTTTGAAGTGGAGCAGACCCCACCATGCTTCCAATAAAATCTACTGAGTTTTCATGCATGGCACCGTTCTCAGGTCAACTCAAGCTGTTTAAAGTTATACAATCCTTAATAACCTTATACATCGAACTTTCCTCTGTGTACTCTGCATCAGCACGGGCTTCAAAATTGTTTCTGCAGCTGAAACTCTCCAAGGTGCTTTAGGGAAATGCAAAATCAGATTTCTGTTGAATAGTAATAAGTTCTCAGTATTTAACTCTCTTGTATTCCTTGAAAAATCCCATCTTAAATACCTTCATTTTTTTAAAAATACAGTGTATCAATTACAGTTTCAAGACCTGATTGATATCTGTGGGGGGAAAAAGGGCATTTATTTAGGTGGATTCCGTAGGGATTGATACTCTGGTGGTAACAGTGAATATTAGAGATGGGATTCTTCTCAGGAAGATCCACTAGCCCCTCAGGAGAGTAGTTATGGAATAAACTACCCTCAGAAGAAATACCTTACCTTTTCTCCACAGCTAGAAGTTGTCTTGCACTTTCAGACATGAAACTTTTTTTGCAAAATTTGAAAGAAAAGTAATTTTTTATAAAATTCTTGGGTTGTCAGTTGTCCAGTTGCCTTTATTTTTTCTTTTCTTTTTTTTTTTTTTATTTTCTTCTTAATCGATGTATATTCCCACCTTTTGTGTAATTTTCAACTCCTGGTCTCAGTGGTATTGTGTGGCAATTAGTGAATTAAATCACTTCATCTTAGGCAGAACCATCATCACCAGAGTTACTAAGTACATTAATGAACACGTTTTGACTAGATACCCAGAAGGCCTCTGTGACGTACAGAAGCAGAATCTCTTTGTTTCACAAGGAGGACTGGGGCACACAGCTCCTCACTGGTCTGACAGAAATTAATGGAAATTTTACACCTAAGCACCTTTGAGGATCTGCAACAAAGAGATTAAATGACTTGCTCAAGGTCATTGCTCAAGGAGTTTTCTGTGAAAAAGTAGTTCCCTAAATCCACAAGTATTTTAACTTCATCTCAGGGCTATGTTCTCCTTTAGTTTTTGGATTAAGGAGGTGGAATTAACAGAATACTTTAGGTTACATCTTGCTGAAAACTGCTGAAACAATATTATCATGGTTCTTTAAACCACTCCTTTATATAAGGACTAAAGAGGACAGAACTCAAAAAATATGCAGTTCTTACACCAATCTCTTTTTCCTATGGATATATCCTGTGTATAGTTGAGGAAGATATCACTGCCTTTTTTGTCTGCATGTCAGTCAGGAACCTCAGGGGAAAAATGAGGAAAAAGACACATCAAATCAAGATGGATACTCAAGGTGGGGAAATGGTTCAGAATTAAGATCTATAGTCCCTAAAACTCCATCTCATAAAACTGAAAAAACACAAACATGCATCAGCTATAACATGTACTATCTGCATGGAATTTGCTTACAGTAAGAAATCAGCTATAGCTTTTCTTTCAAGCACCCAGAGGAGACCCACAATGACAAATCATTCACTCTTTAGTTAAGCATTTGAAATGACATTTTTCAAGAAGTTTAAAATTAGGCACTGATAGTATACTGACATTTGTGAAAAGTAGATTTCTTCCATTTTAAGAAGCTGTCTTTCTAAAAGCTCTGTTGTAAAACTCCATTTTGAAGGCTTGATTAAGGCCTGAAAGACAGGCTAGGAATATGGAACTAGAGCTTTTACAGAAGTGCTCTCTGTAACAAATAAATTTTTCCTCCATTTTATTCACCTCCTCCTATTTCCCTGTTTCCTTTATCACTCTACCCCACAGCTGCTATGAACATTCATGGATTTGATCTCCCTATACCTCGATAATATCTTCTGTAATTTTTATCCTTGTGATGCTTAGATGAAAACTGAGTGCCTGAGGGACTGTGTGCCACATTACTTGTGGACTGTGAGCTGAACTATAAATGGCACCAGTAGCCACATCCTGACTCCCTATTTTTGTGTGTAATGTCTTTGCTTTCTAGAGCAACTTCTAAATTATTTGATTTTTTGTGCTCAGAGGGAGTCTTGATTTATGGATGTGCTTTCTTGTGCTCTGTAGCAAGAAAAGGAAAGTCATTCAAATAATGGAGAACTGTTGACAGACTGGGTGTCTGAACTATCAAATTGAAACAGAAAAATCAGAGATTGAAGAGGACAAGAGCCAACATATCCCCCATGAATCTCCAGGGACACAAGGTGAGAGCTGAAGGATCTTCCATTTAGTAATGCTTTTAAGGAATGTTATATCTCTACTGAGCCATAACACCTTTTATATAGGTTTGTTCATTGCAACCAAATTGCAATGATTCTAATAATTACTTTTTTTTTCTTGCATGTTTTGCCCTGTTATGAAGTATTAACCATTTTGACAGCCTGGATTAAAAAAATAAAATAAAACAAAGAAAAACACCACCTTGTACCAAAGACCTAAATATATTACATCATAGTACTTTTCTAGGGCTTTAAACTCTGAATCAAATATTGAATTTTTCTTAAGTGCCTTCATCAATCCTTACAGAAAACCTGATTTTGTAATGAAAGGATTTTTTAACCATTTAGGAAAAAAGGCCCCAAAAAACAAAAACAGCATTATAATATCACACTATTATAGAACAATTGTAGAAGACTGCAGAACACTTTACAAAGGAGTTTGGTGCTCATTTTAGAGCAAGGAAGCTAAGGTGCTGAGCAGCAAAAAGACATCAGAGACAGGTTTATGAAAAATAAATCATCTGGGAATCTTTGGGGGGGTGTTTAATTATTATAATTTTAGTTTATTTTGTGTATTATCATTATAGGTATGATCACGTAGGTAGCTTTTAAGGTAATTTTGCAGAGCTTAACATATGCATAAGGGCTGTGACAACTGAAGCATAAATTACTTTGTATTTAGTTGAGGTGGATTATACTATAATTGCAGCTCAGATAATGGTTCTCAGACTCATTGTTTTGGTTGGGCAGGTGTTGGCAAATAAAGATTCAACTTTGAATAAAAAAGGCTGACAATATGATTTTACATAGTATAGGCTTATGCATACTTTCTTATTTAAGAAAAAAGTTTTTCTAATTTGCTATAATTGTAATTCAAATTATATTGAAACATGTAGAGGTAAAGCAAATGAAGGAATAACCAAAATACTTCTCTTGTAGAAAATCAAAGAATTTAAAGAGTTCACATATCTCTTAATGTGCTTACATGTCATCTAGTCTATTAAATAAGCAGAGCTACAGCAATTTTTCAGACACTTCAGAAGCTGATCCATCAGTTACATCAAACAGTAAAAGTAACCTACTGAAAAGGCACTGGTCTCCTTCAGCTGCATTGCTCATCTTCATATTCATCATCATTCCTCGCACAGCTCATCCATGACACCCTTGAGAACAGTTCTTTTTTAGAAACAGAGTTTCTGGAATCTCTTGCTGTGAGAGTATTTCTTTCTCCATGGTGGTGCTGTGACAATCTACCACAGAGCTGTTCCTGATTAAGAAATATTTCTCCTCATTAGAAAACAAGCAGAACAATAATTGTGCAGCATTTGTTTTGTAGAAGTAAACCACCTACCTTAGCAGACAATGTATAATTGCCAGTATTCCTACAAATCACCTGAATCCTGTGCTTCTCATCTACACTGGGGAAGTCTATGGGATTTTCCTGGTGATTCCGAGCATTTGTTTCCTAAATTGTTTTTTTTTTTATTTTCTATGGCAGAGCCTTGTTATCAAAAACCAGCAAAATTCGGACTTGAACAAATGTATAATTAAGAGATAGCAATACATTATTAGAACATTTTTTGCTTGTGACACAGAGTCTTTAGAGTGTTCTGCATCAGATATATCTTATCAAGAAGTAAGTTTCCTTTTGAAAGAACAGATCTATATTTTAAACTCAGTAATTGTTTGAAGAATATACTTATATTGTTGGATCCCAACATCAGAATCATCTAAGTTATAATATATTCTATTATCAGTATTATTGTTGAATAATTTCAGATTAGTTATCAGTATTCGATAACACCAGGCATGTTTTATAATGGCTTTTCACATTGACTAAAAATAATTATTTTTAGTTTTTGTATTCTGTGATCTTGAAGTTGGCAAACAGTTGCACTTTTTCTCCTTTTCCAATTAGAGCTGTATGTTTTTCCAGGTTTAGTAGCAATTCAATGTTATTGTGCAAGACAAACAGAAGAATTGCTAAGGATTGCAACTATCTGCTTTTTTAACCCTATTTTAGGTCCTTGTCTAAAAATCTAACTATGAGCACCAGTTACAGCGTCAGAAATTGAAGGAAGGAAGTGAGAAGATTTACCTGGTCCCAAACCAGGCACATGTTAATCCAGAAATAATCAAACCAAAATAGACTACCTTCATGAGCAACTCCTGCTGGACCTTCATCTTTGTGGGGCTGTAATTGAAAACAAAAAACTACTCCATGAAATGTTTCTTTCTCATTTGGGAGATAATAAATTTTGCATACTATCTGAACTTTTTCAGATCTGTTTCCTACTGACCATTATTGGAACTCTTCAGATGCTTTACCCAGTACTGCTCACCCCAGCCTACATGCCCAATGTTCCTAATACCAGCTGCAGCAAAGTCTTCCTCTGACTAACTGAGACCTTATCTCATTGGTCACCAGCCTCAGCACAACACTGGTTTATCTAGAAGATTTTTCTAGTCCAAGAGCAGAGCAAGCAATCTGTGGCCAAACGTCTCAGAGGTGGAAGGACTAGATAGAAATGAAATAAAATTATACCCAAATTGATGTGGATAGTAATTGACAGATCAGTAATCCCCTTCTTTAGTGCTGTCATTCAGTATTTTTGAGGGGAATAGAAAAAAGTCCCTTCCTCAAATTATCCTGTGGGATAATTTAAACCTTGAGGAGCTTAATGGGAAAGAGTGGGGAATTAGGCGTACAGGCAAAAGTCCTGTAGAAAATGCTGATGTTTGACAGGTGTCATTCAGTGAGTGATCTAACAGCTCTCAACTACAAAGTCAGAATACTTAAATTCTTTAAAAATCGCAGCAATGTCTCTACACTTATTTATGGCTCTTATCATGACAATAATTAGATGCATTACCAGCTTGAAAGTATGTAAAAATTTGAGAACAAACAATTATTCTTTCATAAATAAAAATAAACCCACAGAGTGTTTCATGAAAAACAAAGGGGGCTAAATACCTGAAAAACTTCTACATATTCTATGCAAAATGGTTTTGGGTTCTGATGTTGAGACGTTTTTTAAGTGACAGTAAAAGTGGTAAATGAAATTAAAATAGGTAAAATTATTAGGTTTTATAATTTTAAATCTAAAATATGAATAAAAATTAATTTGTAATAACTAATAAATCAAACAAAGTGGGACTCGGTTGAAGACAAGGCACAAAGAAATAAAGAATTCCAATGGGATAGACTCAAAGCTGAGCTAATTTAGAGTTAAAGAACTCAAAATTTAGCTCAATAAAATCTAGGAATTATACATCCCTTCAAATAGAAGTAAATCTATTTTTATATATGCATAAATGTGTGTGCATATATTAAATATACATTTTACAATGGGAGGAATTAAATTGCAGGATTTTTTAAATAGTTTTTACTAAATCTGCATTTATCCTTGTATTATTTGTATGTATACTTGATATATCAAAAAATTTGAAAGTGGAAAAACAAATTCCTTCAACCCCAGGAAAAATTTACACTGGCAATAATTTTTCAGCAAGTTTTTTCTATTTTAATGGTTTGCAACATATGCTTACAGATATTTCCTAGATTTTGTGGAAGGTTTCAGTGGGAGAGTGGAATTATGAACACTGATCTTGGCCACCCTTTTGTTATTGTACTTCACAGACTATGCATGAAGTGTCATAAATATTTTGAGTATACATAGAAAAAAAAATAGATAATCTTTGTCTAATCCAAAGAATGGCAGTAAAGGGTAATCAGGAATTACTACTTTTCTTGAAATTCACAAAAAATGCAAAAATGTACAATTTTCAATCCACTCAAAAAACATGGATAAACCCAAACTTAACAAATGTTTCAAAATTTTTTAATCATTATTCCTGCTCAGAGAACAGCATAAATATTATTTCATAATATGACTGGTTTAATATAAAATTGAAAACAAATTTAAGTGATATGAACAAAATATTCTGACATATCCAAATTATTTACTCCGCTTTAAATAATTGAAAACTAGTCATCATACTGAATCAGTCTCTAAAGCTCTTTCTGACCATAATGATTTCATTAAAATCTGAAGTGTAAGAGCTTTCAAATTTCCATTACAAAATGAACTTTACAGATCAAGATAACCATGACAGTAAGATTGGACAGGAGAATATTATCTGGCTCAATGTGTGGAACTGATACACCGTAAAAGAAAATTTGTGAAAAGGAAAATCTGAGGCAGTCATAAACAAGTTTACAGAAAGCATCATAGGCCTGGAGAAAATAGCGCTTTTGTGGCCTTTGAATAGCATAAAAACTATGTGAGACGGTATTTGCAACCAACATAGAAGCTTTCTAAGCTGTCAGCACACTGAAAAAATGCTCCAGTGACTCTCCCTTGAGGACTCTGTTCCCAGCAGACCCCAGAGTCACAGATTTCTCCTTCACATCCTTGATGCATGCTAAGAAACTATGGCTGACATCTGCTCTCACCATTATCTGGCTAACTTCTTCCCCTGAATAATGATATGCATTCTCAATTTCCAAAACATACCTTCTAGCAGAGCAAAGAAGAATTTAGGTGATTTTAGGGAGTGCCTTTCTTAGGGTAGGCATATAAGGCAGTGCTAATCATGCATCTGACACATTTTAAGAAAAATATAACGTGCATATTTTTATATTAGAAGGCATGAAAGAGGATACTGAGTAAAAATGGAGAAATATTCCCTGTAAAATTCTCATGTGAGAGAGTTTCAGATGCTGTTGAGTAGAGCTCTACATATGGGCAATGTTGCTCCTACAGATACTGGAAAGGAGCAAAAGATTTCAGTGACATACATAGCTTAAAAGGATTCAGCAACATACCTAGCTTGTTCTAAGCATACCTATTTACACAGTGCAAATACGTAATTTTGTGACAAATGCGTTGGCAAGAGTGATACCACCTCCTCTCACGTGAAAATGGACACAATCAAACTCTTTTTTTGATGTAGCGCTTCATTACATGCGTTTTCCCACAAGAGAATAAAACAGTGAGTATCAATGACAGTTCTTAATAGAGAATAAATAGGATGACACAGTTGCTAATTGGAGACAGAAGTGTATTTGAATCATAAACATAATTTCTTGGAACAGGGAAAGATAACCTTCATAAAGATTTAAAAAGACATACAGAATATTTATACAGTTTGACATCTGAAAGCATGGTTTCAACAAATGATGACTGGTTCACATCTAAATAAAAACAAAACAGAAAAAAACCCTCCAAACTATATCAAAATTCACATTCTGTAGAAATTGGCTTTTTGAAGCTGCTAGAAAATTGCACGTTGATTTCAAAATTCATGAAAATGCAAAGGAAAGTCTCACAGTCATGAATACATTAAATCAGCCAAGTTTTGGGCCATCCCCATGATAGTCACTGAAGAAAATTAATTGCTTCTGAAGGAAAGCCTGTGTTCCACAAGGAGTGCTGCAGTTGCATCTAATAGATGTGTCTGTCATTAAAGTTTGATGGAGTTGAATGCATGGCTGGTAGTTCCTTCTAGTCCCTTGGGAGTTTCCACTAGACAAATAGTTAAAGTGGAGGAAAATTTGTCAGTGGGTAGCTATGATTCTGGATTTCTTTACTATTGATTGACCTTTTATTAAGTAATGGGAGTTTGCTGAAAGTCAAGTAATCTTTATATTTTAGTTAAGCAAAGTTTTATTTATTTGTGTGCAAGTAAAAATATGTGTAGGACCTGAAAGCCCATTCATGAGTATCTATTTTGGAGTTTCTGCTTCAAAGCAAGAAAAATTCAGTACCTATCCTCAAGGGCATAATCAAATTCTCAAAATTTGTGGGAGTGTTGCTTGGTGAATTGATCGTCCCTATAATCTGGTTATGCAATATCTGTGAGTTTCCCAATATCTGACTTATTTGTATGCCACATCAAGAAGCTGAGACATACCACATTTGTTTAAACAAACATATGAATGTTATTTCAATTGTCCTGTAGAGATTTATCAACATAGGTGTTCATACATGGACAATTGTATGCTGATCTGAAAATAAATATCAAATAATACTTTCATAATTCCATATTTATTCACTGAATGCTACAGAAATTGGCTAATGCTTTATTTCCTTGTTTCGTACAGCAGGCATCCTCATTTGTATGTAGATGCTGCTACTTAATTAGTTTACAGATTAGTGATCCGGGTGTCTGTGACGTGCAGGTAATATTTATAATTAGGAACTAATTTGAAATGAATATTTATTTTGCTGTCCACATATGACGGGATTAAGTCAGAATCGACTGACCTATTTGTAATTTACTCTAGGGATTTTCATTGTAAGTTTTTTGCCTTTTAAAATAAACATTTTAGATTGTTTGTGGGAATATTCTGTTGTGTACTCCAATAGTCTAACAGCTACTGCAGATACTATTGCTAGAAAGATGGTGTGAAAGAGTGAATACTTTCAACTCAGAACACTGTTCAGGAACTGAATGTTATCTTTTAGTATGCATTCATATAAGTAGAGAAATTTATAATATATGTGGGGATATTTCTACATTACAGACTTGGGCAAGGGGGAATTAATGAATAGTATCTATCTATCTATCTATCCATCTATCTATCCATCTATCTATCTATCTATCTATCTATCTATCTATCTATCTACCTACCTACTGCCTGTAATGTTTCTAGATATTTTGAGTGTAAATTGTAAACTATAATGAAAGCATTTTTTTCTTTGTGAATGCTAGAAAATGAAAGTTCTTTCACAAGTATGGAATTCAAACAAGACATATTAAAAGAGGAAAAATGAATACCTATAGATAGACTTTGTTTTTTTGGACTGGACCTTGATTTATTTTCTAATTAAAACATGTTAATTTGCTCTTAGTTTTATTTCCAAGAATGAATAATATTTATCCTTACATTTTACAGGAATGGGTGATTGATAACTCCTATTAGATTAATATTTTATGGTTTTATTCCAATCAATTACAGCGCTATTAAAGAAGAATAACACTGTTGTGCATTACTAAATTACTTCATTCTGCACCAAGAACTGGCTCAATTCTGTGCACAGAACAGACAGGTTTTTGGAATAAGTGCATTAACTTTCTGTAGGAATTGACAATGCTCAGCAGTTATGATTTTTTTTCCTTCAGTTTTTCACCTCTTTTCTCTTACATATTTTGGTTTTTATAAGAGGCAGTTATCAAACCCTTAAATTCCCATTTTTTTCCTGAAATAGTAAGCAACAGAAAATACAAACTTAGTTAACCTACAGCTTGGTAACTTCTAGTAGCAGTAGAATTTCTTCATTCAGTATGTTGGAACTGAATTGAACTTCAGAATCTTTTCATCATATGGGTAATGAAATTTTCTGTGAAATTTAGCTTACAACTGAAAAGAAATGATATATGTACAAATGGATCCTTCCTGCTCACCTAGACTGACATTTTAAAAACATATTTTAAAAGAAGAAATAACAATTACAAATGTTGCAAATATTCCGTGATTTGTTGCAACATTGAAATGAAAGTATAAATAGTTTAAACATTTCCAAACACATTATGACTGACAACCACTTAAAAATATTCTGAGTGTTTATGCCATTTCACATATTGCCATGCTAAATTTGTTTAATTTTATGCCGTATATAGCTTTATTAAAGATACTGACTTCAAATTGCTGGAAGTTTCCATGATATTTATCTTCTCAAAACGAGCAACCAACTAAAACACACCAATCTGGCTGATAATTAGTTCAGAGCAAAAATGAGGCCCTGAGTTAAAAATCTTTGGACGTTGTTCATTTTATTGCCACCTGGCAGAAAATCAGAAAATTTAAGAACTCAGCTGATGTCAAAAGAAAATCATACCTGGAAATAAATTTTTCAGCTAACCTGTAGTATTTAATAATGTCACATTTTGGATGCTGTGGCTTTGGGTTTTTTTCAATGGGTCAGCACACAGCAAATGGAGTTTGCACTTCTAAATCAGCAAATATAAATTTTTTGGATTGATTTTCATGAGTACGTCTGCAAGGTATCTCCACAAGAGAATCATCAAAATCTATGGATTTTATATATGTGTATATCAAGATATATCACATAACCCTATGGAAAACTAATGAAAACCCCAAAAGATATAATACACCAGAGTGGTCTCACACAGGTAAACAGTTAAAAATAAAAGTGCCTATTTGTCCATGTTTGAGCACAATTTTTATCAACCTTTCATCTCGCCTCCTTCCACTTCTATCCTCTGTGAAAAATTGCACAGTATGCTTAAAAGAAAAGCTTGAGAACCAGCATTCAATCAGTGGGTAATAAAGGTTTATGTAATTAGCCCTTTCTCCTCCTCTTAAGTCCCAAGTGATTTTTGGTTAAACAGTATTGCAGGGTAAGCAAAATATTTAAACAATCTCAGCACATTGCAATGCAGAATATATACCTTAAGGTAAGAAAGTCTTAGGCAGACAAGCTACCATGTGTTTTCATTTAATTTATTTCAAGATGCGAAATATAGACTGGGAAAAGAAATTTTGCTATTTTTTATCGAGTAAAACCGTACTGAAAACAAAAAGAAGTGCAATAAATAACCACAAACTTTGCTTAGGATCATTATTGGTTGTGGGACAGCCAGCACCTTCTCATGGGACTAGTGGCTTTGCTCTAATTACAGTTTCCTATGTGGAATGTTAAGTGTCTGAAGACTAATGAAACAAATCTTACCTGCAAATCTACCATTTCAGTAGTTACATAATCTTTAGGCATCTTAAGTTTTATAGATGCTGAATTCAGAGAGGTTTTTAAGACAATCCATCTCTGTTTCTTTTCCTCTACAGAGAAGGTTGCAGTAAATAATGGAGGAATGTGTAGGGCCCTGTATACTCCTGCTTGGCTTTTTTTTGTGTGGGGACGTTCACCAAGGGCACATCCCCAGCTCAGGATGGTGAAGAAGTTTGAGGACTCTCTGACACAGCACTATTGAAAGAGTCTCATCTTTGCATTCATTTTCTAAGCCATCAATCCTGACACAAATGGACACTGAGATGAGGCGTTCAGGCAAGCATGGAAAATGGCACCTTTTCCCTGTCATAACTGCTGAGGGTAGATAACTTTTGGTAGGTATGAAGACATATGTCATTCCACTGGGCACTGCCAAACTGCTCTGCAAGTGGGAGTAGAGATGGGTTGGACAAGATCATTGATCATGGGGAACTCTACCTCCAAACATTATACTGCTTGGAAGCAATGTGCCCACCTGGGTCTCTTCCAGCTTTTGAGCTAGAGGCTGCAAAGTGCCACTTTACAGACATAATTAGATGAAACTTAGTGCCACAGTCTGACGTCCTCTCAAAAAGTATAAAACTTATCTAGGGAAAGCAGTAGACACTGTACTCTAGTGAGCCTTCCTGCCCAGCTGGGAAATCCAGCAGTGACTCTTATTTCCATATCTCTCTGAAATCCTTCTGGTAGTTGTTCACCACAGATATTAAATTCACTCATAAGTCCAAATAATCCCCCGGGTCCCTCCCCATTTGTTCATAAGATATTTTCAGAGGAAGAGATTTCAAAGTAAACTCTCAGCCAAAGTATGCTTGCTTTTGGTTCTAAGTCATGATTTTTGTGCTATTTTTTCGTGAGAAACTATATGTTTTTCTAATACCATTTTTCTAATAAAGTGATTTGGAACTTAATCTACTTGAGCTCATACTAAATATATTTTTAGAAAGGGGGAGCACATGACTGAGTATGGGAAAGAGAGCTTGCAAACAATCTGGGTTACAAGGAAATCCTCTGCTTACAGCTAAGCAAACATAATTTCTGTTAAAGGAACTGCTAAGGGTGAAGTATCTGGGAGTTTATATCTAAGTTTAAAGATGGACACTTGTGTAGCTGTCTGAAACAGAGACAATACAATACTTGACACGACTTGCCAAGTGGCTTCAAATACTGAAACAATAAAACAGTAAAGAAGCAGGGTCAGTGTGCTAGAGTGCAAGATGAACACTGAGAGGTAGAGAAAGGAATGAGTATCTGGAAGATGTCAGGTTGAGAGCCAGTTTTCCTGCAATTGATGTGATGATTCTCTGGGACTATAAATCAAAACTTCACCATAATCCAAGCACCTGTGAAAAACAAAAAGAAAGGGGAAAACACTAAACTGTTTTTTTTTTTTTTTGTGAAAAAAACCCCAAAACCAAACAAACCTCATACCAGCAAAATCTCTTAGATTAGGAATGTGTAACTTAGCAAACTCAGCTCCTTGCATTTATGAACACTTGATCATACATCAAGTAATTCCTGAAAATAGTGAAAGAAAAGAAAAATCTGTTATTGTGCTTATTTTTTTCCATTTAGAGTGTAAATTTGTGGTAACATTTTTAGTTTCATTATCTTTTGGAAAGCCCCATCAAATTTGATAAACTTATTAATTTATCTGTTACAGCTTCACTGGCTTTCTATCTCATAAACACTAGAGAAAGCAAAGAAATAAGGCAGTACATTTGGAGAGCTGCTCTATTAGAAGCACCTAGATCTTTTCTCTGCCCACAACCTCAACAACTTATAAGAAGCCTAATTGCTGGGAAACACAGATTGTCTATAATATGAGAGACATTATTTGCATTTGCAGTAGAAAACTTGAACTGAATTGAACTAACAGTATTTTTTTCTTTGGTGTAGTTCATTTCATGGACAGAAAAAAGCTTAGTATTATTGTACCATTTTCAGCAATATTTTTTAGAACTTTGTTAAAATGAAGAAGGCTGTACAGAAAGTCATGGAAGATTGTGGTACTTTACCTAGATCAAAGACTTTTACCTCATAATTGTAGTTAGATCAAATGTTTCTCCATGTTTCTATACAGCTGCTGATTGTACCTCACTGGAGTTCTTTAGCATTTCTACTTTCAATTTTCCTGAGGCTAGTGATGAAATTCCTCCCTCCTTGTGGTGTGCATGATTGCAAATGTGGCAAGTTAAGGAATCTGTGGAAACAAGAACTAAAAAAATATTCTAAAAGTAAAGATAAATAAGAAAAAAGAGAAAGCACATTAATCACATAAGCGGGGGGGAAATGTCTTAATGCTTCTGTTTACTCTTTTTCTCCTTATTTCCTACCGAGATTCTGACAGGAAGTGGTTAGTTGAAGAAATGTAGAAAAGATTGACAGGAAATATTGCTAGGGGGAAAGCTGAGGAGAGAGTACAGGATTGTAGAATGTACCAAACTACACAGGCAGAAAAAGCTTGTGCAGAGGATTTTTTTATCAGACCAGCAGTCAGCAAGTAGGAGGAAATAAATACTCAAGCGACAGCTCCACTGTCAGACTGTGTGTCCATCAAAAAAACCCCTGGCCTCCTTGCCTACCTGCCTTCCCCTGCTGGCCCCAGAAGCTCTTCACCTTGGAAACAGAGCAATATACCTTCCTGGATTGGATGTCCTGAAAATAGACCAGAGAGCAGTGGAAATTCTCTCTGCTGCTTCTTGTGCTCACAGATGTGCCAAGGGAGAACACTTTTACACACCTTTGCCCCAAGGACAAGACAGGAAATAAGGGTGGAAGCCATGCCTTTGCCTCTACTGTATCTTACATGTCAGTCTGGGACTCTTCTTTTTAGATTTCTCATTTCACTGCCAGTCACATTTTCATGAAAAATTTGTCACATTTCTTTAATCCAATGCTATTTGTCCGTATAAATATTTATGTTCATATTTGCATATGAATATGCCATATATGTAAGGATCACAAAGACATTTTCACAGAAAGAATGCCTCAAGTTATCAAAAAAAGTAAGGTGAGGGTGATTATATACTTACAGAGTAAGAGGATTAATAAGTACATTGAGAAAAGAAAAAAATCATTGAGGAAGTATGTCAAAGAATGGATTAGAAGCTAACCTTCTCTAACTTGCAAACAGTTTGCTAAAAATGTGGTAAACCTTGGATTTCCTCTGAGTGTTAGATTTTTGGTAAATTACATACAGTATCTCTTGTGTCTATGCACTAAAATCTATATTTGAGATTATTTTGATGCTTGTTATATTATGAACATTTTAAACTGCTATTTAATTTCCTACTGGCGTTAGCCAGTTTTTCTGTGTGTATTTCTCATTTGAAAAATATCTTTCAAACTGGTGACAATTTTGAGCCAACCATTGTGTTGTGAATAAAATTCATAAAATGTGAAAATTAAATTAGATATAAAGAAAATTCTTTGAAGACCAAGGTCAATTAGAGAGTGACATAAGGGAAATTGTTGACGCAGAGTCACTGAAGATATTTAAGGCTATTGTAGTAATAGATAGGACTAATTATATATCACTGGCTGCTTTCAAAGTGTTGTACACACATGAACTAATTAATTTGCTCCATGAGAGACAGGAGTGAAAGTATTGCAAATTATAGCACCACCTGCCACAGCTTCTGGTAAAAGGTAGAAAAAAAAAATCTTTATTTTCAACCACACCCCATGCTGAGCTTTCTATATTTGGTAAATAAATACACATGCACAAACTGAAATAACTGAAGATATGTAAAAGTAAATGGGAAAAAAATACATATAAAAGTCTGGTTTTGGAGGACACTAAACATACATTTAGATTACTGAACAATGCTACTACTCCTAGTTTTAATAGTGTTCATAATTAAAATATTAAATACTTATTAATAGTCTTTCTTTATGCTACATCTCATCATATACTGAGTGGTGGAGCTCCAAAAGCTGGGAAGTAATTTTTTATCTTGCACTGACTTGTGTATCAATTATATTCTTAGTTTGTCTTACTGCAGTCATTAAGATCCCTTTTTGCTACAGTTGTACAAACAAATCAAGGATGTTTTAGTGAAAAGACAACAATTCAAGAAAAAACAGCAGATGAATATACTCAGAAACAACATATTGCTCTTATGTTTGGCTGTGGCATAAGCATATCCTAAATTTTCAACATTGAAACAAAAATAAAATTATTTACATATTGCTTTGGTAACTACTGACATGCGGTAGATAAAATGTTCAGCAGCAGGGTTTGACTGACATTTGTCTTCCTTGAAATATCAGAAAGCAGAGAACTTAGAGAGTTCAAAAATTATGTACATGTCGTAGAGTCAAAAACATGATGATGTTGTCTAGGAAAAATGGTGAGAAGTTAGCTCTGAACTTGAATGAGTAAGTTTTTATTATTTGTGTGCATTGTTATTCTTTTCACAACTGATTTAATGGAAAAAAAGTAGCATGTTGCTAGGTTTTTTTCCATTAAATCAGTTGTGAAAAGAAATGGTCCCATCTTTCTTTAAAGGAGACTCGTGAACCTTGTCTGAAACTTGAACCAGAGATGGATATAACACACACATTATTCATGGAAGGGTAACTAGTGGATTTTCCAGATAGTAAAGTACAAGCAAATCTTTTTAATTATTGTTTAAGCATTCTAGATTTCTATTAGAAAAAGCTAATAGACCTCTAAATATTTGGAATGATTAGAGAGAAATTATGTACCTGGACTTGTATATGACAACATTTCAAACTGTCAGTGAGTATTAATTTAAGAACACTGTGGCCAGATTTTCTTGGCTCTTTTAGGAAGCATAATGGATTTAATGTCAGATTTCTGGTCTTTAATTTAACCTTAAAGACAGACTAACTAATAAGTCTGCCTAAGAGCTGGGACATGATCTTAATTATGGAGATATTCGCTTGTCCCTTTAGTCTTTTGAGTTTTGAATTAGGTTTAGTTCTGAGTTTTGAACCTACAGGGAAAAGATGATATCACACCTCTTTTTACAGTGGTGCAACTTTTCCTTTTCTTCAGCATTGACCCACCTTGAATATAATGAAGGAAGATTATAGATAAATAATATTTCATAATTCACTATAGAGAGTTGTGAAATTTATAAAATTTATATTTTTGCACCAATAATATTACTATAAAACTAACTAGTGTAAAACTCGGGAAGTCTCAGAGCAGGAAAAGTGAGGATTCATAAGATCACTTTCATTTTCTATTTAAAAATATCTAAAAATAATAAAAGGGGAAAAAATTTTACCTAGTGCAAAATAAACCCATTGCCCTTATTGCTCCAAGGCATAAGCAAGGCCAAGACTTAAGTAGGAGTCAAGTTACATTAGTTTGGATTAAAAAGTGAGGGCTATAAATCTTCATGCACTCAGATATAAGCTAGGAACTATCTAATAAGAATTCAGAAGAAATTTTTCCTTTAGGCAGATATTTCAAAAGAGATTTTAGTATCTTTTTCTGATGTATTCAATCCTGACTATTGAAGATGAAATAAATAGAGAGAGCCTTGATTCATTGTAGCAGTTTCTACATATTTACGTGTTCTTAAAGACCATTTTGGCCTTGGCAGTTCAGTCAGACTGGAGGCATTTCAAAATTGGTACTGCTGACTACACCTCAGCTTTTCAAACTGTAAAAAAAATCCTTACACTCACGTTAAAAGTAGGCTAAAGTCTGAAATATCTGAGCACACTGACTGCATCCCATACTTATTTTTTGTGTATTCTGGATGCAGTGCTGCTGCCTGAGTGCCCTAGACATAGCATAAGCAGAGGTGTATGACACCCATCATTTAGTCTACTGTAGATGACTAAACATCTACCACTAGAAAACCCTAGATTAATGGTGGATCTTGGATCTGTCAAAGCAGATCTGCAATACATGTGAAGATCTGTGTTGTGGAAGATGCCTTATTCAAAATGTTTTCATCGCCATAGTATCACAGCTCAAACTTTACCAGATAAATCATATTTTATTTGTCTTGAATGTGAAGTTAACAGTTATTTGGAATAATGCAGATGTTCAAATAAATATTATAACAATTATTCATTCTGCTCTACTATGTACAAGGGCTATTTTTGAAGTAAGAAAATCCCAATTCCAAAGGCATGTCAGTCAAACCCTTTTCTGCCTGAGTATAGCTTGACAAACAGAAAAAAAAAAAAACCCAACCAAAAACAAAGTAGCAACCAAAGAAAGCCACACAAAAAATCAAGAAAATCATTTCTTTAACCTAAATAATTAATATTCTTATTTATCTACAGGTTCATTGCTAATACAGGCTTTGAAGCAGCTTGGATGAAGATAGTCAATGAAAAATAAAAGTAAAAACTGCAGATGATATTCCGAATTCTGTGGAGATCAAGAATGGCTTTCCATGGTGAGAAAGAATAGGACTATATATCCACTAAAAATGAGTAAAAGGTTCTCTCTCCATAAAGGACAACAAACTTTTGCAGAGAATCCTAGGCTCAAATGTAAAATCCCTTCCAGGCCAGATTTCTAAGGAGATTCAAGGACTTTTTTTCTGTACTTGAAGGCTTATGTTAATCCAGTCAGTAAAGCCAGTAATTTATTGAACGCACGAGGATGGCAGTCATTTGGGGCATCTGTGTTTACTTTGCCTTTGTAAACTACTGTGAATGGAGAGTGATCTCCTGTGACAGGAATTGTATCTCACCATAGGAAGTGTGCCATGAAAATCCTCCAATTTCTTCTGCACAGGATAAGGGTGCCCCTCTCTAATTACAGATTTATTTTATGTTTCTGCTTCAGCAAATGCAGTCAAAGATCACAACACCTGGACAATGCAAAGCTCTGAAAGGAGGATATTGCACTTTGGAAAGAATAACAAAATGGCAGCCATGACTGGGAGATCGAGGAGGAGAAGCAGGAGTAGAGAGAGAAGACTAATTTGGAGGATGTTTGAAACTTGGATTTAGTAATCAAAAGTTATCAGCAGTGCTCTAAAAGTCAATGCTCAGCATTTATATTTGTTATTTCACTCGGTCTTGGAGAGGAAACCAAGAGAAGGGCTGATATCCTTCTGCAAAAAACACTAATTCAAGGACAAAATTCCCAGTTTCCCAAATGATAAGTAATTTTTTTTACCAATTATTCTAGATGTAGAAGGTAAATTAACAAACCAACCTGTAGATTAAAGTGTTGAGGATTTTTTGAAAATAGTGTATATTTTCAATGCATAGTGGTAATACTTAGAATTAATACACAGGATAAAATCTTACTTAGATTTTATACATTGAGAAGGAGACATAATAATAGGTAAATACCAATAATGAGCTCTTAATGCTATAAAATTCTCATAAACTCACTGCCTTAAAAGACCCAAATGTTTAAGATACATCCTTTCAACTTAACAATAATCAAGATTTCTCTTGCACTAGACTATTTGGAAGACTTCTATGTCGCCACAGGAGAGCATAAATGAGAACCATCTGCCTTTTGAGAGCTATTTGATTTTACAGTATTTGGGGAACATTGCCCCTCCCTAAGAATAAAATAAAATAGAGGGAAGAATTTCTAGATACAGAATATACTTGTTTGGTTGGCTTTTTTCCCAAACCTTTCTTTTCCAAAAAGTCCGATAACACATACATCTACTTAGCTTTCACCACACAGAATACATAGAAGTGATTTGGTGGTGATGGATGAGTCACTTAGGTTCTGCTCTTAGAAATGAATGGTTCCATTCCCCAGCCTAGAAATGATGGAAGAAGGTATTTTCACCAATATTGTTGTTTTTGTGACTGGGGTGAGGGTGCATCCGGTAAGATCCAGAGGTTGTACATCAATTTGGTGATAGGCAACAAGGAAAGCTGATGTTCTCTTCAGCTACTTAAGGTATTCCCTTAAGGAAACTATAGGTGTTGAGGCCTGGGTATAAAATACAACAAGTACTGTCCTGTGGCGTTACTTTTGGCAACACAGATGAGTTATGTGCAAGACAAAGGTGGAAAAGGTGGCTAAAAGCATGCTGATAGCACAGCTTCCATTGTCTAACCTCTGACAAAGCAAGGAGCTTTTCTTCCAGGAAGAGATGACACAAATATGCAGTGCACTTACTTGTTTTTAGACCCTAAATAATTCAATACCTAAAAGGTTCTATACTACACGTTTTGTATGTTTGCTTCTATAAAACCCAGAGACATGTATTGTTACAGAGGGTGAATATATTCTAACAAAACTTTGTCCTTATATTCAAAGAAAGAGTATTTTTAACTGAAGTAATAAAAAGTGGTACTTGCTTTAAGAGAAGTTTCTAAGACAATAAGATTTATAGAACAAAAATAAACCCAAACTCTCCTATGAGGATTTGATTTTGAGCTTTCTAAATTTTATCTATAGCTTTATATTTTACAATCAGCATATCAAAAAGTTCTTCATATGTTCAGCCTCTAAGAAAGATGGATTTTATCTGCATCCTGAAGTAATAAATGCTTTGGAATATCTTCTGTGAGGTTTTGTATATTTTGAATAAGGTTGAGAGTGGAAAATGTGCTTCTCTTTCTAAGTACCCCAGAATGGAATCCAGCCACTTAGGTGACTAAAAATAACGATTGTAAAACTGTTATAAAAGCCTGAATCAGTTTTAGTTTGCAGTTTTAAATCCAATTCACTCTGTTGATTTAATGTGCAACAACATGAAAGCCATTAAACCTTCAGCTTAAGCTTACTTGAATTGGATGTCACTGCTAGAGATTTCTTTGAAATATATCCAATAGTTTGAAGAGTGTCCTCATAAGAAGATCTTAAATGTAAATCCTTCTGTATAATTCTAATTTTAGGTTTTTTCCTCTCTGTCCATTACAGATGCAGATGTTTACAAAGGTAGGACTATAACAAGGATTCAACTATTACATAGCTGCAGCAAGAAGCTAGACTCTGGGAGTGGGCACTGTCAAGCTGATGCCACAGAATATACATTCTGCTGGAGGGCATAAAATTTTCCAATCTCGAAACAAAGAAAGGCATAAAATTTGTTCCTCTTTTTAGCAGTGCATTCTTACTGTGTATACGGTCTCAGTGACTTTAAAAGAAAAGAAATACAATTCCATTCATTTCAGAGATTTAATAAAATTCTTTTTAGTAATGAATAAAAAAAATTTGTGCAGATTGCTTTTCTCCTTCTTTCTTAGAGCTTTTTCATGAAGATGAATCATATTTTTGGCACACTGGTAGGACACTTGCCTTTATATCTTACTTTTGCAGATCACTGATCTGCTGTTTTGGCAGATTTTAGCAAACCATATGAAGTCAGTTTTTCCTGGTATTTCAAATTACTTAAAGCTCCCCATTACTCTACCCTCTTTAATGCTATTTTTTTTATAGCTCTTGGATTTTTCTTTATTTTTTATATTTTCTAGTGATTGTGCACGATATTCCATACCCTGCTTCTAGCTAACCTTTGAAGGCAAGCTGACTTACAGTGATAGCCTTTCTCCTGCCTCAGAGTTCCCTGTATATTTATCCCTGTCGGATGAAATGTTCAGAATTGCGCTTTTACTGCCATCTAGTGCCAGAATTAGAAAGGAAAGTTTAAAATAATTTCTTTTGGGGCTTGGAAGAGGGTCAGTATTGGCTGTAAGAGAGACTGCTTTAGTTTCTGGGTGAATAAATCACTGTAGAGAATTATTAACAGAGGAAATGCTAAAGATAGGTGAGATTTTATGAGATGTTAAGAAGGTGGGCCAACATGCACTAAATGGATACATGCTCAGCCTAGCATCATGCACTATGCTTGCCCACACACAGCTATCAGATTTACTTTGATGTCTGCTGTTAAACAAACAGCAAAAGGAAAATGCACTGCATTTTTTCATGTGGCATTTTAAATATGACTGCTCTTCCTGGTGGTTCTGGCTGGGAAAGAATTAATTTTATCATAGCAGCTCTTATGCTTTGTCTTTGTGATGAGAATCATGTTGATAAAGTAAGGATGTTTTAGTTATTGCCTGTCGGTGTTTGCACAGAGTCAATGACTTTTCTTTTTCTCAGACTGACCTTCCAGCAAGGAGACTGGAGGTGCACAAGGAGGGGACACAGCCAGGACAGCTTAATCCAGAGGGACATTCCATACCATATGGCAATAAAAGCTGTGGAAAAGGAGAAAGGGGAGGATATTTGGCGTGATGGCGTTAGTTTTCCCAAGTAACCCTGACATGTGATGGAGCCTGGCTTTTCTGGGGATGGCTGAACAGTTGTCTGTCAATGGGAAGAGATGAATTAATTCCTTGTGTTTTGCTGCCACATGCAGGTTTTACTTTACCTATTAAGTTTGGTCTCAATCCATCAGTTTTCTTACTTTTACACTAACAATTCTCCATCCCATGGATGGAGTGAGCAAGCATCTGTGTGGGACTGTCTATCCCTGTTAAACCACAGTAATTTGTAAACGTAGAACAAAAACCCCATCCAAACTAACAAAAATATTACCTTTATATGAATGAGGTGGAATTGTTAAGAAAAGCTAGGCAATCCCACAGTGGCACAGTGCATGTTATCTCAGAATAGAAAGCAGGATAGAGGGAGAAGAAATGGCAATTCAAAAATAAAATAGTAAAAGCTGCTGTCTTTACTGTAAGGTCCGGGCCCTAATGTTGTTAAGCAAAACCTTACATTGATGAATACAGTGCAAAAATTGTTTTCTCTCCTTTTGAGCCTGCAATATAAGGAAAATTGACAAAAATTTGATACACACATTGAGAAATCTCTTTTTGATATCTCCAAAACATTACAGAACGGTAGAAGCAGCTAGGCTGGGAAAGACCTTTGACATTGTTGAGTCCAGCTGATGAATCAATATCACCTTGTCAACCAGAGCATGTGGCTCTAGTGCCACAACCAATCTTAAACAGCTCCAGGGATGGTGACTCCACCACCTCCCTGGGCAGCCCATTCCAATGCCCCATCACCCTTTCCATGAAAAACTTCTTCCTGGCATCCAACCTAAAGCTCCCCTGGCACAGGTTATGACTCTGTCTTCATGTCTTACTGCTTGTTGCCTGGGAGAAGAGGCTGACCCTCAGCTGGCTACCACCTTTCAGGGAGATGTAAAATGGTAAGGTGTCCTCTAAGCATCCTCTTCTGCAGGCTAAACAATTCCAGCTCCATCAGCTGCTCCTTAAAAGACTTGTGTTCCAAGCCTCTCACCAGCCTTGTCACTCTTCTCTGGATATGTTCAAGCATCTCAATGTCCTTCCCAAACTGAGGGGCCCAGACCTGGACACAGCACTCAAGATGTGGCCTCACCAGTGCTCAGTACAAGGGGGAGAATGGCCTCCCTGCTCCTGCTGGCCACACTATTCCTGATACAGCCCAGGATGCCTTTGGCCTTTTTGGGCCACCAAGGCACACTGCTGGCTCATGTTCAGCTGGCTGTGCACCAGCACCCCCAGGTCCCTTTCTGCCTGGGCACTGTCCAGCCACACCGTCCCCAGCCTATAACGCTGCAGGGGGTTATTGTGGCTAAAGTGCAGGGCTTGGCACTTGGTATTGTTAAACCTCCTATCACTGGATTTTACACATCTATCCAGCCTGTCCAGAGCCCTTTGCAGAATCTGCCTACCCTCCAGCAGATTAACACTCCCCTCAATTTGGTGTCATCAGAAAATTTGCAGACTATGTGGTCTGTTGTGTGTGATTCACTTCTGATATACAGCTTTTTTGTGCTTCTGATTTTTATTTTTTTTAGCATTTAGATTTTAGTATTAAATTACATACTGAGAGCAGTTCAATGTGGCCAGCCAAATCTCTATAGGGGTCATACTAATGTTAAATCATATTGTGCTATAAAAATGCAACATTCTGCCAAATTCCCATCAGTACTGTTGATAGAAACGTAATTTAATCTCACTGACGTGTCAAGTGTATAATAGTCATAGTACAGGCAATTTTGATGTCAGCAGGTATGGTATTAACAGTAGTGGTGTATCAGTTCCACTTTGGCTATAAAATTTGCTTTTAAACTGCAAACAGGCAGCTTTTGGAAACAGTCAGTGCTGTCCACCTAGCAATCTAGAAAAGGTTCACAGATGTGCAATGGTTAACCTAATATAGCATGAAAAGCTCCTGACTATGATGAGAATACTACTCCTGGCAGGAATAGATAAGGTGACAAAATGAAAGAACATAGGCTTAATTTGTATTCCCTAGTCCTACACAGTATGTACTTTATTAAGCATTTTCCAAAGGTAGTTGAGATATTAAAAAAAAATAAATCTGAAAACCCAAAAGAACTAAGACAAATTTTCTGGGTTTAGCTGCACAGTAATTTTTTTCTGAAAAGTTTTGTCTTCTTGCTGTATAATATATTGTCTTTATATTACCTTATGTTACTGAAAAGAATTTCAGAATAACTCATGCTTGGTGAAGCCCTTCTCAATTGAAATTTGGTTTCTTGATTTATAAAAAGTACAGCAAAATAGAAAAAAAAGGAAAAAAAAGTCTTGCTAGCCAAAGGCAGACAGATTTACATTTGCATCACTTTTTAAAGTGTTAGTTCAGAACAGCTTGGTCCTGTAGAACATTTTGTTTTCAAGCTCATTGTTGCAATAAAACACTCACCAAGTAATTGATTAAATATGTCTATTAACATATACACATTAACATCATATTTCCCTAGTGATTTGGTTCTGGAATTAGCTCACAGATCAAGCTGAAAATAATTAATTCATATGAACATAAAGCATGTAATAATGGATAATGCTTGCAATTCAGTCTTGGATGACTTTTTCCTACACTTAAATTTCTTTCAGAGAACAGTAATATTTTTAGTTGAGTTTAACATGTAAAATAAATGTACTGCTTTCCCTCATCTCCACAAACATCTTTGCATTTTCTTCCAAACTTTCACTGAGAGGACATGCCCTTTGACACAACAGGAAGAACCAATCCTCTTAGACAAATTATGGTAATCACCATTGTAGCTGGAACCTTTGCTTATATCCCACGGGATTCAGGGGAAAGAACTATGGGATACAAAAACCCTGAGAATTCCAAACAGGAAAGTGCAGAATTTTGAGAAGGGTTCTTTTGCAGGAAGCTCCATCACAAAATCATTTGCTCAGGGCTAGGGAAATGGATGCAACTGAGTAAAATATGTATCTGTTTTGCAACACAAGCCTAGCCTGACATCAGAATAGTGGAATCAGAAAATTAAGTGGAAATCTCCATTGCTGTGTCTTCCCTGGATTGTTGTGCTTCTCCTATGTTGTGGCAAAGGTAATAGGAAAAGAGAATATTAAGCAGACAAGGGAGACCAGATATGGAGAGGATTAACAACAGAGCAGGTGGCCCTTCACTGATTTTTTTTTTTTCGATTTTTTTTTTTCTTTTGGTGGGGAGGGTTTGGTTCAGCTTTTGGGTTTTTTTTTTGGTGTATGTTCAAAACACAGATATTGCTTGAAGATTTCAGTGCTCATGACACAAGCAATTTAAGTCAAATTGTCAACACATGCACTAGATTGTCACCATAAGGAAATATTGATCCTACAATTGCGTTGCACAGACATATTAAAAACATAGGTATATACCCATGCAATGTTTCTTTTCAGCCTTTAGTCTACTAAAACAATCATAATCTCACTGAGAGATTACATCTGGTGAAAATTGACCAGGTGTGATGTTGCTTCCTGTCAAACAGCATACATATTAATGCTGCTGTGAAGAAAGACAAAGGTAACTTAAAACACCATTTTTTTTATGTCTTGGAAAAATACATTATGAGTCATAGGAAGGAGTTTCTTTGTATATGTATTTGGTTTTAACCTAGACTTGATGAATAACAATAGTTTAACTAAGTTTTCAGTCAAATACTTCTAAATATTGAATATTCCTGAAGCTTGTGAAACAACAACTTTCTATGATGATAAAAGTACTGTTAGTTTTTTTACTGATTTGAACTCTACATTATGCTTTATAAGAAGTTATTACAACTGTGTCCATTACTGTAACTCAAACTCCTCACACACACTAGGAAAATTTTTAATGCTGAACAGCTAAGGGTTATTGTGTATGAAAGTTCTCTGGACAAGCTGATATAACCAAAGACTAAAATAAGGAGACAGGGTAATTTTCTGTCCAAGACTTCTCATTTCTTGTTACAGTATCATCAAAGCACTATATATAATGATTCCATCATCTAATTTTATCTCATAATTACTATAAAATAACAGACAGCAAGTCATATAAATATAAATAAAGTTTTCTTGCAGAAATCTATAGATTTAATTTCATTCCAGAGAAAAAGAAAAAATTGAAATAACAATAAAAAGAATAAATACTAACTGTGAAAACCAAGCAAATTATCCAGGTAGTTGATAGAAAGGAAAAAGCTTAATGAACATTTTTGGTTATGTACTTTCTTTGTATGTTGTTTTTCTTGTAATTTTTAATCAATATCCCAAGTAATTTTTTGTTTTAATTAAAAGCTTTCTATACTGAAATATCTGGATAAACTGGCGGGTGTCTTACCCTGCTATACTATGGTTTTGTCCTCTCCTTGTTCTTTCAGGTCATATGAAAGCCAATCCATGCTAAGCTGAAATCAATAAACTTAAAATGGACAAATCTGCCTTTAAGCAAATGCCAATATTAATTTCTAGTTAAAGCTAAAATATTAGCAAATATGATCTTCCTACTAGGAAGCCAAATTTTACCTTTTAAAGCCCTGTTTAAATTCTAATTTAATTCAATATAGATATTAAAAACCTGAGAAACACCAATTTACATTTTAATTAAGGAATAATTTATAAATGCTAGAGAAATCAGCAATATCATAGCAAAATTCCTTCTCAGGTCAATTTAAAATATTTGTCTCTCTTACAATTCTTACTTTTTATCCCCCAGATTTAAGGGTTGTCAGTTCTCCATTTCTGTGCTGTGTTGGTTCTTACTCTGTCTGTTTCCAGCAGGAAGACAAGGAACAAGGCAGAGGGAGGAGAACAGTAAATTATCCTGGTAATATTTTATTATTTGGCTGTAACAGCTCTCCAAACCTAACTAACTAGGAAGGACCTGTGTGAATATTGAAGGACTTTGTAATAATACATTAAGAGAAAGTGTATGTGAACTGTAGTATTTTACTGGTACTCACTTGTAATTGGTATCTGATTTTTGACATTTTCACCATTGTAATACAATTTTGCAGTGTGTGGCTGGTGTAGAGCATGGCATAGCTTTCATAGAATACATAGCTTGGCAAACATTAATTTTCAAGAAATTGAGGGCACAAAGTTGAGAAAGGGACATATTTCCCAAATATATGGATGACAAGGTGTTCAAATCCTCATGAATATTAGTTAATTTTTCTATAATATACTGCATACTGGCTATCATTTCCTATGAATGACATTGCTACTTGGTTTTCAGGTTATAACTAGCCTTTTTTATTCCAGTGGTACATCTTTTTAGCAATTAGGGCATTTTCATTTCCTTTCCTCTACTCCATAACAGCCTGAAGGACAGGACAGAATCTAAATCCTTAGTGTTTTTTGTACTAGGCAGCCAACAGTTTTTACAAATTCTTGTAAAAACACTACCATAACAGCAGGTATCAAAACTGAACCTACTCATAACTACATTTTCTCTCCAATTCAGTATTGTAACTTCATCTTCTAAAATAGTCTATCAAGTATTGACAGTGATATTGGTTTCTACTTTCTCACTTACAAAGGAAGTTCAGATAAGGGCATTTATGCATCCATTACAGTTTTACACTTATTGTGATATCACTTAAGTATTTTCTCAATTGAATAGATATAGGTTTTAAAATTTAGGTTTAACTGGAAATATTAAGTTTTTCAATTAATCAGGACTGGAATTCCTCCTACTGGGCTGCCTTATTTACATGTCAAGTCATAGTTAGATGAATAATTCTACAGTCTTGACTCTTCTATGGAAGTCTTTCTAACTCATCAGGCTACCAGATACAAACTAACATCAGAGAGATGTTAAAAGCTTTCTCCTATGATTTTTAACACCAAACATCTGAAAGGAGAGGGATTTCAAGCTGTATCCAGTAAAATGGTGAGATGCTTATATCCAAGAAATTTCCTAATGAATGCACTAAAAGAACTCTCCTACTGTTTAAATATAAGCCACAGTTCCTTACCCACACAGTTTTTCACAGCACTGAGACATATATGAGTGTAAATTAGACAAGGATCAATTCAAGTTCAGAACATAAAATACTGGCCCTAGAAGCAGCACTCCTTTTCTTACAAGAAAAAAATAAAATGAAATAACAAATTCATGAGATGCATTTTTTTCTCTTGTTGCACTGGATAAAATGTGATAAAAAGAAAAAAGTGGATAATGAAAAGAGGAGAACAAATAAAACTTACTCCCTGGTGCCAAGAATTCTTTTCCCCATTGGCAGGAGATGTAAAGTGGGATGTTTCTGTAATTATGACTAGCTGGATGAACAGTATGCCTGGGCAATGTTAATGTCCACAACACCATTATGACACGTCTCCCACGAATAGCAATTCTACAGAATTCCTAAGAAAATGTTTGAAATGGATTTTTTAAAATCATCTTCTTATCACCTTCTTATCACAGAGAGAGTGGATTTCCTAGTATACAATATTTTCAGGATCTTCAAAAAAAAAACTATACCAAAACTCCTTGTCCTTGGAATAATTTTAAAACATTACCTGCAAGGATCTATTGACTCCATTCCTGCTTTATACTGTCGATCAAACTGTTCCCAGTAAGAACATGGTGACCACACACAAGAACTGAATATTGTATTCCTTCTCATCCAGAGATGATTGACTCTTCTCAAGCACACTGTAAGTTTAGTCAGTGTGAAGGGTGAAGTCTCATCAAAGTCAATGGAGCTGTGTTATCTTTTATCAGCTGTGGATTTGACTGACAACTTCATTGTCTGGTTTTGGCTGGGGTGCCCAGCATTGCCTGGAGACACGCCTACCTCAGAGATGCCTCACAAGATTCTGGTGAGATCTAAATTATCATAAAATGTCTATACACATACATTATCTGGGACATATTGCCATTTTTTCCTATTATTTCCAACTGTTCATTAAATACACAAATAATTCATAAAATCACTGTTGCCTTCTATTTAAAACCCATTTGTATTCCATTCTAATTTTTTTTTCAGAATAATTTCCAAATAATTTTCTTCTGAACCACATACACTGTTGACAAGCCATGAATGGTTATTTTGGATTTAACTGAAATTTGTAAATAATTTACTTCAAAAGAACTATTCTACTTTGTTGACAACAAAGTTAATTGTCAACAAAGATGGAAATGTGCAAACAGGGATAGCATATTGAAAAACAGACTGCAAACACACAGGGAAAGCTAGACTTAGATCACAGGAAACAAAATATGCAGAATAATTTGCCTGTAAACAAACATGATTTTAAAGATGAAGTAAAACAAACAAAACCCAAAAACCCTTCACAAGCTTGTTTATAGTCCTGTACTTATAGTATGTGACAAAATAAGCCTCAGAATTAAGGTGACTAGAAAATCTTTGGGAGATTAAGAATTAGTCCAATTAGACTATCTGACTAAATATAAGGGGCTCTGATTGTTAATAAGATGCTGCAGAGAGCTGACTTAACCTAAGGAAATATACTAAATAAATAAATAAATAAATAAATAGAGTGTAAAGATAAGTTTGAATCTTAATAGGATCCCAAGGTTGTATTTTACTGATGTGCACATTCTTATGGCTCTGCTTTGTTACCATTAGGTTTCATACCTCTAACACAGTTTGTCAGATAAATATTCCTCCTGTGAGAGCTGTAAACACCAGCCTTTCTGAGTGATGGCAACTATGAAAAGCAGTTGAGATGAAGCAGTCACATCCACATCAGTTAGTACGGAATGGAAAAGTCATTTCATCCATGGTGTATCGCAATGCAGAAGATAATTCATTAGGGTGATTCCCTCTGTTTATTCAAACATGCCCTGTTCTCATCTATCACTTCTATAGGATTGAATAACAGTATAATAGAAACAAAAGCCCTTGTCAAGGTGGCATGGGATTCTTGTCTGATACCCAACTAATAGGAATGAACAAGGTCAAAAGAGAAGATAATTTAGCATGCCAATTTGCTAAGTGCCAGTGTGCTCCTGAGTTGGAAAGTCTTTATGCCTGTATACGGATGTACGTATCCATGTGAAACCTCTTAAATTGTACGTGTTCTTTCTGCTCTTATTAAAAAGGCACGCTGTCATATCAGCTCTAAGGCTGGGAAACAGCGCTCTGCTCCAGTTTGTCAGCCAAAGGATGGGTTGTTCCTGTCAGCAGTTCTTGTCAGGGGGAATGAAATATGTATCTGTGCTATATACAGCAGCCCTTTCTAAATGAGACTACCTCACCTGAGTACCTGACAATTGTTTTGGCTGTTGTCATCTACTTTCTGTTACATCCAAATCTATCACACTTTATGCAAAAGTAAAGAGGTTGCCATGGCAACTTTGTATCCCTAAACTTAATAAGAGGGAGCAAAACATAGATCATTTTGCCTTTATAGTATTTTCTTAGCTTTTTTTTTTCTTTTACTTAATAATGGAAACACTATGCATTAGACACAAATATAAACAGCAAAAATCTGATACCAATTTTTTTTTCTTTTGTTTGCCAAGGAAAAGTTTTCCTCTTCTAGAATTGAATACATGTGTGTAGTATAAACACATAGGTGTGTTATTATATTTTGAGAAGGATGATGAAGAAACTATGAAAAATTCTTGCCAAAGGATACCAGGAAGTCAAGGGTTCTATTCTAACAAGAAGAAAAGACATTTAAAAATAGGGTTTCCAATAGGATTTAAAAGCTTTAGACACCTGTGTCTGATTGAATTCAACTCCCTTAGGCTCCTGGGAAAATTTCAGCCAAAATGGTTAACATAAATATAGATGAACAGGCATTTTTTTACCACTGAGAAATTAAGATAATAGGAATAAAATATCAAGCTTTAGGGAACAAAGCAGCTGGGAACTGATTGGAATAGAACAAGGTTTTTCTTTCCTGAACATACCACAAGTACTCTCCATTCCCATTACATGTGATACATACATTAAAGGAATTTCTTTGATTATTAAGCATACTAGTTTCAAGTCTATATAAACAGCTTAATTCTTAGGTACATTGCTCTGATTCCTGGTTAAAAATGGGCAGTATTCTCAAAAATTCTCACTTACCTTTGGTGATTGTTTCTCTCCTTTTTTGACTGCATGTGGCGGTTGGACACAGTATTTATATTTGACTTTTGAAAGCCTCTATGTCAGTAAGTGAAACTTCAGAGACTAATGAAAATGCTTTCAACTAAGATCAATACCCATGGTAGTGGTCATTCACCTCCAAGTTATCCTCACCCATGCTAATAATGGCTTGCCTTTTCTGAGCAAATCCATTTGCAGTGGTTTTGGCAAAAGCATTTTTTCAAAAAAGTCCATCTCTTTCAATTGCCATCTAACACAGAATTTTAACAAATTTGTATCAACTGGATTCAATTTTCACAATTTTAAACTCTGGAGTTTTCATTTTCATTATGTATGCCATTTGTAGTTAAAAAGATTGACATTGTGTTATCTGTTCTCTTTGTATGAAGAGAAATACTTTTCTCTTAAGTACGGCATTACATAATTGCATAGGACTGTACACTCATGTTTTGACTGTGATCTTTCTTAATTCGTGATTGTGTTCTGTATATTCCTGCCTAAACCTGTTCAGTGGATCTTCCTGTGCGTATATTTACTTAATTTAAGGCACTTTGACACCCTACTAATAAAAGAATCAATATGCCATAGTAATTCTAATGATAAATATCTTTTTTGCATCATTTTTGCATCTGAAAGCTATGAAATTTAAGAAGTCCTTCAGAGGAGTTTTATGATCACCAGTACAGGCCAGTAATATAGCACACACACTTGTGACTGTTGAGATAAATATTGCATGTGATGTCATGAAGGGTGTTAAGGTGTTGGGATATCAGAGGTGAATTTCTCTGCTGTATCACAATACGACTGACTGCTTGGGAAGTTTTCAAAGAAACCAGAATTAAGTTTCTAAGACTGCACATTTGTGCACGCTTTCTATTTTAACAGTATAATTTTTGAGAAGAAAAGGAAAAAAGAGATAAATAGAAGGATCACAGTCTATATATCTACTTCAGTATGAAAAGCAAGAAAATAAAATATTAATGCATATTAAGAAACAACAAGCTATAAAATTAATATAATCTATGATTCTATATCAGAATAAATTTTGGCTACAAATATTTTCAAAATAAAGTAAAAATAGGGTCAGCCTTTGAAAACCATCAATTTGAGTTAGACTGGCAGAATCTGGACCACAGTAAATTAAAGAGGAGTTATATGAAATATTGAATAGATTTTGATCATGGTATGAAATAGATCCTATTTTATTTATAACATGTATTAATTAATTCATCAAGAACTCACTTATGGGCCTGGCTACAAGGCCAAATGAAGCTAAAAGGCTAGCTAAAACTTTTTTTTTGCCTGACTGTGGGTATTTGCATCTTTAGGCTGCTGCGGGGTAAAATGAGATAGATAGATAGATAGATAGATACATAGATAGATAGATAGATAGATAGACAGACAGACAGATAGATAGATAGATACATACATACATACATACATACATATGTACATAGAGAGAACTGCTGCTGATCTGTATTTTTTCTTACTGTTTTAGTGAGAATTTAATAGATAGACAAAGATGAGGTCTCTAATCTAGCGAACAGAATATAATTTTCATTTGGTTGAATAGAGTTTATTCCTGCCCAACTCCAGTACTGTAGAATTCCAGTAATGCCACCAGAGAGCACTTCCTTTTCTCCAGAGAGTTTGCTGATGTCATACCCTCAGGCAGAGATAGCATAAGTAGCACTGGAAGATGAAAAGCTCCTTGCCCAGAGGACTCTTAGCTCTGTGTGGAAGCCTGTGGGTGAGCCATAGTTGGAACTAGGAGTGACACAAATTGGAAGTATAGATATTTGCATTTGCATACATTTTTTATCATGACACCAATAAGTAGTCAGCAGCACAGAGGTAGTATGGGAGCAAGATGTGGACCAAGGTAAAGGCTATAAAATTTTATTTCCTTCTTGAACTACATCTATTGGGCTTTTGGAATTGTAACAGCTGGTATTTGTGTCTGCAGTGGCACAGATTACATGGTATCAGGTACAATGATTAGACTCAGTGAGACAGGGTAATAAGTCAATTTACAGGTGCAATGCAGATAGAAATACCAAGAGTTATGACAGATATATCCAAGAAGATTGCATTACACATTTTTATCTAGTGCAGAGCACTCGGGAACTGTAAATGCTGTTGAAAAGTTGCTGGTATATTTAGCATATGAAAGTCAGATTCAAATCTTGAAATTTTCCATCTTTGCTGTAAATAGAAAATATTTTACTATGTCTTCCCAGGTGGTTTGCACAATTTAGATGTATTGCATGTGGGATTTGCAAGGAACTCATATTCACCTGAAACATCTATTTCCTTTTTGCATCAAATGTATAGTAATGAAATAATTGGGCTAATCATAATCAGTCAAAAGAAATATCATTCAGTCTTGGAAGAAAAGTAGAAAATTTATGAAAGATAAAAGTTATTTCTAAGTATGTTTTACAGTAGATCGAAATACTAATTTCTGTATAGTTGCACATTAAGATTTCATAACAAAAGTAGCTAAGTAACAATATATATGACAATGTTTTGAAGACTACCAGGAAATGGCAACGATTAAAAAATTCCATTCAGTGGCCCTTATGCTCATAGAAATGTTGATGGAATGTTCCTGTGAAAAACTTTGCCACCCATCTTGTATTTTAAAATGAGTAATTGAAATCTTCATATGTACATGCTAATTCTTCTGTTTAACAAATACTTATTTAGAAATGTTTATACTAATAGTGGATAATTTTTTAATATTGACTTTCTTGTATTTAAAGAGTTGACTCCCTTTTCTTTATGTCCTTATATCTTTAAGGTACTGCTTTCCTTAGTAATGCTGATGTCTGCCCATATTTTTCCTTTACTCATCTAGTATGGATTCTTGCTGGGAATACAAATATTTTTTTTCATCTACTCAATGAATTGAGGAGAAAATCAACCACAAGCATTACACTGGAAACCTATTTTCTATATAAAACTGGATGTGTCTTCATAGAAGTTAAGATATGTTTCAGGTTAGAATGGGCTGACTTCCACAAGAGCATAAAAATATAGACAGAGGTCATAGGTCAGTCTCTAAAGTCAGCATTCTGACTGAGAAAGGTGTGAAGATGAATTGTGATGTGAGGGACCTTTAAGCGATGGGGAAGTTGTTTCTACCTAAAATTGTCACTTACATATTTTTAGGAAGGTGCAGAGAGGTCAGGAAGGTAAAAAACATGTTTCTTTATCTTTTCTGTCTCTCTACCCTACAGCATATTAAAACAGCTTGCAGTGTTTCTGTTCAGATCTCCAGCCTGGTTCCATTTTTTGCAGCAGAATAAAAGTTTATACATCTCATGCACTAAAAAGTAAGGACAGTATTATTCTAGTTTACAGTCCTAGTTTTCTGTGAGATAAAAAGCTAGAGGAAGCTAGAAAAAAAATACAGAACCCTTAGGATGTTATTGATGTTATATTTCAAAATAACAGAATTAGAAAATTTTGTTGGATAAAAACATTTGAGAACATTTAATTACTACTCCAATCATTAATCTGCGCTATAGAATTTAAACTCGTATGTGTATGTGAAGTTAAAGAACAAGTTGAGTCACATTAGAGTCAGGGTAGTGTAGCAGAATCTAATTGTATTGGGTCACAGACAATAAACTGCTGCTGCTTTGTTAAAATAAAGCCTTTATTTATGTGTAAGGAATTCAGTGATATTTATCGTATAGTTTTTTCAATTTGTAAAGGTCACATATAAGATACATGCTTCTTTACCAATATGAATAATACAAATAACAACTAAAATGTCAGTGGTTTGGGGTTGTCCCCTTGGAACTTCTAACTTCTCCAAGCAAATTCTTGGTGGAAATGTGGGAGGAGAGGGAGATAGAATGAAATCTCATTGCTTTAACAGTGTAGTTTCAACTATTGTTGATTGACAAATCAACATAATATTTGTTGATTGACAAATCAAGATTTTCTCCCCCCATTAAAAGTGTAAAAATATTTATGATTAATATGCAAATGACTTGATATAAGATACATGTCATGGTCCAAACCCATGGGGTAAAACAAGTCCTAAGCAGTGTCAGTCTCATATTATCACACTTTTTTCTTCTCATATACATTTTGTAGAGTGATAGGATTGTACCAGTACTAAGTGTGGTGGTCTGCAATAAAGAGGCACAGAATCAAGAACATTTTAAGTGTAAACTTGAAGCTATTGCTCTCACATAAAGCTTTCAGACTTGTTCTCTGTCTGTGTATTTATTTTTAGCCTTGTTTTTCATTGCGTGTAAGCTTACGGCAACTCAAGTTGCAGCTATACTAAAATATGTAGGTAAATTTCCCAAGTTCACTGTCTTTCATTTCCATTTATTTTTTTTTCTTCGCACAAGAAGGGTCTTAATGTCAATAGTTGTGAAGTTCATCATGCCTGCGATATTATATACTAAATAATCCTGTGTTTATGCTCCTTATTGTTTTATTGTAGTTCCTGCTTTGTTGTATCATGTCTGTATGCTTCACATCATTTCACTGTAAGCTAAATTTCACCTTCAAATATGTGTGCCAAATCTGTGAAAATTCTACTAGCTTGTTTTGCAATTGGCATTGAAAGCCTCCAGCAAAAAAGCTGAAAGTTTTCTTGAAACTGAAATAAATGAAGACATGAAAACAAGGACAAACACTATTTTATTGGAGAAAATCATTGTAAGATATATAATATTCTACTTTTTAAGGAACAAAGAAAATAAATATTTTTAAAAGTTAATGATAGAAATAACTATAGAAAGTAAACAAGTAAAAACCTTGATGAGGTGTGTAATGATCAGTACACAATAGATTGTACATAGAATATGGCACAGAACTAAGTGGCATATGATCCTCTGTGGAATTTCAGCTAATGATTATTATTTAGGCAGTAAATTATTATAGACACTACCTTGCACACAATACCACTGTTGAATTTCCAGTCAACCAAAATAGGACATTATAGTATTTGGTATCTTTAAAATTATTTCCCATTTGTAAGTTTATATAAGTGTGAAGATCCTTAGAGACTCATTTGGTCTGTATGGAAATAAAAGGTCAATTATTGCAATGAAAAATTTAATCTTGATTGATGGTAAATGGGGTCTGAGTGTTCATTGACACTGTTGTTCTCCAGATCATAAAACTTGCATAAATTAATTAAAAATTGGGCACAATTGGTGTTTAGCTAAAAGGTCTGTTTGAATAGTAAGTTAAAAATAACTATACACCAGAGATTGCTCATTTTTCTCCTCAGAGATGGCAAAAAGGAGTTGTTACACAGAGAAAACTGAACATTAAACTATCGCATAGATTTCTACAGGCAAGATTTTATTTTTAGACACTGAAGTTCTGCTGATTTAAGGTGAAGTAGATTAAGATAAATTGGCAAAATTTGATCTATTCACAAAATCTGAAGATGTCTCCCTTTAACTTTTAGAGGGCACCTTAAATGCAACAGACTGCTATGTATCTTTTCTCACTGCTGTGAAAATTATAAGAGCTAGTATGTAATTGCCTACATAAAAGAGACAGAGTGTAATTGAAAGAGAAATTTATACATGGGTAACCTAAACTTAAGGTAGCCTAAAGTCATTGAATTTATAAAATAAAATCAAATTTATTAAATTTTAATTAATATTTCACTGAAAACTTTGTATCTTCCTTTACCTTGCTTTTCAAGTAATCTATATTTTTAGCACAAATGCTTTTCTTCTAACAGTCACAAAATATTGTTCGGTGTGGAAGAACAAAGATTCCCAGGAGATGTGGGAAGGGTTTCTATTGTCAAACAGGAGGACTATCGCAGTCAACCAGAAATGTCTTCTGATTGAGTCCCAATTGATTTGTAAGAAGATGAGTTTGCAGTGCAGGGGAGAATCTCAGAGTTAATGGAACTCCTTTTGCATTAAAATAAGCTCTGATCAAATCAGGTCATTTTCTGATATGAGTAAATAATATGTCTGGAGAACAGGTCCAAACAACAATTCCAGTGCATGGATTCTCAGAATATGGCCAAATAGAAGGAACAGAAACTCTGTTTTGCTCAGAAAAAAAGCACTTTAATTCAACTAAGTGTATTAAAAAAAATTACCCTTTGCCTAGGATATATCAAATATGATTAATCATTTCTATATTAAACTTCTGTAAGACAGGTACCTCTCAGAGTTCAGTGAACTTGTTGGATGAAGTAGGATTTGACCCAAAACTTTGCTCAAAACTTAATCTTTCTAAATTCAAAGTATTTCATGTAAACTTTTTGGGTTTTTTCTTATTTGTGAATTTCCCAGACTTAAATTCATGGATGGCATTTTAACTATGAAATCTTTAACAAGACATAATTATTTTCTTACCATTCCTTAAGTGGTCTATTCTTTGAAGAAATACAAAGTGTCATAAAACTCTCTTATCAGTAAAAAACTGGTTCATATACAGAAGAAAAACTAAGTCTTCTAATATTTGGTAATTTCAGAGGAGAAAATATGTCACTATTATTAAATGCAAATAGATTAAGAACTTAACCCTACAAAGGGACTGAAAAGACTTACTTGTGAGTTAGTGTGATCTCATCTCAAAATCAATTTGACATTGTGAGTACAGTCATATCAGAAGAAAAATTCAAGGCATGTAAGCTTTAAAGTCTACAAAAATGTATAACAGTGCTACTGAAGGGACAGAAAACATCAAAACCAGTTGATTCCATGTTGCGCACTGTTGGGAAGAGTGTGAGAGTGAGTGAGTGTGTAAAATAATCACTTTGGGTGAAAACTCTAATCTTGTTAGTTCTCAAAGAAACACTAGTATCCAAATCCTCCAAGGGGTTTTCATTTATTCTCCTTTGTCCATGAAATTGACCTAATATGCAAGTGTTTAATATTTTGAAGGGTTCCAACATGCATGGTTGTGTTGTAGTCCCTAAAACCCATGTTTCCTCTCATTTTATCCCATGTTCTGGTTTGCTTTGGTTTTTCCCAAGGTACAAATTAATGGGTGTCCAAGCACCCATTTTTATTCTGACATTTTTTGTAAGCAAGCAACTACAGCTATCATTTCTACCTAATTAAATCTTATAATTAACTAAATGTTGTATAGATACACTCTTACATGAGGTAGAACTGCAGAAAAACAGCAAAATAAAGTAGCAAAAAAAATTTTGCTATGTAACAATTAGTCAAGGCTAAAGTTGGTCACTTTACCAGAAAAGAACAAATAAATTGTGGCATGCAATATGTATGTGATATTTCCAAGCATGAAAAAAAATGGATGTAACTAAACTTGGAAAAAGCCACAGCAATATGAAATCCTTTTAGCATTTGATCATATTCTAGAAATTCTCAGTAATGCAGTAGTCTCTGACCAGACGGCTCTGAATCATAATTCCTTAATGTCTGCAATTCAGTTATTTTAAAAATATGTGTGTAAATATATAAAAAGCACAAACAAATATGGAGGCATAAGTTTGTGTTGTGGGTCCAGCAGCATGGAAAACCTTATCTCTTCTATAAAAATATCCACAATCTAATTTCAAAATGACAATTTTGAAAACAGTCAATGATTCCCACAGACTTGTTATGTTCTTACAATAGAGGAAGTCTCATTATGATGAATGGTCCAGAAAAGTTTCCCTCCTAACTCCTTTCCAAGACAAAAATGTCATGCAATGATTTGTAGCTGAGAAGAGAATAACTCCATTCCATGGCAAATGAAAATCAAGTAATGATGAGATTGTATTGCTACTGCTGAAAGTCTATACTCCTTCAGAATACAGATCAATTTCAGCCAGAATTATACAGGGTAAACTAAATAACTAATCTCCAAAAGTTGCTATTGTTTAAAAGTTTCCATGGATTCCAGAAATTATATGTGGAATCAAAGATAAGAAGTCCAGGTCATCATGATGATAGATTCAGAAACTATCTTTTATGCTGAATATCATGTACTCCAGAGGGAAACACATCTCAGATTTGTAAAATGCATAAAGGTGTTTTCAAGCTTTCAGGTGCTTTCAGAGTTCAATTCTAATTTTCCTAGCAGTCTAATTTTTGTTTAGGGCATCTGAAAGCAAGCCTTCATTGGAGATGTAAAATCCTGAAATGTCAATAAATATAGCACACTGACACAATGAAGCAATTTTTTTACCTCTACCATTGAATTTTCTGTAATGTTAAATATTTATGCATTTGATTCAGTGAAACTCAGAAGGAAAATAAGACTAATCCTCATTCAAAATCACAGGGCATTATCATTAAACCCTCTTGGTTTTAAAAATGTTCAAATAAAGAGTTACAAGAAGCAGAACTGTAGGAATAAATGCATCAAAGTCAGATATTGTGTATTTTCATTTATTGGCTTTATAAGTGTGATTGAACCTTACATTAATAAGCCCCATTTTCTCTTTTCATTCTACAACTTCATAAATAAGCTGTGCTATTATAGAACTATATTAGTTCTTGGCCCACAGGATCAAGGCCTATCTTGATAAAATAATTTAGCATGTGATTTTATCTGATCCACAGTCTAGGATCTTCTCACAGAAGACTATATACTAGTTGGGAAGGATGTTCCCTTGCTATATTTGAACAAGCAGACATGACTCACTTGGCAAGTTTGTGACAGACTAAGTGTTTATCTGAATACCTCAATGATATCATAAGGAAACCACAACCAGCAGATACCATCCCCTTTTTTGACAGGTTTATTGGTGCTGTGAACTCATCATCCTTTCTTTCATTCTTGTCAGTTCTTAAGCAGTACATCAACTAGATCAAGCTTCCCTCAAAAGGCACATTAAGAAATGAAATATTTTCTTTAATCCCTATAACTCTTTCTAGATTATTACATCAATTGTGCTTTTCAAAACAGAAGTGCTTTTCACGCTTTTTACGTACTTAAAGATTTGTTGGGCTTTGTTATGGTTTTTTCCTAATAGATATCATTGTAATTTCAAAACACAAACTCATCATAATTGTACTGAGTGCATTTACTCAAAGGTGATGATTTTGATCTATACTTATGACATTATTAAATACTGGGAAGATAAATTAATTTACAACGAGCAAAACTTGGAAATTCAGTTATTAATCACTAGATATACACAAAGAATGGTTGTTAGCAATCAATTGAAGAGCAAATATTTAATATCTAAGTTTTGCCTCCCTCATGTATCATAGATTAAGTCTGCTGTTTCCCAAAGCTATTTGAAAGGCATATTTGCCTTTAACTGTCTTATTATGAATATGAAACACTGTAGCTTGCTGGCAGGTCACAATTTTTCAAGATCTACATTGAACTGTATGTATATATGTATTTCTTTTAATCATCTATTTCTTTTAATCTTCTTGATCACAGTGATTCTGTGATAGGAAGAAATAATCTCATCATTTTTCAGGAGCATCACACAGACTTCTTTAGATAGACACCATTATGTGTATCTGCTTTTTACTTTAAGCAACTTCAAAACAATTATTTAAAGAATGCAAATTATATCCTTTTTTCTATTAAACAGTGGTCCTTTCTTTTCTCTCTTGTTTTTTGTTTTTTGTTTGTTTTGACACTCACTGAAGAATTAAAACTAACACATACATCATGCTGATTTATTAAGTGGGACATCTTCATGGGTAATTGTATGTATGTAAATTTCTAAAATGTATGAACCTAAAATAACATCTCATAATATTAAGGAGATATATAAGCTTCTTTGTATTTTTCCAGGCTTTTTTACATTGTGAGAAGAAAGTCCACAACCACAAAATCTGTTTGAAACTACAGCAAAATCACTAATTGCAAAAGATTTACTCAGTTCAGTTTATGTAACTTGAATTGCCTGCTTTGTGGGAGTTTTTTTAGGTCAAGAAAATTAAAAGCTAGTAAAAGGTTTGTAGTGATATAATACAAAAGTTCTGTTCCTCTCCCCTTCTCCTGACCTCCTCTCTCCATGCCTTGCCTTGCCTTGCCTTGTTAGAAATAGTGAAAAATTAAACAAAATTATCAGAAATTTTGGACACATTTACAACTAAACCGTCTTCAGTGTAGGAAATTGTGTAGTGTGAAGTGGTAATTGAAAATGTCTTTCAAGTGTGTGTTGATCAATGTTTTCCAATGCTGTGATGGACATCACACAACACACTTGGATCATAGCAGTATCTTATGATTTTGGTTACTGGTTGTGCAATTTGCTAACTGACATAATACCTTAAATAATGGTTCATCATTTGCAATCTTCAATATTTATAATCTCTCCAGAGGAAAAAGCTGTACAAGGACGATGGCACCATCCACCATTTTTCTAATTAATTGCTTGTCATGCAGCCAGTCATGTCACAATTATCAGATTGTTCATTACAAATTGAATTGAGGAAAAAGAACTTGCTTTTTTTTTTTCCCTAAAAAAAGTCACTGCCTTTCTTAAGCAGAGGGAATTTTAAATTGTGACTGCACATAATTTGTTCTCATATAAATCTGCTTATGTTCACAGTATGCGCTATCACACTAACAGAATAAATTCACCCAATGGACTTCAATATGACTAAGAATTAAAAGAGGTAAAATATAATAAAATATTCCCACTTAGGAAATTAATCCCACTACTAAGAAAACATATTTAAACCTATTTTTGCAAAAGAAAAACATTTTATCTTTTTATTTTTATAAATCAGATTTTTATTCTTATAAATCAGCTACCTGAAAGTAGCAAGAAGGAAGACCTGAAAATAACATTTTCAGCATTGGTCATCAGGGACCTGTCTTATAATTTAATGGTTTGTAAGAAATAATTTTACATCCTTGCACATTTCAGGGTTTTTTTTTTGTTTTGTCTCTCTACTTTCAGTAGATATTGCATAGTGATATGTGTTTTTAATTATGTTGAATATCTGATGGCTTTTGAGTTTTTTTTTCCTTTGTATATGTGTGTAAGAAATGTATATCTTACTAGAATTTCTGATAGTGGGTTATATTTTCCATGGAATTTATTTAAAAGATGACAGGAATGATACTTTCAAAAATTGTCTAATCCACCTGCTTTCTGAATTTTATATATGCCAATAATTGGATAACATTCTTGGAATGTTTGTGAATTCCAAATATAAGTCAATGTTGAGCTTAGGCATATTAGAAGACAAAACACTTAACATGTCAGAAAGACAGAATAACTGAGATGTTGGGGCATTTCTGGGTGTTTTGTACCTTTTTTGTCCATACCTTTACTTTGCTTACAAGAGTTTCTCAGGAAAATGTAAAAAAAAAAAAAGACATTTGTCTTTCACTACTGTTTCTATGGCCATTCTTTATCCTTCATTTTAGTTATTCTAATTAGCATTAAAATGGCTGGTGTCAGGGACATATACACAGATGCAATATAATATATGAGGCAATTTCTTTAACTTTCAGCATGAGCAAAATAACAAAATTAATTTCTTTTTACAAAAAGACTTTTTTCTCCTACAAAATTTTAATCATCTCTGCTGAGCCAGAAATAATGCATGCATATTTGGTTAATTTTGATTCTTAGCTTTGAGGTATGATGGACTACACACATGAGAAATATTCCTTAAATGCAACTTTAAAGTTAATTAACTCTGTGTGTCTCTGGACAGATGATACAAGGTGCAGGGGAAGATGACAAAGTTTCCCTACCTGAATTTTTAATTGAAAAATATTAAACAATTTGTAGAGGAAGAACTGTCTAGGAAGAGAGAGAGTCTGTGCAATTAGCTTCAGTAGGAAATGCAGACCATTTAGAAACATGACACCTTAGGATTGTTGCAAAAGGCATATCTTCATCTTCTTTCTCACAGGTCTGTGATAGGTATGCTGTAAGCAAGGCCAAGATCCCACATGTCTGTTACACAAGCATATCATTTTCTCACAGTTAGAATGTAAGAGAGACGTGGAATATACACAATTCAGCTACAGTATTTATCATGTTCTTTCTCCATTGGAAGTGGCACTGGATTTACCATCCATTCAAACTGATATAATTTTGGGAAGTCATTAAACCCATCAGGGTCATTATCTTCATCAGTGGAACAGTTCATAATACTGCTGGATATTCTCATCTTGCACTGCAAACAGACCATGCTACTAATTAAAGGCTATGTTCCCAAAAGGAATTGAGGAATTTCTGGATAAGTAATGGATCCAAAAGGTAATGTAGCTACACTGTTGGCCCAGAAGGCATTTTGGGAAAGTGGATAATATTAATGCCTTTCCAGTGTGGAAACAGGAAGCAGAAGTTTGAAATTTCATATGACATAATTTACCTGACATTGCTGGTCAGCAATGACAAAAGACAGAGAAAGAGTTGGTAATTCAGTGATTAAGTCAGTTTTTTAGGATGAAAAAAATCCCTAATTACTTACACAAGTAAGCTTATCCTAAAATAACCAATAGCATGTGGTTAGGAAAGCCATGACCTGGAAAATATAGATTGGAGTCCATGTTCCCAAGAAGTATAACTGATGTGAAGAGTTGGTTAGAACAGAGTCTCTCTGAATCATACTTTGACTACTTCCAAGAGATTTTCCATTTTGGAGAAAAAGGCTTCAGCATCTTGGTAGGCAAAATGTTGACTGTGAGCTAGCAATGAACTCTTCAGGCAAAAGCAGCCATCAGTAGTTTGTGCTGGTTTGGACAAGTGTTACCAGATGTCTGAGGGAAGTTATACTTCCTTCCTGTTGAAGTGAGTCTAGCAAAGAACCCAAGGATGACTGAGGGCTTGAAGTATTTGTCATATGAACAGCTAAAAGAGTGAGCTTTTTATCCTGCAGAATAGAAAGCTAAGGGGGAAACTTATTCATTTTCATTATTAATTTTCATCAATACCAGACTGGACGGACAAGCAAGACAGAGACACTGTTATGTGTAATGGTCACTGGCAGTACAAGAGGCAAGGACATCAAAACTTTGGCCTGTAAATGAGACAGAGATGCCTGCCATCACAAAGTGGAATCACTGAGTGCTAAACTGGAATAATCTGGCATTTCACTGGGTCCTGGATATGTTTTTCCAATAAGTTTGAAAAGTTCAATATCCTTTGCCTCTCTGCAGAAAAATCAAATAACAATTTTGATAATAAAGAATTGTTTTGGAATGTGGATATTTCCAGGCTTTTACTGTAAAATTGTCCAGAATTATGGTTTTATTTTTCCCTTCATTCAATATAAAGGCTCTTTATGGGCAACAAGCAAAATAAATTATACAGTTTCACACTCCATGGTATCAAGTTCTGACCACCAGCCGCAGGATTCCCCAACAACTGATAGTGGTTTGAGAGGCTTTTCTGAGTGGTTATTGCTGTCACTGTTTGACATCCAAGTAACAGGTCAGAAGACCTGTCTGTAAGTACAAACGCTGCATTTGACTATGGAGTGCCTTTTATTCATTTTAAGGTCATTGCTGAATAGTGGCTTTAGGAGGAAAATGTTCGGAGAAAGGACACAGTAAGACACATGTAAGTGACAGTTTCTAAAGGGTAGAAAAAGTTGTAATTAGAATTAAATGTAAACCTTGCCTTAGAACATTATTGTCTCATGCCTTCAAGGAAATTTCTTTTGAAAGAAAAAACTACTATTAAAGTTATTTTATGTACATGACAATATGTTAAACTGTATTTCATTTTCTTTCACTCTTCTGACCTTTGCTAAAAGAAATTGCCAAAATGTGATTTAGCTCTGTCTTACATTTTTTTGGGTCATCACCCTTGATCCTGTCGTTCCTCTGACACAACCTCCAAGAGTCAATTTATACAAAACTTCCAATAGAAAAACATCTAAGTACAATTTGAGGGCACTCAAATTGGAGATGAAAAACATACAAATTCATGGTCCTCCAGTTCAGAGAACAGCTTGAAAAAGTGAATGTGAGTGGAACTTCTCACAGTGAAGCATTTTAGCTTTAGCAGACCAATGCAGATCTGCCATCCACCCAGCACTGCAGCTGTGCATAGTAACAGGAGTATGTAAAGAACTTTGTATGCAGCATATTTATTATCAGTTTGAGTAAAAAATCCAAACTAAAGGGTATTATTTTCCTTGAAAACCATAAAGATAAACACTGAAATATGCATGAAATAAATCCATAGCAAATTACTATCAATCACAATGTTAAGAGATGATATGTGGAAATTGGCTTAATGGTAAATAAAAGATGGATTATTTGCAAATTAAGGTTTCAAATGTATTTATATATATAAAAAGCTGATTGTAAAAACCAAACCCAACAGCATCATAAAAAGTTATGAAGAAAAAACTCCTGTGCAGCTACAGAAGAGTGGTTGAAGCAGGGTACTAATCACAGCTATGTAAGAAAACTATCATGACAAAAATCTTGTCTTGTAAGAACTTCTCTCAGGCATAATTGCATCTCCATTTTTGTTCAATAGTTGCCCAAATGGCAAAGCTATCACTAGATTGATTATGAATAAACTCTGTTGAAACAGTTGGGAAGAACAAGAGTCTTATTATGTGTTCAGTATTTTATTCAGACCACCTTGGCACAGTATCAGTACTATTTTCCAATTACATTGTTTAGCTGAAAACGTATCAAAACATCTTTAAATAATCTCTTAATGATCAGAAGGATATTTTTGTGGACATATGCTGTGCAAACAGATACCTGCATCAAATGAAATCTACAGCCATTCCCATTAATATTGCTTGATTTAAGTGGAAAATGCTCAAAAAACCAGTCACATGAGAAATCCCTGAGAAGAATCACAGTTTGAGAATTACCTTCAAAGCTTGTGGATGCAGGGGAGACTGTTACTGCATTTTCTTAATATAAAATTAGATGCACTTCATGTATGACTGCTCAGCTTCTTCAAACTGAGAAAAGGAAAAAAGCGACTTTTTGAAAAATTCTAATATTCCAATTATTACTAATATTATGAAATAAATTCCTCTGTAAACAAATCAACATTTTTTCTCTTGTCCTTCAAAATAGTCTTGGTTAGGACAGGCTCACAAGGAACGCCTTTGTAATACATCCATAGGAACATTGTCTATGCTAAAATGTTATGTTTTGGTTTTGATGATTAGGATGTTTTTTTGTCATTCATGTTTAAAATATTTCCTTTTTCAGTGGTGTTTTCATAAAATCTTGAATATTATTTCAATTATATTTAGTTTATTAAGTACAGTCACTGGGTTTAAAAAGTCAAATATTTTTTCCTAATAAGACAATGTGTCTGATTCATGATTTAGGAAAAGATAGGACAGTGATTATGAAGAAGCTAAAATCAATAACAAATCATAGTCTTATATTTATAAAAATCTTAGAAATAAATTAATATATGTTGGTAAGAAAAAATTGAAACTATACAAATATAAGGAAGTGGTCTCCATTTCTAATGACCTTCCTATGTATCTTTGAAAATATCAAGCATATGTTGATATTGAATAGTAAAGTACAAAAGAAAATTGGCTTTTGGATGCTAAAAATGAAAAATAGAATTTGACAGCATCTATTGACTGCTCGAAGTGAATGTCACCTTATGTCTTTATGATGTGAAAAGGACTCAGTTTTTATCCAAAAGGGAGCTTTTCTCTAAGAACTTCCCATAATGCCCATACTTTTTCTTATATAAGAAGGCTGAACTTCACACAAATGTTCTAAGAGATTGTGGACTGTCCCTGGGGATGCCTGATTGATTCTAGACTCAGCATCATGGATCATGGCTCATTCATTTTATCCTGTCCTCTTTGGGATGGTTGGGCCCTTCTTCGGAACTGGTTTATTCTCTGGGATGGATAGGTCCCTTGTGAAGTGTTTCTAATATGTTTGATACAGGTATTATATATCCTTACCCATGTCCATAATAAATATAGCTACTGTTTTAATTGTTGATATTTTGCTTCATGAATCTAAGTTCATAGTAATGTGTCATAATGTGATCCTACTTGGTTGTTGCTGTCATTGGTTGTTGCTCTATAATTTTTTACTGCCATATTCCTTATTGATACTATATTATTGGTTGCTGAAATTTGTAATAGTATGTATATTATATATTTTGTATATATATTAATCATAGGTATACTTGGTGGTCAGAAGGATATTTATGGTAATAAACTTGTCAGTGATGATTTTTTTGCAGTATTTGTGACAATCTGCAATAAATTAAAGAAATTTAGTGGATGAAAGCCTCCATGTCCTTGTATATTACAAAAGCCAAGAATATGTTAACACCATAGCTAGAAGAAAAATATTTGCAGTGCTTTCTTTATTTTCACAGCAGTTTTTGTCAGAAAGAATAATAAATTATTACTTTGTCTTTTCTTTGCCTCAGTCAGAAAGGTTAGGTTCTTTACTTTAAAATAGTTTAAACAGAATAGTGTTCAGAATTCCCTAAAGAATTTTGGTTTCTGATCTCATTACTTCTAAATATATTGCTCTAACATTTATTTCTTTTTCCCCTCCATCTCACTGTGTATGTACAAGAGCAACGAGTGTGGGAGGACCAGACTGGGAAAGTCATGATAAATCAAAAATACTGTGGAAAATAGGTGAAAGATTGATGAGAAATATTTTGGGATAATCTTTCTCTATGGATTCCTCCCTAAAGGTTTGTTAGACAACCAGCACTGTTACTACCAACTTGTTCTGACAGTCCTACAGAGATTAAAAAAAATACACTTTGACTTGCTAAAATGTTTTGTAGCTTAAGTTTAACTACATATTTCTAGGCTTTTAATTTTGCTTCAAGAAGATTTGTTTCCTAGAGCATACAGGTTGTTGTTCTTGTGTATCACTTTTTTCAATATGTTTTAGATTTACTTTTGAAAATCATCAATATGTTCATTAAGTGTAGCTTCTATGTTTGTGGACATGCTTTTTACAACCTACTCATCTGAAGAATATTTTAATGTGGAGTTCCAAGCTCTTTAAAATAGTGGCTTATAATGGGACAGCTGGCAGACTTTTAACTAGATCCATGGTACCAGTCACCACTGTAATATTACAATTTTTATAGTAGAAATAATATCAATCTACAGACTGTGTCTGTATGGTACAATACCATAAAAATTGAAATACCATGAAATGAATTTTTTGTTTATTTATTGTATCATGCTACAGTAATGATTTGTGAATTGAATCTGTTTTCTAAATGTTTTAGTAGCTCAAAGGATAACTCTGCAGTATAACTTCATTGCTTGTGAATATCAGCAGATGTGGAGTTCCTGTATCAATGTATTTACTTGCTATGCAACTGCACATTAAAGTCTACTTTTCAAATTTAGCTCCTAAAATAGCAGGCACTTTATACAACATAATCAATTTTTTCAGATGGTTTCTTTAGAGAAGAATCCCAGAAATTTAAAACAGATGAAACTAAACTATTTAAGTCTCTTAAGTGTTTGTTTGATCAAATATATTTTGCAGCTAATTTAGAGCTTGGGGTAAAAATAAAGCACAGTAATGTTTCTATTATGTAAGTTTCTGCCTGACCAGCTATTGCAAGGTGAGGATATGTGAAGTTCCTTTTCTTTGAGCATCCAACAATGCAGATGCAGAGAGATTGAAAATATTACAGTAGCACAGGACTCCTTTCCCTGCCTTCACTTGCAGTGCAAATCTGATTTGGACACAGCTTTGCAGGGGAAACTCTGGGAACTCTCTCAAGTTATCACTTACCCTAGCAGTGACTACTATAATACTGTCATCAAAATAAGGCATAAAGCCTACTGGGGCTACTCTGTAGTTGGAATTTAATGATATGATTTACTTACATATGAACTCTCCTGAGAAAAGAGTGCATTTTCAGGTAGGACTCAATCATTAATATTTAACCATCTAAATATCTACTCTGCTGTAGTCATCTGGGCTTCTGGATTACTTCCTAGAGGAAAACGATTATATTTTCAAACAAATTAAATATATCTGACACAATGGAAAAGGAAAGGAAGACCTACTTTTAAAATTGTTTTTAGGATACTTATAGATGTCTAACAACAAGTGAGAGGAACTTGTGATTAAAAGTATTGTTAAAGAGTTCTCATCATGATTGAGCTTTATAGATCCTTCAGTAATGATGGTATTGGTTAAAATATTTCTTAATTATGAATCATTACTAAAGGATGTGACTAAAGATATAGTTTATTTATATAATTGTATCTACTAATTAATAATTCATGGGTTTGAATCACTGAATACACATATGGGAAAAAAAGATTTTTTGCATATTTGTTAACTGATAGCAAGTAAAATTTCTTTGGGCTGGTTCTTTGAAATAAGTTTGATGCAACATTCTTTCCTACAACATATGTGTCAATATTGTTAATATTGTCCATTTCAAATAATGCAAAGTGAATCTGAGTAGTAGGCAATGGAAGATTTATAAACAGTAGTGAAAATAGACACAAAAGCCTCATCTCACTGAGGTCACTGGGAGCTTCAAAGCAGGTGAAATAATGTATCTAACAATTAGTAATGAGTTGTGTTTATAATAAGAAATATGTTTTCATTCCAATTGTATTGACTATTTCTTTAGACTAATTACCTTCTTAATCTGAAAAGTGATTTAATCTGTTCTCATAAACACCACTGGCTGTACTCTGTATCGCAAATGAAAACTGCTTTCTTAAATTAAGTACGAAATTATTTTGCATTTTGAATTTTATTATTCCTTGAAATAAAAATTAAAACACTTTTTTTCTCTTCTCTTCTCTGTTTTGGTGTATCGGTGTTACCTATGTCAAATATATCAGTGTTATATATATATAAGAGTGTTACCTCTCAGTGTCATCTCAGAAAGGAGATAATGAGTCATCTCAAAAACATCTCTTTTTCCTGGTAATTTTTATAAAGAAACAGTAGACACTTGACATCTGATGCTTAATTTGTGTGTTAAGGAGGGTTCTTTTTGGACTATAAACTTAATATATTTCTACCAGACTATTACACTAAAAATATTAGATATATAGGATATAAGTGTGCATAGGTGTACGTGTGTGTGTGTGTGTGTGTGTGTATTTATGAATACTCTTCTTTGTATCACTATCAAGAAAAAATACCAAGTGTACAATCCTAATTCAAGGTTTTTACTGAAGATACATCAAATCTCTTTCATTCTGTTTTAGCCACTTTTATTTTTTTACTTCAATGTACTTTTAAAGGTTTTTGATGGACAGAGTAAAGTCTATTGCGTCTTCATGCCTAAAATTCTCCTGCCCCTTTTTTAGTAAAATGATGAAAAGCTCAATCCTCAACATTTAAACTTTTATTAATTTTTTCAAGATGACCTACTTCCACTTCTTTGGCATTCAAGTCAAAAAAAAAAATAAGAGGGTAGAAAAGAAACAGAACCATTTGCTTCATTAGCAGTATTGCATTTTTTCCTCTGAAATGAGAAATGTTTTAAAAGAATTGCTATTTTACAGTCAAAGAACACCTGTGCATAGAGTCTGATCTATTGATGGTCTACAGGGATTATAAATTTAAGGATTTATAAATGGCACTTTACAGGATTTCACACAAAGTTAATGCTGCTTCATCTTTTGAATGATAGGCAAACAATTAATTCTGAAAAATATTGCAGAAATTAATTTAAAAACAGATGTATTTGCACAGATATTGAAATGCACTATTTTCAATTCATGATTCTAGAAGACTAAAGAGGAAAAAATAAATTTGCAAATTCCAATAAGATTTCCGTAAGATATATGTAGTAAATTTAATTCACTGAGAGAAGATATAAAGTTTAAACTATATTTAAATTTTAAAAAATCTTTGAAAGAATTTGTTCAATACAACTGATTTTTTACCTTTTTTTCTCTAAATCAATAAGAAATAGTTCAATTTTGAAACATTCTAAGAACTCAGTAAGAGAAACAGCAACATTAATTAAAATATTTTTTTTCCTTTTTTTCTTTAATTCTCCTTTGTGGTCTTGTCTTTTAGCATCCTGTTCTCTCATTTTTTCAAAATCAAATTATATTCCTCATTCTTTGGCCTAAACTATGTGATTTCCAAGGTACGTTTTAGTCATTCTGAAATTAAAATGCACAGAATAAGTTTTAGGTTTTGCCTTTTTATTCCAAAAGAGCATTGCAATCATAAATACTTGATCATATTTATCACTTTGAATTTTATGTATGTATCTTCTCTTAAGGAATCGAGTTCTTTAGAGCTATTGAACTATTAGATGCATAATATTTCTCTCTCTTTAATTTTTATCACTTACAAATCTTCTGCTTCCTGATTTCTTATCAACCTCTAAATTTCATATTTTGTTAATGAACTGTCTATGGAAATAAAATAATTTAATCCTTTCAAAACAAATAGTGAAGAAAACACTAAATGTTGTGCAACCTGCTTTAGAACCTTAATTGTTCTTCCAGAATAGTAAAATAAAATTTAGAAATCTGTGCAAAATCAATCGTATATTTATTTTTATATACACATGATTGAATACTCATCATTTGTTTGACATAGACCATTAATATTTGTTGGTTTGTGTGATTACTTCTGTTGGTATTTCTTTTTAATTGTGAGTAGTAAAGGATCAAGCATGTTTTTCTCTTAAAACTCAGTTTATCTAAAACTTTTGGTACAAAAAAAGTACATATATATATACATATTATACACTTTTTTTTGTTAAGTGTTTCAGAAACAGAAGTCAAGTCAAAGTAGAAATGCAATTATGCTAAGAACAACACAGCATGAAATAGAGATTCATATACATATTCATTTCAATTTTAGAAAGCCAGACAATCAAAAATATCCAAGATTTGTATTATGAAACATTCATTACCATCATCAGCAAAAATAACTTCTAAGGTTTTGCATGGGTTCTCTGAGAGTTTTCCTTGACTTCACTATTGAAATTAGGCTAGAAATATGTTTTATGTAAATACATCATTAGGGAGAACTCTGTGATTATACAGAACAGATGAAAGCTTACGCTGCACTGTACAATATCAAAGCAGTGTCTTTCTGACCACAGAATACACATGGTAATAGAGTACATAAACATGAGCTTTGGCTTGGGTGGCAGGAGGGGTCAAAGATTAGGTATGCAGGCCATTAGTGTTTAATTTCCAGTTTCAAGTATCATTATCCTACTTTGAATGCTGCTATTGCCTTTTGATGAAAGAATTTCTGTATTGTAATCCCATCACTGATTCAGTCTATTTGCATTACTTCTTCCTAGTGACTGGTTTCTACTGTTTAGCACCATCCATTTAATATTTAATATTCTTTCCCGCCTAATTTTGCATTATTTTAAGATCTGTCTTATTCTGAATTCCCAATTTTTCGAGTATATTCTTTGAACTCATTCTTGAAAGGCTTTATTCCATCTAACTTAGGTGTCTAAAAGTTGGGTAAGCAGTTTTGTGTGAATAAGGTATTTAAGGCTGGCTTTATGCATGCTTGTGCTCCTTTCTATTTACTGCGAAGGTATCTTAGGACAACTACCTTAGATATTTATTCTCTATCTATTAAAGCATTGATTATATGAATCATGGTCTTAGATTTCATTCTAGACAGCTTATTTTCACCCATATTTGTTTTAATAATCTGCGTAATTACAATAATAAAAAACCATGAAATATTTCACCAAGCAAGTAATCTATAAAGCAGTTCTGTGCTTTATACAGTTCAGTGCTTTTATTAGAATTCTGTGAAATCTCTATGGTGCCACTGGCTCGAATATAACCAAAAAATACATCTTAAATTCAAACCATACTTAATAGTATCAGTTAACTGGAAGACTGAAAAAGTCTAGAAAATGTTCTCTATCAGCATTTCTAGAAAGTGGATTGACAAAAATGAATTATGATGATTTAGACAGAGGAGATAAATCCATTGCATGGTTACATACTTATCTGCAGTGTAATCCAGGGATTCAATATGCAGTATCCTGTATCCTTCAATATGCAGTTATTCTGTCTCACTGGTTTTCTTCAGTTTCCATATTCTTGTTTATCTGGATACGATTGGCTCAGCTTTCATTTCAGATTTTGTAATCCAGGGTGCAGCTGGTTCTAACAAACTCGTTTGGAAAAGATATGTAAGAGCCACACTTATCACTGAAATTTTTCTTTTCATTACCCTTATTTGCTTATTTGTGCTGAGCAGCAACAGCTCAGAATTTATAATCAATACACAATGAGGAAAATATGTGAATACATTTTATATTGATTTTGGTTTATCACTTTGGTTTCAAATGAATCCTTCCCTTTATTCATCTTCAGATAATATGATTTCTGCTGTTAACAGAAATACAGCTTCTGCCTCAGTGCCTTGGAAGGTGATTCACAATGCTGCATTAACTTGAAACTATTATGTTATTCATCACATATATTGTCCAGAGCATTATACTAAATATTGTGAAGTAAATAAAATAATGTAGGTGTTTGCTTCATGTTTTCTGTTGAGATGGAAATTTTCTGTTTTTCTGAGATATCCATGGTGCAGTAGAGAAGTTTTCAGCTCTCTCCGAGCTTCTGTGTGCATTGTTTCTTCATGGAGGCACAGTCACATTGCTTGTTTCATCTTTTAAACTAGATGCTCACTCCTCCATCTTCTTTTCTTGCTATTTTGTTTCTTTTGTCATGTGAAATTCACATACAAATAAGACTTATACATCTCTGTATCGCATTAAATACATATATGACCTGTCCATGTTAGACAAAATACATACAGTTTTAATAGATTAGTTAACATGGAAAAAAACCCCAATGTTTATCAATTAAAATATTTAAAATGCAAAATATACTTTTTCTTTTTTTTTTTACTGAATGCAAGATGAAATTTACAGAGATCTCTCTTCATATTCTTGGAGGATCTGTATGAAAGGACAGCTTATGTTTCCAAATCTACACAAAAGATAAGGAGGGTATTTTGTTTCCTTATCCAGACAAAAGGCATAGGAATATGTGGGAACTCAGCACATCACTCTGGATGTCCAGAGTTACAGAGAGAACCCTTGGGGGTCTCGGAAATCCTGGAATGTTGCCAGGAGTGCTTGGTGGCTTGATTTTGATCCATCCACAGAAGTGACAGCAGTTTGAGGACATGAGAATCACTTTAGAGTGAAGGGTGTAACAGGGACATATTTATAGGGTGAAATATAAACTTAAAGGTTTTTGGTATAGTGTGGTTATGGAGACAAGATGGAGGGATCAGGGCGTGTCTCGTCCTTCTTTATTCTTCTTGTCTTCCATCTCCTGTGGTGATGTTGGCACTTGGGGATTGGTTTATGGTGAAAGTGCACTTGCCAACATGGGTGAAAAGTATTGGAAAATAAAGGTAAATATCATGTACGTAGATTTTAGTATAAAAAGACACGACCGCCCCGTGGGTGGTCAGAGTGCCCTTGGCTGCCTTGCAGATCAGACCTCTGTTGGGCAGACAGAAAATTTTGTAGATAAGAAACAATAAACAATCTGAAGATCGAAAAGCTGAAGAGTCCAGACTCGTCCTTTGAAACGCGTGCCACCCAAGAACCACCCTACCCGTGTCGGGGCAGAGACAGACAGCCAAACTGGACAGGAATACATGGTTGGTTAATGATGGCTCACTGCCAAATTCCCACCCAGATGCTCACTCACTCTCTCTTCAACAAGACAGAGTGGAAGGTTAGGCAGAAAACATGCAGATCTGGATAGAGACAGGGAGTTACCAATCACCATCACAGAAAAAGCAGACTTGATTTGGAGAAGATTGTTAAAGTAGTTTATTGTTAATTAAAAACAGAGTAGGATTGTGAGAAACAATGTCAACCTGTGAAATGCTTCTCCCAACTCCTTTCTTCCAAGGCTCAACCTCACTCCTCCATTCCTGACTCCTGTGTCTCTTCCAGTCCCTGAGCAGTGCAGAGGTAAAGGGAATGGAGGTCCTGGTCAGTCCATAGCAGCTTCTCCCCGCCACTTGTTCCTCTTCCTCCTCACCTCTTCCCCTGCTTCAGCAAGGTGTCCCTGCTGTGGGATATAGACCTTCACAAACTGCTCCAGTATGGGTCCTACCCACAGGCCACAGCCTCAGTCAGCAACCTGCTCTGTGTGTGCCCTTCACAGGCTACATGTCCACTTGCTGCCAAATGGGCTCCTCCACAGGCTACAGATGGATCTTGGATCCACCACATCCCACATGGATTGCTGGTGGACAGGTTGCCTGCACCATGCTTTGCATGGTAATCTCTGTAGTGCTCATAAAGTATCTCCCCTGCCTTGTTCTAGTCTGGCCTGGATATCTGCAGGGACATTTCTCAGAGTAATTATTTTTCTTTGTCTCTCTGTGCTGCCCCGCGTGGCATGTTGAGCTTTCTTAATCACCCTTTCCAAAGGTGTCACCCCCTCAGCTGTGTGTCTCAGCTGTGCCCTAAGGCGGGTGGGCTGGAACCTCCTGGAAACAGCTGTGCCCACGGTGGAGCATCCCAAGACTCTCCTCACAGAGGGGACAGCTTCTCCCACTGCCTGCACCTGCACTTTATGCAGAATATTAGGAAGATTTTGCCAGTATGTGAGTGAATAATTCAACACTTCTGTTCAGCAGAGGCAGGAAAAGTTCTGGCCTCGAAGTGCCAGAACTGTGTGTCAGCCAGCACTCACCCACATAAAATCTCATTCCCCTTATGCATTAACAAAGTTCTTCCCACGTGCAAAGAGGTACAGTTCACATTGTGAGAAATAGTTTTGGAGATTTATTTCATTTTTTAAAGAATGAGAGTCTTTAATAAATCTGTGAGGTTTTTTTCAGGCAAAATTTAATAGATGTTATTAGAATGACTGTGAGAAACTGAATTCCATGAAAGTTTAAAAATTATTTTTATATTTTCTTTTGTATTTCTGAAGGATTATTTTTTGACATCTTTTGACATCTTTTTTTGATTTTTAAAAATTTTCTTGCTTCAACTGTGAAAAACAGATCATGAGACATCTGTTTTTCAAGTCCGAGTCATGATTTCCCATGTCCAAACAGCTCATAAGACATCTGTTTTTCAAGTCCAAGTCATGATTAGAGTACATCAACAAAACTCTACATTCACTGTGGAGGAGATAAGGTAATCATCTATTTCTCCTTCTCCTAAATTTGAATATTTGGAAAAAACGGTGTGGTCAACCCTATCCCAACAATTTCAGAATGAGTGTCTTAGCGTGAAAATCATTTCACGCTAAGCAACTAAAAGACAGGAATATTGAATCCATGTAATTTTTATTATGCAACTGTGTGTATCATTAGTAAAGCAACTAAAAGACAGGAATATTGAATCCATGTAATTTTTATTATGCAACTGTATCATTAGTAAAGCAGATGTGAAAATCTGGTGCTCGGACAGGGAGTGTGGTGGGATGTGGGGCTGTGGTGTTAGTATGGGAAATACCTGATAAAATTTCCACAAATAAAGAGGAAATTCTGGCTTTGCTTCCCAAGTATTCTTGTTCTTGTTTTGAGGCAGATTTAACAAATCCCTATGAAATCAAATATAGAGAGGAAGTGGATAAAAACGTGGAGTATTTTTGATTGCAGTTCATGGAAACACATATGAAGGAAAGGACTAAGAATTAACCAAATACTAAGAAACTGAGTGTATGGTGTTCCTTACATCATTGCTGTTTTGTGTTTGCAGCCTGGAGGACAGGTATTATAGTTCTCTAGGAAGGGATGAGGCAGTGCCAGCATAAAAATTTTGTAGGCATAAAATAAGACAGGAAGGTGTAAGATATGACACATGTATTTAAGATGAACTCTTGCATGCTGTGATTTGTAATTTATAGGAGAGTGGATGAATGCTTACAATTCAACCCTTTGAAGCAATAATTGAGTTATAAATAATACAGTGTTTGGCTATTATGGCATCTAATTAAATTTTCTTAGTTTTAATAGTCTTGATTTGAGATGAAAGGAGTTCAAGGCATGTCCACTGATAATAATAAAAATGTATGTGTAGTAGGAGAATATAATTCTGAATTATGATTTGGAATAACAGATTTAAATTTTGTTTCCTAAAGATATTGACTGCTAGGACCTGAGAAATGAAATGACAGAGTCCTGGAGTTAGGCATTATGTTAGCTCTGGGTTTTAATATGCCAAGTAAAATGGAATGGACTTGACCAGGGCTGCTTAGTGCAAACACACAGATAGAGAAAGACATAAAAAAATACATTATGTTAAGCAATAAAATACCTTGACATGGGTACATTTTGTTCTCCAAGGAAATGTTTAAAATTATGTTTTCCCCCATTACCACTCTGTTAAGCAAAAATCTGTTCTGTAGATTGAACCTGAAGTCATGCAGCTTACTCTTAAACATGTATGAGCAGCTTTGGCTAGGCTAGTCTCTTGATTAAAATGACTTTCTCAATTTAAAAACTTAGAATAATAATTGATAATCCAGATTTAAGGAAATACAGGTGATATAAGTTCTAAATGTAACATTAAAGTTAAGCTAAGTTTTGAGGTTCTTATGAGTTTCAGTAGAGTTAATAAAGAATTTAAATTTTGTGTAGAAAACATTGTGAAAAATATTTATGGAATTCTAATGTGCTTAAAATATTGATAAGCCCATCTGAAGATGGAAAATAATATAATTATATCAATAACATTAAATAAGCATAGAGAATAAAGTTTTCTGTCTTTTACATCTGTTGATCTCATAATTGCTAGTAAAGCAGCATTTTTGAAATTGCAAAGCAATTTAAGAAATCCTGAAACTCTTAAACACTTAAAAAGTGATAACATTTTTTCTACTATTTTTTTTTTTAATGTGTAGCCAGTATCTCTGATGGGAATTCCTGGTCACAATAGAAAAAAAACACAAATCAAAAATAAACAACTAAGTGTTCAGAGAGATAAACTGCTCCATTTACTCAGTTGAAACAAAATCAGAACTGAAACAGTTTATTGATTTAGTAATGGCACATTATTAATTGAGAGTCAGTGAAGTATGTGTGTGGAATCAATACCAGGAGTACAGATAACGCACAGGACTGGAGATTATTAAGCAACACCTACAAATAATGGGGCACTGGCTGCCTGCAGCGCCCATCCCATGGGAGAGGGCTCTTCCTGTTGCAGGGGGAGGTGGTGAGGCACCACTGGGAAGATTGCAGGCACTGCCCAGCTTGGTGTGCTGTATTTCTTCCTTCTATCCCCAAGGTGATGCCTCTTTACACATCATTTATCGCCTTCACACTAATAAAGGTATAATGGTGTTTATATGTGAAATAAATGTTCTGAGGCACCCATTTGCGGTCATGTCAACATCCTTCTACTGACCACTATCTTAGAAGGAAAGAAAAATCCAGTGTTTTAAATGGAATCTGAAACAAAACCAAAAATTCATACACCTGATTACATTAATAAAGATTGAGCCCTTTCTCCACCAATTTTTTTTCCTTTCATTTGTATTTTTGTTATAAAAAATGATATTATATTCTGGTGGAAAAAAACCCACTAAAATTATTGACTATGTTGGAAAAGAATTATGTTGTTGTGTTTGGTTATGACAGTTTCAATTTATCTTCTAATAAAACACATATAACTCATGAAAGATATTTTCAGAAGTTATGTCCTAAAATACAGTTAAAAGAAATCAGCTTTAGCTCCAGTGTTTCAAGCAGCTTAAGCAAACATATGAAAAGGATACAAGGGGAAGTTGATTTTCACAGCCATTGATTTCATTCTGAAAAACAGAAACATTGAAAATTATTTTTGACTGCAGCTGTAATGGAGTGACTTCCTTTAAAAAAAAAAAGCAAATTGACTAAAGAAGTAAGGAATGCTGCCATAATTCACCTCAGCCTAAATCAAGATGGAGGCAACATATTTTCAGTGATACTTGAATTGGTGAAACATATTTTACTTATCCGTTGCCTGTCAAAACCCCCTCTCATTTCTATCCAGATTTTGCTATAAAATTGTTCAGTTTCTGTATTGGAGATATTATGAAATTTCTTTGTGTGGAATTCAATGGTCATTGTTTTATAAATATTAGGAACATGGACCCAGTCACCTCCAGTGAACAATTTTGGATGGAATGTCTTGATATCATTGCCATGTAAAAGGGATTTGTCTTCTGTGTAGCATGCTTTGTTCTGGCCCAAGTCTCAGGACAGACCCTGATCATTTTTTTGTTTTTCTGCTGTGGTTCAGGACTGGGTGTCTACCATGCTTCCTTGATGGCCGTGGAAATGAATTTTCTAGCTACCTGAGTTTGCTACTGCTTGATTTCAAGAACAGTTTCATTGTGGAGGTTTGAAAGTACAAGGAAATTATTTTCTTGTCCAATTTTTTGCTTGGGATTCAAGTGTCATAATGAAGTTATTTCTTAAGAATACTACCATTCTGGCAAAATATACATTATATACATAATATAGAGATTTATCTTAATAATTGATTCCTTTTGTTGGCTAGCATGGGAGATTCTTATTCCAGAAAACACTGCTGAGGAATATATCTGGAGCAGGTAGCTAGGTTTCCCTATGAACTACACGCCCTTTTGTTAGCAAAGGGCAAAAAGAAGTGAATGGACACTGAGAGTGAATGCCAGCCAGGTGAATGGACACTGAGAGTGAAAACTCAGAGGAAGAAGGAGATTTAGGAGTGGTTAGACTGAGGCTATAAAAGCCCAAGGATTCCTTGCTGGGGTCCCTCCTCAGAGGCACCAGCTGTGGCTGTTTTTGTGTTACTGCATTGTGAATAAATTGCTCTATGGAATGAGACATTTGAGACTCTGACCTGGGAAATATGAGGTTGATTTGGCAAGGAAACCTGGCCTGACCATGTGAGAATGGGGTATGTGGGGAATCAAGGAGGGCACTGGACTCACCCTCTGGGAAGAGCTTTAGCCCCAGCAGTGAAATTCTCTGGCCTTGGGAGTGTGACTGACAGAGAATCTCTTGAATTATCAGAGTGGAAACTTTCCTAGCAGCTCCACAGCTCTACAGAACTGTACTTCAGCAACAGCAGAAGAGAAAATCAAAGCATATAAAAAGGTAAGAAGAGAAAATCAAAGTATATAAAAAGGCAATCTGCATAAGATGAGACAGAGATAGACAAGGAAAAATGTTTTAAAATAATTGGCCTTCTGTTTGCGGAATGAGAGTTTCTAACCTCTGCCAATCTGTAGGAAGCCCATTCTGAGGGAGGGATAATGCTTTTCTGAAGTGGGGTGTGAGATAAGTGTTTTTGCTTATTATAAAATTGCACCCAAAAGCAGTTAACCCATTTCTCAAGTGAGGGAAGAAACTGCCATATCTGAAATGCAAAAAGTGAAGCACATGGTAATGGGTTGAACTGTTCGGTATCATAATTCAGGAAACCACAGAAGCTTGTCAGAATACAAAGAAATTTATTTAAAAGACCACAGACACAGTAGTATAGATGTTCAACAAGGGGTTTTCAACTAAATTTCAGGTTAATATTTGGTGCTAATGTTACAGAATTCTTTCCTAAAGCACTCTACCCCATTGCAAGCCCTCAAATTATATCAGAACCCAGAAGTTGCCCTTTGTTTCCTTTCCTTGTATTAAAGAACCAAGTACTCCTGGATTTTCTCTCATTCGTATCAAAAGAAAAAAAAATCTTCTGGTGGCATGATGAAATGAATATTTTTAATTTTTTATCGGCATTGTGGTTTTCTTTGGGATTTTTTGGGGGTTTTGATTGTTTGGGATTTTGTTTGTGGTGGTGATGGTTTGGATTCTTTAAACTTGCCTTGCATTTTAATCTCTTAGTTTCTTTGGGTGGTTTTGTCTCTTCCTTCCTTACTGCTGTTCTTTGTATTTCACCACCTTCCTAGACTGATTTCTGGTGTGCTTTGAGCTAGCTTAGTGTTAATTGGAAAGAATGTACTCTATGTGGTATTCTTTCTAAGAAAGTTTTATATTTCTTCAAAGTACTACATCTTTTTAAGGCAATTATGTTGTTCTAATGAACAAACATCCCTTCAGTTTTTTGTAAAGGGCAAAGACTTAATATCATCTTTCTCACAGTAATTTGAACGGTATTTTTGATGAGCTGATAATGATCAGATGACTCCTGGGTCCTGGAAGGAAGAGTTCTGCTATTTTCTGTGCCTGTGGATAATAATCTTGTCCTCTTTTGCTTGGGAAGTCAGAAGAGCTGTCTAGTAGCCAGTTTTCTGCAGATGTGTTGATCTTGCACTTTTCTGTTTAAAATATACACCTTCTCTGACCTCTCATTTTATACCTAGAAATTACATAGGTGCATGTATGATTTCTGCTGTTCAGGGAGTCACCTCCATGACCAGACTTTGAGGCACAAAACTTAAATAAACATTTGAATATTATTGATGTCTTTATTTCTGCAGGTATCTTAATAGTGAGGAAAGGGAACAGAGTCCCTTCCTTTTTCTTCTTCTTTGCATCCTTTGCATTCAGATATCCTGATTAATTTGTGGGTTTCCAAAGATGAAATTTCATTTTCTTTCACAGTGTTGTGACCTTAAAAGATTTCACTGGAAAACGAGAACAAAAAACAGGAGTCCTTTTCCCATGCCTTTGCACTCACTCTTTTTGTTTCCATGAAAATAAGGATATAGATAAGGAAAGGCTGTGTTCCAGTAGCTGTCAAAGATCAAACAGTGAAAAAATTAAGAAATAAGCAGAATGACCTGGCTTATTTGAAGAACCACACAGCACTGAGAAAATGAGGAGCAGAGGACAGAGGCTCTGGAATCAAAAGCCTGAGATGGGACATGTTGCAAGTCAGCATGGGGCTTTCTTTTTATTCTTTTTGGAAATAAGGAAAGAGATTTATCCATATGGTCTTTCTTGGAGCTCTTTTAAGCTTCAGTGAATACTAACTGAAACAAAGATGTCTGGAACAAAACATGTTTGGCTCAAAATTTGAACATTTTGATGGAAAAATTATATACTAACCTGAAGGAACGGTTTGCAGAGTATGTTCATGATATGTCTACACAGAGCAGGAAGCTCTTTTGCCATCCAAATAGCTTTTCATTTCTTCAACTTGACATGGGGAATTTCCTTGACTGCTGTGCATATACATAAAACAAAAGTTAAATCCTCTTCTTACCAAAACCAAACACCACCCGGTTTCACAGCTATAGTAAGAAATAAACAGATGAGAATTCAATTTTCTCTCACTCCAAAATAAGCAAAATACAATATTGTATATTTGGAGATAATTTTTGTAATTTGCTCCTAATTGATTACATAATTATAGTCTTCTTTTCCCCTGAATGTTAAACTTCTTCTGATGTTCTCTGTATGAACATTTTTTCACAGCGTTTTCCTCAAACTTATTACCAGCAAAATTTATACCTCTGGTTTTAGGATTCATTTTTGTGAGAAATATTCAATGAGAGATGTAAAATAAGAGCAGACTAAAATTAAAATATATTGATAAATTAATGTATTCAAACTGTCATCAAAAATACTAGGGATTTTACATGTAAGACATAGACTTTAGATCTAAGCTTTCATAAGAGTTTATTTATTTAGTACATATTATCTCCTAAATTTAATGTAGGTGATGAGTCAAGTCTAGCTGAGAAACTCAAGGAAGAAAGAAACTAATCACATAGGCAGATAAATTGGGATACTGCATATTTTCCACACGTAAAATCATAAAATATTGTCCATAAGTCATCATATTGTGCTTGCTCTAACAGATTTATGAAGCAAAAAGGCCATATTTTATTTAATCATAAAATGCTCCATGATAAAAGCTGATTCAGTTTTCCCATAGTAGAGGATAAAATAGAAGGGTTCAAGATAGAGTTAATAACAAATAATGTTTTCTCAACTTGGAGAAGCTGAACTAGGACAACTTGATCTCTTTGGTGACTGATTTAGTAACAGATGCTTCAATTATCTTTACTGATGAATGTAAAAGAAAATGCAATTGCAACAGGAACTTCATTTCCAAAAAGGGAATCTGAGAGGGTGAGATGTATCATCCAAGTCAAAGACAAAAATATCACAGCCACTTTAATCAGGTCCAGGAGCAGAGGCAAAGCCCTCACATACAAGGAAATTTTAATAAAATATATTTATGACTCTTGTCTTTATACTGGCTAAATTTATTAGACATACATGAAAGAAAAAGGCTCTGAAAAAGAAACAAAGATTTGAAATTTTCTAATTTTCCATTTTTTAAAATAAAACTGGCCTCCTATTCCTCAGAGGAAGAAGAGCCATGGTTCAATATATTCTATAGTGATATATTGTTTGTTTGATTGTTTGATTTTATAAAGAGCACTATTCTCCCTACCAGCTGCTTGATATTATGCCTTCAACATAAAACTTTTTACAGAAATCTCTACGATGATTTAAAAATACTTTTGAAATATGCGGATATTGCAAACATAGAAAACTAACCTTCTAGTTCTGTGTCCTGTACTACAGGCACTCATTTAAATTTTGAAAATAAATTTCCCAAGGTGGAATAATATCTCAGGAAATTGGGTGACTGTAAGCAGAAGAAATTTCTTTCTTACTCATTGCCGTTTTTTGTGTGCAGTGCTACTCTAAAAAATGAGAAATATTTATTAAGAATAAAGTCCATTGAGATACATAGATCAAGATTAAAAAGAACAAGAATATTTTTTCACTTAAATGCACATCTGGCAATGTAGCCATTCCTGAGAGCAGTCCCAGTTAGAATTGCACTGTGGTTTGAGGTTCACTCTTGGAATTATCCTTTAGGCACTTGCATCAAATGTAGTTGTCCAGCCCTTAGCATAAAGAAGGGGAGAGGTAAAGGTAAGTGAAACCATCTATTGAATGTTGTCTGAATGAAACATAATTTTCTGGTCTGGCATATACAGTTTAACAATCATTTTTCTGACATGTAAAAGCCCTCATTTTTTTTTTCCCCTTGATTTTTTGTTTTTTTACAGTTTGTTTTTTTGTTGTTGTTGTTGTTTGGTTCGTTTGGGTTTTTTTTGTTTGTTTGGTTGCTTTTTTGTTTGTTTTTTGTTGTTGTTGATTTCTTTTTTAGTACTTAATGGCATTTCCTTCCAAGAGGTACTCTAGCTATAATGAATTAATGAATAAAATCCAGCTCCTTTTAGGCAAGGCTGAAATACTTATTGTTCTGAAGATATTACAAGTCCTGCTCATGTTGAAACCTAAGAGAAGTATCACTGGATTTTTAAAACAAAATTCAGGCATTTTAAATTGTTTAGATTCTTAGACATTTAGATGTAAAACAACCCCAAAAGTGAAGCCTAATAAGCAGAGTCTGGAAATACTGTTAGAGTTTCTTTATACTATTTTGTCTGATGCAAATCTAAACCACCAGTGCTGAATATCCAGGTTTATGCTGTGAACTAGAAGTTTTCAGAGTACTCTGATGTTTGGACTAAGACTAAATTATACAACGTATTTATTATTGCCCTGTTCTTTTGCCTACTTTCTGTTTGTCCATGACAGTATGAAGTTGGTGTACTTACATATTTCCATTTTATTTGCCAGTCATTTGTGTGACCAGTAGATTCAGTATTTTAGTCTTGTATCCTCTAAATATAGTTGGTATTTCTATGGCATAATTTTCATGTCAGTACTACCAAACTCCAGGAGCTGTGAGTAGTAAACCCACTGACAAACCCACACTGACTATTCCTGATACCCCTCCAAGCTCTTTGATTGTTGCTTACCACTTTCACTAAAACTGTAACTATTACAACATTTTTGTCCCTTTTTTTTCACCCATCATCTCATGTGGAAACCTCCTAGATAAGATATCTTGTCCTGATACAAGTAGCTATGGCTCTCTTCTTTGTTGCTGACTCCAGCTTCTCCATAACAAGCTACATTTCTAGAACTTCTAAAGCTAAATATAATCTGGAAGGGATTTTAAAAATAATTTTTTTTTTCTAGAATAAAAGAAATCAAACTAAGCTACAACAAAGCCTTGATGAATAAGTAATCCACAAGGGGGGTGTATAAAGTGTTTCAGGTTCCTTGCCTTAAAAAAATTTAAAATATAACTAGCATCTACCTTGCAATTTAGGTCCATTTATCATCATTTGATCAGAACAGACATTCTTCAAAGAATTCTCAGGTAATTCAAAGTCTAAACAAAAGGCAAACCAGACCTAATAATTCAACTTTTCTTCTTAGGTCAGTCATATTTTTAGACCTTATAATTAACATTACTGCTCTCTACCAGATTTTCTCACACTGACTTATGCATTTTCTGAAGTACAATGGCCAAGGCTGAGCAGAGTTGTATGTATTGATGTTAATACATTTCAATATGGCATGTGTCTTCTTTAGTAAGTATGTGAATTTGTCACTTCTGTAGGTAGTGATCCATTATAAACCATTACTCTTATTCTACTTTGCTGCCAATCCTTCTCTTGTATTTCTGTAATTAGTTGTTCCTGCACAGGCACAGCACTTTTTTTCCCCCTTACTTATTTTCTTTATCAAACCTTTCACAAATTTGGGCTTATTGAAAACCGTGATCCTGTCCTCTAGGGCCCCTGTAGTCCCTCTCAGATTTTCTTTTTTATTAGTAAACTCAATAATATGCATTCTCTTTCACCCTCTATACCTATGTTCTATGTGGTACAACAATCAATACATCCTTCCATTATAACCACAAGTTATTGATAAACAGTCTTCGAGATTATCTTTTCCAACAAGTTTTCCACCCACACTGTTGAAGTATTCTTTGTTTCATGTTTATCAGATTGTCATGAATTTCCATTGTAATCTTCAGGAAAGCCAAGATAAGTCATTTGTTGACTCTGTGATTTTATCTAAAAAAAAAGTCACAAGGAAGTATTTTTTTGTTTCCTCAGCACTTGAAGTTACAAGCTTTCTAGCAGTCTTTTAGTCTTAACTGATCTGCTCCTGAGGACTGAATGAGAAAATGCAGTAATGACTGTATTTCCTGATACCATTCTTTTGCCATTCTTTTCCTGTGTTCTGCAACTGAGTTATCCTTTCCTCAGTCTCTTGTTAACTGATTGAACTTGCAGAACAAATTCTTGTTATCTTTCATATTTTACTAGTGACATCTCAAGCTTTGCTTTGCCTTTCTGGTCCTCACAAGCATATGCCATGCATCTGATTGTGTTCCCTGCAGTAAGGCCTGGGTTTTTTTTTCAGCCTAAATTATACTCCTACTAAAATTTGCAATGCCAGCCTTTTAAATTATAATTTTTTCTTTCTGCCCTCTAAATTATGATGGCTGAATTTGAAAATTCCCGGAACAATGTCTGAAGAGGTACTTTAGCTCCTCAGGTGGAAGAACTGAGTATTGCTTGTCTGAATAAATTATTACCTGAGTATTTCTTGTCTGAATAAATTATTACCAAAAGAGTAATAGCAATTGGCTGAGTTGAACCAATACTAACACACAGGTTCTATTAACCTCCAATTACCATTACAGATGAGCACACATTCAGGAAGTGTGTTGTATCAATAAAGCATGCTACTTTATTAAATCAATAAAAGAATAACAGGCTTTGCAGTAGGGAAAGTGCTGCCCATTTGCAAAGAAGGCTATGCAAGATGATTTTTAATTAGATTACCTTCAACATCTTAATATTGACCTCAAAAGTCTACAATATGAATAGTGATAAACAGCTTTTTTTGTTGAAAATAGAAAACCATTATGATAAAATCTATTTTAAAGCTATCAATTTCATTTACTTATTCTGAAAGTGAATGAAGCTGACTTTGTATAAATCTATAGTGATGTATTCCTTTTATGAGGAAAATCCACAAGTTAACTCCTATGTGTCTTCGAAAAACTGCAGGTCAACAACGCCTCTTCAGCTGTTCCCTTTATCACATTTTAAAATGAAGCCAAGAACAAAATCATAAACCCTTTTTAGAATATGATTGGAAGCCAGAAAGAGAAAGGGCAAGAAATTTATCTTTGCAACTCTATATATTACGACATTAACTTTAATAAATGCTGTAATTAAGTATATAATCATCTCACATGAATAGTTATGCAATACTCAAATTCAGTAGGGTTAATACCTTTAGGACTCTCAAGCCTTGTCAAAATTTTGACTTTCCTAAAGAGTTTTGAAAATCTCTGTGTATTGTACAGAAACACAGAAATTTTAATTCCTATGTACAACTGGTTGTATAATTCACTTTGAAAGTCATAGATTCACAGAATATATTGAATTGGAAGGAAACCACAAGGATCATCAAAGTCCAGCTCTTGGCTCTGCACAGGACAACCCCAAGAATCATATCATATGCCTGAGAGTTTTGTCCAAACACTTCTTGGGCACCACCAATTTTGGTGCCATGATCACTTCAATTGAGTTTATATTTGTGCCTCATAATTTTAAATTGTCCTTCATAATATTTATTAAAACAATGTGTTCTTTTTGAAACTCCTTAGAACATAAAATAAAAAACTGTATTTTTTTTTCATTGTATATTTAGAGATCTTTTCTTGGTATCTTCTTTTGGCAAGAGGAGAAAGCAATGACTTGTTTTTGCCTTTCTTCCTCTTTAAGATCACAGATCCAATCCATTCCATGAAACTGTTTTTTTCCAGTTACACTGCATTCTTTGAGCCACCTCTCACGATGGTAGCATCCATCATGAATATTTTAAACATCTCTTTCAAAATAGTGCGGCAGCATCTCCCAGGCTGGCAGCTACACCCAGAAAATGGACCTGTGTTGCTAAACTGCAGTGAAGGGTGCCTGCTCTGATGGTTACTACTCCTCTGCCTGCAGTCTGCCATGGCCTGTAGGTCCCTGTGTCAAGTGCACCTGTGCATGTGCCGTGTAAAGGAGCAGCAGAGTAGGGGAAGCCTATATCCTGTCTTGGTGGACTCCATTCTTGAGAGATATCTGTTATCTGTTACAGTGGGGCTCAGACAGCAAACCATTCATGCAAGAGATAGAGACCAACTCCACTGGAACATTTCACTTAGCTCTGATATTTGCAAATAGAGCTATGTAAAAGGAAAGCCATAACCACTGAAATCCTAGTTAAGTGACTTCTTATTTACCTGTGAAATTGTTTCTTGGAGCCTATGCATTCATGCAAGTAACTTTTGTTTTTCATACTGCAGCAATGGGTTTTTTTATTTAAAAAAATATTAGCGACAAAGGGGACAACTGGCTTGTTCTAGGTGTGTCTGCAAGAGGAGAAAGGATATGGACTTGAAAAATATTAAGAAAGATTGTGAGGACTTTGGTAAAAGGTTAAACAAATGTTATCTTCTTTAGAATGCTTTGGAAAGGCAAAATATTAGAAAATAGGAAAGGGAATATGATGTCTGGGAGAAGATACTTTTGTGAAGAAAAATTAGGAGGACATGAGTGAATGTATCTCTGCAAGCAGAGAGACAACATTCTCAAGGCATCAACCTTTCCTAATCTTTGCCAAAAAGGTTATGAGGACAACAAAAGTCTAATACCTCTTATGAGTTGAAGAAAAAAAAGGTTTTTTTTTTACATTATAGTGGAATCCTAAACAAGGCTGGAATAGATAAAAACCATGGAAGTCCTTGTTTTCCTTTTATGGAAAAAGTATTCCAATAACAGGAACATTAGATATGCCCCAGGAAACACATCACTAATTGCAAACAGCACTTACTATAAGGACTTGGACAAATCACAGAATTTCTTGTGCTTAATTCACTATTTGAATTTTCTTAATTTCTAGGATTATTCAAGGATAAAAGCTGACCACAAAAACACTGTGTAGGGTTAAATTAAAAGGAGACCAAGTTAATACAAAGCAAAATCACATAAATGTAGTGGCAGGATTGTCCCTAATAGCTTATATATCAGTGGGTCTAAGTGAATGTGAATTATCATAGAATAATGAATGTTAAGAAGTTAGAATGGACACCTTAAAGATCATTAAGTCCCAGTCCATCCTGTTAGGGCAGGGATATCTCCCACTAGATCAGGTTGCTGAAGGCTTCATCCAACCTGGTTTTCCACACTGACAGGGATGGGAGATCTACAGTTTCCCTGGGTAGCCTGTTCGAGTCTCACCGCCCCCCCAGTAAACAAATTCTTTCTAATATTCAACCTAAATTTCCCCTCTTTCAGTTTGTACCCATTCTCTGAATTCTTTTGGTTTTGAAAAATCATATTCATCTGACTTGAATTTAATGCCAGTAACTTCATTGTAAGTGTTAGTAACCACAATCTGTCAAAACAAGAAACTGCAGCCACTCCTTTTGAATCCTTTGCCCACAGAGAGCATGGCTGCTAGAATGCCATGTGCTGACAAAAGAAGATGAAATTAAATTATTAAATAGAATCCACTGAAAGTTGCATAGAAATTATGACAGGCTTAAGAATTTTCAGAGCTACAAATCTTAGAAGATGGCCAAGTTCTCAAGAATGGAGTAATCTATCTCTCCCATTTCTTACATACCTTGCATCTTCTTTCTGTATCTCTTTGTAGCTATTGCTGAAAACAGGGTGCTGGCTTTGTTGGATTTTTTTGTTCTGACCACTGGAAACTGCTCTTATGCTGTCTAGTTAAATAGGGCTTTTTCCTAACAAAACTGCTCCTGAGTCAATTTAGATAAAAGATGACTAAAAATATACTGGGGTTTTTTTCCTTAGCACTCTGTTTCAGCATGAACTTTTAAAACTTTGTTAGCTAAAAATTGTTCAGTTGCCAGAATTACCTGATTGGTAAAATCTAATTAATTGATTTCACCCTCAGGGATTCCACTTTTTTTTTTTTTTCTATAGCAGAATATCTGAACAAAAATAGTCACAGTTGAATGGTAGTTTTTTTGGCACTCAGTGCACTAAAAACAATGCAGCTCAAAATGAGCAAAGTTTGTAAGTTCCAGATTTGAATACATTTAAAGTCTGAAAACAAACAAAAGAGAAAGCAATTATTAGGGCCTTAAGTTTAAAATGTATGTTTTTAATTAATTCTGGATTAATTTTTGTATTTCTGATTTTTTTTTCTCTTTTTTTTTTTTTTGGTAGGTTATAAACAGCTATCTGATTTAAAAGAGATAGCTATCTGATTTAAAACAGCTTTTTTATTTGGCTGCTGAAAAATCCACTATTACCACTGATTGGCCAATGTGTCATATTCTGTGATGACAATGGTGTTTTATTATCTTTGATCTTAAATCTTCATTAGAAAAAAAAATTAATTAGAAAGTAATTCAGCTGTTAACTGCCATTTTACTTCTCTAATGCTTGCTGCAAAGGTTCTTTTTCCACCTGCAGTGGTTTCCAGATGACATCTTTTAAGTTTAAATTATTTAAAATCACTCCTCTTTTAAGAGAAGATTAAAGAAATATCATGCCAAGAGAGATTATTATAAGGCTGATTATTATTTATTATTATAAATACTGATAATTATAGGGCTAGCAAGTAATTATTTTTTTTCTTCTCTCTCTGGGGTTATTAGAAAAAGTCTTATTTTTAAATTTCTTACCATGGCATAAAATGTACAAAAAGAAATAAAATACAAGATATCATGAATTATGAAGAAAAACAAACCGACAAGTTCAGAGTTAGTGGTAGACTAATCCTTTATTTTACAGTTGCTGTGAGTTTTTTAGTGTGGAACATTTCTACTTACATGGAACAGTTACTCTGAATATAACTAACTTAACATAGCTGTGTCCTACTCTGCCCTCAGCACTCAGAGGAAGTTATCAGGAGGTTTTTTGGATACAACAAAAAAAAAATTACTCCTGTAAAGCAATTTTTAAGCCTAGTCAGATTTATAAAATATGAAGTACAAATCCATATATAATTCATACATATTATAGAAGGTATCTTTAGCTATTTGTTGCAATAAATTGCCAACTACCTCCTGGGGGAAAAGGATACAGCTCCAGGGTCCTTGTTTGCAATGACAATAGTAAGGTTTCTCTCCCATTAAAAAACAAGCCAAAATCGAATTAAAACCAAACCCATAGAGTAAAAACTTTTAATGCTAAACCCGATAGGTCATTAGATGGTGCAGTTTGGAGTCCATAACTACAGAGATACTACTGTAAATAATGGATATTCTTGCAACCAAGAAGGAATCAATTTAAAGTGTTGTCACATATTCATTTTGCACTAATCAAACCTAAGTAGGGGTAGTTCTGCAGAAATAAAATGAAGGATGGCACAGAATATTTGTGGGGATATTTTTTCAACAAAGCATTTCATAAACATCCCCCTCAGGAATAAAGTACTGCTTGATTAAGTTCTGCAAGGCAGTGTGAGTACTGTGCTGTTTACTGTGTCCACAGATCTATCCAGATATCCACAGGTCATTTTGCTGCAAACTTCATTTCTGTCTTGAGGATTTCCTATGCTCCAGCAGAAACACTCCAGTATTTTAGAGAGACAATCTTTTCTGGTGTTATCTCAGAATGCCTTATGGTAATGAAGACAGCTGCTATCACAAAGCAAAACTGCTCAGTTCATATAGTTTTAACCAATTCGTATCTGAAATGGTTTATTTGCTTGCAAACATTGACTGATTCATCCAGGAGCAATATCACTAGCTGAATGGATACATCATCAGACATTATGAAATGTTAATAAATGCCTAAAAATTTCTAAGCAGTCTTTTATAACTAATTCCTCAAAGGTATAATGCTGCACAGCCATGGGCACTCCTCCTACACAGACCTAGGCCATGTGGGTTACAGATGTGCTCATTCTCATTGGGGGGTGCTTGGATACCTGCCTGCAGACCCTCCTGTAGGATATGGAGTGCTGTGGCTCTGCCTGGACCTATCCTACTCCCTGTGACCCTATAAGATCACACCATGTCCCTGGGGCAGTTCTTCCCATGCCAGACACCCAGGAGAGGTGTGCAGGTCACCTGTCCCACGGGAGAGAGCTCGGTCTGCCCCAGGCAGGCAGAGGTGGGAATGCTGATGGGGTGGCTGCTAACAGTGCCCAGCCTGCTGTGCTGCAGCCCTTCCTTCCTTCCCCAAGGTCTGTCACTGAAAACCCAGAAAATATACTATCCAAGCAGTTTGCTAGGTCAGAAAGCCAGCATTACTTTATTCAATGCTGAGGTACATGGCAGAACTCTTCACCTATCATGTGCATCAGTTATGAAGCTTTTAACTATTTAAAAATTTTAGCAAACAAAGGGAGTAGTGTTCATTGGCTACAAGTGACATGGTTCTCTTCTTAATCTGTATTCTATCTTCTGGTCATTGATGATTCTGTCACTTTTCATCCTAATTAGTCTGCATGCTCAGTTTCTCTCTTCTTTCTGGGTCATTGGGTTTCTTGGGTCGGTGGTCTGTGGATCAGTGGTCAGAGATCAGAATTACCTTTAGCCCACCTGGAGCTGATTTTAGCACAACTGTTGAGTTGGTTGTGTTAATTTCTTCCTTATCCTGGGAGTTCTGCCAGATATCCTTGTGCCCATAAATTCTGCCTTTATCAGTGGTGCATCCTTTTTCCCAAGGTATGTTAACTTCCTCCCCCAGGTCTTAGGTGACTGAAGCACATCAAACCCTAACCTCTAATTTGAGGTGGACATTGCTTCCAGCTTGCTTTTTTTCTACTGTATGTTTCACAGATTGTATCTCTTTTTTTCTTGGAAGATATACTTACCAAATAAAATATGCTTTTATTGGTCATCTTCTGTGGGCAATCTTGTGCAAAAAGAATATCTTGAAAGTAGTTTAAAAAGTTTTTGGTTTTCTGTCAGTGTGTTAGAAATGATATTGCTTTATGCTGATATGACAGCCAGATAAAGATAATATGACAGCCATCTTTACTGTTATACCTGAGGATGTAGGCTTCCATACTTCCATACTTCTTCCATTCCTTTCTAGATTGGGACAATTAGAACCTAATTGTTCAGGAATATGCTAATAATCTTGTTTTAACTTAATAAAATGAGATCTGCATATATGATTTATTAGTAGGTCTTGATTGCACTAAAGATTATACAAATCAGGAAGCTCTGCATAATTGAAAAGCTGTACCATGAGGAATACTGTGATGCAAGCCAAATTTAGGCTCCAAAAGATGATATTTCCCTAACTACAGGTCTGGTGTCAGCACAGAACATGAGTCCATGCTCAGATTTGGTTTCAGCAGCACTTCCTACAAAGGAGCTGATGTTAACACTCTGGTTCTGAGCAGAGATGAGTTGGGATTCAGTACAATGAGAGCTAATACAACAGATAAGGGCTGGAATAAAAAAAAAACAGTTGCCAAACTATATTTGCAACCAGTTCATAAGGGTCATTTGGCTATGCCCATATCTTAGATGTGTAGAAGTTCCTACATCAGACTAGATTTGGGTTCAAGTGATTCTGATTAGGAGTAGGAGGATATCCTATATAAATTTCCTTGCCAGTGTCACTCCATCAGTTCTGAAGTTTGCTGGAAGAGCTGCTTACTCCAGTCACATCTGATTCTTCTGATATCTCTTCTGCCTCCTTTCAACATAGTACAGGACAGCTGTATTTTGGATTTGCAATGTCATTATTCTTGATAGGTAAGCTGGTAGTTTGCCTTCTGGAATTCCCTGTTAGCAGGCTGTGACTTGTAATCTGTGCTTCCTACCACTTTTGCACCCTTATGGATCAGTCAGTCTACACAATCACAGCAGATTTTTGCACTAGGAATTTTCATGCCAAATTGACACTCAAATCAGGGGAAAAATAGTTTGTGTGTAAAGTTACCATAACTAATAGAAGAATAATGCAGTGATATAAAAGTACTCTTATAGGAGAGTGCACTGACAACTTTAATTATGCTACTTCCAGTATCAATTGATACTTTCAATATAACCAGATAAGCTGTGGAGTAATAAACAAGGTTCAGAAAAGAGTTATATTTCTTCTACTTAGTGTTTCTGCAACACAAGTTCAATTTTTGCCTTAGTAAACAATTTAAAGTAATAGGGAGTCCACTTGGGATAATGCAAACTTTTTCTTTACTTGCCAAATAGAAACATTATAATGAACTCTTCTTTCACACTCCCAGTTTAGTAAGAAAAACACATAAAAAGAAATTGCAATTGTTAAAAATCATTTACTCAGCAAGTGCTAATGTTAATGTCCTGAGTGACAAAGGTCTTGTGTATGGTTCATTGCAATATTCGCAAAACAGAGTAGCTTCTTTTTCCAGAGAAATATGTTGCCAAACATCTTAAGCCTTGGATTTAAATTTGGTTGTGCACAGTGACACCTCACTCATTTGTTTTGAATTACTAGAGTTAATAAAGAGAAAGAATCAGGTTTTTTCAAAATTTTACTTTTGTACTATTTTACCGTACAAGCAGAAGGGAGGAAAGAAACCTGGATTTTCAAACATAGTTGTTTCTTCAATCTTCTTTTATTTGTCAAATATTGAACTTGTATTATAATATGTTATGAGCTGATGGAAGTTTCTTTGTCAGAAGCAATTTCATGGCTTGATATATTTTTTTTGATCATAACTGCATGAAAATCATATTGGTGGAATAATTTTCAAGATGCTCCAAAATGACAATGAATAAATCTATTAAATGCAAGGAAATGCATCCTGAGACTTAAAAATAGGAACCATTCCTTCATGGTGATGCCTGTTAATCTCTGTATTTAACAATCAGTCAAGCTTTCTGCTATGAACACTCTGGATTTTTTTTGTATTTATATTTAACATCTCAGTTCATATAAGATAAATTCTATTTGTTTATGGATGGAATGTAACAATGCCTGTCAACACAGATAAATACTTGGTTCATCAAAATCAAAATGTATTCATGTTGGTTTTTCAATTTAGAAGTAACATGGATAACAAAAGTCTTGCTCAAATAGTTGGTGCTTTCTGAATTCTCTTACCCACACACAAAAAAATAATCTAATTATAGTTTTAGAAGTAAACTGCTAGCAAAGAAGTAAACTGCTGGCAAAGTTTTAAGTCCTGGCAGCAGATATTTGTTAGAAAAATAACCATTCACATGAGCTGTGAATCTTCAAAAGTATTTTCTTTGAGATTTCTCTTTCACATAAAATGTTTTTGGTGTATGGTTAGAAAGACCAAATAAAAAGAGAGCAAATCAGTGCCCTCAGTGACCAGCATGCATCAGAGTACTGCATTTGCACTGCAAGTTTTTAAGAAAATCACAAAGATATTAGCTGTGTTGAATAAATTAAGCTGGTGAGAACTACTTGTGATTGGGAAAAAGAAATCTTCAGTGTGCCATTAATAAAGGGTAGGGGCCAAGGAGCAGTAGGAAAGGTAAATTACAGAGACAGAGCTTCTCTTCTGCTTTATTTCAGGCTGTCAAGAAATAAGTTTTTCTCTCTCTTGAGGATGCTTCTGGAATTCTTAATTTCCATTTTTGTTTAAAAATATTGCAAAAAGTAATTAGAGACTGATCTCCCACTATTCAGGAAACAAAAACACCCATGAGATTATGGATTTCTCTAAGGTTTTGTGGTAAGTTTCAAGATGCATTTTTTCTAATAAAGAAAAGAATATTTCATGTTTATAACATCTGAAGATTTAAGCCATTTCTTGATCATTTGAAGTTCAGTGATGTGTAGCAGTCTAAAAAGCTTTAATGAATGGTGGGACATGAAAGTCTATGAAATGGGAGAGGAAATTGTCTCACAAAAAAGTGTTTTCTGTGCACCTGCCCAAACATTTAACTGTGAAGATTAGAAAGGGTTGAAGTGTTTGCAGCTGTGTTTTCTCTGTGGTTAAAAGGGACAAACAGAAAAACATGACTTAATCTCTTTTAAAGGAAAAGAAGTGTCTATAAAAAGTATTTTTAAAAATTGTATCAATTAACAAATGACCAATACACAGCTAGAAGTAATTATTGGCCTGTGATAGCCTGATCAGACTAAATTATTTACTATTCTCTATTTAGAAAAAATGTATATGAAAGAGGAAGAAATCTTTAGTACTCCACAAGACAATTATATCATTTTTGTTGTAGAAAGTTTCAAAAATCTATTTAAAAAAACATAATTTATATTAGTACTATAAAGATAAAGTATGGGAGAATCAGATATTTGAATGATCAATAGACAGGTATCAAAAACAGCTTTAGAAACATCCCAGCATGATCCTGAGAAATAGTGATGACTGGAAAATTTATTTCAAATTTTTATGAATATATAATACAATTTTTTTTTATGCTGAAGAATGAGAATTAAAAGTCATGGGGTTTTTTGTGTGGGTTTTTAAAATTGAAAACCTATTTTTAATTTAAAAGGAAGAAAAATATGTATAAAATAAAGAAAAATATATATATCAAAAATTCTATGAATATAATAGGAATGTAAATTCACATTTCGTTCTTTTAGCTAAACTTTGATTTCCCTGTGTATATTAACATCCCCTTTCTTAATGCTATGCACTCTAAATACTCTCATTGGAAATAAGGTATATATATTACAGAACCTGTATGAATCTCTGAAGAGACAAACATGAACTGCAAGACAATAAATTGGTTTTTATGTCTGGAAGAAGGTGAAATGAAAGCAATGTCTGAATAATGTATAATTTTTTTAAAAATCATTTTGGTTTGCTTATGTTCTAAGTGGCAGCTGAGAATTCAAGACATAGATAGGATCTCATCTCTTTTTCTATAATGGCTTCAAGCCTTCTGTAAATCTTCCTTTCTTTGGACAAAGCATTCCTATATCAGGCCATTTTACTTGTTCCTTTGCATCAAATAAGGAGCATATGTAATGTGAGAGCACTTCAGTTCTAAGTGAAATCTTTGGCATTTAAACAATTCTATTGTTATTAAATAATTTTAATTTGTAAGGACTGTATAATTATCTGATATATCTTTGCATTTTTCAAAAGTTTTTAACTTTAAGCTTATGTTTAGATATTACTAGGAGGGAGTCCAGTCGATGGACCATTCCTGATAGTCTGTATTCCTTCAGCTGCCTGAAATTGAAACCCAAGACAATTTGCTGGCAGAGATGGAGGCCATTCTGTGCTCAGTCAGCATTAATACTTGGTATTGAGTTTGGATACATTTAATTTACTTCATATATAGGTGTAAATAATCAAACTCATACCTACATGTGAAAAATAACATAGTATATGGCCACCTGAAATGGAAGAACTCTGACAGTGATTTACCCTGTATCTGAGCATCATGACATCTTTAATTTAACCTTCCCCAGCATCATACTTTTAGATATGGAGGTATTATCATCCCATGTCTACAAACAGGATATAGAGAAATTCTGATTGTGAGCATATCTGCTAAAGTTATCGCACGCTTGGTCTATAAACCCAAGTACTGACACCTCTTTTTTTCCTGCAGTGGGGATAGAGAAGCCTCATTGTCTATCACTGTCTGCTTATCCCAGAATTTGACCATCAAAAAAATAAGAAATCTGTGCAAATTATTCCATATACTAAATACTCTTCAGAAAGCAGCATTTGGAAGCATTTACAATGTACATGAGAAGCTCTACACACAATGCATCTGAACATCTAAACTTTATTAAAATAAATTTATAGGCTAAGCAGTTCTAGATTTTGATGACATTATTCATATGTATACATATGCATGCTCCTACTCATCACTTCCTTTTAGACACAGAGGGGCAATATGAGAAGTGCTTATTTTGCTAAACAAAAAGAGAATAAAGGAAAAAATAATAATTTTCATTTCATCACAAACCAAAAAAAAATTCTAAAATAAAACAACTGCAAAGTCATTAACTATAATTTTCAGCTTTTCAGGATGTTACTATTTGCCAGATTTTTGAAAGACCTCACTTTAGTAGCTGTTGTGTTTTTTTCTAAGTTTGGCCATAAGCATTGCAGTGGGAGTGACAATATGCTGAGCTCTATTGAAATGCTGTTAATGCAGAACAATTGAATGAAAAATTTTGGTCCTGAGCCCTGTAGGATAACAAAATCCGCATAACCAAGCTCATGGTTATACTTTATAGCACTTGGCTCTGCTCTCGTTCAAAAAACTGAATATTATTCTGGACATAAGGAAGCATTAACCATATAATTCATCTCAGATATAACCTGGAGGGGAAAAAAATCCCTGATTGGATATTTTTTTGTCTTTTTTATATTAACCAGATGTTGATATAAAGTATTACAATACTAAGTGCAAATTCTGAGATGTTTCTGGTTAAAAGTGTAGGATTTTTTTCTTATGTTATGTTATTTTTGTATTTATTTTTTGGAGTTTTTTTCAGTCTATAAAAAGAAGAGGAAAGAAAGAAGAAAAGAGTTAAGACAAACAGCAGGTAAGAAACTAAGCTATGTAAATAGGATTAGGGATAATGTCTTAAAACCAGAAAAGATTTCCTGAATAATTGTATTCTCATTTTAGAAATGTTATAAATTTTCCAATTGATTTTGTATTTGAAATTTCATATCATTAAGGATAGAACATTTAATGCTTGGGTAGTCCACAACATAAATGCTTCTTAATGCTTTTCTCCACATAAATTTTTTTCTCATATGCCTAATCATCATCCGTTGTAATTTATTTCTCCTTCTTCTGTGTTTAGTCCATGCCTTCACACGTTGAATATGAATGCAGTTCTCAACTCCTTCCTTTTTACATCCTTCCCCTTTAATGTCAGAGAAGAACAACATAGATAGTAAAGACCCAGAATAGTTTCTGTATATGATAGAAATGATACGACTTTAGAAGGGGCATGAAAGAGATCCAAAAATCTTGACATGCTTAATGAAAATTATTAAGAAACAACCACTTCTCTCCTTTACTCATAATAAACAAAGACATCAAGTAAAATCAGATCATGGGTTGACAGCAAGCAGAAAGGATTTTTGTTTAATTAAATTTGAAACTCATTGCTACAGGATCCAGTAGATGTCAACTTTGCCTTTTTTTTTCCATTCTTTGGCAAAAGGCTATTGTGCTAGTTTGAAAAAATAATGAGCAGACCAAGTGGAACTTGTGGAGAAAAGGAAAGGTTCTACTGTCCTCTGATGAGTGCAATCACGATGGGGTGATGTGAGAGGAGACTATGGCCTTTTAAACATCAGAATCCAGCAGTAAGGTAGAGATAATTACTAAAAAAAACTACAAAAAGAAACTATTACTTTATAGGATTAAGAAAATCACAGAGAAAAATAGCAAGAATACCAGAAATCTTTGTTAATTTCCATACTTATATTGCATATAAGTATGGCAATCCATAACAACCTAGAAGCAGTGTAATACCTCATATTTATGATTAAGACAAAGGTTGTTAAGTAATTTGAATTGAACAAACCCTTGACCAGTTGCTGGTCAGAGTATAGTAGAAAGGCTGAATAGTTTCTAATCTGACCTTCTAAAGCCAAAAGGAAGAGAGGATACTCTTCACATAATTTTATAACTTGTTATTTTGTTGTGTTATTTATAGGAGTAATTGTAGCTTTGGTATATGTGTGTTGTCCTTCATATACATGCAGCTGTGTGTGCTCACTGCTAAGACCAGGATAGCAGATTCAGGGAATGCAATTCACAATTCCACAAACCTTGCAGAGTAATTAATTTTGGCGTTATGCAGCCTTGGAATCAGAAAAACCAGGAGTGGCTCTCCCTATATTAGCAGAGCAGGGCCTAAGATTTTTTGCAACATCCACATATCAGTCAATCAATTTATGTGAACCCCAACTTTGGAAATTACCTTATACCTTCATAATTGTCCCCTGGTGGTTAAAAGATAAACTGACTTTGAAATGGAGGGTCCATTGCCTATTCATTGAGGGAAAATGTGAGGTTGTGGAATGCCCCTGGCTCCCACCTCAAGTAAAATTTAACAATATGTATTTTGCAAATTATAATAACATATTAGAATACACATGAATAGTCAGGATACACATAACACAGTACATCCAGAAGAGAATGTGTTGCCAAACTCTGGGAGTATTAGCATACCTGGGATCACCAAGGAATGTATGCTATTACCAGGGATTTATAAAATTCCAAGATTCATATCTAACAGGGCTCCTTGTCAGTCTTTCCCTGTTTCTCACCCTTTAAAACAACCAGATTATTTCAAAGCACCATATATGCTAAAAGTTAATTTTTCATGGTGCATAGAATTACCCAGGTGGGCAGGAACATTACCTACAAATTCCCCAAACTGCATGTGGGTGTGGTCCAGAGAGAACCCTATTTTAAAGCTTTTGAAGTATGTGAACATTCCCTCAACAAACCCATTCACACTTGTCAACACATGTCCAACAAATATCAAGAATGGCCTTAAAAATTGGCTGGCATTAGATAAGCAGCCTACCTATTGCACTGTCAAAATGTCTAGTGGGCTCCTGGTATCTAGGCTGCTTGAAGCTTCTCTCGGCTTTCATCTCTACTTGTAGTAAATGAGGCTGGTTTATTAATAGATTATGGCCACTATATTGACATGAACTTGTGGACATACTATTTTTTAAAATGTAGAAATACATTATTAAAGAGAAAGGCAAATATTTGTTTAATTCTTTTTTCTATCTCCTCAAGAGAAAGAAATCTGGTACAATGAAAATATATATATTAGAAGTGATAATAAAAGATTTGAAATGTATTTCATATTTCTGCTTTTCTGTTCAAGATGAACAGAAAATCAGCCAGCAACGCATTTTTGCTGTGACTACTTCAGATCCCAGAGCTGCATACTACATTTGTAAGTCCTCTGTTACATCAGAAGTACAACCCACTGAAAATTCTGTTAGGTTGCCTTAAAGAAATTTTAATGTAGTCATTCTGTGGTTTAATAGGATTTGGGAATTATTAGATCAAATGTTAGAAAAGAATTTTCTGGGCCATACTGGCTTATACTTGACTATCTGCCACACAGTAAAAATCTGAGATGTCCTGATTTTCTCTTCATCCGGAATCGGGTCTGTGAAAGCATTAATACTTTTATCTAGTTTTGAAAGGAGCCTCAAATGGGAAAGGTTAAGTGGCATATATTAACTGCCATCTATTAAAAGGGATGTACACTGCTGAAGTGCCTATATGTAGGATGTAAGATACTGTGAAATTACTGCCTTATTGCTTCAGGCTGTTGATTAGACAACAATGAATTTTCTTCTTCTGTTAATAGATTTCTTTCATGTAATTAATAACAAAGTAATGAGAATAATTCTTTCATTCTATTGAATTCTTTCAATAATATCAAAGTAAAATAAGAATAATGAGAGAATGTGTTGATGTTAAAATATGCTTACAAAAAGAAAGGGAAATCTATTTGGAACAAAGCAAAGGAATATTAACTGAAACCTGTGTATCTCAGTATAAGTATTCTTGAGCAATACTTCTTCCTTTTTATAATATACAAAGAAAAAATCCAATGCAATGGTTAATGCTTCCAATTTAGGAATTCTAAGTGTAGACTTACAAACTAGCTTGTCAATTTTGCTAATGCACTAAATGGGGACAGGTTTTCAACTTCCCTCAAAAAGATGCCCTTTGGAAATGAGATACACCCAATTCTCATAAGGACCAGTAACAATGGAGTGTACTAATCATCTCATAGTTAGGTGATTTTAATGATTTGTACTCAACACATGCATATCTAGATTACCCTTATAAAAGAATTGTTAGACAAAGGCTGCATAATAGTGAACCTCACACCATATCTGAAGAGAGCTATATATTCTTAGAATCATGCAGACCTAAGCACAGTTGAATGTTGAATGAAAAAGACAACTATCTTTGTAAATCCTAAATCAGAAATAACTTTTAAAAATTTGAGTTCTGAAGTTGTCTTGAGACATCGCAGAAATATTTCTTGATACATTTTTAGATCTCTGGATTGTTGCATGATTTTATTTGATTTTGAATCTATTTTTTTTTAAGTTGCTTAAACACAGAAACAAAATGAGGAAAGGATTAGTTCTTCTTTGTTTATTTGGGAGGGTTTTTTGTGACTTTTATTAAAAAATTCAAATAAGCCTTCCTTGAGGACACTCTGGATAATTAATTAATCTGTAGAGTGTACTAATCTGTTACAGAAGATTCCGGTATTTAAAAAATCAGTGCATTCTTTATCTTTTCCTAGGTCATTTCTTTGTTTCAAAGAATGTGTTTCTCTGCTTGTGTGGCTTTCAGAAAGCATATCTTTCACTTTCCCTTCCTAGTAGTTTCTTGGCAAGGTGACCATTACCGTTGAGTGTCCTACTACAGTTTAATTATTGCAGGAAACTCATGAGAAGGAATGGCTTCTAGGGGAATATGCACAGCTCAATAATCCTAATCAATCTAATTAAATTTCTGTGAAATAAGCATTTTTAAAAGATTTCCAGAGGTTCAGTAAGTCTGTCTTATTGTTTAGTGTTGCAGGCTCCATCTCTAATCAGTGCAGGTTTCTCAAATATTGCAATGAATAATGCATTAGATTTAAAGGAAAATCCTTGCACAGAACCACTGCAATGGCATAGCAGAGAATACTTTTCTTCTGAGAGCAGACTTGTTGATGTAATTTCCTGATGCTTTGTGATGGGTTGACGTTGCCTGGACACCAGGTGCCTATCTAAGTCATTCTATTCCTTCCTTCATCAGCTGGAAGAGAAGAGAGAAAATATAAGTACAGTCTCATGGGTCAAGATAAAAGCAGGAAGAAATCACTCATCAGTTACAGTCATGGGCAGAAAGACTCAACTTGAGGAAAAATAATTTAATATATTACCAGTCAAATAAGAGGTTGGTGATGAGAAATAAAACAGAATCTTAAAAAAACACCTTTCCTCCACCCCTCCCTTCTTCCAGGGCTCAACTTCACTCCAAATTTCTTTATCTACTCCCCTCCAGTGACAACAATGGACAGAACTGGGGCTGTGTGTCGCACATTGTTTCTGCTGCTCCTTCCACCTTAGGGTAATTTGGGACTGTGTCAAAGGCCTTAAAGAAGTCCAGGTAGAAGACATAAGTCAGTTTTTGCTTTTTGGCTATTGCAGTCAGTCATAAAAGGCCACCAGTTTGGTCAGGAACAATATGCTCTTAGTGAAGCCATGCTAGCTGCCTCAGATCACCTCCTTGTCTTGTGTGAGGTTTAACATTCTTTCTTAACGTTTAACATTTCTTCTATGAGGATCTTCTCCATGAATTTACCAGGCAAAAAGGTGAGGCTTACTGCTCAGTAGTTCCCTGGGTCTTCCATTATCTCCTTTATAAAAATCAGACTGATGTTTTCCTTTTTCCAGTCACCAGGGACTTGACCTGACTGTCATGACTTTTCATGGCAACAACATCAGCCAGCTCCCTCAGAACCCTGGGATGCATCTCATCAGTTCCCATAGACCTGTGGCTATTTACTTTCATCAAGGGGTCCCAAACCTGTTGTTAGATTACAGTAAGAGGAACCTTTCCCCCTCAGTTCCCACCCAGAGGTTCAGACACAGGAAACCTGACTGCCAGAGGAGACTTAGGTGAAGAACTCAGTGAGTACCTCAGTCTTCTCCATATATGTAATTACTAGCTCTCCCTTCTCATTCATTATGTGGGTTCACTCTTACATTTTACTTGGATTTTCCTTGGGCTTTTTGTTTCTGACCTATGTATTCACAGAATCCCTTATTATTCTTCATATTCAATGGTGCCTTAGCTTTCCTGATCCCATACCTACATACTCAAACTGTATTCCTGTTCTTTTCCTGGGTCACATATCCTTGTTTCCATTGGCTGTGCATTTCCTTCTTGCTTCTTTGTGTGAGAAGTAGATCATTGCTCAACCATATCAAGTTCTGGCTTGCCTTGTCTTACTTTTTAAACATGAAGACGAAGAGCTCCTCTCCTCCAAGAGACAAGGCCTAAAGTTCTGAGTTCTGATTTTGCTATTTTCCAGGTCTCTGTGATAGTGGAGCCCTGGAAAATGTTAAAAATAGACTCTGAAAATATTAGACTTTGTGTTTTCCCAGATCATTGCACCTGCGTAAGCAGTATGATAAAGTATATAATTGTTAGATGTGATGATTGTTTAGTAATTAAATATAATTGTATAATCATAAGAAAATCATGAGAAACTATTAGAAATTAGAAATTTAAGGGGGGAACCATGAGAAGCCATGCTTGACTGAAATCTATGTATACAATAGAACAATATAAGTTTAATAATTAACATGAAAGTTATAGAACGATAGAATATAAAAGCATGTTCATCCTGAATGTATGGTCAGAGTCAGATTTGAGTTGAATACCCCTGACACCCAGAGCTCTTAATAAAAGCACCGACATATAATAATTTTTGTGATTATATGTTTCCAAACGCTAACATCTGTTCTTCAAGACCATGAGTAAGTCAACCAGGGCACAGTTTCTACAGCCCAGGCTGCCACGAATCTAAACCTCTTTAATGAGCTCAGGTGAATAGTGAGCAACCTGGTCTGGTCTTCTCCAGTTGGTTTGTGCAATAATTTGACCAGAAAATTACCCTTGATGCATTCCAGGAACCCTCTGGATTGCTTTTCAATCCAACCAGCTGTATTGTTTTTCCAGCAGACATCCAGTTGGTTGAAATGCCCTGTTAGGGGGAGCAGTTGGTTCCTAAAAGACTGCACTCCTTGAAAGGGACCATGCTGAAGAAACCTGACAAAAACTGCATGCCATGGGAAGGACTTGTTCTGGAGAAGTTGTTGAAGGATTCCTTTCATGGGAGGGACTGCATGCTGGGGTAGGGGAAGAGTGGGACAAGTCCTCCCACTGAGGAGGAAGGAGCAGTAGAGTCAATGTGACTGCAACCCCCATTCCCCATCCCCCTGCACTGTTATAAGGGAGAAGGTTAAGAATTCAGGAACGAAGCTGAGCCTGGGAAGAAGGGAAGTGTGGGGGAAGGTGTTTATTTAAAATTCAGTTCTATTTCTCTTCCTACATGCACTTGATTGCTAATATGTTAAATTATTTTTCCTCAAGTCAAGTCTGTTTTATCTGTGATTGCAGACTGATCTTTCCTTATGCTGATGTTCACCCATGAGCCTTCATTATATTTTCTCTCCCTGTCCAGCTGTGGAGGGGAGTGATGGAGCAGCTTTTGGCATGTGGTGCGCAGCCACCATCAACACACCACAGAAACAAAGATCAAGTTGCATGCAATGTCAAAATTCTGTCAGTGGATTAGTCATTAGTCAAGCCAGCTAGAGGACTGAAGAAGAGAAAAACTGACATGCAGAATGCTGACATTATACCAAACTATTAAATAATCCAAGAGTTTTTTATTCTAAATGCAAATTTCTTGATACAGTCTTATTAAACAACCTTAGTAAAGGTGTCAGTCATAAGCAAAAATGAGATCTGCATAAGCAATCAATAATTAAAAACAGGTGCTTTCTGTGCCTTTGATAAAAAACCCTAAAAATAAAATTATAAACTAATAGAAGATTTAATTTTGGTAAGTAATGACAGCATATGAGATTTTTTGGTTTCTGATTTGCTTATGAATATTTTCCTTTATCTAACCTCTTGTGTAAAACAACCCCTGCCCAAGAAGGCTTACTTTAAATGAAGCTACCTTTGCTGTGCTGCAATTACTTTCTACAAAAATTGTTAAAATGAGAGGATTTGTAATACTTGAATTTAAAAAGAAAAACCCAAGGCAAAAAGTACTTGGCTTTTACTGACTAAAAAGTATTAAACTTTTGAAGAATAATGTACCAAATATAGCAACATAAAATTATGGGGGGTGAAAAATCTCGTGTAGAAAACTGAAAGTAAATTCCATATTGCACACGGGAGCATTATTCAGTTCCATAGGCTACTGACACTAAGTTTGGGAAATTTGAAAAAAAAAGATTCCAAAACATATATTTAAGCTCCATCTTTTCTCCTCCCTGTCCTCTCCCCTTGCATTCCCATCTATGTGCATATCTCTTAGTGTTTCACATTAATGGTATATGTACATTAGAATGCAAATTTTCTCAGTTGAAGTAAAAATTAAAAAGAAAACTTGAATTTTAGAACTTACCTTCCTGTAAGTTTGAATCATATTCCCACTATTCCAATGAGGATTGATTTCTATTAAAATTCCAGCCCATTTTAGTCTTTGTAATGAGCCTAAAATAGCTGCCAGCTTGCAGTGCTGGAATTAATGATAATCGAATGTAACACAAAATGTATTTCCATATTTTGTATTGCTTAAATGATTTCATCTCAGATGTAGTATGATTCTTTTTAGAGATGACTACTTCTATTTAATCTCTTTTCCAATTTTAATTTGAATTTCATATTGTTCCTGACTGTTTAATGAATATTTTGGGACATGGCCATAGTGTTGTTAATTATACTGGAGACTGAGCATAATTAATTCTTTTGGACCCAAAGTCAGCTAGTTAATCGATTTCTGATGAAACTGAAGATTAAACACAGATAGTTCACTTCTTCCTTCATTCATTTTAATTTTTCCCTCTTTGAATTCCATCAGATTACTTTGGGAAGTCGTTGCTGGCAAATCAATTTGTGGACCCATTTGAGTATTATCCAGATGATAATAGATGGATGATCCACTCATGCCAGTCACCTTCCTATCAATTTTGGTTTGTTAATTTTTAAAGGAAACCTTTTGATTCTTTTCAGTAGATTTACTAGCTTTATTTTTAATTCATATTTAAATGGTTCTTTACTGCACATTAACAGAATAAAAAGGGATCCTCAGAACAGTTCTCTGTAGACCAGACAATTCACAAAGTGATAGCACTGTAGTGATGTAGAAGACATTCCTCATATTAGCAAGCTATTAACTCATGTTGCTAAATTTGATTTTAAGGAATGGCCTGTAAAGGCTCAAATGAAAAAGAAAAAAATACGTTACTATGTCCAGGAGTTGCTTTCACATTTTCTCCCTCTCCCATGGGGGAGAAACCATGGTTTATTTTAATTTTTGAGGGTGGGAAAAGGCCTAAAGACTATTAAGAGATAATTGAAAAAGGGCAAGTAAAAAATTTAAAAGAATAGAAGAAGTACTTCCATTCAATGAGGGAAACCTTGAGCATTTTTCAGTTATTACTTTATTATTACAGTAACAGACAGTTCTAGTTTGCTACTTTCATACTACAGTGGCTGATGATCCCTATGTACTTTTGCACTGTATTCAACATCCTATTGTGAACAGACTTAAGACAGCTTTTAGTGCTGTTTCTTTATAGGCAAGTGAGAAAAAAGCACAAGAGTACTAGGTGATTTGCTATCTATAATTTCTGGAAAACAAGGGCCAACAATAAAATATTTAGCAATGGCTGCTTATATAAATTAATCCCTTTTGGACAAGATATGTAAACATATAATTCAAACTCCTCAGCCCTTGAGAACTTTACATGTTAAATTTATATTAAATACATTACTGAATAAAAATCTTGGTATTCAGAAATATTTTCTGTTTCCCAGACAAAGATGAGATGTGTACGGGTTTTTTTCGGGATTTGTACTGTTTAACATTCAAACAGCAACTTTGTCAATCTGTAGAAACAAAGACTTCACCAGATTAAAAGCTATTCAGTTTCTAATTAATGTTCTTTGGTATAATTTTGGCAACTTTTCTGCATATTTATAGCTGTCAGTGGTTATTGTGACATTCTGTTCCCACAGAAATTAACTTTACATTTTAAATGAAGTGAAATGCTAGTGGTTTATTGTAATATTAAAGCTTTTTAAGTTCAGCCTTCTTTTAAGGGAAATGTGATTAAGTATTAAACAGCAATGTAAGAGGAAAAAACTTTAAAATTTTACATTCAAGTTTAACTTTATAGAACTGCTGAGTATTAGGTAAGGAAAGTATGTGGTCTCAAAATTATGACATGAAGAGAAGTGTAATGAGAATAATGAGGGATGTTTGTACTTGAGAATACCTCCACTTATCATGAAAAACGTTTATCTTCAAGATAATTCTTGCTCCAGGAGATCATGAAAAAACTATCAATTGTTCTAGGCTCAAAACAATTTACTCTAAATAGTTGTCTCAGCTATCTGAATCTGGGGAGATTAAAGTGTTAGAATATAGAATACCTCTTTACAACCTTCTTTTCCCTGAGGTCTAAACAATGTGGGTGTGAACAGGTGATCAGGTCTTCAGACTTATGAAAGACTGCACACTAAATCTTGATGTGTCATAAAAGAGAAATTTAGTCCTGTCTCTAGAAAAAACAAGTGAATTTCCGTAATGTTTGGGTGGTTTGACTGGACACTACTATGGCTATTGTGTTTATTAGTTGAGTATGGCTACTATGGCTATCAATATTAGTTGAGTATTAAATTAGATTTTTTAAATTTAATTTTAGCTTAAATTTTAAATTAATAAAATGAAAGGGAGATTTGAAGTAATCCAAGATACTTATGCCTTGTGTTCTTTCCTTTCCAGTGGCAAAAACTCTTGTTCATGTTTGTGTTACCTGTGGAGATATTAAGAATAAGGGAGTCAGACTTTAAGTGCTATTAAATTCACATTTGTAGTGACATTTAAAGCTCAGACTTCAGAGAAGCGAATCTTAATGTGTTTTTGTTTTGCAGCTATTCTCACATTACCCAGCTATAAATGGACAGCTGATTATATGCATAGGGTTATTGAATGTGAGGTAAACAGCATAAAATGGTACTGACTACATTTTTCCCTTCCTTTCCCTTTCTATAGTTTCACCCCAAGCCAGTGTAATTCAGTCATATTATATTGATATCTGAACTCTACTGGACATCTGAACATATTATTAATGCAGAGGTACCTAATTAATATTCAGAATGTCTGTTTCTATTTATATTATTAGCTTGTAATATGTATTTACCTAGATAAATTAGATGGAAATAGTAGGAGGATCTGCTGAGTTGCGGGTGTTCCCTTTTTAATGAAAGAAGCAAATTCAATTAGACTACTTATCATATAATCAAAACTGATTTTCTACTTTATGTAGAAAATGTCAAGAAGTAATAAAATTTCTTTTATTTACACCTTTCAGAAGACAAACAGAAGAAATCATCATTAATTCTGACAAATTTAATCAAAAGACAGTAAATAATCTGCTGCAGTAAACTTACCACAATGCAAATTGCAATAAGGCAATACTGTTAAAACTCACAGACAAAGGAAAACTCTGTCCTTGTACTTTGTATTTCCACTGTTGCATTTCCTTGATTTATCTTTCTAAAAGTAATTATAGTTATGCTGATAATGATGATGATGATGATGATGTTGATGTTGATGATGATGATGATGTTAGCAGCAGTGATAAAAGCAACAGCTGGTGTGGTAGAAGTTATTGCAAGCAAAAATAATTTCATTAATTTAAAAAATGATATGATCCATCCAACTGCTGAATTCTAAATGGAGCTATTGTTTACAGTATGTGCCAAAAAATTAAAACTAAAAGCACTGCAAAATTCTGTGTAAAAAATGCTAAGAAGGACTCCAGATTTTCCATCTACTTCTGCTGCCTACAGCCAGCTTCAGACTTTGGTAGTGTGGGGGGTAATTCTATGAATCTGAATATGTGCAATGAACCTTAATTTTGCTCTTTGGCCTGTTTTTTTACAGATGCCAAATATAGTCAAAAACCTACCTAAAAATCAAACTGTATGTTCTGTCTTTAATTAACTATCTGTTCCCTGCAAAGAGATCATGATTATTTGGAGAATTTGTTATACTATTAATAATAATTTCATACCAAAGGAAAATGTTTCAAACTTTCTGTCTTAATTTTCATAGGATGGCCTTAAATACGCCAAAAAGATTCTGGACATATTTTTTTCATGGAAAACTATGTCTACTATGTCAAACTGTCTACCAAAGATATCCTGTGGATGAGGAGGGGAAAAAAACCAAAGAAACCCAAACAACAACAACACCACCAACACACTAGGAAAAAAAAAACCCAACAAACAATCAAGCCAAAACAGAAACTAGACATAAAAATGCATTCTAAAAGGAGTAAAAATTAGGAGCCCTGAAGTTTGTTTTCATAGACCACATGTTTTTTTGCTACACACATCTGTTTCTTGAAATTTGTCAAAAGCAAACTGCCAAAATAACAGGATTGGTATTGCTACCAGCAGTGCTTTTAATAATAATAATTTGGTCAAATCCAGCTTTACCTGTACTTCAGTTTCATTATTAGTCCTTTGGCAACAATTCACTCCTATTCTGAACTCTTTACCAATACCACTCTACTTTTTCCCCCATAATTATATTCCTTACTCACCTGCTGGAGGCTGAAGATTCAAAGATGAAGGCTTTTTGTGAAGAGGCATTTTTACTAAAAGATTAGGTTGAAGGAGCATCACTATGTTATATCTGTTAAACATTAAGCTCTATATCTGTTAAGCATTAAGCATCATGTTATAGGAAAGCTCCTCTCTTCTAAGAGAAAAAATTGCCTAAATATTCAGTACTTTCTCTCAGAATTACTTAGAGATTGAACTATGGCTATGTAGAAATCCAGAAACCCTTCTAAGGATGTAACCTAGAACTCCTTCATCCCAGTTTCTCTGAACCAGAAGGTTTCTTGACTGCTCCTTTTTTTTGAGTCTCTTTGGGGTCGATTACTTCCATCATTTATTTCAGTACAAAACTCACCTTCACAGGGATAGAAAATGAGTCCCACTGAGAGATGAGTTTACACCTTAGGGAAGAGAGCAATGTCCTGGAGGCAGCTATCTCTCCAGGCTGGACTGCACAGTGACTCAGATGGCAATTATATCAAACACAACAATGAATTGCTTAAAACAAAACCATTACAACATTTCTGAAGGGGAAGCTCTGAGCACTGGGTCACAACAGTTTAAAGATATTTATATTCAAAGTAGAGGAAATTTAGGCTCATCCTTACTTTTCTGCTTCATGTATTCCTTATAAACACATAATTTTAGGGAACAACAAACTCTGCTCATTTCGTACAAAATCTGGCAGTGCTAGGATGGCCTTACAAATCTGGCAGTGCTCACTGCTGATCTGTCTCATCCAGCCCTTATCATCCAAAAAAATCTTTACAAAAACAGATAGAATGATCTTGTATTTCACCAAGAAACATATTTACAAGCCAGTATAGACTCATTGACAAAACATTTTTTACAAAATGTATTCCTTATCCCAACTCATTTTAAGACTAGCTTTTATTCAAAGCTTAAAATATTGTACTGACCATGGCCATTTCATACAGAAAAATTACCAAAAATCTATCTCCCATCCTAATCTAAATTTTAAGAAAAATATTTAATGAGAGAAGGCATGACAGTGATTATAAAGGAATCCATTTCCATATGATATGTGAATGTTTGCATTTAATTTTTATGAGAATAAATATTGAACACCTGATGCTTTACAAAATTAATTGCCTGATGCTGGATAGATCAGCTAATATCATTATGGAAATTTCTGAGTGATATACTTGCAATTGTCATGCATATTGCAGTAAGACAGTGCAGTGGGAACTCTTATTTGCCATGGCAACCATTAATTGGATATGCAGGAGGTTGTGTTTTGCTTTAAATAAATCTGACTGGGTCAGCAATTGAATGTTTCAAATACATGAATTATATTTTACACAATTTTTCACTTTTTTTTTTCTGGGTTTAAATTAGTTTTCTCTTCATATCTACATGTTCCTTAGAAACAAATGGGATAAAATTGAGTGAAACCCTGGGACGTTTTTCTTTATGATTATTTTAGTAAATGCATGTTTTGTGTTTCGAAGTCTGACAAATAAGAGCTGATTGTAATTACATTTGTGTTTCTGCCATGTGTTCTCAGGCCTCTTTCTCCATTGTTTCTTTCTCATGTGACTATTATTATGGATCAAATAGCTGCTTTGCATAAATCATTTCCATAAAAATGTACATTTGGCTTTTGATTTACAGAGAATTTGACATAGGAGACAGTGTCTTTGCATATCACACTGGGATTTTGAGTAAAATATGTTGGGATGTATATATGAAAAATTCACTTCTAAAGAAATTAATCCTAAGCAAATAGTCAAAGAGAAATTATTAAAATCTGAGCACAAAGATATTTCAAGGCAGGAAAGTATGACATGCAAAGAAGAGGCTCTTCTTTGAGTTATACATCCCATGGCATATTCAATAATTTGTTTAGAAAGGATATGATCTTTTCTATGCTAAATTCAGAAGGCATTTATAAATGTGATTAATTTTATGCAAGTGAATATTTGTGCCTAAGTCTGGGAAGATGACTACAGTATTCAAGATCATATTATTTTCTTTGCTTACCTGTGGAGGTTTCTTATGACATTAATAAGTCAATATTCCCTAATAGACTCATCTTAATATTTTCCTGGTTTAGGAAAGCATTTGGATTCAATACAGGACAAAAATATCTCCCTGAGATTAGTCAATGAATATATTGAGGCTTCAGAATTAGTCCACATTGCTTCATACTGGAGCATAGTCCATGACTTTGTCAGACGCCCAGGCAGGCTTGAACACAGCACCAGAGCAAAATTTGGAGTAGGGTGTACACAATATAATGGGTACTCTTTGTGAATCAATACATGAGTTGTCCAGGCTGAGGAAGACTTATCTATAACCCTGAATAATTTGTTATATGTGTCCCAACTACCTGCAGTCTTTGTTTTAAAGATGTCATGAAAGTGGCATATTTTGTGGGTGGTTTTGCATTTTTTCTGCTTACTTGTTTTACTAAGCAAATTATCATTTACTTTTTATATGTATAATTTGATAAGTAGGTAAGTGCCCCAGAATGGAGTTTTATGCCATTGCTTACCTGACAGAACCCAAGAGAGAGGAAATTAGACCATCATATTTTCTCTTTTTCTGTGGAAACCACAAAACACTGCTATATAAAAGGTACATTTCCTTCTTGTGCAATGCACCATGAATCCATACTTAACAATAATGCTCTGCAAATTGTGTTTTAGATTGTGCATTTCAGAAGATACAGGGTACAAAATTTGTATTTGGCATTTGACTTTTTTATTCCTACAATCAGTTGGAATGCATGTGAATTTATGTGTTTTCCAGATTCTTTCCGGGATCACAGCCATAATATTTTTATGTCCTGAGAAAGATGATCCATTTAAATGTATGAGCTTTGGTTCAAAATCTTTTTTCTTTTTTTAATAGATAGTCGTTTTCAGATCAAGCAAAATTCTTATGTGAATTTAGTCATGATACAACAGAAACTGTCTCTGACAGTTTTGTTCTAAGCCTAATGAGGACATATTAATTTTAATTGAAGTCATCACTAAGATGTGGTGAGCTGAAATCCTGACACAGAACTACAATGGTCAAAAAGTCATGATGATGACACAAAAATTTCTGGTTTTAAGATAACCTGTCATGCAAGCCATTATAACAGAATCTGTCTAAATATGTAAGCATAACCTTCTAAATTATTCCAGCACATTGACCCTGATTAATCCCTTCTTGTCTATGATAAGCAAAACAATATGAAGGAGAGATATGGAAGGAGCAAGGTTTAACTAAACAAGGAAATTGGTAGTAAGTACAGATGTTTAATTGTCTGGTTTTGAGACCTTGTTTTTTGTTTTTTTTCTGGAAAGAAGAAGAAAAACAGAAAAAGAAAAGGAAGGAAGGAATGTTTTGTTAAATTGTTGTTTTGAGTTCTTTTAATGCAATATTTAAACAAAAATACATTTAATTTGTTTTCCAGCTCTTTTTTCTGTGTGAAATGCAGGAACTCTTTGGGGGGTTATTGCTGTCATCCAGGCAGCAATCATTTTACAGAATGAGACATTACTTGTTAAGAATTAAATTATGTTTTCTTTCATGTCAAACAACATTAAATGATCATTTGAATTTTGGTCCTTTGACATCAGTAATTGTTACAATTCATGGCAGATGACTCCTCAGATGTCAGAAGTTTGGGCCAATGTAAAAAAGTCCTTTTATTTTTCATGTAGATAACAACTGACAATCAAGATGATTCAGAAATGCCTATTACAGTGGAAATAGTTTTTTATTTATTTAATTTCTGCATAAAGCGCTAGTCAGAAGTTTGGATTAATCTTAGATGACAGATGTTTCCATGACATGTAAATTGGTGGCTGGTTTTCTTCATTCAGGGAAGTCCTGTATGGCCACCCATAACAATCCTTCTTGGTTTTCTTCCTCTTTCACTGGGTTCTTAGTCACATCTTCCAAAGACAAGGTCATTCACATTGACTGCCTCTCTCTGTCATCAGGTTTATTTGGGGGTGTTGGTGTTCTCACCCATTATCTAGTAGGAGTTGATGCGTAGCTGGTAGAGCTTGTTGAGAGTTGTCTAACAGGTGGTAGAAGGGAAAAGATATCAAAGGAACCATTGCTTTGGCCTCAGAGCTGAATCGGGTGTGCAAATCTGCTTAAAATTGAAATGTAGATAACTGCTTAAATTTCCATCTAGTGTTTGGGAAATTGTATAGAGGTACTGTTCAAGTCTTCATCCCTTTTATTTTCCTTTTCCTTCTATTCTTCCCTTCATTTACCTATCTGAAATCAAAATTGCTTTATGATACAGCTCTTGCTACTGTCATGTTTGCCTACCTTATTTCTGGATTAATGGTCCATGCAGGATGGATTCAATGCTTTTTAGAAAATACAGTTCTTCAAATTCAGAAAGGTTAGTTATTAGCTGCTGTAATTTATTAAGGGGATTATACTTGTGATCTTTCATCCACACTTATTTAACTTAGTTTCTACAGAGTTTTTACAAGTTAATTGGTTTTGACCCAATAGTCCCAGAAGTGTAGATTTTTGAATTCGCAAAAATGAGTTGGTGAACCTGTTGCCTTTCAACAGAAAATAGGCATCTGTTCCTTGACCCTTTTGAAATCTCTTCCTCAATAACTGAACATGGTTTTTAAAAAGAAATTACTCTTTTACAAGATACAACATTAAAATTATCACTATTTTTGGTACATTGCTTGTTTCATATAATCTCCTTCAAAGACTTTCTTTTTCTTAGTCATTAGCCCCCTCAATTTTTACATCTTTAAGACATTTTACAAAACCCTTTTGGTTTTTTTTTTTTGGAAGTATTAAAAAAAAAAAAATAAAGGCAGGAGGCCTTTTTTTTTCCTTTGCATGGAAATTAGAGGTGCACACTTGCAGCCCAGAAAGCCAACTGTGTCTTGGGCTGCATCAAAAGCAGCGTGAGCAGCAGGTTCAGGGGGATGATTCTGCCCCTCTTTGCTGTCCTCATGAGACCCCACCTGGAGTGCTGCATCCAGCCCTGGGGTCCCAGCTTAAGTAGGACACAGACCTTTTGGAGTGAGTCCACATGAGGACCACAAAGATGATCAGAGGGCTGGAGCACTGCTCCTACAACACGCGGGATGATGGAGATAGGGCTGTTTAGTCTGGAGGAGAAAAGGCTCCAGAAGAGCTTAGAGGAGCTTTCCAGAACATAAAGGGGGCTACAGAGAGGTGGAGAGAGACTTTTTATAAGAACTTATAGTGACAGGGGAAGGAGGAATGGCTTCAAACTAAAAGAGTAGATTTAGATTAGATATTAGGAATTCTCTTCTGCAAGGGTGATGAAACACTGAAAAAAGTTGCCCAGAAAAGTTGTGGATGCCCCATCCCTGGAAGTGTTGTAGGCCAGAATGGATGGGGCACTGAGCAATGTGGTCTAATGGAAGGTGTCTGGCAGGGCACTGGAACTAAGTGATTTTTAGGGTCCCCTCCCACCCAAACTGTTCTATAACTCCATGATGATTATTGGCGGAAATAAATACTTTTGCTAAGAAGTGTGATGCAATTATTTTTAATTGAATTTTGCTTTTAAAATGGTTTTCAAAACTTATGGAACTGAGCAAAGCATCTCAGCCACACTGTGTACATAGCAGTGACTATATACCTATTACATTGTGGTACTGATTACTTGGGATATCCTATTAAAAACAGTTAAAAATTGATGGTTTAACAAATGTCTTGGGATTCAAGTTGCTCGGATATGATCCAAAAGTCATCTCTCAACAAAAGAAAAAGTTATTGTAGAATACTAAAAGAAGGCCATGGCTGGCTCTCTCAAAGAGTATTCAGAATATCACAACATTTGAGGATTTTAAGATGCACCTTGAAAGTGTATTTTCACTATTTACAGATTTCTCTAAGACTCATCATCATATTTGTTTTTGAAGATTGTATCAAAACCATTTTTAGACTGTATATTTGAATTGTATTGTACCATGGTAGAGAAAACCTCAAAATAATCTGCGCAAAAGCCTAAAATAGAGTGTTCCAGCCCTAGGTCTGTTTAGCCAGGCTCCTCTTCTTCTCCACTGGCTTGTCTTCAGGCATATGAGGATTGCCTGTCCCTGTAACTAAGTTTTCCTCTTTAAGTCACATCCATCCTTTCCGTTCTCCTTTTCCTTTCAGGACTGCCTCCCACGGGACACTCTCAACCAGTCAGCCCAAGGTCTGCCCTCGGGAAGCCCAAAGCAACAGTTCTGCTGATGTCCCTGCTTGCTGCTACAAGAATCAAAAACTGTAATTTCATGATTGCTGTGCCCAGAATGGCTTCCAATCATTCATATCACCCATCAGCTCTTCTCTGATCACCGACAGAAGGGTATTTTACCTAGTGGGCTTCTTCACCAGTTGTGTCATGAAGTTATTGTCCACATAGTTCAAGAAACTGCTAGACATTTTCCTCTCTGCTGGAAGTGTATTGCCAGCAAACATCTGGTGGGACTTGATACAGAAACTTTTCCTTGCCTCTTATCCTGTTATTTAAGTAAGAGAGCAAGGTGTAATTATTTGGTCTCATTTATTTTAGAAAGTGGTTGTTAAGCCTGGGTGTTAAAACTTTTTGCCAGACAGTTCTATGGTTTGTTCGTATAAAAAATATTGTTTATTCTGCTTGCACCTTCAAATCCCAGAACCTTTGTGTAGATAATTACATTCTATCTGCAGTCGAGGGCATGACAATAAGCAATCAGTCAATTCCATTATTGTGAGGGTGATACTGTGAGGGCTATATCCAATGTCATTTGCTTCTCTGTAACACATGCACAAAACACTCTGAGTTCCAGTGATTTCCTGTTATTATATTTTAAATCATACAGCTAACGATGGCTTTATAGTCACTATGGCTTTATAGTCACTATGTGTGCTGTGAATACAAATACAAAGAGGTTAATATTTTTGTTTTAAAAAGCAAAAGATTGATTTATAGTGGGATAAGCAGGTAGGAAATTATAACCTTTTTCCTCTCATCAATAGTAGTAATAATTATGATTCTAACAATAATGAATATTATGTGATGATGATGCTGATTTTATTATAGAATATTATTTTTAAAAATTTATGCCTATGTCAGATCTTTATTTTCCTTTTTTAATGCCTGCCAGGAAAATCAAAAGAAAGGACAAGAAAGTAGTAGTAGTTAAAAGTAATCTCCTTTTTTTTAACCATAAAAGTAAAAATCCTCATAACTATTAATGGCTTTAAACAAAGAAATCCACAGATCTTACTTAGGATATTTCTTTAAGACAATGTCAGAACTGTAAAAATAATATAATTTTTAACCATCTCAAAACAGTAACAACAGATAATACAGTGCCCCAGACCACACATTTATGGAGTGCTGTGCTTATCCATTGAAACAATACTAGTCTAGAGGTTTTCCTTGTCTGCGGGATTTTTTCCTCAGTCAAAGGGGAACCCTGAAATGACAAAAAGCCATCAGAATACTTCCTGCTATTTTTCTCAGAAAAAAAGAAGGTGGAGTCATACCCTATTTTATTGTAAGGGGTGAGCTAGCTGTCCTCATGTTTGGAAAATTAGAGAAAAAAGACACTATGGAAAAAATATGTATGGACCTTCATATATTTTCATTCTGTATTATTCTGACAGCCCTTTCTCTACTTTGTTAAGGACAAAGGACATGGACATTTTCCCTAGAGCAATACATATTTTAGTTTTTTTGGTCAAAATTCATAGTCTGCTCTTACGTTGTTTTTCCTTTATACATATATATATATATATGTGTGTGTGTGTGTGTGTGTGTGTGTGCATGTATTTTAGTCTGGTGTGTGATACCTCTGCATCTTCTACACCTCATAAAACTTGGCATGAAGGGATATTCTCTGGAAGTCCCATCTTACAGAAATACTACTGTAGCTGAGTCACCATGGAATCACTATGATTACAGCGGTTTACATGGGAGAAAATACTGCTATTCTCTGCAAGATGAAAAAAGTTTTCCTTCACTTGAAAATACTACTACTACTACTACTATGAAGCGCTATCTTAAATATATACTTCCTTTTTAAAAGAAAAAGAGGACTGGCTTTTAGACTATAAAGAAATTAGTGCCTGAATTTTTTTGTAATTATCATAAATTTGTGTGCTGAACATGGAAACCTAGATTCTTCTCTAAGTTGACAATGACACAGAAGCAAACATTAAAAGACAACGTGAAAAAAAATCTTTTTGCCACTAGTTTATCTCTCCTGACTTTTAAGAAGGGAAAGGATATTACTTACCAAAATGCTTGTTCTGGTGATGTTTAAACTTTACTGAATGTCAAAAGGAACAAAAGGGTGTAAGGTTAAATGCAGCATTAAGCACCTCTGTACAAACATCAGGTTCTTAAGTCTTGCTCAGCACTCATAATTGTTGAAGATCATCTTTTGCTTTCTGTTAGTTTCTGTGTAGCACAATTTGAAGAGCAAATATCTGAAGGAAACTTCCAGTTCTGTGGAATCAAGGGTCCCACATAGTTCTTTAATGATGTCCCCACTCTTAACTTTAGATTGTATGTAAGAGTTTCTGCCTTTTCCCACTGACAAAGCAATTCCAGCAGCCTTAAAGTTCAGACATCTGCTAAACCAGGAACTAAACTAGAAACTAAATGCCACTATTTCAGAAACAAAGTTATGCAACTAGAGAAGGGTTTACTATGTAGCATGAGATTTGGTATTGCTGATGAAACAACACAAATTTAAAACTGTTTTTTCCTTTCCAGCAGTGTGTCTAGGGGACATCACAGGACAAGACTATTTGCAGCCACAAATTGCAGGTGGAATTGCTACCATAGTAGCAAGTGATAATGGACTGAGGGATGCTAGGCTAAGAAGTGATACACAGAACATTAACAGATTGAAGAGTGAATGAGACACTTCAAATTATTTTCAAATATGTGTGATTAGGGATATAGCTTTTTATATGTAGAACATATATCTAAGAAATTTTGCTTCTTTCATCAGCTTCAGCAGAAATCGTCATATTTCCTGATTTTAAAGCAAGCCCAAGTTTTCACTGCAGTGGTTAATTAAATAAGATACAATTACAAGTAATTATAATTTTCATCTGGATGAATATCTTGATCATGAAAATATTAATCATCCCCTCCATTTTTCATTTCAGGGAAAAAAAAAAAGTTCAATATTTTAGTTAATTAGAACTGGGCAGAAACTAAATATATTTGAGAAAAATTAAATAAAGTTTTTATCTGTCCCCACCACCACTTTATTCATATGAAATTAAAGGTTCAAAAAAACTCTCTACAACCATCAAAGATGAAGGAAAGTATATTTCCTGTGAGAAGTAAGAATGTCCCAGATGCTGTATTCCAGAAAATATGGGTCATGACAAGCAAAGTCCGAACAATATAAGATTCAAGCTAAAAAAGGTAAAGTGTAAAGAAGAAAGAAACAATGATTGTAATCCTACTAATAATCCTCTATCATCCAAAAACATGTCAGTAAGAGGCAGCACAGATATAGCACCACAGAGAAAGTACTCATGTTCCCTTGCGTTCATGGAGTAGCAGATTAACCCTCAGCAGGCTTTGTTAAACTAGCAATTTGTGCAGCTAGTATATTTTGCCAAGGCTATCCTGTGAGACATCATGGAGTTTGACCTGAGAGAATCATTGTCACACTCTTCTGGTACAAATTTCATTTTTTTTAACACACTTGATTCTTTCTTTCTTTTCCTTTCTTTCTTTCTTTCTTTCTTTCTTTCTTTCTTTCTTTCTTTCTTTCTTTCTTTCTTTCTTTCTTTCTTTCATGTTCTAAGTTTGAATTTCAAATTTACACCAAAAAATGTAGGAAAAATAAAAGTAAATAATGCAGATATGATTACTTATTTTGTTTATTTATTTTTCATTACAATTTTATCAACATCACAGCTGTTGGGAGATTGAAAACAGAGTTAAGAATCCAATTAAGTAGCTGGGTGATTTTCCTGCATGCTTTTCTGTGCTGAGATCGTTTTCATCTGGCTAAAGTTTCATAATGATTAAATGGGTTGCAGCTACAACATTAACTGCAGTTTTATATATCTATTTTCAGTGCTTGATCCAGAGACTCAGAGAGGTTGATTTACAAAGAAATTGAAAAGTTCAATGTAAGAAATGGAAGTTGGACAGCTACATGTAGGAACTCAATGCTTCCAAGTTTTGATAGTTTTTGATTGATTTGGGGCTGGAAGAAATCTAATACAAGAATATCTGTGTAAAATGTAGTGTTTCAAAGAGAAAGGCTAGGAAGATGAGAATAATTATCTAGGAAGGTCATAGAGAAGGACTGTTCCTTATATTAAAAAAAAAATATAAAGCATAATTTTTATTGGCTTTGGAAAATTATTTTACTCTCACAACAGAAGATTTAGTATTTGTTGATGTTAAAAGTTTTCTTGGAGATGTATGGGTAGTCCCTGAAGTGCAGAAATTATTTGGACTTTTAGAAAATTGTACTTTTACACAAAATAATGAGCAGGATGCAGGAAAAATAATGAACTTTTTAAGCAACAAATAAACTGAGACACCAATTGTTAACATTATGAAAGTGACATTTTAAGCAACTGAATGCTTTCTACTCTGGCAGACATAACAACCTATGTACATAATATGCAATTTTCTTTTAAAATAACTGCTTTTCATAGTTTCTCCAGTGTATTTATTTGTTTCCTATTTTACTACTAGCTTCTATACAATAATTTTAACCCAGTGCTCTTTATGTTAGAAAATTTACCCTTCATGTTATATCATCTCAAAATTTATATGTCTCAGTGCCTGGGACATCAAATATAATTTTTCATTTGGAAGTATTTTTAGTTTTCAAAATATCAAAGGAAGCCATGGGAATATAACTTTACTTCAAAAAAGTAGGGAGTATAAATTAGGAAGAGTCTTTTAAAATTGTTTTGGTTGTTTTCAAGATAGATGAAAGCAGTGAGAGAAAAACATTAATTTTTTTCCTTCTTATTTCTCATAAATAACTTTTGTATTTGGTTTTGATGGACTTTTTGCAACAGCAAATTTAGTTGATTAAATACTTCTGAGCCAAATAACTTTACTTGCATGAGTTCATCTAGGTGCCAATTCACCTCAAAATTAATGTGTTTGCATTGAAGGTTTAGGAACTAGTTTATATATCAGTTAACTCCATCAACCACATTTTTGCACTCTTTAAAATTATATTGTTGTTGAAAAGCAAGTGGTCCTGGAATATGATTTTATTCTTTTTTAACTTTTTTTTTTTATAATATCTGAATGAGTAAAAATGAACAGAGCTCAAAGGAATCATAGTTGGAAAACAAGAAATTACATTTTTCTATAATTGAGACAAAACTTCACAGTGGAATAAATTAGCATATCTGAGAAAAAAGAAAGTGATTTAAGATCTATATCACAAAAACGGAGTGAACACAATGATGTATTCAACCTGTATTTTAAGAATTAATGGGATCAATAGCATTACTTGTGTAATGTTGCCTTGCTATAACCTATGAAAATGTTATGTTAAAAGTGACTCTACAATCAATTCTTAAAAGTAAATATGTACATAAACCTCAAAAAGCCTAGCAAAAGCAGGTATATTACACACCATTAAACCTCCAAGTGTCTTAGTTTTCCTTAAAGAGCTGAACTCTTGCAAAGCATAATTAATCCAGGAAGAAAAACAAACAACCCCCCAAAAAATCCCACTCCACAAGAAAAAAAAAAACCACATACAAAGAAATAAACTGCAGCAGCAAAGGCATTGGTAAATCATCAGTGAATTTGGCCAAGTGTATTTAATAAACAGTTCAATGAAAAATTAAAACTGCCTTATATCTTAATGGGAAACTGTGTTTGGATGGATCAGACATGCATGAGAGCAATACAGTCACCAGTAGCTGTCAGTTCAGCCAAATGACTTTGCTACAGGATGCCTTCTGTGCATCACAAAACCTCCTCAGACTGACGTACGTCCTGCCACTTGCTGCAGATGCATGGCTGTTGTGCACAGCAAGGGCTAAATATGTCATTACAATATGGCATACTGTGTATGCCTAATTTGTGGTGTCACGTGTGAGCTAAAACCTGGAACAGGGCCCTGAAGGCACAAGAACTAATGAACTCTGCCTGGCTTCAGAAGAGTAATCCATCACTGACATGCAATAGCCCTTTCTTTTAGACTGTGTTGATGAAAATTTTCTAATCTCTCATGCCAAGTGACGTTTTCTTAACTAAGCCAGACAGAATGTCCTCCTAACATTAACCTTCTCACAGCAAAATACACTACAGTTAGTATCTCCAGAGTTAATTTGAAGTATTTCTCATTAAAACATGGGAGTAGATGAAGAAAAAAAGAAAGCAAGCAAAAGAAAATTATTAGCCAGATCCTCCCTGTTTAGCTACGGACTTAAAAAGTAAATACAAATTTAAATATAAATAAAAAAGTAAATATAAAACTGAGTGAAGAGTGCTATAATAGTAATGTTTATCTCAAACCAGACACATGCACGGATTTCCAGAGCAGGCCAGGATCATTTATATTACCGTTAATGTTAATACCAACATCAAATGCCTAATATTATGATAATGAATTCAAATTCAACTATCCATTTTTTTTCTTCACAATCCTACTACATTTCGTACAAGATAATTTAAGAGTACCAGTTTTCTGCATAAGAAGTTATGTGTTAACATAAGAAAACCTGAAAATCTTGAGATCCTAGAGAGGTTTTGTAAAACCAATTAGTTGCCCAGAATTTTTTTTTTCCTAAAGTAAATAGCATTGTAATTTCAGGAGGGGTTCGATAAGAAGTTGGCTTGTTTTTTTTTTTCCTTTGTTTTTATGTTTTTCAAAAATTATATTGGATAATTCTAAAAAGACCAATTTTATGGATATACTGTGGGGAAGATTCCAAGTTATCCATTACCCACTACCTAATCCATGCTGCCCAATCCTCGCCCATATAGGAGAGTTAGCCAGTGTCTCCTGATCAGAAAGACTAAGGATGATTTACATCAGACATAAGCTGCACATGAAAATAAAACAGAGTCTTCCCAACTTGTTCATCAGCCTGACTCTGTCTATCCAGGTCAGCACACAATAGAAGCCAATAATGATATTTAGTGAAGCAAGAAACAAGACATTCTCTGTGACATGCAGTTTTCTTCATTCAGCGACTTAGGACTTCCAGAACCTGCATCCAAATCACCATGTTGCTGTTGCCACCTGTGGACCCTACTGCCAAGAATGCACTGAATTTTTTCCTTCAAAATGTGGGTTTTTTCTGTGTGTTCAGCCTCCATATTGCTGTTAGCATCACCTTCAAATTCTAGGCTGATGTCAGCCATGTGATTTGATCCTTATGATGTAATCCTTTCCTTATTTTTTTCTGCTTACTCAGGTACCTGTCACCAAACTGAATTAATAACATCTCAGTGCAACAGAAACTGGAGTATAGTCCTTGCTCCCAAAACCCTAGGTTATTATGTACTGATACTCTTTATTTTCTTATATACACAGAGGAAAAAAAGGTTTCTAAGGAGATAGAATATGTTAATTTATGTCTCATTCTTCTTCTAGACTTTTAGCTGTCTCAGAATATCTGTCAGATCGACCAATCTTTGGATGCAAAAGTTGGTCTACCATTTACATTTCAAAGTATAAGGGGCTATTGTTAAATCCTGGAGAAAACAGTTTATTATGTCAATCATTCTGCACCTCTCTATATTTAATTTCAGTTACATTTCTGATCTCTGTGATGAAAACAGTCCAGCTAGTTTTGAGAAGCTCAATTAAGATAGCCAAAAACACAATAAAGCCAGAAAAATTGTGTTATGTGTATGCTCCCTACACTGCAAGTAGCAACCAAGATTTGCAGATGTCCACATTTGGAAAAGAACAGCAAAAGTCAAAAAGGTTTAAAAAAAAGATAAACTCACTAAGTTTATTAGCACACTACACACCTGGCATGATGGAGAAGAAGAAGATGGAGAAGAAGATGGAGAAGAAGACAAAGAAGATGGAGAAGACAAAGTAGAAGAAGATGAAGAAGAAGATGGTGACAACGATGACAAAGAAGAAGAAGAAGGAAAAGAAGAAGATCTCTAGCTCTTCATGAAAATGAGTTAGCATGCAAAGTCTGTTCTGAAGCTTTCCAAAAATGGGCTGGGGAGCTTTGAGGGTCTTTAGGTTATCTCAATATCCCCTCAGTCCCCTGCCCCAACTGGTCGTGCCTGCTCCTTGATGCCACTTCTGCGCTTATGTTGGATCTCATGCTGTCATCATGGACCTGAACTGGAACACTGGCTCCAGAAAGGTTCTGTCGTACCTTTGTACTGTCCTCCTTTCTGAGCACATCCTGTTCTAACTTGCCCATTGGAAAGGTCATTGGTGTTTGAGACAAAGTAATGCATTAACTCTTTACTGCTCTGGCATCTACAGGGTTAGTACACATATATGCAAATAAAAATATTTGCCAAAGGTAAGAAATTCATTCAGTAAAATGAAAACTGGAGATTTATTTTTTCCAGGATCAGTATGTGAAAGCCTGAAAAATGAGAATTTCACTTTAATTAGGGTGTGTTGGTGAAGACCATTTAAAACACATAAAGGACTTTTAGTTGACAATTTACATTATTGTGAAGATTAGAATAATAATTATCTCAGTCAAGGATATCTGTTAAATTTAAAGAATTGCTTATTGCAGGGCAGTACTTTGGCCTTGATTCTAGACTAAGGTCAGGTGAGATCATAACTCTGATCTTTAAATTTGCCTTAAGGAGCTATGTCTAAGTGTCACCTAGTACTCATCTTATGACAAGGTGACATATGTTATTAACAGCAATAGGCTATTAAAAGAGAAAGGTCCAGAACTCAACATTCATTTCTATTTAGTGTTCAGTAGAAATATTTAGACAAAAAATCTCATTGAGGATTGAAACTCAGTGAAGTAAAGTCCTGGGACTGTTGGGTTACAGCTGCTGCTGCATTATGGTGTTTGCATGCCCTTTTGCATTGGAGAAGTTTTTTCTCTGAGGAATGGTGGCTCCGTAGCAGAAATCCCCAGCTGTATTAGTAACCTTCCATATACACATGACTTTCAAAATCCAGCCTGAATGCACATTTGTTGTGCTATTCCTGGCCAGAGGAAGCTCTACTTCACTGTTCAATATTTCACCATTTCACTTTCTCTAACGACTTTTTCTCTTATTTATCAATTTGTCTTATTTTTAACATTCTTTTCTTGACAAAAAGAATATTCATCCCTAATAATGCTGTTACGTCCGCCTTCAATTTCACCATTTAAGGGCTTCTAAATCAAGTGCTATGATGCCTTTTAAAAAGGCTGTTGTGTGGTAATTGGTAAGTTATGCTCTTATTCTTTTCTGCAGTTGTGTTAAATGATCAGTCCCCACTGATCAAGACAAGAAGTATTGTACAAGGAGAAATTCTTTTTAGGATGCTTGGTAGCAATTTCATTCCAATAAATTCCATACAGACATGTACTACTTTCTTGGAAGATTGTTCATCTGATCTTGGTTGTTCTGATTTCAAAAAGATACATTATTAAAGATTAAAATTAACATGCAGAAAATAAATCCCCATTTTACTTCCAATAAGCTGTTTTCTTAATACTGAACTTTTATTGATCTCCTTAATGTCATAATTACCTCTGCATGCTTATGTTTTAATTTTCTTTACAATGCACATTTTTTTCAAAATTGAAAATTTACTTCTTTCTCAATTCTTTCTTCTCAATTTTATTTAATGAGAAGTAGTAATTTTATCTATTAATTTTATTAATAAATTAAGTAATTTTATTAAATAAATTTTATTTAATGTGAAGTAGCTTCTCATTCAAAAACTAAAAGAAGCAAAAAGTATTTCTCTTGGAAAAAAAAATAAAAATTGCATTTTTTAAATTTCTAATTGAAGTGCAAATTCAAAGATTTCCACAGAAAATTATAACATTATCAGTTATAAAATTTCAAGGGAATATAATTTTGGATACCAATGGAATAAATTTTACAGAGATTTTGTGGAGAGAAAATTAAAAAAAAAAATTTAGTATTGGCAGTCTTTCAAAAAAAAGGAAGAAATCTACTTTGTACAAAGCACAGATTTTGAGGGAACTTCATTCTGCTCAACTGAAAAAAAAGGCAATTATTTTGCAGCTATTATGGCTTATGGGTGAAGGTTTTATTTCTAATTAATCACTGTTCTTTCTCTGACTATTTTCATTCTCTAACCTTCTTACCTGTAAGAAGCACTTCATCACTGCTTCTCTTGAAAGCACTTTCTTATGGTACTAGTAGAAGTTTGTTTCCTGACATACATTTAGAGTGTTATAATTTCCTCCTAATTTATTTGTGTATTTACAGACCATCTTCCCATTGTTATCTGTATTTGCCTCAATCTTGTTTAAGCAGTACAGACCAGCTGTGCTGTGTTTTGAGTTCTGCAGCTGGTGATACAATCAAACAATCAACTAACTCTGTGAATCCATGGTTTTGATTTAATCATCTTGCTTTTATGTACCTTCAGGAAGAAAATGCAAAGTACAAAGTTGGTATCGATAGAGAGCTTATGGCTGTTTCTATGTATCTTATGATTATTTCTGTGGTTATTCCTTTAATAAATAGTAAGATAAGTTTGATATAAAAATAGTAGAAGATCATATGTCTGGGAATTCAAAGAAAAAATGCAAGCTGAACATATGCCCTGCTCAAGTCTTGTACAACAAGCATACTTCCAAGCATGTCACAAGCATGTCCTGTGCCTCCTAAATCTTCCCAAGAAACCTCCTCTAGCTCAATAATTGTTTTAATTGCTTGAACTGAATGTTTATCCCAATGGGGATATTTCTTAAAAAGTCAATAGTAGTCTGAATAAATGCAGGAATTAATAAGGAGCATTTAGCTGTCTTTTCATTCTTAAACGTTTCTTTGTTGTCTGGGTTGGTTTTTTTTTAATCCTTACAGCTGCTTTATCAGAAATGAGTTTAACAAAGCAGAGCAATACAAAGCAATACTGTCCTGACTGAAAATATTTTTATTGCTTAGAAGTAAGTGACTGGTATCACATCTTATGTTGTCTCTGTCCTCTTTCTATCAATTTGATACTTTGCTCTGATACCACATTCTCTTCAAATTTCATAAATTCATATCTGAGTGTTCTAAAGACTCCCTGAAGTTTTTGGTCATATACACAGTTTTAAAACATTTCCTTCCTTGGGAGAATACTTAAATGCCAAACAAACTAAATGCAAATTTTAAAAACACTCATCAAAGAGAATGAAGTTAGGAGACCTGTCAAAAATGTGCAGCTCAGGTGACAACTGTATAATTGCTAATAAGAATCTGTTAACAATGAAGTATGAAACACTGATAGTATTCAAAGAAAAAATATATGGTAAACAATAAGGATAGAGATAATACCTTCTCATTTGCCTCTTACTTTCAGACATGTACAAACTCTACTAATTCTACTGATTAAACCTAGCTTAGTAGACTTGACATTTATTAAGTGAAAGAAATGCAGCACTATAAACTTATTTGTCTAAATCAAAGGCTCAGTAGTACCAAATAAATTAGATTAGATGCACTAATTACCTGTATGCTATTAGAAATCTATACATTCAAGTATTATTTTTACTTTTCCATATCAACATGAAAATACAATCCTTTGGTACTCAGTCCCAAACCTCTGGATTTCAGAGACTTGTGATTATAAACTCCAATTTTTTTGAGAGTTGCAAAATCTAAGCGGATACAAGATCATCTCTTTGGTGACCTGACCCCAGGGAATCCCATAAAGTTGGGTCAGGGGAAGTTTGGACTACAGTTGGATGAATGGTCAGAGTCCAATGGGATGGAGTTTAATAAGTCCAAGCCAAGTCCTGAATTTTGGCCACAATAACCCCCTGCAATGTTATTGGATGGGGACGGTGTGGCTGGACAGTGCCCAGGCAGAAAGGGACCTGGGAGTACTGGTTGACAGATGACTGAACATGAGCCAGCAGTGTGCCCTGGGTGGCCAAGAAGGTCAAGGGCATCCTGGGCTGTGTCAGGAATAGTGTGGCCAGCAGGAGCAGGGAGGTCACTCTCCCCCTGTACTCGGCACTGGTGAGGCCACACCTTGAGTGCTGTGTCCAGGTCTGGGCCCCTCAGTTTGGGAAGGATGTTGAGATGCTTGAGCATATCCAGAGGAGGCAATGAGGCTGGAGAGGGGCTTGGAACACAAGCCCTGTGAGGAATGACTGAGGGAGCTGGGGGTGTTTACCCTGGAGAAAGGGAGACTCAGAGGTGACCTTATCACTCTCCACAACTCCCTGAAAGGCGGCTGTAGTCAGGTGGGGGCTGGTCTCTTTTTCCAGGCAGCACCTGACAGAACGAGAGGACACAGTCTTAAGCTGTGCCAAGGGAAATATAGATTGGATATTAGGAAAAGGTTTTTTATGTAAAGAGTGATAAAGTACTGGAATGGTCGGCCCAGAGAGGTGGTGGAGTCACCATCCCTGGATGTGTTTTAAAAACAATTGGATGTGGCACTTGGTGCCATGGTTTAGTTGAGGTGTTAGGGCATGGGCTGAACTCTATGATCTTGAAGGTCTCTTCCAATCTAGTGATTCCATAATTCTGAGATTCTGTGATATTAGATATTAATAAAAGGTTTTTCACCCAGAGGGTTGTTGGGGACTGGAACCGGCCCCCCAGGGAAGTGGTGTACACCAGGCCAAGCTAATGACCCACATTGTTGTACTAAATTTTTAGTACAATTTGGGTATGCTCTCTGGGCAGTTTTAGATAATATTCACCCTATATATGGCTATTTATACAATTATCCCATTCTACTTTCTTCCTTGCTTATGTTGGCTGCTATCTTTCATATTAAACTGAGATCATTGAGTGTTTTAAACAGAATCTTCACAGATTCCTCATTATGTTCCATATGCCCAAGTCCTAACTCACAAAAAATAATGAATAATACAATATTACTCTATTAAAAAACACTTTGTGCAGCATGTTTTTTCAATGCAGTCACTAACTAAAGGTTATAAATATGATTATTTATTTATTTATATCCACACAGATACAAATTTGACTTTTTGTTTGCTTTTCTAGAAATAGACGTTTCTACACTCTTCTTTTTCTAATAGCCATTTAATAGTAAAGTGAGGGATTAAAGGCAATAAATCTAAGAGCTGTATGAAACATGCACCTGTTGAATTGAATTTTTTTCCCTCTTTGTGGTTTTCATGTCTTATAATAGATCCTGAAATTTAATTCTGAGTGATGAATTTAAGCGATTACAACAAGAAACAGAACAGGCACGTAGGACTGGTTTGAACATCTGGGTCTTTCAGGCCATCTATGTGCAATTGTCTTCAGTGAGTCATTAGTGTATGTCAGAAGCATAAAAGATTTTTTGTTATTTTTTTACCTCACAGGTGCATAACAGCAACAGCAAGGATACTACATGAGAATTTCCATACTAGCAATTTTTACCTGTAAATGCCCCCTTTCTCCCTCTGGTCACTTTGGAACTAAATAGGAAGACATTTTCAGTTTCTACAGTGACATTATCTGCTGATATTGGCTTCGTGCAATCAGAGCAGTAATATCAGGTTCTTTTAAATGTATTACACATGGCTCAGCAGTGGCACACTGCATGTCTTGACCATGGTCAGGAACTCTGACAGCAATTGGCATTATCTGTATTTCACTATCAGCCAGACAGGAAGTCTTCCCACACAGATATTGTTCAATAGGTAAAAATTCAGGTTTGTGTGATCCTGCATACCTGGTTTATTAACTTGAGCTGAAGTAAATTTTTACCAAATAATTTAGGGATTTACATGTCTAGACTTGACAATTTGATGTCAGCTTAGAGAGTCTGTATCTATGCTCTATCCTTGATGACTGACAACAAAAATGGGGTTCATGTCACCACATTTTAGCCATCTGTGGTCTAGGTGTCTTATCAAGACGAAAAATCTGGGCTCTCTTATGCACCAGAGAGAGAAAGATGTAATTTATACTTTTTTTTAAGCTCTCCCTGGAGCTGTTTTTCTCTGCTGACAACAAGGGTATATTTGAATCATATCCGCTAAATGCTGAGATTATGAACCTAAAATAAAAGGAGGTTAATTCCACCATAAGTGAGGAATGACAAAATATTTTCTGTGAAGATGTTATTGCTTCAAATAATTGTCAAGCTTGTCTTTATATGACTTGTGTGTATTGTCTGCTCGTCCTTGAAATGTGTGAAAAAGCACCTTCATTCTCATCAGTTCTTTTATTAAGATGCATTTCCACACAGCAGGTATTTAAATTCAGAGAACTTCAAAACATACTTAAAATTAGTGCATGATTAAGCATTTCCTTGAAACCAGAGCCAACATTTTTCTCTCATTAGATTGCAAAAGGTTGAAACTCTGGCTGTCTTAATGAAACAAAAGCTGTGGGTATGGGAATACAGCAAATCCATTACTGAACGTCATCCTCAATTAGTGCTGAGGACTGAACGCAATCTCTGTCATTAACACAGTAGCCACTTTCCTTGCCCTCCAAGCTGTGGCAGCTATTCTCATACTGTAGTCAAGTATGCAAAGCTGGTAGCAGCATTGTAGAGGAGAGAGAGGTTACTGATTGTTTTGTGTGGTTAATTAAAAGTACTGCATTTTCTACATCTGTAATTATTCTTCCTTATTTCACCTGTAGTATTTTGTATTGTTTTATTTAGTAGTAACTTTAATGCTTTAGATATACAGTGTACATGCCATAAAGCTGAGGTCATAGTTGCTTTCATTTTTTATATCTTCAAAACTTGCTTTGAAAGCACAACAGCCAGAGCTGGCACTGTGATTAATTGGAAACCATGCTCCTAAAAAGGTGTAAGGGAGGTCAGGTCATACAAAGCATGGGAAACTCACAGTCAGACATTTTCTAAGTGCTTAAAGTTTCAACCATAAAAATGTTTTTCTTTACAAATATTGTGAAAAATAAAAATACAGTTGTACGTGCTTCTGTGGCTCCCTAGCAAAGGAAATATTTTTAAAAAATGAAATACTGAAGTTCTATAACTTGAGTTCTTAAACTATCACCAGAGTCTCTAGATCTTCTAGATTGCTGAGTTTATGGATTAAACAATATCACACAACCCCACACCATATCCAATGAATGATGTTATAATACAACACATTTCTGAGGCACGCATGCTACTTAAGTTTCCTACTCTGCACAAAAAGGACCAGAATCAGGATTTTGATGCAATATGTAAATTTTATTTTTAAAAAATAAGTGAAAACTAACTTCCTCTTATTTACATTTTTTCCTGTCAGTCTTTCAGGCTGATGCTGCCTAACTGAATTTCGTCTTAATTTCTCTCACCCTCTATTCTTTACACCTCAGCAGTTCTAGACATTTCACAGAACAACAGAATGGTTTCATGTTGGAAGGACTTTTAAAAAGGCCATCTACTCTAACTCCCTGTTTCCACGGGCAGGGGCATCTTCCAGTAGACTGAGATTAGCAAAGTCCTGCTCAGCCTGAATTTCAACACTTACACCTTCAAGTTATTCATCCCAGGATTGTTTGAAAACACCATTGTACAATGCTGGAATGGCATTCATATTCCCAGCCTGTGTTCCCTGTCAAGCAGGTTTTGTTCATATCTTTCAAGTCCTTGTTTCTTTTCCCAAGGTTCATATTGTACTTACCTGTCCCTCTTACCCCTTTTGCTCAGTAAAGCTTTTCAATATTGCCTTGTGATTTCTACACTATTTAGGGGCTCCTTTTCCTGTTTGTCTCCTATATACTGCCTGAACTCCTTATCCTAAGGCAATGAAACAGATTAATTCCTTCAGCAGGTTTCTCCCTCCACAGCCTCAGCTCCTTGTTCAAAATCCATGTTTCAAATAGCCCCAGAAGCCCTGAACTGAATAGATCCCATTCTCTGGAATCATGAGTGAAATACGTAACTCTTAAGAGGTTACAATTTGCTGAAGTGTAAAATGTCAATTCATAACATTTGCAGCACCTTCTGAACAGCAGGGATTTTTCAAAGGCATTTAAATTAGCTAAATTTTGGCAGAATTCCCCAATACACTTAAAAAAAAAAAAGACAAAATGCTCTATTGTCACAAGGGCATTCTTTCTTTAATCTAAACTTCAAGTCTAAGTTTTAATACTTGTTATATATTTACATATTGTAGAAAAGGCCTTCATATCCTTGCTAGAAGACACTTGGGGAAATATGAACTCTCTTACAAGAAAGATCAATGTCATGTTCCAAATTAAAAATGGGGGCCTTTACAACATAAAGTAGGGAAAATTTCTTCTTCATCCTATTTTTGGTTCAGGTTTTTGATCTTATATATGCAAATGAGATGCAATTAACAGAAAAGCAATACATTTTTTTCTCATGACTGGCTACACCAATATTCTCTCCTCATCAGTTTACTTCTAATCCCGATCAAAGTCCTGAAATTCAGAGACTAGGAACATTTTGCAAAATTATATGTCTATAATGAATGTTTTCATGATAGAGAAAGAAATTATATCTCTATTTATATAAAAAAACCTCTTTAGAGCATGAGATTATAACATTAGATCCAACAAAAGTGATGAAGATTTAGTTCAATCCTGCTTCTTACTTAAGCAAAGTTATAGTATTTAATGGGGTTGTAACAGTTTGCACTGAATGTTTTTATTAAGTATTTTTTTCATTTCTCTACAACTCCTTTTTCTTTTCTCTCTTATGACCACGACTTTTGGTATTTACTCATCTTTTCCATTTAACTGCAAGCATTCGTGTATATCCTTTAGACATTAAACAAAGAGATTTCTTGTCAACCTTGCAGATTTTTTGGCATAAAAAAACCCTCAAGTTGAATGACAATGTTTTTTCATAGGTTTCATGTCAACACAAACCAAATCACAATAAGACTGCTATGATTCAACTGGATTTGGTCCACATCTTTTCAAGGGAGAATTTGTAAGTTTTCAAGGGAGAATCTGCAAGGATTTTTTTAATATATTGACTGTACTTATATACAATGTTGACACACACAAACTACCATGGATGCCAAAATATTTGAACATTTCAACATGTTTAGAGATGTCAGAGACTTTCTCTATTTTCAAATTACTGTCTCTAAATTTACAAATTATTACTCTGTTGTATTAATTACTATGTGTCCTTTGGTTTGCCTATATTTAAATCAAAAATACATGAAAAAATATATATTTAAATAATGCTTAATACTTTTTTTAACATCTGTACATGTGAATTTAAAGTATTTTTATATTAATTAAAATTCATATAAACATAACTCTAGAAACACACAAACACACAGTGAACTACATTTACTATGAAGTGAAAAGTTTCCCAGGCTGGAAAAGCTCCATTATTTAGAGACAGATTCTTCACAGAATTATGTGAATTTTCTTCCATGGCATGATGATGGCTTTCACATTTGTGTAAATAAGCTGCACCTAATGTGGGCACAACAATCTGGCCCCAAACTATGCCTATAAAATCTAATACCTCTGTTCCTGAGTGCAAGACAAGGGCACAAATATTTCTAAGCAATGTCCAGCAATATTAAAAAAGTGGTTTTCATTATGATTTAGTTCAACTATAAGCCAATTTTTCCAGAAATTGCCACCGAGCCAATTTAGTACAGCATGGCCGCAGTGTTCTTTACTTAAGATAAAGAAAAACTAAAGCTTCCCAATTAATTACGAGTTTTCATGATTTCTCTGTCAGACAAATTGATTCAGTTGTACACTCAATTTGATTTTGTGCTGAACAGCAAATCACTTGCTTAGAAAATAAAGAAATGTGGTTGGAACAAGGGTTTACTTAATTCTATTGAAAAATACCTGAAATGCAATATACCCTGAAGAAATACTCCTCCAACTATATTCAATAAAGGTTGTTTATCAAAGTAATTATTTCCTTTAGGGAATTTCTTAGAATTTTCTCTTTAAATAAATGAAGGCTCAAAAAAGCAAGCTTTTACTTCTGTGACCTTGAAGAAACACCTCAGTACAAAGAATTTGCTTCAGCAGGAAAACAAAAAGAGTGTTTTGCTTTTAAAAAATATTTCAGTGCCTACGTTACTAAATCTTATAACAAATTAACCCTCAGATCTCTGCTAAAATGCTTCCTTTTTTATCCACAGTACACCTTTCCAGTTATGCGAATACATTACAAAGGATGTAGAATGTAATATCTAATACAGAGGGTATAATACCTTATATGATATTAATATGTAACAAAAACAATGTTCTTTTCATATAATACTTGTTTACCTAAAACCTGCTGTACCTACACTTGCATGTTACTTTTAAAAATTGAAATATTCTCTTAACATAAATACTTTTGACTACCTGCATTGATAATGGCAATAATGCTGACTAACTTGAGTTCAATGGTTTGCTAAACTCAGAGTAATAAATCAGAAATCCATTGGAGTTTTCAGATAGAACTGCATTGGAGTTTTCAGACAAATTAATTTTATTATCTAATTGGGTGCATTAAAAAGGGTTTGAGTTGATCATTCCCCTTAATAAATTCTTAAGTAAATTTAAATCAGAGAGGAAAGATTTTCCATGAAAAGCAAAATTCAAAGCCAAAAAAAAAAAAAAAGAGATAAAAATCAACCCAAAATTCACTGTTAAGTTTATACATCTAGGAAAAAATAGTTGAATATGACCTCCCAGAGATGTTTCTATATACATATATATACATAAAGACCCTTGGTGTGAAGATATACATGTTCTATTTTGTGGATGAGCGTAACACAGCTGAGAAATCACAATCCTTTTATCCACCTGTAATGCTTCCATTTCATGGTGAAAATTTCCTTCTATCTTATTGAGAAGACTTCTGAGCAAACTGCTTCCCAAGTTATTTCATGCAAATTACTGTAGTGAGGAAGCCAGACTAAATTTCAGCATGTATATTTACATATTGCCATAATGGCAACAGAGAAAGTTTCAGTCTTCCTCTAACTGCCGAGTAGTTTAAATGCAAACATTTGAATAAAGTTGACGGACCCTGTTTTTTTTAACCTTTCCTTCTTTTAGTGATTTTCATCAGAGACTGTAAAGGCATAAAGAAAAAAATCAGTTATACTTATTAGCTCTGAATTCTTTGAAAATACAGTTTTTCCTCTTTCCATTTTCCACTAAGATTTTTTCAGACTCAACTTCACATATCTTTCTGGGAAAATGAAAGTCCTTGTATGTACTAACTCATAATTCTGAATCTTCCTGTCTGCTTTTCCCTGATGCACTCAACAGAATAGGACAAGAAATTCCACAGCAAGAACCACACCTTCTCCAGCTTGAAGTGATATTTTCAATGCTGTCTTGTGATTGGTGAGGCAACATTTAACATGTTTGTTGTTTGGTTGGGGATTTTTTGTTGTATTTTTACCCTCAGGCAAGCAGTAATCCCTGCTTGTTGCCCTCAGGTTATATATTTAACTTAAAATGAAGGAGAATTACTAAATTCTTTTTGCCCCTGGGGTTTTCCAGCAGCATAAAATGTTAGCTTCTGGCTTTCGTGTTAATTTGCAAACACTAAATCTCATGGGCTTCTCATCAGAAATGTCTCATCTTTTTTACAAGTGGTTTTCATTTTGCTGTAGATATTAGTAAGTATCATCATCTCTAGTACTTTTCAAAATATAGAGGAAAATATGCAGATTGTGAATATTTTTTGGGGAAACCTAAACTAATTACTTTAATGTTGATATATTTTATTTTCATGACTTCATTTTGAGGAAATAACTCATTGAGACAGCTTAGAGGTTTGAGGCAACACTCAGCAGAAACCATTTATCCTGGTTCTCAGGGTCTGGGATGTGAGAAACAAGTCTTATGGAAAGACAATGTGTGGGGTTTTTAAATTATAATGTAGCTAGGTTATCCAAGTAACCCACTTACACAAAATTGTAAGAATTGTGCAGAATTGATTAGCACAACTAAAAACTGACAGATTTCTCCAAGTCGTAGTTTATTGTTTCATTTCATCTTTAGCCTTGGGAACTCACAGGTATGTAAACCAAAAAGGTAATTAATCTTCAAATTATAATATAACCTCTATGCCTACACACTTTGACTCTCCCCACTTAACATTACAATTTTTTTTTTCAAATGTTCCTAGCTTTTTGCTTTTCCTTTTGTTCTTATTTCTTAAGAACAATTCTTAAATGAGTGATTCTTCACAGACTTATTCCTGCTTTTACATAATAGTTTCTTAGATGACTGAGAAACCTCTCATTAAATCTTCTCAGCCATATTTTAATTCTTTCATTATTTTACTCCCTCTTTTTATTGCTCAAAACAATTACAGTGTCTCAAACTTTAATTACAACTATTTGCTTATTCACTGCAATCACGACTTGTTTGCTCTGCATCTCCAATTTTACTTTTGGAGAAATCCATGGGAACTCAATTTCTGAGATTTGTGGCTTCAAGATATACCTTTAATTATCTCCAAGCTTGCATTCTTGAAATATGCTTATCTATTATAACACATGCACTTCCAGTATAAATTGAAAATTAAATAAACACAATTATAGTTTATAAGAAAAAAAAACAAACTATCCTTGAGCTGTGCCTCTAAATGTTTAACATGTAAGACTTGCCTCATTTCACATAACTGTTTTCACACCTAGTGAACTGAGGGAGGGAGGGAGGGAGGGAGGAAGGAAGGAAGGAAGGAAGGAAGGAAGGAAGGAAGGAAGGAAGGAAGGAAGGAAGGAAGGAAGGAAGGAAGGAAGGAAGGAAGGAAGGAAGGAAGGAAGGAAGGAAGGAAGGAAGGAAGGAAGGAAGGAAGGATGGATCTGAGCTCCTAAATTCTTAAAGGCCAGTGGTTGCTATAATGGGAGGCATTTTCTCACAGAATAACACTTCCTACCCATGATGGAAATGTAACTAAACCCATGTAACAGGGTGTCATGCATATTGCTGCTGTCTGGGAGGCTGGCTATTAGGTCACACTGGTACACTTCTGATAAAAGCACTGATAAAGCAAAGAAACCCAAACCAAAAGGAAGGTGCTTCCATGTTAACCTTGATTCTGCTAAATAAAGCTTATGAAGAAGGTGACTTTCAAGTGTTTCTAAATTTAGAGAACCGCTTTACTGCTTAATCTGAGAAAATCCAGTTATTTAAGGGATAATTCATTCATTAGTTTGCTTGCCTTGCTCTTTGCTAAGAAAACAGATGAGATATTTGAGCACGGCCTGAATTGCTCTTAGCTTTTTATTGCTACCATTGTTTTTTTACAAGTATATTAATAAAATATGTATTTACATTCAGTTGGAATTAAAAATTGTAATCAATTTAATTTTTTCATGTCTAAGGTGGAGTTCATAATGGAAAATATTCTAAAAGACTATTTGAGTTATTTGATTAAAGCTATTAACTGGAGGTATTTTGAATCAATTATGTTACTCTGATTTTGGATGAGCACAATGCTTCCTTCTACTGAACTCATATCATTCAAGATCAGTTTGAACAAATAACAGGTTAGTTTCTCAGCTTTACATGTTACAAGACAATTAAATATTAAAATTTGCATTAGTAAGGCCATTGGGGAAATTCATTCATGGTCAGTAAACTCAGTAATGCTGATGGAGTTCCATGAGGGATGAATTCTGCCTTGAGAATATGTCTAGTCTGAGCGATGAGGTACATTTTAGGCTTAATGTAAGTGCTATAATCCTAGAACTTGCCCTAGCACTGATAAATTGGGTACGCACTCAAGACTGGTTTATGAGTGATGGAATACATTTTAGCCTAATACAAATACTCTCAAACAGGAATTCACCCTAGCACTGACAAATTGGATATATTCTCAGGACCTGAGTTGTCCCTGATGTGACCTCATTGACTTCAGTGGGGTAAGTAGATATTAAAAAACTTGACACAAAGGAATTATTCTGTGCTCTTTTGACAGATTATGTAACACAATCTTGAATTTATGGAAAATTTTATGTGAGGAATAACATTAATCCTTTAAATGACTTGATTCTCAGTCACCTGCGGGGATTCTTTATTAGCACTTCGAAATTTACTTTACTTGGAACCTTCTACAACTCAGTAGACTTCAACCTTATTCTGTTTATCTCTGTAGAGACGTTAACTTGAAGAATTAATGTTAATTTGAATAATTCTTTTGTCATTTTAGTCTTTCCCAATCTCTTTGTGTTTGTTTCAACTAAGCAGGTACTCTCTCAAAGAAAGAGGAACCAGTCATTTATAGTTTATATCAGGAGATAAGTAAATCATGTCCTTTGATTTTTGGTTGATCTCTAGGAGAAAAGGATTTACATGTGTTCTCAAAGGAAGGAATTTGCATGGATAGAGCAACACTCCCAGACTGTATATTGAATGTTTCCAGGGCAAGATCTATTAAATAAAGTTGCATATCTTCCTCTACACCGGTTTGCAGGCAGTAACACTTCAAGAATAGCGTGGGGACGTTCTTTCTCCTGCTGTGTTGAGACATGGCATCTTCTTTTACGTATGTACCTCTGGCTTTCAAGAAACTAGTCCAATTCTGACAAATCTTCTGGAATTAACTTCCCCTCAGCTCAAGACATGCCATGTTGCCACTGACAGATTGAATGTCAAGAGCTGTTTGCTTTAATCTATGGGTATTAAGAACTGTTTTACCTCTGGAAAAAGGTATTGACGAAGAAGAAGGCTTTTGAGTGATTGTTTCCCAGGTAGCTTGCTCATCACCATGGTTTAAAATAGATTTTCTTTGTGAAAGCATTCTTGTCCTCTTTCTATGTGGGGGGTAAGGTGCTGAAATGCACATCTCACCAGAGTCTTCCTATCTGTTGAATGAAAGCAGACTGCAGCACCTTTGAGGTCCTCAAAGCACACCCTTCAAAGCAATTCTGAAAACTGATAGACTTCTCAAATTTCACATGTAAGGCTCTGCTCTGTGATAGGAAATTCAATCTCAGAAGAACAGCTTTTGGTTAAAGTAAAATATGAGATCATTTGCACATAAGGAATCAGAACAACAAGGTCAGCACCACTGTCACTCATTAAGTGCTGTCTTCCAGAATAGCACCTTTCCTTTCTACTACAGTTTCAACAGCAGAAAATGAAGTTAAGAAATAAAGTAAAAAATGTTCTAACATTCTTTTTGAATGTTACACCTTTTCACCAAATGTCTGTATTATATTTTTTGCATAGTGAAGTTGTGAATTTACAAGTCCCAGACATTGTGCTGTTCTAAAAGTAACTGTATAAAATCACATGGCCTTATAAGAAAATTAGGAGTGTAGTTTCACTTGCATTTTGTTTTAAACCAAAGAAAAATGTTTAAGTTTTTAATACACATGGATTTTACAAGGGCAAGTAGAAGTCATTTTTTTCAGTAGAAGTCATTTGACAAGATTACACTGTGGCTCATGTCAGTCTCTGGAAAACACCTCTAATGCTTGTTTTAAAAATAATAGTTTTCCTTGTGTGTGATTTCTTATATTTTAGTTTAAAATTAAAATTATTAAATCTTTAACACTTTTCATAGGATTTTTAAAGATTTGTTTAATGAAAATTCTTACATCTGGAATTAAAATTTCCTTTGGCACATGGTAACACTGAACTACAGATTTACACTTTCTAAAACATGCAAAGACCTTCCAGCATTATACCCAAAACATACATACCTGTCAGAACATGATCACTGAAATTCAAATGTTTTTAAATCAGAAAACGTCATCAAATTTTCAAAATTTTTGTTGATATTTGCTTGAATGTAAGATTTATTGTGCAAATGTTGAGATTCAGCACCTACTAAGTTTAATACTACATACTGCTTATTTTTATTTCAGTTTTTTTAAATTAAAGTTATTTCATTTGGTTTTTTTCTATTTTCACTTTTCCCTAGGGCACTTCTTTTCTGATTTAGCTCTCCTGTTTCTTTATTTGAATTTCCCATAAATGTTTAGCTTACTTGTTTGGTGGTTTATTTTTTTTAAACTATTTTACTTACAATTTCTTCATTTTGTCATAAATTTTTTATCATTAATCTTTTTATTATCCTGTATCATTGGTCATCTATTCTATTTTGACTTTTCAAAATACACTAGAAAAAATGTTACATCATATCCCTTGCATGCCATTGGAGATTATTTTTCCATATATATTATGTGTATATCCATGGTTTTACTTAAAAACTTAAGAGAAAAAGTTCTGCCAAAAATGCAATGAAGCTGTTGTCTGCACCTATATTGAAGTTGGTGCATTTTGGAGGGAATATTTTTTGTCGTTACAATATTGACTTTATTTAATATTGGCTCTGAGAGTTCATTTTTTCATATGAAATTAAATAGAATTCAATAAATCCAATCATGCTAATACAGAAAAAAAATCTAATTTTATGAAAAAACAGACTTTTCCTACTGATTAGTTACCTTTTTTTTAGAGTAGGTAACTGAATCATGGATTTGTCTTCAAAATAATTTTATCTTTGGTTACAATTTAAATAAAAAAAAACCACGAGAGAATTTTTTTTTCCCTCATTAGGAATCAGCTGTCTATTATGGAAAATCCTGTCAAGTTGGCCTACTAATAATTTTCAAAGATAAGCAGGAATGTTCTTTCTTTTTTTTTTCCCTTTGTACTGAAAAAGGACAGCAATTATCTTTTACTGCTCACCAGAGCAACTCTAGTAAGAGAAGTCAAGTTTTCTACAACAGTTACAAAGCTCAAGAATAGTATTGTAGTATAATAGAATAATATTGTAGTAAACCAGAACAGTCCATTCTGGGTTAAGTGGGAACCAACTCTGTGATAAGATGAAAAGCAATTACATACACATAAAGAATGAGAAACAGGGCAACATGGATAGCCCAGTGAACACTTAATGATGTTTGAACTGTTTAAAATCACAGTTTAATGAAGAGGAAAAGTTTAACCTCTTCTTAAATTAAACATTCATATTTCAATTTTTGTCTGTGACCTTTTAAAATTAGCTATATCATTAGTATTTTGAATACTTTGTAATAATAGACTAAAAATGCTTACTTATGTTTGCAATCTCTGCATGCTTCCTTGTCAACTGTAATATAAAAGCTATTTTCCACAAAAAGGTATTAATAATTAAAAAGGCATTAACAGTATAAAGCCGCAAGAATTAATTTGTTGTTACAGTTATATTTAACTTTTCAAGACTCTTTATAGTCAGGGACTAATGCACATTTGTCCCATTTATCAAATTACTGCTAATATGACATAATTTTTAACCCTGGTTTTAAATTTTATTGCTTTGCTGGACAATTCTGTCACACATCGAGGATTATCCTCCTCAAATTTGCAATATTTGCTTCCATTAGAAATGATATTTTGAAGTACATGGAATAAATGTTTAAAAAAAAGTTTGTTTTTTAAAAAGTTTTTTTTCATATATCTGTCACCCCAGGACACCAATGGATATAAAAAATATAGTTTTGCAGGTTTTTTTAAGCTGTATAGTCTCTGGATGATTGTTGTGCCTAACTTTTTAAAACATAGTTTGTATTTTTGAGTTTAGGTTTCACAACTTTCCCAAGATAGTTTAATAAATATTACTTTAAACCATGGTTCAGACAGAGATAGATTTGTTTTAAATTAGCATTCTCTAATATGAGCAATGGATATATCAGTTTTAATACTTTTAGAAATATTTCGGCAATATGAACTTCTTGTCAAGCCTGATATGGAATTTTCATCATTAATGCTTCCTTGTCATCCATATTGATGCTCTCACTATTAGTCTTTGTCTGAAAACTCAAGCTAGGTAATGTGACAGGAGATCATGTTAGGAAGAATCACATTTTACAAATTATGTGGCAAGGACGGGTTAAGGCGTAATAGGGTTCAAATCATTGATTTTATCTCAATGTGTTCTACAACGTTACTTGTAACAGGCAACCTCTGGCTTCTGCTGTTTTGATGGGTGTTTGATATTCCTAAGCCAGAGTAAGGTTAATGTGAAGTTTGACTCCACTGATTCCTCAGCTGAGCTATTCTATAAATTAACAAGGTGATCCATCACACATGCATTATCGCTCAGAGGTGTACAGTGTGTCCTATTTTAAAGAGCACATCAATTTATGAGTCTTGAAAAAATGTCCAATGCCATGAGTCACTGGCAGCAAAGAAGTACTAACAGTGACTTGTTCCCATTTGTGGTAGTGATGAATGTCCTTTGAATGCAAACAGATAACCATCATGGCAGAAGCCTTCTCAGTGCTTCCTCAACTGCTTGAAGGGTTTTTCCATTCCTCTAGGAAAAGCTGACTTTGTTCTTTCTGCATCCAGTGGTATGACCAAAACGTATCCAAAACTTTTAAGCCCTATGTAAATGTCCAGCTGCCTGCTCAGCAGGAATTCTGTCAGTGTGGTCTTTATTAATGGCTTCAAGCGCTGTGTGGAGATAAATACAGAGCAAGGGCATGACCTGGCTTTTTTCAAGCTGTGCTGCCACATTTTTTATGTATGTCATTGTCAAATGAAAGAAAAATCTCTCCATCTCTCCAAAAAGTACAGCAGACAGCACCTGTAGTTTCTCAGAACACTTGGTCTGTATTCCATGAAGTTGTTCTACCAATTTGAGACACTAAAATATCATACTGTCTTCTGGGGTGCTGCCATCACTGCTGTTGAAGGATGAACATGGATTGCACTTTCTATGGAGTCTAAACCTGCCTGTGTTAGGAGTGACATGACAAGATGATGAGCAATTATAAGGACAATAATGCAAACATGAAGCGCTTATTTATGGAAAAATGCCTTTCTTCAGGGGTTGATTTACTTAGAAAAATATTCATCTAAACAAACCACTTCAAGAAACAAATAGTATTGTCATAGCAGAAGAAATTAGCAAGGCTTTTGATGGAAATATCACTGACTTCTGCAACACAACCTTTATGAAAATAGATCAATGGGCTGGACCCTGAGGATTCTTAAGAACAATCAGAAAAACTGTTTGATCCAATACTTTACCCACAGATATATTCTCAAAAGTAAAGAGGAATCTTTGTCCTTTATAATTAACATTTCTCTCTGAAGGAATAATCAAGTCCTTCAACAAGGTAAAGATGCATAGAATGTAATTATGATGAACAATCTTTCCTACTCACATTGTTTTAGTCAGTACACAAATAAGCTAGGAAAACTTATTAAAGTTTCAAATGAATTACAGAAGAGAAAAACTGGTGGCAAAAAAAAGAGCTTTTTGTTCAAACCATGCAAGGAGTCGAAATGCATCTAGGGAAAATACTAACAATCAGCATGTAAAAAAATCACAAGAATAGTGTATACAAAATCAATTAGCAAAATCTATTTACCTAGAAATGCAGATGCAAAGCTGTCCTAAGATAAAGGAAGAATGTTTGAAAACTTTTAATTAAAAAGATATTTAAAAATTATTCTGAGAATCACCATTTGTAAGAAAGTGATAAATTGCAAAACCAATTGATGTATAATAAAACATTAACTTATTTTTGTGGAGAGTCATAATTACAACATTAAAATAAGTTAGAAAAAGAGTCATTTATGTTTGTACTTGTCCAGGAGAACTTGGACATAGGTGAGGACTGTAGACAATTTCTTTGTCAATGTTCATCACGTTATTCTTTCCTGTGATTCAATGAAATCTTCCCTGAGCCATTTTCTTATTCAGCATTCTTCCATTATAACAGTGATTTCTCTTCATGTAGCATTACCTGATTTCTTGCCAAGGACACTGCTTCTCTTTCCTTGAAGAATCCTTTAACATCCTGACCTACCTATCTTGTGCCCTGCCATCTGCACTCAATTCCCTATTGTCTCCTTTGTCTTTCTTTGAAAAATGTCTAAACTATGTATGCATGTATTTATACACATATCAGCAACAATAGCCTTTCTTCTCTTCCACTGCCCTTGCTTTTGGAAAGAATCTTTTCTTCCTTCCCCTACAACAATAAAGATTTTGTAATTACTTTTCAGCCAAGATCAACTGTTGACACAAGAAAGATAAGTAGGAACCTGGATAGATTTGCTGCCAAGGATAACAAAATGTTTAAAGTGGTACTCAGTTTACTCCAGAGCACAGGAATGCTCATTTTTTTTTCTTAAAATAGACCTGAGGAAAAGATTAGAGACTGTGAATAACAGCCACTGCTGTTACAGGAGACCTCTCACTTTTTGCAACAGCCACAGTAAGAATGACAAGCCTAGAAATTCCCCCTTATTTCTCTTTGTATGTCCAATGTACATTTTGCATCCCAAAGTGAATGCAGAAGGTCTGGGAACACATCTTGAAAGAAACCCTTCACTTAGTCCAGACTTCAACAAAAGGTATGAGATACTGGCATTTGAAAATCCTGTTTTTATTCATATTGATCAAAAAAAAAGGTCATTCACATAATTTAGGCAGATTTGAACTTCTCACAGTAGGATTGCTGCTTTCACCTTTAGCACTCAAAGATAGTTGGAAAAAACCAGACATTTGTAAGGCACCCACACGCATAATAATGAAAAGTAAGACAAAGTTAATGGTCTACTTGATTGATCTTTTTGACCTGTCATTCTCCACAGTAAACACTTCTCTTTATAATTTTCTCATATTTTTCCAACATTGTTCCAATATTTTAATTCAGACAGTAGTTTCAATTTTTTTATCCTATTATATATGGTGCTGTGAGATTTCAGTGTGTGCTTCTTCAAACGAACTCAAGGTTCTCCAGAATGATATTTTTCATTACTGGAAGTTTATGCCGACACATCTTTTCAGTTTTAGTAATACTTCTTAAACCAGAACGACCTAAATCAAGGATTTTTGTGAATACAATGAGTGTTAGCATTGTTAAAAGATATTAAAGAAATTTTCAAAATATAGATATTTTTGAGTTACGAAGTACTAGCTCCAGAATCAAGGCAAATATTGCTATTGATATCACGCATCACTCAATTACATTTTATAGTTAATTCATTTTTGGGGTTTTGATTGCATAAAACTCCAAAACCATGTCAAACAAACCTGCATAAATGTTGAACTTCTGAGTGTAGTCTGACTGCTATAGGTGAACAAGTACCTCCCAACAGTTGCCTAAGTGTCCTCCACATTTTTTAAGAATAAAATGCTGAAAATTCAAAAAGCAGTCTAACCTCAACTAGTCTTTCAAAGACTGCAAGATAGTTCAATATTTAGTGACTTCTAATGCAGAAATAACTATTTTCAGTTACTTTTAGTTTTTGATTTCAGACCATTGAGTGACCACTGAATTTTATACCTGCAAGTCTGAGTGCCCAGGAACTCAGATAAATGATACTCATACAAATTGAGCAGTGATCAATTTTCATAACAATTGCACTTTCTTGTTTTGAAAATTACCAAAGGCTATTTAAACATGAAGTATTCTATTCTTGGATACGTATATTAATACACCTCATAATTCCTCTCTTGAATGTGTGGTTCACACATTTGTTACCAAGATAGTAAACAAGTTTACTTACTCTCTCCTAGATTAGAGATCTAGGATCTCTAATCACAGGACTAATCACATAGTATTAATTAAGATGATTAGATTATTGTGGGTTTTTAGGGGTGAAAATAAATCTAATTTTCCCTGTTAAGAAATAGATAAAACCAGGTGAAGGGTGATTCTTCTGAGCTATCCTAAAAAATGGGTTTTTTTGGCATGAGATGAGCTATCTCCTGGAAATCCTTTTTACTCTCCTCTGAGTAAACAACTAGCAGAGCAATAAAGATGCCATGTCCTGCCTTTTGGACATATATTATTGAAACTCTTGAATCTGAGCAGGTAAAATCTTTTTTGTGTTTCAGATGCAGGTTCCAAAGCTTATTTCAAGCAATACTTCCCATAATGCAATTATCCCCTTCATGAGGAAGGCTGTTGAGCTACCTACCTGGAAGCAGTGATCCCATGTTTACAACCTTTATTTTCCTCAGGGAGTTTTTTGTTTTGACAGTCACAGAGAAAGACTTTAAAATATGACCCTATTACATCCAAAGGTTTGCAACAGAGAACTGAAAATTAAAATCATGCTTTTTTTCTTAAACATTCTATTTTTTTTTTAAGTCAGTCTCTGATACTGGGGAGTCCAATAATCATCCCTTTAATGCAAACAAAGCTCTTCAGACTTGTTTATAAGCCATGAAGAAACATAAACCAAGACAAATTCCTTTTTCCTTGGAAACAATCCTTAAAATGTAGCTATGGGAAGCTTTTCTGTCTGAAGTATTTCAGAGCTGAAGCAATTTATCTCCACAGCTATCAAGTCTCATGGCTTCATGACTTTAAAGAAGAAAAAGCAGTAATGCTGTGCTTTTACCTTAGGTGATACGATATATCACCTGGAGTAGTACTCCAAGTTATCCTCAAAGCAAAACTACCTCACTTTATCCTCACTGTATTTTTACCTTTGGAAGACTAGTACATTTAGCTGGGCTAAGATAAAACAGATAAAAAATAAACAGCTTTTAGAGCACCAAAATCCCATTGTCACAGAGAAACCCGATCTGGTTTAACTTCGTGGCAGAAGAATGGCGGTGATCATGTCAGAAGCATCCACCCTGTGGATATGAATCAAACCTTCTTCTTTAGGAAGCCACACAGTGAAACTAAGCCATTTTCCTATGTAATGTGTTGGACTCTCTGAAAACTTAATTTCCTAAAATTCTAATAGTTTAAATGTCCAAAATGGGACTCCTGATAATCATTTGCTTTTTTTTACTATCCTTCTAAATTTTATCTTTCATCCTTTAATACATCCAGAAGGAAAATTTAGTAGCCAGTTTCTGAAATTGTTATATTTTCCTTCTAGAAGGATGGAGTTACAATATCTGAACTCAGCTCAAGGATCAACAAACCCAGAGATCTAAAGCACAGTCTTACATAATGGATCCAAATTTGTTAGAAGGGCACTAAAACCTATAAAGTGATTCCTAACAGGTTGTTAGGTTGTAATAGGAGAAACGCATCTTTTCCAGTCAGGCATACTATTTCCATAAAATTATATTTATTCATGCATGTGCAGGTAAATTACTTCGAAGCAAAATTTGTTATGGGGACTTGGTGAATTTGGTAGCCTAGTACTATGCAAAAATAAAGTACAGCAGCTTTTAAGACATTTTTGATAAAATTTTCTCCAAATATCAACCATGAAATCACACTGTTGCAGTTGTTCATAAATGAATAATATTGCAAGAAATACCAAACACACAGAGGGAATAGTAAAGATTCAGCCAAAAAAGTCATTGCAAACTGTGCATGACTAAACCCCCACTAAATAAGGCAAGTCACATCCCCCAAAACAGAAATTCTAACCTCATTAAGCAAGTATAAAACTGTCTAAAGTGATGGAAAACCACTTTGTTCTTCACCTAATAACACAACTGGAATCCACTTTGAAGGAAAATGGAGGCAAAAGCTCCTGTACAAATTGGGGAGACTGAAAACAAACAAAGCATTAAAGTAAAATTACCCAAAAGAAGACAACAATAAGAATCTGTAATAACCTGAACAGAACACAAGAAGGCACTTAAAGATGCATTCAGAACTAATGGTGACATTAACTCGATAAAGGCATATGCATCCAAAGAGTCCCTGAAGCAATCTATACCCAGTGACTATGGCATCAGAGTAACTGCATTTGAAAAATTAACACCCCATTACCATGGAATAACAACAGCGTTCAAAGGCTTTAAAAAAGCAAGAGACAAAACTTGGCAGTTGAACTGCAATGAGAACACAAATGACAGAAGTGGAGAGGGAGAAGTAAGAGCACATTGAAATAGCTTTTCCTTGGCATTGCCTTTTGCAAGAATAGCTAGGGAAGAAAGTGCCTGCTCAAAGTCATTCTGGGAAGGTTTTGATATTGATGTAATTTGTTCTCAAGATGTGAACATCAAGACAGCTAGAATTCTTTAAACATTCATTTCTATCATTGTTTGCAAGGGATTCAGGAAGCTTCATGTGTTTGCAGCAGTAAGTGTGTTAAAGATGGTGAAAAGGAGGCTCAGGGGTGACCTTACAACTGTCCACAACTATCAGAAAGGAGGTGGAAGCCAGCTGGGAGTTGGTCTCTTCTCCCAGGTGACTAAGGATAGGAAAAGACACAGTCTTAAGGTGTACCAGGGAGGATTGAGGTTGGATACTAGAAATTATTTCTTTACAGAAAAGGTGATTATATATTGGAATGGAGTACCCTGGGGAGGTGGTGCAGTCATGTCCCTGGGGGTGCTTAAAGAAAGACGGGACATAGCACTTGAACCTAATTGATTGTATGATTCTGTATTTTAATGAAATGCTGTGGACACTGTCTTTTTTGACACCTAAAATACATAGAAGTAATTAATATCAGCTTTATTTCTGAGATAATTTCTTCCTTCTTGAGAATATATCTCACCTGCTCTCACTACAGATTACTATTTAGTACTTCCAGTTCAGCAACTGAGGACAAGAGGAGACTGACTAGCAGATTACTAATGAAGTGTTGCTAAAGGTCATTTTACCAAAGCTTTTGTCCAGACTGAGAAGTGTGTCAGGCATTTGAGTAATTATTATTTAGAGTTCCTGTCTGTCCCAATAGGTTTCATTAGTGTTTCTTCTCTAAATGTCAGCAAGTCCTAGCCTTGTTTGTACTAGAAAAGCTTTGCTGAATGTGTAACAACATTCCATATATTAGTGTTATGGTCTTGGTATACAGCTTGGGTTAGAAATAAATAACCTTCAGAAGAAAATGTAAAACAGTAAGATTCTGCTTTTAGTTCCTCAAAAAGCTCAAAAATTACGGTATTTGATTGGAACTTTAGTTTTATTATATTAATTGCCCTCTTCCCTGTACAATGAAAGAAAATTCTTTGAGCACCAGCATCACAAGACAAACATCCACATGAAAATCAGTTTTTGGGAAAGATTCTCACTAGGTCAAAATCAAATTTTAAAAGATGCCCATTTTCTTCTTTCTTAGTACACAGAGTTTCATAGATATTCTAACAGTTTTAGGGCTTGAAAGGACATAAATGTTTCTCATATAGGTCTAGTCTTGTAAAAACATCTGTTATTTGAGCATTTGTTGCTGCCGCCATATGCACACGGTCAGAAATGCACTTTAGCTTTTGAACAAATGTCTATTGACTTGGAGAAATATAATCAATTCCTAGATAAGTATCAAATTTCAGTATTGATTCTTTAGTAGACTCTTTCCTTATAGTTCTCATTTTTCTTATAACGTCAGGATTCATCTCAGTAATTTTCTAACATCTCCAGCAAAAAATCCCAATGTTCTATCACACCACCAGAGGGTTGAAAGACAAGGTAGCCAGTAAATGCTTCATCAGTTTTTGATACCTCGCAACACAGAGGATGTTATCATTAGATAAATCCTTGGCAGCATCATGCCTTCAGATTTAGCCTGATAAGGAAACCTAAGGACAAACAAAAGTGATCAGTATGGCAGCATAATTTAAACATTTAAATTAAAAAAAAATGAAAAAAAAATTTAAAAATTTAAAAATTTAAAAATTTAAAAATTTAAAAATTTTCCTTTCTTCAGTAAATTTAAAAATTTTTCTTCAATAAATAATAAAATAATTAACCAGATTTGTTCTGGCACAGGTTATCCAGATGATGTAGTTTCTCAAAACCATCACAACAAAGGGGATTTTGTGTCGCCTGGGAAAAAGCTATCCCTCAGGAATCAATATTCACAAAAAGTACTGCAAAGTCACAGGAGACAAATAAAAGCCAATGAATACAAAATAAACCAAAATCAAATCTAAAACAGAAACAGAGTGTTGTTTGAAGTTTATTAAACTGAACTACTGAAGATGCTTGCACTGCTCTCTAGAAGCATCCACCACATGCAGACAGCAGCCTTGGAGAAGCATTCTGGCTATAGCTGTACAGGAGGGATGCTGAGGGCTCAATATTTTAATGGACATGCTGGAATAGGATTTGAATAAATTGTGTTGCTTTTAACTAGGGATGTGTGATATTTCTGTAATGTGTCTTTCCAACTAATATAGAATGTTAACTAAGAGCTTTGATTAGGATTTCATCAGGCTAGCTGTGAATGTTTTCTATTCACATATGTAATGTTCTTTTGACATATATTTATCTGTTTTCTGAGGTCTTAGGTTTATCATTTCCAAGTACCCATGGGTTTCTATAGCTACAAAGATATTTTGTTAAAAGATTTCTGGCCCTATATCTTAAAATGCTAGGTTTATCTTATTCATTTTAAGTCTGGAAGACAATTTTTTAACATGAATTATAATCTTCAAGGTGTTAGCACCAAACAATGCTTTCAACAGGAAAAGAGAAAGAATATGCATTGGTTATTTCACTCAGGAAGAGCAAAGCTTCTGGGGTTAAAAATACTCTTTTTTTCCCATAAAAGCAAATCAGATTTCTGTGACTGGTAGATAGAGGGAAGGGAGTAGGAAAAGAGACATTAACAAGGAAATCTCAATTGCAGTTCAATGAGGGCACTCTCTGAAAAACTTCTTAGCTAAAATTAAAGTTCCTAGGGAAATTGATACAGAGAAAACATAAATGTTCAGTGTTGTTTCGACTTGAAGTACAGCATGCACTTTAAATTATGTACCAACCTCATTTTTAATAAGATTCTCCAAGTGAGCATATGTATATATGAAAAAAGACCCAAATGAAAACAAAAAATTCTGCTTACTTACAGTCATCTTTCCTTTTTTCTGTTTGTTTTTCACTGTGAAAAACGTTATTTAAGACTGTTAAAGAGTGATACAGAACTCTTGTTTTCTGTAACTGGATATAGTAAAGAGTTGGGAGTTGTTTTCTTTGTTCTACTTCAGAATAGCTACACTTAGAGTGGGAAGTTTCTCTACCAATTTCTCTAAATGCTGATTTAACTTCCAGAAAGAGACCTTAGTTGGTTTGCCACTTTAAATCCTATTTCTAAAGATGAGGCTGGCACATTTTAAGAGACCAAGTGATAAGGTAGGGGCACACAAAATGGAAAGCAAGCTAAATCTTTATTATATATGGGCCCTTGTCTGATTCAGCAAAAATGCTAGTGATAACAATGTCTCTTTTATGGAAGAGAATGAGTTAAAGAAAATTTCTTATTATGAAAAGGAATGCAGTGTGGGGAATAATGTGAAACCAAATTCATGGAGTGAAAGCCCTGGCTTCATTCTCATTCAGTTGTGGAGGGAAAAAGAAAGCTTAAGACATCAAGAACTCTGTAAATACTTTTTAAGAATCAGTCTTTGTATTAATTTTCTGTGAAAGCGAGAATATCAAACAGTAATACTGCTGAGGACATTGGGAAAATTTTTCCTCTTTAGGCCAAAAACAGTGAGTTAGTGCCTGGCCAAAAATAGCTAGCCAAAATCTTTTTTTACTAGATTGATTTATCTCTCTGTTTTTCCTTCTCCTGTCTTCCATTTTCATACTCTCTGTCCTAAAACTATTCTCAGCGTAGTCTCCAGAACTCATCACATAATTTTTCAAGCACCTTTGTATATCATTTTGGGATGGAAACTTTGTCAATTAAGCCTAGTAATGTGTATAAGAGCATATTGCATATATTACACATTGCATATATATGTTATATACTGTATATATAACAATACAATATTATATAAACTTGGCTGGTTGCCAGATGCCCACCTAGTCACTCTCTAACTCCTTTTCCTCAGTTGGACAGAGGTAAAAAATGAGAAAGCTTCTGAGGTGAGATAAAGACAAAGAGCTCGTTTGTCAATTAGTGTCACAGGCATACATCCTCCCATAGTGTGGGTGCTGTGCAAAGGGGATGGGAAATGGGGGATTAGAGCCCATAACAGCTTCTCTCAGTCAGTGAGGACAGCAAAGAAAGGCAGGGGGGATTGTGCTTTGATTTGGGTTTTTTTGTTTATTTGCTTTAACCAGAAGTCATGGATTTCTTGTAGCTAATTACAGTGAGGAGCACTAGTATTTACTCACCCAGGATGATGGTTTTCAGCAAGGTGACAGGTGGAGCTGATTTTGTTGTAGACAACACAGAATATACACCACCAACAATGAATTCAGCCTGTTCCACTTCAGTAATGTAAACACTAATTCTCAGGCTCTCGGAAGAGCTAAATTGTATTTTACTGATGACCTTGTTCCTGTTTATAGACTCAGTGGCCTGGAGGCAGAAACTGTGAGCGGAGAAAGCTGTGAGAAAGTTGGACGGAATGATAAAACAAACCAGAAGCACGACTTCCCCTGAGCTAGATGAATCTATTAACATTTGTTTCATTTCCATATGTCTTCTTAAAAAGTTTATTACAATTTCCCATAACAGCACTGTCTGCAATACTTGACATTTCAGTTGTGAGGCTCAGCTCTTGGCAGTGAATAATTGTAACCTACATCCACTCTGGTCAAGCCCTCTTCCTCTCTTTGTGACTATCCATATTTTTCAGCAGTTGGCTTATTTTGGATGCTGTCCAATCTTTTCTACCAGAAGACTTTTCACCAAAGGGATACTTCCAAGGGTCTACATCTGGTGGATTTCTGATATCTGTCTTTATCTTTTTTCTTGAGAAGCAATTCTTCAGAATACCTCAAACTTTCTGAAAAAAAAAGAGTGCTGTCTTGAGGCAGGCAAGAAAGAAATCATAGGAGAAGTTTCATTGGCTTGGTCTCTAGAGTTGGGATTCCAGGGAAAGGAGAAGGTCAACAACTACTTACTGTCAGGTTCACTAATTCTTCATCCTTGTATAATGGAGCTGAGTATGGGGAAATTAAAGTCTGGCAATTTAACACTACAGAGGTAAGTGAACTCCAAAGTGAAAAAGGCAACTTGGTCTGCCTTCTAAGAGCTTTCTGCAAGCAAATTATTAATTTACTTCTCAACCCAGCAACAGGACAACTTTGAACTGATTCTTACTAATTCATGGTTGTAGATTGTAGGTAATTTGTTGAGCACCTCCTTTCCTTAATTTATTTAGTTAATTAATTCTGATGTATGAGGATGTCCAATTTTGGCCCCACTTCAAGAAAGACATTGAGGTGTTACAATGGGTCCAGAGAAGTGAAGCTAGTGAAGGGTCAAAAAAGTCTTATGAAGAGCAGCTGAGGGAGCTGAGAGTGTTTGGCCTGGTGAAGAGGTGCCTCAGAGGTGTCCTTTTAACTCTACAAGTGCCTGAAAGGAGGCTTGTAGCCAAGTGGGGGGCAGACTTTTCTTCCAGGCAGTTAGTGACAGGACATAAGAGAAAATGGCCTCAAGCTGCACCAGAGGAGGTTCAGGCTGGACAGCAAGAAAATTTCTTACATAAAAAGAGTTTTAAACATTTCAATGTTTAAAATGCCCAGGGAGGTACTGAAGTCACCATCCCTGGAGGTGTTTATGAAATGACTGGATGCAGCACTTAGTGCTACAGTCTGGTTAACAAGGTGGTGATCAGTTAAAGGCTGGACTCGATGATCTCAGAGATCTTTTCCTACCTAAATGATTCTGTGATTCTGCAAAATAATGCACCTAATCTGGATCCATTTTCAGCTCTTAAGTGAGATAAACTTCTCTGGAAAACCCTTGTAGCCTCTAACTTTTATAACATTATAGAATGGGGTGCAATTTTTTATGATGTATCTTTCATTGCTCATTACAAAATAATAACAAGGAATTTATTATATTCACAGGAATTATTGAATTATACTTTCCTCTAGGGTGGTTACCAGAAGACTAGACCACAAGGTAAATGTTCTCTCCTTATTTGTGTCAATAGACAGCCTTTTTTTTTTTGAAAACTTATTGACATGAGGGCTGGGTGAGGGAGCAGGAAGATAGAGGGAAATAGCAACATACACCACAAAAAATAACCTGATACTGGGTTTTATAAAATTTAGAATAACAGAAAAGTGATGAACAGATTATTTTTAAAATATACTGGTATACTTAATTCATCTACCTCTTTTAGCTGCTGTTTTGCTGTTCCATCTCAGCTAGCAAGCAAAACCTCCTGTGGTTAAATAGTATTTGTCTGCTCCTGCTATCAAATTAATACAATGAGCTGCACATAGCTCTCTATCTGCAGCAAAACTCCCACTGATACCAATAGCCCAGAATCAGTAAATACAGCATCAAAGATAAATTCTGCATGTACATTTAGTTTCATCACACATTTTGTTATACACATTAAAATGCTATATTTTGACTTTTTTTGCTGTCTTTTTCTAGTTCAAACTAATAAGGAATAAAGCACTAACACAGAAAGTTTTGACACAGAGAAATAATTCTGGTACTTCTTGACATAAATTTTTTAGTTCTCTAATTCTGTGTTTGGATAATTTCTTTGTTGATTGTCGCTCCTTATATCTCTTTGACAGAAGTATTAAGGATGTTATTCTATTCCTATTTTCCCGTTCTAATAACTGTTGCAGGGAATATGTAGACACATAAATAATTACAGTATTTACAGGGTGCTAGGTTTTCATCTGTCATCCATCTACCTGAGCCAAACAGCCACGTCTCTTTTATTGATTCATTTATGAAAAGTAAATACAAACATGAAATCTTCACTTTCTAGGACAACATTTTCTAGGAATTTATTCAGGATTACCATTGCCAGAGTTCTTGAATAGGCAACATATATTGCTCATTAAATAATAAAGACGAAGTTTATTATTATGGACACCTGTTGGAATTCTTTTCCAAAGCACCTCTAAGAAAAGATGAAAAAGCCTCATTGATAAAAAATCCTGTATAAAAAGTGGCCAGTGCTCTCTGCTCTTAGTAAGAAGTGAAACGAAATCTGATCATTGCTGAATTTGCCACACTGCTTCATTTTAGTAATGCTTGCATTAAGGTATTTTAACTCCAAGGTAAAATAGAAGAGTTTGACTAATTATTTATTCCAGACAAGTACTATTTCTGATTGTTACCTTGGATGCAGTAGCAAAATTCCATGGACAAGATGGAGGTATTCTGATTTGCAGAGGTTATGTATCTGATCTTTTCTTTGTTGTTCAGACTTTTTACAGAGGACTAGTTCAACCAAGTACTTCAATTTCTACATTTCTTAGAAGCAAATCTCCCAGATCTATACATATATCTGTATCTACTAAAATTAAGTTCTAAGAACACTACTTAAAAAAGATACTAAAAATATCTAGGGGTTTTTCCCCAAAACATGGGAGTTTGTTTTGTTTCCTTTTTTTTTAGGTGTTTTTTTCTGTGTCTGTTTTCTTTTGTTGTGTTGGGTTTTTAAATGTAGGTTAATCAACATGGAATTTCCCAGGTTAGGTTTGTCATTATAAGTTCAGTTTAAAATTTATCTTTTAAGTGTTAAGTGAAAGCTGTTCCCCATTTTTTAAGTACTTTGTCTTTTTAGAGATTTTTTTTTTAATAGGAGAAAAAAAACTGGACTTTTTTTCTTTAGTCTGAAAATGTCAAATATCAGAATATTAGAAATTTATTAAAAATATAAATATTCAATTTATTGCTCATGTTATGCACTTCTCTGAAGACTGTTTTTGACATATGGTTGATTAATTCCACTATAATCTGTGATGGAGGGTGGACAGGAGAAAGAGATTGGGTAGAGGTTGAAGAGGGGTGAGGGAAAGAAAGAGAGAGAGTGAAAGGATTCTTTGTTCCCAGTCAAGGGATTTCATTACTTTAGCTAGGTTCAGGAATAATTGAAAATCAAGAATTGTGTAAGAATGTTGAAGAATACAAATGGAAGCAACTATGGACCATATTAAAGCTTTGCCCAGAAGCAGCTATAAACAGGATTCAAGCTTTCCCCAGAAATTTAAGTAGTGTTGAACTGGAAGACAATTGTCCTTTGCTGAAGCTGTATCAGAGGTCTTCCAATCCAATGCTAGAAAAAATAGGTCTATAATAAAATAAGGGTAAGGAATATTTTTCCTGGTTGGGACACCTTTACTGGACAAGATTGCAATATGGTGCCTTCAACAATAGTTAAGTCCCTATCGGAAGAATTAAAAGAACATGCAAAAGTTATTCCCCTCACTGAACAGATGCAGCACATGCCTGAGGATAAAGAAGTCATCATGCTGCTTCCAACCCACTTCCCAGACCTGAGGGTTTGATTCAAGGCAGGATGAGAGCATAATTCTTGCTCTAAGTTCTTTCATTTCCTAGTATCTCTGAGGGGACTTCCAATAAAAGAGTCAAATTATTGTAGTGTTTTCTGTGAAGTGGAAACTTGTCTTGTGCCTACCTACTAGAAGACACAGCAATCAATTCAGCTCACTAAGAGGAGAGAGCTGCAGAGCAGCTGTCCAACAGCAGCCAATTAACTCAGAGAACAAGACACAGCTCCCACAGCTCAATACTGCTTCTTGTGTGTTTTGTCTCCTTAGAAATACAGAGGAAGTTAACAAATTTAAGTAAAAAAAAAAAGACAGAAGCTCTGAAAGGTGAAAACTCTAAGTTCTAAATAATGGGCTGTGACTCCTGATCTCCTCTTTACCAAAAATGTCACTACAACTGCAAACAGTGCATACCTATACCTATACATAGCAATAACATTTTTGTGTAATCAATTGGCCCCAAAGGTAAGCAGTGGCTGCCAGCTGTTTGTGAGTAACATCTGCAGGGGATAGAAACACAACTGATTTGTTGTCTCGGCACATTTGTTGCTTGCTAGTGGTTTGGGTCTATAATGTTGCAGAGAAACTGCTGAGGCTGATTCAGTCTGCAAGCTATTATCCCTTGCTGCTCATCCATACAGAGACAAATTATGCTATTGGGGAGACCTTTAGTGTATCATGAATGATATCAAGGCCCTTGGGGTGATAATGAAGGGCGTGAGAATGCAGGCAGTGTTCCTGGTCTTGCTGCTGAAGGGGAAAAGCATAGTTAAAAGTGCACTGCAGGAAAACCCTGGTTACATGTCTGGTGCTGAAGCAGGATTTTGTATTTTAGGAGTGTAGAATCATTTCTAAATGTAAGGAGTTCAAGTGGCAAAAGGAATGGGTCAAGACCTTTATTTTTTATTCTTTTTTTCTTTTTTTTTTCTTTTTTTCTTTTTCCTTTTTTTTCTTTTTTTTTTCTTTTTTTTCTTTTTTTTTTTCCTTTTTTTTTCCTTTTTTTTTTCCTTTTTTTTTTTTTTTTTTTTTTTTTTTTTTTGCAACAGACCTGATAATCTTATGGGGAGGGCTTTGACTGGATTTTTTGATGATGGTAATGGTAACCCAAGACATATGGAGAGAAAAGAATGTACTCCCCAGGGGTCAGCATAACACAGAAAGTTCTGCTCCTGCTATTGAAGCTTCATGCCTAAGAGACTATCACATATGACTGTATGCAAAGTCATGAACCTTGGGAAACAACAAGAACCTAGAAGTCTGTGCACTGTTTCAGAGTTATTATCTTACTGAGATTAAAAAAGACATGATGGAACAGCACCATCCCCTGGACTCAAGCTGCACAAGGAGAAGCTTAGATTGGATTTTGGGAAAAAATATCTTCACAGAAAGGGTTATCAAGCATTAAAAAGTCTACCCAGGGAAACACTTGAATCATCATCCCTAGGGTTATATAACAGAAGTGCAAATGCAGCACTTTGGGACATGGCTTAGTGGTGGATGTGAGAGTGCTGGGTTAACAGTTGGATTTAATGATCTTAAAGATCTTTCCCAAACTAAATAATTCTATGAAAGGAGATTTCTGTAGTTTGATTCAGGCTCTTTAGGAAAGGTAGAGAATATAGGATGGAAAGGTTACACTCTAGGCAAAGGATGGGTTTCAATGTGTGCAAGCAAGTGAAGAGTCAGCGGAGATCTTCTTGCTAAGGATCAACAGGCAGATGAAAACAGCAGACATCATGGCAGGTGTTATGGATTGAGAAGGAAGTAGACAAATCTCATTACAACTGGAGGAAGCCTCATAGCTACAGGCACTGGAACTGGTGGGGGACTTTAAATACACTGCTACTGTTTGAAGGGCAACATAGCAATGTGATTCAGATTTCTGGAGTATGTTGATGAAACAGGGGATCAAAGAGCCAACTGTTCCCTGCTGCTTACTATGAATTAGAAAGAACAGCCAGACCTGTGAAGGCTGAATTCAGCATTGGCAGGAGATAGTTCAAGAGCGTGAAGCTTAAAACTAATGGTAAAATTATAGCCCTGGAATTGATGAGAACAGATATTGGCTTATCTGCTTGGCAGAATCCTGTAGAAGACTGCCCTGAAGGGCAAAGAGGCCCAGGAGAACTTCATGATAGTCAAACTGACCTCCTGATGCACAAAAACAGTCTGTTTCAACTTGTAGAGAGTTACAGTCATGGCAGAAGGCCAGCACTGATGAACAAAGAGCTCCTGACTGAGCTCAAATACAAAAAGAATGTATGCAGAAGCTAGAAGAAGGGATGAGCTACCACAGAGTAATTCAGAGACAGCTCCTAAGCATATATAATTGCAGTAAGGAAAGACAAATCTCAGAGTTTTAACTCACATAGGATGCGAAGGACAGTGAGGGTTTCTATAATACACTGTAAGCAAATGGAAAAATAAGGAAAATGTAGTCCCACTGCTCATTGGAGTCAGACGCTCAGCGACAAAATATAAGAAAAGCCTAATGCAGTCAATGTGGAGTTTTCTCCTTATTTTTACTGGTGAGTTTGGGCCTAGGGTCCTTAGGACTAGAGATAGAATCTGTGAGAGCAAAGTATTTAGTCACAGTGGAGAAAGAAAAAGCTAAAAATTATTTGAAGAAATTTCACATACAGAAGTGCACAGGATCAGATGGGATATAACTGACTTTGAAAGGACACAGCAATCAGAAGAGGTTCCTGATGACTGCTTGTAGATCTCACGTCTATCTTCACCAAAGTCAAAAAAGAGGATCCAGGGAACAGCAGACTGAGCAGTTTCAGCTCCATTCCTGGAAAGACTATGAAATAAATCCTCTATGAAGCCAGAGGTGTATAGAAGTGATAAGGTACCTGAGAAGTCACAATCCAGTACGTGAACTATTGTGGACAATGAGCATGATTTAACAGAGACAACTTGTGTCAGAACAACCTAATAGTTTTGTTACAGCTACTTGGTGAAAACAACAGCTAAAGGAAAAATAGTGCATGTGGATAACTGAAGCCAGTTACTAGTGACAATCTTCCTTGGTTGGTACCAGAGTCAACACTGCCAGTGTCTTTATTCAATTTAAATTCAAAATTTGAAATATTTTATAAATTTGAATGAAGGCACAAAACAAATAATTATGCATTCATTACATATATATAGTAGCTGTCAAAACCATAAATATTACTAGAATACTCTGCTGCTCATACAATGCCACTTTCACTTGCAGCTCCATAATTTGTGGCAACTGAATGGACTTTGCCAGCAAAAAAATATCTTTCATCTTATATTAGCTGTTAGTCAAATTTTATTTCACATTAGAGTATCCATTAGAAGCATTCCTTATTCCAGTTCCTAAAAATGTAAATTGAATGAACCTAAATTTACTGCAAACCATCATATAATTTGGTATTTTAAACCACGACAATTTACAAAGAAATCCCCAAACGGGAAATTTAATCATAACAGCAGAAACAAAACTTTTCTACCATGTGAAGAGACTGAGGAGTCAGGATCCCACCTCTCCCCTCACCTTTGCTAATCAACTCTCTTACTAATGCTGCCTATACTCTCTAATTAGATCTGTTCTCACTCTTGGATGGAGTGCTCAGCAACATGCTCGTGTAAAATGCCTCCCTGCCCAAGGCAAAGGGTTTGTAATTAGATGACCTTTAAGGCCTCTTCCAACCCAAGCCATTCTATGATTCCATGATTCTATGACTTCTATTGGCTATTGATAATAAAGGTTACAATTATGTATTCTGAAATGTGGCTTTTATTTATAACTATATACAGCTATAATTTATTAAAAACTTACTGTAGGTGTGACAGAATTCTGTGGAAGAAAAGCAGGAATAATGTTTCCTAAAGAACAGTCTAAAAAAGTATAATATTCAAGTATAGAAGAAATGCCTGATGAAATTAAAAATCACGAATAAGTATATTAACTAAAATTCTGATCATTTTTGAATGCACTGAGTCATTAATACCTACCCCTGTGAAACAGTGCAGAAGTTCATAGAAGAAGAGAAACTCACCAGTCTGTTTTATGAGACTCACTTGTAGCTTCATTCAGAAGTTATTAATTATTCTCATTTTAAAATGTTATTCCTTTTGAAATCAATGCTGCACAATCTTTTATCCAATTTTTTATTTCTATAATGGAAAATCAGGGACAACTGTCAAATTACTTTTAGAGTAACTAATATGGTAGTGATCTTTATGCCCGTTTATCTACCTGCAGGTGATTAATTACTCTTCTGAACTTTTAAATCTTTCTGTGTCTCTCATTAACAGGCCTTCAAATATTACACCTAGGTGAGAACATCAGGTAATTTAATTTGCCTCTTGTAAAGCATAAACTATATTATGTGACAAATTTATTTTGTCATTGAATCTTCTAATATGTGCTTGGATAAAACACTTCTTACTGAAAGGAATCAAACTGACTTGAAAGCACCAAAAATCCTCTACTTTCTCTCATAATTTATTATCATGACCAGTCCCTCACCCTGCTAAAAGAAAAAAAAAGCTTTCTACCTCAAAATGAGATTGAGCACCATAAGAACCTTATCTGTTCCTCTTCATGCATTCGATCTCCTCTTACTCTCCCTGGGAAAACCTTAATTAATATTGCAAAAATGGAAAGGTCAAACTTTCATTTATAAATGATATTTAAAAGTCAGTGTAATTGGCAGCATCTTGCAGAGTGCCAGGTGAATCTCCTTTAGTGTTATCTAGAGAGGAAAATTTCGTCCCACATACTTCTCTCAGTGATATAAGGATTTTTTTCTGTATTAGTTTTAGCTCTGTAACCTACTTTACATCTTCTAGGCTATAAAATATCATGCAAAGAATAGATTCTTTCTGGTTTACTTACTAAAATTTCAGTATGCTGCATGCCCCTATCTGTAAGAGAAAAAAATCTGACTGGATGATGAAAATTCACTTAGATTGTAATGACAATATTAAAATAGTTACAGTTTGGGAGTCTTGTCACTATATAATGAAGTTTCACCATGAAAGGAAGCTTCCACTTCTTTTTTAATGGACATGTCCCCTTTGGTAAAACTGTATAACTTCAGATCTATTAAGCATCCAGAGACAGTCCTGACAGGCATTTTCTTCTGCACCTGCAGAGAAATCAGCCAGCAGAATGGTCTGGGTAAGATTAATTACTTTTCATTAACTGCATTTTACCTTCATTTATAGGCAGTTCTCTTTCCACTCAATGATATGTGTTTGTTTTTAAATTTTCTTTGAAGGGCAAAGACCCACAGGTTTTTGTTGAGTTAATCCATTAGGAAATGACGTCTTAGGGCTTAAATTTGTACCTGTAACATTGTGCATAATATAGAAAAACAGGTGCAAGTTGACATCTATATGCTTTTATTGTCTTCATCTGCAATATTAATAACCTCATGGTTTCCAAAAACTGGTTTTTGTGTATTGTTCCTAACAGCATCATTCTCTTGAGTCATGGGCTCCCAAATAAATGTTGCCTCTTTTGAAACACCTGCTACTGAGAACGTGTTCAAGCTGTTATGCTGCTTCTAGCCTGCAAAGCTGTTTATTGTAACTGACCCTGGTTTATCTTCCTCTTTAGGAATTGCGCTTCTTCACAGAAATTTTCACTGATATTCTTTTAAAAAAATCACTTTTTTTTTAGATGCCTGCAACTAAGTCTAGATCACTAGATTTATCAATGAATTTAATTGATCAAATTAAATGCCAAAATAGTTATAGAAAAATTACTTTCTCCTTTTTGCCTGAGGTAAGATGATAACAACTGGTGACTGTAAAAAAGGTTTTATTTTTTGGGAGGGAAGTACAGTTTAAGTAAAATACTATGATGTTTCACACAAATTTAATGTTTCAAACAAAGTAAAAGTAAATACTACAGCATAAACTCTCTGGATTAGCTTGGATCAAATGGTATGTTTGGCTTCTGAGACAGACAACATTCACAAATTGTTTTCTTGTCTTGTTTGCTTTGAAAACAAAAACAGTGTATAAGAAACATAACAAAATAAAACCTGCTCAAAGACATAGATAAAAAATGAAAATGGACACACAGGGAGTTCTACACCCAACTGCAGGTATTCCATCCTTTGAGAGACTGGATCTTCACAAGTGTGTTAACATCTGAAAATTCTTTATTCAACTTCAGGAGTTCTAACACATTGTTAGAAAAGTTTGTGAAGTTCTCTCCTTTAATAGTAAATATTACCAGTAAAACAGTAAGTAAATTACCAGCTAGCTGACAACTTATTACAATCAGCATACTGAGGTTACAAAACCATAAACACAACTCTGCATATGATCTATTTCCTTCTCCCCTCCTTCATTCCCTCTGTTCCTTCTTCCTGTCTTCCTTCCTACTTTCTCCTGCATCTAAATGAAAGGTTTCTGAGTTCTAAGGAATAATAATACATTTAATGACTTCAGTAAATCAGAATCTTTGCAAATCCATATATTTCTATCACAAATGCTAACATGCCTAATGTCAGCTTTTGATAGATGTTGACAAAGAGCTCAGGATAGGAGGTGTGCCCTTGGCAGGCATTGAGATGGCAGAATCAGTAGTAAAGGCATTTTTAAATTACAAAAATTTGGAATGATTGGTGTCATACTCCCTCTCCAAAAATCCCAACAAATAAAAATCTGCTCACAATACTGTATGTGGACAGAGTGCCCAAAGGATAGAAACCTAGCCAAAACATTTGATTAATTATTAGTAAAGCTTTAGTCTGTTTGTTTGGGTTTTTTCTCTGTATCAAGTTTCCACCTAGATTGCATGAGAAAAATATGAAAATACAGAGAATTTTACTAAAGCCCACAAAGAAATCAGGTTTTGATAGAAGATTTTGCTTTGTCTTATCTAGTTACATTTAGCACCTGCTCATTGTTTTTAAGACTCTGGGCATACTCATCTTCTCCTGAAAGTAGCTCATTTATTAGCTCACTGGCTTCAGTTCCAGATGCTAAAGCTAGATGGATTTAAAGTATCTACTCATTTCTGTTCCATGATCAATCTCTTCATCATTACAGAAGTTGGAAATGAGGTCTGGGAGGTGAATAAGTATTTTGCTTACATTATTAATTTGTATATAGTTCTGCCTAATATGTAAGATGCAGCTAATTTGTATAAATCTCTTTTAAACAGTGCATTTGTATATTTTTAGGCAAAATACATAAATATTAGGCTATGCCTGTGAGGCTTCTGCACTTTCAATAACTTACTTCCAAAATCTGTTACAATGGCCATAAAAAGCTAGTGTTTTTGTTTGAGAAAATTTAACAGTAGCATTTTGTACATCTTATGCATAACATAGGCACTTGTGTATGTGTCTATACAGATACACAGCAAAGCACAAGAATAATATTTTGGAGAATGAGTTACTGAAATTTGCTGATGTACTGTGAGTTCTGTGTTTGTATCTATCTGTATCTGTAAATCAGATAGCATTATCTGATTTAGGTTAGTGAGAAAGCTGAAGAAGTGAAAATGCACTGAATTCCAATGAAATATATTGTTTTGCCTCAGACTTGGCATGGTTCAGCTTCACGTAATTATAAATGGGGTCCTATTGATAATCCTCTTTCTGTCTTTGGACCTTGGTGATTAATGTTTTTTGTACGTCACTGCATAAATAAAATTTAAAAAAACAAATCCCAAACTAGAATAGCTAGATGCTTGTCCTAATTAGGCAGAGTGGGGGTTCAATTGACTTTTTTGCAAAGTATACCAGAGAAGACATTCTGAAAAGTATTCATCCTTTCTCTGGAGACTTGTTCACAACCAAATTTGTCCTGAATTTTCTTTCTTTCAAATATCTTTTTTTTTAAAGCACAAATTAACTGGCACATTCAAGAAAACTTTTATGGCATTAAATCTTATGAAAAGTGGGTAGCTTTCCTGAAAAAATCAGAAGGCTCTAAATAAAGTTATATCAGTTAGCCAAAGTCACCTCAAAATACTTCTTAATTTTTGTTTTGAAAATATTCTCTGAGTTTTCTTCTTCATCCAGGTATTGTGCAGTGATGTACCAGAATAGCACAGTACGTGCAAAAAGCAAGAGTTTGTGTTAAGTGCTACCTTTCTCAGTATTTTTAGCAGCCTTAAACAAGATTATCCAAGTAGTGTCTGTGTAACCAAAATCAAAAAGAACACTCGATAAATTTAAAAGTATTAAATCAGGCAAATACATTTACAAAGAACAGGAGCCAGTGGGCTGGCTCATTTTATATGAGATGTCTGAATTATGTTGACAATCTAATAATGTGCCTGAGTAGCTAAAGGCTGATACAGGCCTGCAGGAGCTGGTAATGTGGCTGTAACATCTTCTAACATTAAGGACATCATGGAGATAAATGAGACTAATGTAGTCTGAAAATGAACACCTCCCTTGGTTTAAAAAATAAGTTAGCTATAAAAATAAATATTGTGCATTTACCATTTATATCTAGAATCTTGCATGCAATTTATACATATAGCTGTATATCAGTTATTGAGATAAATGTTACAGTAAAATATTCATGGTTTCTTTACAAAGCAAAAAATATAATTAGCAGAGGTGGAAGGCACCATTTTCTCTTGTTATCCAACCATAGCTATTACTTTAAGCAAAATCTAAAAGTGACATTATACGGCAGAAGTAATGAAGTGTGGGCGGAAAATCAGCTGAGTTGACATGCAAAATGAGACACTTCAGGACTGTCTGTGCTTGTAAATGAAATGCAGTCAAAATATTGCTCTATGTGGAATCTCATAAAGAAGCTGAAAAAAATATTTTATCAAATTTGGGGCTGTGACATTTATTAAACTAGAATAATTATTACTAAATATTGTCATTTTTTTCTCTCTTTTCTTCCTATTTCAGTAGAGGGGTTTAATGCCCATAAAATATTTGCTACAAATAGCTCACAGACTTATTTATGTTATGACAATTTTTTTTACTATGATTTCCAGCAACAAAGCATTTAACTTCTATCTTGTCAGGATTTTGGATGAATGCTAGAAACTAGCCAATAAGTTAAAGATGATTTACATGGTGTCATTTATCTCTTTAAATATAATACCACATGTCACATGAGTAATATTTGTTTTCAGAACCTCTTGCCAGCTACTGTGTTACTATTAGCCTCATTAGCAAAAATAACGGGAAGGAGACATTAATTAAAGAAGCATAAAATACAGAAGCAGAACTTGACAGTTTTCACCTGTTTGGGAAAACCAATCCTGAACATACACACCACCCCAGAACCATAGAAGTGCTAAGGCTAGGAAGTACCTCCAGAGATCATCTAGTCCAATCCCCCTGTTCAGAGTAAGGTCAGTCATCCATAGGAGGCTGCTCAGGGTTCATGTGAATATCTCTCAGGATGGAAACTCCACAACCTCTCTAACTGTTCCAGTTTTGACCACCATCAAAGCAAAAAAGATTGGTTTGGTGGTTTTTTCTTCTTATGTTTGAACAAAATTTCTTGTATTTAAGTTCCTGTCTCTTGTCTCTCATCCTGTAATAAAAAGAGTCTGGCACCATTTTATTTATTCCCTGTAAGTTCCTGTAATAACATGCTTGTTTTCATACCTATATTCTTCATATTTCAGCAGCAACCAGGTTGAAGCACTAAGACAGATCAGGAAAACAAGGAGGGAAGTGGTAGCTTAACTATTCAGTTTAAAAATAAAGAATTGTGAGAGTCAAATACAATCTGAAGTTAAATAGCCTCTCCTTTTCTTATTAGCATTTTTACTCTGAACATCTTTGGAAATGGGACAGGCTAAGGAAGAAAAAAGTTATGGTTCCCTTTCCATTATTTACTCTTACATATTGTATTGTTTAAATAGCTGTCCCAATGAAGGCGGGAAGTACCAGGCGTAGGGCAACCCATGCAACCCACACGGCAAATCAGCTTCCTACTACCTAACATTGCATGATTTCCATTGGGTACACTAATATACAGATTACATTTGAAATGCTTGTTTGTATGTGTGTTTGTGTAATTACTAACACATGCAGGACTGGAGTCATTATGGCACTCTAGAGGTGCCTGCATTTGCTGTTCTTCTGAAAAATATAAAATCATTGGGCTAAAATGAATGCTAAGAAAAGAAATAATGAGATGGGCAGCACTGAGAAGACGATGAAACATATAGAAAAATCCATCATAGAAAGATTCATCAACAAAGACCAAAATTGGCAAAACTGTGTGAACCTTATCAGTATGATGGGGAAGCATAAGCAGAACATATTCTTGACTATTGAGCTAGGGAAAAGGAAATTACATACTGGTATACCAACATGTTCTGTTTCCAGTGGCCTGAAGAAAAGTGATAAATGAAGGAAATTTTATTGCATTCAAAAGACAGCAGCAGAATTTCTAGCAAAAGAAATGTGGTTTGCTTGCCTGAATAGAAGATTTAAAAAAAAAATTATCATATTCTCCTTCTATAGTTGAGTCAGATTGTATTTCTTGTTCCAGTACTGAACTGTACAACATAAACTTGTTCATCCCTTCTGTGATGAAACAATCTACCCAAATGTAGGCTGTTCTAGGATATAAACTCCTAACAGAGGTTTATGTTACTGTTGTAAAATACATGACCTTGAATTCTGTACTACTGAAATTTCATTCCATCTTTTTTATATTTTAAATAATTTCTGTTTTATCAACTATCACAAAATACATATCTCCAATTGTTAGAACATACATATTTTAGGCATCTATTTCACTGTTATTTAAAATATTGAAAGTGTTGTAGTTAAACACACAATGCTTTGAAACTGCATGAAATCTTTCTGCCTCTTGGTTATTTCCTTTTCCAGCATATCCTAGAAACATTACTAGTGAAGTTTTTTCTATAATCACTTCCCCATCCTTTCTCTAATGCTTCCACTAAATCAGAGCTTCTCCAATTTCACTTCCCATGTGACACCCTCTTATTTGAATCTATGCAAATTTGGAGAGAAAATTTGCCTCCTATTGCATTCAGTACTTTTTTACTAGTAATGTTTATTCTGGTATATGCATCTTTAGAAGCTAAAGTCTACCATAATAGGAGAGCTCTCAGGGCTATTAGTATTTCCCATAATATTTCCATTTTCTGTCACAAATAGGAGTTTATAGAATATTTTTTCAACTATACTTCTTTACTATTCTTCCCTAAAGAGATTTAAAACTGTCATTTGTTTTATTCATGCTAAGTGCTTGGGTTTTATTAATGCCTAGATGTCATAGAATCCTAGTACTTTTACTTCACATTTGTCTTCTCTGAAAGAATATATAGATTGCTATTCTATTTCATTCCTGGTTTTGTTGGGTTTTGTTTTGGTTGGTTGTTCCTTTAGGTTTTTTTGGTTTTTTCTATTTATCTGTTATCCCTTAAAAGTCTGATGTGACATTTACAGCTTGTAATTCAGATTTCAACATTTTGTAGTCTTGGGACACAGAGGGAAGAGATAATTTAGATGCCATTCCCTTTTCCCAAGTGACTAAGATCTTAAGCCACTAAAATCTAAAATTCCCTGCCCACCTCCCTCTTTTGCTATACTTTGCTTCAAGACTGCTTATTTGATAGCTTTGAATGGATCTTGCAAGTTTGTCAGGCACAGTGTTCTGGTGAACATATCAGGGCAATTGTTTTACAGGACTACAGGTCAGCTCCCTGAAAGGTAGGAATATATCTGTTGATTCTTCCCAAAGTTAAACCTATGAACGAGAATATGACCACAGATAGAGAATACCCTACCTTTCAATCCACTTCACTGTTTTTTTCATAGATTTCAAATTTCGTAGGGGCACAGTGGATCTGCATACCTTGACAAAGATCATGCAATATGAGCTTTTACCAAAATCTGTATCCTAAACAAACTTGAGCTGTATCCAATACTCTAAGCAGTACAGTTTTCAAACACGTAGTGTAAGGAAGATGGCAATTTTAGTCCCACAATTGTATTAGTTTCAAATGTATGTAATTCCAGCTTGTATCTTGCCTTTTTACAAGCAGTTAAGTTCCTTTTGTGTACACAAAATAACATTAAAGTAGCTTTGATAGAGGGTCACAAAGGTGTATATATATATTTAAATTATTGCATGTATAAAATAATTTTGATATCATTAGTAGTGACATAGAGTTCCAGAAGAAAGCACACTGTAGTATACTTCAGAAAATAAACCAGGACTACTTTTATTTTCTTGATTATTTAGGAGTTTTATTTGCTATAATTTTGTACATCAATAAAGCTTAGTATAAATTTCTTAACTGAAAATTACAATACAATTGTAATTTTGTGTACAATACAATTGTAAATGCAGTGTATTGCTTGCAGCTACAGACCCAGAGAGCTTAAAATCTTCCTATTTTAAAGTGAGTTTCCCACCCCATACCTCATGCTGGAATTATGCCTTCAGACTTCAGATGGAGGGACTTCCTTGGACTTCAGAACCTTGAAAACAAAAATTTTGTAGACTTTCAGTTGTTTCCCTGTAAAGTAGTTAAAACTGGCTGCAAACAATAAAATGCTTTGATGAAGCAACAGCTCAGATAAGGCAATTTTATTCTATTGCTCTCTGTATGCTAAAAACAAGTCCTGGGATGTAAAACTGTCTAAGTATCAATGAATACTGAAGTTCAGGGATTTCTGCCAATTTTTACCATCTTAAAATCTGATCTAAATGAAGTTATACCTTCTTGTCCATATAATGCTGTATTTGTATCAAAATATGCTTCAAATAAAGGCTGCTTAATTTTTTTGATCTACATGCTTTTTTTTTCCTACAAATTATGTGATAAAATTGAGGTGAAATTTCTGAAGCCAAAGGGACTGAATATATTTGCCTCATCACAATTTGCATGTTGTTGATGTATGTCCCCAATATATACCTGCTTGATAACACTAGAAAACTGTAGGTGGAAGGCACTGTTTTTCCCTTTTTTAAAGGCTAAATTATGCAGATGTCTTCGATTGGGCAGCATGTGGGCTGGTGTTGAAATTGGAATGTGTTGGCCTTTCTCTGACTCTGCCTGCTTACAGAATCAACACTTTTGTTTAAGCTGTCTCTCTAAGGATGAAGAGGAAGTTGCAGATTCCCTATCTTCTCCAATTTCCATAGCAGAAGCACTGTGAAATCCCCCCTGAGCAAGAACAGCTGTGCTGCTAGAAGCTGCAAAAACAAACCTCTGAGTGAGACTGCCCTGTCTTCCATGCAAGTTGAAGTGAAGCTGAATGGTAGAACAGCATGGCAGTGCTCATCTCTAAGTGACAAAAGAAATGTGAAGCATGATTTAATAAAACATGCTGAAAAACAGACTCATTCAGCCACTTTTCTACCTCAGCAAGACATCAGTGTTTTGCAGGCACTGTGGCAGAGATAATAAACTGGTTAATCCGTATTGTTTGCATCTGGTGTCTGAGCAGAGAGGACTTCCTTGGGAACAGCTTTTCAGTTTCTTTACTGCTCACCTAGCTGTGATCTAGCCTGAACTCACAGCTCTCTTGTAGGTAGAATCATCCCTGGAGGTACAAGCATGACTCCTTCTTCTGGTGATGTCCTTCTGGTTGGAGGTAATGGCAAATATTCAGACAAGGGCTTATATGGCGGAGCTAGGGCCATCTGAGTGTCAGCATATCCACTTCTGAGTTTTTGAATTATATTAAAGCTTTTTCTGGAACAAAACAATCAATTTGCCATCTGTATCATTCTCTTACATGCTGTTCTGGCATTTAGGGTGAGGGACTGTTCTGGAGACATTTATTAACTGATGGCTTAAAAGGAAAAATGTAAGTAACCTTGGGGGGGGGGGGGGCAGAGGGGAAGAGGAAGGAGGTGAAAAAGGCAAAGCAGAGGGACAAACAAGCAAGACTTTGTATCAGAACTCCTCTGTACTGCTCCTATAATTTGCTACTCCTGCTGTGGTGCAACTGCAGGTAAAAGTTGCTTTTTGATGAGGTAATTGGTTCAGAGAACACAAAGTCATGAACACACAATTATTTCTCGTGTTTCTTTTATCTGCCTACATCCCCAGGAAAAAAAGGCATCTGTCTTAAATGTATCACTATACATTAACTGTGCATTTTGAATGTCCCCATGGTGCTGCTGCAGACACTGAATCTTCCTGACCACAGGCAAACAAGAAGCATTTCCTCTGGGAGGATGTGGAGCACCAGTGGGAGGTCTTTACAACTATGTAGATTAAAAGAAGTTGTAGATTAAACACAGTGAGGGCTCAAACTGAGCAGAAGTGACTGGTTCCTCTCACCCTGTACTGAAGTAGCAAAGACTGCTCCTGGGCCCACACTGACTGCTCTCTGGCTCTCAGACCCTGTGAGATGCAGCTTTTATGATGACTCCCAATTATCTTTTGGGGACTGGAGTGAGCATCCAATACAGGCATCTCAAAGAGATGAATTCATATGTGGTTCTTCCATTATTAAGTGTGGTTTTGTCCTTAAGGTTCTCCTTGAAAAAATACTTATTAACTTTGCTTTCCTAGCTACACTCTGTTAAGCCTTAAAACCCAGTCATCCATTTACTCATTTTAGCTGTTTTAAAACCAAAACAGAACAGTTCTAAGTTGTCAATAATATGAATGGTCAAAGTGCATTACCCCAAATCAGTTTTCATTTCCTTGCCCTCTAATAAATGACATGGTTTTATGAGTATTTAAGTGCCATGATTTAAAAACTTTTCTAAAACATATCTTTAATTTTCATGTAAGACAATTTTAAAAAAGAATCTTTGTAGCTTTGTAACCAGGTCAAAACCTGCTGTACAGGAAGGGGAGATTACTTATATACTAGTGTTATCTGCAGAAAATATCTGTCTTTGACTGAAACATGTAATCATCAAATAATACTTCTGGGTTATACCTTTTCATCAGGCTGTGAAAGTATATTGCAGAAGAAATAAATGTAAAAGCAAGTAGGAAGAGAAAAACTCTGTATATGCTGAATAGTTTTCCATCATTATTCTGATGAGCATGAAGTCCATCCATAGGGATTTTTGAAGGTTTTACTTCTAAAGAGCTGTACAATGCAATTTAACAGTGTAAACTACTTTAATCCCTCCGCCTATATCAAGTAAAAGGTTGTGAGTTTAATGATTCCTCTCATATCCCTCCCCATGGAAGAATGGCTGCCTCCAAAGTGAAGTTGCTTCATCTTGCAGAGGAAAATAGGAAGGGATATATATGTTGTTTTTTTTTCTGAAGGACAAACAAGATTGCTGTTGCAAATTCAGGAACATGGAGTCTGAAATAATTTAAAAATGACAAATTTCTTACTTATCAATATGCTATCAAAGTATTTTCTCTGAAAATTCTCCGTGACAGCCACGTGACTACTTCACTGAAAGGCTGGTAAAGCACTGGCACAGGTTGCCCAGAGAAGCTGTGAATGCCCCATCTGTGGAAGTGTTCAAGGCCAGGTTGAATGGGGCCCTGGCAACCTGATCCAGTGGGTGACACCCCTACCCATGGCAGAAGGATAACTGGATGATCTTTAAGATATTTTCTAACCTAAACAATTCTATGATTCAATGATTTCATGAAATCAAAATAATATGGGGCAGAAAGAAATTTTCATTCACTCTGGACACTTCAAGGCTGATCTCTTAAAATTTATGTTCTCTTTCAATCTTATGGCAGTTACTTACTTAATCATTATTTATTCTTTCTATCATGTGTCAAGAAAATTCTAATTTTGTTTTGTAATTAATAACTTCATATGGACATAGAGGTTAATAATTCTTAAGAAATTAAGACTGAAAATATGAGCAAAAGCAATGTAAAACAGCATTCTTATCATGTTTTTAAGGGATCTCAGGGTCAAGTTAAAAATAAAAAACAAGAAAAGATATGATGATAGCTGAATGTGAGTTTTGCAGACCAATGAAATTATTAATGCAACATGTTGGTGCATGAAATAAACAAAAAGGTATGACAGATAATTCAGTAACAAAATATGTGTTAATATATACCACTGTGTTCATAAATTTTAATAGAACTATTTATCACAGCTGGAATTGTTAAGGAATTCTGTAGGCTTTCTGCCACTGTGGTAAGATGAATGATGAATCTGATGCAATGCAAGGTTTTTTAATAATTTATTGGGTCATGAGTTATGGTTTTATTCAATTGAATATTATTAGATGGGTTTGCCCCAGGCAGTGAGCATGGTATATGAAAAAGAAAAATAGATTAAGCAAACACTCGATAAGTTTAATCATTTCAAACAGGGCAGAGGATAAAGGCACTGACAGATTTGTCATTAATTCAGCAGATGTTTTTACCTCCATACAACATAATCACAAGATGAGAGCTGTCAGTGAAGCCCTGAAAGTATGATGATGATAATTAATAGTCTGCATAATCTATTATTTTCACACAATTGATTTATTTTCTCCATGAAAAACAACAAGGGATGGAACAGAGTAGAAGGTCTTTTCAAGAATGGTGGCATAAGAATATTTTTCTTCATCCTAAATCCTTATATCTATTTTTTGATAAAATAGTGCCATTGAGCACAATGATAGCCGGTAATGATTTTTCTTGATGAATAATGGAATCAATCATGATTGCTGTACTTTGTCCACATTCTAATGATGCCTCACCATGGAGAATATCCATCAAATTTTTATCAAGAACCATTATCACTGGCTTCCCACTCAAAGCCTTACCTGTAAGATGCAACCAAGTCCATTTTTCTATAAAAAATATTAAGCTTATTTGAGAAGAGAGAAGGGATCTAGAGACCTGAAGATAAGATGCATGCCTTCTGTGCTGTTCAAATAAGTATAGGCAGAGGTCAAGGTGGTAAAAGACTGATCTTGACACCTGCAAAAATTGGATTTATTAATTGCTTTATTATTATGTGTAGGACTCTTGACTTATCATTGAACTCTTATTCAACATCAAGTGAAAGAGCCATGTTTCCATTACATAATTTTCTGCTTTTCTTGATCGTTGCCCCAGTCATATAAATGCCAAGCATTTTCATAAATTTCATTTGCAGCTATAATTACTCAACACTTAGTAATTTTTTTAGTATGTATCTAAAACTGCTTTTCTAGAAAGAAACAAACATGCAGTTCATGAAACAACACTTTGCCTTTCACAATTATTCTGGGGCTACATAGGAAGTGTTTGACAAAGCCCAAGTTAATATTAAACTCTCTTAGTCAATGCCTAGCTACCTAAATTGCAAATTTCCCCTATTTTTTGTCTCAGTTTCTTGTGCGAAGTTCCAACAACAGTGCTAATCGATCACTTTATGCACATCTGACATTTCCTGCGTAGTGATTCATTCCATAGCTTTCAAAACAGCACCCAGACCCCCTGAGTAGATCATAAAAAAATAAAATTCTGTAGACCAGTATATAGGAACTGAATCACATTTATGACAGGGGGAAAAAATTCAGTTCTTTTCCTTGGCCAGAAAAATAGACTTCTTTTTCTATTAAAGAGTTTCATTGATGAAACTCTAATCCTGGTTAAGTACTTTGTTCTTAAGCAAAGAGAAGCAGGAGGATGTTATTAGGTCACCCAGAGTTAACCTTTCTGTATGTTTGATATTCTGTAGATAAGCAGCAAATATGACAGTTTCAAAAGCTACTTTTTCTATGAGCAATGTTCATAGCCTATGAGGTAGGAATATTTTTGCTTTCAAATTTTTCTTTATTGAACGTTTTAATGACTATTTCTTTTCAGAATGGTCAAATAAATATAAAAATACTGACTAATTTCATCTCCCTCTCCCATCAGAGTAGGTAACAGCTTAGATAGATCTGTGTTGTCTTTAAGTCTCTGAATCATTAAACTACAGTCTGCCCTTCTTTTTCAAAGGCTGTAATAAAAATGCAAGGAATATGCAGACTGAAGATATGTGAGTCACGGGAAACGACAACTTCACCATGTTATCCAGTCATAATAGATGTAAGGTTTCCATACCCTGAACCTCAGAATTGTTAAGGAACATTTCAAGAGCAGGTTAGCTACTTAATAACTCTATAGATCACATCTGACATTCCACATCAATGGCAGCTGCTCCAAGACTCTCTGACTATTAAGAAAAGAGCCATACCTGCCATAATAAGAAAAATATGTCAGTGTTTGCCTGGATTAAAGTATCTCTGAGGATAGATGTATACTTTTAACCTGTTGGAGAATAGATCTTAATAAAAATGAAAATAGTAACAACAATGATTTTACTAGTCATGATTATAGATAAATGTTTTATTCAGAACTTAAAACTTTGCTTACTTTCTCTCCTTGTGTTTCCTTTCCTGCTTTTATTTTCCTTTAAAAACCTGTTTCCAGAATGACTCTTTTATATCAGTATATATTCTCATTTTTTAAAAATATTTGATGATATTTTAATTTCATAATAAACCATGCAAACATTCATCTTCAATCTGTTACCATTTTGTGTGACTATGCTATTTTAAATACACTTTTTTGGCTAAAGGAGGAAGGAGGGGAAAAATACAAGAATGCCTGCAGCTAATAAATGGGGGAGTTAGGACAGAATGCAATGTGGCAGCTTAAGTTTTCTGCTGCTGTGCGTACAGTGTAAAATGGTCATTAATGTTGTTCAGTAAGGAGACTTGCATAAAATAATTAAATGAACCCTAAGGATACCTGTCAAACTGTCATATACTCACTAGCAAGGAAGTCACCAAGTAAAGCTGTCAGTCAGAGTCTGACATTCTGAAATCCTTCAAAAAGTGTTAAGCATTCAAAACTCTGCTAGCAATAAACCTGGCAACAGTAAGATAAGCTGGCCTGCCACAGCCTCCGGGTTCTTTTGCAAATGACACTGCGATATGACTCAGTACCCTTACGTTGGAAAGAATGTAGTTCATTTTTTTATTTGTTCAAGGAAGAATCAAAGACATGCTTTACTCTTCCCTGCAGCAAGCATGCTATTTTCCAATTTGTAAATAAAGTGAATATTGGCTTTTGGTGAACTGCAGTGCATATTGACCAGTCTGTGTAAATCAACTTAGGGGACATGTAAGCTGTGGTAATTTACATCAGATAAAGATTTATCTGACACTTTTCTTTTTTTCTCTTTTCTGAACAAATAAATGTGTAAACATTAACAGCTATATGAGACAGTTTAGCCATTGATGCTGGAAGGTTAATTTCAGTAAGCCAAGTCCTCACTGGAATTAAGGTCACTTATAGTAATTACTTTAAAAAGAGAGCTAGTAATGATCAGAAAATTGTTACTGCCTAATCTAGCATATTATCACTGTCATTTCCAAAGTGCCTATTAACAACAGTGTCTTTGTGCCAACTGTGCAATTTAGAATCATTAAATGCACACAAAATATTCTTTGCTCTTTATTGTTTCACTGAATAGAGTTTAGATTTCTTGTTTTCCATTTCCACCTTTGCTTTCTTATCTTTCATCTTTCTTATTCCTTCATTTTATCTCTTCTCTTTCCTTTTTTCCATGTCTTTTTTTTCTTTTTCCTTTATTCTTTCATTTTCTCCTTTTTTCATTCTTTCTTTCTTTGGTTCTCTTCCTCTCTATCCGTTTATTTGTTCTTTGCTCTTCTCCACTTGTCTCTCCTTTATTTTTTCCCCTTTCCACTTCCTTCTCTTGTCCTAGCTCTTCTTTTGCAATTTACTAGACTTGGTAATTTTGAAATGCTCTTAAAAGAAACGTGTTGCTAACTATGCCCTGGTGGAGGAGCTTGTAGGAGACAAAAGTCCAAGGTTAACCCATGTTAACGCACTTGGTCTCATTTGACTTTGTAAATCTAAAAGATAAAAGGTGAATGTCTAAGTCAGGACCTGACCTCCTTTTGTAGTCACTCAGGGAAAGTAACATCTATAGAGTTTCAGTCAACTCATCCTAATCAGGTTGTCTCTTCTGGGTCAAAAAACATCTTTGGAAGTTGTCTCTTTCTTCTGTGTATGAAAAAAGCTTGGATAAGTAGCATAGACTCAGCTATCTACATCTAATGTGAAGTTGGGTAATTTTAAACACACCTTTTGTAACTCCTTTGTGTTCAATGGGTTGGAAAAAGAATTAAACCCTTGTTCCTCTCTCATCGTTAGGCTGATATTTTTTCAGTTGGTTTATGCCTAAAACTGCTAAAGTAATTTTCCCTGTCTTAGCTTCTCATCATATGTGATGCCTTTAACTTTGAGGCATCCTTTATTAAAGAAGCTTTTTAATTTAGCCTAATTGGTATTTATTGAATAAAGATGTATAAACCTTATACCTCTGGTATAAGGTTTATACCTATGTATAAACCTATAACCTCTGGTTAGTGGATTTGTTATTTCCTGCACATAAGTGTGAACATAGTAATTCAAGCATAAGGAGCAGTTGGAAAATAGTATTAGTCACAATTTTCATAATACTTTGAGACAATATTCATAGTCCAAACTTTCTTGTGCCTTTCTTTAGAAATTAGTGATGAGGGAGCCAATTATTAAAGTTTGATTTGGAAAAGCTGGACCTCAGTGATTGCCCAGAACTGTGTCAAAACAAATGTTAGACTCCAGATCTCTCAGCTACCAGAAAACAGGAATATTGATATACAGGTAACATGATGTAAAATATATTTGCTTTCATATCTTGGTCAGTGAATGACACACCATCCCTTAGATGTTAATGAGTTTTCAATGGTTCTTACATAAATATTTCATCCTATATCCACACATATCAGAGTGAAGGGTGGAGACTGCTATAAAGAAATTCTAATTAAATATCAGTGCAATATCACATAAATAGATTGATGACTAATGTATTTAATTCTTTTCTATTACTATGTAATTCAATATTTTGGGTCATGAAGGGGTGAAAGTTAACTAGCACTAGTAATCACTGATTCCATCCGTGATGTAGGGTTTATTACTGAATTAGAAAATTGATTAAAATTGATCTCCTTGTCTTGTATTTTGAAAATGCATTGGCCTGCTAACATCAATATTTAGCATGTCCCAACTTGAAAAGAGTAATAAATTATTTTCTGGAACTCTGCATCTTATCTCCAATGAAATTTGACTAGTTTTAAATCAGCAATTTTTCAAGGTAAGCTGTTTGCATTCCTTTGCAATTAAAATGTGTGGTTTACTTCACAGTGATCTCCCTAAGGGATTTTAATGTCTACCTTCACTATAAATTCATGTTTCCTAGACAGTAAATAAGAATTGCATTGTTTTCTGCTGAAATAATCACTTTTGGAGAATGAGATTTCAGTTTGTTTTAATCCTTTTAGCCTGCAGCTGTTCTCCCTCAGTCGTTATAACACTAACTTAAGTTTATTTTGAGTAGCACATGTATCTTTCTTGTCCAATGCATTTCCACACCATTTTTCACCACCAGTCAAGCTTAGATAGTAGGAAACAATGAAAAAGATGTAGCTTTAAGCACTGGTGAGTTTTCTATTACATCCCTCATTAAAATAAAATTAAAAATAGATAACATTATAGATCTGTTTGCTGGTATGTACAAAACCCTACAAGTATAATTTCCAAACCCTTAAACCAGCAACTCTTGATTTTCTTAGCTGCCGTTGGTTGTCTCTTTTCACGATATGATAGTCCTTGATCTCTGAAGTGATATGATAGTGCTTGATCTCTTTTTTTTTTTTGTAATTAAATTTGAACTTTAAATTGGAAGAACTTGGTAAAATCAATGTATAAACTAGCTTTACAGAATGGCCATAAGGAAGCAAGACTCTGCCTGAAGAGATGATGTGGTCTTCTGTAACATGATTATCTGCTTGATGAGTTGCCTTCATATTTATAACCTGCCTTTTGGCCAAGTGCCAAAAATGTTGCAACACTGAAATAAAAGGCCAACTCCAATTATTTGTAAGCTTGGATAATGGAGTGTCACTTAGCCCCAAAATTCTCAAACATACGTTCATTTTCTTTGTTTCATTTATGTGTGGTTGTGGCCCTTAAAAATAATCTAAAACCTGTGTCTGTGTTGTACTCTAAGAAGAAGCTAACATACCCAGAAGGGAGTGGTATGTTGTCCCACAGACACCAAAGGGGGCAATCTCAGCAGCTATAAAACTGGGCTTTAAAATTAAGCTCTAAAGCTGGAGCAGGATTATAACAACAATGTATATAAACCTTTAGTCTTCTTCTTTAGAAGCAAAATCTTCATGAAACAATAAGTTTTTGAAACCAGAAAAATGGGCAAAGGAACTCAGAGCAGTGTTGCCACAGCACTGAATTCAGAGTCTGCTTCAGGGATTTCCTTACATACTAAAGTTAATGTAATTTCTCAGGCTTTATGAGCAATTACTTTTTCTATTTTTTTTTTTTGCCAATGGCAATTCAATATTTTGAAGCATGTTTATTTTTCACATGTAAAGACAGCACATTAAGTATTTAGATCAAAATAATTGCTTAGTCCCTACTCATTCAGACTAAAGCCAGCAGTAATAAAAGATATTAAGGGAGAATATGCTTTGGGTTTCTTTCATTAAAACTTCCATTAAAATCTGCTTCTTTCTTCTTTTCCCCTTTTATCCTAATTCCTTGTCTAGGTATTTATCTTTACTTCACTTTGCATTTTTTGTATGTTTCTTTCAGTAGAATCCCTCCACATGCTCTTACCCCTCTCTACCACCTCTTTCTTTCTCTCTCTGTCTCCATTTTCTTGGAACTTTTCCTGCATATAACAAATGAGTTCATTTTCTCATAGTCTGAACCCAGCTAAAACCTTTGCATGTCACAGAGTAGAATGCAGCTTACTGCACTGAGAAAATGATGAACTAAAATCTTTGAACATATGAGAGCAAAAGATGCTTTTATATTATTATTTAGGAAGCTACAAAAGGCACCTCATTTCAGAAGATTCTGCATGACCACAACAGGCATTCAGCTCTGTGACTATATGCTCCGTTTGCTAGAAAATGAAGCCACTCTTTCTGAAAGCATTTATTTATTTATTTATTTATTTATTTATTTATTTATTTATTATGTCAGGTTTAGTTGTGACATCTGAAATATTATAATCATTCTTCATTTTCTCTCTTTTCTGAAGTTATAATTGCTACTTTGACAAAAAAATAAAAAAAGTACTTTGAACTTATATTTTACTTTCAAGTTCTAAACTCAAAGTTGTTTCAGACTGATTAATTATTTTAGCTATGTTGATTCTTGAAGGATTCAAAGCATTGTACCAACATATACGCTTCATCATATTTTCAGTGATGAAGCACAACTTGGAGTTCAATAAGATCTGGAATTAAAGTGATGACATTTTCAACCCTCTCTTATAATTATTACTCCTTTGAAATTTATACTGTTGTAGCCTCTTAGGATTTCTGAGAACATTTCCTTGGAAGTCATACAAGAAGCAGGACTGCTATTTAGATAAGATAATGCTGTGAGAGATTTGTGGAAAGACAGAAAGAGGTGGATAACTTCAATCCCTGTGTACATATTAGCCAGCAGAACTGATGTCTATAGCAAGAAAATAAAACGGCACCCACCCTTTTAAAAATAGATGTTCTCTGAGAAAACTCAAGAAATGTGGATTTTCTCATTGGTGACAAACTGATGAGGGACCTGTGAAAGAAATGTAAAAATTCTGCATCAAACCTTTGAACTAACCAAAGAAACCCTTCTCAACACACTGGGTCTATCATAAAATCCTAGTATTACTTATAGCAACATGATTTCTGTGGTTTTGTACTCCTATATTTGCATCAGTGCTTTTGCCTACAAACACTTTTTGCTAAGGAAACAGGTTGTAGTCAGTACATCACAGAACAAGGGAGATCAGATGCAAGATTTTGATATCCCAAGAACCACGCCTTGAAGTCAGTCTAGCCACCATTTCAAACACAAACCCCCATTATTTTTACATTCATGATAAAAATCCCCTCTGCCAAGATGTTACGACCTGGTTTAAACCACCCAGAAGAGCAAAGAAAATTAAGTCTCTGTGTATAAAATGGAAGGAACTTTGAGGATGGAAACTGTTTCCCAAAAATGTGATTAAAACCAAATTAGGTTAGATGTTGGTGCCAAAATTTGATGTTTTATATAATTGTAAAAGTGGCACATAGAAAGAGAAAGAGGGAAAGAGAGAAAGAAAGAAAGAGAAAGAGAGAGAGAAGGAAGGAGGGGAGGAGGGGAGGAGGGGAGGAGGGGAGGAGGGAAGGAAGGAAGGAAGGAAGGAAGGAAGGAAGGAAGGAAGGAAGGAAGGAAGGAAGGAAGGAAGGAAGGAAGGAAGGAAGGAAGGAAGGAAGGAAGGAAGGAAGGAAGGAAGGAAGGAAGGAAGGAAGGAAGGAAGGAAGGAAGGAAGGAAGGAAGGAAGGAAGGAAGGAAGGAAGGAAGGAAGGAAGGAAGGAAGGAAGGAAGGAAGGAAGGAAGGAAGGAAGGAAGGAAGGAAGGAAGGAAGGAAGGAAGGAAGGAAGGAAGGAAGGAAGGAAGGAAGGAAGGAAGGAAAGAAAGAAAGAAAGAAAGAAAGAAAGAAAGAAAGAAAGAAAGAAAGAAAGAAAGAAAGAAAGAAAGAAAGAAAGAAAGAAAGAAAGAAAGAAAGAAAGAAAGAAAGAAAGAAAGAAAGAAAGAAAGAAAGAAAGAAAGAAAGGAAGGAAGAATAAGCTTTTTCCCTAGGTGAATGGACCCTCAGCTGAGCTGGTCTGCGCTTCAGAGGATGGTCATTCACTGCACCTCTCACCAGAGTCTTTCCAACACACCCAGCACCTCTCTCCCCTCAGCCTTTGGTGCAAGGGTCTGTGTGAACCTGGTGGCTGATAGCCCTGGGGTTTTGGTCTGCATTCCAAAAGTATTAAACTTGATCCCTGTGTGAATGTTTTCTTTTCTTGGAGTTCAGAGTTGTGACTTTACCTTATCTCCATCAGCGAGCAGCTCAGGGTCCCAGTCAGAAGGGGACTGTTAAGGGTGTGGTGGTCTTCTCTGCAGCTTTTGTAATACAGTTTTCAAAGTTCTTCATGAAAATGTTTAAGTCCTAAACTACAGTACTTCAGTCTCTGACTCAAGGCAGAAATTTAGTCAAATCAAAACTCTTGAGATAAATAATAGCTCTTTACTTTCACAGAAGCTTCCAAAGATTAACTTCTGGGTTGTGTGTAACAAATGCCTGAGAGAAGCAGAAGCTGACAGTTACAAAGAGCCTTTAATTTATTCTTATCATTTCATACATACAAGTAAACTGTAATGCCTGTACATGAAAAAAAAAAAATCTCCTAATTTTGGAGAAATTTGCACCTTCCATATAGAATGCATAACAAATAAAATCAATCACTTTAACAAGCAAAAAATAGTGATTTAAAAGTAATTTGGTTACAATAATTAATTAATTAGTTTAAGTAATGAAAAAAAGTGAAAAAGGAAGAATTAAGTAAAACAAATAATCAAACTGTGATGAAAAGCATAGGAAATTTATCTATGGCTTTTTAGTAGCCGAGGGTTATGTGGCATTCAAAGTGCAAACAATCTTTCTGCAATAAAAATAAACAGGGAGGGCAACAGGAGAAGTTTGTGTTAGGTTTTTTGGTTTGGAGTTGTTTGTTTGGTTTCTTTTTTGCTTTGTTTGTGGGTTTTTGTATGTTTTTTGTTTTGTTTTGTTTCACTTGATTTTGTTTCTTTTCACATTAGTCTGGGACCTCTTATGTCTGGAAAATTTTCCAAATATCATTTACTTTCCTGTGTAGGGAATATTTTTTCTGTCCTTTTGCTATGAAGCTATATTTACAGAGGGGAAATATCTTCAATGAATAGTTAAGATAGAAGGAGAAAATATAGTTTTCAAGATATTTTGTCCAAGACTAGTAAATTGGTCTTTTATTTGGAGAAAGCTGAACAGATATTGCTGATTATAGCAGTGTTTTACAGAACCAAGACTAAGGGAGAAAAAAACTCAAAAAACAAACCAAAACAACTAAAAACCCCAAATCATCATTTTCCTTGCCAGAAATGTCCCTAGAGAGTTGGAGCTGCAATTTCTGCAAAGTTTAAAAAAGGCTTATGTTTACTGTGAAACTTTCATTGCAGATAGTAACCTTTATGTCTTTGGGGATGTCTGTCTTGAGACACCTTAAAATTATACATAGTCTAATAACTATTTGAAGACATTTGGACAGGAAATAATGACTTTTACCAACTTTGGAGAAGTGAAAATAGTCTGAAAAGTCAAATTTACACTGTGGGCTAAAATAGTCCTGACTGTGAAATTTATTGCTAGTGAGCTGCAACAAAGCATGTCCTGAAGAATGGTAACTCCTGGTACAAAGGGCATTCTGTAGACAGAAAAAGAACAGAAAAGCTAATTTTAGCTCAGACAGTGTCTACTCCATGAAAAAAAATTCTGGAACGACATTACTGATAGAATATATTGGGAAATAAACATGGATATTGATAATTATTTTAATTCATACCAAAAGAGTTAAATAGAAATTCTAGCAGAGCTTTTTATTTCTAACACTTTTTATGTGTGTCTCAAAGACAAAAAAATTGGCCAAGATATTCCTTTGATGAATTGAAGAGGAGAAATAAACCATAATATTGGAAGCAGCTCTTTATTCAAGGTAATCAATGGATATAAACTAGAGAAGTCAAGAACATTAGGAGGACATTTCTCTTATATAACTGCAATTTGGAAATAAGCACAAGTTTTTACTACAAAATATTTTCTCATTTAAATCAGCCAAATAGACAAAAGTCTTCAAAAGGCAAAAAGGCCCCTCTCCTAAAAGTATTATACCTAAAAGTATTCAAAAGCTACATCTTATAAAACTGAGGAAAGAGTGAAAAAAATTGCTTACTTAAACAATAAAATCTTAGTTTTGTTTACATAAATTTAAATATTCAATGGACTTAAACAGAGTTTATATGACACACTCAAAAAGATAGGATGAGAGCTAATAAAGACAGTCAGAAATACTCTGTTACCATTTCACTGTCATCTCCATTTATACAATGTACAGGAGAATTAGGCACCTAAATTAAGGTCAAATCCTAAACCCAGTGAATTCAATAAAACCAGTGAGCATCTGATGATCTCTAAGACTGCTCCTTAAGTTACCTGTATCTTGAGACTTGTTGCTTTCCTCCTGTCAAGACTGCAAGTCTTTCAATTATTTACCTAGGATTGGGTGCCTGCTCTAAAATTTCAGACCAGACCTTTCCTGTCTTTGCCAATGGATAGTCTGCACAGCTATTGCTGAGGTTGCTCAAGCTTAGCAGGTAGGTTTTAGCATTACTTCACAAAATGCTTCGTGTCCAAAGAATGAAAGAATGTGCTTGGTTCTTTTTCTGCCCGAAAGTAAGCCTGAACTGAGCAAGTGACTCAGTTCATCGTGGAATAGAATGAACTCTGAAGATGATATGGTATTTTTCTGGGATGGGTGATGTTCCAACTGAGATAGTAAATTTTTTTGTACACTACTTGAAATATTTGTCTTAAAAGCAGGTGTGAGAATTAAATTATGTATTCTTAGTTTTTCAGCTTGAAGCCAAAACAGAGCTGAGTAACTGCTCCAGTTTCATCACATAAGAATTGATAGGTCTTTCCCAGAGCTTTGTAAAGCTTTTATGTCCCTGTATACAATCTAACTTATTATTTCAAAAGTGAGTGGTTTTAATCCACTCATCACCCCTGCAGTGAGAAAAAATGTATAATAAAAAATGTATAATAGAAATGTCCTGGTGTAACTTACTGAAGCATTCTGTTCTTTTGTATTTAAGTCTGGTTTCCACAAAACTCAGAAGAAAATGAAAAACCATTTTGATCACACAACTTACACTTTTGACAGTTCTAGAAATAACAGAATGTCAACCAAACAATGGGAAAAAAAACCATTTCAACAACATGGCATGACACAGCGCAAAAAAAACTGCTTTATTTTTAAAACCAGCTTTCATTGAATATTTGCTTATTTAATTAACATACTGGTGCATAGGCTTACATTCTCCAGAAGCTGAATCTACGTGTTTAAGAAACTGGCTGTTACTACCTGCCATCTCATCTATAAAAACAATTGAACATATGTGCACTATTCTAAAATATCTGCTAGCAGAATGCTAAAGACATTTGGCTCAACTTGAAACTTCCAGCAGAAGAAAAATAATTACTTCTATTTAAACAATAAACACATTTGCAAGAATAGCAGGAAAGTTTCACACATTTCTGGTTACAGATTGGTTAGATCACAAATACCTTCTGCTTTTTCATACCCGCAGGGAACAAAAGGTTATGTACTTTCTCTGATCCTCTATATTTTTGCAATGTAAGAGAGACAAAAGTGTCAGCCACTTGGATACAAAGAAGCTGGGGAAGGAGCAAGTAGCTCCATGAACCATGAACTCTAATAAATACATGAGCATTAGGGATTACTTGTAAATTCTGGAATCTGGATAAAATTCTGTTATGAGGATCAAACCTCTGCCAAAAAGGATCACAGAAAAACAGATTCATAGAATGGTTTGGGTTGGAAGAGACCTTGAAGATCATCTGTTTCTAACCCCTGTGCTATGGGCAGGGACACATTCAACTAGACCATGTGCAATGAGAGTGGCTGAAGTTCCCCTAGAGGACCAGGGGTTTTTAAATGTGCTCCTGTCTGTCTGTAGAAGGTCTCATGAGCTTGGTCTTCCTGGTCTGGTGGTGTGCAGCAGACCTTCACTCTAGAGCTGCCTGATCCTGGCCTCCCTTTAACCATGACCCATAAGCCCTTGATGCACCTCCAGGTGAAGTTCCATGCACTCCAGCTGGTCTTTGGCACAGAGGGCAATGCTGCCTGATCATTTTCCCCACCTGTCCTTCCTAAAGAGCCTGTATTCTTCCATGCCAACACTGCAACCCCAAGGGCCATCCCACCAGGTCTTGTGATACCAACAAGATTGTAGCCCTGCAGGTGTGCATATATCTCTAATTCCTCTTATTTATTTCCCATGAGGGGTGCATTTGCATTGAGACATTTAATTTGGGCCTCTAATGAAACCAAATTATTGAACTGAGTGGATGCAATTCCTTTGCACTGCCCTTCAGGTGCTCTTCTGCTGACCTGGGATCTCCAGGCTATGGACATCTCTCACTGGCATTGACACCCAACAGATAAGAATAGGATTGACTACTAGGAGTAGGTAGAACTGAGGTTACCCTCCCCCAAAAACTTTCATTTAAAGCTTTCTTCACCAGCTTGGCAAGCCCACAACTAGAGATGACTTTCATTTTTAGGACAGACAGACCCCATCTTCTCCCAGAAGAGGTTTCTCAACGTGAGACCCACGGTCTAAGTAGCTGAAACTTTAGCTGTGGCCCTGGTCCTGTAACCACTTCTTGATTCATCACCTTCAACTGGCCCTTTTTAACCCCTTCCCTTTGACCTGAAGCATGGATGAAAATCTACCTGCACTCCAGAGTCTCTTGATGTTCAAACCAGCCATACTGACAGTAATTCCATCTGATTTCTAGCAAGAATAGCACTGAGACTCCTCCAGTGTGAGGAGGGAATGGAATGACAGAAACAGTTCTGTGAAATACTCCCATCCTGGTCTGGTTAGCCTGTCAATGGTATGACAATCAGAATGTACTACACTTAAATTGGCAGAGCTATGAAGAGGCATATTAACTAATTGAATATGGCCTTATCAAGCAATGAATCAAATGTAATGTCTGTTAAATCTGTGCCTCAGTAGGTTTTAAGCTTCATTCAGCAGTACAGTAATGAGCAAAACACAAACAGTCTTATGGAATTAAGAGCTTGCAAATTGAGAAGAAACCTCAGTATTTAATCTCCTGTGTGCTAACTTTGGTTTATAGATTCTCTCTCAAGCATTTAATGAAAGATACATTTAGGCTTAATTTAGGTAACCATTGTAATTGACAGGACTTGATATTTATACCACATTTAAAACAAATAGTTTTCTTCTCACTGAATGCATTCGCTGGCATCAGAATATGTTTTCATAAATCTTAATTAAAATTTTATAATAAAGAAAAATGTGCAATAGAAGCCAGACATTTGGCAATCCAGTATTTCTGAAAAGAAACAAAATGAAATTAAGACAAGAGGCAGATGATTTAAATACTTTATAAATTTTTATATTTCTTTCCTTTACTCTTTGATCAAAGATAAATCTTATAGAAAATAATGGCTTATATAACAACAGTATCTGTGTAAGGAAGCAATTTTTGTAGAATCCAAGTCTTAACTTGTCTATATTTTAAATTTAAATATCTAAATTATATGCTGAAGATATACAATTAGTCCTTTTATAAAAATTATAATTTTAGAGAGGAAGTAGGTTAAGTGCATTCAGCCTTTTTAGATGCTCGAATGTGCAAGACAGATCTAGTTGTCAATTTATTTCAATACTTTTGTTTTTCCCAAGAACTTTTAAGTAAATTCAGGAGAAAAAAAGTAATTTTTTTTCTCTTTTTCTAACAGTGCAGAGACAGAGGCTTTGGTGCTGGCTTTTGTTGGGTTTGTTGGAAGGGATTGACTTTCTGCAGTGACTACACTTCTTTTTAGGTAAGACTGGTTACAAAACACTATAGGTTTTCTATATATTTTTTAAATACCCAGAGAGAAGAAGAAAGGAAAGTTGGATGGTGGAACATGTTCTTATGTGTTTTACTGGCATAGAAACCTATATAGTTCAGGTCCATAAACTCAGTCTTTCAGAACAAACATAAATAAACATTGATATGCTTATGATTTTCAAATAGACAAGGTTATGTTAATGGTTCATTAATTTTTGCTCTTGCTGCTGTTGTGCTTGTTTATCTTTTAACATTTGTTATTATGAGAGTATTAAAAACTCTATAGCTCTGGCAGAATCATTCAATTATAACTTCCATTATGAGATACATGGAGCTGTTATTTTTATATTCTGCAGTGTATATTAAAATAAGTTTTACAGGGACTTTTCATGAACATGTATAATTAATATAGATGTCACTTTGTATCACTTCATTAATTACTCAACAGCTGTAACCTCTGTTTTAAGTGGGTTTTGGGTTTTAATAAAAATCAGATTAACTTAGAGGTTGAAAGGGAGGATATGCTGCTTCCACAAACCTCACTTCTTAACTTGAACTAGGAATTTAGAGATAGTTAGATTGTTTAGATTTAGAGAGATTTAGATTTTCCTCACAATGTACACTGACAAAAACTGTATTTCAATCCAGACAACACTGAAAAATACAGTGTAAAACAGGGAAAAAGAGAGGTTAATGGACACCTAACTTTTGTTTTCACTATTCAATGTATAAAGATGTTAATGAGAAAAAAGGTCTGAAGTTTTAAAAGACAAAGTACAACTACAATGGAATTATACAAATTCTCAACATTTGCTCCCTGGATCCTGCCTATAGGGTCAATAATAATTCCTTTTCCTTCAGGATATTCTGACATTGCCTTACTCAATGCCCAATGAGATCAATGGACTTAATTAGAAAATAAATATATAATTGGATTTTTAAGAAAAAAGACCAGATTGCAATAAAATAATATTCTTCAAAAAGTAAAATTCAATATTTTCAATGTTGATAAAATCTGCTTTGTTTCAAATTAAGCCTTTTTTTTTTTTACCAGTGATTCAGTACTAAAAAGGCTACAATAAAAAATGCAAATTCAACCAAAATCACACTTTATGTAGATTATATATTTTAAAATTATAAACAGAACACATATGGTAGCTGCAAACTCCACAAATTTTAACTTGTTTCACAATTCTTTTCATTTTAAAAACTCATCTAGTCAGTAAGAACATTTATCTTTAAGTTGTGAAATTAAAAAGTCTGATCAAAGTTCAAAGCAGACCAAAAGTTTTTATTACCAGAAGTTATTGAACACAAAAAGCTCACTGCACGTATCTCTATTTTGCCTTTAAAATCTCCTAATAAAGGTAAATGGAGGAGGGTCTGCATAGAGCACTAGAAATATCACGATAAAGAACTCACGAGAAATGTCCACCAAATGACCACCAAATGACCTGCACTGAAATAGGGAGAAGTGAAATTACCCCCAAAATGCAACACTTGAAACCACAAACTCATTAACTCTTCTAAGCTCTTAGTTGCAGTGAGGAAGCAGCAGAGTTTGAAGTTGAGGAAAGATTTCTCTGAGGAGAAATGATATGCTGTGGGGCAGGAAGTGGATTTAGGTAAAGTACTTAACAATAGCAGACTGGCTAACACATTGAGTAGGCAGCTTGTTTTGCTATGGAGAGTACTAATCACATATGAAACATTTATTTAGATCTTCACTCAATTTCTAGTGATTTATAACAACAAATTCTCCTAAAATTAAATTATTTTTTGACAATTTTTATGGTTTTGTTTGTAATTTGCATAACATCTAGTAGCTGCTCTGCTACTCATCACACAGAGTGATAGATAACTTTCCACAGCTTGCATTCTATCATGATATGTCCAGAAATTCTCAGTCAGAACTGCTCAAAGTAGGGTAGCAAAGGTACACAGTACCACAGTACACACTCAGGACCTTTGGGACAGAAGTGATAACTGTTAAACCTTGGTAATCATATAGCTGTAACAATCCAGATTTGTTTTATGAGTGAGCAAAGGCACAGAAGCTGTTCCAAGGAGACATACATATCCCAACACAAGCAAGAGAGCAAAAAGGGATGATATTCCTCCTGTGCATTTTGTATTAAAGAAGAAAAGGGACCACTGTTCTGATAAAAACATCTGTGAATATCCAGGAGGATTACACCTACCTGTAGACTGGCTTGTGGCTAGACCACAAACCAATCATGGATTTTACAAAGATCAGTTGGGATCAACAACAGGCAGCTCTGAATTTACTATGTAAAGGCCAGGATTTCACTGTGATTTTTTGCCCTGGCTGCTGGAAGTCATTTCAGTTTATCTACTGCTTATGAAATACTGCTTTGTGTCTAGTGCTCCTTTGAAAGCTAAAATCTGAAAGTGATATGATGGCAGAGGGAGATAAAAAGTGGGAGATATACTAGAGGAACACATTTTCAGGAAGCAAATGGATTCAAAAGGGATTCATGTTATATTCAGAGGCCAAACAAAGGTGCCAAAATGTTGAACATTTCTCATAGTCCCTGGAGAGAAAGAGTAGATAGGAGTCCAAACTAGAAACACTTCGTGAGTACAATTACACAATATGGATACCAAACCAGTTTTCCAAGATTAACCCTCTCCTCTGAATCATTGTAACAAAGTAATGAAAATAGATTGATTTTCTTACTGCTCTGATATGAGGAGTGTTTTGGGAGTTTTTGTGTTGGTTTGGGGTTTTCTTCAAGTGAAATTATGGGAAAAGCAGGTGTAATTCATTGTGTAGGCTTAGAAAACCAAAGTTCTTGCTTCACAGAGTAGGGCAGTCAGACTGAACTTTAATATGCATAATTGCCTTTTATGTGTTGATTTCTTCTCTTTCCAGTCTTTATTAAGGCTAGGTTAACTAAAATTTCTAAGGGTACCATAAAGTACAGATTAGTAAAAACATATTTTTGTATGAGTTATTCAAATACTATCTGACTAGTTTTTCAGTTACAGAAGAATGCTTTCAGTCTTGGGGAAAAAAAATAAAAGGTTTTTCTATATAAAGCTAGAGAATTTATTGTATGCATATCAATAAATATAATTTTTATGGAAATTGACGTGACAGTAATGAGACACAAGCAGATGGAGAAAATTTTTCTTGGACTGTGTGTGATATCCACTGTAGTATCTAAATAAAACACCACATTATGTTAAGAGTAAAGAAATGAAGTCTGTTTAAAATTATTATACAGGATCATTTTCTCCTGTGCCTACATCAATCACATTCAGGAACACTGTCAGAACAAATCACTTTATCCATTATTAACAAGTCAAAGGATTTACCCGAAGATTTTTCATAAAGCCTTATTGTATGAAACAGCATTAAAAAAAAGCAACAGGAACCTTGACAAACTTCAGCTTGTCTGCTGACTGTGTTTGTTCTGTGGTTTCTGTAGTGTGTTGTCAATAGTGTGAATCAATACCTGAAAATGGCTAAACCTCTCAGTGTGTTTTATGTAGCAGCTGTCTGAATGCTTACAGTGGAAGTTTGTAGCGATGCAGTATTAGAAGGTATTTTCATTACTTGAAGTGGTAAAGAAAAAAATTAATTAATTAAATTTTTATTGAGTATCTTCTGCAAATGAATTAAAAGAAACCCCTCACATGTGAACCGATTGTAACCAACAACTAAGTCTACCCAGTTGCTGGGTCATTCCCTCTTCAGTGGAAGAGAGAAAGAGTCAGAAGAGCAAAAACAGAAAACCCATGGGTTGATATAAAGGCATTTTAAGAGGTAAAATGAAGAAGTCACACACAAGGAAAGTGAAGCAAGGAATTAATTCATTGCTTGTTATTGGCAGGTAGATATCAGCACTTCCAGGAAAGCAGGGCTGCATCATGCTTAGTGATTACTTGAGAAAACAAACACCATGGCCATGAAGATTTCCTCCTTTCTTCTCCTTTTCCTGCACCTTTTACTGCTGTGCACATCATAAAGTAAAGCATATCTCATTGGTCATCTCACAGCAGCTGTGTTGGTCAGGCCCCCCTGAGATTCTTGTGCACCCCAAGCCTGCTCACTGGGGTGATTGAGTCAGATACTGGGACCTTATAGAATCCTGCAATGGCTTGGGTTGGAAGGGACCTTGAATATTATCTATTTTCAACACCCCTGTTCTGGGCAGGGACACCTTCAATTCGACAAGGTCACTCAAAACCCCATCCAGCCCAGTCTTAAAAACTTCTAGGGATGGGTATCCATAGTTTCCCTGGCCAAGCCATTTCAGTTCGTCACCACCCTCATAATAAAGAATTTTTTCCTACAATCTAATCTAAACCTAATTTCAACTTTAACATGTTCCCTCTTGTCCTGTCACTACATGCCATTGTAAATAGTCTTGCCCCATCTTTTCTCTAAGTTCCCTTCAGATAATCAAGTTATGGGGAAAACAGACTCCTTCTAAAGCAGGGAATCTCAAACTTGAGTTCAGCAATGATGCTAAAATAATTTCCACATTCCCTTTATGAGTTTCATTGCAATGGATATAACTGAGTGCTGCCAACCCTTATCACGGTAGTACCAGTATTTTCTGATAGTGTGACACCCCCCTGACAGACTCTTCTACAGAAAGGAGCCCAAAGAGCATCTTTGAATGATCTCTATTTGATGCATGCTGAAATAATCAATTTCTCCCTTTTGGGAGTTGTTTGAAGGCTGTCTATCCCCTAAGTGCAAATCCACCATATAAAGTGAAAAACACTGTTAAAAAAATCTGTGTGGAACTGGATAACAGACTAGAAGAAATTTGGGTTTTTTAAGAATAATAGTGTATCACAAAATAAAAACAGTATGTTTCCTTTGCACCAATGATGAAGTGGGAATTAAGGAGGGATATGATTTACTACATAGTTCAAAAATTGCCTCTGTGAAAATCCTTGCTCACAGTACAGCATGAACTTGTGTTGTTATGAATCATTTCTCTACATAGCTAGAACAGGTGGGGAGAACAATATATTAATGAGTAACAGCTCAATTTCTAGAGGTAGATCTTTGGCTATGTGTTTGGCGATGTTCAGAGAGCAGCATCAGTTGTATTTGGCTTTCTACATCCAAGTCCATGAACAGTTCTAAGATTTGCTGTAAATTCCATCTACTATATACCGCATTACAAAACAGAGACATAAATTATGATGCTCTGTTGTCTTAAAGCCATAATATTCTCATGTATACAAGAAATATTAATTTTATGAGCTGCACTTAATAAATTATTTTCTGAAGAAGGGAATTCCTTCATGGATCAGACCTGAACTACCACAGCAGAACCTTTATTAAAGCCTTGGTTCATTAGAGTTCATAAATTACCAGTGGCTTCAGTGTGTCTGACTAGAGCAGTAGTGTAATGGAGCTTTGCTAATTTAACTGAAGTATCTGACCTATATCTCTTCCAGAGCCCCTAGCTCAAGAGACTACCCAATCAAATAAAACTGCTTTAAGATGTGTTTTAGTCCAAAGAAATTAATGGGATCACTTGAAGCTGAAGTATCTGAAAGGCAATGAAACTATATTTCTCAAGTCCTCATCTCAAATGATAGGTTTATGATTTCACTAGCCTGTAGAAGCATCAGAGGCAGCAAAGACAGGCCTGTCTGACTGAATACATGAGCTGAACCAACTTTCCAATGACTGACTGTGTGCACAGACAAAGCAGTGATCACAAAGCATTGATGACAAAGACACTTCTAACAATCCTGTTGTAGCTGTTGAGCATTGTGCAAATAGTTAAGGAAAAATGACAAAATCATATTAAGGATAATAAATATGCTTTCATTCCACTTCACAGTTGATAAATTATTAACAGCTTAACTTTTCCAGATGATGTGCCTATGCAAGGGAAGCTTCACTAATTTTCAAGACTCTGTAGACTCACTTCCTGGCAGCAGCCTCCAGTTTCCTTCCCCTGGTACCTGAGAACCATAACTCAACAGGATAACTGTCATGGCAAAAGACTAAAGGACACATTAGAGTATGTCATTAATTAATGAGTCCGTGTGTAGCACAGTAAAAGAGCTCTGCACAGTGACTGGAAGAAGAATTTATCTTTATTCTTGATGGAGCTTTTGCTCAATGAAGTTACAAGGCAATTAAATATTCAGGCCAACCATACTCTTGCATAGACCCTAAACAGCATTATCTATGTCCAATATATAACTTATTAGTTCAGACCAAATACTTTACTTATGTGGCTGGAATATTCTGCTAATCTCTTCAATAGTGATTGTCTACTTGAAACAGATAATGTTTTTATTAACCAAAAAAATGTTAATCATAGTGGAAGATGATTAAAAAGTAATGGATATGCTGGAGGTTAGGTATAAAATATTTCTACTTCATTTGTATTTGGAAATAAAATTCTTCATTTAATTTTCAAATTACACTGCTCTTGGTAAATGCAATTATATTATTTCATGTGCAGTATTTCAAATTCTATTTAGCCTTTGGAAGAAATCAATTTCACATTCAAAATCAAGTTGTTAGGTCAGATTATGTGGAGAAAGACAGCTGGGTGCCTACAAGGTGCCAAAAACTCTACAGTCAAATCTCCTTACTGATCTTCTTCAGCAGCCCACCTTTAAGGCAATAGACTGGATGGAGACATAAAGAATATTGATAGATATCTCTGGAGAAAAAGGCTAACTGCTTGCAATTTACTCTTTGCAACCACTTGAGAATATAGCTACCCAAAATCAAGTTTAGTAACACCCTAAGTGCGAAGAAAATAATATACATCACAATAGATGAAGGAGATTTGCCTGATTTCTAGTAAACAAGGGGCACACCACTCAAGAAAATGAGCATTTGCCAATGCAATCAGTGCAGACAGCATGTCATTTCTATTAATACTTAGGGAACTAATGCTACAAAAAACATGAAATTAAGATGCAAAATTTTGAGAGATGACAAAGAAACTACTGGTAGTGCAGCCTTAATCAAAAAGGACTATATGTATGACAGAGAAAGACTTTCTTCTAGTATTCCACCACTCCTTTCTTGTCCTATCACTTTTGCCTGTAAAGACAAGATAATCTCACATTCTATATGTGCATTTATTGATGCACTTTATTGGTTTATGGAAATCTGAATATGGAGATGTTAAAAAGAAAAATGTGGCAAAGTAAAGTTGATGGTTTAAATTGCATGGAAATCACTAAACATGGAATATTTCTCACAAATATCATTAACAAAATATTCTTTTAATTAATCACCTTTCTCATAATCTGTAATTGCAAAACACTATTGGCTAGTTATATTATATGAAAAGAGTGATGGACATCTAAAAACCTTTAATCAAGGAAAAAAGGAAAAAATAAAATGACCAAAATAGTTTGTGGTTTGACCAGCATCAGATCTTAAAAATTCTTTTTTCCTTCTGAGATGAAAAAGAAAAAAATAACTCTAAACTTTACATTTACCAGCTCCTATTTGAATAAATAATGTATTAAAACACCAAAATGTTTTATTTTTGATTTCTTTTCTGAAATTACTTTGCTTGCTCTTGTAATATTATGTCTATTTCTTCAGAAAACCAATTTATGTGTTTTGAAGAAGTTATTTCTCTATTTAATCAAAACCAATGGCTTCCTTAAAAGCATAGTGCTAGGATGTGAGGATTGGATAACAATTGGATAAAAATAGTCAAATGTTGTCAGATGACAATTCTTTGCTATAAAGAAGACATCAATACAGTAGGAAGACTGATATTCTCTGCCACCAAGACTTCCACCAATTAAAATCATGGTAATTTATTTTTGACTAAAACATATTTACGGAAATGAAAAGAAGTCATCAGTTTTCAATGAATAGCTACATGTAGACTTAAATTACTAGTGAACATAAAATACCCAAAATATGAAGAGCCATCCAGAATAGCTGAAACTTTTATTTTTTCTAATACAGACACATACTGAAAAAACACAGATATGAATAAGATGATGAATGTTATTATAATTACCTTCTATCACTATGATTAGAACATGAATACAATATAGAATTTTAAGTAGATGCTGAAACACTTTTTGGTCTAAATAACAAAAACAGAAATTGTAAACACAGATGTATTGTTCACTTGTATTTCTATGCATCCTTCTAGGCTGTGGAGTGGAAAAACACTTGTTCAAAAAGAGACACTTCTTGAAAATATAAACCTTCTTATCCATCCATGCAGTAACTTTTCAGAATAGAAAACATTTGAAAGAGATTTTGGTAGAGTATCAGTCAAAATATTTGGAGAAAAGAACTTGGAAATATTTTAATTATTAAAGAAATGCCTTGTAAGAGTAGAATGTAGAACCTGGCTGATTATTCTCTCCTTTTCTCTTACTATGATACATTAAAATTGAAGCTTTGGGGGTTTATCAAAAATTTAATGTTCATCATGGGTTACCAAGAAACATTTTGCAGTCTGCATTATATAATATAGATGTTCTGTAGATTTTTTGAATGTACATGTTTACAGAAAATGGTCATTGAAAGGAGCTAAGCTATTCCTCTACCATTCTACATTTCTGTATAGACAGGCTTGCATTCAAGCATCAGAAATCTCATATCCAATTATGCTAGGATTCTCTTTCATAGAAATATTTCAGCTGTCTCATCTATACATCCTTCACTTGATGTAATTACTTATCCAGTCATGAACACAAAATATTTCCTTTAAATGGTTGAGCATATAAAATAGACTGTAGTCTGATAAATTAAATGAAAAATACTCATGCCATACTGTAGAAAGATGGCTGGGTGTAAAAGTAGATGAAACTGAGAAGTTACATTCATATCCTAACATAAGTTATAATGGTATGGAAAGCATAGGGTAAAACACAGCTGATACTCACTGGATGGAATGTGGCTGGCATGCTCAAAACCTATTCTACAATGGTTCTCCATTCACACAATCTGCATCCATGGCACCTGCACTCAAGATCTACCTAAGCACAAAGAAATAGCATAAAACTAAGTTGAGAATGGGATAGATTAGAGAAGACTCCATCCCAGCTACTGGGATCAATAAATGGGCTGAAACTGCCTTCTCCCCAGTAGGGAAACCTGTTGGGTAAGAACTACACTCTAGGTGCACTGCATATTTTTATTATGGATTAGAGCTTGTCTGTGTATTGCTTTGAATACATTTTTGCAGTCAGATATTATCACTGACAATGTTCAAATCTTAACAGTCACAGTTTAATATTAATAAAGATTTTTATTCTGTAAACTCTGTATTAGTCCTTCATGTGCACTGACATTTGCTGGTAATGGGTGGCATACTGCAATAAAGTGGAAAACCCATTGAAGGAAGGAAGGTGGGAAGATCTGCTGAGAGGTCTCCCTTAGGCAGTTGGTGTGTGTGTCCTTGAATAAGGCAGTCAAACTGCCCTCTGATCCATGAGGATTGGTCATTGAAAGGTCCTCAATGACAGACTGGTCAGACACAAGGGTTTAAGCTTTTTTGAGGTGCTGACAGACAAGTCAAACACTAAGGGTCAAGGAAATCTCCCCTTTCCAAAAAACACATACATTTTCATTTTGGTGTAAACCATAACAAGAATAAAAAATGCTTAAAATAGTATTCATTTTTCCTGTGAATGACCCAAACCAATCCAGTCTTATGTTTAGACTTTTATTTCTTAATTAAATGTGTTAAACATTGTTTAGTATGGCCACTGGGGTAAGAGAAACTGTAAAGAAGAAGTCAGACAACAGAACTTTGTGTCAAAAAATATTTGGTATGCCTGCCATAGAATAAATCCCATGCACAGAAAATTAATAGTTTAAAGTATATATTGCAATTTTGAAGGCAGGAGGGCAGCTGAACAAAGAATCAAATTAACTCTTAAAGACATATTGATGATTTATAATGAAGTTACACCTTCACAGATTGCAGTCAGGGGATGATAGGTCTGGGGATAAGTTTACATTATGTGCATGAGAGGTATGTGTTTCATTCAGCTGCTTTAATTCTAGTGGTAAAATAAACATTATTGTGTCTGTTCCATCAGTTGTACCTGCAACAGTTCAACAATTTCTTGAGAAAAGTAATGTAGGTACATTATCTAACCAATATCTACTAAAGATCTGTAATTACTGAACGAGTTGATGCAAAAATCAGAGAACTGGAAAATTCAAATTCTGTTTGATAAGCACCTGAGAGAGAGCAGTAATAACCCAGAAGGACCAGTAGCTCCTCTCTGGTCATGTATGAATCTCTACTTCTGTGGTACTGGGCCTACGGGAGTTGAAAATAATCCAAAGTTTTCTATATTTTAGAGGATTTCACTGACTAAATTACAGAGTAATTACACATATTCTGAGATATAGCTCAGGTACTGGAATAGACTCCGATTAATGATTAGCTGGATCAGAGTTTTGTTGACTAACTAGTCCTTCACTTTTTGCTATCAGCAGAAGAATTCATAAGAGCATCAGTGACTGTAGGCTCCAGACTACAGGGAATATCAGTGAGCTTCCAGTAGTTTCAGTGGTGGACGAGCAGAGCTAAAATACACATTCAAACAAAACCCATTATTCCATCACAAATAGTGGAAGTAAAATAAGGAACAGGACCCCCCTGCTTCATAGAGCTCCACAGTTGACCCGGTGCAATTTTACTGTTCATTTTTCTGATGCCATCAGATGCAGAACACAAGTAAAGTTTGGCATAAATTCAAGGGGCGTGGATTTTAAATTTGTAAAGGCTCTGTAAATTTCTTTGAATACAGTACAAAGAATGATTACACATAAATCAAAATCATAATTGAAGGGAAAATAGAATCTTCTTACCTACAGGATGTTCTTCAGCTGTGCACAGGCTGCATGCATGCTCCAGTGTAGTGAATTATTTTAATTGCTTTTGACAAATAAGGATGCACTCTTTCATTGAGTCAGTTAGCTGCAGCAGATTGGCTGAAAATGACAAACGACATGATAATGATAGCTAAGAAATTAGGCATATGAGAAAGGTTCTTTAAAACATACCCTGTAACTACTTTGTGTCACAGCAGCCTTTCTTGTCAATGTGAGATTCATTAATCAAAACAGACACAGAGAAACATCCTTAATAAATGAAAAGTGTGGAAGCTACCTGTTCCTCCAGAGCTCTATAGGACTGCTGAGAGGCAAAGGAAGAATTTATTTTCTGTTTTAAATGAGAGCAGAAGTACTTTTTTCAACAGTTAAATATGGTTAGGAGTCACCTTATCTCAATGAAATCTCAAGAGTCTGCTTACTTCTTCTTCCTTGTTCTACCTAAAATTTGTCTGGAAATGCCAAGTGAAATCTAGAGACATTCTAAAATTCTTACATGTCAAAATATTCTCTGTTCTTGTTATGAGCTGACAAGAGGAATTTCAGATGCATTGATCCATGGGGTTCTTTCAGACAAGATAAAGTCGTAAAAAGAAAGGAAAGGGCACAGATCCTGTGCAAGCTGCCTAACATTACAAGGAAGACAGAGAGAATAGGACTATCTATTTGACCTTTTACTGCTCTCTGTCTCCTCATCTCTGGTAATACATATTTAAATATTTTTATATATGTAATATGTTGTGGTGGTTTAACCCCAGCAAGAGCCAAGCCTCACATAGCCACTTTCTCACTCTGCCACCAGTGGGATCAGGGGTAGAAGAGGAAGATTAAAAGCTGGAAAACTCATAGGTTGAGATAATGACAGTTGAATAGGGAAAAAAAATTTCCATGTAGGCTAGCAAAGTAAAACACTGCTTCCCATAGTTAGGCAGATGTGCAGCCACCTCCAGGAGAGCAGGGCCCCATCATGATCAGTAGGTATTTGAGAAGAAAAATATCACCCCTCCAAATATCCCTCCCTTCCTCCCTCTTCCCTCACTTTATATCCTCACTTTTATTATGAGTCTGATGCCATGTGGGATGGAATAACCCTGTGGTCAGTTTGGGTCACCTGTCCCAGCTGTATCCCTCCCAACCTGCCATGCACCCTCAGTCTCCTCACCAGCCTGGCCAGACAGAAACAGAAAGGACTTGACTCTGTTTTTGTCCTGCTCAGAAATAGCAAAAACATCTCTATTTTAAGAACCCTATTTTCAGCACAAAACTCAGCACTGGACACCATGAAGAAAACCAACTCCAACCCAGCCAAAACCACTGCATATATACACAGATATATTTTCTCTCTAGCATGAGGAAGTTATTAGAGGAAGAATATTTATTGAAGTAAGAATTTCAAGATGCCCAAGTGAATTAGATTTTCAAACAGAATGTAAATGAATCTAACATTCTCTAATTGCATATGTAGGAAAATGTGAGTTTAATCTAACAGGCAAAATAATTTCTAGGGTAAGTATGTGAAAGCTGATGTTGGAACAATGATTTGACTTTCTGTTAGGAAGAAACTTAAACACAGAAAGAGCATACCAATGGCAGTGAATTTCCCTTCAGGTGAGTATGGAGAAAAGACTGTGAGAAAGAGGTAAAATGATAGATCCTGAAGCTTGTTTGACTGCAACTAATGAAGAGCACAGTCATTGAGAAAGTCAAATTACAAGCAGACCTGATTGGTTATGGACCAGACAGGGAAGTCTTGTTAAATCTTTCCAGGACACTAAGGTAGGTGATGCAGCACTCACAGACTGCTTAACCACAACAAAACCTCTTAGTATTAAAACATTAAATCACTTGTGGTGTTTCATGGGAAGGCTGAGAATTGTCCTGCTGCTTAGTGACTTGGAATGCTCATGCATTCCTGGGAACTGATTTCCAGGGCAGGGCTGCAACCAGCCTGATGAAAAGTTCCTCTGAAATTTAGTTGTTGAACAGCTGTGGAAGGGGGTATATACTGGGCTCTATGTGTAATACTTATCACATAACAAACTGATGTACTGACTCACAGAAACCTTCTATAAATCACATTTATCAGGCACTTCTGCCCTAACTGTATTTGCACTGTAATTCCTTTCCACAATCTGTTCAATCATGGAATACCAGGTGGGAAGGGAAATTCAGGATCATATGGTCTAACTTTTCTTGGCAAAACACAGTATAGAGAAACTGGCCCAGCACCTTCTTCAGTTTAAGTTACTTAAGCTCTTTTGTAAAATTTCAGTGAGTAAATCTTGTGCATAAATGGTTTACAAAGAAACAAATTTTCTGCAATCATTTTGGGATGCAGTGAACTGTGGTGTAAACATTGTGGATGTTTTGATGCAGGTTTGAATGACTTGAAAAGAATTATCTATGCCTTGGAAATAATCCAGCCATCCTTATCATATTATAAAAAATCTGGGAGATAGTTTTTGTTTGTACCTTTACTCAAACTCACCATATTTTCACTTTGTATTTCTGTCTTACATTTCAAGCAATGTAACAGTCTCAGAGCCCAATTGGTCTCATCCACCAAAAGGGACAAAAAGACCCAGACCATCATTTTCCCAGGACAGGGACGACAACAAAAATCCAGCAACAATATATTCAAGCTAGGAATAAATTCAGAGGCTTTCTGCCTGGCCAAATTCAGAGGCTTTCTGCCTAGCCATTCTAATGTGCTACACATTTTATTAATACTGGTGATAAACAAACAACACAAGTTTTTCAGTCAACAAAAAAAAAACCAGGTGTTACAGGAAAGATAGGATTCTCAGTGAGAAGTGACTTACACAAAATCACTAAGTCAGTTTGCTGTTTCATCCAATCATGAACATTGGAATCATATATGTAACCACCAGAAGCTGAAGGCACCTGCCTGAATTTCCAGTCAATGTGTTATGCTAGTCTTTCTCTCAGCATCAAAGTTTCTTATAGTGAACGGGACAGTGTTTCTCAACTGAAATTTTATCTTATTTAAGTCAGCAGCAAAATTTTCATTCACTTAAGCACTGCAAATAGCAGGCTTGATTGTCCTAATTAAATTAGTTATAACTACCAGAGTAGCACAATCAGACCTTCACATGTAAAGTGAATATATATGGACTTTCCACAGATAAATTATTGGAAGAATGATTAAGAGGAAAAAGGGACTTAGCATACTTACATCACCACTGCATTATGCTAATACTTAAATTACAGCAGTAGTAGAAAGCTTACCTATCATACTTACATCACCCCTGCATTATGCTAATGCTTTTTGCTTCAGCAACATCAATCTGATGAGGCATTAACATGTTCTATCTCTGAAGTGATGTACAGTAGCACTAATGATATGCTCGTTTGAATCATCATCAAAATGATACTGCTGTACTACTGCTATGTTCATGATTTGATCTAGTGTATTGCTGGAGGAACACCATGCTGATTTCATGCCACTGTAATAGATCGTTATTTTCCTGTCACTGTGAGGATACTGTACAATAATCCATGGAAAAAGAAGGTAGACAATCTGACTGAAGAAATCTCTTACAGAAAAAACTTCTTTAAGTATTCATTAAAATGGTGTCTTCTTATTTAGCCACAGAGCATTTAAGGAAAATGATTTTGCCATAATCAAGGATAGAGGGATATAAGATTCCTAAATTCCTTTTGCAAATAAAACAATATTAAATTAGAGGAATAGTGTTAATTTACATTTTTATTGGTCTACAAAGCAGACTAAAAGGAGAATTAAAAGCATATAAGCTAGATTAGAGGAAAATGAGGTAGTTAAAGAATGACCCCCAAAGACACCTAATACATTGGTTCTGTGGACAGTACAAAGCTCATGTCCTTGGTGTGCAGGTGGATAGCTAATGCCTGTCAAGAGACATTGCTTTTTGCCCCTTAACCCAGTAAAACTCAAACAATTTCTTTCTCCCTGAGGTCTCAATAAAGCAAAACAGCAATATGTTGTGATTCTTCAGATGCATACGTAAGTACATGGGAGGAGGATTAACAAAGGTCTCTGACTGTATTTGAAGTGAGTCGTTTGGAGATACTTTGAATTCCTCCAGGGAATGCTGACCCAAGAAAACCCGACAGCTTTGGTATTTCCCTTTCTTGCCAGGAGTCCAAGGGTTTCATATTCTTTGACAAGGAAAGTCTAGAGACCTGAATGACCTTTCTTGAGATGTTATCCACACAGGTTTTTAGTTTAGGAAAGTAAAACTCCCTGGAGCTCCAAACTTGGGGCATTCTGAAATTCCTGGATTCCCACACCTGTGTTTTTATAAGCAATTCTCTGTCATGAATCACTTTTGTAATAACTTTTCGCACTACTTTTGCCATCACTGCCTGTCAAAAAAGGTTAGAAAAAAAATCCTCTTTTTAGATGTCCCTTGCCCAGATGAGCTCCCTATGCATGTTCAATGTGCAAAAATCATTAAAAAGTCTATGACTTACTGCTGACACAGCCATCTCTAGTGGAGTCTGCCTTAAAATTCAGTGTACTTGCTTCTATCCTGTTGTAAGGGTCAATACCAAAATAATAATAAGAAAATGAAAACTAGGTATGATTGCATTTGCTGGTACAGCTCATCAGGAGCTAGTCACAACCTCAAGAGCTGCTGAAGCTCTGGGAGGCCACAAGGTCAGGCCTTATAGCTAGCTGACCTGTTCAAAGCTAGTGACTTAAAGTTCCCATTTTTATGATTCTTGAAAAAAAAAAAAATCAAAATATGAGTCACTCTGTATAACAGAGTGTTTCATAGAAAAGAGAAGCTTTTTTCTTTTTCCAGGCCTATTCCTGCTTGAGTATATTTGGGTTTCTGCTCTCTGTAACAGTTTTCTATAGTCTTATGCCTTTACTGAAGCCTTTCTTTTATAGCAATATGTCACTGTAGAGAATTCATTTTAAAATATCATGAGAGTCTAAAGATTCCATTCCTACTGTTACAGCCACTGCTATGGTGACCTGTGACCCCAGTTAAAGCTATTTTAGACTTTCTTGTTCCCTTGTAGCCAGAATGGATGTTAGGAGAGAAGAGCATTGTTTGTGATACCTTTTAACTTCTTTATTAAACACCTGTTTTTCAATCAGACTAAGTATTATTCTCTTCGATGGGGAAGTTGAGGTGGTTGTCTCCTAGAGTAATTGTGGAGCTCATAGGAAGTCACTCTAGAGATTCAAGATGTGGGAATATTTCTATTTAGAAGTAATCATCAATCACCTTCTGCTGTACTGCTGGAAGAGACATTTTCTGTATGAGATGGGAAATTAATGTCTTCATCATTTTGGTATTGAACATTTTCAGGAACTTTCATAAAATTAGCAATGTTAGTGCCTAGTTACTAGCCAGATTTGGAGTAGATAATTATGCCTTTCTAACACAGAATTAATTTTTAAGTTTCATCTATATGCTTTTACTTGCTGATCTGCTTAGTGTTTCTGTAGTTGGCTGAGTGGTTGTTGTGTTTCCTGCAAAAATGACCAGCTGGCAGCAACTACAAATTGATACTTACTGTAATTCTGTGAAGGTTTTACTTAAATTCTTTCTGCTTCTGAGGCTTGGCTAAGATTGCCTCAAACATAGAGTTAAGCCTAAGGACCATTTTAAAGCTGAGAATATTTTGCTTCAAACACTTGGCTTATATTTCTACAGTACAGCTCCAATACATTTCCTTGTTTATAATTCCTGTTTAGAACATTAAAAACAATCAACAATATCCCTTAGAAAAAAGTATAAATAATTGACAGAAGTAATAGTAAAATTTGCCACTCACTAGGTTCTTTGGGAATGTCTATGAAAGATTTTCTGACAAATATATTATTGTATAAATCTGTACTGATTCCTGAAATATGACTTCTGCTGTTAAAAAAAAAAAAAAGATAAGGAAGAAGCAGGAGGTTCACACTCTTAGTATCTCCTGCTTCATATGCTGTCACATATTTGGCTGCTAGAATTAGTGGTGCACACACCAGTGGGGATCCCAGCCCAGAGTCATGCATTCATTTGATCCCTGCAATTCCCGCTGCTCACACAGGATGCAGTGACTAGAATAAAGCCTCACAAAAAAAATGTGTGCTGTGGTTTAGCTATAAATATAGCACTGTTGTTACTTGTGTACAACTTTCTTTATAACAAATCTGAGCAGACAGCTTGGCAGTCTAGCAACAGTGCATTAGGTTGTTATACAGAAATCCATGTGTCATGTGTTCCTTACTAAAATAAAGCTATTCATTCCTTCTATACCCAAGCAGGAATTTATTAGTGGAAATTAATTACTTTAAAACTTCTCTCCCTGTGAGCAATCTCTGCCTCTCACACATTCACTGTGGAGTTTTTCTCCAGAGCAATCAATATCTTGGTCTGCTTTCCCACTGCAAAATAGTAGGTGTATCTTCATACTTTGAAACCGAGTGTAACACTAAGCTTCTGTGTGCACAGTCTGTAGATGTTCCATCTACAACAAGGAGGCAAACAAGAAAATCATGACAGTTATGTCCAACCACAAATCTTTCAGATAGATGAGGTCTGTTCAAAAAGAACGCTCTGAACAAAAAACAAAACAAAACAAAAACCCAAACAAACAAAAAAAAAGTGAGATATCTTGCATTATGTAGGAAGAAGAAGACCTCCTCAAGGTTTCTTTAACCATATATTCACTCTTTACCAACTGGTCATGGTTGCCTCAGGAAGAATTTAAGACCAGGACAAGTATATAGTGATACTTCCCAAGTGTGTTCACCATAATTTTACTCTGTGAGTTAGTTTTGCATTTTTGTAATTCAGGCTCAAAAAGGTTTTAGTGAAATCTTCCTTGCCCTGAGGGGAGAAGGGAGAGTATTTCTAATGAGTACTTTCCAGAAAAAAAATTATCCCCATCTGCCCCTCCAAAAGCCCCTGTCAACCAAACCAAACAATACCCAACAACGAAACACCCAAGATTATATAACAGAAAAGAAAGATATCAGGGTCAGAGTAAACCTAAATATTGTCACTTTTTTATAAAATAGGAAAGGAGGGAGGGGAGGGATATGCTGCATACAGATGCTTCTGAATCATCCATAGATACAATTTTTGCAGAAAAGTCCTTGCTACATTCAGCACCATTTTCCACAGTCGGGAAAACAGCATTGATCATTTGCTGCTTCCCTTATTCAAGAGGCAAAAATAAGGAGTTGCAATAACTGAATGAACTGAAAAAGCACACCACAAGCAAACCAAGATGGAGTACTGATTTAATTTTGTAAAAAAATCCCACTTCCTTCCATTGTTATGAACTTAATGATGATTATTCTACTCTTCAGCTAATATCTTCATGTATGGAATATGATTCAAACTTTGAAGTCTTGGTGAAAAAAGCAGTATTTTTAAATTACCAGTGTATGTGACCCACCTTTTTTCCTGATGCTGAATTTCTGAAGCAGGAATCTACAGGAAGCATGTTATTCAAAGCAATATTCTACTGTTATGAAAGAGCCAAACCTAAATGCTTCCTCCAAGAACACAAAGAAAATTATACCCACAACAAGCAGACCTCTAATGTTTGGTTATATGCTAAGATTTTCTTGCCAAGTTTAGTTCCTCCAGGAGACAACAAAATAATTGCTGCATATGAGCTTTCTAGTGCTGCTCAAAAACAAATATCCCTGCAGCATGCTACTGTACAAATGATTGTGCAAACATTTGATGTATCTCTAACCATTAAAAAATCCAACTAATCAAGGAGAATTTTTGGATCAAAACTAGTGTAATTTAGAAAAGGTATTTTTGATATATATGTCCTGTTCCAGTTCTTTAAAAATACTTATTTTACTGTATTCAAGTCAGTATATGCAAATGTTTGCTTTAATTAAAGTAGCATTATATCTGCTTTCTGAAATTTTTGTGATGGTTGCTGCTGTAAAAATGCCCTTCCATACAGAGCACCAAGGGCATTTCAAGTTTATTGAGTGAACAGGCATTACAGGCTAATTTCAATACATCGTTTTTACCCTTGTGAGGGAAGATATTACTTAGATTAAATGATGCTGACTGTCAATACCATGCCACAGATCTTACATTTGTGTGAATGAATAATAATGTTTGGTAATGCAGGGTGGATAATCTTCAGCATTGTTTCTAGTTACTGCAGTTATTACCTAAAAAAATAATGGTCAAGTTCTGCTCAATCAAATTTGATGGCTATCCTCGCTTGCCCTGTGGCTGCCGCTCTGCCACTAAAGGGGTCGGGGTAGTCCAGGCAGATCTTCCTAAAGTTTGGTGTGCAGGGACATCTAGCGGCACAAGGATTCCAGACCTGACGACAGGCTGATTATTCCAGTGCTTGTGACTCCTTCAGGACACCCAGAGAGGGGTAACAAGCAAAGGGATGTGAATCCTTCCCGCTTTCAGGGACTGTAAGGGAGAACAGGAGCCACTTGTACTGTTAACCGCAGATCCCCTTTCGCCAAACGACGCTTGCTAAGAAGGTAACAGGGCAGAACCTTGCTAGCATTTCAACCTATCATGTTGCTCCAGTTTCTTGTATCAGTGAGCAAGTCAACACATGGCACTGCTGAGACCACAATCCAAAAGTGGTGTTATTTATTCTGGTGACAAGTGTCTGCTTTTCATTATTTTATGTCCTTATCTACACAGGTTCATATCATCAAAATAACTGAAGAACTTTCCTGAATTAATTTTAAAATATGACTAACATTTGTCATGCTTTGTTTTTTCCTTTTTTCTTCTGGGGAGAAACATTGATGGTGCAATGACTTCCAAGCAGGAAAAATTTGTTTATGACTCTCTGTTTGAATATATGTGTTACTAAACAATTGAACTACATGAAGCATAAAGGAGTGATTCATTTACCCATAGTTTGTCAAGGTAGAAACAGGTGAGAATTTGGTCCTTTGAACTAGACTTTTAAGATAGTTCTGACTTTTCAAAGGCAGTGCATGATTTTACTGTAGATAGTTCTGTTATGCTGAAGGAACAGAACTGTCATTTGTGGACATGAGTGGTTGCACATTTTCTACATCTGATTGCAGCTTACAGCAAACAAACCTCACTGACTTAAGGTGTCTTTCCTACTTCAGTGATAACCTGGCTTTAAATGAATATGGAACATACCCTGGGGCATCAAATTATGCTAAGCCTTTTCACTGTAGGAAATTGTAGGAACAAAAAAGGAAAAAAATAGACATAATATATATTCATGTGAGCATATCAAATATTTGGACTGATTTGAAAAAAAACTGTTCAACAATGAAATATTCATTATAAGCACACAGAGAGTGTGAGAGAGAGATCACATAGTTGTGTTATGACCAGCTCCTTTATGCGTACCAAATCATTTAGTCTACATCAAAAGATACTACTAAAGATATGATTTTGAAAGTCTATTTATATTTTTAACACACTTTCTTTCTGCCATGCAAAATTTTCTGTAGTCACAAAAGTTTTGGACTGTTAAAATATAAATTATAGGAAATGAAAGGAATGAAAATGGGGATAAGAGCCTGAACAACCTATACAGATTTCTTCTAAATTTATTATTTTACTGAGTTAAAAAAATCAGGAAAAGAAAATAGGTTGGGTTTTAGTTTTTTTTAAATTTTATTTTCCAATGGCAAACAATACAATCACCATTGTCTGTGAAGGTTAATTCTCATATTACATAGTTAAAGACTTCCAATCCAATTATTTCTATCACTTCTGATTGGCAAAATTTCAAACATTTTCAAAACGCTGATATTATTTGGGAAGATATATCAGAAATTATCTTCAAAATATGAATCAAGAAAACCAGTCACTGACAAATCTATAGTTCATAAAATTCCATAGCATCTCCACTTTCCAATATTTCATTTTTAATGTAACATTCCTGGGTTGGTTTGGCACCACCTAGTTTTCAGTAGCAGGAGGGCCACAGAGGTGGCTTCTTTGAGGAGATGATAGAAGCTTCCATCAGGTCTGGCAGAGCCAAGCCGTGATGGCTCTGAAGATGGACATGCCTCTGGCCAAGGCTGGGCCAATTAGAGATGATGGTAACACCACTGTGATAACATATGTAAGAACAAAGCAAAACAAAAGTAGTGATGCAGCTTTAGTTCTAGCCAGAGAAGAGGAGGAGGTGAGAAGATGTGAGGGAAACAACATGGAGACACCAAGGTCAGCGGAGAAGGAGGGGCAGGAGGTGCTTCACATGCCGAAGCCGAGATTCCTTTGCAGGTTGTGGTGAGACCAAGGTGAGGCAGCTGTTCCCTAGAGCCCTTGGGGATCCATAGGGGATGCAGAGATCCTCCCACAGCCCATGGAGATCCACATGGGATGAAGAGATCCACCCACAGCCCATGGGGATCCACAGGGAATGCAGAGATCCACCCTCAGTCCATGGGGATCCATGGGGGATGCAGAGATCCACCCCCAGCCTGTGGGGATCCATGGGGGATGCAGAGATCCATCCACAGCCCATGGGGATCCATGGGGGATGCAGAGATCCATCCACAGCCCATGGGGATCCATGGGGGATGCAGAGATCCACCCACAGCCCGTGGGGATCCATGGGGGATGGAGAGATCCCCCCACAGCTTGTGGGGGGGTGTCCACACTGGAGCAGGTGGATGCCTGGAGGAGGCTGTGATTCACTGGGAGACCCAGTGGAGAGAGAGGGCTCCTGCTTCCAGACTGGAGCAGCCTGTCCTTGGAGGAGTGCACGCTGTGGAGAGACAGACTCACATCACGGCAGTTTTGGGAGGACTGTGTGCCTGTGGGAGGGGCTCACATTGCATCAGGTGTGGTAGGACTGCTGCTTGTGAGAGTGGACCCACACCTGGGAAGTTCATGGAGCACTGTCTGCCATGGGAGGGACCCCACGGTGCAGCAGGGAAAGGACTCCTGTCCCAGAGCAGAAGAGGGAAACTTTGGGTGATGAACTGACCAAACCCCCATGCCCTCTCTCCCTGTGCTGCTGGTGGGAAGGAGAGAGGAACTGGGGGGGGGGAAGGTGTTAAGGGCTTATTTTTACTTCTCATTATCCTTCTTTGATTTTGTTACAAATAAACTCACTTTATGTCTCTAAGATGAGCCTGTTTTGCCCTTGGAGTGTTTTCTCCAGGTCCTTAACTCATTAACCCTTTTTTCTCCTCTGCCCAAGTGTGGCAGGGAAAAGTGAGTAAGTGACTTACATGGGTGCCTTGCATTTGGCCAGTGTCAAGCCATGACAATTCCTAATATTTCTTTGTTGGCCCTGGTTGTGAAAAAAGTTCATCCTCTAATTTTAATACAATAATGCATATTCGAGAGCTCCATCTTTCATATTAAATACCCATCTTTTTCCTTGACAATTCATGATACACCTAACATCCACAGGCAAATGTTTTACTCACATGAAGAAGAAATGTCTCTGACAGCTGATTATGCTGTCATATTTTCCCCTGTTACTCAACTTATCAAAACATTAGCCAGCATTCTTGTGAATCACCAAGGCAATATTCACCAGATGTAGTATCTGCAATAAACTAATTTTGGAAAATAAACTAGAAAATACTTCAGGGGAATTAGGATTGTGACTGCTGTTTCACTCACATGAGTGATATTCATATCATTCATATGAATAGTCTATGAAAATAGTCTATGATATGAAAATCTAGTTTTTAGAACTATAGGAAAAACTGGGTAATGGCCAAGAAATCCAAATGAATATGCTATGAATATGAATGGTATGGTATATGAATATGAAATTCAAATGAATATGATCAAGAACTATGCCACATATAGTTTAGCAAATTATTTAACTACATTCATTAAGTTTTCTACACATATGGAATTGAGCAGAGAGCTCCAATCAGTAACGTACAAAACAGGTTCTCTTCTGATGCTTGGAGCTGAGAATCACCAGTGTTGTCCACATTACTGGGAAGAGAGGATAATACAAAACACTGAAAATTTTATTTTTGCTTAAGTAACATTTTAATTTGTACAGCGATGCAAAGATTTCACAGTCATTTTCACTAACATATGATTGAGTAACTGAGACACATGCAATATTCAGATAACAGACATGTGTTGGGTGAAGCAGCTCTGTTGCAGGAAAATGAACAAGTTGCAACCAAGACTTCTTCCTCTATATTTGAGTGAGGAAAAGCAGCCATTTATTCTAGCCATCATGTACAAATACTTATAAGATCACTAAGGCCCTGGGTGCAGCATCCTATCTCACTCCTCTTCCTTCTCCTTCTGGGCCTGGGGAGGGAGGTCAGACCCACTTCTGCTGCCATGTGGCAGTGACTTCAGATAAGATCTGGGATCAGCCTCCATGGGTCTCCTCTTCCCATGAGGGCTGTGTTGGATCTCAGCCCCTTCCCTTAGCCCTGGCTCTTGCCTGGTCTGTGCTATAGGGATACATGTAGGGATCCTTCGTGATCCTTGCCTTCCTGACTTGCCCTCAGACATCCCTTGGATAGTCCTGGGGCAGCTCTGTTTGGACCTGCTCTGCTATCCTTGATATGGGCTGCAGGGCTCTATTCCATGTTAGGACTCTGCAGCACACCGTGCATTGTGTGCAAATGTGCATGTGCCTGTGAGACAGTGTAACAAGGTGACACAGAAATACTGCTGATAACAATACTCTTTACCTCTACTGAACAATTCTGAGCCACTGGGAGGAACTGTGGTAATTTCTGTCAGCAGCTGCTGGGGAAAGTGAAAAATTAATTGTTTCTCCTTTCTCTGCAGAAGCCTTTGGCAAATGGCTAAAGAGTCATAAATGGAGAAACTAGAAATTAAAATTTTCAGAACTTCCAAAATTCCTGTTTTGAATTTTGTTACAAGCTTTTCTTTCTCTATTAAGGAACAATAATTTAAAATTGTTTCCTTTCCATGGAGCAAATTTCCGCACGGCTTTACTCTTTACCTAATCCTTATTAAAAAACCCCAACCCACATATTCTGAAATTCAAGCCCAGACCTCTTTGCCATTTGATTAAATGAATCATGGCTCTTGCTTCAGTGTGAAGTATGAATAACAAGCATTTATTTCCTAACATCATCAGCTATGTAAAAAAACTTAACAAGTGTGGATGGTGTGGGAGAAGGGTATCCCAAGACACTCAGTGTTGGCCTGGTTTTACTCTGACTGAAGTTAGCGAGAATTTTCCAGAGTTTAACAAGAGCATCAGTCAGCTAATATAACTTCTTTTTAAAAATATTCTCCTTAGTACTTCTAAGCTGCTTTGAAAGTCTGAAATGAAAAAGCCCTTTAGAAGTGCAAAATTGCTGTATTATCATTATATTGAGATGAGTTTACTTTAAAAAAAAACCCAAAAAACTGTTTAAAAGAAACCCTGTTTTCAGTGCATTGGAAGAGTTAGGGCTTCTGGAGAAGAACAGGATAAGTAAAGTTTAATTTAAAAGTCACAGGTTAATATTTCTGGTTTTAGAGAAAATGGGGTTATACACACTATTCTTTATTTTGCATACAGAAAAAAAACCTTGCAATCTGATATAAACTTCTGAATGTAAATGCTGCTCTTTTTTTCTAAACCAAGTAATTAATTTACCTCAGCACTAAAAATATTTTTTCTATGAGAATTAGAATAAATGTCATGCTGTAATTTCAGAGATGATCAAAAAGTTAATATTAATACATAATGTCAAAAACACCCTTTGGATTTCTGAATAATATCTGAAGAAAGCACAAGGAAATATTTCTTTCATCTATAATGGGCCTTAGAGAAAGTATTTTAAAAAATCTAGGAAGATGGTTGAAGTTCAAAAGAAATTAAAGACTGAACTTTGAAATACTGCAGGTCAATATGATTGGATAATAAAATCCTCTTAAATATAAGAAAAATATTAATCTGAGGTGCACTTCCTTGGGCTTCTTCTCAAGTTACAGCTATTTTCCATAACACTATTTCCAAGCTAAAAGAAAATCTGCTGTTAAATTTGTGGTTGCTAATATGATAGCCAGTAACCTTAGGGCTGGATGGGAAGGAGAAAATTGCATAATTCCAGGGCTGCTCCCTTTTATGTGAAAGGGAACTATTTTAGAGGGCTGCTGGGTGTAATCCACTCTTAAAACACTTTCATTTGGGCATCCTTAATTGCACTCAAGCACTGCAAGCAGTTATTTATTCTCAATTTTTATGAACACATAGTTTAATCGTGAGCTAACAGCCGTAATAGGAAGCTTAGACTAGCATGCCACAAAGTTAAACGTGAGTATGCTCACTGCTTTTAGTGCAGGCAGCTAATGAGAGTCACTGCAAGCCAAAGAGGTCATGGAGATGCAGGTGTCTGTAGTTACACAGTATAGACAGATCATCAATATTGCTGAGTTTTTGTCTTCCAAATCTGCCTTTTACTCAGGATTGAGTAATAGGATAGATATATCAAAAATTACTTTTTTTTCCCTGAAATCCTGGTGTTACCAGCTTAGCAATTTCACTTGTGTCTCTATGTTGGCTTTCTTTGCTTTTTTCTCTTATCTTGAATGTTTTTAATTTATGAACAGTCAATATCATAACTTATTTTTTATTCTAGAATTCAGATCATTCACAATTAAGATGCCTATATTTTTGCAGATTCCAATTAAGTAGGGAGAGTGTCAGGAGGGGGACAGAAGTTTTGAAAACCGAAGTCACTTATTTAGTAGGATAACTTTAATGTCATTAAACTATATAAAAGAGGTGGAATAAGCACTTGCCATACTTCCTCAGGAAATCTGAGCTCCTTCTCAAGCTTGAATGACCATCAGTCTCTGCAGAGCATGAGAAGGTGCAAAAGCAGATAATGGGAGAGGATTACATCTTCGTTAATATAGCCCTTACATTTTTAATTAGCAACAGCAGAAACCTCTCTAAAGTTATCTGTCATCTCTCACCACTTTTTTTCTTCCCTAGTAGCAGGAATGAGAGCTGTCTTCTTGCCTCCACAGAAATTTTAGAAGACACCAGAGGTTATGTGTCTCCTCACAGCCCTCTTCTGCCACCCACAGCTATTCCAGCTTGTACCCTGTACTTTCCATTGTTCCCTACTAATTACTCTTACCACACTGGAGATCAGCCAATCTTCCTCCCACCCACAGACATTTCCTGTGAATTGCATTTTCCCTCTGTAACTGATCAACTGTTGTAAGGACCAAACACAGATCATAAAAAGGGAGTCATCAGGACTTGTGAATATATTTCCAAGTTACAGTAACTGATCAGAGGTAAGTAAATAAGATGTCATTGTGCTGCCAAGACTTTGTAATCAATCAAAGGGAAAGTTAAGTATGATGGAACCAAGTAACACAAAATCTAAGATTTATTTACTAAGTAGGATGAGTACAAGAGTTAGACAACAATTCCTATTCTATCTCATATATGCACACACATAAGCCTGCATAGGCTGCCCACATCAGACAAGGTGTCCAATCCAGCTGTCCAATCCAGGTGTCCAATCCATGGTCTCAAGGGCACAGGACATATGTTCTACCTGCCTGAGGTGTCAAAACCCTGGATGGCTAAGTGTGTTCAGCCTTTGGCAGTGATGAACACATTCATGGGTGTACTTTCCCCAAAAGGAGCTACTGTCTTCACTATTTATTGGTTTCTATTCTAAAAATTCTGTATAAGCCACCAGAGGCATAACCCAAGGCCAATCTCTTGACTATCTCATGTTGTTCATGTTGTAAGTGTCACAACCCACTGGTAGGAAGTGTGATGTGTGTTATGAATTCTCATCAGGCAGAACAAAGAAACCAGATGCATGTCCGGGAGCTCTTATATTTTATTGTATTCACCTTATGCTGGCAGCCAGTCCACTTTTTATACTCAAGAGGTAATATCTAACAATCCCTCAAATTCTTACAATACACTTTCACAAGAACGGTGCCTGAAAAACTCTTAATTTTTTATAGTATAAGCTCTAAACTCCCACAACAAACTCCCCAAAGGTACTGGCTAAAAAGCTACAACACACTTCTACATTTCCCCCATTCCCACAACAGACTTCAGTAGGGGGTAGAAAATGATGGTTGTGCTCTGCCCAGGCAAAAGAACGATGGAGGGAAATACAGACAGAAGAGGGAGAGACAGAACAAAAACCAAAAAATATCACCAGTCCTTAAGGTGCCATATTGGTCCTGCCACATGGATGATCTGGAGCTGGGGCATCAAGACAAAGAAAGTGAAAGAGAAAGAGAAAAAAGAGAGTTGGGGGGGGGGGGGGGGGGGTCCCAATCCACTTCTCTTTTTAGTTAACCTGGTGCACGCCTCTTACATAAACTAGATTCTTTGGTACTATTTTGTTCATGCATACTCAGCCAGATCTTTGTGGCCTCCTCCAGGCAGTGAGTCCAGGCAGAGGACTGATTCTCAAGATGGAGCAGGAAGCTGACTCAGAACAGTGTTGTACCAGTTTAACAGGACCCTCTCTTCCAATCCCATTTGTCCAGTTGTGACAGTGAGAATGCATGACAGAAAATACAAAGTCCTTCACACTAAGTCAATTGCCTCTTGATAACTAAATCAATGACATCTTCTGGGACCCTATGCTAGATGTATCACATGGATGAAAAGCTGATAGCACTTTATCTATGCATCTTTCTTTCCTAAATTATTAGAGAAAGGTGGATATAGATCATCTCTTTAGGGTAAGCCTTCTCCATAATAATCATCTGTGCTTTATTAGTGATCCTATGCCAATAATTTAACGTGATAGAGCTGGGCAGATATAGCCAAGGTCTTATTTAAATGTTTTTTTTTATAGGCTTCACCCTATGACATTCCCTGTCTAATTAATGTCATCTCCATTTATCTCTTCTTCCTCTTCACACAATGAGCTACATCTGCAAGCATAATAGGTGTCATAGGTGGTAGCTTTTGTTTTATTTTTTTTAAATAAATTCAAACACTATAGAGAAAGTCTTAAAGTCTCTTCAAATTTTAGAGTGTAATGGATACTCATGACTGAAAATAGATGTCAGTTCTTAAACAAGTAGCAACACTGAAAATTATCCCAGAGTGAAGGCTACCACCTGCAAAAAGAAGAGATAAAATATTTTTCCTCAGTTTTTCTTAGAAGGTGGAATTATTTGCCATCCTTTGAGTTCAGGGGCATAAGGAAAGTGTCAGAATTATGAATGTCCAGTTATCCTAGCCTATTCAATATATAAAATTATAACCTTCATCAAATACAGAAAACAAATGATTGAAATATCAACACTATTAAATGAGATGAAAAGCCATATCCCGGTAACTGAGGTTTTGGTACAGTCATACCCCCAGTAAAAATTTAGAAAAGGGTTAGGCATCTATAATCTAGTGGGTAGGAGAATGTTAGAAGGATAGAATAGGCTATGAATGTAGAAATATTTCATTCTGTGACTAGCAGTCTTATGTCAATCCTTATGTCTATGAATGTAGAAATATTTCATTCTGTGACTAGCAGTCTTCTTTACCATTTTTACCACCACTTCTTAGTCCTTGTCCCTATTTGCTCACTCAGAAATATCTGCCTCATCGTTAATGCCTCTCATCTATTTTGCACTCACGTTTTTCAACTCAATTTTGGTTTTCTTCTTTTTCTTCATTCCTCACCTTTAATTAGTAGAAAAGCAAAAAGAACAGAAGGCAGAAAAAAGTGATTCTGTTGAGCTTAAGAAGGACCACACCACATCAAGGTGAAATTATGTGTTCTGTTCCTGAAACTCCTGTGTTCTCAACAGATGTTGAAAAAAGAATATGAACAGGATAATAAAAATACCTCAACACTACAATTGTTTTACCTCAATGTATTTTCCTTTTAGAACTGTAAAAGTACCACGTATTCATTAAGCAGTGTTAACTTTTTACTGTCTGCAGCAGGTTCTCAGGTTGTGTGAACAAAATTTCCCCTTTTCTGTTTTGTATTGTTTTGTTTGGTTTTTGATTGGTTGTTTTTGTTTGGTTTTATTAAAGCCTGGAATTGTATATTATTCATGTAGAAAAAGAATAATTCACATGCTACATGGAAGCTAGAAAAAATAATGAGGAGAAAGGGCTTCAGCTGCTGTGATTAAGGATTTAGGAAAGAATTCAGGAAAAATCATGTGACTGTAACCTCTAGTCTGCTTATAGTTGCTTTGTTGGTAGGGAGTTTTTTTCCTTATTCCTAAGACCTCTCTTAGTTTTAATACATGTCTGGGAAAGCAATCTGGGGTTCAACTGGCAAAATAGTTGAAGTAGTTTGTTCTTGTTATTTATACCCATATAAATTCTGTTTTGCGTCTGTCTTAACATTCCTTCTCATTTCAGAAGGCAGTAACTGTTATTAGGCATGCATGACACATGGGTAATCTCTTCTGAAATTAACTCTTTAATTCAATGCAACATGAAATGATCATTTATAACAGTTAACTCACGGCTACAATTTCATTAACTTATATTTTAATAAATTTCTTAATATAATTTTCATAAACTTCAGAATTTTTTATCTAACATGTCTAGCTATTTTTTTTTCATGGCAACAGGAAGTTGTTTTGCTTCATCCACAGTACAACTACTCTACTCTGTACATACAGGAGAAAAGAGATTCTCTATTTCAGCACTCATAGTAGTTGAAATTTGCAAGTATATCTATTTAAGGGAAAATGAGACCAAGCTATTCTGTACTCAGTGACTCCTGTCACTGATAGCTTGAAATTCAAGTAGTCTTTCTCTGACTAGCCTATATTAAGATAAACAGTTTCCTCTTTTTTGTTTTTTTTATTTGTTTTCAGAACTTCAAAAAAAGAAAAATAGGAAAAACACAAGAAAGAAGCATCAGATACCAACAATAATGTAACAAAAACATGTTAATTTTTTTCTTTTCAGTAAAATTTAACTTTTTTATGTATAAATTTTTTCTCCTTTCTAAGCATTAGACATCTGCACATGTATTCTTCATTTTGAAATCTCTGCTAGCAGAGGCATCCCAACAACAAGAGGGATGATACCACATTGATTTTCCAGTTTTGACATTTGAGAAGCCTGAATATTGTTTTGAACCCAACTGTTTATTTCAGTGAGCCCATACTGACAAATGGAAACCTTTAATTTGTACTTCAATTAGAAAATTCCAGAGAAAGCAAGCTGAATTTCAAGGTTATGACTGCAGTTTTGTTCCAATCCAAATGAATCTCATAGAAACATGTAAGTACTACTTTCCAAAAGATACAAAAAATAAATCATTCATTGAGATTTAATTTTTTTTTAAAGTTCATAAGTTTGCAAGTATTAAAATTTGAGACATGCTGCATTCATACTCCCACAGAGACTTGAGTGTATTTACTTAGTTATTCCACTTCTATTCACTTAAGATCACCTGAGAACTCTCACTCTGTATGTTTTGCAGAGGGTATAGTAATATCATATTTTAAAATCTCAGTAGTGACTACAAACAGTTTATAGGACTTTGAAATTAATGATCTGAAGCTGAAATTCTTAGATCCAACCATGTTAATATTTATTCATACCTTTCATGCCATCATTAATGCAGTGGAGTACAGTCAAACAGATACCATGCTTCTAAGATTCAGCTCATGAAGGACTAACAAGAAAGTCAGACTTATTCTCATTGGAAATGAAGAAACCTTGTGATGTCCTAATTAAAGTACTGCTCTTTCAAAGATGGTAAATAACACTGATCCAAGTAAGGATTAATAGTTGCAAAGAACATCATGATCTCAAAAAAGTAGTAAAAATCCATATATCATTTATTGTATAATATTTTCTTCCTTCATATGACAATGTTTTACTTAGGAAACAAACAAAAGGTGTATGTTTTACATCTATATTCCGAAAGTGTTCAAGAATTAAAATGATCAAAAATTTAGGTAGGGTTTAGTTTGTTGGGTTTTAAAAAAAGTTGCTAAGCTTAGTTATGTACTGAAAATTGCATAAGCAGATTCTGGTGCTCCTTTAAGATTTTGCTGAAGAAAGCATTCCAGGGCTGGTGCAGACTGAGCAGATGATTGTGAAAAGACCTACTGTTCAGAAAGTCATCAAAGTATTTTTGATTTACCACAGATCTTTTTGTAATAATGGATTTCAGGTACCTAAAATATGATAAAATGTTCCTTTCATGTTTTTCTCCCCATAAGTCTGAGAAGCAAGTTTTGGGATGTTTCTATCTTAAAAGCCTTGGGATAGAAATGAGGGATTGTTGACACTTCTTGAATATTGTTATGAACATTGTTCATCGTTCGTTGTTCTTTTAAGAGTTCAATGACAATGCAAATTCTTCCAGGTATTGCTCTTAACATGTTAATGACCATATTTAAACAAATTCATTAATTAATTTTCAATATAAATGCCCCTAAAGGGTAGGGAGGTGGCTAGTCCCAATAATTTCAGAGCTGAAAGAAAAAATATCAGCTAGTATGTACAAGTTCAAAATGGTCTTAAACCAGGGAATTATTTCAGTATCACACAAACCAGCTTAATATCCCTTTATTTTATAGGTGAAAAAGTTCAACTTTAATTTTATATGGAATTAGCTTTTTCAGCAATAAGAATACTGCAGATTACTTCACCTGGGCAACATTGGCAAGGGCTTCAATAGCAAACCTGGTGGGTCAATTAAATGTAAGTTCTACACTGAACCTATCCTTTGAGAGAGGAAATCCTATTGAAAAGCAATTTCTCCAATACAATGAAAATGGAAAATTGATTTACAGTCTAAATGTTCCAGTTCTTATAAATAGAGTTATAACAAGGGTCTATAGAATGTCAGATAAAGAAGCAGAGGACTGAATGGGGGAACAGATAACACTTCAGTATAAATGAAGTATAATTGTTCAATCAATAGTTTGCTTTAAAGGTTTAGGTAAGATTTCATTAGACATAGATCAAACAGGTGTCTCTTTGTACAGAGAGCAATGAACTGCAGGTTTATGGTGGGAAAACACTCACTCAGAGAAGAGTTAAAATGATTAAAAGCAACTAAAATCCACTGAAGCAAATCATGGTAATGAATGATTTTAACACCAGCTAGATAGTATCCTTTATCTTTCTGTCCCTCTCCCTCTCTGCCCTACTTCTGTGTCAGCAAAGGTGGCCACTCAGGTAGGTTGGTTGCTGCAAAAAGCTTTCCATTTCAAGTATTGTTGCAATACAGCAGGTGTCATTCTTTAAGTATGAAGCAGCTGCTGCTAAGATTAAAATCCATAAAATGAGTAGAATCCCATTCAGGCTCAATGCACCGCATACAAATAGATATTTGCCTACAGGACCATTCCCCAAGTATCGATGCAAACATTTTTAACTGGTTTAAGCAACCCTCCTCCTGCTTTGAAGAGGTTCAGCAATCTAATCAGGGAGCAGCAGCAACACTGTGATTTACAGCACACTTTAAAAAGCAAATACTCAAACAAATAACGGGAACAGACATGATTGCTCTCTATAAATACTCCAGGAATGAGCTGGGCAGTAAAATGCCCAGGAGGAGAAAGAACATTTTAAACTAAAGGACAATGTTGGCAATTGGCAATATATAAATTTAGACTGGAAATTAGGAGATTGCTAACTATTAGAAGAGTCAGATTATGGAACAGACTCCCAGAGGGAGTAGTGAAGTAAAATATCTACTATATTTAAAGACACTTACAAAAAATTTTGTGAAAGCTATTAGAGAATAATAGAGAAATATAATAGAGAAAACTGGAGATTATGCCAGTTTACCCAGATTCTTTGCAGCCTTCTGTCATACTTTAACAAGCATGATGAAGAGATGAACAGCAATTCATAGGGCGATCCCAATTTCCGTCTCTTTCAATTTGCTGGAAACAGTATTTTAACTTAGAAAAATTGCAATATTCATTGAATATGTTGCATATAGTTTGAAAATCTGAAGTGAAGAATAATTTGGTTTCATAGGCCCATTTCCCATGTACACCTATCATATATTTCAGAACAGGAGCTTATGCCTACTGCTCTGGCTAGATGGCATGATTTATTGGGGCATAAACTCACATAGTCCCTCAAGAGCATCCCTTAAGTCCCTTAAGTACAACATTGCTTAACCTCCTCACAATTCTCTAAAAGAAATCAGCTGCAAGACATGTATTAGAAATTTTGACACCAACTGAAGTCTGGAATATCCACAGATTTGAATGGAGTTTCCATTCCACTTGGAGCTTCCCAGGGTAGTAGTCTTATTGCATATCAAGATTTTCAAGCCATTGAAGCACAGTTTTGCCAATTGGCTCATAGTGCTGTACTAGATTTACTTGTGTAAAAGTCAAGCCTTCCTTTTTAGTTGATTTATGTTTCAGCACAAAATCAAAAAAATCAAAAAGAAAATCATAAATGCCTACCATGTCAAATGTTTAATAGAAATATATAGAACTTGAAGTTTGGAAGATAGTTGTGGTCCATCAACAGAGGATGCTACTCCAAAATCAACTTCAATAGCAAAGGTCCATCCAACGTAATAGAATGAAATCCAACACTAATAAAATTATTATATTGTCCTTTGAAGAAAATGCCAGGAAATGATCTCAAAGCATTTTTGCTGACACTGCAATGATAGTGCAATATCAGTGCAAGAGCACTGATATTTTAAATGCTCTTTGTCATTTCATTTAGAAAGTTTTAAAACATAACAATGAGCCATATTAGAAGGACAAGCAGCTAATCTTATTTAATGACACAAAACTGCTTTTCTCTATCAGTATCCTTGCAGTCTTTTACGTACTTGACCTTTTTTTTTTTGAAGTTTGTCTTAAACCCACAATACTTATCCCGTGAAGAAAGGAAAGGGAGATTGTTCTTGAATTACTGCTTCTAAAAGCCACATCCCTTTGGTAAAGTATAGCAGTCTAATGGTCCCTTTTACCCGTGAAAGGATTTCATAGCTGGCAAAAAAAACCTATGACTGCACAGAGTGTTTGTGAGGAAAAAAAAAAAAGAAAAAGAAAAAAAAGGCTGAACCAGTAACCAAGGAAGAGGATAGAAATCATCATTCCAGTGGGAAAGAAGTATTCTGTTCAATCACTTAAAGGGAGCTATTAGACTGAGATTTTCAAAGCTGAGAACCTCCTGTTATAAAGGAAAAGGTGGGGATGAGGAAAATAAATATTTCTTTTGTTCTGTAAAATAGGATATATATGATTGACACTTACAGTCCAGAAACACTTCTCAGAACCCAAGTATTTCCTTTGGTTGGTGAATAAGATGACAAGTAAGCTATGAAGCTCTGCTCTTTTTTCTTTCGTCCATCTGTTCTGATTCTTATATTTTACTATATCCCAATTATATGTGAGAATCAAAGGAGAACAATATTACCTGGAGCAGCCTAGATAGAATTGCCAAAGATTTCTTCCAGGGCAATGAAAAAAACTCTGAATTTTAGGGCTATTAAGATTGAGTCTTTCTATTTGGTAAATATCTAAAACATCAGAAGATTAAAAAAAAAGATCTATGTAAAAGATAGATTATCATAATAATTTAAATCTTTAAACCCACTCAAAGGGTTTTGCATTATTTTTTAACTGGTTCATGTCTGTTTTAAGATAAGCAGTTTACCTCTATTTTTGAGAGGTTCTGTCCTGTGCATTACTAAGTACAATCCCTTGTAATATTTAGTTAGAAGAACACTGGAGGTTCTCTGTCACCACAGTTCTTAGCAGAAGATAATTGTTTCTAAGATTCTAAGAACGTGGAATATGAGATATATTTTAAAACTCAGACTAGAATTCAAAGTCAAATAGAAAGAAGCTTAACATAGTTTAAGTAGTGTTAAGAAAATGAGAGAGTATGGAAGACTAGGATTTAGACAAATTATTTTGTTTTATCAACCATAGCTTTAAGCTTATCACATGCAAACTCTTTTAGATTAGGATTTACACTTCTTAAATCCTTTCTAGATCTTTTCACTTATTCTCTTGTCAAGTCCTTGTTCAGTGTTTAACCAAATAACCAGGGTAGACAACATGGTCAAACTGAATACTATTGAAATATTTTCTTAACCAGAGAAGATTTCTAGTTTAAACTCTGAGAAAAGACTTAATCTTTATCTCCCACAACCTTGGTGACAGCCTAATTTCCAAATTTCTGGGTTCTGTTAGATGTTGTCTGTTCTATCACTACCATTTTGTGGTGTCTTGACTACTAGATGTCCATGGAAAAATCCGTGGATCAGACAAAATAAATATTCAAGTGTTGTTCTTTAGAGGAACAGGAATGTTTTTTAAAAAGTCTGAGCATTTTCCAAGGCTACGTAGGCTCTAAAAAATAGTTATGGAAAATTTTCTTTTCCTTAACAGTGGCAACTTTATTATTACTTGTACTAAAGGATGTCTCAGAATTATTTAATTGTATCATTATAAAAATCATGCAAGACATTTATTAGTCAGTCTTCCAGGTGCTTCTTGCAAACACATGAATGCAATCCCCATCTGCAAAGAATTCCTGAGAACTTGTGAGGAAAAATGAAGAGGAGTCATTTCTCTAATTAGGTTATATTGTGGATATATAAAAACAAACTACAATTTAGCAACTAAAGAAAATAATTATTTTTGTTTTGACACTGCACATTACTAGGAAAAACATCTATGTATATAATTTTCTGCAATGAGCAGTTAATGGCTAAAACATAAATCATCTAATCTAAAAAAAAGGTGATAATTATGATAGTACTTGGTTTCCAACTTATTTTAGTCATTCTTTAGAGGTTTTTCTCCTTCAACACTGATTACAAACATGCATTATATTGTTGCTGAGTTATAATCAGTTTAGCATTTTTAGTTTTTAATAACAGTTTCTATATTCCTTTCAGTTTGTGATGATGATCCCAGCATGCTATAATGATTTGCATCACACTTCTAAATGAGAATTGATTTTGTTTGCATGGGTAATTTCTCAGCAATTCCCCTTAATTTCAAGATGAATGTGTTTTTCAATTTTTCCAATTATGTAAAAAACAAACAAACAGCCCCTCCCCCCCCACACCCCCCACCGTGGAATCTCTCAGCATTCCTAAGACCTTTCTATCAATCTGCTTTCAATTAATTGTCTCTGACTCTGTGGGAGATTGTTAAGCACCAGCAGGATGCACTGAGGCTGTGAAGTGTCTTTCCTCAGGGATTTTAAAAACATGGTCAGGCACAGCCCTGGTCAACCTGCTCCTGCTTTGAACCAGATCTACAGCAGGATGACCTCAAGATCTCCCACCCAAACTGAATCTTTCCACAGCTTTCTGAAAACAGTCATTAATCAGATTATATATCAGTGCCACTGTACATTGACATTTACAGGGAAGCAATTTGCACAATTCAAACAAGAAAACAACAGGAAACATTTTAAAATATCTACATTTTTTTTAAAATTTTAAAGTCTATGTCACATTTGTGCATGTGTGGTTTTTTTGCATACATATATATATACATGTATGTATATTTCTTTCTATGGATACATGTATTTGTACACATTCTATTATGTTAAAATAGCCCTTTTTATGCACCACATTTTTTATGCTTAATACACTGACATTTTCTTTAAAATCTTGATATTTGTATTTTATTTCTAGCTCATTCTAATTCTAGCTCATTATATTTCACTGTGGTTTAATTAATGTAACCATCATCATCATCACCGTCATCATCATAAGTAAAGGCTGACGCAATGAAGACTGAAACTAGAATAGTCCACAAATGAATAGTATTGATTAAGAAAAATAAATAGCTTATCCAAAAATAATAATTTATTTCCTTTGGAAGAAAACACTTAGTTGATTGAATTTCTTTCTTTAAATACTTTTGGCTTCTTAGTTATTCTAAATAAAATTATCAGGAAATTTCTGGTTCCCATAATGCCTGTATAAATTCAATGTAAAACTATGATACATACAGAGTTACAGCTGCTGGTGTATTTATTCAAAATCAAATATGACTCATTTATACAACTAATTATAGAGAGAATAATGCTGTTGTTGTAGTGAATTTCATCCTATCACCATCTGTTACATATATCAGAACAGGTTTTAAATCCAGAAGGTGCTTTTTCTTGGAATGATGAAAAATGAATCCATGTATTTTTTATAGGATATATTAATTTCATTACAGCCTTAATACATTAAAATATCATATAATGTCAAATTCTTCTTTCTTTTTTGCATAAAATCCATACTGACTTTAAGTTCATTACAACCAAAATACCTCTGGAAATCACACCCAGCTCATATCATACAACATACAGTATTGAAAGCATAATCTGTTCTTAGAAATTATCATCTGAAATATTTCCTAAAAGTTAATTTTGAACTACAGGAATGGATGTTTTTACATGAAGTTAGGCACTTGATGGGGATCTCAATTCTGAGTAGCCTTAATTCCCCAATTTTTTTTTTGTTTAAATAATTTCCATTCTTACCTGGAGTTTTTTTCCATTGTCCCTGGGGATGATTGTTATGTTTGGGGTTGAAATGATACTTGTGTCTGTCAAACTATCTGATTCAGCAAGTAATATTCAATGTAATCCATCTGCTGTCTGTAGGATAGCACTTTCATTCTTTTCTTTTTTCCTTCTTATGCTAACAACTAAACAGTAATACAAATCCATTTTAAAAGAATTGGTTACTTGGGATATATCTTGCATAGTTTTTCCAGGGGAAGCTCTGATTTCAGGCTGGAACATTTCCAGCTTTGAGCTGATGAAGGTACTTCACTCCTCAAAATGTGAACATGTATTGTCCTGATTTGTTCTAGAGGTAATTTCCAGCTCAGGGTCTTTGAGGGGAGGGCAGGGAGGGAAACTCTAAGGAATGTAGATTATTTTAGATGATATTTAGATTTTAGATATTAGAGATAATAATTTTCTGCTTGACTTGTGGAACTATTTGCTTAAAACATGTTAAGACATACTTAATTTAAAAGTGGGAGAGATAATCCTACTTGAGCCTGATAAGGCCTGAAGTCTTTATCAGCAACATTGCTGGCAGAGAGCTCTGGGATGGAAAGGATTAACTCACCTGCTTCATTTCAAGCAAAATAAGCTCACAAAAGAGCCTTCAAGAGAATCCAATCACATAACTGTGTACTGGACTTGTGTCAGCTGTGCCACATTTGTCAGGCACCTGCAGCATTAGTCCAGGTAGCACGGCTAGAATCAAATGGATGCTGCAGAGATTATATTTTGTCATGTTCTTCTCTAAGCATCTGCTTAGCATTTCAAGTACATCGATCCTACATTCTAGAGAGGCTGCTTTCCTTCTCATTCAAGACAAATTTAAGAAAAAAACATTGGTTGCTGTAAACATGTCACTGCAAATAAGGAGGATTCTCTTCCTCTCTCACACACATCTAGATATGCATTTGAATATAAGATGAATTATTGAATTTAGCAGCTAAAACATTAAACTTCAATAAAGCTTCAAAAGAATTTAAACTATGTGGCCCAAGGACTTCAGGATAATAATAAATAAATCTATGCCACAAACCTAAGGTCTGGTCCATGCACTTTCTTATTCTGATCTCTAAAGAAGACATAGGTCTTCTCAGATGTATTTTTAATTTTTGCCATGTCCCTTACCCCTGCCCTTCGTTGGGGTAGAATAAACTCAGACATGCTCATGTCCATGCCCCCTCAGCTACTGTAAAAAATTAACTCTGCTCACAGGGTCACTTTCTGTATCTTTGCTAGAATGTACAACATGAGAAAAGCAAGAATAATGCTAAGGATTTAAATTTTTAGACTATCAAGTAGGAATAAACAGTTGAATGCTCTTAGTAAACAGACAAGATCCTGTTCTTAAAATGAAGGCAGAAGTTTGCAGAAATTCCTTTTTGACTAGAGAAAAATGCTTTTTCTACCTGTAACTTTGAAGCTTCCTGAACCACAAACACGAGAGAGACCTCTCAGGCATCTCAGAGATTCTCCAGACTATTTGAGGCACTGTATTAGTTCTATTGACCACAACCTTCTTAGATTGTGGGGTTTGGGAGAAAGGCTTTCCTCTAATTTCCTATAATTTCCACCATTAATCCTTTACTTAATTCATGCAGTGACCTTCTGGCAAGACATATAGATAAATAAAAAAATTAATTTAGACATTGATCAAATGAATGAAATCTAAAACATTATATTGGCACTGCACCAAAGAGCATCAACTGAGAAATTGCATAGCATAATAAAACTGTCAGAAATAAAAATATTAAATCCCAATTCATCTAGAATTACTCTGGGTTTTTAAAGGAAAATTATGTCCAAGAAAAAAATGAAAGGTAGAAAGAAATCTCAAAGAGATATTATTGTTCCCATGATCTGGGAAAAAGATTAAAGAATGTGGAAAGCAATCACAAAATTTTGGCAAAAAAATGTCTAACAAAGGAGATAGACAAAAAATAAAAGTCAATCTATACTTGATTTAGCATGTATATTTATTGTTATATCCCTTGCATTTAGAAAAAACTGTTCTTTGTAAATTCCAGACCCCTTCAGCTCCATAACAGATTTCTACTTACTTAGGGAGTCAAGTACCAGTTTTCCCATAAGTTTTATTCACCCCTTAGGCTTCAATCTCTTTGAGACACTTTGCAATTTTGAGATCACAGACAGAATATCATGAGGCAATTTGGCAAAGATAAAAAAGACATCAGATGTAATACTTGCATAAGGAAGTGTTATAAAAGTAAATTGTTCCAAAGATGTTGAGGAAAGTTTGCATTTGCACAGTAAGAATGAAATAAGTAGTGTTCCTGAAGGGAAACTTTTGTGTGGTACAAACTTTCACTGTTTAATGATAATCGTTATTATTATTATTAATATTATTAATAATATTAATAATATTAATATTATTACCTTGTTAGTCTTTATTTGCTTAAGGAGTATATACAAAGCAAATTAGTGGACAAAAATAATTTCCCAAGACTGTAAACATGTCTTCAGTAAAGTAGGCAATCCTTTTGAGACTAACATCACTACTATCAAAAATTACAAAACTGTGGGCAGTCTTCACTTATCTCACATAAGATAAGGGAAAGAGAGAGGAGGAGAAAAGAAGTTGCAAGCTTTTGGCTTGGAGTTTTTTTTTATTTATTTGATTATATATTCTCTTCCCTCACACTCTGGGAGGTTACATTTATATTCTTTGGCACAGAATTACAGTTGCAGAAAAAAAAAATAAGGCTGGGGAAGGTTCTGGAACATAATGCCCCTGAGGAGTGGCTGAGGGAGCTGGGGTTGTTCAGTTTGGAGCAAGGAGGTTCAGGGGAGAGAGACCATGTTGCTCTGTACACCTGCTTGACAGGAGGTTGTAGTGAGGTGATGGTCAGCTTCTTTCTTAGGGACCTACTGATAGGACAAAGGGAAATTACATCAAGCTGAACCGGGGGAGGTTTAGGTTGGGTATCAGGAAGAATTTCTTCACTGAAAGAGCGATAAAACATTGGAAGAGGATCCCAGGGAAGTGGCAGAGTCATCATCCCTGTGATTAGGAGTTTAAAAAAAATACAGTGGAGGTGGAATTTTGTAATGTTTCAGTGAGTATGGTGGTATGAAATCAAAGGTTGGACTTGATTGTCTGCAGGTCTTTTCCAGCCTTAGTGATTCTATGAAAAGTACTGAGGCCAAGTGACACCCAGTGAGCTGCAAGACATGCCTTTATTTTAGAAATGTAACACGAACAAGGTAACCTAGGTAAGAGTTTTGGGAACATTTGTTTCACTGAAATTCTTGAAAGTCTCAATGGAACCACTGAAACTTAAAGTTACAATCACTTTACTGAGGTTTTTCAGAAGTTCAATTGGGACATAATTTTTAAAGCTGGTTTGGAAAGGTATTTTTCTAGAAAGAGACAGAGATTTTGTGTGTTTCACTACGACTCATACAAGAGTTGTGTGCTTGACATTTTATAAACACCCACTAAGTGCTTTTGTGCAGTTTTGATGAGTAGATATTACTTGTCTATTTTTTTCTTTTTTTAATTACATCCTCCCACCTTTTTATCTCAGATTAACCCAATTAAGAAAACCCAATATCAGACGATCTCATATTTATAGCTGCCGAAAATACAAAGGCTAGATTTTCCTGTCCTATATGTGTAGGCATGAGTGATTATATAGCAAAAATTCTGAACTTAGAATATAGTATTGAATGCCTTTCAGTGATGTATTTCTTTTAAAGTCAAAGAGGATTTTCTTCAATCTCAAAAACATTTTTTATGTTCAACAGTGTGTGCCATAAACACATAAATAATGACTTTATTTTTCTCCCTCAGCTGCCATTAATACTAACATTAATATTCTTCAGTGGAAAATTTTAATTGAACAGATTACTAAATCTTATTGTTGGAGTGTCTGTATGCTTTTCTGAGGATACATTAATTTTTTTTCATAAATATTGTGCAATGCATCTACAGGATAACTGGGAGGTGACATTTTCTTTTTTTTCAACAAATGGGTAAAATGAATTATTAAATGACCTAAAAGCCTGAGTTCTAAAATCCAATATTTCATCATATATATTTTAAAATATTAGTAGTTCAATTGACAATACTTCTGTCATCTCCTGTCTCAAAAAAAAATGTTCACCCAACATTATGTCCCATGGTTCTATCTCCCATCAATTTAAACTCTAATATTTCTTATTAATGTGATATATGTAGTAATAAATTTATCCCTACCTGTTCAAAATTTCAACAAGGAAAACTTTCTACAGGAAATTTATTAAATTGTGTTTTTCATAATAATTTCTCTGAATGGGAAAAGCAATGTGCTGTAGGTTTCTCATTATTCCACAAGATGGAGCTCAATCCCTGTACTACAGTTCTGCGACACCTTAGAGGTGGCTTTTGTCCTCTCGCCATTCTCTTACAGGAATAAGTGACAACCAGAATAAGTAGTATGATGCAATAGTCCTCTATTTATAGGTGACAGAAATGTCTTTAGAAAACAGTGTTGTGATCCTACAGTGATGTAGCCACAACCAAATACGCACTTTATGCACTTAAGATTTAAAGATAAAATACTATTGTATAGGAGTAACAGTATATTATTAACAAAATTACATTTAGATCCAGAGTCCAGACCAGCACTTATTCAATAGAAAAACACAATGATTTGCCATACAGGGAGTTTTATGCTGGGTAAACATAAAGATTGCATCTTTTATACAAAAAAACAACTTGACTCTTTACCTGAAACTGAAGTCCAAAATAGGAATTTCATCCTCTAACATGTGTCAACTAGAGTTTTTCTCTGAATACCATGTTTCATTAAGATATACTCAAGGGCTACCAGATTATTCTGCATACACAAATTAAAGTGTTCTTTCACAGCAATATCTGAGAACCACAGAATCACAATTTAGCTGGAAAGGACTTCTAGAGTTGATCTAGTCCACCTGCTACAGCTAATCAGACCAGGGACAATTTCATATTGTTATTTTTAACAATGTCTCCAGCTTTCTGAAAAGTGATGAAAATCTGTAATCCTGACTGTTCAGTTAAAAATATGAGCTTTGTACTTCCAGTATTTGAATGTAACATTTTAGTGGAAGCATCTAACTTGCAGTTACAGGGCAAAGTGTTGGCACACTGTGAATTACCGAGCACATGTGTGGAAGTAGATCAAACTGAGATGGAAAACTTTTAGATTTCGTTAAAGAACACATCTAAAAGCCTACCCAATGATGTATGCTGCTTCTGTACCCCTTCAGTGCAAAGAAATCACATAGACAAGAAGGATTTTAACCTTGACAATTATGTCAGTTGGAACAGCTTTAGAATCCAGAAACTTCATTCAACTGACATACAACTAAGGGAACCTCATTCAATATTGCAACTAATTTTGCAAGTTTGATACGCCTTCAGAGAACTTTCATGCATTGTCAGTTGTTGGATTACCAATTTTGCTTCTGTGAGCACAGTGGGTGAGATCCTGAAAAAACAATTTCAGAAGCATGGAAAAAATAAACCGTCAATGTTTTGTTTTGCATAAAAGCTTTTGATGGCTCACAGATGCTGCAGTAATGTCTACCTATTCCACAGTATTTTTGTACATCTGTCTCTTTATCCACTTCCATGCTCAGAATAAATATACCATATAAACTTCTCACATTGTAGTACTATACCCAGCACCTTTATATTTCTACAGACTTAAGATATGTCATTTTTTTCTTTGTTGTTCTCCTTTTCAAACTAGTACAAATCCAGATTCTCACACCCATATTTTTTCAACCAGCTCTCTAATATACTCTTTAAAAAGTGCCATCCTGCATGCCTGTCATTCCTATCACTCTTATCTATCCTCCTCAAAACCTTCACCATTTGTGGGCCATTTTGTCATTTCTATGGCCATTTCTATTGTCATCCTTTTCCTTTCTCTGGGACATTTCCTTCATCCTTAGAATAAAATATAAGAAAATATAATGGAACAAAAATACAGCCATTCACCGCACTTTTACTGACATGCAACCCGAAATATTTTATCTTTTCACTGTAGACCAGATCAGGTTGTTGGTACTGGGTACCCCTCATCATTCCCTGCAAACCCTCTCAATTCTCCTTTCATTTTCCGCCCTTGCAGGAAGTCCCCTCTCTTCTTTACAGCTGCTGTCATGTCCTATCACTGCCAATCATCTTACTACATTTCAGCTTTCCTCTCTAATTTCAGCCTCAATCTCTCTGCTTCCCTCAGCAACCTGCACTTTTCTTTGGCTTCTTTGTTAAATGATCCATTTGATCACTTGCACTTCCTTTTCCCTGATGCTTTACTTCAGCTCCCTGACTTGCCAAAATGTTCTTCCTTTACATTTCATACTTTCATTAAGCGTCTCCCTCTTTTTCTGTCTGACTTTGCTCTCGCTGTGTTTTCCTCATTCTAGCTACCATCTATTCTGTCCCATCACTGATCATCAGGCTTCACCATCTTCCCTTGTGACATGGAAGGCAGTTTCTTTTGACAGCGCTGATGTGCGCCTTATGATTACATCCTGTTCGATTTTTCTTTTTTTATTTCCTGGGATGGCACTGATGGGCAGTTTTTGAATATGCCTAATCATTTAGGTTCTTGGAAATAGTGCCCCTCTTTCAGCCCCAGAGATCAGAAAAGAGTGTGTCCACTTGGAATGCATGGAACATTTTTTTCAATTTCTTCTTTTGATGTTTATCATTTTATAGATCATTCTCTTCCTTTTGCCACAGATAGCAGATTCTGGAAAGAGTGATATTTTCAATCCAAATGAGAAATATTGTGCAGGCAATTTTTACAGCCTCTGGCCTTGATATATGCACTATGTAATGGTGAAAAATATTATTAGACCAAAGTAATAAACTTTCCTTCATACTCAGGTGAGTATCCCACTTTGTGGATTACACGGCATTTTTTTCCTGACTTTCTCACAACAGTGGTTTATTTAATTTCCCAATGCTAAGTTGAGCAGCCTTGAAATGTACATGTAGATATCACCTATAAATAAAACCAGCACACCATAGAGTGTCTTTCTCTGTGTTACTTCACAAAACATTTAATGAGATAATTAGAAATTTCCCATAGAAAGTTAGAAATCTGGGTATGCAATAACTCAAGAGAGAAAGGAAATAAATGAAGGACTCAATGGATAATGGGATTAAAAGGGAGTGCTGAACTGAGTAATACTGTCCTTAGGTTCCTAATTCTCAGGGAATGTTACAGAGTGAGCTAGACACAGTTCAACTAATTGCACTAAGTGGGTGCCATAAAGTGAAGAAGTCAAATGCTTTCTGTCAATCTGACAGCTCACTTTTGAGATTGCAAACTTCTTCCAAACAAGGAAATTCTTCAATAGAAATAATTGAAGGTGGCATCTGATTGATTTCACATGCAGTTAATGAAAGAAAAATTTCTATTATGAACATTAAAAATAAGAACAGGGATCCATTCCCTTATAGAATCATCCCTAGATGATTCTGAGTCATCTAGCCAGCAAGGCTTCACACTGCTACTGCTGCTTCAGTTCACCTGCCTAAGTAGCATTTGTTCACACTATATTTGTTCACACTGTCACATAACTGGCATATTCATTTGATATGGGAAGCCATGAATAAAAAAGAGGAAAATAAATATTATATTTCAAAATAGTCTAAAGAACCTTTTAATACATATATCCATGTCTTAAAGTGAAAGAAAAATAGGCTTATCCAAGAGAACATTTCAGAATAAAATTACTCAAGAAAGTAGTAAATTAAGCCCATATTTACCCACATAGTATTGGTTACCTTAACAGCTGCAAAACTCTTATGATGTGTGTAGTATCACTGTACACTGTTATCTGGTTTAGTCATTTTTCTTGCAGCCATAAAAAAACCCTTAGTTCCAAATAGTGCCAGAATTAAAAAGAGTCTGGGATTTTTCTTCATTATTTCTCTCTCCTGAATTCATTGTCTTTTTGTGATTTTTTTTCTCGAGGTTGAGAAGCATCAGAAAATGGAATAAAGGGGTTTGGAATGGCTTGTTTGTAATTCTTGGTATTTCCTTCATTACTAAATACAAATTGGATTTTAACATGTCATGATACAAACAGATTCTCAAATCTATGGCAAAGATTTTAATCATGAGTGGGATTAAGCATCTCTTAAATGGAAGAAGGCTCATTTGGAGGCAACTCAGTAGCAGATATGTGCCACATCTCACATTCCTGCATGAAAAACTGACTTGCCTGAATTCCATTTCATATTCACCAAAGCAAAACAAACAAGCAAAAGATGTCTTTGGCAGCACACCTTAGCTCTAGCTCATACCTAGGCAATGCAGTGAAAAACTGTATTAGGCATAAGACTGAATAGATGCAATTTTCAGTTCTTTGTTCTTTGTTTTGCCTGAAGTATTGATAATATCTGTTACTGCACTCATGCAAAACACTGACTTGGTGGAAAGAGTGGAGGAAGGCACAAGAGAGGAAGAGGCAGAGAGTGCAATCCTTACTTTGGGGCCCCAGCTTTGTAGAGATCCCCACTATTAAGGAGATTAAACAGCATTACAGCTCCCCAAAATTTTTCACCCAAAAAGATATTACCTCAGAATTAATTTGATTACCAAGCACATGCTAAGATCCTGCTAGAGCTGAAACACTCCAAAATGGTGGTGACTGCTTGCTTTACTTATTAGATTCACAATGCCTGAAGGTGTGCCCTGTGATCCAGTTTTACACTTCTCAGCAGGCCTCCAACTGCTTTTCTTGCAACTGTATGAATAGAAATGAGCAGAAATTACAATGAATGACCTTTCTTTTGGTCACTGTTTATAATGACTTTATATGCTTGAAAAATTTCAGAATCATTCACAGCTGAACTTAGACCACACAGCAGAAAAGGGCAGGGACAGGAAAAAAAAAAAAAAAGAAAAAAAAAAAGAAAACCCTGATATTTCATTCCTTTTGACGTGAATGGGACTCTTTGTTCCAAAGTTACCAAAGTCATGACAGTCAAGATAATAATTGCAAATTTTAATTGAGTATCCTGAAATTAAAATGAGGGGAAAAAACCCTAATAAATAAATCAAGAATACAATAGGGAATTCAAAAGGTGTAGAAGCTTTTGGAGAATTTATATATTTATATTCTCATATGGTAATAATCCTTCCCTCCCCTTCTCTTCTTTTTTTCTTTCTTTTTTCAGAAAGAATTTCAAAACTTCATCTCAGTCCCATTAAATAACATAAAAATCAAGACTGTTCTTCCTCTAAATAAAGTATGATGGTGCTAAGAATGTAGAAATGGCATTCATTGTTTTGTAATTAAAAAAATCTGACATTTCAAGAGTTCTACTTGAATTTTTTAAGCATTTTAAATAATTCACTTAAAGTCAAATAAAAGAAGTATAAATCTAGATACTGTCACGTCAAAGTTGGACTGTTCAGAAACTCTGGCATCAGACTGTCTCATAGCTGAAGTTATGTCACAGAGCCCAGAAAAAAATTCTTATTACCACAAGGAAATATTAAAAGGTTTTTCACCCTAACTCATCTTTCAGCTCTCAGACAAACAGCTGAAAACACAAGGCCTCCTGTACTGTGTGTTTGCAACACCAAGGTCACATTTTCCTACTGTGAATCCCTACAAGTGAAATGAACAAAGATAAATAGAAGCATACATAAATGAGTAAAAAAAAAAAATTAATAAGGAATTTGACTGTTTATGCAAACATACAAAGAATATTGGTGTTCCTGTGTGAAGGAAACAGAAAATTCCCTCTTGGTTTTATGATTATCTTATTGGACCAAGGTTTCTCTCTTCTCAGGAACTCAACATATGTGAATTGGGTTTTTTTGGGTTTTTTCCTGGTTTTCTTTTATGTAGAAAATGTAGATTTTCTGTGGGGAAGGGACAGTCAGTTGTGTGGAGGATGGAAGGTAAATTGGACTCATAAATAATGAACAAAGAACAGATTTTGAGGAATATTTTTATATTTAAATTTTATAGATTTACCTATTTGAATGGAAATCAAACACTAAAACATCTTTGGAAATCTGTCCCAGAAATATTGTACTCTATAACCAGGTATAGCTAAGAGGAATGAATGAAGAGATTTGCTTGATTAAATTGTCAGTTGCTGTTAAACTGAGTATTGTGCCAGCCAATGTTTTTAATGAACCTAGCATATAAAATACAAAGAAGAAGCATAAGGAAAAAGAAAGTAATGTGTTAAAGGAAAAATAATTAATAACACACAAACTCAGTACTCAGTTAAATTTAAGGCATGACCTGTCTCCAAAGCTTCCTTTCCACCCACCAGCTCCTTAGGCAGCACACAGGCATCAGGCAGCCAGGGTGGATAACACCAGGACAGCAGCCAGCCTGTAAGCCCACTGGGCAAAAGGTGGGATGTGCTCCAGCCAGTGCTGGTCCCAGGTTTTATAACTGTTGAAAACAATTCCGAGCTTCATCTTACTTTGTTCTTAGTAAATGCTAACGTAGCTTCAGATTGTATTTGAAAAGAAGGCATCTCATCCATAACCATATGCATTTATCTTAACTACTCCATTTTTCACTGTCACTGAGTTTTTCGGTGGTTTACTCTGATGATACTTATAAGATGTATATTTTATTCTTAATAAAACTTCCTTATGTTAACTTTTATTTCTCTTTTGTATAATTTCCTTCACAACTCTTTCACCTTTCTCTAATGCAAGGATCTTTTCCTCACCCTTTTATTTCTCCACCTCTCAAACTCTTTTCCCTTTTTCTCCTATTGTGTTTTCACACATATTCACTCCATATTCACTCTTTTCCTTTTTTTTTTCCTCCAGTTCATTCATGGTTTCTGTTCCTCAGAAGCCATTTAGAACCGATGACCTGCAAAATACCTGTTTTCATAACTTACACATGTGTATATATATATATATATATATGTCCTATACTCTATGCCTCTAGATAATTTGATTTCTCTATTCCCATCTCCTTTTTCTACTGCTGTATAAAAATTATACACTATTTGATTAATTCTGTGATTAATTGATGTTTTAGGAACACAGTTATTTCTGTCCCAGCAATTAAGGGAGAAGGTGTCACTTGGGAACTACTGTTCAAGGGCACATATATAGCTCATGTTAATTGTACTCTAAGTTTTCCTATAAGATAGGGGATCCAGATAATTCATTCAAAATATGGAAATCAGATGGAATTCTGAAAATACTGGAATCTGAAAGAAATTGTAAAAACACACAGAATTTGTCCTCTTTTAGGTCAGAGAGACAACATTTGATCAGACAGCTATGTTAGTTCTTGGATCAGTTCTTATTTTCTTCTTATAGAAACTTATTACAGATTAGTTTCTTACAGTAAAGTTTCTTATTCATTGAAGAAATATCTACAGAGGGTTTAATTTTTTAATGATTTTAAAAATGAGAAGACACATAGCTCCATGTTCTTCCTCCAAAGAATTATTTATGTCTATGTATACATTTGTTCTTTATTTGTAATGTAAATGGTTTGCTACAATAAAAATGCACACATTTAACTCTGCATCACTTAATTAAGAATTAAGTACTGTTAATTAATGCATTAATCGACTTTCTTGTCAATTCATCTCATGTAATTTAACATTTATGATCCAAGACCTTAGTTATACTGACTCACCCTAGGAATTTGCCAATTTAACCCCTGCCAGCATGGGCTCATTTCAATAACTATTAAAAAGAAAAGAAATTAAGGAGAACTTCTCAGGCACTTGGTGGTTCATAAAAGGATTTGGTGCCATTAAAAAAAAAATCAAATATGTAATTATTTAATTATAGTTATATAGCTAATTTTATTCCTAATACTGATGTATTTTAGGTTAGACAAGAGAGTCCATAAAGATAACAGCCTTAGTGTCAGGAAACAAAAGATCCTAATACTGTTCTAAGTAATTGTCATTTCAAACTGGTTCAAATTACACTCCAGATTGATGAAAATCACTATTTCGAAAAAACAGGCTTATGCAGGGGAGGTAAGAGTAGCCATCTGACAGAAATTATTTTCCTGCATTCCATTATTTGTCTCAAACTAGTAGATTCTTGAAAGCTACTTGGAAGAAATTTAATACCAAAGGAGTATTAAAAAAAAACAACTCTTCCACTTCGTAATTAGAGGAAAAGTTAAAAATTAAAGTTTTCAATACGGTAATGTTTCACTAGCATTTTTAGTTCACAAAAGCAAAATGTTGCAGAGCAAAAATGGAATAATCACATTTTATACCACTGTGATTCCACTATTTTATCTTTACCATTTTATTCTTAGAAAAACCCCACTAAAACCCTCACTCTTTCTCCTATTAAATCTCCTTGAACATATGTGCTTTAGGACAAGAAGAAAAAAGGCATATGAGAACACTTCAAGGAGGAAAGTTCATTTGGAGCCACAATTAGATGCATACACTTTTAATTGGGATGGTGATAATTAGTAATATTTGCATTGAGAAAAGCATTTATGAAAAAGGTATTGAATCTTTGACTTAGACATTATCTGCTGGCATAGCTGCGACCTTTAGATGGCTTTTAAAGTCTGTGCATGTATTATTGGTACATAGTCTTTGATGATAATACCAGAAAGGCTTTTAAGGTAGATCAAAGAGATGGCACTGTAATATGCCTTAAACCCAAACCAAATGCATCTAAACTATCTCTGGTGTGCTTATCTGGATGGATATAGAGGATTCAAAACTAGAGCAGTATCACTGGTTTGATTTTCAGACTTTTAGTTGAGTAATACCAAAGGCTGAATATAGATATTAGCTCAGTGACCTACACAAATTTCACAACAAAACTCAAGGTAAACCAGCACACAAGTTCAGAAGTAAGCCACTATTTATTGATTAATTCCATAATTTTATTTTATCCAACTAGGCTGATGCAGGAATCTGCACTTCTGAACTAAGCAATCATTAACAAATCACCACAATATTGGTAATGGAAATACTGGAATGTGTTACTCACTGTAAGCAAGTACTTGAAATTACACAGCATTTACAGGATGCTAAAATCAGGACAGTTCTCCACCTCAGGAGGACAGGAAATATTTGGCTTTGGTCCCCCAATGTCTTTTTTAGATTCCTATAAGACTGCCTATTTAACTTCAGTCTTTTGTGTGCTTGTTTCATCCTACTTCACTTGACATCCACTTTCTTTCTTATAACTTATCATCTTTCATTTTTCTGAAGAGTACTCAACATTCAGAATGAAAAATCTTTTTCTTTCCTCAAGATCACTTAGAAAATGGATAAACATGTTAGCATAAAACAGGGAACACCACGTACTTACATTTTATTTTCAGCTTTCTATTTTCCAGTAATTATTTGCCAAGGAATTGGCATTTCATCCAACAACATAATGTAAGTTTTTAACCTCAGAGTAATACTGATACAAATATTTATATATTAAGTATCAAGCTTATCTTGCAACATAGAGATTTTTTAACATAAACCATTTACATGTCTTTTTCTGGGAGAGTAGGATAGGGGGTGGCATGTAAACTAAAGAAAAGCAAACAGCAACAGAAAATTGAAATCTTTTTTGCTACTAAAGAAACAAATTATTTTTTCCTAGTTCTAAAATGTATCTCACAATTATCTATTCCCCTGTGTAAACAGCTCAGTCTTTTAAATAAAGCCAACAATTTCCTCCTTTGACACTATTTCTCTCCTTTGATCAGTGGTTGATATGAATTTGAACTTTTTTATTTCCCGTGTATCATTCTGTGTATCATTCTGTCATCATTCCTTCTTGGGAAAACATTTGATCTTCATGAGAACATGCTGTGGTTTGAAAATAATGACCTTGGATTAACTAAAGAAAGCAGAGCCATATCCAAAATCATGCAGAACAACGAAGCTTTTACCTCCAGGCAATGTCACATAAGTTGCTCTGTGCTCAGCAGGAGATGAAGGCTTATCCAATATATTTGCTTTGAAAATTTCACTGATAACATTAATTTTAAAAACTGCTACTAAGCATGCAGGAAGGCAATAAGAGAACTATAGTAAATGGCAAAATTAAGTATGTGAATAAACATTTTAAAAAATAAATAGTATTTTTTTTCTGTTCCCACTAGGTTATATGTTTGGGTCTGCATCTGCTTTGGCCAATAATTTATACTGACTTCTAACCCTGACATTTTTGTTTATTCCATGGAGTAAAAGCTTCCAAATATTCTTCTTCTGAGAAACCCCTACTGCATATCTTCTCAGTTAGAACCATTGCTAAATCACTGTTCCTTTCTTCAAAAATAATCTTTCCATTGACTCCACTCTACATTAAGATCATCAGGATTAACTTCCTGTAAACATCAAGGACATCTATCATACTGACAAAATGCAATGGAAATTAAATATGGAGCAAACACATTCTTTTAAGTTTAAAAATCACAGATTTAACAGGTAGTTTTTTTGTTGGGGTGTTTATATGCTGTTGTAGTTTTCTAGCATGACTTTTATCTCTGTAAGTAAATATTCTAACCTCTCGGGGTACAAATCCATTTTTCCACATAATTATGGCCACACTATTCAGCAATTCTCTGTGTATTGCGGAAACCAACTTAATGACTGTGCTGTCACAGACATCAGATTATGTTAAATCCTAACATTTTCTTAGTATTGAATGCTGCCTGCATGACTTTTAAAGGAAACAATCAGATTAAGGAAAAAAAATTGCAGATCAGTCATGGAACTGAACATTTATCAGCAATCCTAAAACATATACCTTAGGCCACAAGGTTTTTAGAGGATTTTTTCCAATAACATGCAAATATTTCATTCCCAAATTCTACTGATTCTTGTATTGAAATAAGTTCTATCAGGGACATTCAGTTCCAGCTCTGTACATTAATGAGCACCTTGAAAAGCAGTTCTCATTTAATCTAAATTTAGATACCTAGCTTAGATACTGTAGGAAAACAAGTTTCTTAAATAATCACCTTACATTTTTATTTCTCTATGCCAGAAAGATTGGAAAATTTACAATATTTTATATTTTAATTTATTTTCTTACAACAAAAACTTCAATTAAGAGCTTTCTGCTAGAAGAGTTTTCACCTGGCAATTAGAGGGAAAGAAAGAGAGATTGAGAGTTCCTCTAAATTTCCTAAGGGTTCTTGAATTTGAAGGCATTGCTTATATCTATTTACATATAGGGGCTGCATTGACCTTGGCTGGATGCCAGGTGCCCACACAGATGTTTTACCTCTCACCCTCCATCAAAAGGGCAAGAGGAAAAAAGCACCATTAAAAGCTTGTGGATGAAGATTAGGACAGGAAGACAATTTACCAATTGCCATCAAGGACAGAACAGGGAATTAGGGATAGTAATGTATTTTATTTCAAGTAATTGCAACAAAATAGGATGGTGAGAAGTAAAACTAAATTAAAAGCACCTTTTCCCCACCCCTCTCTTCTTTCCAAGCTCAGCTTCACCTCCTCTTCTACCTCCTAAGCAGTGCTGGGGTGCAGCATTGTGACTCTATTGCCAGCGTCCGGCGAGCTCCAGCACTGCCAGCAGCACGAGGGGGCCCTTCTCCCGAGAGCTGGCTTCGGGATAGCGCCTAAGGCAGTGCCCAGCTGGCGGCTGTAGGCACACCTTGTGCAGGACAGAGTCTGGTAAAGGCTGCAACCAGCGGAAAGAAGACGGCCGACTCCAACTGTGGCTTAATCTAGGCTTTAATCAACCCCAGAGGGACCGACAGGAGAAGACGGGGCAGGGGCTGACAACAGGTTTTTAGGGGTAGGGAGGTGCCGGGCATTGGGCCAATGGGGTGCAGTGGGGAGTGGGGTCCAAGGGATTGACACGTGGACAACACCAATAGAAAACATTCTGGGGAGGGGCCCCGGTTCCTCAGCCAACCATCGAACTCCCCTGCTGGAACATTCTAGCAGTTAGGGTGGGGAGTGAGAGTGATTGGCGGGGTACCGGGGAGGGATCAGAAGAAAAAAATACAAGGGTTTCCAGGGAAACCAGGGCGGAGTTTAGGGGATACATTGTTGGCTAGGGTGGAGCCAGGAAGACAGACAGCTCCAAAGGCGGGAAGGGAGAACTGGGGCAGAATCATTTTCAGACAGAAGGGGATTGGAATAAACCAACCTAATAACTTAACAAAACACACTACAACACTGGGGAATGGGGGTTTGCAGTGAGTTCCTACCATTATGTCTATGAGTCCTCTTCCTCACTACACTCAGGCTGCAGCTCTTCAACAACTGCTCCAGAATGCGTCCTTTCCATGGGTTCCAATCCTACAGTAACAGGCTGATCCAGTGTAGGATCCTGCAGGTACTGCAGGAGGATATCAGCTTCACCTTGGACCTCCTTGGGCGGCATGGGGACAGCCTTCCTCACCACAGCCTGCAGCCCACTCTGCAAGTGAACCCCTGCACCTCCTCCCCTCCTCTTCACGGCCCTTGGTGTCTCGGGGGCTGCTTCTCTCACATATCCTCACTCCCCTCTCCCAGCTGTTCTGGCACAGAGTTTTGTTACCCTGTCTTAATATATTATCACAGAAATGCTACCAATGTTGCTGAGAGACTCAGCTTCAGCCAGCAGGGCGTCCTTGGAGCCAGCTGGAATTTGCTCTGCCCAACATGGGGGCAACTTCTGGTATCTTTTCACAGAAGCCACACCTGCCACTTCAAGTGTTATCAAAATCTAGCCACATAAACCCAATACAATACTTAAAGCCAGGAGTACATTTTTTTCCTGTGTTTTATTCTTTTCTAATAGATTTATGATAAAAAGTAATTATATTTGCTATTTTTACTTTATTTTGACTCTTGAATAGTCAGAAAATGTTAGAAATATGTTTGCATTACAATATTTGGATCTGAATGATAAAAATACAATAATTTGGAGGGCAAAATACGCTTTAGGTTTTATTTGGAAAAAAGGACTGCAAATAATATTAAATTAAAATACATGGGAAGTAAATGATGAGTTGAATGTCAAACCAAATTAATCACATACTCAGGAAAACTGAAATAGATACACAGTAAATTTGCTAATTCCTAATTTCAACTACAAATTATCAGTGCTTGGGGAAAGGGAAAAATGAGAGACAACAGAAAATTGGGTCTGCAGGCTCGAAGTCAAACAATGAAAGAATAGTGGAGCAAGAATGGTAAGTTGAACCAGTGGTAAATAAACAAGGAATAAAAAAAGCAAGTTTGCTTTTGCAAAAAAAAAAATAGCTTTTCTTCTGTATACGTTCTATACAGCTTTTTATTTTGTATACTAAGATGAGGAGAGACTCTGGAAATAGGAAAAAGAACAATATACTTCTCGGCAAAACACTGGCCAATCCTGCAATCATGGATCACTTAACTATAATGTAAAACAGTATGGGGATGGCTATAGAATACTTTGAGAAACAATCAAAGCTAAGTTTAAAATAGTGTATTGTCTCTCATTTGTTTGAAGGTACATATTGGCTTTTCAATTACTTGTATCTGAATTCCAAGTGGAAATTCTTTATTACTACTGCTTAACAAAATGTGCTTTTGTAGCAAAGCTTTGCACTAACCACCATTAATCCAGCAATATTTAATGTTGTGAAAGGATTACAATACATTGGAAGATCAGAATTAAGAGAGGATTTCTCATTTAATGATTTGACCCTTGGAAAAGGGAAAATTCCTCTGCTTATATTCTGGTTTAGTGATTTCATTAAAATTCAGACAATACTTACCCATGGCTAGCAATAAAACTAGGTAAGGTCCAACTTTGTCTTCCTCATCTCCCATCACTCCACATTCCAATGAGAAACCTTTGGTTTAGGCTAGTCCCTTTCTTGCTGATGTAAAGTAAGGCATGTAAAATTATTTGTGGTCTGATAGTGGCAAATAATTGCAAGGAATATAAAATCAGTGCCTCTAACTTGTAAAACAAAACCTAAGAAATAAAACAACAACCAAATATTATATCTACTATAAAAAAAAATTATACTGCAAAGAAGTATAGGCAGACTTAATCCATTATATATTTAGTATCAAAAGGCCTATGAAAAATTGCCCAATTTCATGACAGCTGGAAGTTATTTGTTTTGTTACTAATTATACCAGATCACCATAATAGGAGGCAGTATGACACATAGACAGAACTTATGCAAACACTTTATTTTAAATCTAGCGCTTCAATGCCAATTTTCTAGAATGAAGGATGGATTTTAGCCTTTTTTTTTTTTATTTTAAAAAGGATGCATTTTAGCTTTTTTTTATTCTTGGCTTCTGCAAGAGTGGTTCAAGAGTCAAATCTATGCTCTTTAGGTACATCTGAAATTCCATATAAGAAATGTCAAAACCCTTACACAAACCATAAGAAAGGTCACTTTAGCCCTCTTGCACAAAAGTGAATAGCTTCCACATTTGAACAAGAAACTGGTGGGAAGACTGATGGAAGAATTCCTCTCAGACTGGCCTTCCATCAGAGGCCAGTGGTGAAATTTACTGTCACAGAAGGCAGACAACACTTTCATGGACCTGCAAGTCAGGCAAGTTGCATTCCCATGAATTGTCATTCATATCAGCACATTTTCCCTTCCATAGAACATGAAGAAGAAGTTAGGTCCAGCTCTGACACAAATTACATCTCTGAGGAAAACAAGTGCAGCCTGGGATTTATGTTCATTACTACCTGTTTTTATTGCATCCCTGTTTCTGTCTCCCAGTATGCTCAATACTTTCAGATCTTCCTAGAAACAGGTAATTTTGATGTGAAGAACAGTAGTTAATATGCTGCTGCCTATTATATGAGCTATGAAGATGTGAGAATTTTCACAGAAATATGCTGTGCTATAAATACTGGTGTAGATTGCAGATATCAATGGATAAGACAAAGAGTGATTTTTATGTTTAAAACCATTTCAGTAATTTTACCCAGGAAATAAACGTAGAAATGTTAAGAAGTTCTTTAGGCAGATGATTTTTATGGTACACGCTATATGCCAAAAAAAACCCCATCAGCAATCGTACTCTTTTCTTGGCCTGATTCAGAACACTTCCAAAGCCATTTAAATTAAACTGGACTATCCTTAGAAATGTTTACCTTTAAATCATTCTCTGATTTACAGAGAAGCAACTCTTTGCAGTAGGAAAACTTACAGTTCTTTAACTGTAGCTTTGAGGGACACTTTGAGACTATGCCAGGCACCAGGCTAAATGGTCCAGAAGTTTTGTACTTCAGAAGCAGAGGAACCACTTTCAGCAGTTTAGGAGATTTTTTACAGTAGTTCTATAAAAGTTATTTCTTACCTCTGAATTACTCAGAACACCAAATTAAAGACATGTTTCCATTGTACCTTTATGTAATCTAAAGAATTGAATTTTGTTCCTTTATTTTGAGTTGACCTTGCCTGGCATGCCTCACGATAAAATTGAAACACTTCATCTTCATTCAGCATATAAGCATCACCCTCTGTCCGGAAAGGAAAAAAGATCAAAAGCCCTAATATTAGCTATGTTAGCTATATGAGAAACAAAAATCAAATTTAACTACAAAGAAATAATAGCTGCTGTCTCAAAGAAATGGCTGTTTCATTCTCTTATTCACTTGTTTGTCTCTCAGTCTCTTTTTTACCTACAATTTAAAGGAAATTTTTTTTTTTAAATGGGCTAACATTTAGGCTCTCCTGAAGATAATTAATTTTTCTTCCAACTTTGAAACTAAGATGTCACCTTTTTTTGGTTTTAGAGAAGAAATCACTGAAAGGTTAAGACAGGACCTTGAACCCAGTTTGAGTTACAGGCTAATAAATGGTTGGATCACATAAGCTTATCTGGGTCTTGGCAATAAGATTCTAGTTTAGCAAAGCTGAGGTCAGGAAATTGAACTTGTAAAATGGATCACTCATGCAGAACAGAAAGGAGACACAGATATTGACATACCACATTTTCCTGTTTCACTCCTTTTCTTTTTTTTTTTAACTGAAGCCTTCATGTTTTAATTTTTTTTATAAATTACCTAAGATCAGAGTTTGCAGGTAAGAAATCAAGATTTTTTTTTAATCTAAAAATGAATGAGAAGAGCCGAAAGACTTTATATTTTTATGCAATAATGCAAAGCAGTATCTGTATAAGGATAAAATATAAATGCTTAAACAAATTAATGTAATTGACTGTTAATAAAGATGCAATAGAAGCTAAAACTCTAAAAAATCCTTTTCTTCTGATTTCTGAAATGGTGTGATGAAGTAGTAAATTTTATTCTTAGGCTATATTTGTTTGTTTCTCAAAGAGTATAGCATTAGGGCTAGTACTAGAGTGATCTTTAGTCTCATGGCTCAGCACAACCATGAAAATACTTTTATACATACTCATTAAATACTTAATCCTTATCATACCCCATATAACTAAACCATGAAAGCAAAAATAAAACTAAATCTATAATGCCTTCACTAGGAATTGTGTCTTGTAGAAGAATGATGTATGCTAAAGAAAAAGCTACCTCAGGACAAGTATGTGGGACTGGGAGAAGGCTTGTTTATCTAAGTAGGAATAGAGACATTTGAATAAAGATTAATCTCTAGAACAGTGAAACCTATGGGAGAACAAATGGGGGACAGAACAGAAAGTACAGTGGAGCATATTGATCAAGATATCGTGGCCTTGGGATAAGTGACCACCGGTCACTTCCCTGTTCTTCTCAGGTCACTGAGAAGAACAGGGAAAGTACAGCATATGCAGATATTGAGGTTTTTGAAACTATGTAGTTTTGTAAGGCTGCCAAGTAACACAAACAGTAGGCTGATTCTGTAACTAGTGGGAAAATTCTTGCTTAATGACGTGACTGCTTAGAACTGTAACTGTTTGGAGCCACAGCAGTATATAAAACTAAACTGTGAAAACAATAAACAACTTCAATGACTTCAACTTCAATTTATTTTTACTCAAACTTCAACTTCTTTTTGCTTTAACTTATTACTAAGACTACTTTTTACACCCCTTCTTTGAAATCCATCTCTCAGTTGTGTAGACCTGGGTAACTCGCAGTGTCACTGGCAGTGAAGATCCACAATAACCTCATAGGCTAAGAACACTGTTATCAAGACAAACCAACACTCCCTAAGGAAATTTAGTATCTTCACAGGCAGACTGTTTATGCTTTGAAAATACTGTAAAAAACAGCATGATTTGGTGCAATTCATCCAAAAGGTATAGAGCATGTATCTTGGGACCAGGAGCTGCCCTCCGTGATGGAGACAGACAGCTCCAATGGATCTACTACAGGACATTGCTGAGCCCCTCAGCCGAGATGGTGATGCCCCTGGGAAATCATATTTAAGAAAAGGCAAAATGCTACTGCAGCTTCCCCTGCAGCTGATGCAGACACAACAAAGGAGCAGACATTTGAGCTTCTACAGAAATCCATGCTGGAGTGGGTTTACCCTGAAGGACTGCAGTCCATTAACAGGATCCACTATGGAGCAGAGGAGATGTGAGAAGAGGAAGAAGGTGGTACAGGGTGACCACAACCCAGTTCTCCATCTTTCCACACCAGTCAAGGGATAACAGCTAGCGAAGCTGGGAAAAGATGTGTTAAGTTGAGCTTGGAAAGGAAAAGGAACAGGCAAGAGTGATCTTCTGATTTTTATATTTGTTTCTCATCATTCAAATCTATTTTAACTAGTAAAAAACAAATTAAGTTTCCCCAATTGAGTCTGTTTTGCATGTGAGGATAATTGGCAAGTGATCTCCCTGTCTTTTTCCTCAGCCATCTGTTTTTTCATCTCATTTTCTCCCCCTGACCTGTTGAGAAGGGGGAGTGAGAGAGTGTCTGGAGGGGTGTTTGACCTTCAGTCAAGTTAACCCACCACATGTAGGAAGTCATAGCTCAAATCATTACCACAGCAGAGGAGGGCACATAATGCTAGGCTGGTATCTATTCAGGGAGCTGCCCACCTCTAAATGAGACTGGTGCAAATATAAAACCTTTCATACATGACTAAACTGCTTGGCCATGTGATTTCTGTAGAAGATTTTCCAAGTAATGTTACCCATGTTCTTGGACTCTTAACTGCAGAGTGACAAGGACAGTCTTTCACTGCAGCTGAATTCAGCTGCTGAAAGGTCCTGTTTACCATGTACACACTTCTATCTTTTCCCTTGCAAGCTTGAGCCCACAGGATGAGTTGGCTGACACATTCACTTGATAGAAAATTAATCCTCTCTTCCCTCCCACATGCTGAGAAGTGTACTTTCTGCCATCAGTGAGCTGAACCAACTCATCCTTCTGGGAAGCTGCATAAAGATAGATGATATAGGAGAAGAGGAGGAAAAAAGACTGGGCAACATGTCAAAGTTATATCAGATTATGTACAAAAGGAAAATGTACCTTGGTAAAAGCCTGTAGAAATGCTTGGTGAACTTGCAGTTGAGTATTTTGTGATTTTTTTTTCTATCCTTCAAAATTAGTGTCTACGTGATATTTCTACATTTTTTTCACATTCATTTGGAATGGAAATCTATCTGTAAGTGACATAAAAAGTAAACATAGTTTGCTGCCTAAGGGTAGTAGTGAAATCACATTTTTCTATTCCTGCAGTTACACTTAGAATAATTTTGCTTATTTACATGTCTTTCAGACCTAGTATTGCAGTAAGTACACAGGCAGACTTTTATATCTCCAAGTGAGGAGAAGAGTTACTTACCTCTGTCTGTAGCAGGTAGTAACTGGAACAAAACACCCTGTGGGATCCACTCTTGTTGTTAAAAATGTGGGATGGTCTCAGTTCTTTCAGATTCATTAGTAGATGGCAAACACTATATAATATGATCAGTGACAGTTCTAACTTGAAATGGAGTTAACTCCAGGAAAAATCAGTATTTTCATCCAAAAGAGTATATTAATCGTGAATTTCATAATTTAAGAAAATCAACCATTTATCTAGTTCATTTATGACCAGATTTTCTTCAAAGTAACTTTCTGAATCTAATTTAATCTTATATCAGTAAGATTTGTACATAAAATAAATATTGAAGCTTAGTAAAATTTCATTGATGCTTCCACCAATGAGAGCACTAAGAGATAATAAAAAAAATTGTCAGTTCCAAAAGCTGCTGATATAACTAATCTGTTAGGCATATGAACATTGATTTAAAGGAAAATTTAAAATTTAAAAAGAAGGCTGATGATACAACACCTTTTTGTTTGCCAGCATTTTCTGGAAGAAACACTGTCCTGAAATCTAAAATTAGGGGCCCTGGTTCGTTAGCTGGGGTTTCGTTCACACCTCTGGAAGGATATTACCTGTGAGAATACCAAAGCCTCTTGGATGAATAAAGGTTTCTAACTGGAATGGCCATGGCTACTAAGTCTTTTAAAGTGATGGGGTTTTCTAAGGATCAGGAAATTACTGTTTTCCTCAAATGAGTAAATAATTCTTCAGTCAGGGAGGCCAAAGAAACAGGTTAAGTTTCCTGTTGTCATACTGTCAACACCAGATCATCTAACACTGTTACATACCTTTTCTTATTTTGTAGGACACACCAGGGAACAGACTAGGAGGTAGGAAATGTAGTCTTGGAGATTCTGTAAAGGAGAAGGAGATGGAACTCACACATCATGCACATATGTTGTACCACCTGCTCTTTGTGTAAAAAAGAAGCTGCACAAGAACTGACATTTCTGGGAGATTTATCTTTTTTGATTTCTTTATAAATAATCATCATTAGTGGAACATGCTCTGCCAAATCAAATATTTGCAGTTCTACTCTTCATATCTCTTATCTTTTCATGTATCACTAGAAAACCTGAACATGAATTTGGTCCACTAAAAATTAACTTTGGCTTTTGTTGATGTCTTGAATACATCAAGAGGCCCTGCAGCCATCAGCCATCAGCCTTGTCCCTTCTCTGTGCTGTGCCGTGGGTGTTCCTGTGCCATTTGTTCCCTTATCTTGCTGATTGTGACCTTGCTGATATGACTTACAGGCTCTGACCTGGACCTCTTTTGTCCCTGTGGATTCACATGGGCACTACAAGGCCAACTTACCAAAGCTTGTCTCCTCTGATGACACCAGTTCCCCCTGCCTCGCTCTCACCATTGGCTTTGGGTTACATTTTTCTTCATGAAACTGCCCAGCCTTCCTGTGCACTGGTTTATGCTTGTTGTCATTTTGTTTAGGTTTATTTATTTACTATTATTATTCAGGAGAGAGCTGCTCAGCTGAAGCTAAAAGGTCAATTTATGGAGATTGAGTTCTTCTTATTCCCAATTCAGCAACTTAGCAAAAAGCTTATTAGATGCTTAGTGAATAAAGTATTGCTCAGTGGGGTGTTGATCTGCATTAAGTCTCTTATTAAAATCAGCTTTAGGAAAGAATGGAAAAACTTGCTATTTTTCTACAGAAAATCAAAACTCAGAAACATTTGCACTGCAAAAAATCTCTTTGGAGACTTTTGGCAAAATCTTTGAAGTTTGGTAGATATGTAAAAATACACAAAGTGGGTGGAAAAAAAACCCCAACAACATAGGATAATTTTGGATGGAATATAATTGTTTTTTACTCTCTAAGTACAGGTACTCCATTGAAGATAAGGCAGTTGACATTTACTGTAGGAATACTCAATAGGAATGAGCTGCACCAAGTCTAACATTTTACCCTAAATATTCTCAAAGAAGGAATAATCATGATGAATCAAAACATTGGTTACTAAAAAGCAGTTTGTCTCCTGTCACTGGTGATAATGATATGCAGGGACTTCTCCAAGCATCCGTACAGAACAGTGTAATGACAAACTTCACCTTTAAATATTTTTTTCCCAGGGTTTCTTATAAATAAACATATTTGCAAGGATTGTGATCTTAGGACTGAGCTTCTGGATAAAACTGAGGATTCTCAGCTCTTGCTTTGTTTTATGCCAGCAGTTTGAAAAAGAAGCAGCCCAAAACCATTCTGACATACTGAATGAGCATTTTGCTCATCTATGCTGTAAAGCTATCTAAAATATCAAAAAAACCCTTTTTGATTTAAAAATCAAGCAATTCTTTGTGGTTTAGATGCTTGTGTGTTGAACAGGTCTTAAGTACTTTCGGAGCAACAGGATGTTCACATGATCTGTTTTCATAAGGATGCCCAAGACAAGCTAAATAAGACAAGCTAAATAAGACAAGCTTGTGGGGCATTAACATGATGCTACTCCTCAGGGAATTCAGTCTAGCTAACATATATGTTTCCAATCTAAAGAACATTCCATGCAGCCACTACAGAACCTTAATTACAGCAGTATTCCTGAGCACAAGTTTGCTCAGCTCCTTGGCTGATGTGCCATTATGGCTGTGGCTGGTGTTTCACACTTTGTGCTGTACATCACAAAGAAATGCATATTCAGGGTTAGGCACTGGGTGGTGCCGAAGAGCTAGTTAGTAGGAAAATGTATTTGTGTAGCTCTTCAACTAATATTCGCCTTTTCTTGCAGCCAATGGAGCAGGATTCGTTTTTCAAAAGAATTCATCTGGTTCTCTACACCTAATCAGGTACCTTGATTTAGTTTTCCTATTTGCAAAAGCATACTGAGATGAAGTCTTAAGCTATATTTCTTTCTCTTATGTTTGAAATTACAAATATACTCCTGTAAGTAAACATCCTTCTCATATTACTTTATCATTGAAGAGTTTCTACAACCTGACATTAGCAAATTTGAAATAAATGTTTTGCAAAGTATTGTATTTAATCTTAATGGGTCTTTGACACAAACTATAGAAGGATGATGTTATTTCTTTTTTTCTTAATTGATTTTACATAACACAAGTGCAAGCAAACATTAGAGGAAAAGAATATATTAGATCACCATCACATCAAAGTATTTTAACCATGGTAAATATACAGGTCTCAAACACAGACACTAAGTAACGACAAAAAAAGAATTAACCTATTCAATATATGTGTCATTTAAAATTACTCTGCTTAGAGTGATTTCACTAAATAAATGGAAATATTCTGCTTTAAAAGAAGAATATTCTTCTTTTAAAGAAAAAAAGAAAAAAAAAGAAAAAAGAAAAAGAGAAAAAAAACTGAATTCTGTCAGGCATTCAGTTTTAAGTAGTCTGAAAAGCTTTAGATTAGTCTGAAAATTGTATGCAGCTGCACTTACAGTTAACAGTTGTTTCTTTATCTGTATATAACAGAAATAAAACCATACCTATCTATCTCTATTAGGTTTCCAGGCCAATAACATTTTCTGTATTTGTCTGAGGGTTAAATTATCTCCAGGATCTTCTCTTAACTTTATTTCTGAGGATAGATGGTCTTTAGTGTACTGATATCCAATGTTTTTGAGTTTAATTTCCAGTAGCTGTTCAAAGCAAGATTTCTCAAAATATATGAATATTTTCATGACTTAGAAATCCATAACAAAAAATATTACTGTAAAATTGGCCCAAGGAAAAGATTTTTAACACAAAGCTGCCATAGATCTGTGGGAAGCTGCAGCAGTAGCTCTCTATCCATGCATTTGTATTAAGAGAAGCCCATGGATTGCATCAGTTATCAGAGTACTGCCACAGACAATAATAAAAAAAAGATGCAAGTCAAGTAGAAAAAAAAACCCAGAAGGGATACAATGAAAGCAAATGTGGTAAAAACTGTAATAAATAAATAAAGAAATAAATGTCTTTGTCTTTCCACACCACAAAACATACATAGCAAACTAAAAAAATAAGACTTCCAAAAATATTTTTATCTAATTGTGCACACGTATTCCATTTGATGTGTTTAAAGTTGTTTAATTCTCTCCACCGCCTAATACTCTGCCTCTTAATATGCAAAGTATAAACTACAGTACTTTGGGGTAATTAGCTAATCAATCAAAATAATTCTCATTTTACCCATACTCCTGTGGTCTAGGGAGGTCATTTTAATATTCTGCAAATACCTTCAAGCAAACCCCAGGGACAAATCAGGTAAAAAGCACTGTAAGCAGCTATTTTTCTGTAGGCATGTGCAGTGTTTATACTCTGTTGATAAATACCGTACGTTGATTTTATTGAGCCTTTGGAATATAGTGAGCATAAATGAGACATATACCACCATATGGTTTCTACACATGGGCAGGCTGCAATTAATGCTGCAACCTACAATTTGTCCCTTACTTCTGTGATTATCTATGTCAAAGCTAACTCATTTGCAAAGAGTGTATGTGACTATAAGCATAACAACTTCTGAGTTTAACTACTGGTTGTGCAGAATAAAGCCTGCATGTAATATATGATCAGGAGCAGAATGGAGAAGAAATACTTATGTCAAGAAAGTTGCAAAAATGCTGTGGTAAAATACTGTTATTTTTTTTCCTTGGCCCTAAATTTTGACAACTACTAGAAAACATAATACTTTTCTAATTGAACAATCATGATTACATTGCACCCTACTGTCATATATATATATATATATATATATATATATGGTGTGTATAAATATAAATATAAATATAAATATAAATATAAATATAAATATAAATATAAATATAAATATAAATATAAATATAAATATAAATATATATCCCTATCACATATATTGCACTCTACTATCATATATATTGCATGTTTAAGACAGTGCCTAAATTCTTTAATTAAATCTTATGCTCTGATTCCAGTCATTGCATCTGCTGAAAAACTTCTGAAGTTATAAGTACATTTTTTAACAAAAATAACGTGAAACTTGCAACTGGAAAAATAAGGAGCCTAGATCACAATAGTATTTGTGATCTAGGACTGGATAATTCACAAAATCAATCTACAGCATCAGAACTGATCATTTTGTCAAGTCATACTGAGATAAATACACATGCCCACTTAAGAGTTTTCTCTCTCTCTTTAACTTTATTTAGAGCTACTGGTTAAACATGATTAGCTACATGATTAGACAGCTACTGTAAGCAAGGAAGCACCTCTTTCCCCTTTTCCCAGTAAAGAACACCCTAACATTCAGTACAACAAAAATTGAGATAATAATTCTTGGGAATATTTGAAGATTGGTAAAAGTAGGTTTAATAAATTCCATTTTTTGGACTATATATTAGTTATTAATGTGGCATGAACAAAGTTTCCAAAAAAGATACAGGTATAAAATGTATGACCTTGAAGAATGTTCTGTTTAACTTTGTTGTTTCAAATATTTTATGTCAAATGCAAAGTTGGGATTTTTTTTTCTCTTAGGACTTGAAAACATTTGAGTCCTTTCAATGCTAATAGTAAAGAAATTTGCAGCAAAACTGTATTGGAAGTGTACTTGCAAAGTATGAAGGTTGCTATTAACTGAAAAAAATAATAAAAAGGTTTGTACTAGAATCCACCTTCAACATAGCTATTGGAGCTAATGAGTTGTGCTGCATGGACCATGTTGTGTTTCCATAAGGCCGTTCTAAAATTATACACCTGCTTCAAATATGAAAACCAGTGTCAATAGTGAAAGAAATGGAGACACATTCACCACTTTCATATCTCCCCTGCCATCTGTGGAGAATTATGTTCATGCTTTTGTAAGATTACTTAAAAAAAAAATTAAAAGTAGATTGTAGAACAGTAGGTTGTGGGCTAACTGAGTGGAAGCCAGGACAAATCCAAGCACAAGAATAATTGGGTATTCTCCTTTATGATCCAGCACTTCCCCCACCATTTGACTTTGCTTAGTTTAAAGACAAAGATTTCACTGGCAGTATGCTGCATTTGGCCAGTTTTGTTCAATGTTTCCATAGAGCAAAGATTTAAATCCACTTAATATGCCTGCACATCCCTTTCAGTTGCAATTCATTCATCCACTCAGTAAACATGCATAGGCTGGTGATTATTTTTTCCGAACACCTAAATTAATACTAAAGGACAGTTCTAAAGGTAATTTAAGGGTGTAGTATTGGATAGTTCTTGCATCATACAAGACAGGTTCATACTGTCTGCTTAATTGTCACTACAAATTTAACCAAACTTATTTTTGGTCAATCAATTGCAATTGGTTTTAATTCTTACTTGTTTCTTTCCTGTTGTTGTATTTTTTAATTTCACAACCTAGATATCACTGATTGAATAAAGTAATAAAATCATATATCCATAACAACCTAGGTTACTATCAGTGTCTTGGGTAGCAAAAATATTAATCCAATAGCTCACTTGCAGCAACAATTTGTTTAAATCTGAAATGAAATACCAGGGTTGATAGATTCTAACAATTGTTTGGGCAGAGTAATGTGCAAATGATTAACATTGGCAATAGTTTTGAGCACCCTGTATCATAATTTCCCTAGCAAAGTTGGACTAATATGTAAACAGAGAAAAATAAAGATCTAGACTGCCAACCTTCTGTATCAACTAAAAATATCAGTTTTGTTTTGTTTTTTGTTAATTAAAAAGCTGATGAAACCTGATGCAATAACTGAAGCATAAGCCAGTTGCTCTGCAGGGACCTGGAGCATGGCCTCACGTGCCAGCATACCTCATAGCAACAAAACACCTGCACCAAGGCCTTCAGTTCTGGGCATGGTCAAAAACACACCTCAGCATTGAACACTTCCCTTTCTAAGTGTGTCTCTTCACTGAGGAGTTAATCTATTGGAGAAATTCCACTGACACCCCTTCTGCAGGAGAAAAAAAGCAAAAGCAAGAACAAAGCAATCTTCACTTGCCATTTACAGGAGCCAAGGCTTCACAGCAGTCCAGGCTAAGAGATTGCTGTTTCCTACAACAGCAGAAAATTACCAGGAAAGAAGAAAACCCTTGTACAAAGTATCAAGTTGATCTACTGCAAATCAACAAAGCAAATAGAAAAGAACTCATTTTCAGCTGTTTCAAGGGATCAATTGGTCTCCATCTGATAACTGAAGATCACATATTATTTTTTTAATTCACTGATAGGTACAAATAAATGTGGCAGATTAAAATATTCAGAAGGTGAACAGAGTAAGATAATATTCCCTACAGCTTTTAGATACAGAAAATCACCTCTGCATGGTAACCATATTAGCTTCCAGAAGTCTCCAGGGAAGCCAGGAAGTTATGACTACACATAACATGCAATCCCTCATTTACCTCTGTCTTGATTAGTCCTGGTCCAGAAAAACATTGAACAAACAGTCTGTTATTTATTTTTTTTATTCACTGAAATTCTCAAAAGAATGAGAAAATTAGAAGAAATTTTAAAAGGATATTCCTTTGTTTGTTATAAGTGTTCTCAGGGATTGAAGATTGCTGGGGTGTTGGAAACTCTGGGAGTCTTCTGATATAAACTTCACCACAATACTAATCAGCCAATTGAAAACTTGATAAATGTTACACTTTGAAAAATTGCCATAAGTCTGTTTCCCTTTTCAAGAACCATACTTTTGTTTTATTCAGAAGCAGGTATAATTTAAATGTACATGTACAAGAGCAGGAAATCCATGACAAGGTATTGCCATATCCTTTTAATGTATCAGCTCCTGGAAGCAGCTTATTTTAGTCTGTGATGATTTCCTTTTGCCAAGAGACAGAGTCCTTATCTAACAAGTCCCTTGCACTTGCTGATTTTATTTTAGATAGCTGTAACAGTACCACAAGCTTCAGAGATATGTCTGACACCTACTGCCACCTTTGTATTATATATCTCTCTTATATATCTCTCAGGCATTGTTACATACCAAAGCTGAATGTGGCTGTGGTGTGACTTTTTACTTCTGTTACCAATTTATGTGCCATCTCTTTTTCTTTTTTCCCCCCTTGTCTTCAGGTCCTTTAGTTTCCTATGAGCATGTAACATCTATCTTTTTGAGACAGGATTATTTACAAATGGGTCACTGCCCATCCGAACTCAGCATTTCCTTTCTTTTCAGGCTTTTTTCAAAACTAACTCATTTCTCTTGGAATTATTATAAATACTCATAATTTTAGAGCTTTAAGCTTTTTTATTTTTCTCCTTTATAAATTTCTTTTTTTGGTGAAGTTTTGTTTTCAGGGGTTCTTTGGTAGATTTTTTACTTGGAAAGGAAAAAATAGTCTAAATAAAGTCCATGCAGAAATCTTGTTCACTGAAACTCTTCCCCATGTTTTAAATGCATATTTTGAGACATCTACACTAAGCAGGGGTTATTTCATTATTCTTCTGCAGGAGGACACAGAATTACAATGGCACACCAACTCTGTATAAGGGGTCAATATTCACACACCTTGCACTGCATGATGCACAGTAGGGAAGGACACAGTGTACCAATTAAGAAGGTACAGAAACCAAAAATAAAAGCAATCACTTTATTTTTTTTCTTTATAATTGCCAGTATCAGGCTACACTGTGAGAGATGTCCTACTGCTAAAGAAGAATATGTTTCATCCAAAGGAAAATCAAAGATAGTTTCTTCAAATTTGCAAGTCACAGGGGAAAAAACAAAAAGGAAAGAGAAGAATGTTAGTAGTGATGATTATGTATGTAAAAGAGGAAAAGATGACCAAGCTGTTAAATCATTAATTTTTTTCCTTAACTAAGAAACACATTAAGTCCAGAAATGTAGTCAGATATTCCACTTCTCTGCATCTTACAATACAAAACCTAAGGTCATTAACAAATGATCGGGTTCAATAACCTAAGACAATACAATATTTCATGTGAGAAGACTTGAGAGACTGCAAAGTTGCATACGATCTTCAGTTTTAAAACCATAGGCTTTTCATATTTAAAAGAAATTTAATAAAATGCATATATTTTCATATTGAAAATGCACAAGGAGGAAGGTAGAGGAATAATGAGAACGTTTCCTTACTCTTTTATGAAAAAACACACCTGTTTAATGCAAGCTTCAAGTATACAGACAGAGGGAGCCCATGCTTTAAAGACAGAATCCTTTCAAAATATCAATTTGTAGATTTTATACTACATAATAGAATGAAAAGCCACACTGATACAATATATGGCTTTCCTAATCAGTCAACAAATACAAAGAATGTAGTTCATATAAGAAACATGATTTATAAATCTCACACAAGTCTAAATATCATGCACACTCAAAACTATTCTAATGGTTTTATGTCTGCCTGGATAGTAATAGACACGACATCTCCTGTTTATAGCCTGACCTCCAAATTACTGATTTCTTACCCTGACTGCTTTGGTTTCATCCCCTTTATCTGGTAGCATTTCAAGCATTTTTTAAAATAACGTCTTTTACGATGTCTTTTGTAATGTCTCTTTGGAAAGACTTAATTATGTAGCACTTTATCTGCTTCTACTTTGAGTTATCATTCTGAACTAAATCCTTCATGTCTATTTTTTTTCTGATGGTTTGTAAATTTAATGCTGCACTAATTCAGGCTTTTCTTGAGCTGTTATTTAAATCACAGGCTAAGAAGAGAGTCTTTTGATGCTTAGCTTTTTCTCTCTAATCTCTGTTTTTTTCTCTCTAATCTACATGTAGAAAACATGTTTATTATTTATTCATTTATTTATTCTTGCACATAAAACGTTACAAGTGTATATATAGAGCTCTATTCCTCCAGCATACATAGCCTCTCCCACCACAGAGGATCCTATGACCTTCTGCCTGTCAAGAGGCACATTTGCTTTCTTTTTTTCCGTTCTTTTATTTTTTTTTCTGATGTAGAACCATTCAAGCTTCAGTCGCAGTAAACAATCATCTCTTTGCCCTCATTCTTGAGAGGTCCAATGTGATTTCATTACCACTGCCTGGAATTTGTTCCCCAAACCAGTTATCTGCAAGAGGAAAATTGATACCAGACTGTAGGCAAGAAAATATTTTAATTTCATTTTTAATATTAAAAAATGAATATATTAAAAAAATTATTACTTAATTTGCATCACATGCAAACAGAGATGCCTGCCTTGTTTCTATATGAGTATTCAGGGACCATTTTGAAGTGTCTTGATGAAATTAATTGTAAACTCAATCCATAGCTGGCTCAGTAAACACCAGTTTTAACATTATTAGGGCTGCATTTTATTTGTTTGAATGCATCTATATTAAAAATTGATTTTTCTGACCTTATGAATTAACCATTTGTTTAATTACCCATGACCATTATGAAATTATTTATACCCATATGCAGATAGATTCTCAAATTCCAAAGGCTATACTATATAGGTTATTTGGTGATGCTAAACCTTAGGTTCTACACTCAGTTTATGAGTAAAAGACAGAGATATTTTTGGGAGGAAACCATGAATCCATACAATATTTGAAATTTTGATTTTTCTTTCATTCTAAAAGAGATAACATGGCAGAAGTCACAATGCAAATGTTTTTTATAAATTCAAAATATTTGTGTATCAATGAAATATTTAAATAAGCTATGAAAATAGTATAGTATCAATATATATAATTTTAATTACAATTAAATTATTTTTGTTTAAAAATCTATTATTTTCATACCAAAAAATGTGGCCATTTTTCTTTAAAAACTTAAGTCATTGAATGCTTCTTTTATGATCAAAACATATTCATAAGAACTCAGACACATTGTTGTTCACCTAAACCAAAATTACACTGCTTTTATAGAGTCATTTCAACATGATACTCTCTCATTTAAGAAACAAAATATTTCCAAGGGCTGGAGAGTGAATTTCATTCCAACATGTAATGATCTTTTTGTCTGGGGCAAAAGTCAGCATAGCATTTTTATAGGTATAATATTTCTGGGGCAGAAATTCAATAACAGGGGAACCAAATTACTCAGCTATGAAAGCTGTCTGTCTGGAGATGTGCTATTAAACAACACTTGGGCTTTCTGTTTACTTTGGTGGTATTTATAGTTATAGCTAAGCATTTGCAACTTGCACTTGCTAAATATTTCTAAAATGCAGTTGCTGTAATAGAGAGCACAAATCATCATAGTTTCAGTGGTATTGTTTTTCCAAGAAATAAAAAGCAGAGCAACAGAGGACTTTTGTTGCTGTTCACTTTGCTTCTACATCTTATTCTTCAGTGCCCTGTTGCTGTATAAATAATGCACTGATATCACTTTTTATAAAGGTGTATGTATTCCCCATTATGAAAGCACCTGAACATGCCATACATGAAGGCTTTTATGCTCATAGATCCCTTTGACATGGAAAGCAAACCCAGTGTTGCCATAGAGCTGAGGGCATCTAGTTTGCAATGGGGAATATACTCAGGGTTTTTTTCTAAAAGAAATGCTACAGCTAATCTCAAAGCTATCCTGTTCAAGGTCCTGTATTGCAAGTACACAATTTAATTCGAGGACTGGTTAAAATGTCCTTCAGGCCATAGAAGAATCTGTATGTTCATGTGGGGAACAGGGCAGGGCCAGGAAGGCAGGCGACAAAAGTCTTGAAGAAGAGGACATTACCATTCTGGTCATTGACAGAGGCATGGATATAACCCAGCCGATCTGTTGGTGGTCAAGGACCACCAGGAAGAGGTCAGTGGAAGATCAGGGAAATAATTTCAGACCTCCCTAATGCAGGCTGTCAGTTTTGCTTAAGCTACTGGACACTACTCTATTTTTATCAAGATAATTAAAATAATAGAAATATTTTCACATGAACAACAAAGAATGAAAATCCAAAGCTTGAAGCAGTATTGGTATGCAAAAAAATTGTTCAAGTCAATCCATCCCACCTCTAAAATTACAAAATTAAAACCATAGGCTACAAAATAACTGATGTGGTTTAAACCCACTTGGCAACTAAGTATCATGCATCCACTTGCTCACTGCCTCCCACTTCAACTCAGCCCCCTCTTGGGGAGGAGAATCAGAAAGAACCGGCAGAACTTATGTGTTGAGACAAGAAAAATTTAATAATGGAAGAACAAGATCATAATAATGTTGTTATTTATAATAATAAAATATTCTAATAATTTTAATAATACTAATTTTATTGATAAGGAGAGGGAGAGAATGTAAGGGAACCCAAGAGAAGAGAAGCACAACAGAATTGCTCATGACCCACTGACTGATGGGCAGTCTGTCTCTGAGCTGGAATTGGCCCCATCTGGGTACCTCTCCTAGTTTATATACTGGGCATTATGTCCCTTGGGAAGGAATATTCCTTCAGCCACTTTGGTAGAGCTGCCCCAGCTGGGCTTCCTCCCGGATTCTTGTGCACCTGCTCACAGGCTGAGCAAGCACAAGATACTGAAAAGTCCTGGATTTAGAGCAAGTGCTACTCAGCAACAACCAAAGCAATATTCTAATACTGAATCAAAACCACAGCATAGAACCAGCTACAAATAAATCTGTTCCAGCTGAAACCAAGACAATGACTTAAATCACTTGAGATGTTCAGTGACAGATAGTGACCCCTGACATTTAAGTGAGTATTTCCCTGAAATGCAACTTACCGTTTGCAAGAAAACTCCTAGACAAGAATTTCCTGGTTGAAAAGCTATTTTAAAAGATGAGTGGGACAAAGCAAGATAAAAACAGGAGTACCTCTAAAAGGATTAAATGCCAGTGGAAGAAAACATTGCTTGTAACATGTTTTGAAGCTGCTAAACATTGAAAACCAAAAAAAAAAAAAAAATTAAGGATTCCACCTACATTGTTTAGTGCAGAGAGGACCATATTTTACAGCATTGGACAGCTCCTAAGTAAAATTTATTTTAGTCCTGAGACTTCCTCCCTTTGAGAAAAGGGAATGGAATCTTGAAATCAGAGAACAAAGTCAAACAAACACTCTGGAAAGGAGATATGATCAAAAAATAAGGATATTGAAAAAAAACTTGGAAATTCGTAAATGGAGTGACTGCAATCAAATGGACTGAGAGGAAATGAGGTGCAGTGAAAAGGACCAAAACCTGACAAAATTACTCCAATTCAAATCTTGAAATCAGGGAAGAAATGTAAATAAACATGGAAGAGAAGACTTGGAAGAAATTAAATGCTAAAAAAACAAATGGGATCATTCTGAAAACAAGTGAAAACCATAAAAGTGAATGGGATGCCAAGAAGTGCAGGGAAATGAACTAAAGCTTGCCTAAATAATCCTTAATGAAATCACAAGATTTCATTCCCTTTCCTGAAAGGTAGTTCAGGTATTTGAGATGGCCACCTCCAAGGGCTGCTCAGCTCCTTGTTGGAATGGATCACTACAAAATGAATACCAAAAACCTTTTCAATTCTGCTTGACCAAGAAGCTAGATGCCATAATCTAACATGTGCATTCGATGTACTGAAAGTCTGGGAAACACCAGTAATCCTGCATTCTCCTAAAGTAGCCTCCAATAATTTGTCTTTTCAAGACAGAGTGATTCCTCCTAAGGACAGGATTTAGCTCTTCCTGCACAGCCAGCTCAACTGAAGGACAAAACCCCCTAGAAGTGTATAGGGAGAGTTAGACATCTGCTCTCAAGATTTACTGAACCTGAACTTTCAGGATTGCTTTCTAAATGTTATAACACTTCAGTAGAATATTGTGGCTTCCCACTGTTATTTTTTCCTTTATCTTTTTATAGTGAAAGATATGAATGTCTCATACATATTGGAAGATTTTTTCAGTATTATTAAATTGTTTATTAGCTTTTCCCTCTGAAATCCCAATAAAATACTTTTAATTAAAATTCACCTTCTCTATACAGTTGACAATACTATGATCAAAATAAAATCGTTTTTCTAATAAACATCTGGATGTGAGTGACAGTGAAAATGGACCTTGATCATGGTTTGAAACATGAAGGCTTTTTAAAGTTCTAGGCTACAAAACAGATATTGCAAAGAGTTTCAACTAAATTTTTCTTTTCAAATAAACTGAAGGGTTAGAGGAGGGCAGGTAAGAGGTCTTGTCAAAAGCTACAGTACACTCAGTTACCTTGTGTTGAATTTTACAATCTTGGAATTCCACATAACATCAGGATATATCTGCTCAGCTGGGAACATATTCCTCCTTTGCCACTTAACTCTTTCCAGGTTAAGATCTTGGTTGCACACATTGTGAGGCAGGTGTGTCAAGGTAATAAATAAGGGATTTCTGTGCATGGTAGGGGCATGCATGCTTCAGATGGGGATATCTGGAAACCAGGTGGAAGAGCCTGATGGCTGGGTTTTTGGTTTGTGGCTGTAAGGAGGAATTACTGGTGGGAAGCATTAAATCTGCAGACACAATACATAGTCACTCACATTTCCTTTCTTCTCTTGAGGTGCTGATCATACAGTGTACCTCCCAAGCCTAGGGGTGTCTGGCCTCCAGGTCACCACAAAAGGCCAAATGCAGGAGCTATAATGCAGGAGCTATAATGCAGGAGCAGAGCCTAAGGAGCAGACCAGTGGGATTTATGGGGATGAGTCATCTCCCATCGAAGAACTACATGGGAACTACCCTGTGACTTTTAGTATACAAGGTGACTAGCATCAAAGGAACTATATGCAAATAGAATGTAGTGGGTTTGGTTCACCAATTCTAGATTCCCAGCCAATGAAGCAATTAATGTGGTGGTTCTCAGTGCTGGCCAAATGCCAGCTCACCCACTAGAATATACTTACTCATTTCCTGCTGTGAGATAGGATTAAGAGGAAGGCAAAGCAGGGTCAAAACTTTCAAGGATATAACGAAAGCTTTATTAACAATAATGAAAAAACATTAAAAAAATTATTAAGAATAATGAAAAAAAGAGAAAGAATAATAAGAATTAGAATAAAACTTTTATAAGGCTTCTCGCCCTATAACCTTTTCTTTCCCACTCACAATGTACAGAAACAATTCAGTCAGTTTATCACTTCTCGAATAGTCTTCCTACACTTCACTTAGGGAGAGGAGTTCCTCTAGGAAAGTTTTGGGGACTTCCCCACAAGAAAACAGTTCTATCATGGCTCTTAATTTCCACAAATAGCAGCTGCCCAGAAAAAGCCTGCAATTGTGAAGTCCCTCCCATTTTTCACCGATTTTCCCACAGCTGTGTTTATGGGCCATGTCAAGTTATGGGGTACTATTTTAAGGATGAGCTGTTCAAAAACAAAAGTTCTCTTTATCTCAGAGATCACCTTCATCTCTGGGAACAGAGGTCTTCTCCTCTCCCTGGGGCACAGGGTCTTCATTACTCTTCTCTCTCTCTGTTCAAACTTCTTATTAAATTCACAGCTATTTCAATATTTGCCTGCTTCAACAGCAGTTTGAACAATCCATCCCACCATAATTCTTCAATGCATTATAGGGAAATAAAAAAGTCTGATGGATCAATTAAATTCTTCTCCGTAGCTTTACAAGAGGATTTTAGCCCCCACATCCAGACATCTCATCCCTCCCTTCTGGGACTGAGCTTCCTCTTCACTGACTTCAGTGTCCTCATGTTGGTCCTCTGTGTGCCTACACTTTGTCTTTTTCTCTCACTCCAGGGTGGATTGAAGCACTGTAAGAGTTATTATCTCGCCCAGGGCCTGCAGATGGTCACCTGACTGCAGCTGGGCTTGGTAGCTTGTGGTTGGGGCTGTTTTACTGTGGAGGGTTCTGCAGTGGCTGCGATGGGGCTGTGTCAGGATTGGCTCTGCTGGGCCAGGATCTCAGCAGCCAGGCCAGAACTCAGCAGCTAGCACATCTGCAGGCTGATGGCTTCTCCTTCCCCTTGCCCACTGTTTGTGGGTGATTCTCAGTGCTGGTAGAATCTTGGTCAAGCTGGCCTGGCCCAGCTTGGGGCTGCTTTCTGCATGGGCTGCAGAGCCACCTCTGTTATTTTCAGAGGTATGAGGAGGGCCAGGATCTCAGCAGCCAGGATCTCAGCATCCAGGCTTGGACCCAGCATCTGCTGGCATTCCCTGCCCCTGCCCTGCAGCCACTGAGGCCCGGCTGGCCTTGGCCCCTGTGGTCTCCTCTCCCCCTGCCTGGCAGGCGATGGGGCCTGGCCCCGCGGCCGAGCCTGCCTGGCCCAGCCTGGCCCAGCCGAGATGGGGGTGGTGGGGGCCAGGCTGGCCATGTTACCTGCTCTCTGGCCAGAAAAGGAAAAGGCAGCATGCATGGGATTTTTAGTTTTTAACATGGGTGTTCACAGAGCCATGAAATAAATAGGGCAGGAGATCTTTCTCCTTTTTAATGCCTTTATTAAAAATCAGTGGGAAGAACCGATGGGTTGCGCACACGCTGCCACTGCTCTCAGGAGTGGCACAGAGGAGGAGAAAGAGACCAGCTGTGTCCACTGGTCTGCAGGCAGAGCTGGGGCTTCCGTCCTCACCAGGAGATTCCTGTTTTTTTCAGTTTGACATTCAAGGTCCTCTTTCTAGCCGACATCTTTTAGGTTAGGGTGAGAGGTAAAAAGGGTCTTAGCAGACACTGGAGTCTGTTCCTCATCTCTTGACATCACTTAGATGTCTTGATTCCATGGTGGCTCATTGTTTTTAGGGGTTTCTCCTGCTAGATTTGGTGAGGGGTTTCCTCATTTGCATGCCAACCCCGGTGTCACCTTCTCCTCATAGTCCCGGGTGCCATCTTCCAGGAAGCAGCAGGGTGATACTCAACAAAGAGGGATTTCTAGCCATCAAGAACAGGTAATTAAAGAAAAACTATTAACAACAGGTGATTACAACCTGAAACTATTAACAACAAATAGTTAGAACTCCAACTTAGCATCAATTGGTTTAACCTGTTAACTCTGCAACCTTTAAAACAAAATGGACAACTTTTCTGCTCATAACAGCCATATCAGCTTTCTCAGTGGTTTAACAGATTGCCAATTCTCAAAGCTAATTACTGATTGGTTTTTTGTCAGACATGGAGGAAACTGCTAGCAGCTTCTCTTAGAACATCACTCCCATGAGACAAAACCAGCACATTGAAAATAATTACTGTACTCTAATACAATGAATAATCAATAGCATATTAATATGAAATAAAATGTATAAATCTAAGTATGTTAATTAGAAAGTATTATTAATGTTCTCCAGGTATGTTTTCTGGATTATGTCATCACTTCTTTTCTTCAAGAATTACACCTATCTTGGATTACTACTGTTTCAGTCTTCTTCAGCATTTTATGAGATGAGCACACCACACATAACGTGTACAGACATAATGTTAGCCTCCCAAATCCTATCTTTGCCACAGAATTCCTGCTGGAGATATGAGGATCTTTTAGGGTAACAACATATAAAACACACAAAATATGTCCCCATCACCTCATCCACATATAGAATCTGACTTCAAGCAAGATTTTCTCTACACATCAATCCCTGCTTTTTACTGCAAATGCTAGAGCCAATGTCACTTTCTTACTCTCGTCATCAATAGCAAAGTACAAAGGTCTTACCCCACTATCTCTCAAACAAAGAGAGGATTTTATCTAGGTGAAAAGAAATCAAGCAGGCATAGTCCTGAAAAACACTGCCTTGTTTTGCATTCTAATCCAACAAGGTAAAGATTTCTTGCACGCTTCAATGCCTTGGCTTAAAAAGTGTATCTGCAAATTGGAAACCTTAGGTAATAAGAAATTTAGAAACTTCAGTCTCCAATCTCTCCTGTTACCTAATTTTATCTATATGTATACCAGATATTCATACATGCAGACACAAATATAATTTGGAGGTACAATTAGAAATCAAATATGTGTGGGTGGGTTTCATTTTTTTTTTTTCATATAATTAGCCTTCAAATACATCTTGGGTTTTTTTTTCTTCAGGTATTTCACTGTGTGCCACTCAGTTTGCTCCTTCCACAGGAATATTTTAGTGGAAGCTTGCTCACCACCCTTCGCTCACTTTAAACAGAAGGAGGAAATAAATCACTCTTAAGTGGTAATTAAATGCTCAAAGAATGGGTTTGAGCATTGCACATGCACAGCAGCTTGCTTCTTGGAAAGGCTAGTGAAAAGCTAAGCCATCAGAGCAAAACTGTGAGCTGGAAAAGCAAACGCGGATCCCCGTGGCTTCAGCGGCTGCAGCTGTGTGAGTGAAGCAGCAGGCCAACAGACGGGTACCGGTGCTTGGGGCGTGGACCTGGGGGAAAGCCAAACAGCATATTTTCCTTTGACCAAGATATTTACAGAAAAGGCAAATCTGGGAATCTTAAGATGCCCTCCTGCTTGTTCCCAATATACTGGAAAAAAGGCAAGATTATTAAACAAACTAACTTACGCCTATGATACATTGGAACCATACAATTAATGATTTTTATTCTGGCAATCAATTAAAAGGGCTCCATGTACTGGCTGATTGCTCAGACTGGAAGGGTTGGTGGTGTATATTGTTTATTATTATTAGCAGTGTTCAGTACTTCTAGTAGTGAAGTCAGGGAAGTAACAAAATTTTTGTGCAATTATGAGTGCATGCACTATGATCTTGCAAGTTTTAGTAGGAATTAAGACCTCATTAACCTAAGAAATAATTACATAGAATGAGAAGAAATACAGAGAAAGTGTGACAAAATACTAACAAAATGTAGATTTTTATACTGACATAATGCATTAATTTGTGCCCATTTTATTTTGATGTGTAGAATTGTGACAATTCATTGCATTATCATCCAAATTATTTTGGGTTTTTGTCAATAACAACGACCATGAGCAATGACCAATCTTTGTCTTACAATAAAAATATTAGCATATGTTACTGAAGTCTAATTCCATCAGATTTTTCCTATCACCACTTTGGCAAACATGATGGTGATTTGTTTTTTTATGCCCTTACTAATGCACCAAAAGCATTTTGGTGAATCATACCACAACTGATTTATGTTATGACAGGCTCTTTCCACAGGAACAAAGCTACTCATTTTTCAGAGTCTTCTATATGGGCATCTCCTTCTACATATCATCACAAAAATCTTGATAATTAAATTAAAGCTGCTTTAGTAATTCATAAAGAAATTACATTTATCAAGTTTTTTCTCAGTTCTTAGTTTATCCCTTCAAGACCTAGCACTTCCAAGCAGTAGATCAGCATGAGATAAATGTCAAGTGATTTTCTAGAAAGCAGTGTGACAAGCACAATGTAAGCTCATTTTAGGTGAAAGGCAACGGTACCATTCAATGTAAACTCTCTGACTCCCAGTCCCCACACTTTTCCTGTTATTCCGATGAAAAGCCCACGCACATCTCCTTTCAACAATTGACTATAGTCACATTTTGCCTGCCTTTTCTGAAGGGCATTGAGTCCAGGCTGTTAAAAGGCATATAAAGAGACAAGCATCTAGGCTCTTGTTTCTTGAGTATGGTTCAGGCTCCAGGTCAGGCACCTCTGCTCAGCTCAGGCAGAGCGAGCCACAGACAAAGATGGGCACTAACAAAGGAGGCCCTGAAGCAATGTGGTGCTGGCACAGTGAAAGGATAACTTTTGTTGTCATACACTTGCTTAGCAGAAGGTATCTGGGCTTAACATTTACTTTATAGGTGTTGTCAAAATATTAGAGAAGAGCAGCTCTACTTAACCTTTTGCAGTGAGACCTGGGTTTATGCTGTTTGCTTTTTGAGCTGTTTCAGTACAAGCCGGGTCTGAAAAGAAAATAATGTGAGGCAAAGTGGAAGGGTTCAGGAGAAAAAAGTTTCTTTAGCACTACTTATCTTGTACATAGCAATGTGCAAATGCAACCTTGCTAGCACAAACCACACTTGACTCCAAGAGTGTTTAAAAAGATTTTGTGGGTTTTTTTTCAAAATTGTGACATTTGAAACACATATATACCAAGCCACATATTCACTTTTTAAGCAAGTACTTTCATTTCCTATTTTGTTGTTTAATGGAAAGAAAGTTAGAGATATAGGAAAAAATGTGAGAAACCAAAAAGAGTTCAAGGTTCCAAGATGGGTTCAAATTCAGTTAATGTGTGTTCATCTAAGTTGTGTATTCTATCCTACTTTATGATTTGGGTAGCAATATAGTGGCAGAATTATTTAAAATATGATTTACAGTTCAAAGGTCTTGATAAATTTTTCTTTGAAGTTGTGTTTATTTATAAGCTTTACACAATGTTTCTAAAAAAAAGGATACATTTTTACTATAAAACCATACATAGTATTTGTATCTCAGAATAGGGAATTCAGACAGATCAAAATATTAATGATTTTGATTTACTTCAAATGAAAAAGACCAGAATTAATTTCTCAAAATTTACAGATTGGGAACCAAATAAGGCATGTATATTGTGCAAGAATAATTAAGAATAATTAATATTTTGAGCTTTCAGAGCATGACATTTCCATTTCAAGAAAATGAATATTAATGAAATGTTTTGAGGTTATTTATTTATGTATTTATTTATTTATTTTACTTATTTTGCAGCCCAAAAAGTAAGGACAAAATTAAAAAATGCAAATAGCAGGACGTTTTGCGTGTTAGATTTACTCCAACACAACTGAGGACCCGCAATGATTGGGTTTGTATAATTACATGCTCACTCCATTGTAAGCAGCAGACTACCTTAGACTGTGACCTCTAAGCAGTGATAGTCCCTCTGTGTACTCCACACATCCCAGCAAAGTGATGAGTTGTCCTGTTCTTCCACATTCATTCAAGGTTGCCTTGGCAACCACTTGATAAGATGGTTCCATAATGTCTGTCCAGCTTTTTTCACTACAGCATGAGTTTAGAGATTAGACAATTTCAAAAGATGGCTTTTCCCCCTAGGGCCCGCAGTCTCAGTATAAATTTCTTCCTGTCTCAATAAACTTGCTAGTCTACTTGCTAACAAATCTATGTGTTTATGGTGTTACTTCCCATATATGTATGCAGACATTGATTCAACTGATCTGTATTCCACTGAATGCATTTACTAAATACTTATTTTTAATGTTGCTTTCTCAAATTTTGTCTGACCATAACTTTCTGTGGACATGGTTGTCTCTGTTAATTCTAAATTCTACTTGCCCCTAACATTAAACCATGTAAAAATATTAAATAAATTTTAAGGAAGACAGGGATGGTAAAGGCCTAGATTATTTTATTCTAAACTGGTATAGTAATATTATTAAGTAATATAATTTAATATTAATTTGATATACTGAAGACAGATTTCAAAGACAGTGCTTTCTGATGCAAGACCTGAGACTAGGCAGCTGAAGAGAGGATGAAAATAGAAACTGTATTATTGTCATCAGTGAAGTGCAATCAGTGAGTCAATCAGTGTCATCTGTGAGTTCAAACAAAAGTATAGACAGGACACAGGTTATGTTACCTGGAACACTGAGAAATGTAATTGGAGGCTGTACCTTCTAGGACACCAGATAGTCCATTTTGATGTTTTCTTCTTTGAGGTTTCTGTGGTTGTTGATGAAGATCCAATTCACACTGCACTTTTAGTAGAACAGGAGTCTATCATCAGACACAAGAGAAATTCACTGAAAAACCTCCCAAATGTGCTGCTTCTATTTTTACACCATGTTCATGGTTTCAAATACTTCTATATTCATGGAGGTTAAAACCTTGCAAACAAAATGATTCTAGCCTGTCACAGACCTGCCTGATCAGTCAGGAAAATCCAACAGTGCCTGCCACTGACCCAGACTGACCCAGAGGAAACTTCAGAGTTGGCATCCAGCAGCTGTTTCCTTGAGATCTGGCATAACTGCTTCAGTTCTCAGAGAAAATGGGATTATTCAGGGTAAGGATGAGGGGATCCTTAGAAAAGTAAGTCTATATGGGAAAAAGTAAAATTTCATGTACTTCCCATCGACAGTAAGAGAAGTATTTGCAGTCGCTGTTTTTGTGAACTGTTTTCTTCAGTAGTGAATCAGTCTTAAAATTTCTATGGCAAATTATTTTGATCACATTATTTTAAAGTACTTTCATTTTCACTTCTTTGTGACCTGCATGAATCACCCTTGTTATTATGTTCACTCATTTTTAAGTACCACTTACACCATTTTCTTTGTCCTACCTGATAAAAAGGGGGGGAAAAAGATACTTGAAAAACATGAATTCTGGACATAAAAGCAGGTATCACAGAAAAAATAATTAATTTCCTTTATAACTCAGGGTCTTGGACAATCTTTTTAGCATGTAATTTTGAACTCTAAGAATATCTCAATCAAAGTAAGCTGAGGTCAGTTTGTCAGCACTGAAAACATATTGTCATGGGTCTTTGAAGGTTCAGCTGGAACATTTAAAAAGAGGAGAAGGGAGAAAATGCCTTTTTCTCCTCATTCATTTTTTGTTTAAAAGAGACTCTGCTAACTCTATGTAGTAGTGAAACTTAGAGAAGTCGTATTGGATTGCAGCCTTCTGAGTTCTGAGCTTGTTTACTGCATATGGATGTGGGAGATTTTTTCTTACTCATGTGTCTTGATAATTACATATTCCTTTCTGCTCTAAAGTCAGGAAGGCTCACCAAAATTAATGATTTTATTCTCTCAATTCTCAAAAAAAAATAGTTACATATTTTATTTAAAACAGAAAGGGAGGAAGGTCTTGCTATTTTGCATTACAGAGCAAAATAAAAAGTATTAAGCAACCTCTTTCATTTAACTTTTCATTCCTAAAGTCATAATTCACTTAAGTCCCAGAGCAGTTTGAATGGCCATTGTCACAACAGGCATAGTTTTGCCTTCTACAAATTATAGTTCTATATTTAGTACTCAGTTGTTTTAGCAAATTAGTAAAGTGTTTACCATCCTTATTTTTTTTCCTTTTTCTTTTTGACAGGCTAATTTATTAGTATTTTATTTTCTTTTTATTGACAAGGATAAGCTAATTTTCAGCCTCCTTTTTGCAAACAAAAATAAAGCTCCAGGGATGTATTTTATATTATTATTTTAATGCCTCAGTAATCACTTGACAAGTTGTAAAGTGGGAGTTAAGACATGCTGAGGCTGACAAATTCTGCTATAAAATTAAATGTGTAAGAAATTTCAGTGTCTGGTTTGTAAAGAGAGAAGGATAGAGTCTTGAAATAGACTAGGTGAAGCTACACCCACTCAAGTGCACTAATATGGTGCAGCACCCTGAGGAGGCACTCATTTGTCTGTGCTGAAATAAGATAAAAGCTAATTTAAGAGCAAGGACTGGAAGAACTAAAGCCTACATTAAAGGTTTCAGTAACCTGAACAAAAGACACATGAGAGCTTGAATTTCAATGTTTTGACCTGCAATAGTAGATAAGTTCAAAACTTTATGCAGCATGGAGCTTATCACAGCCTCAATCCCTGCAGCTGCTGCAGAACCAACACTGCTGTGCTTTTTGGTTTTAGAGCTGGGTCAATGTGCAGCATTCTCTGTTGTATTGCACAGACATGTTCTACCTTTACTTTCTCAGATCCCCTAGAAAATCTAAAGAAAAAGAGACTTTCAAAGAAAAAACAAGTGCCTTAATTAAAAAAAAATAAATTGTAGCTTCTACTTACCCATCCTTTCCACAGGTAGTATTAGTACTTTTAAGTTGTTTTCTTAAATATCTAGAGAAAATGTTTCAGGCTCAAATTTCCTAACATTACACATGCTCGTAGGAATTTTTTACATTACCAGTTTTAATAAAAATGCTAGAAAGTGGACTAATAAGCTTCTGAGGTTCTTTCCAACAGTCCACTTCTGTGATTATATGAATTTGAAAAATCCTGAAAAATTCAGAAGCCCTTGGCCTTGAAAAGATCAAGATAAAAATTATATATGCAATCTTTTCAGATCTCAATAGATAAGAGATCTGATTTGGAAAATAAAAAGCAGTTATTATCTACTGTTTATTGTAAGAAAACAATTTTTTGTGTCTGTGTAGCAATTCAACAATCTCTGAATTATGTATACTACACAGAGTTTTCCTTTTAACAAGAAAGACATCTGGTTCTGCTAATGTAATCTTGAAATATTTCACAGTAGTCTTTGTTATGACAACCAAAGGAAATCCCAGGTCAAAAGTTACTGAGCTGCTTCTTGTGAGGTTGAAATTTTATCTATAAAGACCCATACAAACTATTTTTTTAAATTATTCCAGTTTACTTCCATCACAATGGAAATCTACCAAGGCCCTTTAACTCAGTAAATTTTAACTTTATCTTTAAGCAGTTATTTACAAGATGAAATTGTAAAAGAAATTTACTTTAGTTTGAAAAATGGGATATTTTGTTAGGAGATGGAAATGCATTTTAAATTAACTTCATCATTAAAAAAATAAAAGGACAGTTTACTTTTGTTAAAGTAAGAGCCATATTCTAATTAAGTTATTTTATAATGGTGGAAAGAATATACTTTTGGAGTAAAGATGAAGATTCTTGCTAGCAAATATAGCAACATGCTTAACTACAGATGACCACCACACCTTCATCTTCTTTTGCATTTTTTTTTCCCTGAGACATCTTCAGCTTTGCTTTCTGTGCAGAATCCTGAACTTCTTCTTTAGTGGGGTCTGATGGAGCAAACCTGTATGCTATTCCATATGAAGCAAGATTTTATAGATATCAGAGTAATTCCATGAAAAAGTTAATTACTTCTTCACCAAAATGACAGTTATGACTTGGCAAAGGAATATGAAGTTCCTGCAAATTGTTTGATTTACCCCATGTATTCAAAGTTACTCTTCACATTTCTTGTATAGACACAGATTTTTTTTTCTACATAATCTCAACAACAGATCTTTTCCTTCCTAAATAGAGCTGCGGTCAGAGAAGTTGTTCTTACTCATGGAAAACTTGCACATTTTTCAATTTCCAAGCAATCTTCAGCATAATTTAATTTTGGTTTTGTGCTCACACATTAATTTCAACTGTATCCTGAATCCAAATCAGAATATTCTGTGTAAAGCTCTTGGTCACAGAGCAGCCAGTCTGGCCAACTCTCTAGTTTGGTAGATGGAACCTGAGATGCTTCATCACCCCACCTGTGCCACTTAGATGGCTGAAATGGAAGGACTTTGAAAACTGTAGTCTTCAGATTTCTCTGAAATCAAAACTGGCAAAACTCACTGTCATAGTAGAATGCTCTCAATTTGCCAAACTGACAATTATAAAATTACCTTCTCAATAATTTATTATTTTTTAATTTTGCATCCTTCCCTGTCAAAGTTAATCTGGTTAAACTAAGTCCTAGCCATGTGTTACTACTTAGCTAACGTGGCTATTCAGAAGGAAAGATTTAGCTTTTCTACAAGAGCTGCTCTGAGACAGGTCATGAATGAAAGGCAGTCCATAAGATCTAAGAATAACTCTGCACAATTCCTCCACTAAATCTATCAGTAAAAGAGATTGCATGTAGAATATAAACCCAGAATAATTTTGAATAAGTTATTATAAATAAAGGCTAAGATTCAGATGGGGCTACTCGCTTTAAAACTTGGGAAATCAGATGTAATTAGATTATATTATCACAGACCAGAGGAAAAATTATTTTCCTCTGCCTTGCTAAATAAATAAAATTAGACATAAGAGAAGAAGAAAACAAAACCTCAGAGTCATGAGGTTTTTTATTGTAAACTCTTTTTGATGTCCAGTGTTCCAATGACCTCTATAAAAATAGCGAGCTACATCTGTCTGATGGTTGATCCACTTGTGGTTATCATTATGTAGAATCAAGTACATGCTCTCCTGTTCTGCTCTTGACATGTTACTCCAGTTAGCTTATTATTTTCCTCTGAGGCTTTCATATTTTAAAGTTCTGGCAAAAACCTGTGGAGTATATTCTATTGCCCTTTTGTCAAGCAGTACTGGTATTTTGGTCTTTTAGAGGCAGTTCTCTGATGGAAGTAAAGGCAGTGACATGGAGATCTGTTTATCTTGTTTATTTATAGAGTCTATGTCCTTGACTTGCTCCATGGTAAGTCAATGACACAGGAAACCTCCTTCTTTCAGGACTCTCAGCTCCAACATCAACAACTGAGTTCTGAAAATTATCTTTAATTGAAACTTCATGGAAAAGAGCAACTTCTTCCTCCTTTTGCAAAAATGCACACTAGGAAGCTGTATCAAGGAAGCGATAAATAAATGGCACTTCAGCTGATGTACAGAGCTTACATAAATTTTAAAAAATGTAAACTCATATACAAGATTTCTACCTGGCTATTCTCACATGAAAATTATTTTCTCACTACAGAGCCTTACTTTATATGCCAAGATATCTCAACCAAATAACCTTGCTAGAAGTATCGGAATGAGAACTCTGGAGGAAAAAGCCATGATCAGAATCGAATCACTCAGTCACACCACTTATGTGGAAAGAGATACTGAGAGGCTTGACTGTGTGAAAAACTGAAAGCTTGTTTCACTAATAGTGCAAAAAGATTTTTTCCTATTGCCTACAGATACCCTTAGTCTGCTAAGGATATGTTCTTCTAAGGATGTGATTATTGCCAATTAATGGTCACTTAGACACCTTTTAGCCTTTGATGTAAGACTGGATTTACTCTGGAATAATATATATATTATAAATTTCCATTTTCACATAAAAACATACACAAAATATTTTCCTTGTCCTGATTCTTGGTTTCCTTTGTCTCTTAATATTTCACCAGCTAAACACTTTTGTCAATGTGTCAATCTACATCCATAACAGAAACACTTAGTTATACTTTTTCACCTTATTTTAAACTCTGACTCTCATATGTCCTCTTTTCCAGTATTATATGGAGAAATTAATGCAACACCAGACAAGCTCACATCTGAAGGAGCTCCACAGGTGGTGCTATAAAAGATGTTTATCAAGTCGCCTGCCACCCATGAAGTTTAACTTACTGACATTCACCTTGCCATTTCCATGCTTGACTGCAGTGATTTAATGACAAGAAGAAAAATAAGGAAGAGAAGGTTTCTTTTTATCTCTACCTCTCCATCACATATATAATCTATTTTCTGCCACCTTTAGTACAGATCTAATTTGATTCATGGGAAGGGAAAAACAAAAACGAACCTATCCTCTCTTTTTCTCTTAGATGAAAATATGATCTAAATGGCCTAGAAACTTTAGATATCTGAAGAACTGCTCTTTAATCTATCCTCCCCTAAAAGATAGCCCTTCTCTTCAGCTCACTGGAGTCAGTAGAAAGATTTAGATTGAATCCAATAGGATCGGGATGAACTTTTCTGAGAGCACACAATGCATCTCAGTTCTCTCGATAGCTCTCTAGTTTGCTGCAGGATTACTGAAAATTCTCACCTACAAATAAAGATCAAGTCTACACAGCAAACCAATCAATTTCAAAATTGCTTAGGGATTTTTAAATTCAGTGTTGCATATATGAGATTGTTTATACTGGAAATTAATCACTGAACAAGAAGAATTGCTAAACTCAAATTCAGTTTCTGTAAGCATTACCACATGTGAGAAAATTCTAAATTAAGATGTTAGGCCATGAAAGCTCTTTGTGGAGGTAGACTTTGCCATACAATGTTTTTTAAAGTGATAGTTCAATAGCTTAAAGTGATTTGAAAACACATTTTTTAAAGTTAAGTCTTCAGAACATTTTGTTTATTCCCAGCTACAGTGACCTCTTTTCACTTATTTATGAGACTATTTAATGGCATAGTAGAACCACAGCCATTACCTGCTTGCTATTCCCATGCAGTGGTAACAGGCTACTTCTCTCTCCTCACAGTGAAATGCCCAACATGCACTTCACCAGCTCTCTATTTGTCATTCCTCATTACCATCATGACCAGCACCTGAGAATATATGGGTTCTTTGTCCACAGAGCACTCATGTGGAGTGTTACACCATTCCAGAGACACTGAGGACCATGCCTGACTCTCACAGCCCAACTTGGTTCCATTCAGAAATCCCATTCCAGAACCTGCAGGGCCTCCCACACCATAAACTGATGTCTGCATTCCTCTTCTTTGAATTAGATGTTGTCTAGTCCAAGATGTTGTCTTCCAAGGAGGAGGAGATGACAAGGTAGGAAGCAGCAATTAAGATGCTTCAGGAGGCACCATAAACAACACAGAAACAAAGACAATCATCCTTGCCAGAAGTGCCAGGAAGCAGCAAGGTTCGATCTAAGGGCATTGTTTACAGAAATAACGAGAATGTAGATAAAAAAATCATATAGGAATCTAGATCCTCAGTGTTTACCTAAAATCTGGAAACTCTGTATGTTAAACAGTTAAATATAAGCCTGGAACTCATGTAAGAATGTTATGCCACAGAATTCCTAAAGTACTGTGCTCAAGTATATGGACTGATCCTACTTTTTCATGATGAGTGCAAGGTGATAAAATTCTATTATAAAAGATCAATTTTTATGTTATTTGAATGCAGGACTTTGCAAATGAACATAGAAACAACTGTCCTGCATTTATTTTCAGGTTTACTTGGGATCCATTTGGATTTCAGTCACATCTTCCAGTGAGTAAAACCATCACTAAACTAAGCAGTTCCTACAACATGTTTCTAGCAGAAATTAATCTAGTTTCCAGGATGACTTCACAAAACCAGTTCTACACATCTCTTCTGAAGCTTTGTATTGTTGAAACATCCCTGACTGTTCATACCTTTATAGTAGATCTCTCCATTATCCTAATAAGAAGAAAAATGTCATGTGCTTTTGGTTTGTTTTTTTCTTTTTAGCAAGAGATAACTGTTGATTAAAATTTTGTCTTATCTCTATTTCTTTACAGAAAAAAGTATGTACTCTGAAGATACTAAACTCATACTTCAAGGCTAATTTTTTAGGCCATTTTTTAAGCCTAGCTTTTGAAAAAGAAAAGATTTCTCCCATAACATTATGTATAGCCTAATAAATAACAATAGTAGGGAAAAAAATCCTGATTTCTCCTAGCTGATCTCCATTTGTGCATAGTATAAAACATGCAGTTTAATTAACTAGATGATACTGTCTGAACCAGCTTTATGTCAGATTTACAAAGGAAATAAAAATAAAACTGTTTAAAAGATATAACACTCTTCCACAGGGGGTCATAATGAGAATTTGCTTAAAATGATGTAACATTTAATGAATCATGTATGTAGGAACATTAAAAGGCAAAACCTTCCCCATATAGAGGACAAAACAATTTTATCTCTGTCCTTTGGAGGTCTGAATTATGTATACTCTAACAAATATACATATTTAGTTCCAGTAGAAGGCATTTGCTTTTACCTCATTGTAGAATATGAAGCATTTGATTGCCATTTATACCCAAAGCATGGTGGTAATCTGTGAAAAAAATGTGTCCTTTGTAAATTTAAAGCATCTTAAAAATTCCTCTTACAGAAACATCAGAAATTCTTGACATAGATGTGGAGGAAGAAATTTCCCACATAAAGTGGTTGCCAAAATAACATCCTGATCTCTTTCTCTATATATTTGAACCACAGCAAAAGTTTAAGATTTACATTAAGGCACAGTGACTTTTAAGCAAATTGGAAAATAACAGTTTTCCTGCTTTCAAGAATAAATAACTAAAAATAAAAAAAAGCCTAAAAATCTCAACCCAGTCCAGATTTCCCTCTTTAAGAAAACACAGAAAGGAACAAGGTACTCAAAAGGATTTTCAGTACAATTGCAATACACTAAACCAACATACACTCTTTAATTTTCCTTCTCCTAATAAGTAGACATATGAAAAAAAAATGTAGTTTTCATCTCCGTTTGATACAATAGTGTCCTTTACTACTACTTGTATACCTGACATCAATTCATCCACTGATAGAACATCAAACCTTTCCATCTATTCACACCTTGTTAACATTACCACAATTTTAGTGCAATCTACCTCTCTCTATTCCAGGATCTCAGTCACATCCTCAGTCACAACACTAAGTGAAAAACCTCTAAAAAAACCCCTTAACTCATGTCTTGTCCTTGACAAAAAAGGAGAGTCTATAATGTGCTCCTTTCTTACTCAGATCATATTAACATTTCCACCTTACCCTTCCAAAAACAACCATTTTCTCAGAAGTCATTGCTGCTGAGTGCAAAACCACAATATTTATCCCTGTCTAAAGTATATTGCTTTTACTTATTCAGTCATTAAAAACAAAGTTCTAAACTCTTGAAAGAGTGATCAAACCTTTCAACAAAACAATTAGGATTTAAAAATATCACATACTCTAAATTCTATCAACAAGAATTCTGTTCATGATATCCAAGGCAGTTTCCAAAATGCCTTTTTGTCTGGTATGCTATGTACTGACATAAGATCTCTAAAAGCTAAATCAAAGAGCTTTTGATTCTACTTAAGACATCCACTAAAACAAAAGTTATGTCTCTCTTGACACCCTCTACAAATGTGTCACCTATTCTCACAGAAAGACTCAGACACTGTTATTTCTCCAATATTCATTGTTTTCCCCATTTCCTTCCTTCCTTTTTTCAGTAAGAAACAAGTTTTCACTGTTTCTTATCTTCCTCAGCAAGAGCCAAAAAAGCACATCTCTGATTTCCATTGGTATTCTCTACCAATCTTTTCTCTGGGAGACCCTGCTGGGTTTCTATGGATGGCTAATTTCCCACAGAATTTACTATCCATAAAAAAGGAAAAAAAAAATTGCTATGTCTTATAATTTTTAAAAGCCTAGGGAAATATTCATTAACCAAATATTACATATATTTTTAGGTCAAAAATAATTGCATATACCTCAAGTCTTCCTAGACAACATACATGTACAAATATAAAGTATTTTATTTAAGGAAATGCCTCTTAATATCTTTCTTGACTAAATATTTCCTTGAACGAATCATAAAAAAGCTGTGGTTATGTATCAATTCTTTAAGTTCAACTGGCAATTTTTTTTTTTAAATTACAATCGAAATTACAATTATGATCTGAAAAGAACAGAAAGAGCATTTAAAAGAATAAGTGAAGTTATCAGTTTATGGCCAGCTGTATTCTAAAGATTTAATTTTCAAACATTAATCATTCACAAATGAACATCTAAGAAGACCTTTTTCACAATATACAGAACAGTTCTGCATTGCCATCAGCCATGTAGAAATGGAAAGAGATAAGCAAAAGACTCTGAAAGACAGCTGTAACAGAAAGATTAAAAATGCTCATCAAATACAAAGTTCAAGTGGAGTGCAGACTTTGCTGCACCAAATCTGCACTTGTAGACCTGTGCATTTTGCTTATATCTAGAGTTAGTCTTATTGTTTACTTCCTTGAATGTTTTTCATTTTATTAAGAAATTGTTTTAGAGTCTGAGGTGCTTTGTGATTAATTTTGAGGTGTAACTCAAAATGTCATTTTTTTATCTATGGGAATTCTAATAATTTGGTTCCTACCTTTTTTAAAGGTTACTTCCCACTTAGTGTTTTTGATGGTAAATAAAGATGAATTCTGAATGTTCAAAAGACTTCTCTCCTGTTACTATGAGAAAAGAGCTTGGAAGAAAAGAAAACATTTTGTTCATTAGGAAATAAAGTTTTATTCCAAACTTCATACACGTCATAGAAACTCCTCGGGACCACTCCGGGTATAAAAGTTGGAAGGAGTTGGAAATGTACTGTTTTTCTATGCTGTGTCTTCCTGAGCATGATATGGCTCTATTTAAATCCAGAAATACTACTTTTTTTAGGGGAAATTCTATAATAGGTAAATGGAAAGTTATTGTCATATATATTTTACAATATTGTTAATGTAAAATACTTGGTGTGAGTTCTGAAACGTCTTCCCACACATTCTTACAGTACACATAGGTGAGTGTGAGAGGCAAAGAAAGAGAGCCTACAGCTTTCAGAATTTTTCAGCTTTTCAGAAATTCAGAAGCTCAACACACTGTGCAGTGGCATTTGGATGGAGTGCTTCAAATGATTAAAACAAAGACCATAACAGGAAGCAATTGTTTCTTCATTATCATGGCAAAATAAGTCACACAAGCAGAAGTGACAATTTTGGGCATTTTAGATGCTGTGAATTTTGTATTTCTCTACATGTAATGCATTGTATATACACACAGGGGTTTATGCAGGTTTATATCTCCTTTGAACTATATCATATGCCTTTATGATATGCTTAACTATGACACTTTATGATACTTTTACTATATATACATACCGATATATAATTTTAATAAAACTAGCATTTCTTTTTCCTTTCACTTAGACTACATACTGCCCTTTTCTAAAGACAGAATGCTCTGTTCTCATTTTGCTCATTTTTTCTCTGCCTATTCCTGCCTTCACTTTGAATTCTAGGTGGTGTCCTCTGTAGCCTCTTCATGCTACGCTAATTTGAAGTCTGAGCTCCAAGTACTTTTCATCTTTTCATTTACCATCTGCAGTCTTCTGTCATCTGGGGCAGCCCCTCAGTTTTACCATGTCCCTGAAAGCCATGTGGAATCATTACCTAGGATGAGATCCAGCAGCAGATTGACACCTACATTCTGATGAATGTGCAAGACATATCTATCTTGGAATTCTAATCCATTAAAATAGAGTCAACACTGAATATAGAGTCTGGAAAGTTACTCTGTTAATCAACCACTAGTTTAGGGTAATCTGAATAACTGCCTAGGCTCAGATGAATGTATTCCTCATGACCTTTCACTGGTTGCCTTACTGGTGATCTCTGAATCTATCCTGGTGGACTCTTCCTCAGGAAGGGGTCACATAGGTTTTATGACTTCTCTTCCAGCTCTGTGTATTTATCCTGGGTAATGACAACTTGCTTCAAATGGTACCAGATGGCTGTGTTTAGACAATGGAACCAAGATAGATCTTAGGGATGTGAAAGGGAGTTTGCAAACCTTTTAAACTTGAAGACATGAAAAGTAAACAATAGATGTTTTAATACAGATTTGTCTTGCTCTTTCATACATAATATCTCCTATTTCCTAGGGGGTCCAAATTATTCTTCTACTTTCATAGTTTACTAGCAAATGTCTTGGTTCCTAATGTGTTAAAAATATTCCTTGGAAAAGAAAACAGTAAAGGTAGGAAAAAAGGAGGAGGATTAGACACTTCTTGGGACAAGAGACAGGAAAACAGATAAAACTTTGTGAGGATTCATGTTGTGTTGTTAGATAAAGCACATCTTAAACTGAACATGGAGGAAAGTCTGCTACTGGCAAGCCCAGATGAAAAAGATATTTGGGAAGATTGTTTACAAGGAAAGGAATAAATTGAGAAGTAGTTAAGATTTAAGCTAATTTTGGTTCATAAAACAACAAAAATGGAATGTATTTCTAAGACCTATTGCTTAATTATAAAAGCATTTTTTTTATTCTGAATTTACTTTTTTGCTTTCAATTATTTATTGCTGTCATATTTGAAAATATACTGACATAATTTTGAAATAAGGTCAAGATAGTTTTAAATAGATATATTACATTAAAAATTATTTGAAGCAATTAAAAATGCAGTTATTATCTAGAATATCTATATTATCATAGAAATAGCATAGTGTGAACACTTGCCCTACAGAAAGGTAGGATAGGTTTCCACAAATATTCTTACAGTAAAGTTGACTTTATAGTCTATACTTGTGGAGAAAAAAGAAGCAGATGGATCTCCATCTCTTAGATATTTTCTCTGATTCTTAATTTTCTTCTGGTAACTTTCATCCATTTTATCTCTGGTCTACCAAGCAACTCCAAAAACAACTTAATTCATCTAAATTCTAGATCTCTTTACTCAGTAAATTCATAATCTGAATAATTCTTGAAACAACCAAATGTTGTCTGAATCTCTCTATTAACTCATCATGGGGCTCAGTACTGAGGAACTCCATTTTTATTGTAACAGAGATGAGGATAGCACGCTCTTAAGGGAAAAGCAGCTCAGGGCTCCCAAACTGCTCTACTGCAGGCCAGGTTACCACAAGAGCTGTTCCTTCCAAGAAAGCACAAACCTTACAGTGGCCATGTCAGTCCCAGGGTCTACCATCTGCTTATTTTCACTTCCAATTAGAACAAACTCAAATTTTAAAGTTGTTGGAATTAAATTCCTTTCCTTTAGTAATACATGTTGATGGACCTTTATCTTTCCCTTCTGGAAAACATTAAAAATTATTTCTAGGTATGCCAGCTACAATTGCCAAATCTTCATTTTTCCCTCTTCAAGTGTAATTTTGCTTTTCAAACTCTGTATTCTTTTGGCCAGGCTCACCCAATATTTTGACAACCTTTATGTTACTATATATCCTAAAGACACATAGATAAATAAATGCTATTGAATAGCTTCCTACTGTTCTGCCTTGAGGTCCTTTCTTTCTTTCAGGGATTGCCTCTTACACAAAGAAAGCAAAAGGAAATTGTTCTAATGCATAAGAAAAGTATTCAAAAAGCATGTGCTAAGGGATTGAGGAAATTATAGACACATTGGAAGTACAGCTGGTTATAAAAAATTCGATCCTTTTCATTTACACTACAGATATGCTAACAAGTATTAATTAAATGTCTTGTCATCTTGCTGTTGAATTACATAGAAATGTTTGCAGTATGTGCTGCAATTTCAAACATTTCAAATGTAGTAACAGCCAAATGGGATTAAAAAGGAAAATTTCGGCAACAATCAGTAGCCTATTGTTACATACCAAAAACTTCTATGAAAAAACAAGAACAGTGTTCACTTTTCTGCATCACAGGCTCAAAGTTACCAAATATTCCCCGGGCCGCCTCTTTGATCATTCTTCTCATGCCACTCCTCTTATATAATTTGAAGGTCTAGAGGAGGAAGAGAAGCTATAGAAATAATGTCCAACTAAATTAAAGTACAGTTTAAGAAAGTTGAGGACATTCCAATGTGAAATGTAAAATGGTGAAAGCAAAAACTGATTCAGTTTCCGGGTCTAGATCTGACTTAGTGTGTAATCATGAATAAATATTTTGCTACTCCTTCAACTTGATTACAACATTTTTTTAAAAGAAAAGGCAACTTGACTGCCACAACACTGATATCTTAGGACAACGTTGTAAAAAAATCAGAGTAAGAGAAAATTGGACACAATGTGTATTACTACCCCAACATCATATTAATAGTAAGTGTATATATAAATATATATATATATATATAATATCGAACATGAACATTTTAGTATTCAGCTCTAGAACTGGTAGAAATACCCCTATGGTGCATGATGTTAGAGTAATGCTCTGATTTGCTTATATGATTAAAGACACTACCTGCCCAGGTGATGTACTACAAAGTTGATGAATCTCTCTCCAAAACCACTTTCTTTTGCCCGTTTTGTACCTGGAATAGAGGCTTATATTTTCTCTACTTTCTTGCACGTAAAAAAAAACATTTTAAAAATGTATAAGCTTGTCCTTGTTGTTTTGAAACTGAATGAGTTAGCTGTACAGGTGAAACACAAGATTAGGAAGCCAATTATTACATGACTTTTTTCACAGCAATGCAGGTGTAGATAGGGGATATTGAAGAACCTTCTGGACACAATCCCATCCCATGTGCTTGAGGTGGAACCTGCTTGAGCAGGGAGGTTGGAGTGGATCACCCAGTGTATTTCTTTCCAATCTGACCCATTCTGGGATTCTGTGATATCAAACTACCTTTCACCAACCAGTTCTTTCACAAAGCAGTGATGTAGTAAATACTCTTAAAGGAAAGTAGTCAAGTTTATTGATCATCTAGACTCTAACAGTTGTAGGTGGGCTCCTTTTGTCAGTTAGACAAAGGCTAGAAAAATGGGATCATATGAAAGAAAAAAATTAGAGGAGAACCAAACATATATGATACATCTGGAAAAAACCTTAACCTAAATAATCTAAATTAGTACAGAAACCTTTGAAAATATTAACTGTGGCATTTCTTTATATTCATGTTTATTGAACTCTCACCTACACTTTCATTCACTGTAGTACATTGACAATTTAGAGTCATAAATTTTTGGAAAAAAATATATAGGAGATGGCAATACATATTTAATAAATAATATTCAAGGTTTAAAAGAATATGAAAACAAGACTTGGAAGCTCAAGAACAAACCCTTCCACCAAGTACAAAGTACAGGACTGAAAACAATTCTGCACTGAAGTATTTCTGTAAACAGCTGTGCTGAAGAACAAAGAAGAGACCGTATACGAGGGTCACAATAACAGAATTACATTAGTTTAGAAGTATGATGATGACCTAACTTTGGATTTTTTCCACTGGTGTTTTCTTTCCTATCAGTAGGCATGTGGCCATGGCAAAGTGTATTTCTTTATGTTTGTACAATCATAGAATATGCTGAGTTAGAAGGCACCGGGATCATTAAGTTCAACTCATGGCCCTGCACAGAACGCCTCAAGAATCATACCGTATGCCCAAGAGATTACTAGGTCATACTTCCCCCCCTAACAAAAAAAATTGAATATTAAAAGCTTAAGTAGAATTAAATGTTCTTTTGGCACATAGTTTTCATGATGATCTTGTATGTTTGACAGAAGCATACATTGAGTTTCAAAGGCAAGAAGAACAAAGAGAAGATTACTTTGGCCCAAATTCACCAAGGACTTGCATTCATAAAATTCATATGCCTATATTGGAAAGTGTAATCTTCAAAATCCTCTTTTAACTTCTTAGTTACTAAAGTATAAAGGGTTTCTTTTAAACACCTAAGTCCCAAATGCTTAGAGGGAGTTTAAATGCTTTGAACAGACCCACACTGCCAGTGTTGCTACCCTTACCTGCTGCCATTTTGAGCATTGTCTGAGTCCTTAGGGAAGTCACAGTCCAGATTGCAGGCTGGAAAATGTGATGAACACACCCATACACCAGCAAACATAGAACTGCTACTGGTGGGACAACATTTTCCACAAAAGTATCCCTCCTTGTTTTACTGTCAATCCGGGTGCTCAGAAATCTCCACACGATTTCTTTACTACTTTACAACTTTTTCTCTGTTCTGACCCTTCCTTCCTCCATCCTTAGTGGATCTCACTGTGTTTCACAGGCTATAAATAAAACTTTAGACTTCAGAAGTTACTTTAGAAGGAATTCACCTTATCAGCTATTTTCCCTTTCATATTACTTCTAGTAGTCCACAGGTGCTCAAAGTCTCCTTTTTCTCTTTCAATGATCTTACTGACATATTTTTAGTTAAGCAAAGATCAATTCTTCTCATCTTAGACTTAGCTCCTGTTTTTTTCCATTTGAGATCTTTATCTCTACAGAGGTAAGATATGTCTGAAATCTCCCAGTGTTTGTTATTTATCATGTGTCAGCTATATGAGCTCATTTAAGTTTCTCCCTACATATCTAACTCTGCTGTTTTTCAAACCTGAGACTACACTCATTCGATGACATAGTTGAGCTTATGCGGGATACCAGGATTGCATATGGAGCTACAGTTGGTGGACTGAGTTTTCAGGGAAGTTGTGTAAAAGTACAGGAATAATAAATACATGGAAGTTTAAACAAAAAGGAAATCTGACTTTATTCAACCAAGGTAAAAGGGAAGAAATGAAGAGAGAAAGAAAAAGGAAGAGAGAAAAAGAGAGAGGGAGGGAGGGAGGAAGGGAGGAAGGGAGGAAGGGAGGAAGGGAGGAAGGGAGGAAGGGAGGAAGGGAGGAAGGAAGGAAGGAAGGAAGGAAGGAAGGAAGGAAGGAAGGAAGGAAGGAAGGAAGGAAGGAAGGAAGGAAGGAAGGAAGGAAGGAAGGAAGGAAGGAAGGAAGGAAGGAAGGAAGGAAGGAAGGAAGGAAGGAAGGAAGGAAGGAAGGAAGGAAGGAAGGAAGGAAGGAAGGAAGGAAGGAAGGCAAACTTTAAATCAATATGTGACTCCAGTTCTGAGATAAGATTGCTTATCACATATTTGCACTTAAGCAACTAAAGACATGCATTAAAAGACATTTAATTACTTTGATTCTGCTTAATATGTAAGCTAGAGTTGTATTTTCCCTTGCATGCAGTAAATAAGGCAAAACATTATTTCTGTATTTCAAATAGTCTTGCTACAGTTACTGTTTTAAAACTGGCAAAATGTAGTGGTTTAGAACATAAAATTCTGTTCTAAATTACAAAAATTCCTGACAATTTTTAAAATGTCATTATTTTCAAGTACAATGTAAAATCATATCTGCAATAGACAATACTTTAGAAATCTTGTTATTTACTCATTAGTTTAATAACCTATTAGTATTTCCAGAATTTTAAATACGTGAAAGTGATTCTGTATCAATCTTGTATCAAAACTATTTTCAGGATTTGACGATTTTACTCTCTGTAAAGAAAACTGCTATCTAAAACAGTCTGAATAGAGACCTGCTCAATTTTTGTGTTATATTTATTTGTGCTGTTGTTTCGTCCAGCTGTATATTTGGGAGGTTCATTTCAGGAATATTGCAAAGAGATCTCTTCACAGAAAAAAAAACAAAAACACCTCAAGAATAGTTGGGAAAATAAATTTGAAAATGTTGCAAAAGTAACCTTACCATTACACAGTCATGATACACCTGTGACAAAATCCCTGTCCCGATTTTTTACTTTATTTTACTTCACATAAAAAGACATAGGATGTCAGGAGAAAATCTAGCACTTTCTAAATGGAATACAAGTGCTCAACAATAAAAGGAATTTTAATCAATCCAGGGTCTATTTCATGTTTTAATCCCACAATCCATTTCAGTCAATTCACACCACAGAATACTTCTTTAATCAAAATCAACACACAATCAGTTTAGAAACATGGTGGCTGGCTACCATGACACCAAGGGAGATGTATGTGGTGGGGAAGCAGAGCCAGAACAGGCTGTACACAAAATGCTGCTGAAATCAGAATATTGACTTGCACTCCCAATGGCACAGCAGGGAGAACATCACTGCTGAACAGACTTGCTATTAATTCTGTTGCCTACATAGGTCATGGCTGCTAAATTAACTGTCTTTAGTGATATATTAAGTTCTCTGGGTTTGTGACAGATTTTGTTCCTCATCTGTTCTGAAACTGACAGCAGCCATTTCCGCTTCTTCTGCAAATCACATTAAAGCTATAGGCTTTGTGCGTATGACAGTGACTTTAAGCAGTGTTATGGCTGACATACAGAGTTCTCAATTATTAAAAAAAGTTATTAAAAGTTATTAAAGTTATTAAATTATATGTTAAGTTATTTAAAAAAGAAAAAAACCCCAGCATCCATAAGTGACTTATCAGACTTCATGAGAGTGCTGATTGTTTCAATTTAAAGCCCTCTCACTGTATCTTAATAGACCAACTCAAGGTATCCTCATACTGTTATATTATTTCACAGAATCACAGAATCACAGAATGGGTCAGGTTGAAAGGCACTGCAGTGGGTTGTCAGGTCCAAACTCCCTGCTCAGGCAAGGTCATCCCAGATCAAGTGGTACAGATTTCATTCAGATGGTTCTTGAATATCTCCAGTGAGGGAGACTTCACAACCTCTCTTGGCAGCCTGTTCCAGTGCACACTCATCCACAGAGTAAAGAAGCATTTTCTTGTATTTAGGTGTAACGTCTGTGTATCATTACTGTCCATTCTCTCTTGTTCCATTGCTTGGAAGAGCCTCGATCCATCCTCTTGGCACTCTCCCTTCAGATACTTATAGACCCTAATGTCCCCTCTCAGTGTCTCTTCTCAAAGCTGACCAGGCCCAACTCTCAGCTTTTCCCCATAAGAGAGATGCTCCAGTGCCTTAATAATTTTTGTCACCCTCTGGTGGATCTGCTTCAGGGGCTCCATGTCTCTCTTGTAGTGAGGAGCCCAGAGCTGGACGCGGCACTCCAATGTGGCTACCAGAGCTTGATGATCCTGTATAAATAAAGCAAAGCACTCCCTCCCCAGAAAAATACATGCACACACTCCCACACACAACCACACACACATGTAGTGTCCTTAAGCTGGTTTACCTCAACCCATAAAATAACCAGTTAGTCTTTTCAGTGACTGCTCAGTAAAAATATCCTGACCTCAAGCAACAATCACATTTCCACATGCTATGTAGTTTTACATACTCAGTTTTTGCTTCAAGGTTATCATGACCTAAGTAGCAAACTTTTAGACAAAAATGTGGTTTTACTTATTTTTTGAGGCTTTACTTATTTTTTGTGGTTTTACTTATTTTTACTATATTTTTAATATAGGAAGTTAGCACTCTTATTAAAGACAACCAAGGGGAAATTATAACAATCTTCACAAGGAACAATTGATGTAAGCTGTTTTACCCACCTTTTCTTTTACAGTGTTTGAGTTTGCACAGGAAAAAGTGGCTAGATAGTCAATGGGTTAAGAAACAATATGTTCATGTTTTTTTCTTTCTAGCTCAACTCCCAGCTCATCCACAGGATCCAGCAAAAATCCCTAAGGAATCCACAATCCTCCAGGATTTGCTGATGTTTTCCTTAAGCAAAGTGTGAAATATTTACTTTGTCATAATATAAAGGAACTTGCTGAGAATTCAGCTTTATTGGTTAGTTCAGAAAACACCAGAAGAAAAAAGAGTGAGTGTTTCTTACCACAGATAGTGCAAACACATGAGATAATTTAATTATGACTAATAACATCTGTTCAAACATTAGTGTCACATAAACTCTATTCTGTCAGTGTAGACAAGATATTATCTACAGTGACATTGCAAACATATCAGCTAAGAAAATTATAGAACCCATCATGTTTTAATGATGTTGTGTAGTAATAAATCATAGTACAAAACTCTCCTTCATGAAAATAAAATAAGTCCTCTTAAATCCTAGAAGCTCAGAAACTGCCAAAATCTCATTTTAATATAATAGCTTGAAATAAAAAAAAAATATTGAAAAGTACTAAAATATTCTTAATCTACTTCAGCTTCCAAGTAAGAGTAAAAAAGTAGTGCTGGAGATTTTTCCTCCTAATTTTTTCTCCTAAATAACATCAATTTTTAAATGTCAGAAAACGGACCAGATTCTATCATTGATCTCAAAATTTTGAAGAGCAAATGTAGATAAAATAGATGTCAAAGGTCAAAAACTTTCCTTTAGAAATGAAGCTTCCTAAATAAATGTTTAAAAAGATATCTTGACACAAGTTACATTGATCTGATTATAAATACTGATTTTTATTCAGCGTAATGCAATCCTTAGAACACTTGAAAAAACAAAAATAAAGAAAAATACTATTATAGTTCTGAGGTTTTCATGCATAAATAAAAATGCAATTAATAAATTTTAATTCACATTGGAAGCATGCAATGCCAGACTATTTTAATTATATTGAAAGGAATCCTATTTATGTAATTGTGTTTATGTTAAAATCCCTGGAAAAAGGTTTAGTGGGATAACATAGAGGATGAGAGACCTCCATACAAAATTCAAATTTATAGTCCCTTAATGCTCTACAGTATTAAAAGAGCATTGTAGAGACTGTGGAATGCATTTAAATTGCATCTCAACATCTCTAGGAATTTGATGAAAGCAAGAGCTTTTACTCTCTCTTTCGCTCTATGGAGTGAAAGCCACCTACAAAGACCTGCTTTCTACACTACACTCTGATGGAATATATGCTTCTTTTGTGCCAGGAATTCCCTCCAACTGGCTTCAAAGCTGGCCCATTCTAAATGTAACAGGGATGCTAATAGATTTGCAATTTGTTCGGGAATGAAAATCAAAGCCATACCTCAGGCACTAAAAGATTGCTGTTTAAATAACACACTCTCTATACTAGAATTTCTTCATAAAATTAAAAATGAAGGAAAATTTAAAATGTTCCACACTACAACAAGGCACCCTCTTTATAGTGCAATGCTAAGAACTCCATTGTTATCTGAATAATCAAAAACCATTCTATTTTCTGTGTATTTATTACAGAGTGAAGCATCTTACATAAAGAAAACAAACTAGAATGAGATAATTCTAAGATAGCTTAATTGCTAGTAATGTAAATTGAACTCTAAATCCTTGAATCCTTGAGGATTATATTCAAATTCACAAAGTATCATTTAATGACAGTTTTTAATTTCTCACATCTTCAGAAAAGGTTGGAGGGTTTTGTGTACATGAATAAAGTATAAAGAAAGATCACCATGAAAATACTGATCCAGAATATGATGCATCCACATACATATATTTGGAAACTTAAATATATACATATTTACCTTTACCTTTGGAAACATATGCATATATATCACACATAATTTAAAAAAATCTGCCTGAGAATAGTTTTGAGACTGGTTGGATTATCTTTGCTAACTCAATTGCTAACTCAATCCTATGAGGAGAATAAAAAGCATCTGCTATTTCAAAAAATACTTTCATCACAGGAGATGGGACACAAAAGAACAACAAATTCTTAATTCCTATCTGCAAGCTGAATTCATTCTTACTGCCATTTCAGCTGATAAGAGATTTAGTATCATTATGCAAAACATTGTAAAAATTACGAAGGGGAGAAAATAGCAGTGAAACAGTTGTTTAGTGTTGGAACTTCATCACTGAGATCAGGTGGTCAATTAGCAAAAGTGATTTAATAGCACCTGAGATGAGCTGTAGTAACCTTGACTGTATTTGACAGAATGGATTAGTTAGAGCCAACATATCAATGTACATTTGAATCTGTGTAATCAGATTGGTTTTGAGAAAAAGGAAAAAATACTGAATTCCTGGATTGAAATGCAGATCCCCCAGGGTCATAAAAATGTAGAATCATTTAGGTTGGAAAAGAACTCTAAGATTGTAAAAGAAAACCATTAACCCAACACTGTCAAGTCCACTATTAAACCATGTCCCAAAGTGGCACATCTACACATCTTTTTATTACCTCTAGGGATGGTGACTCCACCACTCTCCAGGCAGCCTGTTGCAATACTTAAAAGCCTTTCCATGAAGAACTTTTTTCCTAATATCAAATCTAAATCTTCCCTGGTATAAGTTGAGGCCATTTCCTATTGGCATGTCACTAGCTACTTGAGGGAAGAGACCACCCCTCCTATCTCTACAACTTCCTTCCAGGTAGTTGTAGAGAGCAATAAGTTCTCTCCCGAGCCTCCTTTCCTCCGAGCTAAACAGCTCCTCAGAGGCTCCTCATAAGGATGAAATATCCTGGCCTGCTAAATCTGACATTTCTGTATTATCTTGAAATAGTGGAGAGAATTGTGCTGTCATTTAAATTGTTTGTCAACTAAAACACATCCTTAATAATGTTTAATAATAAAGAAGTTTATTCAGATATGTCACCTTGAGGACAATAGCTGTAGCTAGAATTTATAATATGCTACTTACTGTAGGTTATTAATACGTAAGACTTGGTTCTTGGATATATTTACAGGGTCAATAGCAAAGCCACTGAAGAACTTGAGAAAAACACTGTTTTCTTTTGGAATAAAATTGGTAATGAAATTCATCAGATCTTTATCAGACCTAGAGTGAAACTCACGGTAAAACCAAAAAGATGAGGACCAGAGCAACAACAGTAAGAACATTAGTTAGAGCACTGATGTAGAAAGAGGGACATACATGGGCTAGTTATAAAATTCCTTGGTTTATGTAAAATATGTATCATTTCCTTGAACCTGTGCCTTCCATTATCCAGCTGGAGTCTCCCCAAGCAGTGGGTGTCTCACGTCTTACTGATAAGATGTTGTTTTTTCATTATTAATATCAAGTGGAAATAAATGATGAAATATCAAAATGTTTCAGTAAATCCATTTCTGGTTTGCTTGTTCGTTTGTTTTTTGGGTTTTTTTTGTAACTACAGGTGAACATGCAGTATCCATCACTTACAGTGGAGAATTAACTATTTTTTATTTTTTTTTGGGCGCTTCTTACCCACATGAGTATATTGGTCAAGAAGAAAAGATAAGAAGCTGCCTTTTATTTCAATACTGACATTTCGATAAAACAGATCTAAAAATGTCTCTGAAAAGTTTGAATTCAAAATAAAATGAAAGAAAGTCAATATACTTGTTATCCAGTTACCGTGCAATATCAATCATTACTAGCCATTGAAATAACTCTAAACACTTTGATGTTGTTTTTCTTGTCCTGAAAATAGTCACGGTTTATTTTGTTCACTTTATTCTACCAGTTCAGTCTTAACACCTGATTCCACAGACATCAAATGAATTCACAGGAAAGTAGAGTAAGGACAAAATGCAGTGACTTTGAAGCAATTTCAGCTAAACATGAAAGAAAATGAATGACACATCAAAGCATCAGCTTCAAAGACACTCCCAGGTGGCTCATTTCAGAATACGTGTTACAGAAATCATACAATAAGGTCTTTGAACTTTTCTATTCAAGAAATTTTTAAAGAATCTTCATCAGGGAAAAAAAATTACTGTATTGAAGGACAGCTAAAAATCCAAAGTCATTGTATTCCAAATATGTTTGATAAAAGGATGAATAATAGAAGAAATATTTTGTCTCCAGCTTTTTTAAGGAAAGGTGTTGTGAAAGGGAAATAGCTGTGGTACTACAATTGCATACCAACACCTTAGAGACATGCTATTTTGACTTCAGAAAAAATCAATTTAAATCATGGATTATGGTTTTTACTTGGCTTAATTCTTGAAGCCACGTGAGTGTCACTTTGATAAAATTCATAGTTGCAGCACAGTATTTGGTGGGAGATAAAATTCCAGAGGCAAAATTTACAGGATAAATGAGGATGACACAAATCACAGTGGAGTTCAGTGGATGATCAGATGATTTTTTGTGATGTCTGGAATAATCTCCATAGAAATAACCTGTGCAAGTAACTGTATTGACAGACAAGAGGCCTGCAGTGAGATTACAATGGGTAACTATGGGCTGAACTTGAGCTAAATTTACAATTTTCCACTAAACTTAGATGAGTCAAGGAAGATTAAATGTTTAAGTGAAATATTTAGAAATACGACACTTTTTTGTAAACTAACTTTACAATTATTAGGTACCTAAAATGAAAATAACCATCCATTTATGACGTTAGCTTCCACTTCTGAAATCCTTGTCCTGAAGAAAGGAATAGGATTTCATTGTGGCAGACAGAACCATCATTCCTACCTTTCCTGTTTTTACATATAATCTCCAGATACTATAAATTTAAGTCTCGCTGACTTTCAAAGCAACCTATAGGCAAACAAGTCACTTGGAAATCTGGGACTTCAGCTTTGCAGCACTGAGATACTTCTCAAGTTTTTGTATTCTTATATTTCTCATATGGTGAGAGTATAGATTTCTGCTGCAGTATTTCAAAGAGATACAGCGGAGTTAGGAGGTTATATAACTTCAGAAGTGGCTTCTGGTTTTCAGCTTGAAACAAGCTTTCCACCAAAACTTACCTTTAATTTTATCACAAAGTGTTCAAAATACAAATTATATGCTGAAATAAAATGGAACAGATTTCAATATTTTCTTTTGCTAATCCATATAATATTGCAATTTTGCTCCTCATCACAACCAAAATAAAGACACATGAAAAAAGACTATGCTCAGCTTACAAAATTAGAACCTCTTCTACAAAGAAACTACTTTAATCAAATTTTTAATTATTTATGTTGTTATATTTTATGAAACAGAGGTTGCAATTAATCCTTATAAAGCAATCAGGAAAGCTAAAGTTAAATCTCTTTTAACATCCATGGGGAGTTTACATTATTTATTAAGCAATTGCAATTGTCCTTATGGGAAAACTAAAATCTTATTCTAAAAATGTATTTTGTTAATCTTTTTAGTTAAATTTTCACAACAGCAATTGTTATTCTAAATATTTAAGAGTTCTTTCTGAGGGACCCCTTTTCCCTAAATTTAATGACACATGTGGATTGTAATGTTTTGTCAGCATAAATGTTTCTGCAATAGCTTTATTATGCTCATGGAACTCAGTAAGCTCAATTTAGTTGCTGAAATTAACTTAAACATTCGCCATTATTTGTGTACATTTCATTAACATCTTAATAACAGAGCTCATATACATCAAAATCAGAAAAGGCATAAAAGAAAGTATTAGGTCTGTGGCATACAGCTGTGGGCCATGGTTTTCTTAGCATGCCTATGTAAATCAGGATTAACTCTGCTTAATTACTGGAAAACACTTTCCAAAACAACTACTGAGAAAAACAGCAAGGATTTATTAATGATGGTGTAATTTGCTTTGTCCTGGTTTGAGATAGGATAGACAGTTTTCCAGGTACACATAGGTGTCGACAAGCAGCTATAAACCTTATTATTGTCAAAGCAATTCAGGACATATTCAGCTAAGTCACTGAGCTAAAGCAAATTAAAAATCAAATCAATTTTTTGTTGAAAAACCTTGAGACAGAAAATGATTCAAAGAACTTTAGGACTAAATGAGTAATTATTTTATTCATTTAAAGTCAATAATTTTGAAGTTAAAAAGGAGGTCTTCATATTTTATTGCAAATAAGACATAGCAAATCAAACCCTTTTCTGAAAGACAACATGGGGATAAAATTTTGGGAAGGAATTCTCATTCATTAAAACTGATATAACTCAATCTCTCCTGAAATAGACACTGCTTTTTCAGCCTGCTCTTTCCATGCTAAATTGTCAAGAAAAGGTGAATGACCCCTGCATGTCTCCTAGGGGAACTTTTACAAAATTCCAGCAGCACATTCAAGTTCAGTAAAAGGTAATTTGCATCTCTGTCTGCCAGCATGTGCAGGCTTGTTCATCCATTTTAATGACATTCTTTCTCCTAAAATCTCTTATCAGGACTTTTAGTACATGTGAAGTCAAGTTCAATTCAAACCAATTAACTGTCAGGTTATCCCTGACACCCTAGATTCATTGCTCAGGTTCATTGATTTGTCCTCTGAACTCATAACACATGGCATCTCTGGGGAGAGGACTACCAGAACAGAAGAAATATCAAATAATTTCTAATTTTTCTATTTCTTTTAATTCTAATGTCTAATTTTTCTAAAACTTTGAACTTGTAATATATGGTGAGATATATAATTATTATCAACAAGAATAAAAGATCATAAAAAATGTGATTTTTTAGATTAAATGTGCCAAAGACACTTTTTTCAAGGGGAGCTCAAAGGACCACTGTCATATTGTGGGTTTTTTTGTTTATTCATTATGTCCACAGCAGCCATTAAGAATTTACTGTTTATAAGCTCTCATACTGATATGAGACATTTTTCTCTGCATAAAGTCATGGATTTTCCTCTGTATGAAAATTCTTAATATCAAACAAAATTACAGGTACATAATTTCTCTTATGCTCAAAGCCCTAATATTATAACATCCATTGTATGAAGGGGCACTTAAATTGTAATAAAGTGTATTAAATTGTACAAGGGTGTATTAAATAATTGAGTTCTCCTAGATTGTGTCTGTAGTTTTAAAAATATTTCAAATAGAATTAAAAACTTTATCGGAAAGTCTCAGAACACTGATTTCCCCAAATGTTAATGTATTTTGAAGAGTCTATTTTTCAAGTCAAAGTCATTCTTATCAGTGCTAAGTCTGAATATTCCAGCATTCAAGTGCATGAATATAAAACAGTAGATGAGTCTTTCTCTACAGTCTGTTAAAATGAAATGTGATAAATGCAGCATTATAGATAGGAAATCATAATGTGTGACACTCAGGAAAAGGAATCCACTTGAAAAAATACAAGATAATTTCTTTTCTTTGTTATCTAGTTGTGCTGCATTCATTCTTGGGCTGGATGAGATTAGCATGCTGGATCACATATGCAATTAAAAAAAAAAAAAGTAACACTATTGACAACCTGCACCAGTATGTTTGAAAAAGGTTGAGAAATACTTTTTGGAAGTTTATGGAACTTTATGGTTTTATGGTAAGACCTGTCCTCACCACTGTTAAGGCTGCAGGAAATGACCAGGTCCCTGCCCTGTTGCTACACTAATGGAATGTGACACGAAAATCTCTGGACTTGGCAGGACGAGTGGCATGACCTGACAGCCAACAGTGTGAGCACTGGAAGGGAGGTAGGGATAGCACCAAGCAGATGATGGCATCCTCATGGGTGGCTACAGGAGTCAAGCCTCACATGTAACTGGAGGTGGTAATTGGAGACCCCCTATTAATTCTATATAAGGGAAATTTACCTAGTCAATTATATCAAAGCCATCAAAACTGGATATAGGTATGGCATAAATGGAGCTGACAGGGAAGAAGCAATTACAGAGAAATTATTTACCTGGAAAATGTTGGGGCAGAGAAGGTAAGGTGTGAGGGTGGCAAAAAGGAGGTCAAATGTCGAGGAAAGAAGTAGTAAAGGGTGGAAATCGTGTGAGACAACACAGGGGTCCCTATGAAACAGCCTTGCTGCTTGCTCCATGCTGCTGGAGCAGTGCTGGCAATGGAGAAAGACGGGGAAGACTGACTGGGTGATCAGAATTTGATTTATTGTAGGATACAAACGCTTATATACTATTTCAGGGAGACTAGTAATGTGTACTACAATGATTAGGTTAAAATCATATACACAAACTTATGCATATAACAATATCTCTTGCTTGCAGAGTTTAATGGGATTTTCTTTTTCGGGTAAACCCATTTGATTTAATCTTCTGGCAATCTAGGTCTCATTGTCAAAGTTCCGTTTGCTTTTGCCAAGGCATCCTGTTAACAAATCTCTTACATTAACCAGGTCCAAAGTCCATAATCTGTCTAGTGTCCCCCAACATTCCAACAGAGCAGGGCAATTATTCAGACCTGTTTCTCTTGGTAGAAAATAAAAGTTGATGTGCTTCTGGTTAGGAGGGCTGGGGTAGAAGCCAGGTTGAAGGGAAGCTGTCCCTCTGTTAGGGAACACTGGATGGATACATCAAGTATCGCAGTGCCACTATGATGGTGCTCATTCCAGGCCTGATAGCATTCAAAACATGCAATGTTATACCTGGGTATCATAATAAAACACTGCTAAACTCTGAAAAATTACTTGCTTGGATCTGTCATTCATTGGAAACAGAAAATTTCAGAAACATTTTGTTTAATTACGATAGTTTTATGTTCTTGATTAGTAATGTTCTAAAACTTTTTTTATGTTAGTTTAATTATGGTGAGTCTTAGATAACTTTGGAATATGACATCCATCAGATTTCTTCACAGAATATCAATGAACTAAGCAGAGTGGAAGCTGTTTTTCCTTGGTTTGGAGAAATATCAACACTTCAAAAAACTCATTACTAAGAAAATAATCTTCCTTTGGGTGACAAGGAAATAATTTGACATACATAAAAGTTATCAGGGATTTTTTCTTTAATTCAATGCTGGCAATTCTTAGGAGTCAAAGAAATTAATCAAGAGAGGTGTACTGTAATGCTGGGATTTGGATGATTTTTTTTTTTTTTTGGTAAAAGATGTAAAATTTATCTAGAATATGTATTTCTTACGGTAAAATACTTCAAACCTGAATAGCAAATAAGTGTCTCAGAAAATGTATTAAGCCTTCAAATGATATGAAGGAAAAAAAAAAAAGAAGACTGAGAAGAGAAAGCTTATTTTAGTGGTCAGTAATAGTTCCCAAAAAACCAATGTAGATTCAGTGTTGTAAAGGATTTAAAAACAAAAAGGATCAGTTTACTCAGCCATATAAATTAAGCAAAAATTAATAACTGCATGAGAGGGAAACAGGTAAATTTTTGATGGGGAAAATATTAAAGGCAATCTAGGCATTACTCAAAACAGGTGTACTTATAATTTTCTCTCATGTTTTTCTAAGAGCAGTGATGCTTCCAAAGGTCCTATAGAAAAATTAAAAGCTAACAGACACAAGTGGAAGGTCATACTGGAGAAGAAGTTGTGAAAGAGGGGATATGTTTATATTGAAAGAACTAGGCAATTAAAGTCACGTTGTCAAAGAACATTTGTAAAACATGAGTCATGTCAGTTTCTAAAAGTATATCATAGCATTTGAGGAGAGGAAACACAACATTCTGTGAAGACAGGAAAGAAAGAATCTCAAAAATGGCAAAACTCAAGAACTTACACTGAAGAAATATGAGAATAATGAGGGAAAATAAATGAAAGAATCTGTAGAAAATAATGAGATCAAAAATATGTGGGTTTTTTTCAGATCTACCATGGATAACATAACCAATAAAGCACTGACTTAAACATAATAAATCTTTACATGTTGGGTCATTTGATGCAATATTATATCGAAAAATCTTTATTTGACATACAGAGGGGACTTACCACAAGCTTCATTTTTTTTTTTATTTTTCAATTGACTAAAGTTGAAATGGTAATAGTCTTATTGCAAGAAAAAATAATGAACTGTGATCAGAGTAACTGTGAAAGTCATTATGAATATCTTGAGACTGATTGCATTTAATATTTCCTTAATGACCTTGCTAAAACAAGCTGGAATGTGTTTAAGAAATCAGATAAATATTTGCAAGATAAAATCAATGAAGTGTGTGAGTTGTATTTATATTGAACATTTGGATAACCTTGAAGACAGAACAATGGAGATTAAGTCAAACTTATCAGTGTAACATGTAAAAGTTGGACAGTAATGAGACTTAGAAGTACTTTTTCCCAGCACACGTATTGATGATCCAAAGGCCTGCCTAATTTCTGGGCACAGCAAGTTTAACTTTTAGGCATTACCTACAGCTTTGTAGGACTGAGCTAGGTGACCGAGGAAATTGGCCTATTATTTGGTTTAGCTCTAAGATGCAAGAATTTTTCGCTTCAGTGAATACTGTAGTTTAATTACAAACTATCATTTAATTTGGTTTAAATTTCATACTTAGGAATTAAATTATATACCTCCCTGTTCCTGGCAAGGAAACTTTTTCTATGTCCTGCCTTGTTTACCCAACTTTTAAAGAAAATTATCCCAATGTTTCCATATCAAAGTTTTCCAGCTTCTAAATGTTTTTCATCATCTTTCTTAATTACTCAATATCTGGGTTATCCTCCAATCCTCCAACTTTGATATTACTATCAAATAAACTGTAAAATGTGAATCACTATCTTTAGCTCATATTTACATTAATTTTCATAGTCTTCTGACAAACTTTGATTTTTCTACAAGATGGAAAGTTTAGGTAGTTTGCAAGTGTGGGGGAAAAAACAAAAAGCCCTAATCCAAACTTATATTTTTTTATAAAGTTGCTAGAGTTCCTATGTTGTGGCAGGATTTACCTGAAAAAAAGATAAATTGACAAAGAATTTGATTGTGTTCATTTTTTTTCTCTTCTCAGCTGAATTCCATTTTACTGAATAAGATATCAGGTGGTTTTATACCTAAACATAAGGTAAAACAAATCAATCTGAAAGCAATGAACTAAATAAATTAAGTGCACCAGTTGAAGGAGATTTATTGTCACCAAAAGAAGCAATCACGTATTCACTTTTTTGGCCTTCATTTCCAACCCAGACACATGCTAGAAAGAGATTTTGTAACCATTTGTGATTTTTTTCCTTCATAACCTAATTGTCTCTTTCCCTTAATGATCTTTTCTTAAAATTACTGGTGCAAACAACAGTGAGAGCATGTGATCAGCACTTTACACTCTGATCATCACAGCTTGTCAACTGTTTTACGTAAGTTAAAAGTGTGTTCTTCCTTTTTTAACTGCAGTGATGGGTATGAAGACCGGTCACTTTTTTTTTCCTATTTTGATAACCCTTATAAATCAAATCAGAACAGAACATGTTGAAGTATTGTTGTTGTCTTCACAACCACTGTGAAATTCTAGAATCTATATTGAAAAAGGTTACCGGAGTTTGGTCTTTCCAGGACAGGCCCATTCCATGTCACTGTCATTCACGCTGATGTGTTGGGCAGACTTGGCTGGCTGATGCCTGTCCAGCTTCTTTCTCACTCAAAAGGACAGTGGGATAAAATGAAGCAAAGCTAAAGACAGGGAGATCATTTAATCTTTATTGTCAAAACAGAATCAGCTTGGTGAAAATCAATGTAATTTATTGCTGATATACTGTATTTATACAGTGAAAAACAAGACCAAATCCTAGAACAGATTCTCTCCACTTCTCATATTCAGCTTCACTACTCCATGCCTGACTCACTCTGATCCCCTGTCTGACAGGCTCATGAGGAGCTGGGGAGTTGTGATCATTCCATAACATCTTCTCTCTGCTGCTATTCCTCCTCTCACTTCTCCAACATGGAGAAGTCCTGTCCACAAACTGCAGTCTTTCAGCATAAACCTGTTCCCGTGTGGTCTCTCCAAGGGCTGCAGGGCAACCTCTGCTCCAACACATGGAGCACCTCCTTCCCCTCTTTCTTCACTCACCTTGGCATTTGCAGGGCTGTTTCTCACATTTTTTCCTACATTTTTTCCTCACACCTCTCATTTCTTCATGGTTTTCTTAAATATCTTTCCTCAGATGTATCATCCCTCTGGCTGAGGGGCTCAGCTGTCCCTGAGGTGTGTCCATTTTGGAGCCAGCTGAAACCAGTGCTTCAAAGGGGTGACCCTGCAGCTCTTGGGCAGCTCTCATATGTATGCATTCTACATACTTGAAATGGCACTTTCAAAAATGGAAGTTTAATTGATAAAATAGTTATTTGTGTTTAGACCTTTGAGGAAACTGTGGCTTCCTTAATCTTATTAAGAGTAGATTGCATTCCAGTTCTTTTCTATAACCATTGGAATACAGTTAAGGATTTCTAAGAAGTTAGGAGCTTCAAGGGAATTCTTTGATATTCAGTTACAAGTCTTTATATTTCAGGCATCCATTTTCACTTTCATGACAGCTTTTGAAAAATTCAAGTCTTAATTTTTCATGGTTCCTTAAATACAGCTCAGTGTTGAAAATGGATGTGAAAACATAAGGACACTGATGAAAAATTATTTTGCACAGTGACACTTTTGCAACAGTTCTGTTAAAGAAGAAAGAAAGAAAGGAAAAACATAGTCAAATGGAGGGGCCTGGTAACTAATGAGGTACTTTGTATAGAGTCATGTATATAGGAACACATGGAAATGTGCGTTTCAGTTTTCCATGTTTCCATGTCTATTAGGCATGCATCAAGAGCAATTGACATCACTCAATCCATCCTTACAAGATGTTGAAGTGAAACAGAAACATCAGTTCAGATCTCACCTCTAATGACAGAATACTAGTCTGAAATTTGGTGTTTCCAAAGGAAAGAATATTTAGCTCCAAGGGAATACCTATCTACAGGTTGAGCAGGCATTGCAAAAACGTCACTATTGGACATTCTACGTAGTATTCCTAGCAGGAATACAACAGCTGCTGAACAGATGCTGAATTATTTTGGTTATTAACAGAGTTTTGAGCTGTGCTGTTAACATACCTGTGAAAATCTTGATTTTGGCAAGTCAAGGATAAAAATTCCAAAGCTTGATATGCATGATAACTTCTTACTGTAAAGACACTTCCTATCCACCATCAATTACATTATAACAACTTTGTAGTCCTTTCTTGAATCTGACAGCTTTCCCAGACCTTCTAATTTCATATCTGTGTATCCTACCTTTATTGTAAATATACATGGATAGAAATATATAATTATGTTATATAATTATCCAGTTCCCCTGTATCTGTCACTCATGCTTATCCCCCAGACACGATAGATTAGCCTAACATTTATAACGGAAGGCACCTACCTGCTTTCCATCAATAATATTTGAAATCCATGGTATTGTAGGTGAGTGATTAACTCTTCCAAAAATAAAACTCACGTAACTTGTCCCCTGTGTACAGAAAGAAATTGTTACAATTTAGTTAAATCAATTCTTAAATTGATTTAAACCAATGAAATCCCTTGTGCAGATGCTCTTAAATTGGCTTAAGGGTTGCTAATATTGGTGTATCTTATTCATTTTGATCTAGAATTTAATCCTATTAAATTGGCTAACATTTTTTGTATACACTGGAGCCTCAAGTCTAGCAGTCTGAATTGAATTTCATGCTACAGGGTCATGGGTCCTCAATGAAGTTAGGACCTATAATGACACAGCAATTTTAGAAATTACTTCTGATGGCCCACTAATCATCTACAAAAAATAAACAGAGCTTTGCAATAAATACTAATGACTAGACAGTGTTCCGAAGATTTTTTATAAGGGATAAAGTTTTTAAAAACTTATAAGCAATCAAGGATAGTGATAATAGGCAACAAATTTTGAGAAAATTATTGCAAAATTAATTATATGCCATGCATTTTTGCTTTCTTTATTCTGTTTCCAGCTTAAATTTGCCTTCTGATTATTGCTGGGCCAATGAGTTTTGGCACAGTACTGAAAATGAAAATATGCATGACCATCTGTCAGTAATGGTTCCAGTTCATCAAAATTTCTAGTCTTCATTATGTGCAAGACAAAAGTACCTTTGCCTTTCTTGGGTGCAGAACCCAAGAAATTACTGACGAGAGAGAAAAAAAAACAAACAAACTTTTCAAATTCTCTCATCATGGAGAAAAGGAAATTAATTTTTATCAGTACATAGAAATAAATATTCTTCTACACTTTTATGGTTCATCCCCATTTCTAGCTGCTTCAAATTGTGACTGCATTCAGTCAGTTACATGATTATATACAGGCTATTTTTGAGACTTCAGTAATGCAGGCTGGTACCAAAATGGAAATAAGTACCTCAAGTAAGATAGAGGGTAAGAAGAAAGTAATTTCAAACATTGATGCTGTTTCTCATTATCAATTTCAGTTTGTCAAAAGTTGTAGTTACTCCTCCGTTAGCACTGATACATTTGCAGCTGCAAAAAGGCTCCTTCTTTCTCTGATTTGGCTTCAGTGTATTTCTGCTAGATTTGGATCGAGATGGAAAACACAAACTCTGTCTGCCTGGCACAGAATCCTTTGCTTACAGTCCCAGCAGCTTTGTTTCATTCTTCTGTGTCAATAGAATTGAAAATATTTTAAAAAATATTTTCCTACTGGTTATTCTGAAAGGCTTGTGCAAAACAAGGTGCCTTTTCAATACACAGAGATATGGTCCCAAACAATAGCAGTTGCTATGGGAGCAGAGCATGGTGTTTTGTGCAGATGTGAAGGAAGAGGAGTGGAGAAGCACAAATCTGGTACAGATTGGCCCAGGTGCACACTGGCTCTAAGCACAATGTTAGTTCCCCTAAATATGCTGTGGTAAATCACATTTGTACATCAAGGGATACAGAAGTTTTTATTTAACTGAGTTCTGTTTACTTACATAAAAGAAGATTTATGGTCACTCAGAGGCTCATTAGCATTGATTTTCATAGTCCCTACTTAGAATTAATATGTCCTTGGTATAGGAAATTATCCAGCACTTATATAAAAACCTAACTGGAATGATTCCAGGTATACTTAGCAGATTTGTATTATCTTGTGGCAGAGTCAGACAAAAAAATCCAGCTTTCCTGAACAATTGCACTCACATTATTAAAAAAAAAAAACCCTGCAAACATATACTAATGCAGAAATGAGAGTGCTAACTCTGTTCAAAATTCCAAGGTCAAAAAGGGACATTTTCAAACCAAGGAACCAGTCAGCTCAGGAAGGATCAAATAGCATTATATTTCCTTCAGTAAAACATAAAAGGTCTACAGTTACTTTCATGACTAACAAGGCAGCCTGTAATGTGTACGTGTAACTTTCCAATGTGGCTGAAGCAAAAAGAGGTTTTTTTGACTAGGAAGATGAATTTTTTAACAAATTCAGAAAGGATTTGGGGATTTACTTGCAGGTTGTCCAAACAATTGCTTCAACGTGTATTATCTTGGTGAGGAAAAAATATCTAACGCCTTGCCTAATTTGTGTTCATTTATTTTAATAATATTATCTCTGGGAAGGAATCATTAAAAATCGTCATTTTACTCTAACAAATTGATCAGGTATGGGAACCTGTCAGAACACTTAATTGATGTTATTGTACATGTTTCCTTTTAATATTCCGATTAATATCTTCTGGTGAAATTATTACAGTTAGCTCAAATTCAGTTGCCCTTAGACTTGGCAGTCCCTGGAAAACTCAACTGCTCCCTCTTCAGTTTTGCCATTTTTTCACACTAATATCTGCTTGTTTTTTTTTTGGTCTTTTCTCCACAACATGAATACAGCTGTCTCTTTCTCTGGACTTTTAAAATTTATGCAAATTTACTTTTAATGTAAAGCTGCTTCAGTAACTAAAGTTGCTTCATCAACTTTACAATGAGCATTTTCTTCCTGCCCTGGCATAAGAACACATGCTGACATTATCTGGACAAGAATGCTTCCGTAGGGACATGACATGCATGGACACATAACTGCAGGCAACTGTCATAAAATACTGCAGCTCTGCAGTTGTGAGCTTTAGCTGGGGCTACTTAGTGAGTGTCAGGACAGCCTGACAGCATCTGCACAACCAGCTGGCAGGGATGGTGGAACTCATTAGACCACTGGCAGCTCCACTGATCACAGTAACCAACTCCTTAGCCTTAGAGTGCTTTAGGTATTCACACACATCGCTGTAGAGTGGCAAACATGTTAGTATGAATTTATTAATTAATATACAAGCTATTAGCCTTCTATGAGCTTGAGTGCTTAGCTGGAATGGAGTCAGAAGAATCCCTTCTGCTTATTCTAAAGTCATTCAGATGCCTCAGAAATATTTAATTCTACTGTTCCTTTGTAATAAATACCAGTTTTAAACCCCGTATTTTTTGAAAATTGCTGGATCCTGAAATGGATACTGCCAGAATAATAAATAGGAAATTTGAAAATGTAGTAGTCTACTTTCAACTCCTATCAGTATTCCTAAAAAAAAAAGACAAAAAAAATAACATTCATTGTTAAGATTTCTCCTAGCTCCCCTGTTTCTCAGTGACAGACTGAAGTGATGTTTTTAGACAAAGCGCCCCCTTTGAGCCTGACTGAATGTGCTGTTTTAGTCAGTAGGGATTCATTGATAAAGACTGAGGAGATCACAGGGGTGCTAGCTTGTCAAAATTTGAGATAATCATAGACCTAGAATTAACCACCTGATAAAGCAGCAAAGTGATTATTTCCATCTACAGAAATTCTTGGCCTTTTACTGGAAGACTGAGGTAATCCATGCAGCCAGACCTTGCTAACAGCTGCACAAAAGGCAGCATGTGTTTTTTGGTTTTGCTTACAAAATATCTGAACACTGCAACTCATACTGGTGATAAGGGAAAAAAGTGTTTCTCTCCTACCTCAGTAGGTGTTTGGCAGATAGTGCACTTCTCTGGACAGAAATTTCCTTAGCTTGTACAAACAAAATAAATTGAAACTCATCCACCAAATAAGCAATTATTCTTATGCCCTCAGCCATTTTTCCCAATGTTTGTTGCCCCCACCTTCATCCTAACACCATAAGCTCCAAAGTCACACAGTGAAGTAGAGCAAAGAAATAATCTAACCTAAAATTATTCCCTTTTTGTTTCCCCTGGAGTTAATGACAGAAAGTTGTATGAATATCTAAATGTATGAATGCTAATTTGTATCAAATCCACAAATCGAGTCTAACAGTCATAGTAGAAATAATCTTCTATTACATTTTTAGTGTGTGATTGCTATATTCAATACAAATCAAAAGAAGGTGAGAAAATAAAAAATAAATCAGTGGTTTTAAAGCTGGACAATGTACCTTAAAATGAAGATTTAAAGCAAATAATTATTAAAATTATGTTTCATATTACTTGCCTTTATTAGTTTTATTATATAATTTAAATTTCAATTATATTTATATTTAGTATTTTATTAAATTATATGCTGATTTGTGGTTCAAATGCTCTTGTAAATATAATTTTTAAATGGATGTCCAGAAAAAGTCTTTAATTTTGTATTCTTAAAAAAAACATTTTTAAATTCCTTTTTTAGTCTTCTGGCTTTTCGGACAGACCAATCTTTTAACTCCAATGACTATGATGCAGGACAAAATCATTTCTTTTGGAGAATGAGCAAGCTCCAAGGTGTTCAAACTTATTTATCATAGTTTTCCCAAACATGATGTCCAAATTCTTGGGCACAACAAGGAATAGGCCACCCAATTCAACTAGAGAAAAAAGTAGGTTACTGATGGCATCTGGCATCAGCAACCAAAGGATGCACTTTACTAATTATTGTGCAAAGAAATTGTGAAAATATGTGTTGTATATTGAAATTAAAAATAAATAGCAAAATTTATTGTATAAAGTAAACCAGGTAAAGTAAATCTTGATCTTGATGAATCTGTTGATTACAAGTGTTTTACTGTGGAGTTATGCTCTCCTTTGAAATTTTTATTTTTAAAATGCAAGAGACAGATCCTATCAGTAAGTGAAGCAGTAGTAGGTAGGATAGTCTCTCATGTCAACACAGTAATTAAAATTCACATCTATCAGTATGATCTAATTATTATCCAGACTCTGTGATATAGTGACTATACTTTGAAATGAGGATATCTGCCACACAGTGTTTTAAAGACACAGGAAAACTCTAGAGACATTTTCTTGCAGGGTCCAAATTGAATTGAGTAGAAGTTTAGTGATGCAAACAATGTAAAATTAGATTAAATAATTTTAGTATTTTAGCATCTTAAGTGTTCTTACTATTTCACTAAGTGTAATAATGTACATTATGCATAAAGAAGATTATTCAGATAAACCAATTAGACTTTAGATTAAAACACTGGTCATAGCAAAGGTTCTATTTTTGTAGATGAGGCCTCAATGCATTTAAATTAGAAAGCCATTTACTGATTATGGGAATGCTGAATCAGGTAAATGACTGACACTAGAATAAGATTTTCCAGGCCATTTAAGAGATTTTATAAAAAAATTGCCTGTGTGTGCTTAGTTTCAAAAGTGTCCTAATATAATTTCCACTGAGAATGCAACAAAGCTTTTTTTTAAATTAAAAATCCAACATTCTTCTTTCTCTAAAAGTGGTGCCATCATAAAATCAGTCTGATTAATGCTGTTATCCAGTTTATAATATCTGCCAAGGTTCAATCACCAGCAGGATGGAGGACAGAATTGGGAAGGCACAAGTGAAAAAACTCATGGGTTAGGCAAAGACAATTAAGGAAACCAAAAGTCACATGCACAAGCAAAGCAAATCAAGGAATTCACCACTTCCCATTGGGAGGCAGCTGTTCAGCCATCCCCAGAAAAGCAGGGCCACCTCACAACAGGGGCTTGGGAAGACAAAACCCATCACTCCAAAGATCCCTTTGGGGAGTTCATTGGTAAGTCTTCTTTTATTGAGGTATTTTTATATGACTATCTTCACTGTCAAGACAGATTGAAAAAACATGAGACTGTGAACGTTCCAGGTTCCCAGTTGCAGAAGAATGGATTGTCTTCCTTTGCCTCTCCATTTACCACTTTTCTTTTTCTCCCATAGTTTATAAGTAAAGATTTATAAATTTGAACATTTTTACAGAGTGTATAATTGTTTCATATCACCTTACTTGTTTCAGATCATCTAACTTGTTTTAATCTTCCTTTATTTCAGTGGATATCTTTGTAAAACTAAAATTCCCAGGTTATGTATATATTTTGTAGACCAATATTAATTTAAGTCGACCTGATACAAATTTTGTCACATGGTAATTATTCCCTAGCAGTCATAATTATTGGCAGCAGAACAAATGATCAGCATATAATTGCTACTACTGGTATTTGCAAGATAAGATTCAAATTTCTAATTCCAGTCCTTAAAAGCTTAGAACAAATTGGACTCTGTCCACCTGTGAAATATAACTAGATTAACAGGATTGTAACTTTTAAAGAAAGGGCAAAAGAAAATCAGAGGAGGCTGGTAGCCTTTTAAAACTGAATCAGCCACTGGAAGAAATGTTATATTGTGGCACAAACAAATATCAGGTGACATGATCAAAAATTAAAGTTTTCTGCAGAAAAGCTTATTTCCGTTGGTATGTGTCTTTTTTATTGTGGATGCATTAAAAGTAAAGCTATCCGGAACCTCACAGGAAAAGCATCTCTGTCAAGACTTGAAAAAAACTGTTTGTAATGAGTCTCTAGGGTTAGACATGACATAAAAAGTGATCAGATCAAGGTAAACTGACCTTACAAACCATCCACCTGTCTATCCTATTATATTGGCTTCAACTGAACAACAATACAAAATTATCTTGAAAGGTTTCCACTTCTTCCCTTTCTCTTCACTCAAAAAAAAAAAAAAAAAAAGACAAAAGAATTATTTACTGCCATTTAGATATTGGTGACATAGCAGATATTTTACTGCTGTTTTTCAGAAAAAGGATGACGGAGAGCAAAGAAATCCTTTTGCTCATGGGATGATAAAACACTAATACTGTAGATGAGAAACCAATGCCATGAAGTGTATTAAAATTTGATCTAAAAGAATGGACATAAAAGATTACTTTTTTTTTTATATTTGTGGGTATGCCAATATATTAGTTCTTTTTAAATAGTTGATGATACTGAGAGCAAAAGATTAAGTGAGAGAGTCAGTTCCTTCTGCTTGATTTTTTTCCTTATTCAAGATGACAATGTACTAGTACTTATATATATATATATGCACATAATAAAAGTCCCTCTTCAGAAAAAAACCTTATTGTGAAAATTTCTAAAATTATTTTAGTTACTTGGTTCTCAGTACCACAAAGAGTGACATATTCTGATTAAGTTTAATTCCCTATTCAAACCATAACCCCTGTTATGAGTTCTGCACAATAAATCAAAGAATATCAACAATGAGCAGCACACATAAATATTGCTTTAAATATGTGTGTTGGAACATTAGGAACATTGTGGAAGAGACAGTCCAATCTCATTAGCCTTTCACCTTAAATACTGTACATGTTAATTCTTCTTCTTTTATTGTGCTATTCTTATAACACAATCTCAAAAACATAAATGTACTATCCAGAGCACTTGCAAACCTTCTTAAATTAAAATCTGTGAGAAGGAAAGTGGGGAGAGGGATTTATCTAGAACTATTTTCCCAGTCTTAGAGACTTTACATAAGGGAGCTTTTATGTTTGTTTAAATGAATATCAAAAGGACATGTAAACAGGTCTATGTTGAAGATTTTTCACACTGAAAATCAGATCTTTTTCTTTTATTGTTCCAAGGAAAGGAATGTCTAGACAATTCTAACATACTGAAAGAGGTTCAAGACTTGCTGAGCAACCGTCAACCCCATTTCTTCTAAACAGAGAAAGGTCAGACATGTCTAGAGAAGAATAAGAATTAGGATGTATCTAAATCAGAAAGGAATGAAAAAAATTCCAAAAAGAAATTATAAAGAAAATCTTCTTATAAGAGAGAACCTCAGTGAAACCAGCTGAAATTGTATTAATCTACCTTTGCAGGATGTTAAAATTCAAAATCTAAATCTTAATACTCTAACTTTTTGTTTTCTGTTTTTCCCACCATACATAGTTGAAGTTTATATTTATGGAATAAATAAAGGAAGCATTATTTGTGTGCTTCCAGTATGGGGAGGTATTTATTCTGAGTTGAAGTTTTTATTTGTTTTAAGATTGCTTGGAGAAAATTGGAAACTTAAAATTGCTAGAAATAGAAAATTGAAAAAATATCTTTGTATCAAGGACCTGTACCAATCCCAAAAGCTTTTATTCAAATATTGTAAAAAAATTGTATAAATATATAAATAAAAATAAAATAATTAGATTAAAGTTACTAAAAATTGATATAAATGTATTTTAAATTAAACATTAAAGTATTTCTTTAGAGGCCAGATCCACAGAATCATAGAATCATGCATCATAAAATGATTTGGGTTGAAAGTGACCTTAAAAATCCTCTAATTACATGTACATGTAGAGGAAAAAAAATGTAAAAAAAAAAAGTAGCTTTTTTTCCAAAACACAGATTAGGTATCACTGAAATATATCCTATTTGAACCATTTCAGCATCCAGCTATGATGTGGGAATCTACCCAGGAATTAGTTAAGTAGGGAATTTTGAATTCTTTCTAACAAGATGTTGACATGTTCTTCACCTGCAACACTGTTTACCTAGAGGTAACAATAATATAGGGAAAAAGTATTTTTAGCCTCTCTTCTTCCTCCAGGGTACTCTGCCCCTGTAGTGGCAACCCTTACAGGGCTAGGTCACTACAACCCTGAAGAGCATCAAGATTCAGTATATTTTGGGGAGATATTTAATTGCTACCCTGAGGTCTTTATATATGCAGCTGCTCTGTCACTGACCAGAACTCACAAGCTTCCAGTTACATATTGAGTTTATGTTTTCCTTAAGGCAAAAATACCAATGAGTTTCTGTTAATTTTGTTTATATTTTGAGAATTCTTCTCCAGTTGCATTGTAAGGTCAGGTAGTTGGTTTCTTCCCCCATGTCTTCTATTTCATCACTCAAATAATAAATACAGTTTGGCACACCTTGAATTATCTAGTTTGCTTTGGACTGGAAGCAGCTATAGCCAAATCTAGGTTCAAATGAAAAATATACTTTGTGTACAGATAGCAGATTTGGATAAATGCTACATGTTGAAAACACCATATAATTAGTTCTCAACATTTTGAACTTAAGAGTCCAAGGAATTTATTCTCGTACCAAATTCATAATTAAACTTCATGACCTTAGAGTGACTGCAAGCTAGAAATGAGCTGCTTTGCATTGCAGTTGACTCTAGGTGAAAAATGTTTTCTGACATTAGTGACTTAGTTATGTAAATGGATCTTTCCAGAGAAATAAATTAATCTACATTAAGGCTGTCTCATGTCTACACAGGGCCAGGCTGCTACAGATAATTAGGTCTAAAACATGGTCTTTCCATCATAGCTATAATACCGATACCCATACCACAGCAAAATCAAGTCACTATGATCATGAGGGAACATTAAATTTATTTATGAACCATTTGTGTGTTCATATACATTCTGTACACCAGGAACACATTCCTTAGATGTGTGATCAGAGGCTTTTAAGGCACTGAACTTTGAAGTCACAGTAAATATTTTTTTCCAGTCATTTATTTCTGAAGAATACTCCAGTCCTTCTTTTTGTCAAGATCATAATCCTAAGCACAAAAATAATATACAATGCTGCAAGCCAGTTTTGAAAAATAAAAAGAAAGGTTTGATTATACTGCTGCTCACTGTCATAACTCTGTATTTATTATTAACTACACTTGAGGATGCATTGCAAATTTATTTAGCAGATTTTGTCCAAAATAGCTGTGCTAGCTGAATAGTGTGAAAGAGTAGATTTGACTTGAGATATTGCTTTTCTCCCTAGACTGAAGATTAATGCCTCCAAAAAGATGAAAGCAGCAGGATAAAAGCGTGATATTTTCAAAGATAATTCTACTAGTGGCAATCATGATCACTGGATGAAAACAAATAAGTCATTTTCATTATCATGTGTCCTGAAAGGAAGCAATATTCACTGTGAAAGAAAATAATGAAAGAGGGGAAATTAAAGGCTTTGAAAAATTAACATTGATTTCAGAGTGCACCTGGACTTCTATTTCCACTGTTTTGTCTTCAAACATCAGCTCATATTCAGAGATGTTTTGATAGCAGACAATACAGAATTTAATGCAAAATAGACCAGACGTAACCCAATCAAGGGCTTTTCTTGTGAGAACAAAAGCTTTTCATAACTAAATGTTCTTTTCACTTCTAGTTTTACTGTCTTGTAATATATCAGTTCACATGATGGGTGTCATTCAGGCTTTGGGAACTGAATTTTCCCAGGCAGTAGAAAAAAAAAGCCAAAATTAAAAGCTGAAATTAAAATCTTCCCTCTTCCCATTGCCAGTTTCCAAAACTAAAGTGAGACATATCAGTTTTTTAGCCTCACATAGCAACTGGAAATAATGAAATAATGTATAGAAGAAAGTAAACTAATGAAATGGCAAAAGAGGTAGCATTACATTATGGTTTATATCATGTTTTGCTCTGTCGTGTTACAAAACAGGGACCTGCTGCAGTGTTGGTACCTCTAGTACCAACATTAAATCAACCATTGCAAAACTGATTAGATCCTCTTTCAACTCATGCCTACCTCTTACATAACAGATCTTGGCTTTCTGCTCTGTTTACCATTCATTTATAAACTCATATATTGTCTCTCAGACAATGCATTTTTTATTGATCTGATTGTCCTATTAAAATTGCTGTCTGACTTAGTGTCTGACATCTTAATGCCAAATTTTAACTTCCACTTCATCCTGGCCCTGCATGTATTCCCCTGACACTTCTCAAATTCTGCCTAGCCTAGTCCAACTTAAATGGCCAATCTCCCCACATGCAGCTCCATTCCGCCAGATTAATTCTCCCTTGTGCTGAAATAGATAACTCAAGTTTATTTTTCTCTTTCAATTCTAGCCTAAGATTTTTTTATACATCTGTTGGCTACTGGAAATCCTTTCCTGAGTTTTTCTTCAGCACTTCCTTTTTCTGTTATTGACATTATCTGTATTTTCTGAAGTTAAAAAAGAAGTTTCTACCTGTTTTTCTTTCTAACAGAAGTTGTGCAGTTGGAGTGACACAATGGCAATGAAAATCTGAAACCCTGTGATTTGGTTACTCTAACTCATATGGTTAATTCTTGGACTGACTAGTATAAATATCAGGTTATGGATGATTATTTGAACTCATACTATTAACTTTTGAGATTTACCCTTCATTAGCCACAGCAGTCTGGTATAATTTTTCTTTGATCAAAAGAGGTTCATGTTTCTCAATCAGGAGACATCAAGACTTTTGTAGTCACAAAGGCAGAAATCTAATATTTTAAAGCATACAATTACTGTTAATATATTCTTTAAAAAATCCTGGAAAATGGAAAAACTATAATTTTGAGAGCCCTTAAACTAACATTAAACATAATTGCAGATTTAGTTACAAAAGTTTGAAAACTGTAACAGATGTCTGGAGTATCAACAGAAGAGCAAGAGCATATTTGACATATGAAGAGTTACTGACCCATTCTGTTTGATCTGTTCTTTATTGCAATTTAAAAAAAAAATTGCTCAAGAACAGACACCACAATATATAAGCAGAAGTACTTCTAATATACCAGTCTGGATGTCAGCATATCCTTTTTTTCCCTTCACTGAACCTTTAAAATTTACAAATTACTCTGTTGGCTTTCCAATGAATATACACAAGAGGCTCCAGCTTTATTGATTTCTTGGCAGATTTTGATGTTCTGTTCCATTGTCTCTTTATGACCAAACAGCAGCCAGGACTAGAATAAGAAGGAATTAACTAGGTATGAATGATAGCCAAAGGGATAATAACGATCCTAGGCCAAACATATGGAAGTTTAATAGTTTACAATCTACCAAAAATGTATTTAAACTTCAACTATATTTGATCTTGATATTAATTAATAAACCACTCAGCATTTCTTTATTCAGTTAAAATCAACATTTGTTAATATGCATTCATGTCAATCATACAAGTCAAAAATAAATGCCAATCTTTATCAGATCAAAAGAATAGAAACTAGACTTGGATGCTGTTTCAAACTTTTGTGTTTAGAATTGTTTTTGCTTAAAACATTATAATATTTTACTTTTTAACACAAAATGTGATGAAGACTATGCTTTTAGTAGTAGTTTTGAAATTTCTCCCTACTTTTAATATTACTTCTTTACTTATTAGTAGTCCTTTTAGGTACAAAAGCCCTTTTATTTTCTTTGAGAGATGGCTCACAGGGACAGACAGAGATATGTGCCTTTATATCCTGTGCACCTCACTCACAGTGACAAGTGAACTCTGTTTTAATGGAGGTGTAAAGTTTTGCCTACTAGTTCCTAAAAATTGTTTATCACAGAACCTTAGCAGCTGTAATCTTATATTTCCCTGTTGACTCAACCTATTTCAGCCTGGATGAAGAGATAAAATTCTATGAGTTCTGCTAATTCACTTTCTGGAATCTTTGTTTTCTGCCCTTAACAACCGGTTATGCCACAGAAATCTGTAATATCAACTTCCTGAAAGAAGATCGAGCAAGGAAAATTCAACATTGAAATTGTGTCTTACTGTCACAGATGCTTTCAAGCAGCTCTAAGTCAGGAGTAATACTTGCATTGTGTTAGGCTTTTTACAAACACACAAAAAAATTACAAGCCTTCTTCCAAAGAGCTTTTTTTGTGGGGATAGATTTTCCCTTAAAATTTGTCCTTCAGGTTTTTAGCATTTTTAAAGACTGTAATGAAGAAATGTTGTCCTGAGGCTTTAGTCTCCAAGCAGACTGCTAAAGGCCTAGATATCCCTCAGTCTGGAATTCTTGCAGAGTTTAAACTATACCATGTCTGATAAACTGTTTATTGAAGTATAACCTGCTTCCACACAAACTGTGTGAAGTATTCTGTAGGAATTTGTAAACCAATATTTCAAGAACATGTCACATTATGCCTGAACTTAAGACTTCCTTACAAATTGGAAATGAAAATTTTCCCATAGGTGGTAAAAGACACATCTCTTGAAAAACGTTTTGTCAACTAGTGCTGACCTTCAAAGTTCATTGTGATGCACAATAGCCTTCTTATTGAACATGAAATTACAAACATAAAAACAACAGCACTTGGAGAACATTGAGGCCTTTTCCCATTCTCACAATGCCCCACCAGGGTGGTGCTGGGGGCACACATGAAACCGGGAGGGGACACAGCAGGCATAGCTGACCCCGACTGAGCAAAGGGTTATCCCTTACCTTTGGGTGTCATGCTCCACATACAGAGCTGAACTATGAGTCTCTAGGAGAAGACAGCTCAAAGCTATTGTTTTCTTGCTGTAAACCATTCTCTTTATTTGTAAAAGAGTTCTTTTACACAGTCATGATCTTTCCACTTGCAAAAGAAACACACTTTGAAATTTATCCCCCTGAGTTTTTTTGCGAACTCATGTTCACCATTCTAGATGTTTTCCTTCTTTTTTCCTTTATTTTTTCTCTTTAAAATAATATTCTGTGGTGGGAGAGAAGCAGAACCATAGGCTGTCAATTCAGTATTCCCCCAGTAAAACAATATGGTGGAGTAGACGGGTAGAAGGTCATCTCACAGGCTGCCATGAATTATATGAACTTCCAAAGCAATTTTGACCATGAAAAACAAGAAAAATTGGCCTATACAGAGCTATTACCTGCAACGAAGAAATAGTTTCTAAGATCAGAATTTTTTTAAGCTCTCAGAACATTAAATAGTGCAAATTGCAAGTATTTTCAGTCCTGGTTTTGTGTACAAACTGCTTTCTTAAGGAGAAAAAAAAAGGTGGTGTTGACAGAGATACATTGATTTTTTTTTCCCATTAACAATATAAAATGACTTCTGCAAAAAAAAAAAAAAAAACAAACATATTTTTGAAATTAATTACTTTGGAAATTTTTGTTTGCTTGTTTGTTTGTTGTTGTTGTTGTCATTGTTGTTTCCACAGAGAATATTATTGTTTCACTCGAAACTAGGCACAATTATTCACAAATTTTAGTCTGAAATTTGGAATGGACCAGTTTGGTAACGTTGTAAAAGTTGAGTTGTAAACATGAACATCAGCTTGAGTTGCAATACTTTCATTCTTAGATATTGCCACCTTTTCTTTGTCTTCAGAATGTCATTGTTTGTGGCAAGTCACCTCATAGAACAGAAAAACTTTGCACTCCCCAGTTAATTCTAAAGACCATCTTGACTATTCAAAAGTTGGTGATTTTCTAAAGTTCATTTTCTAAAGGGAGACCTAGGGAAGGAAGCCTTTGTGGCCCTAAGGACAGAGAAGAACTCCACTGGAAAGTTGTACTATCAAGAGATAAGATGATATAATATATATCCAGGTGTTATGAAATTCCCTATTTGGAAGATAACATTGTTGCACTAATGACTATTTATTTATGTCCATCATGTATGCCAAGTCTTGGATTATAGGTTTTGAAGAGAACTAATGGTATCTGCCATGGCCAATCACATCATTCACACATTCAAACTCCTGTGACGCAGTTAACACCTGTTCTGATATACACCACATAATAAAATTTGAAACTAAGCTAAGTAGTCTGCAACCAGTTGTCTAAATATAACAACAGCATGGCAAATAAGATGTTTTTAAACAAAGATATTATCTTTAAACAAATACTTTTTCTTTCTGTTGCCTGACATGCCAAAGATTTGATTTAGAATATCTCTAAAAAAACTCAATAAAATATGTTGTGGGGCTTGCTGCAATAGCCAGGATTTGCATAAAGGAAAACTTTGAAGGTACTTGAGACAACCTGGGAGGTTTGATTTCTTTAAAATATGGTATTTCAGGGGGGCTTTTAATTTATGCATTCATACTTTATATTTTATTGATATGTTTTTCTGCATGAGGCAGGTACACAGCAGCCCCAAAATAATACAAGTGATTTTCCCATTGCAGAGTAGTACTTTTAAATAAAAAATACTTTTAAATAAAAAACAAGGTTTTATGGGTTTTAAGATAATTAATCACATTAAAGATATTTTCAATTTCCTCAGGTAAGCAATTTAGGCTACAGCTTCTGGAATAAAAATATTCTTTATTTTACAGATGACATTTATAGGACATATGGTGTAGCTGACATTTCTTTTCCTGAAATTACTTGCTAATATTTTCAGAGGGATGAATTACTTTTCCACATCTCAACCATTTCAAGTACACAGAGAGATAGATATGTTTGCTTCTGTTGTGCTTTTCAAGGAATATGTGTACCATGAATTTTTTATGTGCAGTACTGTGCAGTATGAAAAAAGGCAAAAATTTCTTGAGTCTTTGGACTGATAAAGTGTTATAGCACCACAAGAAGAAGTGATTCTTTATCGTTAAAGTACACTCTGAGGTAAATACCATCATTAATTTGTGGTAGGTTAAATTATTGTACAATGTTTCCACACAAAACTAAAAAAAAAATAAATTGTGTTTTACTGTTCATTGTTGCAATTTCATGCTATAACTCCACTATAATGCACACTGTGGAGTCTTCAGATTTTTAAAAAACTCTATCAAAACTACAAATCAAATTAAGGGTCTATTCTCAAGAGTACAGTTTAGGCATATAAAATCTCAAATATTTTAACACTTACTTCCAGTATCTACAGAATTTCTGAGAAATATTGAGCAACTGAATTGCTGTCTCTTACTTCTTCTAAGCACTTCTTCAGTATATTCACATCAGTGGATGCGATAAAGGTGAAAATTCTGCTGCTTCACCTTCTAAAAATTTAATACTTTCATCACTTGCAGGGTTTTTTTCCTTATGGAAGCATTGGGGTTTATGAACAGAGTCCTTTTTATGACGAAAATGAGGAGAGATCTCTTAACACCTGTGGGTCTAATAAAAAAGTATACAGAGTAAAAAAAAAAAAGATGAAACTACAGGAACTTGGAACTTTCCGGCTCTTTTCTATTATTGTGCAGAGTCTAGGTATTTGGCTATATCACCTTCTCTGATATGGATTCCATTTACCTAGACTAAAGGTCAATCTGCAAAAGCATCTCATTTCAAACCTCCAAAAACACCTACGTTTAACTAGATATATTTCTCAGGAACAGTCTTCCAATTTGCAGGGTTTTTTAATGGAAGTTTTGAAACTGCAACTCCTAAACCAAGGCATTAAAAACTGATGTTACACACTGACAGTTAATTGACAAGCCAGCCATAATCAGGAGATATTTATCTGAAGATTAAATTCAGTTTCTTAATAACACTCCAACATTTTAAGTGACTTATGTATCTGAGATATCAAACTTTACACTTCAGGATTACAACACCTGTGACCTTCAGAACTACTTGACCTTCAAAGCTGCTTTACCCCCAGACTGAAGGTAAGAAAGTCATCATCCTAGTGATTGAGATTAAAATCTCATTTCTGGCATCATGATTGGTGACAATGCAAGGATAAAATCTATACATTTTGATGTGTTAATAGTGGGAATGTGACTATTATAATAAATGGATATACTCCACATTTTCTATTTGGCACATCTCTTTTCAACCAAATTTATTCTTTTTTAGCTTGGCCAAGAATATCAAAAAATCCAGCAAATGATCTCCTCAAATAATTCCTCAGGAACTATTTTAACATAGCAAAATGGGGTTTATAGCTTCAGAACATGCAAGAAAGCATGGAGTAATATGACGTTCTAGAGGACTAAATGAAGCACCGCCTGTGTTCCTGGACCTGGGAGCATTTTCCTTATCTTCCACACCATTCTATCAAAGGAATAATAGAAAAACCTCGCATAAATGGTAGTGTATGACACACAAGACGTGACACGATTGAATTCCATTGCTGCTGTCAAAAGCGTATAGAAAGTAAACTTTTCTGTCTCTCAGATAATGCCGATTTTCCTGCTTGTAAGCTGAACAAACGATCATCAGGGGATTACAGTAACTGAAGGAGAGCAAAGAACCTGTACCTTAGGGTTTTCAGTAAGAGAAGAAAAGAAATGGAAAGGAGGGACTTGTAACAGTGTCATCCAATACAATAAATTCTTCACTATCGCCTCAGTGCTGTCAAACAAAAGTTCAGGTTTCATTTCCACGATGCAGTGTAGTATTCAGTGCTCTTTTTTTCTTTGTATTCACTTCTGCACTATTTTCAGTTAGAAACCCTACTGCTTTATAGCTCATATGTTTGTATTTTAATAATTAATATATTATTTTGTTGTTGTCAATATTCTTTTTATTTATCTATATTCCCAGTCTTATTTTAAATAATTTTGTTGAATGACATTTTTTATTAAGTTTAGAGGGAGGAAACCTTTGGACATTACAGTCCTGTACTTCATTTTGCTGACTAGATTGTGAGAAAAGCCGATCTTTGAAGAGCAACACAAAGAGAACAAACAAAAGATACAGTGGGTACTGTTCTTTACAATTTTTTTATATTAAAGAGACACATTTACAGATAACAAGTAGGTGCTGTAAACTAAATACAAACAATTTGTGTTTCCAGAAATTTCTTTTAGTCTAAATGATGAAATTCTGCTTGATGTCTACATTTGCTTCGTGCCTGAAGAAAGTTTCAATGGAGGTTTCATTGTAAAGAATATATTATAAAAATTACGTAAATTTTTTCTTCTGCCTTTCACTAAAAACAAGATAAAATTTTTCAGTCTAAAACTTCCCACATTCTACTCTAACCAATTTTTGTCTATTTAGGAATGCATGAACTTTTGTTAATTTTAACATTTCCATCTAAAGAAGTACCTGTTTTGATAAACATGGCCTTTCTCCATGCTCAAGTGTACTCTCCCTCTTCCTTCTCAATGTGGACTTTTGTTGATAAATTCACTAAGATAGATTATATTCTCCCATCATCCTTCACTCACCTTTTAGTTCATCTAAAATTAAAATGTCATCTTCAGCAGGTCAAAATTTCATTATGAGCAGGAATAAGTGACCTTTTATGAAACTTTTTTACATATTAGTGGAAGTATTGGCTTAAGTGCATACTTTCAGTTTGTTAATGTCTGTTTATTGGCTTTGAATATCAGAAGACCATTGGCTGTTTCACACACATCTGTTTCACAGATGTTTACACCTCATATTTGGAAAAATCAGCAAATTAAAAAACCTTATGTTTTAGTTCTTCAGAACTGAATCAAATTTTAGACAGATCTTGATTTAAAATAAAACCTTAAAAATTGTGGTTTTGCCAAGTCATTAACGCTCATTACCGAAAGTGTGGAATGAAAGTGCTAGTGAGGTGATTCATGGCAGCACAATCCTTATTACATCAGTACGGCCCCATAATTGATTTCATTGATGGTACCATCTGCTCATTTCCAGTGTTTTCCTTCCAATTAGAATGACACATCATACATTTGATTTTTTAAACTATGTTTTCCATCTTTTGCCCCATCATTTGTTCTGAATTACCTTTTTCTCTTTACATCCATTATTGTAATAAAACCCTTTTGCTTTTGAGGAAATTATGTTTTGAAAGAGTTGGTTTGGCTCTCAGTGCTTTGTCTTTCCAACTGATAAGTGGTTCACTTGTGGTGATGAAATGCTGTTACTTAATGCAAAAATGACCTAGTATTCTCTTGTTATAAACCTGTGATGTTCCAGGCCTCAAGAAAAATAAGTCAATAGTATTAATTTTCTATATCCTGCCAAAAAACCTAGAATTTGAAGGGGAAAAAAAAGTAATAGAAAATTGCAGCTGTCTTGGGGTGACTATGTATAAAAGACATCTACTTCCTGTCTTCATACCAGCACTCTGGGAATATAAACATGAAATCACGGTGTTATAATTTTTGGAAGGAAAGAAACCACAGAAGGTTGTGCAGGGAGAATTTCTATGGCTTAGCCTTTTAATAATTGTGGACATATTAATGTAATTAATGGACTATGCCAATTATGAACAAACATTGAGCAAAAGCTTTTTTGCTTATATTGGGATATTATGCTGGAATAGAGTTGATTAATTACAATGTGTAGAGTTATAAAAGTAATTTATCATAGTATAATGACTATTCAGGTACATATGGCTTATTTAAATGAATAAAATAGAACAAGAGCTATTAGAGCATTGCTGTATGTTTTAGGATACATAACCAAGCACATTTTATGAAAGGCTTGGGAAAATAAATACCTAAAGTCATGAAACTAAATATAAAAAAGATAGTAGTCTGCATTTTGTTTTCACTAAGATTTATTCCTTAAAGGAAGAAAAGAAACAATAATCTAATAAAGGAAAAGCACTAACTTTTACTGGTAAACTTAAAGAAAACTCTGAATCTTGGGGACATACTGGAGTGGAGGAACATAATTCAGATGTATGGAGTTGTTCTTTTGGGGTCGTCTGTCCCTCTCATGTCCTCTCCCAACTTCTCATGCACCCCCAGCACACTCACTGGATGGTATGAGGGCCAGAGAAAGCCTTAACTTTGCCTGAGCGCTACTCAGCAGAAACAAAAATATCCTTGTGTTATAAACACTGTTTCCAGCACAACTCCAAAGCATAGCCCCATACTGGCTACTATGGAGATAATTAGATCCATGACAGCCAAAATCAGAACACAAAGGCAATCACTCACTGCTTCCCAAGGGCAGACTGATGCCCAGCCATTACCTGAGCAAAGCCATCCTAAAATTCCCTTTTTTCACTTTTATAGCTGAACATGACGTTACAGGGTACAAAACACCTTTGCAGTTGTTTCAGGTCATTTACTGTCTGTGTCCTCTCACAGCCTATTCACTGTGACAGGGACAGACTGAGAAACAGAATCATAGAATTATAAAATTATTAAAATTGGAAAAGGCCACCAAGATCATTGAGTCCAAACTTTGACTGAAGACCATAGCACTAAGAGTCATGACCAGGCATTTCTGGAACACTTCCATGGACAGTGACTCCACAGCTTCCTCAGGTAGCCCATTCCAATTCTTGACAACTCTTTCAGTGAAGAAATTCTTCTTAATGTCCAAACTGAACTTTCCTTGTCTTGAGGCTGTCTCTTCTTGTCCTGTCACTGGTTATTCAGAAGAAGAGGCCAAACAACCCTCACCTTGCCACAACCTCCTTTCAGGTAGTTGTAGAAAACAAGGTCTCCCCTGAGACTCCTCTTCTCCAGCCTAAACAACCCAATCTCCCTCAGCTGTTTCTCACTCTCCAGACTCTTCACCAGCTCCACTGCCCTTCTCTGGACATACTCCAGCACCCCAATCTCGTTCTTGTAGTGAGGGGCCCAGAACTGAACACAGGATTTGAGTTGTGGCCTCTCCAGCGCCGGGTACAGGAGAACAATCACTTCCCCAGTCCAGCTGCCCACACTATCTCTGATACAAGCCAGGATGACTTTGGCTTTCTTGGTCACCTTGGCACACTGCTGGCTCCTGTTTAGCCAGGTGTCAACCAGCTGCCCCAGGTTCTTTCCCTCTGGGCCTCCTCCCACCCACTCTGCCCGTGTGTGGCACTGCTTGAGGTTGTTGTGACCCAAGGGCAGGACCCGGCGCCTGGCCTTGTTGAATCTCATTCAATTGACCTCAGCTCATCCCTCCAGCCTGTCTAGATCTCTCTGCAGAGCCTTCCTACCCTCCAGCAAATCAACACTCCCACCCAACTTAGTGTCATCTGGAAATTTACTGAGCACACAGAAGGCGCTCATCCTTTGCAGGCACTGTTCATAGTGCTATCAGCGCTGTTTTCATCAAAAATCTAAAACACAGCACCTTATGAGTTGCCATGAAGAAAATTAACTCCATCCTAGGGAGACCCACTACACCAGGCTAGCAATTAGGTCTTAGTACATTGATTTCATCTAATTCCCCTGCATGTACCAGTAAGGCTTGCTACTTTACAAATGCTGGAAGTGTCTGCCTGTATATTTGTTCCCTTTTGTATTTAATTTCATTAGGAAATACTGACCACAATTTAATGTGAACATTAATATTGGGATGTCACCTGTTGTCTGCATTGAACTGATGACAGGACACAGGTTTTGGCCACAAATTTGTGATATTTGGTCCCAGAGCTTGAGTTTTTAATATAAGCTATGTGAACCTTGCTGCAGGTAATTACTCAGAATATCTGACACAATCTGATAAACCAGATGGTAAGAGCAAGCATGGAGACAGGGAACAATTGAGATAGTAATATGGGAGACAGGGAACAATTGAGATAGTAATATGGGGCAAGAGAATTTTGAAAGGAGATTAGGTAAGGTATATATTAATTAGGGTAGAAGTGATTAGCAGAACACAATGATTAAGAGACACAAATTTGAAGGGCATATAAAAGGCAGATGCCCTGAAAATGCTTGACAGAATAACAGGCTGAAAAACAAGGGGCATGAACCAAAGCTAAGGAAAGATGGATCAGCAAGGGACTTCAGGATAAATTGCTTCACAAAAGAGGTAATTAATATGTAGCAATACAAGCTATTAGGTCAGGGAAAACCTAGTTCTCAAACGCTAATATATCTGAGAAGAGATAGGTGGATGAGCTGGATGGACTAATTCTGTGTCACCAGAATCACCAGAATGGCAAAGGTAAAACATCACTTAAACTAGCACAATAATAAAAGAAGTTATTTCAATAAGTCTTAGAGCATTGAACACTAAAGGAAAAAAAAGTTCAGTAGCATGATTTTCAAAAAGAGTAAACAAAAGAAACCAAATCAAACTAAAAAAAGCCAGAAAAACCCAACAAAAAAAACCAGCCCCAAAAATAACAAACTAAAAAATTGCACACATACAAAAACCCAAAAAAACCCAAACCAATCCAAAACAAACAAAAACAAAAAAGACAAAACTCCCACAAATAACAGAACTTCTGTTACTCCAAAATATTTTAAGCTAAATGATTCTTACTGGATTTACTGTTAATAAAAAAAAAAAAATACTAGTGGAAACACCTCCCATGGAAGTTTTGTTTCCATAAAGAGGCAACAAAGAAACCTTTGCTTAAAGTCACAATTCTTGACCAGGAACTTTAAAATGCAGAATGTTCTCCCCACCGTTTGTTAGCTGAATTTCCTGCTTGTATGTCCAACCATGGAGCAGGCTGAGCATGTGTTCAAGAGATCTATAATATATTTCACCAACCTAGCAGCAGCAGCTGTGTGCTCAGTCAGAAAAGCAGGTTATCTTCTGGCCCACATGGCTGTTCAGCATTGAGCATAACTGTGTTCCTTCATTAATTTGACACAGAAGCCCCAAACAAGTTCTTCCACTTTTCCGCACTTCTCTTTACACCTGCACTGAACACTCAAACCAAAACTGCCTTCTACCACACTACATCCAGCTCTATTTTTATCTTTAAATTCCACCAATCTTAAACTCTGCCTTTTTTTCACTTGTAGGATACACAGCAAGGAGCTCGAGATTGCACAGCCACTGTGCCAGCATGAGCTGGGTGGTGCCAGAGCAACACTAATCAGCACTTTATGAGCACATTTCTGGACACCCCATGCCAGCACTGCAACCCTGCCATGCTGCAATGTTCCTTAAAAGCCAGGAAGCTGTGTACAGACAGTAAGGACCTGCTGCTGGGAGCAGCTGGCACCAGAACTACACCCTACTGCTAGGAACTTTCATCTTCGATAGTTGAATCTGTTCTCATAGGACAGTCAATTATCAGGCATGGAAATACCAGTACCCAGTTTTCCTCTGGATAAAAATCTGCTGTATGCTAGAGCTGCACCCACAGCGTGCAGTGACACAGAAGATGAGTGACCCTGTGAATTCTCACTGCTCCCCTCTGCACTTCCTGCTGCTCCTGAGAAAAGACAGGACAAGTAAGCTGGCATCCAAAGCATCTTGTTCCTTTGCAAGCATTGATGCACAAACATTAAATATAGCTGTCTTGAAACTTAGTTCAGAAGTGTATCAGAAGACATACAGCTATTTAACAGTTTAAACTTCATGTTGTTCTACTTTTCTTTAGCTTCCCTTCCCACTCAAAAGAAAACAAACCAAAACAAACTGTCAGCATTGGATTTTCTGCATTTAAAATTTTAAAATGCTTCTACAAGATAAAAAGTTGAATTTTAAAAATAAATTTAATACATTTTACACAACTTTTACCCTAAAAGCCACTTTTTAAAGAAATATTTGGTGTTTGTATTTCCATAGAATGTATTTACCCAGAATTTGAGTGATGTAAAATTAATTGTAATAATTTGCCAAGTGAAATGTATGTATATGTAATATGTATAATATGTATATATTTCAAACTTAACATTTTTAATATCATTAATGGAACTTATTTCCACATTGCATACCTCTAAGTTATCTTCATGTAAAAAGAAGTTGTAGATCATTCTGCAAAAAGCTTTTGAAGAGATTTATATACAAAGAAACGAAAATGAGCCATTATCTTACTCAAACGATTGGCCTTTATTACGTTTAAGATCATCAGTCAGCATGATCTAAGATTTTGAAACCTGGATCCTCTCCAGGATGATGAGTTTGGGCCAAGAGTAACAGAACTTAAGCTGTTGTATAAATGTAGGAGAAAGTATGGAATTTAATTTACAAGGGTAATTTCTGCTATAAACTTCCTAGTTATACTGTTCCCAAATAGCATGAACCAATGGAGCCCAACTGTCCTCAAAAAGGATCAGAGGATGTCTAGTTTATGCCTAATAATCTCATCTTAAGCCAGGAATAGTCCTTATAGAGACATTTCATACCAGCAGTAAATAGTTTAGATAGATTCCTATTTGCAAAAGAACAGATTAGTGATACTGACCTTCTTTGTATGGCTCTACAATGGAAGAGTGATATTAGGGAGGTAGCAGTGAATTGGGAAATTACTGACCTGGCAAGTGCTTTGTTTGAACATAGAGCTGTATAATAGTTTTCAATCCCAAAGGCAGAAGCAGACAAGAAATGTGTTCATAAATTCTTGGTTCCTTTACACAAAGTTCCTAAAAAGTCAAATTTCTGCATGTTTCTGAATGCTGTTTTGGCAGCAAATTCTAAATTTGATAGAAATTTATCACCAGGAAGTGATTATTACAGGTATAAGCATCCTATGAGCCAGTTCATGAACCAGTTATATAACAAAAGAGATTGTAGATCAGTGAGGAAAGAGTTTGACCACTTTTTTTAGACTGGGAAGCACACAAAAGACTGAATTCTTGTTGTACCACAAATTGAGGGGGATGGCAGGAGAAGGGGGGTAGGGATGGGGAGAAAGAGAGAAAATAAGGCATTATCATATTTATTTTAATGTGATTACAACAGTTCTAAGAGAAAATAAAATAATTACAATAAAGTCTGATCATTGTTTCTTCTTTTACTCTGATCTGTGACATATCAAGCAGACAGCATGGATATCAGGAAAGATTTACAGCCCATTACTTTCCTCACAGGACACCACCATGAGATGTGTTGTCCCCTACCAGCAGAGTTGAAAATTTCCCACTCACTAATCTGGGCTCTGGCTGGTAGAGACTGAACAGAACAAAACAGTTGACTGGAATTTCCTTACTAATAGAATTAAAATAGGACAGATACCAAGCACATCCTTGAATTTGTCTATTTCTTGTAACACTAACTTGGGCATAGGAACAGCCTCAGGCTCCACAGCGATGAGAACACAGGAGCTATTTGCCCCTGTCCCCCAGCAACATATTATATATATATAAAATTATATTTATATTATATTATATTATATTATATTATATTATATTATATTATATTATTAAACTATTATATATATCATTATATCATCATTTTCTTTCTCCAAAGGTACTTCACCCATCTGAAAATAGAGGACAGATCTGTAAAGGCTTCTCATTTTCTTTCCTCTACTAGACATCCAGACTGTATCTCTCCCAGCATCCTTCTGTCTTTAAGGTTTTTGCATTTGCGTCTGGAAAGGACTAAAGCAACTTTCAGTTTCCTAAAACAGAACACTCTGCCATGCCTTAAAATTTTTCTTTTAGTAGTTGTGGTAGTTTCACTCTGTAAATATTGCTCAGAAAGCACAAATCCTTTCTATAGTTGAGAGTCCATGTACTTTTGTTTAAAAGAAATTTTAAACAAAAACATAACGCAGCCTTTGTTTATCTACAGATGGGAAGCCACAGCATAAAGAAGGTGTCACAACATTTACTCACATAACTAGTTTATCTCCTTGCTTCCAGTTACATTACTACCAATAATAATATTATTAAGCAACTTTAATTTCCTTATTCTTAAGCAGTCATGTTCAAATAGTGTAATTGCTTTTTACATCAAATGAGTTGTCTGCAGGAGTATAAAAGATTTTGTACCTCCACTATGTAGGTTCAGACTGATGTTCATACTTGGTTTGCAACAAGATTTGCTCATTCTAATACAAATAAAACTCCTGGTTAAGCATATTTCAACAAAAAGACAACTCTCACATTAATTAAAAAATAGATGTAAGCATCTAAAGATACATGCACAAGAACTTTGGTATAATAAAAGTTATATTAAGTTATAAAAAAAGTTATATAAATAAAAGAGGGGAGATTAGACCACCAAGTAGAGACTGAGTCAGCTCATAAAATAGGAACCTAGAAATTATGTATTTTCTCTAACTTACCAGCAAAATGGAAAACTCTGGAGGAAAATAATCTCTAACATGACTACTTCAAGTACTGAGCCCAGAGGTGGTTGAAGGTTGCTAATCACTTCAGAATTTATTCCTAGATTCACTCAAGTTTCTTGGATACATTGGATACATTGAGTTCCCTATGCTAAGAACTATCTAAGGTTAACAATTTGCTGCATAACTGAGATAATATAGTTTTGTTAGATATCAGTAGCCAAGCAACCACAAATATTTACACACATATATATGTAAAAATATACATACACACACATATAAGTGCTATGGAAAAAAATATAAATCACTGGAAAATAAAAATACTGCAGACTCAGGAAGTAAAAAGCTACTCCTAGATTCTTCTATGGATGTACATGCAATAATCAAATAAATACAATGGTCTTTAGCTTAATGAAAAATGAAAAAATATTAGCAATTTGACTATTAATACATCGATCCCTCATAACTGAAATGTTTTTTAAACTTATAGACAACATCAGAATTTGTCAAAAAGGTGGAGATCACAGACCTTAAAAGATCATTTACAATTGGCAGACAAGTATTTATTAAAGCCAGCAAAAGAAGCCAAGTATCCTAATTCAGGCTGCTTGAATTGTCTCACAACAATCTTTTCTAGAAGAAAAGATTTTATTGTGAACAAGGAATTGCAGAAAACAAAGATTTTGAGGGCAAGACATCACACTTGTGTTTTAGGGGATACAAGAACAATTTAATGTATTTTAGCAAAGAAAGAAAGACACAGATAACATACTGAAGTCTCTTCCTACCTAAAATATTCTATAATACAGAAGCAGAAGAATCTACTGTCCAACACTGTTTCATCATGAATGTGACTCCAGTAATTCTAGTTCTCCCAAAACATAAATTTTTCCTTAAATTCTGTTTTTTTCAGATCACATCAGAAGATGCATGCCTTATCCTATGTCCTGCAGTACAAAGATGCTTAGTGCTCAGCTTTTTAAGGTTTTCCAACTCTTTGTGAAAAAAATGTATTAAAAAAATATTAAAAAAATATTAAAGGTGCAGTGTCTTTGCCACTTCTGCAGCAGTAAGTTCTGATGCTAATTTCAGTACTTTGCAATGTGATAATTGGAAGACTTATTTCCTTAGGTGATGCTGATATCAAGGTGATGCCTTTATCAAATGCAGAGTTACTGGTAAAGAAGACCTAAACACTTTGCAGTGTCTTTTTGCCTCTGACTGTAGGAGGATTTGACCTTCCCTTTTGAACACCATTACACCTTCATGATTCCTACTAAATTGTGCTCTTCTTGAGGTGAGAGAGTGTGCTTAATGCTTTATTGCAAAATTAGAGTATCCTTAGAACATTTTTCAGGTATTCTTCTGTTAATTTAGCTTATGCTAGCAAGGAAAAAGTTTTTAAGTAAAAATCAGTATATTCTGATGGCTGAACAGAAAGTCCTTCATGTTCCTTAAGGATGAAAAGGTGGCAATTTATAATTTCTGCTCTAAGGATCTTGTTACTCATGATTAATGTAGTCTCCATTTAGAAATCCCATCTTAGATAAGCACAACACCACCCAGGACTGACTCCTGCTCTGAGAGCTCCAGTGTGGCCTTGCCATTGGGATTTGATGTTGTTGGTGTGTGTCCCCTCTGGCTATGTCTCTCTTTGCCTGTGAAGAAATTTCACTGTCTGGCCCATCTGATCAGTGCATGTCCCACAGAGCACAGTACTGCAGAAGGCTTTGTATGCTGGCTATGGCATTTCCATAGTTAACATGAATAAAAGATGTTTTAGATGAGCAATGTGATGATTGGCTCTCACAATCAAGGGGTGAATGTCATGTGTATGTTAAGAGAAGTTTTGTAGATGTATAGCTATTTTCCTCTAACATGTCATCCCATAGTCCTCTTTTGCCTCCCCCTTTGTATTGCTGTCACAGGGTGGCCTTGGCAGCTGGGGCATTTGGGGAGGGTCTGCTTGTTACTATGGTAAACCCTGACCTCCAATCAAGATGTAAGAAAGTGATTTCCACCACTGGAAGACAAAGAAGGAGTTGATTGACAAGACTTTGGGAGGGGCTAGAGGTATAAAAGGTGGAGCATCCATTTTTGTAGGCAAGGACATGGCAGTTTAGAGCTGTGCTCCCGGAGCTTTGATTTTTTCCTTATTCAGTCTTCTGTTGTATTTTTGTTAAGGTTTAATAAACCTTTGAAATCTTAAAAGTGGGCATCATTTCTCACACACGAATGCAAGGGCTGTACATGGATAGCTCAATGCAGGATGAGGACCAGGCTCACATGAAGTGTAAGAAAAATAAATATTCCAAGCAGAAAAAGAAAAATAAACACCAATAAAACAAAAGTCCACATTGAGACTATTTTACAGCTATTTAATAAAAACATTTCAGAAGTTCATGACAGAAAACAGAAATATTTTATTATCATTATAAAAGTTCTATAACAGCAGTACAATAATTTCTGTCACAAGTGGAGTATCTTGAGGTACTCATTGATGTTCATCCTCAATTTAGGTATCAATAGCAGGTGAAGCTGTTATGTTCTTTGAGAAATGCATCATTGAACAGTATACACAACTCTGTACCTTTCAATTAATCCTCCAAACAGAGAAAGTAGGAATATAAATTTTTTATTCAGCAAGATTTATATTGATTTCTGCTTTTAAGAAAAAAGAATAAACAAACCAAGTTCAAGTATATTCCTAAGAACTTAGGGGAAAATTATTTCCCCCTCAAGTACCTGAAGGTTCAAGATACTTTGAAGCTTCATGGGCCTTAGATAAAGGCCCCTTGGAAATGTAATTTTCTCAGTGGGCAGCATAAATGAGCATCTGAGATGAATATTACAGAATTGTTGGGGTTTTTGTTTGGTGGGGTTTTGTTGGATTGTTTGCTCATATCTTCCTTCAATGGAAAGTTAAGCTCACTGAGTTGGATAATTTCCTCCAACAATATATTTGCTTAATATTTTGTAGCTATGCAACACAGAAAATTTTAATAATTATTTTTGTAAGCAACAAACATAGTTGTTTTAAGGAGTGTCCATTAATCCATTTTATAGATGAGTAAACTTAGGTGCAGTACGATTAACAACAAGTGTTTAAAATCAATTTATGAAATGAAAATCCACTATAAGTCTCTAACATAATATATCTTTAACTTTTAATGTAACTTTGGCTTTAGTTTAGATAAACTGATTTGCTCCCTCCCAAGTTGTTCAACACAGTCCTTTATGGGGGCCTTTGATAAAATCACTGACATTTCCTGAGTGGATATTTGGCTAAGGTTAAAAAGAATTTGAGATATACAGAATTATGTTAGTGTTTGATCCAAGTAGGAAAGCTGGACAGGAAAAAGATTCCTGATATCCACATTTCCTCCATTTTACATCAGGCTGAAAAACAAATGTTTTGAAAATAAAATTCTTACCTTTCCCAAAAATAGGTAGCTGACCTAAAGCAACCTATACCCTCAGGGCTCAGCAAGGATACCAGATACATGGATTCAGTTTTAGTAAAAGCTGTAGGAGCCAACCCATTTTCTTTCCTCACTAAACAGGAATTGGAAATTAGTTAATTATATTTCTTACCTGATGAGCATCTTGTCAAAAGTTGGTTTACTTTTTTTTTTTTACATATCATCTTTAGAAAGTGTTATTATTTCTACTCATTGAATTATCTTTTTCCTTTGGAATGATTCCACTTTATCCAGCTGAAGTATTTATTAGCACAAAGAAATGCTTCAAATATTTCATCTTGCCAAAATTTTCAATGCTTCCTTGTTCTTTTTAACATTGAAGCTTTCTATTTCTACCGGATGTCAGTACTTCAGTACTTATTATAATTTTAAAATATTGAAATACATGTAATCAAGATAAAAATGAACACTCCTCACTGCCAAGGTTTGTTCTACAGATAATTCTGAGTCCACTGGAAACAGAAAAGCTTTATTCTAAACATCAATATGCTGCACAAGTGCTTCTTTGACAATAGGAAAACTAAACTTTTCTAGTCTTTTTGGGCTCAGCTACTTATGTTATACGATTTCCTTAAGCTCTTTAGCTTTTAGGTGCTTGAAGCCTTTAACACATCCATTTTTTAAAACTCTGATTGCCTTATTAGTAAGGTAGTTTTTCCATTAGTCACAGATCATGTACATCAAAATCTCAGTTTCAAAATCTTTCTAAGATACGGGAGTGTTGCAGTGTGATGCAATACCCTGTTTCAGCTATCCCAGTTCCTCCCTCAGGTGTGCCTACAACAACCTCTCCCTTCCCCTTCCCCTTGCCCCTTGCTAAGTGCTGTCCGTCAATCTTAACATTCCAGCAAGGGCATCGTCTGATTGGCAAAAGTTCAAAAGATGCTTCTCAGCCCTGGCAACATTGGGCTATCTGGGTGTCACTTGTCCCCTGAGACTTCCCCCCTCCCACCTGGTTGGTGGCACACCTACCCCTTCCCTCCCCCTCTCCCCGGGCTTAAAAGACACAGGGACCACGCGGTTCTTGGTTCTGTTGGAGCTGTTGCAGAGGTCTGTGTGCTACGAATAAAGCTCTGGATGGAAACCCTCCAGCAGGACCTGTCTCCTTTTTCCTTCACCCTTGCCTAAAGCCTTTCCACCAGAGGTAAAACTGAATTCCTGCTTGCCTGGACTTGTCGCAAGTGCCAGCTGCAACATACAGCCAGCCAGGGATGTCTCTGAGGTAAAACCACCTCAGCTGCCGCCTCTGGTCAAGCAGCAAGAGCCAGACGAGCCCAGGCATGTTCCACCCAGTAATATTGGGATCATATTCCAGTACAGGAGATTCAGAACAATAATAACAAAATCTCATTTCTATCAAAATCTGTATCTAACCTGAAACATGGAAACCATAGTCCTGATTTAGCCCCAAGAATCCACCACCAAATCTCAAAAAGAATTAAGCTTCTTGACATGACAAGGCCTAAAATGTTAGAAGGAGAGTTCAGTGTAAAGTCAGACATGTTCTGCCTGAATCTGCCTGCAGCAGGCCAGGAGGAAACACTGGCTCTTAATTCTTCCTGAGGCTGAAGTGGCTGGTGTCTTCTTCTACTTGGGATATGTGTGTCTTAACCTTCACTCTATATTAAACATATTTTTGTTAGGTAAAAAAAAGGCTTTTCTGTCTATATGGAAACAGAGGTGGTACATATAACCTATAAAATAGCAAGTAAAAACAGTTCAAGGACCAAAACTCTTTTCCCTGCTAAAGGAATTTGATTATATGGCATCTTTAAAGCAGGTGCCTTAAACAGGAAACTACAGCTTATTTACTTAGAAGTCTTTTCACTTGAAGCTTTGAAGATATGTAGCCAGGATTAAGTCATTGGGAAAAAAAAGCAAGAAATAAGAGGTCCAGTGGAAGGTATATTGTAAACCCTGGAGTAAGAGCAGTCACTTGGAATGAACTATTGCTGAGTCCCTGCTCTCAGCATCACATTTAAATTTTATTCAAGGATTTTTTCACATACAAATACTTCTGAAGAAGGGATCCAAATCTGTGGTTCCGAGAGTGTTGCACATTTAAAGTGTTAGCAGCAAGAATGGGGTTACTCCATGAGGTAGGACAGCCCAGGGGTAACACCAAAGCAGGCAACACCTTCATTGACCTGTGTGCCAACCTGCATCACCCAAGCAGGGCATTGATGACTGAGACCATCAACAACCCCAGACACATGCACCGGAAGATCCAGAATCTTTAGGGAGTCAAGGTCCACGGAACACAGCTGGGAAGGCCAGGCACACCTAGAGCCCAGCTTGGGAAGGGATTAAGGCCCCCAGATTAAGTTGAAATGGAGTTCCTGCACCCATGGAGTGGTGTAATGGGAGGGGAAAATGGGTCAGGGTTGGTACAGCCTGGTAGTAACCACAGTACTCTGTCCCAAAAGCATCCCCTGAGCCTCAATCACCAAACCAGGTTTAAGGTGCATAGTAACTCAGGACAGCACTGGCCTTGAGTGTTGAAATATTCTGATCCAGCTACCATAAGTCTGGAACTCAGATGCCGTATCAGTGTGCAGCCAGGTGAGAGAAGAGAATTACAGTGGACACGTCTCTATTTGTATGTAGCCAACCCACATTTTCATCAGATTTGCCACAGAGTTCAGAATCTTGAATTGAGTTTGCAGTTGAGGTACTACTTACCATGTTAGAAACATTCTGCTTTCAGTTAAAAAAAAAAACAACCAACCAAACAAAAAACCCCAAACTAGAACAGTGAGACAAAAGAACAACATTTCACCTTCAATTTTATTCAGTTACCAAAACAACAGGGAACTGTCATGATGTTAATTCTCTGTGATAGGGATTTTGTGGCCATTGTGCCATTGCTGCAATTAATTTCACAGTGAACATTGTATTCATCCCATGTAATCCTCCCACTGAGTAGCTTGATCTCGCAGCTTGATCTAATTAGACAAAAGTTTCAGGATTATATTAGGGTCAGACAGAAGAGGTTTGCAGAGAATGAGAGAATGCTAACCACATAGTGGTTAGCAATGGACACTTAGGAATGATCCAGGCTTGAACCAGGAAAGAATATGGTCTTTTGGGATGCTAAAGCCAAAACTAAACGAACCCTTGAGCTGTTGCCAAGTCTACAAAAACTGAGCAAGCAAGAAAATCAAACAAGGTAAAAATTATAAGCAGTCTGCTTGACTTTACGAAAGGGTAATCCCGCTCTTGTTATAGATGAAATGTTTCTGGCAAAAGCTACATTTTTAATAAAGTAGAATAATCACTAGGCACTGAAACTCCATTCCAAAGTGGAGTTCATTCTGCTGGGGATATACAAAGCTATTTTTCTTAACTACTCAAGCCACTCCACCTACCACAAGCCTACTCCTGCTCCTTTGAAGTCAATAAAAAGGCTCCTATTGATTTCTACAAGTATGGGATCAGATGTCATGCCAAGATCGTTCAGGAAGTAGAAAAAGTTGAATATTGAAATAGCATGATAAATACCTGCCATTTTTAGCTCTGCCTTTATACGTAAGCTGCTGCTAAATTTGACAAGAGTCAGGAACACTCCTGTCATGTTTTCTTCCAACCAAGCCTAGTATGGGTGGAAATATCTCATCCTGCTCTGTTGCAGTGAAATATTACACTAGGAGGTGAAGAAAAGTGCACAGACATCAACCTCCAGCACTGCTTCCTATTGAGACACTGCTTAAGAGACCTTCCTTTTCTGAGTGGAGTCTGATTACTTGAACAGCTTTTGTGATAAGTGCCTTTATTTTGTGCTAGTTTCTAACAGATCTCATACAGCTGCATTGCAAGGCAATGCTTAACATCTGTCCATTGCCAGAATTTACCAGATTCTTCTGCTTGTGTTTTGAAATAAATCAGTAACCAAAACAATGAAAACCTAGTCTTTCTTTTTAAGACAAGGTGAAGAACAGTGTGGGATAGACACCTCCACTAGAGCAGAACATTTTCCCTTATAGAGCAACTTGTTGTCTCTGAAATATAAAGCTTAAGGAATACCAGTGTATAGATACAGATGTTGGAGAAAGCTGGTGTGAAGCTAAAAGAGAGCAAAGAATAACAAGGATAAGGGAGCAGAGGTTTCAAACCAGTGTCTTCATAAAAAGCAACAGAGATCGCTATACAAAATACATCAATATAGTGACATACCTCATTTTTTATATTATGTTCATAATTCCTTTTCATCATAGAAATATTTAGATCAAATGCTAGACAGACCTTACTGCACTAGGGCCTTCACAAAGATACTTCAGAAGAAAAAGTCCCCTGGGAGTTTGCAGTTGAAATAGGAATTTTCACTGTTATTTGTGTAATCTTACTTGTATCTGCATGTTCAGCTGATGTACAATAACACCAAAAAGTGGTGTAAGTCAACTATTATTTCACATGCTTGAAAAAAAATCACTAATTTTTTAATTTCACCACTGAGGTAGCAGAAATGAGTAAGTGTGCCACCAGTTAGTTGAAATGTTAATTCATGCTGAATTAAGCTTGTAGTATACATGCACTAGTGTTTTTCAAGTACATTAAGGTTTCCTCAAAGCAAAAAATAATCCTCTAAGACCCAGTTTTACTACATGAACCTACTATCCTGTTTGTCACTCAGGCGCAAAATATTCTCTTCTTATTCTACCTCCATTCCACAGATATCTTCAAACAGCTTAAAATTGCATATTCTTCTGTGTAGGTTGTTCATATGCTTTTGTTCTTCTTGATAATGTCACATATAGAAAAGAGACAAAGGAAGTATCAATTTTCTTTGATAAAACCCTGATTGGAAGACAGTGTAGGCATAAGTAATAATTGCAACACATGCAACACACGTGCAATTACTATCATTGGCTTAATTTTTGAGATGTCATGAAATCTGCATGAACAAATCCCACATAATAGTCTGAGTTGGAAGGAGCCTACAGGAATTATCAAGTCCAGCTCTTAAGTGAATGGCCAATACAGGAATCAAACCCACAGTCTTGGCATGATTAACACTATGCTCCAACTAGCTGAGCTAATCTCAAATATTTGCTAATGAACTATGGGATCTATAAAGAACCTTCACTTTTATGTTGTACTGCAATGGATTTGACTGAACCCTAATATCTGTGTTAATAGCTGTTAAAGTACTGGGTGTGTATGTCTACACTGCCAATTTTGAAGTACAGTCTATTTCTAATGACAGTATGAAAGGCTGTAGAAGAACCTCACAGAGAACATCTTCCTGACATTTAAATGTCACTTGACAGATACAATATTAATGAAAAGCTCTTTCATACTGTCCTCCAGGTTTTTTTGTTAAAAGACATTCCCAGAAATCTTATGTGCTTATCTATTTTCATCTCAGCTTTGGAGAGAAATCTCTACCAACATTGTCTTTCTAGTTTACACCATCCTATGGAATAAAATAAAATTAAGAATACTTTTTTAAATATCTGTATAATGATTTTCATATGAAACAATTGCTAACAGTTACCAAATAGGACAAGTTCCCCTGGAAAAAGGTGATAAATATTAACTGCTCAAACAGCAATGTGTGTCCATGACTTTTTATCTTTTCTCTTGTTTGGTTAATGCTTATAAATTGAGCCCCTAATTTATTTTCAGCTGAGCTTGAAAAAGCAGAGTTAGAGTTCCAGTTTTATTGCTTACTATTGGTGTTATAAGCTTCAAAGCAAACTTCCTTCCCAAGATATTATCTCTTATCATTAGCTACCAGGACATGCTTTATCCTACTTTCTCTGGATCAAAAAGAGAGATAAGGCAGTAATACATCTTTGCAGAAACTAACTTAATCTTCTTTTAAGCAAAGTTTATCAATATTTAACCTAGTATATACAGCTAATATGTTTGTATTTTTCATAAAGGTGACTTAGAAAAATACCTAAATGTAAGAATCCTAAAGTTTTTCATCCTGTAGAATTGCACATTCTATTCGCATATCCTGCTGTATGCTGACTTCAGCTTTGACATTATGCTGAGACAGTGGCTTGCATTTACGGACATTTTTAGGATTTCCTTCCAGAACTCTCCAGAAATATATAGCAATTTCTTAGATCACAAATTAAACCTGTGGAGTCAATAATTCTTTCAAAATGTTTCTAACACATCAATTATTAATTTCACTTTTATATTCAGTGGCTTTCTACTGATGGCTTTATAGATATGTGCTGTTGTGGTGGAGACAATAGGAGGAAGTGAAGAGGTATATAAAGCAAAGAAAAATCATTAGAAATATTTAGGTTGAAAATCCTTGTGTCTCATAAATTTAATTTCAAATATTGGCATCTCATCTTCAGAAAGGTAAATATTTGATTAGACACCAATAGCAGGCTAACATGTAACATATTTTAATAGTGTGAAAGTTAAAGTATTGACTGCTAGCTTGCAATAAGGGAAAACAACTTCTATCATCAGATGGGTGAGTCAGCACATGAAAACTCTGGTCACTGAGGAGTGCCTCAAAAGGAGTGCCTAGGACATTGCACTTTGCAGTAGTATTTTTCTGAGTAGTATTTTTGGTATTAACACAAACTCAGTGTATTTAAAAATAAATACACAAACTCAGTGTATTTATCATCAGCTTTCTTTCTTATCCAGAAAGTGAAATACTAGTCCTTGACCATTGTTCCCTAACCGACAGGAATAGCTGTGTTTCAACAATGGGCTGGGATTCTTGTTCAAATTTCTCATCTTAAACCATATCCAATATTTTTGTTTCACCTAAATGAAAAAATACATAGAAAAACTATAAACCAAAGGAATGTGGTTTGGTTTGGAATTTTTATTTTTCTTTTCCAAGAGTGAGCCTTCATAAAAATTAAGGGCCAACTACTCTGTGTTTGCAATCTCTCTAACACTGAGGAGAACTTAATAGGACCATTAATCTAACTCTTTGTTTTTATTTTTAATGTAACATTTTATTTTCTTACTTGAAAAATGCTTTTAAAATAAAATTCACAGTTTAAAAATATTACATATATATATATATATATATATATATATATATATATATATATAAATATTCAAATTTGGAAAACATTTTGAGGGGTTTTTAATCCCAAAGAGAAAAACATGCTGAAATTGTTTCCTTTCAAGAAAAATATGTGGGCTTTAACTGCTGGTATTCAAAATATGGTAACATCTGATTTTATTTGTCTGTAAAAGGAACAAAATAGAAGAGAGCTTGAAAGAAAAAGCACTTTACTTAAAGTCTCTTCAGGGAAGCAAATATAATTTATAACCAGATATGTGCAGGGAAAGTAGACACAGGTCAAGTTTAAAGAAGACATAATCATAAAGCCCGAATGAAAGACGCTTGTCTAATTTATGTCAAAGACCCAACACAACAACTTTGAATGCGTGTGGGAGAACAAAAATGATACATACAGAGGGCTAAAGGTTCGTTATGATGTTTCTTAAAATAAATTGTGGAGGAGTAGAAAGATGTACAGTGTATTGAAACTCCAAGGACCTGCAAGTATCACCCCTCCGAGAAGACCCTTATTTAGAAATGTTCTGAACCATCACTTCACGATTGTCCTAAAAAACAATGTACTTGAAACGTTAAGGGAAAAGCTGATATTGAAGATGAAGTTTCTCTCCTCTGCCAGCCGTTAATTGAAGAACACTTTTTATATTGCTTTCTGTTTTCTACAGACATTTTTTCCTGCCTGGGTGGATGTGCTGGTAATCATTTCTACTGGTTCCAACTCAGCTGACAGAAAGGCAACACTTAGCAGTTTGCACACCATAAATGCTTGTCAAAACTATGGAAAATATCAAAAGTACTTACACAGTCTTGACAAACCCACAAAAATACCTCTGTCTTGACCAGAGTAATTTTGTATGTCTTCCAAACAGGAAGCTAAACCTGATACACCTGCAGTGCTCATCAAAACCTGATACAATTGAACTTACTCCCTGATTGTTTCTATATAAGTATTTTTAACTTGAAGAAACCATGGTTAGGACTTTTCTATTCTAAATAAGAATGATTTTGTCTTCTTATTTTTGAGCTTTAAAATAAATACAATAGATTAATAGCTGACTAAATGTATTTAATCTTCTTGAATGTACAGAAAAGATATATTTTATGCTATATTTGATAATATTTCCAGATATGAAAAACTTATGATTTTTATTTTTCTATTCCAAACACCCATCTGAAAAAAAAGAAAAATTTAACATAGGATATAAAGTAGCAGGTGTTTTTATCATTTGTTTCTGTACAGCAAATTGCAATATTCTTAATTTCAAAGTATACTTATTGTTTGCATTAGACAAATTTTTTTCAAAGAATAAAATTTTAATGTGCATAACTGTCATGGTTTGACACTGGCACAATGCCAGTGCCCCCATGAGGATACCCTCTCCCTGGTTTCTGCTGTGAGATGTGACCAGGAATAAGCAAAGCAGGCTCCCACTTAGGAAAGAAAACAAAACTTTATTAACTACACTACAACTATATATAAAAAGGAACACACACAGGAAAATGAAAACCTTACAAATACATTTCCTCCTCCCCCCACCAAATTTCCAATACAATACATCTATTCCCCAAATCACCAACTCCTGGTCCAACACCACCCTTCAGACAATCAATCCTCAGTTCATCAAGAGGAGAGGAGTCCTTCTTGTGCCATGGGCTTCCTCTGGAAACACAGCTGAAGCCTCGTGTGTTTCCGTGTCACTCGTGGCACCGCCCAGAGTACATCTGCCGTCGTGACCTCTTCCTTTTCATGTCCAGTGCTCTCACCACTGAACATGGACCAGAGCTGCTTCTAGGGTTGTCTTTTTAAGGATGCTCTGTCCCGTTCCAAAAAGGCACAGTCTCACTTTCGGGACACTTGTTGCCCCCATCTTTTTTCACCCCCTGGGGCCGAGGGGCACCAACACTGAACCCTCTTGGTTCTGAGGCATTGCCTCCCCCTAGAATGCAGTCTCTGTGTCACAAGGAACATGGTTCTGTCCATGGCTGTACAAAAAGAGTCCAGCAAAAGCCACTCCATCATCTCTTCCCATTAAGATTCTTTATTCTTCCACTATCTCTCACTTGCCCAGACCTCTCTCACACTTGCACAATTCCTTCTTCCATTTCATCTCTATCTCTCTTCTAGGAAAGGTTAATGTTCTGCAAAGTTTTCATTGTCCCAAAAAAGGGTTAAAAACTCAGACTCTGCCTTCTCAGGAACTCCCACAGCGGCCGGACACCTTCTCGCTGCATCCTCCTCCCCCCCACCCTCTGCTTCTCCTTCTCAGCCGTGCTGCCGACACATGCTATCAAGTTTCAAGGTAGCACAGTCCCAAGCACAGGCTGTACTCTCTCTCTCTCTCGGGGGGGCTGCCCGATGCCTCCTGGCGCTTCTCCCACCCTTCCATCCTGGGGGCCTCTTCACCTCCCCTCTCTGTCCAAGCCCCGGCCTACCTCACCCGGCCGCATGGCTCCCCTACCCCGCCCAGCAGGAGCAGCTGGGCCGGGGCAGAGACCCGAACTCTTTCCTCACGGGAACCCAAGAGAGCCTCCCAGGGGAGAGCCCTGCTTTTAACCCCGTGTTCTCAGAGGCAGATCCAATGTCCAATGGCCAGGTTAAATGCCAATATTAAAGTCTGAACATCCATTGGCCTGACCACAGCATCCCAGAAAACACATTTCCTGTCAAACCACCACAATAACCAAGGAGCTTTGAACTCTACTCTGACAACTTCCCAATAGAGATTTGAGAAGTTGGAGATATTCTATATGTAGGCAAGAACTACAGAAAATTTAACCTTCTCTTAAAAAGATTTTGCTCATCAGTAATGGCTTGAGTCCTGTAGTACCATAGGCAATGACATTTTATAATCCTAATCATAATTCTATGAAGATCCATCATAAAAGCAAAAAGGTGATGATTATACCCTTTTCTTTTCCCAGTATTGATTATATTCTTTTGAAGGTATTAAGCTGCAGTTTTCCTCAAGACCCACAACACAACATAGTTCAAGTACAAAATAATGCTTCCCTCTACCATAGTCCAAGTATAAAATAATGGCAGGGTGTCAAAACATAGGATAGTGAAGGATTTTACTTATCAAGAGGGCAAACAATGAACAAGTCTGTCTACTCTTCTTGTAGAGTCAGTTTTGTTTTTGCAAAGAGGCAAAGTTATCCCCCCAAAATTATTCTTTTTATTTCCTTTCATCTTAGCTTCTCATGAAGGTTCTTTCTTTGTCTCACACATGTGTACATCTCTACTTGCCTACCACTTCCCTACCTATATCTGACTGCATATTCATGGATGACAATTTTGGTGAATTATAGTGACAGGCTATTCAACACCATCTGCAAGAGCAGAAGATAAAGGGCACATTTTTTCCCAATAAAATAATTAACAATATAATTTTTTATCTTTAAAACCCTCAGTTTCTAGACTATTGGAAGGAGTAAGGGGAAGTGAAATATCTGTTTTAATTCATGTTCATTGTATAAAAGTGCTTAGATTTAAAAATATGCAGAACTCCACTTGCCTCTGCAATGGAATATATAAAGGCTTGGTTCTTGTCCTGAAGATCTTAGTTTCAAAGAAAACTTAATATTTAAAGACAATTAATGTGAGAGAGGATTATTAAATTGTCTGCCAAAACGCTCCCTAAGAATCTCTTATTATTTAAATCCACCTAAATACTCAGAAAAGAAGGACTGGTTGAAGGTTTCCACATTCAGCCACTCTATTCCTGTCCCTTTAGCTTCAATCAGCCTAATTTATACATGACAGCCCACCTATCCCTACGCCACCTCCCCTCAGCAGCTTGCTAGTTTTTAGGAATTAATATTTCATTAAAATAAAGGTTAGCACCATGGGGTGTTAATGGCATTGTATTTCTATTCAGAACACTAAGTGTAATTTGAATCATCAATAGAAGAAACAGAAGGAACAGAAGGAATGACCTTTCTTGCAATGTGCTGCAGGAAGAGAAATGTCAATAAAAAGCAAACAGTGTTTTGCATATCCCCTTACAAACAGCCAATTCCTGTTTATGCAGTTAGGAGAGAAGGCTTTTTGTGAGCCATCAGCTTGGCACAAGGGATCACTTGACAACGTGGGAGTGAAATAAGAGCTTGCACATCCCATGCAGTGTCCTGCTGCTCAGCTTCAGCAATCAAATATACATGAAGCTCTTTGCTTCAAAATGGCAACAAGTTTAGGACCAGCAGATTAGAGAAATCAATGACTTTATCTTGTGTTATCCTGTTCTCTTTAAAATTCCAAGAATGTCAAGCAAACAAATACATAACCATAATACGAATGCTATAAAAGGACCATAATACCAGAAACATTTACTACTTGAAGAAATAAACACTATTAAATGTGAATATTTTTATAAAACTATATAGCCTCTGAATAAGGCATCAGATCTTCTGGTTCTCTTAAAACTGCTGTAAAGCTTGGGGAAAGCCCTTTTGAATTATTCTCAAACATCCTAAAATTTCGGTAGTTTTCTGTAGGAAACTTGATCCCAATCACTTTATGTGTGAGAAACAAAATACAACAAAACACAACAAAACAACCAACAAAAAACTACCAAACAAACTCAACTCTTTAGAAAGCCAAAAAAGACACTACCAAATACCTGTGAATCTTCAGGCATAAATGTGACAAGAAAAGTTTTCTAAGTCAATAATTTAAGAACATATCCATTCTGCAATAGAGAATGCTTTTTGAAAGCAGTTGCTTTTGAAAGCAGTTTACAGTGTTGCACTACAGATCAATCTCTCTCCCATGCAGTTCATAACTCTGCAGGAAAGAATTCCCAATTAGATCCACTCTAAGCATTTTAAGTCTGTGTTCTTTATCCTCTTAATTTTCCCTTTACCCTCTACAAAATTATACCATGATCTGGAAAGAAGTACAGTAAATGAAGTGACTAAATATGTTGGAGAGATAAAAACATGTCACGAGAGCGTTATTTGACAAAATTTGGGCTAAATATTGTCCTAAGTTTCCAGTCTTCTTAACCAGACTGTCAATAAACCTCAGGATTTACCTCTGAACCTTCAGCCAGGTTACTCCATGACATGCTCAGTATGAACTGGCCCCAGCTTCTGGGTTCTTACCAGAACTGGGGATGATGAGTCATCAGTTTAAGCTTTTAACGTAGCATGAGTTTACATGGGCAATAAAAGTCTGTGTAACATCTGTGGGACAGCAACCAGAGGACTTGGATAAGCAGTTTAAGACTTATTCTGGATGTCTTGGTCCCCTTCCACTCTTGCTGTGCTTAGGGAGCACATTTCACATGAACTAAACCGTGTAAAAAACTATCATTTGCATGGCTGTATACAAAACAAAGGCTAGATTTCTGGAGGAATTGAGGATAAACATGCATTACTATTTTTATTTCCCCCACAGAAAGTTGATTATCAGTAGTCCTCACAGGAGAAAAGAATTACTTACCTGGAATCCATTTAAAAAGTGAAATTCTGAATTACTCTCTGGGGAACAACTTGATCAATTTTATTCATACTTTCAGGATGTTTTAATTCCCTTTAAAAGTTAATCTGGAAAAAAAAAGGAAAAAAGATAAAAATAATACCCAGAGGTAAAAAGAAAAAGAAGGGGAGGGAGGAGAGGAAGAAAGACATGCAGGCTACTAATGGAACTCTTATTGAAGCTTTAATTAAAAGGAGGCACTTGATCACTCTGTAATCACTGCCTTGAATTAAATGTCTCAAGTGCAATAACTAAAATATAATGGGACCATTCAAAGTGATATAATGGAACAACATACCTTTTTTTTTTGGCTTATTCTTGGTTTCTCCAGATCTCTTTTTATAAGTATTATTAAAAATGCATATTTATATTGCTTGGAGGCAACCTCTTCCCAAGAGTTCAATCATGAGAACAACAGAAGTGGCAATTGCCAAGGTACTTCTTGGATTAAGAATCTCCTACGGGTTCAACATTTGTATAGGCAGAGTAACAAGATCTCTGAAGCTTTGAATAATTAGCCTTTCTGCAAGGAAAATGAGATCACTTTCCTTCACATCAGGGTAACCTTGAAGAAATTTTGTTGAAGTAAAGTTTTCACTAATTAAAAAGGAGAAATAAGGGAGATGAAAGGGTGAAAAAAAGGACGCTTTATAGGGCAACATTGTAAAGGCACAACAGGGAAAAAAAGAAGTTGTTAAGCAGTATACAGATGAAATGAAAACAGTGAAATAACATATAAAGATAAAACAGATAAAAAATTAAAATGTTCTTAATTTAATTTTTTATTGCCAATCAACTTAAGATACCCCTATATTGAGGAATATGACAACTACATGTGTAAGCAAGTTTTCAATTCCTACTTCTGGGTTCATATTCTTGCAGTAAATTTAGTACAAGAGATAAGGAGGTTTTTTTTTTTATTTTTGACAAGAACTATGGCAATACCTGGGTGGATTATTAAGGAAAGAGAAACAATGTAGAAAGAGATTTCATTAGCAGGATACCTTGCTGTAAATTAAAAACCTGCAGGCAAGCACATATGGCACATCAGGTATGGGACACAGAGACTTATTAAATGCCCAAAGCATATTTCTGACAAGAACTGAAGCAAAATCCAGAAAATTAAATGCAGGAAGTTTCAATATATTCAAAATATCATTCAATTTCTAAAGCCCTTATTACATGTATAGAATGAAAAATAAATAATGAGGAATAGATTTATGTACTCACAGACAAAACATAAAGAAGAAAAAGAAGAAAATTTTGAGGAAAACCAGATCTTGCTTCCAGTGTAGTAGTAGGACTCTGGTTTTGCTGTACTGTAGGTTTTATATAAACCAAATTTGCTAAATCTGTCTGCTTTCAGAAAAGGAAAACTATTTGTTTCCAACTGGGTATCTTTCAGCAGGCTAATTCTTTACTTTTTACAAGCCTAAAAACCAAACAAAAAGAAAGTGCTAACTTTAGAGTCATAAATGTCATCATGAATAACAAAACACAATTAACTTAAAAAAAAAAGTGAGAAATGCAAATTCTCAAGGCTCTCAACAGCTTTCTTCTAGTCAAGGTGAGGGAGTAGATTCCCTAAGTATTTAAGGAATGCTAAAGGATTTAATGGATTTGTAGGCCTTTCTGAATTTACAGATCCTGCTGAAACTTAAGCATCAGTGTTACGTCTTCACCATAGCTTCCTGGGATCATAGTGCCCAAGAAATTGCTGCCTGTAATAGCCAAAACCTGGAAGAAAGCTGCAGCTACCTCTGAGTGCCTGTGCAGTCCATTTCCCAGGTGAGAGGAAGGTCACCTAGCTCTTTCTGGAAAGATTTTTTTCCCCCTTGTAAACAAGGCTACCCAAGAAATCATCTCCTAGAGCCCACAAGAGAGCTGAAAATCCTGCAGAAGCTGAAGTCTGCTCTGCACCTCCTGGGCTAATATCTGAAGGGCCTTTCACTGAACATATACCACACTGAAGTCAAATACAATGTGACAAACAGGCAAACAAATTCATGTTGTGATTACACCAGTTAATCAATTTTTATAATTGCTTATAGCTGTATGATTGTTTATTTATTCCTCTGCCAGCATAGAAATGTTAACAGTTTAAATGAAGTGTGAATAAAAGTTCAATCAATTACTGACAAAACTTGCCAAAAATGACACAGAAGTTGACACATTAGAATGACATAGAAATGACACATTAATTATCTGGATAGATTTGGGTAGCAGTTAATATATTTCACATTATTTAAAGTTGAAAGCCATATGTGGCATCACTGGACCTGAAGCGTATCTCTAAACAAAGGAGATCCCATGGGCCTGAATAGTAAGTTATGCCTTATTTAGCACATTTTTAATATCACATGTTGTTTACACTGAACTCAAAAAATTATAATCAGAAAACACCAAAAATTTGAATTTCATGAGCTGAATTCTTTGCTGTGATGGCTCCACTTGAGCTTATAAAAAAATAAGGATCCTAAGTGGGATATAGGCAGTAATATAATAGAATATTCAATTCATTAGCTGGGATTTAACATTAGGGTAGAAATCCACCAACTGAACTGTGAGGGCGAAATATTTCATATCTCTAAGCTATATAAGAGTCAAGTGCAACCCCTGGCAAGGATATTGCAATAATAAGTGTTCAGGGGTAATTCAGAATAACAACAGGGCCATATGCCACCTTCTCTAATCTATCCTCTAATACACATGGGGACAAGATTTCAACTTAGATTTTTATTTACGTTGATTTTCATATTATCAGGCATGCGTGGAAATAAGGGATCTCTGCATTCTGCCATTGGAGGAACAACTAAGTCATTTTCTTTCATAAATGCTAACCATTGTCAAAGTTTTGCTGACATCCCAAAAGAATTATATGCACTTGGCTTTGCTTTCAGCTGGCACTCAACACCTTAAAGAACTGTGTCCTCTACTGAAACAATTGAAAGATTTAATTTTTTCCTTTACACCTCATACATGGAAGAGGTAAAGGCGCAATGTGATATGTGGGTTTCATTTTGGAGAAAGTTGTCTTTGTGAAATTCTTGAAAGAAAAAGCTCTAGTTATTTTTTAACCCTTTATTATTCCTTTATGATAGTGGCACAGATGCTGATTTTGGGAAATATGTTTTCTCACAGGCAAGAAATCAGTAGATTGGCAGGGTTGACTGGGTGGGTTCAAGAAACAAAGCATTTAATGTGGATTCTACTTATGGTTTTTGAAACACCTGCTTCTAAAAAATAACACAAAGGTTGATGAAAGTATTTGAGCTTCTTTTTGAGTGCCATAAAAGATTCCTTTGAGGCAAAGTACAACATCAATTCTCAGAGGGCTTTTTACACTAGTAGAACACAAAATTTAAGCTTCACAAAATTATTTTCTAAGGTAAAAATAAGAAAAAAGGTACAAACACTCTTCAGATTCCTATAACATAATAAAGTTAGAAAGACTCATTATACTACATTTTTAATACAGATTATTTATTTTCTCAGATATGAAGTGATATGTATCATACAATAGCATTGTTGCTTCTTTCAAGAAAAGTGCTGTCACTCAAAAATAGTGTACCAAATTTCTTAGCATTTAGCAGAAACTAAATAAATAAAAATGTCTCTAATTTCACCTAAATTCAAGTGTTAACTAGTTAACCAAGTAGTGTGAGGCAATGGAAATTTATCGAAATACTTTTGGGAGAAGATTATTTTATAATGGTCTCAAACAAACATTTCCCTCACATTTCCTTTTCCTTCTGTGGGCTCACATGGATGTGTAAAGAAAAGAAGATATGATGCAGTCTTGGCCCCTGGATGAGATTTGGAGAGCAGAAGACAGAAGTTGTTGCAACCTCTGCAAATATGCATAGCTGTGACTCAGGCTTTTTTTCTTATTGCAGCATGTAATGCCAAAGAAAAATACAAGACCAACTAGAAAGCTGGGAAATTCTACCATCCTTGCTAGAAGGAAACAAAGGTGGATACCCAAAAAGGTAATATGGAGATTCTCCTGCACTATAAACCAGGAAGTGATAAAGGAAGTTTAAACTATTAAGTTGTGATGGAATGAAGAGCATTTGTCGACAACCAAAATGTATATACACCAAACCTCTAGTGTTTGTTTCCATAATCCAATGCCAAAAAATTCTGGTTTCACTTTTTTTTCTCCTATTGTGGAAGAAATTAATATTTTTAACTTTTGCGTAATCCTTATAATGGCCAAATTATTATTTTATTAAACTTTATGGATTCTCTCTCTGAGAAACTATACAGCAAGCAAAACATTTTGCATCCCAAAATATTACTTCTATGCAAAAAAGTGACAAAGAAAAATGTTAACTTCCACTTCAATCTTAAAATCATTCCAGGTTGCTTTGGACTTTAAAGGCTCTTTGTTCCTCTCCTCTGTGAGAGACTTTTTGCAAATCTTGTTGAAAACGAAACATAAACTCACTAGCAAAACTCAAATGCTGTTTCATGCATTAGAGATGACTGAAACTGACTGAATTTTTTAAAAAATTCTTGACTTAAAGTTCTAAAGTAAACTTTAAAAGAATGCTGTATCCCTCTAGCTCAGTACAGTTTGAATCTCAGTCACCATTTTCCTTTGATAATCTTTGTAAGTTGCAGGCACAGCCTCAAGCAAAGACAAGTAAAAAAAGGGATGTAAGGATGTATTTTTCATGCCAATAAGCAAGGAAGAAATTTAAACTTAAGTACTTGCCATACAAGAAATTTACTAATAATTACAAATACAAAAAAATTAAAATACAAGGTATTATAATAAATTATATATTAATCTTGTTTCATAAGTTAAATAATATTTTTTTTTATTCTGTACTGAATAGTGAAATAAATGTTATTTAATCTTCTTACAAGCGTAATGCAAATTTTTATTAATGCTGTACCATGATCCCACTTTGTAAAGCACTTCAGGGTTTTTTCCCTCTTACAGAAAACTGCAGAGGTTTTCTACCCAAAATCTGACCCAGTCCAGCCTTTTTTAATTCATAAGTTCTCAACAGTGAGTGTTAGTTGCCTATCTCAAAGCAGGATGAGCAAATATTTTAAAACAAAAAACAATCCTGTGCTAAGATATTGTTATGATTGAACCCCTTGAAGTGATAATAATATGGAAATGATAAAGATTTGAAGTCCCAAGGGCAACTTCTACCCAAATATGTTCTATGTACATAGCAATATATTTTCTACTTAAAACAGTAATAGTAAGGAAAAGCTTTATGACAGTTTCTTCTCTTGTGGGCAAGGACACCTCTTAAAATGATAAAGACTAAGACTGATATTTCAGGTGGTGTACATAAACCACAGCACATAACATTTTAAAAGCCTGATTCACTGATGCTTTGTAAGACTTATCTAGCCAACTAAAATAAATACTGATGGTACTGACAGCTCTTCAGAAATTCTCAGAGACATCTGTTCACCAATGGGGTCTGTAGTCTTACAAACGAGAAATTTGAAGGGTGCAAAATGGAAAATATTCCTTTGAGCCTTAGAAATGCTTAAGGTTTGGCTGAACTTGAAGTCAGTTTCCTTCCTTCCTTCCTTCCTTCCTTGATTTTCTCTTACCTTCCTCCATTTTTAATACCAATTTCATTGTGCTCCAAATTGTTGTGTTCCATTATAAATTATAATAAGCACTCAGCTTTTAATTTCTGGCACTGGAGAACTCACAGCTGCAAACCTCTGCAAAATACTCAAAGATATGGAAAACTGGAGCTTGATAAAGCTGATTTTAGGTTTCACAAAGAGTTCAAAGAAATGGTATCTAATGTGTAATGGGTACCATATATAGTAAATTTGGATGCAAAGAGAAGCTGTGGAGTAATGAAGGAAGCAAAAAAATGTATAAATGTATGTTAATAGACATACCAAAAATTATACAAAGTAGATCCCAGAGTGATGAATAAGAAACCATCAACATAAATATCATATTCCTCCTGGCAAAGGACTTGCATGCTGGCAATTAAGTGCTAACATTGGCATTCATCACCAGCACCAGAGTGAGGCCACCCAGAGGAGCAGAGGAAGGTGAACATAATTTCAAAAAAACAGGGTTGGTTCATACAACTTAATTATGTAATATATAACTGTAATTTCTAAACCACATGATTATTCTTTCTTTCCCTATGAGGAACAGATTTCGACTAATGATACTGAGACTTTCAAAACATCAGTTGTATTAGCAATAAATTCTTGTGATTGTGTATACATAGTGTGTTCTTTCTCTGACTATAATCAGGATTTGAATGTTACATGCAAAATTTGTTGTATAAAATTTAGGGGTAACCATCTGTAACCTTTTTTTAATGTCACCTTGACAGAAAACAGATAAAAAGGAAGAAAAACATTGAAGAATATAATTTAAAGGATTAATTCCTGCTTTTGAATGGGTTAAATTACATTTGGCATCTGAAGTAAAATGAGGAAATAGTGACTAGACTGAATTGCAATCACCAGCCTGCTTTATTTTGTTGGTTTTGCAGAATGTTTGAATGATATGGACCTGAACAACAGTAATTTTAAGGAATGGGTGTATTTTCAGCAATTAATATGATAGCATTTATGCAGCAAAAGAGAAATATATTCCTCTGTCCTCTCCGTGTAGAGATAAGATTACCTCAAGCCCAAAGTTTGTCTCTCATATCTGTCAGCTCTAACATTCATCCATTTCTGAGAATGCAGGTCTGTGAACAGAGGTCCCCTTCCTTGTGTAGACTTGTTCAGAAACCATAGGAGGACTCAGCCTTGCAGTACTTTTAAAGGATATCAAATCTGCCCTTGAGGCAATCCTGAGGTATTCTGGGAAGGTACCTGTCCTGATTTTCCTTAAGATTAAGGTAATTTTTTTCCCAGTAACTGCTAAAGTGCTTTGTTATTTATTTAGTACATACAGAGAGAATCGTGCTGATGAGACTCTGACATTATGGTACTTGTTCAGTGGTGCTTACTCTAAATAAAGCTTTTTTCACTGTCTCATGCTCTGCCGGTGAGCAGGTGCACAAGATCTGGAGAAAAGCACAGCCAGGACAGCTGGCCTGCCCTGGCCAAGGGGATATTGCACACCACACAATGTCATGCTCCCTCCATAAACTGGGGAGAGCTGGCTGGGAGCTGCTGTTGTTGTTCAGGGATGGACTGGGTGTTGGCCAGTGGGTGATGAGCAATTGTGTTGCATATCACTTTTTTTTCTAGGGTTTTACTCCTCTCTCCTTCTCTCCTTTTCATTTTAACTATTTTTAGTAGGGCTAATGTATTTTATTTTGTTTTAATTATTAAACTGGTTTTATCTCAACCTATGATGTTTTACATTTTCTTTACTATTCTCTCTCTTCCACTGGGAGGATGAGGGAGATTGGTAAGTGGGCAGTTTAGGGATCCTTATTTGCCAGCTGGGGTTAAACCATGATGACACTCAATAGCAGATTTTTGTTGTTGGATTTGGTTTTGGTTTTGGTTTTGGTTGCGGTTGCTTTGCTGAGCAAACACATTAATTGGTTTGCTGTCCTTTCCTCAAATCCAAAATAATTTCACAAATGTATTTGGAATCCTGAGTGCAGCTTTTTTCTCTCAGCAAAAGCATCCTTAAAGCCAAACCAGTGGGTAAGTAAGGACATAAATGTCTTTGAGAGATTGGACAGATCAAAGACTTGCATAGAAGTCCCCAGGTTTTATTTTCCAGTTTTGTCTTTCTGAGTAAACATTATGTGTGCAGAGGAATTGCTTTCCACAGAGTACCCCTGCCTGACACTGCATAAGAAATAGCAAATGAATGTCTGGGTTTGCTTTTCTTTGCTTGTTCAGATTTGCTTCACCTTTTTTTGCTTGACCAGTCAAAAGGTGTGATTATCTCCCTGTATTCAGGACTGGTACAGCCTCTCCTTTAGCACTGTGTGCAGTTCTGGGGTACACAATTTAAGAAGGTTCTGAAGGTCCTTGAAAGCATCCAGTGGAAAGCAACAGAGGAGGTGAAAGGGCTGGAAGTCAGGAACTGTGAGGAGTGGCTAAGGATTTGGCTTGTCTAATTTGGAAAAAAGGAGGCTCAGGGGAGATCTCATTGCTCTCTGAAGCTTCTTGAGGAGAGGAATTGGGGAGGGAGGTGCTGAGATCTTTTCCCTGAGATCCAGTGGTAGGCTGCATGGGAATGGTTCTTTACTACTTTTTGAGGGTGGTCAAATACTGAAACAGGCTTCCTAGAGTGGTGGCTGATGCCCCAAGCTCCAAAAATATATTTCCACTCCAATAATTGTATTGCTGTTCTCAGCCTCTGGTAACCTCTGCTCATAAAGGCAATATTTTATAATGAGCTGATTTTTCATTTTTTTACTGACTTCTGTAACAGAACATGCAAGGATCAATAGAAAGGTAAGCCTTATAATTGACTCCTGATAGGTTAGCATCGTGGGGCTAAGAAGATGGCATATATCATTAGTGACAGCTTCAGTTACAGATTTTTATCACTGGCAGAATGATGTAACCCTCATTACAAAAGAACATTGTTTAATTGATCCATTTGCTCCCAGCAGTCCTGTGGCTTTTTTTCCCTTACAACATAAAGGCCAAATTGCCGTTCAGCTTCAATCAAATGAAAACATTTTATTGCAGCAGGAATAAGAAATACTCTCTGCACAATTTAATTACCACGGTTTAAATATGAGAAAATCATTAGACAATTATTGTTACAAATGCTGCCAGAGGATATTTTAAATAACAGTTAAATTAGTGCAGAGAAACCATGAAAAGATTTTTTTAAAGTGCACTGGCCCCCAACCTTTTCCTAGTTCTCAAATAATTCTTTAAGTTTGCCAGAGTTAATATAAATATACTGCATAGAATTTCAACAAAATGCCTATAGCTTCTAAATGGCTTTAAATAGGCAATCATTTTAGAAAGTAGAGCTAATAACTTCTTCCCTCACCACATGGAATCCTGTGTGAGAAAAACAAACATTTTTATTTACAAAAGGCAATTGTAAAGAAACAAAAAGTACTCAAAGTGCATCCTCTGTAACAGACCAGAAGCCAAACTGAGAACAAGTTGTTCCAAAGGTCTAATTGGGTATTGGCAAGAATAAAGTGGTTTCTGCTACGGCTTATTTCTCACCACTTATGTTTCAAATAATAGAATCTCTTGGCTTAAAGGCTGAATCACTTTAAGCACTTAACTTTTTTGCATCAACTCAACACTACTACCTCTCCCCAGAACAATAAAAACCCTGGAGCCTTCCCTTGCTAGAAAGTAATTAATTTCCTCCCCCTGCAAATCATGTCCAATCTAGGACTGAATATAAGAATTTATTGAAGAGCTTAGAACATTTCTATGTCTTCCTATCCATTTTTAAGGAATCAAATTCTCGACGTCTACAGTGTCTATATCTTAATAACTGCTCTTAATCTTATTTGGGATAGCAGGAGATCATTGCAATATAGGAACAGTATTTTTTTTTTCCTCTCCTTTCTGAACCTTTCCTTTCCTTTCCAAACTTTTCCTTTCCTTTCCTTTCCTTTCCTTTCCTTTCCTTTCCTTTCCTTTCCTTTCCTTTCCTTTCCTTTCCTTTCCTTTCCTTTCCTTTCCTTTCCTTTCCTTTCCTTTCCTTTCCTTTCCTTTCCTTTCCTTTCCGAACCTTTCCTTTCCTTTCCGAACCTTTCCTTTCCGAACCTTTCCTTTCCTTTCCGAACCTTTCCTTTCCTTTCCTTTCCGAACCTTTCATTTCTGAACCTTTCCTTTCCTTTCCTTTCCTTTCCTTTCCTTTCCTTTCCTTTCCTTTCCTTTCCTTTCCTTTCCTTTCCTTTCCTTTCCTTTCCTTTCCTTTCCTTTCCTTTCCTTTCCTTTCCTTTCCTTTCCTTTCCTTTCCTTTCCTTTCCTTTCCTTTCCTTTCCTTTCCTTTCCTTTCCTTTCCTTTCCTTTCCTTCCCTTCCCTTCCCTTCCCTTCCCTTCCCTTCCCTTCCCTTCCCTTCCCTTCCCTTCCCTTCCCCTTCCCCTTCCCCTTCCCCTTCCCTTCCCCTTCCCCTTCCCCTTCCCCTTCCCCTTCCCCTTCCCCTTCCCCTTCCCCTTGCCCTTCCTCCATTTCCTTGTTAAACCCCTGACTGAGTTGAGACACAGCAGTATGGAATGGTGCTTAAGGAGTGTGGTATAGAACAGCACTGACTGCAAATTACAGCGATGACATTTCCCTGTTTCAGCAACCTGCCAAGCACACATGCTCATGTTTTCTAAGTGCATCCTATTCTTAGTGCTCAATTAGGACGAGTGCTTGCCTGCCTTTGCAAATGCCTGCATAAGTGTGCAGTTAAACCAAAACATGTCAGATAAAAATGGCAATGTTTTCCTGCTTAAGTAAAATAAAATAACAGTAATGAAATCTGCGTAACATGTAATATTCATAGACACTTAAATGCATGTTTTAAAAAGCCAACTTCGTGTAAAAGAGGCCCTGGCAACTTTAAAAAGATATAGATCTTCTGATGCTGAAGATACAGCTTTTCTGAAGGTTCTTAAGGATTTTAAAACAGCATATTTTAAAAGAATACTTCTCACATTATTGCATTTTTATATATCTATACGATTTTGATAGATTGATATAATACCTGATGAAAAGCATCCAACAGTTTAGCATCAAGACAGTAAATTAATGGAAAAAGACTCAATAACAATTAAGCCATTTGAAATATGCAATGAATTCCAAAACATATAGAAACTTGTCAGACTTAATCTATTACCTAATAGATAATTACCATCTATTACCTAATAGATAATAATAAAAAGTAAAAAACAGTCTTGAACTAAGAAGAGTATTACCCCTTAGTTTTTCCTGTTGACTGCATAATAAAGACCAAGAAATCGATGTGAAATTACAATTCTGTGCTTTTTCCTTGCCTTCACTGAGACTTTGACTTTTCAGAAGCGAATCCGTCTGGATTCTACAATATCATTTTTTAAAAGGAAACATCCAGAAGCAAACAAAATGTTTAGCTCTTAATTATAAGAAATGAAACCTCTATCATCGCCTCATAAAGCTTGCAGTTTTTAATTTCTGTCCAAATCTAGGAAAGGGTGTGCACATATGTACATTTCCAAATCTGATGTGGATGAAATTTTAAAATATTGACCAGTGCTATTTTAGTGAGAGTTAATATAAAGGTTTAATAATTTTTTTCTAGCAATTTACATTTTGCATGTCACATAAAGAGATCAGGAGTCATGGAAATATTTAATATTTGAGTTGTGTGTAACTCATAAAAAAAGCTAATCCTGCAAGCAAGGTTTTTCTGATTCCAAACACTGTAACAAAAATTAGTCCAGAAATGAATCTTCACCTCACATAGGAGGCACAGAGACTGGTGAGTATTTGCAGACTGAAATCTACTTGGACTTAATCATTTGCTTTTTTTTTTTTAGTTAGTTAGTTCAAAATGTGTTGTTGCCGTTTACTGACTGTTCTACTTAGAGTTTTAGCATGGTGGGGGATAAATCTTCTTTTCCCTTGTTCTGTAAAGGCTTTGCTGCGGAAAAGCTATCTGGGACTTACACAGAAAACTAATTAATATTTCAACATTGGATTCTTCAAAGGAAAGAACTGCATAAAAGTACATTATTCATTGCTGATTTTGCCTGCATGATGTCACTTGAGGTTCCCAAAGTAGAAAACATAGAAAGATAAAGAGAATACAGTTAAAGACAAAATAATACCTCACTAACAACTACATTTGCATATTTGCCCTTTTAAAGAACACTGATTTATTTTTGGTTTTCATATTTTGTAGAAAATTTGGTACAACTCAACACATTGGTTTCAAATCACTTGCTATATATGGGCTTGCTTATGTATGTGATTAATATGCTTTCCTGCCAATTATGGGGTTTTTTTCTGCATGTGTGGTTTTTTCATTATATATTGTTTGTTTCAGTACTTTCTCTTCTATAAACCACATATTTCACATTTATGATAGAGGAGGCAAAATCAAAAAAGCAATTTTTCCAAAGTACAAGCGTTTTGATTCATTTATTTATTTAGAGATTATGTTTCTTTTGTGTTTTCAATATCAAGCAGTATATAGCTTGAGTCAAATGATGTTTAGCTTAAAACAATTATTAATATCAAAATACGAAAAGAGGTACCAGACTGATATGAGAGTAGTTAATTATCCATAGTATATTCAAATTGACCTGTTTTATTAGATCCTCCAGCCTTCTTCTGGAAGTATTATTCACCAACTGTCTAATTTTACAAATGTGATAGCTTTTATTACTCAATATCTCTATAAAATGTCCTTAGACATAGCTACTACGTAGGCCTAATTAACCCTCACATTCACAGAAGTTATTGAGGATATTTTCAACTCCTTACTCTTTTATTTGTATTTTTTTCCCAGACATCTTAACTAGTCCAAGTGAAAGAAAAAGGGAAAGTAAATTCTGCTATCACATAAGAACAGTTCATACAGAACCTTATTCTACAGGCTGCAGTTAACAAGTTTTAGTGCTATTTTTCCACTTTTGAATGGCAATACTTGGGGTGTGCTTATGTATTAACTGCTTCTCCCTCAGCCTTAGAACTCTACCTTTTAGTAAGCAGGGATGATTTTTGCTGATGAAAGTTATTTTCTGTAAAGAAGCGTAAATCTTCTGTAAAGAAACTTCCACACTTGTTTCTTTACATTGCTTATGGAAGTCACTGTGATAAAATTCAGCATGGAAGGTGGAATTCCAATGAGTGAAGATAGGTTATATATTCTTATATAGAGAATTATATACAGAATAGGTTATATATCATTATATATAGAAAATCTTTGAGGGGGAAAACCATCTCATTTGACATATTGCAATAGGCTTAGGTAGTATTCAAGTAAGTAAGTAAATCAGTGAATAAATAGATACATACCTAGCTAAAATTAAATTATTCTTCCCCATTCACCACAATGCAAACATTCAAAGCTGCATACTGGAAACATTTAAATATGTAATCCTTTCAACTATGCAGGATAAAATGTAAAGGTGTCGCTGTATGTAAGCAGCAAAGACGTTCGGGACATTCTTATTCTTCTCAAAATGTGTTGAACATTTTCATGGTGCATTTTTGAGACTGTACAAAGCTCTAGTCCTAAGTTGTCATTGACAACTTATTGTATTGTCATTGACAACTGTATTTGACAATTTAACATTTTCCAATAGTATTTGTGAGCCTTGTTAGGTAGGAGAGCTATGTAATCCTCCATATTACCAGAAGAGTACTGAGAAGAAAGAGGCCTTTCTCAACATACGACTGAAAGTTCATTGCAGACCAAGTAATTGCTTCACAGATGCCAAGATAATTCCCTGTTTTAAGCATACATCTATTTTGGGTGAGTATTTAGTGAGCCTGAACAGTATTTTATCCAAATTAAATTTAGTTGTGCTTTAGATGTACTTCTTTAGAGAGTGGGGGAATCACTTCTCATTGTATTCTCAGCACACTGAAGACCTTCTTATGGACTTTTTATTTCAGAACCTACCCTAATTTATAAGATATAGATTTATATAGCTTTAGTCAGGGCTTTTGGGCTTCAACTGTTTTTGTTTTGTATAGACGTAGTAACAGTGCAATTTTATGCAGAGAACAACAGAAAAAAATCAGTAATATAATTAAAAAGCAGTGAAGAACACTGACTTCGGACAAAGATACAACTGGGGACAATCAATACAATTTTGCTCAAACACAGCCTTCGGTTCTTTGTTCAATACTGCTTGGGAGGGTTCAACACAAACATAATTATGGATAAAGACTCTCTAAATCACAATTAATTATGTGAATACTATTCCTTGTACTTGTCATTCTCAGCTTATTAACCATAAAAAGCTTTGAGAGAATCAATATAAAAATCACAGTCAGTTTGCTATACTGCCCATTGTAAGCAATTCATTTATTTCAGAGCATATGCTATTTCCACTTCCAGCTTCTTTTAGTTTACAGATAATCAGTGATGGTTCTAAAAAATCATCTCCATGCCATAGGCAGTTACTGAAAGAGGAAAATGTATGTGTTCATTTCCTCTGGAGTCTTGTTATATACTATCCATAGCCTCCATCTGCAAGAAGATTGCTGCATCTTCAACTAGACATTGTGGAAATCCATAGGAAAAAGTCAAACTATAGTTATGGGATAATGCCGTTGATTTCTTTTGTGTACATGAGGCAAGTGTCTGGCAAGGGGCTTCCAAAAAAATGGAAGTTTTGGTAAACTTTTATGACAGACTGTATACATAGAGGTACCTCAGTGCTGTCATGAGCTTGCTAGACATGTGATGTTTTACTTTCCAAAGCTGTACATTCTGAGTACCTCAGCTGAAGTGCACAATCCCTCCACTATCTCATTCCTTCTTATAGAAAATATTCTCATTTCTCAAAAAACAAAAAACAAAACCCCACCCATTTAGCCTGGGCCAAATAGAAGAATTGTGTTCAAACTTACACGCTCATAGGAATGTTCGGAATTTGAAGAGTCACTTGTCAGTGCTAAGTTATAACCACAAATCTTGCTGATAGTAGATATTCATTCTCCTCAGAGCATATGTTAGTGATTCAAGTAGGACCTTGAATAAAGATTTGAAGAAGCCATGAGCAGCTTCTCTTATCTCTGAAGTATGCTCAGGGAGCAACTAAATCCTGCATCATGAGCATTTCTAGCACTGCTTTGGGCTTCCACAAGAAGTAAAGTCAGTAGCTTAGCATCTTTTATCAGTTTATCAATGTCAGGCGGTTTTGTGTGCATCACATGACAATTGGTACACACATATAAAGCTATTTCCCAGGAATACTTCATTCCCTGACTGCCTTTGGAGCCATTTGTGAAGTGGCACCCATGTTTCTGAATAAATACATCTGAATATGACCATCCATGTGATCTAGTAAAACTCCTGACTTAGATGTAGAGGACCAGTTTATACTTAATGCTCGGTAATTAATTATTTCTTAAGAAGTCTCTGTTTGGCATTTAGGCTGTTTCTGGCATAAGAATCTATCCAGTGAAATTAATATAAAGCTTTAATTTACTTAATTTATTTTTTCTTAAAATATAAAATAAATTCTAATATTGTTTGTGTCTGTAAATGAAATTATCTATAAAGGTAGAAAGAAATTACAGTTGTGAGAGTTTCAGCTCATTCCTGGAAATATGAACTGTGAAGAACAGGTTGCAAAACAATACTTTACACCTGACAGCTCAGATTATGGTGCCCTACAGACCTCAACTGCCTACTCCAAATCTTCCCACATCTTTTATTAAGGAGCAATGGAGTGATAAATACTCTGAGAGGTTGTCTTGCTTTCCTAAATAGTCTATACAAATATTTCTGTTTATGGAAAAATAAACCCACAACAATTTAAGCTCTTTTCTATCTTACAAAAGCAAAAGTGCCTTTGAAACTATTATTTTTTTTATGCTCTAAATATACAGTAAGTAAATCAAACAGTATTGATTTGGGGGCAGGTATCATTTTGATATTTTGTATGACCTTATATATCCAAATTTTTCTAAATATTTATTTTTAATATTTATTATCAAAAATTCTGAAAAAAGCCCTACTTTAAAGCAGAAAGGCCACCAAATATTTGAACAACATCTTAGTAAAGTAAGTCCTGTTCCACTAAGAGCTCTGCATTACAAGAATATTTCAGTGCACCTGTGGACTTTGACAAACCTCAACAGCAGTGCAACTGCAGAGTAACAGTAGATTCCTTCTCATATTTGAGGCTGCTGCCATTCACCAAAAAATGGTGTAATTCACCCAGCTGATAAGACACTCTGTAATGTCACAGTGTGACATAAAACTTACTAGTAAATAAATAGAGAAGACCCTCTCACGCCATCATTATGAGTACTCCTGGTAACTGAGAAATACAATTTCCAGAAAAAAAGACCAGAAAATACCCATTTTTTGATACTTTGTAAAGACTTTCTAGAATAAACTGCAACAGTATTAAAGGAATTCTTGTCTATAATAGCTAAGCAAAATAAAGGCAATTTAGTAACATCTATCAAGAGTATACAAAGGAAGGTATATACTGAGAGCAAAAGTATAGGAGATATTTATTATTGCTGAAAGCAAATTGTTTCTTATAAAGCAATGAAGTTTCCAAATGAGGGCTGTTTAAGGGATCCTCATGATACCAGTTCCTATTACTCTCCTATGCTGCTTACCTGGACTTTAAGAGCCTACTTCCAGTGGACTGACATCTCTATTTAGTTTTTCAGCTTGTTGCTTGAAACTTTTTTTACTCGGTTCACGGCCTTTTCTTCATAAATCATAAAAATTAAAATAGGTGGCATGCATTTACAAACCCCATAAATAAACAGCTCCATTTTTAAACACTGCCCTTCAGAACTGTGGATATTTTCCTTCTTATAATTCCTGGGGAGGAAGCATTGCTACATAAAGGACACATCACTGGTCTGACTATGAAAGGGAACACCAATCAATCACGAACCTTCTGCACAACTCTGAGCAAGGTAATTTGCTGCAATGTCGGTTTCCTTTCCTTTGACTACACATCTAACAATTTCATACAGGAAATAAATTGGTGGGTAAAAGTGTCTATTACTGGAAATATGATCAGTACTGAGAACAACACAACCCAAGCTGCATTTATGTGGCTGCATATTCTAAATAAATGTGTGTATATATGCATATGTAGCTATTCATATGCATTTTCTTTATTTACCCTCCTAATACTCTACAATGTCTCTCTTTGGTTTTTTATGTCTCTTAGATGATATACATATAGATATAAATATATTTTTATAATGAGTTAATTTAGTACAAGTAGCTGTGTATTAAGACTTGCCTCCTAACTGATCACAGACAACATAGGAAATACCATATCTGTGCTCTCAGTTTTTATTTTTCACTGCTCTGGTATGGCAAATATAATACAAAATTAACAAAATCAACAATGTGCAGAATATAATTAATTCTGCAAAGGCTTCTGAAAGGTGCTTTTGAGAATTATACATGGAATCATGGAATGGCTTGGGTCAGAAGGGACCTTTAAAGATCATCTATTTTCAACATCTGCTATGGGCAGAGGCATCTTTCACTAGACCAGGTTGCTTAGAGCCCTATCCAACCTGGAACAGTTCCAGGAATGGGGCATCCACAACTTCTCTGGACAACCTTTTCCATTCCAGTGCTTCATCACCCTCATAGTGATGAATAATTTCTTCCTACCGCCTAATCTAAACCTACTTTATTTCCATATGAATCCATCCCCCCTTGTCCTGCCACTGCATGCCCTTGTAAACAGTCATTCTCCTTCTTTCTTGCAGGATCCATCAGTCCCATATCTTTGCACACATACAAAAAGTATGGAGGTGTCTTCAACAGTCATGGCCAAGTCAAATCAAATGTTCAAACTCCAAATGTCAAGACAAAATTTGCCGTTTGTGCTAGTAGATAATTGCTTAGAATGATTTTCTTCTGTCAAAAAGGTCCTAATATTTGTTCAAAGGATTAGAAAATGCTGCTAAGGGATCATCATGTTTATCCACATGATAGCCATCATGGTCATTATTAGTTGTCAAATCTTTAATATAAAATGCAGACAATAAATTATTTGGTTTTCTTTTTCAACTCTTCTTTTCCCCCATTAATTTTCCATTGTAACCTGTATATTCTATCTCCCAAATAGAAAAATTATTATCATTTATTATTCTAATTCACTGGAAAAAGTGACAATGCCACCCAAAATTGATATTCTTTACAATAAACTTCAGTATTTATTACAGAATTCCTATTCCCTTAGATTTTCACTTTGCAGATGCTCTCGCAACTTATTTCCTAAAAGATGAATTCTAATATAAGCAAATTGTGCATTGTTTTCTCTAAATATGTGTATATCTAAGCAATAAGGATATTACTGCAGAATAAAATTAACAAAATACTCTTTGAAATCTAATATAGTCCAATTAAATCTGTTAGAATGAGATTCTTCTTTTCAATGTGATATTCTTTCCTACTGAGATACAAGTCACTGAAAAAAATATGGTTTTCAAATTATGGATTTTTCAAAGAAGTGGTAACTTAGCTTTCCATATTTATGTCCTCTTAGTGAATGCCATATAAATTATGATTTATTTTCTACTGAAAAGAAAGCTTTTTTTGACCAGCTGTAGTTCTGTGATCTGAAAGGCAGAATATTTTTCTCTTTCAAGAAAAACACAGAGTACAGTCAGAAATTTCCTGGCAATTTGTGAATGAATAGTTGTAAATTTGCCAAATTCTCCTAGCAGATTTTACAGCTTTTTTCATCAGGTATATAAAATACATATAATAGAAGCATGCATAATATATGTGCATGTACATAAATTTTAAAAAATTTAAAAGGTCTTTAATTTTGAGGATTGTTTGATTGTTTTTCTTATTTTTTGGCAGTTTTTTTGTTATTTCACCTCTTGTCTCATTAAGAATGGGACCAGGAGTTTCTTTCTTATTCATATGTCAAAATATCTCTTAGGTCTTATGTATTATTGTTCTAAGACCAGTAAAGAAATCTACATTGATGTGGAAATGGTATTTTTTTCTTGAATTGGCTTATATGAATCTATGTCAAAATTAAGTTTGGTTTACTGTAGAAACTGCTTTTATAGAACTAGCAGACAGAATCAGAAGTGTACAGGGCAATTGCAACAAAATAAAATCAAATATTAAAAAGGGGAAAGGCAGGGTCAAGGGAAAGACAATCAAATCTCCTATTTCAAAACACATATGTTACCCACTGTTCAATGAGTCAAATGATTGCAGGTCTGTTGCTGACTCACATTAATGAAAAATGGGTTGCAGTGATCATGTGGATAGACATGTTTCTGAGCTCTGATACATGACATCAATATAAATGGCAATACAGGGCCAGGATCTGATCAGCAGTGCTCTTGCCATGGGTTCACATGGAACTAAATCTCTAAAAATTATAGGTGTTCTGTAAATAGCATCAGGAATTGGTATTTCTTTAGAAAATGATCTCTGGTTTGAATATGCTAAATTTGTGATAGAAGATAAAACTAAAATGTTCAACAGGAAAAAAATCATTTAAATGTTTGTCCTTTTTTTCTTTTAGCATTCCCAAACTTATGAAGCTTACAACATGAACCAGTGTTTCTGCCACAACCAAAAGTGAGGATAGTACCTCTCCTTTGACTTCTCATGAATCTCTATCATTCACTAAGAACTGAGGGAAGAAGACAACCCACATTCTTACAAGTGTTCAGTAAAATAATATTTCTGGAACCTCAAAAATTTAATCAAATAGTCCTTTATAAAGATATCTACACAGTAGGAGGCTAGAAAACAAGATGACAAGATATGTACAAAGCATCCTACATAAGTACTCCAAATTGCATCCCTTAAAGGACTCTAAACTGCAGTAGGAAACCAGATTGATATTATTATTATTATCTCCACCTTTCAGTTTTTCCAATATTAACTCAACAATCTGGCATCACTGATCCAGGCCTTATAGAAGAAGCATAAAATAGGTAGCTCTTTTCTAGAGCACTGAGAGGACTCACCTGGATTTCACCTGCACCTTTGTACTGAGCACCCCAGCCCCTTTAATCTGCCCTGTTCTCTGCACATGCAGCTGTTGGTCACTGGAAGATCTGTCCTTCTGTCCTCTGACCTTGACCAGACTGTCTTTGGCAAAAAGCATGCTAGAAACAACCCTGCTGCTGTGTTAAATGCATTTCTCTTGAGAACTTGAATGTCATGGAGATCAAATATCTGCCTCTCTGAGTAGATGCAGAATTAATAACTTTTTCAACATTTGTCAAACTTTTGAGTCAAGGAGCTTTCAAATTTTTCACATAAAGCCATTAGTTTAGAAATAGGATGGATATGATGTTACATGGGAAAAATAAATTCTTACAGTAGAAATATTTGATGTTTTCTCTATAGATAAAGACTAAGATAAATGTTAGATCTCCCTTGCATTTCTCTGTATGCTTCCTCCTCCATCAGAAGGGAGAATATCCCTGGAATCTAGAGCTTGAACATTCAGGAGTGCTGAGAGTCACATAACCACCACCAGCAGCTTCTCTGCACTATATCAGGCATTTTTTTCTTCCCTGAAAGTTCTACCTGTGATAACAGATGCCATGACATGCAGCATTTTCTCTGCTTTTCTCATCGATGGCATGACTGACGTATTTTATAATCCTACTCCACAGAGTAGCAGATGGTGCCTACCCTTTCTCATCCTTTACAAGACTTGGTATTTCTTTTCTGTCAGTCATTAAGCTAGAATTTTAATTCTTTTTTTTTTTTCTAGCTGTACAAGCCATGGTATTTCATATGGCAGTAGTTACTTCTCCTGCCAGTCTCATGTCTCTTGAGGTCCAGACTTAGCAAAAGTCTTGAACTTTTGATGAAACTTTTATTCCAAATGTAACGAGCCCTGACTGATCACTGAGTAATGCTATTCTTTAGAAATACTGTCTCTCAAAGTATGTGAAATTTAAAGGTGGGGGCGTGCCATAGCAATTCAGTGCAAAGATTAATCACTCTCCTTGCCACTAAGAGCAAAGGTATCAATTAGTAGAAAGCCTGCTAACTCTGCAGAGAAACCTCAGAAATTGTGTGCATGGTCATCCACCTTTTCTGTTCCACCTCTACATGAGATGACAGTCACATAGCACACAAAAGCACTAAAATCCTCAAAGTAGTACATCATACCACTCAATAGCACAAGTTCATTTGGGTTCAAAATGGTGTTCAAACAGTTCTGCCCAGTGCAATGTTTCTTCCCTGCTCTGTATGCATGAAAAATGTGATCAAACATCTGCATCTTCTGTGTGATTCTGTCCTTTATTTTTCAGGGGTATACAGTCTCACTGAGTCATACACTCATTATGAATATCATGAAATTTGCCAGAGACTTCTATCAAAGAACTACACTTACGACATGATAACTGAGGCAGAAATGGATATCTCAAAAAGTAAAAATAGCCAGGAATAGAAATTCTAATCATTTGCATTTTGAAATGCCCTTCCAGTCTGAATGAGACAAAGCTGAGGAACCTGCACAGAATCTGTAATTTTCTGGATATTGCTAAAAGATTCCAGTGCTGATTACTAAGCCACAGGTCTAACTTACTGCATTTGGCTTTAGCAACAGTAGTTTCTACTATTCCCTTTTGCTGTATTTCTTATAGCTGTTTTAGAAAACAGGTGCTTTAAAATATATCAATTAGTAGAAGTAGAAGTAAAAGCATTTTCCTCAAACATAATCAATTTCTTGATGAGGATTGTCCTGCTTGTTATTTTTATCCCTATTATTCTTGCATTCTTACGTGCCAGTAACAACCTTACACCATGAACACAGTATTTAAAAATAATATTTCATTACCACAATGAATACCACACTAGCCACTAGTAAAAACATCATTCAAAGTCATGCATGTCTTATAATTTTGTACTATCCCCTAATGAAGTGTGCACAATGAAGAGTGTGTATATAATTGCATGATAGATGGCTGCAACAAAGAATTAGAGTTATGTAGTTTCTATTAGCTATAATATCGCAAAATTACATAAATATTAAAATTGCAATAAATAAAATTAATGCATTAAAATAATAAAAATAGAAATTTGAAAGAAGGGTTGTGAGGAAGAGAAAAAAGGCAAGGATGTAGGAATTTTCCCCTGTTGACGGAGTGGCTAAATTATTCATTGTCTGCCTAAAAAGGCAAAAAGCTCAGAAGATTCTTTCCCCAGTTTGGTACAAAGACACCTCATAGGACCCTTGGGACTTCACCTCAGACCTGGGGGCAGCTCAATTGGACAGAGGCCAAGAGGTCCTGCCTAGGTAATTCACTAGAAAAAGAAGAGAACAAAGGAAATAATCGCTTTTGTGGGGTGTTTTAGCAGGAGCAAGGACCTCTTGCCCCTGGCTCGGTTTTTCTCTTTAAGAAAAGAGAAAAACTCTCTCTTTTAAGAGCTTTGCTATTTTGCTTTTTATTAAACCTTTTTCTGTTTTCAACACTACCTCAGAAGCCATCCTGCTAATTTTACGCCATTCCAGGTAGCTGAGCTCTCACGGGTGTGATGAGTTTCTGTGAGAGCTCATAGGACCTGGCTCGAAGAGTAACACATCAAAGCACCATTAAATATGTTCCCTCATTGCTAATTTTTTTTATAAACTAATAAGATAACGAAGAACATAAAAAATATACAAGTAATTGATGCTATATCATTGCCGCTCCAACAGAATGTCTTCAATTTTCCAAGATTTTAAGTTGGCTATAAGAAATTAATGTTATGAAACACTGAACTTGTGCTTGAGGGCTGAGGTCTGATCAGGAAATTGCAAATGAGGCTACTGTTAGGGAGGGGTACATCTCTCATCTTTGAGGGATATAACTGGAAGGCATTCAAAGATCTGTGCATTGAAGATAGCTGTTAATACAGAAGGAAATGAGATTGGATGAAGCGTTTCCATCCAAACCTTTTCTGATGAATAACTGTGGTTTTGGTAAGGTGAATTTCCGTGGAAAGAGTTTGCCTTTCTTGGGATAGATTTCTCAGCAGAAACCTAGGATTTAACTTGAAGAAAAGCTGGGTTTGTAAAGTTTGCCCTTCTCTTCTGGCAAAAATTAAGAGTTCTCACAACAATAAGGAGAAAAGGTATTGAAAGCACCATTAAATTAAAGCAGCATTAAAATCAGCCTTTTCACAAAGGTCCACTAACATGTAAATACATCATGATGTTGAAAATATGCTGTCTATCCAAATCATACTAAGTGTAAAAAGAAAGATGTAAACAAGCAAGAGGAATTCAAAAGCACACTGCTTTTGCAGGTGGTTTTGAAAGAAAAAAAAAACAATAAAGAATTTTTTCTTTCACATTGAGCAAATAGAAAGGTAGGACAAAGTAAAAAACAGACTTGCTGAGTGAACTGCTCTATCCTACATTCAAAATATATTAATATCCAGCAGATCATAAGAACTGCATAACCTGCACCAGTTTTGTGATGGCACTTGGATGATGTCAATGTAGGTTCATATTTCCAGGGCAGTTTAATTTTCATTAGGCAGTTTGCCTTGAGCAAAAAATTGGTGGGAAGGGGGATTCAAAAGCTTATATGACAGTTTTTGTTTATTTAGGTAATATTTTTTTTTGTTTCTTCTGGCCACATACAGTGTGTGCTACATTTTATAACTAAGCAATGAATCACAAGCTGTATGGCAGCTATTCTTGAGGGACTCAGCCTGAAAGAAGTTGCTCAAATAGCACACTTCAGTGCATCTGCACTGTATGTTGCCTCGGAACAGGGAATCAGGAAGAGTATTACGCATGAGACTAGAAGAAGCAAAGCTGAGACCTGGGCAGTAAATGTCACCAGAATTCATTTGGTGTGTTCAGATTTACCAGCATGAAAACAACACCACTGCTCCACTGTCAGCAAAAATGATGTTCTGCAAGTACTCATGGCAAGAGTTGGTCACATGGCAAGAGTTCCTCTTGTTACATTCTTGCACAGGAGATTTGCTCTTTCTCACCTTCAATTTGACATTTTACAGGGATTAGGAACATAAGTCAGAAAGAAAATTGTATAATGCATTGCTTTCTCCTGTGCCTGACTGCTACTAATCTTAAGTCAACAAATGTCAGATTTCAATTTTAGTGAATTACTGCATCACAGACAGCAGAAAAATCAATCTTCCTAGCTTTTATTTTTCTAGTTCTTTCCTATGCAATGAATGAAGAAAAAAATAATTTTGCTATACCTGCCTGACATCTACTTACTATCATAGTTTTGAACATGTGAAGCAATTAGAATTGTCAAAATATCCTGGTTACACAAAGTTTGGTTTTCATGGCAAATTTATATTTTTAGGAAGGAAGATGACCTATTGTGACATCGAACATTTTCTCTCTATAGAAAAGACAAGATTTCTCTGGAAATTGACCATATACCACTATAAAGATATAAAGAAATAAAAGTCCTAGAAAATATTTTATTATGCTCGAAATTTTTCATGGAAACAAATGTGAACATAAATAAAAAACAGTTACTTCAAAGATATATGAATTATTTAGAAGTTATTCTAAAAAGAAAATTTAAAGAAAACCTTAGTCCTTTGCAAATTAAGATTTTGTGATAGAGTTTAATGTTAAGTACTTTTTACCTTCCATGCTTCATAGATGTAATCCTGTAAAATGAAGAAATGTTTACTGAATCAAATAAACATTATTTAAGTACATCATTATTCAACAAAATCCAAGCAAAATGTTAAGAAGCTTTCATACTTAACACCACTACATAATTATGCTTATAATGTTGCTGTCCTAACGTCCTTATTAATGTGGATTAAGTTGTTGCTGATTCTTTGTGAAATGGTTTTTATTTTAGACTTTTTCATGCAAACTTTCCCAGATTTTCTGGAGCTAAAACTCTCAGAAATCTTTGGTGATCTTCAAGATCTCTTAACCACACTGATTTTTTTAAAATTTTATTTTATTTTTCCTACACCCAGGAGTGTAATTACAATGTTAGTATAGGAGGAACAGTTGAAATGTCACAATCAATCCCCAGAAAGTATTTTTAAGGCCTTTAAAAAACCATGTGTCTTTTCAACTGAGTTTGCAAGGAAATAAATGAGTGTTGATTATCTCTCAAAGCAAAACAAAAAAAAGGAATTAGTGTTGGAAGAACAAAGTAAACTTTAGGCACAGACAAAGCAGGTGGCTGCTTCAGACAACAGATGAGAAAACAACCCCGCCCATGGTACAAAGATCATCTGTACTGGCAGCAAACCTTGGACATAAAAAGGTTTGCTGCTGTCACTGCTGAGGATGAGGTAGGGGGTTAGGCTGTGATCCAGGGCACCTACTTCCAGCCCCCCCTCAAACCAGCAGACACAGCTGACACATCATCCTTATCCCCTTCTCTCTTTTGCAGGGCAGCAGAAGCACCAAAGCCATCATTCTCCAATTTTGTCCTTGTTTTGTAGGCAGCTCTGCCACTTCTCTCCCCTTCCCATATCAAGAAAAACCCAAGTCCAGACTAGATTCCACTTCTCACTCTCAGCCTTGAAAAATTACATTCTCACACTACACTGTGGAGAAGCCTTGAGTCAAGGGGTCAAGGTGTTTATACTGGAACCACTCCAGACTGATTCTGAAACTTCTGAAACTGTGCTATCTCTGGGTAAGCACACTGGAACATTTCACCTTAACACCTAATAGAATCTATCACCGAAAAAACCCCAAGAGTACACCATCACAATATTTATTGATTAGCCAGGCATGAAATAAGGGTAAGGAGGTTAGCCAGAATTTTTTAGGCTATAAAATTTCAGTGGATTTTTAGGTTCATGCTTGGATAGCCAATGTGACTTGCATATTAAGCCAGAACCATGTAAAACAATTCCAGATCTTAGTCCAAATGTTTAGAAGAACATGTAATAGTTTCACACAGCAGATCAATATCTGCTGTCACTTTTGAAACAAACTCCACTAGTTTTCACTGAATAATGAGACTTGGAACTCCTTTTCACCTTGTGATCCAAAGCCCATGGAAGCCTGAATAAATACTTCTGTTGAATGCTAGGACCTCTGGATTGGATCTTAAATGATGAAAGATGATGAAGCTGATCTATAGAACAATAAACAGAGCTTCTCTGAAGAAGAATTCACATTCAAATACTTTTTCCAGGTCAGGATGATGGACTACACTAAAAACCACATTTTGTTTGACTGAAAGCATTTGCCTGCAGCTGCTGTATTTCTTACTTACTTGTAGTAAAAGGTTTTCCATTATAAAAAAAAATGTAGGGGACACTCAAAATCTGACAGAAGCATGAGGCTGTGAAGCTGTTGTGTCTTGTATTGCATAATATTAAAATAATTCTAAGAAATTCTGTACCAAAAATTTCAATATTTCATTCTGAAATGTTCTGATAGTTTCATTTTGACTTTTTCAGAATATCTTTTCCTAATGCCTTGAAAGTTAGGAAACAGACATGTTTCTAAAGGTCTTTTCCTTTCTAAACAAAGAATAGTGAGCTTTTATTCCTTACACTATGTATGAAACAGTAGTTCTGCTAACAGTCCTATTTTTTATTACTGTTATTCTTTTACCTAAATCATTACTGTGAAAATGAAAGAATTACCAGCTGAAGTGATACACCTTATGCCATTATAAACTCCTGTATTTCTTGATAATATATTTACCTGCAAGTTCTTCCTTACACTAGATATGAAGCAGCTTTCAATGGCAAACATTCTGAAGCAATAGACAGAGGACATGATCTCTTTTTCCTTGTTTGTAGCATTTGCTTACATAGAATCATAGAACCATTAAGGTGGGAAAAGACCTCCAGGTTCATCAAAATGAAAACTCTGAGACTCTAAATCTCCTTGATGAACAAAAACTGCATTACGGATAAAACAGTATACTGTATCAATGCTAAAACATTTTTAACACTGTCTAAAAAGTAGCTTGCTGATACTGAAATAAAACTGATCTTTTTTTTACAGTTACGCCTCATTAATTAATGGAAGCATATCAAACATCAGAGCAACAAAGTAAGAATGCTGGACTTGAATCCACAGGTGGTGATTACTGGTCTTTTGACCTAGATATATATTTTTTATAAAATAACAATAATATTTTGTTGTTTAGATATTTCCTGCAGATGTAGGTGTATGTGTGTGAAAGGATTCATAGAGTTGCTTTGTTTTGTTTTTAAATGAGTGAGGAAAGAATACTGAAATTCTGTTGGATGAGGGAAGGACAATTTCTAGAGGCTAATATTGCAGTGATAAAAATAGATCTAGTTCAGTCATCAAAGCAAGTTTATTGTAGAAATATGGCTGCGATCATGCTATTTCAAACAATTAGATGGCAAAATGCATTCACTTGTCATAATGATTTAGTCTCCTGTATGAGATGCTGACCTAGAAAGCAGAGAAAAACTGATAAAAATATTCAGTTTACCCTTACATTTTTTCTCCAGCAAGTGTTTTGCTTTCAGTCTTCATTTGCTCAATAGTACTAAAAATTAAACCACTGTAAGAACCCTTTTTTTTTTTTTAAGGTTCTGTGTCTGCATGCATAAACGTCTTGCATTATTTAATGAACATGTAAAACCTCAGTAGCCAAGAACATGAAATGTAGCAATACAGGATCTCAGGAAGGGAAGAGGCTGGGATCCCTGCCAGCCATCCATCTAAAGTGCAGCACACAGTACACATTGAGAGCAAAGGCAGTCAAGTGCCCATCTGCTTGCTTCAGAAGTATTTTTCTTGCAGAGTGGATGAGAACACTTTAGTTAAGCTCAGTAATGAACTGATTAGGTTGGTTGTGAAGCCAGCAGAAATGAACAGCCTGGCGATTAACAGTCAACTCACAGGCAAGAGCAAACCCACATTGTCACAAAAAGATAACTTCTTCTGTGTTTAAGGAGTGATTTGAAGTGAAGAATAGGATTGTTTCTCGAGGGTTCCTGAACTAGCATAGAAAATGCACAGCAAAATGAAACCACCTAAGACGAAAAAAAGCAAGACAAAAAGAGACATATCTCCTCTCATCCTTTAAGTAATAGACTAAATCCTCCACTGCTGCTCTATGGGAGGGCTGGCACACAGCGTTATTACAAGGCCAACATAACTTCCACTGAGATAAATAATTAGTGCTAAAGATTTTGTCTCATGGTTAAAACACAACAAAAGAAGAACAAAATAATATGCTCTCACACTTTTCTCTTAAAGCCATAGGAGATAATCAGGGCAACCATGATAACATTGGGCACTTTTGAGAATGAGAGATGGTTGGAGCTGGCTCCATGAAATGTAATGGATTTCTATCACTTAGCCTTTAGGTAGGAGACAAAATGATCCTACATCTCAAAATCAGATATTTTCACTCCACCTCAGTGGGCTGGTGTGCATGTGGCTGCATGAGCCAGCCCTTCACGTTCTACAAGGGAGGGTGGCCCTAACCCTTCTTTCAAAGATCTCAGTGAGATGTGCTCAGTGTTCCACCTGAATATCTGACACAAACACCCCTGGATGACACTTTGCTGGGTGCTTAAATTGCTAAAAATTAAGTCAGTCACATTTCATTAAACTGTGCCCTGTGAAACATCTGATACACTTTGATCTGTGTTAGCACCAGCTATTGCACGGATCAGATAAAAGGAGCTTGCTGAAACATATTGACAAAAAAAGAAAAAGCATTATACAAAGGCAAACCATTTTAATGGATGGTGAATTTAAAAATTAATCAATAGTAACAGCTTCCTATTAAACACAAAATGCTGAATATATCCATGTTGGGGGGATGCTATTTTCCACCTATTGATCAGGTATTCTACTGTATCTTCTTATAGCTCTCTCTTTCTTTTTTTTTCTGTGAACCACATGCAAAATAAGAAACTATATAAATGAAAAATTTCCCACAAAAATAACATTAATCTGGCTGTTGAAAAATCAAGAACAACTGCCTTCTGACATACTGGGCTGGCCACTGCTCAACTGGCAATTATCAGCAGCAGTTCCTGTTTTACTGCGAAGTTAACACCATGTTTCTTTATTCTCTCGAATAAGCAGAGTTCTCAGCTAGCAGTATTAAAGAAAAATCTCTTACACCAACTCCCTAAACTACCCACAGCCTCCCTACTGGTAAAAAAACTCTCTAGCAATCAGTGCTTAGGACTGCATAAGAGATAGAAAAATTACTAAAGACAGGGGTATGGGGCTTTAACTTACTGTTGTATCTTTCCTTTAAGAAGAGAAAGGGGACACTTCACAAGTAAACCCTAAATTTCCCTGGCCTTCATGTGTCTGAAGGGATCTGAGCAGAATTTAGTCACCTTATGTTGTGAAAAGAATCACTCTTAGCCTGAAAATGTGAATTAAGTGACTGCAGCTGCACTGAATAGAAACAAAAGAAACTACCTCAATTTTTTTGAAAACTGTTTTTCAGAGAGTCTATGTAGATATCTATTAATGAAGCAACATATCAGGCTGAGGATTTCAAGGGAGTCCCTGTGAAGTTCTAACATTTGAGTTTTAAAATGAGTTCACCATCTCAACACTTCCCACCACCTATTACATGTCTAATGGACAATAAGCAAGAATTGGCTTCTGGCAGCTCCTCAGTCATTTTGCTGACTCAAGTGGATCTTGTTTGAAAGTGCTTATCTTTCCCCAGGCACTTTCCAGAAAGCCTAAAATCTCTGGGCCGTCTTTATGCCCTTAAAATTTTGTAGGAACTGTCTTTCCCTGAAAAATATTTCTTTACTATTCATATGCTGTTGCAATACTGAAGTGTAAGGAGCTATTGATATGTCTGTCTTCAGATTCTCACTTTGACACAAACATTCTGCCAGACCTTGGGAAGACACAGCATCTTTTAATCCTATCATTCATACTTCTAAATATTTTAAGTAGGATCAAAGATTGTTTATTTGATCTAGATGTTTATTTGATTTAATGTGCTCATACAAAATAGAATACACTAGTGTCACCCCGAGTTGAGATGGGAGCTCTCTGAAAAAATTAATATTTTTCTGTCCATTCTAATACACACTAACTAGAGTCTTTCCAGCACATATATAAAGTCATATATACACAAGTGAATGGCACCTACTATGCATTTATGGAAACCAAAAGTTTGCCTCTCAGTAACTGGAAGCTTAAAATTGCTTAGAAATGGGTTTTCTATCCTGCACATGGCATATGCGCACACTGCACATGGAAATATGCATGCAGATACTAAAGCATGAAAAGTTTAATCAGATTAAATAAACCTATAAAAGGATTAAGTTAATTCCTATGGACAGTGAGTTAACTGGGAATTTTTAATACAATTTTGGATTTTATGGAAGCCTTTCTTAATAAAGGTTATGAAGCATATTGCATCCTTGTATACACTCCTGCTAACTGCTGCCAGCCACCATAACAAATGAACAACAGAATAATAAATGGGGAAAAAAACAAAAAAGCAAAGTGATACTAGCCAGCACTGACCAGATGAGAGTTATATAAATTTTTGAGCATTACCACAATAAGGATTTGCAGACTTTTTTAAGGATTTTTTAGGAACCTGTGACAGTGTTCACAGGGGTTCTTGGATGAGGGAAGAGACGAGAATGTTGACTCTATGTTCAGAAGGCTTGATTTATTATTTTATGATATATATATATATTACATTATAACTATACTAAAAAGAAATAGAAGGAAAGGTTTCCTCAGAAGGCTAGCTAAGCTAAGAATAGAATAGAAAAGAATGATAACAAAAGGCAGCTCTCTCAGACTCTGTCCGAGATAGCTCGGCCTTGATTGGCCCTTAATTATAAACATCTAAGATGGGCCAATCAAAGATGGACTTGTTGCATTCCACAGCACAGATAACCATTGTTTACATCTTGTTGCTGAAACTTCTCAGCAGGAAAAATCCTAATGAAAGCATTTTAATGAAAAGATATCTGAGACAGGAACCCACTCACATCTCATGCTGATTTTTGTTTTCTTGCTGTGACAACTTCTGCAGATTGACAACAGAAGTATCACATCTAATACTGCATCATAAATTACTGTGAAGCTTACAGTGTCCAAATAATGTGCCCTCATATTCATAAGTTCTATCATTGTCTATCCATCATTAAACTAGAAATTGAAGTAGTCTTTGACTTACGAATTGTTCTTTATTCAATTATTACCTAAAGCAAGAAAGAAAATTGAACCTGAGAAAAAAGGAAGTAAAACCCACATAAAGCACATTTTTATTAAAAAGATTCTTTAGCTTGTATTTGATGTTAGAAGAATGGGAAAGTATAACTTTATTTATAACTCTCAGCTTCTCCGTAACTGATCATTCATAAACAGATTCTTTGATATATTACAATGATTTTTACATGCTCTGATTCTACACTTTTGATAATTTTCCTACTAAGCTTTTGCATTAATTTCCCATTTCAACATTTTATTTCTGTCTTGGGCCATAAAAACATAATTGTTATCACTGAAGTTGTAGCTCTTCTGTTCCCAAGAGGCCAATTCATTTTACAAAGCACGTACCCTGTACAGCTTATTGGCCTTCATTTTCCATCATCAAATGTTAATACTACTTGAAGGAAACTTTAAGTTAGAAAAATGCCAATGAATAATGAAGATAGCTTCCATAATATGGATTTGCTGCCCAGCATAAAAAAATGGAGCATTTATTGGAACCCATTTACCAGAGTTGAGCTATTTGATCTACAAGCTATTAAAAAAGTAGATTATGTTTTCCGTGGCACTGTAGGTATTGGAGAGTTAATTTCCACTCCAAACAATAAGAGGAGATGAAGTAGACAGTAGTTAATATGGATTGCTTCCCAGGCAGCAGGTAGCCCAATTTCCTATACATCCTCAATATTTCTACACCCCGATCCATTACAAAAACTAGCAAACTAAGAAACCTTTTTTTTTTTATAAGTAATAGTCCTTTGAAAGCATACATAGATTCAAAATAAGTTGCTGGAAACATACAATATAAGATACACTCAATTTGACTTTAGGGGGAAAAATGGGTAAGATCCATTCTTTGGATCTTCTTATCAATAGATTAAAATATTTTACAATAAATTAAAGTAAAAAGATTAAATCATTTTGCTTTTACAGTTGGTGTAAGTCTGCATAGCACTTTGGCTCCAAAGGTCCTAGAAGCATTGGGATGTGAGGAGATGCATGTGTTTGTGGAAGTGACATGGGAGATTTACTGATACAGAGAAAGAATAGGAGCTTTTCTCAAAACATTTCATAATCTTAAAAGTGGGTAAAGGACCTCATCTTCATGATGCACAATGATCATCACCATATGTTTTAAAAATAGTCATCATGAATCATATCAAGAAGAAGCAAGTAAGTATAAAAACAAGAGCATGACTGTATAGGGGAAAAAAGACACAGAAAAGAAAAAATGGCAATTGATAACTGAGGCTTACCATGGTGTACAAATTTTCAGGTGACTTTAAATCTTCTGACAAATAGCACCAAGGGAAACCTGTAAAATGGAGGATCTGAATATTAAGGTGGATCTGATTGACTAGTACAGGGTGTAAGAATGACTTGCACCTCAGGATAAATTTGGATAAACTAAAACTTAGTTAATGTTCTGTGAATATCAGTGATAGAGGATGTATTTTTCTGTTTGTTAGAAAGGAAATAATCAATGCCTTAGCAAATGCAACTTTCAAGGCTCATGCTTCGGTTAGATAGAAATTAAATGTGGGAAATATCAAAAATGTGAACTACAAAATGTCTCAAAAAAATTTAAAAAAAGAATTAAAACACTGTAAGAAAGATGAAACCCCTAAGTGTTCTGCCCATCTAGTGCAGGTTCTGCAGCAGTTACAGCTGGTAACAGTTTCAGCAAAAGATGCAGCACTATGTATTAGTTATTTACAGAATAGTTGTTCCTTGAGGAATATTTCTCCCTATTTTTCCAGTGCTACAGGTTAGTTTATGACCATGGGAGATTTTCCTTAAACTCTGGACTCTCCCTCTTTCTTTAATATTGTATGTGCTTATGTTTGTATAGATAGATAGGAAAGGAGATAGAGGAATCCAGCTAAATAATTTAAAAAGTCATATTTCAGTTTGTTCCACATGTAGATCCATTCCACATCCCCTCAGTTCATGATTTCCCAGGATATTTCCATAACACCACCATAATTTTCAGAACTAATCCATTTATTTTTATCCATTGATATCAACAACCACTACTATACATAACCTGCTACATTTTCCACCATAAAATAAGCATTTGTATCTAGATACAAGAGGCATTTGAACTTGTCCAACATACATTTATTATCCAAAATAGAAAGCCTGTACAAAAATCCTGGCTTGTGTCAAAAGGTCACAAGTCAAGTGAAATCTTCTCAGTCTTTTAAAAAAGTGGCATAATTCCTCTTTTCCCTGATGTATATTTTTCTATCTTTAAAGCTATTTTCATACTTTTTGGCCTTTTTTTTTCCTTTTTCTATGGTTTTCACTGGGAATAAAAACATCTTATAAACTTTTACATCACTTATTTTCTTCAGGCCATCTACTATTAAACCATTAGTTACCCTTTGAGAGCATAAATAGTTTTCTAACTTTTGTTGCCAACCTTGCTACACTCAATTTACAAATCCTTACTCTGACAGCTATCCTTTCCTTTTAAATGTCCATAGACTTGCCTGATGGGCTTACTTGGGAAGCATTTTGCTTCTTATAAAAAAATAAGATGAGAAAATATAAAATGTAAATCCTTCATAAAGCTAGATTAATGCACACAGTGAAGCCCAGGAAGACTAAAACACACTGCAAACACTGTTCCCATTACAAAAGCAGTCGGGAATGAAAACTTGAGCAATTATAATCCCAACTCAATTAAACACAGCAGATAAGCAAACACTTATTTTCCCCATTAAGAACATATACAAAAGTGTTCCCAGCAGTGTCCTTTGCTTCCTGTCCAAGTCATCCTGATGTTGCACATAGAACCAGATAGAACCAAACTCCCCCACTAGCTGAATTCATATTCCTAGGAAGAAAGAAGATGAAAATCGTTTAACATTACATCTTTGGGTCAAGTCAAGAGGCATGACCCTCTAACACTGATATTTGATGCCTTTCACACAAATGTATTACAGGGTGGTGGTAACCATTCAGACACTCTTGTGCTTGTAAATGGGAGAAGAGATACATTTAAAGTAAAAAAATATTGCCAGCTGAGAAACACTGATTTAGTTATTCAGTTATGCAAGTCACACTGCTGGGGTGGTTCTCTGTACATAATGTGTTCTGTTCACACAGACTTTGCTTAAAGAGCTTCATTTCAGAAATTAAGAATGCTACCTTAATAATCTGTGTTTTCTTTAAGTACTTAGGACCATATTTTCTAGACGGGCTTTTAACAGCAACTCTAAAATTTAACTCTATCTTTGCAGTATTAGTAAGTTGGAGAGTGATCATGTACTTGCATATACAAATATTGTTAAATACATTTTGCAAGAGGATTATTTCTGCAGTTAATTTTTGTTAATTCTTGTTTCTATCCACCAATCATTCCCAAAGGAGTGATGCACTAGCTGTTGCTCAGATCAGAACACTGAAATCACCAGATAAAAGGGGCATGCTTGAGTCCTGCAAATAATCATTGGCTTCTTTTAAGCAAGGAAATGTTAATTTCTTTGCTTCTTTGACACTAGATAATAATTTTAAAATATAATAATCTGGCCCTGAGCAAGATATTACATTTCTTTTTTTTTTCCTACCCAATTTAGGATGTCAACCATTTCAGAACTAAAAGTAATGCATGAAACTTCTTAAGAATTTTAATTTTCTGAAATTAATATGATAGGGACAGTCACAAGATGAAGCATAAGACAATATAGAAGACTGAAGAAAGTAGTTCTCAACTGTAAAATTGTTATTAGCAATTCACAAACATGAGCATAAAGGAAAAACACTTTTTTCCCCTAATGTTGCATTTCAGCCGATGAAACAAATAACTGTAATTGAACATTAGTAGGCCACCTCAAATTGTTATTGTACCATCTAGCATTGCCAAAGAAAATTAGCTAGTGACCTTAGCCTACATTTTTGAAGAGCTTATAATTAAAGTATAACATTAATAACCTGGGGGAAAAAGACAGTACTTTTATAAACAAGATGCTGGGAATTACAGAGATCACAGTGTGTAAGACACATCCAGAAGAACCCACCATGCTCTTAACACTTACTTCAGTATGGATGACACTGGATCCCACAATTCACCAAACACTGTCTCCCTGCTGTTCTTTGGTTTTCTCCCTGGGACAATAAATTGCTACAGAGAAGGCAAGAGGGCACTGGATGGTGGAGGGAGCTCTAAAATATAAAAAGCAGAATACAACACTCTGAGAAGATGTCCCACTGATCATGAAGGAAAGGTCAGACAGGATGCTGCCTTTGCTTTTGCTGGCAGTATCACTTTTTCTTCAACTCTCAGCATACTCCCCTCCTTCTATAAGACTTTCAACTATGACAGAACTCTCTCTCCATCTTTTTCTTCCAAGCTCATTACTTCAGAATAAATTCCAATGCTTCAATCACCTCTGGAGACATGAGCTGTTCCTTCAATATCCCGAACAGAAAAAAACATTCATTCCTACTCTCAATAAAACACAGGGGAAATTGCTTGGGAAATGGCTTTTTATTGCTGTTTTGCACTCTGAAAATAGAATTTCTAATATACTTTGAAAGAGATACTTATGGTAATGAATTTTATCCTGGACTTTCATGCTGGAAGGTCCATATTGAAAATATATGTATACCTCACTTTGTGATATAAGCATACATCCTCCATTCATTGCAATTTCACGGTAGAAATCTGGCATCTTTTACTCCCAACCTGAGTGGGGGAACAAGCTGTCCAGTGTCAGACATAAAACAGAGACACATTTATGGAGTTTTCTAAGAGACTGTTGCCCAAGTAATATCCTTTCTTACCTCTTTCTTCTAATCCCATATTTGATTCTGGATTTTTCAGTCTTTTCCCTCTGCCCTGACTGAAGTCTTCCCCAATCCTGCTAGCAGGAACTGAGAAGTTCTGTTTTCTATAATTAGCAATTTCTTTGCTGTTTCATCCCTTACATTGAAGAAGTTAGGGTCCTCTTTATCACTGTGTGCACCTTGAAAAATGATGTGCAGAGACTTGAAACACTCTATCATTCCCTGTTGAGCCAGAACTCAGCTCTATCTTCACACATGCAGTTAAGCAGCAGATGTGATTTGTTACTGTGGTCAAAACCAGTGGTACAGCAACAGTAAATTCAATGTGTTTGCTATGTTAATGACGCATATGGGGTGAGAATGCTTATGTGATGATCAGTCAGAGCATGAACCCTAGCCACTACACCACTTTGACAGCCATATCACAGATGGATCCTTCGGCTTTCTTGAATCTGGTAGGCTCTTTGAAGGCTGAAGGTTGCCAAATGCATATAGACTACTGTAATTATGTGGATGGATGATTTGTAAATTTGGCAACCATGCATCCTTCTTGTGATCTAGAGAGTTTAGTTTGTTTGGGATACAGGGTTTTCATATGATTAAAAAACAGAGGGTCTCATTCTGTGATGTCTTGCCAACTGTATGTCAGAGAGCCAAGAGCTTCAAGCCAATGTGAAAAACTCAGATTACTCAAGGATCTGTCTTTCATGGCATCATACAAGCCAGAGATTTCTGCGTTCCCCTCCTTACTGTAATTCTCATGACACACTATGAGTACGCGTGACTCAGCTGTGCACAGCCAGGGAATGTGGACTAGATGTTTAACTATTTAACAGAATCAAGTGCATCCATTGAACTGCTTTGATTGGAAATGGGACTTAAACATCTAAGCTAAACAACTGAGGAAAAGCTGTACATAGGTAACTTTAAAAAGTGAATCTTTTCAGGTGTTCACCAAAGTCTACCAAGTGATAAAGCAATTTTTAGGGAGCATACCCTCTCCTTTGTATAATCCTTCTTTCTATTGACAGACATACAGTTATGCATTCAGAAACTAGACTGATTTCTTTTCCTCTTGATATAGGATGATTACACCAGATGATTACACAGGAAACAACACTAAGAGCTCCAGAAGAGCATTCTAAGCAGAAAATGTTCCTTCTCAAAGCATATTCATATTTGCATAGACAAGGAATCTTAACACCAGGTGTATTTTACTCACCTATGTGTGAGTAACCTTTCTATAAAGAGAGAAACAGAGACACTGAGTGCAAATCTCTGCAGTACACAGCATTTCATATATTCCTGAAGCTATGTAAGAGCTCTTGAATATTTAAAGAGTTAATTAGATCTTCTCGTAGCCTTTTTTTATCCTGTTTGTCTTTGCGCAATGCCATACAAAATCTGGAGGTGATTCTACTTTCAGATTTAGCCAGCAACATCTTGTGCAGATTAAAAAGCAGTGTAAAAATTTCAGAAGTACACAGTTGACTTTGAAGCCAAGTTGCCCTAATGTCAGAATAGAGAAGCTGCTGCTGCTATGTTAGTATTTGCATTGGCTAACAAGCTATTCATTCCCTATTTTGTCTTGAAAATTTGCCTATTCTTCTTTGTGACAAGTTGAAAACTAGCAGCAAGTTTTGATTCTAAGAAAAAAATAAACGATGTTGACAAAATTTCAATGGAGTGCTTCTTCTTTGTAAACAGAGGCTTTGCTCTGTAGAACAGCATCTGAAGATTTTTGCTATGACTTGTAAACACTCAGTTAATATGCTCGTAATTTATTTATAACATTTCTGTGCTTCAAATGCAAACTTCAAAATCTCTCTCTGAGAATCAGAGAACAAAACAGAACTGGTTACAGCTGCAGAAAAAGGTAAGCACCTTTAAAATATGATTACACAAACTTAGAGTCGTAAGTTAGTACCTAAACTTGTGTTTGTCCTTATCTTCAACACTATGAGCAGCTCTTGCCTGCCTAACAAATATAATAACAAAATATCAGATAAGGGAAGTGAAGATGATTACAGGAGGGAAATTCTTTCAAGCATAGAGTAACTAAGTAAAAGAGGACTTTTCAGTTTAGAAAAGAGATGACAGGAGGCAGGGTGAAAACAAATGCTAAAAGATGGCACCTAAAATAAGGAATAACAACCTTGTTGAACTCCTTGCCAGAGGACATAATAGATTCTAAATTTTACATGGACTCTGGGGAAGACTGAAAAACCTAATGGAAAAGAAATCTATTTAAATTTGCTAAATGCATCTAGCTCAGTCCTGAGGCAGAGAAAGTGATTAGAGGAAGAATCCTATTTTTACACTGTTTGTACTCTTACCTATGTGCTTATATGCTGCAACTACTGGAAACAGCACACTGCATTGAATGGTCTTATGCTCCAGTCAAGTACAGCCTTTTTTACTTATAATCTCAAATTCACTCTTCTTTCCTTTGTCTTCTGTGGGAAACTTATTTTGCACCAAGTTACAATAGGAGCTTAAACAAACTCATATCTCTATGATACCTGAAATCCTATTTTTTTCTTTACACCCTGATGGGATAATTTCATTCTTGAAGGACAAGTCACCAATAGAAAGTCAGGCATTTCTTTTAACTCCTCTTTTTTATTTTCTTCTTCTTTTTTTCCCCTTCTCCAAACTATCAATTTGGAGAAGGAATTCCAGAGGAAATGTGGTAGCTGTGGGGCTCCAAAATGTCATGCCCTAATTCATCTATGTTAAGGTATCTGCTTGGGGAAAAACAGGCTAAGATACACGTCCCTCAGACCTGTAATCTCAGCTCTGTTTATCAAATGGGATAGAATTTATAACTTTAGGGATCTCAAAAGTAATTTTCTCATACTCACTCTTCTTGCTGATGGCCTAATGTTAGCTCTAGAAGGCTGGAGGCAAGAGAGCTATAAGCTAGCTCATGCCCATTAAAACAGACATAGATTAGCTTTAAGAGCCAGGGAGAAGCTCTACTGTTTTTGAAAAGCGCCTATTCATTGAGTCTCTGGGGACTGAGTTCTAAAAAGTCAATATCAAATTCGGGCAGAACAGAAGAACATCTGTAATTTTGTTGCATTGTAATTTCTCTAACATCTGCTACAGAAAAATTGCCAAGAGTAAGGAAATCTTACGCTGTTTGATGCAATTCAGAATCCTGTTTTTCAGGTGCCAGTATCATAAAGTAAGCCTGTGATAGGAAATCAGCAGCTGATGTGTCTACAGATTCGAGAATATACACAAAGAATGACTCTTTCAGAACATCTCAGCTCTCACTAAGGAGTTAACTGTTTCCACATAGACAAGAGCCATGCAGTTTTATGTAGGTAAACGCTTTGCAATCCCACCTAAAGGTTAGGCTAATTAATTCATTCTCTTATCTTGCTTGAAAGATCACTGTGAGTTCAGGTCACTGTTTTTTGTTCACATTATTTTTGTCTGTTTGGCTTACTTGGCTGGTTTAGATGATGCTTTCTAAATAAGACCTAATCTCACTGTTGATCTTAACTAGATGTTCTTTTCAGCTGGCCTGTGCTGAAGCACAAGCAGCACTGTGTGTTCATGAAGCAGAAATGGCAGCCATGGGCTGCAGTGCAATTTAAAAGAAAAAAGGAAATGAACCAATTGGTAAAGACAACAAATTGTGACTACTTGTCAAACTACCTTACCTTTACTTTCTAACATACAGAATGACAATCAACTTTGATACTGTCTGATTTAAATATTTATTTCAATTTCACTTGTGTTTCAAATTCAAGATTATTATTTCTAAATTAAACTGAGTTGAAACTGCTGGCGTTTCTTGATTTCACCATTTAGAAAAAGAACAGGTATCATCCCTTCTTGTACTCCTTTGTAAAACAAAATACCTCTACTGTTGGCAAGTGGATAGAAACCAGCCCCAGGAGTATGCTGCCATGAGTTTAGCACACAGGTATAGACACAGCCTAAAATACTTGATGTTTGACAAAACCATAGCAGGCATGCTAAGCAAAAATCCTTTATCATTATGATTTCAGTCAGGTCTTCAAAGACAACTGTAAATCTAAAGCTTAGCAACTACTTTCCTATCTTTCAATCTTTTAAACCTCTGTGATCTATTTTGCTATCAATAGGTTTTTCACAATTCAGGTACCCAAAGCACAGAAATAGGTACACAGCTAGTTCTTGCACATCTTTCAGATAAAGATTCAATATCCTTTTTTATTTATTACCAGACCAGGGACTGCCATACTGCCTTGTAAGAGAACAAAGAACATGTAATGCTTTGAGAACTTGTAGAGAGAACATGTAGTTCAAGCCAGTCAGTATTTTCCTTTTGTGTTTCTGATTGCAGGCTGATTACACAACACTAATGGGAGCTTTTATTTATTTACCTAAATGAACAGAAACCAACATGCAGAAAAAACAAGAGGTTAAATCTTTAAAGACATCTCTTTTCCGGTTGTGCTGTGGACAGTGCTTCTTTTTCAGCTACAGAAGGGAAAGAGCAGAGAGGATATGGAGGGAATATAATGCATTGCACAGGCTCAGTTTTACACTGGCTGTCTTCTGGCTCACATCCCAAAACGTTATGCCACTCTCTCATCAAGATGAAGTTCCTGTCCCACACTGACATTTCTTTTGCACAAAGAAGGCTATCTAATCTCAGCTGTTACAGCCCTGCTCAGCTTCATTATCTTCAGTGCTACTATGCTAATTTACAGTGGTTTTTAAGGATACATAAATATAACTATTCAGTGTTTATTCACAGAAAACAAATAAAACCCCCAATGATAAAGAAAAGATAAATGACAAAACTGAAAATAAAGAATACACATGATGAGACATAGTAGGATTTTGCTACAATCTAATTTCATAGTACTGAGGCAGGAGACCTAGAGATTTTGCAAATGGCATCCCAGTTTTAAAGTATTTCATTTGAAATGCTTGGAAATAGCAAAGCTCTCATATCCCTCACTGTTGCATATTATTTTTAGCAGTTCACTGAGGTATTTATTTTATTTATCTATTCCTAATGGAAATCTGTGATTAAAAAAAATAAATTAAAACAAAAACTAACTCTCAAGATATTACATTCTGAGATCTAATTCATCACTAAGCAAAAAAAGTATGATGCTAGTAATTGTCAGTTTTGTAAAATGTGCTTAATTAAAAAATTAAATGAGGTTTCTTTACAGAACCTTGCAGAAATCTGAAATGATAGCACATACCACAGAAGCGAATGTAGAGAAGTAGTATCATTACAAGAATTGCAATAGGCACTTCCTAAAATGCCAAACTTTTGCCTCCTTGCAGATGCCTGGAATCTCCAGACGTCTACAAATTATTCACATCTCACCATTTTTCCTTCCTGTTGTTCATCTCAAGCTGTCACTGCCTTTTCATCTGCACTACATGCTTCCTTCCTCCCATCCCCACTGCCAGCCCTATTCCTGAACATGCCCTTGTGCACGCCATCCCTTGCACATATCTCGGCAGATGCCACTCAGAACAAATGCACTGAGGACCTACAACAGCATTTTTGACCAACATGGGCAATTAAGGGAGTGAAGCCTCTACCCTCTTAAGGTACCTGAATGAGGCCACACAACAGCATTTGTTTAGATCAGTATCTTAATCAGTGCCCAGCCTCTGTGCTGACTCCAGCCACAGTTCAGATCAGTCTGAACCAGCACGACAAGCTGTCCAGAAATCTGTGCTCTCAATTTATTTGCCTACTCCTGAGTTATGCTGTGTCATACACTTAGAGCCTGATGATCTAAATATTGTGTTTCTTACATTCCAGGAAATTTTTCTTTTACATGACTGTATACCCCCATCTGGGCATTTTCAATCTCTTAAGAGCATCAGTCAAGGTCACAGAAGTTGTGTGATTATCTCAGACATCATAACATTAAAAGCAATTTCAAGGGTCATTTTTTTAAATGCCTTATCATTTCTGAGTCTGTAGGGTGCTCAAAAGTAAGAGACTTCCAAGAATTTGTCCATGAGTTAGGAAGAAGCAATAGGCTTCTGTTTTTTATTTGTGGCTGCACAGCCAAGGTGACACTTCTGAGGGCCACCACATTGCAGGGACATCCTGGCATGCATCTTCTCTTCCAGCTATGTCCTTTTGCTCTGCTGTTCTGGCAGCAGTGAAAGACATGGCACAAAAAATTCTGCTTAGCCTTTCAATGAAGAAAAAAATAATTCTTTCCACAGCTTGCAGTATGCCCTGTGAGGAAAATAAAAAAAAACCCCTATTTACAGTATATTTTTGGCAACACTAAAATGCAACAAATTAAGAACTCTAGGCTATAGACTATCCTGCATTGACTACTTCTGTCAATGCATAATATGAGCTAGCATATCATCACCTTGTCCTAGGGCCAGAAGATACTGACCTCAGTTAAAAAGACAGATTCCAGCAAAATGTGATTCTATATACATTCAGGCAAGAAATATCACTACATATTGATTAAAACTACTATCTTTGATTCTTGAGACAGCTTTTTTGTTGGTATCAGGGCATCAAAGAACATCATATCACTTCATCCTAAAAGGGCAATCACATAACAGCAGGATGAGAAGTCATGTTGTGCCTTGATATTCGAGGTCCAAGAAAAGTTTTCAGTTTGATGTGAAAAGCAACTTTTTTTTATTTACTAATATCCTGGGCAAACATTGTACAGCTTTTTTACAACCATTTTGCAGTAAGAATTGAATGGTCAATGAGACAGATTTGAGGTACCACTTTTGAGAATTTGTTTTTTGAGGGGTATGCTTGTAACTCAAAGTCAAAAGAGATGCAATCAGTACAGGCCACTTGCAAAAAAAAAATTAAAATAGTTCAACACTCATTTATTTAAATTCCACATTCTCTAACCAATTAGTCAAAATTACACTTTACTGAAAGAAGAAAAGAGCCATATTAGAAATCTGTCTCTGCAAAATCTGGAGGGGAACAGAAATGCAAATTTACAGGAGAGCTTACTTAGATGAGTGCATTTTGTATCAAAATGAAAGCAGAATATTCAATCCTCACTTGCAAACAAGATCCACAAGACTAAAATATGATAAAATATGGTTAATTATTTTTTCTAGATGTGTTTTCCAGTGTTTTAAGTGCTATGAACAGATTTTGCCTTAGAGCAAGGGACCAGTTAAGTAACTTTTGTGGCAGATGAATTCACAAAGGGTACAAGAGATATTGCAGATTTGGTCTACCACAGAATTCCAGCTACAAGCTATTCATAATATAATAATTAAAACTGTGAACTGTATGTACTTGTTTTGATGAAGACAATATTTATTTTAAAAAAAGGATGTACTTTCAACATAGATGATACAATTGTACCCCTAAAGTAGCAGCAGAGAAAATAAAGTTAATTCTTATGCTTCTTTTTGTTGGTATAACATGACATTTTGAAATGCTTGTGGAGTTTGCAACCACAGTCATATTCTGACTGCTTTCTCTAATTTCTGACTTACAGAAATTCTGATGGGTTCCTTCACAAAATGCCTGAAAGTAAGATTTATATTTTTAAAGGAACAGAAGGAAAAACTAATGAAACAGTTCATCAAATTCACTCTTGATAAAAAAATATATCTTTCTAAAATAGATAAATAGAAGTCTTATAGGGAAACTATACATCATGAAAAAAGATTAACATATATGATCAATCTCAGAAAACTTTCAGCTAAAATGCCCCACTAAGAAAAAAGAAGTGCTTGATTTGCAAGGAAAGTGAGCCTCAACCCAAACACCTCCCAGTAAGCTTCAAATATCAGAGCCTGTTTTAAGCTCTGAATTCAGAACAAATTTAGTGTATTTGCTGAGAGCCTTCATCACCTTCAAATCTCTCTGCACTTGACTGCATACATTTTCTGTGAAGACCTACTTCAACACCGTATAGACATTGGTTGCTTTCCAGCCTTTTGACTCCTTCCCAAAATTAGGAGAATTTTAGGAACCGGATGATATGCAGGCACAAACGTGCATATTACACTAGGCAATACTTGATTTTAGACAAAAGGCTGAGAAGTCCCTCAGAAAGACACTGAGGTGCTGAAGTGCATCCAAAGAAGAGCAATGAAACTGGTGAAGTCTGGAATGTCAATGTGATGAAAAGTGGCTGAGGGAGCTGGGGGTGTGTAGCCTGGAGAAGAGAAGGCTGAGGGGCAACCTTATCATTCTCTACAAGTATTTCAAAGGAGGTTGTAGGTGGGATTGGGTTGGACTTGGGATTCAGTAGCTTCCCACAAATAACAAGCGATGGTTAAAAGTCAGTTAAAAGTCTTTTGTGTATCTAGCTGATTCTAGCTTCAGAAATGAAACAAATGCAAACTGGTCATGTGTGTATCTGTCTGGCAGGACACATTATAGAGCATAAAGAGGAATGATTAAACAACACAATTGATAGCAGTTTTGCCAAATTGACCCTACAGATTTTTTTCTATTCTTTAATAACATCTGAGTATTTTTTAAAGAAGTTAGATCTTTATTAACCTTAAAGGAAATGTTATTTTTTTCCCTTTCATTTTCCTTGCACCTTTAAATCCGAAACAAAACTTCACCTACATTAATTTAAGAGGCCCTAAAGGAATGATAAACACATTTAGCTGTTTAAAACTATACCTTTAACTTATACATTTCTCAGGGGAAATTCTTCAAAGGGTGCTATGAGTCTGTTGCTATGCAGAGCCAGCTGAGCTAAATGCAGATGAAGCAGATTGCTGGCAAACACTCCCAACAAGGTGTGAACCATGAAACCCAGAAATCTTTGTTTATTGTCTAGCCTGGCTCTTTACTAATCATTCTATTCACTTAATCTGTTAAGGGTACTAAGACATGGCTGTTGTCAGAAAAGGACAGAATACAAATAGGTAAATTCTGCATGCTGAAATCAACAGAATCATTCATTACATAGGATTTGCAAAAATGTACCCTAGAGTGATTGAGAGATACAGACATACATTCAAGTGACAGAAACTTCAAAAAACCCTAGCATATCAACAAAGCCAGGGCATCTTCATGTAGGCTTGCTCTTTTATTTCACCAGATAGAAGGAAATTCATCTTAGCCTGGCCTGCAAATAAGAACATCATGGAGGTTAGTAATTAGGTTGAGGAATAGATGAGAGCTACATCCATACTTTTAAAGATCTGATTATTATGTGACTGGTTTAATCATGCCTAACTGATCATATTCTGTCTGTAATATGCAGTTTCTCGTGTCACCTCATTTTGATCAGCAACAACGTGGTCCATTTTTTAACATGAAACAATTCATTTTTACAGAAGTAAACTTTTCTCTCAAATGTGTCACCAAAGGATGCTGGCAGTTGAGAAACCATCAATATTGAATCTATACCCAGCAGGTAAAGCTGCCTCTATCATTGAACAGCATCCTCTGGTATCAACAATTTTGTTGTAGAGCTGCATTGGTTAATAGCTATTTTGTTGCAAATGAACACATCTTGGGAATACAAAAGAATAGCACTGTTTTGAAAAAAAAAAAAAAATATATGCACAAACAAAACTTCCTTTTAACTTCACCTTCCATCAGCTTCATATGGTACTCAGTTACTCATATGGTAATTTGAAATAGACAATATTCATCTGATCAGTTAAAGTGAATAATAAAGTCTATTATTCAGGCTATGATTAGTTAGCTCATTAAGATCTAAATACTCCAACACACATGGTAAAGCCTGTTCTCTTCAGCAATGCAACATTTTGTTTCTTCTGTTTCTCGGTTCGTTTCTGTGTACCTATATCCCACTACCTTTGAGATTATGTTTCTTGAAATCAAGTGGCAGCTGTAGGATGCAATTTATAAAGAGAACAAATTTGAAAATCCTGAAACACAACAAAAGGTTCAAGAAAATGCAAAATCAACATTTCGAACTAAAATCCAGAAAACATAGAAAAAAGTTTATTTTGGCAAGATATAGGATGAAAACAGAAAAAAGTTAAAAATAAAAAAACAAAGGAAGTATAAGCAACTAGCCTCTTAGAAAATCAATTAAGAGTGAAAATATTAATGACTTTCACAGATACAAGTGTGCATTTATTATCTCTGAGAGCCTGCCTTTTATCATGCTTCTGGTATTAGTTTTCTCTCAGCTTTGTACACAGCATATATTCACTTTGAACAACCTTTCAGAAAATAGCTGGAGACAAATATTGTCAAAGAATTTGCAATAAACAGCAACTTTTTTTTTTAGAAAACACATTTTTGTTTCTATCATAACAGGCATTTTCCACATAATTTTCTTAAAAGCCAAGGTTGGGGTCAAGATTTAGAAGGTTAAAAAAAAAAAATTACTTGTACAAGTAGTGACATGACCTAGGATGAACTACAAAGCATAAGCACATACTACTCACTGCAAAATCATTCAGAAAAGGCACTGGGCTAAACCCTACAGAAAAAAAAAGCAACCAAACAAAAACAACAATGGAAAAAAAACCAACCAAACAAAAAAACCCCAAAATAAAAAAACACAAAAAACCCAACTCCAAAACAAACAAAAAAATTACCTGCTTCACAGTTAAAATATCATGTGAAAAAGACTGAAAAACACACAAACCTTTTCTTTATAACTGAAAGCTGAATTTCACAGGATAAATAGAATCAGGTTCTTGCTCCTGTAAGTTACCAAACACAAGCACAAACTGCAAAACTAAGTGAACAAAAAAACCAAGTTAAACCTGCAAAACTCAGCTGCAGAACACTAGATGCAGCTCAGCTGCACCTCCCATGGGCTACAGATCTTTGCAGCAATAAGGAGGCTGAACTACTTGTGCCTCTAGATCTGATAGATGCTGCCTGTGCCAGCCCACATCCAGCAAAAGATATCCAGAGGGCTTCATTTATTAGACTTATATGTCTTTAAAAAGAGAAATAAACACATGGGAACATCCATGGCTGCTGCAATTTGCTTGCCTCCTTACATTTAAGAATGGTTTCTAGGCCAAATATCTGTCTCTGAAAAAACTCCTGTGTATAGTTCAGGAACTGGAAGAGGACTACTCTAAATACAGTTTGCAAGTAGTATCTACAGAGTAAGAGACTTCAAATTTACAGATTGTACCAGCTGTCTAGTTCCCAAAAATCTGGATGAGAAATCACCTTTTCTGTTCTAGGAATATAGCTGTTTTTTAGTCTTTCACTTAATACCAAATGTACTTACTGTGCTTTCAAAGGCAGACAGAATCAGGTCTGGCTACCAATACTTTCTGAAAGATAACAATGGTTTCCATATTCCAAACAAGAATAGCAGGATTTTAAAAATTGAAATATGTACACTTGACCGCATCACAAAGTTTTGTAATATATGTAGTGGCAAAATAACATAGAAGAAAAAAGAGGATAACACAAACACATTGTTTTACTAACAATAGTTTTATTTTATGCAGGATGTTTCAGAAAATTTTGTTAGGACAGTGTATACACTGGAATTGTTTAGACATAGGTATCTACTAAAATGTAAGACCATACACATTTAAATCCAAATTCATCCTACTTCATCTGAGGCCTGTCAGTGGGCATCTAAATTAAGGGTTACACCAATCCTGGCTTTTGAGTATTTAAAAAGATAGCAGCAATGTCTGATTTACCTTTGAGGGCAACACTCATTTTCCACTGATTCTAGGCTGACAAGACTCCTTACTTAGATGTGAAAGTTAAATTACCTAATGTGACATAGATTAATTCAGGTCATGTTCTTAAAACTCCACAATACCTTTCTCAGTAAAGGCAGTAAACAAAGTGTTGAATTTATACCACCATAAATTAAGCTTTCAGAAATTATTCTGTGTGAATGAGATCAGACTGTCTTTGTTCTCCTCCATCACAAATAACTCTCAGCACATTGCCTGCTCAAAAGATGTATAGTTTAATTTGAAACAGCATCATTTCAGACACATGAAACAGCACTTTCCCATTATTAGGTATTTTCAGAGACAGCGTGAGATTATCCGTTCACATCCCTTATGAGAATAGTGTTGATCACACACCAGCAAATGTTTCCTCACTAAAGAAAATCAGAGTCCTGACATTTGAAAATTGTGCTTTGTAGATTATTTTGAATATATGTTTGTTTCTATACCTCCTTTTATGGGCTTATAAATTTATCAGGCAGCCTACAGCCCTTGATTAGACTTACAGAGCAATTTCTATTTTTTAAAATATTAGAATACCCTTCCTTTTGCCACCAAATATCAAGAAGAATAATCTTAAATGATCACTTACAGTATTTATTTCCTGCGATTTCTTCTGTTTTGGAATATTCAGTCTAACTAGTTGATAGTAATTTTATGACAGTAGATGACAGTATTTTGTTCCTGTTGAAAGCAAGGGCACAACATTCACTGAGGTCACCAAGGCATCATGCCACTTATGGTCCAGTTCTGAACAGCTCACAATTTACAGATTTGATCCATAATTCATGGTCCGTATTCCACACTGAAATATGGTATTTGAGACTGTAAGTCTCCAGACAGACTCTTCACTTGGAAAACAGCCCATTCCTCATGAGATTTAAGCAAATCAGGTTTTAGTCTGAACCAAATCTAATAAAGGAGTACAGAAGAAATGAAAGCTTATGCCCTGACCATAGAACTGCAAGGATCCAGTACTTATCCTCTTGAAGAAAATTTATATGTAAATAAAAAGAAATAATTTTTTATAAATTACTAAGTCACCTAAACAAGTATCACAGCTTCTAATTACAAAATATTCTAGCATATGGAACCCAACATATGGGCCACTTGCAAAAGGGATCATTTTTGCAACTTACAGAAATATTGATAACATGTTTTCATCCTTTATCTTGAACTGTGCACTTCAAATGTTTTCAGGCAATGCAGCATTATGTTCCAGTTAATATATGTTTACATTTATCAAATAGTGTCTTTAATGCTAGTAATTGGCTGTAGGATGGACAGGAGTTAGCTACTAATAATACCATATTGTTTCAACAGCAAATGAAACCATGTTTACAGTTTCAAAAAAATTCTGATCCATAATTGAAGCTTTACAAATCAGGTAACAATAACTTTATAAAATCTGAAAAGCAATTTTTATTTGAATTGATTCTAGCACTAACAGAATAGTATTACACTGTCAAATGAGTTGTGCCATATATTTTACATAATGGTGCAGAAATTAAACTCTGGATCTGGCAAGTTCAAGCATAAATCTGTTGAGAGCTGAATGCCAGCTGCATGCAAAAAGGGTGAAGGAACCAGCCTGACCATGATACTGACGATCAGCTCCACAGACATTGCTCTTGGAAAAAGCCTACTGGGAGCACTAGAGGCATTTAGATGTGCTCAACTACAGATTTATCCTGTTTGATAGAATTCTGAATGCCAAGACCTATGTGCATCTCCCCAAGGCCAATGTCACTTACTTACAAAGTAAATAACTGAAATGTTTTCCTTAGTATTTACTTTTTTTATGCTTCCAAATATGATTTAGAGGCAAGAATTTAAATAAAAACTGCCTTTTTAAAAATACATGAGAATCTTAGCTGTGTCCTTACTGGACAGTTCAAACTACAATACAGTACAAAAAATTATCAACATTTAATAGAGGGAGAGAAAGAAGGAAAAGAAGATAAAGTACTGAGACTAAGTTTTCATGAGTGTATTTATGAAAGTGTAAATGAAAGTGTCAGAACACTTTTCAACACAATGTACCTAAACAGATATTCTTTTCAAAAAGTTCAAACAATTCTCAAAGTTTATTGACAGTCTTAAACATTACTATATGGAGAAAGGGGAGATCAATGTTTGTGTCGGTGTAGTGAACATTCTTCTTCTGAATACCAGTAACAGAAGAGAATTTTAGAGAACAACTCTGTATAACCACAAAATCTTACCTTCAGCTGCCCTAAAACTTCTGACAGAGAAAAGCCTTTTTATTTGTTCTGATTCTAAACTGTAAATCTTGGAAATAGAAAGTAAATGCTGAAAATTATTCTGTCAAGTACAAACTGTACAGACATCAATAGTTTCTTTTAACATACAATCAAAAATGGCAGCAGAGAGAAGGCAATTTGAGAGAATGATACTTGGAAACAAAAGTTTCACTAAAATGTCAATGCATATTAACTTGTTTAATATTTCTTTTAACATGGCACTCCACCAAGCCAAAGGTGAAATACAGGCTTGAAGGGGAAAATACAGCTACTGCTAGTAAATGGCAGGTAATTTACTGTGAGTAAAACCACAAATTATCAATAGCTTTATCGTGGTAGAGGCCTGTTTTGCCATACTAATGACTGTCTGTGAAAGATGTACTTTTATTTAGGTTGCAATGAGCTATCTCAAGGACATGAAATGTACATATGGGAGGGACAAAACAGCTGGGTAGGACAGGGACATAATGGTAACATTGGAAGAAAAAAGAACAACTCCTTTATATTAAAATTCAGCAAGGGTATCTGTAATCCCTATGAAGAAACTCACTGCACTTTTGACATTGCCCAACGCTTACCGCCCAAATAAATAACAATTACACACATATTTTAATATAATAAGCTCTGATTCCAGCTCCCACAAACCAATTGAAGCATATTTCAACACAATTCCACCTATAATAAAAAACAGATGGTCAAGGAAATAGATGTCTCTTTGTGATCTGATATACACATCTGCAGACATTTACAATATGCATGCATTTCCAGAGAATGCTGAGCAACTTAAACTGGGAAATGGGAATTTTTTTCTTAATGGGCATGCTCAAACAAAGAATGTGATTCAAGAAAAAAATAAGCTGTGACAAAGATGCAACTATCCTATCAGGCCTATCTGTTTTCAAACAAATATCATATCATAGCATTATGTTAAAGAAACACTAGCCAGATAACTTTGGAAATAGTTTGCTGCAGGGAAACATCACTCAAATGTGAGGTGGCTGAGGGTCAGGTGATTTTCAAATCTCTCCCCTCTCTGATGGAAGACCTGAGGTTAGCAATGGCTGTCCTTCAGAAATTCATTATACAGACAAGCAAAACATCCCATGGCAACACAGGGCTAGAGATTTATTTGAGGTCTTCTAAATCTCAGATTGCATTTTATGCAGACATCAACAATAAGCCATTGCCAATGGCATCACATAGCTGCACTGGTCCCAGGGTAATTATGCACAAAAATCAGCAAAGAAATGTGTTACAACAAAGGATGGAAGAGTCTCACTCAAAAAGAGAATATCCTTGCAGAACCTCTAAGACAAGAGGTATAGAATAAAAGAGCTCGAGAAGTCAATATGTTAACAACATTCAAAATTACATTGACGCAGGTTAAAACTACACAAATTTAACTGCTCATTTGAGGGATCTTGCTAGTTTCTTAGATTTCATCCCATTTCTCTTCCTCCATATAATTTACTTCAAGCTCACAAAGGGTACCACATTGTCAGGAATGGAGAATTAATATTTCTCTTTTGTGAAACATCAACCCCAAATTTAAGTAACCACAATTCTGGCATGCAGGAATCATATCCTAGAACGAGATTTAATATCCAAGTCCATCCCAGTCCTGGACCTGTCTGCTTAAATTGTAAATAGGAAACTAGATTTACTTAAATGTTCTGTTTCCTCCCACTAAAGGGATGCTGAACAGCCCTAAATCTCAGCTTATATTTATTTTGTACCACCACAGTGACCAGTGAGACATTGACAGAATGCATCAGTAAACTCGTCCAAGGGGGCCAATAATGACCATTGGGAACAGCACCAGTTTGACAAGTATAATTTCATATAAACCATCATATACAATCATCAAATGGTAAATACTTTCTGGAATTAACCATTTGGGCTGGAGTCAAACTGGTGAGCTGGAGGTGAAAAGCTCTCTGTTCTATTACTAATCCCCTGAGCTATAGAGGCCCCAGCTGGTGCTTCTGCAAAGGTTCACACAGCTTTTTTTGAAAGGCCACAAAAATAGTTACAATATCTTCTTAAAGTAAACAAAATCAAAACAAAAAAACCCCTTCCACAGTTTCAAGAACAGTTACATTTTTCTTAAAATAATCTCTCTGAAAGTAGCAGACTGTACACATTTTACAAGAATAAACAAACTTATCTAATATTTATCCACAAATTGGGACTCAGAGATCATTAGTGCAAATTTCTGCTGACCAGCAGCATTTATTCTATAAACTTTGGGTATCCTAAGTGGTCCATCAGTGAACAACAGATATCTTCAATCTGTCTAATCTCTTCATGGGGCATGTTTTGTTTCCAGGCATGAATGCTACTTGGTGAAATCTCCCCTTCATAAGGAAGATAGAAAAGACTGGTGGAGGTGGCAAATAATATTTGGTTTAAGCTAGCAGGAGGAAGAGGAATACCAAGAAAGGCAAAAATTGTTTCAGCAGTCTTCTGAGGAAAGCTCACAATATCTTCAAACTTGACCAGCTGATAATTTGTTGGCAGCAAGTCCCTGTTTATCCTCATCGCTGCTGCTGTGTTTGCTAGCCATAAATAAGACAACACAGAAATAGCATTTGAATTAGAATTTGAAATTTCTTTTCTCAGTGATTCAAACTCAGAGGCATAGCCTTCATTTAAACTACATTTTTCTTTACCATTCTCCCCTTTAAACATTGCAGCCAAGCGTTGTGGAATATTTTTCAAGGAGTAAAGGCTCGGCTTATTTTTGTACAACATTGAATAGACCCATGCCCGTGGGTCCCTCACTACATATAACGCTCTCATTGATGGTCCTAAGATTTCCTGAAAGAAGGGAAGCTTTAATGTCCAGCTCCCACTGGTAAAACTAAGTACAGGTCGTGCATTAGGATAATAGACAAGGTGTCTTCTCAGTTCCCTAATATATTCAGCATCTTTTTCTTGACTTCCTCTTGCCCTGCTTCTTTGCTCTAACAGGGATTCTCTCTTTTTGGACCTTTTCTTTTTGTCTTTGCTTAATGCAGAATGCTGAGCAATTTTACTTCTGCTAGCTTCATATAAATGAATGTTTTGTAAATGCAACTTTGTGTCTTGAACTAGAGACTGGAGCCAACCTTGGATAAGACGAAAATTACCATTCTGGACATCAGAAACCCTCCATTCGCATGGATCTACAAAGGAATCAATTTCAAATTCAGTCTCAGGAATTTCAAGATAGGGTGTAGGTATCCTGATGTATAAAAAGTCACTGGTATTGAAAAACAGCTGTTTTAAAATTTCTGCACCAGAAGTGGGAAGTGAAGTAATGATAACATCTGGCAAAACAACAGGGTTTCCTTCTAATTGTTTGGCTTTATTGCCTTTATCACGTTCTAGCCTTGCCACGTCAGTGCTCCACTTGGCACAGATGGGCTTAGTACACATGCTCCACACATCCACCAATTCAATAAGCCACAGTGTAACAACCAGGATCAGGATCCAACGCAACATTTTGCCGAAGGATATGTAAAAGCGCCACTGAAAAGCCAGTATGACCAAACTGACACCCAAAATTAACCCTGCAATTATGTTCACTTTGAATCCAAATGGGAAAACTACCCTATTATTTTTTATATCTTTTTTCACAGATTCAGTACCAAGACCAAACTTGGTCACTTTATTCTCATGAACTACTTTAGCAAAACCACCAAATCCCAAGTAATCAAACCTTGCCTTTAAATTCTGATAGTCAGTCACAACAGAGATGGTATTTTCAGTGTTGTTGACACTGAGCGAAATCTGAAATCCAGATTTTGCATTATCCGTGAGTCTACAGTTAGAAACATTGACATATGGGCCATAGAAAAGGTAAACAATCCTCGTAAGCATGTTTTTCATTGGAAAGGTAACATTTACAAACTGAGTCCATCGCTTTTTGAATTCAGCAGCTTGTTCAGCCTCCTGTATCCTAGCAACAGGACTACTCCCACGATGATCAAACCAAAACATCTTGTAGTGGGCATCCCACACATCCATCATAGCGCCATTGTACTTGTTGTTAAACTTATAGGGTATGTATTTAAAATCAATGTCAAGATTATGAAAAAAGGCACTGACTGAATTAACAGGAGAGTCTTCCTCCTTCTCGATATGGTCAACCACTAACAAGGTCTGAGAATTTAAGAGCAGCAAAACACGATACACACTTTTCAGTTTCATTGCTGATGTGTAAGCAGATACTGCCTCACCACTCACAAACATCATATCACCAGCCTGGGAGGCCGTTATAATTTCTCCACTTGAGTCTCCAACCTCGTCACCAATCCACTTCAGCCACTGGGCACACTCACCAAGCTGTCCTTCCCAAGGCTGGTTGCACTGGCTTGTAGGAGATGGAGCAAACACCAAGACATTGTTCAGGTGGCTGAGTTTAGGTCCATAAAGAGCCTCAGATACAAACACCTGTCCATTGGGAGCAAAAGTGAAGGAATTCTGATCGGGATGTTCGTGCCCCGGATTGAAACTTCTCCACCCATCAATCCATCTGTAGGGTTGAAAGTGAACAATATCATAGACAGCACGTCCACCGAGTTTCCCAGACTTGAAGGATACAAAGGTGTTTGTCTGACTGTTTGGCAATCCAGCCCCGTAAGTAACAACTCCCCAGTTGGGAAACATATGCATTTTAGCAGTACCATAGTCAGGAGGTGGCTGAGGAGTGATTTCAGCAGCATACCATATGAATTCTGTATGTAATGTACTCCACCTCTGTGCAGTGGATGGCACCATTGGCCCATCCTTGGGTCTGTGTTTTCTAATTTGCTGTGCCAGCCAGTTACCAGCTCCATTCTTCATTATGAACTTATCCAAGAAAACCAGTTGGCTCTCAGGACCATAAAACCAGTTGTAATTAGAATCTGCAACACCCACAGTCCTCTGGAAGCCTGGCAGTAGGGTGGCATAGTAAAACCAAAAGTGCATTTTCAGCCAGTTATTCTCCAAGTTGTTAATACCGAAGTGGCGCTGGGCCAGGAAAACGTACTGTGTTACTGACTTGGCTGTGTAACTCCCGTAAGCTACTCCCTCATCCAGAGACCCATCTACAATATGATTGAGGAGGAACATTGTTTTCTCCATCACATCAACCACAGTGTGTTTCCAAACATTGGCCTGAGATCCTTTGTCCACTCCGGCAACTAAAGCCCCAATAAGCAGAGCAAGCATATTGGTTGCTTGGTGATTATGGAGAAGCTGCTTTCCCCAGGAACGAACCTTGGAGTACTCATACATCTCCTCGCTTACGGACCATATCTTCTCCAGGTATTTTTGCCTTCTCTCATTTTCCAGTGAATTATACAAGAAGTCAAAAGCAGTGGCAAATCCTGTCAGGGAGTGTCCGAGCGGCACTTCATCTCCAGGAGCATTCTCAACCAACCAGTTTTTGTAGCCAGCCATTCTATCCATATACTCTAGGGCAAAATCAAACGCAGCTTTATCTTCGGGGCACAGCAAACAGTAGAATGCTAGAGGGGGCAGGTTGTTACCATAAATCTCATTCCACTTGGCTGCAAAATCAATGTGCTTGGGTGGAGGTAGGTAGTATAAAGGGTTGGACAGCATAACCATCACTGCACTTCTAATGGCTCTGAAGAGATGCAAATGGCTTGTACGAGCCTTTTGCCTCAGTGCCTGAACATCCTGAGGGTCGAAATACAAGCTTGGATGAAGAACTGTTCTTTTCAGCTTCTGCTCAGCACTAAGACCTTCAAGTTGTTGTTTTTCATATTGATCTACATTTTCTATGAAAGTCACCCAATCAGAGTAATTGCTTACAGATTCTTCAAAAGTGAAGACATCAAACACCATTAATGCTAGAAATAGAATATGCCCCGTGAACATCAGAGCCATGATCCATTAGGCAGCTCCTCTTCCCCAGACATACATTTCTTCACAAAACAGTGTTCAGATATCAAACTTTCATCCAGTTTGTTAAAAAAATAGTATCTTAAGGCATATTTTTATGAGAAAAGACTTATTGTATACTGTGCATTACAACAAAGGCTCAGACTACTTGTAATCTGAGATACAACATTGAAATGACAAGGCTCTTGAAAAATTAAATCTCAGGTGCCTTGTCTGTTCACACTTTTCTCAAATACAACACTACAAGCATAAGCACTAAAATCAGGGACAAAGTAAAATCTCTACGATATGCATATAAAGCACAGGTCGACTGCACAGTAACAGACTGAAACACTATCTCTTGGTAACTTGAAAAGCATGATCTAAAAAGGAAACTGGAGTAATATGTTTGCTTTTTTAAAAAGCTCTCATTCAGACCAAATTCCACTTTTAGAGCTGACAAAAACTCCACTGATCACAAAATGATATCATTTATTCCAAACAATGTGTTATATTTGATAAAATAGGGAATATAGAACGCTTGGAAAATAGACTCTAAAATTGAAGTTACTGTCTTCAGTCGTTGCCTTTTTTCAATTTCCTTACACACTCTTTCCATCTTTCTCTTTTGGGAATCATGGAGGGACAGGAAGGAAAACAATAATTAAAAAAAATCAACATAGATCCTCCATTAGATCCTTTTGATGAAACTGCAGTGATTTTAACCACTATTCCTCTCTGTTTGTGAAAGATGCGCCTGAATTAAGAGTCATATTGACATATTTTCAAGTCTTTTAATCTTCTCTTCAGCTAGTGATGCCCAAATTTGGCCTCGATGATTAAAAAAATCCTGCTTCTTCCATTATGATGCAAAAAGAAAACATGTGAAAGAGGCAGAAAGCCAATACTTTCTTGTAAGAAGACTAGTTTCAGGTTTCCTTTCACTTCATATGTAGGTTCTTTCTGTGGAAACAGAAACAAAAGTTCTCTGAAGCTGTGCAGATGTCAGAACATATTTAAAGTACTTTGGTTAACAAACTGCTGCTAAGTTTAGACGAAAGATGAAGGAAATCAAAGAATTTTAAAGAAATCAAGAAATAAAGGAAGGAGCATTTCAAAGTTCCACAAAATTTACCCTCGGCAAAAGAGCAATTAATTCAGATTGGCTACTCAAGCTCACTTTATTTCACCATTTCCAGCGCGAACATGAGGTCTCGGGGAATAAATTCCAGTTACGCTACCAGGAGCTACTCATAGAAATAAATCTGACGCACGCCACCGAAATTCAATTCACCTCCAATTAAAATAAGAGCACACGCGTGTTTTTTAACCACGCGAGCGGCTCAGCGTGCGGAAGGGCGGCGGGAAACAGGAAACCCGGCAGCCGGGATCACCGAGCGGGAGCCCCGCCGCGCCGCCCGCACCGCGCCCGCCAGAGGGCGCCCGCCGCCGCCGCGCCCCTGCCCGCGCAGCCGGGGCCGCACAACTTGGACAAGTTTCGGCGCGGACCGCGGGGCCGCCGCCCCCGAGCCCAGCCCCGTCTTACCGCGGCGGCTCCGCGCCGGCGCCCGCGGGGCTGCGTCGCTCTGTCCCGGCCGGCGCGGCCCGGGGCGCGGGGCCGGCCCCGGCTGGGGGCTGCGGGTGGCGGCCGCCGTGCCGGCCCCGCTCGGCTGGGCCGGGCTGCGTTCGGTTCCGGCCTCTTCCGCTCTTGCCGCTACTTTTCCACCCGGGCTGGCCGCAACTTCTGGTCCCTGCCCTCCGCCGGCGGCTCCCAGGAGTTGATGAGTTGATGGAGAGGGAGATGCGGCGGCGAGCGCCCAGCGACGGGCGCGGGCAGCCAGGCAAACTCGCAGGGATGTCGCTCCGGAGGGGCGGGGAGGCGAGGAAGGAGGCAGGGAAGGAGGCAGGGAAGGAGGGTGGGAGGGAGGCGGAGAAGCGGCGGGGGGGGGGGGGGGGGTTGGCAGAGCCGCCCCCGGCGGAACGGGGATGTGCCGATCCTCCGCGCCGATCTCGGCGGCGGGCAGGCTGCCGGTCCCGCTGTGGCTCCCGGCGGCTCTTCCCTGCGGCTGCCTGCGCTGCCCCGCTGCTCCCGGCGCCCAGCCCCGCTCCCGGCCGAGGATGCCACCGCGCCGGGGCTGCCGGCGGAGCGGATCCGGGCTCGGCGGGAGCGCCCAGGGGCAGGGCCGGAGCCGGAGCGGGGGAGCCGCGGCTGGAAGCGGCGCAGGACGGGGGGAGGCGAGAGACCGCGGGGACCCGGTGCAGCGGGTCTCGGTGCGGGGAGCGGGGAGCTGGGAGCTGGGGAGGTACGAGGGGGTTCGTGGAAGAAAAGAAAAGCTGCCGCGGTGGGTCACCCCCGTGGCCCTGACAGCCACCGCCCCGCCGCGGACCGGCCCCCGCAGCTCCCGGCCGGGGCAGTGTCAGGGACGCTGTAGCGGCAGCGGCCCGGACACCGGCGAGCTCGTCAGGGCAGGGCTGGGCTGGGCAGGGCTGGGCTGGGCTGGGCTGGGCTGGGCTGGGCGTCAGGAGCCGCCGCTGCTGTGGGTGACAACTTCGTAAGAACGGAATAACTACCTAGCAGTGCCCGTGTCTCAGGGACCGCGGGGATGCGCACCATCCGCTTTTGTTTGTGGCCGTCACACTTCTTTATTAACAGCGCTCCTGCGCTGGCTCTTCGTTTTCTGCATTAAAATGATTCTCATGCAGTTTTAGCTGAAGGCTTCTGAAGTAAAATACAAAGGTGTCATGAGGAGTAAAATCCTCTGCCGCTCGGTGGTCACGGTCAGTGGTGCGCTGAAGGGCCAGCAGAAAATATTGGCCTGCCCCCCTGGTGCTGTGGTCAGCCCACAAAATCCAAGATGTATAGAAGGGTTGGAATCAGTTTGGGTTGACGGTGATGACTTTCAGAGCCTGATTTCGTGAACTGATGTTTGTGATCAAGCTGCTCTTCTGTAGTCGAGTGCAGGAAACAAAAGGCTGTGAGATTTTGGGTGTGTTACCACTTACTGTGTTTATAATCTGTACTTCAAAGGATGTGGAGTTTAATCATCTCAATAAGCATAAATTTTTCCAAGGCCTGTATTCTTCTTTTTTTTATTTGCCCCCATACCTAGAAATGCTGTTGCATATTTAAGTATTGCTCAAGCTACTCAATGTGTAACTATATTGAAATGAAAATATGAATATATAAAGGCCATACATTATGGATACTGATTCTGTTTCTTTGTGCTACAGAGTGCACCTCAGAAGGATTAAATTATTAAATTATGCACATTTACATTAGTGATGAACTGTGCCTCGAACGATTCTAATGTCTCAGATGTGCCCTATAGACTTGGCTTAAAAGGGAAAAATACTGATTATTGCCTGGATCATATCTTCCCATCAGAAGAAATTTGCATAATGAACAAAGATCAGCACATAATTCCCTGACCTTGAATCTTTTACAGTTGTGCCTTTTTATGCTACCAGAGAAGTTATTCCAGGAGGAAAGCAAAAGGAAATGTAAAGCAACAATAGAGGCCACATCCCCCTTTAAGTATGTAGAAACTGAGTGGAATACACTACAAATGAAAACCTCCCAAATCTTTCCTTCTATTCTCATTGTACCCATTACATTTTTCCCCAAGGCTGGCCCATTCTGGAAAATATTAAAGTCTCAGAGAATGACTTTTCCCATAAATTGTCAGGCAATTCAGAATGAGCAGAGTATGTGTAAGACTTATGTTAGGTTAAAAGCAAGAGTAAAGCTCTCCCAAGAGCTTTTCTCACTCCCTGGGACCTGTGCTGAGATCATTACATGTACAGTGTTCAACTGCAGTGTGATATCTGTGGAAAAACATGAACATGATTTACTGACTTGCCCCATATATTCACAAATGGCACCATTTAGAAAAAGTCTTATAAATAAGGCAATGAAGGCATTTGTATGGCATTTCGCTTTTTCTGTGGCAGCTTTTTTCACATTAACAAAGATGCACTGGCAAAATAGTTCAACTCATTTTTTGCTAAGCAAATTGCAAAGCAGGAGTGTCTTTAACCATGTGTGATTTCAAATGGTTTAGGCTACTTAGTGTCTGTCATTTTCAAGCTACTTTGCTTTGAATACAACCCATCAAAAAAAACCCCAAAAAAACCAAAAAGACACAAAAACTCAACCAAAAAACACCACAAAATGCAAGTTCAGACAAAACCAAAAACCAGTAGTGGTAAAAAATAGTGTTCTTTTTTTTTTTTTTCTATTGGTAGTTTTCAATAATCAACAGAGGCACATAGTAACTATACTACAACTCAAGAACAAAAACAAAAATTTGGATACAACTGGTATCAAGGATAAACAATTAAGTAAAGCAAACTTCAAAGGAAGTGGATTTAGGGAATTAGAAATAGTGACTCTGCTTTGTAACCAACTCTTTTGCTCAAAATGAGTCTGAATTATATTGGCATTCCACCTTTCCTAATAATTGCATAATGCTGTTTAAAGAGTGGTCACTAAAACTGAGTCACTTCCAGAACAACTGTTAATTGTGAAAGTAACAATAGTTACCATTTACATTTTTATTTGTAGAGACACTGACCATCTGGTAACCAATTGCATTATATTATTACATTTTCAAATATACTTCATAACTATGAATAGCTGAAAAGCAAGGTTTATGGGCTATCAGCAAGAAAAAGTTACTGTAACAGAGAAATAAGTTTTAAGTCATGGGAAAGTGACCTCACTGTCACATCAATTTCTTAATGCAAGAAATCATGGGCCATTGTTGGTGATACACTGTGGTGTACTGCTCCAGGGATAGCATTCTGCACTGATACCAACATCATCCATCTGAATGATCTTGAAAATGCCAGTAGTGCTATTTTCCTCGAGTACAGGCCAAGTGCTAACAGATGGGACTGAAGAGTAGAACAGTCAGCTGGACTGCAACAAAATACTTGCCAGTGTCAAACAGAATAATAGTTCAGAAGTTCATGCATGAATGAGGTGCTGCTGTCAAATATGAGACATTAATCAACATTCACAAAAAGAGCCAGGTATTTGGGAAGGATCTGGATTGAGATAATCAGGTTCCAGTGGTGGTGAACTCTTCAAACTTCTGTCTAACTCCCCAGGCACCAGTACATAAATTCCTAAGTTTAAAGTAGAGGTTTTATTGAAGAGGCATCACAAATTTGGGTGAGAGTTCTTGACCACTTGGAAGTCTTTCCATATTGGCAGGGCTTGGTGCTTATTTCATTACTCAACCCCACTACAGATGGAAAGATAGACTTTTCTGAATCTAAATCTACTCAAAGACCTAATTCACTATGAATTTTTGAAACACTCATGCACAATCCCTTCTTTTACAATAGACAAATGAAAAAATGTTGGAAAATAATGCAGCAGTGATAAGGATCCAGTTTAAAGCATTAGTCTGTTCTCAGAAGAACTCACCTTTCACAAAGAAAACATGGGTGAAATGGACTGTTCCCCTTTAAGGATGATAACCACAATTTCTCAACTCTCAAATGACCTAGTCTCTTGTCTGTTTCAAAAAACAGGATCTTTTTGTTTCAAACAAAAAAGGGCGTCCTGTGAAATCATGTCATCTTTCAAAAATGTAATCACACACAGAAACTTGCACACATAAATGAATTGTATTAGAGGGAAGAAGTTAGACCCTCTGCCACCCACGAGTAGCTCACATGTTTTATAATAAACAGGGATTGGAACGAAATGTATACCACATTCTCAGAGAAAAGACCATTCCTCCAAATTGTGTCTCTTGCTTGACTATGACACTTTTTTTGCAGATCTATTTCCTCTTTGTATTACCCCACCTGACAGGAAAAATTACAAACTCCACATTGTGAGACCACTAGTTTTGGAGGGAGAAATCTGATGTTACTGATGAACGTGTGGCAAATAAAGGGGGTGAAGGATAAAGTATATAAATAATTGATAGCAAAGTTTCTGTCTTTTGGGGTCCAAGTGGTTTCAGGGAAAATGGAGAATAGAGTACATGGAAAAGAGTGTGTGTGACACTCTTTATTTTTATAATCTACTGCTATTTTATTTAAGATTTTTTTTTTTTTGCATTTGGGATTGGTAACTAGCTATAAGCAATAGCAACAAAACACAAAAAGGCAGGCAAGAATATGTGGTTTTATTAAAACTGAAAATTAACATGTTTATCACACCATTCAAACAAAGTACAAAAGGCAGCGACATGTTTTTTCCATATTGCAAATACTCTTGTTAGTGCAGTTCTCCATCACCGTATGACTGAAGAGCTGAAAAGTGTCTGATGTCACAGTCAGCCAAGAGGAGGATGGAGCAGCTGCCAAAAGCTGTGGTGCTGCACTCTTCCTCTGTCCCAGCTGTGTGCCCCTGCCAGCCTCTTTGTGTCAGAGCAGTAGGAAGTCTCTTTGCTACACAACTGGTGCTGCAGACTCAACGGGACAGCAGTTTTAGGCCAGCTTAAGTAGATGCTAAACTGCCCCTTAGAAATGTCAGCTGCATACAGGGGTGATTTTAAATCCATTTGTGAGTACCTCAGATGCCGTGTATGAAGCAAATGGGACCATTTGTATTTATTAGCATTTTAATCAAACAATCTTCAGTGGAAGTGGTTTAAAAGCATCAGCGATGATGCTGTGTACAGTGGTGGGATCTCGAGAAGGTTCTCAGCAGTAGGTCAGAGCAGCACAAAGACAAATTCTTAGGGTATCAAATTCATTGGAATAACATCTGTGCAGATCTACATCAAAGCAAATGTTTCACTATGAAAACTCATCAGCAGGCAGAGAAAGAAGATTAATGCTATAAATTTTGTATTTGTGGAAGCATTTAAGTATTCAAGGCTTGCTGATTGTGTTTTTCAACCTGCTAGATATTGACATATTAAGCACAGTATGTAGGTAAATTAGTCATAACACAAAACCCAAAAGAGTGGAGATGAAAGAGCCTCCTTTTCATTGACTTGGTGTCTTGACAATCTATAAAGTTCTTGACATTTAACTCTCCACTGCCAAAGAAAACCCAAGAAAACAGACCAACATAAAAACACTAAGTTTACCAGGCATTAAGTTTTGAACCTCAGTGTGGTACATTCACCAGACATATGCATGATCAAATATATGCTACAATCTGGATCGGAGAAACACTTAACATTAGAATCTTCTGAGGTAGATAAGGTTTATATAATTTGCTGTAAATAGGGTTCTATCTTTGGACTGCAGCTAGAGATCACATGTGAAGAATCAATGCATGGAGGCATAACTCTCCATTGATTTTGGTATTAAGGTAACAAGTACTGGTAAAAAATCCCATTTTTAAAATTCATTTCAGCAGAGATTTCTCAGCTGTAGTTTTGCAATCCTAATATAAGCCCCATTGATGATGTGCATGCCTTTCTACTGACTTCATAAGCTCTGTATTTGGGCCTGAATCCCAGTACCCCATCACTGGGGCTCCTTTCACCAGCAGTTACTAATACAGTATTCTTACTCACAAGTAATCATAAATTAGAATTAGCCCAAATATATTTTTAAATATATTGTCCAGCCCATGAGGAATGTATATGAAAAATGTTCTTACTGGACAAGCAGAACCTACAGAGGCAGCAATTAAATCATAAGACTGAAAACAAAAACTCTTATGATCTACACCATTGTCTCCAAATTATATGGTTAAGGAGATACTAAATTATACATTATAGTTAAAAGGTACAACTACAAATCTTAACCAAGCATATTTTTTGTAGTTTTATTCATTATACTAATGTACAGGCTTATATTTAGCAGCTTTAGAAGCATTAGAAAACAGGAAAGCTACAGATTACAACCCATATGGGTATGCTCAGGTTGGCAGCAGTGATTAATAGTATCTCCTGGGTTTGCTTTTTATAAATTAAACAATATTTAAGGCAGATATTAAGATGATTTACGTCACAAAGAATTCAAACACTGTATTTACTTGAACAAAGCATAGTATATTATAAGGAATGTCAGACAAAGTAGCATGTATTAGTTCAGTCATTATCACAGGGAAACAGGCAATGTCTCAGGTTAAAATGGGATATCTCAGTGTGCAGCACAGCACCCTGAATTCAAATTATACTTAACCTATTCTGCCTAAATATCCTAAGTGATTTCATGTCAATAAAGGCCACATTCGTCCACTGCAGTGGGATATCTTACTTTACACAGTCCTATGAGATTTAATACAATTACTAGAAGTACTACTTAATGGAAAAGTGTGTTTCTACAAGAATTTTAACATTGATGATGAGGTGATCTGCCACTTTTGTCATACCTGGCTGACTATTCCCATCTCCCCCTTTTCCAAGGATTAGATATCTGTGATGAACCAGGTTAGGGGACTGGTTTTTCAAAAATCTTACCTGTCAAAATAACTACGAGTTTTCAGCTAGAAAATCTCCCTCAGTTTAGTTCAGCTGGCATAGAAAATAACATATCTGAAGGTAGGCAGTAGTAAAGAACACATCTTTGGAGGCTTCTTTAAGGTAAACAATTTTGTAACTTGGTTGAATCCTTCCACTCTTAATTCTGATGTTTTGCTCTGTAGGAGGAGAGGTCTAGAATGCTAAATATTTTTAATCATCCAAGGGAACATGAAAAATTTGAGTGTCAGGCATGAAAATGTTGAAAATATATACTATCAAACCTTTGAAGTAAGAGCTCATTGTTGCAAATACTTTTCTATGTTATTGCAAAAGTTACATTCTCAAGTTCTTGGAGTTACCAGTCAATTTTAACATTTGTTTTGCCAAATGTTCATTAGATTGTCCCTGCGCTTCTTTGAGTCATGTCAGGAAAGTAGTGCAGAAATACTAACTTCATAACAATATGCCAGTAGATATACCAGTGAGTTAGGCTGGATTATGGACAGCACAGTGACTCTCACAACCTAGAACACAGGGTTTGCATTAAATTCCTTTGAATTTCACCAAGATCATTCAAACACTAAATTTTAGGAAGTTTCCACTTTTATTGCCATTTTCCCTGCTAACGTATTTTGGCCTGTAGGTTTCTTTTAATGTATCATTTCCATCTGTTATTCTAAGTACCTTTGTTATATATATATTTTTTTTAACTTGTTAATGCTGCCAGAGAGGCCAATTATGTCTACATGACACTGTGCACCTCTGCACACAGGTACCCAAGCCAGTTTTAACAAGCCTAGCTACCTGGAATAGATAACATGCTCTATAAATGAGGCTGTTCCTCCTGGGATCTAAGCTGATGCATCAAAAATTTGCCTGAATATTACTTCAGGGCAGTGGATGGTTCTTAGCTGACCCATATTAAAGAGAAGACTCTTATTTAAATTTTGGAGGATAAAGTTAGGATGCAAGGTAATCAGTCTACAGATCCCTACACAGAGAGCTCACACCAGAGGGTTTACATATTAATAGCAAGAGGAATGAAATTATCAGATAGCTGAAACCTGAAGCTTGAACTTTAATGATATATGAGTTTTACATTATTAACAGTGTTTGTAATTAAGACTGGAAAAGTTTTTCAAAGTATATGATGGATTAGCTGTAATTGGAGTCTTTAATTAAAACCAGATGTACTTCTCAAAAGATATTGTCAAATTTGGTGCTAAAAGAGAATCAAGAGAAATTCAGAGGTCCTAAAATATGAATTTTTCATCACATCAGACTTTCTTTTACGACATTCATTCATCTACAAAAGTGGAAAAGTACAGTGGACATTTATAAAGGTCATATAAATAGGTTTCTTATAATGGCAATTGAATTGCTTTCTATTCTGCCAACATAACTGGTTTAGGGAGCAGCTCAAGACCTCTCAGGAACACATGACAAAAAGTAATTTTTGCACTTCTGAGTGGAGGGAGGCAAGTCTGGCAGTAAAAGAAGGCACAGGGACAAGAAGTAGGGCTGAAATATGACAACAGAATTTCATGTCAGTCTTATTGCCTCTTTTCTCCTGCCCTGCTTCTGCATAGCAGTAACTCCTAGCTCATGCACACTGATCTTATATTAGCCAACCCAAATGTCTTTCCAGTCATGTAGCATAGCTATAGGAAGGTATAGTAATTAAAGATCTACTTAAAGAAGATAATTAAACTATGGATATTTTCTTGTCCATAACCGTTTTATTGCCTAAGCAACTGCCTCTACTTAAATGCCTGAAGTTGGCCCTGACAATCCCAGTGATTCGTTGATCTGTCTTGGGCTTATTCAGAATCCCACCTTAGTAACCATTATGAGGGCTTCCATAACAATCTGCAGTCTAATTTCAACAATTCATTTGTGTCATAAAGACTTTGTTTTGTTTAGGGGGCTTTATGGGGTGACAAACTTCTATACGGAGGTGTTGCATGTCAACTGACAAATTTTTTTTCATAATACATACAATAGGTATCCTTGGCACATGTGAACAGTATTGTTTTGACTCACAGGACTGAAGTATTTACAGAAAGATAACTGCACTTGAGTGCTTTCTAAATAGCACTACTGAAAAGCAATAAATGTAAGAACAAAAAATATTCATCCATTTAATGTGAGATACTTGCCATTACAAACGCTTCAAAGAAAAATTCAGCAGTCAGCACATTTCCAGCATTTTTTTCATTTCCAGAAAACATGACAATTGATAGATTTCTCTTCTAATTGTCAACAAAAATGGAGCCTTCAGTTTCTAATATTTTCCCCCCTTTGCTTTTCTAGTGCACAAAAACATCTATCTTTAGATCATTTGTAAGATATTTACAATCGTAAGAGCAGGAAGCAAACATACAGACAAGGTGTGTCAAAAAACCAAGACGAGTTCAATTGCATCTGCCGAACTATGCCTCTCCCACAGACATGGGATTACCTCTGGCATACCTCTGCAGCTTTCCTTCTTCCTCACAAATCCACATTGTTTTGCAATATGCAGAGAAAACTATCCAAGTTCCAGTTACTACAGCCCAGAGCTCATTAGGCTTGTGACAGATAGGCACTGCAGCTGCCTAGAGTTGCAAAGAAATTACTGAGAATTGTTCAAGAATTTCCTGACATTTCTTCGTAGAAGTAAATGATTTATTGATATTACTGATTGGTGGGATCGAAATGTTTGAATTAACATATCAAATCTTTTGAAACTGTGACAGTAACTGACAAAATTTCTAGTCATCTTAGCCCTGATATTCCTCATCTCCTTGGCAGTTCACTTGTCAGGAGTAAGGTGCCCTACCTTCTCTTAACCTCTGATTCCTTAGCAACTGAATGAATAAGAAAATAAAATATTTTAGACTGCTGTTAAATTAGCATGAGTGCTTTGAATATAGTAGAAAATAGCACAAACCTCTTCAAGCAGTTTTTCTATCTTTGTTCTGCCACAGAATAAGCCCTTTTTTTAGGCTTCAACACATTAGGTTGCCTGGGAACATCAAAGTGGACAAATTAAATAAAAATATGTATTATTTCCATAATTCAAACATGCATTACTAAAAATATCAAAAAATCAAAAGACATGCCTTCAAAATATAAAGCATACAACCATAGTCAGAAAAAAAAATACCAAAAGTTTCATATCTAATTATGTCAAACATTAGGCAATTTTAATATTTCAAAGCATATTTATCTTTTGTTTTAAACTGGAAAGCTTTCCTCAAACCTTGATGTATTAACATTTTGTTCTGTGTCCAAAGGCCTGCTCTAAAAAAGGAACAAAAAAGGTAAATAGGAAAGGGTGCTGACAGATATGTCTCCTAAGTCATCTATCTTAGAATATGTTAAATAGTATACAATAAACACCTCTTTTGATCTGTTGAAGAAGCCTATGTAACAAGTTGAGATATAGGTTACTGGTTTAGATATGTGGGTTTAGATGGAGATTAATCCAATATCTGGTTCCCAGTCTGGCACTATCTGAATTCTGAAATCAAGAAGAATTTAATTTCTACCTCTCAGATGTTAAATTAACCCCTTGGTCATTAACCACAAAGCAAATCAATGTCAATTTCAATCTTGTGATATTACCATTTGAGATGTACAATATCTTTTTAGAAAAAACATAAAAGATTCAAAATGTGTGTAAAAATACAAGCTAGTCTGTAGCAGTGGGATTTCTGTAGCATCAGAGATATTTGGTAAAATAATGCAGTACATCAGTCATACACAGTGCAGTATTTTAAAGGTTTTCTTGACATCTGCAGCAAATTTATTTTAAAAATGGAAGAGTAAGAGAAATATCCTACCATAAAAGTAGTTTGTTTTCATCCTAACAATAACATGAGACTGCAGTAAAAAGAAATAAAATTGTGGTGATGTAATGGGTGACCATCACCATTATTATTTTCAAACACAGCTTTATTTGGGGCTGTGAGATTTGCTAAGTACCCTTCAGCGACAGCTCTATAACCCATATGAGAAAAAGGCAGGAAAAAGAGAAGGTAAAAATGTTGGAAAGAATTCTTTAATAAAAATGCTGAATTGGAGCAGAGACTAGAGTAAAAATCAGTTATAACATATACAAAAAAAGCTGTATATCCTCTCCCACAGACATGGAGTTAAATTTATCATTTGATTGCTTTAAATATAGGACATTTTCATTCATAAGTGTGTAGGTGGTAAATCTCCATTACCTGTGGATTTTATTTGACTGAAATTGAGGAGCAAGGGTAAATCATAGTTTTCTCAGTATATGTGAAAAAAAACAAACTACCAAACCAAAAGCTAAACCATCAGCCTTCTTCATAGGCAAGTTTCTCTGCTTTTCAAGTTGAGTACCACTGGGAGAAAGAAAAATAAGGTAGCATATTCTTCTGAAAGAGGAAGCACCTGTTGTTCATTACACTGACTTGTCCAGTCAGCTCTCTGAAGAGCACTTCTGTATTTTTTGTTCTGAAATTCCAACCAAAGGGCAGAAGCAGAGAGTTTGCTATGACGTTTTAAAAGTGAATTGCAATGGCTTTCCTGAAGTGGAGCTTGTTTCCACTTATGTGGAGGCTTTGGTATGGCTGGAGCTTTGTCTTAGTAAGCATTTATTAACTACACTGCAGTTTTGTAGTGGACTTTGAAGCATTCTAATTTAACACAGAAATTAATCCAATTCAGTCTATTATTGAAATAAGGAGTGAATTTCCAGAGGGTTTGTAATGTGTGATGAAGGCACAAAGCAAAGTTCATTTCTTCCTGAAGATGGATACTATTGAGAGATAGCATTTCTCTATCCTTTATAGCATCTCTGCAAACAGATATTGAAGAAATTTGCAGCAATTTTATATTTATTTTTCCATACAACTACTTTCTGGAAAGATATGTCTAAGTATGTATATCAAAATTTTCCCCCTACATTTTACTCTAGAACAAATTGTGCCCTGCTGTTCCAAAATGACTTCTGAAGTATCCCAGATAAGATATGGTCATGCATCAAAATGAAGAGGCTACAATAATAACTTTCAAGAAAACAAAATCAGCATTAAAAGAGTGGTCACTATACATATATATATATATATATATATATATATATATACATACACATATATATATATATATATATATATGTATTTAAATTACTTCACCAAGATATAAACTGCTACACACAGATTTTCATACTTTATTTCTGCCATTAGGTTTCTCTGTCAAGCTAATTACTGTATTGTTTCTTTAGAAATTTCCCAGTCTTGTGAATACATTTGGTAATAGATGTCTGAAATATTCTCCGTAATGCTGGACTCTTGGGAGAGGGTCCCTCAGAGCTTTCAGTCTAAAGGTTGGGATCTGCATTCAGACAACAGTGAGCACAAGAACAAAATGATGGCATTAACAAGCATGAGGAAAAAAGTATCAGATGCTGACAAAAGGTTCCATTTTACAAAGAATGTATTTTAAGGTTCCCTCTTGCATGGAATGAGTTTGTTCTTTCCTTCCCCCTCTACCCTTGGCACTAGAGAGAAAAAACATGCGGTGGCATGGTGTGGAGATAAATTAGTTTTTATTCCAATTTCATAGCTCTTACCTAACCCTGTTGTCTTCTGTTCCTCTAGGGTCCTATTTTCCAACATCATAACATCTGCTTTTTGTTTCTTGACCTTGCACTCTCCCACTTTCTCTCTTTCCCTCCAGGCTATTCATTTATTTCCATTCCACTTCCTCCTCCTCAGCAGGACATCGGCAGGGGGAAGTGCAGGTTAAGCAGAAGGCAAAAGCTCCGTGTTTGTAGTCTTGATTTTTATTTGGCATTCCAGACAAACTTCTGCCTTTGCTCCTCTTTTTACAGAAGCTAAGTGCTCTGCAGTTTCAACTTAATATATGAAAATCCATTTTTTGCAATCATTCTTTTGCTCTTGTGTTTCCTCTGACCCATGTAAGGTTAGTCCAGCCTTTAAATTCCCATGTGAAAGGACACAATAATCATACTAGACAGAGAGCACTGTCTCAGTCGTAGTGAATTCCTTTTCTTTGTGCAAAAGAAAGGAAATGGTAGAGTTTTATAATGGACATTTTTAGCATCAACTTTTTTTTTCTTTTTCTTTTTCTTTTTCTTTTTTTTTTTTTTTTAAATAGGCTATTTTAGCTTTAGGTTCACCCAAAATACTGAGCCTGAGGCAGACTCCTCCCATAAACACCTTTTGGTATGGATGTTTAAGTTCAGTGATTATGAAAAAGTACAGATAGAGTCTTATAGGCACTGGAACCTCACAACAATTAAATACAAATGAGATGTAACTGTTTTAGGGTCATGAATTAATTTGAACTTTTCTCCACTATTCTTTTTCCACAGATTATTGAATATTACTTTAGGGTCCTCCAGTTTCCATAGCTGTAGGAATAAAGCTGGGATGTGATTGATTTTTGTTTGGCATTTTTTTTGCTTTTTAAAATGTGGAAAACACAAGTAAGGAAAAAAAAAACAGCCCAAAAACAAACAAGCAAACAAACATACAAAACAACAACAACAACAAACCCCAAATCCCCAAAAAAACCAACGCCCCCCCTCCCCACAAAAACATGTTCCCAACCAGTTATAGGCCAACTTTTGCTCACTGCAAGGGGATTGATTTCTACCTCACAACTCTAATGGTAGAATAAGTAATTTATTTCAGACTGTTGTGAAGTTATAGTTGTTAGTGACCATAACATATGTTCTAGTGTACTTGTTATGCATTATCAAGTTCCTGTCTAATTTTTTGCTCCTAGAGGCGCGAGTAAAGGAACTGTATTTAATAAATTATTTAATAAACTGGGAGAATAAAACTGAAAATTGCAGGATAAATCAGATAAAAGGCTAAACTAAACATTAAATTATCTTTCTTCCATGTTTTCCATTAACCTGGTTGAATACATTGTCCCTTGTTCCAAAGTAAATACATACCTGACAGAGTAATATTTTCAGAATTTTTAATTGAATTTATAGTCTTAAATGAAAGGAAGATGATAAGCATGAACTGTTTACCAATGTTTTTTTTTTTCTAAAAACTTGGGAACTGCTTGGAAAGACTTTTCTTGATATAATGGAAGTAATTCATAGCTGAGAATTTGTCTCAAGCTGTGTTGATCAATTGATTTTTAAACAAGAAAGGAGAAGCTTTTACTTAGTACGTAATAACTGTTAAAATTAAAATAGTCTATGTCAAAATAGTGCATCATGTTTATATTTAAATATGCATATTTGAGAGGCAGGTGGATGCTCAAAATGCAGTTGAGTTATTAATCTGAAATCTGTGAGAGTACCTGGAGATACATAGAAAAAAGCACCCCCACTTTTAAAATAGAAACATTTTGTACCATATTCCTTAAGAATAATAAATATTAGTAGGCATCTATAAATGAGGTGTCTTCGGACATCCATTGTGTGGTTAATTGGTTATGAATCAGATATAAACACCAAATTTTCAAAATCTTGCTAACAGGGGAATCAAGAGCTCCTTAATTGAGGATGAATGTGTACAACCCTTAATCAGCTTTAGAAATTGCAAGATCAGATGGATGTTCCAAATGACTAGCACCACATCATGTTGGCAATGCTGGTAGGAAATTAATGTTTATGACAGTTCTTGTTGACTTTATATCTCAGTTTCTTCAAGAACTCTGGAAAACCAGTCTTGCTCCTGGGGTTGCCATTGAGGAATCAAGTGTCCTGGCATGTCAGGAGCACTCACTCTGTGTAGCCAGGCAGCCAAAACAGCAGGAGTATTCCCCACTCATAAGTATGGCAATCACTGGCAATGTCCATGACAGTTCCCTAGAAATGCATTCCCAAGTAACTACAGAAAAAGGAAGCCTGGGTATCCAAGAATCTTTTCCCTGATCAATCATCTTAGCTTTGCCCTTTTCCTCTGCCCTTTAGCTTCCCTGTGACAGAACAGCAAAATTCAATTTTGCCTGCCCTGCTGAGAATTCATAGTCTGCTCTGAGTGCTAAGCACATTCATGAAGAATAGCACCAAAGTATTGAGCCAGTGCATAATGAGTCTTTCTAATCATGCCCCTGCCCTTCATTTCCAATAGTCAACAGCTCTCAGCTGTGTGAAGTGTGAAGTGTACAAACACATGAAGAGCTTTCCATAATTTATTTGTGTTTGCTGTGAATAAAAAAAATAATGTGGCATCTCCATGGCAAACAGATATTGCCCTTTTCCATTAGTAAATAATTTCCAAAAGGTTAATTAAACAAAAAGAAAATGCAGTTCAGCATTTAGACATTGTATTAATACATTTATTATGTCTCGATGATCAGGGTCTGTAGCATTTCTTGGGGGATTAATGACCACGTGGGAGAGTTCATAGCCCAAGTCTTTTCCACAAGTCATTTATTCCATCTATTTGTTTATTTTCTAATAAATGATCCAGAGTCAAGGTCGTTACTGATAGGTCATTTTGTAAAAATGAATTGTAATAACAAAAGCCCCCACCTTGTTATGTTTTTATTATGGAATGTTTATCCAAAGCAAAATATATACTGTTTCTTTATCAATGCTTCTTCTTCTGACAGCAAATATTTAAAATGGTAGGAAAGCAATTACATAGATAAATTTTGAAATGCATTTTTATTGTCACATAAAGAAGACTGTAAAACTTTTTTTTTCCTGCTCACCCTGAGAAAAAGTGGGTAAAAAAGTCAAAATCTACTCTTGAATTTTTCTGGCAATAAACCATCTTGTCCTTTTATGTATGTAGAAATAATTAAAAAAGCTAAAATTCATAAACTCATTAACAAAATTAAGTCACCTGTGAAAACAAACAATCAAAAATCCATCAACATATCTCTCCAAATTACGTTTTTTTCCAGTTGGTTATCCTGCAAGCACGTCCTGTAATATGAAAATCAATTATAGTTTTCTTGATTTAATGCATGAATATCAAGCTGCAGTCTTTACTGAGAGCTCTAGGGTCACAAAGTCCACTATCAGGAAGTCATATCAAATGGAAAGGAAGGCAAAGCAGCATTCACTGTTACAAAATTACCAATCTGATAAACATTTGACAGAGACACTATTCCTCACACCAAGTGATCTTGTCAACTTGTCATTTCAGCTTTCTTAGGTAAAAAGCTACCAGGATTATTTTTCCAAAATTTAGTCTAAAAATCATCACAAAATTTTGTTGAAATACTTAGATTTTTAATCTTATGTGATGGTGAGTAGGATCAAGAGGCCTAATGTTTCCTTAATAAAGGAAAACAACAGTATATATTGGGGTTTTTTATCATGCTGGTAGTACTAAAACTACATTTATTTGCAGATATAAAACTCAATATATCATTGCATCTTAGAAACACCATTTCATAATGCTTTGATGTGTTTTTTTTTAAATCTAGTTTTAATCTTACATAATTCTTAATTATTACATAGAGCTTTACATTCTCGCTTTCCAGAGACTGTACTAACTTCCCATTTATTTCCAGAGGTAAATCCGCGTAATTGTTTCCCTATGTAATTACGTGTGGCTCAGGACCTGTCTTTCCCCCTCCTGCCATGTTTTTGAGGCCATGTCTGCATCATGACAGCAGGGGTTTCTGAGCTTTCCTGTGGTAGCTGCAAGAGTGAAAGCTTGGTAGCAAGATGGTGGGATTTCAGCACAGGGCCATGCAAACAAGGCTTTTTCAACTTTCACAACTAAGCTGTCTGTCTTCACCGACCCTGTGGTTGTCATGATTTGGGAATCTCTGCCACCAGGAACTGTTCCCTAATGCAGACTTGGCAGTAGCCATTCCAATTAGTAAGAAGATTCAATCATATTTAGATTTGTATGTAAATTCAGCTGATAACAATGGGCTCAAAAATGTCCAGATACTTAATATTTGATTAACTACTGTTTAATAATTAATTAATGTTTTAATAATTGATCAGGGGAGATGATCTGAGCAAAAAAAAATGATATCTGAACAACAGTGGAAACTGGGCAATGTCCCTTGACTGTAGTCAGTGTTAGGGCCTATGACAGTGCTTGAATGTGTGCTTATTTTCTTTATTTGTTTTCTTTTGTGTTTCTTAAAAGGCTTTCCATGAATATGAAATAAGCTTCCTTCATATCAATCAGAAAACATTTTTAAAAATGAGTTGACAGAGCTCAGAGCTCCTCAGAGACTGAACTATTTTGACTTCAGAGATACTAGTAATGAAGCTTGAAATTCAAACACTGCATTAAAATATTGTGGAGTCTCCCACCTTTCCTAGGTTTGCTTCATCTCTGTTTTACACAGCAGCTTTCTCTGCTGTGATTCCAAGTCTCTTTTCAAGCAAGGCTTTGTTTCTGTAAGCTGCTATTATGGTCTGACAAGCCAAGGGAAGCTGTCAGATATTTTACCTTGATCCAGATCCAAACAGAGGAAGCCTTCAGTACAAACATATCATTATCATTTCTTTGCTGCCCTTTGTCAGTGGTGGGTACATATGCAAGTGGAACTAAACAAACAGAATCATCTAGTTTTCTCTGTTTGTTTGGCTTTTGTTTGTGTTTTTTGTGTGTAGGGTTTTTTGAATTGTTTTTGTTGTGGCTTTTTGTTTGGTTTTGGGGGTTTTGTTTATTTTTTTAATTTCCTTTTCCAATAATAGGTGAGACTGAAGTATCTATTTGCTGTTTTAGTAATAAAATTGCAATTGTTAGAATATTTTGCATGTTGGGCCTGATGTTGAGTTGTCTAAAAATGAAATATTACTGTTTTAATTTTCTCAAACTCACCCAAGTTTTAAAATATATTTGCAGTTGTATATTCAACTGTGATTGATTTCTGGGCTGAAGACCAGGCACATTTCCTTCCAATTCCTCCATGCTTTCTGTTTAGTTTTTATCTTGTGTCTCTACTGTCCAGTTGTATGCTGAATCCAGATTTTACAAAGAATTATATTTTGGGTCTTATGATATTTTAATGTACACATATAGTTCGATATATCTTTGTTATTTAACAAGTCCTGTGACATTGTCATTTTTTCCCCAAAGCTCATAATAAAAATAAAATTAATAGAAACAACAGTCAGCACTGATAACTTTGCAAATTATGGTCAAATCAATTTTTGAAATCAAGCAATGTTATTTGGTATTTTTCATTCCATTACTTTGTCTCTTAGGTGTTATAACCTGCTTTTTAAAATATATATCTACACTAGATTTAAAAAAAAAACACCAGGAAAAACCAAGCAAAAAACCAGAAACCCACAAAAAGCTGGTTGAAAAAACATTACTTTTGATTTGTAGTTAAACAGAGAGACAGGAAATGCAGTTTCATATTTGCTTCTGCAGTCTCCATTAAGTCTGTATTTGCATCCCCTCTTAGGTACTCAAGTAATTCATGTGTTCCAATAAAAAATATCCAACAAAATGTCAATAGAAAGTTCGTATTGTGCTTGCAACCAAAGAGGCTTTTTCAGCCAGTGTAAAGAATATAACATCCAGTATTTCAGAATTTCAAGTGCTTCCCTTGCAGCCAGAGTTGGAGTGATCCAAATGTTGCATCATGAGCTGACATAAACCCATAGGAATCTTCCCCATCTGTCTTTTCCCCACAGAAAGGAAAATCTCTGTTAGGGAAGAAGTACTGTGCAAAGAGTCAAATGCCTGTTCTACATCTGGTAATAAACCTCCCCAGAGAGAGAGAGAGGTTACTACTGCTTCTATCACACTGGAAGGAATGGTGAAGGAATGTCTGCCCTAACAAAATCCCTCTGAGTCACTCACAGCAGCCTTCTGCTGCTTCTGCCTCCTGCAAGGCAGAACCTAAGGGAATTGTGGCACTTACAAAACACCTGGCTGTTCCTGAAGCTGGGAAACAGTTCTGATGTAAATAATATCCTCTGGTATAAATTTAATTCAACTTATTAGTTCTTAAGTCAGAAAAATATGATCAGAAAAATCTCCATCATATCCTATAAGGATAATGCCTCAGGCTTAGAGCACAGGCTTTTATCATACAAGATACATGACTGACTACATTAGTTGACATCCAGATACTGTTACAAAAGGAAAAGATGCTGCTTAAGCCACAGGCATTGAGCTGATTCTTTGACAGCTTTGTTCCATACTTCATGGCTCTTCCTAGGATGACATGCTTCTGCAGCTATATTGGTTGGCAAGGTAGTTCTGTCTAAAGTGAGCATCCTTCTTTATTATTTTCATACCAGTTAGAATGTTTGGGATAAATGCAGGTTAGAGAAAGGCTATAACACATTTCAACCATTCACATTGCAACAAAAAGCCAAGCAGAACATCTTTAGTTGAAAAAAACTCTCATTTGGTTTTAGCTGAAATAGAGTTAATTTTCTGCTTAGTAACTGATGCTCTGTTTTGGATTCCTGTGAGAGTAGTGCTGATAACACACTGATGTTTTGGTTGTTACTAAGTAGTGCTCACACTAAATCAAGTTTTTTTCAGTACCACATGCTCTCAGTGAAGACTTGCACGAGAAGCTGTGATAGAGCATGGCCAGGGCAGCTGATTCAAATTGGCCAAAGGAGTATTCCACACTACTGAATGTCATGCTCAGTGTATAAAATGGGGCAGATGATCAAGAGCCACCCCTTGCTGCTCAGGGACAGGCCAGGCATCGGTCAGTGGGTGGTAAGCAATGGTATTGTGCATCACTTGGTTTTGGTTTTGTTTTTTTTTTTAACTTCAGTTTTATTTCTCTCTCTCTCTTTGTTATATCAATTTTAATTAGAACTATTTTTAGTAGTAGGAGTAGTACTTCATTTCAATTATTAAAATGTTCTTATCTCAGGCCCTGGATTTTGCATTTCTCAGATTCTGCTCACCGTTCCACCAGTGAATGAGTGCATGTCTGTATGGTGCTTAATTGCCAGTTGGAGTTGAACCATGGTGTAGGGAAACTCCTTACTGTATCAAATCAGATAGATACACTGAATTTCTCACAAGAAGTCTTTAGATTTAGATAGTATTTTGTGGGTTTCTTCCTCACCAAAGGAGTTGTCTCTAGCTTCAATTAAGATCTAAGCACTATCACAACGGAATATCTTGTTTGCCCTTAAAGAACTGACTAGACAAAGGTTTCCACTAAGTCATTATTTTAGAGATAGCAATGAAGAATCATTCGTTTCCTGGTAGAAAAAGTGGCATAAAAAATGTCTTTAGGTCCCATTTATGCTAGTTTTTTAATACATCAAGGTAAATAAAAAATTAAGATTAAAAGTTTTTCACTAACAGTTCCCAATGATCGACAGCAAGGGAATGCAAAAGGTTTACACAATCCTTTAGCCTATGGTTTACCAACAGTGAATATTTCTAAACTGTGATATCAGCCATAGTCTCTCATTAGAGAGCTGAAGACGTGTAGTTTTCCTTTGTGAAAGACATCAGCTACTTTTCTGGGAAAGAAGAGCTTACACTCTGAAACTGTAGTGTATAAAGGGAAAAGAAATGTGAAAAACATCCAGAAAAATAAAATCTGCCTTCTATATGTTTATCTAATGTTTATGCATTTTCCAAAAAATATTTACAGTAGGAAAAACTGTGACTGCCATATCCTGCAGTATACAATTAAACAAAATAAATAGAAAAGATGAAATATTCAAAACGGAAAGGTATACCTAGCTGCAGACAGCTACAGCAGTGTAAATCATTTCAGCTGGCAGTGGCTCATGCCAAAAAATCCAAGCTTGCAAGTTAACTTAAATGTCAACATGTTGTATCTTTCTGTGCCACTTCATTTAAAAAAAAAAGAAAAAGGTATTTTACCAGATGTAAAATTACAAGATTACACTTGTTTTTGCCTTATTGTTGGGAAGATGGATATCGAGATTTGCAGTAGCTCCTTCTCTCAAATCACTTCAAATCACAAATTCCTTGGAGGGTGTAGAGACTCTATGAAATGCACAGAGCCCAGACAATGCTGTCAGCTAATTCTGGGAAGCAGCCAAATCTTTGACATTGGCTCTGCATTAATAGAACTCTGCACTGTGTTGAACATATGCTTCTCAACAGGCAGTATAGTACTGTTTACAGCAAAGACATGGTGCAATTATTTGCAGAACTTTACTTTTACCCAGAAGAAAACATACGATCATTCTGTTGTTATCCAAAAGAATTCTGAGGTTCCAATGCTTTAAAAACCAAGCTGTTTAACTGCCCTACTGCAGGGCAGCATAGTACAGATTTAGAATCTTAATTTTAGGTATACATTAAAGCCCCCTGACTTCCTTTATTTATTCCATTTACTGAAGGTTTTCAAATGCTTTCTAGAAACTGAGATCCAAAGTTTCTGAAAGAATTTACCAATGTATTGTAAGGTCTAAGTAACTCTAAACCTGTTAAGCCATTTAAGTAGGCCCCTTAAGCCATTTAAAATATACTAAGTACACAGAAGCAAAATCTATGTGAAGCTTATGGTTTAATTTCTAAAGTAGGTTTAATTCACCTTAACAATCAAAATGCTAACAATTCTAACTGGCTTTGGTTATGAAATCCATATTCCCAAAGCAGACACCTAACTCCCTATATTAGATAATTCTAGTATGACTTTTCTCCTCTTCAATCTCTGTCAAAGGGTTTTATTGTCGTTGCAGGTTTGCTTTTGTTTGCTTTCTTGCTTGTAATTATTTCTTAATATTCCCATTACAACCTGTGATAGCTGTACCTGCCTTAGAAACAACTGCAGATATTAAAATACATCACAACAACGTAGCCTGCTGTGCACAACCTCTGTGGGGAAGGATTTGGCTTAAATGAATTCTTTCTTTTCTTGATGATAGAAGTGCCTCACTTTGTGATGTGTTTGAGGATGTGGTGTGTCACTGAGGATTTAGAAACCTCATTTGGATTCTGGAATCTTGACTTCTTTTAGCAAGAGGTAAAGAGTCCGGCTTTCTTTCAAAATGCCATGGTGAGAGGTGTCTTTAGAAGATAAGAGCACTCATTCAGAATGTTGTAAACACCAACTGTAGTTGTTTCTTTGTCTAAACAGATATGGATCTGTAGTTGTACCCTCTAGGGAGAGTACCTAATCAGTAAAGAATGGGGCTCTCAGGCCTTTTTGTTCAAGGTTCATGGGGCAATTTTAAGAAAGAAGGTAAAAGGATGCCTAATTTAATGCTTGAGAAGTTTACAGTTGAATAGAGAAACTTCTTTTACTTCTTACATTGATGACTGTTAATAGAGAGGAGCCTCGGGTACAAGTATTTCACGCTTTTTTACAGATAGGAACCAGAATCTTGCACCAGCTGCTCTTGATTTTCTGTCTCCTTCCAATGCCCAGTACTAGTGCAATTAGCTAAAATTCGTTCTTTACCTTTCAATTCCAAATCACCACCCATACCTATGCTCCTGCCCACAAAATGAGAGAAAGCTTCTAGGCTTTTCATGATAGACAACGGAGAAGCAGAAACTGACTGTCAGAGGGTTTCAGGACCTCTTATGAATGCACACACTGAATACATGAATTTGTGTATTGAAGGGAAATGCACATTACCAGGCTGTTTCTTTCTTAACAGCAAACTAGGTCATGGCTTCATGCTATTGTAGTTACTGAAAGGTGTCAGTAAGAGCATATCATCTTCTATATCTAGAAAAAAAGCTGAGCACTGAACTTTAAATTGCTAAGAGTCCAATTTGACATCTGGCCAAGGAAACACTTTCTTATCCTGAAACATGAGAGCACTACATCAGGAAAACATTTACTTTGAAGGTCCCATATCAAGCCCAAGAGGGTGGCCATCCCCATTCAAGCCAGGATATCCTGACCAAACCCCTGCTAAGTGGTTACAGAAAATAATTTCAATCAATCAATCAATCAATCAATCAACTCAACTGCAAGGTGATAAATACTCATAAAAAAGTTTCAGCAGCAGCAACCCAAATGCCATTATCACAATCTTGCTGTAGTGACCTATGGAAAGTGACCATGCAGCTTGTATAAAAAGAAACACCAAACATCTGAATTTTCCTAATTTTCCCTCTTTTTTTTTGTTGTTTTGTTTTCTTTTCTTTTCTTTTTTTGTTTTTTTGGGGTTTTTTTTTTGTTTTTTTAACTTTTATTGTAGCTTCAAGTTAGGAGTCACTTTCTCCACTGGTTCTCCAGTGCTGGTGCCCATTCATTTCTGTACATCTGGACCCACTGATTGTTACTGAGACAATGCTGATTTCATGTTTTAGAAATTTAAATGCTTTAAATTTTCCAGACTCTGCAAATTTCTCAAAGTCCCTTAAAATACAAAATGTGTTAAATTGAGAAAACATATTGTCTCCTAAGTCCTCTGTGTGCATATAGGAGATCAAGCAATGTATAGTATAATAGCAATGTCTAGATCATGGGAGCACTCAGGTATGGGGTTAGATATTGAGTTACTCATCACATCCAAAAATGAGACAATTTTACATATTCAGGATTCTTGTTACTTCAGAAATCTCCCTGTAAAAGTATAAACTTTGTTTTCCATAAGAGTCAGGGTTAGGAGAGTGTTGAGCAAGGATTAACATAATGAAAATCTGGAGTGAAGGAGAATGGGCCCTTCAGTCCTAGCTTATGTTCTTTGAGGTCTGACTTCTTTTATCTTCACACAGAGCAATGCCTAAATTTATTTTCAACTTTAGAAGGTGTTAATGTTTTAATCTATTCAATGTATTTCTTATCTGTCTGTAGAAATTTCATTTAAAGCTTTTCTTCTCCTACCCAGTTTAGAATAATGATCACAGTCATTAGAAGTGAAAAAATAATTGACTAGCTCCATTTTTTAATCTTTCCATTTAAAACTTTCTCTGTATTATCTGTGTAGGAAATACACATTGATTCAATATGACTTTATTTCAGTCATCTCTGTTTTTAGTAAGAGAAATTAGCATTTGGGAACTCTAGAGAACCTGACACCTTTATCAATTTCCAAATAGTTTCAGCAGACTCTAGACCTTGAAGAACTGCTTGTTACGAGAATCATATTAGCTCTTATAAAGCTGAGCTACTTGTCCATGTATACTTCAAAAAATTAAAAAAAAAAAATTCATTTCCAATTTCATTTCCAGGTTCCCAGGGCATTTATACCTCAGATGGCTGAGTCTGTGTGTAGTCTCCTTTTTTTGGAGTTCCAGTTCATGTAGGAATAGCTCTGGGAAAAGTTCTGTTTATGGAGAAATCCCAGCAGATACTTTGAACACAGTCCCACAACGTATGGCAGTTACATATGAAGTCATCCATCCTTGAGAATTTTAGCATATGTTGAGCTTTTCATGCCATGCATCTTCATCCCTTATGTCAGGGAAGATATGTAAAACTCCTAACCTTTAAGGGTTTAAAACATTGCCCTTCATGGGGCCATGCACTGTTTCAAACTTTGTGAACTGGACAAAAAAAATCAAAACCAAAACCAAAAAATGTCTTACTGGAGTAAGAGCACCCCATGTGAGTCCAGACCATGAGCAAAGCAATGAGATCAAAGCTGTCTTCCCCAGGCAGATACAGCTGTCAGCTGAGGAATGAGAACAAGAATTGCTGTGTACCTCTGGGTATTGAAGACCAGAAATCTCCCTCTGGGGTCATAGTTTAGCAGCACCAAAGTAGCTTGCTATTCCTAGACAAGTTCCAATTCCCAGCAGAATTGTGTTGATCCCTTTGTAGGAACATATCCTGCAAAATTATTTTCTTAAATTATTTTATTTTCATTAAACTAGATACTACCAAAAAAATCATATGGGCCACTCTTTTTGTTGTTTGTTTTGATTTTTAGGGGTGAGGGATGAGGATTCAGCTGAAAATGAATTATGAGATAATAAAAGTAAGTATTTCAGTCAGCCTTCATTCTATTTCTTCAACATTGTGGTTTCATATAATTGGGAGCATTTTTGCCTGACCTGAAGAGCAGTGGAAATGGAATATTAGGAATAAAGCAAAATATCTTATATTCATGCTGGATTGCATATGGGCAGAAGGAAAGCTCATAAGAGTGAATTATTACATATAATCAGGAGAAATTTGTGTTTTAGGTCATCTTGTATTTCTTAGCTTAAAAATATTTGAAAATACTATTTTCTGACAAAAACACCTTTATTTTATCCATACAAAACCTGCAGAAACAAACAAACAAAAAAAAAAAAAACCAATGAACCTTCTTACTAATACACCAATATTGAGAATTTAAAAGATCATAGCTCAGCTTCCTGTAAGTTAGCTTTCCTAATACTACATTTCAATATTTTGTTCCCTTGAGACCCATCCCAGGATTCTATTAGAAAAAAAATAATTTTTTCAATTGAATTGAAATTTTTATCCAAATTTTTTCTCTAAAGGCCCTTGCATTTTTTTAAATTGTTTTTTTCCCTTTTTGTCTCAGAAGTCAATTTCTTCAGAAATTTTGGTCAGTTATGCTCAGTAGATGAGATTCATCATTCAGTTCTCCCTTTTCTTTAGGAAAAGAAGAACACCCATTCAGTGTATGGATCACCTCTGTGGTGTTTTCAGCTTGCTTGCTAGGACGCTCGACAATTTTATCTGTCAGGAAATGTATACATATGGCTGTAATGTATTTGCTCTATTATCAATGTCTCTCTAAGAAATCAGCTGTAATATCCCATTTGGCAGTTTCAGTCTACTTTGTTTCTGTATGTTCTTAAACTTGAATTGTGTATTAAAATCTAAAGGAGAAAAAATAAGTGTGGATTTTTATTTTTTTTAATGTGTATTCCATCGTCCCTCTTGGAGGATAAAACTCATGTATTGTGTGATTGAAAATAAGGCAAGTATATTTTTTTTTTTCATCTATTCTTTTGTATTCTCTCTTTTTTACTATTGGGTTTGGGGCAAAATTCTCAATATGATATATAAATGCTTGTATTTTCTAACACTACATTAGTTTTTTCTCTTCTCCCTGCAACCTGAAGAACCTCTTTCATAGAAAGTTCTGAAAATTCTTTCCAAGAGGAAAGAATTTTTTCAAGGAAGGCACATACACCCCTTTCTTATTCAATGGATAATTTTTCCTCTGGGCATTACTGTATTTACTTTTTCCATTCATCCAAACTGAGGCAAGCAACTAAAAAAGCAAAATATAAACAACAAAAAAAAACAAACAAGAAAAACCTGCAGAAATGCACTAGGTCACATGGAAGAACAATAGTTCTCAAGTGATGATTCATTGACATTTACTCTTGAAATAAAGGCTTACAATTTTAAAGGGGAAAAAGCCCTAAGTCAATCTATTCATTAGGAAAATGTTCTTTTCTTAAAATACTACATATATGCTCCAAAGAACCAACTAAAAAAAAAAAGAACCTTTTAGAAATCTATGCAATTCTTTAAAAATTAGCTGATGCCTTAGGCTTTATACTTTGAGTATTTTAAAACATGTTTGCAAAATTCAGCCAACTGGCATTTGTTCTGAGCATGTTAATTGTCTATTGACATTTACATGGGAGACTAGGAGAGTAAAACCCTGCCCTGCTCTTTGTGCAACATCTTTCATTTTTGACTAGTTTGCTTGAGTGTTATTGAGGAGGACAGTCTATCACAGATTAGTACTGTTCAGTAAGTAATGTATCTCAACCTCACATTTTTTTGCATGAAATATAAATAATTCATTAAAAAAAAAAATCTTTTCTTTTGTCGCTATTTAGGCTTTTGATCCTCCCTGGAAAAAAGACTAATAGTAAAGAACATTTCACTTGGCTGTGGTGACATTAAAATAAAAAAGACTAATATTAAAGAACATTTCACTTGGCTGTGGTGACATTAAAGAGTAAAATAAAAAAGAAAGAATGCACAAGATGGTGAAGGGGGAAAAAGAAGAAGAAAATAGAGAACTTGAAAAACAATACTCCTTGTAGCATATTGATCACTCTCCAAAAGAACCAGCTGATCCTTCCATCTGCCAGATGAGTCGAACCAGCTAAATTTCAATTATCAGATGCGGTTCTTTGAGGAACCTAGTAACTGCAATAAACATTTTTACTTGCTTCTGCTTCTCATTTTCTCTGAGCATAAGCTGCACCCAAAATAAATTTGAAAGCTGCTTCATTAGACAGAATTGCAAGGTGGAGTGGAAACATATTTTCAGTATTTTAAGATTATTCATGTTAAACAGATATATTTAAAAAAATACACAAAATATGTATGACATTCACCTTTTTTCCTCCTCCTCCTTCCCCCAAACTCACAAAAGCTTCATCAAACCTTTAGTGGTGCTTTGTATTATTAAAGGCACTGTTCATGAGCCATCAATAAAGAACCATTACCTACCTGGAGCATTCTAGTAAAAGTTTATTTAATTATTTGTGTCTGCCAGAAAGTCCCAGTGACTAGAAAGTGGAAACAAAATCCAGATGAAGTAAATAGAACAATTGGTTGAGATTCATAAAGTATTAAGCATATTTTAGGAAGTTAAAATGGATCAGTAAAACAGAAAATCACCATATGTCAGCATTGATCTAATATTTCTTGGGAACCTTTTAACTGTGGAATATTCATAGGCTTTGCATTCTTTGGATCTTTTTCTCCTTACAGCATGTAAGTATGAACAGAAAGAAGCAGAAGTACTGAAAATCAGAGCCAGCTTCAGCATGGTGTTTTGGCCAAGGTTCTTTGGAGCAGACAGTAAAGAGAAATGAGAGTAGAAAAGAAAATCTGTTCTATTTAGAAATACAGGATAAGACTTCAGAGGCTGTGTGGGTTTGCACAGATTCTCTTAAATTTTAGCTTTATAGTGAGGAAGCGAGATGCATTTTAAAGAGTGGACTGAGAAAATTTGGTGGATGTTGGAAAAGACTAAACAGGCCCAAAGACCTGACAATATAGGGTTTGCACCTTTTATGGACTAAATAATCCAACCCATTCTGAATTAATTTCTGTAATCTGTAGTATATATCATAAATATATATGCAGTAAATCTTATAACACAAGTTATTCTGTAGGTTAAATAATTAAAGATCCTTAAAAAGCACAAAAAACAAATGAGAAAGGAGGATTCAATATTAATATCCCAACCTAAGACAGAGTCAAGAAAATTTGGTTTTTTTCTTATAAAATGTTCTTCTGCTACTAGAAATTTCTTTGTTAGGCATTTTTTAAATTTTGTGTGTGTGTGTTTTTATGAGTGTGTTTAAAGGAAACACAAAATTTCAATACTTTAATTCAAGATAAACCTGAGGAGTAAAGATGCTCAATTTTGCTTTCCTACTTGCTTTCCTACTTGGTATTTTCATAGCAGAGTTTAAAAGTGAGTATTTCTTTCTGGCTATTATTGGACTCCAGCAGATAAGAATGCAAATATTTTTAAGAGCTGGAAAAATCAATCTGTAACAAAATCTTGAGAGTATTTTGGCATAATATACTGAAAAGAAAATATTAATCAAGAGTAGGAAAACTAGGTTAAAGGAAAAACACAGGATTAAGGATGTCTTTTTTGGTGTAAAACAGTCTGAATTTCATTATAAAAATGTATCTATGGTGATATATACCATACACATACTTGAATATGAGTCTAAAAATGAGTTAGCACAATTTCTTATGTTTTTTTCTTGTGCTTTTCTTCTTCTTCCTCTTCCTAGACTCCAATTGACAAGAAGGTAGTTTTCAAAGAACCTACAGGATAAAACTTCCTGTGCCAGAAAATACACCCCTAGAACATCTTTATTCAGCATAGGAAAAGTCTCAAATTGCTCTGCAAAAGACAGTCATTTATGTTAAGAAATCTAAGCTTATATATAAATTTTCTTTTCCTCTCAAAAGGAATTATTTGGCAATGTGGTAATAACATACCCTTTAATAATATAAATTTAGACAGAGAATGAAAAATAATTAGCATAATCAATATATGTATTATTCTCACACAAATTATTCTCAAAGTAGGAAGAGTTTGCCTTTACACTGCCTTTTATTAACTCAGAATAAAATAAACCAAAGCAGTTTGTGTTGAAAGGCAAGTAGAAATAAAGTGGAAAATTATCTAAGAAAACACAAGAAGGTGCTCCAGCAGATCTGGGAAAAACATAGTAATATTTTATTTTTCTCATACTCAGAAAAAAGGTTGAACCAGAAAACTCTCTTCTGCGATGTGCCCAGTGGTGAAAAGGTCAGTGTTTCCTGTCAATTGAATCAGAAATGGTCACTTAAAATTTTTAGTAAAAAATATTTGATCTAGTTGGCATTTCCTGTAATTCTATAAGTGTAAACTGTAAGGAAAAGTGTTTTCTTAACTAATGTAGGGCCATATGTAATTGTCTTTTTATGGAGTAGACCGTCACACTTTCTGGAAGAAGTGTACAAAACTACACAGAGGGATCACTACTTAGGCCCAATTAAGTCTTAGTAGAAAATGAGATTTTTGACAGAAATCTTCTACAAAAAGGGGCAGTACTGCTACCGTGTTAAATCCACATTTTTGAAACAGCAAGCAATAGAACAACAACATCAACAAAAGAAGATTTGAGGAAAATAAATAAATATTAATGTGCTGTTTCAATAATACTTCACCCTCAGAATCTTGAAAGAATTCTTTTTCTTCAGTGACAATTCATAGTTTGCTGTCTTGTGGCTAATTATGTCATTCATTTAGTCTGAGAATACAAATCTTTTTCTGTAAAATGTATATATTCCGATGAGAATTCTGAACCCTGGACATGCTTTGGTTTTACTTTGTTAAGCTGTAATTAAAGTGAAAAAAAGAATTTGTTCTCTTTCCTGTTTGTCCATATTTCTCCTCATCTCCATGCATTTATACTTTTTCTAATCATGAAGCTATTCAGAAATACTCTCCTTCAACTAATGATCATTATAGTCTCCATTTCATAGGTATTTGTTTCTGTGCCATGATATGTTTTTAAGTCAATTTACTATGCTTAGAAGGGGCTATATATTTTTATTAAATAGTACCCAGTTTGAGGCTAATAAGCAAAATGCTAACTGTCCCCTTTTTGTAATGAGTCATAAACAAGGTACATCAGGGGGCAGTACACCTCAGGCCTCACAGGCAGTGCTTGCTTACAGTAATGACCACAGAGCAGACATCGCTATCATTTTTCTAATTCTCATAACAGATTTTTCTGATAATATCACTAGGACAGTGATTCAATACTGGCTATTACATTCATCATTTCCAGAAGCAAAAAATCACAGTTTAGACAAGCAGGCTCTGTTTATATATCAGTTTAGGACATATGCACGCACATACACACAACGCACAACTTCGGAAGGAATACGTTTTCACAACTTGAAGAAAACTTCACAATAAATTTTCATAAGACTGGAAAGTTTCAAGCCTTTGTACTCCCAAACCATGATATCTGGGTTGTCCTAGTTATTATCTCTAGGTACTGATACAAAGAAATTACTATGCACCAGCAATGGAAAACCTGTGGAGGATGTGGCTTCTAACTCAAAACTACAATTGAAAGGGACAAAAGTATGTAGGAAAGAAAATTGCACAGACAGCTCTTTTCTATTTTTTTTCTTAAAACTAGTGTTATACTTAGAGATCTGTCCTCTTGAATTCATGTTGGTGGGTCATCTGGTCCAACCTCCCTGCTCAAGCAGGGTCTTCCTAGACCACGTGGTGCACAATTGCATCCAGATGGTTCTTGGATCTCCCCAGTGAGGGAAACTCCACACCCTCTCTGGGCAACCTGTTGGGCACCCACACAGTAAAGAAGTTCTTCCTTGTGTTCAGGTGGAATTTTGTGCAATTTTCTGTGCATCTGTTTTCCTCTGTTTCCTCTTGCCCTATTGGCTGGCACCACCAGGAAGAGCCTGGATCCTTCCTCTTGGTGAACCCTCCTTTAAATACTTACACACATACTCATACAGATAGGTGTACTGGGTATGTATATTTATACTTACATAGGTTCTGGATTCTCCATCTCTGGGCTCTGGTAGAGCACAAAGAAAGCAAGGTGTGGCTAGGGTTACTAGAAGAAGAAAACCACAACACTTTCAATAGCACCACCAAAGGGTAAATGGTATAAAAGCCAGGCACTTGTTCTGGGGGCAACTGGCATGCAAGATGTGACATGCAAGGTGTCCCGTCCCCAGCTTATGAGAGAAGACTGGTCCCTCCCCCAGCAGCATCCCAGACCTTTTGCCCTGGAAAGACACTCCAAACATATATTATTGCTTAAGTTTTTTATAAAATAATACTATCAAGAAAGGTTGGATGAAGCCAATTCTTGTAAATAAAAACCCGGAAGTGCTTCAGAAAAATCACAGCTACCTACAGAGAGAAACAGATTTTGGTTTTAGAAAATTAGTATAATGGTATTTTAATAGGCAATAAAGAAAATAATTCCTTTATGTGTTTGAAAAAAGACGGGTATAAAAAATAAACATTTTATGTTCTCTAATGTCTACTATATGAAAAAGCAGTGAGCAGACATAGGCAATAAAGGATTTTTAAAATGAACAGCTAAAGCACTGTAACAGCCAACACAGGCAGTCTTTCCCTAGAAATCCTGACTATAACCAAAATCATATTCTGAAAGTCCTGAGGCCTATTTCACAAAAAAAACTTCATAATACTAGTTAATTAGAATATGAATAATTTTATATAATGCAATACTTGATGTCTATCCTGTCATATATGTTATTAAAAGTGATGACCATTTAAATATATCAAAATAGATGGCAGTAATAGTTTCTTTCCTACTAAAAAGTGTGACTCAAATTCCTTTGAAAACTATGATTTGCAAAAAACCTATTTTCTTCTTTGAATAGTAGAAGAGTATAGAAACTAAATTAAAAGTTATCTGTTACTGCTGATCTAAATTTCTTGGAAATTTACAGTGAGTTATACATATATATTCAGTCTACTTCAAGAAATGTTGAATGATTCTACTTTTGGAAACAGAGTATCTTTCATAACAGGATTTTTTTTCCAAAATACTTGGTTCTCCAACTCTAATATTAAAAAAATGTTTCTGATTCAGTGAATATTTGAGTACAATTCAATGAAATCTGAACAGTGTCAGAGCCAAGAAATTACAAGAAAAATGTCTGCAGAAAGTATGCTACTGAGTGTTGTGTGTTTGTATTTGAAATGAAAATAAATATACTACTAAAGTACTAGTCGTGCATGTTACTATATGTTTGCACATACATTTGAAGTGTGATACACATATTTGAAATATATATATTTGAAAAGTCAAAACAAAAATGAAATTAAGGATAATCATGTTTTTCATAGTAGTTGCATTTTAAAAAGTGATATAAGAGTGGCCACATAGCAGTAAGGCACAGATGCTGTAATAAGACACATTAAATACAGTAGTGGAAGAATGTGTTGAAAAAAATTAATTAAGTTTACTTTCCAACTATATTTGCTTAACAGAGTTTAAGGATGTGATGACTGGTAAAGGTCACAGACACTGTCATGAATCTCTGATTCACAAATTATTTGTGGAAATTCCCATTTCAGGGTAAAAATATGAACACAAATATTCACTCAAGCCAGAAAAATGGGTAAGATTTATACTTAACAGGAAATTATTCTCGAGAGGAAAATTATTGTAATGGCTAAAGAACATTGGATCTCAAATTGCTGTTTTCTGGTTCCAAAGTTACAGAGTCCTCTGGGAACTGATTTCCATTCCGTGATTGTAAGAGAATGTTAAACAACAATAACATATGAGTATAAAACCAGTTCTCCTTCAGTTACTTTCAGAAACTTCATACATGGTTCTTAAGCAGCAAATTACTCCAAAGCAAAACACATAACTATAACCAATTTTTTTTCATAAACCCAAAGTCTCATACTGTTTGGAAACACTGGTGTAGGATCACTGCTTTCAGCAATAGAAATATTTCAGCTTCATTCCATAGCTGACCAGGGTTTCCAGAGTTGAGGCAGACTGTCCATGCAACTGCCTTTGAGGTAAGATTTCAGGCTTAACTGGGCTTCTACTCAAACCAATTTATTTTCTTCAATGTTTTTGCCAGTTTTCCTGTATTTTAGAAAGCCACTGTTGACATCATTCAAACACTTTATTTTTATTCATAAACAGAAGCAGGGAAGTTTGTGTACAGAATTTAATTTGACATAAGCAAATAAGCTGTGGAAACAGTGACAGAGCCTAAAATATGTAACAGCTGCCCTGCTGCCTAAAATGATTGCAGCAAGCCACTTTTTTATTCAAAAGGAAAAAATAAATATGTAATTGTTCCAAATTTGAAATGTCTATGCTATTTTATGGATTTATTTTAGCTCAGTAAATAAATATATAAGTAAAATGGAATAATATGTATCAATAATAGTATGATTCTAGAATAGTGAAGTAAAATTGACTAAATAATTTGTGCATTCAGGAAGAAGCATGCCCCAGAGAATTAATTACTGCAGTTGAAATAATCTTATGAAAACAAATTTATTAAATAGATAAAATATGTAACACTTAGACCAATCACCCAGGACATCCTATTTCATGTCAAATTAAAGTATAAAATATTTTATAAACCTAATACATTTAATAAAACTTCCCATAAATAAAACACACATATGCAAAACCTATATATTTAAAGCTATTAAATACATAAAATTTTGTTTCCTTCCCTATGTATACTTAAGACAGAGATACCATTGTCATCAGATTTCACACAAAAAAAAATTCAGGACCTTATAAGAACTTATTCACCAAAGTATTTTACACACATAAGAAAGGATATAATAAAACAATACAAGATCATCAGTGCCTACATGTGGAGCTCCCACCCCTGATCAATACAAGCTGCATCTCCAGTTAGGTGGCCTAGGGACATAGTTTTGCTGAATATGGCTTTAGAAACATAAAAAACCATAATTATACTAATCCCAACCAAAAAAAAGAAAAAAAAATACTTTTTTAGTGTTTCTAAACAGAATTACCCTCAAATTTTGTACAACGAAGGTGACGCGTAGGACTGATGCCTGTAGGAAGGTCCTGTAGCTACCAGCAGAGAGTTCTTCCTGCAGGAACTGTCAAGTATTTTTCAAGGTGGTGTAGGCCTTCTCTACATTTACCATGAGAAGGGGATACTGCAGATATTTAAACCTTTCATAACATCTAAGTAATATTGAAAGGAAAACAAGATTTTGGAAACATAAAAAAATCTACTGGATAATAGAGATGATACAAGGTTGCTGTTAAGGCTAACTAATACAGTGATTTTATGCCTATGTCCTTGAATTTGAACTTTTGAAGCAGTTGAACTTTATAAAATGAGTTTAAGTTGAGAACTGTTTTGCTCTGAGGTTCTTTATTTGTTTTGTTGAGTTTTTTCACCCACATTAAGGCTGAGATGAACAAAGGAAGTTTTATATTTCTTTACCAATTCTTATTTTTCTTTTCAAAAGCAACTTATTCTTTTCCCCAGTGTTTGGGTGAAGCCTTCTGAGGAGTGGAAGACTGACCTCTATACTAACCTTTCCCTGTGGCCACTTGACATTTCAGATACCTGTTTTCTCAGAGCAAACCATTCCACACCAGCTTTAGTGAGCTTCACAGAATGGAGCTGCTGTAAGCAGAGGACTCCACACCACAGCTGCAAGATCCTTCTTGATTTTTTTTTTTTTAATATCTCTTGAAAAATAAAATATTTACCCTTGAAAGTGTGTTATTCTGAAACCTTTCTGAGAGAGAAACTGGGTCTTGATATGTTCATACACATACTCCACAAATAACATCACAAAGAATATATATTTAATTACAAATTGCTTAATTCTATTTTGTTCCTCTCTGAAATTTAATCAGTCATATACTACCTATAGCTAATTTCTGGTCTTAATTACGTTTATTTATTAATTATGTCTTTGCCTAGACTAATTCTGTTTTCTTCCCTCGGGAATCATAAAGTATCAGGAATACTATATAAAGTACAGAACTTTTTTGCAACAACTGTGAGTTCATTTGATATGTTTTAAGAATTTTATTCTGTATTCTGTGTGTTCTGGGGTTTTTCACCCTCTTAGAAGACAAAGATATGTTGTCATTCACAGAAGGATGGCATGCTGTTAGTAGAGTGTTCAGAACAGAACAACAGTTTTCTATGGACTGTGGTACTCAGCAAATGGGCCAGACAGAGCCCCATCCATCCCACTTCAGAGTCTCCAACAGCAGTCAGTAGAGAAAAATGCTTAGGAAAATAACAATATAAACAGAGAACACTGAGGATAATTCTTTTCTTAGTACAGGTTTCTTTACTTGAGAAATAGCCAGTAATTTCCTGAGCTTGCAGCTGAATTCACACTGTTGCAATTGATATTTATCCAAGTATGTAAAGTGCATGGATTTGCATAATACATTTTTAACCTCTGAAATCCTGTGCAGAGTCAGATATCTAAGTATATAGAAGCACATGGGAAGACACAGATATGATCTTTTTTTCATCTTTGTTTCTAGATGCTGTATGCTTGCTTGGAAACATCAGTAATGGATTTCTAGAAGAAATAACACAGGTTTAGATCATAAAATTTCAGAACTTATGCATATAAATAATTTTTGAAACAAAGTTATATTTAGTGAAAAGTTCAAGTGAAGTATGTAGACTGCCAGTATTGCATCTCAAATTAATCTCAAATAAAGTCACATTACTCTTAAACAAAGCAACAAGGTATATATGTAATAAACAGTTAACATTTTAGCAAGTGTCTATTTTCAAATGTCATGTTCTAAGGTTAAATTTAATGTTTCAGACCTATTGGCTAAGATTGCTGCTTCAGGTTAGCAAGGATAGGTGATTACCTTGTAATTTCCATAATGGTCTTTGCTATTCCTGCAAGACAAGTTTATGTCTGCATCCACTGAGGAACATCACCAATGTCTCTCTTTTCAATTTCCCTATTATTGCTCTGGCTTTTTCTTATTGAAAAGAAAGCTTAAATGGGAGTTACAAGAGAGAGAAAGGCAGTTGCTTGGGAGTTAGGCACACTCAGATCACTTAGGGCACTGATGGCAGATTCTGTGCTGCAATTCTTTCCCTCAACTGTACCATAGCTTGGAACAAGATCAATGCTAACTTTATTTTGTTGTTGTTGTTTCCTTTATTCTTTAGGATTTCTAGAGTTCATTCAATGGTTTTAGGTTTGGGGGATGTTTCTGTCAGTTCAAAGATAATCTTTTATGGAAATATATTTTGCTTTTATGAGACATGCGACTACCATGCTCTTTGAAAACAGATTTTAGACTACTGAAGGAAGTATTTGAATGCATTGTGCCAGTGGCATTTAAGGTGTTCAGTTCACTGGATTTTATGCTCTTTTGATATGAAAAAGTTATTTTATCTCCAACTCAAAGTGGGTTTTTCATTTTTATGGTTGTTTTTGTTACCTCTGAAATATTCTGTGATCTGTGGGTAGCAATATTCTACTCAGGACTGGCTGGGATTTTCTTGATACCTGCCATGTACCTGCCTATTTTTGAAGCATTTTAAAGTGCATAAATATTAGAGTATTAAAAGCTTGAATTTAGGTATTTTTGTCAACATAAAACAGTAATTTTACTTAATTATTTAAAATAAATTTTAAATAAAATATGTTTCAAATAATACTTTTTGTAAACAGGACTAAGCAAGAAAAGAAAAACAAAAAAGCAAGCAAAAGCATTGAGTCAAAGCTGGATAGCATCACCATTGCAGAAAACATTATGCTTATGATGATGATGATTATTATTATTTATTATTATTTATTTTCCTCTTTCAGGAGAAGAATTCCTATACAGTAGTGCTTTTCAGTTCAGTTTTGATAGTTGAAGCTGTAAAATTTTGACACTTTTAGAAAACTGTTTACTTGTTTTTTCTTTCCCTCTCTTCCCTATTATCAAGCAGCAGAAATGGCAGAAATTAGAACAAAAATCTTAAAATGGTAGTTTCAGTTTAAGTTAAATAGTTTCTGATATTTTATAGCCATGGCAGCAGTCTGTTGTTTACCATATTAGCCAAAATTAGTAAATTACTCTCCCAGCAGAAGTGTTTTGTGTTTCATCTGATCTATGTTTCACATTGTTTCCTAGTATTTGTTTGGTTTTGTTTTGTTTTTAACATGTCCAGCTTATACTAAAAATATATGAAATTTTGTTACTTTGGTATATAGATTTCCTCTTACACCGTCAGTGAATCCAAAGCTCTCCCCCTCCACTGCTCTTGAGAGTGTTAAATGCCTGGTATGATGGGAATTACTGAATTTCCATGTATCACACTACAGCAACCATAAACAATGTGATAGCCTCAGAAATTAACTGTGTCTATGATATTATTTTCCATAGTGGCCTAGAAGTTGCTCTTAGAAAAAAAATAAAATAGATGTTAAGTTACGATACTGAAAAAAAAAGAACCAGTGCAAATCCTTCCCAGGATTTTATGGAGGTCATGCAACATGCATAGCAGAAGGTAAAGAGGTATTTTATGTTACACATAAAAAGATGCATTGACTGAATATTGAACAGGATCTATGAAACTGCAACCATTTGCTGATGAAGACAGTTTTGGGCTGGCCTAAGCAGAGGGAGACAGAATGGAGCTAATTAAGTTCAAATCTGTCCTAGAGGTAGGTCACTGACTCTACCCATTTACTAGTTACTGGAAAGCAGTCATGAAGGAAAACGTGAGTTGAAGAAGGAGTGAAAGTATGATCTGTAGAACACCCAAGCATCTGAGATTTTGCCCTCAGAGACATACAAAGCAGGTACCTGCCTGCCTCTCTGTAGACAGCTGATGTGAACAGGAAGAATTAATGCAACAGGCATGTCCACCAGAGACAAGAAGAAAAATTTTATGGCTGCAGAAAGGATGTCAAATCCTGTTTGGTTTGTTGTCTTTTTGTAGCATCAGCAGAGAGAATGTATTCTTGGGGCAATGTGCCGCTACATTTGTTGCAACCTAAGATGGCATGAGCATTTCAGGCACAGACTTGCGGAGTAAACAAGCCTGGAAATAGCTGCCAAAGGAAAAAGTTATGACAAAACACTGAGGAACTAGAAACATAGCTGAAAGGCAAGTGCAGGACAAAGATTTGACCAAGGGTTGAAGAGAAAGAACAAACCTGAAGATATTTACTCTTTTGTTTAGTCCTTATGTACTGTACATTGTTCAGTACATTAAGCTGTACATTAAGCAGTGTATGTCTTTATGTAGCAAATATTTATACATAACATTGGGTTCTGTCCTGTCAGCTTGGTATCAGGTGTTCATGCCATTCGTGACCGGTCTATGGTCAGAGACAAAAAATAAAAATACAAGTGAAAAGTGCCTTGGGAAGAAACTGATTCACCCACTGATAAGCGATAGAGTTATGAGAAGTTATAAACAACCAACTTCTCACCATAATTATGTTCTGTTTGAGATGAACGAGTATACAGTGTAAGTAGGATACATTGCTTCCTATTATTTAACATTTATCCTACACTGTTCCACAAGGAACTTTTCAGATGCTGCCCAGGGACATAGTGGAGTCACCACCCCTGGAAGTGCTTAAGGAAAGACTGGATGTGACACTTAATCCCATGCTCATAGCTGAACTCAATGGTCTCTGAGGTCTTTTTCCTACCTAATTGATTCTGTGATTCTCTTTTGCTGAAGTTAATGAAGGTATTTCAAAATATCCAACCAAATCAATGTATACCAATTATTGTGAAGGAACCCAAAAATATTTTGAGCTTTAAAGTCTCAGCTGACTTGCAATTCACTGAGTTAAAAATGTTTATACTGTGAATGAAAGAGGCGTACAAATCATAAACAAAACTAAGGATTGAGAAAAAATTATTAAAGCACCTTGCATAGAATAAACAACCAGAAATAACAACATAAACTATAAAGAGATATAGATTAAAAAAAATACATAAAGAAAAAGTCAGAAAGAATTTTTTTATTTCTTTTATTCATTTTACTTCATGTTGTGTGCCAATTATTGCTATTTTATAATAGAGAGTTCAATGCTTGATAATGGAGTACACAAGAAGTAGATGTTTTTACTTTTAAATCCTATTTCTATTTGATCTCAATCAAAGATCACTTCACAGTTTGTAAACTTTTGCACATAACTTCTGTGTCTCTCCTAGTAGGTAGAAATATGACTGAAGTTTACTTCGGGCTCAGCCAGGCGAAGAAAAAATTTTCACTCTTAAATTCACAGCAGGATCAGTAGTCAAAGCACTATATAATAATATACTATACTGGCCTTTAAAATAAAAACTTTCATTTGTTACAGAAGACACTTCATGGCAGATTTCCTCAATATGCATACTGGGACTTTTTCCATACTATTTCAACTAGAACAGACAACAGGGACACTTCTACATTTAAATGTAAAGTACATTAGAGTTATTTATTGTCAAATTTGACTTATTCCCCTACAGAGAAAAAGTCCAAGGACCATTTAGCTTTCTATAGTATATAAAAAAAGAATCATCTATATTTTCCAGGGCTCCAGATACCCTTTACCTAACAATGAAAGTGTCTGAGCTGGTAAAGTTGTTTTCCTAGAAGATGAGGATGAGATACTATGAGATGTTACTGTAAGAAATGTTTTTGATAGAGCTTTCTTACAAAGAACCTACTGAGAAATTCATAGGCGTAGTGTGAATAGGCTACATCAGTCTGCATCAGTAGAACAAAGCAAGCCAAAACTCTTCTGCTTCTTGATTTACTTTGGCATTCAGACATCGTTAATGATATTGACCACCAAAGTAAGTAGTGTCATAAATAAAATCTGAATTTTTTCTCATTCTCCATTTCAATAAAAATATTGGCTTTAGAGAATGCCATCATTATCTCTGTTACTAGGGGGTAGGATTGATTAATGGTAATGCCGATGAACACAACCATTAACGGGAGGTAGAATACAATAAAGGAAGACCTTCCTTTTCCATTAAAAAAGGGGGAATTTATACCTACACCAAAATATATGTGAAATTAAAGGTCTGAAATAATTCATCAGCGTAAAAGCAACAAAAAAATACTTTGTGTATCAGCAATATTAGGCTGGAAATAACTGACAACAAAACCAAAAATTTCAGCCATTATTATTTATTTGAAAATCATATCAGATTTAAATTTTAACATAAAAGCCAAAATTAACTTGAGGGCTTATTAACTTGATATCCTTATCCTTTCCATAACCACAAAACAAAAAGGAAAAATACAAGTATACATTCCCAAGATTCACTTCTAAGTTGGGATAAAGTGGTGATTCTCTAGGAATGAGAAGAAAACCTACTACTGTGGCCTAATGATTGCAAGTAGCAGCACACAGGTTTCCAGTAGGAAAAGACAATCAGTTAAACAAGCACAGTAATTACAGTCTCTTCATTCTCAGGACACATCTTTTTTTTAAAAGAGCATTTTAGGTATAAAAAGCCCCATTCTATTAGAAAGGTAGTATGGCACTAGCAAAGGAAAACTGTCCAGGAATGAAGGCGGAGGAACATCCCTTGATTTGGACTACTCTTCTGAGATGACCACATTCTTTTCCCCGGCATGAACCCCACAAAAAAACCGAGCCAGGGCCAGGTAAAATACAAAAAATCCAGACCAGTTGGTCTATCAAATTTGCATTCATGCAGGCCTGGGAGAATACTGCCTTCAGAGACTGTGTTAGGCAGAATGTTGTTCAAGGCTGGGGGAAGAACAGAGTATTTAACATATGCTTGATGGTTTAATTCATATGAAAATATGGGAATACATCATGAAAAGTTTCTTTTAATGGGCCAGACATACATACAAAATTTGTTTAAGGCCAGTCCCTGTCTAATAGAAAATATCTTCAACCTATCCATGCTAACATCGGTAAAGCAGAAAACAATCAAATAAAAAGGAAATCAATTAGGAATCTATAGGAGTTTATGAATATAACACACTAATAAGTTACATAGCTCATATTTTCTCAATACAAATAAAATATTAAAAATATAAACACAATTAAAAAAAATTCTCAGGTTTCTCAGAGCATAAATTTCTATGTTGCAAACAGATTTTTGCTTTATAACTTTTCTTGTTTCTTCATTTTTATTTTGTTGTGCCTTTCTTCAAGGAAAATCAACCCAAGAATGTAAAGAATTCCTAGAACTGCAGTCACCTTAGTAGCTATATAAATGGAAAACGCAAAATAATTAAAGCTGATGGAAATAAAGTGAAAATTAGAAATCCTTTATGGAAGCTCAAGGAAGAAACCTACAGGAAAAACACAGAATAAACATACTTGATATTGCAATACAGAAGCTCATAACTTTTTCTTTTGTACCTTTTACATGGGCAGAATGGTTGAAATTCTTCACACAGTTATTGTGAAGATTTATCATACGATTTTTTCTTTTCCTTATTTCAATACTTAAGAAATATTTTGAATTTTGAAAAATAAATGGCAATGGATTTATGGTCTCCTCAACTAAGAGGACATTTTTCAAAACACAAGTGAAAAAATTAATACTCCAGATTAACTGTAAAAATGGACAACATGACAGAAAACAGTTAATTTTTGGTTTTGGTATTATAGAAATTAATTTTCAAAAACTAAAAATAAAATTTAAGCTCAGAGTGTTCATTTGCTTCTCTTTGGGTCTGAGAACCTACAATTAATGCATAGTTCAATAAAATCCTTCCTCACCCCTGCCCATAATTCCATGCATCAATTTGACATCTGTACAATTAATAAAGATAAAAAGTAATTTGAAATACTTGGGGGGAGGTGAGAGAAGAGAAGAGAAGAGAAGAGAAGAGAAGAGAAGAGAAGAGAAGAGAAGAGAAGAGAAGAGAAGAGAAGAGAAGAGAAGAGAAGAGAAGAGAAGAGAAGAGAAGAGAAGAGAAGAGAAGAGAAGAGAAGAGAAGAAGAGAAGAGAAGAGAAATGTGTTTTCCTTAGCCATTCAGCTATATTAAAGTTTAGGAATACAGATAGATAGATAGACTCTTAGTTTTCTATGTTATTATCAACAAAGCATTTCATTTGAATTCTTACAATGTTTAAGAGTTTGCTGCTTTCAAGTTTAGCAAAGACTTGTTTAATCTTTTAGTAAACAGAAAATAAAACCCAAAGTCCAGTGAGTCTTTTTACACTCAACTATTATAAACCACTTTAAGACATATTGCCTTGAAATAACTGCATAGGAAACTAGTATCTTTGAATTTCTCTCAGAGTTCTCCATAGTCCTTTGTCATTTAATATAGTAGAGAATTAAAGCTATCTAACACGTCAAAGTTTCTTCTGACTTTATTTTCCTCTGATTTCAAATGCAGAATGGCCAAACTCAATTACTTTGAAAAAAAAGAAAAAAATGATTTTGCGTGGTATATACTGTAGTTCTTCAGAAAGTTTTCATAAAGAAAGGAATAATGATACTTTCATCTTTTAAAAATACAGGAAAATAATGTTGAAACAAATGGAAACTTGAAGTGTAACAAATGATGTAAAAACTAGAATGAAAATTATTGGGAAATACTCTACAAAGAAATAATAAATTACAAACTATCTGCAAAGTGGGAAATTGGTAATTAAACTACCATAACCAATCTGATAAATATTTATTACCATTATTATGATGTATTTTTATCATGAATTATAAACTTCATGGGATGTGAAGTTTTTTGTAATTTTAAATAGAACTGTGTGATAGACTGGCACTGATATAAGAGTGTGCTACTTCAAAAAAAGGAACATTAAAAGTAAAATCCTTTAAAAACTGAGACTTTCTCAATAAGCTTTTGCTCATGAGCAAATGACTTTATTTATCTTAAATATTCTTCCCTTCAGTGATACCAAACGTGAATGTGTTCAAAAGCCAAAATTTTATATTAGACATCCTTATAAAATGTTGAATTGGAAGGAGATCAGAATAGCCCAGTAGCAACTGATGATTGTTAAAATACTATCTGATCATGCATTCCATGTAAAGAATAAAGAAACAAAAATGAAAAAGCCAGAAGAAGATAACAATGCTATGACCAGGTTTCAGACTAGTAAGTGAACATTGGTAGTGTTGATTGAGAAAAGGAATCAAAGAAATTTTCCAGCACTAATTCTCTTCCTTGAGCATAGCAAAATCCTATTTGGTCTAGGAATATGAGTGAATAATTTAACAGGAGACTTTTCAAACAAGGTTCTCAATGTGATTTTAAAAAGCCTGAGCTTTCAAAATTGAGTGTAGGGAGACATTCATCACACTTTCCTTTGTATCTTTCACAGAACTTTTTTCTTTGCATCTTACACATAAAAAAATGAAGGAAATGTTGTCTATGGGAGGACATCCAAAAATTACCTTAAGTGCATTGTTAAGAGACAGGTAAACTTCCTGGCTGTTCTCTGAGAAGTAGCACAGTACAATTTATTCTAAGTCCTTGACATGCTGATGAAAGGAGTTGATTGAACCATTATCAGACTATGTTGTTTAAATTTATGAGCACTCTTATGGAGATGAGTTTCTGAATTTCCTGTTTACTGGTTCACTGGCACTGCTAAAGAGATTCCTCATTTTTTAGATTGATTCTGAATTTAATAGAAGAGAGAAGTCAGAGGGAATAAATTACTATGAAAATAAAAATGCTTTTATTGGGAAGGAAGGAAGGAAGGAAGGAAGGAAGGAAGGAAGGAAGGAAGGAAGGAAGGAAGGAAGGAAGGAAGGAAGGAAGGAAGGAAGGAAGGAAGGAAGGAAGGAAGGAAGGAAGGAAGGAAGGGATACTTACAGCAGATTGCCATTTTTGAAGCCTGAAGCACCTTTGCATCTCTTGCAAAAACCTTAGAATTCTTTTTCTCTTTGTATTTATGTGCATGAACAGCTAGGATTTAATCAGCTTTCAAAGAACAATGTGGTCTTTGATCTATTATTTTACTCCAAGACATTCAAATTAAGTCAAAACTTGACTGCTGCTTTTGAATTTTGGGTTCTGCCAAATTTTTGTTGCCATTGTTGTTGTTCCTGAATATTAGCTTGATTTTACAAATACAAAAGTCTCAGGCATGCTGTTTCAATGCTGCTGAACAAGTAGAATTCAAACATGAAGCCAAATTAGGTTTTCTGCATTGGAGAACCCTTTTATTCATTCCATACAAGAAAACTGAGAAGCAGCAAATAGACACTACAATAATTAGGGAGGTTGGGCTCAATCATGATTTTGAATTTGAATCTGGATCCCAGGCCTCCACTTATTTCATCTCATGTCTTTATTCTTTTTTGCCTTAAATCTTGGAAAAATAAAAAAACCACAATGAGACAACAGGAACTTTATGAAGAAAATGTCAGAATTAGAGTAAAATATCTGCTGTAGAAGAAAACTAAATAGCAGTATGGCAATGTGCTGCCTTGTAACTGGTAAGCTATGGTTTACCACACAATCTGATTTAGAATGTAAAAGAAAATCTGCGGAACCTGAAAACATTTGTCAAAATTTTCAGATTCAGAAATGGCAGGAATACTTCTTTTTCAATGGAAAAGAAGTATCTTCCCCCCCCCCAATATCTCACTAAAGAAAAAAACCCTAAAGTTGTAGTACAGAATCAAATTAATCTTGTAGGGTCAAAAGTCAGGCTCTTTCCTTTCTCTTGGTCTCTATTAGTTCAAAGTCCCTTGAGATTTTTTTTTCCCAGAATTTTATGTTACACTTTTTTTTTTCCCCCTCAATCTCAATAAGTCATTCTTTTAAAAAATGTAACAATGAGAAATACTCATTTCTTCCTTCTAGGTCAAGGGTTTGCAACCATAGTGACATAAAAAAGAATTAACTTCTATGTGGCTGCTTATCTTTTACTTGTAAGTCCATCTAACCATTAAACACAGCTACTACCAATCTGCAAAACCATCCTCAGTGTGCTCTAGTTAGACGGTGCTGCAAACTTTGTAGCCATTAGTGGAATCTTCTGCACAACTATTTTCTTCACTGAGAAAAAGAAAATGCTCAGAGAAAATAATATAGAGAACACGACAGAAAGAACGCGTCTACAACCTTCTGTCTTTCTGTGTACAATGATTAAATAAAATATATAAAAAATGCACGTGCTATAAAAATAAAGCCAGCATTATTTTGTTATTTATTAATGTTTGCTATATATCAGTTCTCTTAAAGAGTAATTTGCCATTTTTTCTCATAGTTCATTAGCAACCATATTCAAATGTCATATTTATATAAATATATTCAGTTTATATAAAACTGAAAGTAAATTTTGCTTTGTTTCTAGTAGCTTGAGCAGACCCATTCTTCTTCCTTTCTTTTTTTCTAAATTCATTCTTTAAGTATGGATTGTGTCATAATCAAAAGCAAACTTTTACTCAAATGCAGATCCAGATGCTGATGCAAAATATGAAAAAATCATGGACTCTAATGCACTTTTATTAACTAGTTCATTCTCTTATTGTCTTTCAACCACTGTGACTCAAATAGAATTTTTATTTGAATGGTTTCTGAGTCTTATTGCTCTAACCTCTGGTGATCATTTTGCTTATGATGCCACAGCCTTATTTACACAACAGACTGTTCTCACTAGATGCTCATATCAGAATCTTAATCCTTTGGATTCTATTGCCATAGGTTCAACAAATGCAATTTTAAAAAAAAAGTTTCGTCATCTAATAACAAATAAAAATTCCAGACAGAAAAAATAAATTTTTGCAATATTGGTTCAAAATTAGTGTTATTCTTTTCTATATATCTATGTAATATTTAGACTTTGAATCACTCTCCACTTAAAACACTTCTACACAGCTGGAAATACTGAAAGCTTAGATATAACTAAGAACTGATCTTTTTTTCATAGGAAATGCATCTATAATTTTATCTAAACCACATAACTGATAGAGAACAGAGTCCAAGTCAAGTGATTCATTCAGCTAAGCATGACTGTAATATTCCTAAACTCTTCAGGATAGAAATAACATTTTGAATATGTTAAGTGGCAAAATTAGTTTTTAGAAGTGTATGGGGATAAAAGAAAGAAGAATGACATGTTTAGGTACAGAACCTAATAGTTACCAAGAAAAAGAGAGATGGAGGGCTTTAAATTGTTTTCAATATTTTTGTACTTTCACATAGCTGTTTATCAGAGAGACGGAAACTAACAATTAACAAATAGTGAATAAAATGGGAATTTTATATCCATTAAAGTTTCCAAACACCATTTGAAATTGAATAAATTGAAAAGATGTTAGGTGAGATGTTATGAAAGTTTCTCTTTTATAATTTTCCCATAGGAATTCACAATACTAGACAACTTTTTCTGAATCTATATCAGACTTACTAGGGGAAAAAATTCTATATCACATACATATAATACATTTAATGAATATTTCCTTTTTCTTTCCTGGTAGGAAGAAGATGACAGATGAAAATGAATAAAAGAAGATGAAAGAAACAGAATAATTTTCATTATAATGCAGAAAGATTACTGTATTTGAAAGACTCAATCTTTCCTGACAGTATTCCAAATCCTTGCATATCTATTTCCTTACAACCCTATTTTCTCACCTAATATTGGTTCTGAGTACAGGGACTGAAATAGCAAGCACTGGTAAGACACGCTGCTGCTCAAGTTGATTTACTTCTGGAATTTTTGTTTTCCAAAATCTTGGATGATAATTTAAAACGTGACAGTTAATAAGAGGAAGAATAATTATTCAGAGGCAAATGACTGGGAGGATCAGATTTTTCCTGGTCTTTGTTGTGTTGAACAGGCATATTTTATTTCCTTTCACAATGCAAGTGCAAGTCTTTCAGCCCTAGACTACTGAATTATACAGTTCTGTGTGTGTTAATGCACAGAGCTTTCTAGGATGAGTGGGATATCTAGGAGGGAAGGAAAAATGATACTCTACCCCACCACAAACAAAGCAGTGCCTCTGTCAGGTCCATAAAAAACATGTCCAGGGTATTCCAGCTCTTCACACCCACATGATTTGTCACTAGGGAGGGCAGTGTCACCTACTGCAGAAAGAGTCCTTTAAAGGATCATTGAGGCCCTTCATTCACTGTCAGGAAGGCATGAATGCCTTTTTTTGCATCTTTAAACAAACATAAATTCCAAATGTATATTTTCCCTGAGTGACTGAAAGCAAGAATTCAGTTAGGATAACCTCATGGCTTTTAGCTATTTGTAATATGCATTATCCAGGCAAATGTTCTCAGACTGTGACAGTGTTTTTGTGGCTCATATTACTGATTCCTTTTAGAAGATGATTTATGTCAATATAATGTTATGCTTTAGCATAGAGTGTTTTATTCTGAGAATAAAAATTTTAGACTGTATTTTAACTATGTTTATACATTTGTATATGGCCCAAGTGCACATATGCTGTAAAATATAGGGCTTGTTTCCATAGTTGTAAAATGTATATGTACATAGGCAGCACCCAGAAGTGCAGATGGAGAAGTTTTTTTATATCTTCATTGTTCCTCCAGTTCCTCTTCCTATCAGCCATACAGCTATTCACTTATCAATCCTGCCACACTCAACTACCATGTTCTTGAAGTTTTCAAGTGATCTCCCATCTTCTCTGGCACCTATTTCACATGGAAACATCAGTGCTTTACTATGTTTTATAAATGTTTTTCCATCTAACTAATCTCTCCCAACAAGAGTTTGACAGTAAGTGTCAACAAAATAGTTAATGCTTGTTCTTGAAACCTTTTGAAGTTTTCAACAAAGTAAATATGAGTAGAAGAAGAGTGCTCAGTACATAGCACTTTTCAATAAGAAAATTATATCCTTAAGCCTGACTTTAACAACAGTTTCAGACTGTTCTTCAAGCATTTCTCTTGAATAAGCTGTTTCTTTTTGGACAGTTGCAATTCAGTAACAACAATAGAAGGAATAATGCAAACCTCTTACACTTCAGTTTTTTCAATGTTTTATTCAATCATCGTCTTCAATTAAGACCCATATATATTTTCAAAGGGTTCAGGTTTTTCTTACATAATTTTTTTTTGTTTTGAAGGAGACAGAAGTTGGGAAATTTTGCTTCTTCATAAAAATTCAGGTTTTTTAAGTAGAGTCATACTCTTTTTATTCTGGGACTCATTTTCTTCTTTGCACCCCAAGGACTCTATTTTTATTTCAGTGACTTTCTTCTCCAGTCATTCAGCTAGAGTTTAAATAGCTCCATCTGACAAATAATATTGAAGTCTGTAAAAGTCAGGGACGATTACAGAAGAGGGTATTGTATAGCTGGATCATTGTAACTATGTGTCTATTCTCAATGAAAGAATATTTTAAGCAAAGAAGTGCACACTGAACAGTATATAGATGCTTTGATCTCTTTTCCACAAAAAATATTGCAAATGAAATTGATGTAGGTCAGCATTTGATCATACTGTGGATCATCACTTTGTAGCCTGTAACATCATCCCATATTAGCCAGTGTTATATGGAGTAAAAATGTCCATTCATATTCTCCTGTTATTCACCTTTAGTCTTTTTCTCAGTTACATTGCCTAACACAAAATATGAGCTCCAACTTTTAAAGTTTGTTGTTCAAACTGTACTTGTTTCTTTGCAAACAGTCATAAAAAGTTGACTTTAAACAGTGACTACCACAGGACTTTAAGATAAGTGTTGATGTTTGGCATCGTTGTTTGCATATCCTAGTATTATGACTAATTTCCTGTATTTTCTGTAACGAAATGTAATGATTTGCTTGGCTGTTGCCTCCCACAAATCAATAAAAAGATGATCCAGAATTAATGCACTCTATAGTATAGTTGAACACTTAAAGCAAGAAATAGGCCTTGAGCACTTTGGGACATAATCCAAATGGTTGGACTTTAAATGTGAAATAATTACACTGTGAAAGGCATTTTTACCATAATTGAGATGAGCCCATAACTACACTTCAGTCTTATTATGAAACTATTCTCAAGAGGGAAAAAATGGATGTGGTTAAATAACATTGTGTAATATGGATTAAAAAAAAAAAAGAAAATTGTGAATTTTCATTCCACACAGGAAATTGAATAAGCATTAAGTAAATGCCTCACTTTCAAATTAAGTGATTACTTGTAAGAGTCTCTGAGAATTCATGAATGAATCCTCATTAATAGGAAGCAGGTGGAAGTGAAATTCATTAGCAAGCAGCCTCCCTCATAATTCTTCATGGTATAGATGTAGGTCACAGCCTAACTGTGCAGTGCAAGAAGAAACTGAAACACCCTTTTGAAGTCTTCAGAAATAGATTGCAAGCAAACAAGGTGGAAGAAAACTGATTGACCATGCATGAATTTTAAAAAAACAAAGCTGTGAAAAGGGCACAGAAACTTTTTTATCAACATATGCTCATTGAGGGTGAAAACATGGGAATAGAATTTGTAGAATAAGTGAAGGGGGTAATATCACCATTTACATTGAATCTTGTGGCTTCTATGTATTTGTGTAGATGTTGAACCTCAGTGCACTTAAGGATTTCTTTCTCTTCCCAAATACACACTATTATTTTATGTTTGATTTTTCCTGTGATCAGGAAACAGAATAATATATGAGGAGGAATAACTTCAAAGGTGATTGCAAAGAATGTCCTGCTAACAGTCCTTTCAGAACTATTAAAATGGCATTATATAATATTTGGGGAAAGTAGAAGTAAAGGAAAACACAATGGTATGACAAATCACAGTGGTGTAGGTTTTTGCAAATAACTTATAACTCAAGACTTTTAATATTTTTTAGTGTTGCACTCAAATTTTGGGAATACTTATAGTAATGGTTGTGTGAGTCATATGCTCTTTTTTATGCTTTGGGTTTCAATAACAACTATTTCAAACATGAAAATAATACCTGCCTGATGATGTAAAATGCTGCACAGATTATTAACTTTCAAGTAAACATTTAGAAAAAAAGAGCAACTTAATAAAGTCATTACATAAAAAATAGCAGTTGTATTTTTAGCAGGGTCTATTTATTCAGAATCAGACCATTTGTTCTTTCATTTGTCCAGCTCTGTAAAATAATATTTCAGCGTCTTTGCTCTATGTAACATGCAAATTTTATTTTAAAAACTCCTGGACATCATAGAATCATAGATTTAATTAATTTAGAAGGGACCTTGAAAGTTTAACCACCTTGGAAAATCAGAGCCAAATAGATGAAGGTCCTCAGAAGCTTTTCAGGTTATTTTATTTATCTCTGAAGATGTAGACTTCACCACCTTTCTGAGTCTCCGCTTCACTCTCAGATTGCACCAGTCTCATGAATAAAACCAAGTTGCCTCTGCCTCTCCTTGTTTAATATGTGTTCCCCTCCCAATTGTCACTGTGGTGCTCCACCAGACTCACTGTGGTATGAAAGCATCTTTTCTTGTATTGGGATCTCTGAAGTAAGAAACAACAGCACTCTGGATGCTGCTGACATTCAGCTTGCTTTTTACCATGACTATCAAGTCCTGCAAAGGTCTTTCTGAGCCTTGTAGAGTTATTCTGTCTCCAGCCAGGGTGCAGCCTACATTTGGTTATGTGGTGGTTTGACAGGAAATGTGTTTTTTGGGATGCTGTGTTTTTGGCCAATGGATATTCAGACTTTAATATTGGCATTTAACCTGGCCATTGGACACACCTCTGGGAACACCGGGTTAAAAGCAGAGCTCTCCCCTGGGAGGCTCTCTTGGGTTCCGGCAGGAAAGAGTTCGGGTCTCTCCCCCGGCCCAGCTGCTGGCTGGGCACGGGGAGGGGAAAGCCATGTGGCCGGGAGAGGTAGGCCTGAGCCCCGGGGTGGGAGGGTGGGAGAGAGAGAGAGAGAGAGAGAGAGAGAGAGAGAGAGAGAGAGACACCGGGAGCCATCGGGCAGCCCCCCCTGAGAGACACAGAGAGAGAGAGAAAGAGAGAGAGCCGCTGCCTGAGACTGTAACCTTGAAGCTTGATAAACATGGGCCTGTGCCGGCAGCACGGCTGGGAAGGAGAAGAGGGGGGGGTTCAGCCGGCTGCTTGTAGGAGCTTTTAACCCCTTTTTAGAAAATGAGAACTTTACAGAACATTGACCTTTCCTAGAAGATAGAGTGGAAGATGAGGAAGAAAATGGGCCAGTGTGAGAGAGGTCTGGGCGAGTGAGAGATAGTAGAAGAGTAGAGAAGAATCCTAGTGGGAAGAGATGATGGAGTAGCTTTTGCTGGACTCTTTTTGTATAGCCATGGACAGAACCAAGAGGGTTCAGTGTTGATGCCCCTCGGCCCCAGGGGGTGGAAAAATATGGGGGGGACAGGTGTCCCAAAAGAGAGATGGACAGACCCATGTTCCTTGTGATACAGATGGACAGAACCAAGAGGGTTCAGTGTTGATGCCCCTCGGCCCCAGGGGGTGAAAAAATATGGGGGGGACAGGTGTCCCAAAGGAGAGATTGTGGGGACAGGTGTCCCAAAGGAGAGACTGTGCCTTTTTTGGATCGGGACAGAGCATCCTTAAAAGACAACCCTAGAAGCAGTTCTGGTCCGTGTTCAGTGGTGAGAGCACTGGACATGAAAAGGAAGAGGTCACGACAGCAGATGTACTCTGGGCAGTGCCACAAGTGACACAGAAACACACGAGGCTTCAGCTGTGTTTCCAGGGGAAGCCCATGGCACAAGAAGGACTCCTCTCCTCTTGATGAACTGAGGATTGATTGTCTAAAAAGTGCTGCTGGACCGAGAGTTGGTGATTTGAGGAACAAATGTATTGTGTTGGAAATTTGGTGGGGGGAGGAGGAAATGCATTTGTGAGGTTTTCATTTTCCCTGTGTGTGTGTTCCTTTTTATCTGTAGTTGTAGAGTAGTTAATAAAGTTCTGGTTCGTTTTTCCCTAAGTAGGAGCCTGCTTTGCTTATTCCTGGTCACATCTCACAGCAGAAACCAGGGAGAAGGTATCTTCATGGGGGCACTGGCATTGTGCCAGTGTTAAACCATGACAGGTTATTTCAAACCAGAAGCAGAAGTTTCCATGAGTCTTTGCTGAACTCCAGGGTGTAGTTTCTATCAGCCTGTTTCACCAGGGTCAAGGTTGCTCTGCAGCAGCCCTGCCCTACAGAAAGTCGATCACTTTTTCTTCCACATCCACAATCCATATACAGTTTGGTGTCAGTCTTAAAAATTCTTCAGGGTGCACTATTTCTCTCCAACTGTGTCATTATCAGAGACACTGAACAGAACTGACCCCTGAGGAGCACAGCTTATAACTTGCCACAAGTTTGCCTTTTACCACTTGTTGATTTCATGCACTGGAACCCAATAATTTAGCACATTTTTACTGCATTTGTCAGCCACCCCTCCCAAACTGTATTTGACTGGCTGTAAAGATAGAATGGGAGATCAAGTCAAGGCCAAACAACATCTGCTACTCTCCCTTCGTGCACAGGAGCTGTCATCTCATTGTAGACCACTATCAGGTTAGGTAGACACAAACTGCTGGTTGCTCCTCATCACTTTCTCTTTCACTGGGTACCAAAAAACAGCTTTTAGGAGGATGCATTCCATTATTTTTTGGCTCAGATCTAGCATGTCACTTTTAGTTCTCTGGATCTCCTTTCATGCCCTTTTGAAGATGATATTAAGGTTTTCTCAAATATATACTTTAGAGGAAATTTATTTATAGTACAAACAAAAGCAGTATTAAATAAATAAATTATATATTTATACTGCAACAAGCCAAATATACTTAAAACGTGGGATAATAATACTCTCTTAGTATTTTGAGCATTTACTTGCTAATGTGTGGTGCTGGAGTAGTGCCTAAATATTCTGACAGAATCCAATCTGAAAACAAAAAACAATTTATACACCAAAAAGCATTAGTCAAACCTATTTAGTGTCCACAACTGGCAGTTTCCTCTTAATGCTAAATATAACAGCTCATCCAACATAATTAGTCATCTTCAAATTCCTTGACACCAGAAAGCAAATGGAAAAAACAAACTTAAATAATTAAGCCTTGCAGTGTACTCTTTCTATTAGATAAGGGGAAAATTTATTATGGCTATAAGTTCATTTTTTTTTTTTATTATTACACACAGGTTTGTCTCAGATTATTCAAAAACATTTCTTTATCTTTTATAGCTCAAACAGCTATATTTGATATTTTATAGCTCAAACAGCAATATTTTATATTGCAAAAAAAATTGATAAATTTTTAATATAACATACAAACAATTGTGTAACATACAAATATCACAGTATCTTCATTCAAAGAATAAAATATGGAGGTTAACCCTCCATATAGAGTGTCTAAGTGTCCTATTCAAAGTTCTGGCTTCTACATCAGTATAAAATCTGCTCAGAGAATTTACTACAGCTTACAAAAACTGAGAACCTCCCCGTTGGTAATCAAATTCCTGCTTGGTTAATTGTGAGGGGAAATTTTTCAATTTCTAGCTACACACAGCTTTACATTTATTCATTTGTACTGGAGGTGAGTGAACCCATAGAAACCAACCTTTTATTTTTAAAATCTTTTAGGTCACATATCTTTCTATGCATTGTTTTACTTTGTTCTCTTAAACATTAAGTGCCATTAAGTGCATATCTAATTGGTATTGCCAATCTGAAACAGTTTTTACTTTTATTGACTTTTTATATTGTGGAAATTATTCAGAATATAGCATGAACAGAATATTGTGCCAAGATAGGTCAAAGTGCTTTTTAAGCCTCATTCTGATTGGAGGAATATTCTAGGAGCTGGGAACTAACAGAATAAAGTTATGAACTCCAATTGTTTTTGAAACACTCTTTCTTGAGAAGTGAAGTAATATATATCCTGAATTATATATGCCAAGTAAAGTATGATGCTGAATTGTTTGCTTGTTTTCTGCCCTATAATTTTTTCTTTGTTATTAGTAAATGTGAAAGAGAACAATATATTACAGTTAGTTTAAAATGTAGGCATTGTTCCTGTAGCACGTAATGCACAAGATGTTCTGCCAGCACAGGAGAGTGATATGAGAACCCTAGGGGGGATTAAAGTGTTTTCTAATTAATTTTTGTTCTTTTTTGATGTCTCAATCCTTGTTTGAAGTATACTGAAATATATTGCAAGTAATTTTCAAGCTGTTTGTGAATCATGCCTAATATTTTGGAACAGAATTTAGAATGTAATATCCCAAACTCCAACTGATACAATAGTAATCATCTGAGAAGTTCTGCAAATCACTAATTCTGTCATTAGAACCAGCTGTGGACACCTAAATGTCAGAAAATTAGATTCAGTCCCTGCAGCTTATAATGAAGCATCAAACTATTGTTATAGCTATGTTAGTAATGTAAATTTATTGGCTCTTTTGAAAGACTCTTATGACCCAAAGGTTTCCCACCCATTTACACATAGGTGTTTTTCCATATATAGGACAGTTTTCAATTCAGTTGTATTTCTGGATATTCTTATTGCTATTCAAAGAAATAATTATAAATTACACTATGATAAACAAAGGAATGGTAGACTGTTGTAGGGCAAGGAACCCAGATCTTCCTTATACTGAGCAGCACTTATAAAGAGACACACAAGATTTGGTCCTGTACTCTGAGGAATGTTTAAACCTGAGGAATTTTACCTGTATTTTAGACTCAACAAAAAGGTGTTTTATGATGAAACTCTCCTTAGCAGACAATTTATCAAATTTTCCTATTGGGTCTGTTCCTGCTTAGTTTTTTTGATATCACCCTTGCACTTCAGAGGCAGTATGTTTGCTTTTTCTTTGCTTATTGACAGCTGTGAATTGTCTTCCTCCAGTCAATGAGGAGCTTATTGGGCACATTGTTTCTGTACTGATCCTATGCAAAACCTGGAAGGTTGTACATATTCTTCTGAACACCAGCAGCTTGTGGTCTCATGGCAAGGCAAGTTAGATTGAATGATTTAGCTCAGCATTTCCACACATTAATAATGTTGTGGTATCTTTCACTTTAATGATGAATTTGAAATCCTTAGGTTGGTAATGCAATGTTTTGAGTAATATTGCAACATTTTCCAGTATTTCTAGACTTGAACTTTTGGCATGTACTCCAGGATTTAATTCCTGGTTAATGGGGCATTTCCAAGATTTGCAATTTTGTGTACCGCAGTGTATTGTAATATGGAAGTACTTCACCTTCTCCAAATGAAGTTCAGTTCCAAAATTAGGTTTCAAGTGCGCATTAAGAAGAACAGAAATTACAACATGAAATTAATGTTCATTACAAGATCTTCACACAAATCAGTGCCACTGACAAGTTTTGAGCAGAGTGAGAATGACAGGACTTTTGAAAGTCAGGCAATCAAATTAACTGGAAGAGATATATGAAGGAATTTACACAGCCCTTTCCAGTCCATTTGAAACCTCTAATGCTTATCTCTACCATAAAAAGCAGAGATCACTTAGTTTATTTCAAAATCATGCATTTATTTTGCACAAAACTAAAGTGCAGAATAGATCATTTAAATATGCAATTTATTTGTTGACATAATCGGCCTTGTAAAAAGTTACTAATATTTAAACAAACTTATAAATGTTGTAAACAAGTTAAAGTGACCACAGTCTTAGTAGCTTATGTAAAATATATCACAATGATTTTTCGCTCTACAAATGACTAAAGAAGATACTGGGGTGATTACTTACATAGTGGAAATAGCGAAATCGGATTTGTAATACAAAAGATTGAAAATCTAAAGCAAGTATTCCTGAAACAACCTTGAGATTTATTATCACTTTCTGCTGTCTAGAACTGCTACAGTAGAATTTCACTACTGAGATTTTGTGTGTCTATATATATTGCAATATATTTATTGCAAAATAAGAAATGTTGTATGTTACATGCCTTTAGATTTGCAAAGGACTGTTGCTGTTACTAGGGCTTTACTTACAGCTCTTCCTCTAAAAAGGCTTTTTTTTTTCATCCATAAAAAATAACTCCTCACACAAAGTGCATTGGCATACTGTAGTGGCAAATACATTAGGAAAGGTAGGTTTCTGCAATCTTCTTTCCTGTGGCTGCTGATGGTACCCAGAACACCCACTAAACCTTGTCCATTTAGCTGTTCTCATGCCTTGTTGGCTGCCTATTGATAATGACTGGACTGTTTGTCCATACTTTACTGATCACATCACTCTCTGGAGAATAAATTTATTGATTCATTGATGACCCTTTTAATAATGCAATTACATTTCATGCTGCTTAACTGATTCACTGCTTCCGTTGATTGTCCATTTATTGATTTCATTTGCTCAGCTAATTTTTAATCCTTTAACTTTGCCTGTTTAATTTCACTCCATTACCTGTGTATTTTACTTATAATGAGTTTTACAACCTAATTGACTCTGTACCTACATGATTTTCCCACTTAATTAATTGTGTGTTTATACAATTAATTGCATGGATTATAAACCCCTAATTAATTGATTACTGCTTAATCACATAATTTCCTGGTGCTGAGCTGCAAAGAATTTGGTGGCCATAGTCACATTCTGCCAATATTTGCCCACATTTAACCATGTCTCCTTTATTCTCCCTATTTTTCCTACTTTTCATCACCTATCACCATCCACCTTTTTAATGACCCCATTGTTTCACTTTTACTTTTTTATTTTAGTTAAATAGTCATTAGTCTCTAACACTGCCAAAACTTCTCTTTATTAATTCCATCATAAGCTTTAATTAAATTTTTATTTTAATTTTTCTGCATTTAATTAGAAGCTGGAGCATGCTTTTGCAAGGAATCTGGATTTAATCACATATTATCATATATTATTCTAAATAAATCCAGGCAAATTAATTTAAATCATTCAGGAAAAACAAAACCAAACAAAACTGGAACAGATCGTAGGCGTATGATAGCATGGTCAGGAATCCAAGTATTTTTCCATACAGAACTACCCAGAGGGCTATAAAAGACTGCTATCTATTTACTCCTATGAATCTTAAAGGGAGTTAATGTTATAGAAGTGCCTCACTAAAAGAAATCTATACCACAGCTCCTCAAAAATTTTCTGAGAAAAATAGATATGGCTTTGAGTGTCTTGAGGAGAAGACAGGAGCCAAACTTTTAAATGTCTTATAAGTACCTCTTCTTTTTTTCCCCCATTTTTCTTTTTTCTTTTCTCTCTGCTTAAAGGATCAAAACATCAATGCTTCCTTCCCAGTTTCAGAGCTTTTCACAGTTATGCATCTTACTTCTGGACTAAGCCCAGTCTTTGAAGCCGAAGGAGATGGAACTTCTTTATGTGCAGAAAGGGCTCTACTTTATGTGTAGACTGCTGCAAACAGAAAATGCCTTGATAATATGGATGGACTCTGTGGATGTCCCTTTCAAGGTTTGTAGTGTATGGACACAATATTTCATGCTTTCTGGACCACTCTGGTGCAACCAAGAAGAGGTTAAGAAGGAACTAAGTAGACTTGCTGAGTGTCTCTGAGCAGAAAGATTTTACTGGGTTTCACAGAAGGGAAATTGAAAAGGATTTGATGACTGAAGAATAAAATTAGTCCTCCAGAGAGAATATTCTGATGCGACTGTGCTTCAAACATCTTTAAATTTCCCTCACCTGCTCTAGTGGGCTAATTTATTTATGAAAGAGTAAAACTTCTAAATAGAAATATTAACTGGTGGCATGTCTTCCAAGTTACAGGTTCTGCTATCAAATTAAAACTTTTGTTTCTAATTTACTTTAAAAGTATTGTAAACAAATATAGCTGTACCAGCTGGCAACATACTATTTCCTCCACATATAACATAGATAAAATTGACATTAAGTTATAACATTGTGCCAATAGAGATGCACACACAAATCTTGTATTATTTAGTGAAAAAGGCAGAAAAGTTGCATTTCATTTTGTTTGTTTATTGGCAAAAATTATGGTGATGTGGGCAGACATAATGAATGTCTTAATTTAACATAGAAGCAATTAGACTAGGCTAAAGCAAAAGGTTAGAAACTATACAAACACAATTTTTGGTGTCTGGCAGGCTCTGTGAAATTTAACTTAGAATACTTAGGGAGATGAAGTGGCTGAGTTTAAGCTTAAAGTCATGTACTGTAATCTTTGAGAAAATGATGAGGAGAGCTGAAGAAGCAAGCTTTTGGGAAAGCAGAGATACAGTGTTTAACCTTAAAAAGTGCAAAGCTGTAAATGTGTAATCCTAAAGATAGTTTTCACCATAAGGAAAGAAATAATTTAGAGACATCTAGAAGTCAATAAGGAGAAGTGTGAAGGACAAAACATTCCAAAGAATCTCTTTTGTTTTTTGTAAGAGGATAAAAGACTGTGGATAGAACAGTACAATGATATCATGCATATTGACTTAGCTATTAATATATAGTCTCCATAGTAACACTTTTGAAAATGCATCTCACATGATTGCATAAGCATATTAGAAGCACATGGATAATTTGAAGTTACTACTGACCAGTATATTTTAAAAATATATTCAAAATAATTTTGTATTTTTTTTCCTGACAAACTGTGCAGATATAGAATAATTTAGAATATCTCCTATTCTAAATCTGATACCATCAAAATTTCATGAATGTTTTTAAAGACTTAGTGGTGCTTGTATTAAATCTGCAAATGACAGTGAATCCATGTAGGCTTAGTGGCAGACAGGAATAGTCTTCAGAGAGGTGTCCATCCATTGGAGCAATAACATAAAAAAAATATAGTTACAGTAAGATTCAGTATCCTACATGTAATAAAAGTATTTATTTTAAAGGATGGATTGAAGATGCATGACACCAAGTTGTCAAAAGTTAACTTCAGGTCATATTAGAGTTAAATTTGAGTATGAAACAGTATTACCACAATGTTATGCAAAAGACAAATAGGATACTAGGTTATACAGAAAAACTCATTGTTTGTAAAATTGGCAATAATCTTAAAATGTTGGGGTTTTGGTTTGTTTTATTTTAAATAAAAATGTAGCTAGAGTTCTGTGACCAACTTGAGGTATAAACTTTCCAAGAAGGCCCAGAATACAGTGAGAAAAATTATCATTCATCTATAGAAGACAACTAAGGAAATCTTGTGAGACTTTAACTTTTTAAGTCTAGACAGAGTGAATCAAGGCTCTTAGTTCTAGATCATAAGCTACTCTTTATGTGCTCGACTGAGAGTCCAAGGAATTATGGTTTTATATCATAACTAAGGAAATTTAGATTAGATTCAGAACAAAATTTCTAAATTGAAAGGCTTGCAAAGCCCTGACTGATTTCTTTGGCACAGTAGAAAATTCAAGTGACAGCCAGATGTGGTTATATGTTGAACAGACAATGGAATATTATCACAAGATTCCACCTCGAGCAGATTGCCATAGAAAATACCTGTATTTTCTGTCTTGCCATATTACTTTTCAATCCTGTGTGAGTTTATTTTTACCATCTATGTTCCAGTTTTATAGATTAGAAATACAGAGAAAGACATATTTTTTCCAATTAATGCTGGAATATTAAAAAAAGAAATTCTACTATCTAGGATTCAGTTTAGTGCAAGGCATACTTTTTAGTCTCACTAACTCCCTAAGAAAATTGTTGCCATTTTTAGATGACAAATGGTTATTACAATGGAATTATAATGGCAAAAATTGGAAGTGTTTTGTCAAAGAAATACTAGTCACTCAATGTATTCTTCATTCTTCACCCAAGTGTAATAATAAAAAACTACTTTTCACTTCTAATTTAATGGGGATTATCAATTTTTTGTTCGAGAATATCTAGAGCAGACAGCCTGTGTAAAACATTTTCCTCCAGGCCAAAATTTGAAGTGCTTACTTTTTTCAGCTGACAAACAAATCACCATGATCTTTTGAAGAAGCAGTCTTACAGAAAATGCCTGGGTACTAAAAAAATGCTTTTTAAATTTCCAAGATCAAACAGAGATGGGCAACATACTCTGAATGCTTCAGAAACCTGTCCATGTATTTTCTAAGCGTGCCTTTCCCAGCTCCACTTCTAGGAAAATCAGCAAAGCTTCATATTCTACACAACTGACTGGAGACATGAAATAACAAATCAAGGTCCTTGGAAAAGAGTGTTTAGGCAAGAAAGGGGCTGGGGTTTTTCTTTCCTGCAGTCTCACAGAGTCGGTAAGTTGAAATTCAAGCTTAGAAAGTATAAGGACAGCTTCAAAGACAAAACATATTTAGGGAAAGTAGGAAAATGACCTTGCATTTTCTCGTGTAATAACATTCCTCCCAGTACCTGCATGCAAATAAACATGTTAAATACACTTATTTCTAGTTAATCCATAAAAGCTTGGAACTTGCCTTTGAACACTGCTGAAATCTTGGTTCAAAAAATATAAAGCCTTCAGGATCCCTTTATAACTACTTAAAAAGTCCAAAGTAGTTTGGATTCAGAGTACAAATCCATGCAAGCTCATGTGGAGTTTTGGTTCTCTGTAGATAGCAGAAAATATTGTCAGATTATGAGATGGAAACAGCCAGCAGAGTTTTCAGTACACAGAGGCCTGAGATAAAAACAAAACACAGTATTGTCATTTTGTAACAGCTTTAATCACGCATAACAGTTTGTTCTTATGAATATGTATGAGACACTGATGAACATGAATGATTGATATTTATGATTTGCAAAGTGAAGAAGCTTATCTATATGCAGATTAAGTACCTCCAAGAAAACTATTCTTCCTTTTCTCCCTCCTGTTTTGGCAAAATTCCTGCGCCACTGAATGTTCAAAACTTGTATCTTTCCTGCAAAACCAGCTTAAAGCTCATGAGGAAAACAATCTCATTTATTTTTTTCAAATCTTTTACTCCAAGATTTCTCAGAATAATTTGGAAGAATATATAAAAATTGCTATGCAGAACATTATTTTAAGGAATTTAGGAAATACAGCAAGCAAGGGACAAATGAAATATGACCGGTTTATCTTTACATTAATTATAATATATTTAACAGAGCTAATATTGGAAATAGAAATATTATGCAAAAGCATTGTGAATTAATTTTACCAGTTTGATAATGAATACACATATATGGGCTTAAATGTATTGGTCAAAGATACCTAGCCTAGAAGAAAATGACCCTTTCCCTGAAATTTCTCTTAAACCAAATTAAACCATAAAAAGCATAAAATTTGGCCTCTGAAAAACCCTGAATTTTGCATATTTTATATGACAAAGTTATGAGGTTTGTTCATATTTTCCATGTGATTTAGATCTTAAGTTTCCTCTCACACAATTGCTGCAATTAATATACAGTGCCAAGCTCTGTCTATTATTGCATGTTGGAATAGAAAATGAGAAGTATATTGAAATATTAAATTCATAGAGGTTTGTATTGCATTTAATACATGATAAACAACAGAAAAATATTGGAGGCAACAGTAAAAAATATTCAGTGATACCATACTTTCTTTTTGAAATGAAAACAAAATTACACCTTGTCTGTACAAACAAGAAAATACTTTTTAAGTGGAAAACTATGTATAATGGTAAACCTTTTTAAATGACATCATAACAGCAGCTCATTACCTCTTAGCATCTTTTGAATGCCAGCTCCCTCATGGTTTCAGCATTTCAAGGCACACTCAGCTTCAGAAAACTGGATTAATAATGTCATGACACAATTAAGAGGAAAAGAAGGGGACCTGCTGTTCAGGTGATAGGGACTATGCATGAGATTTTGCTGTACCAATACGTATCTCAAGATTCACAGGTATTTCTAACAAAAGTTCTTATGTCCTCAAAGTGTATTTTGCCTTACACATGCCCTATGAATTCATCTAGATATCTGAATTAGTTTCCAATGGCACTTATCTTAACAATTAGGCATTTCATTTAGATCCATGTTCTGGTCCAAGTCTATGAATGAAATTTATAAAAATGAAATACTGTGTGAATGTCCAGAAAGTGGACATTTATAGCTGTGAGTGTTGAAAAACTTTACAGGCTTCTTGAAATATGATCAACAGATAGTTCTTCTAAATGTGGTGGATGTTAATGCAGATGTCTTTTACTGAGTGAACAGCTTTTGGTTATTTTTTTAAACCTTTTAGTCTTCAGGTGCAGATTTAATGTTTTTACTATAGGCTGAATAATTTCATCCCAAAAATCCCACAAAAGTCCCTTCTGAAAAGCACTTTTAAGCTCATCTGGTTTACCTTGATAATGGTCTAAGAAGTCTTGTACTGGTTGTCAGTGACAAGCATTGAAGTTTGAAGAAGGGCAAGGAAGGCTATTAGAAGTGCAAAAAGAAAAAAGGTGTGAACAAAACAAAACAAACAAGAGCAGTCAAAACCCAATTAGCATTAGAGCAAAGAAAGGAGGATGGAGATCTGAAAAAGAGGGAAGGAGTTCTATTTGCTCTTGGTAATGACCTACTAAAAATTTCCATACACTGTATTCAGTACAAGAGTTGCAATATTCCAGTCTATTACACTGAAATGGTACTTTCCTTAATTAAAAAAAAAAACAAAAACAACACCTTTTTTTCAGATTAATACCCCTGATATATCATAATGAAACAACATTATTGTCATCTTCTAAAGCTGATTGTAATTAAATTAATATACATTACATTTAAAGTAATTTAACACTCAAGACCTTTGTTGCAGAAGTGATCTTCCACATGAATGGTCATTTGCTTAAAAAAATTTAAATATTAATATTGAATGAATGTTAAAATATATGTTCCCAATCTAATTGATGGGAAAATATCAATGGATGACTTCTTTCTTTTACTCTATTTTAAGGTTTTTAGTTACTTTCTGGAGTAAATTATATGGTAGAATTGTTATTTCTACAATTACAGGGAAGAACTATGAGGTCAAGAAGCATTTGGACAACACTCTCAGGCACAGGCACATGGTGTGATTCTTGGGGTGTCTGGCACATGGACAGGAATGGGATTCAAGAATTCTGATCGGTTCCTTCCAACTCAGCTTTGTCTATGATTCTATCATTCTATCATTCATACAGTTAATTAGCAAAGCTAAAATATCTAGCTTTTGACTCAGAAATATGCTGTACACTTTCAATCAGAAATGGCAAATACTGATTCATATAACGTGGTTAATAAAAAATGGAGGATTACTTTTGATTACTTTTTATTAGATAAAAAACCAGTGTCATATTGGAGATACGATGAAAACTGTGTATCAGAAGAATTCCACTAGGAAGAATAATTATTCAACAAAATAGTTCTTGACTTCATTGATTTTCTATTTCTTATCATGTTTAAAGATTATATAAACATTCTAGTAGCTAACCGGGACAGTACTCCTTGAACTGCAACACACAAGGCTTTTAAGCTTGTCTGTTGCAGTTGTTGCATAAAGTATTCCAAGTCTTCATTCAATTATTCTCCAAAATTGTTTATATATATTTATATATATATACACACCACTGTACTTCAGTCTTTCATGGAAGTTTTAATAGGGCCAGATGGAGCAAAAGCACAAGAACAAATTTTCTTTTAGTGAGGAGGGCAAAGATTTAGTATATAATGAAATAAGAGTTAAAAAGCAATTAGAGAAATACATCTTAAGTTTTTATGATGTTTTTATTTCTCCTTTTGTATGTATATATATACATATATATGAATATATATGAATATAAGCAAAATCTCAACACTGTGTTCTTTTTACTGAAACAAAATTGTACTTGATTTAAGTTTAGAATTCTTCAGGTAAATTGGTTTATTGTAAATACATTTAAACATTACAATAATCCACATCTTCAAGTGGAGGACAATCTGAGTTAATATTTTCAGTCTGCACTAATATATTGGTATTTACACTGCAATTACCTGTTAACCCATTTTAAAAACAATCCGTTCCAGAAAATCATTCCCCAGATTTGGCATTTTTATGGCAAACTCTGTGTTTAAATGTGCTCTTATTCAAATGAATATAAAAGTTCTTGCTAACATAAAGAAAAAGGGATTGATTGTTGGAGCCATTCTTATTACTTCTGTTTTTAGATGCCACTAGCTTTGAATCCACTAATTTTTGTAGGTGGACGAAGAATAAGGAATTGGGCTCTCATTGATTTTTTTAAATTCCTATGAAAACTAAAGCGGTGTAAATGCGTTTACATAAAACACGGGAATTATCTATTTCTTATGTACATTTGTTATATCAGAGTGTTTTTCATCTGTGAAATGATTAGGGTACCCAAAACCACTGTAGGAGAAACAATACAGAATCTATTTTTCATTTAAAGTAATGCCAGTTATACACCTTAGGAAGAAATTACCACCAATGTATAGATTAGAATTAAAGATCGTGCTACTTAATTTAAATTTAATTCTGTAATATTCCCCAGAACTTTTGCTTCAAGTAAATAGATTCAAGTAGAAAGATAAAGGGAAACCTATGACCCAGATCCATAGATAGGTGTTCCAGCTTTTAAAAAAAATATAATTTTCACGCAAATATGAAGTTAAAAAAGAATCCAGTCAAGTCACAAAATTATTAATTATACTCTAATTTTCCAAAATATTTACACTACTTATTAACTGGAACAGCATATATATAATGAAATTATCAGGGTGCATCAAGAAGTTTTTTCACTTTTGCAGGCAATATTGTATTAAAGATTTTTTGCTCTTAGTGTTCCTTACTCAGCAGGAGAATATATATACAGGAAGACTTGCAGATGTTGGTCATTATCATGTATTTCCATGTGATTAAGGTTCTTCACCCTTAGCACAGTATAAGACATCCTTGGCTCATAGGCAGCACTGTATAAATTAGAGGATTCACCAAGTGTGAACAATAGGCCTTAAAAACTTAAATGACCTTGTCTTCACTTCAAACTTGCTAGCAGTATACATTTAAAGCTTGGAAGAGGAATGAATACATGTAACAAGGCTAACATCTTCAATGAAGACATGGAAAAAAAGTAAAAGGAGAAAATAAATATTTCTTCTTTTTCCCTTCTCAATGTGGAATGTGAAACCAGCAAAAAGATAACTTCCTCAACATATCGCCCGCATAACAATAACCCTATACTAAATTTTCCTTCGACAGTTAGTTTGAAAATTAATGGTATGAGTATTGAAACATCAGGAAGATATTGTCACCAATTGTACTAAATAGTATAACTTTCAGCTAGATGTCCTTGATATGCTTCAACAAACATATTTCATTTTAATATCAGCTTTTAAATCAACCTCCAAGTACATCTCAAGATAATAAAGGTTATAAATTAATTTGCATAATAAAACAATAATCCTGGTGCACATTCAGAATTGCAGTGCATATTTTAATACCATTATACATGTTGATTTAAAACTTATCATTTCCTATTCTTTCTAAACAAATTAGTTACCTAAATTAATATGAAATTTTGAGAGGAAAGTACTCTTTTGCCAGTATTCTGATGATTTAATATATTTTATGGAGAAGTCAATGATGACTTCATGTAGAATATACTATTATGACTCATATACAGTGATGTGACTCAGAGAAATATTTTCTCATGAATTATATATTCATGAGAAACTATTTGATGAACAGTGCCTACATTATGCCTTTATAACTGAAGCTATTCAATAGAATTAAAACTCAGTTTCTATTTATTTTTCTTCCATACTTCTTAATCTTACTAAAAATTCACAAAACTCCCTGTTTTAGAAACAAAAATATAATCCATAAAGCTCACATACATTGTGGCACCTCTTATGTCTAATATTTACTATGACAAAACTCACACATTCTATAATAAATTACTTCAGATATAAATTTTGTTCCAACCTTGCCTTTAGCAACCCTAAAAAACCTCAGAAGAAAATACCATGAGTTATTCAAAGTAATTATTTTCTTAATTGATTGGAAAAAATTCTAGATAGTTTTCCAGTTTTTAATTAATTTATTCCCTCTGTATCTCAAAATTCAAAGCAAGAGCTTAATATATCATACTCTTTAGGAGATTACTCATGCTTCAGTCAAGCAAATAAGCTATTGAAACAATTTATTTATTTGGTCAGCTAATAAATCTCTTTCATAATTTCTAGTTATTCCTGCAGTTATCATAGCCCGTGAGACTCTGGGAAAACCAGCATTTTTCTCCTGCCTACTTTCTCCTGTCTACTCATAGTTGCTTTATTTGTCAGCTTTATCTATTTTTCCCAAGTGTTAATTGGTAATTTTATTTCATATTTGTGTTTTTACACAATCAGCAGACTCGCTGATATCAGTCTCAGTGACAGTGAGTAAAACAGTTTTCTTTATTGTTTAAATGTTTTAAATTATTCTTGCTAAAACTTTTAACAGTAAAACAAGTGCAGATTCTTAAACTGAAATAACCAGTATTAAATAATTGAAATGTGTCTGAAATGATGGTTTTAGAAATAGTGCATAAAGAAAATATAGCATACCATTTCCTGATCACACTGTAAAATTTGGAGGAAATCAGATGTTCATCTACATCTCAAATAGAAATGCACCACTGATGTTGAAATTACACTAAATTTAAGTAGATTAGGCAAATTAGACTAATTTGAAAAATGAGAGGGCTATTACCTATGGGTGAAGAGAATGATGTGGAAGCAGAGGAAGAGGTTGTTAAATGTATTGGGAGAGAGACAAGTAGAAAACTATCAGTCCTGGAACACTGAGCTATTAGGTGAAAGTAGGGAAATACTATGGAATATCTCTGCTTGACACCATGAAACCATGATGTTCATGGATTTTCTCAGGTTCATCTTTTAAAGTGGCCTAAGTGTTTAGAGATGGACAAGCTCTTTGTTATTCTAGCATTAGCTGCATGTTTCCATTACTTTCTTTATCTTAGGCATGTAATCTTTCTAACATGTAGATGTTCAGTTTCACCTATATAATTACTAGGCAAGATCAATTTTATCCTGATAAATGTCTGTATGACAAGCAGCAATTCAAGTTTTTTCTGTTGCTTGATGAGGGGTAGAAAGGAGATTACTGAGATATTTTCAGGGCATATAAGCCCTTTCCCAAGATCTTGCCAACACAAAACATGTGTAAAATCAAAAATCTGTATCATCTGATATCATAAAGGATATCCCCTCTTCCTGCAATGTTTGTCTTGCTTACAATGTTGCACTAGTGCAGCTATAAGAGCAATGGAGCTACCTACCTTTAAGACACACCTACCTTTAAGACATTATTCTAAATAGAATAAATTTACTCCCTCCTTCTCTTTTTTAAAATTCAACTTATTTTGACAGCTGTTTTTAGAAGAAAGAGCGCAAACCACTGAAGCACTGATGTAACAAAACACTACACTCTCTTCCTGCACAGATAGAAATATAATCATTATACCTTCTTATATCCCTGGGGGCTATACTGTCCATATTGATCTTTAAATAAATGAAAACCAATTTGTCTCTGTAAGACAACATTGTTCTATTCCCTTAAGGGAAATAGCTGACTTCTATTTGTCCGGTGTGTAACAAACTGCTCCTAGATGGGACAGAGACTCTTGCTGTCTCACTTTAGAAACAAATGTCTAAACGGCAAGAGGAGAGACATATCTGTGGTCTGAAATACCTTGCTTGACTTTATATCCAAAGGGAAGACAAAGTTTCACAGAACTGGTCTAAGTGAGAAGCAACTTTCACAGCATGTCCCTCAATAATTAAGCAAAGCTACCAGAGATCAGGTATAACAGAAACACACATGAGGATATAACCCTGCAGTTAAGAAACAACCTTGTAGCACTGATGAGGCTGTAATCTCTTCCTGGGTGCCTGAATGCATGACTGGAGATTAAAAGTTAACATGTGGGAATGATCATACGTGAGCTTCCGAAATCATTGTACTGAAATGGGATTTGGAAGCTAACGAAATGTTGAAACCATTCTGCCATGTCCTACATCCTAAAATCATAGCACATTTTTGTTTTGAAGAGACCTTAAGGATCACTTAGTCCCACCATTCTTACAGTCAAGAATTTCTTCCTAATAGCTAACCTAGACTGACCCTCTTTCAGTTTGAAGCCATTCCTGCTTTTCCTGTCACTACATACCTTTGTAAAGGGTTCCTCTCCAGCTTTGTTGTAGGCCCCCTTCAGGTACTGAAAGGCTGCCATAAGGTCTCCCTGTAGCATTTTATTCTCCAGGCTGAACAACCCCCAGCTCAACCTATCCTCATCAGAGAGGTGCTCCAGCCCTCTGATCATTTTTGTCACTCCTCTGGCCTGGTTCCAACAGGTCCACGTCCTTCTTATATTATAAGACTTAGATCTAGACAGAGTACTCCAGGTGGGGTCTCAGCAGAGCAGAGTTGAGGGGTGGAATCAGTTCCCTTGCCCTGCTGTCCCTGCTGCTTTTCACATTGGCTTTCTGGGCTGCAAACACACATTGCAAACTCATGCCAAGTTTCTCATCCAGCAGCACCAAGCCCTTCTCCTCAGGGCTGCTCTAAACCCATTCTTCATCCAGACTATATCAGTTCTTGTAAATACCCTGACACAGATGTGGGACCTTAGACTAGGCCTTGTTGAACTCTCTGAGCTCTCAAATAGTTGTGGTTCAGCAGTTTGTTATTCAAATGGAGACCAGTGAGGAGCATTGTTCCTCAAAGGTTGGTATTGGAATTGGCATTGTTGGGCATCTGTGTTGATAACATGGACAAGAAAACTGAGTGCACCCCCAGGAATTCTGCAGGTGAGACCAAGCTGAGTTGTGCAGTTGACACTGTGAAGGGATGTGATGCCATCCACATGGACCTTAACACTCTTGAGACACAAGCTTATGAAAATCTCAAGAAGTACTACAAGCTCAAATGTCTTACATCCTTGATTTTTTCCAATAATGTGTTTGAAGTAAAAAAGTCATTGGGCAATATAAAATAGATTGGAGACTAAGGAAACAAGCAGCAAGTTAGGGCACACAGATGAAGACCAAAATTAGAGAAATTCCAAATCTTGGTTCACAAGAGAGGAAATGAGAAAGACAGCCATCTACTCACAATTCTTCATACTACTGCTGATTCTAGCTTACATTTACAGTGATTTATATTAGAAGATGTATAAACTGTCATAACATCTAGTTGGGAGAAGAGGAACCTCACTAGTTAAAGGGTTTACTAAACCTTAGGTTTAGTAAATAGCAATCTGTGAGATATTATTACTGGCAGAAATTATTAACAAGGCCTATTTACTTTTCAGCAAACTGAATATTTCTTCAAAATCAATTTTAATTCACATTTGAGTGGCTACAATGCTTTATCTGTGGAAAAGGTGCCTTCTAGGAAATTATTTTTGTGATGTAGAGGTACATTGTTCTGATATTTCCAAGTGAAGCTATTTAGAGAAGCCTTGAGTTTCTTGTTTCCAGCTTCCTTTGTCTTCCTCTTACAGTTTTTATTTTTTTCAGAAATATTTTTTCACATGCAGAGCTTCATATCTGTGGGGGGAGTGTGTCTGTGTGAATGACAAATGGAAAAAAAATCATGGATATAGGTTAATATTAATTTCCTAATCTCTCTATTCCTAAAACAAATATATGTGAGTTGAATATTTGGCAGGATTGACATATATTTTTCCCTGCATGATACATGGAATAACTACTTATCTCTCACAATTTTCTTGGTGGAAATACTATTATGACAGTTTAAGTCCAGAACTTGCTCAAATGCAGCATTTTCAAAATTCTGTAGCTAGTCTGAATATGTGGATTGTCTTCTGACAAGCCATTCTTTGACATGTAAATGTAAGCTTCAACATTACTATTTGTACATTTTATACTTAATCTTCACATAATTAGTATATTAAAAAAAAACCAAAAAGCCAAAAACCAAAAAAACAGATAATCAGTGCAGTAATCAATTAACATGATCTTTACTACCTGAAATCACTTTTTTACTGCACTATGGTCTTAGGAGTAAATGCGATTAAACACTGATTATTATTTTCCCATTAACGTCTTTCCCTTTGCAATGAGTTAATATAAACAGAAAGACTGTGCAGCCATAGATCTAGTCAGTACATCTTATTATACTTTTTTTTTATATTTTTCTGTTAGATATTATTTGACTTGCTAAAATCATAGGTTCTCTACTTAAACTTACAAGCTTGCAACATCTTACAAAAATAAAAATATTTTTTCTGTAGAAACAGACAAATAATTTTTAATCTGTAGTCCAAGACCCCTAACTGGATTATATTATTCATAAAATTATTTTTGGTCAATAGGCCTTGGCTGGCTGGCAGGAGCACACCAAGCTGGTCTGTCACTCCATTCGTCAACAGAACAGGGGGAGAAAATAAAATTAAACTCTTTTGGGTCAATACAAGGACAGGAAGATTACTTACGAATTAACAACATGGACAAAACAGGATTTCTTCCTTGATTTGAGGAAGAATAACCTGATTTGTTGTCAATTTCTTGTAATGGAGTAGGATACTTTGACATACTTAGAAACATGAAAAAAAACGAAACCCAAATTCACCCATCCTTCCCTTCCTCTCAGATTTGATTTTCTCCCTAATTCTTTTACCTTCTTGACCCCTGTTATCCCTTCCGTGTCATCTGGAGCAGGAAAGGTAGTTGTACTTAGTTCATAATTCTCCATCTATTCCACTCTTCCCTCCTCATGCTCTTCCCCTGTTTCAGCATGGGATCCCTCCATGGGAGACAGCCCTTTATGAAATACTTCAGTTTGGGTCCCATTCAAGGAAGTACAGTCCTTCAGGAGGATACTACTCCCACATGAGGCCACAGCTACTTTCAGAAAACTTCTTCCTCTGTGGGTTCCTCTCTACAAGTCACAGTTCCCGCCAGGCACCTGCTTCAGCTTGCAGTCCTCCGTGGACTGCAGTGTGGATACCTGCTTTGCCATGGTCCTCCATGGGCTACACAGGCACAGCCAGCATCACCATGGACTGCACCATGGACTGCAGGGGAAGCTCTGCTCCCTGTCTGGAGTATCTCCTCATGACCCTTCTTCTCTGACCTTGATGTCTCCAGGGCTGTTTCATTCACATTTTCTAACTCCTCTCTCACAGCTGTTGTACAGCATCTTTTTCTGTTATGCTTTTTTTCATATGTTATCACAAAGGCACTATCAAACTTATTGATTGGCTCCGCTTTGGCCAGTGGTGGGTACTTCTTGGAGATGGCTGGAACTGGATTTTTCTAACCTGGGGAAAACTTATCTTTGGTAAGTTACTTTGGTAACTTTCAGGTACCAAAACCTTGCCAATTAAACCCAACACAATATTACAGTCAAGAATTTTAATTGCCTACACTCCTTCCAAAAGAATAAAAGTTCATGGAAATTGGAACAGAAAACAGATTTTGCACAGAAAATTTTAAGACATAAAAACTCCAACTCAGAACAGGAATCCCAGCATTATTCTGAATTCAGTACTTTCCTTCCTTTGTTGCTGGAGTACAGTTTTATAGGCCTTGTCTCTTTTAGATTGGTCAAAACCTTGTGCAACTCAAGGTGTGGAGACAAATCAAGCTTGGACTGTATATTGGAATATTAATCCCAGTATTTCCGGGTGGGACGTGCCTGGGCTCATCTGACCCTTGCTGCTGGACCAAAGGCAGCAGCTGTGGTGTTTTACCCCAGAGATACCTTTGGCTGGCTGGGTGCTGCAGCTGGGCACTTGGAACAAATCCAGGCATAGTAGGAACTCAGTTTACCTCTGGTGGAAAAGGTTCAGGCAACGGTGAAGAGTGAAAGGAGAGGATTCTATCGTAGAGTTTTAATCCAGAGTTTTATTCCAGGATGACAGACCTCTGAATGTTGTAACAGCTCCCAACAGAATCCAGACCACACGGCCCCATCTCCTTTTAAGCCCGGGGACAGGGGGAGGGAAGGGACAGGTGAGGGCCAACCAGGTGTGAGGAGGGGAAGGCTCAAGGGATAAAGACACTTGGACAGGCCAATGAGCCCGGACCTGAGGGGCATCTTTTGAACTTCTGCCAACCACAGCACGACCCTGCTGGAATGTTAAGATTGATGGACAGCTCTTCGCAGGAGGGCAAAGGAGGAGGAGAAAGGAGAGGCTGGCACACCTGGGGGGTTGGGATAGGTGAAACAGGAAATGGCATCACACTGCAACAGTATGTAAAAATGCTTTAATGCATTTCAAATCCAACTCTTCTGTAACAAGCTTGCTTGCCTTCACTCCTAACCATGAAAGTTGTTTTATGCCTAGCTTCTCACGTGAAATTGAGGCATTATAAGAGAGATAGATTCACAAGTGCTTTCACAAAATTCCCAGGTGCTATGATATACTCTTGTATATTGAAAAAAAGTAGTAAGACAAGATAATTTAAAAAAAAATCTGTTAATTTAGCATGCTTAAAAATAAAACATGCTGCTTAGTATAATAATAATTCCTGTTTTCCTTTTGAATTTTCTGAAGACTCCAGTAAAATATTTCTAACTGAATTACTGAGGCAGTTTCACTGATCTATCTTAGTTACCCTGTTTCTGGGTTTAAGGTGTGTCCTCTTGATTTGTATGTCCATGGAAAGAGTATTTCTAGTTTGCAGATTTATTTTAATAATTTGAAAAAAATATCAATATAATCTTTTTAACAGTTGCAATTGTGACCCAGAAAAATTTCATTTTAAATTCATAAAAAAAAATATTTCCTTGCCATTTGGACAATAAAAGGCTCATAAATTTTTACAGCTTATTACAGGAGCAGTTAAGAAGGTTGACTTAATGTACAAGGCCACGGTATGGAGAGGTAACAGGCACAGGGGAGGCCATCACTCCTAAACACTGAGGTAGCAGGAGCATTTATTTAGCCTTGGTATGTGAGAGAGGATTAGGTCTTAAATCAACTGATAAAATCCTCTCTCTCCTTTCTATTCCAATGACCTTTTCTTCTCAGCCTGTTTCTCTTTATGTTATTGTCAAGACTCTACAGGCTCCTGCCTTCTGCTCATCTGTGCTTTGGACAAGCTGAGCCTGCAACAAAATAATCCACTGCTGTTCCTCAGGATTCCAGCTTTTCTGGCTCCCTCCTTCATTCACTGAACATTCCTAAATATGAAGCATAAGGCACGAGTCCATTTTAGATCAGCAAAAGGACAATTAAGACATCACCTCTTCTGAAAACTTAAATATGGGAGAGAAGATAAAATGCATTTAAGCAAGTAAGGTGTAATAGGCATTTTACTGAGTGTACTAAGTCCATATCACTTTTTAACATTAATTATAATTAATACAAATAAGAATTCAGGAATACTGATGAATCAATCTCTGAATATTTGATATTTGTTGATAGAAAAAAATGCAAAATTATAGTCACATAACTGAAGGCAACATCACATTCCAGGCTTGCAATGCTCACACTTCACACTAATATGGTGCCCCATATTAAATATATATATCACTTTCTTATTTGTCAGGATGCTAGAGAAGAGACAGAGAGAGAGAGAACTGTCTAGATTTAATATATCTGCAAAGTACAGATAAATCTGCTTGTGCATGTATTATTGATATCCCAGTATCAAAATAAGGAAGATAACACAACAAGTTTTAGCATTGCTCTGTAGAATGCAGCTGCCTGTATTTCTGCAGCTAACACATTTCATTATCACCCATTTAAGGTGATTATACTTCATTTAAAATGAATGCAAAGTGTATAATGCTGGATAGGTTTAAAGCATTCGTATAATTTTGATCCCACAAAGCAATCTATTGCAACACAGATATAAGAATATTTTCACTTTCAGAGGGAGTTTAACAGCTGAATGAGAAACTGGAGAAATACAGAGTTTTAACTTTAATTAGCTGTTTTGAGTGGCATCAAATCTGATGCTGGCTGCTATGTCATTTTCTTATGTCATAATGAAATCCTCATTAGGAATTATTTCCTGAGGATGAGACTTCAGTTGAATCAATGTTTCTAAATTAAACAAGGAAAAAAAATTGATACTTAGTGGACAGCAACAACACTTGTTAAACTAAGCTGTAATAGTACACGTATAATAGTACAATTATACCGGTCCGTAGATCTGTCCTTTTTGTCACAAAGGTATCATAACACAGAAGCCAGCAAAACCAGTATTTTTTTTATATGCTCAAATTTTTGAAGAAAATGTACTTATCATCCCCTACAGTTCTTAATTTCTTCACATTGTTATGTCTACATCTGCCCTTTCTCCAACTCCATGTGTAGGTGCAGCTCCATGTATAGGTCATAAAGTTAGTGTAGCCCAAAGAGAATGTGTTCAACAGGCTCTCTCCCAGTGGGAACAATTATTTAAAAAAAAAAGCAGTGAGAAACAGGAAGGATAGAAATTCCCTGGATGTACACAAGAACTTTGTTGCCATAGCTAATAGGGCATTTCAACGACTGACAAGTGGGACACATTTTCTGTTAAACAGAGCCCTAAATTAAATTCAATTCCTGTCTCCCAAAATATTTTAACTCTTGTAATACTTTTCTTTTTCATGTAATGAGAGGATAGCATAGGTAGGAGTGCAGAACAGCCTGATTCCCTGTTTGTTCAAATTTTCTTCAGGAAGAAATCCATATCGTAGCATAAATCAGCTTTTACTTCAAAAACTGACCTTGGTTTCCTCAGAATAAATGGAATAGCTCAGTTTTCCTGCTCTCTCACTATTGAATATCTCACACTGATTATAGATCAGTCAATGACAAAGCCCTTTGGCTTGTGGACTGAGAAGGTCTAGACATATTTTAACCATCTGTGTCGTTTTTTGTAACTTGTAGTTAGCTACAGAAATACTTGTAACTGCAGAAATAGTTATTCCCTAGAATCAGATTTCAATGATATTTCGTTCCATACAACTGAAAAACATTTCCTTTCCATTATTAGCCATTGGGGGAAAAAAAAAATCCAAAACCAAGCAGGAGCAACAAGAAGAAAGGGTTACACGACTTCCCAAGTGATTTTATCTTATTTAAAATGTACTGCCTTCAAAGATTCTAGGAGCAAGTGTATTTTCTCTTGCCTTTCACTTAATCCATTTATAACCCCATAGTAACAATGAGGAAAAATTAAAGTCAGACAGTGGTGCAAACCTCTTTATGCATCATTTGACCCCCACCAACCCTTAAAACTTCTGTTAAAGCATACATTTTTCAATGTTTCCACATTTACTTATTATTTTATTAGAAAATTTGTCTTCATACATTCTTTTTGTTGGATGGTTAAAGCACCCCTCCTCTTGCTTAGAGAGTGATTATATTCCAGACTATTGCATTTGCTCAAAAACGTATCTTTACTCGTCATTCACCTTGTCAGCTGATACTCTAGTAATCAATACAGAACCTTCATAATGACACATATGGTCTCAAAGAGTATTTTTACATGCTTTACTCCAGAAAAAACAACCAAGCAAACAAAAACCACTAAAAAGCCCAACCAAACAAGGAACATATAAAAGGTAAACTCATGTAAATTATTTCAAATTGCAAATAGTTTTAATGCTATTTTCCTCATTGTTATGAAAGATGTTACTTTTTCATTGCTACTTAGTTTGAAATAAGAAAGGGGGCCATATTTGCTTGAAAGCAGTAAAAATAAGCAGATTTAAAATCTAATTTCTACTCTTTATGTGTGCAAAGGAGACAGTGTACTATGCTGGGTTCTCAAAATAGGTCTGATAGTTTGTCTCCTAACCTCTAACACTAAAATACTCAGGGCAGTCTTCATTTGAGTGTATAAATTTGCAAGCCTTACACTTCTATATCATCTGTAATTTTGGGACACTGCATGCAAAGAGTGACACTTATGTAACTTTTGGACTGGAAATGTGCATGATGCAAGAATTCTGCCTTGGTACATGAATTGCTGTGTGTACTTAGTAAAGAAACCTTTTACATAGAGAGTTTCCCCTTCAGAGAGAAACACACAATCAACTTCCAGGCAATCTGAAAAAGCACAATGGCATGCCTAATTAAGAAGATAATAAAGATGTTTACTCAAGAAAAGCCCAAGACTAGTTATTTTTATATCCTAGCTAAAATAAATATAACATCTTGTTCCCAAGTGTAGGCATACTTCTGCATATAGGTAACTGAGCATTAATCATCATTACCCCAGAGACTTCAATTAGCTGTGATTTAGATAAACGGAAAATCTGTGAAATATGTGAAAGTCTGACTTTGTTCTCAAGGTTAGGAGAATTCCAGTTACCAAAACTGTAAAATCAGAAATATAGAATTTTAACTGGCATGTTAGAAATGAAATAAAGCAGATAATCAAAGTAAATACAGTAAACCCCCAAACATTTACTGCCTAGCAGGTCTTATCAACAGTTTAAGATGCTGGAATGCTATATACCAGCATCTTAAACTGTTAATAATAATCCAAAATTATTTGATTATGCATTAAATGTTGACTGAGGAGGTTTACAGTAACTGAAGTAGATGGTGAATTACTGTGTCTTTGAGATTTATGTAGAAGATTTATCTCCAGATACCAAAAACATTGTGAAGACAGAAATCTTAGGATTATTTTGTCTTGAGATTTAGCAAAGGACATGAAGAACATCACAAAAATAACTTTGGTATGCCCTTATAGACACATTAGTTTTGAAACCACTCTTCTTTTTTTCTCTAATTTTTAGTTTTGAAAAACACTTTTATAGAAGAGCAAATGAGTTTTTTTGTTGGTTTATAGAATTCTATAACCCTGACCTGATTGTTCCAAACCTGGAGATGTAACTTCAGAGTCACTACGACAACACAATACTCCCAAATTCTTTTCATCTTGTTCACAGGAAGCTTATTATTTAAGGGTAACATATTTAGCTGATCCGGGGATAGAAACAACACAAAGCAGAACTCAAAAGCTATACTATAGATATAATTGACTAATATTTTTATATGTGTGATGTATTGCCTTTACACTGACAGTACTTCTAGTCAGTATATTATTCTTTCCAAACAGTTCAAACACCATTGTGTAAAAAATTTACTCTTTTTATGATGAAAAAATTGCATGGCTTATCCCATTTCCCCTTACTTCTGGATTCTGTGGGAGTAACAGAAGAGTATATGTGCAAGCACTATATTCGCCAGCAGAATAATTAAAGAACTGATGTTGTCCATCAGCATGTCTTCTTCAGATTTGGGACTCCTTGTGTATATAGGCAATGACCATTGATAGACCTATTTGAAACACACTATTATTTGGCAGTTCCATAAGCTGAATGAAAAAGTAAAAGTAATTACACTGTTCCCAACCCACTGGATCTTTTGGGTGGACATGTCCAGTCCATGCTCTTAAAATACAGAAAGGAAATAGAAGATAGCTGTGTGGATATTCTTTGTTTAGATCGATATTATCACCAACTGTTACTTGTAACAACTTGAAGAGCAGGAAAGTTTTGTCCAGAGCTATAGTGGAAAGAAATACTTTAGTTGTTGCACAAAAGCCTTTTCTTGATGTCTCTGACTTCTAAAAAATCAGGAGAGGGACAAGGATAATGAAAAAGAAAAACAATACAAAATGGTTACCTGAAGTGACAAAATGGTTTATTTCTGTATGCTGGTCATTTCCATAAGAAATAAGCATCCCTCATGAAGTTCCCATGTGCTCACTTTTTTAGCTTGAACAGGTCCCTCTGGATGGCATCCCTTCCTTCTGATGTCTCAGCTGCACCACTCATCATGGTGTCATCTGTTGACTTGTTGAGGGTGCACTTGATCCCCTACCCTATGTATTGATGAAAACACTGAACAGCAAGTGGTCCCAGTATGGATCCCTGAGGGAAAACCACTTGTCACCCTTGTCCCAGTGTGCCCACTGGGACATTGAACCATTCACCACTACCCTCTGGGTATGACTGTCTAACCAATTCATTGTCCACTGAACTGTCGACCCATCAAATCCCTCTCTCTAATTTAGAGTGAAGGATGCTATGAGGAACAGTGACAAAAGTCTTACAGAAATCTATACAGATGACATCCATAGCCCTTCCCTTGCCCATGATGCAATCATTCTATCACAGAAGGCCAGTAGACTGGTTGGACAGGACCACATTTTGTTTTGTCAGGAATGTTGCTGCAAGGTCAACTGTCACAAAAATCTTAAGAGTCTAACTGGCTCAGCAAATTTGTCAGCAACTGGGTTTCATCTCTTTGGAGATCAGCTCAGTAATGAATACTCATAAAGAGGAATGGGAACTTGTGGCCAGTAGTAGTTCTACAAGAGTAGTGAAACCACTCACCTCTTTCATACTATCACTTATTTTCCAGTCCCTTTTCCATGTTGTTTTAGGGATTGAGTCTGAAAGTATTACCAATATAGGATTTGAATAGACATATAGGAAAAGTTGAGTTTCAATCAAATGGATATACTGCTGACAAGACAATAGAGATTTGATTCAGCAAATATCAGGCTTTCATTTGAATCTCATTTCTCACAGTTCTCTTGTTTAATTTCAGAAAAAGCCAGAAACTATTGACATGATGTAATGAACACATTACATTTAATCACATCACTAACACTGCCTGGCACAAGTTAATGAGCATTCATTTGAGATTTTGGACTCCTTTTTATTTTAGTCATTAAAGCAAATAAACATTGCTATCAGCAAATTTTCTCACTCTAAATAGAGAAATTTTGTGTACGTGAGCAGCTCTAGCATTTCATATACAATTTGTTATCTCAGTACTGCTTCATATACAAATATTGTATAACTGCTTCTTTATACAGATATTACACCTATCTAAAACCAAGGAGTTTGTTCTATAGATCAACTGCATAATATCCTGAACATCATCATCACAGATTTTAACTTCATTTGCATTTGATTCTATGATTTTTCGGTGTTTATTTGCTCACAAGCAACAGCGTTGTCCTGGTTTTGGCTGGGGTAGCTGGTACAGTGCTGTGTGTTGAATTCAGCATGAGAATGATGTAGGTAACACATTGATGTTTTGGTTGTTGCTAGGTTGTATTTACCTGAAAACAAGGACTTCTTTTGTGTCTCATTCTCTGCCAGTGAGAAGGTACACAAAAAAGGCTGGGAGACAGGTGACATGAACTGGCCAAAGGGATATTCTACACCATGGAATGTTATGTCCAGTATTTAAACTGGGAGAATTACTTGGAAAGGGGAATGATCGAGGTTCAGGGATGGGGTCTGACAGTGGTCAGAAGGTGGTGAGCAATTGTATTGTGCATAATTTGGTTTTTCTTGGTTTTATTTTTTCCCATAATAATAACAATACTAATAATTTATTATTTATTCTTTAGGTTTTTTTCCATTATCAGACTGTTCATTCTTATCTCAACTTTTGATTCTCCTCCTCATTTCACTGGGGTTGGGGTTGGATGAGTAGTTGGTGCTGCATTGCTGGCAGGGCTTAAATCACAACAAATGTGAAATTCAAGTAAGTTAAAATTAAATTTTTGTCCAATTTCTATGTATTTGCTTTTATAGATAATTATATCAAACTACTCTGTACATATGAAATTTATTTAAAGGAAATTTTCTGGTTTCTATACAGTGAGCTGCAGCACAGCTTGCCCTAAGCTCTCATGGATGACAGTGTGAGATTCTAGTTTAAGATGTGTTTTAAAGGAATTTCAAGTGTCATTGACATGTCAGCTCTTCTTTATTCTTTTAAAAAGATCACTAGCAGAAACAGTATACTCCTAGTATGTACAAGAACATCAAGTTTGATCAAAATTTTTATGTTAGGGAAGATTTACAGTTTGCACCACACCTTTTTTTTTCAATATCATTGGTTTAATTAACTAAAGCAAATCTGTGAGACAACACACAATAGTCATATAGCTTGTGCGGTATAATAATAATTAGTTATAGTATTCCCACAATAAAGACAAAATAAAAATAGTTTCTTCTCATGAAAAACATAATTTTAGTTAATAATAACAATTTATAAATCTTATTTCATATCTTATATTATAATTTTCTTTATCAGGACACAGAAAAAATATGAAAGGAAATTTTAAATAAAAAGTCAGTCTCTCTGGGACAAATGCAAAATTCCCTAAGTCTTAGGAAAACCCAAGTAACAGACCTCTCTTTAGGTTTTCAAAAGGAGAAGGAAAAGGAAAAAAAAGATCATAAAGGGATGTTTCTGTTTTAAGAAAAAATCCAGAAAACCAGTAGAAATAAAGCAGTTTTTTGCACCACCTTTTTATCATTGCGCTTACAAACAGTCCTTTAGTATATGGAATAATTTTGCTTATTTCTCTGCTTACTGAGCTTGGATTATAATTACCTAGGTGTAAACATGCCACTACATTTTGAATAAATGGAAAGGTTATTCTCCAAAGTGAATTCCTCCCAACATGCAGTTAGAAAAAAATCTATGAAGGTGGACTTCAGTGTTGAGTCCTAATTAAAATAATTTCAATAGTAGAGTGAATGTTAGGTCCATGTACTTCTCTCACACATTGTTTATTGGTTAAGCACTAGAGTGGAGAGCTCTCACTAATAATCAGTAAATCATTGTTGATGCCCAAAAAGAGTCCCATCCTTTCCTCTTGCCTTCCTCAATTCTCTCTTGTTTTCCTACTTTAGGATGAACAAATTATCAAGAGACATCTCAGGCTGCAAACTCATTATCTCTTCTCTAATTATATACACACACACACAGACACACAGACACACAGACACACAGACACAGACACACACACACACACACACACACACACACACACACAGAGACACAGAGCTACCAGGCGTTTGTTCCCACTTATGTGATTTATCTGTGTAAGTTCCTGAAAGGGTGACCTTGCAAACTTAGAGTGGACCTGACAGACTCAATTACTATGAGAAGAAAAAACAGGATACCTGTTTAGCAAGATTCAGAAGGCTGGATATTTTTTTAAGTGTCAGAGATAGCTTAAGTAGGAAGGATTATACAAAACCAAACAGATGAGACCCTCCCTCAACCACTTCCAAAGGCAAAACAAACAAAACAAAGAAAAAATACAGCTACTATTCAGCAAAAACTTCCAAAGAAGTGTAAATCTGAAATTTTCCAAACTAAAAATTCTATGACAGAGTATTGCACAACTATTCCTAAAATTTTTGCTACTTGAAAAATTAAAAATGGTTGGAGTGTTAACAGCCATCAGAAATGGATTCAGGAAGAATTCAAGCAGCCAGTAACTTGGGGTTAAAAGTTCAGTATCAAGCCAATTAGATGAAAATACATTTAAAAAGGAAAAAACAAAGAATAAAAAATAGTCATACAGATGTATTATCTAGTCAGGAACTGTCTATATAGGTATTTTAAATAATAATGTCCACCAACAAAACAGCAGTCTTACATGAGCAGTCACTTAGGAAGGTAGATTCAAGATTATTTAGTTTTTAAAATTCTTCTCATAAGCTTTTCAATTAAGGATGCTTAAAGCCTAGGAAGGTTATTTTGTGGATTAAATCAAGAAGTAAGAAAAGAAGAATATATATTTATATGTAGTGTGAAAATTGTCAACATATGTTACCAACAAAGTTCCAAAAAGTTCTATGCTGAGACATGGGGCATTCAACCCAAATCTATTAAAAAAACCCACAACAAATAATGAGGTTTTCCCTGATACAAATGCTGAATTTAAGATGAGGAAAACAAATTGTTACTGTAAAGAGTACACAGATGTATGCAGTAGGGGGAATAAACTAGAAGAATTAAAAATTGATATGGAATTTCATTGCAGTTACAGAGACATGGTGTGATAACTCACATGACTGGAATGTTGCCATGGGTGGCTCTGCCCTTTTTAGGTAAGAGAGATGAGGTGATGGATTTGCTCTTTATGTGAGGGAGAATCTGGAATGTCTCAAGCTCTACCCAGGGACAGACAAATGAATTGAGAACTTATGGGTGAGAAGTAAGGGACTGGATAATATGGGTGATAATATGACTGGATAATATGAGTGGGCATCTGCTATGGGCTGCCTGACCAGGAGGAAGAAGTTAATGAGGCTTTCTATGGAAAAGACTGCCCAAGAAGGTCCTGGAACCTCCCTCTCTGGAGACATTGAAAACTCACCTGGAGCCATTCCAGTTTAACCCATTCTAGGTGGCATTCCAGAGGTCCCTTCCAACCCTAACGATTCTGTCATTTTGTGATCTGTGACACCAAGGTTCCAAAGGTAGAATAAACTATCTAAGCTAAAAGCCAAAGTCACAGGATACACTTGCAACAGGGAAACACATCTGGGACACAGGTGATTGGCTGTCAAGTACCTTTTGAATATTCAGTCAGAAAAAATATCTGCAATTTAAATATCTTGTTAGATTTAATAACAGTTGTCAAAAAAGCACATTAACATGCCTAGGGGATTAATTCCCAACTTCCTTAACTGCATCTATGTGACTAAGACAAGATTCAACATGTGCTGTACAGTCCCAGATGAATACATTTCCATGTTTTATGCAATGATAATTCAAACTAGCTGAAATATTTTAAAAACATTGTTCAATTAAAAGACATACTTCAAATATAGAGAAATGGAAATTTTGTATGTCATGTTCATTCACACTGTTGTGTCTGCAAATGTACCAAATCATAACCTTGTTTAATCAAGCCCAGCCAACAAACTTCCTTTTGACTGAAGTTTCCCCTAAATTTCCCCTAAGATCTTCCTAGAGAAGTTGATGAACTGTGAGCTGAATGAGAAAGCAGTTTGGTGGGTTAGAACTGCCTGAATGATTGGGCTCAGAGGATGGTGATCAGAGATATAAAGTCTAGTTGGAAGCCAGTAGCTAGCAGTGTACCCCAGAAATCAATATTGAGTCCACATCACCAAAAAAGATTGGAGTGCAGAGTTCATCCTCAGTTTGCAGATGGCACAAAACTGACAGAAGTGATAGAGGACCTTGCTGTCATCCAAAGGGTCCTTGAAGAATGGATCTGAGAGGAATGTGGAGTGTCCTCCAGATCAACAGGGGGAAGTGTGAACTCATGCAACTGGACACCAAGCTGAACATGAACCAGCAATGTACCCTTGAGCCAAAAAAAAAGGTTAATGCTCTCCCAGCATGTATTAGACAAAGCATTTTCAGCAGGTCAAGAGAGGTGCTCCTTCCCCTCTATTTAGCACTGGTGAGATCACATCTGGATTGTTCTGTCCAGTTCTTGCTTCCCCAGAACAAAACAGACATGGATGTACCAGAGAGAGTCTGACAAAGTGCCACCAGGATGATGATGGGACAGGAGCATCTCTGTCCTGAGGAATGGCTGAGAGAGTGGGAAAGGCTGTTCTGCATGGAGAAGAGAAGGTTTAGGGGAGATCTAATTACTGTTTATAAGTTCCTGAGGGAAGGAAGTGCAGAAGATGGAGCTAGGCTCTTTTAATTGGTGCCCAGTGTGAGGACAACAGGCAGCAGGCAGACACTGAAACACAGGAGGCTTCCTCTAAACATCCAGAAGAAGTTTTTCAATATGAGGGCAACTGAACACTGTTGCCTCATAAGTTGCCCACAACAGTTGTGTATTTTCCATCCTTGAAGATATTCAAGTCCATCTGGACATGGTCCTGGGCAATCATCTGTAGGCCTCCCTACTTGAGCAAGGAGACTGGACAAAGTGACTTCTAAAGGTCCCTTTGAACCTCAAACATTTTGTGATTCTGTGACTGAAGTTTTATTATCTCCCTAATTTTTAAAAAACACATACAAGATGTAGTGTGTGTGACTATTGAAGTTATCTCTCTATCATAATTTGCTTTTTTAAAATTTTATTTAAAAATTGCTTCTTAATTTTTTAAATTTTTCTAAATTTTTGGAGAACAGGTGAAAGAACAGTAGATTTGACATTTTTCACAGTAGCTTGAAAGAATAACATGGTTTTAGGACAAATAATAAGATATCCATGCTGGTCCAGGTTGTAAACCATGAAAACTGACATTGCCTTACTGAAGTGGAAGCATCTGACCTTTTAATGCAGTTAATATTTTTAAGGCTAGGTAAATAAATTTTAAAAAATAACTCAGAATTAAAGTGTATGGTTGTTCTTTTATTCAAGTACATAACTGCACAGCCTGTGACAGGCATCAACCACTTCAGGAAGAAAACATAATGGGATCATAAGTACATGCAAAACAATGTTCAGCAGAACAGAAGTTAAACAGAAGCCTGTACTACAAAAGCTAAACATTAGCAAGAAAGACAAATTTTGTAGTTTTACAGAACTACAATTATATACATTTTTATGACAAAAAAAAAGATTTAAAATTCTGTACTTGGATTATGGGTTGTATTTTTTAAATTGAAATTATCATTAAAAACACATAAAGAGGAAAAGTAAAAGACCAAAGTTTCAAGTATTGATAATAAGAGGGTTAAGTGGTTGGATAGATAGCACTGTTTTCTAGACTAGCTTAGCAAATAAAGTTTGAAAGAAGTACCTAAAAGGCATAGAAATTGGTTTGGAAACAAACTATTTACTCAAACATGAAGATTTAGTTTAAAATAAATAAAACCATAACAAGGATGGAAACTGAAAAGAATCTGGTGTCTTCACAGGTACTGCAAATCTCACTTTTGGTGAGCTGATCATGAAAGTTTTACTTTTGCCATAGAATCATAGAATGATTTGCGTTGGGAGAGACCTTACAGATCACCTATTTTCAAACTGTGTGCAATGGACATGAACCCTTTCCACTATACCAGATTAGTTGTGTATCTCTTAATATTTGCCTTTAATAACTGCAAGATGCTTCATATGTACATTTTCTTATGATGACATTATCTACTAGTTTCAATATTTCTTCTTCTTTCCTGGAATTTAGCTTTCATATGCATTTATAGAGAAATCACAGCTGTTTTCTACTTTTGTTCTGTCATGCAGAAGAAGCCAAATTTTTCTCATCTGTTGCTTTTTTATGATGAGTCTTTTCTTACTCTAAGCATCTAAATAGCACTTCCTGGCCTTATTTTAATTTACCATCTTGGAAAGAGACAGGTGAGAGTACACATAATCCTGCAATTTAAATTTTTTCTGTGACTATTATAGATCATGAGTATTTTCCAGTCTCAGGAGAAATAGCTTTTCTTGCTTATCTAAGAATAATCAATTATAATGTCAAAGAAGCATAGCATATTATTTAAGTAAAATTATTTTGCAATAGGCCATATTAGATTTTATTTCAGCTTCCATTACCTTCATCATTGCAATTATTCCTCTGCTCATTTTTTCCCCTAATATGTCTGTATCTGTCTTACTCTCTGGGTATTTTTTTTTTATTTCTGATATTATTACTCCTGATTCCTCAATTTACAAAAACTTTAACCTAGTTTTTCACATCAGTTAATGTAAAATTATAGAATAAATATTTTAGACTCTACACTTTTCATGGATTCAAAAAAATGCCTTTCAATTACATCAATTAGATTTTTCTGTAGCTTTCTCCTATCAGCCAAACTGAATAACCCTCTTAGTTTCTCTATTGTTACAAGTCACTTTTTCCTGTATTTATTGCAGCTTTACTGTTTATTCTACACTTACAGCACAGAAGCTGTATCCTAAATTGAACTTTACACAGTTCAAGAGCCTTCTTCCGTCTCCTTCAGTGACTGCTAGATATAAAGTCAGCATGTCTTTGAGTAGATCTCATTTTATCCCAAATCCATCTGTTAATTGCAAATGGATTTTTAAATTAGAAATATGTTTAAGGATAGAATTTCAACCATTATTCTTCTTGTTCAGATGACTAAAGTCTAGAAAGAAGTCTGAAATGCCTCACTTTATTAATTTGTATGCTTATAATGGATCCATAGTAATCTATACAACAACATTGTGTTTGCAAGATGGATCTAGGAGCTTAGACTACATGCAGTAAATTCCACAAGACTAGAATTATATAAGTTTTCCATTCAGCTCAGTAAATTAAAATGTATTTCTGCAGCCTGAAACTAATGCCAAGGATTTATTTTAGAATTTAACTAAAGCTCAGTTTTTACTGCCATTAATTAAAAAGGAAGATATTTTTGTTTATCTGAGATACTTTAAAGGAAAGCAAGCAAATCAAGCCAGAACAAATAGATTTATATGTTAGCACAAACACTCAATTATGGAACTGCTCCAGCCTTCATTTCATTTGGTCAAGGTTCTCTTTCCCCTTGAGCAGCAAAGTAGTCTGCTGGCAGCTAATGAGGTGAAAACAAACAGACATAATTAGAAATTGTGTAATTAACACATTTACCACTATAAATACTGATTTAGTGGAAATTATGATTTTGACAAATTTCCAAATTTTAAAGTAGAAAAGAAGAAGAATTTTTAAAGGAAAATATATCTGATTTTATATAATTTATTATATATATATATATATATAATTATATAGAATTAGATACATCAGAGTATAATTTAATCTTTATTTTTCATTTGTTACTCCTGAAATTTTGCATTTTGTGTAATATGTTAATATCTTACCGAGAAAGGCATCAATGTGCACTTTTTTACCAGGTGTCATAACATATTAATTTCAAATAATTCAGGAACTACCATTATGCTTTTCATTATATTTTATTCTTCCCTTCATTGGGAAAATATAATCAAAACAGACAAACTATACTATAAACATCCCATGCAGTCCCTCCAGCTCCCATGGGACAGTACATTTACCCCCACACTGGAAAATAAATGTGATTCACAGTGGCTCCTTAGTGCTATTTTGAAAAATATTCAAAGGTTGAATTTAACAAGTTAAGGTTTACTTTACATCAATGGAGCCCTACAAAGTTCTGAGACCTGAATCATCTGTTGGAGATGCTCCTCATTTTATCTCTGTTTATGATGTATGGAGAGCCTGGGACATGAAGGGTATTAATTTACCTTCCTTCAGGTCATTGAATGGCTCATGGGCCAAAGCTAAATAGCATGTAGGATATAATATTGACTCTATGCAAGACATCCAGGTTTGAAACTTCTTCACATTTAAAAACTGTACAACCAAAGTCCTGGCATTTTTTTCTCTACAAGAATACCCCTGAGAGTGCAGGTGGAAAATTTTAATTAACTCAGTAGGTAACTGCATTTTTTACTCTGATCTTCATTAAAGGCCTCTTGATTATTCTGTTCTCATTGTCCATCTGCAGGACCCCCATTGACAGAAACATGAATATGGCATAGGGAAATAGTATATGAAGTGATTCTGTGGGGGGAATTAGGAAATGTTCTGCAGATGTAGCAGTTCTCGTTCTGCAAAGGCTGAGACAGACTTGGAGAAAAGAAGAAGCATCGTGTATAAAAAAAATAAACTGGGTGTATCAAAAAAAAATAAACTGGGTGTATTAAAAAAAATAAACTGAAAGTATTTCTTCCATACTTCTGACTTTTAGTAATGTTACCACAATGATTTCTATAAGGGCCTAATGACAGAGAAAGTAAAAATTGAGTCATTGCTACTTTGTAGGGAGGGATCATGAGAGAGAGCATATATAAAGCCAGTCAATGTCTTTTAAAATTAGAGTGGATTTGGACATAGTATGTTCATAAGTTCTGACAGAATAGCAATAAATGCCAAAATCAGGTTGGAAAAGACATATTTTTGGCTTAATTTTTTTGTCTTTATCAGTTAGGTTTAGGAATTACTAAAAGTAGATTGTGTCCACCTTTCAGGAGTGGGGTATTATGTGCTTGTGAAAGAGGCATCAGGGATAATCCCCAGTCACAGAGAACTACTGGTGTACAGGCCCTTGACTCTGGTACATCTCTGTGAGATTCACAGTCCTACTTTATGCTATACCTGCATCCAAACAAAGAGTAATTACCTTCTATTTTCCTGTGCTCCCTCCTTGACCCCTGCCCCAAGATCTAGTTGCATTGCCACCACTACAGTCAAGCAAAAACCATGAAAATCTCTTTGTCAAAGCATACACTAAAGACCAAGTATAAGTAGTCTAAACCATTTCATTTGAAAGGGATAGGTGTTATTTCAGAAGCTAGATTTGCAAACCCAACTGTAATTCAACACTGATGAAAAACAGAGGAATTGGAGATTGAACAGCAATAATCTGTAAATAGGCCCAGCAGAGAAACATAATTTTAGAGTAATACATCAGTGAGGGACATACATTTTAATGAGAAAATCCAGAGGCCCAGAGATTAACCTACAAAGAAATTCAGTAGCTTTCAGGTAAGATTTCAAGTCAGACCTGATATTCAGACCAGACATCTAAATACATACACATTAATTTGATTTCTTTAAAAAGATATGAATGAAATCAGAAGCATTGTGTTTACTTCATATGTCCCTATGAAGAAACCTATCCTATATTGCACAGAGCCCACCAACATTTATTAAAGCTTAGATAATAATCAGAGCAAGAAATAATCTTTATTTCTCATAGTGAAAATACAATCTAAATAATAATGGGAAAGTACATTAACTTGACCTCAACTTTTGTAATTGTATTTTTCTACTAAACAAGGTATATCAATCAGTCTCCTTGGAGCACATTGACAGCATAGAGCACAAAAAAAGTATTTCATAGTATTTCAATATTTCAATACTGAATAGTATTTCATTGATTTTAGGAGGACATTTAGTTACAGAACTTCATAACTTAACATTAGAGTTACAAAGAATGCATGTAAATTATAGTGACATTATAGTCAATGTTCCCTATAGGGCACCTAACCAGAAAGATCAACTAAATGGGGCCCCAGAGACCAGGGAAGGAGGCTGAAAGAAAGGCATAACTCAATGGAAAATGTTCAATTCAGGAAAGACATAGCCAAATGGGACACACATATAATCCATGGGATTTGATGGGATTCATCCAGAAGTCCTATAGGTGCTGGCTGATGTCATTGTGAGGCCACTCTTGCAATAAACTTTGGTTGACCATGACAGATAGGAGAAAAGTTCTCAAAGACTGGGGGTTTCCATAATATATTTCCCACTTTCATCTTTTCTGAGCTGTTGAGCGAGGAATATACAGATCTTAATTTATTTATTTCAATAGGCATACTGAAAGAAAAGATATTTAGAAACAATATAACATGTCTTGATTCAAGTACGTCTATTCATCTTTATGTTAAAAAAAATTCTACAAACCCTCTCACAGTTAAAGGAAGTGAGAAGATCTTAACAGTTTTTCAGTTCTTAGAGGAAAATATATTGCTAAATGAAAGCAAGCACTGTACCTTAGACTATTAATTTCTCAAAAGGAGCAATCATCTGTGGAACAAATATACCTTTGATGGTTTCTTAATGGCAATGGGTCATACAGATGAGGATTCAATTTTATATTGTCATTAGCACTTGCAACCATTCCAGTTCCAGACAATGCGCTTTAATCTGGGACTTGCTACTAGCTTAGATCTCATCTTGGCACAGACACACATGGAGCACTGAAGGAACAACTTAAAAATTGTGATGGTTGAGAAAAAGGTGCTCAGACCTTAAAATAAAGTTCTGGTCTTCCAGCTGTAAAATCCACCAAATGAATATGCTTATTACTAAACTTAATTTCACACATATTTCTGCTATGCTTTGTTTATTTATTTCACTCCAATCCCAGAGCAAGAAAAATAATTATTTTTATTATTATCACTTTTTGCATTTACTTTTGAAAAATTGGGTTATTCAATAAAAAATGTTTATTCAAAAATAAACATTTTTCTGAGTTCTTTGACATTCCTTTTTTGGACCATGTCAAGATTCTCATGCTTAAATATTCTTATCTAATTTTAAGTTTAAAATGACTTTAGACACTTCTGATAATACCATAATACCATATAATAATCTTCTACAGAATATTTCTAGGCAAATTTAAATTCCTATTCACTCTCAAATAAAAGGTGCTTTAACAGCTGGACTCAAAAATACATAACCTGTATTATTATTACAAAGGTTATTACACTGATATAGAAAGTATATCAAAAGTTTGTTCCACGGAAATTCACAACAAATACAAAATCACATTAATAGTGATGACTTTAGCCATATAAATTTCTCAATAAAGACATAAAAAAGAAATTAAAAAAAATCTACACTTGAACTAAAATTTGTCATAGACCATCAACAGTCAGATTTTCTTCTCCTCTGTTTGAGACTTTGAGACATTCAGAAGATTATTAAAGCAGTATTTATCATTGAGCTTCCCTAACTGACCTCACAAGCTATATTCATTGCTAACCTAAAGTCGTATCTTTATTGACAACTTTAACCTATACTAAATGTGACAGAAAATGATGTTTAGAATTTAGTTCAAGGGTGCTTTTGAAAAAATTGAAAAGAATATTTGTCTTATGTTAAAGAATCCTTGAGTCTTTCTTTCATGAGCAGGAGCAAAAATGTGGCAATTTTCAAATTCTGGGAAGCCTTTTTTTTTCAGATAATGAGCCCTTACTTCTTAAGAACAGAAAAAGTCTGGTGTCAAAAAAACCCCACAAACTAAAAGCCTAAATGACACATACTGCAGACTCTGATTAATAGTGTGACAGTGATTTTTTTTTTGGTCATCTCTAGTGAAATTCTTGATTCTCAGAACCCTACATGTAAAAGTTATTAATCCATCACCTTAACTCAAAATGTTTATTTTTGAAATTCATCTGCTGAATTCACGATGCTTACTGGCATCATATTTTTTCCACATCAAATGTCCCAGATATTCTTCATTCTGTTTGGAGATTTGACATCACCACTTTTTAAGAAAGGCTATGGGATGGCCTTTTCTATGTGCCTGCTTGCTTGCACAGCCATGCTCTGCTACACAATCTCAAATCATGCCTTTGTAAAATGTTGCAGCAATCACCACTTTCTTTTAAAAGAACAGCTTTTTCTTCTGTTCATTCACCAGCTCCATTCAGAACTCTCCTTGATGTTCAGTTCTTTTCTCTCCCTTAGAAGAGTTGAACACCTTTCTTCTTACACCTAGTGTTCTGAGTTTCTATGTGATGGGAGGGCAGAGCACACTACCTTTTTTTGTGCCATTTTGCAGTAAAGAATAAAATAATTTTTAGGCTAACAAAGCCTGTAAACAAGGCTTTAATGCAGACAGCTCATAGTGGGCAAGAAAATTACTGTTTGATTGCAGCCACCTGCAGATGTCCAGTATCCAGATGCTGTTGCGGACGTTGAGTATATGTTTTATTGAGAATGAAAAAAGTTGTTTTGTCTTTAAACATATATATACATATATATATACGTATATATATATATGTGTGTGTGTGTGTATATATATATAAATATTTTCACCCAGTGTCCCTGATGTAGTCTGGCAATTTTTTAGTTTTGTTAACTGTGAATGCACATCTTATTAACAAAAGTGACGGTGAAAGAGACCTATAAGAGCAACTGATCCCCTATGGTACAGACAAGTTGTAGGTTGAATGGATTACTTTTACTACTCTCACTGCAAAGTAGAATTCTGCCCTGATTAGAAAAATTCTTTCCTCTGTGCTTTTAAACCCAATTAGTGTGCTACTGAAGACTGACCAATGAAAAATGCCATTGAAGACTCCTGTTAATAACAACAAATGAACAGCAAAGGAAGATGTAAACCAAATGAGTGACACTTCAACCTTGGACACAACTTTCTTTCCTATATCAGGTACAGGCATTCTGCATCTCGAACTATTGCAAGGAAATTTATTCACATTTTCAGCTGTTTGTTTGTTTTCTCAAATTTCATCTCAGCTCTTAAAATCTAGTATAAGGTTGTCTTTTGTTTGTTTGTTTTTGTTTGTTTGTTTTTGTTTTGGTTTGGTTTTTTTGTCACTATCAGCTATGGATGTTGGCATCCAGCATTCCTCTGCTGTCTGCTCAGTTTTCTGGGGAAAGCACATTTGATCTCCATGATTTTTAAACATTGCTGGCGTTCTTTTTTACTGAAGAAAATAACACAAAGCAGGCATTTTCTTATAGGCGTTTTCACATAGCAGGCATTTCATATTTATATGTTCAGTTTTCTCTCACTAGATTATTACCATTCCAAAAAAAAATAATTCAGAGTATTGTGTGGTTTTTAAACTGATACCTTCACCACAGACAAATATGCAGTTTTTCATAAATAAAAAGATAAAATACCAGGAAGTGATACTTTGTTGTGGAGGTTGTAGTGGTAGGAAAGTAAACAAAACTACAGTGCAACAAGAATCTAAGCATGGTAAAGTGGATCATGATTAATAACAATCTCTGCACAGCAACAAGTATCTGTAAAAATTCTTTTACCCTTGTACTTCACATTTCTCCTTCACAACCCACTTTCAATGGAAAAAATACTCTGCTATTCCCAAGCCATTATTCCTTCATAACAGACTGTTAGATAAAACAGGGAGTATGCAAAAATCTCCCTCTCTCCACTTGTCTTAGCACGGCAGCCTAGTTAAGGACTGATACAATATTAGTATAAATCTGAAGACTGAGTTTTCCTTCACATTAGAAAATAAGCACTGGTAGAGAAATAAATTTTCTTAAGCAGCAAGGACTTATCCCAGTTCATTTCAGCAAGCAGAGTTTCTCATAGGTGCCAAACTCATTACTACAAGTAAAGACACTGTAAGGCTTTTCCAATGGCAGACAGGGCATTATGCACGTTTAGGCTGTGAAGAACAAAGACTGTGTTGACAGTATGCAAAAGAGGAGGAGGTGAGAATTAAGGAAAGTTCAAATCTTTTTCATTGCCATTAATTTTATAAGTGAGTACAGTCAATATTTTGTAAGTATGCTGCATTAGAAGTTGTTCAATAAAAAAGGAAAAAGAGCAGATAGAGACTTTGCAGTCTCTTCCTGGTGTTTCAAACAGTACAATATCCTTTGCTTCAGGCACACCCTTAAGCAGTTGTTTGGCAAAGACTGTCCAACTCTATTAACAGACCATGAGCTCATTACCATGAGATACATGGTAATAACCCCAAAGAAATTTTATTAGGACAAACAAATTATCCTATCTTTGCCTAAAAAATATTCTTGCAGGAGCCGAGAAGAGGGAAGAAATTTTTTATTTATGACTATCTACTTGAAAAGATCAAAACAATAAAAGTGTTCATTAACACATAAAAATCATAATTATCTTCCTTGTAAAATACCCTTTAGCAGACTTATACTATAAGAATTGATATGGCAAACTGAAACAAGAGAAAAAAAATTGCTGTGTTGCTTGTTTTGGAATTATTTTCTTACACCCATTTCCTCTTGGTGTCCTGCCAGTTGCATAATGGATCTTTCTAGTGTATGTCGTCCATTTCTCCAATAAATCCTTCTTTTATAATGAGCCTGGCATCACTGAATTATGCAGCTTAAAAGTATTTTCCTTTCTCCTTTTCTTTTTATGTTTGACCATTCAATTTTAAAGGGAGAGAAAAACAGGCTTAACCATAGTAACACTAAAATCTGCTATGAGTTAGAGGTCTGAAAGGTTTGATATTCATTTGTACAATCTAACTCAATGACTTCACAAAACCTCACAGTGTATAAAAAGAACTCTGAAAAGTCTGTGGATATTGAAACGGCATAATCTGTGTGCTCACGGTATTGCTAATTTAACTGGAGAAGAAAAGCTCTGAAATCTAGTCAACAACCCATGGGGTTACACTGTGGCTTTATACAATGTTATGTTATATCACCTAACTCTGGTGATATGGTTAGGTTAGCTTTCTTCTGATTTCTGTGACTGAGTCTATCTTCTGTCTTGGATTTCTAAATTATTCAGCAGAGGCTCCTTAATGCATCTTGACTTTCTAAAACTATCCTATGTTCTGCCCTTGCATGTACGTACCTTTATTTAATTTTATATACATAAAATATTCTTAAAACTTGATCTGATCCTGCATGTTTTTCACAACCTAGCACAAATAATTTTCTCATCATTTAGGAGAGATTACTTCAGACTCTGAATTGGAATATTCAGCTGCATATGGCATACATTCTAAAATTCATTTCAGTTGGAACAAAAGCAGAAAGCAAGGGGGTTTATGTTTTATTTTGTGGGTTTCTTGTTTTGTTTTTGCTTTGTTTCCGAATGGAATATGCAATTCAATGCCATGAGGTTGTTAGCAATACAAAGCGAATTATTTATTGTGTGCTTTTGCAAATCTATTGGAAATTATTTCTACACAAACCAGTGCTGAGAATTTTAAGAGGCAATCACAAGTCATAACAACACGAATGTGAAGAAGTAATGTGACTGATTTGAGATGTCATGCTGCCTACTTCCTTCTTTCAGAGGTCTTGGAGACTGAAAGTTTAAAAAGCTTTTAGTTGTATCTGTCTTTTGGATATGCCCATGAGCAATTTCAAAAGTGATACCATTAGTGCATCTGGACTTTTCTCATGGTCATTACATTCTAGGACTTTTCATTGTGGAGTCTGGAAGATCTTCTAAAATGAGAGGGTTTAGAGCTCTTAACTCTTGCTCTGACCTTTAGAAGTAGAACAGGAGATACAGTCTTTCCACTAATGAAGGATTTTTAGCAACTCAATTATTTCTCCAAGCATTCTTCGACTATTTTATCATTAGGGAGACCAACATTTCTTTGATGAAAAAAGAGAAAATAGATATGATATATGATATAATTTTAATACCTTTTCCACAAAGCCCCCTCTCTCCCCCTAAGAATTACCTCATGAGATGAACAGATTCTTCTATCTAGTCTGCTAATAACTGTCAAGAGAATTGGAATTTAGGTGTTACTTCAATTCTCTGATTCAGAAAATTGCTTATGCTAGTGGCTATGAAGTTGTTTTTTTTTTTTTATTTTAGCAAAGAATACATTTTTCCAAGTCTTGTATACTCTAATTGAAGGAAAGTTTACCAAAATACAGCTCAAAATTAATATAAATGAGCCCTAAGTTGGAATACCTACTGCACTTCAAGAAGCTCCAGTCACTTATATATGCCAGGCATAAAGGTTTAGTTATGTAAATTATGTATAAGCAATCATGTATAAACAGACTTCACAGTAAATAATTTCACAGCATCATAGCAAAAAAGACAGATGTAAAACCAAAATGAATACAAATTAAAAAGATTAATTAAGCAGAATATGAATAGGGCAAATATCTTGAAATATCACTGAACATATCAATTACCAGAGTAAAATTCTTAGGTGTCATTGAAATTGGGATTCATATCGATTTCAATAGGATTTCACCTTCAGATTTTTACTCCAAATCACCTTTTTTTTAATTAATTAATTAAAATTAAAATTAAAATTGAAATTAATACTTTCAGTGGTAAAACAAAATGGAACTGAAATATATTTTGTCTGGACTCTACACAAGGAACTGTCTGGCAGCAACAAGCATTACAAGACTTGACAGGATGGATTTTTAAACCCGACACAATCATATCAATCAGAACGCACAGGCCAGAGCAAAACCTAATAACCTGCTGCCTCCTGCATTGCTGACAGCAAAAAGAAATCCATAAGCCAGGCAGTTTAAGGCAGCTTCAGTTCCTTCCAAAGCCCTTATAAGAAATATAGGTTTCACTACAGCCACAAACCAAAACAAGATGCTATGAAGAAAAACTGCACTATATTTTAAATCAGCTAAATGGGTATTGCAAAAAGCCTTGTTCCATGACAGCTAGTATGAGCAGCCAAAGGAAAATAAAAGTAAACATCAAAGACCAAAAAATTTGGACTGACTTATTTACTAAATATAATTGAAAGATACTAGGCAGGATAATTCTCTTAGGATAATTGCCCTTTTAATATTTGAGAATTTGTCAGAGAAGAGCAATACAATTCCCTGTGAAGTGTTATTCTACGGTGAAAAGGGCTGGAGTACTGCAGAAAATTGAGGGACACCATTGTCCAGAACATATTTGAAGCACCTACCCAAAAATGCGTGTTTAGTGATTCTTATTCTGAATTCTAACATGGTATGAAGGGCCATTTGGGAGTTGTACATTCCTTTCTCATTTTGAAACAAAACATGGTCAAAACCCTAAAGGCACAAATAAAGGAGTACCACCTTTTCATGAAGTCTCACTTGTCCTTCCAAGATCACTTGGCAAGTCATGCAGTTTTAAATGGAAACTCTGACTTTAGACATAATGCAAAACTAGGTCTGTATTAGTTTGGAGATTTTTAATAAGAAATACAACTGTAAACCTTAACCTATGCTTGCTAACTGACAGTCATATGAAAAGAAAACTATTTAAGACTCAACAGGATTAAACATAAACTTTATGCAAATGAGAATCATAAGGACCTGTCCTGACAAAATTATAGTATGAAATATCACTTTCAAAATTAGCAGTATTTATAGCTACTCAATTTTACATCAAAGAATAGGGACTTGAAACTGCAATCAGAGCTGCTTCCAGTGCTGCTGTAAAATTACAACTGTACCTGTCCCACTCACATAGAGTCAATTTTGTTTTTAGTAGCAGATACAGTCTTGTGTTTTGGTTTTAGGATGAGGCTAATGATAATGCAGTGATGGTTCAGTTACTGCTGAGCAGAGTTTACACAGAGTAAAGACCTTTTCTGCTTCTCACCCCACCCCACCAGCGAGGATGCTGGGGGTGCACAAGGGGTTAGGAGGGGACACAGCCAGGACAGCTGACCCCAACTGACCCAGGGGTTATTCTGTACCATATGGTAACATTCTCTGTATATAAAGCTAGTGGAAGAAGATGGAAGAGGGGATTTTTAAAGTTACAGCATTTGTCTTCCCAAATATACTTTAGACATGGTGGATCTGTGCTGTCCTGGGGATGGCTGAACACCTGCCTGCCAGGGTAAGTGTTAAATGAATTCTTTGTTGTGCTTTGTTTTTTTGTGTGGCTTTTGCTTTACCTCTTAAGCTGTCTTTATCTCAAGCTATGAATTTTTCTCATTTTTACCTTTCCAATTCTTTCCTCCACATCACTGAGCGGGAGTGAGCGAGTGGCTGTGTGAGGCTTAGTTGCTGGCTGGGGTTGAGGCATATCAATATCCACCGAGATAATACCATACTCAGTCCCCATTGCGAGAAGCTGGAATCTGACTGTCCCAATTAAATAACTGCAAGACCTTTCTGAAAGACATATTCTCTCCAGAGCATTGCAGAAATGTAAAATGAGCCAAGTGAATTAGCTGCAGTACGTAGGTGGCCTGCTCTCTGCCTCTAGGTATAATTTTAAGCATTTCTAAGATCTATTCAATCAATGCATTCCTTTTGTGGCCCATAACAGTAACAAATACCATTTTCGTTTTGTAAAAGTTTTGTCTCATTTTATTGAAAAATGTATATTGGACTTAGCAGCTGTGCAAGAGTCATGATTTAATATAAATTAGAATATTAAGTAACTAGTTATATTAACTAGTAATTATAAACTAGAATATTGAGGCCTGGATTCTTGCATAGATGCAAATGCAAAAACTCAAAACAAAGCAAAATAATGAAGAAACATTCAATTTGAGATCAGGAGTAATCATTACTTAATGATGACTTAATGACATGGCTGAAGAATACACTGAGGATTTTATTGTAATGTTAACACATGATAATTACCTTTGAGCACATTTACTTTTATAGATCAAAGGAGTGCAATATATCCATAAGTAATTGCTGAAAAAGGGATCAAATTAGTGCTGATGCTGACATTCATATCCTACTCTCCAGTAGGAAATGAAGTTTTGAAGTTAAAAGATCAGGGTCCCTAAACATTTCTGACTTACCTCTTGAAATACTGCAAAGCATTCACCTGACCACATGATGCAATTCCTTCCCTGAAATTATTTATGCAGTGATTGCAGCCACGTCTGCAAAATGCCTTTATTTTATCACTGTAAGTTATTTGAATACACCTCAGCCATTCAGTCGCTTCCATTATAAAAACACTGTATTGCAGCATCCCTGGGCCTGTGATAAGAATTGCAGCCCTCCCCTCATTTTATTAGGAATCATTCAAATAGTCACTATAAATATACATATATATATATATATATATATATATAGCTACTTTAGCATTCACAGTTTTGTTTTGTTATAAAATTTATTCTTTGGTGCTAGAATGAAAAGGCATACACAAATTTAGTGTATAAGCAGCCATAATTGTTTCGGAAATTAAATACCTGAAAGTCAGGAAATTAAATTCCTACTGTTAAATATCAGTATTAAACCAATTCACTTGTGATCATGTATGGAAAAGTGATTTCTAGAGGACATCAGTTGTACTTTGCCCTTGGTACAATTATAAGTAGAACTGATAAGGCAGTTTGACATTTCGTGTTAGAAGACGCAGTTTTAGATTATTGCTAACATCAAACTTGAAATATACCATTTTGAATATGTGCCTTAGGAATACTTCTTTTGTGCTTAGTGGATTTCACTTATCAAGAAGAAGATGAAGAAGACAAAGATGAAGACAAAGAAGAAGGAGAAGAAAGAGAAGAAGGAGAAGAAAGAGGAAGAGGAGGAGGAAGAGGAAGAGGTGTGAAAGGTGACTTAATCACAACTTGTAGTTACTTTCATAACAGATAAAGAGCTCTTTAAGGAATAGGACAGAGCAAGGACCAATAACTGGAAGATAAAACTAGACAAACTCAAATAGGAGATAAGTTTACAGTAATTTTAAACTGAGCAATTTATCTATAGAAAGAAAACTACATGTGAAGTAAAATGCCATCTATATTTTTAAAGAAAGGAAGTGTGCTATCTTTTTGGAACAGGCTTTCATTGCACAGATTCATGATAAATGCTAGTGAAAAGGTATTTTACTTGATGACCTGAGCTATAAGAGAATGTAGTCTGCAAGTACTGAGAGGCTGAAGAGCACTCAGCAAATTGCTCAGCATGAGTGAAAAGGCCCGAGAAGAATAAGGCAGTAACTAAAGTAATTAAATTCTATCTAACTAAGAACATTGATACCAAGACTTAGAGCTCCCTGGATTTAGAAGGAAAAAACAAAATTATATATGTAGTCTTGTAGCACATCTGTTCTGCAAGATGTGGCAGTCCTAGATCCTTCCAATGCAAGCAGTTTGGCAGGAGTGCCAAGTATCTCTGACATTCCTGTGCTCTTCCTCTAAATCCATTGTGATCTCTTTCTCTGATATTGCTGGAATCATCTTAGCTCTGAGGTTATACTCAGCTGTCTGTGACTATTATTACTAGTTCATAAGAGCAGTGATAAACTATGATTTCTGAGCTTTAAGTATTTATTTTTCTTGTTAACTGTTTTTTTTTCTCTCTCCACAATAAAGAGTTCTCACTGCCTGCAAATTCTCAGTTATTTCCTGGGGATGTGCCTGGCATTTGAAAGCCAAGTTTTTAATGCTAATACATTTGTTTCTGATAGCAAGCCCCAACATAAATCAACTGTTCTACCTACTAAGAGGACACGATGCAATGGTTCATAGAATGTAACTTAGCTTATTTTCATACTTCCTTTAATCCATTTAATGAAACCAAGCAGCATGGTAATGGAAATTCTTTTGAGGTGTAATGAAAGCTGTCAAACATCTGTTCACTCTCCTCAATACTCACTGTGTTGGACTGCATGCAATCCTCACAACAAGTCTAAACGTCTTTTTAAAAACTTTTCAGACTGTACCCTGAACAAGTAAAAATTCAGAATTCAGTAAAATTCTGTCTTGTGCAGTAACTGTAGGGTACAGCTAAGAAATCCTGCGATGGCATGTGGACACTAACCTTGCTAGAAAGCTACAAGTGGAACATGTGCAAGAGTTGGTCCATAGACAGCTCAGAAAAGTGCTACCACTCTTGGCAACACAATCACAACATTACTGCACTTGCATGCATGACAGATTCTGAAGTCCCTGAATACATTCTGTTGGGAATTGCTGAGGGATTAGGATGAAAGAGAGAGGGAAAACATATGTGCATGAATGATTGTAGGGACAGGGAAAGATGTAATAGGAGCAAGAAATAACAGAATGAGTAAAAAATTGTATCCATAGTATTTTTAGGGCAATTTCACTGTCCTCACTAAATCTAGCCCTTAATAGGTGTGGGGTTTTTTCACCCCTGCCTTACTAATAAAGAATGAATGAGACCATATTTTTTCTCCCTTTTGAGCTGTTTCAGCCTTTTTGTCTCTCATTGGTAAGCCATTTTTAAATTTCACAGTACTTGATGACAAGAAAAATTTTTGTTGACTCCATTCTTATTTTCAACTTCTAGTTTATGCTGCTTTATGATAAAATTAAAATTCTTCTAGATCTAATGCTTTCCCAACAAATGGAGAGATAACCAGTTTCACTACCTAATGCAAATAAAAAAGAAGTTGTTTCTTATAATGTGAATGCAAGCTTACTGTAGTAAAAAAAACCTGCTTGTTTTGATTAGTAATAATACTTTCATTAAAAAGCAGAAATAAAATTCACCCCCACAAAAAATGATATATCTATATATATATTGTTTTCCAACACACATATCTTTCATTTTTTAATATCTTTATGTTCTGCACCTATATCAACATTCAATATTATCTCCTGGTTGTTTTTCTGTTTTTAGCTCCTTACACCTAGAATTGTGCTTGGAGCTTAATTTTAATTCACAGTGTATTAAAAAAAAAAAAAAAAAAGCAATAAACACTTTTATCTTTGTAAATATGTTTTCTTTGAAGATCAGCTAAATGTTCATGAAAGTTATGTTTACAGCAATTTTTAGCCATTTGTTCAAAGAGTATTCAAATTTTAGACTTCCAGGTATATTTATTAATCTTTTAATCTATTAATCTTAAGATTGTATCAAGGCTTCTCTGATATGGGTGAATCAACACAACTAATGATAAGTTAGAAATCTCAGATATAGCCTACCACATAGTATAAATGTACATATTGACAAAATTATTCAAGTCTTCCTAAACTGCTTACTACTTATTGCTCAGTGTGTTATATGGAGCTGTGATCACAAGAATCATTGATAATATTTGGAAAATGTCAAGATGCTGGTGGCATCACTTTCAAGATAAAAAGCTGTATAGTGCTTTCTTTTTGCTTTCCTGATAAGAACATTTGCTTTATCTTTAGGAACAAATATTGTAAACAAAAATGCTGGAAAGATAATGGAGTCTCATATTTTTTCTCAATAAACTTGCCTTTGATTTGTAACTATGGAAGAACATAATTACATTGAATACAGCAGCATTTTTACTTAACCCATTAAATGACATGAAATATCATATAGCTAATAATAACGCAATTAATCAATGAATCAAAGTTAAACAATGGTTTTCTGTTGAATACCTATTATATATTTGTTTTCTGGGATTTTTTTTTCTGGTCAGTCCCAAAAATATTCTTAACATTCTTGTGTAAACCTTAGCATTTCTGCACACAGTTTTGTTGAGATCCAGAAGTACCAACCCAAGCTGACATCTTGCAATGATTGAATTCTTCACATTTCTCTGGGTGACTCAGCCCTGGCTGGCTGAGATCAGAACTTTCCTCCCAGGAGCAGAGGAGGCAGACTTGCCTGGGGTTATGCTGCTGCCAGCTTTGTGGAGGCAATGGCCCAGACTGCTTCTGGATGTGGTTGGTGCCAAGTTTGTCCTGACAACTCTGCTCCACACTGACAATGCAAATCACTGATGCCTCTATATCCAGCCAGTTCTTATGCCTTTTGGCACCTCAAACTGATGATTATTGCAGATTTGAAGCATTTTCATGCTTTTTCCTTTCCTTGTTTTCTGGAACAAAACTGTCAACAAGCTGACCCTCTGATCTTTCAGCTGATAATCACTATGTCAGCTTAGTTTGCTTTTAGACAGTGCTATCATATTGAATTAACATTGTCCTTAGAGAAAGTTTGTCATTTTCTGCTTTGCCATATAAGAGGCACGAAAGCCATTAATTGTATGTGATTTAAAACAAAAAAGCCTAGATAAGTAATATCTTAAAAGTTTTGCAGATACTTTCATTAGAACTCCTGTGGAAGAACAAAGTCATTAAGTAATTTTATACTTAAAAACACTATAAAATGTATTACTCTAGAAGTTCAAGTTAACTAGTGGTTTTGATTCAGTTACGCTCCATGATGTTTATAGTCTAATTTCAGAAAATAGTATCATATTTTAGATTCTATTATACTTAATGGCCACAGTAGGATCCCAAACTCAAGATCTTTATTTTTTTCCCAAGTAAGTTGCAATTTTAACTCACAAGTCACAGTTTGTACCACATAGACAACCAAAAGAAAGGCCTCAGCAATTCAAGTTAAAGCACAGAAGTTATCTGTGGACCCATTCTTTTGTTTTCCTAACTCTAGATCTTGAAAAGAAGATAAATTCCTAACAAGGACAAAAAAACCCCCTACAATATAATCTTTACAAAGCACCTATATGATGGTATATGTGCATAATGACATCTTTATTATTTTCAGTATTATGTCACAGAGTTTATAGGAGAGAGAAAAAAAAAAATTCAAGCAAATACCATCATGTGATTCCAGATAAATAAGCTGCATTATTTACACAGTGTTTGCCCTGCTTGTGCCTGAGAGTTGACTGAGCCATTGTGTAATATCAGGAGTTGTCTGTGCTGTTAACACACAGTGAGGAGGAAATTCCTCACCTGATATCCTATGTATTACTGCAAGACAAGACATGAAACTCTATGCAAATTTAATACTGCTAACAAAATTACTCAACTAAAGGGGAAGTAAATGTTAAGCATGTAAAATTTGTTCTATTTGACTGAGATAGAGCCCACTTTTTGACTTAACTGTTTCATCACTTCTCTTCACAGAAAAGGAGGCATGTCATGATTTATAGTTTTTTAAATGTTGAGAATTAATTCTTCTTTTCTTTAATCACCTAGCAACCAAATACGAAGATTTTCAAATTTATTTTCATTTAAAATACAATCTCAGACAAATAAAGGAAAATGTCGCGAACAGATTCTGAATATATGTTCTTCTACAGACAAAAAAAGACTGTGATTAATTGACAGATACAGTTTGTCTTCAATATAATTGCTAATTTTTCATAAAAAAATGCTTTAAGCTTTCAGTGGATGATAAAATAATAGGCTAGTAGAAATCTTTAAATAAGTACATATAGCAGCTGTTACAACCTTCCCCTGAACTCAAGTTCTTGTTAATAGATCCCTTGGGGCAGATTAGAATGCATGATTGGTGTTTCTAAATATATTTATGGAACAATGTGGTTATGATGGAAAACAAGTATGTAATCATTTTGGTTGTTATTATTATCTATAGTGATATAGAAATACAAAAGCATAAAAATGACACTCAAGAAAATGTATAAGGAAAAGAAAGAAAAGGAAAGAAGGGAAAAGAGTGAAAAGATATCATCATCTGTAGATCCAGCGAAGAGACCTGATTGATATCCATTGGTTGAGGTGATGGTCACAGTCTTTGCCCATCAGGGGCGGGGATAAGTCAGCAAAAAACAAAGTTCAGTGGGTTAATAGACATTTAGATGTGGGTGGAATACCCAGATACCTCTCCTGGGCATGAGGGAATTTTATGCTGCCTTTGTAACATTTTGATTCTGCTGTGGCACTGTGGACTCATAGGCAGTCATCTGGTGGAAGGCCTCAGAAATGGGTCTGGGGCACTTCAGAGTGCTGTGATGGTTTATGGCCCCTTCTGAGACATGACAACTGCCTCTCATGTCAGCAGAGCCATGTGAGTTATGTCCCATCAGAAGGGATGAATACCCTCATGCCTGTGTGTGAATGAGAATGTCCTCTGTGAATGTGACCTTCCCCAGGGAAGAGGCAGGGGAAGACATTGGCACAACAAAAAGCACTATCCCACCTTGCAGGCTCTGCTTTTTATCAGACTTCTCCTTTATCTGGCTCAAAATAGTCTCCTGTGGTGGGTGCTCACCCCCTCTGTCTTATGCAGATCAGAGGTTTCGCCACCACACACCCAAAACTCATCTTCTCCCCACTGGGATGTGCAAACATGGCCCCAGCAAAGCTGCCTGCTGCATCTGCAAATGGCTGATTGTTTTGAGCCATTAAACTTTAGCATTTCACTCACTAAAAGTTGCTTAGCATAAAAAACAGCTTTGTCTTTAGAAAATTATATTATTCCTATCCATCTGTTCATTCCATATCAAATGATAAGCTAAATGCTTTTCACCCCAAACCTTTACTGAAAAAAAAGAAATTTTTCCCATTAGAAATTAATTTCACATTTTAACTGTATCTGGATCAAAACCAAAATCTGCTGTTTCTGTGAAAACATATAAGTAGAAATTACTTCAAAATCAGCTGAAGGAAAAAAGCCCCACATTGGAGCACTACTATCATTCTTGAAAAAGAACATGTCATCAGGGATGTAAAGAGCTGATAAACAGGTGGTCTACAAAACTCAGACCTGCAGAAGGCATGCCTGAATCTTGACTCAATGTGGTTAGAGGTAGGATGTCTTTGGTTTGTTTCCTTCAAACTGGAGTATAGTCACATGAGGAGAAAAAAAAAAAAGGATCAGAGCAGTGAAGCAGAAAATAGAAGAGGAGAAAATAGTCCTTTAAATAATGAATATCTGAAGTAATTGACCCCATTAGACTCTTGGGTATATCAGTAGTACTTTGAAGATAACAGTTCTATATCTGTCTTTTAAAGTAGGTTTGGTGTGGTGTGTGCTCTGTAGGCAACGCCCAACCAATATCACTCCTAGCAGGCTGTGCTTTTATTTTCCATTTGTTCCCTGTTCTGTAGCTTGTGCAGCAATTCAGCAGGATTTTCATCCTGAACACTTACTGGTATTCTGACTTCAGAAGTCATAAACCATCTGTGGGCAATTTTGTTCTAAAACCACTAGCCCCAGTACATCTATTTGTTTTTTTACAGTGACTTGAAAAACCTCTCAAAGCACTATTGACAAAGGAAACAGTTTTGCTAAAACTTTCACATAAACATTCTAAGTGGATCAATAGTACAAAGGCTTGATCAAATAACGAGCAATCAGAAAGTAAGCACAGTACTACTGATTTCAGTAGAATCTGAAAAAATAGCATTCTCTTGACATACATAATACTTCTTCCTAAAAGATAGATAAACATTTTCATTCTGGCTGAAAGAACCATGGTATGCATAGGAGATTCTTACAATACTTCAGGCAAGAGTAGGAGACCTTTATTTTCCCTTCCTAATAGAAAGTGAATTCTTCCCAGAAGTTTGAAAAGTTATAAAGATGCTTTCAAATAATTTTATTTCCTAGTTATGAGTCACAGGGTGCATTTCAGATTTTCTTTACTGTTTCTTCTTTTTAAAGTTTCTATTAATGTTGAAATTCTACATCTTTTTTTAACTGGATTTCTGTCATGAATAGTAGGTGTGTCTTACAGAGATTTCCTCAGAAAAAATAGTCTGTAATCATCACTCCCCTCACCCCTTGTAGAAGGTTTCTAAATCAAGAGCTTCCATTTAATCCCAGCATAATGATGTATTTTATTTCAGCAGACTTCCATGTATAATGACTGTCAATGTCATGCTGACCTTCCCTGTCTTCTACTTCTACTTCTATCATGGGAGAACAAAATCCTTTATTATTAATAGACTATTTTGAAATCTTCTGCACATCTATCTTGGAATCACAATAAATCAATATTCAATGGTATATGCTGCTCTGCCTGCCATTTTTAATCACAAACTGCACACTCCTTGTAATAGTTATAGTAATGGTGAATGAATCATGCACCTTGATAATAATGTCTTTCAATGCATCTAAAATAGATGGGAATTTCCCCTGAATTTTAATGACTGTATTTTAATAACTGTCATTCTGACATGTAGTTGACTTTGCATTAGTAGATAGTAATTATTTGTGGTCATTCATAGATTTTTATTTTAGGGAGATTAGGATAATCAGGAATGGACCAAGGCATTAAGAAATTTGATAAAATGCATCAGGATTTTGCAATCTAAAATGATTCTTTGTGATAGAAATTGTAGATAATTCTAAAAAAGACAACTTGCAAAATGCTGAAGGATATGATGGTTTCCTTTGACTGACTGTTTTTTTGGGGGGGGAGTTGGGGTTGGGGGGGTGTCACTTCATCCCTTCTGGTCTAAACTCTTTAAATTAATCAAAATTCAAAAGTAAAAGAAATAATTTTAAAAACTCCAACAAACCAAAATCAAATTTAAAAAATGCAAAACCCAATAAAGATATCCAGTAAAAAAAAAAAATCACTTATCATTTATCATATGAAAACATATCACAAATACTTCAATTTTACTTAAGAGACTCTTATCGTATTCCAGTATTAGGAAAGAATGTAAAAAGAATGTTATCCCACCAGGTGGAAGGCTCTACTGATTCACACTGAGCCTACACCCAATGTTATGAAACTGAATTAATGTCAACAACAAAAATAGAGAAGTATAAGCAAATTGTAAACACACATTATAGATTGTATAAAGAAAATGCTGTATGCATTTAGAGCACACTAAAATAATTTCTATTTTGCTATATATGAACATGAACCTCATTTACATCCATATATCTTAAAAAGCGTTTTTGTTGTGGTTTTAGTGGTTTGTTTTGCAAAATACATAAAAAGCAGTGTAAGAATAGAAAAACCTAAGATTTATTAATAGAAAAAAAAGTGAAAAAAATATTTCAAAAAAAGAATTGGTTTGATTTGGTTTGGTTTGGTTTGGTTTGGTTTGGTTTGGTTTGGATTGGTTTGGTTTTGGTTTTTTTGTTTGCTTGGTTCTTTTATAAGCATACGCTTGTGAAAGAAGCTATATGTTTTATAGATGCTATTTTTGGGGGGGGCAAAATTCAGGACACTGCTTCAGAAGATAAGAGACAAGAGGGAAGAAGAAGCATCTTTTTCCTTTCTTACAAATCTATCTAGATAAAATAATGCTGAAAAAGCTTTTGCAACAGCAAAGAGCCTTTTGTATTTCTCATGTGTTTTACCAGAGCTTGAGTTTAATACAATGTTCCTTTGTTCCCTTTTGTCTTCAAGAGTTTCACTTTTGCACTTTTGGAATCATGAAAATGAAGAAATTGGATAATGAAGCCATAACTCATCAAAGAAAATGAGTATTTGCATGCATTTTAATGAAGACTTTATACTTAGACTAGAATACACTTGAATGCTTTGTAAAGCATGGACAAATCAAATTTATTTTAGGATAAGATGATCCAACACCCAATGTAAATCTTCAAAAACATGGATTTTGTGCTATTGAGCCTTCATGATCATTGCAGCTCATACACTAGTTCTCTCTCACATGCTTATACTTTTATACTTTTCACCAAGCCCAGCTATGAGATGTTATTTTATATCTATATTATATATTATATGTTTATATAATATTTATATAATATTTTATATCAAATAAGAGTTTTCATATTATATATCTTACATTAAGTAGAACCAATAATATGCTTTTTGAAGATTAATATTTAGGCTTTGTGATAATGGTTGGTTTGTGATAATGAAGCATCTTTTGGTCTAGTTTTAAATCTCAGTATTTATATGTAATTTAATTATATCTATTCCTTATAAATAAGGTTAGGGGAACAAGACTAGATGCATGCTATTTGATATTAAGAATAAGTCACATTCCTTCCTAGCTGCAGGGTTAGTGAGGCAGAGCTAATTAATTAAACTATGAAGCTGAAAACTAATAAACCTCCAGGAGCAAAAAGTATTTGTCTCATAATTGAAAACATGAGATATTTGTGAGCCAATGGCAATCACACTACAGAGTTCAGTGAATAAAGCAATGTCCCTAGAAGACTGAAAATATCAGGTATTCAGCTTCAGGAAAGAAAGAGGAGGGGAAAGATTTACAGAGGAGTATATTCATTACAGAGCATAGTCAAATATGCATTTCAACAATGCCATATGCTGAAATACAAATATGTTTAAAGAAAGGGGAAGCATTTATGTAATTGATCTTCTATAACTTCATAATTCTATTTGCACCTTACTTAGGTTTCTTGCATTTCAGAAGATGTAAAATGAATTTCAGTCCGAAACACTGCTGAGGACAGAAATCCTTGTTTCAGCTGGGCTGTGTTGTAGCTATCTCTAAACAGCCAGCTAGGTTTCTTCTTGCTTGGCTCTATGGCCATGGTCCCAGAGTAGCCACACTGCTAATGTAGACCACAGGCCTTGCTTTTGGAGCAGTGAAGCTCACTCCCCCCAGCACCCAGGCAGTCCCTATGGTCCGTACAGCCCACCACTGCAAGGTCCATTTCTGAAAGCCAGCAGGGAGCTGCTTCGCCCCAGCTTGGCTCCTCTGAAAATTCAACAGCACCATTCACCTGCACTGGGCACACAAGGCACACCATGAGTGTCATCTAATCTAATGGAAAATAGGAACTCCTTGGGCTCTTTGCTTCTGAATTTTTCCCTTTATGTTGTTTAATATATCATTAGAGTACAGCTTTTGGAACTTGAAGACAACCAGCCCGTATCTGTTTGCTGCAAAATCCAGTATTTAGTTTAGTTTACCACCCATAAAAGTGGTCTTCACAGCAGTTAATGACAGGTTTAGAATTGCAGTTTGAAATACATAGGGAAAGATGTAAAGAAAGCTGAGAGAATGCTGCCAAGGTATGGCTGAACTCAGCAGATCACCTCAGTTAGAAACTACTAGATTCTGACTGCAAATAATTTCCATTGCTGTTGCCAGGACACATTTCCTTGATGACAGTGAAGAGAGGATTAAAGATGAAAATTAAAATTGAGGATTACCATAAGTTTTGTTATATATTTCAGGAGCATATGACCAAGACAGAAGGATCAGTGGCTAAATAAAAGTTTCTTCATGCTGTCATAATACTGAAAGAAAGCTGGTCAAAGGATAGGGTTGCCAGGGTAGGATGTTTGCTTTCAAGTAAGCACCTACAGCCTGTGCAGATGAATAGCTTCCTATACTGAGTTGTTTACATGTCCACAGAATATTTAAACTGCATTCAGTGTCTTAATTTCAATGGAATCCAAATCCTGCCATCATTTGTATCCAATAATTTTTTTGTTTGATACACGTTGGGATTTTTTCCCCCAAACCATCATAGAGGAACGTGAGTGTGGTGGTTTATGTGAGTTCAGTATGATGGAGAACATGAGTACAGGGAAAGAAAGTGATTGTTTAGGATTTTTTTTCAAAAATAAAAAGGGAAGCTACTATAACAGTTGTCTAACCTTGTTATAGTATTTTTAAAATTTCCTATATAATCATATCCTAATATGATTAAGTTTACAATGAGAGGAAATAGATTAGTTAATGTATCAGGAAAGAGCTCTCACTATTTCATGGGATGGAGTCTTCATAGTTAGGATGGCAACTAAAATTTTCTTGTATATAATGTTTTATAATCTGCATTTCCACATCAGTGAATCTTTTTACTGTGACAAGGTGAAGTCATAGGAAGGGAACTTCAGCATTGCCCTTGAGACTGAAGAGTTAATGTGGATATTTCATTTTTTTCCTGTAAAATTAATCTACAGTTTTTAATGCATATGTATTTTAACCTGTCCTTATTAGCAGCATAAAAGAAGCTCATATTCCACTGCATCCACTGGAAATGTTTTATACTGTACTCCATTATTTATTTTCACTAAATTTTCTAGAGATAAAAGGAGATCAAATATCAATGTTCCCTGTAGAACAGAAACAAATTGTGCTGATACATTTAAACTAGTATTTTTCACTTAATGATTTATAAAATAGGTGAAGTTTATGAACCAACATCCACCAGAAAATCACAAAAAAATCCTTCCTTCCTTCCTTCCTTCCTTCCTTCCTTCCTTCCTTCCTTCCTTCCTTCCTTCCTTCCTTCCTTCCTTCCTTCCTTCCTTCCTTCCTTCCTTCCTTCCTTCCTTCCTTCCTTCCTTCCTTCCTTCCTTCCTTCCTTCCTTCCTTCCTTCCTTCCTTCCTTCCTTCCTTCCTTCCTTCCTTCCTTCCTTCCTCTCTCTCCCCTCTCTCTCTTTCGCTCTTTCCCTCTTTATCTCTTTCTTTCTCATTTTGGCAGCTTGGTGGGGATAAACTTGCAGGTTCTTGTGGGACTTCCAATGCTATGATGTCAAACAGCCTTAAAATAATGGAAATATTGGGTGAAAACCCACCAATTAAAATTAATCAGTTGTTCTGCATTGGAAAATAAAATCAAGGTTCTTTGATTGAAACTGAAAACTTAAGAAGTAGTTCATTTAAAGACACAGTGTTTGAAGGGGAGGAGAATAAAATGTCTTTAAAATAGCTCTTTCTTTTCCAGGTTAGATGTCAATGTATTTTTCATTCATTCCCTTCAGATAGTAAAATCTTCAGTAATGGTTAATCCAAATATAGGTAAAAATTCTTTAGAACAAAAATACATTTTTCTAAGCTTTGTTCTTAGACTCAAAGCAGGCCCTACTTTTATGTATTTTCCTAAGGTTTTTTTATAGATTGTAAGTAAGTTCATCCTGATTTCTGAAGCTTTCATTCACAGTAATCTATTCAAAATCTTTTTTCTCCTTCTTTTTTTTTTTTAAATTAGAATATTCTTTGTATAGTTATAGCCACTCTTGTAGGGAAGTCTTCAAAATGTCTCTGCCTATTAATTCTTTTATGTGTTTAACTGAAAAGCAATAGGATAATCCTGTATTAAAGGAGTATACTCAGGGCAAAACCTTCAGGAGTTCTCCTTAAAAAAAGAATACCTCAACAAAACAGCAGAGTAAACACAAAAATAGTCAGTATTTTACTTTAAAAACAGTGTACCTGTGAAAATAATAATAGGAACCATAGTGCTGAAAAGTTCATAAGAAACTGCATTTGGAGAAAGACATGTTGGAAGAGACTGGCTCTCTTACCAGTTTTGTTTGAGCTAGCAACACAAAAACTAGCTGGCAATACTAAATATTTCAGCATCAACTGAAAACTTACTTTATGTTTACTAAACTTAATGTTTCCTACTATGATTTTTTTATACAAACTATATTAAGTATAGTTTTGGAAAAGCAGAAGAACAACCACAGCAAAAGAAGCACTTTTCTGATGCTTGTAGTAATGTTATACAATAGGGAAAAGGCTTTTCTTCATTCATTTTTTCTCTTTTAAATCTAATTATTTTTTCAAGAGATACCAAAATAATTCTCATGTAAACAATGGAAAATTAATTTCCTTGCTATATGGTAGATATTTTTTCCAGGCTTTCAACAAGTGGTCGTTTTTCCTTAAAATATAATAAACTAATAATACATATAGTAAAATATAATAAACTAATTTGATGTTGTTGATTGGGAAGAGAAGGAGGAAAAAATGACGCATCATTTTTACCTCATTATATGACAGTTTCCAGTGACTTGTTTTATTCTTTTAATTTTCACATGTAATGGTTTAAACAAAGTTCCTAAATTCCTCAATATATTTTTAAAGAGAAAAAAACCCATGCAAAGAGAAAAAAACCACCTGCTTGCATATTACAGATTTTTTTTTTAAACCATAAAATTTTATCAGCTGTGTGATAGCATCTGAAAAGCTAGCAGGTATCATATGCTTAATTACCCCAGCATATGGTAAAATAGTAGCTGCAGGAAATTTCTAGGAAAGAGTCTTGGCAGCATGGGAAACATAGCCTCCAGACCAACAACAGTGGAAGGAGGTTAATTGCTCGCTGCAGTAATAATATATGCTCATTGCAGTTTTGGGCACTTATTCTGTTGCCCTCTAGAAAGTTTTAATTTCTGTAGAGCCTACATAACTATAACAACTTTAATGTAGATTAACATGTACAGATACACAAATAACTAATATGCATAGTCTAGTAGGGCATACATAATTTATTACAAATAATTTTGTATACATACATACATGCATTTATACTTATCTGTAGAAATACATATAGACTTATGGCTGAGAAATAATACTACTTAATACTTGTCCTTCAGGATGAAAGTAGGAAAAAAAAGATAACACTTGAATGAAATACAAGAAGGGATAAAGCACAAGAAGAACATAATCAAGGGAATAAATAGAACATCAATGACGTCACATTGTTTGATATCTGAGTCATTTTATCTTTTACTATTGAGGACCTCCTAGAAACTTATCTTAAATGAATATTAATAGTATTTCATTATTTTTCCCTGTTCTCCAGTCATTCCTATGATGATGAGAGCATTTTTAATTTGCAAGCAACTTTCTTCTTTTATTCATGGGAAGAAATGGAAGATGGGAGGAAAAAAATGGACAACTTTGAAATTCTTCAAGACAAGTTACTAGATATTTCTTTTCTCTGTTAAAATTAAAAGTTTGCTATATGAAACAGATACACTGCTTTTTTATTCAGCTCAATTAAACATTTTGATAGAGTTTTGAATTTAAACTATGATGGTGTATTTGCTTATATGTCACATGATTTCTGATGCCTTTATTGTCTATTTCCACTGTGCTTTCACCACATATATACACATAGTCTTTGTTTCCACAAACATTTAGATGACTTGGCAGGTCCCTTTAGAGAAGGAGATTTTCTGGAGCAGATATGATGATCAGAAAGTTAAGGTGATCAGAAAGTATTTGTTGAAATTTATGTGAAGCTTTTCTCTCTCCTTTTAGAGACCTCGTGAACAGTCACTGCAAAGACTTTTTTGTAGTGTAATATTTCTTGAAGAAGGAAGACCACTATGAAACCTGTCTCAAAAATCATTCCAATGCACTCATCAAAATTTTACTTTATTTGAAAGTACCAGCAATGTGTATTTGGTCAATATTCACAGCAGCATGTCACCAAAGCCACGTGCCAGTTACAAAACATTGTGTATAAGTCATGCTTGTTACTTCGTGGAAGGAGATTCAGCTCTGCTGTCTTTCATGGGTCAACTGTTGACATTGGAAAATAATGTGGACAATGCAGGGGCAGAAGAAATATTTTCTTTGTGCTTGCTAGATTAGACTGTTCATATCCCTCAGAGTTCTGTGTACTATCATTCCTTATTTGGGGGTTCTAACATATGGGTCTCCTTCCTGATTTTTAGCACAAATCTTTATAAATATATTAATCATAGACACACTTTAATTTATGGTTAATAATTTTTTAAAAATTATTCAGAGTAAAGCAGAAACCACCTTTTCCTCTCTTCTCACTGTTGTATGTAATAATTTATTTTTGTTAAGAAGCTCTCTATGAGCAACTATGTAATTAGGCATAACGAAATAAGAGAAACAACATAGGTAAAAGCTTTTCATGAGATTGTTCTGGGTGATCTTAGCCCATGTGCTAATTAGTCAAACGTAAGACATCATTCTTGTCTTTCTAGAAACAGCTCAAGAACCAATGAGTAACTCATTACTGGTTCTAGGTTCTGAAAGAGGAGTTACTATTTCAGTATTAACTCCTCTTTCAGAATAGAGAGAGATACAAATAGCAACTCAATAGTAACTCCTCTTTCACTAGTAGAGAGATACAAAAATAAAAGCACCATTGTTTGCTTTTTTCTTTCTCCAGTCTGCTCCAAGTCAATTTCTGGTCATCTGTAATCCAAAGCTTTTGCATATGCATAACTACTGGCTGCATGCATCGTGGTTCCCACAAGTTTATAGAAAATGATTGTAAAAACCTAGATTTTGCCAGCTACATAAAGTTTTGCATGCAGTGTTTGAGAATAAGCCCTTGCTTATTATACTGGAAGAGAGACAACGTGGGGACATGGGATGTTTTTCAGAAAGGATTTGCTGGACATTGGAAGTTCACTCAGCTCAGCAGCTTTAGGCCTCTCTCAGGTGTGAACAAAACCACTAAGCAATTTCTAATAATGACTGTGAACACTTGCTAAATAGTAAAACAGCACAACACACAAATGCAAATGCAAATGCAAAACCCCCCCCCACATTTACTAGTGCTGAAAACTTCTGAAAACTTTTTCTGCTGAAAACATAAATTCAATAGATTAGGCTACTGAAATAAACAATGTGGTAAAGTAGCACCTTGGCTCCGTTCTTTATCCCAGGCACATATGCTTTACTGTAGGACATAATGAAAACTGCAGACAAGACTGAGCTCCATATTTATCTTGGTGTCCAAAAAGCTTCAAACATGTGTATAGACAAATATGCACTTACAGACCTTAGTATGAATTCCCGTAAACCATATTTTCAGTGAGCAACACCTTCTGTTTTCATTTCAGGTTAATAAGCACAACATTCAATTTCAGCCCCAAAGAAGCCTGAAATGCAAAATGTTTTGCCATTTTTTGAATCCTTTTTCCTGAAAAAGAAAATCAGAAGGAAATGGATGAAAGATTTCTGGTTAAATATATCTTTGACTTATTTCCATCCTGTACTCATCCTTCTGGATGGCAAGACACACAGGTAGGACAACAATCAGGATTTTGAAAACCATGTTTTTATTATCCATATCAATGTTGACAGAAATGTTACCTAATTTTCTTAAAATAAGCTTAAAAGAAATATGGTAAATATTTCCTTTAGACACTTCTGGAGTGAGGATAGAAGTGAATCAGAATGTGGAAGAGTTGACAGTCAAAAATAGCCAATGTCTTCCTAAAATCAGACAAGTACAAATAACAACAATAAATGAATTACATAATTTCTTGATCTATTGTCATAAATCATGGTAGGGTATAGATAGAATAACTCTTTAATATCAGTCCTGACTTGATTAGCTTATCAAGATCTCGGTATGATGTGTGAAGTTTCTCTGTGTAGGCAAATGAATAACCTGCAGAACATTATTACTTTCACTTGCTATTGAGTTGGGCTGACTTTGAATGCCATATTCAATTTATTCCTCCCTAAGCAGCCCATCTGCAATGTCAACACTTTTCCAATCAGCTTGCATGAAACTATGGCAGGCACAATGATTTGTTAAATATTTCCTATAAGCAGTTATTACTGTGCTATCAGTGTGCATGTACTCTGCATTACTCATGCAGCATGTTTATAAATTACATTGTCATCATGAACCTCTTCCATGCACTTTGTTTGTCCTTGCTGTCTTAAAATACACATTGGTTATCAGTCAAAACTGTAGCAAATATTCTACAAGGTCATTCAGTGCAAAGCAGATGTTCATGTAATTTATGGAGATAAACATGTGCTTGTGCTTTATTAGTTTAAATATTAGATAATAAATTAAGGGAAATATTCTCTTGCAGGGGTTCATCAACCTAACTATATGTTCTGCAATTTATTTTAATTTAATTTCTTAAATATTTTTTGGTTTTGGCAAGGTGCTAATTTAATACACACATATTAGTCTATCTGCAACTGTATTTTATAACTTCCTCTATAGATGTAATAAAAGGCGAATGTTACACTAACTGGGATTATTCATCAGGACATTAGAACAAAAAATGCTGATGGTCTTTCATGTGATATATTAGAAAAGCAGATCTTTTTCTTCATTTCCTACCGTAAGTTTTATAGAAAAGGTGAGTAAGCAGTAAAAACATGATAAAACTCAGAATAAGTTTCAACTTCTCAGTTCTAAGACTCAATTCCCACTTCATTGTAAAGAAACCCCTCTCAAAAATCTATATTATTTGGAAAATTAATTATTTCCATTATTGTTTGTTACAGAATTTTTCTCAAAAAAACCTAGAATACACAAAATCCCAACAATTTATGAAAAATCATTTGTACCATGAAATCAGGGATATTAGTAAGTTTCCTCAAACTAGTCATCAGAGATATGAATAATAAAATTATTATTATTCATATCTCTGACTAGTTTGAAGGAAAAAACTCCTCTAAAATAAAATTATCATGTGACATTTTTTTCAAAATTAATAAGACGTTACTGTTTCTTTTGGGGCTTTTTTTGAAATGTCTTGATTTGAATTCCAGTGCCTGATGATTGCTGCATTACTCAAGTGGAAGAAGAACAAGCTGGTGCTGATGTTCTTTTGGTCCCTTGCATTTAATGAAAAGAAGGGACATTTGACGTGAATCTCCCTCAGGACCATTGGAAGCTTCCAGTGTAAAACACCCAGTACGGCACTGCAACAACTGCAGGTTCTGACATTTCTTTCCTCCTATATAGTAGCAAATACTAGCTACTGCTGGATTTTCTGCTTTCTCATGTCACAGTGAGAAACTGAGTTGTGGATGCAACCAAACAGGAGCAAATACACACACACATAAGTGCCTGCACACACAATTGCACTCACACAATCCTCAACACCCATTTATTGATGACTTATAGGCACTGGACCAAATATGTCAATTCAGAAATCATAGCAACAAATTCCAGACTCACCATGCCAAACCTGATGTCTTTTCAACAGATGAGGGTCTTGTTTCTTAGCTTGTATGTAGAAGTTGAACACTTTATTTTTGCCTCTAAGTGGAATTAAGATTTGACTTCCCAAGTGGAGTGCATTGGCCAGATTTATCTAGGGTATAAGGGATCGCTCCAAGCAAAATTCACACTGTAACAGACTTGAAGTGAACACAGAGGACTTTTGACAAACTCCAAATAAATGCTCTCATCAGATATTTTAATTCCCAGTATAACTACTCTTTCACGAGAGTTTGTTCACTTTTAAGGCTTTGATGTACACTTATGCTGTTTAAATGAATTTTAAGTATTTGGGTGAACACAAATAATGTATAAAAGCCAGTCTTTCAAATTTACTCTGTCTCTGTAAAGACAGCAGTTCCTGATGATTTCCTGTGGGCATTTCAAATGCAGTCTTTCTGTCCTTACTGTTCGATCAAAGAAAATGGTGATGTTCAACATATAATCAGCCAAATGGCTTACTGATTGTTTTTCAAAAGCATGGGACTGTGGTTTATGAAGATAAACACATGACTCAAACACCTTACACAAGGATTAATCTGTCAAGTGGAGTCAAAACCTATTCTTCTTTTCTATGTCACTTTGTATTGCATGACAAGTTATACATACAGGGACATTTTTTTGCCATTGCAAGTTAAAGACACAGAAAAAAAGGATTTTCTACTACATTATTGGACAGTTTTCTTGCACTCTTTTTAGAGGTGTAGCAACAATAATCCCAAACTCTTACTCTCTTTTTGTATTTGGAGAATCAAATCCAATTTGTAATACACAAGACAAAGGAAAACAAGTTTTTAACTTGCTTGTACCCATTAGGTGAAATCTTCAAAGTCACCAGCTATATAAGAAACCTGGTACAGCTCACAGGCCCTTCTCATAAAGTAGCTTCAGGAGAGCATCTAGACATGAAGCACCTACCTCAGTTTCTGCTTCTTCACTAGGGAGACACACTTCACTCACTTTCAGGCTTTTTTGTACACATGAACACATCTGTCTTCAGTAATAGGAAGGCTTCATTTTCACCTCTTCCTTCTAAAATGCCTGGGTGAATTTGTTCCAGTAGCATAAAATATATGTTTTACATGATGGATTATGATTGGACATATTAAAGATACTGTCAAGAAGCTAGAAAAATAATGTTCATAGACCTGCCAAGTATCATTAATTTTCAATGAGTCTCTATTTTACAGTGATTTAGGATCATTTGGAGCACTTTGGGGTACCCAAATTGATTCATAATAATTTTTGAGGCCCTTTTGATAACTAACATCTTTCTAATCTTATCAGGACTATTTTAAAAGGATATTTTAATGCATCTCATAATTTGTTTCTGCTGTCCAATGATATGTTGACTACTTTCCCAGTGTGTTTTATTTTTTTCTAATTGTGCTATGCATAGGAGAGGTACATGCACTGGCACAGAGTGAAACCAGACAACTACCTGAAAAAGTTAAGGTAATTTGTATTCTATAGAAATTTACTAAAATCCAGAGATTTTCCTCAGCAATGGCAGGTAGGAAACTCTCTTTCTATCTTACCTGAGCATTTGAAATCTTGAAAAGAAATCAAAAGGAAAAACGGTAATTATAAAAGTATCAGAAAACCCAGCTGCCTGATGAAAGTCATTGCATAATGCAAATAATAATGCTGTTAATTAAAAGAAAAATAATATTTATCAAAATTTCCCAGATTAACTGTTCTCTGAGTTGATTTCCTCTTTCTTTTTGAGTAATAAGCTAATGTTTTTCCTTTAAAAAAACCGTAGGTCCCACAAAAAAAATGGTGGTGGAACAAGCCAAAAGAGTATATCACTTTTCAAAAGCTTCACTCTCTTGGTTCTTAGGAAACCTTTAGCAGTATATCCTTTAATCTATCACCTCAGTAGTACCCTTATCATATGAAGCAGTTGATCTTAAACTTTCTTTGCATACAAGCTCTATTCTACATCTTCAATTACCTACTGGTGAAAAGCCAACATTTTTCAAATCCGAAGCCCTGTTATCCATTAGCTTTTCCACTTCCAGTAGCCCTTGCAGGTAAAAGATGAAGTTTGTGTTTGAAGCACTAACATGGTATAAAATGCCAACATCACAAAAAGAATAATGGTGTTCATAAATCATTACCTGAGTAGTAAACCTTTAAGAAGAAAATCACATTTTCATAGCTTTGTTATTCTTATAATAATTTCATAAATTATCAATGATCTTTACAGAAGAATTTAAGGAAAAGTTAGATTATTTTCAGTATGTGAACACAATGAAAAAAGAGACAGGTATAACTGCGATTTAGTCCCATATTTAAACTAAAGCTAATGTATTTATTCAAGGGAAAAAGTTGGTTTATTTTTTTTTTTTTGATGAGTGGACAAGCAGACAAGAGAGAGCTTGTTCAGTTTTGTTGCCAAAAAGTGTAAGTGGTTCATCTAGACAAATTAGACCTTCAGCAGCATTGCATTTTTCATTTCTCTGAAAACTAAAATGTGAAGTTTGAACTAAAAATCTATAGAGTTTAATATTATTGATATTTCAAGAACTACTAAATTAATTCTTAAAAATAAAATAGTATGTGTGATACTTAATATTAAAAATTATAAAATAAAACTAAGCAACTTATATCACACTATATAGGGGCTGTAAGTGATGATCAAGTAAAGAAGACAGAGTACAATTTACAGTACATGACTGAAGTCCCATCAACTGTTCCTAAACTATAGTACAGAAGTTCATATGAAATAAATTATTGGTTAATGGAATGCAACAAATCATTACTGCTACTTTTTTTCCTTTTCTCTAACAAAATGTAGTAAAATATTAATACCAAAACTTGAAACACCTTTTAAAGCATCCTAGAACTGTGTCTCAATATGAGAGAAGCTCATTTGGAATCAGGACCATAATAGTAGCTATTATCAACTCTCTCTCGCTTTTTTTTCTTTTGCTAAAAAATGGCATAACACAAGTTAGTATCAGCCCCAAGATATTACAAGATTTTTTGAGAAGAGATTTAAATAGTTTTTGTGCTGAGTTGTAGCTGAAGATTAAAAAATTTAACACTCTGAAGTATCATGCTTCTGGATCACCCTACTGAGCAAGCCAAATTCTTATTATTTCATGTTTTACTGAGACCTCTAGGTCTAATATTGCAACCCACCATGTTGAAAAGTATCAAAGCTCAATATGCTAATTCATGGTTACTAGTAAACCTTGAATAATGAGAGAAATTAATGAAAACTCTATTTGACATCAATGTAAGAAAAGCTAAAGATTGAAAAAGGCTTATGTAACATAACTATGTTTCTGTTGAGCCTACATGTGGTCAAGGACTAAGACTCAAAGAAGGTATGGTATTCTTTTTGTCTGTTTTCCCACTGAACAACAGTGATTAAACTATGTAGACTGACTGAAATATCAATATTATGTGCTATCCACATAAAAGAAACTAAATACAATTTCTAAAGCATTATTTCAATTTTTAATTATAACCAATTATTCCTTTTGGACAAATAGCATAAATCTCAGCAAGCAAACACCCTAGAATATTCTGTAATGTTTTTAATTACTCATAAACACCAGTTGTTGCTGGGAAAGTTTCTTCTCTTCTATCTCAAGTCAGATTAAATACTTGTTAGAAAATACAATCATAAATCCAGACCCTTCTGTTTCTTTTTCTAGTGAGCAAAGCAACCTATACAATCAATAGACAGGAATATTGAAGGGATGTGATTTTACACTGTAGTGTTGCAATAGCACCCAGCTGCTAACTGGTGCTATGTGACTATCTAATGATATGGATTTTAAAAATTTGAATCTGTAATCAAATTTAATATGAAAATGCAGGTCAACAAACCAGTCACCACTTTCATTCCTTAGGTCTTTCTTTCGGTTAAAGATTTAAACCATATTGAGAGCACAGATTCTTTTTTTAATAAAAACTTCATGAACATTATTTGTAGTTCTCAAATGGAACATATACCCGGGATTCAGAGTTTATGATGATATCCAAGAATAAGATTTGCTGTTAAATAACCTTTCATCACTGAAAATAAAATTCATTCATTTTCCTCTGTATAAAGCAGGGAGTGCCATTCTCAGAAGAGTAATTTCACACTGTCCTTCTCTTCCTGAAGTAAGGCTATTTCTGTCATTTGTCTATAGTGTTATCTCATGTGTTTCTAGCTTATACCTCTCTGTTCCTCTCAGATTTCATTTATCTCTAAAAAGAGATGGCCTAAAAATTTAGGAGCCAAAAACCATAGTTTAAAATATTTCTTTCAAAAGACAGCATAACAGGATGAAAAGATAAAGGTATTTCATGTGAAGCATTATAGGGATTTTGTGATAATTTTGGAGACTTATATTAACATTCATAAGGCAAATTCAACTGCTACATAAAAAGTGAAATTTCTACTCTTTAAACACACATCAGAAGAATTTCTAGGTAAATTAGTTGGCAGGTGAGGTGCAGAAGTAACACTGCATTAATTAGTTTAGGCTGGTCTACAGTCACGCAGGTCTAGGACAGAAGCTAAACTTGTTTATTGTTAGTCTACAAATTAATTCAATCTTCTCAGTAAGAAGATACTCCTTGGATTATCATTGAAGGATGGTCGACCAATAATTTTAAAATACCTGGAAGTTAGCATTCAAATAAATCAATGGTTAGTCATAATCCCTTCTGAACTTCTTATCACAAAGAAAAAGCAATCTGTTTTTCTTAAAAAAAATTAATGAATAATTTGCCATCTAGAACTATAAACTATATAATATTCTTACCACTGCTACAAATAATGAATGAAAATTCACTCCTGAAGAGATTCCAATTGGGCACAAGAACTTTTTCACAGTGAGAATGATCAGGCATTAGACTACTTTGAGTTTTCCTGTAGGCTTCACCCAAGCTGTAAATGGCAAGCATTGCCAAGGAAGTTGGTACTCTTTCTATTTCAGTCCATACCAACCCACTTCCTTACAGGTGGACCTTAGTCTAAATTTGTTTTGCTGCTACAGACAGAGGTTTATATAACTCTTAGAATAGAACCATAAATTAACACTACTACATTTGAATCTCCCAAAAAGTACCTGAAAAATTTGTTTAGGATATCAGGCATTAATTTCACTACTTTAACTTGTGAATGAAATAGTCTCACCGAAACTATGAGGAAAGATAAGTACTTGCAAAAGTAAGATATTGCTATATTTTAGATCCATATATATGCTATTTTTTAGGTCCATATTCCATGAACATGGTAGCATTCTTTGTATAAGCTGAGCCATGTAAGTGCATTTTATCAGGAGACTAACACAAAAGATGTTCTACTTCAATATTACTATTCTGCATGCAATCTGTAACACATTAATTTTACATACAAAATAGGAAATTTTTCATATGGGTGTATTTTAATGGATGTTGGCATCAAAGTATCACTGCCAAATCACTGGAGCTCTGGTATGTTGTAAACTCATCACCAGCATAGCAGACGGAAATGGTTTTGCTCTGTGAACATTAAGATTCCAAGTAATATCCTCAGCCTTGTTTAGGACCCCTTTTATGACATGTTTATTTCTCCAAATATATTTGCCCTAACCTCTTATGACAGCTTGGATTGCATCCCTATTCTTTCAGAATACCCTCCACTGCTGCTGTGGGAATTGATTGGCAGGTAATCATATGTGAGAAACCTGGCACCAGAATCCTGCTCAGGACTAAACCTGACACAGCTGGCCCTGGTCTGGTAGCTGAAAATTGTTCAAAAGTTTAATTTCTGGGCTGGGGAGAAATAATACAGATAGATACAGTCAGTTCCAACTCTGTGAAATACTGATTCTGATCTGTTTATTAATATCTTAAGGAGTGTCGTTATGAATTTTTACCAAGGACCTTGGACTCAAAAGAAAATTGTAATATATAGTGACATCTAATTTGTTATAACTGCAACAAAGTGCAGTCTTTAAGAAAATAAAAGGTGCTGACAAAACATTAATGGTGGTGAGGAAGCAATATTTTTTATAGTAAGTCTTTAAGATTTCTGACATCATATAATATTTTTATCTAGTTGTGCCATCAAGGCACAATGCCTCTAACTACCCTTCATAAAGGAGAAAATTGCTTGCATCATTACACTGATGATATTAAATCTTATTTATTTGTCAAATATGTGTAAGAGTTTTTAGCATTCAGCAGCTAATAGTAAGGATTAGTATTCTAGAATGGATACTGGAATGGCTGAGAAAACAACAACAACAACAAAAAATCCTTATGTAGTTAGATATATAAGTGAAAAAGCTTGGTTGGCAGAAATCCAGTACCCATATATTAATGTAAATAGCCATTACAGCAAATTTCTTTATTGCTATTCTCATGAGATCTAACAACACAGAAAACAAAGATGAGCCAACTGTTGTCTACTGTGATAATCTGTTACAGACAGAAAAATAATCCACAAAATGCCATTGTTCTCACAAAATCTCTCTTACATATAAAAAAAAATGCATTTTCATTTCACTTTTAGATCATACCAATTTTTTGTGTCGCTATCAACTTTTCCAGTCTATGTTTGATAGTATGATTCCCTGAATTTAATAAAGTGTGCCAGGAGGAGAAGCAATAGAAGTTTCACTAGGAGTATGTCCTGCTGAACAAGAAAGGAAGTAAAATTTAGGATTTACTTTTTTTTGAGACACAAAGGCATTTTAAATAACTTGAATCGACAGCTTTCCAAATATTTCCCAAAACTATTACTAAAGTAAAATGTTAATATTCCTAAGAAAAAGAGAAAAAATATTTAAAAGTGTCCAAAAGCATATCTAATTAGCTAATCATGTTGGTAGTCTGAAGTAAAGGTAATTTCTGCTCTCAGCTTTTGAAAATGTATTGCACCAGAAAAAGAAGGAACAAACAATGACTGTGCATGTAGGTGATCTCTGTTTTCACACCTCTTCCCTTCTTCTGCCACTCTAAGAAACCTGTTTCAGGGAAAGATTTGGATTTCTAAGACAGATCTGTGCTCAGATCACAACATTAAAAGACAAGGTTTGATTTCTGTTTCTCTTAAATATTTACAACTAGTTAATGACTTAGAACTACTAGTCCTACAAAATACGGTATTGTACTCAGTGTACTTAGCATAGTGAGTTTGCCTTTGATACAAAATGGGGAGGAACTGTTCACTTTCTCAAAGGCAAAGAGGTCCTGCAGAGAGACTTTGATAAGCTACAGGCCTGGGCAACCACCCAATGCATGAAGTTCAACATGTGCAGGATGTTCAACATGTGCAACAAGTTCAAGTGCAGGATGCCACACAAGGGATGGGGCAACCCAGGGTGAACAGACAGACCCCAGTCTGTCTGGGGAGCAGTGCTGCAGAAAGGGACCTGGGGGTCTTGGTCAATGGCAAGTTGAGTACAGTCAGCAGTGCCCTGGCAGCCAGGAGGGCCAAGCCTGTCCTGGTGGACAGCACCAGGCACAGCATCACCAACCAGGCAAGGGAGGGGATTGTCCCACTCTGCTCTGAGCTGGGGCAGCCTCACCTCAAGTGCTGGGGGCAGTTTTGGGCACTGCAAAATAAGGAAGATATATAAAGCTCTTAGAAGGTCCAGAGCAGGGCAATGGAAATGGTGAAGGTTCTGCGGGGGAACTGTATGAGTGGCTGAGGTCACTTGGTGTGCTCATATAGTAGAGGAAATGTATTTGAATATGTGTATAGAAGCTTTGCCCCAGAGATCCCGGTTGCCCTCAATGGGCTGCAGCTGTGATGTCCTTAATTGGGCTGTGGCTGTAACCAATGAAGATGACTGGGATAAAAGGGGGCGGGTAAGCCAGTCAGGGAGAGCCTTGGAGGAGCCCTGACCTGAGAGCGAAGAGCATGCAGAAGAAGGTGGCTATGCAGCGAAGATCTGCTGCCATGAGAATACACTGGAGAGGTATGGACTTTAGAAATCTAATAACAACAATATGGGACTCTAGAAATAATAGAAGAACAACGTGCTCAGACTGGACAAGACTGATGAGAGACCTCATGGCATTCTAGAGCTTCCTCATGACTGGAAGAGGAGGGGCAGGCACTGATCTCTGCTGTGTGCTGGCCAGTGACAGGAGCCAAGGGAATGGCTTGAAGTTGTGTCAGGGAAGTTTTAGGTTGGATAGTAGAGAAAGGTTTTCCACCCAGAGAGTTGGGCACTGGAACAGGTTCCCCAGGGAAGTGGTCACAGCACCAGCCTGAAAGAGGTCAAGAAGTGTTTGAACAATGCTCTCAAGACACGGTGTGATTCTTGGGCTGTCCCGTGCATGGCCAGGAGCTGGATTTTGATGATTCCTGGGTCCCTTCCAAGACAGGATATTCAATGACTCTGTGATTCGATGATACATTTTTTGTGTGTTCATTGACTTTGGTAATGAAATGCATTGGGATATAATTTATCATTACTGTAATTCTTATGTAAGTTTTTTGTAAATTCAAATGTGAGGAGATCTATTTGGCTTTTTTTTTTTGATAGTTTCCCTCAATAAACAACTTGTATTATCTTTAATACAAGGCACATTAAAAACAAGCAAACAAACATACAAAAAAACCCAACAACCTAAATTAATTTAGAATTTGGTAAATTTCTGAACCTTATTAATCACAATTAACCACTGCATCTTGTCTTGGCACCTGTTTTCTACAGAAATTCTATACTGGTTTGTTATTATTATACAATATCAATCCTGAAGGTTAGTAAGCACTGTGGTAGATTTAATCAATGGATTTTTTGAGGGAGGTTTTATTTATAAGTGTACCTCATCTGAAAATACTTCGCTGTATAAAGAAAACTTCTACAAAATGTTCTTTCATTTATCGCAGAGTATCGCAGTCCACAACATGTTATAAAGCCTACAAAATGACACTAGAACCCAGTCTTCCAGTATCAAGCCTTACCTCTTACACTTTTGAGTAGCTAGATTATTATAAATGTATAGCTAGGTGTGCTGGGCTGGGAAGCCCAATTTCCTGCTCACTGCACACATGCAAGCCAGGCAAGAAATGAAGTGACACCAGGTAGCCATCAGTATTTTGGGAAAAGCATAGAAGCTCCACTCTTTTGCTTCCCTTTTGTTTCAGGTATCTTAACAATCATTTCCTCCATGGTGCACGGTCATTGAGAGAAAGAACAAGTTCTCTGAGCTTTTGACTGTTTATCTTAATACCAGAAAGAAACCAGATTACTAAAATTCTGCAAAATGGGTATCCATAACCAAATGGAGTTCTTAGTTTATCATCAGAGACAGCTCAGAAAACAAGAAACAGGACAGTGCTGGGCATCTGGTGAGAACAGAGGGGCAGATGGGGCCAGGATCATCATTAGAAAAATTGGCAAAATATTTAATTTTGTGTATATTTTTTAAATACCTAAACCCAGAAGTGTGTAGAAGTGAGCATCTGGGAGGAGACAGATGGGGTAGGGCAAAAAGTACAGCTGTCAAAGCCATAGAAAACAATAGAGTAACTTGTTTAGAGTTAGACTCTACAATGGAGTTGTAGAGAGACTGCTTGAAAGAGAAATTCTTAGGAAAAAAATATGAGGCAAAATATAAAGCGGCAAGTCATATAGAAATATAGAGAGTAGAAATGGGAAGTGTAAGTTTTGCATTGCTGAAATGTGAGTTGTGTGCCATATAGAGTGAATTAAAGTTCAGCTTACAAACTGTTCTCTGTGTCAGGAGTTCAAGTATTACATCTCTGCTCACTGCTTAAATCAATGTGAGCTCTTGAACCAGGAGAGAGTGGTCAGCAGTGTATGATAAACAGTAGGATAAATGTCATTTGTGCAAACAACATTTAAGAAAACATTCCAAAATCAACAACAACAGCACAAACAAACTTAAGCTGACAAACAAAAAAAGAGAATCTTATAAATTATTAAGTAGGGGTTAGAGAAGTCTTATAAATGTAAGATATTTTCATTCAGGTAAAGGAATACAGAGATACAAAACTTGATAACTCATAACCAATTGGGAGAAATTGGGGGTGGAACACAAGGCGGGGAACACAATGTTTAAACCAAAAAGGGACTGCGAGGAGAAGAATACTTTAAACAAACCAGTGGGGTTTGATAGAGAAGTTTCTAGAGAAAGAGGCAAGCTTGGAGAGGGATTGACATTCAGTAGGAGGAGGAATAGGGAACAGAGGGGCAGATCTTTGGAGAGATGGACAGCCAGGGCAAACGAAATAACACAGGGGGGAAAGGAACAATCCATCAAGAATAAAATATGCTATAACAGTACAAAATAAGAAAGATTACAAAACTGACTGCTAGAAATGCATTACAATTAAAACCACAATGCTACACTCATACACTTTAATAATGTATTAAACAAAAGGGAAAATGTTCATCGAAAAAGGGAAAATGTCCAATTCTGCAGTCTGACAAATCTAAGAATTGCTTATGAAGCTTCAGCTGATTTGTTCTGGGGTTTTCACCTTTATATCTTTTGCTTCTAAGCTTGAAAAATTGTCACCCCACCATCCACCCCCAAGTTTTAAAAAGCAAAAAAGTTTTCCTGAGTATGATCTGTCAGCAGACAAAGCATCTCTCAGAGAAGTCTTACACCTGTAATAACTGCAGCTTATAATGCTAGCAAATAAACTGGGCTGGTAGAGTTTGGGTATAAAGGCAACAAAAAGATATTTTTGCAATATCTTCCAGAGCAGTTACTCTCATTCTCAGCAGCAGAGAACAGAAATTCTCTTCAGGACAGAGCACTTCAAGCAACACATGAACATAAACCTGATGCAAATATTGCTTGCATGGTAATATCTCTGTGATAGATAAACTTGCAAAGAAGGATCCAGTGGGATCATCTGAGCATATGTGTAGTAACCCTTATTTTATGTTCATAACCCCACTCTGCTATCAGCACTGCAGCCTTTAGGGGACAGAGCCAGGGTCACCAGGGCTTCCATCACCACAGGAATGGGAGAGCCGGGGGCTGTGCAGCTGGGTTTGTGTTAAACCAAAAGCTAGTCAGTTCATACAGAGTATAATCTGCCTCTGTTTTCCATTCTCAAAACTGCTGAAATAACAGAATTATGACAATCTTTTTTTTTTTTTTTTTTTTTTTATGCAAGACAGCAAGAAACCTGTTTCTCTCTTACAGAAAAGGGATAAGTTCAGGCATAAGTAGAAATATGAAAATAACCATTGTGGTCAGAGAGAAAAGGGGTGGAGTTTCTACCACTGTTTAATTCCATACCACCCACATCCTGGCAGGGGTATGGTTTCAGCAGGAGAATAATGGGCCAAAAGCTGAACAGGGTAACAGAAATGGTTTAATTTTCCTGCTGGGCTTTAAACCAGCACAGTAACATAGCCAGAAGAAAGCATTCAGCCACTCCATGGCTGAGCAGATCTGTAGATTATTATTAAAAATTATTTAAAAACAAGTCCCACATTTTTTAGAAAACACTGGAATTGAACTATTTTGCTAGCTGAAGAGCATTAAGCTGAAAGTGACTCACAAATATAAGAAGGTAGAACAGATTGATATTCTTAAATTTAAAACAGCATTTCAGCTTGTGTGTTTTCACATGAATAAAGGACTAAAAATAGGGATAAAAATGAGAATATTTAATTTTAAATTATTGATGTCATTCCTATCCACATCCTGACACCACTATTCATACTTGCATTTGATTTTTGTGGAGAAATAAATTTGCCTATTGTGCTATTACTACTGAAGGTGAGCCAATTATCTACTATACTTTTTAATGCTGCCTGCTGGTTTTTTTATAATACTTTAATAGTCTATGTTACACTTATTCCTGCTCTCCTGTAATCTTTATTAAATTAACCTTTAAATAAATAATAATAAATATTAATAAATATGTATATAATATATAATAAATATTAATAAATATTAAATTACCCTTTAAATGTTAGGCTAGCTAAAAAAACTACTTAAAACTAGAGATTTTCCTCTCCTGAATTCCATCTCAGTTGAAACAAATTCCATTTTTTAAGACTTTTTGACATAGAATTTATTTTGTGGAAGAGAAATTGAAAAAAGCTTCAATTTTGAATTAGTATAAATGCAAATATATTGAATCTAAGTACTTAAGTATTTTGTAAATCAGACTTTTTTGGCTTTGAGTTTTTCTGTCATGAAAGCAATGTTTTCCTAATTCGTATCATACTACATACACATAATTTACAAGTTTTTAGTTTATATTTGAACTTTACAGATACCATAACAGAAATTCAGGGATGTATAAGGTTAGGATTTAAACCATGCATACACTTTATTCTTCTGTTACATTAAATTTTTGGAACATAAGAGCTAAAGTTTCAAAAGGCTTAAAATCGTGACAATTTCTCTTACCCATCCAGTTCCTCTAAAGATTTTCAGTCTTATAAGGGCTGTTATCCTCAAATAATCAACATAAAAAGTTTGGAAGTCTGAAGGACTTAGGAGGGCCTTATAAGAAGCAATATATAGGGTTTTTTTTTTCATGGAAAAACAAAAAACAACTGTTTTCACGTATTAAAGCCGAACAATGGTGAAGAACATTTTAGCCAGAAAAAAAAAAAAATAAAATTACATGTTCTTTCAACAAAATTTATTTTAGCAATGCTGACTTCCTGTTTTGGTACATGGTCATAAAAACATAATTTCCTTAAAGATATATATATTTGGTGATATACTAGGCCTCCCAGGATTTCACAGTATGATTCATAAACTGATAAGAGATGCCACCCACGAAAAAGAAAAAAGTAGATTGCTTTGTCTTGTTAACTGGTGTTGTAAAATGCCTCCCAGATATTTAAATATGTCTTTTCACAATAGGCAAACACTAAGGCTAGTGAAAAGCAATATATTTGTTTAATTTAATAAAGAGAAAACCTATTTGCTTAGTCAAATATGCCTTTGGAATTTGTTCTCCTTTACAATTTTTTTTTTACTTTACAATAAAAAAGAAATACAATTCTCTTGCATCTTTCTCCCCCACCTTGTCTACAAGCCGACACTTCTAAGGCAATATTTTTGATTCTTGTTGCTGAAAATTTAAACTCCAGATGTTTTCTTGCTTAAAGAGGTGGTTATCTTACTGCATTACTTCTCCTAAAATGCAGCACTGACTGAGCCTACATCAGAAAACCACATAGTGGAGGAGAGCTGCGTTACTTGTATATACCTTGAAGGTGTGACCAGGCTGAGCAAGTCAGGCCATAACAAACTGCTACATGAAATCTTCAGATTTACAATCTTAAGGAGTTTTTTCAATTCCAGAATTGAAACATCTTCCTGTATATGCATTTTTACCAACTTGCCCACTCCTTGCTCTTTCAATAAGTATATATAAAACTAGTGGTAATGTAAATATAACAATTTAAAAAAATTAAAAATATCTATATATTAATTTTGAAAAATGATCATGTAAAGGGTAAAAATTTGTGTTGGAATTCAAATTTCTTCAAGGATTGCTAGAAACCATTCTCTCAAAGCTATAAACTCAGGTACCATAAATGGAATTTCTTTTTGTTATTGTTGTTTTGTGTTTTGCTTTTTGTTTTTTTAAATGAATGATAATGTAGGGGAGCTAAAATAAGAGCAGGAATATATAATCACCAGCATTCATTGTCTAGTGCCAGTGTCTGATTGCACAGAGAAGGAATTCCCTTACCTGGACCTGAAAATTAATCATTGTTTAAAAATAAAAAAAAAGAAAAAGGAAGATATTTCGCAGTTCCTTTGGGGATTTTCCTTGAAGAATTTGCTATATGAATACAGCTCTAAATACTTCTATTTAATGGAAATTAACCCTCAAACTTCTAATTCTATTTGTATTTCACCTCAGGGTAAAAAATTATGAAATACAGTTTGTAGGTAAAATTTTGTATGCTTGAGGAAGTAACTCTTAATTAACAGAAGGAGAGGAGAAACTGAAATTTAAACCTTTTTAGTCTAAATGGATGAAAGTTTATAAACATGTTATCAATCTGTCTGGTTTGGTTTGGCTTTCCTAACACAAATACATAAAAATCAATAGGTGCCTAAAGTCTGGTAAAGGATACAGAGAAAGAAGATAAGTTTCTGCATTGTGGAAATGCTGGTGCTACAGAGACAATTGCAGTTGTGTAGCATGAGATATTCCATAAAAATAAAAACTATACATTGCTTCTTATAAGGCTGTCCTACCTCTATTAATTTTAATATTCCCACATCTGAATTTCCTTTCTTATGAAGTCCAATACTGGCCTCAATCTTTAATGCAGGGAGAAAATGGAATTGAGGAATGACAGGGGAGTACGTCAAAACATTTTGTCTTACATATATTTGGACATGTTTTCAGTTGCATTATAGGGAAGTGAGATACCACAAAATCTTCTGAAATCTTTCCCTCTCCTCCTTTATTTGTTAGGGTCTTTAATGGAGATAAATTTAATACTTTCAGTGATTGGTTCTACTGAGAAGATTCTTCATTTAATAATGGTTTTTAAAATCTGGCAATGACTGAAAATGCTGAGAATATTCAGTGACAGATAAAGAACAGTCAAATGTTCCAGGCAGCATGGTCTCTTCTACAGTCTTGTAATTTTAAATACTTTAAGTCCAAGCTATGTATGTTACAGACACTGAGAAATTTCCTTTCTTCCTTGATGAACCAAAATTGCCTTTATTTGCAGTTGCAAGTTTTGTAGGGTTGCACACCTGATCTTGGACTTAGAGGTAGACATAAATTTTAAAATCCTCCAGTACCCCTTAGCATCTAAAGGAAGAAGAGCAATGAATAACACATATGGAAAAAAACATGTTGAAAAAATTGATATGAAAGTGTACTGGCAACATGCTAATTTCAGACAGCAAAGACTGTATGGACAGCATAACACACTACTAACTTGCCAGAAATATAAACCCACAATAAGCCCCTTTTTCTTTTTTCGCTTTTCACCTGCCAAAGGGAAAAAGGTGTGGGTTTTGGTTTGGTTTTGTTTTGTTTTGGGGTTTTTTTGTTTTTGTTTTTATTTTGTTTTTTTGGTGGGGTTTTGGTTTTTTCTTTTTCCAGAACATTTTCACTGATTCATAAATATCTTTTTAAACCCCAAGAACCAATTTCTCCCTCCTCCTCAGTTGAATAAGTAATTTAGCAGCTCAGCCATCACTCTACAGGAAAAGAATTTCCCCTTTCTCCATCATTACAAGGACTTTGAACCCAGTACATTTTGTACCTGCCATTGAAAAGTCAGCCCAAATCATGAGCAGCTGCTGAGCCATGATGTGTATATCTGCCAAAAATTCAGAACATATGATGCAAATATTTCATACAAATAATTTTTTTGTGAGATATGTTGAAGAAATTGTGATTTTTTTTCTAAGTGGCAGTTGCCTTTTTTAGCTTAGTGGCCCATATCAATATTTTACAGTAACAATAATTGATGACAAATATCAGAATATATGTTTTATGCCAACATGTTTTTTCTACTTACTTTTCTATTTTAATAATATAGTGGAGATTCTTAATAATGCTCCATTTCTTCCTTTCTTGTAATATAACTTCACTTTTCTGTTTCTGTCTTATATAAATTTTGTCAATTATATCAGTTATCACCATCTGCAAAAAAGTGACATTGAAATCAATTTATCATATCAGGATTTTATACTTTCTGAATATAAATGGTTATTTAGTGGATGGTAAAACAAGTTTCATAGGATGAATCACAGAAAAAAGACTCAAATGCTTTAAACAGTTGATTTTTTCAAATGTCCTCAACAAGTCTGTTTGAAATGAAACACAATAATGTTCTCTGCCTACCCTATGCTATTAACTTTTGTGTGGGCGTATGTATAATTTTACAGATTTCCACAGGAGATTTAGAAAACAGGTCAAGGTGACAGCAACTCGGTTATATAATTTCCATTACAAAACTCTAAACCATATAAAAATCAACCTGAACTTTTATCAAAAAATTAAAAAGGACCACAAAGAAATTGATTTTTGTGCACACGTTTAACCTGAAATGTTAGACTTATGGATATAAGGACACAAAAAAATTTCTTGTGAAAACATGAATCTCTTAAAGCAAAATAGCCTTTCTCAGGAGACATATAATACAAACCTTTCTCAGCTCTTCTTCCTCTCTGCTCTTCTTCCTCTCAAACTGGCTGAATGAACTGCTAAAAATGTATGAGGACAAATTAATTATAGTTGAAACGGACCTTAATTAATTATAATTAAGGTCCATTCCAACTCAAAACATAGAATGGTTTGAGTTGGAATGGACCTTAAAGACCATCTAGTCCCAACACTCCTGACATGGAGAGGAACACCCTCCACCAGACCAGGTTTCTTAATGCCCCATCCAAGCAGGCCTTGAACATTTCCAGATACAGGGCATGCACAGCATCTCTGGGCAACCTGTTCCAGTGCCCCATTACCCTCACAGTAAGGAATTTCTTCTTTATATGAAATCTTTCTCCATCTTTTTTTATAAGATCCTTTTTTATATCGTGAAAAGTCATGAAAAATTCTCCCTGGAGCCTTCTCTTCTCCAACAGCACTTTATCTTTCTTAACCAAATCCCCACACAGATGAATAGTGTTCCTATATTCTTCCCCCAGGACACATTCCTGGTTCCTCTGTCCGTGCATTTTCTTCTTATTCTCTACTTTGAGCAGGACGTCCTCGTTTAGCCATGCTGGTCTTGGGCTTTACTCGTCCAAATTAATACACATGGGAATCAAGAGCTCCTGTGCTCTAAGAAAAATGTTCTTAAAGAGCTGACAGCTCTGTTCAGCTTCATTGTCCCCTTCGTTGGGCCATTGCCCTGGGGAGTCTCCTCCATTGCTGCCTTAAACAACAGAAAGTTTGCTTTCCTAAAGTACAGCATACTGACTCTACTCTTCACAAGGCCCATGTCCCTCAAGACTTTGAATTCCACCAGGATATCATGGCTGCAGCCCAGGCTGCCACCAATCTTGACATCCCTAATTAGCTGTTCTGCGTTAGGGAGCAACAGGCCTAGTAACACTTCTCTTTTAGGCAGAATAAAAAATTATTCTTGACTACCTCCAAGATTGTCCTGAACAGCTTACAGTTTGCTGTGACGCTTTTTCAGCAGATGCAAGGCTCCAGTTGTACATTTTGTTTCATCATGTGTCAACAACAGCAATTATGTCACAACATCCAGCTCCTCCTGCTTCCTACCATGCAGTGGACATTGGTGCGGAGGCACTTCAGCTGCAATATTGACTGTGGCACCTTTACAGGGGAACATGCACTAATTCCCTTGAGGAATTTCACAGCTGTTTCTGTGTTGGTTTCTTATATATTAGCAGCCTCTGTCTCTTCTCAAAAAATCTTGACAGGCTATCATGAATCAGTGGTTTGGACAGCTTAAAGAATCACTGTAAACAAATTGGAGAAAAAGCAGGTTTTAATATAAATTTGTGAAAGTGAAGCTTAACAGACTTCAACAGCAAAGTTCATTCACTTACTTCATAGATGAAGCATATGCAGGAAAATTGAAGTAGAATCAGTTTAGGATGATTTACAGGGATAGCAGGGATACAAAAGTATGAGCATGTGAAGGATATAGATACAAAAAGAGAAGGGTGCAAAAGAGGTTAGTAACACTTAATCATTAACTGATTTAACATTTGTAAAATTATTCAATAGGATTTGCTAGAGTTGTAACAATTATTTTCATGCCCTTATCAATCCACATGCATGCAGCCAGGCAGCAAGATGCATCTCTATTTGTGCCTGTAAAGGTACCTATCAAAAATTCCCATTGGGTGCAGTGGAACACTCACATCAAACCCTTAGTGTTTCTTACCAGGCAAGGGCTGCACCTGGAGGAGTTTGTGTGTGTAGAGCAGTTCCAGACCTTTTCAAAAGGTTTCATAATGATGATACCCTTTCACTCAGGCTATGATTCAGGGGAATAATTTGCCATGGCTAAGAAGTTTAGTTGTTAACCCTTCATTCCCCACTTTAGTCAGGCAGCTGATATTGCTGGTATGGTCAGAACTGTCTCTACCTTTACCTTGCAAGAGCTCCTGATCTGGTCAGAGGACTACACAACTGGTGTGGTAAAGGGGCACTTCACCATTCAGCTCGTTCAGTCAAGCCTTGTCAGGACCTCCTGAGATAACAGAGCAGGTCCAAGGAGCAGGAGGCTGGGGTGGAGGGGGAGCACCACACACACAAGAAGTTAATAGGCATTGATTGACACAAGCAAGATGTTAATAGGCATTGATTCCTTACGAAAGAAGAAAAGGATGTCACCAGTGTTTGACAAGATTTGGAATTGAACATTTTGTATAGTGATATTAAGAATTCTAGGTTTTACCAGTAGCTCAAACAAGTATAAAACAATTTTTGAAGGTGAAGACCCTTATATTATGTGTCTATGTAAATCTCAAATATAGATATAGAATTATATAATGTATCATAAGTCCAAGTACTTGTATTTTCTTGTAATTAGAAAGAAAGAAATCAAAACCAGCAACTTTTAAAATAGTAATATTAATAAAAAGGCAAGACCTGTTGGATTATGCAGCTTAGGCTTCAATAAACAAGATCCATTTGAAATGTTCAAATTCTTACTCTTCCTTCCTATCAGAAAGTACAAACCAGTGAAGGACATTTTCATGAATTTGATTAATTCCACTAGAAAGTTTTATACAACACCGGAATTAATCATATTGTCTAACCTGACTTATCCTAGCAATTTTGAAATGCATGGCTCTGCAAATATGATTTCTTTTAAATACAGCTCTTGAAAGAAAAATATTTACTTCAGTTTTTTGGAAAAGCATCAGAATAAAAAAGGTTAGCAATGAAATATGCATAGGCACTAACAAAAACTTTCTCCCAGCATGGTTTATTAGCAATTTTTTTATGTCCTATTGAAAGAACATATGACCCAAACTTGAACTCATTTCTATCGCAAGTGATGATACATTGCAATAATCTGGAAGCATGCTGTGGAAAAACTCAAAAGCAGAAGTAGAAATCTGGCCCTGTTTTTTGGCTTGCTGTGAAGACAGAACTAGGGAAAGATTTTTCTGCTAAAGCTTAGAGGAAGAAAAAGAATATTTGAAAGCTGAAATATGAAACAAGATCTGACCTCTTACCTACCCCAACCTGAAAAGGACTCAGAACAGACTTGTGAAGGTTGAAAATTTATACCCTAGGGCAAGTTTTTCTTCAAATATTTCAACTAGAACAGAAAAATAATTTTCATAACAAATAAAGTGGTGAACCGGACAGTTTTAAGTATGTGACGGTGTTCTCAACACATTACTCAGTAACTATACTAGCACCTTGGAATTCAATCCTTTCTTCCAGAATATCCCCCTTAATTTCAGTTTTTAAGAAGATCATGATGAAAAGAGAATTAATCTATTAAAAGATAATTTTTTTTAAAGTCTCTTTTAGAAATGACAATTATTTCTGTTTCTCATACATCCAGACCTTTGGTAGGCATATAATAAAGCTGGTTTAAGAAGTAAGAACTGATGAAAGAGAGCGCTAAAATTTAGGGGTTCAACTACTTTCTGATCATTGTACAGGGATGATCTCATGCGAAGGCAGTTAACAACTTTCACTTTAGCTACTTCTTCCCTTATCTCTAAGAAGGCAGACACACTGCTAAAATCTAAGAATGGGTACAGCTATTTTCTTGTGCCTATGTGCAATTTGCATGAAGTGCTCATTTAATCTCTGAATTTCATCAGTGTCAAATAGAAAAAAATCCTATTTTTATTTTGAAGCAATTAACCACTACTTTCAAAAAATAAGAAAATAAAAAATTGAAATGGAAGTTCTTGCATTATTTTTTTTCATTTCATGAAATTATGACAGGCTATACAGAAAGACATTTTATCCTCCATATTGCCACTAGCCTGGTCTAGCTAAATCTGCAAATAAATACGCAACTCAGCAGAATTCAGAAAAAATTCAGTCTTTCCATACAATAGAAGAATAGAAGCAAACAATAGTTTCAGGAATTGCTTTTCCTTGAAAATGCATTAGTCATGTGTTTATTTCATTCCTTCCCTGAACTCAAAAAAACTTCAGTTCACAGTATCAGAAAGTTAATTTACACATCATACATACTCAGTAAATGCATGTCCTACCCTGACAGCAAGTATTTATCCTGGGGAAAAAATTAATTAGAAGTTAAACCATAGCAAACATGCATCAAGATGCACTTATTCAGTATGAAAAATCATCTAAGAAATGAAACAAAATAATTTCTGCCCTTAACCCCACATTCATACAGACTTTTACTAGTGTAGTTAACAGTAAAATAGTTCTATATGCTTGGTCACAATGCACAAAACATTTTAGGTAAATATTTGGCCAAATAGATGGCTGGATCATAGGCCAGCTAAGGCTTCTGAACAAGGAAGTGATTTGCCTTCTTTGAGAGTAGAACATGCCCATCTTTCAAAAACTATGTGCATTTCAGATGGAGTTTGAAGGAGAATAACTAGAAAGACACGAGTGTCAAGTGTGCAAAATGAGACATTTCCAAGGCACTGGATCATACCCATTGCAAGCAGGGAAGACCAGCAGGGGCTGATAGCAGAGACATTGAGAGTACAGGCACAAGATGACACCACACGGACACCAGAGGCCCAGCATAAAACACTGAGAATATCTTCTGGACATTTAAAGCCAGATAAAGCAGTATTCAGGGCAAACAAAGCTAAAACACTACATACAAAGCAACTCATATGGTAAAAATGGGGGGGAACAAGAAATAAAGCATAAAAAAAACACTCTACAAAATTTGAACAGATGAAGACTATAGAGCAGGGTTTCTTCCACCTTTAATGACACCATGTTTCAGCAACATCACTGGATATCTGCCATAAGGTTTTTCTCAGTGCATCTCTTTTTGATTCATCTTTGAGCATATTTTGCTTCTGAAACTAAGGAATAATAAGTAAAGTACTATTTCTTTTGGCATTGATAGCTTAAGTTAATTAAAATTTAAAAAGCAACTTTTATGCTTGTGTTTTTGCTCCATATGGGAATATGACAAAGCGGTTTAAGACAGCAGCCCAAAGTCAGAATAAAGTTGTATGCAGCACAGACAGCAGCACTAATCAGAACAGTGAAGGAAAATAGATGGAAATTAGATCTATTAACCTCATGGCTTTCTCTCACAATAGAATATTCTACTTGCACTTTTTCTGGGGCAGAAAAGACTGCTGACATTTTCACCTGTCAAAAGTTCTGAATTGCACTTCTAAAACTCTCTAATAACTCTTGGTAATGGAGTAGTTCAGATTCTGGGCCCAGTTTAACCTGTCCATGCTCCTCATCAGGGCAACAAGGTGGTTTCAAAGTAGAGTCTGGTTACAAAAGAGACCAAAACCTTCTCATAATTTTTTTCTGTTTGGATGGTACTTGAGAAATGTGTTTTTTAATTCCCCCCTGGAGTGTGGTGAATTTCCAGTTAGACAGAACAACGGACCTGATGTGTAACTCAAAAGAGTCCTATAGGAGATAACATAAACACAGAGGATTTCTTCATTGACATAGATTAGCTCAAAGCTTTCCAAATTAAGCAGAGAAGACAGAAGTGAGTGTTCCTTCTCTCTGCTGTTAAAGTGCTAATTTCTCACTCAGCCTGGGTAACAAACTGGCCTTACTTAGGCAAATTCAGTCTTTCTTTTCTTCCTGTGCCAGAGTAGAAAGACTCCCTAAAAAGAGTATGCTAATGTTTGAACTGAAAAGCTTATGAAAATCTTGTTTCAAGATCGATGGCACTATTTTACCCAGAGGAAAAATTCAAATGATCTATTCTTTTTGTAGACTTGGCAGGAGGGAGGGAGAGAAGGTCCTTAATTAGACATCTCTGAGATGTGATCATAACATACAGAAGCACCACAATAAATTTAATAGCTAAGAGAACACAGTATTTCCTTTCCTTCCAGTTTTGCCTCCTGCACTTTATATCTCTGGGGAAATAGCTGAATATTATTTAAGGAAAACTGTTTTCTTTTTCTTCTTTAAAAAGAAAATTGTTTATAAAACCAACAGCAGGTGAAAAAAAAAGAGAAAGGTTGTTATGGCACATATGCATCATCATGCAAATTAACCTAAGAAGACTAAAGTCCCTGAGCTGGTATTATCCAGGTTGAAGATGCATTACTGCTATTTTTGATTATAAGAAATGATAAACAAAAAGGAAGACAATCTGTTTTCCAAGCTGTTTTAGAATTCCCTTTCTTTCTCAGGAAGGAGTTGATCGAAAAGGCAAAAATTCTTCCTCTCACTTTTTGTAATATATAAGCAGGAAAGGATTATGATTTATTCCCACAACAATCTCTATGCTTAAAAGTAGTGGAAGGGTATTTATAATTCCAGTATCTTGAGGATGTTTCAAAATGTGTCAGCATTATTTAAATATAGTTGCAATATTTTCCTGTGGACAGTAGTCTTGTCTAGCACTGAATTAGTCAGACAAAATAAATTCAGAATTATTCTACACTCTTTCAGAAATGTCAAACATTAGCATATGCTCTTGCAAAGTTCAGGTACTGTTATTCTACACCTAGCAAAATCCGTTACTAAAAAAATCAGACAAAAGGAAAGAACTGTCCAAGTTCTTGAAAATAATACTCCATTTTTTTATTTTCCTTCTACTTATTTCAGAACTGATCTCTTGATCTTGTGGTCCTAGTCTACTGAGGTTCACCTCTGAGTCTTTGCCTTCCTTTTTGAAACAAAAATATTAAGAGGTAAGAGAATACTTTCATACCTTCAAGTGTAGCCTGTAGGATTTCCATGAAATCTGAGACAGAACAGAGCCACTGTGTTGTGCTGGGAGCACTGTGTCCTGTGCCCTGTTTGTGAATCCAATTTATTGTTTAAAAGGGTAAGGGAGCTTTCTGCTGATAAAAATGCATTTCAGACCTTGCTGGGATCAATTTTATCAGCAAAATCAACAACAACAGAAATAAAGGCGAAAAAAACCCTTTTTAAAAATGTTTTTAAATCCCCTTGTTTATTTCACCTAGATATATTCAAATATAGTGGGAAACTGAATTAAGTCAATGAACCTCAGTACACATTAAACCAATACAAATGCTTTTAGGTGTAACTTTATTTGCCTTCTATATAATTTCATAGAAAGACAAGTATCATCTTGTTTTCTTAATCTATCCTACAGAATAAAGGTAACTATTCCTATTTCATTCTACCTGGAATTTGGGTTCATTTAGTTTTCAAATCACTTCCAGAAGAATAATATGCAGCCAGCATGGCCACCTGGCGGTGTAGAAAATTAATTTGAAATGAAAGCTGTGGTCATTTTAGTGAATTATGGATGCCAAGGCCCTCAAAAGTTGTTTATTTCAATTTACTTCTCTCTCATCTCTAAGAAAAAAAATTGTCCCTTTTAGACAATTTTTAATTTCCTTAGTTGCAGAGACATAGCAAATATTGACCTCACACACAGAAATAGCTCATCAGATTTGACCAAGCGGTAGATTATTTAGGAAAAATGCATTTGGCATGAGCATAGATATAGGAATTCTTTTGCCTTTGCCTTGTACCTTTTCCCACCTTTTCATATATTTTCACATATTATTTTTGGTTAACACTTATGCTCAGTTAAGGAATTATCAGCAATGTAACACTTTAAAATAGCAAAGATGAGTGGGTATCTTAAGTGATACAAATTAATAGATTTCTGAATGCCAAATTATAGCAAAGACTTTACATTACTATACTGATTTTGCTGCAAAAAAGGTTTATTTTGCTTCAAAAAAAAATGTAATTTTCAAAAATTCGCTCTCAGAAAATGGGTCATGTTTAGGTGTCTAAACGTAGTGATTAGAAATGGCATTCTGGATGTTCAGGATGCTCCTGGAAAAAGGCATACAATGTAGAGCATTAAACACTATTTCTTCTCTTTTTTTATGTGTGAAGATATTGTGAATGGGCTCAGTTACAAAGCCGGAAAAAAAAAATTGCTTTTTATGTGATTGGAATGGGCTTCAAGAAGAACACTCTGAACCCCATAGGAAACAATTCAAGGTCTAAGTATAATCTGCAAACATGTATGCTTTCTGATTAAAAGTCCAAAACACTCTCAACCCCCCCAAAATTGCCTTTTTTCCCTCTATTAACATAAAAATAACTACTGGACCCATGGGAAAACAAAAGCCTGTATCAATCCTCAGTCTTTCTGATTTGAAAAATTTATATATGTCGATATATTAGGTAAGCATTTCTTCAGACATAACCAATGTAGACTTATCTCTTCCTCCACAGCAAGATTTAATATCAGTACTGCGACTCATTGTCCATAACTGAATGCAAGGCACCACATCAACCCGACCTGGCAGCAATGCTTTTTTCTCCTGTCTGCTTTAGAGATATTATTCTCTCATAAAAGCCTTGGAAATAGCCTATCCATTTGCATGACATTAAATAATCTTTTTGAAATTGCTGCATTACAAAATACTCAGCTGCAGGGTGTCACTTAAGTAATTGCAAATAAAAATACTTAAAGGTCTGGTATATATGGGCTAGAGAGACTGTAAATTCACCTTCCAGAGTAAATCTGCTGTGAATCAGAATCTGAAGTCTATGGAAAACAATGGGAAAGGGTAATTTCTGTTTTATTCACTGTATCTTCACACCTTTCTTTATAATCTCCTGTTCAGAGACCTAGATGACACAGTGGCTTACTACTCTGATTTTTCATGTGTGAGACGACACAGGAGATAATCTGATGTTCCAGAAAGGAGAATGTATTTGATTGTCTGGAAGTTGTCTGTTCAGCGTGTTTGCGCATGTCACAGAACTGTGGCTTGTTTTATTGCAACTAGCTATCCCAATTCAGGATAAAACTCATACTGCTGTGGCAGGAGTGGTGGAGGTCAGGTTATTTCTGTGTAGAAAATACTGGGGGGCAATTTTAGCCTTTATTGGGCTACATATCATATACACACATATACATGTTTTTCAATATGCCTCATTATGTGCATCTGAGCAACTCTGAAGGAAAGCCTTTCAGGGGGAAAGATTTATCAAAACAGAAAGTTTGTAGGGATCGATCAGGTTCAGCTAAGGCTTACAGGTAGGTGCAGAAAGAAACTTTAAGCGTGAGAAGAGAGTACTCTTGAAAGCATACAACATACACTGCTGACAGCACGATGTTGAGGGTGTTGACCAGTCTCTTGGGGATGTGATTTTTTATTCAGTCTTGTTCCACAGAAGTATTTGACCACTCTGTGCCTGCAGGTATGCATGATCTCTAAGTAACAGGTAAAAAATGAAGTTATTTATTATCTTAAGAAATTTTAAAGGATCATGTATGACATCCATATGACAGAGATTAAATGGGAAAATAGAAATTGATTTTCATAAGTCCTCTGATTGTTTTTTACGGACTGTGTATCATTTCTATAGTAAATATATAGTCTTGTAACTATTCTGTAGTGTTATTCCCTCACCAAAAATATAAGTCTATCTTTGCACTTAGACAGCTCTTATGCTTTCTGCTTTCTCCATTTGTTCATATCAAGACTTTATGATAGACTCGTCTACCGCAGCTTCTTGTAAGAAAATCTCATTATCTGAGTATGTGTTCAGTCTTCCAGTGAGAATCATTTGCAGTAAAACCTCTCTCATCTTTTCCAGATATCCATTTATAGAAAATAGAGCCAAGTCCCTAGTTCCATTGGGACAGAGAGGATTTCTGCCTAATTTTGTTCTACTTTTCTCCTCTATAAATTTTTTTTAGTTAGTTGCTGCTTCTGTCACTTTGGCTACCACAGGCATTAGTATAAATTTTCTCCTATACCATTTGCACCACTTTCATCTGAAAAGGCCATGAGACCACCCATGGAATTTGTAACATTTCCAGGAGGAAAAACAATTTGCTATCAAACCACCTCTTCAATACTATTGATTGTCAAATAAACAAGAAAATTTAAGTGCGTAAAAATCACAGTGTTTAAATATCTTCTAGTACACCCTGTAAGTGTTCCAGTGGTGATGCTTGAAAGCACTTTGAGACTACTATGAGTCATGTTCTTTCACTGTGATAGCCTCAGCATGAAAGAAAGGAGCTGGAAATTAAATAGCAATAAATGCAATGCTTTTATATGTAATGCATAGTGTATTTAACCTGTGTGTGACATCCTGCTCTTAAGGGAGAGGGAACACCCAAGGTTCATAAATGCACATGGTTGAAAGAAAGTCAGAGGATCTGCAAAAAACTAAAAGTTTTATTAGTAAATTACACACTTGGCCTGGAAACTGGTGTATTAGTCAGTTATTTGAAACAATCCTTGGTTGTTCCACAGCCATCCAGCCATCAGTGCTTGAGACACACACATTAGTTCCTTATATTTAGGGATTCTACAGCTATGCAATTCACTTCTATAGGACTCTAGTCAAACATCTTTCAAAATAAGTTAGATATCTAAAAGTTGCACATTAAGCAGTGTTAGTTATTATAAATTTAGAAATGCTATTATTCATTCTTAAACCTCAAGGATTAAATTTATTCTGAATTGGATTTAGGAAGATGTATACTTCATAAAGTATATTATAGTTTAAAAATATTTTGAGTATAAGATAATTTTACTTCAAATACACTGCAGTTTCCATAATGCATAAGATAACTGGTACAAAAAAAAATACTCTCCTTTAAAGATGAGTGGCTATACATGTCATGAAATTACAAATTAATGAAAAGAATATAAATTCATAATTTTTGTTTGTTTAATTGCATATATTGCATTCAAAGAGTGAAGTTAACACTCACTAAATATATTACCTGGAGGAGTGGCTCATATGAAAGCTTCTCTGCATTGTCTTAGGTCTGTAGTCCAAAGAAGAAAAAGAGCTTGGGTTTTAATTCCAGCTCTAATGCGGCTTTAACATATTAATATGATCTCTTCAGGGCCAGATGTTTTCATTTGATGTAGATGTTAAGCTTTCATATCTAATTTACAAAGAAATGCTGAAAGTCACAGGCAGACAGACGCTCACACACAGAGGATGACTTCCAGAGATCCTCCAGTTTAACTTCTATAACTGCTAGGTTATAGAAATGGTTACTTGCAATTAACCACTTCTGCAAAAAACATTAACAGCAAAATACACTTTTATAGCAAACAATGTTATAGCACATCATTTCGTTTTCACAGATGGAAAATTAAAGCACGATGGATCTCTTATGCCAAATACTACATAACAAATCTTGTAAGAGCAGTAAAAATAGAACAGAGAAGTGTCAGTTTCATGCTTTGGTTCTTTATTTTGATGGCAATACTTTCCTGTTGAAAAATATTTCCTTCAAATTAAAAAAAAAAAAAACAAACCCAACAACAACAAAAAAATCCAAACAAACCAAGGCTGAAGCTCCCCCAGTTTTAATTTTGTTGAAGACAATATTAGCTGAATCAAGAAAAGTGATTTTTATTCTGGTTTTATTCTTCTGTGAATTCATGTTTTGAAGACAATATAAAAAAAATTAAATCACATTTGCAGTCAGACGAAATTGCAAAAAAGCCTAACCTATTATTTCAAGGTAATGAGTCAGAGTGATTCACTGCAGCCTCTTGGTGATTTCTGTATGAGCCAATCAAACGAAAGGGCACAAAAGCCATTCACAGTGAAGATAATCCTTAGTTCTATTGCACAATCTGATGCTATTAAAATGTGTAAGAGGAGAGCAAAGGAAACATCAAAAGCAAAGTTTTTGCCCCCCCCCTCCCCAGCCCCCAAATTCCACAACACAAATAGCAAAACCTTAAAATCAAACATGACCCTGCTCCAGTGTGGGCTTCCCACAGTGTCCCAGCTTCTTTTGGGAGCATTCATCTGCTCTGGCCTGGGCTCCTCCCTGGGCTGCAGGTGAATCTCTGCTCCGCCCTGGGCTGCAGGGGCACTGCTCCCTCACCTTGGTCTGCACCACAGGCTGCAGAGGGAGCTCTGCTGCCCTGCCAGGAGCACCCCTTCCCCACCTTCTTTACTGCCCTTGGTGTCTGTAGAGCTGTTTCTCTCAGACATTCTCACTTCTCTGCTGCTCTGTAACTGTGTTACACCGGAGGTGTTACCAGTGGCCACCATTGTTGTGTGCCCATGTTGGAGCCAGCTGGCATTAGCTCTGTTGGACATAAGGAAAGCTTCTGGCAGCTTCTCACATCACCCACCCCTGTAGCCTCCTCTACCAAAACCTTGTCACACAAATCTAATGCTCTGGTCAGCAAGAGAAAAAAAAATCTAAGGTCCCACATTCAGTCCTTGTGAGGGAGCTCTTCATGAACTGCTGGACAGTGACCTCCTGCATGGAATCTAAACACCAACAGAGCTTTATACTGAAATATAGTTGCCTCAGAGTTGTATGCAAGCAGTGATAATGGCAAGTATTTTGCTGTATAGCAGTCCTGTCCTGAACACTCCTGTCTGAAAATTACTGCAAGGTAAGCCAGCATTCACCAGCCCGGATCCTTTCCTTAAGGTAAATACAGTCACTTTCTCACTGAAAGCTCAGAAATCACCATTTTATTGCAAGCTAGGGCTTGAGTTGCTGATTTATTATTTTTCTTAATTTCCAGTGTAACACATTAAACATCACAGTCAGTGGATAACAGATTTATGAAGCAGTTTCCCTCTGAACAGGTTTTCAGGAACATGTCAAAATATGATAAATGGAGCATAATGAAATACAGTTGTACCCATCTTAAAGCTGTTTTCCCCTACTGTGCACTACTTTTTTCTCCTCTTCCTTTCTTCCTTTCTTTTCTCCTTTCTTTCTTTCTTTCTTTCTTTCTTTCTTTCTTTCTTTCTTTCTTTCTTTCTTTCTTTCTTTCTTTCTTTCTTTCTTTCTTTCTTTCTTTCTTTCTTTCTTTCTTTCTTTCTTTCTTTCTTTCTTTCTTTCTTTCATCTCTCTCTCTCTCTCTCTTTTAATATCTCACTTATTCATTTCCACTGTCTATGAGATTTTTATTTGATTGACCTTATATTACACAGTCCCTATTCTTGAAGGAATGCCCCATTCAGGATTTCCTTTCCATTTTTTTCTGTTTCCTTAAATACTGAATCCAAAACCTTAATATGGCTACAAACTAAAATATCAACTCATAAGAGTTTCATCCACGTTCATAATTTAACCTAATGTTGTTGAGAGAATATTATAATTCAATATATCTACATTCCTTAAAGGTTCAGGATGTGTGTCAAGAAGCAATTGATATAAATATTTTTTAGAACTATAGTACATGTTTTGGTTTTTTATTCTTGTTCCCCAGAGAGTAGCTCATTACTTCAGTTTTGAATGGTTGCCTATATTTAATTTTTTCGTGGCAAACATCATCCTTTTGGGTAAGAAGAAGATTTCAGATCTGAAGTATGCATGGTTGCAAGGTTCTATTTTTTAAAAAAAGTCATATCATTCAGAAGAAATAATTCTGATACTTTTTATCCTCTTTATATAACATTCCAGAACATCAAAATCAAATAGAAAATGTAGAGTTTATAAACTGAAGTTGGCTTATGTAATAGGACCACTTTTGTCTTTTCTCAGATTTGATTTAAAGAAATCATGATCTTTCAATAATTTTCCAAAACTCAGGGGTTTTAAAATTTTTTCTTCAATATACCCACTAAAACAAAATTTAAAAAAGCAATCCCTTTTTATTGAGTGACAGAAAAAAACTCTAAATTTTACATTAAAGAGCACTGAATGAAGTTATATGATTTTTACATTAGTCAGTTTTGTCTCATTTTTTCTTCCTAGAAAAGCCTGAAAATATCAAAGGATCTCTTTTCATATCCTGATCTGACTCTGAAGCCTTTAAATAGAATCTTTATATAACCTTGCTGTAACATTTTTAGCTGCTCCCTCAATATAATGTGACCTGTATCAAGCTTGGATTATTAAATTATAGCTTCTTTGGGGAGTGTTTATTTGTTTGTTTCCTTTGAGTAATTTATGTAATCAGTGTGCTCTTTTATCCTGCTTGTTCACCTAATATTTCAGTCCCCTCTGTGAAATACCTTATGCTGTGTTCATGATTCCTCTTTCATTACTTTTGAACAAGACTTATAGCCCACATGAACATGACTTACAGCCCATTTAGCGTATATATTTCCAGGCTGAATTCTATATTTTCTGCAGCTTGTTGGGGTGGCCAATACTTTGTGTTTCTCAGAGTTCCAGGCAAAACCTTAGTGACTATTCTTAAAAGAAAAATCATTGATTACAGGGGCGTTTCTCAGGATTTATAAGTCCCTCCAATATTCTCAGGTCTGAGAAGGATCCAAATTGACTTCTTGGAGACCTCCTGATTATCTTCCCCTCTTCTTTCACATCCTGCTATTGCTGTAATCAGATGACATGGGCCTAATTAATTTATTCTTCCTCTGTAGCAATCTGCTTTCTGATTGACAATTTTTCCCCACTCTTTAGGGTAGTCTCTCTTATTCTTTTGTAACTTTTTTCCTTTTGATTTGCCTCTTTTCTCTTCCTGACTTATTCATGTGGCCACATTCTTCAGCACATCACCCTTTCTTAAGTTTGCCCTCTAGACTCTCAGTAAATTTTAAGAGCAGAGATTGGACAAATAACTCATCTTCCTTTTGTGTTAGAAACCCTTTCTGACTTCTGTCATCTCTCCTTGGTGCGATTTTATTTCTGAGATCTATTTCTCCATGAACTTTAGCTGTCAATATTTCATTCATAAATAACTGGTGTCAGGTAGCCACTCACAAACAACGTACATCCAGCACTGTTGGCATCCCATAACTCATTTTGTCTCCTCCATTTTTCAGGTTGCTTTTGCTGCTGCCTCAGGTTCTATAAACATCTTTGTCTAGTTCTCACATTTAAAAAGAAAAACAGTACTCCTGAAATCTGCTCCTCCTGGCCAGGATATTTCTCATTTTCTTCTCTCTGTGTCATTGGACCTTTCACGTTCAGAGGGCAAAAACAAAGCTCTGCTCCTGAGCAAATGGCAAACTGCTATTTTAGATTGAAGAATTGTATTTCAGCTGTACAAAGAAACCTCTGAACAGATTCTGCTCAAGAAATTTTCAGAGGAATAAGCCTGTGAATGGAGCAAATGTACAAGGAGAAAAAGGTTTGCTTAATATTTATACTAAATTGTTTATACTTTATCAGCTGAAAATATAATTTTGAAATAAGTATAACAATGTCATTTTTAGGCATCCATTTCAATCTGTGACTATGCTTGTAAGGCAAAAACACAGTAAAGGAAGAATAAACATTAATAGCAGTAATTTAAAGAAAGAAAAAGCAATAGAAGAATAATGGTCCTGAAACTTGGCTCTATAAGAATACCAAAATCAATCCATACAAGTAGGTATTTTATGAGATTTTTTTTGCCAGATGTTGTGCAAGGAAACCAAAGATATATGGTTATTATCTTTACCAATTATTTGGATGATCAGACTGAATACATCCTCGGTCAGGAGTGTTCATCTGCTGGACAGGCTGGATCAATGGGCTGTGGCCAATTGTGTGAGGTTCAATGAGGGCAAATTCCAGGTCCCATTCCTGGGTTACAACAACCCCAGGCAGTGCCACAGGCTGGGCAGAGTGGCTGGAGAGCTGTCCAGAAGAAAAGAGCCTGGGGGTGCTGTTTGACAAGAGCTGAAGAGGAGCCAGCTTTGCTCAGGGGACCAAGAAGGCCAAGGACATCCTGGCTTATATCAATAACAGTGCAATCAGCAGGGCTAGGGAAGAAATTTTCCACCTGTACTCAGCAATAGTGAGGCCACACCTCAAATCCTGTGTTGAAATTTTGGGTCCCACGCTGCAAGAAGAGTATTGAGGTGCTGAAGCCTGTCCAGGGAAGGACAACAAAGCTGGGAAAGGGTCTGGAACAGAGGTACTATGAGAAGTGGCTGAGGGGGCTGGAATGGTTTAGCCTGGAGGAAAGCAGGCTCAAGGAAGACGTTATTGCTTTCTACAACTGCCTAAAAGGAGGTTGTAATGAGGTGAGGGTTTGTGTCTGCCCCCAAGAAAGAAGTGGTAGAATGAGAGAAAATGGCCTCGGGCTGTGCCAAGTAAGTTGTAGATCGGATATTAAAAAAAACCCAAACTTCTTCTCCAAAAGGGTTATCAAGCACTGGAACAATCTTGATGGAGTCACCACCCAGAAGGTAGGTAATTAAAAGATGCATGGATATGGCATATAGGGACATTTTATAGGGGTGGACTTGGCAGTCCTGGGTTTACTCTTGGAATTGACAGTCTTGTGGGTCTTTTCCAATATTAATTATTTTATGACTCTGCATTTATTGTTTTGCTGATTCAGCTGATTATACCATTCCTTATTAAATTATTAAAATCAAACTCTCCCTAATTTTGTTAGAGTTAGAAGCTGAAGTATTTTTCCAGAAATAAAATTCAAGCTGGAAATGCATAACCAGCTTTTGTCACAGACTGATCAGAAAAGGAGACCTAAGTTGTTAAGTATAGATAAAGAAATTACTGATTAAGAGTTCTTTGGACTATTACAGTGAAAACCAAAAAATCTTAACTGTCTTCTAATGTGCCTACCTGGGCCACAAAAAAAGGCCCAAACATAGGTAGAATAAAAACTTCTCAAGAAAAGTCATTCTCATAGGTTCAAAGACTAAACCTTCAAATACTTAAAGTTTTACTCAGGAATCATTCCACTGACTTCTCAGCCTTAAAGGACTGAAAATGTACATGCTGTTTACATGTAATATTCCAGATATTATAAATTGCATTCCAGAAATTATTGTGAATTAAAAAAAAAGTTGTTTCTTTTTATATAATTTTGAAGCTTCAAAAAGCTTAATTATCTTCACATTTTAATGAGAACATCAAAGGAAATCCCAGAATAACACATACCTCAAAGAACTGTAGTAGCTTGTGCAAGATTACTAGCAATCTAGTAAAAAATGGAAGAAAAATTCAGAGTTCAAACAGTTCCATGACAAACTGCTTGGGAAAAACTGTTCTTTAATTTTCAGTCACAGCTTTTAAAACTTTTTATTTTCAGCAGAAAGAGTACATCTCTATCATAAACAGAATAAATTGTATTTACCTTGAAATATGGTCTAATGTATGAAAACATAAATATTTATTAACACATTAATGCAAGAGCTGTGAGCTTTCTGTCATCAAGCCATGCTAAGCTGTGCATCTGCACACAGAGAGGACAACACATTAGCATGTGTATGCTAAACCTTCCCCCATTTTTCCTCCTCCTTTGTTCTCTGTGAAAACTAATTACATTTTGAATTACTAAGCCTCTTCTGCACTTTGTTGAGTAATAAATGGATAGTTAGTCAAAACTGAAAAACTGTGACACTGCAGGGTGAGTGTCAATTAGACCATTTTTAAATTGCCCTTCAGCTTGCTGGATTAACTTTAATTGATGTCCCAGTAATATCCCCTGTTAAATAATTTACAATGGTTTTTTACTCCCCAAAGCATTACTTAATGCCTTGCAATTATTAAAGAAGCATGCACTATCAAATTGGCCAGATAAATTAGTTGAAAAAAGGGTGGGATCTTTTTCATGTGAGGAAGTGTATACTATGGACACAGATTTTCCAGTAAAATTATCACTCTAGAGGTTATGGATATTTGTTAAATGGACAAAACCTATTAAGAAAGATACTTTCTTTCTTTCTTTCCTATTAGAAAGAAAGCATATTTTGTCAAGCCAAATTAGGCTCACAAATGCCGATTTCCTAAATTATAATATACAGTTCAATGCCACAGAGGTCGATTTTTTTATTATTTGATTTTAGCAAGATCATCCTAATGTAGTTATGGAATAATCAGCATCCAATAAATAAAAAGACTGACAGAATGTTTGTTAATAAATCCAAATGAGATAAAATGGTTGAATATCATATACCTAATTTCTTAATACTTTTGTACCGAAAAGTACCTCTGAATAAATATTAGGACATGAATTACATGAAACAGCAAACGCTCATGGCAGGAATTTAGTGACAGAATTCTGCTTTTAAATCACTGCTCTTGGAGGTGATTTAAACTATCAGATAGAGCTGGAGTTCTTTTTCCAGTGGAGAAAGAAGTTAGAATTGCTAATAGAAGAAGTATCATGATGCTGATTACGTAGATAAGTGAATTTCAGACTCTCTCCTTTGAAGAACATATGTACCAGATATTTTCCAAGTTTAAAATTCTACCCAAATTTACCTGAGGTATTCTAATAATCATGATTAAAAGAAAAGGTGATTATGACTCACCTTACCATTCTTCAAATAAATCTGAAGATAAAGTATATAAATCAAGATGGATTTTATACTACTCACTAACTGAATCAAATCCAGAGTTGAGGGATCATCTCTGGATTTGATTCAGTTAGTGAGTAGTATAAAATTTATCATCCAGTAGACAAAATAAGAGCCTGACCATGTTTTCATGGACATCAATCCTTTTGCAACTACAACTGTATTGATCTTAGTTGCATAAAGCCTGATTTATACTGAAAAGGAAAATGCATTGTTTATTTTGAAATGTTATTCCTCTGATTGATTTTAATTATGTAAATGAAATGTATGTTGCCAAAGGCAGCTAATAGATTAGCCTGGAAAATTATGGTTAGGGCAGTGCTGAAAGCACAACAGCTGGAGAGCCGGACTATAACACCTACAGCACAATGAGGCGTTTGAAGGATTGGATATTTGTCTTGTACAAGAGCTAACAGTTTCTTAAATCAGTAAAAAGTATATGGTTAAGTGAAAATCTTTCTTTCTTTATTTCATGTGTATTCAAATCATCTTTTCTATCAAGCTTCTTTCTGGATGCAGCAACAAACACACACAAGACTAGATCTTGAAATTACATCACTGAACTGCACATGACTTGTTCCTCCTCTCTTTCCATCCTGTTCTTGTGCACTGGAAACAAGATCAGCTCTTAGAAAGCCACCTTTGGGAGACACAAATCTGACATCAATAAGCTCATTTGTATGACACACAAAAGATTGACCTGTTTTCATTAAATCGTGCCATAGTTGTCTAAAATCTCACTGCAGCTAGAAATGTTTAGACTGATTTCCTGTTTATGAATCAGGAAAAATGTCTTTCAGAGCATGCAGCAATATCACCTCAACATAACATAGAGACTGACCATTGGCTTCCACCAGTTTTGGCTTTTTGTAACTTTTTGTAACTTTTTGTAATTTCTTCACTTCCTTATGTGCATTTTGTCGAAGAGTAGTTAGTGCTGTCACATTTTGTATTTTATTCTCTTGAAGCAGAAGAAAGACATGAAGTGAGAAGGAATTTTTCAGTCTGTCACAAATGAGCAGGAAAAATGCAGTCAGTGTAATGTAAAAGACTAAACCAATTACAGACGTCATTTTGGTTTGAAGAGGAAAAAGGTCAGGGACTATGATTGAAATCCCCCCTGACTGAAACATGGCAACCTAAGCATAGCTTTAGCATAACATCTGAAAAACATTTCAAAGTAAAATCTGAGCACATGATGAATGTAAAATGCTGATCTGTTTAAGTCAAGGAGAATTCTGACAAGATTTTACCTTCAGCATTTTCTCTGGAATTTGCTTCCCGATTTGGGAGCACATTAATTTCACAGTCTTTTCACATGGCATTCATGCTCCAGTTTAGACAGTGTGTGTATACACATGCATAATTATGAATTCTGCTTCTGGGTGGGTTTTTTTGGGTTTTTTTTTTTTTTAATTGATAAATGTTTTCTTTTACTAGGTGTCTTTTTCTGAAGTGTCTTAAATTACACTGTTTTTAAGGGAGTCACAACCAAGTTCAAGATTCTACAAAGTTTATTAAAGACAACTGAGAAGTAAACTGGTTTTTCTATGAAAAAACAAAAACTATTCTTTTCCATATGTATGGATTGTGCTCCATTTATCTTCCCAGTGAAGTGAAAAGTGTGGCTGAGATAAGAAATGTTATATTTCAAGTGTGACCTAAGTGCAGCTATTTCTTAGTAGCAGTCATGTTGCTTCACAGTTTTAGATTTGAGAACCATCTTTTTTAATATACTGAAATTAATAGAAGTCAATCATATAAGGATGAAGTTATACAAGAATCTTGATCTGGGAACTGGGAAGGTATTGATATTGTGAAACACAAATATTTATGTGAAGTCATTTCTGCCCTCTTTTCATAAACATCTGGCAATAAACTTGACTATATTTGTCACTCATAAAAAAAAAATCATTATAATATAGCAAGATGCATTTACACAATCACATGTGACCTAATTTCCACATGTTAGCAAAGCAGTACTCCTCAGTTAAGCAAGTGCCAGCTGAAACAACCATACTGGGAACCAAACATTATATATACCTTGTATTGGCAATGAATAAAGACATGAGTTAATTACTGTAAGTCTGCTACTGAAAAACCTCAACATTTTTAAAGCATAATTGTGCATACTTTTTCTAATTGGTTTTTGATAAAAAAGGACAAGTTTTCAACAAAATTTACCCAAAGTACATTTGTAAAAGTTATGAAAAATGCCATAACTTTTCAAATAAGGATGCATACAAGTATTTTCTAAAAATATGTTTGATTATTGACAGTGATTTCTTTTCCTTTAGATTTGGCATACTTATATTGTTGACAGGAAGTTCATGCCAAAGCTTAAAAAGACAGCTAAATGAAACAAATAAATACATTTAAAAATCTTCTGTTTAACAAAGAAGGAAAATTTTTGCTTCTTATAAAAAAATACCTTGTACTATCACATTTCTCTTCAGCCATTTTAATATTAGGAGACTGTAAACACATAGTATTTCAGTTTTATAGACCTCGCTCATGAGAAAAATAGAAAAAAATAGTTCTCAAATATAGGAATTATTTTGTGTAGTGAAAATGGTAGGCAGCTGTGCTGTTTGGAATATTTTTGTTTTTTAGATAAAGCAGGTTCTCTTTTTCTCTAATATAATCTTTTTAAAAAATCCCCTCCAAAACATAAAAACAAATACCTCCCCCTCCTCCTTGTTACATACTCATTTTGCAGAAGAAATGGTTATCAGGTTCATCAGGAGGCTGGCCCTGCATTTCATCGAAGTTCTCTTTTTCTGGTCTATTATCTTAATTAGTGGTACAGAGAGTTCTTTGTTTTCTTTTTAGTGTCATTTTCTTTGCAATTAAAAACATCAGTATGTTGGCAGTTGCAAGGCAGGGAAGTTCTGAATAAGCATTTCAAACTTTGTTAACAAAATGAGGTAAGTTGTTTCCCCAAGAAAAGACATAGCAGGTTTCCTCTTGTGCACTTCCTCTGATAAGAGGTCACAAGCAGAACATCTCACAATCACAACCAAGAGGACATGAGGACAGCAGTAACATGGACAAGGCAACTCAACAGATGTATTTTGTTAAGTAGTATCTGGAAGATTAAATTGTGGCAACGGTCCAGTTTTGCCTTCATGTCCCCTCCCTTCCTGTCAAGCACTGAAAAATTTTATCTACCCTAAAAGTAGGAGATATTCCCTTCATGATACAGTCTGCAGAGCAGTGACTAGTTACATACTACTGGTGTGCAGAATCAAACCTCCAAGCAGCTGTACCACTAAATTACTAGATGCTGTTATGCTCTTCTTTCCTGCCTGCAACACATCCTGCTGTGAGCTCTCTGCCATTGCTGTAGGGGCCCCTATTGCCTGTGCTGAAATACCACAGCCAGAATAGAGCAGGGAGATCCCTGCCATAGTGACATATTGCCCTACCAAAACCACAGGTGTCCTGGAACAAGTTTATTACTATATAGTCTTATGTGAGATAAGCATTAGTCTTGTAAACAAATCAGACTATAATCCCTGCCAGTAAGCACTTTGATGCCTTCAAATTTGTAGAAACCAAAAGCTCTCTTTTATAGAATATTGAGAAGAAGGATGCTCATTTGGTCTCTTCAAGTGACAAAAGGATTTTTTTGCTGATGTCAATCCTTCCCTGATAATTCACCCCACATCTCATATGCCAAAAAAGTATGTATGTGCAAATATGTCAACACCTGCATGATCAAATTCTATTACACAAACACTTGGTGTGTCTTCCCAAAAGACACCATGTTCTTCCAAGCAAGTAGGGAATAATGACAGAAGTTTAAGTTATGGGCTAAAGCATTTAGGCAGTTCCTGAAATACTTAGGAAGTTCCTGAATTCCACGGCACCCTTTGGAAAGAATACATGTTGGAGCAATTCTTGAAGAACTGAATCTTGTGAGAAGGTGCCCATATTAGAGGTGCTCATTAAAGATTGTCTCCTGTGGGAGGGACCCTACACTGGAGCAGGCATCAGTACTGGAAAAGTCTGCATAGAGTTGAATTCCGAGAGGAAAAGAAAATGTTTTGCTTTCACTGATTTTTCCTCATTGTGTTGATTCACAGAAGATGGATAACACATTAAAATTAGGGGGTAGGGCAGGAAACAAGGTACTTCAAACCTCTTATCCAAGGGAAAGAAATCTCTCAGTCTATCAGAACTAATAAATAATAGTGGAATGTAACCATTACTGCCAAATCTGAGAGCTAATCATTTCCCCTTCCTCCCTGCTGTTGCCTGCCATCTGTACCCTAGCCTCCCCTTTTAAGTAATACTCCAGGATTAGCTGGACAGCACTCACATTCTCTGCGCTCCAGGTATTGAAGTCTACCTTAGATCAGTCATCTACTAATGAGTTTTATACCAGTAAATCACAAAAACCTGTCCAGAAAATCCCAATGAACCATTTATGGTCAAGGGCCTTTTGGCAGATACTTCGTCCTTGGTTATGCACACAGCACTGTCACTCCAATCACGTTCCTATTATCTACAAGTATATACTTTTCTTTTTCCCAGCCTGATGGAGAGAGGAAGCTTGATTGTCTCGCTGGGAAAGAGGGTTAAGGGCTAGAATGATAATGTATGCTTCTGGGAATTACTTACCGAGGAGGAACTACCACACTGAAAAATCAGCTTTTCCTTTAGCTTTGAGAAAGAAGGTCTTCAGTCATGCCAGTCCTAACAGAGATAATATCAGAGTTTAGGTTCTGCTGTAGTCACACATTCGTCCTTCCAGAATGGTTTAAATATCATCAAGACTGTTAAAAGAACAGAAAATTTTTTTTTTTGGTAGCAATTTTGTCTTTAAATTTTTACCAAAGAAAGCAATAAATACTGGTGTTCTTCAATATTGAGCAAAAATACATTGTATGGCTTTTAACACTGTTTATGTAGACATTGAAAGAGTACACCATAAGAGGATCTGACCTTACTGCAAAATATTGGGGGATTTTTTTCCTTATGCAACAAATTACTTTGAAAGCATACTAATTAGACCTAGTTATGAGTGTTGCATTAATTACAGAAATGTTACGCATCAGTAGTATGACTAGAAAGCTTTTAAATTATAAAATAAGGCTATACCCAAGAAATTAATTGCATAATCTATATTAATTCACTTGCTATTTGAGTTACTAGGGGGTTTATTTTATAATTAAAAAGCTTTACAGGATATTACTCCTATGGATCATTTATATATATAGTGAGGACCTACATGAGTTAATTTACAGATAACCAAAATCTCAGCGTTTTCTACAGAACAAATTAATTCTAGTAAAATAATTAAAACCTTCATTAATTATGTTGCACTGGTCAAAATAATGCTCTATTAGCTCTTGACTCAGCAAAAATGTATTAGCTTTGTGCATATTGGCTCTTCCATTCAGATTTTACTGATTAGTATTTCATTATAAAAAAATGAATGAAAAATAGCTATTCTTAAGCGTATCTTGAGCTGAAAAGAAATTATAAGTGGTCTTTTTGAGACAAATATGTGCTTCTGTGTTTTCCATCTCCTGCTGCCTTGCAAGAAGTAAAGCAAAGCAAGGGGAGATACAGCAACCATAGAGCTGCTCTAAGTTGGGCAGCTGAGGTAAGTGTGGCCAAATCATTTGGTCAGAAAAATCATATGGTGCATGCTCAGCTCAACTACCTCTCCTCTGCCTGACTGGCATTACTTCAAATAACTTGCTGCCCTAAACATCAGTGCCAGTAGCGAATTTGTGACCAGTCCACATGATTCCAGAGGCATCAGGAGGTGATAGATGGGACTGAGGCATCTCGTTCAAGATGGATTCAGATAAGTTTGTTTTCTGTAAATGTGGGTTTATGTAAAAGGGATCCAAGTGACAGAACAATTTATCAAGCACACTTACATGTATGTCATTATTTCAGAATGGTATTGACCAATTACTACTCCCAAAAAAAGGAAAACCAAAAGCCTTTCTGCTCCTTTCTCTAGTGGCAGATACAAAAGGCAGAGGATGTGGGTTGAGACAGTTTTGCTGTACTGGGAAATATTACAAGGATATGCAGCATTTTTAATGAAGGAAAAAAATCCTTCTTTGCATTCAAATATTGCAAAGAGTAAACACACTTTTTAATGCCACTATAACCAAAACAAACTTTGTTATTACCATCATAAAAACTTTACTCATAAAATTAATACTTAAAGGCACATAGAATAGCTGAACTTAGATCTGAAAATTTCAAAATTAAAATATCAATCTTTGGAGCTAAAGAAAAAAAGTCTATATTTAGTTTTTCTTTTTTTTTTTTTTGGTTATGCTTTTTTGTTTTGGGTCATAATTGAAGAGCCGTTTGTTTTTTGCAATTAAAATATTCTTTATGGTTTTGGAATACCTAAATTTATTTTGGATCTTTTTGAGACAATATTTTAAATAAGTCTTGTTCTTGTTGACGAAGAAGAAGAAGAAGAAGAAGAAGGTATTGTTATCCTGCTAAAATTTTTGACTTTCAAATTTCTTCTATTTTTTCAAGAATAAGCTAGTCTCATAACCTATGTGATGTGGACAAAAAAAATACTTTCAGAATTTTGGTGGCAAACTTTCCTTATGCAGAATGAATATCCAGTGTGGTATTCTAGTTCTTATATAACGAGGACTCAGTTTTGTGGCAAAATAAAATGGGAAACAATGGTAGAATTTAAGTCTCTAATTTTTCTATGAAAATTTTTGTAATAGAAAGCAATGATAAAAAAAAAACCAAAAACTTATCCCAAATTTGATTGGAAATGCTGCAATCCTAATTATATATTGTTGCTTTTTCCTAAAAGTTTTGTTTGCTACAGGCCTGGTCACAGGTGCTGCTCCACCAAGGTGAAGGATGTTCCATGTACTGCAGGCAGTCTCTTTTGTACATGGGGGAAATGGGAAAGGTTACACTGGGGCTGTGATTTCATAACCCAGGGCTGGAACCCCTTTCCCAGCCAACCCACCTCATATTAAGCTGATGTGTAACCCTCTCACAATCCTGAGCTCAGATTCCAGGGAGGATATTGCTGGAAGGACATAAAATAGGAAGTAGGGATGAGATTCACATATCCCAAAACATCAAACATGAAACAATGTGAAGGCATTAGAGGGATAATTAAATGAAATGAATGAACCACTAAGGAGATGTAGGCAAAATCAGTCAGTTTCCCAGTTTTCTCTGTTGTTTTCTGTTCCTCTCAAGAGGAATGTATCTGCATTTGCTGTTCAAAATTGTAAGCATTCTAATGGGAGTGTGCTGTGCTACTGGCAAGAGTTTAGAGGCCACAGTAAACCATATTTTATGAGTTTATTGTGTATCCACATTTAAAAAAACATTTGGAATGGGAAAAAGTGGGAAACTGAAGAGAAGTATCTGCCAGTGAACACAAACACTATATCAGGGCCCTAGAAGGTTGTCAGTGAGACTTATGTAACTTTTAAAAATATGAGCCTTAAACCTCACAAATGAAATTAATTTCAAGTGCTACAAAAATAGTTTTAGAGTAAACCAAGAATGAGAAAAATCCAGAGCTGGAACAAAATGTCTGAATGGAAGAGGTACCTGCTGGTGAGCAGAGATTGGGTCCTCTCCAGCCTGTCATATCAGAACACCGGGACCGGACACAAGTCTTCTTGTACAGTTGGATTTAGCCAAATAGGTTTTGGCAACCAGAAGTATCCTTTGCCAGAATGCCAGGAAACACACCAGGTAACACTGTCACCATTTACCCCATGATCCACAGCTTTGTTCAAGAGCAGCAAGGACTGAAACACTAATTTGAGAATTCATCCTACCACAAGTATGAAAACCAGACTTTGAATTTCCAGTGTCTCTGCCAGCTGGCAACAAACGGAATTCAAGATGCAAAATGCATTATGGAAATCAGATTAAGTTAAAAGGAGAAAAAAAGAGGCTTTCTACTTGAAAAGGAAATAATTATTGAGTTTTAATGTGAAACATTTTAACATTTTAACATCCTCCACTACTAGGAGAAAGTAAGTCACTTTCAATGACTTTTGTCACTTTTTCAAATACAAGGAAGCTTGTAAAGCTGATATATTTATAGGATAAAAGATCTGGAAAGAAATACTGACCAATTGCAAACACGTGAGGAAGGACAATTGCAGTTACTGACCAAAATAAAACTCTAAGAATTTTTAAAAATATTCTTAACTTTCATATGACAAAAAAGTTAACCCCATGAGCACTTTTAATGCTCTGTCTTTGGCTTTTCCTTTCAGTTCTTCATCAGTTTTGCTGCTGTTCAAAACACTCAACCCCACTTTGAATAAGTATTCAGTGTTGAAATCCACATAATATAAGCAGCATATAAAAAATATTGGAACATGTCTCAAGGTGGGCAAGAAAGTCGGTTAAAGGAGTAGAGGGTGTGACTGTTCAGATTATAGAAAAGGAGGCGTAGTCATGAACTCATTGCTGTCTATGATTTCCTCATGATGGGGAGCAGAGATCGAGGTGCCTATCACTTGCTCTCGTGTCTGGTAGCAGAACATAAAGGAATGTAAAAGCTGAATCAGGGGATTTCAGATTGGGTATTAGGAAAAAGCCTTTACTGAGCATTATCAAGCAATGGAACTGCTCCCTGGGGGACAGGTCATGGCCTCAAGCCTGTCAGTTTTCAAGAAGCATTTGGGCAATGCTCTTAGACATGTGGTTTAATATGTAGGTTACCCTGTGTGGAGTTAGGAGGTGGACTCAATGAACATCATGGGTCCCTTCCAGCTCATCATATTCTTCAAGTTCTTCAGGAATTTTTCATCAATTCCAAAAAACTTGTGGACATATTTTCCCCCTTAGTAGCTGTGTGAAAATCAAGCTGCAGTCGTAACATTTACTTACTCTTCCTTAAATGGCATGCCATCCAAAACTACAAAAAACTGTGTTAATGCATTTCCATGGTGTTTTAAATCCTTGATTCAACTGACATTTGTCAAAACTTAATGAAAATATCAATGCAAGTTTCTTTCCAATAAAATCTTACGCTAGAAAGAAAAATGTCACAACACCCCTGAGATATAAGAGCTGTCTTCCTAAGTTGCTTTGAAATTCATTTCTTCTATTTCACAAGAGGCTGACCTCTGAACAGTCTGCAGGAACTGTGGTCAATATACTCAGGTATATTCAGCATGCAGCACTGAAGAAAGTGAATTATCAAGCAGAACAATTTTTTTTTTATCTTGAGCAAGAAAAGAGAGCTTCGTCTTGTCACTTAACAGGTAGGATAGGTAACACATTGTATTAATAAATCCATGTTAATGGGCTGATGTAATAATTCTCAATTTTGTTCCAAAAAGTTCTTTTGTTACATGTTACTCTGCATAGCTCCTCAAAAACATAGAGCTAGTAGTAAATGAAAAGAAAGATGCAAGGAAAACAGAATTAATTGCTTTGACAGGTTGCAAAAATAGCACATACATATTCCCTCAGGGGTAGGTTCTTAGGTTCATACAATTTTCCTGTCTCTAGACAAACACTTCATTCAAATAATGTTATGTATCATTACAGAAATTTTATTTATGTTGTTTCGTTATTCAGTAGTACAATTTTAATTCTGTACTAACCATATATGTTTTTTATAATATTGTACTTGTCTCTTTTTTTTCATATATTTCTGCATTGTTCTATGTGCATAACTCATCTTTTCCTCTTGGGGATTTTAATTTTTTTTAGTTTTTAATCCTACTTCCAGAAGGTTACATATTATTACAAATAGAATTTGCTGAAAAAAAATTGAAAAAACAATAGGAAGATTATTTTCCTTGAGAGGGAAGACAGTTCCAAGAGTCATCTGTTTTATACCCATTTTCAATTTTTATCTTTGAAAAAATTTGAAATTATGAATTCACCTTTTTCTTCAAATCAGGATCTGAGAGATACCAAACTAAATTATTATTTCCAGGTAGAAGATTTAAAATTACATTGTGCAGTGGTCAGTGGACTGGAACAGCAGTTCTGCAAGCTGATTCTAAATCTACCTGTGATGTTAAAATGATCAAGTACTTTTAATGCTTTATCTTCATTCCCACACTTGTTAAGTCATTCAGGAAATGATTGTCATCCAAATATTAATTTGTACGTTCATAGCAGGGCAACAATGAAAATTAATCTGATTTTGCCTTAAAGTAAAAATTTACATGATGAGGAAGATAAAAGTAATTAGCACATTAATTACAAGTTTTAGATTTTTCATACTCCTTTGGAGAATTATTATTTTAAAAATATAATTTCCTAAACTATTCAAATGGTGGATAAGTGTATTTAAACACAGGCAATATATATTCTATAAAACATTGGGACAGTCAAGGTGATTAAAGATCAATATTTCTGTGTGTCCTAACCAACTGTCAATGTTTGATTTTTGGCAATTAAAGAAGCTTTATTTTGACACCATTCTTAGCACTGCAAAGTTACAGTTATTTATGCATAATGAATGATTGAAATATATTTGGATGAGCCAAAAAGATAAAAGTAGCAATGTTACTTGTTTACATTTCACATATTTTTTAAAAAAATGCAAAGAAAGTGCAAACTATGCTGCTTCACCCTCCAGTTCTTCCCATTAGTCTTGTTTATCACTTGTTCTTTAGGAGGACTGTCTTTGCTAACAAACTGTCTGAATAAAAGGTTTTTTCAAATAGAAATCCTGGTGCTGAACTCAGTTAATATAGCTATTCACACAATTTTCTTTAAAACCTTTCTAATTCAGGAGTATATAGCTCATTTCCTTTATACCCTGAGTTGTAAATTACCTGAAGAAATTTCTTGCTGAAAACGATGGTAGCTGCTAATATAAAATCAGTTTAAAGTCTTCTCTTAGAAGGCTCTGCTTCTTCCTTGAATATAAGGCAATTGCCAGCTGTGATTATCTCATTCACCTACCTAAAGACTAAAATTGCCTTAGGTGACAGCCAAATTCTTCCTGCTTATCTGTGGGCCTAGCATCTTACTCTATAACATGCTTATTTTCCCACACTGACAAGTTGTTGACTTGCTGGGCAGAATGAAGAGCGAATGTGGCGATCGCGCATCAATCACCTTCCATCACATTCCCTAGCCCAAATGTCAGTGATTGGACAAACTTGCTTTGACAGGCATCCCGTCTGGACAAACAGCTTGTCACTTTTCTAATAGGATTCAGCTGCTCTCTCACCATAAGCTTCACAACTTGAGTCACTTCATATATTCCCCAGGGGAAATGTGTGAAATTGAATGGACAGAGAAGGCATGGGAAGGGTGGGCTGGTGTCATTTTGGCAATTTTATAGTAAATTACAACTTTCAGAACTTTACTTTTGAAAATTATTTTGTTGTAACAAAAAAAAGAGAAGAATTGCAAATTTAATACTGACATTAAGCGAGAGCTGTTCTGGTAACTTCTTCTTTTAGCAAAAGCATGGTTCAGGAGATGTCCCTGATACTGAGGTCATGCCCCTTATTGAGGGGACTCGCAACTTTGAGAAGCTTTTAGATGAAGAAACGAAGAAAACAACCTTTCCTTTAGCAATCGATGCCCACAATACTCATCACAGTCACATTTGAGGGAACAATTCAATTCAAGGTATGTTTTCAGACCAAGGATCTTTGCTCATAAGAGAAGTACATATTAGAGTACAAGAAAATATAATGCAGAACTATCATGTTTTCTTATTAAATGCAATACATAAAGAACTACTTGTTTTGCACAGGGACACACTTTATTTCTACATTGGGACTTTAATAAGACAACACATAACACAATATTGCAGCCAAAAGCTTAGATTTATATCCTTGAAAAAGCATAAATAAGAAATGTTTTAGAAAACAGTGCAATTTTCTTAATGAAACCTAAAAGTGATTTCATCTCAGTTTTATATTGATCCTCTCATAATTATAAGCACTGAACTTTTAGAGAAATCTAACAATGACAGTAAGACATTTCAAGAAAACATAAATCAAAAAATGTTAAGTATAAATTTAATCCTAGAAAATTTTATTGATTCTGAATCATACATAAATGGACAATTACATCGCCAGTCTGAATGCCTAGAAATTTGGATTAGTTTACTAAGTGTGTTGTAAATGAACAGCTTAAGAGGTTGTTACCAGAATACAAAATTCTGTCAATAAACAATCAATTGTGATATAAGCATAATTACACATGAAGTATTTATGCAGTAAATTTGTAAATCTTAAATAAGTAAAATCTTACATAGACAATTTTGCTTATTAACAAACAAACTCAACACTAATAATCATTACTTAATCCTGTACACGTCCCTGGGTGTTAACACAGAATTGTGCACGTGCAGTTCACATTGATGGAGCAGAGTCCAAGCATAATGTTAAGAACACCTCAAAACCCTCATGCTGCACGGTGTTTCCACTCTGCTGCCATTTGACCATTGTGCTTCCATTCCTTCCACTATACAAGGTAACTTTGCTGCCCTTTGGCCACTCTGTGGCTTAGACCTTATGTCTGCAGGCATTTCCCAGTCACATCAACGCCTCCATTTTCACAGACGGAAAATCTCAAATCACTGAAAAGCTCCATATATTAACTCCAATTTTCCACCCCCCCACCACTGCTACCATACTATTTTCTCTTTTAAAGGGAGACCAACTATAGCAGGAAATTAAACAAAGTTCTTGGAAAAAAAATAGCTAAGATCATGAAAAATATATACTGATATTTTTCAAATTAGTCTTGTAAATGAAGTGTTTGCTTTAAAACATCCAAAAAAATTTAATCTCCAGCATCTTAGCATAAAGAACAAAGTACAAATCAAAGTGGAAAAGAATGCACACTCATACATCAGGGATAAACATACATGTAGATAATGGAATTATTTCAGAACATGCACATAACCCAGAATAAATTTGAAGCTGCTATGATTCATTGACACAAACACTTATTTTCTGGAAACAATCTTAATAATTTTACTATTGATTTGTCACAAGCAAAATATTCTGAAGACAGAAGACACATCATAAAACAGCTCTATAAAAGAGATGTATTCAATAGTTCGGATACAAATTTAGCATCGAAGAAGCACAACAAAAAATTACATGCAAAAATTGTAGAGTGATCCAGAATTTCATCATGTATCACCACTTCATGAACACCAGTAGTAGCAATGTCAAAAATGCTCACGTTTGTGTGAACTCAGTTGATTTAATATGGGAAGGCCAGAGAATGTGAATGTGAGGATCTGATCATGTGAGGACATGTTCATGTGAAAACATGATAATTTACTGAGAGCTTTTACCATAACAAGCTCCCAAAATTCCATGTTCTCGTGTTATAAAACACAACTTTTCAAGAAAATCATCCTGGTTTCCTATCAGCAAATCTTAGCACACAAAGTCCACTTCCATCAAAATGGAAGTCTCCAAGGACTAAATGGTGACTCTTGTTAAGAATATTTTGAGTCTAGTTTTGCAATTATTGTTTCATCGGCTGGTTATTAAGAATTTTGACCTAATGTGTAGAGGATCCAAGTGATTAAAAGTCTAGTTAACTAGAAATTCTGCCTAATTGAAAGCCATGGTGATTGGCAAAAATTCTGTACAACAGTACTCTACACTAGCTATTGCTGTACATAAAAATAAACTTTGCTCACTGTTAAAATATTTATTTAATAATAAAGCTTTTGTTGTAACTACAACCATGTGGCCAGTCCTCATTCTACCAAGGAGCCCTAAAATATGTATGTATGTCATGTAAAACATATATATATATATTATAAATAGCATATATAAATGTTTTAAATAAAAGATGTAGATACATAGATATGTGTGTGTGTCCATATAAATATTTATCTAAAAATATGTAGAGAGATATGCTTTATATACACATATACATACATATGTTAGTGTTCTCTATTTGTTCTACCACCACAAGTTTTGTTACTTACTGGAGCTACAGATCAGAGTATTCAACTTATAAAGAAAATTCACTTAAAATTCTTACTTTTCTTGTAGTTGACTAAGGCAAGTTCATGAGAAGCATTCAGTCCAAGCCCTGACCCTACACATCAATGAAAATAAAATTTCTAGGTATAACCAAGTATTGTTCTAGTGTCCAGGAAATGGCCAAGAAAACTCTGGTGCCAGTGTATTTAATTTTTAATTGGGATAAATATTATGTGTCTACCAAGAACAGACTTAAGTTGCAGGCAGGCACTTAAGAAAGGTAGATGGAAGAACGAACTAAAACTGAGAGAGGGATAGGAAAGGGAAGACAGATGTGCAGGCAGAGAAGGTTGTGACTATTGGCTGATGCTAGGGAAGTCAGAAGCTTTGGCATAGGTGGAGCCTTCTAACACCGCTGCATCCCTAGGGAATGCAGGAGGCCGTTTGTTAAAAGAAAAGCAAATACAGTAACATGTCATTGCTCCTAGCTCTGAATATTAACAGTGGGAGATCAGTTTCACAGAACTGATTTTCAGGGGATCTTCATTTTGATGAGATCTTTTTCATTCCTTCCCTCTAGGACAGAATTATAAGATGCAAAATCTTGCATCTCAGCAGGTTTGTTCTGTCTCTAATGAGATAGAAGGGAAAACCCTGTCAAGACTAATACCTAAAATGAAAATGATACAGTACTCTGCATGACAGCTTGCCTTTAAGATGTAAGGCATGTTTTATTTTCTTTTTTCTTTTCTCCCCATCAAATTCATTGTCTATTTTACTTAGTAATATAATAAAAAATTACAAAAAAAAATTGAGTTTAAGGAGCCTTTAAACTTCCAGACAGTTTTAGCTATGAATTGGTAAATGTCCTTCTCCTTTTACTGTTTTATACATGACGTGACCACACAATCTCAGTAACAATTTGAGTTAAATCTCAGCCAGAAGTCATGTAGAAAGTTCCTTTACATAAGATTTGCAAATTTTTTCAAATCTGTGAGATACACATATTTTGTCCTTATCTTGGAAAATCAAAGTAAGACTCTAATGGCTTCATACAGCAAAAATAAATATACACAAACTGTTAACAGCATTAATTCTAATGTAAAAAAGAATAAATGGAATGCTTTATATGGTGTGTATATAAACATATTACACACATATGTACCATATACATATATATATATATCTGCAGTATATATGGTTTCTCTACCATTCCTGGAAATTATTATTTTAGGTAGAAATTAATCTAAGCATTTAAAAGTAGCATTTTTCTAACTAAGATATTTTAACTGCTAAAATTTAGGAACAGACCTCATCTAGAGAAAAAGCTAGGGTGTTTGCAGGTGTTTTTTGATTGTGTCTAGTATTCTGTAAGAAGTATAGATTTGGAATAATGTGCAGAACTGGCATGAAATGCTTTCAACACAACTTCTATCAAATATATTTACTGATTTTATTAACTGCTCTTATACTCTTACAATTAAAGAGGAAAATTCAAATTAAAGCCTCAAGCAAAGGACTCAGTAAAACAACAGCTCCACAGTTAGGAACACTGCAAATCCATATCTGAACGATGACAGAAATTAATTTTATTTCAATACTCTTTTACTTTATTAAGTACTGAAATAGGCAATGTAGGAATATTAGAGAAAAAATCTACTTTTGTAAGCAAGAAAAGCCAGGTGAAAGGCATGGATCTGTCCCAGCCAGAACTCGTGTGAGTGGCAAAAAAGAATCTGGAATCAGGTTGGACTCACAGATGGTGGTAGCAGCTTAAGGTATGTGACAGACAAAAATAAAGAAAGGCATAACATTTAATAAATGATAGCCAATATATTCTACAAAAAGTAAGTCTAGAAAATGATGTGGCAAAACTTTTGCGTATATCTATTCATATATTTTCTTGTCCAGAGGAACAAAACACAAAACCAAACATGAAATCTATGGATTGTATGTGCTGTTGAATATTATGAATACACGAAAAGTGAAGAAAATAGATCTTTATGAAACAAAATTTTATCTAACCTTTCATTTAATTCTCAAATCCTTTGATAGGCTTTAGAAATGTCACAGGAAAGTTGGCATTTTCTGTTTATCACTTAATGGCTTTTCCTGGCTTCAAAAATGCAGCTTAATGAAGCTCTAACATTTATAGGCTCTAAGATCTTTATTTGTGTGAATTTATTGCATTTATAAATTATATGAAAATAAAGAAAGTCTCCTCAAACTGAAGTGCTCTAACAGAATGAGTAGTTATTCTTGAACAAAGGCACAGTAAAAGTCTTTAAAAGACAAAGAGAGCTGAGTCAAAAAATATTGTGGGAGGTAAGGAAAAAGACCCTGTAAATTTATGTCAATAGAAAAGCCTCTGCAGGGGACTGTTAAATATTGCTGTGGTCCAGAGAAGGTGCATCACATGACAGCCATGCAAGGTGCTACTGGTTTGCAAACACTTGGTCTGGCTGGGATTTTTCTTGGTGGTAAGAAAATAGACATGAGGGATAAACAAATATCTCAGTTTTGCTGCTTATAATTTCTTTGGCACTATATTATAATGCCAGTAACAATGGAATATAATGACTTGTATTGACTCAGATAGCGTAATGAGGAATAGATAAATCCTTTGCTACTTCTGGGTAGTAGAAGTAAATCAAGCAAGCATATATAAATAATTTCAGATTAAAGGCTACAGAATTTTGGTGCAGTTCCAAATTCCTGGATATGGTGGATTTCTTGGGTTTCACAGAGAAGAGTAAAAAATTTCTCACACTTCTCTTGAACATACTGATATAATGTACGAATTTTGACTCTATAGGTTTGCCTCTAATTGAATATGTGTAATTTCATTTTTTAATTGCTGAGAACCAGTAAAACAATGCTTCTCATTCCACAGTAGAACAAGAATAAGTTAGATAGGATTTTGTGTAAAGAAAGGAATGCATCTGAATCTTTGCTCATAGCATCTTTTTTTTTCATTCCAGTTGATATCACAATAGGTTGTGATCTTATTTTAGGCAAGCATTGTCTTTATTGAGAGACTTCTATGATTATTGTTATTAATGCAAAGAGAGTTTCATGTATTGGTTACAAAATTTCTCTTAAAAACATCTGTTAGGGAAAAGTAGCCATGATAAGAAATACTTATCAAAAATATTTTCATTCTGCCCTTATATATTTTTATTTTTAAGGGCAGAGAAAATGTTAAGTAGGAAGAAAAGCTATCTCTTAGGTAAAGTCCTGGAGAACCTTAGTCCCTGTCAACTCTGACAGATGAAAAATCTATCCCTTTTAAGTGAATTTAGTGCAGAAACTTGTGCAATCTTTTTTATTATTTATCCCCTGATTCTTCCCAAATGTATGCCTGAATCCTGAGAACATGGGTAATCTAGGATTGAATAAATGATCATTTACACTTACCATCACATTGAAACAAAATTAAGCATCAGTTAGCACACTCATATGGGAAATCAAAGTGCAGGTAACTATATAAAAAAAATCTGAATGTTCAAAATATATTAACCACTTGCTTTCAGTCCTCACCCCTCTAAAAGGTGTGCACAAGCTGTCAGGTTTTTGGTAATTATTTGGCAATGTTGCAGTAGCACATGTACAGTAACAAAATTTACTTGTGCTATTTTGAAAATGTTTGTTTGGTTTAAGAATACCTATATGTAATTCACTCTTTAAACTTTTGTATTCTGTGCATAAAATGCAGGGAATTCTGAAAAAGGACAGACATCTGTCTTCTGGCCTAGTATATAAAAGCCAGTCAGTCTCCATCAATGAATGGAAAAAATTCACAGAATCATGGAATGACAGAGCAGTTCAAGGCAAGGTGTGTGTAAATTCAAGGCCAATGTAATTCCAGCTGACACAGGGCAGAGTCCTGTGACTGTGGTCACAAGGGTTTTCAGGATGAAGAAGAGACGAGAATGTTGACTCTATGATCAGAAGGCTTGATTTATTATTTTATGATATATGTTACATTAGACTATACTAAAAAGCAATAGAAAGGAAAAGGTTTCTTCAGAAGCTAGCTAAGCTAAGAATAGACAAGAATGAATAACAAAGATCTGTGTCTCAGACAGAGCAAGAGCCAGCTCTGCCATGAGTGGTCAGTAAATCCAAACATCCACAGGAGACCAATCACAGGTCTACCTGTTGCATTCCACAGCAGCAGATAACCATTGTTTACTTCAAAGCTGAAACTGCAGCTTCTCACAAGGAAAAATCCTAAGAAAGGATTTTTCATGAAAGATGTCTGCGACAGAGTCCTTCCTGGTCAGTGCCTCACTTAGACGGAGCAGACACTAATACACAATTCTAAATATCCAATTTGTTTTATGAGAAGATGGAAAACAAGACCAGTTTAAGTTCAACAGCCAGTTAATGTAATAGCTTTTTCCTATGATGGTATTTTTTTAAAATACAGCTTTAAAGCCCAGACACATGGGAAAGCCATTAAGGTAAAACCTATTGTAAGCTCCTATAATGGAAAAAAATCAGCCAAGGAAAACAGACAAACTTAACGCTCCTTCTTCCAATAGTAATTAAGTTGATTTCACTGAAAGGGAAAATAATAAAAAAAATAAAATTAAGAAATAAAACCATATCACCTTGCTACTTTTGTGAAAGAAAATTAAATAACAATATTAGTTTTTACTTTAATTTTCAGTTGAGAAATATTTCTATATTGATTTTTGTACTTTTCACCCAAATAATCTCTGTCTTAGAGATTTTTTTTTTATTTTTATACATAATTTCCTATTGCTCTACTAGGAATCCATACCAAGAGTTATACTTTGTTTAATATTGAACTAAAAATAGTGCAGTAATTTAATCTCTAGACAAACAAAATGTGTAACATAAATATTTTTTCTTGATGTTAAATGTGCAACAGTTCCCTTTCAAAAACTCATCAATCACTCTAGCTCAACCAGTTTAAGCAGCTGGGCATCAAAACACTTAAGGTCCATTTATTGCTTATTACTTTAGCTATGTTTGACTGAACAGTCACATTAGAATTACTGTGGGAAAGATATGGTCTTTTCCTCTTTCTTGCACTGGTGCACATCTGATTGCTGCTAAAAAAACCAGGCACAGCAGAAAATTACTCACTTTTTCATTTTGTTTTTCTTTTGCTATTTAGCCTCCTGAGATGTTTCACAGTAGGATCAAATAAGAAGCAGCTGAGTTGCTCACAAAATACAGCCACATTTATGGGAATATTAAGCAGAAACCAAGGAGCAAAGAGTAATGTTTTTTTTTATTATAAAAATAACAGAAACATTCCTGCAAAGCTAAAGCTTGTTGTGATTTTTATCTGATCTTCTTCACTCGGAGAATCATCTTTGACCAAGAACATGACAACCAAACTCATGTGAAAAACTATCCCCCCCCATCTTGAGGAAAGTTTGGAAGTTGAGTTCTTCCACAATACAACTGGAATATCTTGTTCTAGAGCTTCTACACTATCACTGCCACCTCTTCTACACTATTACAGCATCACAGCTACAGAAGAAGTGTTTTACCTAAATCAGAGCAATATAAACTCAAAAACAACTGGTTAGAGTCTCACATTAGTACATCATCATGAAATGAAAACATGTCAGATCATTATATTCAAACACTTGGAAAGTTACTACTCAGTCAATAAAAGCTTAATATAGGGATGGGGTTTGTCATCAAAGTCCAATGTGTCAATATGTCTCTGGTCAGCTGTCTTCACAGCCTCTTGCCTATCACTTCATGCAACCACAGTTCCCAGAAATATGAATCTTGCTTGCTACCAATACTCTTCCCACCCTATATGGGAGCTACTAATTTTGACTCTAAGCATGAACCATTTTAATAAGCATATGCTCCTTTTATAGCACTAAGCATAGTGATCCCAAAAATAATCTTTTCAGAGCATTGTCTACTTTGTGAAAATATAGCTCCATCATCATCACACTAAAAAATTTGAAAAAAAAAAAGAATCTGGACAAGTATAAAAAAGAAGATGAGAATAATAATAACATTTTTCTGATAAAATGTAAGAATCTGTTTCAAATAATGAAAAAAATCATAAGTCTCTTTGTTTGAAAAATGATGCATTTATCAATTTCAAATAAAAGAATACTTAAACTACTATATATAAACTAACTTTTAGTGTAAACACAGCTGTAGGTGTTTATTTTTGTGTTGCTGTCTTTTAACCACGATCTCATTAATAAAAAATAATTATACTTACAGAAAAGTCAAAAATATTTATTCTATTTGTATGCATCTCATTTTTGCACTTAGAATTTCTAATTAGCCCTAAAGTTTCTTTTTAAATCTGTTTGATTTTTGTTATTTCCTCATTGGCACTATTGATTGAATCCAGATTTAGGGAGTCCTGTTTTCTTGATGTGCTAGATAGAAAGATTTGAAGTATGTAGAAGCACATTGGCATGTACTGCACACTGCTCTAAAGGTTGGATACAGCTCTACAAGCTGTGTTGCTACTTTATTGAATACTAAACACCCAGCAAGGTCACTCCCAATATCAATGAACAGAGTAATTTCATAAGTTATAACCAATACATAAAATGGATTCTGAATGTTTCAAGAAAAAGAGACTTCTGTTTTCCTTCCCACTACTGAAAAAAGTCCTGACAAGTTTTATGTGTCAGCTTTTGAGTATCCAAGGGCAAAATATGCAATCCTTGACATGCATCTTATGTCCTTATGCCCCAGGAAGGATTTTAAACCAGGTGTTCCTATGCTTACAGATCCTGTAAGGGGATCCTTTTTGGTATCATGCCTACAAAGTCAGGCTCCACACACAATATTTGTGGTATTTTGGCACCAAACAGTCCAACAACCACTTCATTCCTTTATGAAAGTTGTTCAGCTCTTTTTTTCAGCCTCATGGAAAGGTTGTGCATTATCCAGTTGAATGTTTTTGCACAGAGAGGCAGACCCAAGGGTCACTGCAGTAAAGGCACATTTCCCTTACTATTTCAGCAACTCTATGTTTATAGCACATGGCACTGGCAGTGCTGATTTTTTGCTCATTCCTTGCAGCCAGAGAAAAGATCAGGGGGACCCCAGACTCAGCTCATCATGGCCTGTCAGCTCCCTGGCACAGATAAAGATCCTCAATTGTACTCATGGCTGATCCCCAGCCCAGGTCTCCTCCCCCATTCTCCCTGACTTTATCAGAAACACTCAAGTGTTCTGACTCTCATGCCTTCTGCTTTCTCAAAAAGCACTGCTGTTTCCTACTCCAGCTATGTACAGGTTGGATTTCTCAGTAGAGAGGTGCAAAGTGAATCATGGTACTGAGACAAAGCAAGAGAAAAATGGCAACAGCTTCTGCTGACGAGGCTAATAATTTCCATAAAAGGTATAGGAGAAAGTGCTTGATCCAGTTATTTAAAGGCAAAAAAACATATATATTGACATTCTTTAATGTTACACATTACAATGCCAGCCAATGGCCTAGACCAACATTTTATAAGCATGTGTGAAGAAAATGAGAGATTCAAAATGTTTCTACCTACACTTTAAACTGTTGATATCCAGATAAATCAATTCTTTGTTTCAGCCCACAAGGCCACTACTTCTGAGTGCAGAGCTGCCCATCTGCACACTGAGCAGGACAATAAAAAAAGATGACGATATGCTTAATCCATCAATATTACAGAACCAAGGGATAAAAACAAGAAATATCAATGAGACAAATGCTTATCAGACAAATCCTACCAAGTCTTATTTTATCCAACCTGTTTGCCAGGCTGTGTCTCATAAAAACTGGGGAGAAGACTACCCCCCTGTTCTGCCCAGCCTGCTCTCCAGTGCAGCGTTATCAAAACCTCTAGGTGACTTCTGTCAGAAGGCTTTGTCCAGAAGGATTTTCTAAAGTTTCTTGTAACTCAGAAGGCCAACAGAATTCAGTGGAATGAGAATAAGAGTGATGTGAAGATCCCCACCCTGAAGAGGATATTCTATACAGGGAATAGATGTGGTCTGAAATAATTTTATTTTTCTCCTATCTTTCTTAGAGGTCTTTATTCTCTGTTTCAAAAGTTCCCTCTCAAAAAAAGTATACATATATGGAGGTTCTGGCTCACTAATGCAGCAATATCGTACACTTTTTCAGAGGTTTTTAGTGATTTTTCAGTTAAAAATTAATATATCTGAACTGCTTTCACATTTAACGTTTAATTTTTATGTATTTATTATGGTCTATTTGGGAAAAATTAGTATAAGTGACTGACTTTATTATAGATGTAGATTTTGAGATCTTTTAATATATGTTCTTCATCCCTTTTTAAGGCTTTAAATACACTGTCATGCTAGCTGGACTGAAGAAGTTTACAGCCTTTACTAAGGAAGTGGGGGTTATGACTAATTAAATATTTCATCCTATAAGACTGATTTATTTAACTCTAATCAGTTTGACTAAAATCACTGGAGTCGGGGTTAGACAGCAATTGCTGCATTTGTTATGTAATGAATGGAACATCACACAAAATATGAATTGGCTGGAAAAGACTCAAGGATAAATCACAGCTAGGAGCTGACATTGTGTCTGGCTCTTTTCTTTAAAAAAAAGGAGAGAGAAAGGAGAAGGGAGAATGAGAAGGGAAGGGAAGGGAAGGGAAGGGAAGGGAAGGGAAGGGAAGGGAAGGGAAGGGAAGGGAAGGGAAGGGAAGGGAAGGGAAGGGAAGGGAAGGGAAGGGAAGGGAAGGGAAGGGAAGGGAAGGGAAGGGAAGGGAAGGGAAGGGAAGGGAAGGGAAGGGAAGGGAAGGGAAGGGAAGGGAAGGGAAGGGAAGGGAAGGGAAGGGAAGGGAAGGGAAGGGAAGGGAAGGGAAGGGAAGGGAAGGGAAGGGAAGGAAAGGAAAGGAAAGGAAAGGAAAGGAAAGGAAAGGAAAGGAAAGGAAAGGAAAGGAAAGGAAAGGAAAGGAAAGGAAAGGAAAGGAAAGGAAAGGAAAGGAAAGGAAAGGAAAGGAAAGGAAAGGAAAGGGGTATATTTTAAGGATTCTGCTGTATCCTAAAATGGTTCTTTCTTTTTTTTTTTTCCTCTCAATGAATAGACATATGCATATATGTATTCTTGCAGCTCCCTAGCCCCTGTTCTTTGGCTGCTCTTCAAGGCAAAGAATAAATATATTTGGCTGTCTAAATTTATTTATATCCTGAGCTCCCAGAGTTAAAGACATAAATATGTTTCTAAAATTTAACATTTCCTTATTATTATTAACATTCAGTATAATTCTTGATGTTTCTGAGATTTATATAAACACTGAAGCTCTTTTTTTACTGTTAATTCAAATTTTTAGCTAGAGTGAATCCATTTGGAATATTTTATAGAGATAAATGACAATAAGGAAGTCCCGCAGATTAAAAAAATTATTTTCTTTTTTTATGAGTACAGATTTTAAAGCCAGAAGGGACCATTATAATCTTCTAAACTTTCTGCAGTTATGAAGCCCACAGTGATTTGCACAGCTTCTTTTCTGAATAATAGAATCTTTTAAATCAGTCTTAATTAAAAAAAATCTCCAGAGATAAAGAATACACCATACTTTATATTTCTTGACTTATGAATTTCAGTGCAGTTTTCATTCCTCACTCAGGATTTTAATTGCAGTAATTGTGCTCCACATTTATATGTCTGCTTCATATGGTACAAAGGACTGCTTCGTTCTTCTGCCTTATAGTTTATGAAATCCCTAAGAAGGTCTTGTCTATCAAACACAAAAGCTAAAGTTTTATTTTTTTCCATTCCAAAGTTAAGGTTTCAAATTAACAAAATATTTACACATTATTATTGAACCACAGCCTTTGTGTTTGCTTGAATTCAACTTTGCTGTTGATTCTGTTAGAATTTATCTATGGGTCTTTTTTTGTTTATCTTTTGACTTTTCCAAGTCAAAGAGAACATGACCTTAAAAGCACTAATTTTAATGTGCCAAAATTCTTCAGAATTTTATAAATAAAAATCAAGAAGAGTTCTTCTCAGGTATTAACTGCCAAACACATAATTACAGTATCTCTAAATACTGTGTATTTCCATCTTATCTGAGTCTCTAGAATATATTAGGAGGAAATACACAGGCAAAAATATGCAATGTTCTAGTACACAAGCAAAGTTTTCAGGACCAGGAAATCAGTGAAAAAAAAATCTCAGCTTCAGTGACAAAATCTCAGCGTGTTTCATTCCTTTTACAGATGTTACCTACATTTATTATCTCTAATGATGGCACACTTCTCGCTTCCATGAATCCTTTAATAAAACAGTTGACCTCCATAAAAAAAAAAGGCAAAATTAGATACAGATAAGATAACTGAAAGTTTAAGCTTTGCTTCCAGTACACAGCAAGTGGCTCATGTTGACATAATAAAATTTCAAGGAGAAAAGGTGGCCTGTGATGCAAATGTCCTTATAGTATAAATCTGATCCCAGATTACATTCAGCTTTTGAAAGTCTATTTTCTAGCTTCAGATGTCGTAATACAGGAGTAATCCGATAAACACATAGGATTCTTTTTATTTTAAAAATAGTGTCTGAATTTTTAGCTCAGTCACACAGAAATTAAAGTTTAGTCTTTGTGCAGCTTTATACTCAAAAGCGAGCTAAAATATCCTAAAGCAGCTTTGGAATTGTAAATACTATTCCTTCAAGCACAATCTAATTTTCAATAGCTCTTATTCTTAGAATATTCCACTATGATATTATCATTCCATGATGAAAGGATGACCTATTATCATGTGCTTAAGCCCCAGAAATATGAATAGAACATCTGATTTGTCATCTGATCACTGCCATGTCAATGGCCCAGTGTTAGGTTCAGTGTTGCTGATGGGACTGTCCTTTAAATGATAAGGCACAGCTTTCTCCTACTGGCTGTGGACTGATCACATGTGTTCAGTGCTGTGCACTTTCCTTGGTTGAGTATGAACCTCAACAAACAGTAGCTCATGCACTGGCAAGCTGCATCTCTAACCCTTCTGATGGCATCTCTCTAATATGCCAGCTTCATGGCACTTCCTTGACTACCAGGATAAGAGAAAAAAACAAGTGGAGGTGCCACTGTCTTGACTTCAGAAATCAGCTCAGGCTCTGTTTTTGGGAGGTGGTTGGTGTAGGGTTTGGATTTGGGTTTTGGTTGGTGGGAGTTTTTTTGAGGTTGGGAAGGGTTGTTTGGGGGCTTTTATGAAGGAGGACTGTTTTGAGTTGTTTGCAGTTTTTTTTTTAAAGAAAATAGCATTTCCATTTTATAGTTTTTTCTCTGAAATTTGTGACTGGGATTTGATCCAAAAAAAAAAAAAAAAGCCTGAACTATCAAATGGTCTATTTCCTTCCTCTAGCTGAAAAATCAGACTTTTTATACATCAAGTTTGATTGTTGATGACAAATCAGTCATTATGGTAATACTTCAGATGCAACTGAAACAATAAGGGGGAAAACAAACAGAAAAGTAAGAAGCCTTTCTATAAGCAAACAACTTATTTTTTGTTTTATTTTCTCTTGAAGAAGGTACTTTGAGGATTAATCTGACAGCAGCTGGAGTTAAGATGCCATATAAACATAAACATGAAATATTTTCATAAGGTTTTAAAGGGAATTTAATCTAATTGTTCTTGAAATTTATTACCTATTGGATTTGCATTCTGACTCCAAATGAGCAGCTTATTTTTAATTCATTGGATTCATCTATGCTTTTGTATTTTTAATGTGAAGGGTAGAACAGAAAAGATTCAGTACAAGCAGATGCCAGTTTTAATATAATGTTCTCCTACTTTGGGGACTTCACTCACTGTGTGGGTTAGCCAGTAAGGCCACTCAGACTTTATAATTGACAGTAAATAATGCTCTTGCAGTCATCTACTTCCATTTTCTAAAGGAAGGCAAGCCATAATAAAATCCAGTCAATGCAAAGTACTAGAAAACAAATGAAATACTTTAGATATATCAAATTACTGTTCAGGAGCAAAACTGAAACCCCCTAATAGAAAGCTGATTTTTGAAATGCATATATTTCTTAGCATAGAGATGTAAACATCATTAATAGCATGCCAACCAAAAGCTCAAGAAGGATGAAAACTGCATGAAAAAGTGATGAAAAAAATCAAATATAGAGACAGTGGAGCCTGGTCAGCACCAGTAACAGGCATCCACTTCTCTGGACAACTTTTTCCTGTGCCTCAGCACTCTCACAGTAAAGAATTTCTTCCTAATATCTATTCTAAATATCTCTTCTTTTAGTTTAAAATCATTCTGCCTTATCCTATTACTCTCTGCCTATGTAAATGGTCACTCTCCTTCTTTTTTATATTTAGTGGAAGGCTGTAGTGAGGTGTCACCAGAGCCTTCTGTTCTCCACAGTGAAGAATCCCAGTTCTCTCAGCTTCTGTTTATAGTACAGGTGCTCCAACCCTCTGAGCCTCTTTGTGACCCTCCTCTGGACCCACTCCAGCAGGTCTAACAGAAATAAGGGGCTCAGCTGAAGCAGATGTCATCCATCCTTCTGCAGCAACACGACACAGTGTGCTTTGGCACCAAAGACGTGATCTCTGACTCAGCCTGGTATGAGCTATCTCATACAGCAGCAAAATAATCTGGCATTCAGCTAAGTACTACCAGAAGACATGTTAGACAGAATCATCACAGGATCATAGAATTGTTCAGGTTGCAAAAAACTATGATGTCATCGAGTCCATCTGTAAACTCAGCACTTCCAAGTCCACCACAGAGCCATGTCCCTGAGCACCAGGTCTGCACATCTTTTAAATTCCTCCAGGGATTTGGATTCTGCCACTTCCCTGGGCAGCCTGTTCCAGTGCTTGAAATATGGGGATCGGCACAACTATACTCTGGAATTCAGAAGTTCAAATCCAAATCTGTAAGCCAGAACTGCCAGACTCAAATTTTCACAGCTCCTCAGATATCAAGAGAAGTATAAAACAGCGAAGTATTTTTGTCACTGGTAGGCAAGTCTTTATATTTTAGTCCTTTTTTTTTTCTCTTCTAATCTATTCTGTGCTTCTGGATGTCAAAGGACATAGATATGTAGTTACTGGAATGCATTCACTTATAAAAAGTTAACAAGGGGGTTTTTTATCCCTCATGTATAACGATGCTCAGTCTTTTTCTAATTATAGTGAGTGCTTTATACCAGAACCTCTTGGGATATTTCCCTCTTTCCAAAATGAGCACTTTTATTGCATTGAGTAGATTCAGATGTTTTTATAATAATTGCATGATTTTTCCTTTCTTGCTGTGGCACAGTGTTATTAGCCTCTGTAAAGCTACCCTCTGGTGGAAGCTGATAACATAAATGAATACTGGACAAAGACATTTTTGGGCACATAGTGATGATATCTTCTTTCAATTGCCTTTTTTTCAAAAGAGTACATCTAATAATTTCTAAATAAAAACCCATATAAAATATATAAAAATGAACAATGATTTTCCATTTGAAATTCTACATCAGAATGAAAATTCCTAATTTTGTAGTTTCCAAGATTTGGCTTGATTAAAATAATTATTTTTTTGGCTATAAAATATCTAATGTATCTGCAATAAAAATGACAAGAAAGAGGAAAAATATAAACTGTATTTGCCTATGAATCAAACTCACAGAATCATATCGTATACAGAAGTTTAAAGTCAGTGAAATCACAAGTATCTTATCAAGGCCCATTTTTACCCTAACATGAGGCCTTCTTATTGAACCTAACTTGGTGGAAGGTATTAAAAGAAGAGTATAATACCAGCAGGATGAAAAGAGTCGGAAGACAGTTGCCTCTGTAGTGCTGAGCCAGAAGCGAGCTAGGAAAAAATTTAAATTGAAGAACAAAAAACCCAATTAGAATTAATTCAAAAACCATGGTTGAAACACTTCTTTGCTTCTTGTTTCAAGTCCTCTCCTGCTGAGAGTAAAACAACATGCCAGCAAGAAAGGCACGAAGAGCAGCTGGCAGTCCAATAACATACTAAAAGTGTCAATGCCATCCACATGGTTCTCCACATGAGGTTTTTAGAGACTCCTGATACAGCAATCTATAATGCATTGGGAAAAAAAGACATCCCTTTTCAAGGCTATTCTCCACTGAGGAGAAGTACAGGGTTAATGCAAAAATAAAATTAAAAAAGCAGCACTTCTCTTATATGTCTTATATATCTTTTGACTAGTAACTAAGGAAAGGACATGGTAAAACCAGAAGCTGTGTCACAGAATAATGTGAAAGGGGTTATCACACAAAATGGTGCAAAAATGCTGATCTATACCTGGCAAAATTCTTTAGATTATATACAGTTAAAAAAAAGAAAATCAACTAGAAGCAAAATGTTAAATAAGATTATCACAAGACATTGATTATCTTTTCTTTTGTGGTTTTTTTTTTGGTTTTTTTACTTTATAATTTGCTTAAAACCTTGTAGTCTTATAACACTTACATCATTGTTGTGTTGTGTCTGTATAAGTTGAACTGTTCTGTTCCCCCTATCATGTCATGGTTCTGCCCTGGTTCTCACTTCCCTCCCTTGTGCTGCCAGATATCCCAACTCCTCCCCAGTTGCCTTGGAGATTAATCCTTTCTCAAATCCCTCCCCAGTGCCCTGTCCATCACTTGGCGCTCCCACCCTTCTCTCTAGAACTCTCTAGAAACTTCCAGCTAGAGCGTCAAGTGATTGGCTCAGGGGCCGGGGCCCCACCCTCAAGTTATCCCCATTGGTGTTCTCCCTAAGTCAATCTTTTGTATCCCACTCCCCTCTGAAACCCTATTTGTCCAAGGACTGACTCCTCCCTTGTTTCCCTTCCTCCTTATAAGCTGCTGCATCTTCGCGCTCTTTCTGTTTGGCTGTCAGTTCTCCTGGGACCCAATAAATCTGGATTCACCACAGCTGGAGAGCGCTCTCTTATTTCTGCTGACTGTAGCCATAAGCCAAGCCATGTCCTACCACAAGGTCACGCTGCTGTCACAGCACAGAGTGTTTGCCTTAGGTGCTGTCCCGAGCCACGGAGATTGGGATAGTGCCCCACTGCTGCTAGCGGTGCTGGATAGCTGGCTGGGATGTCCGAGAAGGACAATCCTTCTCCAGCTTGACTGCTTCACATCATAGAATCAGAATCACAGAATATGCTGAGTTGGAAGAGACCCATTAGGATCAATGAGTCCAACTCCTGGCTGTTCACAGCAGCATTCCCAAGAGTCACACCATGTGCCTGAGATCACTGTCCTAAGACTTCCTGAACTCAGACAGGTTTGGTGCTTGTATGTTTTGCCTGGGGAGCCTGTTCCAGTGCTCAGCCTTCCTTTAGGTGAAGAATTTTTTCCTGGTATCTAATCTAAACTGCTCTTCACTCAGCTTCATTACATTTTTCCTAGTCCTGTCAATGGTCATGAGGTGGAAGAGATTGGTACCTGCCCTGCCATTTCCCCTTGTGAGGATGTTGAAGACTGCAATGAGGTCTTCCCTCAGTTTCCTCTTCTCCAGGCTAAACAGAACAAAGTGACCTCAGCCATTCCTCACCCAGCTTCCCCTCTGGAACCTTCACCATGTTCGTTGCCCTCCTCTGGACTGTCTCAAATAGCTTAATGTCTGTCTTATGTTGCAGTGCCCAGAACAGCATACAAAATTCAAGGTGAGGCCACCCCAGTGCAGAGCAGAGGGGGGAAATCCCCTCCTCTGCCTCAGCTGGTGATGCTGTGCCTGATGCACCCCACAACACTCTTGGCCCTCCTGGCTGCCAGGGCACAGCTGATTCAGGTTCAATTTGCCACTGACCAGGACCCCCAGGTCCCTTTCTGCAGTGCTGCTCTCCAGCCTCTCATTCCCCAGTCTGTTCATCCATCCAGGATTGCCATGTCCCAGATGCATAATCCAGCACTTGTCTTCGTTAAACTTCATACTGTTGGTGATTCCCCATCTCTGCAGGGTCTCTCTGCCCCGGGAGAGTCAACAGATACTCCCAATTTAGTTTAATTAGCAAACTTATATAGTATTCCTCAAGTCCTGCATCTAAGTCTTTAATGAAGATGTTGAAGAGCACAGGACGGAGGATGGAGCCCTCTGGAACCCCACTAGTGACAGGTCACCAGTCTGATGTCACCCCATTCACCATAACCCTTCTTGCCTGACCCATGAGCCAGTTGCTCACACATCACTTAACACAATTATCCAGTTGTTTGCTGGACATTTTATCCAGAAGGATCCTGTGAGAGACAGCATCAAAAGCTTTGCTTAAATCCAAAAATATTACATCAACTGGCTTCCCTAGATCAACTAGGTGGGTTATCCTGAAGTAGAAAGATGCCAGGTTCAATAAGCAGGACTGTCCTCTCATGAAGCCAAGTTTGCTGTGACCAATGACTGAGTTGTCCTCCAGGTGTTTTTCAATACCTCCCAGAATAACCTTTTCCATGATTTCAGTGAGCACTGAAGTGAGACTGACTGGTCTGTAGTTACTGGGGTCCTCCTGCTTGATCTTCTTGAAAATCAGGACAACTTTGAACAGCTTCGAGTCAACTGGGACCTCTCTGGATTCCAAAAACTGCTCAAAAATCATTGAGAGAGGCTTTGCAATGACATCAGCAGCTCCTTTAGAATATATTTAGAGGGCAATACTTAATATTAAGGGCACAATTAAGACTAAGGAATGTTGTGAAGGAATGATGTATTATGATGTTTTAGGAATTTAATTTATGCTTTCATTTTGATTGTGAATATATTCGTTGAAAGCTTTTCTATTGATTTTTGTTAGCAGTGTCCAACCATATGATACATTTAGGTCTAACTTTAAAAATAAACAAAAAACCTACAGAATTTCTACAAGAAGCAAACATTTATTAAAAAGGCTTTTGTCCTCCCTGTCTTGGGTGGGGTTTGGTTACTTCATATTTGACCAGGCTCTTTGTAGTAAGTACTTTCGCCTTTTATATATATTGGCATTTAGGCATTTCTTCTCTAAGATTTTAGAGGACATGCCTTATGTAAGAAAAAACCTTAAATGTCACCAAGACTTTACCTGCAGTACTTTCATATGTTTTTACTTTTCTTCTTTCTTACAAAATGGAAGTGATTTCCACATTTGTTAGCATATAGCACTGGTAAAAGAAGGTATGTTGGGCAACCAGGATGATTGATAGCCAATATTTGACATAAATTTAAACCAGGAAAGATAGGTCCCTTCCCAGATACAACAAATTTTTGACTAAAAATAAACCAGGAAATTTCTTTTTGCTTGTTTGAAAACAAAAACACGACTTTAAGAAGCTCTGCACTTATTTTGGAGGAAAAAAATAGACTTTATATTTTGAAAACATTTTTGTAGAAAGATTTCTATGAGGCCAAGGAATAAATTTTCATATTATTACAGAATTCATTTAAAATGCATATTTTCTGAAGGCAACCTCTGTGTAAAGCATGTTTCTGGCAAATGCTCTTTCTCTTTCCACATATCTATTCGAATTCTCCACTTGGCTTGTGCTTCTTTAGGGTGTGTTTCACCTTCAACATAGTTAGAGTAGGTATAAAATAAGCAGAGTTTGATTTCTACTCAGCAAATTGCCTTTTCATCTTACATGGGCCACAGAATTTCTGCAGGAAGGAATCCACATAAATCTATCACATACAAAAAAGACACCTCTTCCTATTTCCCCTGCATGATTTTAATGAGATAATTGCGGTAGGTTCACCCCAGCTGGGTGGACAGTGTCAACCAAAGAGGCTCAATCGCCCTGCTCCTCAGCTGGATAGGGGAGAGAAAATGTAACCAAAGGTTAATGGATTGTGATAAGGACAGTGAGAGATCAGTCACCGGTTACTGTCACAGGCAAATCGGACTTGATTTGAGGAAATTAATTTGATTTATTGCTAATCAAATCAGCATAGGACAATGAGAAATAAAACCAGTTCTTCCTGGGATCAACTTCTTTCCTGAATTCTCTGCCTTATCCCCTCCAGCAGCACAGAAGGGATGGGAAATCAGAATTGTGGCACTTTTTTCTCCTCAGTAGGAGGCCTCTCCATGGTCTTCCCCTGTCCCAGTGTGGGGTTCCTTTGGGGGGATAGTCCTCTACCAGCCTCTCCAACATGAGTTCATCCTCATGGGCTGCAGTTCTTCAGAAACTGCTCCAGGCCTTTCCTCAGGGTGCAGTCCTTCAGGAACCGGCTGCTCCAGTGTGGGTCCCCTGCAGGATCACAAGTCCTACCAGAAAACCTGTTAGAGGGTAATTCCATGTTGGAAATGGGAGAAGCTTATGATGTCCTCTCACAGGAGCCATCCCTGTAGCCCCCCACCTCAAAACCCTTCCACATAAACTAGACAAACTCATGAAAATCTGTGGTCTCCAGTGTCAAGGACTTACAACTGCAGACAAGCTCCAAAATTATTTTGGTCAGGAGTTTCTTGTTTTACCACAATAAAATATTGTACTTTAAACTAGAGCAGGGGCATTCAAACTAAAATAATTTCAGCAGTCTCTACAATAAATGCTGATTGGATAAAAATGTTATCTCTCTTTAGCAGCAATGAGTAAAAACACAAATTTAAGGACACAATGAAATTTCTTATCAGTTTATAGGACAAAAGAAGCCGTGTACAATAAATAAACAAATAATCATTTCTGATTTATCACAACTCCACCTCTACAGCATAAAAATATCACAGAAACATTTTTTTCTACTCATTTTTTTTATTCCTGTTTTTTTAAGCAGTAGGGAAATTTTACCCTCTTAAATCTAGGATTCAAAAGAGAATCCAAGATATAAAATCATTTTGCTTCAGTCCATTGATTCATAAATCCGTTTTTTTTTTGGCTGATGTATCAAACAACATGATTGATTCTGAACTCTTAGGACCTTAATACCTGCCTGCTACAAGGACATTAACAACATATTCAGTACAGTTTGATAGGCTGTCATCACGTCATAGAGTCCAAGTACTGTCCATCACTGTTCTGCTGACCTTTAGCAATTTGGATCAAACAGCCTGGAGTCAATAGCTTCCATTATCTTACAAGCAATCCTTGGATATCTGGTCTACAAGTAAGAAAATCTAATAGGTGAAACACTGACAAAATCACAGCAATAAATAACATCCCTACTCTTGGTCTGTATTCCTCTTAAAGTCACAGATAACAGCAAACAACACTTTACAGTACACATCCTTTGAGTAGCTCAGTTGGTTAGAGCATGGTGCTAATTCCACTAAGGTTCTGGAGTCTAATCCCATACAGGTCATTTGCTTAAGACTTGGACTTGATGATCCTTGTGGGTCCCTTCCAGTTCAGAATATTCTGTGAATCTAAATATTTGTATCTCTTGCTATTGCCTAATACTGGGTTTTTTTCTGGTTGAAATTGCCTTTCTTGCTGTTCTGTACCTGAGTCCATAGGTGGCAATGCCTACTCCAGTACATTTCTTTCATGGGCATTTGTGATGTTTTATATTCTCCATTATATCAGTCTTCAGTAAAATATTTGCACTCCACAAAAAAACCCCGACTAATAAAAACCAAAAAACCCAACCCATCCATCATACACACCTGTTTAAAAACAAAACTCTGCATGGCATTAAGCTCTACTTTCAGAGCCTTCTTTTAGCATCATTTACCACCAGGAAATACTGGTGTCTGGACATGATCTTAGCCTTCTTCCCCAAACTCTAATTAGAATTTTATCCCAGTTACTTAAAATTAAGATTTTTTTGTAGCAATGCTTCAGAGACTGCTATCTTTTCTATGATACAAAGGTAATTTTGAAACATCAGTTCCCATTTATTCTGAGGCAATAGTCAGATATTATTGTATTTCAATATAAATAGTTTTCATAGGTACTAACCACTGAAGTAATTAATTTTCTGAAGGTAGAGAATCCTTGTAAAGCATCTTTGCCAATGTTGCAAGGACATTTTAAAGAGGTGCGTCTTAAATGACAAGTGAGGTTATTGTTCCTTTTTCACTCTAATGATGATTTACATAAATATATCCACATAATTTTGGCACTAATTTAACCCTAGTAGGTCACTCTCAAGAGATTATTCAACAAGGCTTATATATGTTTTCTCCCTATAGAGCTTTACAGAGCATCAAATATTTACCTAGCCTTTTTTGTAATAGTAAGAAAAGAAGATGGTATAAGAAGACTGTTTTTTTTTTCCTTTCATGTGGTAATGGAAAGTTGGTCTTGTGGCTTCAGTGAGTCACATTGAAGTGAGTTTCTAAACAACAAACTACAAATGACACTGGTTTTTTTAAATTAAATACTATTCAGGGAAGTAATAAAAACAAAACAGAACTTGTTTTTACCTTGTATGTGCCAGATCACTCTGAAGAGTGGCCAGTAGAACAGTGAAGCTCTTGAAAATTTAGTGGTATCTGATAAGTTTCTTCATTCCAAGATCAATGATAACAAGTGTGGAGTTATTACACTCGGGCTTAGCTGTCCAGATTTCTTTCAGGGCCAGTTTAAGCAATTACTAAATCTTGGTTGTTTGCTTCAGTCTGTGTTGCTCTTCCACTTGTGTTACAGAGCCAGGTGTAGGGCTGCAGAGTGAGCTGTCTGGTTTAAAAGTCATATTTTTGAAGGGTTGGTGATAAAATCAGAATCAGTCTCCTGATTTCCAGTACCAGCTATAAGGCTTCTCAGTTAGTGAAATCCTTGATTGAAAACCTGTAGTGGTAAATAATAATAATAATGCATTTCAACATCTGTTATAAAAGTAAGCAGACAAACAAAAATCAGTGGAAAATGGCTTCAGAGTGATTTTTCACGAAGTGTTAGCTCTGAGTTACATTGCCATTGCATTTTTCTGTTGAAACAGAATAACAAAGGAAGACTGTAGGAAGGGGATTCAGCTGGAAAGGGGAGTCATCCCAAAGTCAAATCTTGTCTGATTCAGTTCTTCATGCTGCTTTGCACTACTGCGGCAAGGATGGCACAACAGCAGAAGCCTACAAGCAACACCATAAACTGTATATAAAATCAAGCCCTTGGGAAGAGGGGAAGCTGAAAATTAAATGTGTAAATGTAGGAATAAAATAATAAATAGGGATAAGAAATCACTGCTAAATGACAGCTATTATTATAATGGAATGCTTTTGCAAAACAATATCTGATATTGATTTTCTCATTGATACACATAGGAAATAATTCACTTTGCTCATAAAACACAAGTTCTCAGTATGTCTGTGTCCAGTTTGAGGCATTCATTACATTTCAATAAGAATATATATATTACATCTGGGAGAAAGCAGAGGGGATAGAATCATAAGCAGTTTTGGAAAAAGATCTCATGAGAAAGAGAAGGCAGAACAGTCTTCAAATAAATTTGCTACAAATTGGAGAAAGTAGAAGTGTTGTTGTATCTGCAGTCACCAATGAGATCGCATAAGCTCAGTCATAAGAGCAGGAGAAATTAGGTGATATGGAAAAAGATATCTTAACTTTAGAAAAGAAAAAAATTGCAATAAATTACACTGAGAAAGCCTTTCAGTTGAAATTTTAGGTATATTTTCACAGCTTCAGACCAGGGAAATTGATTAGATGTTCTTCTCATATTTCTTTCAGCACAAAGTTTTTAGGTTTCTTTCCACCCTCTAAGAAATCATACTTTCTAACTCTTCTTCCTCCCAGCTACTTTAGTAGTTCCAGCTTTCATTTTCAAATGCTCTAAGACAGAACATACTGTGGCAGGTGAGAACACAGACTGCTAATGAGGTATTGTAATAAGTGCCATTATTTAAAACAAAAATACCAACAAAACCCCCCATCACTACCAACAAAAAACCCCAAACCATGTTTCTTCATTTCTTACTTACTTCCCTTTATACTAAAAGCTAAGCTACTGAAGAACTCCAATAGTCTTGGATATGACGTATCACTAATAATAAAAAATCACTAAGTTTAGAACGGTGCTTCCCATAAAAACCATGTGAGGCTGCAGTAACAAAATCAGTTTCTTGAGCAGTGAGACTTCTGCAACATTAGGTCAACAGAATAGGCTACAGGAAAAAAAATGGGCATAGAGCAAAGATGAAAAATCTTTATCATTTAGAAGTCACACACAATTACACTGCAATGTCACAGCTCTTAATGTGTCATCTCAACTCATGGTTACTGATGATAATAATACTTTGCCTTTGGCAAGTTGTGGCAAACAAAATAATTTTATTTCTGTTAAAAATAAAAGGTTCTTTTAACTTTATTTCAAATCAGAATGTAACATTGATTTTTCTACCTCTATCTCACAATATACCAACGCTTTGAAATGGCAACATATTATAATGATAGTTTCCATAACTGTGGTGAATGAAACAATACATGAAGTGGTGAAAGAGGGATAACACAATATAATCTAGTCCTATTCATTTCAGACCAGAGACACAGGGTTTTCTCTTTTCCAAATAAAAAGGAGATCAAAAGTAAGAAAAACTAAACAAAGCTGAACCAGCTCTCATCCCTTCCTACAGTTATCCTTACAGTGGAGAAAAAAAAATACAGTCAAAATACCTGCAGATATAAGTCTGTTTAATAATATTTCCACATAAAAGCACATAGACAACAAAAAATAAGTTTACTAAGTTCTGATGTATAAGGAATATGTGTCCAAAGAGCTTCAAAAGAAAGAAAATAATCCCACCAAAATGATTGTGCATATGCACGCATACCTGTATACATAAAGGAAAGTTAAAATGTTGCTATGGAGCTGTCCTAGATTGAAGAGAAATTGTGACATTTCTCAAAAGGAACAGTTTTGCCTAGCACGATATCATGCGTTATCAGGAGCCTTGATATAGTCTAGAAATGCATAATATGCCTTCATGACACATCAGGAGGTATCCTCACCAAAATCTTTATAAGTACCTTCTTCCCCAGCTTTTCTATGATTCTAAGATATTACATGCAATGAGAAACTTTCATCTGTGAATTTGGCCCTAAATGCTTCTGGGTGACTGCTGCTTTTGCAAAACTATAAAACTTGTCAGAAATCTTCATTCTGTGCAAGTATCCTGCATGTTAAACTGTTATTTTAAAATCTGATAAGTTCTGTTCTGATAGAGCTTTCTTCTGATGTTGCACACATCATCAGGAAAGTATTTTGTCACCTAAGCTATTTTTTTTAGGTGCAAGTGCTGTTCAAAAGCTTCTTATACAAGCAATTTAGATCACACAGTATCAAAACATTAGTCTCAAACAAATAATATGTTCAAAACATACACTCAGAAGAATGTATTTCTTCATACCTTGATAACTCCAGTGTCATGAGAAGACATGCTGGCACAGTACACTGGACATGCATTGCAGGCTGTGGGAAGGAGTCCAGTTGCTCAAACTCATCTGTCAGTTCAGGGTTTTTTTAGTATAACTGTGTATATATCTATGTGAATTTTTTTCCAATAACACTGGTACATTTTCATTTGATCTTGAAATTAAATCCTAAACAAATTACACATAGGTGGTTGTGTTATTTACCTTGTCAGGAAACCTTACAAAGGAGTATCTTGAAGTTTCTCTTTTATTTATTGTTCTAGAAAGACAGGTATTTATATAATTTCTGAAAAGTCTTCATATTTTGAAGTATTATAAAGTCAGCAAAGATTATGATGATGATGATAATTATGGTTGCATTACATTTCATCATCGATCTCTATATTCTTTTTTGTTGAAAGCCTTACACAGAATGCCATTCTGTAATCAAATTTGTAGTTTGATAACAAAGACAAACTACTGTCCAAAGCTATGTGCTAATGATTAAGTATATTAATCTATGACATAACTGTACAACTGTATTATAATAAAGCAAGTACGCTGAAAATCTACCAAGGCAGTAGCAAGGACACCAGCATGACAGATTTTACATGAAGGCACAAGGGACATAAAGAAATTAGGGAACAATCCAAATAATCAGCAAATCTGTCATTCCTAAGTAGTTTAAATTAATCCATCCAATTTACACAATCCACTTTATCTCGTAGCAATTATCACAATCTTACTGATGCTCTTGTGTGCTACAGGACATAACAATCTTCTGTCTTGCCTTGTGTCTTGATAAACAAGCAAATTATATTGATTGCCATCTTAATGGAAAATACCAATGCAAAGTCCTTAAGGTCTTTTATCTTGTGGAAAAGAGGTGAGAAATGCTCTATAAAGTCCTTTTGTCTTTGTTCTTCAGTTGAGAAAGAATATTTTACAATAACCTTAAAAAACTCTCACAATGTGCATTTCACTTCTCTAATTCAATCTTCTTTCAGACATGAAGCAAATACATAGTCTTACATTAGCCATTATTAAGCTAGGAGATTGAAGCAAATAAAGAGCCTTTTCATGGTAGTGGCAAATTTAGCTCTAGTCATAATTATACAATGTATTTTATTTCCTTTACAAAATCAAGACAAATACAACATTTCACAAGCTTGTTTGTTGCGGCAATCACTGTCTTAAGTATCTGATAAGGGATTGTTTTTTTTAATTCTTCGTCAGACAGCGAGGTGTCTTCAATATCCTCACAAGGAGAAGAAAAGGGACATGTACTGATCTCTCCTCTCTTGTGAACAGTGACAGGACATGAGGAAACAGCATGAAGCTGAGTCAGAGGAGATTTAGGGTGGATATCAGGTAAAGGTTTCTCACCCAGAGAGTGATTGGGCACTGGAACAGGCTCCTCAGGGAAGTGGTCAGAGCATCAGCCTGACAGAGTTCAAGAAGCATTTGGACAATGCCCTCAGGCACATGGTATCACTTTTGGGGTGTACCACATAGCACCAAGAGTTGGACTCAATGATCCTGATGGGTGTCTTCCAACTCAGCATATTCTATGATTCTAAGTGATTCTGTTTCATGAAGTTTTCCTAACTACAATTTTTCACATTTCATAAGTTGTGAGACTCAGAACTTGAGAAGAGCATCTCTTTAGAAAGGCAATCCTGAATGAGCAATTGATGCAAAAATTCTTAATATCATGAGATAATGGGTAGGAAGCTTGTGGTGGTGCATTTTATCACCATCACCAGCAACCACCTCCTCAGGCCACACTATCATCTGAGAGATGCTTGCTCAATCTTGATGAGCAGCACCTGGGATGAGCTTCTCTTATCTTAGCAGAAACACTGCCTGTTCCCAGATACTAGTGCTGTCTAACAAGCTCCTGTTTTTTAATGAACAGCCTTGGAAACTTATTTGTCTTGCCTGAATAACAAATCAAGTGGAATAATATTTTTGTTATCAAACCTTCAGAGAAGTGACTTAGCTTGTAACCAGGATGGAAAATTACTATGACTAAAGCACACCCTCTAGCAATCCTGTAAAAGTAGTCCAAAGTGAAACCCTTGGAGTTCTCCCAGACCACAGCAGACTGCAAACAGCATTCTCCCTCCCAGTGGGGCCTCTCAGAGCCAGCAACTCAGAGAATCACCAAAGGACCACGATGGACCTTGGGCTGTTACTCCCAACTCCTCAAGTCTCTGCCCTTCACCCACTGAGAAGCCACAAAGGCATCTGAAGTGAGAATTTCACTGATTTCAAGGGGAACTTTTTCACAGGTATGTGTCCAGTACAGACTCCTTCTGTGCACATACAAGAGTGAATATGTTATAGCAAATGTGCCATGAGTGTTGTTCTCCTAGATTCTTAAGAATTTCCCACTTGTAGTAAGTCAGGCCTGTAAATGAGTTACTACAGTGATAAAATAAATTTCATATGAATATTTTGCTAATAAATTTCATATGAATATTTTGCTAAACTGTTCAGCTTCAGTTACCACTTAAACATTGTTAAGTAAGGTTAAGTTTAAGTTCTGTTGGGTCTTTAGGCATAAACTTTTAGTCAAGTGCAAACTCAGTTTAGCAGAATGCTCTACTCTGTACCTTGTGACTCAACAGGGAAGGTCTTCTGTGTTCCTTTTTATCCTTACCCTTTCCTATCCTTTTCTCTTCCCTCCTCACCCTCCCATCCTCCACATAGAGAGTTTGGCTTTTATTTCAGTTTGGATTCATCGATTTTGGATTTTTGTTTTCTTTTCCTTGGTGCACTTTAATCATCTAGTAAGTAATAGGATGAGCCTTGCCAGTAAACTTTGTCATGGTTTCAATTTTATATTAAACTTGTTTTTGCTGATACCTTTGCCAGTGATTCTTGAAGTGATCTTAGAACAGGCATTGGTGAAAAGTCTAAGGCAAAGGAAAAAAGGTGCCAGGGTCTTGCAGAGCATGCAATAGAGCTGTCAGATTAGTAATGCTCAGACACTTTTTACTTTCTCCTCCTTACTGTACATTTTACTATTTTTCAGAACTCATAGACTGAAAAAAATAATAAGTAAAAAATTTCAGTCACCTTTATACAGACTAGAATGCCTTTTTGAACTTTTTTTAATGAAAACACAAACAAAAGAGAAAACCAATTACCTAATGTCATAAAATAAACTAGATTTTTTTCCCAAATAATTTTTTCAGTCCTATTTACCATTGGATGAGACCAATTTACCAGATCCAGATTAACTTTTGCTGATTTTAGGCTCCTCTGGGCTTAAAATTCCTAGCAACAGAATATAAAAAAAATGGCTTAAAAAATGGCAAGATTCTGTGCTATTTATTTTCACTTCTGGCTAAGCAGAAGAGAACAGTGAGCTGTCAGGTAAAATCAAATACAAATAAATTACTTAAAATCTCATTTTTCCACCTGGAAGAACCAAAGGAGAATAACAAACACATATTTCTTGTTTAGGAGGTTACAATGCCCCACCCTCACCACTACTGCACAATCAAAAGAAAAGAAGGCCACAGATTGCTATCAGACCTGCTTAATGTCTCCGTTGATTTCAGTCTTATTGTCATAGTTTCACAGTCAATTTAACGTGGCATAAACTGGCAATGAGGCCAAATAAACCTTTCCCACTGATCCCTTCTTCCTTCTTATTTGCTTGGCTTCTTTTGATGAGGTGTAAGAGTTAATGAGGTCATTGAACACATGGGAGTAGGAAAAATTTTTATGGATTCTTGTGCTGCCCTGAGACAGGGAACAAAGCAGTCTGCAATGGGCTTCCAGTCAGGGATCAGAGATGCTGACAGCTGAGTACGACAAAAACTCTGCTTGTAGATATGTCTGCAAAGGCTGTACTGTACTAGAAGCTAGCTCTGCTGTGTCTTGTGGTCATGCTAGAAGTCCTCTGATAGAGGCAATTGGTACAGACCACTGGCATCAGGCTACCTCACATGCAGCTGGAGTTGTCACATGGAGATAAGCAGAGCTTTTTAAAAGAGGTACAATTATTCCTTATCAGGAGATAGGAAACAGTATGAAAAGCTTCTCTACACTTGAAGGCAAGATTGGATTGAATGGGCATTGGTAAGTTTGGTTTAATAACAGACAGGGGAGTTTTTGCATCAGCTTCCCATCAAAAATAGTAAGCCTAAAAGCTTATTACTAATTTGAAAGTTGTTCAGTTTATGAGAACTATTTACAATTGGGTTGCTGAAGACTTCTTCAGAAGGTTTTCTCCACTTCTCTGTTCCCATAATCCACTAGTCTTTGGCTGCCAGCACAAGTGTTCAGCTAATAGCCAGGAAAATAAATGCTGCAAGAATAATAAAACTGTAAATAACAAAAAAAAAAAAGGGAAGACTTATATAGCTATTTAATAAAATAAGGAATGCACAAAACTGTCCTTTCATCAGATTTGAGTATGGAAGCAGCTTTAAACTAAGTCTGTGGAATAAATAAACATACTGCTCATATGAAGTATTTTGTATCTTTTGAAAAAAAAAATCCTCCTAAAGAAAGTGTACATTTTGTTAAGATACTGACAGACACATAAAGAACATGGTAGAAAAGAGCAACTGGTGCCCTCCACAAGGAAAGCAAGCAAATAAAAACTCTTTTGTATTCAGTACAATGATGTTGAGACTACCTGAGGCTCTGAAATAGAAAATCCTAACTACTGCAAAGAGGCTCTTCATGAGTCTCCATTACTTTTTGGAAGGTAGAAAAGATAGTCTTGACAAAGAGGGACATGCACATGACAGCAGGGGGTTTTTGAAAGATAGATAGCCATATAGATGCTGTGACATAAACACAAATAGAGACTTTTATCCAGATAGTAAGCTACATAGGACATCTAATGATGTTTTGGGGTTTTTTTCTGAATTTTCAAATACACTTTCATGAAGGTATTTTTTGCATGCTGTGTTTGAAATGGCCTAGATTTACTTTTGAGGATGAGAAAATGAGGAACAGGATGGTCTTTGAGCTATGCTAGTCCAATACATGAGCCTAAGCAAGATCTTTCTAATCATGCTTCCATGTCACTGGGAGAAAACTTAGGAAAAATTTGTCAGCATGAGCAAGGCAAAATGAAACAAAAGTACAAAGAGGTTGCTGAAATTGGCTATATGTGTTGCTGAGAGACTGCTTCTTTGGAGAAGAGCAATACTGCACAACAGAGACCTGCCTTAATGATCACACAGAATGAATTCACAGTGTGCCAATTTGGCCACAGCACCCTGTGTAGAGCAGTAAAATTCTCCCTTCTCTGTGAAATACATGCATCAACCTCCTGCACAAGTAAGTATGCTGTTCCTTGGCAACACTGGGATACACTTGGTCTTACCACCTGATGTCAACATCCTTTAAGGAAAACTTTCAGGTCCATCTCTGCAGTTTCACTGTTCTGTTCAAGCCCATTCTGCATCACAGAGATAGAAAAGAAATTTTGAAAAAAGTGTCTGGAGTACACAGTGGGGAAAAGCTAAATTCCAAGATACTTCAGATGACCTGATAACAGAAAGACACACAATAATTTTTTTTCTCCCAATTGGCTTTTATTAAACTTAGTAAATTACATCCATAGGAAAGAATCTTGGGGAAAATACTGTGCCTCCAGCTTGTGTTTTTATCTTGTCTAAAATTAATAAGAAAAACAATGAATGGGAAGTGGAGAGTGTGAAATCAGATTTAGAATGGAGTCAGGGTATTTTGTACCGGCTTTCCCTGAGCTGTAAGCAGAAAGGTATTTCTAGAAGAAGTGCTTTCATAGAAACATCATCAGATCATCTATCAAAAAGCAACCTGTCTCTGTAGAACAACTCCTTGAAACACAGATGTTTTAGAGCAGGAAAAATGGAACTAAAATAGGCCATCAGTAAAAGGGTTGCATAAGGAAAATTATTTCCCCTTGGATGAACAGAAAGGTTTAGAAATTCGATGCTGCTGTCTTTTTCATTGATGTAATATTTACATTGCCAGAAATGACCTGATTTATTAGTGTGCTGTGATTTTATATCGCAAAGAAGAATTGTCAATAGAACATGCATATTTTTCCAAAGGTGGTGCTCATCATGAGGATACTTAAGACTGTTCCCCCCCTGAACTCTATAATATCAGTAAAATTCCTTTGAGTGATGCTTCTTTGTTGCACTGGAGTGTCAATTTACCAACATCAGGAGCACCCTGAGGGAGGGTAGAAAAGAGCATGAAATACTCCCCAGAACAAGAAGAACCTGTACTTGCACTCTGGCTGCCTGTGGGTGGGAGGGAGGCAAATCTCCACCAGCTAAAAGATGTTAGAGAAGTTTATATTGAAATGCATGTCATAAGACATGCTTAACAACAAATTGATACTTAGGGAATAAATACATTGAAAGCTGTAGATATTTCAAAGAGAATTCTTGTAAGATAGACAATTATCTTTACTTAGTTTTTGGGCTTTTTTTTTCAACTGAAGTAATTTTTTTAGCTTCTGAGAAAGCCAATGGGTTTCAAAGACAATCACTTCTTCCATTGTGACCTTGAGAGTTATTCACTCATGCTTTCTATAGCTAATATTTATAAACAACACAGAAAAATTAAACAAGTACTGTCCTTAGTAACAGAATGGAAGTAAATAAAACTATTTTGAAATATGATTCTTTGATTTGCACAGCAGTTAAACAGCTCTAGAAAAAAGTGAAGATTGTTAGCCAAGCCATAACTCTGAGAAACTTGAGACATGCATCTGTGCTTGATTACACAGACTTCAGGACACAAAGATAGAAAAACACACAAAAGTGCCATTGAGTACTCATGTTTGTACCCAACAGAAAAGAAATATATCAGGAAAGGAATTGATGACCCACAGAGATAACTCACAAAGCAGATACAATTCTTAAAATCTTTTTTCTGATCTTTAATAGCGTTTTAACCTTCCCAGCTTAGAAACAGATCTGTATACGTAAGAAAAAATTGAATTGTTATGCTTAGTCATACTTATCACATGACAATCCCTAAATACACCTGAATAAAATTAACAGAAAATTGGAATTGTCAGTCATTTTAAGACTCTATATATTGTTGTATCATTAAGAAAAAGTATGCAACTAAATCTCAACACTAGCAACAGAGATCTAACTGGAGTGTTACTAGATCTAGCAATTAATCATTTTGAAATAAATTAACGAGCTGTCAAAAAAATAATTTGTATGAAGTAATGCAATATACCGTTTCAAGACTGCAAGATTTGTGCAAGATCTTATGACATTAGACATGATAATCAGTTTCTGTGCTGAAATTGTTTGGCAAAGCAAAGCTCAAAACTACTAAACATATTTGCAAGCCTTCTTAGTATTAATACTAAGGTATGAAGTAAGTACAGTTATTTTTCCCTACTCTAGTTTTGTTTTAGTTTGTATAAGAGGAACCAGAAGAAGCACAAACATGTGGAATTCCACTCATAACTACATCATCACTAATCATAGCAAAGAAAAACACATTCTAATTCAAATCAGTAGTTTATCTGGGATAGTAAAATAGCAGAAGTTGCCAGTAAAGAGTAAGCACTGGTGAGTTTTGTTTCTATTTATATCTAGAAAGCAAACTGAATAGAAGAAGAATGTGCTAGGAAATGCATTATCATTTCAGAAATTCTCAACATTCTTAACTAGTTAAGAATAAAACAAACAAAGAAAAAGAGTGGACAATTTAAACCCCGTAGATCACCAGAGCCACTTCACACAAACCAAAATCTTGGATTAAAGTTACCTTATATTAACCTGAAAGGATATTTTCTCTAAAAATTACTCCAAACATAAGGCAGAGTTTGCATTCACTGAAATACACAAGTAAAACCAGTTTGAACTGTCATGCATACCAAAACATAAAAGTCCAGAAGGGCACAGGAGAGAAATATATGAGAAAAGATACAACAGCTCAAGTTAGGAAAGATATCAAGATAATATATATCTGTGCCTAGCAAACACAAATTATTTTGAAAGCACAGAGTGGATAATACCAGAGAACACTTGAAGTTTAGGTGACAAAACAAAAAGTGCTATGTTTTTCTACCTGTAGAAAGAAAATAAATTGTTAGCAAAAATGTCTTATATAATAGGTATAGAAAAATTTATTTTACATAGGAACATTCATAACACTTTTAGCTTGGGCAAAGATACTCAGATTTCTTTTTTTCTTGTGCAACAAGCAACTTTCAAACACACTGATGATTAAATTATTTCTTTTACAAGATGACACCAAATTATGTGCAGTTATCCCATATCATCCTAGTCTTATGTACAGCTTAATCCATTTATAAGATTTTCTTGAAAATATTTTACTTTTGTATTGGGTTTGTATGGCAAGGTTTTTGTAGCAGGGACGACTTCAAGGTGGCCTTTCTGAGAAACTGCCAGAGCTTCTCCCATATCTGATAGGTCCAATGCCAGCCAGTCTAAAACAGATTCACTACTGGCCAAGGCTGAGATTGTCAGTGACAGTGGTGGCACCTTGAGGATAACACAGATAAAAGGGGAAAAGAAAGACCCACACACCAGGAATTGCAGAAAAAGAGAAGTGAGAATATGTGAGAGAAACAACAGATGTCAAGGTCAGTGAAGAAGGAAAGGGGAGGTGGTGCTCCAGGTGCCAAAGCAGAGATTCTCCTGCATCCTGTGGTGAAGGCCGGTGTGAGATGTCCAGTCAGGGTAAATCCACCAGAGATTTTTACCTGTATCCGGGATGAACAATATGAAACCATGTTCTTGTTGTTTTGTCCAGGTGCTGAGGAATGCTGGACTTCACAGGCATTCTTAAGTCTGTTAAAAGCCTGTGCAATGTATACATACCAGCAGACTTCATTAGACATGGCTTCTTTAATGACACAATTAAAAACAATTATACATTTCTCATACATTTTAACCAAACAAGAAAATAAAATTATGTAAGATACTTCGCAAAAATAACGTAGTTTTTCAAAGATTTGGACAAGCATGATAAGCAAATAATTAGGAGAAAAAAGGTTGTAAATCTATGAGTTTGGGAATTCTCATGTCTGTGGTCTCAAAGGCAAGCTTAACTTTCTCTGGCTTCCCCTTTGACATTATTTTTCCAGATTATTAACAGCAGATTATTACCTCTCCTCTAACTGCAAACGACTCTGACAAATGGAGTGCTAGGATGTAAAGTACACACCGAGGTTCTCATAAACACAGACACAGTCCTCCATGCAGCTTTTTGTGCATGTCCTATAAAAGCTGCTCAACCCTATTTGCCCACCTTAAATAGATATAGCACCTCCATATCAGCTAAGGGCTTTCAACAATTGATGGTGACAGTTTACAAACTCTTCTAAAGCTTCTGTATATATTTCTCTGATGGAAATCTCATACATCTGTGCCATAAACCTGGCTATTTAGTATGAGCAATTAAACAGGCCATCAGTCTGCAACTGCCTCTCAGTAGGTGAATTTAGCCCCTAGGTATGTCAGTGTGACAGGAAACCTTCATGCAGAATCACTTATTCTTTCTTATGTTGCATGCAAAATAGAAAGAATTATACATAATTCTTTCTTCAATTTAGAGGTAAAATACATTCTAATATTTTTTTGAAAGGGTTGTGAGTTATTTCATGGCTGCTGGCAGTTAACTGTAACTTTTAAAGAGGTTTTTATGAGCACATCTGGCTTTCAGCCAGGAAGGAAAAAATCTCATTGATAGGAAAGGTGTAATTCTCATAGAGTAGGCAACTGTAAACAGTAGTTTTAAGGCAAATAATGGTAAAGCAGGAAATTAAAACCTTCTCTAGAACTTCTATTATAAATGTGTTTTCATATATCAAAGTGCAAAATGACACAGCCCTTGTCAATAACTAACATTATCCAGTATAGTCCAAAACAACCTTATGTTTCCTAAAAGCATTCCAAGATCTAGTAATTTTAACAATTTTTTTTTTTTTTTGAAACAGGATATTAAATAGTGTTTGGGACTGGAACTTCACTGTATGAAGCAAAGTAGGACAATGAAGACTACACATGAAAGATTTTGTAATTCGACAGGGCAGAACAGAGAAAGTTGATGTGGGCTTGCCTTTCCCACTCGGTTCACAGGAATTTAAAAACTATTTCATTGAAACATTAACACTTGGTTCTTTGGCTTCTTGTGTTATAAGTCTTGTTCATAGATACGATGAAAAGGGGAATTACAGATTTGCACTTCAGTTCTCATATTTGGATGCATTTAGAAATAGGCTTGTCTCATTTACCCAAAGTAAATTTACAGAAAAATAATGTAAATTGACATAGCCAAAATGTACATCTGATTTGCCTGTTTGATCAAAATTATCTGGATGGGGGACACAATGGATTTTTTTGTTTTGCATGGCCTAGTTGATGATAAACATACAGAAACCTGTGCATACATTTGCACTTTAAAGTGCACATGCACTTTACACTTAAAGAGCACTTTAAGTGTACATTTGTACACTTTAAATTAAATTAAAAGGGAATTTTTTCAGAATAAGAGAATATATTTCCAAAAGGTTTCTGAGCATCTTAACTGGAACGCATAATTGTAAACAAAACAAGTTTCTTTAAGATAACATTTATAATATTCATTACATAAAAATTTAAAATCGCAGGAAAGCAATGCCTACAAGCACTTTTGTCCTGTTGGTTGTATTTTAACAATTAATATTCTATTGTGGTAGGATTTCTCTAAAAGGCCACAGAGAAGGGCCTGGTGTGACAAAGCATATTTTGAAAAAAATCTCTTTGCCCTTTAAGATTTGGTCTACTAACTATATGTGGAAATAGAATTCGTTCAATTTCTCCTTTCCCCTAGAAAGAGGCAACCTGGCAACTCTTCATACTTTAGTTAAAAATAAAAGTCATGGTCAAGGAATATGAATTCAGTGGGAATAAACCAACCTATGAATACACAGCTTATATTTTTAGTAACAGAAAAATAAGAAACAAGAAAATCTGTGAAGAAATTAAAAATACAGCTGTCACAATAGTATAGCAGAGTAAAGAATTTCACTAAACATTACTACAATCTTCATAATAGTTGCCATTTATCTGATCATAATGAGCAATACTACTATAGGTTCCTAAAATATCCTTGTACTCTAAACTCGTATTTTATGTGTCTATAAACACATGTATCTGCATATGTATGAATATATTTATATGAACAGAAACAGGAAAAAGGCAATTATCATGTCCTAAATTCTGTGTTTCTACCTAAGGCTGATACTGACTCCAAACTTTCTTTTTGACAGTGCTCATTTCTCTGTATACCTTCCTCTTGTTTAGGTACGCTTAAACCAGAGCTGCGAGGTACCCAGGTAGTGCAGGGCTAAGGTGTAATTTTACCAGGCTTTTAAGCATCTTTTAACCCCGTAGTGTTTGGGGAAAACTCAGGTGGATTCATTTTTGCTACAGATTAGAGATTCCTACAGCTTTTGTGGATAGTACAGACACGGCAGAGTTACATAATCCCTCCCACTTCAAAGTACTTTGTTGTATGCAGGAAAAAGGAGTCATGGAAAGGTCGCAGTGCTTGCTTAAAATCATACAGAATTTCTGCAACAGCTACAAGGAGAAAGCTGACCTACTGAAGTCTCACATTGTGAATTGCAAATCATATGTTCAATGTAAGAATATCACTGGCAATGGGTATTTCTTTAAACTAAAACTGTAATTATACATACCAAGTGAATAATTTAATGCACTAAATATGAAAAGTCATAATTCAATATTAATATCAATATATGCAGCTTAAGTTATGATAAATTTAATTTCTATTCTTGCTTCATTCCTTTTTTTCTTCTACTTTTATTGATATGAAAGCAAACTATTTGCTGTGAGAAAAGAGGTATCACAACTTGAAAGGAAATTACTACAGATTTGGGAAATGGAGGAGATATATGGCTATTTTCTTTTTTCATTATTGTAATGCAGTATGATATACAGACATGCAGAGATAAGCATGCATAGGCCACATAGATGTCAGATTCAGACAGGAAAACTAAATTTGAAAAAAACAAAGTGAAACAGGGTTTAAAAAAGTATATCAAAGGTTGAGTCCCATCCCTACCAAAAATAAGCTGGAGAGATATTATTTTTTGTTTGTTTAAAGATCTCTTCACTCTTTTTTGGTTAAATTACTGTGTTTAAAAGTGTAAATAAAAAACATAGCTCAAACTGTTGAATTCAGATTCTGATGAACTCCAAGTACTCCACCTGTTGCTGGAGATAAGGGAAAAAAATCATGGCTGTTTCCAGCTGACCATTTACAGGTCACAACAAATAGTGTCAAACAAGCTGTTTCTCATCATCAGAAAGAACCCTTCAAAAATACAGATAAGCAGCAGCATAAAAAATTTTACAGTTCACTAATTGAATGAACTCTGATAACATCAGTCTTTTGCACAGAAACAAAAGACTTACAACTCTACATGAACCTTGCTAGAATATACAAAAAAGTGCCAGTTGTTAAACATATGCACCAAGATAAAGAAATAAAGTAATTATTTTCTAAAACTGGAAGCATCCACATTTAGCTACAGAATTCATTTATTAAGATTTTTAAAAATGAATCTAGTGTGAGAAAAAGAGGCAATCAACGGGGCTAGTATCTAAAATTTCTCGCCAAAAATGTTGTAAAATTTCTCTAAGTAATGAGTGTTCCATCATCCCAGGAAGTTAAATTTTACACAAGTGAGCAGTGAAAAAAAGATAATAAGAAAAATCTACCCAAACCAAGAATAAAATCTAGGCTTCTCAGGTTAGTGTCCTATTTGTTCTTCTATGCCTGTGTTACAAGGTTATTAATCTGTCATCTTCCTTTTTCAACAATTTGAATACTTTCTTTGGATTTCCTGTGTCAATGAAATTATTTTCCATGAGAACAGTTATTAAAAGCAATGAAATTACTCTGTACATTATATTCAGGAAGTCATCTCTACTGACAGAAGGATTTTATATAAACAAGTGTTTCTTCCCTTAGCAGAAATGATTGTTTTTTTAAAAATAGCAGTTAATTAGAAAGGAAATTGCAAGTACACCTATGCAAAAAGTAATGTCAATAACACAACTCAAAACAAATCCATGACTTGATGCAAGCCTAATTTTGGTAAATAGATTTAATTGCAACTTATTCTGCTTTGTAAGTACATTGCAGCTCTATATTTGGTAAACAGAAAGCGTTGATACTGTTTTGTCTTGTGTGTTAAACACAAACAACCTGGGCCTTGGTTTATACCAGTCCATGTCTGGTTCCCACAAGAACTCATTATCCTCTAGCAATGACATAAGACATTAATCTTGGATAAGCATAGAGTTCATGTGGAAACAGAAAACATAAAAGAAAGAAGAATGTAGCATAGTAGTTTTCAGATACTTTTTACCCAAATTGAATGTTCACTGAAGTCGTGAATGCCAGAGTTCCTAATGCTCATAATGAAGCATTGACAGTAGTGTGCTCCTACCAGGACATATGGATATTCTTCTCCTGTTTTTTTTCACCATGTTTCTTAATTTAATAAAAAGGAGTAAAGAAGTGACTTTGTAGCTTCTTGGATCCTCACATTTCAGGAGAAAAATAATCTTTACAGGGAGGGAAAAAACTCCTGAATAAACACAAGTAACTTTTTAAGTCCTAGTTTTTCCCTCATATTTATCACTAGTATGCTGCAGAACTAACAAGCAAATATCTTTTATTTAAGATACAGATTCTTCACTTTTCTTAAACTTTTCCTTTCGCCTTTATGAAGATCTCCTCATGAAAAATTTGTTAGACTACTGTCTGATAGAAAGAAATATGAGTGAGAAATCACTTAAGGGGGAGTGCTTCCCTTCTGAGTTACTGGTTAGGCACAACTTTAAATTGTCCATCACTAATCATATCTGATAAAACAGCTGTATTTTTTAAATATATGTAGCTCAAGAAAGAAATTCAAATGAACTTGCTTAAGAATTTCGCAATGTAAAATAATTTGTAGCTTTTTCCTTTTTATAAACTCTTTCTTCAGCTGCTTTTAATTTTGGAAAAACAGCAGGAACAGAAAAATCAAAGAGATGGGAATTTTTCAGATAATGAAAATTTGAGAGAATATTTTTCGAGGGATGCCGTCACTGGAAAATGCTTTAAAACGGAAGATAAAAGTACCTTTTAAAACTAAAAACAAACTTTTATTTTGAACTTTCAATGAAACTTAGACCAAAAACCCATTTATATAATCTGAGAATTCAACATTTACAGCTCAAAGTTGCCATTAATTAGGATTATAAGATTTCCTTTGTTTCTTTGACTGAAAATAATTTTTACCCTTTTTTTTCAGAGAGGCAGATCTACACATCTCTATGTATGTTTCATGACCATCCAGAAGCTTCTTAGTAATTTGAAACAATTTTGGAAAACATAGAGATTCAGTTTTCCACCCCTGAAAATAATCAGGTACACAGATAATTAGGAAGTCTTGAGAAACCTATAAGCAAACCAAAGGCAATCTACAGTATGAATCACATCTGAAAGTGATTAGATAATATCATATTCTTTGGAAAACCTTGAGGGAAAACTTTTTCAGTGTGATAGAAGCTTTGAAACTTTGTCTTTTGAGCTGACTTGTCCCAGTGCACTTGAGAGCACTGAAGAAGAAAGGATGCTACTCAGTGCTCTACTTAACAGGACATTTCCATTTCAGAAAGTCAGTAGAGCTTCTCCCTCTAGCTTCCACTGTACAAAAGGAAGAAGAGGAGAGGAGAAAGGATGTATCTGTTTATTTTACACCTGCTGTAAGATCTTTCTTTTAGGAAGGCAGAAACAGCCCATGGAAGTAGTAGAGGTGAAAGATTTAATAGAAGCTATTAAGTTCAAAACAAAAAAGAGCTTTGTTCTGTTATCACCTCTCTCTGTTACCTCATAAAGTGGACTGAATCTGTTACAGAAGTGATCTAATACAAACATAAGGACCATTTTTCATACAGCCTAACACCAAATACATCAAGATATATAACATATATAAGTAATATATGAATTATCAAGTATCACAGAGTTTGGACTCAGCTTCCTACCTCAGTCCCTAATCTTTCTTTTTAAACTTGCATCTTTTCTGTCACAGCTACATAAACTATTCATTCAACAATGTGACAATAATTAAAGTGATACGGAAAGTCTAATAAACAGAAAAAAACATATGAGAAAACATACCATCATCTAAATTCAAGACTCTGCTTTATCTGATTATTTATTCCTCTGATCACATTAAAAGAATTCAATTTCTCAAAATGCCTATGAATCTGGTGTAGTAATGTGTAAGAATATCTGCAGCACACTGAAAATGTACTTCAGGTCAGTTTCCCTAGGACTCTTAAGCTGTGTGATAGAGAGAGAACCCTTGTGGTTTAACCCCAGCTGGCAACTTAACACCATGCAGTTTCTCACTCACCCCTCTGACACAGCAGGGAGGACAATTGGAAAAAAAAAGAAGCAAAACTCACAGGTTGAGATAAGAACAATTTAATAATTGAAACTAAATAAAATAGAACAAGAATAAAACAAGAATAATGAAATTAAGAGAGAGAGAGAGAGAAATAGAGTCTAAGACAAACATGGAATTGCTCATCAGTGGACCGATGCTCAGTCTGTTCCTCAGCAGCAGTTGGCATCTCCTGGCCAATTCCCCCCAGTTTATATATTAAGCATGGCATTCTGTGGTGTGGAATATCCCTTTTGCTAGTTGGGACTGGTTATCCTGGTTATGTTCCCTTTCAGCTTCTAGTGCATTTTCTTACTTGTAGAGCATGCAACATTGAAAAGTCCTTCACTTAGGGTAAGCATCACCTAGCAACTACCAAAACATCAGTGGATTACCAACATTAGTCTCAACTGAATTCAAAATACAGCACTATACCAGCTAGGAGGAAAATGGACTCTATTCAAGCTGAAACAAGGACGGAACTATATTCTAAAAAATCTTTTAAACAGAGTATTTGCAAGTGTTTGTCTAGATGAGACAAGATTTCAGTTTTCCAGGTGTTTACAAATAACCTCCTTGTGTTGTTCCTGTATAACAAGTTTCTAACAAGCTACAAATTTCTGTACAGCATGCTGTAAAAATGAAATATGTGAAAAAGAAAGAAAAACAACCACAAAGTAATGGAACTGCGCAGTTCTATAACACTTAAAAAGAACACAAGAAGCTATCTGAATATGAGACCAGAAGTTTGGGGTTTTTTTTCATTTTTCCAAGCAGATGTCACAATACATAATATTGTCACTGTAAACAATCCCTCTGTCAGTTCAACTGCATGTTATTTTGCTGAGCAGTCCAAACTCTCTCAGCCTGTCTTCAGAGCAGAGGTGCTCCAGCCCTCTGATCCTCTCCAAGCTCCTTCTCTCAGCTCCACATCCTTCTTATGTTGGGGACCCCAGGGCTGGATGCAGCACTGCAGGTGGGGTTTCACCAGAGCAGAGCAGAGGGGTAAATTCCCCTCCCTCTCCCTGCTGTTCACACTGCTTTGGATGCAGCCCAGAACACGTTTGGCTTTCTGGGAGTTATGCAAGCACATGTTGCTAGGTCACCTCCAGCCTCTCACCCACCAGCACCCCCAAGGTTTTCTTGGCAGGACTGCTCTCAACCTGCTCATACCCCATCCTTAAACTAAAAAGTAGTATTTTTTCATATCAGTGCATCTATATTTGTTTTGTCTTTAAAGAAAAAAAAAAGCAGGTTTCATTGTTGAGAGGCAGAAATCCCTGTTTTATAATTCTCTCATGAATTTGTAAGTGTAGTAGTTTTATTTTAGAACAATTTGGTTGTCATGGAAAGGAGGTATGTAGCTGTTTTGGTTATTATCTATGGTAATATATCAAGATGAAAGACTGAAAATAACACTTTGGAAAATGCATAAAGAAAAGGAAGGAAGAGAAGGGAAGGATAAGAGTAGAAAGATATCACCGCCCTCGGATCCAGCAACGAGGTGTTGATTGAAGTAATGGTCACAGTCTTGATCTATCATGGGTGGGGGAAAGCTCCCAAAATATATAATTTTATGGGTTAGCATATACAGATATATATATAGATATATATATATATATATATATCTGTAAGTGCACCCAAGCATCTTCCCTGGAGAGGTTTTTTACGCTGTCGTTTGCAAAAGGCTCTGGGTCTGTTGCAGCACTGTGGATCATATGCAGACATCTGGTAGAAGGTCTGGCTTCAGGAATGAGTCTGTAAGAACTTTGGGTGTCTCTGATAGCATGTGGCCCCTCATAAGACATGACAGCTGCTTCTCATGCCAACATAATTGAAACAAAAGGGATGAATACTGTCATGCCATGGGCAGTTTTACAACTGAATTGTATAAAAGAGGAAAATCAGCATGATAATAAGCATGCTGCCTCCAAAAGATCTGCTTCTGATCAACCTTCTCCTTTATATGGCTCAAAACCCAGAGCCTCCTGTGGTGGGTGCTCACCCTCTCTGTCGTATTCAGGCCAGAGACTTGGCCAGCCCACACCAAAAAATTTACTTCCTCCCCCTCAGGGTTTTTAGTTGTTAATTAAAAAGTTAACCAAAAAAACTCCTGACAAAGCACTTATCTGCACCAGTTTGGCACTTTATGTAATGGTATAAAAACCCCAAACCCTAAATATTACTGAAAATTACATGGACTTGGAGTGTAAATTAAATTACTGACTTTTTTTAACGCCTTAGAGCTGTTTTACTTGCTAATGCTGTGGGTAAAAGTAGTCATGCATCTAAAAACTTGATATTCCTTAATACAATCTCTGCTAATCATTCCATACAAATAGAAAAAGCTGATAATTTGATTATTGAAGTTTCAACAGCCATTTATTACAGACCACCAGAAGAATGACTACAAAGGGGACAGCAGTAAAACAAAATAATTTTGCCAATTATTCTTGATTGGGAGTATCTTAATTGATAAATGGGTCTGTGGTGCATAGTAGGACCAAACATGGTTTGCTGCAGGCAAAAGTTCCATTAATGTTAAGGACAATGAAGCGAGGATCTACATTAACAGAAATAAAGTCACACTTAAACCAATTGAACTCTATTTTTTTAATATATTTCAAAGAATATCAGCATGATATAACAACTTGATGTCAACCTTCTCTTCATGATGTGTCGCACTTACACTGGAATAAAATGTCATCTAATTGTTTACTCCAATAATCACAACACTGAATTTTCCAATCATCCACAGCAGAATTGCAGGTACCTAACCATACATTGTTATTGAAAAATATTCATGGTATTAAGTTGTATCACTCTAAAGATTCTTTTTAAAACATTAAAAAAGTAGCAAAAATTATAAAATAAGTGCTTAAAATTTTGGTATTTCTGTTGTTATGTCTGCTATTCAAGAAGAGATTGGAAGAGAATGTGTCCGCATATTCACACATGAACTACATTATTAGCATTATGATATATTTAAATATCTTCATTGCAATTACCTTCCAAACATGGATTGTTTGTGAGGTAATTGGGTTTGTGGAGAATTGGGTAGATTGGGTAACATCCCAATCTATAATAGTGAAAGTCTTCTGCACTGATATAATAGATGGAATACTCTTCTTACATAACAGCAGCTCAAATACAAATCAATGATTTCTAAAAATACAGGTGAGTCATACTTGAATTTCACTCTTCAAAAATGACAAATAGGTATTGGAAGATGAAATTAGGAAGAAAGCTGTCAAGGTTAGCTATTTAAACCCAAATCTGTTGTAATTTTGAATCCCCTTCACCATCCTCAAGTTCTCTTCAAAGCATTGGTATGATTTAAAAATGGGATTTGACCCTTAGCTTTCAGCTCTCACTGAAAATGCAACTGGAGGAAGGATGATATATTTAGTAATATAAAAATAAGACAACATTTCAAAATAATTAACTCATAGGACACTTGGGAGCAGATTCTGCTTTTGAGGAAATCTCCTGGAAAGTAGTAAAATGGAAATTTTTGAGATCTTGTTCAAACTCTTGGCTTTGAAGCTCACACTTAAAATTTTCTCTGCAAATTGACTTTTGGAGAATATATACACAGACCTTTGAGAAATTTTGAAGCTCCTGGGTAATCTGGAAGCAATAGTGCTTTGATATAACGTACAAATTAGGCATATTAGCAGGCAAACGAGCAAAAATATTTCTTGTGCACTAGTACATTTCAAGACCTTGTGTTTTTCAGCAGCTATTTAACACTTGTAGAGATCTTCTATCCCATTTAGTCAGCTACTTAACATTAGGCAGGAGCAAGCATCTATGCTGAATGTTTGCCGAGCCAGATCATCCAGTAAATTAAATCTGACACGGAGTCCCCGCCAGCGCAGCACCTGCTCCTGCCAAGTGCAGCTCTTTATAAATGTGATGGGTTCAGCCTGGTGCCACCTGTGCAGTTTGGCAGTGCTGCTGATTGCCTCTCGCTCAAAGCTGCTCACCGGGAGCTCTTACTCACCCCTTGAGCACCCATCATGCAGCAACAGAGTAGGATGGCAGACAAAGATTTACAAAGGCAGGGCTTGAGGCCAGCTTCCAAGAAGACATAAAATGCAGTGTCTGTAAGCTCCTGAGAAGAGAGGACCAGAGGACAGAGAAGTTGAATCTCTGAGCAGCAGAGGTGCTGGCAGCCTCTGCCCCCGTGGGCCACTCATTGACAGTGGAGAGTAGCTGCACTGCCTGAACTGCTGAGCAGTTACTTCCCAGAGACCCATTCTGTGTGCTTGGCTCATTTTATATTTCTAATTCTTCATAGTTCATTTTTGGTTACTGATTTTTGGCAGTTGAGTGGTTTCTTATGAATTCACCTTATTCTCAGCTAATAATTCCGTCTCCTTCCTCCTAATCTGTCTAGCCCCTCTCTTAGTGTTTCATGAAACTCCCTGGCCTATGTCTGATCTTCATTCCCTGAAACACCAACTCTTTTCCCTTAAAAGATTGCTTGTGCAAGAAAATAATCTTATTTGCTGGACTTCCTCCTGAGACTCCTTATTGAGGAGCCCAGAACATGAGACAGAAATCCAGGTGGTCCCGAGAGTGAACACGTCTTTGTTATGCACATCATTAATGGAAAATTTTAGTAGGGTTTGATCCAATATTGGCTACTGGGGTACACTGGTGGCTCCCAACTAGACTTTGTTACAGTGATCACCACTACTCAGAGCCCTGCTAACAAGTTTTCAATGAACCATTACAGCCTGATCGTCCAGCTCATACGTACCAGCTTCTCTGTAAGGCTTTTGTGGCAGGCAGAAAAGAAAATTTTCCTAAAGTCTAGGTAGATAATACCCACTGCTCTCCCTTCTTCTAACAAGACACTTGGTCACAGAGGTGCCTCAAGTCAGGCAAGAATGACTTCTCACTAGTGAATCCAAGATGATACTCTTTATGGCCTTGACCTTTGTGTGCCTGGAAATTGCTCCATCACCTTCCCAGGCACTGAGGTGACCAATATATCTATAACCTTGCTACATTTTTTATGCAGTTATACAACTTTTACATTCAGGGAATTGAATGTTTACATTTGAAACTGTAGTTTAAATTTTTCACATTTTTTACTCAGATTACACATGTAAACACTCAGGAAAATGCACTGTAAGAGGGACTATACTAGGAACCCCTGAAATCAGAGAGTATTTAATGAAATTTAAGGGGAAACTTGCATATCCTAGAAGGAAACAATATAAAATATTCCAGTAGAGAGATATCAGTGCTCATTTTGGAATTTATAAAGACCACTTATGTTGAACAGTTTCATTTAATACAACATGAGTCGAAGCAGCATATGAGTCCATTTTGCCCAGTAATTTCCTAAATATTTACCCTAGAAAAATAATTTTTGAAAATAGTGTTCTGTGTGAATCCAAATTATAATCCTTATCCTGTTTTTTTTCTATGTTTCAGGTTTTTTACATATTCTCTACAGGAACTGAGTCAACATATCATCCAGCCCTTAAAACATTCCAATATGAAAGATACAAGACCTATTCCTTAAACCATGTAATTAAATTCAGTATTTCTTGTCTCTCTGCCAGCAGGAATACCAATTTGCTTAAGTCATAAAATGGGAAAAATTCACTTAACAAGCAGCTATTTAAAATTGGGCTTATTTATTTGAGACATAGCAAACATTTGACATCTTTCTTAAGTGTTTTCCATAGCCCCAATCAGACAGCTACTGTCCTCCCTATTGCTCAGCAGTTAACTATCTCTTACTGGGCGAGGAGATGCTTATGTAAAGCAGCAAGGACATATTCTCCCCTATAATTCTCTGTTCACTTTCATATCATTCCATTAAGTTTTCTTTCATAGTACCTACTCCCCCATCCATCTTTTAAAATTTTACTTTTTCCAGCCACATTTTTTAAGAGAGGCTGATTTTCCTCCTCTTTGCTTGCAAGGAATATGCAGCAGCAACTTTACCAATGGCACAGAAACACCCAAGTTCCTTATATACAAGCCCAGGTGTAACCAAAACATACACATTTGATTTTTCATTTAAACTAGAACATGCTCAGACAAAAGGCTGGTGTCAACTGCAACCACAGATGCAGTGGTGGTTAGCTTATTGCAAGTGGTGTGTTTTGAATTCCATTTGCATACAATTGCAAGAAATAGATCTGCAGAAAGGCAAATGTTTCACAAATTGCTTATTTCTGTTATTCAGCAAAGATAAAACAAATCAGACAGTGTGGCAATATTTTCTTCCTTCTTATGGCACAGTAAGAGACTGAACACACTTTTCATTGGAAAGCAATAGTAACCTCAGTTATCAGTGGTGCAAAAAGAGCTTTAGAGCAAGATAATATTGATGAGAGGAACACTCATTTACTCATTAGCACTCATTAAGTAATTGCAGATTTATTATCTCTTGTTCTCCTTTTTTTTAAAAAAAGAGGACAAAGAGATATATGTACCTAAGATTTAGGACTCTCAATTCAGTCTCATATACAAACGCAAATATTTTATAAACCATGCAACATGAACAAACTTGGAACATCTCTTGCTACTTAGTACAGCTGATTCCAACTTTCATAAACATTATCATCCCAGTAAGTGGAGAATCACTTTTATTCAAAGGAGAGATGCACATTTCTCTCTGTGGCATGAGAAATGGTAGTATTACAGTCTTTCTTGGCAAACAGTATATTACTTCACTGTTAACACTCACTTTAAAATAGAGTAGGTTCTTCTAGAAGATTAAATATTTCTTGATTTTCTGCTGCTTGTGGTAATTCACCACTTTTATGATTATTTTGCCTGAAGAGCAGAGACTTTATCACAAAATTTCTAATTATCTGTCCAGCAGAGCTTCCTCAAACCCCAGAAGAAGACCATATGCTTAAGGGCAACTGTGCACTCCACCAAACAACATGTAGCTTTGTCATCTCCCCCTAGCAGATAGCCTCTGCCCATGATGGTAATAGCAGACATGCTACTCTGACCTAAATGGGGCTTGCACGAGAAAAACCTTATGTTTTATGAATTAGAGGTCTTCAACTCAGTTTCTACAATAATTCCTCCAGAGTCTTTGCATGCATTGGGATGTTGCTCTGCTGTAACAAATTTATTCATAGTTCAAATAGAGAAAATGCTTTCAAATATATTTTGAATGAAGAAAAAAATCTTAATTTTGACTGGAATTGTAATCTGAGTCAGAACAAGCTGTCCCATGCAGTCATTAGACAAGCTGTTTTTGATCCCTCTGGGTTGTTCATTCAAAGAAGTTAAAAGACAAAAATACATAAATTGACATGCTGACTTTTCCATCACACTAAATCACATTTTTAGTCACCAACTGCTGTTTGTATCCTAAAGCTACCCAATTCTGGAGCACTGGTTTAACAGGAAAGAAGTGGAATCAGGCTCATCATGGATGGTGCTGTCTGCATATTCCTGAGCCATCTGACAAACCATTGCTCCCATTCACCTTGCTATTTGCTCCCATAACCTTACAGATGGGCATTGTTTTTTTGCATTTAACTGAGATTAAAGAAAAAAATGTTCTCATTTACTCATTAAGAAATAAATTAGATGAAGAGGATTAAATTTCTAGAAAAATACCTGATAACCTGATAAGCATGAGTTTGCACAGTAAACTGAAGAAGAAAAACTACAGTATTATTATTTGATAAATGGATACACTAGGCAAGCAAGAATTACAAATAATTATTAGCAGCAAATATTTCATTGCTGGATGGTTACTATAGTAAATATAAAAATCAATTCATACTAATATTTGAACTTTGCAAAGTGAAACCACTTTAGAAATTTGATTTAACTGCCCATTAATTTATATTTGTTCTGTGAGAAATGAAGACACATACATCAATACTGCACTCAGAGCTGGAATGGAAATGAAAAAAACACCTCTTTCACTTAGTGAACAGATTGCAAGGAGCTTTTAATTTATGCCCTCAATTCCTAATAGAATAGGCAAATTAATAATTTCTTTAAAATACTGCACATAACCATTATGTTTCATTATGAAACAAATAGAAGGTCTTGAAGTTCTTCTACCAGTCACCATTATTCAAGACTTCTATCACCTCAAACCTGCCTGCCCAGCCATTTTTTTTTTCCATAGAGATGCCTGAATTTTCCCATGTAGAGTTTTTGTAAAAGCACACACATACATATGTCACCAGCAGCAGTTTGATTTTATAGACACTTGGGATGACTGATAGCTGAAACAGGACCAACCACAACAACACCTAAGAAAGCCAAATAAAAAAATAAAGAAAGCAAGTACACCTCATGTGTACTGCATTTGGATGAAAGAGATAATAAATAATCTCTCTAATTTATAGATGAGGCAGCATGGAGAAATAATCAGGAAACTAGTATATAAATAACAACCTTAAAAGGAAATATCTACCTGGGCATAACCCAGGGCAGTCTTTTTATCACACTATTGCTGGCTGGGGGCTATGTACAAATCATGAACAGTATGGGACTGCTAGGAACAAGTCTTGAGCTGTTTTATTTTCCAGCATCAGCCTCATTACATGGCTATGACAATGGGAAGATGCCAGCAGCTCACATCCCAGGCAGCAGACCAAGAACTTAATGTTTCAACTTACTTTAAAAGTTTTTTGACCAATCACACAAAACAAAAACGTATTGACAACAAAAACATAATAGTTCTATCCAACCACTGTAAGCACACGTACCTTCGGTTAAAACAATGCTTGCTTATTTCAAATAAAATACATATTTGTAATCCTTAAAACACAATGCACACAGCTTAGAACTGTGTTATTTAGCTTAGAACTTCCTAATATCTTGCTAGATATAATTTTCAGCAGCTTAGGGACTTATTCTAGACAAGCATTAATACACAGACCATTGTTCTATTTGTCCTTACTTTTCTACTTCTTCTACATAACTTTTCTGCTGACCAATCTTATGGCTACTGCTTAGCTCTAATCACATTTCTGCTGTCTCTGGGGTCTGTCTTTTCCAGTTTTCCCAAAACCCTCTGATTTTATGGATTCCCATGCAAACTTCTTCAAATCCTCAGTTTTCCTCCATCGTCATAGTGATGGTTTAATTGACAAAAGTTAGTTAAACTGGTGAGGGGGTGGGAAAGCTATTTTTCACTGAATACTAGTTCAAGAGGCTAAGGCTAAATCTGCTTCCATAAAAGTGTGGCAAAATTGGAGCAGGTTTGTGGAATAAAGTGTGTGGCACTGATGATACTTAGTGCACAACACATATATATTCAGAGACTAGAGTATCTTCAGTCTGATCCCATGAATCAATTATATATCAGCCTCTGCATTACATTTTTCTGTTCAGTTACATCTTGAAAAAAATCTGCTTTTCACTCCTCATGACTACTTGAAGATACCAAAGAGAGTTAAGTGGAATTATCAGGATATCTACTCCCCATGCACAACTCTGGTCTGAACCAAGACATTTATGTACATACACTTTAAGTAGTGGTGACAAATAAAACATAGAATAAGAGGAAATAAATTGCACAGCAAATAGAATTGTAACTAAAACGCAAGTAGAAAAGGAAAGAAAACAAAGAAATATAGAACAAAGAAAGGCAGCATAGAACAAACAAAATCCATTTCAACTAGCAATTTAATTCTTACTATGAGTTTCTCTTTTATAATACTATCTACATATTTGGCAATGACATTTTATAGGGTTTATAGATAAACTAATGTATCAAAGCTTAAAGAAATAGGGAAACATAAGGAAAAAAGAAAATTTTACCTAGAAACGTGAATAATTCTTTCATTATTAATATATTTTTATGCAATTTTTTTCTAAGAGCATAGTTGCAAGTGAAAGGATGATAGTGTGAAAAAAGTGTTCTGAGTGCATCTGGACCAGAATTCTGTTCAAGTCAATTAATAAAGAACTACATGACTTTTTCTGGTTGATTGGAGATAAGAATATCACAAAAAAAATATCATAGTTGACTAAATACATTAACCAAGTTATCTTTTTCCATCAGCCTACTGACAGTTCTGATTGTAGATTTAGGTTTTTTTCACATCTACAGTCTGTTGCTATAAATTAATAATTCTAAGCTGCTATTATGTCATGCAACCTTGTGGACTTTAGTGCTATCACACTAAATTGACATGACCTGCAGATCCTGTCCTTAGAACATCTGGTGTACCATAATTCATTTCTCCTGTGCATCTTCAGTCCCACTCTCAATATGGTACTTTTGAAGGAAAATCCCCTCAAAATTTTGAATTTTGAAGTATTTTATAGTTTCCTTTGAAGTAGACAATATTTATTCTTCCTTAATAATTTCCTCTAATAATTTTCATATTTTGTTTTACAAAATATATAAAACTCTAACAAATTATTGAACATAAATTATAATTTTTCCCTTATGTGATCTTTAGGATGACCTCAAAAATTTGCCTGTTTTTAAGAAAAATACCAACAGGTCCATAACACTATGAGCCTGGAATTTTCCTGTCTAGGTCCATAACACTATGAGCCTGGAATGGTGCTATCTTCCTTTTACACAAGCAAACTCAGACATAAAATGCCTAAATACTTTTTTACTTAAGTAGAAATCATACAGCAGAATTACTTGAACTGGCTGTATGAACTCAATTTTCATCCAAAGGTACTAATGAGAATTTGAAGATCCTTTCCAACCAAGACTGTTCTAATTATGGCTTATTATTTAAGCTATATTATGCAAGCTTTTGCAACTTTTTTGTGCAAATTTTGCACCAAAAGTGGCAAGTCAAATCAGTAAATTTAGTGTAATATTAAATCAGTTAAGTTACCAAACCATAATGACTTATTTTAGGGGCTTTTAAAGACAAATAACAGTTAAGACTCTAAGGTCTCAATTCCTTTGGAAAAAAAAGATAGCAAGATGCACTTGCCTTATTTTAGAGACTGAGATTGTAGGAAAAGACCAAAATAAGGAGGAAGAGGAATAAGAAAAGGACGAGGGGAAAGAAGGAAATGAGGAGAAAGAGGAAGAATAGCACATCACTAAATAAGTGAGATAGAATGAGGAAATGCTTTAGGTTGAGAGCTGCCTCTGGAGGTTATATGGTCTTACTCTCTACTCAAAGCAGGATCTATTTGAAAATTAGATCAAAATTCTGACTTAGATCATACTTGTAGGCTAAAGAGCAAAACAACACTGCCTGACATGGCTGTGCTGTAGGCTGTCATGGAGATGTCTAGCTCTTTTCATAACAACCAGGCACACTGCAAACAGAGGGAAAAAAAAAAGATGGTGGTTTTATTTAAAGAAAAAACAAATAAAGAAACAAAACAAAACAAACCAACAAACCAATAAACCAACAAAAAAAAAAAAACAAAAACCAACCCCCCAAAAACCCCCAAAAATCTCTACATGGGATAGAGGTACCATAAGTACATTTAGAAATTCTAACAAGTTACAAGTTTCTTTTATTAGCTATGACATAAATTTGTCTATAGCAATTTCTGATCTCATCACAGTATTTGAGAGTGCTATTTGCAAAACTTTCAGCATAACTTAAATTAACCTGTTGGGTTTTGACCATCTGGGGGTTTTATTTCACTTAGCATTTTATAATGACTTTACAATTTGCTATCCTACATTCCAGAGTATCAAACATACTGTGAAAATGTCTTTTGTTGGGAAAAGTAAAAAGAGAGCTCTAAGTGACAAGAAAAGAACACTAAAAAGGGTGATATTGATACATATTATAGTTATAGCTATGACGGAACTGAAAAAAAATACAAAATCAGTAGTTAAGAGACAATAATTTCATCAAGCTATATTAACTCATCTGAATGTCTATCAGACCATAATGTTTATCCTTTTATGAAAACAACATCACACAATATGTATTGAAAAACGTCAGGATATTAAAAGTGGATTTACTAAAGGTAGACCTATTAAAATATTTCTTTTTTTCTTGGATGAGTGAAAAAAAAAGATACTGAAATACCTGTGAGGTTATTTATTAAAGAAAACAGTTCAAGGAAAATATTTTCACTACCCAGACTGCATCTTGGATCAAAACTGAGACCAAAACAGAAAAATAGAGAGAGGAGGAGAAATAAAAATTGAACCTTTAGCTTAGAAACTGTGGCAAACACATACCCACAGACATACTTGGACACAGGTAAAAAATGAGTTCTGTTAACAGATGTAAACATTAAGTATATTAAATATGATGGCCAATTATAACACTAGAAATGACAGTACTACACAAAGCCACATGATTCTTACTTTTATCAGTAACAGATTCTGAGGAATGTTCTGAATTAGTATTTTTTTCTATAGATGAAAAATGAAGAAAATCTGGAGAAAAGCACATCAAATCATTTTCACTGGGATCTAGACAATTGTCATATTTTAAAAAATCTTTGTATTTTTCAACTGAAAGAAGTTTGTTTGAAACAGCTTTGGAATTTTGAGTGAGGTGTAAAAAGTCAGAATCTACGTAATAGTTATCTTTACCCATATATTAGAAAATACAAGCACATTTTTACAAGGGAAAGCACAAATATCAATAGCCACAGAAATAAAAAAAATGTGTTCTCAATCATCTCACAAACCATTTAGGTTTCCTGATGAAAGCAAGGATTCACTTTTAGTGTAATATCACCAAGATGCTAATAGAAAAAACTTTGTGACATCTACCTCATTCAGGTTTTGATGTTATGTCTTCAGAATCTGGAATTAATATTAATTATTTTTCCTGATGATTACTTCAGCATGGTTTCCTGGAGTAATTGTACAGTGTCAGTGTAATCTATTAGCCTAACACAAAAGGTGTTACTGTTAAGCCTATGATGCACCAGCACCATCTGCCCATGGCAGGATCTGGGTCTTTTTAGCATTACTGCAAGGACTACATGAACAACTGAGCTGCACAAAAGTAGATAATGTTTTAATTCACCCACCCCTGTACTAAAGATTGTTGTAAGCTTGTTATAAGACACTGAGTGGTGCTCAACGTCATAAGAGATGCTCTGGGCAAAATGATTACATAAATATCTGTGATTTATGGCATGCTGAACGCATCACTGATAGCTATGAACTCCCATTTTCACATGTTAGCTTTCTGTCTGTCTGTATCATCCTCTGGATTGTTTCTTCAAGCTATTTCCCAATTTCTTTCTTTGAGTCTTCCATGTGTAAAGAATGTAAGTGCACAACACTGGAGAACCATCCATTTTCTAAGTGTCGTCTCTGAAAAACTACTTTTTTATTTAAGGTACACTTCAGGCTGACTATAACTATATAAATCATAGTTTAGCAAAAAAGAACTTCCTTAGTAAATAAACATATTTGAAATGTATCAGTTCATTGCAATGGTTTAAAGTGGGGGAAAAATTGATAAAAAGAAAAAGGAAAAGGAAAATAAAGGGGAAAAAAGGAGAAAAGAAAATGAAAAGTAAACTTGAAATAATGCTGCTTAATGAACAGCATCAACTATTTCTGTGTTCACTCAATACTTCTCTTATTCTTTAATTGATGTTGTTCTTTATTAAGTCTCTTATATCTAACCAGTAGGGGAAAAATTATGTACAAAAACTAAATAAATTTTTGTGAAAAATACTGTGCATTTATTATGTTTTACCATATGATTATTTCTTGAAGCTTCCCATCTGAAATTAGATTTACCAAAGGGGGAGTAAAACAGAGCAAAAGCTGTAAAATGTAGCTCTGCAGAGAGTGTCTACTCTATTAAAGATCAACTTCTCTCTCCATATAATGAAACTTACACCACCATTCCCTACACAGTGGGGTAGAAAGAGATGAAGACAGGAGGATTTATTTCTTCTCATTTAAAAAGTCTGTATAACACCTCTTAATCAAAATAAATGGTGACAAGCCTAACAGTAAACACAGTAATACAAGATTCATAGGATCAGTGACTTTAAGAAATAACAGGCTTAAAGGTGTTTTCTCCCTCTCCTTTTAGCCTGTTTAGAATTATTTTTATTTAAGAGTAACCACTAATTATTATGATTTTGTAGGTGAAAGGAAAAGTTTATGTATGTATGAGTGTGTTAAGGTAATATATACTGGCCAGTGAATGCCTGATGAGAGCCTTTGGACTTTGCAGATGTTATGTCTTGAAACACAATTACGTGGCTAAAGCAATGTGGTATAGAAGAAATATGTTTAAGAAAGTATACAGAGGAGTTTCACAAACACTAATATACAAATTATCAGTAGGTACTGACAATGCTTTGTATCTAATTTCTAGTTCAATTTTGAGGATTTTTGGAAATCCTTGGAGGGATCTGCTGGTTAAAAGAGTTCTCTATACATCTGATGCGCTTTGAATATCTCCCAAACAACTTTAAAATGTCAAAAGTCCCTGTCAAGAGGAGGAGGCAATTAAGAAAGTACATTTCAATCGAGATGTCTTAAAATATTTTAAACATCAGGCATAGCTGAGATTTGTTCACGGTTATTACGCAGATGTTTACAGCACAGCCCTGTTTTACGTGGTGTGTACTGTGCCATCTAGAGACAGAACGCCAGCAAAGCACTCCTACCTTTCTCATCCCTGAGCAAGGCCAGGTCCAATGACAGATCTTTTAGCTGATGCTTTGTCTTTTGTCTCTGGCCTTGATTGAGGTTGCTCTGCTTGGGCCAGCTGAAACATAAAGGCAAGCACGGGATGATAACAGCTCGCTCAGTGGCACATCACAACATATCAGAGTGGCACTGTCCCGCTCGTCCCCAGCATCCCGCCTACACGGCGCTGCTCAGAGTAATGGAGATGCAGGAAAAAAGAGATGTTGGTGCTCTCCATTGGCCCATTGAATAGATGTGTGGATAGAAACCCCACCAGATGGAGAAGATTAAATCAGAGTGATGAATGCCTTAGGACGGAAAAGATATACCTTGGGAGAGGATATTGATCACTGATAAAGATCTGAGATGGTGGAATAAGATAGGGTAGGATGTGAAATAGAAAAAATCTAGCAGGAGTTAAGGGTAAAAAAAACCACAGTTTCATGTAAGTGTAATGAGAAAGAGAAGGGAAGATTTAACACTTTGAAGAATAATTAGAATACAGATATTGTATCAGAAAGAAAAGACATCACAAATGCTGTTCTGGTTTTGTTAAGGTGTGTTGGTGGAGCATGTGCAAGGAAACTCTATCAGCAGTCCTTTCCTCAGTCTATCTTCTGGTTTTGTTGGTATATTCTACTAGTTTGCAGCACTTTGTACTTCATGACACATTGGAGTTGTTAGTCTCTTTTAAGCTTAACATTATTGTGGGCGATTACATATAGCAATATATATGTATGTATATATAAAATATGTAAGTCACAATAACAGAAAAAAATCAGGTTGCTCACAAACAAATGTAATTTCTGGATTTTTGTCATACTTTTTACATTAGGCTTGGCAAATATAGCAACTGCAATATTGGAAATATTTCTGGCATGTACAAGCAATGACATTTCTCAGAGATGAGAGATAAAGGAGATTTCATACCCTAATCTTCTCATGTCAAGCTGCTCAGAAAAGAAGAATCCATACGAAAATATAATTTGACAGATAAAGTGTTCCTACCATGTTCCTGAGGAGAGGAAATATTGTTTCTTCTATGGCTAAGTTTTCCTATCAGAAATAAGAAAGATGTCCAATATATATGTGAAACTAAAGACTAATGGACTTTTATCACAGAACTGATCCCAGTACAGAAGTAAAGATAGTTTAAACCTTTCAAGAGGTCACTCTGTGAAACAAACACCAATATAACAGGACTTTCACAGGCTCTTACAAGAAAAAGTAAAACAGAGACACTGACATGATTTTAAAACAGGGGGACAGAGTGCACACTCCTCTCTTAGATGCTATTAGGCCTGCACAGGTTCCAAATACACAGAAAAACAGTTTGTAGCTCAGTCTTCTACTCTGCAGCTTTTTACCATTTATACATTGGTTAGTGGACTAAAACAGATAGATCTGGTTTGGTGTTTGAGTTTAGGTTTGGTTTTGTTTTTTCTTTTGTTTTGGGTTGGGGTATTTTTTTCTTTTTTTTTTTTGTATTGTTTTGTTTTGTTTGAGGTTTTTGTTTTCTTCTTGGGTTGTTTTGTTTTTTGTAATTTTATTTCTTTTTGGTTTTATTTGGTCTGTTTTTTAATGAACTCTTCTAATGTGGGGGGGATGATACCAGCAGAGGAAAGCATACTTCAAAACACTGGAAACAGATTTTCAAAATAACCACAGACAAAATAACCTGTCTTCTTTACTAATATCTTTATTGACTGTCAATAGACCAAAGGTTAGTTACAATTGATTCTGTACATAACGCAGAGAAAAAGTATGGATGTCCCAAAAAATAATAAGCTGTTTACTTCCATGCTCATGGCCTGATTTTGTTCACACAAATTACTTTGTTTTCTCTGTCAAGAAATCCTGAATGTCCAAAATATATCCAGAGGAAAAATTAGAAAAAAAGAAAGGACTTGAAAAGAGAAAAAGACAATTGTATTTTCTTAGATGAAAAAACCTTCATTCTCAGATGTGAATAATTTTCTTCCTGATTTTAGAGCTCTCAGGTATGGGGTCCTTTCTCCTGACATGATTCTGATATGCACAACCAGCCAGGGATGATCCCTGTAGTACCAGTTCACAGCCATTTCCTAAGTTTTTAATGAACATGTACAGAAAGACAGACAAAGAACAGGTAGAAAATTAGTATTCAGACACTAAGTCCTATTGCACATTAAGTTTTGATTCAATTAGCTTCATAACAAAAATATTAATTTCAACTTTAAAATTGATCAGTGAACAGTTTACTGTGTCCTGTGATTTAACCATAAATATGAAGCTATATTCTATTTTTATCCTTTGTATTTAGATGAGGGCAAAATCAAGGATTTGCAGAAGAGATTGACATTTTAAATCCATTTTTATCTCCTTTTGGGAGGTTATCATTCCTTCCCTTTAAAAATGGAGCTTCATTTTTGCATACCCTCTATCCTTTTACATTTGCATATGCATCATATTTCAATTTCTGAATAATAATTTTCCTAAAACTCTTTTGATTTTGGAAGCCTTACACATTTGTAATGCTGTAGAAGACTGTTAGGAAGGATACATAAACTAATTGACAGAGAGATCTTCAGAGCAATACATATCAAAATAATAAGATTACGTAGAATTAGATTAGAGAAGAATTCTTGCTGTTAATGTAAAAAAAGAATTGTTATCCTCTTCCTTAGAGAGTCACCTTCTTTTTGGCAGAATAATTTTATAGAGCTCAGTCAAATATTTTAGTGGCTTTCCTAATCTTTTCTACTAAATTTATGCTCAGCTTACTTTTAAAGCATTGTGAGAATTAGAAACCCCACCAAAAAAAAAATTGGGTTAGAAATTTTTTTTTTAAAAGCAAGCATATATGACTGAGATAAAATGCAAAAGAATATTAAATTATACTTTGTTTTCTACCAAGAATGGAGGACACCGTTAATATTTTTGAAAGTAATACTTCTGTTCATTTTCATTCAGACCAGCAGAAAAAAAATATATTGCATGCTTTAAATTCAGTGTTTGAGACCTGATTGAATAAACTTGTTGTAGAAAAATCCATACACATAAGAATTTTTTCTGTGGGTACAGAACTGTTGTAAATAAGGATGTGCAGAAGTATCAAGTTCATGTAGTTTCACAGAGAGCTTATAAGCATCCTTAAAAATCCATAATAGATTTTTGGTTGTTTTGTTTCTCATGACCTCTATTTAAATAGAACTTTAATTTTCTGAGATTAAGCTAATACAAGCTTAATAACAAGAACACCAACAAAAGCTCTGCAAGGATTGGATGGGGTCAGGAAGTAGAAACTCTACTTTCACAACTCAGACCTCCATCTATGTCATGTGAATCATCAAGTGAGCCATAATATACAAGAGACTGCACAAATAACTGCAACTTTCCATGTACTTTAACCTTGTCTGGTCAATGCAACTCAAATTCACTCCTGAACTTCCAGACTTCTACATCACTTGCTCTGCACAACATTTGCTCAATTGCCACACATCAGGGATGTCAATATGTACTGCCCATTTCTTGGTAAGAAAGTAGCCTGTGATTCCATTTTCACCCTATTTTAGAAATTCTGAAAAGGGAAAAGAATATAAACAAAAATTATATTTATGTATCTTAAGGAAGCTTAAGATAGTCAAGAGACAATCCAAGGGTAAGTAATATAGTCTGGCCTTAAAGCTAGAGAATGGTCTCTCACCTTGTTTTATGTAGGTTTGTCAACAGAGCTTGAGGTGGCAGAAGGCTAAAAGCAGTGTTGGTGTACTTACTGTTGCTAATCAATTCAGTCTGAGTGGGACAATGAAATAACAGAAACTCATTGAGAAATCCTACATACTCAGAATTTTCTCTTCTGCTTACTTATGCCTCTTTTTGTTTCTACCAGCTGTCTCTCCATCAAAATAATCCTGTTTCACAGAATAACTTCATATAGTTTGCATACATCACTAAATATTGCACAGCATATATTACTATATATTACAGTCACAGAAAGAAGAAAAAAGTGAGTCACCATTAATACTGCAGATAAAGGAATACCCAATACTGCCAGCTGTCATTTTCAAAGCATGAATAAGGTCTCAGATTGCCGCAGGTAGAATTCGGTAAAGATACTAATTTTATTTTGATATAGGAAGAATTGGTTTTGATTCTCAATCTTATATATGCTGCCATAAATTTTGAAATTATCAAAATTTTCTGTTAAGATTTACAAAATTATAATGCATTAAAACCTTTTTGCACTGATACTTTAAAAGCCTGCTCAAAATTGATACTCAGGACACCTATTTGCCCTGTTTAAAACAGATACATTTCACTATTTTCTTTCTCCAGAATGAGGACTTAGAGGTCACCACATAGATAGGGAAGAAGATCTTTTAATGTGAATGAGACTTTCTACGTGTATTTCTTCAAATATGTGTATTTGAAGGCAGACTTTTTCTCTGATTCTAAATATTCCTGTAGTACAAAAACAAAATGGATAACATATTCAAAGAGCAAAAAGGTTAGGTGAAGAAAAAGAGCAAAAGCTGTAATGATATTCCAGACTCTGCTGTGGTACGGAAATTTATAATTTTTGTACCTGACCTCACTGACAAGAACCAAGACTTAAAAGTCTGAAAATTGGAAAGAGCAAAAAAATTATCAACAGCTTACACTTTTTATTCTTAAAACAAGTATAAAATCATGTCTAGATGAAATGATCAGCAAGAGATGCTTTTTTTGCATTGACCTGTTGCAGGATATGTCACCCATTGATAGCAGGTAAAGCATTCAGATCTTGGTACACTGCAATAATATCCTAGTTCAATGTGGTACACTGCAATAATATCCTAGTTTTAAGTGGTATTGCCACAAATCAAAAAAAAAAATTCAAAGTTTTGAGTCAATCTTTCTATAACTCACAATAGTGTGTAAACAAATTATAAGAAGTATTCAAACAATTTTAAATGTCATTGAACTTTTTTTCTAAAACTTCATGACAACAACTTCTACAAACTATTTTTCATTACAAAATTTGTCTTATTGAAAGCTCTTTCTGAGACATGGTCATCCTCTAAATTGTAAAAAAGTTAGGAATGCATGATTTATTTGTTACAGTATCATATCTTGCTTCTACCATTCTTTCTTATGAAGGACTTAATGATTTTATTTTATGATTTCTACAGATAATGATAAGAAAGGCTAAATATCCCCCTTGGGAAAAAAAAAAAAAAAGATAAATCTATATAAGCACAAAATAAAAATACCTTTCACAGTTCTTTATACTCTCTATATTGGTTGTGAAATCTAATTTGTGACAATGGAGGCAACATATATTACTAACTGAATAGTATTTTAAGTCTAGATATACCTACCCTCTCTCAACCTCTCAGTCATTTCAGAAGATAAAAATACTGCTACGTTTTTTACAAAACAGAAATGAAAGCTTTATTCAACAGTAATTTTTCCCTATCTAAGATATCTCAGCACATATTATAATTGTACTCAAAGCAGGAATATTTTACAAGTCTTACACTTTCACATCTTACGATTGCCTTAGTTTTCCCACAGGAACAAAGACTAGATTATCAGTAATGTCTGGAGAAACTTGATGCCCATAGCTATTAGATTTTGAAAATTCTGAACCAAACTCTACTCCATTCTCTACTATAAAGGTATTTACCAAGTATCACACATGAAGATATTTACTTGTCATGCCCATAAACCCGCCTGGGGAGAAAATCACAGCACCAAACCAAGCAACAAATTGACAAATGAGAGAAAGGGAGAGAGAGGGAGGGAGGGAGGGAGGGAGGGAGAGAGGGAGGGAGGAAGGAGCACAGCTCTGGTATGCAATATTAGAATGAAGAAAAAATTTATAGAAAAAAGGAAACACACTGAGTACAGGAAGAGGTATAAAATCAAACTATATAAGAATAGTTTTCAATGAATACCTGATACACCCCCTAAGCTTTTTGGGTCTTTTGGTTTGGTTGGTTGGTTGGTTAATCAGTTGGTTGGGGTTTTTTTGGTTCATTTGCAGGTTTTTTTGGAATGCTACAATCATGTTTTTCCTTCATAATACTAGCTCCAGAGGAGGAACATCCTAATACAACAGTCATGTGTTTTCATATTAGACAGTGAATAAGACAGTGAATATGACATTTCTTCTTTATTTACCATCAAATATTTGCTTTAATGAATGTGTTTTAAAGACCAGATGTGAGCAGAACAAACAATTATTGCAAAAGCATTTTAAAAAATACACTGAAAACAAATTTAGCATACAAAAGAGTCTTTCTAGAAAAATAAAGGATCATTTCCATTTGCAATAATGCCAGATCATTCAGTTAGTGTGATATCTCCACCTCTCATTTTATTCCCTAACATGTTGAAAATATTCCCAGCCTTTTAGAGTTACTTACAAAGGCACATTTGGCAAGTTGGCCACCTTTGATAGCAAAATTTTTAATCTGCTTCTGTAACCCAAGAGAATCGTTTTATAAAGAGAGTAAAGTATTGAAATTTTATTCTTCTTGCTCAAGAGGACAATATTTGGCCCTGGTGGCTAATTGAAAGCTAAATTTTACTGCATTACACTGGACACTAATTAAATCAGTTGGGACACTTTTCCAGCAATGCAACAGTCACCATAAAAAGTCCTCCACACTTAAAAAGAAAAATGGAAGGAGCACAGAGAAATGGAACCAAAAAAAAAAAAAAAAGAAAGATACCTAGTTAATGTCATCAGAAATGAAGTGGGAGATCATAACAGAATTAGATTAAAAATAAAGAGGATTATAATTTAATTAAATTGGTTTGTGGCAGAGTTAGTTAATCAGATTTTTTTGTTTGTTTGTTTCTTTGGTTTTTTAATATCCTTTTTTGAGATAAGAGAGTTTTTCAGCAGGAACAGAAGTTGTTTACAAAGATAATGCAAAATTGCATCTTTGCAGTCAACAACAGTTACTTTACTTGCAGCAGCATTAATTAACATCCTTAGTCCTGAAGTAAATTCCTCTAATAAACACACTTTGATGCAAACTGACAATATCCTCCCAAATAAAGCCAAATTTTTGCACCATGAGACTGTGTAAATAAATTATACTGCTTTAATGAGATCCATATTAAGATCTACATCTGATGCTTACCCAGAATAAAAAATATGTTACAGTCCATGCTAGCATATCTAGTATCACTTTCCTTTGTGTGTATGTGAATTTCATTTGTTTTTCTGACCAACAACAACAGCTGGTGTGGGGAAAAAAAAAACAAAAAACAAAAACCTACTTTGATATTTTTTTCTATTGCTCTTTTCTTTCTTTAACCAGCCCTGAATTTCTTGTGTCATGCTGATAATGATTTGGTGAAACTTCTTGTTTCTGGGATAACATTTGCCCTACATAATTATTCCAGGAAAAGTGTCCAGGGATGGAGTAAGCCATGCTAAAACTGTATGGTCATAGTCCCCCTGAAGCTCTGACAGTACCAGAAAGGAATACTCATTTCCATTAGACCAACTGGTGGAAGACCCAGCTGATCTCATGAGATGGCTACACGAGTCCAAGGCTTGACACAGTTCACTATGTGTGAACTCATGACTGAAAGGGAGAGGAGAGTAAAAGAGAGGGATTGGTATGAGGAAGAAAAGGAGAGGGAGAATGGAGTCAAAACAAAAGGGTGAGCAAGGCTTTAAAGTAGTAATTCACTAATATATTAGCATATGCCGATCATGAAAAAGCAGAACAAGTTTCAAGGCTTCCAAGAATTAAATTCTGGAAACAGTGTTGGGTTTTCAGGCTTTTTACTCTCTGGATACTCAGAAAAGACTTTGGCAACACGGTGTGCTGATGAATTCAGTACTTGAAAAACTTAATAAATTTAATTTTAAATTATTTTATATTTTTCCCACTAAACACAAGCTATTGCACACTATTTATCACCAAGTTGCATTTTTATGTTTTTTCAAGGAAAGATAACAGACAAGATGCCCACAGGCTTACAGAATTCTTTTACAATGCACTGAAGAACCCACTTACTTGAATTTCAAAGAGAACTGTTCATTTCTATTCTAGTTCTACAATCAGTTTTAAGGGCCATGTCACCAATATTGAGTATCACATAACTCTTTTTTTTTTTGTTGTTGTTAAAATTTTTGATGGCACGTTGCTTTATGGGGCTAGTATGACAAATATACCTTTGAAAATCTCAACACATTTTAATACTTTCAAACTAATCTGAATCACTTTTAAAATAGAAAGAAAAATTGTCCTTAAATAAAGAAAATATTTTTTTTTGTCACACACATACTTGTACCTTTAAAAAATATGAAAAATATTCCCTTCATTTACATCCTTATTCAAACAGTAGCCACTAAAAATTCAAATGAGCCCTAATTAAAGTTATTATCTTAAAGCTTCAGTAGAACAGCTCTCATCTATATTAAAGAAGTTTCTAGTTCAAAGGAAAATTCTGCAGTAAAAGTATTGTGTAATTTTTTTTCTCTTGTCAGAAATCAGTCATGGTCTTGTCATCATTAAGGAGAAGACTTGGCCTTTCTTAAGAAGAGAAAGGACAAAAGTATCTGGTCATGAAATACACCCATTTAATTATAATACCCCTACTGACAGGCTGCTATTTACAATTAAAAAAAAAAAATCCTCATACTTTAAAATTTATGTCAATAATTTCTATCAATTTCTATCAATTTCTATCAACAGAGAAAAAATAAGACTAACAAAGAAAATTTAACAGTGCAGAAGTATAGATATGAATTCCCACACATATCAAGAATTGTTGTGATAAACATGACAGAGAAGGAAAAGTGATAATGTAGGTGAAATTTATCACTGTATAAAAAATCCCACAGAAATAATCTTCCAAACTACGCTTGACAATGGATGTCCTATAATTCATGTATTAAGCTCAAGAGGTCATGCACACAAATTTGCCAAAAATGCTGATTTCCTAGAATCCAAATACCTAATGTTACTAGGTAATTTAGGAGCTCATGAAATCATAAGATAATCTAGGCTGATCAGGTAAACTTTGGGTGGTCTCTGCAGCTCTAACCTCCTGCCCACAAGAAAGAGCCTTGCTCCATGCTCCTGATCACCATTTCTTGTCTATATATAAATACAAAAGTGACTGTGAGGGCCTGTGTTGTTCTTCCTCAACTTTACAATGTCTCTGTTGGCTCATTTCTCTAGGCTGGAGAATGCCCAGGACATTCTGCACAGCAGCCCTGCCTCTGAGCCTGTCAACTGCTGCCTCTTGTTTGTTGTCATCCTTAGACTTGGAAAATGTACCAAGGTACCTTCTGCTTCCTCCTACAGGTCACTGATAGAGAAAAGAAACAGGTCAACTCCAAGGAGACACTCCAGAGATCCTCCAGTTTTTACTGACCTCCAGGCAAAGCACCAGGCACCCACATTTTCATTCATTCTGTTTTACTCCTCTCCAGATTGCTACTTCACAACACAGACCACTGTGGGACACAATGGCAAAACCTTTTTTAAATTCAAAGCAAGCAACTTTTAATATCTAATTATTACATATAGGTTTTTTCCGTCTAATCTCACATCAGAGGAATGAAACATTAGACAAAACTTATTAGCTGTTGTTGCACACAGACAGAACATAATAGAGAAAGAAGCTCTTCCAACAGAATATTGTTTCTAAAATATTAGCACGATATGTTGGTTTTTTACTAGCTAAAGCAGATATCACCTTATTTTCATCCTTTATTTTTATTAGGTAAGGCAGATTGCATTGAAACCACCACCCACATAAGCTTTTCCAAGCTTTCTGAAAGGAAAAGGCTTTTTTTCAGGTGATGTTCTGAGTGGCAGTATGAAAGCCTGATAAAATTAAATTATTCAGTGAAGACTATTGAAAAAAACTTATCTCTCTAGGCTTCATTTCCTTTAGACAAACAGGAATCCACTGAGAAAAACTGGGTTTGGATATAACACCTAATAATTTTACCAATGTGTTATTTAATCATATTTATCCCACAAATTCTATTTCTTGCCTCTTTCATTATCTTAATTAGTCAAATGGAAACAAAACAGAACAAAGTGTAGCTTGAGATGAAGACTTTGGCCTTCATCTCAAGGAAGAGATGAAGGAAACCAAAGAATCCTTAGCTGTAAAGACTAAGGATCTTCTTTTGCCCACTAAAGAGCAAACTGGCTTCCTTTTTTGTCAAGTAGATGTTCATGAAGCTCCAGCTGTACCATACATCCAGGACTCCAATAAGCAAATTACCTGTTCCAAGCTGTAATTCAAGATCTGAAACATCTGGTTGTGGGGTAGTTGGGGTAAGGAATTTAGTCTTAGGTTCTACTTAGACACAGAAAATTAGATTACTATCCAAATACTCATGGTATCTTACTCTGGAAAAGAATTCTGCTTCCTTTTTTCAGTATCATAAATAGAGTCAATGAAAGAAACAAGCACACAGAACATAGTCAGCAAGCAAGTAGAGCTGTTTGGATATAAGCAGTCAATTTCTCTTCATGTTTTATGTAGCAGTTATCATATCATGCTTTTGCACACGTCAGGCAAAGGGATTCACAAGAGAAGAGATGGACAGGAAAATGCACCCGAGGCTCACACAGAACATGGCAACGGACAAAGATGTGCAGTGCGTACAAAGCAGAAAGACTTCACAGCTAGCTGGGAGGTGTCTGTTCTTTCATCTACTCTGTCTGCCCTTTGAACAGGACAAAAAGGCAGGCTAAATTCAAGTGTGAGGAGATAAAAGTCTAAATAAAGGAAATGATGATTTTATCTGTGACTTCTGAGGGAATATATCATTATCTCTCTGTCTACAATCTCTAAAACTCTTTTTAACTTCTGATATTCTGTTTTTTGGTTTCCGTTTCTTTGGAGTTTTGGGTTTTTTGATTGGTTGATTGTTTTTTGGGGGCTGTTCTTTCTTGGGGGGAGGTATTTTGTTCTGTTTTCTTTAACTACATTTGTGATTTAATCTTATCCAAGTCTCTCTTGTTACCTCAACAAGATAAAGACTTTTTTCATTGCAAATACTTTCTTGAACTGCACACAAAAAATTAATCGTAGATTCTTTAGATATCAGTGATTAAATTGTCAGTCAACATTTTCACTGTGGCAGTTTTTCTGACATTCTTCAAAAGCTGGAATTAATTCTAGCATTACCAGGCTAAGAGGTCTTTTTATCTTCTCAGCCAGTGTTATCTTTCAGTTTTGTAGACCACAATACAGATGCTGAATAGTCTTCCACAGCACTTTTGAACCCATTAGTCTTGTAGCCTACAATGCAGCTACTGTTTAAGGCATGAAAGCATAAGTTTCTTTGTTTTGTAAATGAAGTACAAATTTGTAAAGGTTACAGTTTTTAATGACTATGGTCAAAAACACTGGACACAGCCTGATTTCAGAAACATTTCATAAATATGGAGTAATTCAACAAACATAATTCTAGACTCATCCCATGGCAAAAAAGAAAATATAGACCAGAGTGACCTGTACTCCCATAATCAATAAATCACTGAGAACATTTCAAATTATTAATATGTATATATATGTATATGTAAATATATATATATATGCAAAACTGTTGCAAAGAATACAATATTTCAGGTTAATGTCTAGTCTGACTAGATAGATTCACTGAGCAAACCAAATCTTGAGGTCCAAAGGAAGAGCTGTTTAGTGTTAGCCATTACTAACCCATTGCTATAAAAGCTTGCAGTAAGTGAAAATTATGTAAAATCATTTTACTAGTTACAAAAACAATCTTCAAGGGTATGTGGAAGGATGATAGCTGCTCTTTTAAGGGTATGTGGTTAAAGGAGCCACAAACAAGAACTTAGAGAGGCAAACCTAAGTGTCAATTGATAAGGGAAGTTATGATAAGGATAAACGCAGTCAATCATACTAATTGGTGTGGAGGTGAGAAGGTTTTGTTTTTCTTCAGTATGATTGTCTGACTAATGACCTTGCAAAATTGGGATGATTAGGGAGAGAGACAAACAGAGATAGAAAACCTGAACAATTAGCCTAATGAAGACAATAAGCAGAAATGTACCTGTTCAATCACACTAATTGATGGGCTACCAAGAAACTGCAGTCAACCTTTTCAACTGGAAAGGAGGCAAAGAGGATAATGCAGGTGGGGAGGGCAAGGGGACTAGGCCAACTGATGAATCAATGTGCAAGTGAAGGGAATCTGGGAGGGGGATAGACAGAAAAGGGTATTAAAGAGGTCAGCTTCACTTGTCTGTGACTGATCACAGTCTGCTCCATAATCTCATTCATTCTTTCCTCAACTCTCTCACTGCATGGTCTCAGCCTCTATCCCCTGTGTATGTGTGTCCCGCCTGCACACCCAGGTGACCCTCAGTGGACTGGGTGTCAGGGGGGTATGGGCACCCCGGCCTATGGTGTCAGCTACTGCAGCAAGTGAGGTCTTAGCAACAGCAGCAAAATGAGCTGGGGTGTTTAACTTCCAGCTGCAGGGGCTGGAATGGGGTGTGTGCTCCCAAATCCTGTTACAGGGAGGACTTCTGTGAATGAGTTGAGTGAGGGTTTCTGCATGGGCTGCTGGAGCAGGACCATGGGGCACAGCCTGTGTGCCTGCTGCCAGCTGCTGGGGGCTGACAAGTGTTTGCCTCTTACACAAACCATTTGAGTGTGCACTTCTGCGTGGGCTTGTGTCTGGAGAGCTTCCTCTCAAACTTCCAGCTGGACTCCACGGCAGGTAAGGGACCCTTAGGTCTGGACCAGGGTAGTAGGTCAGCAAGAGGTCCATGTGCTGCAGAGGATTTGAGAATGTGGAGCTTGTGAGAGACAAATCTGCCAGCAAGCATCAAGCTAGACCAGCTGGTGAGTCAGGGACTGTGAAGCAGGTAAGGAGCCACCATCTGGGCAGGTGTGCCAAGCAGACAGAATCCATGGAGGTACTGACAGGATCTGCCTGCCTCTGTGTGCTTGTGAACTTGGAGAGTGTCAGGAAAAAGGGGGTTAGAGAGGAGGATGGGGCTGTGCTTCTAACATCACTAAAGAGCAATTGATTACTCCAAATGACACTACAATGACTGTTCCTAACGTCCTGAACACACAAAAAGTTTGGAATTAGCAAATATCAGTAAAGATGTACTTTCTGAAGTATATAATCCAGAGGGATCATGAAATTACTGAGCTTTCCACACTTGAAAGTATTTCCTGTTATTTTGAGCTCTCTTTCAGAGAGGTTTTAGCAGAAACAATATAGCAGATGGGGGAAAAAAGAAATATGAGCAGCAGTATTTTCTCAGTGGTACCAAGAAAGTACTATGCTTTTCAGAGTCTGCCTTCCTTGATCTATGTGTAATTCAATTAATATTTCCATTAGCTGCTGGACAACAGGAAGGGCAAGTACCTGAGAACATTTATTTTAAACATTAAAAACTGTATTAGCTGCATTAATCAGGCACACGCCAGAATGAGGAGAGGGAGTGGAAGGCAGACATGAAAGTTTACAGTGTCTTTGATTGTGTTGCAGCTAAAGAAACCTTCAAATATTTTATCCTCTGGCCTTACAAACTTCTGCCTCTTCATCTGTTATCTCACTGACAGCCTCTTTGAGTCATCACTCTTAGTAGTCTCCTGTTTTAATGGCCTTCTCTCATTAGGTAGCAGACTGTTTTCCTCTTTTGTCAGACTATGAGCACAATTGAAGTCAGTTCATTTTTTAAAAATAACCTTTTTCAACAACACAACATGGAAATTACCTGTCTACCGTTTTTCAAGCAATTATCATCAAAAAATTAAAACTTTTTTTCATTCTCTTATAGAAACAGATTTTTTTTTTTTCAGAACAAGAGCTCAGTCACTGCACACTGTGTTCCTTTGCCTTTGACATTTAGCAGCATGACTGATTGATAACTTAGCATTACTTAGATGTGAGATTAATCCCCAAGTAGGTTCAAGGGTAGGAAAAAAGAGACATTGAAATTCTGTCTTTATACCTGTACTGCTGTAAATTAGAAAAGTAAAAATGTAATTCATCAATTTTTATGCATTGACAGGCAGCAATATTTCTTTAAAAGTACTAACAGAAAGAATATTAATTATTTCAGCCAAAATTGTGTACAAATAATTAATTTGTATACAAATTAATAATTTTTGAAAAATGCCCTGCCATCTAAAGAAGAAATTAATTAGTGTATGGGAACAACCATTAGTGTCTCATGTAGCACAGGAAATGCAGAACAAATAACAGAACAAATAACAGAACAAATAACAGTTATATTATCCAAAATGTATGTAGCAAATATAAAATAATTCCACATTAAATGAATTCTTAGCTGTTGCAAGAAAAACAAAAAAAACAAACAAAAAGTACATTTAACAATATCAGGAAACTCTTTGAGAAGTTTTACTTGCACTTGATGGGCTGAAATGGAGATGCTTCTGTAGGCTATGCCCGTGTCTCAAAACTGCATAGGATAAAACCACACCACCAAAACACCCACACTGTCACAGAGGTTAGAGTAGTCATGACATGCTCTGTGCCAATCTACTGTCATAGATAATGTTTCCTGGGATAGGGGTTGACAGGCACTACGTCAAACTTGGAACTGCATCAAGCTGTCATGGACACAGTTACATTTCCATTCAAATTTATTTTTTGTGTTTGAGTTCACCTCCAGCTTCAGCAGAGGATCATGACTGGCCACACTGAGTTTTTCTCTTCACCATTCTCATCCAGGGGATTTTGAGGGACTTATGAATTACTGGATCCTCATTTTGTCCCTTTTTCCCTCTTGGATGATGAGGCACGTTCAGAATCAGAGTGACACCCTAAACACTTCTGGAATATCTCTTCTTATAAATAAATTCAGTCTCAAAATTATAAAAGGGCAATAGAACTTCTATTTAAATCATAATTTAAAGACTAGTCAGTTCTTTACACAGAAGTGGGACAATGGATGAAATATTATGTTATTCTGCAAAAAATATTTTCTAAATTTTATCATCCTCACAGTACAGCATTGTAAAAATCCAACAAATTAAATAATATTAAATTACATTAAATTAAAATATAATAATATAATATTATATAATTAATATAATATAATAATATAAGGAGAAAAACTGATTGAAGAAATTCAATTTTCTGATTAAGGCTTTAGAAAAAAATAAATAGAAAACAAACACATCTTAGAATGAAAAGCAAGCAATAGGTGAATGTAATTACATTCTTCAGATTTATTACTCCATATATTAATATGGAGTATTTTTACACAAAGTAAACATTTTCACACACAAATGCATGTTGTCTTCTTATGTAAAATTCTACCTGATAACATCCTTGTAGATGAAAATGTACTTGCTAAGTGAGCAATGATGTAAAACAAAAAAATCCAAAACAGCTGCATAGTTGTATCTTTTGAAAGGATGTTTCATTGTTTTGAAGCAAAGAATACTGAGTCATAAACCTGTATTTTTTTTTAAACTTTATCTTGTTACCTCATCTCATTTTCTTAACTATAAATCTATTTGAAAAGTCTTGCCAGAACGTTAGATGAGATCCACTGAATTAAAAACATATTGTATAATGTCTTTTGAGAACTGGAATACATGTTTAGTTACTCCAAGTAATTTCCTACCATTCCCAAACATGTAATTGAATATAATTAGAACATAACTACCTCCTTTTTATAAGTACATGAAAACTATATGAAAATTCATAATTAACTCTGAAAATTTGAGAGCCAGAAAATGCCAGAATTAGAGTCTATGTTTAAATGCTTTATGTTTTATGGTGTTTCACACCATGGATTGAATACTGTCACCAACATACTGTCCCCAATTAATTCAGTTCCTGAGATGGATAGTATTCACAGACTGTGGAGCTATTCAGTGCTGGGGTTTTGGGTTTTCTTGTTAGTGTTGGGGATTATTTTATCACTCACTGAGTGAATCAATGCACTATTAACTGCACATTATCCAAATTATATTAATTTTGTCATGGGCTTTTCTGTGGTTTTCCTATCACATCATTTATCACCACAATTCCCATCTGAGACAAAAATTACTTGAGATCATTATTAGAGCAATTTAATATATCAGCGATGGGCATAGACATATTTATGTTAAAACCATTGAACGCTACTATGCTTTTGATTCATCTGATATTTTAAAAGTTCTGAAAAACTTCTCATGTTCCTAGCATGAATGCCTGAATAATTTAATTATTCATGCATTCCAGTACCCAAGTTCCATAAACAGAGATATGGAAGACATCAGTGACTTGTGGCAGGCACTTTGTTTATGTAATTTTCCCACCACCACCACACAGCAAATTCACAGCCACAGAACCCAGGCACTGTGTGGATGCAGGGTGTGGAAACAGGGTATGAGATGAAACACACGGGACAAAAGGAGCAGCATGTGTGAGCAGACGACCAGTAAGTGAACAGTAACTCAGGCAGGAAAGGTAGAGATGTGCATATATGGTGAACTGTGGGGTTATTGGTTAAGCAGGAAGAGCAGTATGTTACCAAATAAGGCAATGTTTAAGGTCATTGGATGATTGCAGTGCTAAGATATCCTCTATAAACACCATGTGGGGCCCAAATAAGTCGGCTTCTGATCATCAATCAGTTGTCTCTGCCTCTTGAATCTCGACACTACTGCTTAACTGTCATGCCCCAAACAGTTTCTTAAAATTCCCTAAGTGACATTTCTAAACAGACTGACCAACACTCTTCCATCAGTGCCCCAATTCACTACAACCTCTGTTTTATGACATAGGAATACTGGTTAATTTATTGCCAATCAAATCAGAGTAGGGTAATGAGAACAGAGTAGGGTAATGAGAAATAAAACCAGATAAAACCTCTCCCTTTTTCTAGGGCTCAACTTCACCCCTGATTTTCTCACACTAAGCTACACAAGGGGTTGAAGTCAGTTCATTGTATTTGTCTCTGACACTCCTTCTTCCTCTGTGCAAGGACTCCTCACGCTCTCCCCAGCTCCTATGTGGAGTTCCTCTGTGAACTTCTCCAATGTGAGCTCTTCCCACAGGCTTTCACAAATTGCTCCAGTATGGGTCCCTCTTCTGGTGGACATGGGAGAAGCTTCTGGCAGCTCCTCACAAAAGCCACCCCTGTAGCAATCTCCACTCTATTACTTGGCATAATCACTTATTCAACTATGTTAGGAGATGTGGATTCATAAGGGAACAAGTAATGTGACAGTCCCCTGCTTTCAATGTCTGTATTTGGTGACTATAAATCTGGACAGCTGAGAGAAAAAAAAAGGGAAGGAAGGCTACAATCCAAGGCCTCAGTCTGCTTGCTGGATATTGCTGTGGATCACTCCTTTCAGAGCCTGCTGTCTTTTTCAACAATCTGACTGACTGATTGTTATACAGTTGAAATTTCATAGAATACCATTTTCAATAAATGTCATAAGAAGCTTCACTCAAGTCACTCCTAGACAGAAAAAATGTCTGTACAAGTGTACAAACATCTAAGGCAACATTATCACAGATAATTTGAAGACTCTTTGTCCCTCTGAATCAAGCAATTTGTGTAACTCTTACAGAGAAAAATTAATTGAAATATCTGCACAAGTTAATTAAACACTTGAGCATTCATCAACAAAATTGTAGCATTTATAAACCTAACACTGTGTTCTGATTATGTTGAAGACTATATAAATTGATAAATAGATAATTATCAATAGATAAATAGATAACAGAGATGCTGTAAAGAAACAGCATCTGAAATTACATTTAAGGCAAATAGTCTTTGTTTCTAAGAAAAAGTATATGAGTCCAGAAATTTGCCATGAAAACTGATGATTTATTTCCATACATACATGCAAAGATTGAAAAACTATTCTTTACTGTATTTCTCTTGAACCACAAGATCTACTTTAGTTATGATGTTAAAATGATAAAGTAACAATTACATTTATCTTGTGGACTTAGAATCTAGCACAGCCCCTTTCAGGTCTGTGATGAGAGCATCTTGCACAGAAAGTCTGTAAGATTGAGAAGCCCAATCTGCCTTTCTAACAATAGTAAATCTTGCTTAATCTTTGTTAAAACAATTCTGAAAATATTGCAAACAGATAGAATCTGAAAGAATAGGATTTGATGACCTAGAAGAAGGTTTCTCATACAGATGGACACATAACAGTGAGGTGGTAAGGAATAACTTTAAGGTTCTAGCCATGATCCCTCCTGGCTATTGCAAAAATTAAACCTGTAATGGCTGGAATCAGGACAATGTCTAATTAATTTTTATTTTTGTTTTATTTTTATCTTTTGTAGCCAGACTAAATAAACTCTAGGTATGTTTTGTAGACTAAGCTGATATAACCTAAAATCAATCTGGTACAAAATATGAAGTTCAGTTCAACCTGCTTAGTAGGGATGAAGTAATAAATGGGACTCATGCACTTGGAAAATACAGGAAGAAAGATGTAATAGTAGGGTGCTGGGTTTCTTTATTCAGATGTAAATTTCCTGAGTGTTATGATGCAATTCCATTTGTGTGACTGGAAATGACTGTGAGGAAATCAAATGTTAAATTTGTGAAATCAGTATTTAAGTGTGTTCTTAAGTTATTCTTCCATATCTGAACTATTTCATTGGAATAGGAGAATTACAAAGCACTGTAATATGCTAAAAATAGGGAAAAATGTTAGGAAAGTACTAGGTGCTACAACCATGTATTAGCTACAATCTACATAGCTACAAATATATAAAAATATGTAAAAGCTAAAGATCTTTAAGCATCATTTAAAGAATGATTTTAACAGAGCAGGAGAGATCTTACGTGTCTCAATAAGTAACTTATGTTGTTTTTCAGAGAACGTGAGAAAACAAATGAAATTAGCTTGAGGTTGCACAGGTTTTGTCCTTTCAGTTATTTTTGTTAGAATGAAGTCAAGAAGACAAAACTGCTTTCTGCTTTACAGAAAAAAAAATCAAATCAGTGTTTGAAAAGTTCACCACATATTATAAAGAGATAGGGAAATAATAAAATATGAAAGGCCAAAAGCTGCTCTAAATAAGTAGGTAATAATTTTTTTCAGTATTTACAGGAGAGATTAACTCCCAGACCAAGCTATTTCATTAAAAGACACTTTGATGTCCTAAGTTAGAAAAATATATTTGTCCACTTACATATCATACTTGAAATGTTAGCAGCCTGAAAAAGTAATACTTAGGTGAGAATATACTGTTGCATGCACGAGAAAAAAGCATCAAGCACAAACACAGAAAAACAGCAATTTTTACTGACTATTTACCTCAAGAACTCTAACAGCTGGAAACCCATAAAAGTCATCACACCACAGCAATGCCACGATCATGTGTTCTGTAAACTGGCTGGGGAAAACTACAATACCCAAGTCATTACACACAGATAAGAGAAGGGAGGATAATGAAAATGCTATTTCTCAGATCACATTGACAAAAGAATGGGGGAGTTTGTATCCAGGCCAACAAATTCACAGAGAAAGCAGCAATGCCAAAGGCTCCAAGGGAACATTCTCAGAACTCAGAATTAAGAGCACACATCTGAAAAGCATAGTGCTATCCCTGAGATGCTTCTGTTGGCAACATCAGCCAGCACCTGGCTAAATCAACAGCACTACCAGTCTGGAGTGAAAGATGCTAGCAGACAGACTGAGAAAAACAGCCAGCTGCAATATGATACTGAAAAACAAGCCAACAAAAGAATCCATCTAACTAATTGAATAAATGAAGAATACTTGAGAAGCCATTCAGCACCTGCATATTTGGGGGGAAAAAAATCCAAAAAAATGTTTTAGACAGCTTTGTTTCATTGCAAGGAGGAGATATGCAAATAGATCCTGATTTCTTGCCACATGAAGTGACACTGCAATGCTTCTTTCATTTGTGAGCTGAAATAGCTGGAAAAGATATTTTTCCACAGAAAAGCCAGGTTCCAGGCTGCTGCCTTGAGCTGAATACCTGACAGCCTCTGATCCTGATCCTGCCCAGCAGGCAACTGCTCTCTGGAGGACAGGTCTGAGCTCTGACATAGGGTGGGTACATATACAGCATGCTGAATCTAAGGGTTGGGCTCCTGACTTCTAAGGATGCCCCCAAGCATGCAGGGTCTCCAATTCTGTAAAAGCTTCCTGAAGGGGCATCCAAATTGTCCGTAATGCATAGGAGGAGCTTAAATCACCAAAGAGAAAGTGTCACTCTAGGCAGGGATCTTAGTAGAAGAGGTGCCTGAGACAGATGCTACGAATCAAAGTAAACCCAGATTTTTATTATTTACTCCAGAATGGAGAGAAATGTCTCCCCCAAATTGGGATCCATGTGAACTCACCTGAAGGGTTAGCCTTGTAAAGGACATCCACTTCCCCCATTTTTTTAATAGTCCTTAACTATAAATTACTCTTCAGTACTGATGCCACTATTTTATCCAAGAACTGAGCCACTGAAAAAAGTATTGCATATCTGTTTTTAACTTCATACATTTAAAAAATCCCCTCTCAAATGCTTGAAGCAGCTCTTTAATGTTGTACTTCTTATCAAAAGCAAAGGTTCTTTCAAGATATACTGGCTGAATTCAATTGTGAAATTTTGAACTGTCATAATTTCTCATCTTCTGAATCTATTTGAACACAACTTCCAGCCATCCAGTTCTGAACTGTGTATTTACAGGGCTGTTAATGACTCTCATTGATTGTATTTTTTGCCTCACAAACTCCAAAACAAATGGAAATTTATAGTTATCTTCAATAGAATTTTTTCCGGTCCAAACAAGTATGTTTGTTTTTACATCAATGTCCTGTGGCAAATGGAGCTGGAATTTAATAGCATCACCCCAAATACCTCAAAATACATGCAACATCCTTTTAATATAGAGCAGTTTAAGAATTTCCATGTAAACTTTTTATTTCATTACCTTGTGTTTTTTGCAGAGACTTAGTTAAGAGAAAGAGAAATTATCATCTTAAAACAGAAGGTAATTTACATCTAGGAAGGTATATCTAGTGATTTTCACAGCAGTCACAGGCTAAGATTCTTCTCTCTTTTGTAATAAAACCCCACTAGTTTTACTTTGGGAATTGTGAAAATACATAGAATTTATCTGCAATGCACCTACTCACAAAAACCAATAGAGAACACTTTGGCCACAGCAAAACTTATATTTGTCAAGACAGTTTATTGCACATGCATGGGCAGGTTATTGGATGAGGACATGGTGATGAGAAGACCCTATAAGACATAACACAAGTTGTTCTCTTCTTTACTTCACCTTTAGTTACACTCCTGGGGCAGTGCTGAGTCAAAGCATGAAAGAATATTAATAGGAACATACACAATCAACAGGAATGCAAAAATTAGCTTTTATAGCATAGCACACTCTCCCATGGATTTCTCTCTTCACACCAAAGCATCAAAAGGTTATGTTCCTCCATCTATTCTTGCTTTCCCTGTTTTCTACAGAGAGAAAGTGTGCTTGTCACAGAGCATTTCAGACAGAAGTACCAATATGATCTGTGCTTAGACGAGTTAACTGAGGACCAGTACCTATTTGAAAAGAAATTATGAGTCCACAGCTGGATGAATTATTTCCAAATAGAATCTCTCATATGTTAACTTTGGAGAAGACATCTTAAACTTAATAGGCTAATCAAGACAAGCTTTTCATTGCTACCTCAACTCTAGTACATTTCTTTGCAAGGGGCAAAAAAATACATTTTCTGAAGGCAGTTACTCCCTAAACAGCATAAAATACTGAACATCCAAATATAACATGTTAATATACTGCTTTTGAGGATGCATTTGTAAGCACAGTAGGACAACTTCTGTATTTCCTCTTCTTTAGGTAATGAACATTATCTGTCACAACAGGACAGGGCTTACAGTCCTGTGTCTAATGTTCTTTAGTGTTTTTCTAATACTTTTGAAGAAAATAGGTTTCATTCTCTCAGTTCATATTTAATGGAGTTGGGCTACATCAATCTTATTTTAGTGAAATGTGCAGTTCTAAATTAAATGTACTTTTTTTGAGCTCAACCAAGTCTCTTGTGAACAGCAGTTTTCCTGAGAAAAGTACTACACATAAATTGTAATAATTCATTGGGAAAACAGAAACAATTATATTGAACAAGGTGTTGGTTACAGTGTGGTGCCAATAACACCAAGACTGTGGGTGTGATCCCTGTGGGCACCATTGGCTTAAGAGTTGAACTTGAGGTTTTCTGGTGGTGCCTTCCAACACAAAGTATTTTGTGATTCTAAATGAATTGTGAATCTGAACTTCTTTTAAACTCTAAAATATGGACATCTCAACGTTCATGTTGTGGTCAATATAATATGGGAGACTGCCTTTAAAAGGATGTCTATTAAATTTTATAGCCCATTAAAAGCAAGAGGTGTCTGGTTTGATTTTACATTCAACTTTCATTTTTCTTTCCTCATCATATAAGGTACGGCATAATTTTTGGCTGACTTAAGAGTTTTGGTATTATTTTTATTAGCATTATAGTTTAGGTATTTAATATATTGGACTTATTTCCAGATCAGTTCAAAGCTCTGAAATTTTGTTCACAAACTCAAAACACTAGATCCCATTATATCCAGTCAACATAAAGGAATTTTTATTTTGTGGTTACTTCTGGATTCAAATAAAAATAGCCAAATTTAATAGTTGTTTATAAGACTTGGTGCAGAAAAGTAAAAATTATGAAATCCAGCTGTTGAAAAGTATAATTTCAGAAGGCCCTTGAATATGTAGCTAAAGACAACTGATATTAGAATACAGACATAAAATCCAATCAAGTGCTCTTTGCCTGACAATGTGTCCCAGTCTTTCCTGTCTTCTCTCTTTCCACACGTGCTCCTAGGTAATGTGATGAGGGTATCAGACATGCTGTGATTTCATGTTGAAATGTAAGCCTTACCCTAAAGACGAAGGGCAGAGTCCCTTCAGGTCTTCTCTTTACAGCCTTTACAGTTCCCTGCTGTGTCGTTATTTCTGTCCAGCTGGCCACAAACAGTTTCCCACCTGGCTAGATACATCAGAAGATGTATATCTGAGTTTATATGGCAAGAGGAAGTCTGAGTCACTACTAAGGCACTGCTGCATTCCTGGAAACACACATCCCTTCAGCTGTCACGGAATTCCTGCAACTTTCTTTCTGCTGGAGGTGACCCTGGTCACTGCCATAGTTTTTTGACTGTTGGCAGAAAGCTCTAATCAAGTCAATATGCTACTAATGCAGAATTTTAGCCTAAAAAATCGTCCTGCTGACACAGCATGTGCTGATCTAGATGATGAAAAGTGATCAGTATAACAATATTACATAGTACTACATAACACATTAGAAAAATACGGGCCGTATTGGAATTTTCAAGTTAATAACTTCAAAGTTAAGTGTGCTATGCTAAGACCTTTGCAGCAAGCTCCAACATAAAAGCTCAGACCTTGCATCTTTTGCATCTGCTAATACTGTTTTCATTAAGGCGTGGCATAAAGCATCTGCTAATACTGTTTTCATTAAGGAGTGGAGTAAGCAATGATGTGTACCATTCAGCACAAAGATCACACCAGGCACAACAGTGAGGTAAGGGGATGCCCTCTCTTCCTTCATCTTTGGATGTAAAAAACCTAGCTGTTACCTTCAAATGTGTTTTTACAAGAAATCTGGATGTAACAGATTAAATTAGAGAAAAAAATCACTCTAATCTGGAAGGAAACTAATTTACTAGACAGAAGTGGTAAAAGGAAATCAAAGTTGCTTACTGGAGAGGGGATGAACCTTTGTGATGGCCAGAGCTGAGTGTGAGTTTAGTTGGTTCAAATAGAAACATCTGTGACCCTTTTCTCATACAGTAATATTCTCTGCTTTATTTTAAGGGCATTTAAGCTGCTCCCTTTTGAAAGAGACTGATCAGGAGCTGTCAACACACACACATTGGTCCTCACTTTTGTCATATCTTCTGTAACCCAGAATGTTTGCACATAGACTTCTGAATTTTTTACTTTCAAAAATAATTTCTAGCTTTAGAAATGTAAATAGTGATACATGGTAACAATACATATGTATGTGAGTGTATGTGTGCATATATATATTTATAAAAAGATTTTTTTAATGGTACTGAATATCAAAACCTTAATAGAAGAAGGGAAATTTAAGGATCGGTGTTTATTGAAATTGGTCACTGACAGATGTTTATGTGTAGATGAAGAGAAAGCTCTGTTCCATCCTCACTGCATGAAAAGGCACATTTCGTTTCAGTGAAGTTACTGGGAAAATCCTCAATGTGACAGCAGGGTTAAAAACATGTCATTGCAGAGGTAGTCTCAAAAAGATTCACTTGGCACAAACACCATCTCTGAAAATGTGTATAGGTCCAGAAAAGCAATATAAATCAGACGGCAGGCTTCAGAGAATGAAGAGCAGAATTTAATTAAAATCCATCTCATCTGCATTCACACTGATAGGCACCTCTGAACTCAAAAAAAAAAAAAAAGAAAATCTGATTCCACCATAATATTGAAAAACATTTGGAGTGTGGCGTGTAGTATTTTCCAGAAGAATTGTGCTTGTTATCAGCATGAAATCCTTTCTGTACTTTGGGCAAATATCTCAACTACAGATGATTTTGTGTCAGAAATCATTTGATTTGTTGAGAGCTGGTTGAGAGCATCTATGATGCTACTCTCTAATATACACAAACTTAATTTCAATAACATGCATGTGACTTATTTTTTAGCAGAACAACAATTCTCAAATTTCATATCTTTTATCCAAGAGTAATTAAATTTCATCACTGGAGTTGACTAACATTCTGACTAACAAATATTACCAGATGCTAAAAATTATGTCTGAAAAGGACAAAGTCAAAAACAAGGATTCCCAGTCCTGTAAAGATAGCCAAATTTAAAGGAATGTATCATTTTAATATCTATGACAACATGTATTCCAAAAAATTTCAATTTGGTGCAATCTTTTCATATATTCAGAAGCTATCATAGTCACTGTGGTGATTATGAGTGCTGATGGACTCATCTTCAAGCTGCTCTGAGGATTAAATGAAATCATTAAAAAAATAATGGCAATAAGAGCTTTGAACAGAATATATATGACAAAGGATTACTTAGCATGTATGAGGGTTTATACAGCAAAATTCCATTCAATGAGAGATATTAAAAGATTGTTAGTTAGAAAACCAAAACCATCCACAGGCAGCTAAAACTAAAAGCAAGAAGACTGCTTGCCAACAAAAAACAAAACAAAACAAAATTAAAAAAAAATTTAAAAGGAAAATTTGCAGCAGTAAAATGATATTTCTGCACAATTAGATTGTCTAATGCACTTTTAATATCTTTATTATATCTTTAAGGCCATAATAATAATAAGGTGCATAAGAAAGAGTTAGTAGCATTAGTTTTGTTTTAGGATTATTGATCACTCAGAATTTAGTGATATTGAACATAATTGATTATGATCAAAGAAGAATTGCAGTGTACAGCACTTTTTAAAAATCTTTTTTAAAAAACATTTCAAGATTCCCTGTGGAGTACCAGTTCAAAGTAAATACAACAAAAAAGAAATAAACACTGAAACTTTTAATACAAGACATACTTTTAAGAACCCTGTATTCACTGAACGAAGCAAGAAAAATCTTACTAAGGGGATAAGAGCAAGCTAGAGTATTCCTGGCTTAAGAGAATTCTAATAAACATTTTTACCTTCTCCCTAGTTTTGGACAGAAAATTATCTATTCCTCTCAAGTTTTTCTTGTCTCTCAATCATTAATATAATTTTTAAAATTTTAATTCTTCAGTATTGATTTGTTATTGTTCTATTGTTTCTATTATTATTAGAAATAAATTACGTTCCCATTTATAGGATGGATAACTATTGCTATCCATTTCTCTTTTAGTAAATGTATAGGGTCGCAGATACGTCATCTTATAAAAAAAAAATTTATGACATAAAATATTAAAAGCCTGGTCCAGTTTGACTAGATGAAAATTAAAGTTTTTCAATTACAGGAGGTCATATCATCATGACATCATGCTTCTTCTTTGTCCTAAATTTGATGAAAAATTACCAAAGATGCTTTTATTCCCCACCATAATTCAAGGACTCAATTCTTACAGTTCTACACTTGTAACTCACCTGAAGTACCATCAGTCAAGTTTAAATTTGGAGAAAAACTGCACTGAAAGTCTTTCTCTCTTCTCCCATTTTTTCATAAGTATTGAAGTGATAAAAGTAATTTAGCAAATTAACACTTAGAAAAAGAAGACCCTAGAAGTAGCTAAGGAAGAAGATGAAGCCTCTACCTATACTCATGCACAGAATTATACATTTTATACACACACTACACTAGCGTAACAGAATCCCAAGATGATTAGGGGCTGTAAGGGACTTCTGGAGATCATCTAGTCCAGCTTCCCTGCCAAGGCACGGTCACCTAGAGCGGGTGACACAGGGACATGTGCAGGTGGATTTTGTGTGTCTCCAGAGAGGGAGACTCCACAATCAGCCAGAACAGCCTCTTCCAGTGCTCTGCCACCCTCAGTGTGAAGTTCTTCATGCTGAAGTGAAACTTCTTGTGTTCTAGTTTATGGCCATTTGCTCCTTGTCCTGTCACTGGGCACCAGTGAAAAGAGTCTGGCACCATCCTCTTGGTACCCACCTTAGAGATGTTTATAGGCCTAAATGCAAGCCCCTCTCAGTCTTCTCTTCTCCAGAATAAACAGGCACAGGTCCTGCAGTCCCTCCTCATACAAGAGATACTCCAGACCCCAAATCATCTCTGTGACCCCTTCTGAACCCTCTCCTGTAGCTCCTTGTCTTTCTTGCACTGAGGAGCCCAGCTGGACACAGCACTCCAGATGTGGCCTCACTAGAGCTGTTTAGAGGGGCAGGATCACTTCCCTTGGCCTGCTGGCCACATTCTTCCCAATGCACTCCAGGATACCAGGAGAGTTTCAAATGAGAAAACTTCATATGGAAGCTATGAAAAATGTACAGCTGTGTGAATGAGGTTCATACAGTTTTCCCAGGCTCACATAATTGTAAAAAAATGTATGTTTTCCAGTGGCTGCTCCCTCAGGGATGGAGAAATCCTGCAGTAACACAGAGCTCATTGGTACAGTTTCTATGCTCTCACCATCCAGAGAGGACTGGCAGGATGTCCAGTTTGTCAGCAGCTGGAAGAATTTATTGAAAATCTCTTCAACATAAACCAAATAAATTTAGGGACTACTTCAAACGTCACTAGAAACTAGCTTCCAACAACCTCCTGATCCTCTATGTTTATTTTAACAGCTTTCCAGCCAGACTAAGAAAGAGATCCCTGAGCTATGAAACAGTTCTAGATTTTTATCAGACTTCCTAATGCAGAACTCCAGTGGTCAACTTGTGTTGAAAGACTCGTAAGAGGAAGGGGATGAAAACCAGTTTCCCAGAAGAAAAATAATGTAAATTTTAACGAAGAAACAGGAATTTCAACTCCATAATATAGTAACTAGCGAATTATTAAAGATGAATATGGGATATTTAGTGTCATAAAACAAGCTATAAAATTGATGAATAGAATATTCCCAAAATACTCTCAGAAATAAATCACATAGACAATATTGAAATAATGATTAAATTCCTGCTTAACTCACAATATCACTTAAGATTAAGTATCATGTTTGAAACAATTAACTTATAAATTGAACCTCTAAAAAGGGTTTTCTTACCTTTTATTTTATTCCTCATGGACTGCATATACAAAGGCTACATGATTTTTTTTTTAAGTTGAGCCTTTGGAAAAATGCTTAGGCATAAACATAAGATAGTCTTCCTGAAATCCATGAAAACAAGAATGAAGCCATTAACAAAAATCCTCCAGTCGTGATGACAACATGGTCTTGAAATGCAATGTTTTAACATGGACAACTCTCAGCAACCCAGAATCAGCATTCTGCATTGTGGATGGAGTCAGGAGTGAAAAAGAGACAGAAAACACACTCCAGGTGACTCCCTTTGTCACTGATCTAAGTTACAGTAATTTGAAGACATAAATAATAAGCCAACTTTACACAGTACAAAGAGCTTCAAGGTCATTCCAGAGTCAGTAGGATCGGTGTCAACATTTCTGGGTTCAATTCCACATTAGCATTTTTCGTTGATTTCCAAGTTGTGGGATTATCATATCTGAGCAATACCACCCTAAAATACATAGGCATGTTACTACAAACTAATCTGGGTATTTCTTCATGTTATTGCACCTTGTATATATTGTATATTATTTAACATTTCCTTTTATGCTTCTGTATGTTTGCATTTCTAACATAACTGCTGTAATGAATGCATTTTAAACAGCAAACTAACATTCTTCATTTAAATAAATAACTGAAGACAGTAAAATGTATAAAATATAATGCTTGTAGTTTTCCTTTTAAATTTATAAAATTGCCAAAATTAACTCTGTAATTAAAAAACCTTTTGGTTTGAATTAAATTTATAAAATTGCCAAAATTAACTCTGTAATTAAAAAACCTTTTGGTTTGAATTAATGATAGGCAGCAGTATTACTTGGATTATAATAGATAAATAAACCTGAAGAGTTGTATGGTATTATTAAACCTTAATCACCTGTTCTTATTATTTCTAAAGTTATACTCAGTGGAATATACATAACAGTAGTTGGTGAGGCTTGGTGAGCTTGTGTTTCCCTATCTGTTCATGTGTCACAAAAATCAAGATCGGCCTTCACCTCCAAATATCTACTTTCATTTAGATAATCTATCCTGCCCCCTCAAATTTTAATTAACTCTATATGCATATTTGACTGAAAGATGAGTTTCAGTTGACTTCTAAGCCTTGATGAGAAGAAATAAAATTTTTAAGCACACACATCGAAACAAATATGTTATAATTATAACAGATTCCTCTGAGAAGCTTTTCCTAATATACTGTTCCATATGGCCAGTTCCTAATAAGCTTAAAAGCTTCATGGATAAAACCCTGGACATTAGAACTGATAAATAAATTGCTTTAAAACAAAGAAGAAGGAAAAATTTAAATTTGCAGAGGTCAGTCAGTACTCTGAACCCTGCAATTTTAATCCTTCTAAAGCATACAAATAAGAGGACCATCTGCAAACTAATTCAATTTAGAGATGGCTGTGCACAACTAATTCCTTGCTAGAAGTGGAAAAATGAACCAGCTTGCTTAGAGCAAACAAAATTCATTCAGTAAAATAAAACATACACAACCCCCCCCCCCCCGCGCCAATGTAAGTGCTTGAAGAGAGGAAGGAATGCAGAAAATAAGTTAAAAGATCACTTTCTTATTTAAAAATTAACAAATCAGTTTCATAGACAAGATAAAGACAAGGTAATAAAGGTTTTAAGTGAAGAATAATTAGAAGAACAGATAATTAAAGAAGGAGGCAATACATTTGCACTTCAAAATTCTTACCAATAGATATACCAAAAACTACCTACAAAAAGAGCAAAGCGAGGGGGGAGGTTTTCGCACCAAGCAGTCATGGATCTGTCTTCTATAATACTTTGTCACTGTCACATGTGTGAAGGTAATCATTAAGAATGTATCTATCTAATTTATCATAAAGACAATGTTTATTAAAGCTAAACCAAAACAAACCAAAACCCTCTGCAGGTAATTAACAAACATGAATTGCTGTTAATCCAAGAGGGTGCAGCAGAAGGTCAACCTGAACATCTCTAAAGCCATTGCTATTTCATATATGGATGGTGCAGGTGACAGAGTAAGGAATACACTTTGAAAGTTCTTTGAGGACACTAAGATGAAAAGAAGTGAAAGCAGTGTGGTGAACAAGAGCAAAATTTGAAATTCTACTGACGAGGCTGGGATATCTCTAAAGCCAGCATGAAACTGAAGTAATTGCAGACTTCCACAGTGACTGGTGAGCCATCTTTCCCTGTATTGTTATAAAAACAAACTTCTGGCAGAAGTCTGCATGGAAAACAATGTGAAAAAAATACAGTTTACACAGCTGGTGTTTTGGAGGGATTAGAAACCTCATGCCTTCTTGATAAGACATTTGTTCATCTCGTCCGACAACATAATTCTGAGATTCAGCTCGAATAAGAACTGTCTTTCTAAACAGAAAAAAAAATATCTCTTCTCTCTGAATACATGTATTCCACAAGTTTCCCTAGAAAACACACTGAAACACCAGCAAAACATGGAGGGAAACTGGCACAGTGTTTGTTGAATAAATGAAGCAGGTTATATTGGATCCATACTTGGAAACCCCTCAACTTCCTAAAAATACAGTCTCAGAAATCTCTAGTTTATCAAGCTTAAATCGCATTTCAGTCTAATAGCACTTTACAATTAAGACTTAAAGAATTTAATTTGTATTTAGTATCCTTCATGAGATTATGATTGTATCCTTAATTATATGGTGCTTAAAAACCACATCCCCATTTATTTTATAATCAAGATTAACATGCATACCCATAAATGATGACTACAGCAATTTCACAGATTTAATGAAGGTAGATAGGGGATTAGAAGTGCTTCAACCTTAAAGAAAATAGCGTATTAATTCCAAACATTTACCTATTTGTAAATCTCTCTGTCCTTGCTCACAACAAATAACATTTTTAAATTGTAATTAGCCAAGCTTGGACTGTAAACAAATCTAATGCACCAAGTGCTGTGAAAACCAGCCTATGTGTTAAAATAAAATTAATGGATAAGGAGTGAGCACTTAAAAATTAAAATATTTTATTTACCTTTAAACTTTCTACAATAATATTTCAGATTAATCTCATCAATTAGCACAAATATTTTCCTTGGAAAAAATGAAGAAAAATGAAGTAAAGAAAAACTAATAAAAAGTATTTTAACAGCTAAAATTTCTCATAACTCCAAGCAGTCCAGAATTTTGTAAAAGCAAGAATCTGGGTTCTACAGTTTGATCATGTATTGAAGATTTAAAAAAGCTTTTAAAAAAAAAATCTTAAAATATTGAGGAATCCCTAACATTTTTTCCCCATGTAGGCTAAAGTCGGTAATTCTCTTATCATGTGATAGAATTGTGAAGTTTAAGAAGAGAGAAGGTATTTCCATTATATTTGTATTTTAGAAGCCAAATATGCACATAAAATTCAAACTCAAGGACTACATGAGTCTCAACGGCTTTCACTTGAAATAAAAATAGTTTTAAAGAAAAATAACAATAGCTTTTAATGGAAATAAGCTGTTTTTCATTTCTGCTCTCCTCCAATGCCCCAGGTATGAGATGCATGTAATCCCTGGGTTCACCAGTTGCCAAACTATGGTGCAATGCTACCAAATGAAGTTCCAAGGTTATTTCCAGACAATCTGAAATGTTTGTCATAAGGAATTGGGTGACTATAATATGAATTAAAATAAAAATGCTTAGAAAACAGGGTTAAATAAAGCAAATTAAGATGCAAAGCACAAGGAAAAAATGCATAAGTCAAAGGATTCCCCTTGGTTTCTCATAACACCGCAAGATAAAGGATAAAGTTTTGGAATTCACCTGTATCTCAGGAGAAGTACAGTACCTAGACCACAGGCTGTTTGAAATACTTTCTACTTCTTCATATTCTTTGTTATACCAAAACTCCAAACATAAACAAAGTTGCATAAAAATCACATTACTGATGTTCAATCTCTGTCTCAAAAGCAGTAAGAATTCTCCTTCACTTGAGTAAGGCCAGAAATTCTCCCTGTGTAATTATTTTCACTGAGGAAGCATAGAAATAAAATAAAAACTTTCAGACGAAGACTGATGTTAAACCCGAGCATGGTGTTGAGATTGAGTATGTTGGAAAACAAAATGAAAATATTTTTTTTTTATCATCACCATAAACACCAAATTTGATACCATCATCATCACATTTGATTTTTCAAGGTTACAGAGGAGCTTTCTTGTGTCTCAGTTGGGTTATAACTGAAATGCAAAGACAGATGGGAAAAAATATAAAACAATGAAATACTTAAACACTTTCATTTGGTAACCCTGAGTGCAGGCTTCATGGTAATTATTTTTCATTAAAAATATGAAAGATCTCAGAGGCTGGAAAGTATTCTACATATTTTCCTTTTGATTACCTCATTCAAGCAAAATGTGCAAGCTACTAACTGTTAGTATTCACTGAATTCACAGTGTAGGGAAGTAGACTTAGCATGCAATAGTTGACACCACAACCAAATTTACCTCCCTGAAACATATTAGTGTACATGCAGCAAAACACATTACAGTAAACTGTGCTTCACAATGCCTATCCTTACACACAGCACAGTAAAAGAAATAGAAAGGCTAAGGTTTTACACAGAAAAAAAGGAAAAAAATATTATTATATTTGATGGTTTTCTTTTCATTCATTGCTGTGCTCTGCTAGAAGAGCAATAGATTGAGGTACTTTTCAAACCTAACCCTGTAGAAGTCAGTAAGTAATAATTTTGTTTGAGGTTTATCACTACAGCAAAGCAGCACAACCCTATGGACAGCAGTGGAAACCTGTGTGAAACACAAAAAGTTCAGTCCATCTACCACTTCTGTTTAACTTTCATCAGGATGAAACTCAAATGCTATAGACCATATTTTGCTTACCTCTTTTCATACCAATCATCAAAATTAAAAAAAAAAATTGCAAGGATTGTGCAACTTGGGGGATAAGAGAAGAGGGGAAAGTACTGGAGTAATATTTCAGAGAGCTTGCAATCTACTTGATTACTATTTACACAATTTCACAATTTGCCTTTTTGGTATCTGAACCAGTGATTTTTCCTTTTTATCAAGATCATTTAATTTTTCCTTGAAGAAAATTAACAAAAAAATGATAACACGAGAAAAATTCCAGTCAAGTTCCAATTCAGACTATTGCTCTATAAAGCGATAACTTTCACTAGGCATTGCAGAATGCTGTTCAAATTGAAAGGCCACAAAATATTTCTCCAGCAGTGAAAACAATGAAAGCTATCTGGGCAGCAGAAATGGCAGGAAGCATCCAACCAGTGTTAAACAATAGGAAGGACTTACTGTTCAGGCAGGCAATTTTCTCTGCATGAATATAATGTGATTACAATGGGAGCTGCTGTAGGCTAATGAGCTCCAATTCACTGTTTTTATGGCATGAAACTAAGGGAAGTGTTCAGCATTCCCCCTGCACTTTCAAGCAGATGGTACTGTGGTGAGACAGTGCCCTTCCATGATGCACTGCATAATCCATGTGCTGCACAAACAGCTCAGAGGGCTCTTCTGTATGTTGATGACATTTAAGATAGACTAACAGAAACTCCAACAAGGCAAATTAGTTTTGCTGAAGGCATTTAATTAATGGGATTTAAAATACATATTATCAGACCCAGCAGAGTTTTATAACATCCATACTTTTCTTCTGTAAGCAAAATGTTTTGGTGCTTTTTATTTGTTTTGGTTTTGTTGGGAGGTTTTTCTCATAAGGGTCATCAGCAAAACTCAAACATGGTTGGTTGAAGACAGTCCTTTTATTTAAGAATATTATCTTCAGCAAATTCTTATTAAAGAAAAAAAACCAGAATCTTTTGTTAAAAACATATTGATAGCTTTTCAATGTCATTGAATTGAATTTGATATAGGAATGGACTCTTCTTTCACACTTACTTACTTTTCAATATATCATCCATCATTTATAGCGGCAGGCATTGAGTATGGAAGTTAGAACTAAATATCCTTAAATATTGTAGCATAGTGTTATCATAGCTTTCAAATTCAGAAATTAAACAGAGTTTGACTATGGGATAGAGATATCTTGTTTTAAAAAAACATTGTGCTCAAACCACATCTAAATAATGTAGATTTTTATGAGATATCCAGGCAAGTGTTTTGTGATACCAAACCAAGACTGCTAAAATCAACAAGTAAAAATGATTTTGAAGAGATCCATAGGACAGCAGTATTCCTCCCTCACTCCTGAACTACTTCTTGGAAAAGTATGCCCCAAAGCTCCATTACTGTTCAAGGCCAACCTCTGAAAAAATCATCCATTTTCTCAAGTGATTGAGTGTGACAGTGGTCATAGGGGTTTTCAGGATGAGGGAAGAGACGTAGATCTGACTCTATATTTCAGAAGGCTTGATTTATTATTTTATGATATATATTACATTGAACTATACTAAAGAATAGAAGGAAGTTTCATCTCAGAAGGCTAGCTAAGAATAGAAAGGAAAAGAATGATAACAAAGGAAGCTGGCTTGGACAGAGAGAGAGCCAGCTCTGCCGTGACTGGTCACTAAATCTAAACATCTACACGAGACTAATTAGGGATCTACCTGTTGCATCCCACAGCAGCAGATAACATTTTGTTTACATTTTGTTCTTGGAGCTTCTCAGCTTCTCAGGAAGAAAAAATCTTAAGAAAGGATTTTCATAAAAAGATGTCTGAGGCAATTGAGAATTAAACAAATATAAGGTTCAAACAAAAACTTTGAACTTGATTGCAGGAACTGACTGACAAACCAAATAAAGCACAGGATCACAGGTGATTAATATTGCTGTACTGAAATCAGTAGAATCCTTCAATTTTAGGGAGGTGCACAAACTGGCACAAGGCAGGCAGGTCACACTCACTAGGCTGGCATTCATCCTCTTGAACTCTTCAGAGGAATACTTAACTGTTCCTTAAGCCTAGCAGTTGTTACATTTGAGCTCAGGGACTGCAAAGCCCAGATTACCACTGAAAGCCCACATACAGAACAGTGTGATGCAGTCTTTTTGCCAAATGGAAAAGATTTTGTTTGTATGCTTTGTTTTTCTGTGACTAGTCTTCATTCTTGAATTAGATTTCCTTTGCCAGTTCCAGCAAAATAAAAGCAGACTTGGCTCTATTTCTTCTTTGTCTGCAGAACTGAAGATCAATGTCTACCTCTAGTTCTGTGAAAAAATCTTATTTAATATTGAAGAACTATATTTTCTTCCATATCTCAAACACACAGTCAAGCTCACCAGAGATGCATTTATTTTGTCTGTGTGGAGCTATTATTCAGTTTTTATTACAAATGCTGTGGGTGATCATCAAACACTATTTGAAGCTGTGTGTGGAGAAATTACACAGGAGCAGAGCAGGTGTTCAGACTAGTTCAGCAACCACAGAAAGGAAACCACCTCCTTCTCTCTCAGGCTTATCAAGATTGCTGTTCTCCATGTATTGTTATAGCAGAAAAATTAAAGGAAGATCAGTGCATCTTACAGATAGTGATTTTATCCTAGATTATATAGCTTTTAAAGAGAGATCCATTAGTTCTTTTAAAAATTACAGACTTCTGTGGTTTAACAGTATTACACAGAACTTGTTGCTGGGGAAATGCATATACAAACAAGACCTCCGCTCCTTAGTTTATTCTCATTCAGACAATTGTTTGTATTCTCACTTCAAGAGCATTGCACCTAATGTAATTACTCCTTAGATATTAAAGCAAAAATCGGATAAATCTACATTTTAGGAATTAGCAAAACTTGTCCTTGACATAATACACAGGCTAGGTAACCATGGCTTTGATCTATGAGAACAAGAGATTGTAGTACCCTGCCCTCTCAAAACTCAAAGAAGGACAATGACAAATATCTGCCTACTCTATAAATTAAATGCTCACATGCATTCTGCAGATATGTCCAGAACTCAAAGTAAAGCTCAAAACTTAGTAAATGAGAACATTTTTTCCCTATTTCTACCACTAAGCCTCTATGTTTCCTCAGTGAGCAAGATTAACACCAGTTTCAGTAATTTGCAGTTAGCTCATAATCTAAAAGGAAGTCTGAGGTTTAATACAAAATTTGCTTTCAAAAATAGGGTTTTATGACATTGAAGAGACAAGGTGGAACCACATAATGATTACTGCTTTTAGGACTAAAAGCACTGTAATCTCAAAGAACATTTTTTCAATGCATAGATCCACACAACACAACTGCATGTTCACACTTTCTGTTTGCAAATATTAACTCACAGTTGCCACTTCATTTTCCATTTTGCATCCTTTTCTGGGTCCATGGCAATACTTCTAGCCTGTCTTAGACAGCTTTCTCTGCATTCCATCATTCTTATGTCAAAAAGAACAGTATTTAGTCTGTCTTAAACTCATAGGGACAGTGAAAAAGCTTATTAAAAATGTACTGATGCACCATCTTCTTGCTCTTCAAAATTTTAAAAAGATAGAAACGTTATAAAGATGGCTTCTTATTCTCAGTGGTATGATTTTATTGCTATTTTTCTAGAGTTGTAGAATTTTCTATATCCTTCAGACTGAATTAGTTTTGGTTGTCAGCAGAAAGCTCTGTGTGGTAGGAATCACAACCTGATTGTCATGATTTCTACACTGACATCAGAGAAACTCCCAACTGTTTTGACTGAAGTTTCATTGCTTTCTTTATTTACGTGGTAATAATCTCAGCAACTGATAAGAATGCAGTCATTTATTGAGCTAGTTCAATTCTCCAGTGATTGTTTGGAGAACTGTGTTAAACTTAGGAAATAGGGTACTACATTTTAAATTTTGCAGAATGGCAGCCCTGGAGCACAAGCAAGTCTTCATACAAGTGCCTCCAGGGGTTCATTCATGTTAAAGGAATAGTTAGGCATGAGAGATGATGTTCTCCTTCAGCATCAGGCAGGACTGTTGCTTGGATACAAAGACTGTCCTTTTATTTGTATTCTTCAGAGGAGATGCAGCATTGCCCTTAGCCTCACTCCGATGCTAATGCAGTCTGTAAGTGCCCTGCATGGCACAATCTGATCTTTAAAAAGAAAAAAGAAGGATTCATGAAAATCTTGGGGTGTATCTTCCTAATTATTCCTATTAATTAATCATCATAATAGGAGTCTGAAATTTGAGAATACAGAAATGTTGTGTGAAAAGACTACTATATTCAATAGCTCTTTAAATGTAAACTGAGACCAAGAAATTATTTGGATGGACCTTTGAATACATTTCCCCCTTAAAAATAAATTCTTTATTTTCTAGTAAACAGCTGGATAGGCAAAGTAACTACTTATGCTCTGAGATCTCAGGTTATATTGCTTCTGGGGGAAAAAAAATCCCTCTCTTAACAAAATAAAATGTCTAAATATCCTGCTTTCCTGCTTTAAGTTATACACTACCAGAATGAAATTTAAAGTATTTGTGCAAAAATAAGAGGTACTTTAATGAAAAGATAATTCACTTTGTTTTATTCTTAGAGGAAGATACTCAAAAATTAATTGAATAGTAAATGCATACTCATGATATTGCTTTCTTTATTTCAGATGAGTCTTGTTTTCATTCTTTGTTTTAAAGATGCATAAAAAAATACCTATATATAATAACACCTATTAACAGAAATTTTCCAGAATATTTTGGAAAAAGTAACAAATATTATACTCCTATTCTGTCTCAGTCTTACATTTTTTTCACAATAAACATCCAATTCATTGCTGATGTGTCTGTGTGTTTTACTTTGAATTTACAAGGTTTTACAAACCAATTTTTTTTTGTTACAATTTGCAGTATAATTCTTACCTGTTGTAGATTATCACAACAATCACTTAACACCACAAAACATGTGTTTCTTCCTGAGAAATGTTTTTGGATTAGAAATCAAATCTGCTCTAAGATTTATATATATATATATATATACACATATATACATACATACACAGATGTGATGCTTGCATAAAATACATCTGTAAGATATTTGTGCCATGATGTTTAAATTATCCTTTACCATAAAAAAATGCAGATGCAGTTGTCAGAATGTTATTTTTAGTTCCTGCTAAATATCACAAACAAAATTAGTAACTGCTACAAATGTACAGATATACATGCATTCCTTTTCTGCCAGCTTAACCAAAAACAGGATGGAAGCCGTCATAGGATATGAAATTCATTATCTATAAGGGGTCAAGGTAAATTTTGTCCTTCAAAACAATGTGGGTTTTTCATATTACCCTGTTTTGTCCTCTGTAAATTGCAAATCACACCTGGTAATCAGCCAGAATAATGCATTGGCCAAGACTAGTTAGTGCTTGCACTAAAAATGAGCATTGCCAATGACCACATGACCATGCCTGTATAGTTTTCTAGTACTACAGCAGTATTTTCCAGGACTGTGATTATAAGTACAGTAAGAAGGGCTTATCAAAAGTTTAGGGTTCATCAAAAAACACTGCACTGTCTAGAACAGGTTTACTGTGATACACCAAACATGGTTTCTTGTATAAAAGAAAATGCCAGCAAAAGACCCTCAGAATTTTAAGAGGATTTAAACAAATTGGACAAAGACAATTCTGTTCCCTATAATACCATAAGCTATGGACGTGTATTTTCACTTTTTACTCAATCACACAATTCAGGCAAGTGACAGCTGCACTTTCATATCATTCAATATATTAGCATCAACTCTCTAATATTAAAGTTGTAAATGCCAAAAGTTCATGGATGTTTTTGAGCTCTCTATCTCACCTCAGAACTTGTTTTCCTTTTGTTCCAAATACTTTTCTTCTGTAAAATGTAAAAATTTTGAAGAAGGTTCCTTGAAGCTTTAAATAGTAATGTTCATAATGTTCACGTAAGTTACTAAAGTTTTGTAATCCCAAGTAATAATTTGTAAAATCTTTGCTCACTTTGCACTTTCTCATAATTGTTTCCATGGCAGCAACACGCAACAAATATAATCTTTACTCACCAAGGCCAGCCATTCAAAATCTTATTTATTTTTTCTGAAGGGTTTTCTTGGCAAACTGTGATGCCATAATTATGCCATTTCTTTGAAATTTAGAAAAAGTGTCCCATAGAGACATCCTTGGTAATTTAAATTTTCTCTATATTTCTGAAAAAAAATTCAAATTTTCTCATCTCAGATTGAATTAATACCACTCTTTGGAACATTAATAGTAACCAAGACCGTAAATCTCAGCTTTACCTATTCTGGTGTCACCAATTTTTGTAGTGTCAACTAAGGAGTCTTTAAATTGGTGTTAATTTAATATTTGCCAGAATAGCAGGAGCTGATGAAACTGAAGGAGACCAGGAACACTCTAAAAAGGAAAGTGTTCCTGGGGTGTTCTCTTGAGATTCCTGACATAACTGATTGCTGCTGAGCAAACTCCACTGGTATCTGTTTCATGGATCATGATGCTTATCCTTGGTGCTGCAAAAAGACTGTACGTGTTCACTATTGTCAATTTGACATTTAATTACCTGCATTACACTAAGCAACGAAAGCATTGTGAGTTTGCTTATAAGAGAAATAACTACAACATTGTAGCATGATTATTTTAGGCATGGCTGAAGAATAATCTGATATGGGTTTTTGTGGTTTTTTAAACAGTCTCATTCAATAGGAGAAATTCAGATCAAATTTCAGGAGGTCACATATCAAGTTCACCTTCCCACCATCCGGATTGTTACCTCAGCAAGTGCTACCTGCAGTTTTATTCTTAGAGTTATGTCATATTGCATCCTGAGGTAAATAATGAAAACCAAATATATCTCTCCTTCCAATGTCAGTCTTTTTTATGAATGAAAAATGAATATTTTTTTTCCAACATTCTCACTGACATCCAGTATGACTCCATCTACAGAATTATATTATTCATTATTCTGTCTGAGTAATTCTCTAGAAAGACACTACATGAAGTCCGGAGCAATTTTCATCCAAAAGATAAGTAAGTAAATATATTCAACTCCTGCAGTCTTCAAAAGGTAAGAAATAATATAGATAAGATTTCATCTGGGCCATGGTTGCAGCTGCAGTGAGGAGAATTTATTGGTAGGCTGTTACTCCTTGCACTCTGTGCATAAGTCATCATATGCATTACCATTTGTTACTGATAGACACTTTGCACTCAAGTTTGCAAATTCAATAAATGAATCACAGAAAGGATATTTACCTGGGATTGATTTGCAGACTGTGAAAAAGCAGCTTGACTCTACAGTGTAGTAGACACTAAGGCTATGGAAGAGAGATGTGTCTATCACTGAGAATGAGGAGCATGTTGCAAAGTGCCTCTAGAGGAAGAGGCACTGCTTTAATCCCTGTGCTGTGGCACTGAACACATTGCCATCAGCTCTTGATCGTAGAAGCTACTTGAAAAATTCTAAAATTGTAAAACTAATTTTCTCTTACTGTGTAAAACTGCTATATTGTTTAAGGAGCCAGTGTTAGCAAATTGTAATTGTCACCTGAGTGGAGGGCTAATATTGATTTCTGCCTGCTTATGGCACGTGCATGCCACAGGTCTTAAGAATTCTGCTAAGGCTCCGCTCTGCTTAATGAAGAGATCCTTTGATCTAGAGTTGCATTACCTTGAGATAGAGACTTCTGGCATGAGGATTTCAATCAAAACAATTGCCTGATAATCAAATCATTAGTTTTGTTTTTATGTAATGAAATTTATAAAAAGTGAAAAAACATGATCACTTGCTCTAATGAAAATGAATCCTATTTCTTAATTGTCTGTCTTTAGTTTAATTAACATAATAAATCTATCTGTCTCAAACTAATATATATATCCACACAGAAATGTTCTTGATCTTACAAAAACAATTTTGGTTTCAGTCCTATGAGATCCTACTAGTGATTTATAATAAAGTATTAATGAAAAGTCTTCTAAACCAATGTTGTACTCGAATTCAAGCAATAAAAAAGCTACTAATTTTGTGTTCAGACACTTTGGAAAGTAAATAGGCAGGGGGAAAAAAAGAAGCACTAAATAACAAATGAGTATAAGCAACATCTCCTCTGTATGATTCCCCACAGCAAACAGGCATTCTGTCAACAACAGGTCTTAGTCAAACTATCTACTGGGAAAAATCCATCACAGAAAGATACACCCCAAATATGTGTGCTACAGCCCAACAGACTGATGCTTCAGACTTCCCCTTACATCTAATGCTCAGATAAAATTTCTTGGAAATTTCAGCCAAAGCTTTTTACTGTGTGACAGTGTTGCCTGGTATAAAACATGAAACCTTTCCAAACAACATTGAGAATGACAGTGTAAAACCAAATAAATCTTTAATGAAAGCTTTCAGGTGCACAAAATATTGCTATATGCACATGTGATACAGTATTTCTACAAATTCTATAGGGTTAATTAATTAGTATATCTAGCAGATACATCCAATAAGAGATTAGTTACCGCAAGAACTCACCCCTAGGTCAGCCCCTCGGAGTGGGTCCGGAGGCTTCTTTGCCCTATTTTCTTGTTATGTCTCTAAAGTTCTGGTAAAAAAAAGAGATGTCCTTGTCAGGAATTGTCTGCTTAAGAACAAGACTGAACAGAATTTCAGGAATATATTAATAAAGAATTAGGTAAAATATGAAAGAGGGTAGGAAAGTATTGGAAGTTATATTACTATATATTACGAATCTGCAGATCTACAAATATGAAAAACGCTAAAAATCTTTAGGCATCCACAGCCCATGTTGTTCTGGCTATGGTAATTTGACTATAGATATATCCTTGTTCCCAACACCTAAGACTATTTCCAAATTTAAATACAAACCTGATACAGACATGTTTTATGAAAAATCTTTTCCTTAGGATTTGTTCTCCTGAGAAGCTGAGAGGCCTCAGGAAAAAAATGTAAACAATGGTTATCTGCTGCTGTAGAATGCAAGAGGTGGATCTGTGATTGGTCTCATGTGGTTGTTTCTAATTAATGGCCAATCACAGTCCAGCTGTCTGGACTGGCTCAGTTAGTCACAAGCCTTTGTTATCAGTTCTTTTCTATTCTTAGCTACCCTTCTGATAAAATCCTTTCTTCTATTCTTTTAGTATAGTTTTAATATAATATATATCATAAAATAATTAAACGAGCCTTCTGAAACATGGAGTCAACATTCTCGTCTCTTCCATCATCCTGGGACCCCTGTGAACACCACCACACAAACCATGGGATCTGAAAATATGCTGGGTTTTCATATATTTTACTATATCAATCAATCTCCTGAAAAATCCACATCAAAATCATGACAAAGAAATATCTGTTGGTTATTCTTTTTGTCAATGAGTTCCAGTATTCATTAATGTAGCAATAGGATCTCCATTTATTACCTCAGAGTGAAACATCAGGTAGGGGTTGGGAAGAGGGGACAGAACTAGAAATCACATAATCCTTGAAATAACCACAGACACGTGAAAAGCTAACACTAACAGGAAGAGCAGCCACCAGATTTTATGCCACCAAATTTTTTTACAGTGTCTCCACAGCCACAAAATGCATGATCAAATACTGCCGCCAAACCTCATAACAAATGTTGAGTTTGGCAATAAAACTGAACTTGGCTCCCAGTATAGAAATGGCATCAGCAACACAAGGTCATAATTGATATTTATGAAAATAACTGCCCCAAGGTGTCATAAGTCTTATAGGAAAGAGGTGAAGTCCTTAAACAAGTTACAAGTTTTGCATGAAAAAAAACTTGTATGGGTGTACTGGTTTTGTATTAATCATCTATTTTGATTATTTTATAAGATTTAAATGACAACTAAATGCATCAGAAGGTCATATATTTACTAAAAATTAGAAAAAAGAGAAACATATTTCCTTACATTTCCCCTTCATGTCTCATCACTGTCTAAACCATAAAGCTAAATTAAAACCCTGGATACATCACAGCAGTCATAATTTTCAAGCCTCATATGAAGACTTATAGAAAAAAGTTTTAGATTTCATCTTGGATATAAAATGAATATGAATTCAATCTTGAGCAGTTTATTTGTACTGCATACTATCAGCAGTGAATGAGTTTTTTCTTGTCTAAAGCCCAATTTCTAATGCAATAGGAATGAGATATTAGATTGCAGAAGTGATTGAGTTCTGCTATAGAGAGAAACTCCATTTGAGACTGTATTTCTGACTTAATATTGAAATTTAATGCTTAGGTTTTTGGTTTTTCTTAAGATGAGAAAAACTAGCTCTATTGTATTTAAAAGAAAAGAATTTTTGCAGGCATGAAAACAAACTACATTTTTTTTCCTGATATCAGAGGTTTATTCAGAATCAATCTCCCAAAGAACTTCAGAGTTTTTATTACCCACAGAATACTGTGTGCTTAACTTTGATATACTAGTTCAACACTGAGTTCCAGTTGCATAATCAACAATAAAAGTTCTGTGGTCCCTTAAGAAAATTTTAATCTTCAAGGAAAAAAACATAACTGGGATAGCATTAGATGCCAAAGAGCACATTAAAAAATTTCTATAACACATTACATACTAAAAAGAAATGCCCACAATCTTTTAATTCAGTAAAAATCTTTTTTAGCTATACATCAAGGTCAATCACATCTCATTCACAAACTAGAATTTGTGAAATTCTGTAAGAAAGTTGCTACTTTTTTTTTTTAATATACCAGAGAAAAAATTCAAGTCAGGTATAGAAAAAGATAATTTCTTTAATATAAATGTTAATATGAATGGAAAAATACAATTAAAAATTAAATACAGCTGTATATAATACTTTTAATAATATATACATGATCATAAGCTATATTAATACATTTTTTTTTTTTTACCTTTCTGGTCTTAAATACATTTTAAAAGTCCTGAAATAAAACATAAGGCTAAAAAGGTAAACTGAAACAATTTTTTTTTCCTATAATATAGGACTTATGTAAGCATGTAAATTTCTCTGAGTTCAATGGTATTTCTGTTTGGTAGTGAATCAAGTCTGATTCTGTCATCCAAGAATATATTCTGATAAAGAAGGACACTAAGGAAATTTGCACTTCTAAAATCCCAATGTTATGCTTTCTCACCACTCTGAAATGCAAATGAGTAACATTTCGCAGCTTTTGTAATGCTTACTAAATTTAAACAAATCCAATAAAGGAATCTGGACCTGAAAAAAGCACCTTCATTATTATTCTGCATAATTGGATGTCCTCTAACAGTGATGTACTATATTAATCACTTTCATTACACAGGTGCCTTCTGATGGCCTGAAGTCCCATTATGCAAACACAGGATTTTCTCAGAGTTTACAAGCTGCATAACACAAGGTGAAAAAAAGAGATATTACACATGGCAATGTTAGATCCCCAATTATTGTGTTGGTTCATGTTTATTCATTTTCTAAAGCTACTTCAAAAATATAGTGAAATACTTGAGATAGAAGAGTAGAAAGGGGCTAGGGCAGGTGTTAGGAGCCACTTCTGAGGCAGGGTAACTGAGGTTCTTGATAGTAGATCCCTTGGGGTTGATTAGTGTGAAACAACATGGTGGTCTTTGTTTGACCATATGTGTAGGAGGAGTTGCTTCCTCTCACACAGTTTGCCACAGTGGGAATTTTTGTCCACATGTGTTAACCAGGATGTGCTTATCAGGTCTTGCCCCCACCAGGCCAGGAATCAGCACCTTCCTGTTGCAAATTCCTCCCTTCTGTGCTCATCTCATGTTCCCACTCTGGTGATTTATCTTATGGCAAATTCCTTCCATGGCCTTGGCAGTGTTTGAGACAGGCAACGGTGCTCTTTAACTCCTTACAGCAGGATATACAGGAAACCAAGAGACAAAAGTAATGCAACCCAAAGTTATGCAGGTAGGCATGAAGCTGAGGTCCACATTGAAAGCAAATTAAATATTAAAGAAAGAGTAAAAATAATTGGAAATATGAAGCTCTGGAGCACACATCAGCTCCTAAGCAAGGCTAAAAAACTGCCTGGAGAAGTGTAAGCTGGATCTATTGGAATCAATTCTACCATCTTACCATCAATAACAACCGAGTCCAGAAGGGTTCCCCAGGATTGTTTAATTTACTTGCACAGACCCTGAATGTCCATATATCTATGATTTATCAACTTACATTCCATTCTCTTCAGGATTCAGCCTGGCTACATGGCAGCAAGATAGGAAGGCATCACCTTTATCATAATTTCCCTTGACATGGTGTGCTCTACCATTTCTCTATCCCTGGGCACAGGAGGATTGATACAAAACCCCACTAGATCTGCTCTATCTAATGCACCAGCTCACATTCTATTTCCTCATACACATGCTGCTGCTGATATCTGTGCAGCAGCAAATGAGGAAATGTGACAAACTGGCTGTATTTAACTTAGCTGGACGGTGTGGTGCATTGGCCTCATCTGGCTGCCACGTGTCCATCAATGCTGCTTTATGACTGCCCCTCTGCTACAGGATAGGGGGAGAAAATAAGATTAAAGGGTTCTGAGTAATTAAGTGAATATATATATCTAATTTCACCCAGTGGAAGACAGAACCTTTATAGTGTGAGTTCATATAAATTAATTTTATCCTTAAATGAAAGCATAAACACAAAACAGAGAACTGGGAAACATTGTTCAACTAAACTCTTGTTGCTGGTAGCCAAAAATTCCATATTTGCCCAAAGCCTAAATTTAAATATCTTTAATTAATCATTTCAGTGTTGGAAGTCTAGAGTCTGCTGAGAGACATTTCTGTTCTTTCTGCACCCTGAGACAAGAACTCACTGCAAGGATATTGAGATAGAGGACAGTCAGAAGACTACTTAATCATTTTTGTAGTAGAAACCAGCACACCTTCTCAGCAGGTGCCTCACTAACACAGGAAAGGCTCCAGTCACTAACAGCTGAGAAAACTATTCTTTAAATCATGTAGATATATGAACTTTTAGTTCACATCTTTAATAGCAGCTCATTGATCACAACTTTTATTGAATGTTAACGGAGAGAAAACGGTTTGATTGGAAAATTTTCTTCAAGGGAAAAAAACCACAAAACAGACTTTGAGCATATTTAAAATTAATAATTATGTTTCACCAGCAAAGTTCACAATTTTTTCACTGTTTTTTATAAAATATTATGATCCCTTTGATGCCCTAAATAAATGAAGTGGTGAAGGGCATAAATGCCTGAGAAAGCCTCAATTGCAGCAGTTTATGAACTGCAGAAAATTTAATCATGGTGCTTTTGCTTTCCATGAGGAAAAAGTAGGCAAATAAGACTTTTCAACCTCTAATATAGAGCTTGAAAGATACTAGCTACTAGATAATAAAAAATTTCAAACCACTATTTTCACCAGCAGGTTAAAAGAAAATAAGTGTAGAGTGTGCATATATTGAATGTCAATTAGTGATCTAGAGATTACTTGATAGTATACAAGGCAAGATACTGCACGTAAACATGAATGTAGCAAAAATGTAACATTTTAGTAAATTTTCCACCAGTATTGTAGTCAGAAACTCTGAAGAAAACACATTCTAGCCCAGTAAAAATCTATTACAGAAGCCTTACATGGAAACAAAATGTCACCCATAATACTCTATCATAAACAGCAAAACTCTATATACTCCTATTTCCATGCCCTTCTTATAAGGGTAAAGAGATTGATTCATACTTTCATTCAGAGATTAATTAACACTTTCAAATAAATCAAGAAAGTAAAGCACAGGTTCTATTTCAAGAATAATAATTTAAAAATAATAATAACCAATTGCATGTCAGCAGTACAAAATCCTGCAGAAAGTTCTTATTTGAAAATAGAGTCAACAGCAAGAATGAATTTACTGTCAAAAATACATTGGGCTCACTATCAAAGATTTATTTGAATGAAGTTCCTGGCAAATGATCCAACAATGTAGTAACCACAAACCTTATACTGAGATGTAAATACAGTAGCACAACATTGTAGCCTCAGAGAATTCAGTGATAAACAAAACAAGACTGCAATTTTTGGCAGCAGCAAATTCAGCAAGTCAGCCCAGAGAGCTAATTTGCTTTGAAGTGAAAAAAATAAACTTAGAAATAAAACAGCAGAGATAGACTACAACATGCTTCATAAAATGCAGTCAATAAACACAACTATCCAGAGAATATGAGTTCATTCAATGAGAAAAGACAGTCACGCCAGCAAAATTACAGATGTATGGTAAATCCAAAGTGCAGCTAGAAAACTAAGGGGAAAAGTCAGGATAAAAATAAAATAAAATAAAAAATGCCCCCAGTTAAGATACCCCCAAATAAAATCAAAGTCTTGAAGGAAGAAAGGGGGCATACAAACAGTTATCATAAACATAAAACCATTTAAAGTTACCTTTTTCAAAACTGAAAAATAAAATATTAGATACACAACAGTCCAAATTTTTCTTTTCAAAATATTTGTGAAATCCCCAATTTTCCCTTCAGATTTTTATAAACATTTATATATTATATTTTAAAATTCTTCATGAAATTTTACATTTAATTAATGCAATGAGCACTTGGAATACCTTATAAATGTTCAGAGCTTCTGTAGCACTATTTTACCAAGATATTATACTGTTATTAGATTAAAACGAAATTTCAGTATTTACAATTTTTTTTCATTACTGCCATTTTTGTTATATTAGTGTCACATACAAATCATAATTCATAGTTTGTAAACCAATATTTTACCACACTATTTAAAATGGCACTTGAAATCATGACTATCATGGCTGTAAAAAAATCTGGTTTGGAATTTGCTTTCAAGTATTAGTTTTTAAAAGGGTACTGCATTTCTGCCTTATTCAAAACTGCTAAGAATAATATAAGATGCAGAATACATTTCTGATCTTTTGTATTTACACTCAGATAAAACAAAAAGGGAATGTCTGTTACTTGTCTGTGTTACAGACCTAATCTATTTCCAGTATCTGGTTTTAGTGACAAAAGAAAGAATAAGGGGTGAAAAGGATTGGTCAAGAGTCCACATGACCATCCTGCCATTTCTGATAGAATAATAATTCCTATGTCAGTAGGATAAATCAATAAACACCATGAGTCAATTAGAGAATAATTTTTTCATTTATATATTATTTAGCTTGAGCATTGATCATTAGCTTCAATTAATGAAATATACAAAATTAAGAGACTCAATATCATTGTGCTGGAATTACAAATGACTGTTTTTGGACAGTGACTTTGAGAAAGGAAAAAGAAAGGGATTGCTTTTGTTTCATTAAACAATATTTTGCTATTTAAATGAGCAATATATAGATTTTGAGCTCTGACTCTTCTCACACGTGGTCTAATTATAAACAGCAACTGCACTTCCAAAGGAATGGAAAAAATTATGAAAAAAAATATTTAAAATAACCAAAGTTAGATCCACATTGAGGAGTAGTGGAATGTATGTAACAAGCAAAGAAAATATATATCTTTTGAAGTTAGAAGAAATAGAAATAAAAATTAGATGGGGCAATATTCTCAAAATGTAACAGCCTAAAATAAAGCCCACCTGATTAATAAAACAGCTATGATACTGCCTTTTAAGCAAGATCTAACATGGGGATATGAACATCTGCAATGAAGAGCTGATTAAAGTTTTGGAAAGGCAAGGTATTATTAGACAGTAAAAAGAAAGACTGCAATTTCTCCCTAAACTTCAAAGCTCAATCTACAATCAAATAAAGTATCTTCATCCTATATATTCTTTTTAAACAAGGCTAAGAATGCATAGCCTTTACCACAGAGATCTGGAGATTTTTAGATTTGCTCTCTTGAGCATCTGAACATAAAGAGTGAAAAACTGGTTTTCAGGAAGTTACTGTAAAATAATTTTGCATTGATCCCTAGAATTATCCATTGCCAACACTCTTTGTTCACCTCCTAAGATTTCAGGAGTGTCAGAAGGTCTAGGCAACTTTGCTGATTTTGGCTGGGATATAGCTGCTTTTCTTCACAACAGCTAATATGGAGCTATGATTTGGGCCTCTGCTGGAAACAGGGTTGATAATCCAGGGATGTTTTAGTTACCACTGAGCACTTCTCACACAGAACCAAGGCCTTTTCTCCCTCACTCCATCCCACTAGAGAGGAAGCTGGGAGTGCACAAGGAGTTGTGAGGGGGCACAGCCAGGACTGTGTCCAATGACAAAGGATTATTCTATACAATACGGCATCATGATCAGCATATGCAGCCAGAGGAAGAAGAAGGAAGAGTGGGAACACTTGGAGTGATAGTATTTGTCTTCCCAAGTCCCCACTAAGGATGACAGAACCATGTTTTTCTGGAGATGGCTGAACATCTGCCTGTCCATGGGAAGTGGAGAATTAATTCCTTGTTCTGCTTCACTCGTGTGAGTGGCTTTTGCTTTACCTGTTAAAATGTCTATGTCTCAGCCCATGGAGTTTCTCGCTTTTACTGTTCAAATTCTCTTTGCCATCCTCCAGGGGAAAGTGAACAAGCAGCTGTGTGGTGCTTGGTTGCTTGGTGTCTGGGGTTAAACCACAACACCCATCATGTTCAGAGTGTCCAGAATGCTTGTTTTGAGGTTATGATGATTATAACCACAGAATTCTAGAAAACTAGACATAAAAATATACTGTCTAAGTTTATTGGTCTGGTCAAGGTCATGTCATATAAATTTGTTTTAAGACCCTGAAAGAATTGATATTTCAAAGTTTTCCCAATCCATCTGCTCTAGCATTAGAAGCTTTTTTTCCTGCACAATCAAGAAATCATTCTTCTTTGTCATTTAAACCCTGTGGTTTTGTATTATAAAGACAACACAATCAGCTTATTTCCTATCTTCATGAAGAATTTTTTGTGTATATAAAAAAGTATTATCTGTTTATTTTTTAAAATACCTATTCTCTAGGCATCCTCAGTTACTTCAGCTTCTCTTCTTGGATAATTCCAGATTTTCTGTCATTCCTATCACAGGGGTCCAATTGATCCAGATTTTTCTCAGGATATCAGTGTCTTATATTGGTCACAATATTACAGGCAAGCATTGCCATTATGGATTCAAGAGTAAGATAATTTCCATGTGTGTGTAAAAAATGCACCTATTCATACAGCTCAGAAGAATGTTTATCTCTTTAGCAACAACATCATTATTGTTATGTATCAGTGGCTAAGATAAAATTTATTAATTACTTTCCCCATTATGTTATTTTCCAGAGGCTGCACCTAGGCCAGCTGTGTCTCACCTTTCTAGTTGTATGCCAGGTTATTCCTACCTGCATGCAGGACTGTACCTTTATTCTTCTAACCCATCTAGTTGAGTAATGAGTTATCCAGTGTGTTTATTAGCCAGTATGGTTGCTGCTCTTCCTCACTCACATCAACATTTCAAGCAGTGTCTCCTATTCAATCAGAAATCATAAAATGAATTAAAATAACAACAATTAAAAAAAAAAACAACCTACCAGACATGACTGCAAAGAATCACAGGTGGTTATATAATGCTGGTCTTCATTTTGACAGCAAATCAATCATTACTTCTCTCCTGGTGCAGCTTTCCAACTGCTTGTGAATTTATTTTGCAACACTCTTTTTGTAGACTATGTTTCCTTTAACTGGAAATCAAGACAGAGTATAAAGAAGCTAAGTCAAAACACTCTGTATTTTCTGTCAGTCTTTAATCCATAAACCCTTCTCCTTCTCATGGAAGGAAATTAGATTCATTTGTCACTGCCTGGTTTCTTCTCTTTCCATAACATACCTGTGTATGCACTCACACACACACAGTTTTACCACCATCCCTCCAGTGGGACCTGCTGTTACAGAACCTGGGGTCTTTTTTTTTTGTTTTATTGCTTTTTTTATTAACAGGAGCTAGGTTTCTGTCTGCTATAAATCTACCACTCCAATTGCTGCTGTTATCATACACAACTAGTGGAGTTTTAGCACATTGCTGTTGATTCAGGACTGAGAATTCTCTAGAGCAAATCATGCACAACAACTCAAAGCAATACTTAAAAGTGAGCAGAAATTTCAAATAGAACACAGTGCAGGGAACTAAATGTTTCTGTAGGTGCTTTGACAGTATTTACTGCAAAGGGAAAAAAATCATATTCACACAATCCCACAATCACAGAGTCACAGAATGGGTCAGGTTGAAAGCAACCACAGTCATCTGGTCCAACCTTCCTGCTCAAGCAGGGTCATCTGGAGTACATTGAACAGGATTGTGTTCAGACAGTTCTTAAATTTATCTCCAATGGAGGAGGGTCCCGCTCTGGACAGTCTGTTCCAGTGTGGGGTCACCCACGCAGTAAAGAAGTTCTTCCTCATATTCAGGTGGAACTTCCTGTGCATTAGTTTCTGCCCATTACCTCTTGTCTTACTACTTAATACTTACTATTCTGTCATATACTCCTAAAATTTTTTATAAAATTTATAAAATACTTTAAATCAGCATAATACCTTTCTCACATTTATTGCAAGGACTCAGTGAGAGAAAAACTGTTAATCAGCAATAGTAGAGAATCAGGTAAATGTTTATTTATATCTTGTGGCTTAACTTCTTCCTTTTTGTCATATTCATCCTTCAGAAAATATTATTCAGTGTCAAAAGCCACAGTTGATTACATGAACCTGAACAAAGCTAATAAAAAAAATCTATTAGCCTTTCCTTTTAGAAAAAAAAAACCTCAGTGAAAAAAAGAACTCTTTTCAAGAAGCTGGAACATCAGAATCCTCTCTTTCAGTTGCATGAGCAAAGGTGGATAATGTACCTTTCACTAGCCATTCTTACCACTGGTCAAGGAGTTGACCTGTGCTCGATAAGAGAGAAAGAGTGAAGATACACAGAATGCAATGAATGAAATTGGGTCACAGTTCTCTTACTAATTCTAAGGAAAAGTGGATTTTCACTTCTTGGAGAATTGCCAAACAGCTCACTTTATGCTGTAAGGAGGGTCTCTTCTCCTTGACCCATAAAACAGACTATTATATGGTAAGATTCAGATAATGTTTCTAAGATTCAAAGCTGTCCTTGCTGGTTTACTTTTTGAATTACTTAAAATGTGGATGAAAAGTAAAAAAAAAAAAAAAATCTGCACTATTTATTCAAGGAATAACTATTTACTTTGCCTTGTTTACATCTTCCAAGATGAGATGCAGGCAGTAGAGTTGTTTTCCATTCCTCTAACCAAATACTCAAAATATTCTCAAGACCCTACAGAGACAAAATCCTTCTTAACTGTTATGATTCATTGGGCTACAAGTTACACACGGACTAAGTGAAGCCAAGGTCGATATCTCCCATGAGGTCCAATATATCTCAGTATTGATTGAAGCACTGAAATCAATGGAATTATAATTGGACAAAACTTTTAGGTAACTAGAAGCTCTACTGAAAACTTGGAGGGCTTAACAAATGTCAAAGGCAAATCCTTGGAATTCACATATCTAGAGAAAATATTGCCACTGATTTTTGACTCAACCATAGATATTTTTGAAGTCTTCAATGATTCTGTAGTGCCCGTCTGGCACTCAAATAGCTGTTTTAGAAGATGGGCCAGAGTAAGCATAAACAAAGAGTTTACTATAAGAGAAGTACCTGTGATAACATCAATGTCCTTTCCCTACAGGTTTCAGTATATGCAAAATCCTTTTTCAACAATCTGATTCCTGTTGGGTACTAATACTCCATCGATAGGCCTCCTGAGATGTAGCACAGGTTTCTGGTTACTCCATAGAAACTTTGCTCAGTTAATGCATTTCAGGAAAACTGATTGTTATCCCAACTCTTATCGAAACATGACTGCTGAATTACAGTAATGGTCTTGGTTGTGTGCCATCCTTGAAAGCAGCTGTCCTAACATGTCATTAAGAAGATTTTGAGACAAGATGTTTTTTTTACTGTCTTAGTGTTCTTTGCAGAGTTTTTTTTTCCCACCATAGTCAAAGTATCATTGAAATAAAGCTCAAAATTTTCTTTTTTTTCATAAAATTGAGCAGATTTTCATGTACAATATTTTTGGGGAAAAAGACATGTACACACAGAGAAAAATACTTATAAATTAAAAAATATGTATATTTTACCTATTTTTTTAGTATTTCTAAATATAACATCATCTCCATTCTCATCCATGCAAACATTCCATATGTAAAGAGAAAATATGCTCTGAAAATGCAGTGAAAGTAAATTAAATCAGGGACAGAGCAGCCAGATACTAAGATAATATAAATCACTTTGGTCTACCAATTTCAGAGCAGTTATATGATCTATTTGGTTTTGAATATGACCATAGACACAATCAATTTACTGGTTTTTTGGTGTATGATAATATTTTTGCTGTAATGGTACCTTTAACTAAATTTCTTACAACCCCCACCTTAAAGCATTAAGGGCACAGTAAGCAAACACATGGTAACTTCTCAACCACTATAGAAGGACTGGGAAATTATACCCGGTATGGAAACTTTTAGATTATTTCCAAGGAGTGCAACTATATAAAATGCATTCACACAGAATCTTGCAGCAGAGCTTCAGAGCTAAGGAATGAACTACAGGGAATTTTTTTTTTTTCTTCTTGAAGCATAAAAAACATCATAGATGCACAAAAGCTTAATATATGCTCTGAAATGCCACAAAGAGTGACAAAGGTTATAAATGCTTTCAGCATGTCTTCTGAGGCAGGTGATATGCTCCTTATTCTACCTAGCAGAACCAAACAATCTCACACTGGGTTAAATGGGGATGGTGGATGAAGTTGAAGGCAAGAAAATCATCACTTCAATGTCTGCTCTACCAAACTTGTTGTAATCCTATAAAAGAAGTAGAGTCTTGCCTACAAAAGTCACTGACATTTGTGAAATCTACATTACTCTGAAAAAAGGGTTAAGAATGGTGTAAGGCAACCTACCAAGACTGAGTAATGTGATAATAGCATTGAGCCGAATAATTAGATTCATAAGGAATAAGTAAAAAAAAAACTTTAATAACCAAAAGAATTGAACAAAAAAAAGACCTCAGGTTAAGAATTTACTTCTGTCCTTATTTCTGAGAAATACAGATCTATAATCAAAGCTCTGTATTTCCTTTTTCATCTTTCCTGGATAGATGTTCAGTGCAGTAAGCTCATTTTTCACATTAGTATCTATTATTCTGCACATCTCTTTCAGCTGTCTAAAACTTTTGCTATGTGATTCATCTGCAAAAGAAGAAAGGCAATGAGCAACTTGTGAAAAAAGAATAATAATTAGAGTTGATGGTATATGATTGTACCAATCAGTGAGCCTAAGCTTGAGAGTTGCACAGTGAGGTCACCTGAGTACTACCCAGAAAAGGGTAAGAAGAATCAGCATGAACAGCATCCTAGTCAAGCAAAACTTTTAATTCAAATTTTTACATTTGGCATACATAATAAGTGATATCTTTTCCCTATTAGGCTTTCCTAGTTTCTTTTCAGAACTAATTTGTGAAAAAGAAATGGAAACTGCGCAATACACCTTTTCTTCTTTAGTTCCAAGAATATCCTTATATTGTGTATGATGTGGTAAGTAAGTAACATGCCAGGTATTAAACTGTTGATATCCCATAGCCCTTCTGGTTGTTTTTGTTGACAGTTCATTAGTGTAGCTGCAAAAGGAAACTTCTTGTATAAAGTTTCCATTGCATATCATCACTTCAATATCCTTCTGATATTTGGGGGGATGGATGCAGAGTGGGATTTCTAACTGGTTGAGTTTTCCCTGTGTTTTAGTTGGGAATATACACATTTAAGATGTTCTTTTGGTTTTGGATGTTATATATTCAAGTAGACAAAGCTATTTAATATAGTGCACAGCCATGTACTTCAGTGCTGAGGGTGGTTATAAACCTCAGGCAAACATGAATTATTATTTTTTTTTTTAAGGAAAGGGTGATATCTTAAAAAACTGCAACCAATTTTTAAAATTTATTTTTAAACTAACATTGTGGAATTCTAAAACCACAGGAAAGAATAAAATTATAGAATTACTCATCTCTAATTATCTGATTGTCACAAGTTGCAGATTTCTTTACAGTTGCATCCTGTTCATTGACCAAAACGCAAAAGATTATAATATGTAATTACAGTATATTGCAATATTATCTAAATCTTGACTTTGCTTGCATACCTTTAGTGGCTGATAAGAGGATTTTACTATAATTTTTACAAGTTAGCAATTAATATTATGCATGTACTTACATCTCAGGTAGATATATTTCATCCATTAATTGTATAATAATGAGTACTATTATACAATTAGCATATTAGCGCATTAGTAAAGGTAATAATGATCAAATACATGTGATTAAGAAAAACTCTTCCATTTACAGCAGAAGGAAAAAATATCTGGAATTAATCTGTTGTAACAGGAAATTCAACATAAGTGTACTGGGAAAATTTAGCTTTTAGAAAAATCAATGAAATTTTTTTGTCATTTTTGAATCTAACTCAAAAAAGTGGTTAAGAGAATGTAAAGACGCATAACATGTGAATGGAACACAGTATAACCACACATGAAAAATTCTTGCATCACTTTTAAAATCTTCATACATTCAAGAAAACTTGTCATTCTTCATTCAAAATAAATAATAAAAATGGAGCAGTAACTTCAAATTATCAGAAAGTGCTTTTTTATGTTTTCCTCATTCTTTGCACAATTTTCTAGATAAGAATGGCCATCATTTAAAGTAAAATCATCATCTGTTTGACATTAAAAATATGATATATTTATATCTGTAAATTTATTTTCCTTTCAAAATAAAGACCTGCTTTGCCTTCTTCTGACAGCAGGAATCGATTTCCTAAAAAAGCCCTCACCCATTTTCAAAACTTAATCTTTGGAAAGCTTAAAATGTCACATCATCTGGATTATAAGTTTTTACTTTTAGGCTGATTCTTCGCCTGCAGAGAGTAATTTTGTGCAGAGATTCTTCATCACAACTCTTTTTTCTGAGAGACTTAAAGAAATCTGGTTCTTGTCATCTGCATAAGCTTTGCCACTGGGAGAATAAAACAAAAGATCTGTCAGACATACAAGCTCCCAGCTCTCAGAGAATGAGGCAGTATAAGTGAGTAAACCTACATAAGATATTCATATGTGAAGACTGTTAAATAACAGAGGAAAAAATTCTCTCTGTCATCATTAAAAGTTCCAATCTTGCTATTACAACCCCAGCTGCAAAAAAACCCAAATAACTTTCTAATTATTCAATATTTTCTCATTTTCTCTTGGCTGTTAGACTGGCAATTGCTCTACTACCAAAATATCTGCCTACTTAGAGGTAAATGTCATGGCACTTCTTCATTTTCTTCCAAAGATTAGGTAGAAAGTTTTTTGTAAGTGTCTCAAGAGAGAGTCTTTCTATTAGACCAGAAAACACTCTTGTAGGAAAGACATAATGGGAAAAGGACTTTGTAGGAGGTAAGCTATGATGTAAATTAAGTGATTGTCAATACCTATGAATAAACTATAAACCTATGTCAACTATGAATAAAAGTAAATATTTTCGGATTTCAGCCTTCATATATGCAAATAGTAAAAAACCCCACTTTTTATGAGGGAGCTTTGTTTTGGACATCCTCTAAGTCACTCAGATATTTCATTTGAACAATTGTTAATGACTGCACTACTACTACTACTTATAATAAATCCCACAAACAAACATCAACACCTAAGAATAAACCAATTACATGCAAGCTTTAGTTATTAATTTTCATCAACATATAATACATTTTTGCACAAAATCAAGTCTCAAAATCCAATTTCTGTTCAGCTTTTCTATTTGTTTTGGACAGTCAAAGGCAAAATATAGCACTTCCTTTTTGCTACAGAAACAGTAATACTTTATTTCAATGTTTTACTGCAGTGGAGGACTCCTGACATTCTATTGGATTAGTAAGGAAAGTGAAAGATATCTCTAAAATAGGAATAGGTTGAATACCTGACTGTACAGTGGTTAGAATGGATCAATGAGAGCACATATCAAAGGTCGTTCATTTTCCCAGACAATGCAAATCAAGGTCATTTCACCTGAAAAAGTCAGATTCTTAATAAACTATATCTTGAAGGAAAAATGTGCAATTTAACAGTATATGAGATAACTAAACTTCAAAAAATGAAACAAAGAAGGGGTTTTAAAAGTTTGAAAGCAATTCAAATTTAATTTGAAATGGACTGAAGAGCCTTTTAAATTTTATCTTTACATGTTCTTTTAACTTGTAAGAATCCCTTTGAGGACTGGTTTAATCTGCATAAGTACATTATGTGCTTTCACAAGTCTTTCATAATTTGCACTCCAAATGCTTCAAAATCCTGGTTTCAAGGGTCTTTTTGGGTGAGTTTTTAGGGTTGTGGGGTTTTTTTTAAATCCATGTTACAGTTATGAAATGTAATGAAGAAGTTTCTCTCGGGAAAGTGATGAAGGGCAATTAAGACACCAGAAATTGAATCAGTATAAGAAGTTAAATGTCAAAGGCCTAGGGTTCAAAAATGCATTAGAAAATAGTTAAGTTCCAAATATACTTAAAATTATATTTCTAATTATAAAATTCTGAGAGATTCATATTGTCCTCTACCAGTGTCATTGTTGAGGCAATCATATCCACAATATCTGGTGCAAATTCAATTCTATCTTCCACTCTGCTAATACAAAGTGCTAGCTCTATTACTTCAAGCACAGTGATTTAGACCAGTTTCATATACATTCTACAGTAATATAAACCATCTCTAAGAGAAAGAGAGGCAATTATGAAATATTTTCTCATTTATTTTTCTCCTTCTAGAAAGCTCACAGACAATTTACAGGGATGTAGGATGATAGTGTCTCACAGTGTATCAGCTGCTCCACTGATCATGCCAGTATGATTCAAGACTTTTGGTGTCAAACTCATCAATTCAACTTGGGCAATTAACTTTGCTCCCACAGATGTTTAAGGTGCCTGTGGGTTAATTAACTTGGGGTAGCATTCATCAGGTTAACACCCACAAAGAGTAATCTGCCTACACTGACATCCACTAAGTATTATTATGACACTTCTAAGAGACTGTGAAAAGAGCTTCTTGAAACTGTTGGAAAAGGCACTCTTTCTAAATATAGCTTTGTTAATTAAAAAAAAAATCAGATTATGCAATGGTTCTTTCTTTGTGTCTTGACCAAAATCAGGCAAATTTCGCTCAACAATGATAGTTTTGGTCCAAATCTCCAAAATTACAGAGCTAGACCCCAAACTACCTCAGCTACTGCAACCAGGCAGGATGCTGTTCAAACTGTTACCTGCAAGGCAAGGTAGATTTTAACTCTCTTTGTTTTTTAAACTCAAATCTAGATCTGTTTTCATGTTTATGCTTGGAGATAATAAAATCTTTTTCAAACTCCCCTCTCTCAACCACTTACGCAGTTTATAGACCAAGATGTTGGCAATGACTCCACATTGCATATTTTCTATCTACTCCTGGAATTCAAACCATCTTGGAGATGACTGGGGACTTGTCAGTACATGCACTGTTTGCTCCCTAGGAGCAGCAAAGACACAATGTAGTCATTAATTGTATTTTAGAATCCAAGGGGAAAAAAGAAAAATAGGCACTAAGAAAGACTGACATGTACAGTGGGATTTGCTTGGACTATTTTTCTCCATCTTAGAAAGTACTGAGTTATTGATGCTATGCTATTAAAAAATCAATTTGACTGTAAAAGTCTACCCCTTACCAAGGATGACTGAATGAAAAAAATGGTGGAGTAAAACCCCAAATAACTGACTGGTACCCAAGTACTCACTGAGTTCATTTATGTCTTTTCATTTCTAAGAGCTATTTTATTTCCTAACCCTAAGCAAAGAACTCTAGAAAACAGGAAAAAACCCATCCCATAAACATTTTCTCCAAGAGATATTTTAAAAGTTATTCCACCTCTCCTGTGGCTTTGAAGAGCTTCTTTCAACTACATCAAACTGCATTATTTCCTATTAAGGTTTCTAAGAAAACTGTACAGATGTATTTAATCCTATTGATTTTTTTTTGCAACATTAAAAACTGTAGACATGGTTTCAGTCAGTGATTCAAAAGCACTGAAAGTTCTTCAGGCCAATAAGTAATAGTAAACATAAGGAAAAATTAATAGATACAGATGCTTAAAGTTATTTCTCTTTCTGCCTGCACTGGTAGAGATATTTTAAGGCATCTCAAGAGTCAATTTAATAGTGGAAGAGTTACAAACTTGACAACAGCTTATAAACCCTTGTAAATCTTCAGGTTATGATTGATGTGGCTACCAGATTTATGAGCTTTTCCCACTGCTTGCCAAAGCATGTAACGACACTACAATTACGAGAGATTTCTTTGGAGCATTTCTTCAATGATCTCCATCAAGACTGTCTTAAGGTAGAGAGGAGGCTGTAGCTTCCCCAGGGTCTGGTCCACTCACATCCTTGCTATGGCACATGCAAACACACCAGGTGTACCCAAGGTGCAATAGGCTGACATCTGTCTGCTGTCCAGCCTGTTTGGCTGAGTTGCCCTGAACTGTCCTGAACCTGTCAGAGCTGCTGCACACACATACTGGGCTGCACAAAATCAGATGCAATTCCACCATTTGCTGAGGTCACAGATAAAGCATTCAGCACAGAACACAGGAAAATCTGGTGTCCACACTAATTTGGGAACAGCTTCAACAAATGCTATAGGCATATTTGCTATGTCTAATCACCTCTAGGAGGAAATTAGCTGGCAATTAAGAAAACTAATGCAGTGTCCTTTATTTGATCTTCAGCTTTCTGGAGATACAGAAAATCAATTGAGTTGCAGTGCAGCAATTGTAGGCCTGAGCATAAATGTTCCTTGCCATAAGAGAAATCACTCATCAAGCACACTTTGTTTCAGTGTGCTGTAACAATACATTATAAAGTATTTAATGCAACTTTACTTCATTCACATGAATAGACAAAGGGAGTTGCTCTCCATTCTGCTCTTTGTGACACCTTCTCTCTCAAAAAAGTACCAGAATCATAAGTTAAACATTCAGCGTGGTTTATCTTAAGCCAGCTCTGCTGACATTCATTGTTGTAGTGATTTAAATGATTCACTACCTATTTTTCAGAAAAAAAATGTACTCACTTAGCCTGTCAGCATCAACATGTTATGTTCTCTGAGACCACACAATATAAATTTGTATGTGAGTTTCAAGGCAACCTTATAAAAAGCAAATCGCACATACACAACTTGGAAAAGTTTAAGGGCACTATGGATCCCAAATTCAATGGACAAGACCTTCACAAAGCAATTCAAATCCTCATGAACACTAAGAGTTCCCAGACTGCCATGGACCTGTACTATGCATCCCATCCTGCAGCATGTTAGCTACTGAGCTGAACCACAGAAGGGAGAATGCCAAGATTACAACACAGAAGGGAGAATGCCAAGATTACAGTCTCCACTTTATAAGCAGAACCTAACTTAAAAATTAGAAATGGATTTTGAAAAATTCCAAAACAAGTGGACTCAACACATCTGATTTCTACACCCCCTCCAAATCATAACACATCCAGCTGAAACTGAATACTCTTTAAGCAGTTTGATATGCAAACTCTTTTTTGGTGGGGAAACAAACTAGGCACTTAAAAGCAGTAGATCAAAAAAAAAACCCAGTGCAGTCCAAACAAATAAAGAAAGCCACAACTATTGAAACCATAAAAGTCTGTCTTCTCTAGTTATTGAAACATTATTTGGATAAGATTTTGCATGAGCCAGGCAGAATCTAATATTAATATTTAACACTAAATTTCACAAGCATTTAGGGATTCATTGTGTCTTTAGAATTCTCACCATCACAGAAAATCTGATATAAAATTTTTCAGACTCTTCAAAGACTGTAAATAGCATGATTCATTTTTGTTGCTGCAATTTTGCTGTCAAGTCTTTTGGGTTCTAGTCTCTAAAAGTCAATATCTGAAATTTTAAACCCCTTAAGCTTCAATTGCATTGTGGCTTTTCATACAGAATTAATATCAACCTTGGATTAGATATTAGAAAATTACAGCATCTTTCAATCACAGTGTAATTAAAAAAAAATCTTCAAATGAATTGAGCATCAATTCAGAGAAAATCTCTATTTTCACTGTAAACACAGTGCCAGAATTCTTCACACTAAAAAGTGGCCTGAAAGCAACTATTAAAGGGATTTTAATGGAACCTAATGTCATCTACAATTCAATTTACAAAATGAGCTACATTTTAGAAAACAACCCTTTAGACAAGCAATATTGTTGTAGCAATTTTGAGTCAAAGTTCTAATTAAGCCTAATTTATTTCAAAGGGTTTATAGTTAGAAATACAGATTTACAATATTGTAATGTCTTAGTATATGTAAGTGACTGAATTAATATTTCTTGCTTTACACAAACCTACCATTTAAAGCACAAGTTCCAGAAGTTGCACAGTTCTTAGTGTTTCTGCATAGTCTCCCTTGGAAAGAGATTTGATAATAATTTATGAATTATTGTATGGTGTGGTTCCGTGGTCAAACCCCAGCCAGCAGCCAAGCCCCACACAGCTGCTCACTCATTCCACCACCAGCAGGACTGGGGAGAGAACTGTAAAGGTAAAAGCTGGAAAAGTCAAGAGTTGATATCAAGACAGCTTAAAAGGGAAAGTAAATTTGTACAGAGAAACAAAGTAAAACAGTTAATTGACTCACCACTTTTCAAGAGCAGACAGGTGTTCAGCCATTTCCAGGAGAGCAGGGTCCCATCACATCTGACAGTGATTTGGGAAGGCAAATGTTATCATTCCAAACATCTCCCTCTTCCTCCTTTTTTCCCCACTTTATATATTGAGCATGGTGCCACATGGAATATGCCTTTGGTCAGTTTGGGTCACCTCTCCAAGCTTGTGTCCTCTCCCAAAGCAGCATGGCACACAAAAAGTAGAAAAGGCCTTGGCTCGGTGCAATCCCCGCTCAGCAATAACAAAAACATCTCTGTATTATCAGACCTGTGTTCAGCACAAATCCAAAACACAGCCCCATAGCAGCCACTGGGAAGAAAATTAACTCTGCCCCAGCTGAAAACAGTGCATGTGGTTAGATTTACATAAGGAGATCCATCTAGGATTGATCCAATCTTTGGTATAAGTCTCAGTCTTTCAGGGTTTTTAAGGAGGGTGCAAACACAAACAGCAGAACTGTAACACTTTTCTAAGCAGAGTGTATTCCACACTCCAGTGGATTTAGAGATATACCCCTAACATGTTAAAAATAAAAGAAAATGGTCTTCCAGTCTCAATAGTGATATAAAACAATTCCAAATCAACAGGTGGTAGTCCTTACTCTGGTTTTGAAAAGCTCCTAGCAGGTGTTATATTTCAAGGCTTAGTACACTAATGAAATCATTATGCCCACTGAAAAAAGTGTAAATTTATTTACTATAAGTAACAAAGAGCAGTATAAAAAAATTGTTGCATTTGTTCCAACAAATTGTTCCTTTTTTTTGGTTGATATTGTAGCCACTGATGTAAGTGTTATAGAATGAAAATGAGACATTCCAGACAATGTAGGGATAATAATTTTAAAAATCAATCATAAAAAACATTTTTCACATAATCTAAGGAGTTATACAGTAAAATTGATGTAGGAAAAAAAAACATTTGTTAGGTTTTTTTTTGTTTTAAATCAGGTCATTATTTGTTATCTGCACAGAGACAGGATGACTTGTTTCCTCTGTAAGATGTTTTGAGCTTTATGTTTTCCTGACATCTGAATTTTTTCATCTTCCAAATGCAGCTCTTGAAAGCATGAAGGATGGCTCTATTTGTCAGAACATTTATCCTAAGGTGAGCAGCTCTGTTTCAAATCTGTTTTCACCTGAGATGCTTCAAGCTTTTGACAACAGTTCCCTAAACATCATCTAATTTGAGCCAGAGTCACACTCCACTGCCCTTGGGGAAATGAAGAAACTGGGCAGAAAAGAGCACAAGCTTCAGTGCATCATGGAAAAAGGAGGATGGCTGTGAAGACATAGGAGCTGAGCAGTTAATGCTGATACCCCATTCACCCAGGAGTAAAGCTGTTGACTCCAGAATTTTCACTTATTCTCAACAATTTCCCTGATCTACCAGTGGCTTAAAAAACAAGCAGCTGCCACTTTCAAAATATGAGAGCTCTTTAAACAAGATGTCAGTTTTTTAGCTTCTAGGTCTTGGGGGGAAAAAGAAAGGAATGTTTTTGTTCTTTCCTCCCTCATTTAAAAGGATTTCTTGGGAATTTGTGGCCCCAGTTGACTGGGAACTGAATAACATCCCAATTTTCAAAAGGGCAAGGAGGATGATCCTGGAAACTACAGGCCTGTCAGTCTCACTTCAGTGGGTGGTTAAGTCATAGAGAAGATTATTCTGGGAAATATTGCGAAACATCTGAAGGAAAACACAGCCAGTACAGCTTCGCAAGGAGAAAGTCCTGCTTGTAAAATTTTATTTACTTTTCTGAAAAAGTAACCCACCTAGTTGACCAAGGGAAGCCAGTTGATGCAATCTGTTTGGATTTCAGGAAATATTTTGATGCCATCTCTCACAGGATATTTCAGGACAAAATATCCAGGCCATATCTGGATAAACACAGCATGTGATGGGTGAGCAAGTGGATTATGGGTCAGGCATGAAGGTTATAGTGAATGGTGTGACATCAGATGGGGACCTGTGGGGTTTTGCAGGGCTCCATCCTCAGCCCCATGCTCTTCAACATCTTCATTAACAACTTGGACACAGCACTCCAAGGAATACAAAACAAGATTTCAGATGATACAAAACTGGGAGCTGTTGACTCCCTTGAAGGCAGAGAGGTCCTCCAGAGAAACCTTGAACAAAATTGAGGGCTAGGCCGTTCCCAGTTGTACGAAGTTTAACAAGGGCGAGTGCCCAATTCTGCACTTGGGACTGGGCAACGCTGGATGTACAGACAGACTGGGGAATGAGATGCTGGAAAGCAGTGCCATGGAAAGGGACCTGGGGGTCCTGGTCGATGGCAAGTTCAACATCAGCAGTGCCCTGGCAGCCAGGAGGGCCAGGGGTGTCCTGGAATGCACCAGTCACAGCATCACCAACCAGGCAAGGGAGGGGATTGTCCCACTCTGCTCTGAGCTGGGGCAACATCACCTCGAGTGCTGGGGACAGTTTTGGTGCCACAACATAGGAAAGACATGAAACTATTAGAGAGCATCCAAAGGAGGGCAACAAAGATGCTGAAGGGCTTTGAGGGAAAGCTGTATGAGGAGGGGCTGAGGTGGCTTGGTCTGTTCGGACTGGAGAAGAGGAGGTTGAGGGGAGACCCCATTGCAGTCTACAACTTCTTTGTGAGGGGAAGAGCAGGGGGAGACAGTGGTCTCTCTGAAAATCAGTGATAGGACCCAAGAGAATATTGTGAATTTTTATCAGAAGAGATTTAGGTTGGATATTAGGAAAGGTTCTTTCTTTCCCCAGAGGCTGTTTGGGTGCTAGAACAGTCTCCCCGGGGAAGTGGCCACAGCACCAAGCCTGCCAGAGTTCAAGAAGTGTTTGGACAATGTTCTCAGAAACATGGTGTGACCCTTGGGGTGTTCCTCTGCAGGGCCAGGAGTTGGGCTTGATTCTGGCGAGTGACTTTCATCTCAGAATATTCTGTGATTATGTGAATTGAAGCTGTTTGGTCTTGGCAACAATTGAAGTTCCTAACTTTTTTGTGGGTAGAATTAAGAACAAATAAAACCCAAACAAAGAAAAAAAAAAAGTACAGTATAAATTTTTCATTAAAAACTGAGGTGTTCAAAACAACAGTGTTGAGTCACTGCTTCATATTATCACCATCAACAAAGCTTTGCTTTTTTGCTTGGACTATTCTGATTAACAGAAAAATAAGAAGAACATTGTTACTGCTGTCATTTTTTCTGTTAAACTGAAGAGTACAGTTTCTATATTATTGGATACAATTTCCCACATACATCAATATTTGTATTGCCTGTGCAGAGCACTTATAGTTCATTTCTGGCCAGTCATTCTTCTACATTGCAGGAGTCCATTGTATCACTTTTCTGTAAAATAAGATAAATCAGACTGTTGTTGAAAAGACCACATGCAATGCAGTCTTTTGTACTGGATCAAAAAGTGTCAACTAATAGGTACAAACCAGGAAGATTTCACTCATTTGTCTTATTAAGGGAAGTTAAAAATAACTATTCATCATCATAGCTATATGTTCAGCTGTATCCCAGTGTATTATATATCTAGTTCCTGACTGTGCTAACAGAACCTCAGTGCAATCAACAAGACATATGGAGGAAAGACTGAACAGTGCTTCAGCCATCCATCATGATTCTGCAGGTCCTGCTGAATCACAAAAAGGAAAGAGCTCAGAATCTTGAACACCCAGCGTTGTTGGAGGACAAAAGTGCTTTCACTGAAAGTGCTGTTTTCTGTTAGAAATGTGCTCACAGTCTTCCATGTTCCTTTCAAAGTACAGAAGAAGATTCTGGAATAGTTTGATATTTTTCCTGTTGGACTTCAAATGGTCAGAAGAAACAAAAAGATATTTTTACAGCCAATTATGAACAGGGAACTGCATAGTATATGCTGTCCCTCACTTACATATAAGTAAAAGCAGAATCTTCAAATATAAAAGAACCTAGGGATGCAAATAACCAGATGCAGAATCTGCTCTTCCTGAAAATAAAATTAAAATTTTAAAAAAGGTGTTATTTGTTACAAATTAACAAATACCCATCCTATGATTTTGTTTATCAGGTAATAGCTTCAGTTACAGTGTGTAAACCTGTATGAGACCCCAACATCCTAAGAATCATGTCTAGGACTGAAAAACCAAGAAAAAAAAAACAAAAATACTTTTAGATAGAATTCCATCTGCCACCTCAACTACAATTGCACTTCTTTTAAAGATCTTTCTTGGAGAACCAGCATACCTCATGGTTTTGGGGAAAATCATAACCCCTACAACATGTACAGCTGCAGTGCAGCACATACTGTGATGTTAATTAGAAACTTTCTGAATGCCAAGAAGAAAGAGATTCTAAATATAGCCAGCTCTGCAGATTATACAGAATTTCTTTTGTCTCTGCACATCTGCATAGGCCAGGGCAGTATTTTATCTTGGCAGGGCATCTAGGACTGGTATCTATGGCCTCATGATAAGTGATAACATTTTAAATAAAGCAACATGAAGAAATCAAAGGATGATAACAATATCCTACAAAGTTGTTAGTATGCTTAATGCCTAATTCTCATTGGCACCTATGATGTGATTGGTCCTCACAACTTGCTGTCTTGGGATATGTCTCCCCATCCCTGAAAAATGAACAAGAATCCCCAAGGCAGCCATAGAGACTTCATAACCCTCTAAATTACTGAAAACCAGCAAATTTATTATTTAGGACTCACAACAGTTTCAACATGCTAATAGGACTATACCAGAGCCCAAGGAATTCATAGCTTAGCATAATTAAGCATTTTTGTGACTCACACAGACCACATGAGTACAGAGATGACACATCCTTCTTGCAAACTATGGAAAAGAGAAAACTTGAATCCACCAGGGAACTTCTTTTTGTTAAATTGATCCAGCAATTACCTCACAAATGCAGGCTGGAAAATGATCTCAGGAAGTAGGTTATTGAGTGTAGGAAGTATTCAGAAAAGTCCCCAGCTATGGTAATACAGCCAAGTCTTACTGGTACTAAGTATTGACATCAATAAATGTTCTCCTGAGAAGAAAAAGTGTTCACACTTTATCTAGTCCTGCACTTCCTGAAGAATCTTCCAGTAGGTCAAATAAGTAAAAGTGAAAAACAGGAGTTGAGTTAGTCCTTTGCATTCATGATGGTGTCTAAGAAAGAAAGAACGGCACTTTATTATGTGTCCCTTTAAGAGCTAGCAGGGCTAGTGACTGGAAACATTAATGTTTAGAGAGGGTTTGATTACAAAAGTGACAATAAAAATTTGCAGCTGTCTGGTTTTCAGTGTTCTCCAGCAAATAATTAATCTACAAAAGGTTTTAAAGTATTTTCTTGATTGCTAAAGTACATGCTTTGTCTGGTTTTTTGCATATACAAATATTTGGTCAGAATTTTGGTTTTCAGACACAAGTCTCACTAACACACTTTGTTTCCTGCCAATGTAGAAGTATTTTTCAGAGTATCATCATGCATTACTATTGTGATAGCACCAATTTAAGGCAAATGTAGAAATAAATTCCAGAGCAAGACAAAAATTAAAAAAAAAAACCCAAGTCTATTAAAATGACAGTAAATTAGAAGAATTTCTTTAAGATTTTAAGGGACATAGGTCTTATTAGCATTGCAGATGTTTGGCAAATCATAAAACCAACAGGGCTTTTCTGTGTCTGAAAGGAAAAAGCAGCCTGATGGAAGTCATGCTGCCATCATCCTTAGAAATGGCCATGCTGGCTCTGGCTAGGATAATTTTATTCCTAGCAGTGAGTACAGTGATGCCTTTTAGAGTTAGGATGAGAATAATTTTCATTACTGCTGAGCAGTGCTCCCACAGAGGTTTTTTCTGTTCTTCACCCCACCAATGAGATGGGTCAAGGTGCACACAGGGCCTGGGAGGGGACACAGCCAGGGCAGCTGACCCCGACTGACCATGACCATACAGATATTCCTTACTGTATGGTGCCATGCTCAGCATATAGACCTGGGGGGAGGGAGAAAAGGAAAGATATCCAGAGGATGGTGTTTTTCTTCCCAAGTCACTGTTATGAGTGATGGAGCCCTGCTTTCTGGGGAATGGCTGAACACCTGCCTGTCATGGGATGTGCTGAATGAATTCCTTATTTTTCTTTCCTTCTGTGTGGCCTTTGGTTTCCCAATTAAATTGCCTTGATCTCAAGCCACAAACTTTCTGACTTTTACCCTTGCAATTCTCTCCCTGGCATGGATAGGTTATTTTCTAATACGCTATTCCATGTGGGATGTCTGAAAAGTCAAAGGACCTCGCTTTTTTTTACTCAGGGAAACAAATATTTTCTTCAAGTTAAATTATTACAGATAAGTCTGTGGTAGGAACATGTTATTGTTATTTTATGTGTAGGCAAGCTCAATCATTACTGCCACTGCACTTTGCAAAAAACACCTATCAACTTTTATACTCAACAATAAAAATTTTTTATAGATCCATTTCCTTAAAACAGATTTCCAAAGTCACTAATAATTAATATTTGAACATACTTACAGTAAATGTATTGCAATTAAAAAGAACAGCATTTGAATTGTGTAATTCTTAGGAAAATTAGCAATATATATATATTGCTTACAATATATATATATTAGCTTACAATCAGTAATGCATATATATATATATATATACACATTACTGATTGTAAGCTAATATTTGAAGGTGAGAAGTATACACCACCCTTCTAAGCAAATGAAATTATAAATTCAGATACTGACAGGTGACCAAATCAAGAAATGAAGAAAATATGTTATAGTTTCAGTTGTTAGTTTTAGATTGTTTAATATTTTTTTTTCTTTATAGAATTAAATAAGAAGACAAAATATTTAAAAACAAATAAAAAGTCTACATCTTAAAATTTCAATAAAAGATTGAGGGATTTTTTTTTCTTGGCTGGTGTTTTTCTGATTGGTTGGTTTTCTCTGTTGTTGGTTTGGGTTTTTTCCTCCATCTAGCTTGCTTTAAATACACTTGCAGAATCATTCTACTGATAGAGAGAAGACTCATGTGCTATTTTTTAATATTCTTTAAGTGACATTTTAATTCCAAATTTTTTCCTATCACTACCCATTTATGGGGTGTTTTTCCATTCACTCACAAACTACAGAAAAGAGGGTTTTTTTTCTGCAACAAGAAAAGTGGGTATAATAACAAAGCTAAGAATATAGTAAAAGTTTCCAACATTTGGGTAGAAACAGGAGAAGGAAAGAAAGAAAAAAAAAATGCAGTCAAACGAAACTCTGAACAGGAACACTGTAATTTAGGAAAAAGATACAAACACACAAAAATCTCTTCAGGCAAAACTACTTGTAAATATAAAGATGCACTGCAGGCCCTCAATGGGGACATTTGTTTAATTAAATGAGATAGATACCATAATAGATACCATATTACCAATTTCAACTCTCACCCAGTGGCTCTGGGTCAAGATTTAAATTCTTTTCAAAAGTCCATACCTTAGAGCAGAAAGTACTTCTGACATTATATTTACTGTAACTTTTTTTTACTTTAAGAATTATAATTCTTTCTCCCAGTTTGAAAATTATTAATCAAAACCATTTCTTTACATTCGGCTATCATCGACACTGATGTGATTTCACAAGTAAAGAAGTGAATGAAAAAATCCATTATTAACAAGTTTAATGAGGCACAGCTAGAGTAAATGGGTATTGCCTTCCTAGTTTCCATAATATTTCCTGGCATCAGTGGATCCCTAAGAATAGACATTTTCAGCCAATCTGGTTTTGGTGGGGGTTTTTAAGCAGAGATGTTAGCTGTCCAGAAATAATGAAAAAGAAAAGAAAAATGCTATCTAATCAGTGTAGAAGAAATATGTCAGTACATTGGAACAGGAATAATGAAAAGCGTGAAAAAATTATATTAGAAATGACCATAAATTGTTGGCTGAATAGAATACAGAAAGCTTTTCATGTAAAATATAAATCATGTTTAAATTAGAAAATTCATTGATGGACCTGTAAGAATCTTTACATTCAATGAGCTTTATTAGAGCTGTTTATTCAGTAACTTTCTCCTAATTCTGTCTCCAATCTGAATCCCAGGAAAGTGAGGAAAAAAAGTGAAAAAGCAAAACTGAGATTAAGTAAACACCTAAGGAAAACAACAATCAGACCAGAAAAAAAGACCTTATAAAATGGTTAGAACAGGATTGATCAGATGGTTCCATATAACTTTCAGAAGTTCATTAGAGATCAAAAGAATTCCAATGAAGACATGGTTTTCAAAACACAACGTGCTGTATTGAAGGTAATTCATAAAACCAAGCATTACAACCACTATGCAAGAAAAAATAATGCTACTAACAATTTTTTTAAAAATCAGCACTCTTTTAGGATCAAAGTCCTTTGCAGTAGGATATCCATGAGGAAGTGGAATGAGGCTGTATCAGAGAAAATTCAGAATGGGCATTAGGAAAAGGTTCTTCACCGAGAAGTTGCTCAGTCACTGGAGTCAGCTCCCTAAGAATGTGGTTGTGGCATCAAGTCTGTCAGAGTTCAAGGAGTATCCAAATGATGTTCTTAGCTGTATGATTTAGTTTTACACAGTCCTGTAAGGACTGGACTGGAAGTCCAACTGATAGTTGGACTTAATGATCCTTATGCGTCACTTTCAAACAGAGAAATTCTGTGACTCTGTGACAGTGGCCTTGTAAAAAAGGCTCCAGAGAAAAAAAAAGAGTCAAATGAAGAGTCAAATATTTTGAAGGGCAATCTTATTTTTGCAATTTTCATAAGACAATGTGTGAATTGTCATACTATAGTGCATTTGATCAATATATTTTGCAGCATACCAGTTATTGATAGGAATTATTGGCCTTTGTTTAAAAGGACATGAATTTTCTATGCAATGCACAGTTGAAGAGTCCACAAAATTCTCTCAGCCACATTTACATGCTAATGTCAAGCTCCTGGCAGCTCTCTGCAACAAATACTGTGCAGCACATAGGACAATCAACCTGAAAAAAATAACTTGAAAAACAGCACTCAAAAGGAAGCAGGCAGAACAGGTTATACAAAGGAAAATACTCTTTATTTAGATATTTAAATTACCCTTGGTTAGCCTAAAACTACATATGGCATCTTCTTTAGCTATATTTTATGCAGCTCTCTCTGTTAAATCTTTCTACCAATACATCTTATTTGCAAAGCAAATAGACCTGTGCATTAATTACCCAATCTTCTATTCAGGTTTCTGGAAAGAGAGTGGAAACAGAGGCAGTCAGGAAGAAGGAACAGTAGGAAGGCTACAAGGAAGCTTCTTTAACTGGCAGTCCGTGGGATGCAAATAAATTCCAGATGCTCTTAGTGAATCAAGCCAAAAGCTGACCAAATTCAACTTCCTCCCTGGTAGGATTTCTGGACTGGGTAAAAAATCTTGCCGGAGATCAAGTTGTATGACATGAGCTGATGGAGGCCATCCCCATCCAAGGGATGAGCATAGAACATGTTAACGTCATAATCCTGCACTTTTCTAAGATGCTGAAAATGCTTTGCATGCTGAAAGTTGTGCAGTTGTATTATTAGCACAGTGCCTTACCTGAACAACTCACTTAACGACTCAGCAAGCTAATGAACCAGGCAGAATGCCACAATAGCGTGGCCAGACTGCTCCTGGTACTAAAACAAACTGGCTCCAACCTTGCTATGCTGCCTCCAGATGGCACTGCCTTGTGATGGGTGGTTGGACTTGAACGGCATGAAGGATTAAAATAAAATTTACAAAACATATTATCTCCTGTTTATGTTTCAGGTACCTGAACTAGGCAAAGATTGCCTGCCAAACCATGTAAAAATATTTTGAAAAAGTGAAACCACAAGTGCAAAGATAAAACTACAAAGGTTAAAAACAATTATAATACAATGCTAAAAAAGCAAAAAATACTAGCATTGTTGACAACAAAGACACAGTCTTTCTTAGACTTTTGACTTTTCTTCTTTCCTCTCTTGTGCTACCCATCTTTCCTTTTACCCCTCCCAGTCAGATCAAGGGAGGGGGTTATTATCATAATTGCAGGAGTGAGAACAATGCTTTTCAATTTTGCTGCAGCAATCATTCACTGAAACATTTATTGATTGAAAAAGCCCCATGAGAATTCTGATTATCCTAACATTTTCTCTGGAAGTGAAAAGAACAGGCCTTCTTATTTCATTTTAAGCAAAATTACAGTAATTGGTATCTGACCTTTTTGGAATAGACTGTTAAGCTTTACACTGCTGAATTTTTTTCATCAATTCAATTATTTAAATTATGGCTATCTCAAAAGGAGCAACAGGGTGCAAAAAAGAATAGACTATTTAAATGAAACTGAAAACTGATTCTCCACCACTACCCCATTAACACAAAACATGCTATTAGCTGAGAATCCAACCTCTGGAGGCTTCTAATGCTTGGATTAAAATTTAGTTTTTAAATAATTAAAATAATCCAGCACAAACAAGGACAAATGACATTTCTGAGAATTAAAAAAAAAAAAGGCTAAATGAAAATACAAGGCTAGAAAAAATAAAAAAGCCTAATCAATATGCAAGAATGTATGTTGGAGAAATAAGTCATTCTTGACTGGTCTAAGATAAGTAACTCATTCTGAGCACATATCTTTATAAAACATAAAACAAAGATAGAAAAAGAGATGGCAGCTCAGTAAATTGTCCGCAAGGTCAAATACTTCCCAGAACAATCACCACTAAAAAGTCACCATTCCCAACTGGTATCATAGAAACAGTATGCTTCTTTCCTAACCAAGACAGGAGAAAGGGAACTGACTTGTCATTCACATGGTAAATCCATCCAAAACCAACCTGGGCACAGTTCTTTAGGAGTTAGTTTAAGGCAAACTGAGATTAAACCACTGCTGAAAACTTTAATATCTCTTCTGACCTCAAGTGGTTAAAAAATACTGGGAGGCAAATATATAATTTTCAGAAATAAAAATATGTTAGATTCAGGACAGGATAATTTAAAAATTTTCTAGTGGAAAATAGGCATCATAAATTAGTACTTTCAGTGTCTTCAGAGAGTCTCTTCTCATTTGAAGTATTGTCATGGAGTTACTTCTCATATCTGGCAAGATTTTCCCTCCCTCAAATATGCCCTTTTTCAGTTTCTATGTGAAATCCACCACTACATCAGGAGGTGCTGAAAAGGCAACCACCCTCCTTGGGGAAGGACAGGCAACCAGTGTCAGCTTCCTGAAAGTAGAATATAACTAATGCAGAGAAGGTGTCTTTAGGGTAAATCCCCCTAAGACAGCACTCATGTTGTTATCAATCTGCATTGCAGGGCTTGACATAGTTATTTCCTAAAGTCAGGAACAATTTGGCTTCCCAGCTCCTGAGAGAGTTTCCCATTTCCATTAGGATCCAATATACGAGTTCTCATTTTCCCAAAAATAAATCTGCACTTTCCATAGAGAGAGGGTACAATACACTTGATTTTCCCTCAAGCTTAAGTACGTGTTCAGGAGAAAATGTGCTTTTATTAGGATTTTCATGTCATTAACTGCAATTTCTCTAACCAGAAGTACCACACTTCCACCTTTACTATTCTCACTCTTCCCTCCTGCTCAGCAAGTAGGTGTGGGTCAGCAAGAGATTGGGAGGGAACACAAACATGGCAGCTGACCTGAACTGGCCAAAGGGATATTCCACACATCATGCTCAGGAACAAAAACAAAAACAAAAACAAAAACAAAAACAACATCAAAAAGCAACACACCAAAAAAAAAAAAAAAACAAAAACCTCCACAACCCAAAATATTAAAAAAAACGCAGCAGGGATTGCCTCCCTGTGTAGAGTCAAAGTGGCTACCACTTAGACTGTCAGGGCATTGGTCAGCTTGTGGGGGATGGAGAGGGATGGAGAGGGATTGCCTTTGTCTAAGTTATTCTTTTTATTTCATTATTGGATTCAACTGTCCTTACCCTCACCCACAAATTTTCTTGGTTTTGTTCTTCCTATTCTCTCCTCCATCTCAGTCTCTGAGGGCCTGAGTGCATAGAAGTGTGTGGGGGCTTATTTTCTGTCTGTGGTTAACCCTCCACAGGCCACAAATGAAAATATACTTCCTTAACTGATTGTGCTGGAAATGATAAAAAACATATAACAATAAAGGATACATATACCACATTCTTGTAACTTACTGTGATTTAATATTTTTATTCTTTGCTGCAATAATACTGTTTTTTCTATCCCTAGTGATATAAACATCTGTAGTGATCATACTGTTATAAGAAGCTCCTTCAAGAATTTTAGATAAGGTTGCCATTGTCATTTGGTTTCATAGTTTTGCAATTAAGTTTTCAGCAAGAAGTTTCCTTAGCAGTATAGTGTTTCCTGCAGCATAATGATGGCATGTCATATTTTACATGGAAAATATTTTCCATCATCATACTATAGGGCACAGCCTCCAAATAATGAAATTTTGGAGGTTACATAGGCCATTTAATTATCTTAAATTCCTTCATTAATATACACTGAAGCTGCTTAGAAATAAAAATGTGGAGGAACGTTCTTGTCTTTCTGCTACTACAGCAGTGAAAAAATAAAAACACATGCCAAAAAATGAGACAGCATTGCAGGATTTTGTTCACAATAGAAAAAAAAAGTTTTGTCACATTCCCTTCTATTCTGCCCTGCAAGAGCTCACTATCAATCTGTGTACAAGCATTCATAATTTACAGCAAATCTCAAAGGAGTTTGCATTCTGTGACAAAGCATTACAAATGATATACAAAACCCAGGTGAAACTTGGAGACAAACACATTCTGTCTACAGTCTAGTGCAGTGCATTTCTCCTGCTTGTCAAGTACAGACCAAATTTAATCACAAAATTTAAAGTTAAACAGATTTTCAATTTGCATCATAAAAGTTGATTCCTTCTGTGAATAATTCAGACCTTTAATCTGCAGAATGTGTGGGGGACAATTTGATCACCAAATATGTAATTTTGATTTCTAACTCATAAATTATCAAATTACTGCATCAAGAAACTATTTTGAGTTTTTTATATACATATATATACATATATACAAATATATATATACATATATACAAATATATATAAAGTGAATGACAGTCTGTGACCTTCAGATAAAAAATTAAGGTTTTAATATTCAAATTGATCTTCTTTAGGTTTTACCAGGTGGAGATTTTCTTATCAATGAGAACCATTTCCTTTAAAGAATTTTTTTTGTGAAATCTGTGGTAAATAATTACTGAAATATAAACACTATATTATTCCTGATAATTTAATTCATAGTGCCTGTGTTTGATGAAAACTAGATACTTTGAAATACCATTTTTTATTCAAGCGAAATTTTAACCCAAATAATAATTCTGAATCAATACTTTAAACTTGACTTTCATAAACTTTGATATCATTATTTAATCTCTCTCTTATATATGAACTGGGTGTTTCTTCATGTACTTTTGATTTATAGTTTCTTCTATGGTTTAGATATTTTTCAATATTCTGTCACTGGTAGTCTTCTCTGAGAGGTTCTTTGACAAATTAATATACATTTCTTAAGATCAATTGCTAGTCTGTTTCAAAACACGCAGTTCAGCTTCATATACAACAAAATTCTTTTCTTGCCCTTCATTGACTGATATTTTGTACCATTTTTATTTTTAGAACAAAGTTCATGATATTATATTTGAAATCCTGGGCATTGTGTAATTGGCCCATCAACTGTAACTGCACATGACAATTTCTCAAAAACTATTTTCTCTGAAATTTTAAAAATAATTTTTTTAAGTATTAGGTGAATAAAAACTCTTTTCCTCCTGGGAAGACCTAACATGAAATTGAATTTAAATATTACATTAGTCACATTCACATTATTTTTTTTTTTACTATTACTAAAAATATCATATTGAAGAAGTTCAACTAGCATAACAAAAAAGTATCTTATTCCTTTGAGAAGCTTGTAATGTTTTGGGTAATTGAGTACCATGCTGTTGATTCTCATTATATATTGAAAGTCCTCATTCTCATTATTTTAAATCTTTAAAGACAGTAAATCAAGCTTTGTTATAATTATATTTTATCCTCAAGAATTTCACAGGACATTGTTTTTTTGGTGACAGATTATTCCCCTGTTCATTATTTTAAACAGCGCACCTAATTTGCCATCTTTTGTGAATCTTGAGTTCATTTTTGCTGCTTATTATTTCAACTAATAAAGTTGAATACAACTTATAAATTATGCTACAAGTTAATTTTTTTTACTTAAAAAAAAGGCAGTTTGCTTCCTGTGGTATGCCTCCCTGCTTTTCAAATGTTACACAACATTATGAGGCTTATTACCATTAGAAACAGTAATCAATAGTCTAATTTTAAATATCCTGTAGTATTTTAAATATTCATGTATCACGAAAATCCAGTAATAATTGTTAAACATGAACAATCAGATGTAAATATGTTTATCCCTAGATATAATTTTCTTTCTTTCTATATTCTTGATTACTTGTCACTCAACATCTTAGAAAGATAAAGCTTTAAATCCCCCAAATCAGATTGATCCAGATAAGTAGGTGACAATTAGGACTGAATTTTAAGTGACAGGCTTCAATTTAACTAGGTAAATATACCAGATGTATCCTAATGTGTCACTTGAAGAGTCCTGTCATATTTATATGTAATTTATATTCTACCCTCAGCCTACTCAGAAGGTCACCTCAGAGAATATTCTCCTTGTCATGATAGGAAAACTACAAGGCAATCTTCAATGTGTGAAAAATCAGAGCTGTCGAAAAACTCCCAAACCAAACCTAACCAAACAAATAACCCCCCAACAAAAGCCACCAACCTCCAAAAAAGAAAGCCACAGATTCCCCCAAAAGTGAAACACCCTTCAAGACACATTAACATTTTAAAAACTTGGTGCCTTTCACCATCTTTAATCAACTAATGATTGTAATTAGTGGGGAGAAAAAAGGAATTTCTAAGGACACTGTCTCCTACATTTCCTTTCCTTTGACAAATGATCCTGCTCTACATTTGTAAGCACACAGAGCTTTTCAATCAGATGTATATATTTAGCTGGTTAACCTGAGCCTAATTACATGAGTTTCATATTGCTACAATTTTCATCTTTAGTGAAGTTACTTTGAATTCAAAAAGTATTTATAAGGATAGATTAGATACAACTGGGAAGCATTCATTATTGTTTTCAGCTTATTTTAATTTTGTTTGTAGAAGTCCAGACTATTGAATAACAGGAACTTAATGACACATTTTGTTGTGTGCACACATTTGTGTACATAGCAGCACCATTTTTTGCACAGCAGCAGTTCATATATTGCACTAACTCTTTTTAAGCAAATGGGGTACAGATTTTACATCTCATAACTAGAAGGCTCATTATAGATGTTTCAGTCTACATAGAGAGTGTGCTTTGCATTAGGTCAGATAATTACCAGACCAAGAGTAGAATGAAAGAATGAAATAGCAAACGGTTCTTCAGGGGAGAGAATAAAAAATCATTCTGTATATTGATGACCTGTATTCTGATGATCATCACCATCATCATCATCATCATCATCATCATCATCATCTCACTTACTTTTTCCTCCTAGTGCCTTGAAAATATTTTATATTCATTTCACAGATTAGACCTGAGAAACTAAAAAAGAAGTATGAGCTGTTAATCAAACAGTACTTATGTCCTGAAAGCATTTTTCCTTAGCTGGGCCTGAGTCAAATATTCAGAAACTAAAAATTTATAAATTTTTCTTCTGTGAATCCTATTTCAGTAGATATATCTAATCTTTTCTCAGTTATGCCCAGACACACCAGAAGGACTGCTTTCAGGCTATTTTTTTTCTTGTCACCAAAATACTGAAATACATAAACGATCAAGATTAAAAATCTGATTTTTGTACATTAGTATCCCATTTTACAAGTGTACATGAAGGTTTTCTGGAAGCAGTAGGAGAGTAATAGAGATATATTAAAAGAAATTAATTGAAAAATACTGTATTGAAATGATCACAGTATTTACTCTCATTTCTGCTTTAAACTACATCACTTGTAAATTAACTTTACATTGGAAAAAGCGTAACTCTTCTGATATTGATTCTATGTTGCTTCTTAAATTTATTCCCTCTTTCACCAAAATTAGAACATTTTATCCTTTCCAAACCAAACCCTGAATTTCTAATCTCTTATTAACTTTGCCTCACTAGACTTCTAGCTGCAAGGAATAACATATCTTACATATTTTTTTTTTAACATTACTTTAAATAATGGAGTGAAAGCAAGAACAAGTATGAAGTTTAACAGAGTATCTTCTTTGCCAAAAAGGGGGTTACCTGCAAGTATTGTTTCTGCTTGGGGGAAATCATGGTTCTGTTTGTTCTATGAAACATGCTCTATAATCTGCTGCTAGAGCAGGCAGTGCAGTGTGGCTGTTTTAAGCCAGCAATATTATCACTGAAAGTGTCAAAGATCAACCACATTAAAACAGACAGAGTTATGTGCTGCATAATGTTCTGTCTAAAGCCATGCTGCAAAATCAGGGGGAGCATTCTACAGTTCCTTCAGTGTGACAAATGTTGGCATTTACTAAAATATATTGGTATAAAATTCCACAAAAGTCTTGATTTGTAAGTTTTCCCTTACCTCTCCAAGTTCCTTCTCCTTTCATTCCTTGCAGCGTTTAGCCAAAGTCATTGTTCAGTATTTCTCTCATTTTTATGTTCGCTTACATAACTGGTATTTATTTGTTTTAAATGAAAGTGCAGCATTACATAGCAACAGCAAAAAGGGTGCTAATTCAATATAAAATTCTGAGGAGGCAGTAATTTTATCCCTGGAATATTCTCAGATTTTTTTTTAAATATGTAAGTGTTAGTACAGAATGAATTCTCATAATTCAATAGTAGAAGAGCCAAACCCCTTCACTTTAGTATTTAAATTAGTGCTACTCTTTACAACATAAACACTATTTTTAAAAATTGCCAAAAATGAAAACTTTTCTTTTACCCAGTGATAAAATATAAATCTTATTGCAAAGTCCTATTTCACACAGCTTTTAAGTAATAATGAAGTTACAATGTTAGGAAGATCCCCTCTATGTTAGTGCTAGCAGTAACAAAAAAACCCAGAAATTTCGAACAGACAACATGGCCTGGTGTCATTATCAGAATAATTTTCTAACTTTCTGTGCATATGCTCCATATACATCATCTCCTCAAGCCAATATGAGCTGCTTTGTTGCAAGAGAGAAAATTTGCTGTATTTAGTTTCAAGAACCAAAACTGACTTCAAGAGAAATGTCTTTTGTCCTTATAAATTTAAACAGTGAAGTGACTTGTGAAAAAACTGATTTCAAAATTCAATATTATCATCAATTGCAACCAAATGAGAAACTAAAGAAACAGAGAAAAACAAAACCAAAATCCAACAAAAAAAATCCCAAAAAATGAAAAAAAACAAAAACCCCCCAATTAAATAGTCTTGACAATATTTCATACCTTTGCCTGAGACATACTATTCAAAGCTGAATTACAATCAAGAGTATGTTATTTCTCTATGAAAGTTATATAAAATATTTTCTAGGTAAAGGTAAAAGAAAGGTAAAGCACATAATGGAAAATAATATCTTGTTAAAATGACTGAAATTGAAGAAAAGTTCTTTAAAATAGAAACATAAGAACACAGTACTTGGAGACATCCTCATTACTCAAGGAGTCGTCATGCTGTAAAGGTGAAAAGCCATTAGTGGATAAAGCCACTACTATTTCCCCATAAAACTTTGGGACCATTCAGGAGATATCTGTGCAGAATGTAATTGGGTTTTTGCATGCCACTAAGATAATTAAAGGGGATATGCTCTAATTTAGTCATATGAAGAATAGACAGCAGTATCTAATTATTGAATAAATTATTAGTAAACTCTGAAGAGAAAAAAATGTAACTTAAAAAAATAAAAACCACTTGTAGTATAAGAGCATACAGGGCTTTTGGCCCTTTTTCCCCTAGCTCTTTTGATTTTTTAAAGTAATTAAGATAACTTAATTTGGTTGGTTTGGGGTTTTTATTAAAAGAGCTCATAAAAATCATTTATAAGATGTATTAAACACCATCTTGGAACTTGAATATCTGAAAGTCTTACTCTCAAATGAAACAAAAGAAGGGAATGTAAAGCATTTGAATGAGGATATAAAAATATTAAGGTAAAATTGAGAAAGAAAGCATTTAGAATACAAATAAATGCTTATATTAACGGTATCAAAGGAAACAAAAATTGTGTTTTGTGGTGCAAAGCAGTTGGTTCTGGTAACATATCTATAGCAGTATGGTTCAGGATTTCATTTAACTTTATAAAGGCTATGCATAATTTATTAGGAACTAATTTAGTCATGAATATAAATATTCTGCTGGTTGGAAAAAAATCTTTATTATGCATATTTTGCAGCTCAGCTTCCTCCTTTCCTTGATAAAATGTACTATTATGGCACATTCTTGCATTAACTTCAGAATGTATAATTATAAACCAGCAGGGACCATCAAAAGAAATCTCACAAGACACAGGTTTGTGATACTTATCTACCAGGCCATCTTATTTATAACCAAATAAGATATTGTATTAAAATTTAAAAATTTTCCATTAGGTTCCTTCACTATATCTAGCTCTTACTTCATCAGACATGCTGCTTTGTGGTTTGCAGTGAAAACTAGAGAGTTTATTTTCAAAAGAAAAGTAGACATGAGATACAATTATAGTTCATATTTCATTTAGCCTTCCACTATTCCATGCTAGGGGAAAAAAAAAACCCCAAAAGAAAGAAAATGCAAAAAAACCAAACAAAGACAAAACAAGAAATATTTTCCTGGTAACTGTGTTCCACCTCCTTAAAGAAAAAAAAAAAAGAAAAGGTAAAACCATTACAATAATTTGTCAGTTTGATTTTTGGTATATATTGGTAATAATATAAATAATATATACTATTAACAGCTTTTAGTATGCCATAGAAGCAGGAAAGGGGAAAGCTATGAGTGTTGACTAGCATTTCACCAGTGATCATATTTCTAAAAAAAGGGGAAAAATATTATTAGAGGGGTGGGATTCTGAAATCCTTATAGAACTGAACTGTGGTGCCATTTAGATAGAGGGTCTAAGCAGCTACAAAAGGAAAGGAAAACTTGATAGAGGGAAAATGGAAACAAATAAGCAGGTGTCCTTTTTCTCCTCAAACATCCAGATGAAAAATCTGTGCATAGTGATTGTAATCCCACAGCACACTCCTGGAAAAGCCTGGCAGCCCCACAGCTTGGACAGGAGCACTCTTTGCTGGGTTCAGAACTGGCTGGATGGCAGGGCCCAGAGAGGGGTGGTGAACAGTGCTGCATCCAGCTGGGGGCCAGTCACCAGTGGTGTCCCTCAGGGTTCTGTGCTGGGACCAGCTCTGTTCAATATCTTCATTGATGACATGGGTGAGGATATTGAGTCCTTCACTAGTAAGTTTGCAGATGACACCAAGTTGGCGGCATGTGTTGATCTGTTGGAAGGGAGAAGGTCTCTGCAGAGAGACCTAGAACAGTTGGATGGATGGGCAGAGTCCAGTGGGATGGAGTTTAATAAATCCAAGTGCTGAGTCCTGCATTTTGGCCACAATAACCCTCTGCAGCGTTATAGGCTGGGGACGGTGTGGCTGGACAGTGCCCAGGCAGAAAGGGACCTGGGGGTGCTGGTGCACAGCCAGCTGAACATGAGCCAGCAGTGTGCCCTGGGGGCCAAGAAGGCCAAAGGCATCCTGGGCTGTATCAGGAATAGTGTGGCCAGCAGGAGCAGGGAGGCCATTCTCCCCCTTGTACTGAGCACTGGTGAGGCCACATCTTGAGTGCTGTGTCCAGGTCTGGGCCCCTCAGTTTGGGAAGGATGTTGAGATGCTTGAGCACATCCAGAGGAGGCAATGAGGCTGGTGAGGGGCTTGGAACACAAACCCTGTGAGGAATGACTGAGGGAGCTGGGAGTGTTTACCCTGGAGAAAAGGAGACTCAGAGGTGACCTTATCACTCTCCACAACTCCCTGAAAGGTGGCTGTAGTCAGGTGGGGGCTGGTCTCTTTCTCCAGGCAGCACCTGACAGAACGAGAGGGCACAGTCTCAAGCTGAGTCAAGGGAAATATAGGTTGGATATTAGGAAGAAGTTTTTCACAGAAAGAGTGATAAAATATTGGGATGGCCTGACTGGGGAGGTGGTGGAGTCACCATCCCTGGATGTGTTCAACAAAAGATATGGCACTTTGTTCCATGGTTTAGTTAAGGTGTTTAGAGCATGGGTTGGACTTGATGATCTTGAAAGTCCCTTCCAACCTATTCATTCTGTGATTCTGTAATCCAAATGCACTTTTCACTTTCATATTTACTATCCTGTGCAATTTTATTGCTCTATCACATGTTAAATAAAATCAAAACAACCCCCTTTGAATATGGTTATGTAAATTCTTTTTTTAAGCAGCAGTGAAGGGTTAATCATGATAAGGAGAGCCAGGAACCTACTTTCTCAACCTACTGAAAGGTCTTGCTTAGTTCAGCAAAAAGATGAATGAGAGGGAATATGATTACAGTTTTATAAGTGCTTCAGCTGAGAACACACAAGGGCTGCAGGGGAGATAAACTATTTAACTAGACAACAATACTGGCACAGAAACAAATGTGTACAGATTGACCATAAATAAATTTAAACTGACAACAAACCTCTTACAGGCTTACAAAAGACAGAAGAGATGCTAAGAGTACAATAAAAAACTGTACTTCTAAATGGAAGTTTATAAAGCAATGCTGTGTGTTACCCAAGGTGCTCCTTATGAGCGCCCATGGCTACACTTCAGCTCATGGGAAATCCTTTCCAATCCCATGTTTTAGGATTGAATTCTTTTTTCATTCATCTAAGAAAAGAAAAAATAAAACATGAAAAGCAAGATTTACTCTTAAGGAAAGAATACAATAGAACAATGTCTGGATTTTGAGGTCTGGGTTTTTAAAACAGAGGAGGTATGTAAACTACTACTACTGGCTTTTTGAGAAACCTGTTAAATAGAGGAACTTTTTGTGCCTTGACAATTTTGATATCTCTTTCCTTCTCTCTTAGTTTTGGTCTAATATGAAGTGCAGAAATGTGCACAACATGCTGGAAAGGTCAATGTATTCTGATTCATAAAACACATATATACAGAATTTAAAAAACCCCCCACAATTCTGAGAATCTCTACATTTTAAAGACAAACATTTTCACTGAAAAACCTGTCAACTTATTTTATGTCTCCACTAGACACAACACAACTAGTGTGCCAGATGTGAGCATAACCTTAATGAGGAATTTACTAATGGTTTTACTTAAAGCACTTCAGAGCATTAATTTTGAACTGAATGAGGACATGCCAAATACAGAAGAACATAAGCTAATTTATTTTGATAAAAGAGAAATGAAAATATTCCTATAAAATCACACACAAAGATGAAAATGTAAATGATATAAGAAATTAGGTTAAACTTCTCTATTTTAAAAGCAGAAAGGAAAGCTGCTGGATTTTGTTAAATTTCCCATTTATGCTATCATAAGACAAAACATTCCTATTTACATGAAGGACTAAGAATTTTCATTTCTGAAAGCTGTGACATAAAATCTTCAAACCAGAAAAAGAGGTCAAATGTGTGATGAGGATAAAAGCAAAACAAAGGCACATACATTCTCAGCAATGTTCAGTGTATACTATGTTACTAAATGCTGTCCTGGAAAGTGACATTAAAATTATCCTATCAACAGTTCATCATATTCCTTAAATTCACCTTCCCTGCATCATCCAAGTTGAATGGAAGAAGAAAAGTAAAAAAAACCCAGAACAACAAAGATAAAACAAACTCTCCAAAAGAATATCTGAATAGGCAAGGTGTTTGGTTTCTTTTTGCAAACAGAAATCTAGGTCACTCTGTGGAGTAAGGCTTTATTTGCATATAGGTTTCAAGGTTTCAGATGGCTTAAAATATTAATGACTTTAGAAATCCATTTAAGAGGCACATTATGTTCACAGGGCATTGTAACTGCAGAACTGTGTGCTACACCGTAATAATCTGTCGGTGTATGCTAAAGCTGAATTGTTTCTATAAAATATGTGATATATATTTTGGTTACATAATTGAGTAACTTATGAGTAGAGTTCAGAGAAGTTTGTGTTTGCCTTATATAAGGCTCTAGACATCAACAAATGGTAAAAATTACATTTGACTAGGCAAATTATTGACTGTGAACCCCACAGTCAAGGAGATTACTTAGGAAGATTATACATGCAACACTCCCTTATCATATACTATTGTAGTAAACCCCACAGCCATTTGTTCTACTCAGAAGCCAATCTATATATGTAACTCTCAGTCAGGTATATAAAAATATATTCAAAATTTTTTGATACACTGATATATAAAAATACAACTTTTTAATTTTTTTTTTACTATATTCTGTGCATCCCCTTAGTTTTCAGTAACTTCTAATATTGGTGTGAGAAAGGTGGCAAAAAAAAAAAGAGCAATCAGGAGCACCAGCTGGGGAATCTTGGAAAGCAATTCATATCACCTGTTCCACTAGTAGATCAAATATCTTCCTCTCAGAGTAAGAAAAATAAGCAGAATGGATGCATTTCAACACCCATCTGTAACTAAATTTTTTGCTAAACTAAATCCAGACCTGATTCAAGCTGCCAGGATACAGCACAAAATGTGTCTCATCTGGGCAGAGCAGAGATAAGGAACAGAAAGTGATGAGAGACCTAGAAAGAGCCATGAAGATTTGTGTTTGAAGAATCCTGGGATAAACCATTAATAAGCCTATTTGGCGATAGGAAATTGAAATTCTTGAGCAAAAGACAGCAATGAAAACTCAGTCCTAAAGAAGAGGGAATCAAATATGGAAGTTGAGCAGAAAAGGAAGCAGCAACTGGTCAAGAGGCAGAAATGGATAATCAAAGACATTGCAGATATATATTTTTGGATCCAGCTGTGTGAAAATAAAATTGCAGTTCATTTAATGATAAAATAAATACTGGAAATATGGTACATTCAATTTATAAAACTAAGAAAAAAATAATGCCAATACTAATCAAAGCTTTTATTGTAAATACAATATTGTATAATGGTCAAGTAAAGAATAACTTTTATAAAAGCACTGCATGTAAGGATAAAGAACCATAAATATCTCAGAGAAGAACCTGATGCAGATTGTGAAACAGAAACAGTGATCTGAGAGACAAAAAGTGTCATTTCACACACACCAGTGGCATCCATTTCTGCATCAACACTGAAATACCCTACCATCAGAGATGGAGGGAGGTGTGACTAATAGAGGGAGTGGATTAACAAGCTTATTAAACAATCTTAGAACAAAATATACGCATATTCACACCCCCCCCCTCCGTTGTATGACCTTCCAGGGTGGATTAAATGTGAGACCTGAGAAAGTTTTAAGTGTTTATACTGAGATTTTTTTTTCTTCTGATGTTTATTTTTCTTATTCTTTGTGCAGAAAACATAAAACAAAGAAAGCCAATGCCCTTCCCATCTCAAAAAAAAACCCCAACACAACAACAAACAAAACAAACCTGAAACAAAATAAATTGGGGAATTAGTAACTGCTTTAGAGATATCCTGATCACCTCTAGCATGCAGCAGAGTTAAAATTAGATTAGCCTTGTAATGTACTGTCACATTTGGATTGATTTAAATATAATCATTAGACTAATACTTAGAAACTATATTGTGTTCCATTTCAATAAAACATTTATATTTCTATGTTTAATGTTTTTTAGAAAAATAATAAAAATATTTACTGTTTTCTTTCAATGTTCATCTGTTATTTTGACTGCATATTCATCTATGAAGTGCAAATGGAAAGGACTGTGAAATATGCAGATCTGCAAGATCATGTTATCTTATAAACTGCTTACTGAGCAACACCCATACAAGGAAAGCAAAACATAATTAGAGAATGCAGTTTCAGGAGAGGCTTCTCTGTGTTCTTCTGGGTTAAATTCATCCTTAATGTAATGTCTTACTGATGGTATTGTCATTGAAGTTTCTCAAGAGATTATCTGACTCATGGAACATAAGACAAGCATACTCAGAAACAGTACTTTGTAGATAAACACTAAAAAAAGAAGATTTCTTGCATGTCAAGCAATGTTATCTAAAGGTTTTCTTCAAGTTTTTTGGGTTTTTTTAGAGTTGTGAATACAAAGCCTTTGGTCACAAACAATAGCTTTGTTGACACCTCTGGCTCTCCTGAAATGCTGATGAGGACAGGGAGACACATGAAACATCTTGCCTTAGAAGGGCAGAACTGTTTTCTGCACTTGTGTCAGAAAACTTGTTCCAGCAGAGATCTCTGCCTCCAACGAGTGACACTGACACATTAAGAAAGTCTAGGTGAGCTGCCAGCACTGTATTCCTCTTTCCATTTCCTCAGTTTGAAGGTTATGATGCCTTTCCTCACTCCTTTACAAACAGCAAGGTACATTTTTCAGTTTAGTGAATGCTTGGCATGTCTGCCTTTTCAGCAGGTACTTGAGCTGCTAAACTCTACCAAACTCGACTCAGAGTCAATTGAAACCTCCAATTGGTTAAAAGGAGAAATATCTGCTCCTGCTGGGGTCTAAGCTGCAAGCCTTCAACACAGAAGCAGGATAGGTGCTATTTGAGTTGAAAAAATATTAAGGGAGCCATGTGTGGCCAAAAGAAAAGATATATCATAAAAGCTGTCTGAGATGTAATCTAAGGAGGAAATTAAAACACAGGTCAAAGCCTTTCTGAGTACATTATCAGATTTAACTTCTGATAATGACATAGACAACTGTTGGGTGAATGATCAGCACTGATTGTAAATTAATCCAGTCAGAAGGTGCACCTGGTGCAAAAAATTGATGATTTACAGAATGGGGGGCATATTATGAAAAACAATTTTTACTTTGATGCTAAGAAGTAATATACCTCTAAACCAGTAAAGCCTGGGTAAATAATTTGAACATGAGAATCATATTCTAGGTTAAATTCTTTTTTTTAAGGAACCTCACTTTGTGAGCATTCCACTAGCATATATCTCCAACCATGATGACAGAAATAAAATCTTATTAAAACATAAACTCTTACAAATACAGGAAAAAACCACCAAAATACACTGCTGCCTTGGAAACACTGCACCATACCAGCTTAGAGCTGTATTCTTTGCTGCCCACTCCAAGTCAAACAGGAATCTTTTCTCTCTTCATCAGTTTCCTACAGATTGTTCACATTATTCAAAGGCAATGCAGATGCAGAAGTTTTCTAAAATACTTTCTTCGCTCACAACACAGAAGCAGCTGTAACATTGTGTGATAAACCAATAAAAATGCTCCTGGTTTAATCATTCTTTTGTATGCGTCTGTCTGAAAAAGAGACACAGGTAAATGCGTATTCCTTACACATTTATGGGAAACACCTGCTAGGTATAAGATTAGGACAGAGTGGTAGATACCATCTGGAAAAGACACTTCACTTTTGTTCAAGTCCTTATTTAACTATGGCATTGCACCATAGGACACACCATGTAACACCACACCACAAAATGTGATGTTTCTGTAACAATGGTAAAAAATTGATTTCATTATTTGGTAGGGCGGGTTTTGTGGGGTTTTTTTAGGGTTTTTTTTCCATATTTTTCTCCCCTAATACAGAAGAGAGTTATTAGGAGATTAGTTATTAGGAGAACTATCTATTTCCTATGGTTGATAATGTATTTCTTCTCCTAGTAAAGAGAGATAATCTGTTCATTTACTGCTTGATTTACACCACTTCAGTCTACATTATTGAATTTGTAACACATTTAGCACTGTGTATTTGTTTTGAGGTTTGGGGAGCAATGGAGTAAAATTAATAAAACAGCTGGGAAAAGTAAAGGAAGAAAATTGAAGTGACAACACAAATTGTAACAGATAAATTAACCTGAATTAAATAAACTTATTCAAGGCATAAAGTAACTGTACAATTCATAGCATAATCAGTCAAGTGCCCAAGTTGTCTGAGACAAAGTTTTGTAGAGGGGTAAATTAAAGGTGAATTTGAATTTACAACTCAGTTGCAATCAAATTGGAATGCAGATGGAAAAGAAATAAGACATAAATCCAGTCAGGAAGTGTGATCCTTTTTTTGATCAGTCATAACAAGGCAACAGTGTCAAACATTTGGAATATTTCACCTTTATCTTAACATTTTTTTAAGCATCCGGTAAGATGTCAAGGTGTTTTACACCTTGTAATGAAGCTTGTGAGAGAAGAATGGTGGGCATGAAGCACTATTTCACTGTCACAGAAGGAGAGGGAGAGAGGCTGGAGGGGTGATTTTCTCCTTGGGTGTCTTCAAAATACTGAGAAGGGCATTTGTTCATTATAAGTAGTACCTGAATAATAAAAATCTGCTAAAAGCTGCACAGGTGGCAAAGGGAAAAAAAATCACTTCCCTTGAGTCAAGAACCAAATAAATTAATATCAGTAATTCTACGTATTAGATGTGATCACTAAATTGGAGTTTCCAATTCCTCTATTCAAATTCCCAAAAAATTTCTCAAGAAGCTTCTGCTAAGGATGGTCTAGGCAGAAAAATGAACCCCCAAGAATTCAAATAATTCCCCTCAAACCCTGCCTCAAAGTGCACAACATTAAATACAAATTTAGTTATTTCTATATTAATTGTGATTTTATAAGATTAAATACTTTTCTTGATACAGAAATAAGACTATAAACAAAAATAGAGATGGGTCCTTTTTCTGTAACAACTTAAATGGTGATGCCGTTACTGGTTATAGTAGACAGCAAGAAGCAGAAATTTTTGCTAGGCTTCTCAAAAGCCTAGTTGTATTTCATTGCTATGCCTACAGCACCATTGCTACTAAAAACTTTAATTAAACTACAGATACCATAGCATCTGCCACTCATTTTTCAGTTCAGGAATACAATTACAGAATATTTCTCATCTGGTAAAGTAATTGTACATATTTTATCTAAATGAAAATTTGCAATAAAATAACTCCCTAACATTAATGGTAAAAATTACCATGTAAAATTACAGTGATGTTGCTAAATTAGTTACTAATTAAAACAACAATACAGCTGCAATGCAGAATATCTATCACAATAGGCACTGGGAATAGCCAAGTTGTTTATTTACCAAACTCAAAAATGGTTTATCCAAAGGAGAAAGAGGATATTTTTTATAATATTACTCAAATTAAAAGTTTGTCTTTAAAGATCAAATGGAAATACTGTAATGACAGTAAGAATATCACTTTGTAATGTACTTTCTTGCAACATAATTTCAGTTGCCAATAGTGACAGATGGAACCAGATGCAAGTTTCAGAAAATGGATTACAAAAGTGAAAAATTAAAGAACTACTGCAGAGATGGTCTGGGCATGTTCAACCACAAAACCCCCAGTGTTTTAAATACATATAAAGCAGACAAAATATCAATGAAAATGTTACACAGATTAGCTCAGTATGGAGCTGTGTTGACAAATTTCAAATGTGTTTAATGTGCAACAAGTGTTACGAAAATTTTTGAAAGCCTTCTAAATTGAAAAGAGAAGTCTTCCTCTGCTTCTATTCTGCTTTAAAATTAATTTTTTTTAATCTGTATTACTGGTGGACAAACATGTAAAAATACAGAGAAAGAAAGGCAACAGAGAGATTCATTGAGTGTTCAGGGCACTATTTATAAAATATGCCACCACTAAGAACCATTGTCACAATGGAAGAGCATGTCTGTGTGAGGATTTTTTTCTTGTAGTTTTATAAATGGGATACTAAAACCCTAATTTAATTTACCCTGATTTAATTTACATCACAGATGCTATCATTAGCTTCAAACCTTCCACGAGACAAATGCCCATGTAATTAGGGTTCCTGACTCTTCCACAACAGCTTCTCTTCAGATAATACTTGGAATACATTTTTATGAATGACATAATTTTAAAGAATACCTTTCAGTTTTAAGGATATTTCTATTTTCTTCCATATATATCTTTCATTGTCCTTTAATTATGGCTCTATAACCTGTTTTGGTTAATTCTGAAAAAAAAAAATCTTTATTTTAAAAAACTTTTTTCTTAGTTTTGTAGTCCTCTTTTCATTTTAAAAGTAAAAATTATACTTGATTATTTTCCTAAATTTGCTATTTATTTTCTTGGTATGTCACCATTATTTGAAAAAAAAAAAGCCTAAGTGGCTAAAATATTGTACAAGAAAATTTCACAATCTCCTTTGCAGACTACACAAAAATGGAAGTGACTGAAGTCAATGCCAGGATTGGATAATCACTGCAGTGAACAGCATAGCAGGTGGGCAGTTTACACCATTGTTCTAGTTCACATTTGAAAGCTGAGGAAGAAGGCCCTCATAAATATCACATTTGCTAGAGGCCACCTTCAAGAGGTTTCTTTTCATGGATACAAAATACCAGTGCAAAACGGGATGTTAAGTCCTGTGCTAGTTTTTACTGACCCTTTTTTTCTGTTTGTAGAGGCAATAATAATATGTTGATTTATTTTACCATCCAGGTCTTAAAGCTATACTAATTTCTTGGCACCAGCATGAGTAGTTCCCTTTGTGAGTACGAAGTGTGTTGTGATATGCACTGCCTAAGCACATTCCTATCCTGAAAGCTCATTTCTCAACTACAAGAAGGAAAAACATATGGCTACATTTAGGCAGAGGACATCACCAAAAAAAAAAAAAAAAAACAGTTATTGAACTGCTGTCCATTTACTACTAATACATCTTTCTTTTTTTTTTTTTTTTTTTTCCTTTTCTTTTAAAAGCTCAGCTATTTTCTTGTTCTCTCCACAGTACTTTTGAGGTTTCTGGCTTTTCTATAATCATAAGCACTAGCATCTAGGAAGTGAATATAATAAGCTTCTTCAGCTGTCCTAAGCAATTTGTAGAAACTCTGTATGATGTGTTCCATGTGATTTTTAATTTTATGTGCACTATAAGAGCAATTAAAGGCATGGAATAATGAAAAAATTGAGGAGAAAAAAAATCCATTAACTTTGCTCCTATGTGTGGAAAAAAATATAGATACTGAAAGACAAACAATGTTAAGTCCAAGCTCCTAAAAAAATATCTATCAAAGCAGTTAAACCCAAATAAGTGCATATATAGAATATGGTATCTGTTTATTATCTGTGTAATTGCAGCACATGGTCAGCAGTTTGAAAAATAAACAATTTTTAAAACACCAACTAAAATTATATAAAATACATTCAATAAAATACATCCTTTAATCTGTAGATTACATGTAAATTTATGACCTATCTATGCATATGTTGAGGAGTTGTGTGTAATGGTTCAGATTCTATTACAATGACAGCTCCCCAGACACAATCCTTCATTTTAAGCAGCTTGTTGGATTGCAAACCCCACCACACCTTTCAAGCAGTACTGCATTGTTTGGTGGCTCAGAAGTTCTTGATAGATTTGCAACAACCTTCAGTTTTAGAGACTGCATAACTCAGATACAGAGGACACTTCCCACAATTATTACAAAAACAAGGAAAATTCTAAGGATAGTGGCACGTGACTGACTATTGGGAGCAAACGATGAGATTTCTTTCTAGAAACTGTGGGTTATATAACATGAAGTCTATGTTTCTTGGAGCATTGCAGCAGTGCTGATGTGTGCATGACTGGAGTACCTTGCTAGTGTGTGCAGCTATGAATATCCAGTGAATATTTGTTTCCTCTCTGCAACTCACATGCATTTGCCTATTTATCTCCTTAAGCATGTACTGTTGTTCATGTGACCTAATTTTTCTTGTTAAGGATACGGCAAACTAAACCAAACTTAAAGTGAAACTTGGCACTTTAGGTTGGCACCAAAATCATAATTTTCAAAAATCCCAGACAAGTCTGAATGCACTGTTTTCTCTAGTAAAAATAACGGCAGAAAAAGAAGAACTTTCCTGCAGGACTTTCACAATGTTAAACTTGTGGAGACACCTATAGTTATTTATTACTGATTACGCAGCTAATAAGACCTGTTGCTATTCTCCCAGTGTGATTTAGCCTTCAGAGAGTGGCACTCTGTGTAGGTAGAGATGTAGCTGACAAAAAACTGTGTATTATTAAGTTTTACCATTATTAAGAGATTGGAGAAGCCCAGACTTTATCTGTGAATATTGAAAGACAACAGAACACACAGAAACATCATAAGGGTTCTATCTGGCATTTTTTTCTGTGCTGTACACTTTGAAGAATTCAGTTTCCCAGCTTTACCTCCAACAACATTTCTTATAAATTACTAAATTACTAAATTCTTCTAAATTACTAAGTAAAAATTACTAAAAAAGTAATTTTTACTTTTTCAATGCACAGAGGAAGAACGCAGATGGGATCATTCTGTCTTGGCTTGTACTTTGAGTATAAAGTATTTTTTAAGACTCCTCAGAAGGTCTTTGGAATATGTATAAAGCAATGTCTTTCCGCCAACAGGAACATAACCAGGGAAAAATCACAGCTTTAGCAAAACAGAATTTCTATTGAAATTATTGTTAGTGTTGTACTTAGAAGAATGAACTACTTCCTTTGTCAAGGAAAATACCTCCAAGACTCTAATGTTAACACTTTCACTTGCAGTAAACAAAATAAAACTAGTATTTTCTTTACATGCTACTAAATACAATACATTGCCTACTCTCTTATTAGAAGAGGACTATTTAAAGTGGTTGTCCAACATCTGTTAGGATCAAAAAACCCAGCCAAGTGCATAGGCTACTAATTTTTTTATTTGTTTTCAGATAAATCCTGAAATTACAGAATGAAGTATATGAATGAAAATTTATATTTCAATACTCTATTATGAAAAATGTTCTGAAGTCTCAAAGTTTGTGAGATTTCATATAGTCTAATGTATTCCAAAACTATGGCAGCTGCCAGAACGTGACTAGCTTGGTGCTCATACATATCAGAGTAACTGATTTGATTAAATGCATTTTTCCATATCCAGTCTATATTTGTATCTTCCAGCACATTTTTGATGTACATGTACAACTTCTCAGGTAACAGCAAAATAGCATCTTAACAGTAGATATTAAAAACTAGCAGCAGTAGTCTTAAAACAAGTTCTTTTTGTCCACCATGTGGAGAAGTGTTAAAAACCATAAACTCCAGCTGGAGAAAAATGTGTACATATTTTTTTTCCACAAGTGTAAAAACATGTACTTTAAAAGACATTCAAATATATGTGAATTGTAAATTAATTTTATTTTTATTACTGCTGAGGAGAAAATAAAGGAGATTGGGGGAGGAGGGGCTTGTTTCTCAATATAAGCATTTTGAACAGTCATCCTAAATTTAAATATCTTACAATGCTTCAAAACTTATGAACACATTTTAAACATTTCATACTGCATGAAATGAAAGCTTTGCTTTTTATTGAGTGTATTAATGTGCCCTAACTTAAGATATATAAAGCACAGGTGTTTGTATGAAGTAATTTCCCCAGGTTCTTGTATCTAATCACTTTCAGAGCATAACTATTTTGGTTTGTCTTTATGTTCTGCATTAGGATGATACAAAGCAGACTAGGCTCCTCTGATTCATAAAAGTAGTTTTTCATTACCAGATCCAGAGCTGTACCTCTGCAAAGTAAACATCTGTTTAACCAGAGAGAAATAAACCAAAAAAACAACCTAGAAATTCTCTCCCAACTCTGAAATTCTGTGGGAAATTCAAGAGGTTCTGGTCTTCAAAATAACCAGAGACAGGCTTGTCCCCTCTGGCCAATCTTATAGATAGATACTGTCTCATGGTAGATTTTGGTTTTGCCAATAAACAAGAGACAGTTTAAAAACAAAAGACCAGGAGAATATCCTTTCTTTGCTGATGGTGTTAGCGTTCGGAAACATATAACCACGGAAATGATCATATGTCTGTGCTTTTATTAAGAGCTCTGGGTGTCAGGGGTATTCAACCCAAATCTGACTCTGACCATACATTCAGGATGAACATGTTTTATATTCTATCGTTATATAACTTTCATGTTAACTATTAAACTTACATTGTTCTATTGTATACATAGATTTCAGTCAAGCATGGCTTCTCATGGTTTCCCCCTTAAATTTCTAACATAGTTTCTCATGATTCTTCTTATGATTATGCAATAATTATATTTAGTTACTAAACAATCATCACATCTAACAATTATATAATTTATCATACTGCTTACCCAGGTGCAACACAAAGCCTAACATTTCAGAGTCTATTTTAACATTTTCCCAGGTCCCCACTATCAATGGTAGTGGTAAAGTTCAAGTAAAATGCAACCAGAATGTCATCCTTCAGGTGTATAATTTGATGTATTTTAAATATTAAATGGCAATTCTGGACTCAGAACTCCATAGACTGAATTAGACATCTATTCAGACCTTGGCAGTTTAATGGACATCGACAAAGTCTTTCAAACAGCTTATTCAGAACATGGATTAAAGAAGTTAGTATGTATCTCTGCTCTGGCACAGAGTGCATTTATAGTGCTGAGAAACAAAATGAGCATTTTTCTCACTTCCCTTCATACAGTCATCTTCTTTCCCCCTGTGGTACAGTCCTGCTATTGGCCAACACTGGCTGCAGATCACTCAAGAGTACCTGAAGGACAGGCCACCCTCCTTTGCTTCAGCACTGGGGACTGCGACATCACAAGTGTAGATGAGATGAGGTCACTCATTCAGTTGTAATCCAACACACACACACACACACATGTAAAATGGCCATATTCATATATTTTATGTATATTAATACATATATAAAGCTTTCAGCAGCTTCAGCTTGTTCACTCAGCCAGTAGAGCGTGACAGGAGATAACAAACAGCCAGGCTGCAAGAAATGAACCTCATCTTTCTATCACAAGGAGATCTCATACAAAGATTAGCATCAGCTTGGGAGCCACATACAATGAATAGTAAACATTCCACTTCTAGCGCTGTGCTACCCTTCTTTCACACTTGGAGAAGTGTTCCTATCACCAACCATGGAGTACCACTACTTTGAAGAAAAATGGAGTGCATAAAGAAAGAATAGAAGAAATCAAAAATAAGGGGTCATATTAAGTATACTTGAATTCATACTATTTCTTTTCTCCCTCTTAAAGTCTTTCCTGTAATAGTCCCTGAAGGGACACATGCAACTAAAACTAAAATTGTACTAAAAGTATAATAACTAACAGGTACTTCCATCTTGATACCAAATTTCTGTTATCATCTTGGATATAGCATTCATTTTCTCCCAACAAGGAGTAGTCTGTGCCACCAAAAATACTTTAATCAAAAGTATTTTAATATCCAGTAAAGTATCTCCTTTACGGCTTTAAAATTAGAAATTGGAGAAGTTATCTTTTTACCTCATAGTTTTGCATCCCCTATTATTACAGTGAGAAGACTAACACAAAGTCATATATGCATGATGTTATCAGAGACATTTTAGGATTCAATCACTCTCTAGCAGATAACAAATTGCTGCTTTGAGCTTATTGCTCAACAACAGGAGATGAAATTGCTGCCTATAGTTTTTTTAAATGCTAACACAGTGCAAGTCTATTGTAACTCTAATGAGGTTTCAATACCTGATGTTGACAGGTGGTGCCTTACAAATGAAATGAATGGTAAAAAAAAAAAAACCAAAAAAACCAACTAAACAAAAAAAAACAAACCAAGCAAAACCCAAAACAAAACCCAAAACAAACAAAAACAAGCAAAGGAAAAACAAACAAACAAAACACACAAAAAACTCACCACCACAAAAGAAACCCACAATCGTAAAATATTTCAACAATATATTGATATGTGACAAAAACGAGTAATAAATTTCAGGATCAAATGTGTATTTTTTAATATGTGTGAATGTATACAATTAACCAAAAAAACCCTAGTACAAAATGTCTCAAATCAAAATTAGGAATTCTACTTTTTTCATGGCATTTTTTAAAGAATTTGAAGTCCAGTGACTATTTAGTAAAATTCAGTGGGTTGAGGTGATTTTCTGATCCATTTTCCATTGTATCCAGTGGGTCTTTAAATGGTAGCCAGTTGGGATTGACTTTGCAAGTGATGCCTTTGCATAGCAAAATCCTCTGAATATTACCAATCCCTTACACCAACTAATTTTTAAATAGTATTTAGCCTTGCTGCCATTACTGAAGTTCCAGAGAAAGTGGGAATTCTGTTGTTCAGAAAACTAGATTCAACTAAAATGCACCCTATAACATATCTGTAGTACGCTCTTTCATATTTACATTTTATTTAAGCCTTACATTTTTTTTCGCCATCAAAGGGTTTTTTCCTATAATTACAGAGTTGGATAACTCTAAGAAACTGTGGTATAGCTGCTGAAATTCCAAAGGCTCTCTCTGTTCCAATGCTTTTCAAAGCCGTAAATGTAAAACACAATTTAAATGTGACATCTGGTAGAGTTATTAAATGTAGCAGCTGCTGAGGAAACATAAAAGGATTCTTCTTTTAAATAGAAAACTAGCTGACATTTTACAAACATTTATTCACCATTTTAGCTACTGCTGTACATTAGAGAAGACTAAAATAATCAGAAAGAATTTGAATGATCTGCAAAACAAAAGTATCTACTAAATTACAAAGACAGCAGATGTTTCAGCATTTATTTCTCTTTAAACCCTCTGCTTTCATACACTTCCAGGTCAAATATTCAGTACATATCTTTTTTTCCTCCTATTAATTTTCAACTGCATATTCCATCCCATAGCATGTATGACATTTTGCTACCTTATCCTGAAACCATGTCTCAGCCAGATCACAGAGATGCAATATAATTATGTCCCATTATAACAGTTTTTCTTTGATTCCTCCATCTCTTTTCCCTAAGTAGTAGCTCCTTGAACTTCAGGTGTCTGATTTGCATGATCATAGCAGTCTTTGTTGTGAACCCAATTATTACTTTTACTGCATGCATATCTTTAACCAGACATGCCTAATTGGTATGGAATAAAGCCTTTTCACTAACAGAATATATCACACATCATTTTACAACTAGCATATGCTAGCATATGGTATGTGCACTTTGGTTTCAGACACAGTCAAAACAGAAAATTATCAATAAACAAAACTACCCCTCTTTACACAGAAACTATCTTTTAAAAATTATGCCTCTTATTAGAAACTCCCTATCCTCAGAGCAAAACTTTCCTCTCAGGAGGGAGTGGAGTTATTTTGGTGGGGTGTTTTTCCTTTGTTTTTTGTCCTATGGTCTTGAATTAGCCTTCTGTTATATTGTACTTACCTTTCCTTACAAAGTTGTTTATTTCTAATTTTATTTGTCCAATAGTAATTTAAATTTTTGAAAGACAAAATAAATAAAAACTATATTAAAAAAGAAAGATATGCAAAAACAAAGAGTAAATGGTGAATTCCTTTTTTCAAAGGAAATTTCAATTGACTTGTGAAGAATGATATCTTGCTCACCTTGATCTGAGAACTCATTCTCTAACAATTTCTTTCAGACTAACGGTGAACATGTTCTTCTTGATGTTATACAGCACCAAATGAGTCAAAGTCTATTCAGTTCTAAAGGGCCCCCAGTAATAAAGCTGATAGAAATATCAAACAGAAATATGTGGCTTAAGATGCTTGCTGGTAGTGCAGTGATTGGATTAGAGCTGCTCTCAATTCTGAAAAATAATAGAGACAAAAAAAAAAAAGAAACAAAGATTACACAGTGGGTTGTGGGGTTTCTTTGGGTTTTTTGGTTGGTTGGTTTTCTGGTTTTATTGGTTTGTTTGGCTGTATTTTTTTTATAAAAATTGAAGTTAGATGTAGATTTTACAATGGGTAGAGCTCAGACCACCTGGGACAAAAATGTCTACAAAAAGAAAAAAAGAAATTCAAAAAACCCCATCTAGAATGCGTTTCTAGACTCCATTGAAATATGCAGATTTTTCTCTGGAAAAATTAAATGTATTTTATTTTCATTGCCAAGTACTCATATTAATTCACATGCTAGTAATTTACTTTGAAGTCCAAGGTCTAAATTCTAGCTGTAAGGCCTATGTTTCATAGAAGACATAGAATCATAGAATAGCCTGGGTTGGAATGGAATTTAAAATCATCTTGATCCAATCCTTCAGCCATGGGTGGGAATATTTTCCTCTTGACCAAATTATTCAGAGCTCCATCCAACCAGTCCATGAGCACTTCCAGGAATGGGGCACCCACAGCTTGTCTGGGTAACCTGTTCCAGTGCCTCACCACCCTCACAGTAAAGAATTTCTTCCTAATATGTAATCTAAACTTATTCTCAGTTTGAAGCCATTCCCTCTTGTCCTGTCACTACATGCTCTTGTAAAAAATGGCTCTCCAGTCCTCTTGTAGGCTTCCTTCAGGTACCAAAAGGCTGAAATTAGGTCATCCTGGAGTCTTCTCATTTTCAGGCTATTTTCTTTCACATGTGAAAAAGAAGAACTTTATTGAGTCCTGTGAGTACTGAAAAACTCAAGCTGCTACATGAACTTTCTGTTCTAAGAAAAAGCTGGTTTGGCAACCACTCCCAAATACTCACTCCCATTTCTTTTCTTCCCTTCAGTCAATCTCTTCTTACTGTGCCAATGCAACTGTTTATTTAGGTGGCTTCACCAGAAACTGAATCATTGAAATACTCATGGTTATAAATCATTCATGTCACAACAGAGTCAGAAATGAACCTTTAAATCCCCTTTCTGCTGTCTCACACCCAGCTTTGAACAGCAGTCATGTGAAAGATGGGCCAGCCATCAGCCCTGCTGATCAACTAAATCAACAATCACATGTGTAGACACAGGCTATAATTTTACCAAGATTTATGGGATGAAAGGAAACCTTTCAGTTCCCACGGACATTTTTCATATGCACAGACCTAAAAGAACTTAAATTGTGGAGCAAAAGTTCAGTGAAGTTTGGATGCTTAGTTCTGAAATATGTTTATTCTGATGCTTCAGACACTCAAAACATTTCTAATCATTAAACTTTCCTACATAAATTAAATGCTTCTTTTATAAATTTTCCTGTGCCTGTTTACACTTGCAAGCATCTTAACTGGATAATATAGCAAGAGTCATATTCTTATTTGCCATTTATGTCAAAGAAATAACTAATTCTCATAGAAGTTACATGTCCAAGATATCCCACACTATACTATTTCATTCATCCAGGGAAGTTTTTAGGGTTTATGACATTAAAACCCCAACCTAGAAAATTTCCATTTTGCTATAATTGAACTACCTGAAATTTATTTTTGTATTAAGAAATTATTGAAAAACACAACCAACCAACCAACCAACCAACCAAATAAACTAACTAACTAACTAACAAACAAAACTTGGATAATACTTGAAAGCAAATCTAGTGTAATATTGCTTTGTATTACTTTAATTTTACTGTACTGGAATGCCACAGAAAGGGCTTCATTTTGTTACATGATAATAAAAAACTGTAAGAAAACACAAGCATTTTATACACAGTGAATTTTACCATACCATAGAATTTATGACCAGATTTCTGTGTTCATCCTGCTATGTGCTTTAGCCAAGATATGCCAGTTTAAAATGTTTTGTTTTCTCCTTTCATTGTTCCTCTCCTTGAAGCAGTGCTTTAAAAAAGTGATCATATTCTACAGCTGTGGTTACCCCAGGATGATACTGAAGACTGTGCTGACCAGTGTGGTCCCAGGGTTTCTCTGCATCCCCCTTCAACAGTTCTTCCACTATATTTAGGTGACTCGGTTATGCTGTTTGAGGCAAAGATCATTTTTTCATTACAGAAGTGAAGGATTGTTAACAGAGGAGAAATCTCAAAGTTCTAGTACCCTGCAATTAAAAGGAAGCCAACAGTCATGTTGATTATGATGAAGAACTGCTGAATGGAGTTTGAAATCACTGAATCTACCACAAACCTATTTTTGGAGTTGTGAAATTTATGCTGTATGGATTTATACACTTCTCTTCATCTCTCTGAATATAATGTAAATCTGAATGAAGTCTAGTGCCTTCTAATTACTATAGGAAGGAAGAATTAAGTAGGATATCAGAAGACATCTTTAGAATATCTTTAGATATCTCCAGACCACATTCCAGAGCAGCAAACATAGAAGAGGCTGAGGCTTCTCAGCTTCCCAGGAGAAAATCCAGGACAAAGAGGATTTTTCAGAAAATATGAGAGTGACAACTTCCCATTGTCAGGAAGGTGTTTGGCCACCTCCAAGACAGCAGGGCTCTGTCACATGTAGCAGTGACTTAGGAAGACAAATGCCATCACTACAAAGTTGTCCCTTCCTTCTTCTTGCAGCTGAGCATGACACCCTGTGGTATGGAACGTCCTTGTGGTCAGCTGGGGTCAGCTGTCCTGGCTGTGTCCTCTCCTTGCTGGTCAGGGGTGATGAGGAGCAGAAAAGACCCATGACTGTGTAAGAACTGCTCAGCAATAACGAAAACATTCCTGTGTTACCAGCACTGTTTTCAGCACAAACACAAAACACAGCCCCATATGACCTATTAAGAAGAAAATTAACTCTATCTAAATCATAACCAGTACAAAGAACAAACTTCTTCAAGACAAAGAAAAATTTTAAAATATTCTATTTCCTGCCTCAGAGTTCGATTTTTTCACCCCCTTTGGGTGCAGTGATGTTTGCTCACTTTTTCAAATGCTGTAACTTACTGCATTCAGGTCAGGATCTCAAATGGATGAAAGTATTTTCTGAAATCCTTTAAGCATCTAAACTTTAGAGAAGGATGAATCTCAGGATATAAGCCTGTTCACATTTTCTTTTGAATGGTTTTGCACTGCTCAGCTCAACATTCTGAGCAAATTTCATTCTCAGCCAAACTACTTAAGAAGCTGAGGTACCCTGCGTAGAAAAAAAAGAAAAAAACTCCAAAACTTATTTATTGTAATACTTAGCTCCTGGGCATCAGACTTTATTGGATCTAAGCTTAGCTCACTTTTTTTTCATTTTACTATTAGTTTTTGCTAATAAAACACTTGAGATGTCAGTCAAGTGTTAATGATGAAATCAGAATTTTGATCATGTCTGAAGGCCTTTTTAAGGTGTAAGTCAAAAAACAAATTATGGATTGAAATGCTCTGACAGCATTATGTAATATCAGACAATGCTAGCTGTCCCTTTTGTCTTTATTGTCTGAAAATCCAGTTACTGCAGATGCTATTTTTCTCAAGCATCTCTCTAGAGGGAGATGAATTCTTGGGGATCTTGATTCATTCCATCAAGCACTCTTTTTAGATTTACTCTTTATTTGACCTTGAAAATATGAATCCACGATTGGATGCATGGATTGACTGCATATTGCTTACAAGGTTCTGAAAGCCAGAAAAACAAATTCCTCTTAACAGATCACCTTTCCACCTATCTCTTCTTCTATTTAGGTACTTCACATGATTGGAAGAATCTAATATGATTTATGAAGAAAAAAGTCCTAGAAGTAGTTTTGAGAAAAAAAAATATTAAAACATAATTCATTTTTCTAATAACAGTCAGAAGCCAGATTCATGCTGTAAATGAGCATTAGTTGAAAGCAAACCCCAGGACTTCCAATTGTTCCAACTGCTTTCTCCTTCTGATGTTTTTCTTCCTCCATTTGCAATAATTTTTCCACTGGGTCTTATTAAATGTATGAAATCTTTCGACCAAGAAACCCACCTGTCTTCTTCTCTTCAGGACACAGTTTTCATTTGACAGCTCTTCAATGAATGATAATTGCATATTGCATGGGGTCCCAGAAGGGGCAATTTAACTCACTGGTGTGTAGTTAAGAGGTAAAATATATAGATCCTGTGTTTTGCCCATTCTCAAATGCTTCTGTATTCACAAGTGATTCCAGTCCAGAATGCTGAAGACTCCTCCTTGACATGTACATGTTTGTTTGTTTATATTATGGTGTCTTGATGTCACTGCCGAGGTTCTGGAAACTGATTCCAGAGGGACACTTACAAGGCACGGGCAATGTCCAATTATTCCCCTGCTCCAGCACGGGGTTCCTCCTACAGAAGAGAGCCCTCCATGAGCTTCTCCCATGTGAGTCCTTTCCATGGGATGCAGTTAACAAAGCAGAGTGGGCCCCTTCCATGGGGTGACAAGTCCAGCCAGGATCCTGCTCAAGCACAGGGTCTTCTCTCCACAGAGCCACAGGTCCTGCCAGAATCCTGTTCCAGGGTGGGCTTCCCATGGGGTTATAGACTCCATCAAACATCTACCTGCTCCTGAGGGGATCCTCCACCGGCTGTAGGTGGATCTTTGCTCCTCTGTGTATTTCTGTGAGCTGCAGGGGCACAGCTGCTTCTCCATGGGCTGCCCCATGGGCTGCAGGGGAAGCTCTGCTCTGGCTCCTGTAGCCCCCTGCCCCTCCTCCTTCACTGACCCTGGTGTTTCTGCAGACCTGTTTCTCCCACAAAATCTCACTCCTCTCTGTATTCTCCAGAGGCTTTTACTCTTACACAACATGTTTTTCCCCTTCTTAAATACATCATCCCAGAAGTACTACCACTGTTACTGATGAGTTTAGCCTTGGCCAGTGGTTTGTCCATCTTGGAGCTGCTTGGCATTGGCTGTGTTGGACATGGAAGTTTCTGGCAGCTTCTCACAGAAGCTACCTGTAGACCCTTCCCCACTGCCATAACTTTGTAACACAAACCCAAAAGAGGAAGGCAGTGGAAAAATTTCATTAAGTAGATTTTTTAATATACATATTTTTTACTAATTATGGGCTGGTAGTCCCTTTATTAAAACATATATTTCAAACTAAGCAATCACTCTCTTGAAAGCCTACATGATTCCATAATCTCAATTAAAGACAAAGATGGATTTGGTTAAAGGAAAATAGTAATCTTAATTGGGAGATGAAATAGTATCACTGATGTAAAACTACACAAAAATTTCCCCATATTTTTAGATAATAGCCGTACAATATTGGGAAAATTCTCTCCTCTCAAAACTTCAGAGATAAAAAATAAAGTATATTCAAATAATTTTTAAAGTTGTTTCAAAACACACCTAAAACAACTATAAAGGTTTCATCACAGAAATAGTATCTTGGAGCTTCTCTGTTATTTACTTTTCCCTCTATGATGGAAAATATATAGGAACTGGCAACTGTACATTACTTCAGCCTCCTGGCAGTAGAAATTTTTCCAAAGCTCATGTGCAAATTCTGAGGAGAGAGTTATGCCATGCAAAAAGAACCTTAAGCTCCTTTAAGCTTTTTAATAAAATTAGAGCAAGGTTATTACTGAACCCGTGTTATGGAAGAAAAATAAGGTACTTTGCTGCTGGAAATTCTTCAGTCAATCAGTTTCAGGCCTGAAGTCCATTCTGATTTCCCATTTCCCACAGAATGTATGAGAAACTCAAAAGTATTAAGGAAGTATATTAGTATATTGGAAAAGTACTTTAAATTGGCTAGAAGCCTAGAATTCTACATCCTCTAGAGGTCAAGTCTTCCAGTTCATCATGAAAAATGTCTGGGAATAGTTTAAAGATTGATACAATGCAATATTTTAAAAATGAGAAATCCTTTCATAAGAAAAGGACAACATTACAATTTTATGTTTTGCTAATGTTGCAGAAGATATTCAAATGCTCGTCAGTTAAGGAAATTAGATTATTCATTAACTGAATGGATGTGTACAATTCTTAGGCTGCAAAAATACAATTGCTTTATCATTTCATCTGTATTTAATATCCATAGCTTAGTGAAAAAAGACCAAACATAAATGTAAAACTAAGGCTAATGTGTAAGTACAGTGTGTATTTGAAAGGAAGACCAGAATGACTGCATGTCTCTGATATTCTCTTTTTATGCATTACATGAAATCCATTCACCCTAAAAAAATAAAATATGCACAACCCTCTAATGACAGCAAAAGGGTGGATGAATTTTTCTTGCAATAAAATTATGATCTGAAAAACACTTAGACAGCCTCAGAATAGCAACTCTGACAAAGTTAATGTCCCTGTGGCTGTTTCTCTTTGATTAGATAATGAGCTTTAAATGCAAATATGCAGAAATATAAGATTATTTTTAACATCTTCTGCCAGAAGAAATAGGAATTTATTTACTACTCAGAGCTCACAGGTAATTTTCCTTGTCTACAGGCATCTTCAATGTCAGAGTAAGGTGCTGTACATGGAAAAGTATGTTTGCTTGAGGGAATGTTGGAAACAGATCATCATGCAACCCCTTTATACTTTTATGTTTTGTCCTTCGTATGACATAGATGGAAACAGAATTATTTTTTTGTGCCAGCAATAATATTCTTCCTTGTTAGGAAGAAAATAGTATTTTTTCAATACAACAGCACATCTGTCTGAAGCAATTAACAAAATTTGAATGACTAAACTGTAATATCTCATAATGGTCACTCTGAACTGAGACCATTAGTGTGTTTTATTTGCATTTCTTTAGGACCATGTATAGCCATTTTTCAGCTTTTTTTATCCATTCCAGAAAAATGTAAAGAACATTTGAACAAGACCTAACCTTGAAGATGCAATCTGAGTCTGAATTTAAACAAAAATGATTGCATATAAGGTAGACTGATCTAACTCACTTATACAAAAAATAGACTATTTCATATTCATTGTATAAAATTCATGCTGAGAGAAAATTATTTTTTCTGCTATCTTGATGAGAAATGCAAATAACGATGTTTAATTTTTGTGATCAGCATATATAAAGACCAGAATTTAAAAGACTTTATTTTGGTTATTCAAGAAGCTGCAACACAAAGCTGTAAATCTATCATATCTCATCATCATTAGATTTCAAATTATAGTCAAAAGAGACATAGGATGGCTGCTAATGGTACCAATTTTTTAATGAGCAATGGTCAATTTTAATGTCTTAATGAGCTTTTTGTATACTAAATAGCACTATCAGGTTGACTGGCAGTATCATGCTGATTGGTGAAGTTCCAGGCAGTGTCACAGGGCAGGACTGATGTACACATTAGCATGATCAGCAGTGTCACATACAGAGGGACTAAGAAGGGGTATGTCTCACTGTGAGCACTTAGATAAGATTGTTCATAATTAGGTGAGATTCTATTTTCTATGGCAATTTCTGCTTTAAAAAGAAGCATTTATTATAAAATATTCTAAACATTCTGACTTGTTTACTTTCAAATACTTTAATGCCAACTAATCAGCGGGGGTCTTTTTTATGGTGGACTTTCTGGACTTTTTTTAATCTACATTCACATTTTCTATTTTCTTCCATAGGAAAACCACTGATTGAGGCATCAAATAAGCTAATCAAAGAGAAGAAAATCTTGCCATGTTTAAATAGCTTGACTGATATACAAGTAGGTTAGAATTTCACTGCTACTCCTTCTGAGCAATTCCATCAGTAGGCAATTTCAGAAATGATTAAGAGAGGGGTCTTAAAATATTTGTCACAGAATAACAGGCTGAATCATTACTGTTCTTCTTAACTCTTCCCTTCCAGTATTTTATCATCCTACAGTGCAGTCCAAAAGATCATGCAAGTTTATAATCACATCCTAGCCCTAGGACTTGCTAGGACAGACTGCAGACAAATTCTGAGATTTTATACACAAGGCATGGCACAATTTTTCCAAGAAAAATTCTAGCCAAGAGTGGAATCTCCAACAGAAAGCTGCATCTTTCAAAACCAAATCAAGTTTTTCACAAAATGTGTTCTGCAATACCTCTTAGAAATAGATTTTATTATCTTTAAATAAGAGCAGCACCAGTTGAGAGAAACAAAATGATTGCAAAGAAGGGCCCTAAAAAAATGAAGAAAGGAAAATAAAATAAAAATTATATCAGAGACAATGAGACATTTTGTCTACACATTCTTTTTTTTTTTCTCTAGACAAACACAATAACTAGCATTCAAATATTTACCACAGGACTATATCAGCATAAAAAAAAAAAAAACAAAAACAAACCAAACCAAAACGAAATAAAACAAAAGTTTCTTTTTCTCTCTTTTATTAGACTATTTCAAGCCTCAAATAAACATTTTCCTAAATTAAGCTGGACTTTCTTCTGCCAGTTCTTATCTAAGAAGATGACTAAAAATTCTGGAATATTTTCATGAAGGGAAAATGTCTACAGCAAAATCCTCAAGACTTTTGAGAGAGAATTTCAGTCTTAGAAAGTGATAAGAATAATGAGAAAGGATGACAAAAAAGCCATCTGAAATCAGATTTTAGGGAAATGTAAATCAGAATGCATTCTATTTTAGTATTACCTTAAGGCTTGTATCTAGAATGTTCATGTTTAATATAAAATTGAAATTTTAAACAACACAACAAAAATTATCAAACCTCTTTCTGTTGACAGTCAAAAGCAAAGAGTTCAGATTTTTGTGTAATCTGTCTTTTCAATATGGATACTCTGGGTTAGAAAGAAATCACATTGATTATCATCAACACATTATATTCTGGATTAAAATTTTTGTGTTTAGTTTCTTATCTGAGAAATACTTTTAATCAATCTAAGTTTATTAATGAACAGTAGAAACTGAATAAAGGCTAAGTATATAATAGAAATCAGATACAAGAGCCTTTCATCATTATAATGATGCTTTATTTAGAAATCTATCTTTAGTACTCTGTATCAAAGTCCTCAGGCAAAGCTGATGTGAAAATTTACTCAGGATGAACAGAATTTCCATCTAATGTCTGGAAATCAGCTAGAGAACATTTATGTGCAGGGCCCACATGTTAACTGAGAGCTGAGATGAAAAGCAAGTAAGTCCAGGCTAATCACCTGAAAAACATTGCCATCATTTTTCTTAGATGAGAGATGCTTCAAATGAAAGCTAAAAATACATCCATGCAATCAATTTACCAGGTGAAAAGCACATTTGATATCTAAACGTACAAGAGAAACCTATTTTCCTCATAAGGAATTAAAAATAAGTAAGAAACTATTGTTTCCTGATGAAAGCAAGAATAAAATAGAAAAAAAATTAGAGCTTAATAAAGGAAAATTTTTATATATATACATATGCACATATATATATGTATATATGTTTTGCAGTTGAGTTAGTGCAAGCATATAATAATTCTGCACAATCTTACTGAAATCCTACTTCTATATTGGTATAAGAAATCTACTTCTTAATGCAAATTGGAATTTATAAATTGCTAAATCATGCATGACAATATTACAGAATTGAAAATTTATAGAGATTAAAAAAGTCAGTTCTGGTTTTCAGCCCTGGTGCTTTCACCATGGAGTATGAAAGCCATAAAAATTGCTCACACAATGAAAAGAGAAATCCACTGAAATAAAGCTTCTGCTGAGAGCAGAAACCCTTAAAAACATTCTTATTTTTCCAACATTCCTCTCAGGTTTAAACCAGCATACCCAGTTCTTCCTTGATTTTATCTGATAAAGTAATTATATTAAGTATATTGTAATTGTTATCATTTTACAATCAGGATAAGACTATTAGCCAATATTTCAAATGTGATATTTTAGGAAATACAGCAACATGTGTGGGAAATAAATGCCAAGAACCATATGTGCAAGACTTAAGTAATTCTTTTAATGCACTTAGTTTTATTTATACAATATAGACTTGAAATTTGTTTACAGACAGGAATTATATTTGGGTTTCCTCAGCAGAGTTATGCATATAAGAGAGGCTACTCCATTGGTGTTCTAGGTGGGCTGCACTTTTGAATCTCATTTTGCAAACACCTCTGACTTGATGTCCATTGATTTGTGACTCCTTATAGATAAAAAGAAACTGGAAGATGCACTGCAGGAGCCCATCTTAATAGACTGTACATGCAGAAGGATATTTAAACTGAAACTAATCTGAATTTTAAAACCCAGAAATGCCTACATTACAAATTCAAGGAACAACACTCAACTAAAGAGAGACACAATTTGTGAAAGAGAGACACAATTTGTGAAAGAGAGACACAATTTGTGAAAGAGATACACAATTTCCAGTTCAAATTTGAACATTTTTTCTTGAATTTGAATTGGATTTTTTCTTGAATCCTGAATTTTCCTACTCCATCTCTGTGGTTCACATTATGAAACCGAGACATATAAACAGGTTTCCTTTCAGAGGAAAGTAAACTGGAAGATACACTACAGAAATTAATTTATTGTGCTTCAACTCCTGGTAAAAACAACGGGCCCAACAGGCACTGTGAATTTTGGATCCTCAAAACCAACAGCTTCACTCTACAGCTTTGCTGTTACTCTCCAATATTTATTATGAGAGTGCAGTCGGAGTCACAAATATCCCTTTCTTTCATTCTTAAGAACCAGGTCTCACCTCTGCCCTCTACTGTCACAGATCACAGAATCAATTAGGCTGGAAAAAACCTTTGCGATCAAGTCAAAGCTACGACCTAATACAACCAACCAACGTCAACTAGACCATGGCCAGTCAACTAGACTAAGTGCCAGATTCTAACTTTTGTAGATGCCATCAGAATTACCTAAGGTTTTTAGCTTCTTATTAGCACTAAACTCAAAAATTCAAGTTGAGAGATTACAGAGAGTAACAAATAAAAATAAATGTGTACTGACACCACATAAATACACAATTTTGCTTTTGGCACTAAACCTAAGTGATTACCAACTTTTCCACAGCCAGAAAAGTTGGTAATCACTTAGGTGATTTCAATTACTTCTCCTTTTGAAAGCTTAATCAGAACTTTTTTTGTTACTTACTTCTAGTCAAGTTTTAAAAAAAAACCCAAACCCATCAAAAGATAATGCTTTCAGAATGCTAAAAATGTAAAAGTCAAGATGAAGTGGCATCTGAGTAAAGAGATGACACCAGCCCCTAAAAGCTGGTAACACTATACGTAGAACATTTCAGTTTACTTTTTTGCAAGTAAATGTAAATGATAACTTCAATTTCAGCTTTATCAAGTGCCTTCTGCCTGCTTGAAGCCTTTATTTAACATTTCCCAAAGGTAACTTTTTTCCCTCTAGATTTTGGGCTTACAGGATGCTCTCTGGACATATATGAGTACTTTTTCCCAGATGCCTGGTTTGTTACAGTGATACAAATGCAAAGCAATTTCTAAACTCATTGACTTTTAACATTGATAACACCTCCTTATTTTACACTCTTAGACAGCAGTTTTATTTTATAATTGCATTCTTAACGATGAATTGGACAATTACCTCCTGAACAATTTGTATCATTTTAGTCCTAATTCCCATTCCAGAAAAGCAAGGTCAAGCACTAACCCTCAAATAATGAAAAGAAACAGCTGAGGATGAAAGTCCATTTGAAAGCACAAACCTTAGGCTAACATATTCGTTTCCCCTCAAAGGAAGTTTTATGGGTTTGAAAATTGCTGTGTAGCAGTGTCTAGTTGCTTGTAAATCCAAGCCTCAGAGACAAGGCATGTCAAAGAAAAGGAATTTCCAATATGGGGACAATAAGTAGATGTCAGGCTGTGCCTTTTTTTTTTTCCTCAAATATATTTCTAAAAGAAGATAAATCCTTTGAAGTTTAGGCTGATTTGAAAAATTAAGCTGTCAAAGTTCAAACTGCTCCTTAATTTTGCAAACCTCACTGTTGCATAACCTCAAATACTTTGATCTTTTTTAGCTGCTTTACACTGGGACTTTGAGATTCTACTTCTTTTTATATTACTAAAATGTCACATAAAAATGCATGTTTAAAAATGGGGTTTTTTTCCAAATTGCATACATACAAAAGTATGGGAATGGTCTACATTTCCACAATGTACCATTTTGCCCATTTTTTAAATGTGTGGGTATTTGTGCTCTGAATTTCACCCTTTTTGAGAGTTCATCACACTACCTAAGAAAACCACATTAAGGGCTGCTCTTTCAGACAAATTGGTGTCCTGGCTATTACGGTCATTATATGTCCCAATGCATATTTTCAGTTGGATGCTCTGTGCTTCATGCACTCAAATAGAATGTTCCTAATTGCATTGTGCCCCTCATTATTAACTCTCTGCGTAATTGTCTAATAGTGAAGGGAATATTTTGCCACTAAAGGGGCTGTGCATTAGTGCTATGTTGTTGTGCACAATTAAACAGCTGTTGCATAAGGAATGTTGCAAAGGTGACTGCGTTTTATTATGCTCAGTGAATACATTTTGTTGTATGCATCTATGATAAGGACAACCCTGAGACAAATTGTGTTCATCGTGTGTGTCTCCTAACCTTCACTCTGCTCACCAATCCATCTCCTTAGAGCTACGTCCAGTTTATGTGAACTTTCTAACAAGCCTCAAAAAAGTCTTTTGGAGAGGTATTCCTGTGCACAAAAACTTCCTCTCCATCCGTAGTCTTACATGAGAAGAATACTAGATAGGCAAAATTCAGATGCTTTTCAGTCTACCTTCTGAAACCACACTAAACCAAAACAAAAACACACACAAAAAGCAAACAAACAAAAAAAACTCCATGCAACCAAACACAGAATGATGACATAAATCAAATTATATGAAGCTTATCCTGGTGGAAATATTTCTTCCCTTACTGATTTTTGTCAGAAAGAAACATTTCATATGACATGAAAAATCTAAACAAGTACAGATACACTTGGAAATTCTGTGCAGAATGAAAAACACACAGATTTTTGTAGAAGAAACAACCTCTGCTTCATCCAATAATGTACCAGTTCTCTTCTTAGTGATAAATTGTTATCAACCATTAGTTAAGATAATCACCCAAGACTATGCCAAAGAGAAAACTGAAATCAAGGATGATAAGAGAAGCATCTCTACTACCCACTCTTCATGAGGTGGACTAGTATGCAGAATGAAAATGAAGATAAATACATGATCAATGTAAATTGTTCTAGGCTCTTCCTATCACATGTGCAATAGAAAAGTCTATTCACTGATCATGATAAATACCTTCAACTGAGCTTCACAGACAGAGCTTTCTGTTTAAAAATAGTCCTTTACATATAAAATATATCCATAGTAATTGAAATAGAATGATCCTACAGGTCAGTAAAATCGCTTTGAAGATATAGTCTGTTTTTTAACAGAAGACAGAACGGTAGTTAAATTTCCTTTTTCCTGGGTGAGGATTCTTACTGCCTTCTGGAGTTAGATAAAACCATATATCAACATACATTCCAAAAATCTGGTGAGTAAATCCAATCTACAACAAATCATTGTGGCAACAAAGATTACAGAAACTCATAAATATTATTTAGGGTCTTTAAGCCTTGTTGAATATGAGATTAAGAGTCCTAAGGCTTGGTTTGGCAGGCAAAGCCATCAGAATAGCATCTGAAATTAATTTTTTTTCATCAGTCAACCTGTGTGGTGTTTCAAAAATTGATGTTTGCAAATAAACAGACTAAAATAAAAAATCTATCTCTTCCCTTAAACCGTAGTATTTTTTCCCATCTATTAAATATTTTCCAAGTCATTCATTTCCTTTCTTTGCAAAACATGCCATAGCTGGAACACATGATGGTGTAAGTGGTGGGTTTGAAAGGTAGTTGACTGGAGTAAGCCAATAATAAGCCCTTGTGCTGTATGTCACTGGAGGAAGATGAAAATTCTTGAGCTCTAGTACACTAAGAGTGAAGGAGGCTTACTGAATTATATATGCAAATGAGTAACATAATAAGCACAGCACTTGATTTAATTTCTTATTAAATTCTGCTTACTAAAGACTGTCCCCAAACCCTTACTTTTGATGTGTTGCATAATTTTGCATTGAAAATACTCTCTGCTCTGTTAAGAGGCAATTTATCACTCAGAGGCATCACTCTGGCTTCTGAGAGACATACTATGAGAAGGATTTTTAGGAGTGATGGGAGATGTGATAGACGAAATGCATGCACAACTCATCCTTCATAATGAGACATTAGAAGTAGGCGTCCATTTTAAAGGAGTTTTGCCTTCAACAACAGTAGCTCTTCCCAAGCTGTGTGTGCCAAGGACTGAAAGAATAGGTTACACTAATGGAATTCACTGACGTTCAGGAACCCAAAGAAGTGTTTGTCTGTCTTCCACGCCCTTATAGGCATTTATGAGGTCTTTACACATAATGAGGCTAGTGTCCTGAACACCCAAGTGTGGCCAAGGTACAAATACTCCTCCCATAAACCTTTGCCTCTCTAGTTAATGTTCTGTCTCATGAGAAGAATGCTAACTAGTCTGAAAGACCCTTTGAAAAAATGGAGTATGCAATGAAAGTGAAATAATGATAACACAACTATCACATTATTTAATTTATCAGAAATGTTTTATGGGCTCCTTATTTGGATCTCATTCCATCAAAATATTTTCTTTTATGTGAAGAAAAGAAGGCTGTTATCCGAATCATAATAAAATATGTTCATGTTTTCTGTAAAATTTTTTGAAAACTGTATTTTTTTTATTTCAAACGTTCAGGGGTATTTTCCCCAAAAGAAACTTACTTATTTTGTTAATAAACATATGCCTAAAGAAACAGAAATATTGACAGATGGAAGGAGTTGCAAGTAAGACACTTCTAAGAACTCTTCTTTCAATAAAACTGATATCTTCTCATTTTTTTACTTACTAAGTTTCCAATCTCTTCGTAAATCACATATGGGCTTAGTAGTTCAAGAGCTGTCTTGTATATGAAAAAAGACAAAATAAAATCAAAACCATACACATTAATGTACTTCAATGTTATCATAAATCTGGCTGTTCAAATGTTGGTTCAAACGAACAGCAACAAAATTCACAAATAAAATTCCATTAAGTAAAATACTCTGTTGTACTTTATGACATCACTTTAATCAGTCCAAAATAATCCATACAAATGCTCAACCACCTGTAAATACTGCTCAGCTTAAGAATCTTAGAACAAAAGAGAACATTTCAATTGAAATATCTCACTTATCCTCACAAACTGCCTATTATACATAATTTATCTGTAATTTAATATAAGAACTATTCAAAGGCTAATACAAAGCAGAGATATCTGTAGGGAGCAGATTAACCATATGAAGAGGTAATTTATAGATTAGAACCCTTTTCTATAAAGTTTCCAAAGAGTAAATGCATGCTTATTGCAAATATAAGAAAACCTAAATAAGCCATTGGAAACACCTACTGGATAAAAATTTAAACAGCTTGAGCCCAGCTACAGATAAAAGGGTTTTCTCCCTAAAGGTATGAGCCTTTTTACCTTTATAAATGCAGCATTAGAGAGAAAAAAAACAGAATGCACTTCAATTATTTTTGGCTATATTATTTGCATGTCTAGATTTTCTCATATGAGCAGTTTCTTTGAATTTAAGAGCACTGTAGTTAATATATACATCCAGTTTTTGCACCATTATTTTTATAGGTAATTTGGGTGTATATAAATGCAGATATCACTGAATCCAAAGGATCTACATTCTAGCTGAAATCAAAACAGAGTGTGCATTATGCAAAAGATGAAGAATTTATAGTGAATGAATAAATGGCTAACAAATATGAGAATTCAGAACTCTGAAGATGCCAGAGTCAGTAAAAAATTTCTTTCTGGTTGATTGTTCTCTTTCCCTTGCTTTATGTAATGCAATATATTTCTGTACTTTAACCTTCTCTCCAGTGGGCCAGTAGGTTTCTTCTGGACCATCCTTATTGTCATTCTGTTATCTAATATTATCTAAACATATTTTCTAAATTTGTTAGAAGAGTGCATTTCCTCGCCTGCTGAATTACCTCTGAATTTCTTTACACTTGGAAAGCACAGGACTTCTTAAGCTAACCATAGAATGAATATCATGCTATTTAAAATAACAGTGAAGATTTCTGGACAGAAAATTACAACTCTACATTTTCACAACCCGTATCAATTAGGGGAAATACTATCAAGTTATTTCTTGTTGAAGAGTGATTTCAAGGCAGACTTGTAGAAAATTAACTGACATCAGTGGGAATTGAAAACTATCTCCCATGTCTGATATAGTCCCTGGAACTTAAAAGGTTAGCAGAGATTCATAGAATTACTGAATGGTTTTGGTTGGAAAGGAACTTTAAAAAGTGCCTTGTTCCAACCCCCCTGTCAAAGACAAAGGATACCTTCTATTAGAACAAGTTGCTGAAAGCCCCATACAACCTGGCCTTGAACACTTCCAGAGATGGGACATCGACAACTTCTCTGGGCAATCTGTTCCAATACTTCACCACTGCCACAGTAAAGAATTTCCTTTTGATATCTGATAAAAATCTACCCTCTTTCAGCTTAAAGCCATTCCCATCACTTCATGCCCTTGTAAAAGGCTGCTACAAGGTGTTCCAAAAGTCTTCTCTTCTGCAAGCTGAATAACCCCAGCTCTCTCAGCTTTCATAGCAGAGGCACTCCATCCCTCTGATCTCCTTGCTGGGCTCTTCTGTACTCACTCCAATAGATCAATGACTTTCTGCTGGGGACCCCAGAGCTTGGTGCAACACTCCAGGTGGGATCTCACCAGGGCAGAGCAGAGCACAGCAGAGGGGCAGAATCCTCTCGCTCACCCTGCTGGCCACACTGCTTTTGATGCAGGCCAGGACACCACTGGCTGGGCCATGTTGAGCTTCTCATCAGCCAACACTTCCTTCTCCTCAGGGCTCCTCTCAAACTGTTCTCTGCCCAGCCTCTATTTGTACTTGGGTTTTGCATCCAGGTGCAGGACCTCAAATTTGGCCTTGCTGAGGTTTGCACAGGCCCCCTTCTCAAGACTGTCAATGTCCCTGATGCTAAGGCTTATACATTATAAAGTTGTTGTTGCAATACAGCACTAAAACATTACGTACTCATCTTTACAAATGGATTAGAACTTGTCTTGTGCTTTGCATACTGTAAAATTTAGTAGACATCAAATACTGTAAAATTTAGTAGACATCAAATTAGAATGGGGATCAAAGCACATATATGTAGGCAAAACTGAATATTTTTGTTCCACTTTCCACCCCATTCCTCATACAGACATTTAGCAATTCTTATGTCTGCAGCATGTTTTTGGCTTGGGCTTGTTTAGTCCAATATTTCAGGAAGAAGATAATTTCAGAAATACTAAATAGAGTAAAGCATTACTCTTGCAGACAGGAAGATTTCATAATTAATTAGATTGTTTATAATTATGTTTAGAAATAGGGAAATAAAAACCTGAGAGGTTTTTCTAAATCTGTGGTATACAGTATAGCTACTGACAAAAAGAAAGGGTTCTTAATTGATTTTTTGAGTCAAGGTAATAATTTAGCCTCTTCAGGTAGGTCTCACACTTGAAGGATGACCAAAAAAAAAGTCAAATCCCTGGTGTGCCATATTTAGAAAAAAAAACCCTTAGCAATTGCAAAGAGACTTTGTTTTCCAGATTTAAAATATAGTAACTTCAGAACCATTTATGTGTTTGCAGATAATTTAGAGTAACTATTAAGCTTCTGTAACTCATCAGGGACTTATGTTAAGGCTGTTTCATTGCAATTGTTATTATGAAGCACTCAACAACATTTTAGTTGTGCCTGCTATTCTTCTGATTATTGACATTCTCCCTCTAAACTAAAGAGCCACAAACAACCCTTGAAGAGCTCATACTTTTCTAGACAGCTTAGGGTTTAAGCTGCACTGCCTGTCCATTTTTTCATTTCTACAGCTTGCTCTGAAAACCACTAAATAAATTATACTGAGAGAGAAAAAAAACACCTCAAATGTTATGTACCCTTTTCAGAGTCCTATGAACCAGGAGCAGCATGTCAGACACTAATCTCTCTTTCATCGAACATCCATCTAGACATCTTTGCTGCACTATGCTTTAGTCTGGTCAAAAGCAGTATTTACTGCACTAACCCCATCATGATATACCCCATGTATCATGAAAGAAAGTAGCATTTCACTACATAATGCCAAAAAAGAAAAAAAATTAATAGCAATAATAATAAAACAGCCAGAATAGCGCTTTATAGTATTGCCTTGTTTGCATTCAGAAAACTGAAAATTCTTAACTATTTCCTAAATTCATAAATTATTCTACTGCTAAAATTCATATTTTAATTACAACTGATTAAAACAAGAGTACTTAAATACCATTTGTGCATTGGGTATACTGTCCAATTTACCAAATCTCTTTGTTAGGACAGTCTAACTCTGTCATCTTGATCAAACATCAGAGTAATAAGCAATAGGTCTTTGTGTAGGGAAAGTAATGTAAGCTTTGTTGCTCAGGATGCTGAAAAAAATTGCATTGTTTCGAGGAGTTTGAATGGTGGATTCTCATTGTTGAAGTCATTAATCATTCATACACATTAATCAGATGGACAAGGTGCTTAGAATTTTGATTACTTTCTCAGAAATTTGCAGATTGTGGTGTTTTTTAAGCCTAAGTCCATAATGTCAATGTCCACAAGGGATGTTCTGGATATTAGGTCAAATATATTACACCTGGTCACATGCTTTGGCATGCATACCCTCAAAGGCTAAAGGCTCCTGGAAAAACCCAAGACTTGCCAGTGGTTGCAAATCCTGATTAGAAGACCTTGTCTTATCTTCATCTCTGATCACCACAGTGTAAGGAGAGGCTATTATTATAAGTTGCTCTCTTAGTTCCTTATAATTAAGCCTTAACTTAAAAATTTCTTTGCTTTCTTTTTCAGTTTGGCCCAGCCCATTCTGATCATATCTCAGTGTTTCACTAGATCATTCAGCTGTTCTTAACGAGAACATTAATCACAGGAATATTTTTCAAGGAGATCAAACCAGGGGTTTTTTTGCTGGCCCTTGTCTCTTTAAGGTATCTGCTTTCTTTGTAGACTAATGATATAATTCACTCATGTTCTTCACATGCAAAAAATTGAAATTTTGTGTCATTCACTTTCCTAACATATACTAGAGAAGTGGCGTTTAACTACATGTTCTCATGGGAGTAATGTAATAAAAAATCCACTTTGGGGCTAACCTATTTGAATTGGTCCTTAGAGCCTCTAGATATATTCCTGCCATTTGTATCTATAGACTTTCCATCCTTACCTTCTAAATGAAATTGAAAATATAGCTTGTTTAATTTAGCTGAAGGCAAATTTAATGCTGCAAAACTATTGACCTGAGAATTTAAATTTAAACCCTCTCATCAGAGAATAAGTACAAGAATTTTAGCAAAATCCTGCCTACAGATTTAGCACGTGATAAATGGAGCAGAGTGTTCCAATCACTTTTTATTTTATGTGGATAATAATTCTCTGTGATCAATTTCCCCTCATTTATCTGTCTCCCTAATATGTGCATCCTGACTACTCTTTTTCTTGCATCTTTTGCTTAGATTCTTCATCTTCTCTATGGCACTTGGTTTCAGCACTATTAAAATTTATGAACTAGAGAAAATTATTTCAGATTACACCCTTTCCTCAGTTTGCCACAATGATGTGCATGAATATACATTCAAATGATTTATACTAAAAGGTTTCCTAAAATATCAGATTACGTTCCCTACTCTGAAGCATTGTCTCCCATTAATTTTTAGGGGAGGTTTTCTCTTGAAGATGTGACTATGATGTAGAGGTTGTTTCACTGCAGTCAAATTTACAATATCTAAAAGAAAACAATTCATTATGGTAACATAGCTAAGATGAAGAGGAAGAAAAAAAAGTCAGCAGGTATAGATTTACTAAACTGAAGTACTATAACATTCATTATTAAGGATGAAGGAGAAACCTAAGTATATATCTAAAATGATCATTAATAACATTTTATAATTCTAATAAAAATGTAGGTCTCTAAAAGCTTACTCATCCAGTATCTGATGTATTCTAAATTACAAATATTTCTACACACTTGAGAGCTGGAGAGCACTTTACTTACCATTATGGTAAGAAAAGCTAAAGAAATATAAGGACTTTGTCTTTTCTCTCATCAAAGAACAGCAAACCATCTGGAGTAGGACACATATGTATGAGGGAATCAGGTACATAACTAAGAAACTTGTTTTCTTCTACTATGTTCTCACACTGACCTTCAAAGTAAGTGCAGCTCACGCCACAAGAGAATCATCAGCTAATTTTATGAGGCTACACCCCATTCCACCCTATTCCATTGTCAAGCCATTAACCGAGAATACTCAATAAAACTGAAAGACATTTTCAGAATATATTATCTCCCCATTTGGTCCTACAAAAGTGCTATTTCAGTTTTCTACTTGTGGTTTTCTCTTTCCCTGGCTATATTTAAGCTGCACATGAAACTGTTTATAAGAGGAGTCTTTCTTGGGAACTCTAAGCACGAAGCTCCTTACAAAATTAGTTTTGCAAAGTCGCCAAGGTCTTGATGGTACACTAATTGGTGGGATTATGGGTATCTGCAGCCCTACTAGGAGCAGAAGAAAATGCCCATAAATAGCTCTGCAAAGCAAGAACCTGTACCTGTATTAATAAATAAAGCATTCACCCACTTGTTTCAGGCCAGTTACAAAAAACTCAATTTGCCATTTTGCTTCAGATTTTGGTATTCAATCACAGATTCATTACATGAATTCCTAATAGATTAAATCTCACTGTATATGTAAAGGGCTCTACTAAAAATGAAAGTAACATTGCTGGAAGGCTACAGAAGAAAACCATTAAGAGAGCAAGATGTTAATAAGAAAACTATAGTCCAAGTACAAAATAGGTTTTCTTTTATAAAAATAAGTTATTCTAATTAATTATTTAAAAAATCTCCAGTGAGATACAGTGGTACCAAAGATACAATAAGATTCAACAGAATCTTCTCTGTAGACCAAGATGTTCATTGCAAGTGTTATGTCCTTACATCACAGGAAAACAAAAACAAGTTTGTGTTGTTTGCAAAACAACCAGTTGGACATGAACAACAGGCTGGGCTTTGCCTCAGAAATTAATTTACTTGAATTAATAGCTGAATTACTCATGATATGGGTATTACCTGAAATTTACCATTGACATGTAATAAATTCACTACATGAACAAGTGTTCACTACAAATTTAATATTAGCACTTTTTTAGAGCTTTCAGAAAAAACTTAAAACATCATAACCGTTGAGAGCTATTCCAGTTAGGCCAGTTTTTGCTACTTTTTTCAAATTCTCTTTCTCCATTTCCTTTTTAATTTATCATTTCTTCTAACTCCTGGTCAATTTTTAAGTAGTCTATTTATAACGAAATATAGTGGATAGTCATTCTGATTGGATGTTCAGAGAATCAGGTCAGATTTGTTGTCTTTATTTCACCTTGAACTACATTAGCTTACTTCATGAACAGGATACAGGATACGTTTTATTTTTCACAGGTAAGAATACAAAGTTAGACCAAAATACAATTTGTCTTTGGCATAACTTGTTTGGTTTTTTCTTTATGTGTGGTTGTGTTTTGGTTTGCTTGTCACTTGTTTTAACCTTCCTCTATTGGACAGCGTGGCTGCCCAAAGACAAGTTTTTTCAGTTCAGTTGCAGCGGGCTTCCAGTGATTCAGAAATATGAGTTTACTCTGTGGTAATGCTCAGTTCTCAGTCTTGTTCTTCGTATTGCTTCCTGCTAAAAAAGATGCTTTATGACAGATTAAGGGAACCTTTTTCCTCTTCATGTATATTGAAGCTTTTTAGCTTCACTTTTGAAGTTGCAGCTGTTTCCTTCATCTTGGATACTTTTGACAGGTGCTTTCATACTTTTTATTAAGTCAACCTTCAAATTACCTTTCCCTTCAAAGTTTTGAAACTTTCATAGAGAAGGCAGCCCACTTTTGAAATTTTCCATAGAGGACAAAAAGCAGGAGCAAAATCATTAAAAATATTGTCATTGGGAAGCTCAAAGGAAGCCATTATTCAATGGCATCAAGCAAATGCTACATTTGTTTCAGAAGATGGATGATGATCAGACTTCAAAAAGTTTTTTGAAGATAAAACCCTCTAACTCTTCAAAAGATAGATTTTAAAATGCAGACTTCTATAGCATGAGGTGATTCAAAAATGAAAACCCTCAGATTTTAAAAACTTTTATTATCTGAACTGTTCCTAAATTAGTTCCTAGTGCAATTCCAAAGGACATGGGTTAGATGGAGTGTATCTTTTCCAGAATAAATTCCAAAAAATATTTTTAACACTTTTTTAGTCCATTAACATCTATATGACTGTGATACTGTATCATCCAGTTTTCCAAATCAAGATTATTATGCATCACAAATATTAGCAGAAACATGTCTAATAACAGTTTGTTATGATCAGTGTTTCATCATCAAGCTATTTAATTCCTACAGAAAGATACTGGATTATTTTTACAACATTTATTTTATGTAAAACATATGACATTATGTTTTGCTCCTTAAGTTCTCATTAACTTAATTTCTTGCAGCCATTTCATATCTTCATGCATCAATAACAATGGTGCACAGAGATAATTCCCCTCCACACTTTCAAAATGCTGGCAAAATATCTGTATATTTTGTAGTCACACTCTTCTATTTGAATCCAGGAATATTTAAAGCAAGTGAGTCTGAGTAGGAAAAAGCAAGAGACAATAAGGGTGTAAAAATGAAAGAACAAGTGAGTGAAAGAAGAATGAGGAGGCTAAGGTAACCTTCATAACATGGTCAAAGACTCCTTTATATCTGAGCCTGAGTTTTTGACATCTCTAAAAAAATCTAGAAGTCAAATCTGGTTCTAAACAGTTCTCACCTTCTAAAGGTTAAGGGATCTAGAACCTTAGCTCTTATGTTACCCTGTCCTGAACTTTTAAGGACTATAATACCACTTTTAGCATTGCTAATTCTTAAAGTCAAAATGAATCTGAAGTGCGTGGTCCATACACACAACTCTAAATCTGGCACTCCAGATTTCTATTTGCTGCCAACCTTCACAGGATTTATGTTACAATCCTTTCAAGAGCAATGAGGGATTAAAACAATAAAAAAGAAAGCTGCAATAAAAGCAGCCATCTTGAACCAGGGTATCATTATAGCATAAATGAAGGTGATTGAAAGATTTCTCTGCTTTTTTTTTTTTTCCAAGCAGGGTAGTTTTAATGAAATTATATTCCAATTTTCAAATGAACAGTGAAACAAATTGAATTTTAGGGAAAGCAATCAGTGTCTCAGTATTGGTGATATTTTTCTTTTTTTTTTTCAATTACACATTAGCTGACCCAAATTTCATAGGAGTGACAGTTCTCCTTTTATCCCTGCATTTGATTCTGTGGGTTGGTCAACTCTACATCCCAAGTATCAAAATTTCCTGGTTAAATTTCTACAACGTCCTATTACAATGTTCATTTGGAAACAGAGAAATGAAAATATGGTGGAAGTATTTTGCAAAGTTTTAGGGCTTTTTCAGTCAACTGTGCTTTCTACAATCTGAAATAGTTCAGCAATTACCGTGATGTAAAAAAATTCACAAAAAAAAAGGATGCACCGAATAATTTGCTCCATTCACTGTAACATACACCACAAATAAAGATAAGATTCACAGAAATTCAAGTCTTAATCATCATAAGCATTTTCTTCATCTAAATTAGCCTGAAGGCACACACATCTTTACATTTTTTAAGCATCATACTAATTATAATACTCATAGTGCTCAAGATTCATTAAATAATTCTATATATGTATTACACATATTGGTTACATATAATAGTTAAAAAATCTTTGAAATTCCTTTTTTGATATATCAGTTCTCATTAAAAAAATTTGAAAGGTGATTTTTCTCCAGAAAAACAAAAACCCAAACCAACAGTGTAGTGTCAAATTATATTTTTCTGTTTTCCAGCTTCCCAGTTGAAGAGCTGTTTAAAACAAAGCTGAAAAAATATTTATATTCTTGCAAGAGTAAATAGACAGCTAGACTTCCTGCCAAGTGAAGGGAATATTTAGTGTATTTAGTGATTGTCTACATTTACAGGAGCTTCCATCATCTTGTGCAAGCACCACACAAGCAGAATTTTACACGTAGATGAAAAACTAAAGCTAGACAACCATTAAACCTAATCCCATCAAAACTAGGAAACAGAGCATGACTTTTTGCTGAGTTTTGTTTTTTCAATGAAGGAATCTATTCAGGTATCTATCTGACAGATTCCTTATTGCTTGAACTCTAAAATCAAGAACAGTGCATCTTCTTAATAAATTTCCTATTTCTGCAGAAAAAAAAAATCAAACTTTTTAAAGTTAGCTAGTAAAATTAGGGGTAATGTAGAAGGCAAGGGCAGAGATTTCTTCAGGCAGGGTATCTCTATCCAAAGTTAAAGACACATAATCAGCCTGGGCAACTCAGTATTAAAAGAACATGGGAAATAAAGGCATTATATTGCTGTCTCCATGGTAAACCCTAACATATAAATGCATAAAAATAGTATATGTCTTTCCTTATCAAAGTTTAAATTAATCTTTCAGTCAAAAAATGAAATATCACTAATCAAATACATTTGCTGGTGTATTTCTGTGGCTCTATTCTTTATGCATCTCTTCTCCTTTATTTTTCTTCAGACTACTTCTCTTGCACAGGCAGACTTCCCTGTACCAGAGCAGTAATGCAGTATAAAAGGGGTTACCTGGCATCCCCTTTACCAATTCAAGGTCATAGCACTTCCACTGCATCTTTACTTTCCTCCCACAGGTTTTCCTCTAAATCATGATGGGTTTATTCATTCTATCTCATTTATCCTTAGTACTATTTTACAACAGTGTTTGGGTTGTTCTATCTGCTAGGAAGCCCTAGAGGAAAGAGAACAAAATAGCTCAATTTTACTGTAATTCTTGCACATCAAAAATAAAAGAAATCTTTATTTAGCTGTATCAGACAGAAGAAGTGTTTTCTCCAACATCTCGCAATTGGAAATCATTCAATCTTGAGGACGTTTGATTTCTTTCTACATTTTAATTAATTGACAACAAAAATTTTTACTTTACTATTTTTATGTAATAGCAGGTAGCTGCAACAAGAGAATCGAGTAATTAATTGGTGGTGAGCTGCTTCTGAAAAGCAAAAAAAATTAGCCAAAATTTTCACCAATCCCTAATGCTTCTGAGGACAAAATGGAGACTTGAATAATTTTATCTCCTAATGTGACAATACATCTGGGACAGGCATCCTATGGATGATGCATTTCCCTTTTACTAGTCTTCAACTGGTTTTAAAGAATGTTGCTAATGTTCAGGCTCATATACTCTTATTTCTGTACTACTTGATAATGCCCCAGGAGCCTTTTCCTGGCCTTTTTGTATGCCTCTGAAGATCCTTCTGCTGCTTGCTGCTCTGTTAAAACCTACACTGAGTTTCACTAAATAGTGAATTTAAACTTCTGGTGTACTTTGGCACAGAGCACAGAATGTCCTCAGTGACCTTTCATTTTCCTGAGAACTATAACAGCCAACAAAAGTCCAACAAGAAGCAAAGAGCAGTACAGAAGTTAGCTTTCTTGACATAAACACAATGAATAAGGCCAGTAGAGCACAAGGTAAAATGCTGGTGAACTCTCTTTCCAGAAGAATTAATATTTGTAAAACCAGAAATTTTAAGTTTGCTCCAAGGGGAAGGAGGCAAGATTTTGGGCGTGTGGTGGCAAAACCTCTGATCTTTATAAAGACAGAGAGAGTGACACAAGCCAGGCTTAGAGACAGATAAGAAGCAGACCCTGAGGAGACAGGATAGTGCTTTTAATCTTCCCATGTGACCTGGGAAGGTCACATTCACACCAGACATCAGGACATTCATATTCACACATAGGCTTAACAATGAAACCCAAAAAAGGTCTTATTCCTGCTTTGCATAGCAATCAAATTGTTCTAAAATAAAACCTGCATATATTAATTAATTTATTTATTAATTTAGAAACACTGATATAAACACTGATATTTTTATAAACACTGAAACAACTTCTGTGTTGTTTCACTCTCATAAACACTGAAAAAACTTCTGCGTTGTTTCCCTCTCATCCACCCCAAAGGATGTATTTACAAGAACCTGGGTTACCCTTTGTCTTCAAGGGTGGATCATAGCAAACAGACACCCACCCATGCATTATGTTAAAATGTGCTAAGCCAGCCTAATAGAGACATGGCCTGTGCATGCTCTTCCCATAACATTTTATAAATTTTTTTTCATATGTGAAACAGCAAGAATGTCAAAGTTCTTCAAGGTCTATCTTTGTTGTAGCTACTGGGTCTGAGACTAGACTGCCACCACCTTCCACCCACTCCATCCCCTCCAAGAGCCTGGCAGCTGGACAGTCTCAGTTCTCCCAGCAACCCACAAGCACCCCTTTTCCAGCTTGGCAGAAAGCTCCTGAAAAGCCTGCTTGATATTCAGCATCCAAGAGCAAAGCAGTGCACTCAGTTTCAACATGAGCAACTGCAGCCACTGTAAGACAAGCTCTACCACAGGGACCTCCCAGACATGGTGTTTGGCAGTGACAAATCTCTTGAGATCATAAATGGTCTATATGTAAGGGCTTCTTGTATTAGCTCTGCTATAAATTTACTACTTCTTTCTTCACTTTTGCAGATATAGGATGCTTATTAATAGTAAAAGCCACTTTTCTTGTTAATAGTAAAAGCCGCTGTGAAGGAGTCTTGATCTGCTTAGAGGGTAAAAAGGCTCAAAATTAGGATCTCGACAGGCTGGATCAATGGCCTAAGGTCAACTTCATGTGTTTCAACAAGACAAAGAGTCTGGTTCATGGGTCATAACAACCCCATGCAGCACAACAGGCTGGGGGCAGAGTAGCTGGAAAGCTGCCCTGCAGAAAAGGATCCAGGATGCTGGTTGACAGGGCTAAACATGAGCCAGCAGTGGGCCCAGGTGGCCAAGAAGACCAAGCATCCTGGCTTCTCTCAGCAATACTATGGCCAGAGCAGTGATTGTCCCTCTGTACTCAGCACTGGTGAGGCCATATCTCAAATCCTGTGTTTAGTTTTTTGTGCCTCACTATAAGAAAGACATTGATGTGCTGGAGCATGTCCAAAGGGCAATGAAGGTGGTGGGGGATCAGGAGCACAAGTTGGATGAGGAGAAGCTGAAACAGCTGGGGTTGATTAGCTTAGAGTAAAGGAGGTTCAGGGGGAACCTTATCACTTTCTACAGTTACCTAAAGGAGTTTGTAGTGAGGTGGGGGTTTGTCTCTTCTCCTGAATAACAGGCATTATGATAAGAGGAAATGCCTTCAAGTTGCACCTGGGGAGGTTTTAGGGAAAGTTTCTATGCCTAAAAGGTAGTCAGACATTGGAACCACCTGCCCAGGGAAGTGGTTGAAACAAAGGTATTCAAAACACATGCAGATGTGACACTTAGGGACAGGGTTTTAGTGATGGACTTGACAGTGTTGTGTTAACAGTTGGAGTTGATGATCTCAATAGGTCTTTTCCAACTATAATGATTCTATGATTCAATGAAAAACACCTGCAGAATGCTGCTCTAGTCGCCTTCCTGCCCTCTTCCCTACAGAGGCTTCCTTTTATCACTCCCAGTGCTGTCAAGCTTCTGTGGAAATAATCATGTTTGACAGTTCTGGGGTTAAGAATAATATCTTGTGGTCTCACATCCCAGCAGACATGCACTAAGCAATTTATCATAGTCCACACAGCAGGGTTATACTATCTCATATAAATGCAAGACCTTTATCTAAAAATGTGATCCTATGTGTGGCTAGTGAATTTGGTTTCAATTACCATGTATTTATTAATGTCTTAGTTTCAGTGCTAATCCTCCGCATCAGATCGTTTTGCTAAATATTGCTATAACAAATGCCATTTCATGCTAATTAATATGAAAGATTTCAGCTATTGTTTATTTATTAATTCAAGCAAAATGCTTGTAAATAAGACAGAAGCAGGGCAGGGTGATAGAGAAAACAAATCTAGAACTTGCATTAGACTTGTAAATTATTTCTGTAGATTGTCGACTTTTGTTCGTGGAAATTGATGGTTTGTAACAAAACAAATTATTTCCTCTTAGAATAAATCATTTATTGGAGACTAATTATAAATTAAAAATAACTGGTACAATAGAAGTGTTAATAAATACACCAAAAATACCATTTTTTGTGGACTTAAAGAAAAACACAAAAACATTGCTTGCAGTAATGATTATCTAAATCTTCACTGGTTTGTATAGTATAGTGCCAGTGTAGTGACTTGGCTGCTGTTGCTGGGATGTATAAAGAAGTTAGTGATGTATTGTGTTTGTTGTGTGCAGATCCTAAGGGGGTTTTCCCCATTTCTTGCTCTTCATTTTTACCACCCTATCTTTTTCTGTGCATAAATGTGGGGTGTATGTACATATACCCAGATACACTCCTGAACTGCAGACTTTTGTCTATATAGAGCTTATGAACATGATCTGGTGCAAATCCTTCCTGACATTTGCACCTGACTGGTGCAGCACTTCTCTGCTGCTCCTTTTTTAAGATAAAAACCAGGAAGGAATGATGAGGAATGCACAGAGATGACAGCAGAAGATTGTCTGCTTTAACAGAATGGACTCAGAGGCAGAAGATGGCTACGCAGAAGGGCAAACAAATTCTTTCTTTCCTCTCTTTACTCCAGAGAGGTTATTAACAGTCAGATCGCATACAGCATAGATTCACATTAACTATTTTATAGAAAAAAAGAACAATGAAAACAATCTTGAAGCCTGAGCATAAAACTTCACACTATGAAAAGACTGGTGATTTGCAGGAGAGGGGCTTTCAAAGCCTTGAAAGACCAGCCACACTCAGGAACATTCAAATGCAGCAAAGAAATGCAGACTGAAAACAAACAAAAATCCGAGGATCTTTATCTTCCTGCCAGTCAGGAGTACTCAGTATTACAGCCATATCAGTACAACATTTCTCTATGTTTAGTCTAACAAACAGACAGGACATGTCCACTTGATGAGCAAGGGAAAATCTAATGAAAAGCCCCTCTGTATTCTGGCAAGGCATGCTACATTATCCCCTCATGCATATAAAAGCAGTCCATCTGTATAACTAGCAAGTACACTGCATTCCTACTCATTTTTGAGGAACTTCTCCTTGAAAATAAGGTGGAATTTATTCTTCTTCATATTTTCTGGATTGCAAATTTATTTAATTGTATTGTTTTTCCTTTGAGCCTCTTGGCTGTTTTTCGGCGCCTAAACTAGTTTCCTCTAGAATGCCTGTTGCTAAGACAGGTGGATCCTATTTACTGATGTCCCTAATTACACAACTGTATAGCAGAGTTCCTTTGTCTTACTTAAATAAACAAAGAAGCAGTGTTATTACAGTCCCACAACAAGGATTTTATTGTGGCTTTCAGATAACTGCCTTCACCAAATGAAGCTACACCACAATTATAAAAATGGAGATTTTTTTAAAGAGGAACCAGACCATGTAGTAATTTTCAATTAGTATACGTGCACTCAGGTATGAGAATTCAACTTATAAAATTTCTGCATGTTTACCTCTAGCCAGAACATCATCCTTACAAGGAGGACTGATCACTCACCTGTATCACTATGGCTTCTTTTATCCTTGTGACTTTTTTTGTCTGAGTTTCTCAGTCAGTTACAGCAATCACAGATTTTAATATGAGCCAAGAAAACTTCAGATATACTTCCTTAGGTATTTCTCATTTCTAAAGTGTCAATGGATTTAACTTTAGGTATTGAAGATGTCACTCCAGTGCCTTCACCCTATTGTTTTGTATTCTATTGGTGTTTTAAATTAAGAAAAAAAAATGCTATATTCAAGTATATTTTTTATCACAGGGAATCTTCTAGTCAAATCCTCCAGACAAGAGCAACATTCTATTGTTCATGTTCTCATTTAGAAGAGAGGATTAAGAAAACTTCTGTCTGAAAAGACAGAGCAATGAAGGGATCAAGGAACTGACTAAATGCTGAGAATTCAGAAAGGTTGGTAAATCAGTGGCATCTTGCATGAAACTAGAACAAAGAGCCTAGAGCAAAACCAGTGAGATAAAGGGCGCTGGAAAGGTGTCTCCAGTCTTGCCATCAATGTTCCATGGCAGAAAAATCTTAAGTCTGCTTTTGGTCTATGGGCCTATGGGTTAGTTTTAATCACTTGAAATGATGAGACCACCATGACCATCTTTTTCGCCTCTGTTCAAACTTTCAAAAAGTTTGAAATTTTAGCACTTTTACTTGTTCTGTTTATGTTAATCATCTTAACACCCTTCTCTTTCCATGTCCTAAACTGAGAACAATGTCCTAAGGCCTGAATCTTATATACATTTAGCCTCCAGAGAACAATATGCATAAATTGCTGTTATCTGTAGCTGTCCCCTACATACATTGAAATGAAGAAAATTGCTTGTTCAGCTCTATAGCATAAGATTTAATTGAAGCCATGAAGGGAAATTCTGCCATGCAGTGTAATTGCAATATGGCTATTTGAATCATTAGCATATATCAATATAATTGAAATGGAGGGTTAAATATGTTTCTAATAACAGCCTAAATGTAGGATAGGAAGCAGAAAGCAAGGATCTGAAAATAACAAGGACAAATACAGTTGTCAACTACAGTAAGGAGTAGAGCGTAGAGACATTTGAGTAACAAGGGTAGCTGCCAAGTTCCTGTTTAAATGGCTATGTTATCTGCAGGGGAAGAATAGGTGTTTAAAAGTTTCTGTAGTTGATATTGAGGTTTTTCAGTTCATTTGTTATTTAATCAGGAGGACCTCTGAGTCAATACCTGAGTATTGAACAAGGTTCTCCTGTGCACACAGGTCAACAATCTTTCAATGGCTATCTGTAGATCAAAAATAGCTTGAGCTGATGCTTCAGTACACCATATTCAGAAACAACCACAAAGCTAAATCTTCTTCTCCCATTAAACAAAGATAACTGATCTGTGTATATATTACCTGTATTTTAGCTTTAGGCATTAAAAAAAAGTTACTTTTACAGAACTAGTACTTATGGAATTGATCTGAGGAAATGGCAAAAAACTCAGCTGTGACATGATTTTCAGAAATCCAGCAAGCTTATAATGGATTCAACACCTTTTATGGCCAGAGGCCTCTGGATATGAAATACTGTAAAGAGAAAACAGCTCTCTCTCAGATTGATTTTTTTTTTTTTTTTGGAAAAAAATTTATGCCCTGAGGACCCTGAATAATCACCAAGCAAGTATTTTATTTCATGTATTAATCCCTGCCTACTGGCTTCTTAGAATTTACCAACTATTTTATACTGTGTGCAACTTACACAATAGCAACCTGGTTTGTATTTTATTCTTCCTAAAAGTTTGAGCTAACTGAAAAATGTCAAAATTAAGGAGCATGCATCTTAGAGTAACTTAAAATAACAGTGACACCTTCTGCCTCAAATCCTTCAAATTGTTCTTCCACAAATAATTTCAGGACCCAGTAATATCATGGAAGATTAAAGAGCTGAGTTTCTGAGAATGAATTTAGGATCTCAAAGAAGCAAGGTGCCTACCCACCACTTTTAGGATATACACATTTGGTTGTGTACCCACACAAGCAAACCACAGTCTTAATTTCTATACCAGGTGTACAGTATTCTATTTCTGCAGTATATCTACTCCTTTTTAAAATTTTCTTACTGAAGTTGGTTCTGCACCATTGGAACTTGGGCTTTGTTGAGAACAACATTTTGACCTGACCTCTAAAAATAAGACAAACAGAAATAGATGGTGCTATAGCTTAGTTTAAATAGATACAATGCTTTTTCTTGCTTTTAATACAAGCATGAATAATAATTTTTCTGGTTTAACTTATTACATACATGCACCACAAAAGAGATACATAAATGACATTAACAATGGAATTTCCAGTGACACAACAGTTCTCTAATTGTTTCTGATATAATATGCAATTTAAAAATACTTGATGACTGTCAATATAAGCTTAAAGGTTTGAATTCTTCTCCTTCAGAAGGAGGAGAAGATTTTTTGAAAAGTAGTCCCTAAAGAGAAAGAAAATATGGACACCTCCAAAATTCCGACTTCTAATTTGATTTTCAATTCTTATTAAAAGAAAAAATGTTTTCTTTCATTTTCATTTTGTCAGGCTCCTGAGATTGCTTTTCAAATTTCTAAGGAAGCAGGACCAGAATTCAAAAAAGAATATGCAACATCTAAAAAGAATAGGAAGCATTCAGTTTTACAATAATTCCAATAATTAAGTAATAAGCTTTGCCAACATCAATTTAAAGGAGATTAGTTATGAATGATATTTTTCCCCCCTTGGTCCTATCAAAATAAGCCCCATATTTTTTTAAATGAATCTTGCTGATAATACATATACCTGTCATGCCATTCCCTTTGAGTACTTGAGGAAATAAAAATTCATAGCAATTGATTGCCCTGTGTAGTCATGGCTCCAGGTGCCCTTTCAAATATTCATAAAGATCTTAAAGGGGTCCCTGTAGATCCCATTTGTCTGCTGTATATTTATATATCACTCCAGTCTTCAGGAAAATTGTCAAACAAATGTCACTTTTGCAGCTAGGTATTATTGACTCTTTCTACCTTGTAGATTTTTGTTATTCTCATGCTGTGTACTGTGAGTGAAAAATGGAATAAGATGAAGAAATGTTTATGAATATCACAGACCAAGGGTTCAGAGTTCTTCATTAAAGTTGGGGGCTTGAAAGCTCTAACTGATCATAAATGGATGAAATGAAAGGACATAAATGTTGAAATTGGAGTCAAATGGAGCAAAAGCTGAAATAAAAATAAAGGACAAAAGTGTCACATTTGCACTCAAATTCAGACTACTAAATTCAGACCTACATGCCTGCTGAACATTCAAAACTTCACACTGAGATCAATGTAAAGATTGAGTACAAAGGTAAAGCAATTTTTTAAAGTTTAACCCTCTTTTACAAAATATGTCCATGGTATTAAGGATATTAACATAATCAACTGGCAATTTCAGAGTTCTTCCTTTCCTCCCGCTCTCCCTAGTAAGTTATCCATTTTCAGAAGAAAGTTGAGAACAACTTGTAATCCCTTCCATAAAGGCTGTGTCTTATCTGTTCTGTTCAAAAAGTCATGGAGCCGGAGCTGCTCATCCAATCTCATAGAAACATCCATGCCAATTTCTAGTAAGAAATTCTGGCCACACAACAATTCAAGAGTTAGCAGACAGTTTCCATTTCCATCTTTCAAACTTTATGAGATTTTCAGCTTCTTTTTGCTTCTCTGTTTTATAGAATGTTCCCAAACTGTGTTTAAAAAAACGTTCTGAGTTGAAACTCAGAGTGCTCCCCGAACTCTTCAGTCCTTACCCTGCTCTGCAGCAGCTGCAATTAGCTAGAACAGGCCATCACTGTTGACACTGCTCCCATATCCTTGCTCCAGCAGAGCATGACAACAGGAGTGCAACAGAGAGCCAGAACCTGGTCAGGAAATGCCTGTTGTCTGTCACCAGTCGTTTCCATTCTGCTGCTTTGGTAATGACTGCAGTTCAGAGTCCAGGAGTTAATTAGAAATGTAGAGGCTCTGTTATCACCTATGAAGTAACAGCATAAGCTAAGCTAATGTCCATAATACAGAACACTAGTGAAAGGCAATTATGTATCATAACACCTGCCACAAATTTGTACCATCCAGAGCTATGAGTTGAAATATAAAATTTTAAGTACATCACCATCAGTATACATTAGGAAAGACATCAGAACATTTATTCCGAGACACACAGATTCTGCAGGCCTTTGCCAAGTGATTTTTCACAGTCTTCAAAAATACACTGACAAATATGACTTATGAAACAGACTTCAAAAAATGTCAATAGAAAAAAAAGGGAAGGGGAAGAAAAGAAAAGAAAAGAAAAGAAAAGAAAAGAAAAGAAAAGAAAAGAAAAGAAAAGAAAAGAAAAGAAAAGAAAAGAAAAGAAAAGAAAAGAAAAGAAAAGAAAAGAAGAGAAGAGAAGAGAAGAGAAAAGAAAAGAAAAGAAAAGAAAAGAAAAGAAAAGAAAAGAAAAGAAAAGAAAAGAAAAGAAAAGAAAAGAAAAGAGGAGGGATTTAGTTTTAATTAAATCGACTAGAAGAGAAAAACAACAAACCAAGAGTATATATGCCACTAAGTTCTATGATATTGTACAAATAGATGTCATGACACAATCAGTATGTAAAGTGATGCACTTATTTTCCCCTTAAAAAGCAGCTGTTTGCTTATGCAGTATCTTTCCCAGTTGAAATCAGGATTCAAACCAGCAGGAACTGAATGTTCACCATGGGCAGTTTTCTCTGCTCTTGGTGGATTAGATGAATCCACTATCTCAGGCAGTCTGTTGTCTCTCAAAAAATGGAGGAAACAAATGTAACACTATGGGGTTAATTTAAAATCTGAATAATAACACAAGTCTCTCTCCATAGCATACGAAAAAGAGCAGGAGCACACCGCATGGGCTGCAAAACATTTTGTAGAATGATTTAATTAAAATAAATTAAATTATCTGCTCTAAGCTCTATTGCTTATGTGAGTTTTGTCAGATAATCCATATAGTGTTTGCAAAGAAACATAAGACAAAAGGCCAACAATAAGCATGAGTCATTATCTATTTATGTGTTGGGTATGCTAATATCCCCATCTGTTACCTTGGTGGGCAAAATCCATTTGCTGAAACCAAGGAAGAATTTATTTCTTACGGTTAAGACTATCAAATATAAATGAAGTGAAAGTGGAAAAGCTTGTCCTGAGTGTACTGGATACCATCAAAGCTCTGGAAATTCTCTTGCAAGTGGTACTGTAGTACTGAAATTTTCAGTAAATAGTCTGGGATACATGCTACAGGAGTCAGGAGTTAGTCTTTACAGACCAGTTCACAATCCAATGGGAAGTCCAATGGAAAAATATCTCTTCTTAATGCAAATTTTAGTGGTATTGTCTCTCTTAGTTTCAACATGGTGTCAATGATTCTATGAAATGTATGCACCTACAAAATAATTATTTTCTAAGTGTGATGAAAAGGGATTTGATAAATGGCAAAAAAGAGAAAATACATATAATCTTCACATTTAATTTTGACAGACAGAAGAAAACTCCAGTCTTTTGTGGTTTAGGCCATAGCTCCCCATATCTTCTCTTACTTGTCACTCTTTACTTTGCAGAAATAAAAATGCTTATAATGAAACAGTACCAAGTAACTCTATTACTCTTCCTCCTTTACAGGACAGATTAAAAAATGCTACGTAAAGCTCATGGGTTGAGATAAGGATAGGGCAATACCTTACCAGTTATTGTCATGGCAAAACAATCTTGTCTAGGAGAAAACTCAGTGAAACACTGGAATAGGTTGCCCCATTCTTGGAAACAACCAAGGTAAGTTTCAACAGGACTCTGGCCAATCTGATCTATTCAACACGACCCTGTTCATTTTAGGGGTCCCTTCCAACACAAATAATTCTATAATTACATGACAAGATTAATGTAATTAATTACTATTTTAAAAAGGTACAATAACATGAAATAAGATAAAATCTAAAAACACTTCCTCCCTCTCTTTATTTCTTTCCAGGCTCAAATTCTCTCCAAGATTTCCTAGCTCCTCTCCCCCAACAATGCAGAGGTATGGGGAATAGCATCTCTGGTCAGTTTATAATGTTTTCTCAGCCACTCCTTTCTTCTCCTACTCTTCCCCTCCTGCAGTGTGGGGTCCCAGCCATAGGAGACAGTTCTTCACAAACTGCTCCCATGGGGTCCTCTCCTAGTGGTACAACCTTTCAGGAACAGTCTGCTCCAGAATGACTACTCACAGGACCCCAGGTCCTGCCAACAAACCTTCTCCAGCATGGGCTCATCATCACAGGGCTGCAGGTCCTGCCAGGACCCTGCTCCATCACTGGCTTCCTCAGGCATCCCCCTGCTCCAGGATGGGGCTGTCCCTGGACTGCAGGTGGATATATGCTGCAGCATGGACCTCCATGGGCTGCAGGGGCACAGCTGCCTCACCATGGGCTGCCCCATGGGCTGCAGGGGAATCGCTGCTCTATGCCTGAAGAAGCTCCTCAACCTCCTTCACTGATCTTGTCTGCAGGGCTGTTTCTCACATGTTCTCTCTCCTCTCTCCCATTTGCTGTTTCACAGCAGCTTTTACCCTTTCTTATCTATGTTATTACAGTGGCACTATTCCCATCAGTGAGGGGCTCAGCTCTGGCTGGTGTGGGTCTGTCTTGGAGCTTGAGGCAACTACAAAAGGCTCTGTCCAACATGAGGGCAGCTCCTGGTGCCTTCTCACCCCTAAAGCCTTTTGGTGTCAAAACCTTGCTACACCAAAAAAAAGCCAGTTAATGTGACACAACTCTGTGACACTCATTAGCTGGGGGAAAACTGAATTTTCATCTGGGTTAAAATATTGAGGAAAAAAATCAAACAGTAACATTCTGGTCTTCAGTGGTCTGCCCTCACCTTCAGTCCTCTGTGCAGTTTTGGCCACCACAATATAAGAAAGACATTAAACTATTAGAGAGTATCCAAAGGAGGGCAACAGATATGGGGAAGGGCCTTGAGTGGAAACCATATGAGGAATGACTTGGTCTGTTCAGCCTGGATTAGAGGAGAATAAAGAGTCCTCATTGCACACTAAATCTGCCTTATAAGGGGAAAAGGAGGGGCAGACACTGATTTTTTCTCTGTGGTGCCCAGGGGCAAAATGCAAGGGAATGGCCTGAAGTGTCAGGAGAGGTTTAGTTGGGTTATTAGGCAAAGATTCTTCACCAGGAGTGGGGTTGGGTGCTGGAGAAGGTTCCCCAGGGAATTGGTCACACCAAGCCTGACAGAGTTCAAGAAGTGTTTGGCAATGTTCTCAGGCACATGGTGTAACTCTTGGGGATGGTGTTGTGCAGGGCCAGGAGCTGGACTCAATAGTGCCTTCCAATCAGTAATTTTCTGAGATTCTGTGATTCTGAATGTCAGACAGCAAGTACACGTGTAAATTCATTCCATATTGAAATACATTCTTATTCCATTTCTAAACTTCTGATTTTCAAAGCAGAGACAATTTTTAGATAAAAGTTTTGTAATTATGAGATAAACTAAGAGAGAAAAAAAAGCAATATGAAATTGGTTATTCAAATTCCTTTGCTTCTACTGAGAATCAATATTCTTTAAAATCAGATTTAATATTGTATGCCAACACATTGCCCCATCCAAAAATGGGAATAAAAATAAAAATTGCCTGTATCTTTTATATATACTTAACAGTGTCAGATTGACCTAGTCTAACATTATTTTGAAACACTAGGCAAGTAAAAATGAATGTTTAATCAATTAACGTGATTTGTTCTATTTAATTGCACCACTGATGGTCCTCAGTATTTCCTGCTGTGCTGGTACAGATATTTTACACATTTTCCATTAAATCAATTAAAGGAGTGTAAGGTTATGGTGAGCTCATGAGCAGCCTTCTTAGCCCCTTGGCTTGTTGTGACTCATTCTTTTGTGACTATAAAACTTGTTTGTAATGGTGTGCAAAAATCTATTGGTTTGCTAGTCAAGGTGATTTAAAGTATTGCCTAGCAGTAGAATTACCCTCTAAGGAAACAGGGAAAGGGGAAAAGGTAAGAAACTCTTTCTTTTTAAATACTTCCATCAAAGAAATTTTACTTGGCTGCAAGGAGAGTATGAAAAGATGTAAAACTGAATTTGTACATAAAAACCAAAGACAAAGACTAGGCATATTACTTTGTTCCAGCCACAATGTTTCAGAGGAAACTTTAAAAGCAGCTATTTAAATGAACTGAGAATTAGAAATGTTTGCTCGGTGCATTTCCAATGCAATCAAAATTAAGTGTACTGTATCTGATGCTCTTCCAGCTTTTATGTGCTCAAACACTAATTTTCCAGAAGCAGTGATTGCTTCTTCATTCAACACTTAGATTGGACTGTGCTTTGGGGTGGAACTATGTCACCAAAGGTGGCAAGAGCATACAGAATGAAGCAGGAATTACAAGTAAAGAAACTGTAGTCTTATACATAATTAAGTGCTGCCCTGAAAAACTGCATGTTTTTTCTCTAAATATGCCCCTGAGATAAACAGTGTCATTGGACAAAAATATCACCTAAAACTGGATGCTTGATAATTTTATGCTTATGGTAAGAATTCTGAACCCAGGCCCTTAAAATACTTGTGCATTGGGAAGAAAAATTGTCTTGATTGGTCAATTTTGAAAAATACTTCAGTTTACTTAAATTAGCCCAAATTAATGGATAATATTGTTTTTAGTTTCTTTTTTGTTTGCCCTTTTTAAAATGGTGATGTAATATCAAATACTTGGAAACTGAAAATGAAGTCACCAGTCCACAAAGTATACCAGTATAATTCAATATGTCCCTATTTCTTGTGGGAAATTCATGCCTAATCTTAGACAGATTGTCTCCATACTTGCTACCCTTGTGTTTATCACGTTGAAGCATTTACCTGCTTGGACAGACAGGCAGATATCTCGCTGCCATCACTCATCAGCAATAATTTCAATGTGAAGTACCTATTTGTGCCACTGACAAAACCATCTGTTTCCTTTTGCTAAGAAAGTGACAGTGATCCCTCTCTGCTGACCAAGGTACCCTCTGAAATTTTATTTACAAATTCAGCCCCTGGTTTCTGACACAAAGAGCTATATTTATATCACTCTCATCTGAAATTCCTGATTTGTGACTACACAATGTAAACACTCCCAGAGAGGATAGTGGCTACGGTGATCTATCCTTGTTGCTGTAAAATAGAGGCTTGCAACTGCCAAGTGTTTAGAGCCAGCTTTCTACAGGTACCCTGGTATCTAACTATCACTCATTTCAACATTAAAATTCTTTGGTAATTTGAGACATGAGTGGGAAGAAAACTGCACAGGGATCAGTGCAAGTATATGTCTCAATTTTGTAGAAGATTTCATAGTAAGTAACACGGAACAGAAAAGCAGATTTTTTCTGTTTGGCACTGAGATGAATCTAATAGTCACCACAGTTGTCAGATTTTAATATTAAGATTATTTTGTACATATTCTAAATTACTAAAAAAGTCTTAATTTCCTAAGTAAATATCTAAATGTCAGGATCTTCAGAGCACTTGAAAGAGCTTAAAAAATATCTAGGTTTTATTTTTAAAGACTATCTTGGAGAAGAGAACAAAAAGAACATGAGAAATTGCATCTTTGGGTGAAAAAAACTGAAACAGGAATTGTTGCATTTTGTTAGTAATGAAACCATAAGTCATTTTCCAAGCACATTAACACCTTTGGCATTTTATGTTCTAAATGCCTAAGAAAAAAATAAATTGATTTCATGTTGTATTACTGCTGCTCAGCTGTAGGGGATGGCATTAAATCTCATTAAAGGCAAAATAAAATCGAAATAATCTGTTTAAAATGTGGACCACTTAGTTGAAAGGGGAAAGAAAAATAAGTCCTAGAAGGCCATGATGTCAGATACAAATCCTGCACCGGACATTTTACTATAAATTTGTTGTTGATGTAAACAATCTCTTTCCAATGCTGCTCAGTTGGAAAATTATGTTCAGGGTCCAGTGAGACAGAAGTATGCTTTTTAGTCAACCATTTTAGTGGAGGAAATGGGCAGGGTATCCATATTCAATCTCTGACATGCTGATTTCTGCACATACTGATCAAAAATGGGACATCTGCTTCCATATTTGTTCCAATATTGTTCACAGGTAAATATAATGTCCATGGTAATGAACCACTTTGGAATAACTACCATGTCTTTGAATTTGTACTTGACAGTTACATTGATGATATGTTGTTTTAAGATTAAATCCATCCGGGATGAAATTTTCAATCTGAATTTCAACAGAAAGCAGAAAAAGCCAATGGCGACTCCAATATAATGTTCTGGTTTTTCATTATAAAAAAGACCAAATGACAGATACTTGGAACTTTAGTTTCAAAGTATTAACTGGTTTACTTGCTTGGAGGAAGAATCTCGACTGACCTCCAATGCCTTAAACTAAGAACTGTCATCTACAACCTGCCTTGGACCAGTCTCATTTAGTGCCTTATTAACAACCTAGATAATGTAATAAAGTTTCAACTAGAAGGACATTTCTTGATACACAACAGAGTGATCAATGAGACAAACTCTGATGAAGTGTACTGCATTTTATCTTAGGTAGGAGGTGAAAACCAAAGCACAGATATGGAGGAAGCAGCACAGCAGGAATGAATCTACTGTAATTAATAACAGACAAGGGAATGTCACTACCATCCCCTTTTCTAAACCTGCTAATTAATACTTTAGCATGAGATCTTCACATACACTTAAAGGAAGGTCTAGAGGAGGTGAGAAAAATCTATATGAGCCACAAAAATGTAAGAGAAAAAAGTGCAGGGATATTATCAGGTTTTTTGATTTTTACTGATGGCTATTTCACAAGCTGTCTAGCAAAAAAAAGAGAGGAATATATTTTCACAGAAAAAAAAAAGAGAGAAAGAGCTGTTACTTCTTTTCCATATCTTTATGTCCTGTAGTAAATGAATTTTGCATAAAGTAATTCTATGGTAAAGATTTCATTAGATATTTTAATAACTTCCTAATTATTAAAATAAGATTAAATAATAGAGAAGCTGTGGAATTCCCTTTACTGCAAAGTTGTTGCTTTTTTTTTTTTTTAAAGGAATATCTTTTTTATCTGAAGAACTCAATTACAAGCCATCCAGACAAATAAAAGCTTCAGCTCATTCCTGACATAATATATTTTCTAAACTCAACCAAGTCATTTGAGGGAAAGGTTACTAGGGAAGCTGAATCTCCCTTTCTTGTGCTGAATGGACAATAAGACCAAACACCAGAGTCCCTGTTTCAGTAAACCTCAGAATAACCTATGAAGGTTCTGAAGTGCTGTCAAACTTCTCAAAAGTAAAAATCAGAATCTGACTAGCAGCAGACTCTTTTGTTTAATCTGTACTTTAAAGTAAATACCTATTAAACTAATCTTCATGGACAAAGATACGCATCCATAATCTTTGATTTGATTATTCTACTCTGTTATAAGAGAGAGCTAGGCTTGACATAATGCCTAAGAATAATTTTTTTTTTTTGCTACTTGCAAATATTTTTAAGAGGACAGTTTAATAAGTGAAGCTGTACACCCAAACAAAGAAAAGTAAATGATTTATTCACTACTCCACATTGGTGGAAGGATGCTCAACCACTTTCTGTAGAGCAGGACTTCAGCATATGTCATGGTTACTTGCAAAGACAAACTTCATTTCTTCAAATGCCTTCACTTCCTCTTCCTGTGCCCAAGCCTGTGTCATGAAATACAACATCATGTGATTTGGAATATCCCTTTGGTCAGTTCAAGCTGGCTGTACTGAAGGTGTGCTTCCAGCCTTTGTGATGCTGGGACTGCCTACCTGATATTGGGACAGAGTGGGAAAAACAAATAAATAAACAAAAGAATGCCTTGATGCTGTGCAAGCACTACTCAGCAAGCGCCAAAACAGCAGTGTGCTATCAATACTGTATTAGTCTCAAATCAAAAACACAGCACCACAGCACCATACAGACTACTATGAAGAAAATCCACTTCTCCCCAGACAGAATCAATAGACTGTAACAAATAAATTTTAAAGCACTTGGACTTTAAAACTCACAAAGTATATTTGGGCTTTCATCAAGGTCTAGTATTCTTAAAATTTCCAATGGTCTTAAATTTCCACAAACAATCTGAGTAAAATTAACTCCAAGTAAGATATCTACCTTGTATAAAGAGATGCCTCTAGCTCATTCTAACTAAGCTAGGGGACATATTTGTTCCTAAAAAAATTGGGCCCCAAACATTGAACAGTTTCATATTATGTTAAACATTTTAAGTTTAACATTTTGTGTTAAACATTAAGTGAAAGAGGTATACATGAAATCCAGCTATAAAAAAGTCTCACATCAAAGAGATTTGTGAGTTATATTTTCGGTATTGACATTCATCACATGCTTTTTGGGACAGAATAACTCATTAGCAGTGTGACTGTGTGTTAATGGCCTAGAGAAACATGTCCAAGGGCATGTCAGCAGTATTTCAGTAGTGTACACTGATGGTCAGATTATAATGCAACCTGCATGCTTGCATATCCTATTCATGTTGTTTTCTTATTCATGGTCAGAAACCTGTTTTCTTCACCATTAAAGTGAAATATTGCCTCTTAATCAGGGAAAAGGGAAATCATGGTTCTGGTGTGTAGGCTGGACTTAATTATCTTACTAAATATGCAATAGCTAATGCCCATAATCTCAAATCCATAGAATTCATCACAGAAAAGTATAGACAAGAACACAGAAAGAAAGCCAGGAGAATCAGAATGTTAAATATTCTTTGGTTAGAAAAATATAAATTATTCACTACCATGCATCAAATTTCATAATATAGCTTATTTTTTTTCTATTCTTTCCCTAAATTTAAGCAGCTGTTTTCTTTTTGATAATGTTAAAATCAGATCTACAGAACGGGAAGTCTGCAACATATTTGACAATCTATTGTCTACTGCAATTGCTATAAAGGTCATCTGCTACCACATATATTGAACCCTAGATACCCTGCAGTAGACTGATATTTAGAAGAAAAAAAAAATATAAGCCCAGTTATATTCCAAAAACAAAATTAAATCATTGCAGCAACGAAAGTCAAAAAACATATGATAAGTTCTTATGAGGATAATTTCTGTTGTTTTACTTCTTTCAGAAGTTTCATATTTCTATCATTTTGTAACAAGTTGATCCATGAAGTTATCAGATGTGATTAAAGTCCACTTTTTCAGAAAAAGTGTTAGTAATTACAGTTTCCATCTAGAGCCTAAACTGAAAGTATAATTTTTTAGTCTAAAAAAAGGCAATAAAATGGCAATTACTTTTATTTTCCTTTTTTCTAATTCTACCATTTGTCTTCTGGGGTTTTTTTGGTTCTTTTACAATTACTGCAATTGTCAGTTCCCTCACTTCAGAACATTCCTATAATTCAGAAAATTACACTGGAGTGGCAATAATTCTTCTCTGGTTGATTTCTTCACATTTTAGTAAATGCTAGCAGGTCAGTAAAGTTTCAGATTTCAGAAATTATGAATGATATAAACACCATTTGTTATCATCATATTTGAAGACATTGGCTCCAAACATACACCATGAATAGCAGCTCCACAACACTGGATTGAGCAGTTCACAACCACAGTAAAGATTGGAAACACTGCCTTTAAGATACACTGCATGTATTGTGAAAACCTGTGTTTCTAGACAGTAAGCTTGTTAATCCAAGAGAATATATATGTGTAAATCACAAGTTATTACAATTATAATCATATATAAAAACTAAATCCATTTATTTTCAGAAACGTCTTCATCCAAAAGACCTCAGCAAAGGAAATAATTACAGTTAACAAAACATAATGAGAAGCATTCTGTATGCTCAGGAGTTTCATGATATATCCCACTCAGCCTTCTGATGTTTGGCAATTTTCTTGTCACAATGATTGTTCACAGCTGCGCTGTGAGTTTTCTACTTCACAAAAGTATGATCCTTTCTTTCTCACACTACACTTCAACATGCAAATTTGGATCATATGTGAATCTTTCAGTTTTTGCCTTAGAAACCATCTAATTTCTATATATTTCCCAAACACATATTTACTCTTCATCTGGTGATATATTTACAACATTATTTATGAAAGTATGAAACTTTTAATCGTTTTTATATTACACTGAATGTACATTTTTTCAAACATTTTAATGAAAATATAAATTACCAGCGATAGACCTGTGTTAAACATCATCTAAATTTCACATCAGTGATGACACTCAGTCATTATGAATCATCTTGCTGGAGGATGAATTTAATAGAAAATCCAAGGAAACAGTAGGTATGGAATAGAAGATAAAAGACCATGGGGAACTATATAGTTGGAAACCAAGCATACAGAAAAGTAAAGCATCTGGAACTATTAAATCACAGATTTACTTTAAAATATGGTAAATGCACTTTGGAATATGAATCCTTCTTTTTACTTTTAGCAATGTCATAATTATCTGTACAGCTTTAGAAGGGAAAAAATGAAATTTCTCAAAAGAAGGTATACTGGCATAAATACAAACCAGAACTGACACCAAGTTTTGCTGCACTTTTTGTCCTATTTTTTCTTTAATAGTTCTTTTTCCACTTTCTTCACATCACAAATCCTATTTTTTCAGTCCCAGCCACTTAGATCTGTTATCATCAATCCAGGGGGCATATGTGGGGAATACACAGTCATGCCTATAGTGGATTCTCTTGTCCCAAACTATGCTCCCAATACTAGGACAGACTCCCCAGGGACAGGGTACACCTGTATTGAGTAACACATGCAGAAAGATCTCAAATGTTTCTCTCTTCCCCTACATTTCCAGAATTACTGATGGCCATAGCAAATATATGATCGAATATGAAATTCTTTTAAATCACTACTTTCAAGATCCAAAATTTCCAATTGATTGCAAATGCAATCCTTTATGACCTGCAGACATATGGGTTCACATCTGTGAAATGTATTTCCCTATTCTGAAAGTTCTAGTTTACTGTTTCTACCAGAATGAAGGACCTGGTCATGCTGCAATGGCTCATCTAACTAGGTCTTGAAGAGTGAGACACAACTGAAATCATTTGTAATTTGCAATCCCATGAGGAGGAGGCTGGAAAGGCTTGTGACTGACTCACAAACATTACAGATGGCAATCCATTATGCATAGCTCATATACTACTTCTTTGCTGCAATACTTTTTGTTAAAACAGAAGCAGTGATGGAATTGGTACCACCAGGGTGTGTTCCCTGGGGAACATGTTAGTTGGTGCATTCCAGAAATGGCTAGCCTGGAGCAACATGAGCACATGTCAGAAACTAGGACTGGTGCCTCTAAAATGTAGACTTAATAAGATAAACCAAATAAAGGGCAGAAAACTGTTTGCAACTGTGTCCAAAGTAGCTGATATTGCTTTGTTTGCAGTATGTCTAAAGATAAGAACCTCAACTGCCTAAGGAAGATTTAAGAGAATACAAACAAGGAGATAAAGATCTCAGTCAAGCAATATTTCGAGTCTATATTAGAATTAGAAAGAGTGAGATGGAACTGCCCTGAAGGCAGCAAAAAATGAGATCTTTAGATATCAACAGATGTTAGAACATGTAATGGTTTTTTTATGATGCGTTCTTTAGCACACTTTAAATACTTCTATATACCATTCAATTAAAAGGATGGAAAACTGAATATGCCAAAGCATGGGGTAATTACCCTGATGTATCTAAATGTCATCATTCTGCCTGTAATAACTTTGAAATCAGCACCAATTTAGGAAAAAGTTACCCAAAATATAGTTGAGGCTCTTTTTCATTTAGTAAAACCAAACAGTTTCAAACTCTATTTTTATTTCTCAACAGCTGACAGCAAGAATTTGCAGCCTACCAATCTATGTCTAAAGCAAAAGTGATAGAGCCTAATAAGAACCTGGGATGAGACAGTAAGAGATAACAAGGGGATGTGTGGTATGTAAATTACAAGGATGACTGGAATTAAGATGTGTTCTCCAACCAGCACTCAGATTTTGTTTTGAGAGATAGTGTAACAACATCTTTATGCGTAACCAGGACAGAAATAGAAGCTATTTGGAAGTGATAAAGTAAATTCCTACAAATGAAAAAATAGTACAGTAATACAGGCAGTCTTTGGCCTAGATAAGACATAGGTGATACATCTTTTAGGATTTTAAAAATAAGAAATAGAGATACTCCCAAAATATATTTCAAGTGGCAAGAAGAATACTGTACTACATCATTAATACAACATCAGAAAAGATAGCTTGAACTAGAAGGTAACTTCCACTTCTCTGCACACTTGTAATTAATCTTTTGTCAATCAGAGAGAAAAACCCATTAAAATGCTGCCAATTTTGGAGATGGCAAATATCTCCTCATTTTTTTATTTTTTCCCTAACTTAGGTAACAAAGAATTCAGTAGCAGAGATGAAAATATAACCTGGATGATCAAACAAAAACTAGTTATGAGACACCAGAGCTATGTCATGATCTATCTAGGAAAACAGATTTGTAATATGCCCGTTAAAGAAAAAAAGGAAAAGGAACAGAAAGGGTTAAGGTAACCTCCTGAGGTTATGGGTTTACTATTTTTTAGAGCTGCCATACATTCTCTGTTGGAAGAAGAATTGACCAAAAATGCAAATGAGGAAAAAGACTAAAGGTTTGGTAGCAGCAAGAGGATGGGGAAAATGTTGAATGATGCAAGCTGCTGACACAGGGTAGGAAAAAAGAAAAGCTTCATAGACCTGAAGCAACTCATAAGATTCAAAAAAATATCTGTCACTGAAAAGGGCTTTCAGGGTTGAAATCCCCAGGATCATATCCATACAGTGCTCATCAGAAAGTGTTCTTTATAGAGCATTTTAGCAGAATTTTGTCTTTAGGAGACTAACCTACAAATGGGCCTTCAGTCCCACTAGTTTTTGAGGAAAATCTGCATTGTTCCTGAAAAAGGAAGAAGGTGAAGCTCTTAAAACTGAAGTCCTCACAGTGCCAAGATTTTTGCATCCACTACATGACATTGCAACTCAATAGCATTTATATGAGATCTAAATTTATTAAAAGGTTGGAGGAAATGGGGTTGCTTCATGTAGATCTTGAACCGAAAAAAGTCCTCATGGCTAAATATGTAGTGTTCTGAGCAGTCACCAATTCCTTTCTGCTGGCCTGTATTCTGAAAAAAACAAAGTAGCAATATTTACATTTTCTATTATAATTTCTATTGCAATAGCATCTATTAAGTATGTTACACTGTTTATTCTTCTATAGAAATAGACCCTGAACCCAGAAACTGAAGGAAATTTTGAAACTTCATGCCAGGATGCTATGTTATCTTTTGCAGTATAGTGCTATTTAAAGCAAAATTCTCTTTTTTCCCTGTAAAAATATTACAGGTGAATTATCTCTATCTCTTCCCTGAAAAAATCAGTTACAGAAGCCTTATTGATCTATGAGATTTTTTTGTATTTCTCTGTTGCTAAGAGACTATGTCATCCTGATGTTATTTAATTAATGATTGTTTTATCATGACAGGTGTTACTCCTAATTTCTCAAATCGAAATAGGAACACTCAGCCAATATTTCAACTCTGAAATACCAGCTGGCCACAACTGGGTAACACTACTTCAGGGTTTTTTAGAGAAGCATCAAGTAAACCTGATAAATATTAAGTCAATACAGCCTACTTCCCCACTGGTCAGAAGTTACTGGGGTAAGGTACTTTCTGTATAGGAATGGTTTAATACCAAAATCTTTGTATATCCATAGCATTTAATTTACAGCAACATAATTTAATATTTCTTGTTGATGATGTGAGTTCTATGTTAAGGAAGTGAACGGCCTCTGTTAGCTATCTGTACATGTCAACTGATTTTACTGTGTAACAGGTAAACCACAAATGAAGAAAAAGGACCTGATGAGTACTTTAGAAAATGACAGAAACACTGAGCTGGGTGTGTTGTCATAGAAACAGCAAGAGACCTAAATCTCAGTCTGTGTCTCTGAATGGGTGAAATGCAAATCTGTATTTTACACTAAAAATAATAGCTAAAAAAAAGGTTAAAAAGAATGTAGAGTTCAAAATTAAGACCTTAGTTAAGAATTGTCAGAACTGATATGGATGGAGTTCTTCAATTCATGTTTTTAAAACATTTCCAAATGTAGCCTGAAATCCCATTTTGCACGCTTCCAATTTTTCTTCTGTTGTTCAGTTCTAGGAGCAGCAAAGTGTAGATATAATCAGTTGTGCATTCAGTTCTGAGTTTTGAAGGTAAATTTTCTGCAGCAACCAACAATGCTTTGACCTACCCCACAGCCTCCTGCCCTGCCCTTTGTCCCAACTCTGTCCCTGGCATTTGCCCTCACACAGCACATTTGCTCACCTCCTCCCAAAACCCCACCCTAGGCCCCGAGTCGTCTCAGCCTTAGGAGTGGTCAGCTCTCAGCCTTGTACTGTTTTATACCACACTTCACCATTTATGCTCACTTACTTCCTGACTCTTTTCCTTGCAATTTTTTCCTCCCTTTTACTCACAAATCTATCCATTACTCCTTTATCACCTTTCCTATCACATCCATCCTCTTATTCTTCATGCTCACTAGCTACCAACAGCAGATATAATGCTTAACAAAGACAGACTCTTACCAAGACTTTTTAGCTCTTTTCCTCCCCAACTTTGATGTTAATAGGTTAGAGGAAGAACAAGAAGGAAAATGCAGGAATAAAAAAGCCTGGAAATACCTTGCAAGTCTTCTACAGTCCTATCAGCACTTACAAAATTATATTTTCTTGTAATTTACATAAGTTATAAAAAGATCTCTGTATGGGTAACAAATAAATATTGTATTTTAATAATGTGACTAAAAGCTAGGTAAGTCACATACAAAACAGTATTTAATTTTGAGTTGAAAAAACTTTTAAAATTGAAATGTTAATTTAAAAGTGAACTATTTTTTTTCAAACTTGGATATGAGAACACTTTTCTCCTAACCTGCTCCTTGGAAATGTAAATTATTTTCATCTGACCTATTCCTTGAAATGTTTGGCAAGTTTTAGTAATGTCTTCTTGAAAATGTCTGCTTGAATTGATTAAACTGTAGCAAAGTTGTAAGGCACTAAAAACAGATACCCATAGAAAGTATCAGAAAAATTCAGATGTAGACTTTTAAAAATTCATATACACCTTGATATATTATAAATGGTCGTATAACTAGCAAATATCAACTTGGGAGTTACTTCCTGTCATATTAGTTAGAAATATGATCAACAGCAAATAATAAACTTTGTCCAAAATTTTTGCGTATTAAGAATTTATTAAAACTGAGAATTTTCCATCAGTCAAGAGGAGAAAGAAAACAACTCTGTGGTACTTTAATGTTGTTTATATAAATGTTGTCTATAAAAATGTATAATGTTGTCTATATAAACTTTCCATGAAGGCAAAGCAACACCTGAGAATTTATTAAAAATGAAGGTAGACTGCAGTGGTATATTTCAAATCTGAGCAAAGTTCATGAATGAACTAAACTGACTGCCTCTTACAACAGAAAACTAGAAAATGCTCACATTGGCCTAGACTGAGGTGGTAAAGTATTGCTGAATCTTAGCGTTTGGAGTTACGCAGACACCTTGTCTGTCTTTGCTAATCAATATTGATAATTTTCCTATTGATTCTTTCTCTGGGATTACTGCTGCATGTCTGCCCATTACTTTATTGGGTTCCTGCCCCTGGCATCTGCTCAGCCCTAGACTTTCATGTCTCCAGGAAGAATGAAACAGACTATGCTTAAATGGTTTGGAAGGGCAGATTATCCCCTGCTTCGACTGAGGGCCAGAGAACTTTGCCTTTATGCCCACAGATTTAGAGTGACCTGCTTCTGAGTGCAGCCTCCAGGGTAGGAAATTCCATCCTCTAAGCAGAGTTACCAGAGAATCCCATGCTCATTCCATCCCTCCTCACTAAAAGTGGAGCACTCATTGATGTCCCACATGCTGGAAGTAACCAGGCTATTACCAAAAGCACTGAAAATTTTCAGCAGCTTTTGGAAATATTAGAATTGATAAGGAAAAGTCACGTAACAATGTGGTCATTTGGAAGGTAACACGTCTTGCTTCAAACTACATAAATGATTACCAACACATGCACGTCATCTACTCTCTATTATGGTTCATTTAGCTAATGAAATGCTTTGGCAGCTAGTCATAGAGTTGCAAGACAGAACATACTAACAGAATATATATTATGAAATAATGGGACATTTTAGCACATAAAAGATCAGCTGCACATTGCCTTTAATCCACAGGGGTTTCTTTTTACTATAATCTTATCTTATTGAGCGGCAGAGGGTTCTATAAATATCTAAATGTCATCACTGCTAATTCTTTTATTGACAACCACTTTGCTAAGAAACACCACAGGTATTTCTAAACTAATTTACAAAATAGCAAATGCCAGAGACACCATGTGGTATTCATAATGTACTGTTATGAAAGCAGAACAAATTTGATTTCTTTAGTAGATGAAAAGCTGGCAGTGATAAGCAACTTTTGAAAACAAGAACCCAAAAAATGCTAGTTTAAGTCATGAAAGATTTAAGGAAACACAGCTGCTATAAAATCTAGCCTTTTTGGTGCAGAAAACCATTAAACTATAAATAGATGCAATCACGTGGAAAACAGAACTCCCTTGTCCATTTTCTACATTCTAAACTCTCACTGTACCTGTGAAAATGAGCACAGGAAGAGAGAGGGTTCTTCAGGAATCAGAAGTAGGATTAAATGAGAGTTATTCCATGAGAGCATGGTAGTTGGCCTTCATATGAGGAATGAGTTACAGACTGCTCCTGAACCTCTGCAGCAGTTCAAATCCCTTTTCAAAGTTTTACAGCCTTTTAGGTGTTTACCAGATCTGAGAGCCCTGGAGTGAGGAGCTGTGTTGACAAGCTAATTTAAAGCCTTCAGTTAGTCAGTGGAGGAAGTGGCTCTTGGGAGTAGGGTTATGGATCAAAAACTTAATATAGATGTTATGAATCTCCCTATGGATGAAACTACAGTTGCTCTAACCTGTGCCATTATCCTATATTTATTTGTATCTGTCACCAACAAGTCTCAACACCCTTTAAAGGAAGATCTATGGTGATTTCTGAAGAGGTAGATAATGAATTTATATTTAAGGCATTCCTAGCCCAGAAATTGAAGGTGCAAAGCCATGTAGCCAAAGAAAGCATAACAAATACAATTTGCCTGTAAATATACTATTATTTTTTAATTATATACAAAATCATTGAAATAACTTCTCAGTAAGGTATTTTGCCATAAAAGTAGAAATTAGCCATTTTGAAACTGTTTCTGTGTTGAATCTGTGTTGCCTTGTAATGAGATGCACAATCTCATGTGGCCTGTCCCTTTATCATCCAAACTCCTCACATGGGAACTCAAAAGATCTTGGAGGAAGTCCGGGTTAAAGCTAGTGAAATATGCAGAGCATATTTTTATTAAAGTTCAAATTTTCCAAGTGAAGTCCACACCACACTAATTTTTTCCTTGTTTGGAGTCTAAATCCTTGAAGGAATAGAGGAGCTAAGAAAACATTCTCACTCTTCTGAGTCCAGGAAAGATTAGAAAGTTTAATATTTCTATAAATTGAAAAAAAATGAGTAAACCTATGGTTAAAAAAATGTAAACCAAAGGTATATGTATTTTGTTCACAGAGGTTACAATTCAGTGTAACTGTTCAAATGAATGAAGATACAATACTTAAATACAAATAATCAGAAAATCATGGGCCAATCTGTGACCTAAGAACACACCAGTACCACTGTTGCCCATGAAAGCAGTTGTTACTGGGGGAAGACTCTGGACACTGTAGCTCCAGAATGACCACATTTATGTTAAAGTACATACAGTGGTATAAAGCCAACTTCTGGGAAAAAAACTTCAGGTTTCACACACTGAATTATCCCTTACAGTTAAGACGCAATATCAAAAAAATCTTTTGTTCTCATAGTCAATGTATGACTTTTAAAAAGAAATATCTTTTGCCACCTTTATTTAAGAATACCATGTTTATTTCACATATCAAAACTTGTTTTATGCTAGTATTGTCATCTCAAATAAAAGTGTTTCTATGATATCTTCCTTTACTACTTCATGTTTCATTTCAGTTGAAAGGTAATTAATTATTATTTCAAGTAAAATTTTCAGTTTAGTTTATTTTACTCCAGAGAGAGCAAAACTGGGTACTATTCATGTAATGATCTAGCTTTGAAAACCTTGTAAGATCCCTGTAATCTCAAGTGGAATACATTGATAGTTCTCTCTAAAGGTTGCTGAGAAGAGAAAATTAAATCTAAAACCACATTTAGACTTCAAAATGCTTTGAAAGTTTAAGAACTGGCTACCAATTTAAAATATTTTGTCCCATGCAATTCTGTGGAGTGAATAGCACTGTACCCCTGCTCCCTGTTAAAACCATGGATGAAAATGAAAAGTGGGAGTGGTCCAGCCATTCAAACAAATTCTGCAATATTTGCAAGGCAACTCTTTAAATGCTACTGATTCTTGCACCAAGTAGTAATAATATGATTTTGACGTAGCATTTAAAATTTCAAAGGTTAAAAAAGATCAGAGAAACTTTGTTTTTCCTCCAGAAATGGGTACATATCTGATTTAGCATAGGTTCCAGGAAGTGGAAGAAAACATCTAAGGAGCCATATTAATATACTAGCAGGAGTGTTTGAAGGACAGTGTGCCAAAATGGAAATGGAGGATTTTTGGATGCCAGACACAAAGCTTGAAAATCTGTTCTATGCTAGAAGCTGATCAAGAGATTGCATGAGAGGCAAAAAAGTACATTAAAGGTAATTCTGCACATAAAGAGCTGTGTGAAAATCACTTCAGAGAAATAAAAAGCATCTGTTGGTAGAGAGGGAGACTTTGTACCTATATTCTTCATAGTGTCTTCTCTATCTCATTCTTTAGTTAAAGAGTGTTCCACTATTTTAGGTCTCTACTGACATAGCAGTCTCCCAGTTCTAAAAAATTTAAAATGATTGGTTTTATACTGAAAGAAAGAAGACACATTCCTATTGTACTTTTGACTAAGTTAGCAAAAGTTAACCAAATTTTGGCTGCCGTGGTGAGCTATACTTCTTGTGGACTTTGTTATGTGCTTGAGCATTTGTTTTAGAAAGGTGATGTCAAAAGATTGGGTTTTTTTTTTTTTTTTTGTTGGGTTGTTTTTTGGGGTTTTTTGTCATAAAAATATGATTCTGTCTTCATAGATCAAAGAATATTTTGTTTATTTTTTTGGGATTTTGAAATCAGTTAGAAGGAAAATAAAATAAGATCTTAGGAAGCCAAAACACCTTCTTCATACTTTAAAAATATCAAACAGGTTTTGCAAAATTCTTAGTAAATTTGAGTTCTATTTTGTACATAGAAACATCAAAGAAATGCAACAGTGGAATCCCTTATTATGTGGCTATGGCCTTGAGCATCCTAATTTAGCTTTGAAGTTAGACGAGTTTGGACTCGATGATCCATAACATCTCTTTTCCCTCTTTGAACTCTTTCTATGAATAGGAGCAGCAAAGAATATAACCAGAGATGGAAGACAACTTTCAAATTTACAATATCTGAACCTATTTTAATCTCAAAGAGTCATTTTTATTGCATAGGTGATTTAATAGAGCAAGGTAACTTTTTTCAGGTGGTACAAAATATTTTGTATTATTATTTTATAAATATGCGGGGATAGGTTTAGGGGTGATTAGGATGGTGTTAGGTTGACAGCTGGATTAGATGACTTTGGAGGTATCTTCTAACCTTGATGATTCGGTGATATTTAAAAGAAAATTAGATTTTTTTAAGTGGGTAACAGAGACCCTAACTGCCATAAGCTCTAAAGCTTTCAATCATCTCCTTATGGGAAATAGTTTGATTTTAAGGAATTTCTGTAAGCTTGCAGGGAGAACATACCCCAAAACTCAGTGAAATTATATATTTCTCTGAGATACATATTGTCCTTGCACCTCATCTTAAAGCTAAAGACACACCCAAAGTAAATTCATGATGATATATTTAATTGAAATTAGAATTTAATGTAAAAATTCTAGGTCTCTGAGATTACAGTTATTTGAGAGCTTGCAGGGGGAAGGAATGTTTGCTTTCTTTTATATACCTAAGAAATGTCTTCATCTATCTCATGATTCCATGCATACAAACAAATTTACAGCTGCAGAAAACTCACTGGCAAGTGAAGTTTGTTCAATAGGTCAGAACAGATGTATGGGGATAAAGCCATCATATAGTCAACCCAGGACAACATGCAATCTATGCCATTCCAAACATGCAAAATATTTTTCCCTCTTAACACAGGGTGACATGACCTACATTCTGCCAAGACATTTGTCTTTCTGATGTTGAGCACCTCAGAAGAGCCACAAGCCTTAAGTAGAGCAGTGACACTTCATTTTTGTGCAAACTTGTGAGTTTCCCATCTCCTTTGGACTTTATATTATTTAAACCTTTAGACTTTGAACATTTTAAATCACTTCTAGCTCTTTTTGATTAGCATTGATTGGAAAAGGAAGCATTATGTCCAGTGTGACTAACCATTAATTTAAAAACGTAAAATTAGTTGGGCATGCTTGCCCTCTGAAAGTTTTCAAAGGCATTCAAGTCTATTAACTACTTGGGAAATTCAGCATTATTTTGGATATAATACCAAATTTCACTGGATCCTTGAAATTCATGATGACATATTTTTACTTGAGCTATGTAGACTAGATCTCCATTATAAATGTCTGAATAATATTTTTAAAAACCTCTTCTTGTTCCATTTGGCAGATTAGCTCTGTAACCCTGTTTCCTTTAAGTTTGGCAGTGGGATTGTTCCTCCATTATTTTCAGAGTGTTTGTAATCATGATCTCAGATTAATTGAGAAATAACCAACCAGTGCCACCTCTTAGATTGTCAATGGTAGGGCCAGAGTGTGGGATCCTTACTATTCTAAAAATGCAAGGCCTCAAAAATCAGTGGAAAAAAATTTCAGCCATACTTTCTGAGACAGAGACTAGCTTAGTACAGTACTCAATGTCTGTAAACACATGTGCAACTCCAAACAACTGCAAGCAAACCTTCCCTGAGGAATTACACTTCTTGAGATTCAAAACTGTAGTATGTTTTGTGAGCACTGCCTGATGAACTTCACATTCTGATACTATGTCCTTCACATTTAACTCAAAGCAGTAAAAGCTTCCCATCTAAATACAATAATTTTATTCAGTGAATAAAAATTGAACAGGTGGCAAAATCCTTTGTGCAATATCAGCACAGATGAATAACACATCAGAATGCTTGGTTGGTAATGGCCACCAGATGTCCAGCCAAAGAAAAAGAGATGAAAAAATTTTCAGTTCTGTGGTACTGAAGTTCTGTAAAAAAAAACTTACTGTTCTATATAATAACATCAATATTAAACAAAACAAAAAAAAAAAAAAAAACAAAGAAAAAAAAATCTAATATCTAACAGGATTATAACAGTTGTCCAGTCTCATCAATTTTTGAATTAGGGGTAAACAGAATTTTCCAATGCTGTAGGAAACAATCATGTATGTTTCACTCATAATGAGAAACAATTTGACGTCAGTTGAATGGGCAAGGAACCATTGCAAGGCAGAGAATTCATCTTTATTTACTATTCTTTCTAAATATCTGAGTGACATGTGAAACAATCAAAAATATTGAGATATATATTCAGGTTTTTTTCCAGATGTCTAATTATCTAACTCTTAATAACTAAAATGGTCTCCAGAAACCGATACTCTGAAACTGAGAAATTGGCTTTATCTATAGAACTCCAAATTAAATAGTTAGGAGGCTATAACAGGGATGTTATAATAGGCTGAAAACACTGATTTTTATTTACTATTTTCTATTCACTTTTTCCTCGAGTAAAAATCTGAAAGCCTCTAGAGAATACCAAAACCCTGTGTGCTACTCTACTTGCAATATAACATTAATATCTACACTTACATATAAATCAGATAGAGGCAGCACTTCAGTAGTCTCCTCTGAGGAGCTCCTCTACTTAATTTTACACATTTGTAACCACTGATGTGAAGCTGAATAGGTTCAGCTGTGTGGACTCTCAGTGTTTTCCCAAAAAACAGAGAGCCAGAGAATAGTGTCATTTGGGTCTCTGTAACAGTCTGTAAAACAGAGTCAGCTGTTTCTAAAAAAAAGTACAATATCATCTTAATTTCACTGGACACTTTCCCTGAACCAATAGACCAATAGTTAAGTAGAACATCTTTATATATATATATATATATATATTGGTTTTGCTCAGGAATTCAGAATCAAAAAGGATTAAAAATATTTAAGATTACATGGTAATCTTAAATATTTTTATACCCAGTAGGTTAACAGCTCTCTTTTCTCTCCTTCTGCAAGAAAACAGAAATTGATTGGAGCTCTCATTTCATTTCAGTTGCTCTCAGAGTTTAACTACAGGAGTGCATGAACTTATTACATGAGAGGAATAACTCAAAAGATCCAAAATTTTCAATACAGTTTATTCCTTTATAATCATTAATTAATAAATGATTTTATATTCTGAAAGATTATGACAACTGCAAGCAATAGGAGAAAAATCCACTGTTAAAAATCACTTCGTAACAAGAAGCAATAAAGTAAGTTTTCTTCCAGAGTTTTCTTCTTGAATGCAGTTCAGTTTTCAATCATCTAAAAAAGTACTTTTATATCAATAAATAAATCCTTCATACTCATAAAGTTAAGTTACAAGTCTCCCATGAGTTCAATAGCATTTATTCCACACTAAGTTTCAGTATGTTTATACCATAACAGTCATCTAATATATACAAGTAATGCAAAAATGAAGTGTAATTTTTGGCTTTCTAACAAAGATCTTCTTCTGATTTAGAATTACATGTATGGAAATGATTTTCAAAAGAGGTATTGCTGGATATGTGATTGGTGATAGGTCACAATTTTACCTATAAAAGGTTGTTTGGTTTTTTTTAATATGCATCCAAGTAATATGGAAAGAAGACTATGAGAAGGAAAATAAAATGAAGACCTTGCCTTCATAGCAGTGTTGCTGTGGTAATAAAGATATTTTAAGCTCTTTGTTATGCTCAGATTTCTCTGCTGTTTGCAAGTTTAAATGACTATTTAAGCAAACTCTGTTATTGAAAGTAAACGGTGTCTCTTCTGTAGTGGATAAGTGCTGAAGCAGCACAATGCTGCTGTGGCTAAAGATTGTTATCCTTAAGAACATAATTAAATTACATGTGAATAGAGCATTTGAATAGCTAGATAAGCAATGAAGATAAATCAGGTAAAAATTAACAGATAAAACTCTGCCTTTCCTGAGACACTTAGCTGAAACCAAGGACCTCAGCATTCTGTGTTTTGAATTGTTCTTTACTGTCGTTTCTGCCTGACATTAGTGAAAAGAAAGACCTTTCTTTAAAGATATAATTTTAAAAATACCCAGTGGGAGTAAACAGACTGTCTAGAACGGAAAAATCACAATGACTGCAATGATATCTTATCTTTACAGAAGCAAAATAAAGTGTCAACAACAGTGAGAAAGAGGAAAAAGGTGACACACAAAGACAGAAGGATTTTTGTCTTCCCTGATCCAAGTCCAATCAAGCAAGTGTGGAGGGGAAAACTGACAGTGCAGAACATAGACAGTCTAGAATTAAAGAAAAAAAAGCTAAAATATCTATAGCAGTCAAAATATATCCAGCTTTATCCAAACCAGCATGAATTATACACAATACAGCCATTTTTCCTCCTGCCTTTGGAGATTCACTTGAAAGAGAATCTGGACACAGCTAAAGGTACCAACTGCCTAAATTCAAGCAAGTTTGAAAATAATTGACTTGTCTGTCTTCCTTCTCTGTCCTTTCATATCTAATTAAAAATCTTTCACGTAAGTACCTTTTCTTTGTGAACAGGTTGACTTTGACACTACAAGGATTTAATTTTTTGACTTCAAAGGACTTCACATGCTGAATTGTAATGCAAAGGCTTGTTTTATCCATAAACTACTAATATATCTTATCCACTGAACTTTGAGGATTTATACTTCTTTGTCTTTTGTTATACAAACAGGTGTTTTTGAAATGGAGCATGACCTGCTTTAGATTAATCTAATTGGGTACATTTTCAATTATTGTAGGCTAATTTAAAGGGACTTCAAGGGTCCAGTTTCTCAGCTGCTTAATATCAGAGAGTTTTCAATAGAAATACGCAAATTTTAAAGATCTGTGTCTATGTATACATGTAAAATATAATTTGATTTTCACAACAGTAAGATTTTAAAGTAGTCATTTATTATACAAATGTTTTTAAAATAGACCACAGTTAAAATTAGTAAGATTTAAGTTGCAAAATATGTTATAAATTATAAAGCATTTATCTCAACATTCATGTAGGTTTTTATATTTCAAACTTGAATAGCATTAGCTTGTTCTTCACTGTATTTAGGGCTTATGTTAATTATTAGAACAAGCTTCACTGTAAATAAGGCTTAGGTGAAAGTGCTATAAGTAGTAATACACACAGAAGTATTTCGTGTATGCAAACACAAATTAAAGTTGAAAAGTACATTTTGTACTGCTTTATTCTCATTTTCCTTATCACAGGTTTTGATGTATATGTTCACTTACCATTTTCCAAAATTCTGTAAAGAAGAAGGAATGCAGTAATTAGTTTTAATATCTATTTTAACTATATAATTAAGCAAAAGTGTAATAAAAAATACACAGAAGAGCCGTGCATTTTTTCTGATGGGTTTACAAAGGGTAAGTTTACCTTTGTACCAGGATCACAGAACAACAGAATATCCTGAGCTGGAAGAGACCCACAAGGATAAGCATGTCCAACTTCTAACTTCAAGAAGGGTAACATAAAAGTTAAAACATATGTCTAAGAGCATTTCCCAATTGCTTCTTGAACAGTGACAGGCTTGGGGCTGTAACCACCCTCCAGGGGAATTTGTTCCACTGTTTGACCAACCTCTCAGTAAAAAAAAATTATCTAGTATATAATCTAAACTCCAAACTGCAAATTTAAGTCATTCCACCTGACAGTAGAGATCAGCAGTAGGACCACCTCTGTCTCCATCATGAGGAAATTGTCAACAACACAGTCACCCCTCCATCCCCTCCAAACTGAACAAACCCAGCATCCTCACCTACCCATACCAAGTCACGCCCTCCACTCCTTTCACCACTGCTGCCCACCTGGGGTCATCACATTATATTTTTATATCCTACTCATCTTGTGGAGCCCAACACTGTACAGAATACTCCAACTGAGGCCACTGCAGTGCTCTCTGGTTTAGCAGGACAACCACTTCTTTATGCCCATCCTCTGTACTGTGCTTAAAGCACCCCAAGATACAGTTGGCCTTTTTGGAGCACTCACAGTTCATTGTGAACATCCCATCAAGCAAAATCTCCAGATCACTTTCTGCAGGGTTGCATGTGCAGCTCCTGTCCCTCAGTCTCTACTAATACCATATAAATATACTTATATACTTATATCCATATAAGTATCCTTACATACTTATATATTACACTGTCCCAGGTGCAGAATCCAGTATTTTTCCTTGTTTCACATGGTTATACCATGAGGAAAAAAGCTAATGCTGCTTTTAATTAAGGATAAACCTGAGAGAAAAGCATTTTCAATTACAGGTCATTCAAAACTATTATTACAAAGCAATTAAAAGCAAATTCTTTGAGTTATTTCATGAACATGTCAATGTAAAATATTTCTCCACTGAAATCAAAGCTGAGGATTGCATTATTTTGTCAGCCAGACAATTTCCTCTCCCAGAGGAAAAATAAGTAGCAGATAAAAAATAGGTAATAACACAGAATAGATGGCTGTTTAGAGTGAGAAGCCTTCAGAAAATTTTGGAGTCATTCCCCTTTTAATGCAATGAATAATTTGCTGTGCAACAAACTCTTGTTACTCCTGTGGATATATTAGGAACTTTGGGCATTCTCTGGCTGCAGTTAACCATCCTACTTCCTGGCAACAAAATGGCAGCCAAAAGATATCTGTAGTACTCTTGAGAGACATTTTTTAAAGGAGCTAGTTAATGAACTGTGTTATGAAAAACAGTCTGAAAATTGCTGTGAGTTAAAAATACAATAAATAAAACCCTGACCAAACCAAATCAAACCAACCAACCAAGCAAAAAACCCCAAACATAAGAAGCTGAAAAATTCCTTATGTTCTTGGCTAAAGCTCTTGCTTTCATAGTCCTTGTCAGGAAATTACTACCATTTAGACAGCACCTATGTCCATAAATGTGAAAGGGATTGCTGTTCAGAGGAATTAGTTAAGTATCTAAAGGAAATAAGGTCTATAGGGGCTGAACCCCAAATGATTGTTTAGACTACAGCATAAACACTACAAAAAACAATAACAGAAGAAGGAATTACTTTTTCACTGGGGAGGAAATGGGTTTCAGGTTTTACACCTTGCTACAAAACCCAAGTCCCTGAAGAAAGTAGGAAATGGTAACATTCTGGCTGCTGAAAACTGAAGTGGCCCTAGGTCCGACACATGCGGCTTCTGTCAGCCTTGAAATCCAGATGAAGGAGACCAGATATAAGTGAAGATAAGCAAGTTATTGCTTACATGTTCTTTAGGAATATATCTTTCTAACAATTCATTTTTTGATAAACTGAAAGAGTAATTTGAAGCATAATGTGAGGGTTTGGAAGATCTTAAGATGTCAAATATGACAGAAAGCCCTCGACAGAATGTTATTTTCATTCCTTTTTATATTTTGCTTTTTGTTAAAGACAAAAGAAGGCTCTTTTTCACAACTGTAAGGCAGAATTCACAATTTGGGTTCTTATGCTGTGTGTAACTATTGAGTTCATCTGTAATTTTAGAAAAAGTTATGCACCTCTGAGATTAACCAGGCATTAAAATTTAAAAAACACTGAAGAAACTGAAGTGACTTACATTTCTTCACTCTTTTAGGATGAACATTAGAGGGCTTCATATACCACTTTAAGATTCATAAACACCTAGTCATTTTTGCCTAAAACATCTTTTTTGGCAGACGACATGGGATTGTACCTTTATTTGTGAAGCAGTTGAGAGGAGAGTTTGATGGAAATAGTGCAATACCTCACAAGGATTCTGCTGAGCAGAATCTCAACCCAAAGACACTCATACCCATATTATCAACCTCTCCTGACTGTCCTAGATGATTCTGCTCAACTCTTCCATTCAAATTAAAAAAAAAAATGTAGGGATAATTATTGTATCAGAGAAAAAGAACACAAGGTTTTCAGTCTCCTTTTATATCTAGTCTGATTATACAAAGGGCCAAGAATTAGATTCCCATAGAGCACACCCATACTAGCATGTAGTGCTGCATCAGGGTTATGGCTGTGAAGTGAAACCCTCCACTGACTCCCTCAGTGTGTGGCTCATCCTTGGAGCCATCCCTGGCACACGAGCTGGGTTCCTTTTGACTCACTCTAAAGATCTGCTGCTGTTCCGCTGTGCTGCTTGCTAATGAAGACATAGCCAAATGCAGCTCAAAAACTTGATTAAATATTTATTTGGAGAATAGCTTTAATTCCAGCCTTTTAGGGAGGAAATCCCCTTAGAGATGGAAGGTGTGTGTTTGAACTTCTCAAGATGAGGCAGTGCTTTACCTGAATTCCTTTACAGCCTTACTCACTCTTACACTTCCCTTGTAAAAGGAGAGCAGCACTTCTTCAAAGGAAAGCAGTAGGGAATATTGTGTTTCAGTGAAATTTAACTCTGCTGGTTTGCCCTGGTATCATACTCCTCCCTCCACAACAGACACAGCAAAGCCAAAGCATTGCCATACCAGGCCACATCAAAGGTTCTCACAGCCCAGCATCCTGTCCCCTACAGAGGCCCATAGGAAATGCCTTGGGAAGGGTACAATTACAGGACAGAAAGTAGTTCTCTACCCACTTGAAGCTATTTCATTTCTTTGATTATTATTATTACTGCCCTTTCCTGAACACTTTGAGGGTGTAATACTTTTCAGGAGATAAAAATACAAGAATGACACAGAGTTTAATAGATTTGAGTGATTTGAAATGAAGACATAGGGGTGTTTTTATCATTATTCTTCCTAATAATTTTTAATATCCTATCTGCTTCCAACTGCTACTGCACATGGAGTTTTTCACAAACTATTACAATTCTAAGATCAGATTCCCAAATGACTGGTCAAACTGCATCCCTGCACAGGTGAAGTCAGGTTTTGGGATGGGAGTTCTCTTTACATAATTTCACACTCATCTACATCGATTTTCTTCTGCCATTTTGTCCCCAGCTAACTCAGGCAGACCTTTCACTGGTTCTCACAGTCTTACTCTCACTTTGAATATTTTAGGTTGTTAGGACGCCTTTTCACTTTGCTTCCCATATTATTTCCCAAATAATAGCTGAATATTCTGAAAAGCATAGGCTCAGTGCAAATCTCTCTTGGAAAACATGAACATTTATTCCTATGCTTATGGCTTTACAGGTTTGCATGATATTACTCACACGGTTAAGAACCTTCAATTTCAATCCAAGAATCTCATGTTTGTAAGTGTTAGTAGCTCCCACCAACACAATATTTCATTGTTTTACCTTCTTTCTTAATATCAATCAATTCTTAAGCTTTATGCATAGAAGTAGAATTTTGGACATTTAAAATACTTTCAGGACTGGCTGTAGACACAGCTGAAGTAACGAACTATGCTTGTCACCAGACCTAACTCACTTTTACTGAGGGAAAAAACCTGGAAACACAGCAGGTAGTGGCTGCCATCACAGGCTGCTGAGGGAGCAAGAGAACAGAACAGAAACTATGTTGGGCCAGGAGCAAGTAGAATTGTCTCTCAGTGGCAGTAAAATTCATACTAGGGACACATTGCTCTGAGATTTCTTGTGATTCATCTCTTAGAGGTCCCACTAGCAGCTGGACTACATGATACTTGTAGGTTTCTTCCAACTGAAATTATTCCATTCCATTCCATTCCATTCCATTCCGTTCCATTCTTCCTTAGTGATTGCACCACACATTTTTGTGTCAACACAGCAACGCACTGAGGCCAAATTCTTTGACAGTAAAATTTAATTTTACTCAACCTGCCTATGACTTTCAAGCTACTTAGTCCATAGGAGCCAAAAAAAAAAAAAAAAAAAAAAAAGGGAAAGATTGACTTTGTGTTCACTTTTGGCATTTGTACAAACCTGCCTGTCTAGACATCTCGTGTCAGCCTTTGCAAAAGACTAACAGTGTCTCTCAGTTTATCTAGACAGCTCAGTATTATCAGCACAAACCCCATTTCCTACCTGTGCTTTTGAAATTTCATTTCCCTTGACCAGAAATCCTTTTCTGCGAGAGTACACATCTGAAAATGAAAGGCATAGGAAAAGCCAGAATCTCTGGAGAATTCTGTTTGGCTCAAACCTCAAATAATACTTTGGATCTTAAGATGGTCTTAAACTAAAAACAATTTTTCATTTCTTCATGCAGAAAGGATTTTTTTTTTATTTCAGAGAGAAATACAGTTTTTTGTCACATAATCTTCCAGAGCATCCAGACTCATCAGTAGTATAGTTTGGTAGTATCTAACTTGCCTGTCAGTCTGTATCATACTCATCAAGAGCATCTGCTACCACACTGCACAGAGAGAGCTACAGATTTCATGAACAGGTGTTTATTCAAAACTGAATTTATTTAAAAGGTGTTCTGTTATCAATTGATATGCTTCCAGCAACACCAAGATGTTTCAGGAATAAAAATATCAGGCACTTAATGAGAATTCTGTCTGTAACAGGTGCGAAGACTATGAAACAGGTCAAATTCACTCCTTGGCAACACTGGTTAAAAAGTTTTCCTAGCAAATACCCAAAATCAAGGCAGAAAAAGTTGTATCTGCTAATAACAATAACCCTTTGTTGCACAGTGTCTCAGCGTATCTCTTGCACTAAGAATGCTGATGGAAAATCTGAAGCCTTTCAAGGGTGTAGGAGAACTACAAGGGTGTAGGAAGCCAAAACAATTATCTACTATTAGCCTTTATGTAACACTCCTTATGACTGACAGTAGTGAATATGCAAGAGGTGTATAACTGGATGAAATTTGCAGGTTAAATGACTCAAAATAAAAAGGGTAAACAAATTGTACACATTAAATTTTGAGGCAGGTTTCTTCAGAATCCTACATGCTTATGGTCCCTATTTTTAAGACAGAATTCACTTTATACCTCTCTTGACTTGATGAAGTTTTAAAATGCATCTCACGTAATACAATTACAAGAAAATGTGTATTTTTTGCCAGGATGATTAGAAAAGTGGGGGTTTTTTTAGCACAGCAGGTCATATTTATATGAATGACATGCAAAATAAGTGGAGTATTTTTCCTTTTTTTACATATACTCTAGAGCTCAAACCTAAACTATGAAATCTCCACCTTATATGGATCTCTGCAAAAATCTGCAATCATGGTGATTCACAGAGATCCTGAATTAAAAGCAAGAGTAATAATCTTCAAATTTTTAAATTTCCTTCGATGTGTAAAACAACAGCCATTTTTTTCTGGCAAAAGACTGATACCTGTGGCAATGAAAAAAATATGAGGTTACTACAATTGATAGAATCTTATGGAATTCTTGAGCAATATTTTTATGAAAATATGGACACAAAGGTCTGTGTGTCAATTATAACTGTAATGAATATTCATTCCAAAAATTCCTGTTGTGTCCTAACAACATATTTGTAACAGAGAAGAAGTAAGGAGGCGAGCAAAGGCAGAAATCATTTTAATATTCCCACTTTTTGCATCTTCCTTTTTTTCTAACAGTATTTCTTCTTCACCTTTTCTTTACTTCATGTTCATTTCCCTATATAAGTTTTCTCCCTGCCAGCCCAGAAGATATGCAGTAGCTAGCTTCCTTGAAGCAGGAATATTGTTCATAATTTATAATCCATTGCCACTGAAAGGTACAGGGAGAAAGAGAAGGGGAAGAGAAGAGAGAAAGAGAGAGAACAGAAACACAGAAAAGTGAATGGTAGCCTGCAATAAAACCAGTCATTCTTCTTAAGCTAAGGGAGAAAACACAAGCCATGAAATAATGATGGGTCTTGCAGCCCATTTGTTGGCTTTTTGAAATAGGACGTAGTAAGCACTAGCAGGATAATTTAAAGTATCAATTGTAAATTGGGGCTTGAAGCAGAGGAGAGGATGGAGGAGAGAGGGGGGCTCAGGTGTGGCTGGTGGCACTGACAACTGACATGGGGACTGAGAACTACCAGAGCCACATCAGTGCAGGCAACTCCAAAATGAAACTCCTGTCAACTTCATTTCATCTCCACCAGTGTCAACACTACACTGCCTCCATTATTACAGTAGCCTTCTATCTCTTTTCTGATTGCTATAGCAGTTTATACCTCAAGGAATAACGCCACATTATTTTTCACTTTGTAGATAATCACCTGTCTCTTTAAATCAACATCAGGTGCCAGCTCAGGACCTTCACAACTAAAAACCTCTTACTGAGTTGGTGGGAAGTAAGACTCATATCCTGGTGCCTAATCAGTTTTTTTAGGTGTTAAAAAAACCTGCTGCTTTATGAAAGCAGCCTCACAGAAGAATCACATTTTCACCTTTTTTTATTGTCCTGACACCATTATTTTGGTTGTGGAAGCATACTCCTCTGGCTCAATTTGCTTTACTAGGACACACTGCACTGGGGCTTTCACAGCCACTCCTGATTTGCAAAAGAAATACTTACTATTACAGCAATGCCATATTTCTGTGGGCTTTTCTTTCCCCAAATGATGTATGGATAATTCTGGTTGGGATAATCCCAACATATTATGGCTGAATGTGTCTAATTAGAAACCCAAAAAATCCAACAAAAAAAACCCCAAAACCAGGTGAAAATCACATCACTTTATTTAAAAAAAGTATTTACATGGTTATGATTCCTTCTAAGAAGGAAAGTCTAGGAAGATGAAATCTGACCATTGAGGATATTCAGAATCAAGCTCTGTAGATGCATCTAGGTAATTAGAGGGTAGACACAAGTTCTGCTCATTTGAGAGTGTAATGGTTTAAGCCAAAACCAGCACAGAGAGCGTTAGTCTTCCGGCACTGCCCCTGCCTGAGGCAACTCAGTGAGACCCAGGAACTGGCCACAGCAACAGAAGTTCATCCAAGAAGACACCTATTCATGCAAAGTGACTAACCAAGGTCAAAATGTTAATTTTCTCCAGGAAGGCAGACAGTGGAACCTCCTCTAGATCTGTATTTTGCATCCTTTTCCATCTGATGTTATTGGTTGACAGGTACTTTACATATTAAAATCCTTCTAGTCAACCTGGATAGGTAAGAAAGGTGTAAGTGTGTGATTTTTGCCTTTATTTCTTTAGAAATCCCAGAGATTCACTGGTACAAAGAAAGAGAAGAAGAAGAGGGAATATGGAGCAAGACAAATTATTAAGAGCAGGTTCAGCAATCACTGTATCCCTTTTGAATGGCTCATGATGAGCTGCACCTGTCCCATTTTCAGCTAAGAAGTATTTGAGATGTCTGAGAAGATGAAAAGACTGATAATGAAGGTATTAAAAAAAAAAAAAAAAGAGGGGCATCATTTCTGCAGATATAAGAAAGAGGAATTGGTGTCCAAGCTGCGAAAGGAAGGAACAGAAAGGTTATATGTGGTACAGATCAAGGGGTAGAAATCTGCAGATAGAGAAGAGAATTGGGGATAAAAAACACATAAAGAAGAAATGACAGAGGAAATAAGCTAAGTGGTAAGAAATGAGAAAGGAGTAGCAAAATTAGAAGATTATGCCTCAACATGGCTTTGCTGGAGAGAAAAACATCTGTTGAGGTGATCAGAGCAGTTGTTGGCCACCGACACCCTCCTCTGTCAGGTGCTAGATGGCTCCACGGGTCTGTGGTAACAGAGAAGAGGCTCGTGAGGGTCAAAGTGCAACCCTTGGAGAAAGCACACTAGATCCTGCTTCATCACAGGGACAGATTAAACTAAATAGAGACATTAACTCGGCTTTTTGAGTGGAGAAATTATTGGCATCTTTTGTGGCTTTTTTTTTTCTTTGTGTACTATCTTTTCTATAGTCTTTAGAGACAACAAGGGAAATTTACTTAATTTAATATGCTTACAGTTAGAACAAAATTTGATGATTGATTTTGGTATTAAAAAAAAAAGTGCAACTTAAACAATTAAACAAATGCTTAGGGAAAAATCCTTTGTCTGCCCTCCTCATGCTAACTTCACTCCAACACCTTTTGTGGTGTACAAAAATCCTTTACTTTTCACAATCAAATTTGAAATCAAGAAGCCTTTTATATTCCTATATATAGCCTGCTGTTAATTACAGTTCTAAAATTGTTATTGATGAAAAGTCTCATTAATTCCAGCAATACAGACTAAATGGAATGTTTTGCTGTATATAAGCAATAAATATCTGTTGTTGCAGACCATAACATACTTCTGTCCTATGTTAAACCTGCCAATTAACTACAGTAGTTATGACTGATTTCAACACCCACCTTTCCTCTACGATTCAAATTAATCCTTCTACTTTATGCTCATTAGTGAATAACTTAGCACACTTGGAAATCATTCCCTTTTTGCTTACCTGTGTCCATTTTGAGAGTCAAGAAGAGAATTCCTTGTAAATTTTTTAAATGTAAAACTATACTTTTTGCCATATAGGTCAGTTTTGGAGGTGTTGCTTTGGGGGATTAAGACATCATCATTAAATTCCCTTTGGCACAAACAGCCTCAAAAATATTTCAGACCTTTCACACCTGCATTTATTTCTCAGAGTTTTAGGACTGAGAATAATGAGAAAATAGATGTTTTTGTAAGATATATATATAAGGAAAAAATGTTCAAACTACTGACTTTAATTTATACACTTACTAAATAATTTGAAGAGAAGAAGGTAATACTAGACCTGCAAAAGCATATACTCTGAGAAGAAATTAGATCGTTCTGGACACTTAACAAGAGCATTTTCTTCCATTAAAGGAAGAAAAGGTTACTCAAGCAGATGCCTTTATGTCAGTAGAAGTCCAGCTGCTGTACTTTCCAAATTTCATGTGAAATGTTGAATTTCATTGAATAGTTCAATTTCTTTTCCTTTACTTTTTGATTCCCATAGGTGTTAACGTACAGCAAGAGAGGGCAGGGGTGAAGGGGAAGATGTGCACTGCAATCATGATTTCTGAGGAAACATTTTTAAATGCTGTGCAGTGCAGTTCAGTGCAATGTACGAGCTTGTTTGCTTATCCAGGAAAATAAGACATATGAATAGTAACTGAAAGGTAGAAAAGCAAACAAACAGACAAACAAGTAACAAACCTACTCCCTGCTGTCATGGGGCCCTGCTGGCATTTGGAAAAAACAGATTTCTCTGAAAAAAGTGTTGATGAGCTTCCTCAGAAACAGACACCTGAGCTGAGAAGGAAGGGATTATACATAAACCAGAGCAAAGGAGGCAAAGAAGAAGGATTAGCAGAACTAAGTGTAACCAAAGCAATTTACCCCTCACTGAATTTACTTTGAGCTACGTAGGAGAGAAACGCTCTTGTGCTAACATTTGAGCCTTAAAGGGACAAGGTGCTCTTTAAAGCTAAAGTACTGTACAGATGCACTTAAAGGCTGTTTGCCAGTCAATTGCTGTTCAACCAGTTTGTTCCCTACATCACACACAATGTAGAAGAACTGACATATTGACACGAAAAGGGCAGCCAGGAATTCTCTGGATATAACCAACATAAAACATAACCTTGGCCATAGAAACATAATAGTATTGTCTATTGGTACATAGCTTCTACTATTAGTAGTCTTTTTGGTATCAGAATCAGTCCTTGATGCACTGTTTTGAAAAGGTATATTTACCCACACACAGAACATATAGTTAAAAAAACTTCTTTAAAGTTTTATGATGTCCTGCTGACTAACAGTACAAGTCATCCTTATTTGCTAAATGACCAGGTTAGCTGCTAAATGACCAGCTGATGGAATTAGTTATAATTTTGTTTTAAAAGCTGACATGCCACTGTCCTGTGGCATTAAGACAATTACATTGCCCTGTAATTGTCTTAACACAAATCACAGATGTTTTAATTACAAATTTCATAGCAGCTGTCCTTCACCTTAGCTGCTCTACACTTTCCTGAATATCTGCAGCCACCAAGTAGTGAAATTCCTCACAGCTTCCTTTGATTCCCTTACTCATACCATTTCCTCCAGTCCTCCAATTCTCCATCAACAGTCACTTTGACTACCTTAAAATGAGTCCAGGTTCTGCATTTTCATACTTAACAACTTATTTATAATAACATACCACCTTCTGCATGAGTTAAAGCCTTTCATTTCTACTTAGAGCATGATTACCAGAACTAAACACATACTTTTCAGGGTTGATAAGAAGGACCAAAAAGAAGACAAATAAGAAAGAGGGGAGGGGTTTTTAGGTGTTTGTTTGGTTGGTTTTTGGTAGGGAAACACATTCTGTGCCGCATCTTTATAACGAAGACCTGATAAACAACAAAACTGAAAAGATAAAAACATCTTGCACACACGTACACAGACAGACTCACACCCATTTTTAATAACAGGTGCCTCTGCTCCCATACATTGCTCCTGGCTTTTCTTGAATGCACAACACTGACTGTCCATCTAAAGTCATTCTTCATGAAGAAGAAATTACACAACTTCTTCTTATTTGTCATAGGCTTTGAGGGTCTTCAGTGCTATTTTCAGAGAGCATTTGTGTTTTCAGCTACAATCTAGGCTTTGATTCCTCATCGTTTTAGCAGTAGGGAAATTTCTAACTCTCTTCTCAGGCTTCATGAGCACCTGCATGCCTGGCTTTCACAAAGTATGGTGTACTTTGGAAATTTCAACTGTTAAAAAAAAGGTAACACTACACAAAAGGATATTGTTCTACATTTTCCACTGAAATGGCTTCAGTCAACTATGGCCAACTGGAAAATTAATTTAAAGTTACAATATTGCTTTCAAAGGCTACTGGAGAACTTTTCTATTATTTGATTTTCAGCTCAGATTTTCAGCAGAAGCACATGTCTTAGTAAGAAGAATTGGTGCAATCACATTTATGATAAACATTGAAATCTAGATTTTCAAGTAGCTAATGCCTTTGATTTCAGATTATCAACTTGAAAGCCAAGAAACAGATTTTTACAATTCTCCCTTAAAATTTTTTCCTTAAAGTTGCTCTAAGGTATATAGTCACCTCTTTGGAGCTCCACATGAGCTTGCAGAAATTTAAGCTCCAAAAATTTGGATGATATTACAACATATTATATCTCAGCACTATTTTTCCTTCTATAATATATCGTTATATACTATAAATATAAATACAAATATATATACAAAATGATGTAACATTGTCTTTAATCATGGTATGAATATCCCCTAAGAATATGTATTAATAAAAATAATTGTGATCTGCAAGAAACATGGAACCTAGACTTTTCGTTCTTTACTAGAGTAAAAAAATCATGCTTATTTTTTTTTAGTAACTCAAAAAATTAGTCTGCATGAAACTATTTATACATTTTTTATTACTTATTTTCTATGGCTATTCTTATTCATCACAGGCAGAATGTTTTAATTGTTTCGTAATTCCTTTTTTCTTATGATTCGTCCTATAAATCATACAAATAGAATAACAAACATTCTTTACTTCTGTTGTCTGCCTGCCTGTATTTTATTTAACACAGTTCTTTAAAGAACAGTTTACATATAACTTTCATAGACACTTATTACGAAGAGACAAAAATTACAAAAATCTCTTCTCTAGTGAAATATAATTAGTGTATAAATACTTTTATTTTCTACTGGTATTTTTTTTTTGTAGGCTTGGACCTACCTACTTTGCATGAGATGGCTTCTGCTGAAGCCTGATGTCTGAAAATATCATCATTGTTAAGCCAAGCACACATATATCCCCAAAATTCAGTAACTGTCAAAGTTTTGCCTCATTACAAAGGACCATCCAGATGCCAAAGCACTGGAACAGAGTCTACAAGAGGCAGCATCTGGCACTTTGGCAAACTAGGCTGGCAGATGGTATTACATTTGCTGTTGCTACTATTTTTTGTTTTACTGCCATACCCTCTTTTTTTTCTTGACAGAACTTCATTTTAGAAAACTAGCCACTATTTGAGTAACTGTTCTATTCTATACAAATATTTCATTGCTTTCAAATAAGTACTAAAAAAAGGAGAAAGAATAAAATTAAAAAGACTGTGGCTCTGCATCTGTATTGTAATTACAGTGAACTCACCCGTGTAGTATGCATTTACTTGTGTGTAGACATTGAATTCTGAATTCAGACATCACGTTGATTTTTTGAAACAGATGAGATATGTGTGTCTTTTTACAAACAACCTCACAATAAATTTGTATCTGAGAAGCATGAGTAAGCTTCTAAAATGGGGACATTTTATAAACTTCTGTTTTCATAAAAATTATCAGAAAGACTCACTTCTATCTTTGATGAACAACTCCACACCACTGATTTTAAATTTGTCCGCTGTTTTAGAGTGAAAATACTACATACTTCGGTTATTAATTTTCCTGAGCAAAAACTTAGGCCTTGCTACTGACTACCAAAAAAAAAAAAAATTATTGGATCTGGATTTAAAATCCAAAGCTTCACAATTAATTTCTACCTTTCAAAGGAAGAAACAGCTAAGAAATACTCCAGAGAGGTAGAAAGTCTGTTTAAGTGATTCCAGTTTTATGTCAATATCGGATTTGCAAGAATCTTTAATACCTACCAGTTACTAACAGTGTTTGCCATCTGCAGTGCAGTGTGACATTTGCTGGTGGACATTGGTTCATCAAAAGTCATTTCATGATGCCTAAATACTCAACTTTACTACTCAAATAGTTGTTACGTGCTCTACCAGCTATGTCATTGAATGTGTGTGTCTCTACTGCCACCTACCAGTGCCAGCACATTTTAAAAAACCTATAGAAACAATGAAGGCAGCAATAAAAGAAATGCCAGAGATCATCCAAAACTGCACAAAAAGACAGTATTTTTCTAATTCCTGCCAGGCAAAAAGGATCTGAATCTATTCATATTGTTGCACAAATGTAAAATTTTCTGCACTGGGTTACCCTAAGTCTTCAGTGGTTCTCATCTCAAGTCTTCATCTCATTTACTTCTCTCTTTCACAAAAATCACAGCAGTATAGTTTAAAAAGATGAGTTATTTATACATAGAATTGATGCACTTATACATATGAGTAAAAGGTGATCTTAAAAGCAATGTAAAACAAAAAATGAAAACACTAAGTGCAATTAATGATGAATCAAGTGAAAGGTGTAGGCAATTCTTGTCCTTTTTTGAAAACAGAAAGCTTGAAAGAACACAGCGAACTCTTACAGTAAGGGCAACATGGAGAAGGAAGCAACATGAGAAGGTGAAGTAAAATTCAGGACACAATGTGGCTCATAAGTGGAGAAAACAAGCAAGGAAGCCCTCAAACTTAAGAGGGGTTACTGCCCTGATAATAATAGGACTTGGATTCACTACAGGACTGATTCACTTTGACTCATAAAGTCATTGCCAAGAGGCCAAGCACTGGAGCAGTGTACTCTGAATTATGTGGTAAGGTCTACAAATGCAACGTGGTCATTTGCCAAGGCCAATGTCAGTGCATTATGTTTGCTCACTGTTTGCAGGATAGACATTTTGTTGCCTTCAGGATTTTAACTTTTTTTGTACTTTCATGAACTCTGGGTCCTGAAAAGTTGAATATGTGTGAGAGTTTTGCCATATAGTAACGATTTTTTTCTTTTACAAAGGTTTTTTTCCAGTGTCTTTTCATTTCAGTGGGGAACCAATTCAAGCACTGTACTAAAGAAGAAGAAAACATGAATGAGAAACCATAAAAGGTCCTGAGAACATTGCAAGTGGCTGCAGACTTTTCTACGCATGTATGAGGACCTACAGTCTTTATGTCATCAGAGAGGTGCCACATTTGAAAAAATATTCCTGTATTACTTAACATATTATAATAATGTTGGCTGCAATTTACTTCCCAATGTACTTGCAGTTGAGGTTTGAAAGACTCCTGGCAAATGCATGTATTTGTTTGTGTGAGAAAAAAGTTACTATGCAGATTCTGTCTGAGAAGATTGATATGAGGAAGGGGAAGAAAACCTCTTGGTCTCACGCCTGGAACATGTTGACAGTGAATGCCAATGACACAGACAGGACTGTGAGCTTTCATTATCACAAATTATTGACTGGGACAAAAATGACCTCCACTACCTGGGAGAGCGGCACTGCTTGGCAAGGACCACCAGACAAGCACTGTAAGGGGCATCAGAGAGCACTCCAGCCAACATGAACCTGAGACAGAGCCCTGCTGCTCACAGCAGAAACTCACCATCAGAAAGAGGGTGGATAATGCCTGTGTGGAACTGAGTGTCTGCCAGACATTATCACCATGGACTGCAGACAGCCAGCAGTTCAGCTGAGTTGGATGAAGAGAAATAAATGCAGCCTTTCCAGGAGACATTCCCAGAGCAAGGCCAGAGCTACCCCATCTCCATGGATGCATTGGGCTTGCGTGGCAAAGTTTCAGTAGTGGGGGTGGGCAGGGCTAAACAGGTGGCTTCTGTGGGAAACTGACAGAAGCTTCCCCCATGCCCAGTGGAAGCAATGCCAGCTGGCTCCAAGACGGGCCCACCACTTGGCAAGGCCAGTCAACATCAGCAGTAGTGTCTCTGGGATAACATAGATAAGAAGGGGAAAAAAGATGTAGTGCAGCAACAATAGAGAGCAGAGAAGAGAACAATCAGGATATGTGAGAGAGGCAGCCCTGCAGACACTATAGTCAGTGAAGAAGGAGGGGTAGGAGCTGCTCCAGGCACAAGAGCAGAGATTCCCCTCCAGCCCACGGAGACCACGGTGTGAAAGCTGTGTCCCTGAAGGCTATGGAGGACAACAGGGATGCATAGATCCACCTGTAACCCAGGGATGACCCCACACCAGAGCAGGTGGATGTCAGGAGGTTGTAGCCCCATGGGAAGCCTGGACTGGAGAAGACTTCTGGTAGGACCTTGGCTTCTCGAGAGAGGGGGCCATGCTGGAGCAGGTTTGGTGGCAGGGCTTGTGATCCCATGGAGAATCCACGCTGTTCCTGAAGGACTGCATCCCATGAAAGGGACCAACAGCAGAGCAGCTCATGGAAGTAATTGTCTCATGGGAATGACCCCATGTTGGAGCAGGAGAAGAGTGTGAGGAGTCCTCCCTTAGGAGAGAGGAAGAGCAAAAGCAATGTGTGATGAACTGACCAGAACCCCCACTCCCTTTTCGTCTGCACCATTCAGATGTTCCAAGGTTACAGCTGTAACCCTAAGGGATCCCTAAGGGATCTTGGGAGAGATTGCAGAGGCACGGACTGCAAAAGAAGGACATTACAGACATTCAGGGCAATTAGAACCTCCACTGCCTCCAAAACTCTGACAGTTTGGATATTACCTTATATATTTACAGGTAAGTGTGGGGACAGAGGTGGAAGTCACAAGACATGTGCAGTGGAGTCAAGGAATGGTGAATGCTGTGAGATCTTAGGGGACACGTGGATTTCTGTACAGTCAGGTGTCAGGTGATACCCTCTCCTCTAGGCTGGACCTGGTTAGGGTATTTAGGATGTTGAAGTTTGAACAAAAAAACCTTTTCCAGAATGAGCTTCTACTGACAACACCATTTGGAAAACACACAAGGCATAATAGGTGAATGACAGCAGCTAATTGTGCAGAGGTATAGGGTGAACTAGTTATCTTATTGTCTACTTCTTGGGGTAAAAAAACCTGAAAACATAAAAAGAAAACAACTATGCCTTCATATGGTTTAAAAACTCTCATTTGAGATATGAAATACAGCATACAAATTCATAAAGATTCATTTAGGATATGTCTATTCCTCAAGGTATTTCTGTAGTGTTACTTTCTATATTCCTGGTTAGCAAGTGTGGTACCCTGTAAGAGTCAGACATGATATTTGTGATTCTTATTTGTGGGCTACACTGTGTGGAAATCCCAGCCTCCAAAAGCCTCATCCAAGACTTCCTGAGGAAAAGGTTTATCTCTGCTCTCAGTCCTTCACCTCAGCAGGTACACCCTGGCACCAGCGGGGATGCTGCAAACATGGCCAGCTGGTGTAACTGAATGTTAGAATTAATCCCTAAGGAAAAAAGTCAAGAAATCCACAGTATCCTATGAGTTACATGCAATATGATATATATATATATCTAAAAATTCAGAAACTAAATGGTATACACAGAGAATGTAAGATTTTTAGAGAAGTGTGAAAGACCTCACCTTTAATACCCTCCTATTAAAGCAACATACTTTAGAGTGTTGTGTGTCTCTAAAATAAAAAATCATTTGAGCATTTTACAAGGTTTGAAAGTCCAGTTAGCTTTGACTTACAAATGTTCTGTTAGGTGTGACTTAGCTTCCTCACCCCACTGAAGTATTCTAGAAAAGACAGAATGAAAGGATCTAACATTACAATTTCTGGATTCTATATGAAATATATCAGCTTAAACAATAGTATTATTCAGTACAAGTAAAAAGCTCTTGCTTACTACTACATTATATAGCGAACTGTCAGAAATTCCAAGCTGCAGAATCAAGTAAGACTCTCACAAACCACAGTATCATAAAAACACCATCATTGTTAAAAACACCTAGGTTAAATCAGCCATTTCAATTCCATTCTTAGCTATATTCTACCACAGCATTCCCTTCATGCCAAATGTGCAGATATCCCAACACAGTGAACACTGGGACTATTGTACTTTGAAAAACTCAACTAAACCTTGAATAACCATCTGAGCAGATGTTCTTGTTTATCTCACAGTATTTTCCTGCTTTAAAGCTGCACAGGGCTAGAAATCTGTTGATTAAGGCCACTCTGAGTGCCCCCAGCAAGGGCGGGGGGGAGAGAATCTTAACAGATGCAGCAAAACTCACATGACCTCCTAATTACAAGTGATCCATGGGTAATACTGAAAGTGTATTGGAAAATGGAAGTATGGAATTCAGGCTTTCTCTAGATCATGAGCAGTGCCTTGCAGAAGCTGCCAGCTGGCATGAGCCATAGTAATTGGAACCTGAAATGTCCTAAACAACACTGCAGATCTTCTGTCAGAACTGGAGAACCACAACAAACCCTAAAGTCTTTCTTGTAGGATTTATTTTAGTCCTAATTAAATGTTTTTGGAATACAAACCCAAAGCTTCTAGTACTTCTCTGGATCTCTTTTTATTTTCCCCATCTGCAACAATTTGTTTGTACATTTGTCCTATGTTTGGCCAATCATGCAATTTTTGGCTGAGAATGGCATGGCAGCTGTGGCTAAAAAGACTACCTCCCCTACTAACCTGTAGTATATAAAGTATGCAGACATTATGGAGGAAAGAGTGATGTATTCTCACCTAACCCACTTTAAGATAACCCAACACGCAGCAACAAGCTCCTACCTAGTGTCAAGAGGAAGGTACTCCCACCTTGTTGAACTACATATATATAGTTGAACAGCTATATATATAAAGTTGTTACAGATAGAAGGCAAACATCTGTCATGATGCCTTACCTACCCATTGTCCCAGCTCAACCACTCTTTTCCTTTCTGTTCACATAGTAGCATTTGTCAGCCTCAGAAGATGAAGTGCACAGAAGAAAAGGACTGCAGAAGCAAATTTAATCTGTTCCTTCATCAGAGGAAAAGGAAATTTTAGGAGGAGAATTATAGCAGGGAAGTTTCCATAGTTAAAGCTTCCATAATTAAAAGTTTCCATAGTAAAAGCTGGGTATTTATATGCTGACATTTGGAGGGTTCTGTCACTTAGAGAATACAGGAAGCCTTTTTGATCTTGACCAACAGCCTGGCCTATGTAAAAATCAGATCTACATTTTCTCATTATTGGGTAAGCTGAAAGATCAAGTTCTATGTGTTTACTAGGTGGAGTTGCTTTTCGAAATTAGCATATATTCTTGAAATGAAACCAATTTATAGCACCACAAAAGGAACACGTACAGATTGCAGTTGTGCACTGTGTGGTGTGTAAACCCCATTTCTCACAAACCGCAAGAGAGAAGCCAATTCCAGAGCTCGCAGCTGGGTCCCCACTCCCTCAGGCGACCTTGTTAGCAGCCTCCCTGCCAATTCAGTCCCACACTGCACACTCCCCAGTCCCTCTCCCTCGGTTAAATACCAGGTATCCTAATGAAACACGGATTGCCCGTCAGCAGGGAATGTGAAGCATTGCTTGTCTTCATTTTATGCTTTAAACACATCATTTGTTTCGTTGCTTTCCTTCCCCTTCCCAGTCATTACCTGCTGTCATGTCATCCTGTCTCAATTCTTCCCTGATGCTTTATGTTTCATTGCTTTTCTTTCACCTTCTCTCCATGCTCTGCTAAGCACCTTGGCTGCAGCCAGCTAGAGGAGATGCTCTCCCTCATTTTGTAGCTTAACAATCCCCATGCTAAACCCTGTTCAGTTTCACTGGGTGCATTGGAATTAATAACCATTTGTTGTCTCCAGGTCTTTTTTATTCTGTCACTGATTTAATGGAGAAAAAAAAAATGTTTTTGCTGTACAAAAAAATCTACAGCAAATAACATAATTTTGAGGTATATCAAATCCACTTTACTCCATTAGTTGAAAAATATATTTTCATATCATTTCACATCTGTGCAAGCTGCTCAGTGTAAATGTACCTTAAAATCTACATTGGTCTTAGGTGAAATATCTAGAAAATCAGGAATGAACATGATAAATGTGGGAACCTTTTTGAGAGGATAGGAAATAGATTTTGCCTATATACACGGAGAGGCAAAAAGTGAGGAAACCACTTGTTTATCACCTTTTATCCTTCCACCATGCTTCCACCCTCACTTTCCCTTGGCATGACATTACACTCAAAGCAGGACATGCATAGGCTCAGTTTCTCTGCAATTGTAGATGATCTCCTGTTTGATGATTCAACTCAGCTGCCAGTTTCAGTGGTATTTACATTCCAAAACATAAGACTCTTAATGTATGTCATGTCCATAAAATGGAAATATTTAGCGTGATGCTACACCCTGTAATTCCTGATGCTTATAAGCTTGCCTGGGAAAGCTATATTAACTCCAGCTGTGCCTTTCTGGTGAAGCATGAAGGGTATTTTTGGCATGGATTGTTTATGTGTTGACAGGGAGTTCCCAGTGACTTAGATATCTGATCTTGACCTTAATAGTTTTTTGACCTAATTAAATAGGTTTAAGTGGTAAAAAAATGTAAGCTACATGGGTATTTTCAGGTTTGCAGTAAAATGGTGTATATATGAAATACATAGGTTATTTCAGGTTCTTTCTCCTAAAATTCAATTTAGAGTAAAGGATTAATCTTGAAAAGAATCATACAGGTTTATGTGACTCATGAATTATTGTGATTGATAGGCCCTTAACTTGACTGAAATTATCTTTTCTCACTGGAGTGTGAGTTCAATGCATAGCATATGCAGTGTTTCCAGTTTGTGAATGAATAAGTTCATATCATTTTTCCACAGCACGCTGAGAGGACGCAGCATGACACAGTCTGCTATATGAGGAATTGATAAGGAAAGATCATGCCTATTCAAGCAATCACAAACAATTGCTTCTGCAGTTGCAGTCAGGAGAAGAACCTAGAAAGCATTCATGGAAAGATATATTTCATTCACCTCATCTTTTACCGCAATGTGAAAGTGACAGCGAAACCAAGTACAGAAAAAGAACAGATCAGCTGACTGGGCAGGGGCCTTCAGAAATTAACTGCTCAGGAGTGAACACAATGCTCAGTAGTACAAGATCACTGCATGATACACACAATACATACACTTATGTTTATAGTGTGTGCATCTGCACTAGAATTACAGGGCAGAGATGTTCTTTTAAAGCTTAACCTCTCAAATCTCCATTATGCACTTTGCTTTATATTTCAAAGTCATCTCGAAACACATGAACAGCATTTCTTTTGTGCAAGTTGACCTGGAAAATCAGCTCCACCTATTCACATGTACTACTGAAGCACATATTCTTGGGATATTGGATTTTCAGCATCAACTGCTCAACATTACCACTTCGCTTGCATTTCCATGTAAACATACTTTTAAGAACCAAGGGGAAAGCTAGTGGGCACAAAAAATGGTCCATATATGCTGTATTCAGTGCAGCTTTTTCAGAAGTAGGGAGCCTAGCCTAACTCTTAGAAGGCATCTCCTATTCCTGATACTCCAGGACAGGTCTACCTGGAAAAGGAAGAATGTAAAGCATCAGTCACTTTACTCATTGGGGTTTTTTAAATTCAAAATTGCATAAACATGTTTCAGAAGAATAGTTCATTTTGAATAATTTTTATCTTACTGTTATGTGTATCCTTCATTTGTCTTAATTAAATAGCATTTTTCCTGTACTGGATGAGTGCAATTTTTATTAGCCGAGGAAGGACATTGGAAAGAGTTGAAGATGGACACACAGACATCGGGACTAAGTTCTTAATGACAGGGACATTCACAAACAAATCCTTCTTAAAAACAGTGGGGATTAAAATTTGCCTGTACTATTGTTTTTTTTCCTTCTTTCTGTATTTGTTTAAGGAAAATGCTTGCAAATGTTATCCAAGTGACTCAGACTTACTCATTCAAATAAACATTTGCAAATACTTCCTGCTCTCACTTGTTCTACGCATTTTATTAGCAAAAGCATTCAGATTATTCTGACTACTTGGTTGAACAAAGAAAAACTAAACATTTCTGAGATAGTTTTTGATGGTTTTGTACATTCTATGCAGTGAAACAAGTATATAAGTTTACATATTCATATTTGCAATGAAACCACTTATTTGTAACTCCTTGAGGAGGAGTATGGCCTTGGATTTTTTTTCCTTTTGTAAAGAAATCTCCTGTACTGTTTGGGTAAAAATAAGTAGACTCAGAGGGATGTTCAAATACATGTCATGGTGCTAAACACATCCTGTAGACTCTCCAAAGCACAGAGCAGGCACTACCAATAAAATGGTCTTCATGAAAAGAGACTGTAACTACCTCCATAAGTATCCTGCTGGAAAAAAATTAAAGGTCTAAGTTTGAATGAGAAGCTCTGATGAAGTCACAGAAATCAAAAGAGTACAAGTATTTGCCCTCCTGAGTTTCATTTTGTTGCATCTCCTCATGTATATATGCTTATTTACCAAAATCCATTCAGAAATAAGTAATAGTGGGAACATTTTAGTAGCAACTATGTTCATCTGATTTCCCCTACTTTTCCTGTCTTTACTCATTACTACTATGTAAATTATAGAACTTACAGAGAATTTCTATAAATTATAGAGAAAGACCCTATCACGTTTAAATGGAGTAGAGCTTTACACTGCAGTTTCATAACCAGTTTAATACGACATAAGCTAGCTCAATCATCAAAGAGTCATCCCACCACCCCCTCATTCCTGGGTGATTATTTCTCCACCCATAACTGCAGGCACATGAAGTCATATGGCCTTGCAATGAACTACCTCAGGGAAGCCATCTGAGATAATTAACCTGGGGAAAAAGAAGCCAACAGAAAAAAAAAAAAAAACCAGCTATATTTAAATCTCCTTCTTCCAGCTGGGTGTTTTTTCAAAGAACCTTCTTCAGCTGTCTCATGGTGTTGGGATTTTTTTTATTTTTACAGTGCAAGAGACAATGCTTGAGTCAAGAAAACACTGCCAAGAATTTCAGGTAGTAGTGCCACCTTATGCAGACCTAAACTAACATGAAATGATGTCATCTTCATGCAGTCAATTCCGAGCACTTCAAAGAGCTATTAGCTAAAACAAATACAATGCTACTTAAAGCAAAATGAAAATAACCTGCTTAAAAAAAAACCCCAATGAAATATGAAGTAAAAAGCATATTTTTAGACTGCATGTCATGTAGAAACATTCAATGCCAGCATATATATCTATGGCTTAAAAAAAGAAGCAGGAAATCTGTGAATTTTTCACATATTTAAAAAAAAAAATCAAATTAACTGTGTTATTTCACAAGCCAGCTTCTGTTTCCTGCGTAAGTAAGAAAATGGACAGGTATCTTGCATCATCAGAATTCACCTTAGCATTTGTTATTTTTTCATGAAATGAAGGTGAATTTCACAGTAGGTTAAAGTTCATAAAGTGAGATGCTGACAAATGCAGGCACGTACATGCAGAGTTCTGAGGACTTTGGCTTGGAGGCACTGTAATTCTGTACGTGGCCAGTTTGTTTCTTCAAACTTGGCAGTTTGCACATCCCACTCACTCTCTGAGCAGTGTAAGCAGCTGATTTGTACCAAAAAACCAGGTCAAGATCCACAAGTCTAACATTCTTTAGCACACTTGGCACTGATAGAATTGACATTACTATAAAGTGCAGCTACCGTTTTCTTTCATGGGGGAGGAGATGATGTTGTCTTTTGTATTCCACAGACTGTTGAATAGCTCATCCTCACAGGAGAGGGAAATACCCTTAGCTAGAAGAATGACATATCACTTCATCCTAGGCCATTTTGTGCAACATATCTAACATATCTTTCACTTCTCATTTTGAATCTCTGCTGCTGAACTGAGAGAAGTGTATGGGGCAGGAAATTTCTGAACTATAGAGAAGCAATGAGAATGTCTGAGCAGCCAAATATTTAAGGTATTAGCCTAGGAAGAGAGAATCCCTGTTTTCCTGTCTGCACTCCAAAATTATCTCCTGGTTTTGCTTTTCTTAGACACTTTATCAGGTACTGGGTAAAATATCGATGTGGTGCTTAGAATCATATGCTTGCTCCACCTTAACATTGATACTGTAAAATCATACTGTACCTCAGCGTGAGTCACCTACAGCCCTCCATGATTTGTTCCTCTGATCCATACTCCCTGCTGGACAGTTCCAGGATCCTTTGGCATGGTGAGTTGCATGGGATAATTTTGAGAGAAGAAACTTCCTTTGTTCACTGTGTGGGAATTTATGATATTTGTTCGTGTGTTTGGTTACATTTGGGGAATCTGACCGCTAAAAATTCAGCAGTGAGGCAATTTGTCCATCTGGAAAGGGTCTGCCCTTTTTCGTGCTGCTTTCTATAAATTATTTATACTGTAAATTGGGGGCCTAAAATACAGGACCATAGTAATTAATAATAGTGCTTACTAAATAAGGAATAATATTATTCAGTATTGATGCAGCCATAACAATAGAAGTAGCAAATAATTCACAATTTAAAAGGAAAATTTATATTATTATAGACTAAAGCTATGGGGGAAGAGGAAACAAGGTTTATTTAAGAACATCTGCCTTTCAAGCAAATAACTTCTTCAACAGAAAATGTTTTTTTATCACATCAAGTAGAAAATCAACTTCTTATTTTACCTCAAGTTCATTCTTTCAAAAGTTCTATTATATATTTTTTTTTGCTTAGACACATTTGCTCTCTCAGTATTTATTATGAGTAACATTGTGATATTTATTCTTCACAGGCACACCTTAAGGTTGAAAATTTATTTGCAGCAGAGATGCAAACATCTCAATATTAAGCTCTGCCTTATCCCAATTTTCCAGGGATTTTGTCAGTAATTAGTATTCTTCTGTGTCAATAAATCATTTATATTTTCATTCTCAAACATAATTTCAGCCCAGAGAGAAACTGTAATAAATACTTATTATGCACATGATATATTACTAATGAAGAAGATGATAAATTGCTAATAGAAAAAAAAAAAGTATTGTGTAAGCCTTGCTGAAATACAGGTAATAAATTACTACTAGAATACTCAGAATACAATTTTCAGGTGATCAAACATTCTTATTAGATTTCGTATGCCCTTCATACACACAGTGCTCATCCAGAAAAATTCTACAGTTTTCTTCCTGCTCCACTGAATCCATCAGGACTTTGGACACTGATCTCTGTAGGAGCCAGGTCAAGTGAAGGAATGGTCAAGTGGGAATAAGTGAAGGAAGAAAGACATCTAACGTGATTTTATGCATCAGCATGTTGTCCCATTGTCCCACATGACCTCAAGTCTGAAATAAAATTGTCCAAGGAATATTTAGCAAAATCAGTCCTAGAAGAAAATGGGAGGAGTCAAAATTCTGACTGGGGGTCAGCATGCTTGTCAGGAAGCTGCTGGATGGAGGAAGCTGAGAGCCAAGTGTGACAGTGCTGCCATCAGGGCAGGGACCTCACCAGCATGGGATCTGCTCCGAAGGCTCCTGAGCAGGAAGGGCAGAGCAGGGCCTGAGCTGGGTCACGGCTGCAGGATGGGCTGGCAGGGACACGGGGATGGCGATGAGCTGAAGCCAGGCTGGGGTGGTGATCAGGGTCAGGAACGTAGAAGTGGGAGGCTCAGGGACACCTCCACCCAGCTCAGGCAAGACCAAGGGCAAGAGCTGCAGCTTTAAACCAGGTCAGGGTGAAGACAGGGAGGACCCCACCTCTCTCAGCCACTTGCACACAGCTCGGCTGCATGGCTGCATGGCTGCACCAGGCTGGACCCCAGCCCACAATGAGCCTACAGGTGAGTGGGTGGATGAGGGAAGATTTGCACACAGGAAGGCTTTGAAATGTTATGCTGCTCCTTCCTGGGGTTTTAATCATACAGTCATCAGCTATACGATAACATTTCCAGAGTTAAATACCAGATACCAAAGCAATTACAAGAGGTCAGACAAGTAGGACCATCTCTCATATATATAAAATATAAATTCAAATTTCTTATCATCTCAGAAAGGAGAAATATTCCCAGTGAACATTTGTCAAAGAAAGAGTTTGACATTCAGTTCAATAGTCTTGGACATAAATAAAACAAAATGGAGAAAGACTCACATTTTAATGAAAAATCCTTAATCCAGTAAATTTAAAATCAAGGATTTTAACACTGAAAGATGTTAGGCAAGGTCAAAAGTTGGAGTACAAGCTCTGCATTCCCAGAAAGCTCAAGCGGATTTCTTTAATAGTAAATCAAATATGTTCAATGCAAATCTTTACTCTTTTGAGAGTATGTATATTCTACCAGACATTAGAAAGTAGATGTCAAAATTTCTTAATTAAAAGAGGATATTTTAGCATCATTATATACTGATTTTAGACACTAGGAATGTCTACAAAATGCCAATTATTTCCTTCCAAATAAGTTACTTCAATGCTTTGATGAGGTTTAATTTTAAGGTTTTTCACATTCAAGCTCTAAATACTCCATTATTTTAGTTATCTCTCAAAAGGTTTTTTTAGACAAAACCACACATTTTGTTCCTGCCCCCCAAGTAACTTAAACTATTAAATCAACACACAGGATGTCTTCTATTTGGAGAAAAATAAAAATACTTACATTAGTAAGTACATTATATTACCTCTTTTTCTGATTAGTATTACTTTAATCAGACTTTCTGTCATAAAAAATGTCACTTGTGAATTATTCTATTTTTTTTTTTAACAGAACCAAGTAGTTACTTTCTTCCAATCCAATATCACAAACTACCTAGTAGTTTTCCTTCTTTTAATACCTGAGACATATGGTTTAGAATTAAAATGCTCATATTTCACTCTATTATCTTTTGGATATGGTGTTCACAGCTTATTAACTAGGGATTCATTAAGCCATATGGTGAGTAGTAGTTTCCCATCAGGTACGACTCAGTCAAATAATTAAACAGTTGCTCTGTTCTAAATGCACTTTTCAGTCCCAATGAGACAGGTGAAGATAATGCTTACTTAAACATTATTCTACTTAAGTGCACTTAAAATAGATTCATATCCTGATTTGTAGTAGCAAAACAAATCCAAATAGATGGGTACCCAATGTCATTATCTTTTAATCAAATACAAAATTGTGCCAAAAAATCAAGCGGGGCTCAGACCTCTCATTAAGGAAGAGCTCCTTTTGTCTTTCCAAATAATAATAGGGGTTTATCAGCTGCAATTTACACTTTAATAGTTTCTGACAAAACTCTTCTGCTCACATAAAAGCTTAGCAAAAGTATCTTAAAATTTGTAATCCAAATTGAGTTTGCTTCTTCAAGTTTTTTTATTGATGCAAAAAAGTCTAGCTGTGTTAAGTATAGGTTGTCAAATTTTGTCTTACTCCTACCTGAGTCCTAAGATGATAAACAATTTGCACTATATCCAACATGTATTGCTGAAAATTCCCATGTTCTTAGCTCTGAAGTGCTTTAAAATTAAATTATAACAAAAAAGTACACCTTTCTGTCCATTATCTGCTTTTATATTACAACAAAAAGGTTTGATTTTTTTTTTTCCTATTTTCAGATGTTTGCTGATTCACACAAAGAAAACCCCAGATAATGTCACAATTTAAAATACTCTTTACAATTTTAAATGGAGTTTAGCTGTTTGGGAAATTATTCACTGTAGAGGTGTCAAAGAATTATTTATGTTACAACTGAAAGTATACTTTTACTTCTTAAGATTTATATACAAGAGATTTTAGATCCAGTATATCAATGCATGTTTGTTGGTACTTGTGAAAGGAAGATCAGTACCTTAGCCCTATTGTAGCTTATTTTTAAACACAAGACCAAACTGAGTAGAACTAAACTTTTTAACAAAAACATAGTCAATAAATAATGTAATGAGCATCAAAAGTTGCAGAAAAGTATCATCCACATATTTAGTTGTTTTAGCTTACTCTTATTAGCACTATTAGCATTCATTTAGTAGTACTCTTCGTATTTATAGTTGTTCTACTGAAATTAAAAAAAAAAAAAAACCAAAGGAAAAATAAGTTAAAGCTATTTAGCTGCTTTACATAACCAAAATAACAAAAATGTAAACTATTTAATACTTCCACCACTTGGCCTTGAAGAGAGTTTCCCAAATAATTTCAAATTTGCTTGTTCTCCAGATATGGATCTTCTATTCAGAATACTTGTGTGTGCTAATTCTTCAGTCATGGCAGCAGCAGGCCTGGAGCTGGGGGAATCTGTACATGATTGAGATTCTACTACACTGACTGAAAAACGGCACACTGCTGCTGTGAGAAAACTTTATACACAATTAACACTTTTCTACCTAATTTTACTTATGCAGATGGAAATATATACATTTTGATAGGTATATTTTTAACTATAAAAATTATTTCATCTTTGAAAACAGTACCTGGCACAAGTTTTTTGCAAATGCTTTCCTCTGTCAGCTTTCTAGAGCTCTGTTGGCCAAGATATAGAAGAGGAAATAAAAGATGACATTTACAAGCAACTCAAGTAATTTACATCCTTACAAATTAAATCTTCTTGTAGATAGCCACTTGCTAAAAAGCAGCACATAGCTTTGAAAGAAAGCAACTGAGGTGAATGAATTGGGACAGAAGGAGTTGAACCAGAAACTTCTACTGAGTAAACAATGCCTTTTCTACATCATCTCTGTAAAGAGTAATGTTTAGGAGCCTTCTCCCTCATTTATACATTCATTTCCCTCTAAAAATAAATGAGGAATAGGATGCTATCTGGATGGCAATGTGTTTGTGGTCCAGACAAGGAGCCAGGAAATGTTAGGTAGTTTGCCTTCAGCTTTCTAGAGACACCCAAGAAAAAACATTTAACAAAGGAGTAGGTGGAAAAAATTTTTGTTATGGGGCTTAGGGACACCACTCAAAGCAATAGTTATATCCATCTCTCTGGGAATCAGCAGAACAAAGCTAAATCTTTCTTTTAGAGTACAACCAGCATCAAGTGCCTGGGAAATTTATAACAAGATGTAGTTTCCTATCTGATTCTTTGCTCACTGGAAATGAATAAGTCCTTTGCATCCAGAAATGCCCTTCCCAGACAAAGAAAATTACTGTCTCCTCTGTAATGGGGAACAGAAAGACAGCACCCTTCTGTTACAGATGGGAAAAAAGATTATACTGTGGGAGAAACCCAAGGAAAGCAAATCCTTTGGGATATTGATAAGATACTTAACTGTGTCCTAGATTTTGGGTCTAGCTTGGAACTGTACTCACATTTGGTGCTAAAGATGAACATTAAAGTGTTTCTTAAATACAAATTATGAGGGCTATTTATAAACTTTGCAGATATGTGTGTGTTATATCCATTCTCAGCACATCAGGGATTAGACCATTTAAAGGAATTTGGCCTGGAAATACCCAGCTTCTCGACCTTGACTTGGCTTAAGAGTAATGAGAAGTACACTGGGTTCAATGCAGATCTCGCTGGCACAAAAGTTGATACATATTGGGACATAAATCTCAGGCACCTCAAAACTTTAAAAAGAAGCAGCAAGGCTCCTGCAGGGTTTGCATATCAGCAGAATTAAGCAGTATCCATCACAAAAACTTCAGAATTTCAGTTTTGGGCATTTAGTCTCTAAATTTTGCCTTGAATGAAATAACTCTTCCATATCTTATTTCTGTCTGATCCATGGTCTTCAAATAAACTTCATACCTAATTTTATACGAGCATATGAAGTTTCACTGCAAAGTTTTTATAAACCAGGTTTCAATGAATCCTGTTTATCATTCCTTCTGCATTGATACTGTCCTTGGCAAATGGCCTCAGTCAGTGATGCAGAGAAGTGCACTTTAGTATTCACCTAATGTACAGTTGGGACCCCTAATGACTCATGCTATTATAAAATTGACTGAGATCACCTAAAGGAAAGAAACAAGATCATTACAAAAACCTCAGTATTCTCCAAGACTTGTAATGCTTGTGCTCTGAAGACAGAATTCCCTATTAGCTACTCTGAAATGTCTAATGAAGGCTGTTGCAGCAATTTTGATGATATTTGCAATTGAGGAGTCTCTAGCTATTCTAATTGTTCCACTTGTTTGGAAAAGAGGTGAAGGGTAAAAAAAGGTCAAAATGAAATTAACAGATAAGCAAAAATAAGCAAAAATTAGAGATGAAGATGCTACATTTAGCTCAGTCAGAATTATGGAGTATTTCTAGGTCAGGGTTAATAGCAAATGTCTCAGCTCTCTACCCAGAAACTGCTGTAGATGATGGATTAGGTTTACTGGAATATTTCAAGAGATTGGAAAAGCAAAGATTCCTGGTAATATTTGTCTCAAAGACCAGCATTTTCTTATTTCTAATGAATCTAAAGCCGACTTGACATACTGCCATAGTTTTAATGAAATTTGAGGTTTGATATTCAGAAAGAGGAATCAGAGAAACAAGAATCACAGAACAGATTTTCTAAAAGGAAATGGTAGATAGTGGTGACATTTATTTACACCATGAAGATTTTCCCTCCTTTACACATAACTCCTAGTTTTCTAGATATTTGATTTTGTTGTTTTTTCCCACCAAATCATATGCAGCAGTGAATGCTCTTTATCCAAATACTGCAGCAATGATCCAAAGCCTGCACTAAACATGTCTTATGGAGAAAACACCCATGCAATTTCAATGTATGATGGGTAGTGAACACACAAAAAGGTACAGATTGCTCAAATAAACAAAGCTATCTACTGAACACCATCAAAAGCAACTTTTCTCAGGAGAGGAGAAGAAGAAAAAGTTATGATTAGTTGAAAAGTTGGACAGGTGTGGCCAATTAGTCACAAAACATAATTTAAAATCCAAATTAATGTGGTAGCAGACTTAATCATTTCTATAAACAAGTAGCAGAATAGTAATGAGGGCTCAGCTGTTCACGTACGCTGAATTTGATCCTTGGGTTGGGAACAGTTTCTGCTTTCAGCCCTGCATTAGTATCTTGTACTAAACTTTTATTCCAATGTTATTCAGAGTATAAAAGCACAAATAAGCATAAAAGCACACTGTGTACCATACCTTGCAGTTCAAAGACAAAGGAGAAGGAAGAACATATAAAGGTGAGGAAGAAAATCCTCCCATCTAAGGCACTGAAGAAAAGAAAGAGCAGGGATACCTGTAAAGTGTTTGAATAGGATTTCCTTATACAAATAAAGACATTTTCTTAGGTCTGAAAAAGCACCTCTGGAAATGCAGCATGAAGAAATCAACTTTTGAAAAGTCAGATATAATGGAAGTATACAATAGGTGACATAAAATTGCTGCTTAACAAAAAAATAAATCCTTGTTATCTTTTGCATTTTGAATATTTACACATTTTCCTGGTCAGCATATTTAATTCCTTTATTTTTATACAATTCATAGTATATATTCCAAAATATTTCGGCTTATTTTAACACTAAATAAAATTACTACAGCGTTTCCTTAATTTAACCTTTTTGTCTGACGCAATATATAACATTTAATTTACCTCTGTAACTAATGGTTGGTAGGAAATTTGTCCATTGAGTTATACCTTTCAACATTTTTCTTGCAGGTAATGGAATATATAAAAATAAATCACATTTCACTCCAGTATTTTATGGTATGCTGTCAGCAAATGTCCAAAGAAACACAAACCTAAAGCATTAAAAGTGAAACCATTAACTTGCAAATAAATCACAGAAACTTCTCATTCAAAAATGATTTGTAAAGGTCTAATGAACTGTTAGGGATAAGAACTGAAAATTACCACATATTAGAATGGTAATTTTCCTCATCTCTAAAATAAATACAACCTAATTTCAGCTGGACACAAAAGTAAATTCCACTAGTCCCATTTATACTTTTAAACCACAGAAAGGGTAACTATAACAATGCATGAGCAAATACCTTCTTTCACATTCATCACCTAGGGAAAAATGTGAATATATTTCCCTCACTTAAATAAAATTCATGCCTGAACTGAGATTAAAATTAGAAATTTATTCCTGAACACATAAATATGACAGTACTGTATTTAATTTCTGACAACTATAACTGCCATGCTTGAGTTGGCTTTTCATTCTCTAAAATAGACTTCTTTATGTATCACACCACATTACTGAATACTGTTAATCTTCAATATATTTAATACATTAGGCAAAAAAAAAATTAATTTCTTGTGGGTTTTACTGCAAGAGAGTATATTTGAGACAGTCATTTTGGTCTGACTTTGTCAGTTTGGGGAAAAAAAATCACAAACAAACCAAGCCACCACAAAACAAAACAGAAATTTTGTGGAAATTTAAACCATGTCTTCTGACAGGAGTTACCTTATAAATAAAGGAATTACCTTATAAAACATAGGTTAGAGCCTTCCATTCATAGATGCCTAAGAAGAAGATAATTTAAATTCTGCTGGGTTTTGTGCTTTTTGTCATTATTGGTTTGGGGGCTCTTTTTCTTTAGTTGTCCACATGTTGCCCACCCCCTCTGCCCCCCCCCCCCAGTGGGTAAGAGACTGTACAATGGACTTTGATAAGAGACTACGAGCTACCCTTTGTTAATGTCATGCTGTATGAGACAACAACAGCCTCAATATCATTTATTCAGTATCAGAATAATTTTGAACCTAAAGGATTTCTGCCTTTCTCTATGGTTTTAGCTCTAGTTAGAATGAACTTATTCCACTTTTCAAAAGCAATGCATATTCAGCATATACATCAGAAAGAGTGTGAGCTGAGGTCGCACATGCTCTCAGCAACTCCAAAGACCAGATCTTTGGAGCTTCTGAAATATGCAGTCAGGTTCTTTCTCAGAAATTAGGAACATCAGAGAAGTCATGCCACTACTGGGAAAAGGAATCCGAAATGTCATTTGAGAATCATGTAGCTACCAAGTACTATTTACACTTTTAAAAAAATCACATTTTTTCTTAAGGAAATACTGTCACTATCTTATCTATCTCTTCCTCTGCCACCCAAAGGTTTGTTCATTTTGGCATTTCTGTGGATTGAAAGTTTTACAGAGCAAAGGAAAAACTGATGCAACAAGTGGAAAAGTTTATTGAGAGAAAAGAGGATGGCTTCATTTTTCCTCTAACATCAAACTGAGTATTTCAGGTAAAGTAAGAAATCTATAGATTTCCCCTAACTTCAGATCTTATTCTGAAGCCTTGATTTCAGACCTTGAGGAAAAGAACAGGAAATTTAACAGAAATGAAGTGGAGGGAAGATATCACAAACCATTTCACTTGCAGAGATTTAGTTTTCACCTTTTAAGCAGTATTACTGAAAAAAAAAAAAAAGAAACCAAAACAATGGAATGACAGGTGGTTTTTAAATTTTTATTTTTATTGTCAGTCAGGCAAAGAAATTCTCAGCACATATCTAACGCAGACTATTGAAACTGTGTAAAAAAACAAAGTCACTGAGTTATGATCACTCTACTACAATATCCAGGCAAATCTTTCTTCTACCCTACTCAGAATTACTATGCAGTTGATAGTGTTGGCATGTTCATAGCTACCATCTGACACCACACTATCTCAAAATCCTCAGAGGGTTACTCAATTTCATCACATAGAGGTGTAAACTACAATGATACTACTGAAATACTATTGCTACATGGCTGAAGATTCTGCAGCACCAGCAAAATTACCACAAAACCCCACTAACACACTTGCTACTAAAATTAATGGACTACTTTACTAAAGACAAATAATGGAGGGATGGGAGGTGATGTTAGTAAATCCAAAATTCTTATGAGCAAATCTAAAATTCAGGGATAGTTTCATTATGACAACGTATAATTTCAACTCCTAAAACATCTGGAGAATGTTAGTACTGGAACAGTACCATCATCTGAAAAAGACGCAGTACATTCCACTCACCTTCTTAAAAACTTTCAGCTGGGAGGACTGATGTTGGAAAGGAAGGATAACAGCATACTTCCTTTTCTAAGTTCAGGTCTAGTGGCAAATTTCTCCTAGCTATATTCAATCAAAAAGGCACAGCTGTGGATTTAGAGTTTTTCCTAGTAACCTAAATGCATACAAGGTATGTGAGAAAATTTTTGAAATATGCTATATGAAAAACAGTCAGTTGTGATAGCCAATATATTGTATTGATTATTCATTGAGTTTTTCAGACTTTCTAACATGACCTCTGTATTCTTGATACTAGGTTTGTAATACATCAAGAGCTGTAAAACTAAAATTATTATTTAAAAAAAGAAAAAGGATTAAAAAAAAGAGATACAGTTAAACTCTTCAGCTGATTTGTAATGATTTAGTTGCTCTGCGACCTCTGCAGTTTTCAGTGTTACACCGCTAGGGAGACAGAGTGCACGCAGAACTGACCTGAGCCACAACAACACTGGGGTTCAGGTGCCCAGTGTCTGTTAGATGAGACATAAGACACATCTGCTGTCACCTCTGCAGCATTCCAAGGACAGCACATTTCATGCAGGGAGATAGATTTGCTATGAGTGCTGTAGCCCAGGGAGATCTGAGAAATGTGCATTGCAAAAAATCAAGAGAAGAGAGAGTGAAAGCACATCATTTATAAAACAGCTTGACTGAGCAAGTAAGTCTGATTACCTGCACTGTGCCACTATTGTCACGATGGCTCCACAGGGAGCACATTCATTTGTCATTTCCACCGTACCGTATCTCAAGACATACAAGTATTACATTGAATGCATCCCTCAGCAGTTGGCTCACAGCCTGCTTTCTGGCACATCTCAAATCCATAGATAAATGCTCAGGAGCAGCAAGCTGCTCTTCATCACCCTATTTCTAACCTCTTGTAAAGCATCTGCACACAGGCTTTATTTCACTGGCTTCATGTTTTCCCAGGTTACTCTCCGTTACAGATATCTGCGTTTGAAATAGGTGAGAGTGCTCCTTGTGGGACTCCATGGCCTGCGGGACCCTGCCAGAGCCAGGGTACTGCCAGAGGGGCAGGAGCCGGAGCGAGTCAGGGTGGCATAGGCAGAGGGAGAGGGGGAGGTGGAGCGGGGGAGGGTAGCGTAGCCAGAGCGGGACAAGGTGTAGGAGGAGCGGTTCAAGGAGCTGTAGGGAGGGCGTGTAAGGGTGCCGTAGGTGGCACGGGTCGAGGAGTAGCCCAAGCGCCCCTCGGGGCTCCACAGCGATCGGGAGGTGGGAGCCCAGGTGGAGCCAAAGCGAGAGGTGCTCTCATAGGAAGGGCCCCACTGAGAGCCACACAAGGAGCGAGAGCCAGAGGTGCCCACAAGGTGGGAGATGGAGCGAGAGGTGGGGCCACAGAGCGAGCGGGCTGTGGGACCTGCCAGGGGGCGCGGGGATGGGGAGCACGGCAGGCAGGCCGCAGCCGAGGAGTCCAAGGGCTGAGCGGCCGGCGAGCTGGCAGGGCGGGCCCCCACGGCCACCAGCGAGGCGGAGCTGGGCGAGCACAGGGAGTGGGCGGCGGGGGGCCCGACGGGGCGGGGAGCCGGAGAGCACAGTGAGTGGGAGGCCGGGGGTCCCACGGGACGCTGGGGCGCCGGGGAGCACAGCGAGTGCGATGCAGAGGCACTGCCCACCTGCAGCACTGTCGGGGTGCTGCTGCGGTCAGCGGCACGGGGCACTGGGGAGGCCACTGGGGAGCACATGCCGTGCGCTACGGCGGCATTCAGGGGCTGGGAGGACAGGGTAGCCGCTGGGCCGCACTGAGGCTGGGTGGTGGGAGAGGGTGTGGAGCTGCAAACGACGTGTGAGATGGAGGCACCGGGCACTGAAAGGGGAGTTGCAGACTGGATGGGGTTGCCAATGGTGTGGATTACTGGAGAGCACATGGAGTAGGATGGCGGAGCAGGCATAGGGACTGCCTGGGTTGCCCCATTGGGACTGGGGCCACCCATGAAGTGGGTCAGCAGCGCACTCACCGCATTATTTGCGGGGACAGAGACGGAATAGGACATCGGCCCCCCTCCACCTCCAGAGGGGTGTGGGAGCACCCCTGTCGTGGGAGCACGACCTGTCTCAAACACCACGTGAGGCATAGTGGTGCAAACAGGGTTGGATGCTGGGGCTGGCATGGAGCTGTACATGGCTGGAGCCATTGGAGTACACGTAGCAGGAGGTACAGTCTCGCATATGACACGGAAGCCAGGATCGCATCCCATCTCAAAACCGGGATTGATGCTTGGATTGAAGCCTTGGTTGCAGATGGTGTTGCATAAGGGATGGCCTGCAGGGAGGTACACAAAGTCGTACACAGGCTGTCCCCCTGCACTGCAGTTTGGGTTGCACACTGGGATACATATGTATTCACACATGGAGTTGAAGGCAGGGTCTGCCACAGGGACAGCCGTTCCGGCTCCCCCAGAGCCGTTCATGGGGACGGAACCATTCTCACACACAGGGAGTGACCCGTTCTGGCCGATGGGCAGGACACCATTCTGGCCTGCCGAGCAACACACTTCAGCTTTGGCACATCCCTTGCAGTAGGCAAACTTGTGGCACCCGAGGTTGGCCAGGAGCCGGTGGCAGCCAAGCCTGTAAGGTGTAAACTCCACGATGGTCCGTGCCTGTTGGTTGGATGCCAGCGTTCCCAAACTGGAGCAAGACAAATAAAAGAATTAGGACCCTAATCCTTAGCACTCAGAGACCTACAAGATGTGTGCACAAATTAAGTTTGATTTGCTATGACATATTTTAGAAACAAACTGTTATGACAATTTTGTTATTCTTGTCTTTTTCCAAAAAAACCATGTTTGCTGTTGTGAAAAGCATGGTAAAAGCTTTTGTCCCAAGAGAAGATTTGGAAGACTCCCACAGTCACTTCTGTAATTGGAATTGGAAAATCATTTGTGGTACTGACTTGAATTCTTAAAAATCCACCCTTCTGCCTCAAAGGTGTATTTATTGCTTACCATTTCCAGCAGTTCAACAGGACAGCTTTGTGGAATCCACTCCATTACTATTCAGTGAGAACAATTCTTAACTTCTTGCCCTCAAAACTAGTCATACTTTTTTCAGTTCTCCTTGTCATGAAGAGAAGCAATGTATATTAATGAACAGCTACTTTTCCTAGAATGTTACAGCACCTTGGAAGCTTCCAGTTTCCTGTGATTAACGTGTTATGAGCTTAGAATGCATATTGCTATTTCTCACTGTTGTTCTCTAATTGTTCCTATATGTGGTTAGTGCCAGTTCATGAATATTTAGAGGAATTTTATTATAAATTCAATAGGATTGTAAGGGACGGGGGACCTAGCTAGTACTTCTTGTAAAGAGAAGTGCAGACAGATATTTGATGCACCCACTTAAATTAAATCTTGAGAAAAATGAAGCAGCAGCATTCCTTGCCAGCTTTAAATGATCAGTTTCAAGAGGAGTGAGGCTTTTAATGGAGTCTCAAACTAATAAGAGGCAAAATGTCCTGTTCATGTGCTAAACGCCAAAAATATCAAAACTATTTTCTCTCTCAAAACCTGTTCTGAACTTGCACACCTTAGTCAACCCCCAGTATTATCCCCATTTCAAGAACTGATGAACTTACTCAATGGTCATTGGCTCTTTGAATAAACCACAGCCTTCTAATGTCATTACACAATTCTTCATATCCTCCTGGAGAGGATTACAGAAGGAGATCTCTGCAGTACATGGTACTTTCAGTCTGGGTTGGCTCAGTAGCTAGTTAAAAAAGAAATAAACACATTTTATGTTTTTTAATCCTTACAAAATTTACAATGAGGTAAATAAATGGAAGGGGAAAAATTAAAAGATTATTAATATGCATTTCTTTTTGACTTGCTTCTATGATCTCTATATATTACTAAGTCAACTATTTTACTTTAAAAATCACACTAATCTCACTAAATTTTAAAAAGACAATAAGATAAAAGAAAAGTGTAAAATATTTCAAGTTTATTTGCATTGTACTTAGGACGTGGTCAATAATAGTCCCCAGGTCTGTTCCTTAGATCCCAAATTCCATAATTAAAGTTACTTACCTTTACAATAACAGGTGGTCTGTTGACCACAATATCCCTGCTCACCATCAGAATTTCTCCACACTCTGGGTCTGAGACAGCAACCACTTTCATAATGTTGTGATCACAGAGATAAGGTCCATATTGATTATATGATATACACAGTGGAATTTTTTTCACTGTAAAAACAAATTTTTTCTTTTATTTTTCTGAATTTTTAATTAATATTTCCACTTTCCTTCCTCCTAAAGTTTAACTCACACTTACAATGGCTTAATTAAATATTAAGTTATTGTGACATCTTTGAAAATAGACAGAATTTTTCCTGATTTAGGGTGATACATTGCTATCTTCAGCAATCAGTTTCGCAGTTTTCAATTCATCTATTAGTGAATTTTCAAGATTAGTTGATGATAATGATGATGATGATTATTAAGCAAAATTTGGAATCTTTCCTCCCAGTGCAATTCTTAAAATAAGAACTCAAATATAGGCAAATTAAAGACTCATAAAATAGAATTTTAATATCGGTATGAAATTTCGTCTTATAATGGTGTGGTTTAATGAAAGAGATCTTGTTTCTTCCTGAAAAAAGACATTAACCATGAAAACAGGTGTTTATGTTCTGCTACACATTTGCACTTCCCAGCATATGGTGTGCCTAGGTGCTCTAAGCAAGTGTTTTTCTTCTGGCCAAAGAAAACATTGCTTTTCTGATAGACAACTGCAGCTTTATCTTTGTGTTGAGTATAGAGTACAGAATTGAAATTTTAATGAAACAATTTTTAAACTATCATAAGTATCTCTAAACCTTGAGAAATTAAGGAAAGACTACAATTTACTTGTCACTCTACATGTAGTATTGACATGGTGTTGATTTTTGAGTGATCACCCTAAAGGGAATTCAGATGTCAATATTTAACACTGCACATCTCACTTCCCACCACTATTAGGAAGTCTCCACAGATCCTAAAAACCAATTAGCTCTGAAAAACAGCAGAGTATTAGACAATTTCACCCTCTTACCTTCCCTTGGACCCAATGTGACATTCACACAGTCTTTCCAAAATTGATCCATTGGGACACCACTGTAGGTTATAATTTGTGCGCACAAATTAAACTTCAGGGTTTTGCTCTCATTACGCAAATTTTCAAGCAGCCAGTTCAGCTGGACATCTTCACCATACATTGGGCAGTTGGCCATCTTTAACCTCATATTAATTCCAGAGTCACTCAGAAATGGGTTTTTCAGAGACGATAGCTCTCTGTCGATATGACAGTTGGAAGCGTTGCAGTACCCTGGGTGAATCCTTCTGTAAGCCCGGTAATAGGCTTCTTTGTTTTTCACAGAACCTGTTGAAGAAGATATATGATAATGAATCTGCTGGAGGCACAAGAACCCTATTATTATTCTACCCAAATAATAAAGATAATTAAATTTATTGCTTCTTCTTCCTGAAACCCAAAGTAGCAGGTTGTTGTAGAACGAATGCATGAGATAATGAAATATGAGATACAGCAGACTGAATGCACAGAAGAAAATGAACCCCTCAGGGAAAAAAGAAAAAATTATAAACCTTATTTTACTTTTAAGTAGTTAAATATAAAAAATGGTCATGTAAATCTCAAAATGTATAGTTAGTACAAAACTGAAAATATAACTCTCTAAAAGGATAAAGGTACCATTCTCTCAAAAGACAAAATATGCCATTAAAACAAAGAAACTGTCAATTGTTTTCCAACCAACCAACCAAAAATAAACAAAAATTCCCACAGAGCTTGCAAATGTACAATCAGCTGTGATCTACTGTTCATTCCTTTATGTAATCTTGCTAGTTGAACTCCTCCTTGTCTACTGGAATATGAAAATCAGTATCCCATGACCCAAAGTAAGAGCACCAGAATATGCTAATAATACATGAATTGAGTAAGTAGGCATATTTTCTGACAGACCCAGTACAAGAAGCAACAAGTAAGGTGTTAATCCTACGTTTAGAAGAATTTGTGGGTTTTTTTAGGTTATCTTGAATCTGCTAATATTTAAAACTATTTTCAAGGTGAGACAAAACATATACATATAAATAGTGTTATTTAAAGGGCTGGAATGCACATCCTGTTAAGAGCTGGTAAAAACTTTGTCTAGTTTGGAGAAAAGGAGGCTGAGCAGCGACCCCATTGTTCTTCCTAGCTTCCTGAGAAGAGGAAGTGGAAGGGGAGGTGCTGAGCTCTTTCCTGGTGTCCAGTGACAGGAAGCATGGGAATGGTTCAAAGCTGTGCCAGGGAAGGTTTAGTCTAGACAACAATTTCTTTATTGTGAGGCTGGTCAAACAGTGGAATAGGCTTCCAAGAGAGGTGGTTGATGGGCCATGGTTGTCAGTGCCTTAAAAAGAGGTATTTAATAGTATGTTTCAACTTTCACTTAGTCCTGACATGTGAGGCAGTTGGACGAGATGGTCATTGTAGGTCCTTCCAGCTGAAATTATCCTATCCTATCCTATCCTATCCTATCCTATCCTATCCTATCCTATCCTATCCTATCCATTAGTATGTGCTTTGTTTGAATCATCTAAATATATTTAGAAGTTTTAAAATCAAGATCTTTGAAGAGAAAAGCATCTGCCTCTTTCTCAAAAATGAAAAGACAATTTCAGATTGTTTTGCACATTTAAACACAGGAGAGATTGCTTTGATGCTTTTATATGATTACCCTGTAAAATTTCCTCTAACCCATTCAATATGTTTTCATCCTACCTAGTTCATACTTGTAAGCTCCAGTGATATCTTCAAATTGCTCACTGCCAACACTCTTGGTGATTAGGCGTTGTCCACATGGCCATGTGTCACAGAAAAATTTTGTTCTTTTGGCATTGTTTTGGGAAAGCCAGCCAACATAGTTAGAGTTTACTCGAGAAAACATATGATGACCATCATAATCCAAGTCCAGTTCCCCTTCCCTGATGCTTCGAACCCATGTAGGACCACTGCAAGCTGAACCTAAACCAGAGAACAAAAATGTTATAACACATTGTAACCTGAATAGCAGGGAAACTCAGCAACATAATCTGAGTAAAATTATTCCAACTATAGTAAAATTACCTCTGCCTGTTTCCAGAGGTGTAGGATCCAGACACTGCCAGTCACCACAGCACTGATTTATATCTCTGCGAGCCATCCAAGATTCATTCCAGCAGTGGTATCGCCTGTAGAATGAAGGAATACTCAGTTAAAGATGTCTCTTGGATTACCAAATTTAACGCCTACGACAGAGGAAAACCATGTCAGTGATAAGTTTTTGATCAACTGAAGATTTTATATCTAAACACTGTTAATGACATTTATGACAGGAGTGGTTTTATTCACTTTATATCTCTCAGGCTGGAAATTTGTTCCTGAACCCCACAGCCCTGATTGCAAAACTTGTTTCTTTTAGTAGATAACATAAAAACACAGTTCGTTAGATTAAGTTTAACAGGCATTGAAAGGTTTATAAGAATTAAATAATCCATTACAAGGAGCATCAGGAGGACAACACAGGTATCAACCAAGTGATTATGACTAAAGATAAAAGTCCAAATTAGGGATAAATTTTCCCTAGCATTTAGTGATCTACTGTACACTTTTACAGCTTCTAAGCTTGATGGCCTTATTTGTTTCAGCTGAGAGTGATAAGCAAGCAGCATGGATTCTCACAAGAGGTTTTGCTTTTTTCTTTTTTGAACATTAATATTGAGTAGACTGCCTCTTCAGTAATGTCATGATTTTGAAATGCACTATTAGGAAACTGAAGAGCATTACGCACATAAAGAAAGAGATACACCAAAGAGAGACACCAATCTGCTAAATTTATATTGTTTTTCTTATCATGTAATTTTTAAAAGGGGAAAAGAACTATATATTTTTCTTATTTACCATAGTTTGTCTTTGCCACACAGGTTTTTACCAGTAGAGTCAAAAATCTCATTGATACCAAGGGGATTCTCAATTGAGCAAGGAAAACAGAAGCTTGTGACAACACGGCTTGGAATTCCCAAACATCTCATCACTGTAAGAAAAAAGATGAATGAATCATTACAAATCACAATTAGTCAGTCAAATCCTTCACTTATTTTATAAATTATTATCTTATATTCTAATTTGCAGTTATAGAAACACAACAGATAGGAAGCAATATTTGGCATGCAGTATCTTCGAAATTCTTTTTAGTTCTTGAAAAGTAGTTTGAAAAAAAGCCTAGCAGAAAGGAATGGTTTTTTACTCTTCCATCTTAAAATTAAAACCAAAAACATCCACAAAACCAGATGGTTTAAGTTCAGAAATCATTAACGTGATTCTGCACTAATAAAACTTTTTTTTTTTTTTTATAAATAGTGTGGTACATATAGATTCACCTACAGAACTCCGATCTAACTTTCTTCATTCAACGTAGAAGCAGATTCAGTAGATAAATGGTATAAAGCTGGAACTCAGATCTTCTGTCTGAAGAGTTTAGTGCACTATTATCTAATCTTTTGCATCAAAAGGAGAATATAGCCTAATGCACTTGTGTTTTGGAGGAGACATTACTATAGATCTTCCTGTTCATAACTTAATGCTTTTTCTTATCCTTCAAACATCACCCAAAGCATAAATTTTGGCTCCACAATGGGGTTGTGGAGGTTGTGTTGGTTTCTTCCAACCCCAACTACTCTATGATTCAACAATGCTGCACTTGCTCTGTGTTTTAATAAAAATTTCAGTATTGATAACTGCATGATATAAAGGTCACAGAGAAGATGGAACTACTTTTCTTGCTCTTCAACCTGTATAGGAAAGCAAAAGGTTGATAATAAACACTTTATCAGGAGCATGAGAAAAATATTCAATTTCTTTTCTAGTAAAATTCTTACAAGTGAAATTATTCAAGTAGTTTTTAGGGTCAGAAGTTTTTGATCCTTGTTTTCTTTCTTCTTTTCTCTATGAACTAGGTAAAGGCAAACTGAATTATCATACCTGTGCACATTACTGAAGCAAGAGATCCACAGTACCCATATCTGACCGGCCTGCATCTGCCACTGTACCACTGCTGTAGAATAGGGACACTTCCATTCCAGGAAAATGGCTTTGTTCCTTTCAGGTAATCATTGTTTTCTGGAATCTTCATGATACTGTTAGTGGTATGGCTACTTATCTAAAAAGAGAAAAATAATCCAATCTTTTCCAATTGCTGACCATGTCTTCACATTCTGAGCATGTCTCAAAATCATCAAAGATTAGCATTAAAAGTTTAATTTTCCTGTGAATCTGAGCACAGGAAGGATTTCCCCTGCTCATCTGCCGTGTTAGATTACTGTGCAGTCTGACCTTCTACAATATAACGAAGTGTGACCTGATCTATTCCCAGATCTCTCACCCCCACAGATCTTACCATGTGATTCACCACCATGCTGACATGCACGGGGTCATTGCGCCAGCAGTGGTCACGATCAGAGCCGTGATGGTAACTCGCACCCATATCTAAGATCTTCAAGCAGATATCCAGAATTCCATCTTCAAACTGAGGAAAAAGACAATAACATAGGCATCATGGTATACTGATGTTGCTAAAGTACCTTTCTTATCAATAATCCAGTCTTTTTCAATTATATGAGTTGCCTTTCACCTCTCCTGCCCTTTTTTTTTCCTTTTTTTCTTTTTTTTTTTTTTATTTTGTTAAATCAAGCACAGCTCCTAGTAGTCTGCATGGTATTGCCCATCTGCCTGAAGGAAAACCAAAGGCAAAAACATGTAATTTTTACTTATGTTTGACCAATGGAATAATTTTCCTTCTGAAGCACAGTGTTTGTTCCACCTGTTCCCAGAACATTGTGCAAGTTCCCTCATTTTACTAGATAAAACCTTTGTTCCAGTTATTTGGGCTACAGTGAAATTCTCAGACATTTTGGTTCATGTATACATAGTCTGAACTGATCCTAAAAACCTTTGCACTACAGAGGCACACATTTCTGAAAAAATACAAACACTTCATTTATCAGTATATGGATGTCATCTATTTCTGAGCAAGTATCAAAAAATACCTGTCCAAAGTGCCATGGTCGAGAGGTTATGTGCTTGTGGACTCCTTCATACAGTATTCCATGTTCATTCAGAACATATTCTTCTCTATGGGCCTGATTGTCCAAATATACAGGGTCATCTGGAAAAGATGAAGAGCTTTCATTCAGACAAAATGTACCTTTCTAGTACTTCTGTGTTTCTGCATCACTGGATCCCTCTTTCCTTTCCTACCAGTTTTTGATGTATACTTTTATGTTGAAGGTTGTGGGCTCTTTAAGCACTCACAGACAATTCATTCCTACTTACAGCTAGATAATATCCTTATTAAGTCTCTCCTGGCTGTAGAACACATTAATGGAAGAGTTTGCAATTTATCTTCACACTAAGCTGTTCTACAAGTCAAACACTCAGCAACATAGAGTTGTGTATCTGATTTAGATCAAATCAGCACAGACAATGTGAATATTTGTCATGTAATGATTTTGGCGAGGTCCTACAGACTCCAGAATTGCTTGCCACCTGAGCCTGCTCCAAAGAATTTAATTTGTATTTGTACTGTATTATTTTATGCTGACAACACAGTATTCACAGAATTACAAAATGGTTGAAGTTGGAAGGGGCCTCTGGAGGTGATCTGGTCCAAGCTCCAGCCAGTTTCCCAGGCCACATCCAGATGGCTTTTGAATATCTCCAAGGATGCAGACTCCGCAACCTCTCTGAGCAACCTGTGCTAGTGCTCAGTCACTCTCAAAGCAAAAATGTGTTTCCTGATTAACAGAGGATATTTCCCAATGCTTTCTGTCCGTCAAGAAGCTGTAATAGTTGTGGGGAAAAAATTATACCTCACCCCTACTACCACTAAAAAAAAAAAAAAAAAATCTAAACAATGGCTTGAGACAGGCTTGAACTTGGAGGAAAAAGATTAAAAAGAACAGAATTAAATCTCTCCTTGATTCTCATTGTTTCTGTTACTTCATCCTTTACGCACCAGTTAAATAATAAATAACTTCAACAGTTTTACTCATCACTAGTTATTTTTCTTAAAACAATCTGATTGTCATTAGAGTTCTTACCTGCACACCAAGGGTTAAAAAGGACATAAAAATCTCCAAGACACCGCTGATATGTGTGACCACAAGATGTGATTTGCATATTGAGAATATAACGGCCAATGCAGACATTGGAAGGAGGAAACACGCTGATACTGATGCATTTTGGCTGATGAACTTTGTAGGAAGCACTCCAGCAGGTTTGATCCAGACATCTGCCCATTGGGAAGGTGCATTTTGTCTCATTTGATTCACAAGGTCTGAGGCCTTTTCAGGAAAATAAAAACCACTTCCATCAGACTACTAAATAAAGCACATGTAAAAGGCTGGTAATTTGCTTAGGCATCATTTGCAAGGCGAAGCTCCCAAGGGTGGATTTCTTTTTCACTTGTCACTTCTCTAGCAGAGTGAGAAAACTTTACATATTAGAAGAACTGCCTGATTTAGGGGAAGGTAGTCTCTTTACATGGAACATGAGTAGGTTATAGGAATATGAAGACTATGAAAGAAGTCTTCTGGAGTCTATGGGAAATACTATTAATTAACAAGGGACTAGGAAAGTCTACAGAGTGCTTGGGAGTGACTACCTGTCTCCACGGTGAAAGCAGCCTGGTCCACGGAGTCATCCCATTCCCGATTTTGGAAGCGAGCATATAAGCTAAAGGCTTGCCCTCTCCTTATTATCTGTCTGTCAGTTCCGAAGAAATGGGTATTATGTATTTGACAGTTGGAAGGACAGTTCAAGTCGACTTCTCCCAGCTCAATAACTGCAGGACAGAGAAAGGACCACAAAGAAAAACCCCATATAATTAAGTTCCCAGCTTCGACTGTGGTTAAGATTAAGTGACAGAGGAGACAATGATGAAAGGCAAAGATAACTCTTTAAAAATTCATTCAAGACTTTGTTCAGAATTCAGCGAGACTTAAATTGAGACATACATCCATAAAAGTTGCTTTACAAGTTCACCACTTTCCTAGCTTGCAGATGGAAACTTGTCTAACTCTTTGATTTTTGTAGCTGTGCTACAAGTTTCACTTCTTTTATATAGTGCCTGATTTTATTATAAATACCTGATGCTGAAGACCAATATTAGTATCTCTGCTTGAAAAGCTGACTTCGCATTGTAATAGTCTCTCCACACATTATAACATTCTGTCTAGTTACAGTTTTGCACATGCTATCATTTGAGATGTTTGAGTTTTTTATAAAAGAAATAAAAAAATTAAATAGAATAAATAAAAAATTTGACAACATATGTGTATTTGAAAGCTTAAGTGGCACTCCAAATTATTTATGAAAAAAATAGATATGTATAAATATCTATCCAAGACTTAAAATAATGTTAAATATGCATGCCATGCAGATGTCTCAGTCTGCACTCCCAGAGTCATAAAAAAGTTTGCAGATATCATTGAGGAACTCAATGGAAAAGGAAATATTCACAAATTGTGACATTTTAAAATGCTGACAATCTATCCCAGGTACTGTGATTAGCTTGACAAAAATCTTGGCTGCTTCCCCCTTAGGCATCCTGCTTGCATATCAGTCATTTCATAGGAGTAATTATGACACTGGTGCCAGAAGGATGGGTGGCAACATTCATCTTTACTTATTTGCATACAACTTTTTATTTTCCAAAGTTCTTCATTCTAATTGAAGATGATGGGAGCCACAGATTCTCAGCAGTTTTGGAAATTGGCTTTACTGATGTACAAAGTCTTGTATTTTATTATAATATTAAAGTGTTAAGTTTGGTCCTGCTAAGCCTACAGAAAAATCTAACAATGCAGCTTCTCTAACTACATGGGTACCTACAGAATTAATATTTAAGGGAAAATACTTTTTCCTATCCAAAACCAAGGGTGTATCCACTCATAGGGAGACACATAGCTAAGCCCTTAGGATCAGGAAATTTTTAACACAAACCAGTGGAGTTTCCCAGGATCACATCCTGAATTAAATAATAATTGAAATTAACTGGGGAGAGGGTGGGAGCGGGTGGAATAGGTAGGGAAGAGGCAAAAAAAATGCAGTTTTTTCTGATTTGTTTTCTTTGAATAAAAATAATCTTGTTTCTCATCTAATTACTTAAACTTGGTCATGCATTGGTCATTCAGATCTTCAACAGAGATCAGCAACAAATGCAGAGCTGTGTGCTACCCATGATAAAAATTTGCACGCAATCAACAATAACCAAAAAAATACAGGAGTGCATTACATCATTATTGCTCATGAATACAACATACCTGCTGACAAGAATTAGCAACAGAACCAAACTGAAAATCTCATATCTTAATGAGAGTTGTCAACCATAACACAAAGTATTCTGGTCAAACCGAAAGTACTTATAGCTCACATGGCAAATTCCTGCGGTCAAGAACACTGAAAGAACCTGATTCTTGCCTGGCCTCTGGAGGTGTTTATAAACGAAGACAACTACTCTTCATCCACTCAGTAATCCAGCTGAACTGGAACATCAGGGAGCTGAGGTATTACATTTCCCAGGGATGTTCTCTAAAGTCAGCCCACAGTTTGCTTATCAGATTTAAGTATCGCAACTGGATCATAAACGAGCTAATGATTACTTTCTTAAGCAAAGACAGCTCAGAAAAAATACGAAAGGGAGTACATTTTCACATTTCTTATTGGTTTTCTGCCTCTGGTCTGGTAGAAACCTGACTATCCATACCAGTCACAGGGTTTTCTCTGTCAATTCATATTTTTCCTTCATTCAAGTCAGAATACATCAGGCATTCACTGGAAAATAATTGCTTCTAGCATGAGAATGAAAGCTAGTACTCTGTACTTATGCTAGTAGTAAAGTTTATTCTTTTCCATGTTATTTCCTATTTTCAGAATTGGCTATTGTTTCACTAAATCTTTTCCATAGCTTTATCCTTCATAGTAGTTTTTTTAAAAGTAGTTTTTTTCCCCTTCTCACTAGTTCCACAAAGAACATCCAAACATACAAGTAATCCCTACACAAAAATATGTGCAATTTTTTAGGCCTGTACACATGCTCATTTAATTATTTCTGTTTTCAGTCCTGGTTAAAGGGACATTAAAGTTTCAAGAAACTTACCTTCCATTTTTTCTTCTACATGTACTGGTATCTGAAGCACAGTACTGGTGGATATACCAGCTCCTCAGCAAGACACACTGCAAGGTCTGGCTGATCTCCTCTGCCAACCAACCTAATTTCCTCTCAGTAACACTTATATTCAGAACTAAGAGGCCGTCACACGTGTTGCATCAACAAAATACCAGTTTTAAAAGAGGCCCCACCCATGTGTCTACTGATGCTCATAAATGATTCATTTTAACTTCCAGCATTATTGGGAGAGTCCTGCGGCTGAAGGGAGGGAAGAGATCTTGGTAACCTCACCTATAGCACAGTGCTCTCAGTGTCCCACAGCTTGCCCTGTCTCAAAAATACTTTAAAGCCAGGATGAATCTAAGCACATTTCAGGGTAAGCCATTATTTGTAGCCATCCAAAGTTGCCATAAATACCAGCACCTACTGTTTCCTTCTGGCTAGACACCTTCAGACAGCTATGGAAAACAATAAGGAACACTGGACTAAAGATGAATTTACACTATCAGAATATGATAAGCAGTGGACATTTTTAGCATAATGTAAGCAGAAAGCCCAGTTTTCAGACAGTCTGCACAGCACTCCCTCCAAGGGGAGGTCAGAACAAAAACAATCAGTTACAAACTTTTCCCAACTAAACTGTAAAATATGCAGAGAGCATTGAAGTTGACAATAAAATTTAACCTGAAAATTATATAAGTTGTTTATAGTATGTATGTATTTATTTCCTAGCACACAGTTTTCTTAGCTTACTCCACCTCCCTTCCCCTGAAATTTTGAAAACCATTTCGAAAAATATCTGTGAACAAAAACCATGTTAATGCTTTAACACAAAATTTGTGCTATTTTATTTAGGTTCCAGGCATATGTAATAAAATAACACAAAACAACCACAGCAGTGTTCTCTTTGTACTCTCAGTGATGAGTAGTTTAGCCTGCAAATAGGAGACATGGATTGAAATTTCTTCTGGCAAAACCAGAACAAACATGTGCTACTAGTTTCCTCCTATTCTTCTTATGCCTCTGTGCCAAGCTTTACTCCATAAGCTATGCTATCTTTTGTATCCCTCAAAGTTATTCTTTAGATTGAAAAAACCTAACCCTAAAATAAAGCAAAAAATAACCCCAAACCGAGAAAAACTAAACACAAAAATCATTCATTGATATAGAAAGATTCAGACACAATGACAGAAGTTCTGTGATTTGCATAACTGCCTGGATTCTAGACAGGGCTTTAAGAAATCATGAAATGAAAAAGCTTAACAAACAGTGAAATAACTTAGTAAGCATAACCTAACAGCTCAGGTATTGTGAAATAACTTCAGAGAAATTAAAGCAAAGAAAAAAATCAGCACATCAACAGTGGGTTTGGAAGAGAGCAGTTAAAAAAGTTTGTACGACTGATGCATATGAAAGCAAATATAATTTTCAATGTGTTCATATTTTGAAAATTATAAATGTTGGCTAGTCAGTAGACAGACATAAAAAGTCTGAATTGTAAGTAGTTCATTCACCTCTCATATATCGGAAAGATTTCTTTTTCTTAGTATTTGCCATTTGACTATTGTAATTCAACTCACTGAAAAAAGAAATATTAAAACCACCACTTTTTCATAAGAAATAATTTAGCAGCCATACATACAAAACCAACTTTCAATCAGCCTGCAAAATGGGAATGGTAGCGGTCCAGCCAGCCACCAGAGACCTGCCTACAAGCAGATGCACATACTTGCATCTGGATAATAGAACAGAAAAGTACCAAAGTTGTTTAGTTTCCAAGACTATATTAAAATCCCCTCAAATACATGTAGTTCAGTCTTCTGACTGAAATACCTTGGTAAATGAAAGCCTGTGACAAATAAAAGAAAACAAATAGCAAGCATCAGTAAGTGGCTGCACCTGTGGGTTCAAAGAGACTTAATTAAACATTTAAAATAATAAAGACCTGAATCAGGAGAAGAACACTTTCTGTATGGATATGAGTCACTGGCTTTAGTAAGTATGCTTGCTTAGATCCTTGAAGCTGCTTTGGTGCCTATCTGTCTCTGCAGGATCATTATATAGATGCCCAGCCCCAAAGCAGTCTCCCAGATACCCAAGTGCCTGCCTATCGGTGTCTGCAGAGCCATCCAACTGCTGCTGCCAGCTCACAGCTATCAGACTGGTTGGTCCTCTCACTCAAGCCAAAACCTCGTGCACCTAAAGTAAGAATCTTTAACAAGGCAGAAAATCATAGCATTCTGGCTCCCTTGATGCACTCTATTCTTACTTCTTTTGCCTACTAAGCCCTGCATCATATTCCTTGCATTCAGGTCATCCATACAAGGGCCACAACACAATAAAAGAGCCATGGGAAACTGAGCTCAAACAGGAAACACAGATATGGTTCAAAGAAAGGTTTTGCCTCTCAGCTTATGGCCTCTCTGATGTGTCTGGACTACTGATTTTCAAGGCAGGTTGCTGACATCTGTCCAAAGTATCTCCTCCTGGATAGAAACAGTTCCCCTCCCTGCCTGACAGTGAGGTTGCCAAGCTGAGCCCTTCATCCCAGCTGAGGGTACTTTCCCCTCTGCCTCCTTCTTTTTTCCTCACACTTTACTCATCATTCACACAAGCTGTCCTCGAGGTTACTACAAGGTTACTACGAGGTTACTAAGATACTACGAGTATCTTGCACATCCAAAATTCTCTGACGTGTAAATCAGATGAATGCCTGATGCAAGCCTGAAAATTCTGCAAGATAGCATAATTATGAAGATATTCCAAATTTTAAGCCATTTAGGTTATTAAGTTTCTTTAATGACCTTGACTTTGCCCTTAGAACAGTAAGACTAAACTTAAGTTTTGCAGTGGCTTGGTGTTCTTCTTAAATATTACTTATGTTGTAATAGGCTGACATGTGATGAGCATTTACAAAGACAAGTGGTGGGACTGCTAAGGGTCCAAAACCCCCATAGCTTTCAATTACCCATTAAGCCACCAGGAAAGGGTGAGGATTGAATAACAAGGTGTTGCAATCACAGGAAGAACACCTGTGAATGGCACTGATGCAGTTCCACTGCATCACTAATATATTTGTGAACAGTAGAGAGGTTGCAGTAATCAAGCATCCAAGCAAGGAATCCTTTCAAGAAAAAGGTACACAAAATGACCGCTCAACAGGGGAAAAAGGAAGGAATCAGAAATTATGTGAATTGAGATTAAAGTGTTTTGGTGAAAGTGTCATCTACTGGAAAGCTGGGGTAATTGCAGTTTTTAAAAAACATTTTTCAATTTATGCACGTTCCAACAACCAGCCCTAAAGTTCATTTTTTTGTACTTGGTAATGTAACTGTATTCCTTTGATCACTGGACCTGGAGTTGATCTTATAGCAATGACTGACAGTGTAAAAAGATACCTGTCAAGACAGTGTATTTGAAATCATTAAGTGGCATCACCCTCTGCTCTTGAGAGTTCAGGAATATTCATGTCTAACAAGGAAAGGGGATAGAGAAGAAAAAATCAGACCCCACAGGTTAACTCTAAAATAAGCATGTGTCAGGAATCCACATCTGACCTTCTGAAGTTTCATATTCCAAGGGCTACAGGCTGGCAAACTAATAGAACTCTGTCACAGAACACACCCAGAGTTTCTTAAAATTCATAAATTAATTTGCAATGAAGTTGCCTTTCATTAAAGAGCCTGAAAGCACTGGCAGGTACTCTGTTAAGTGTAAGCAAGCATTACAACATCATATTTACAGATGAATTAGGACAAAGAAATGCTTCAAATGAAATCTTAAACAAGAAGTCTGTGTGTTTTAAGAAGTGCATTGTAGCTTTGTCTTTCTAGAAGCTGGAGGAAATTAGTAGCATTAAATAATTATAGGTGGTTTCTGACACAACAAAACCACCAGTCCTCATACAAAGAAACCAAAGCTTCAAGGGAGCTCCCATCCCATCCGAGCTGGACCATCACTTGGAGTTCTGGTGGAGCTACTTGCTCTCTTGTCTCAGTCTCTTTACTGGGTTTCCATTAACTATGTAAGCCACTATTTTGCTCCTTGCAGTAGGATGTTTTTTCAATATCTCTGGTGCAGATGAGGAACACACACACACACCCCTATAATGTTGCAGTATATGCAGAATTCAGAAAGGTCATTTACAGGACACGTACCTCGTGACAGCAGGCAACATCGTTTGTGCTTAAGGTATATTGTCAATATATTTAGAATAGAACCTCGGTAAAATGCTAATCCATGTACCTTAGTAACAACAGTGACCAGGTTAACTGAATAGAATAACCATAAACATTACATATAACCATAAGCATTACATAAGTTTCAATTAGTAGGTTATAATAAAAAGAAAAACAATTTGATTTGTTTACCAAAAAAAAAAACAAAAAACCAAAAAACCCCAACAAACAAACCCAAAAAACCAAGGCCCCACCCCCTTTTCACAAACTAAGATAGAACTTATAGCTGAGTAATTTGCCAGGTAACCTACTGTAAGTACTGTAAATTCACTTTCAAATGAGCTTGTTCCCAACTATATTTAAAAATGGAACTGGAATAAACTAGCACTACTGTAAATTCAAACCTCAGCTCACTGAGCAGTAACTTTCCCACACAGGGAAACCTATAAATCACCCAGCTGTGATTATAACCCACCTGTCTAACTGCCCCAACAATCCAGTAGATACCATGAATCTGCTACCTGCACAGACAATGCTAATTGGAAGAGACTCAGTCTGAGCAGTGGGAGTTGAAAGAATAAAACTAAGTGAGATATTTACCAGGTTGGATCATAGGAGATTTGAGGCTCTCTGGAAGAATGCAAATTGGCTCCTATTCTGTTAATTTAAAGCTTTAATTTTTAATGAAGCTTGTTTGTTGTTTAAAAATACCCATTTTCTCCTCTAATGCCTTTTTAGTAGTTGTTTGTTTAAAATTTAGTTATATAGGAGTAGAGTTCAACATCTTGGAGCACAGGTCCAAAATACAGATCTACATCCCTGTAAAAAAGTGAGTCCCAAGTACTGTTATTTGCAATATAAAGAGCTCTTGATTTCAGCTGGGAACTACTTAATGTTAAAAACAGAGATCAGGAAATACTTTTATTCTAACAAACTGAGTTCAACACCTGACTGATGTAACTTTCTCAAGATTTCTAAAATTTTCCATGTTCTGCTTATTTTGAACTTAAAAAATATGTAGTTATCATCTGGTTTTATTTTAAGCAGTCAGGAGCAGAAGATAAAATAGAGCTAAATTAAAAGGGACAGACTTAAAAATCTTGTCCCTTTCAGATTTCTACAGTAGATATCTTTCACATATACACTACACAGTTTATAAAGAAGACAGTAATATGTATGGAGAGTAAGGAAGACGCCTTGTATCAGAAATGCAAAACCCAATTTTCATTGGTTTCTTGAACATGTACAGGCACACTTTCTACAATGAGAAACAGCATATTAACTCACTTGTAGGCTCTAGTGTCACTTTGGGGTTGCTTGCTCGGCTTGTTCAGGACTAATTAGACAGCAGGTTTAGGCAGACAAACCAACACATTAGCTGGAATACCAATCAATGGCATTGCTCTAATGATATTTGCCTCAGCTTTCAGAGTCTTACCAATAGTAGAGGATTAGCAATTGATTTTAGTGAAACGTGGAGCTCTGTTTTCAGCAGTATAAACACAGCACAAGACACAGAATAAAAGTGTCAGGGGGTAAGGAGCTGGAAGTTCTGGTTTAGATAGAGATGGGCAGTAGCACAAACCAAAGCAATAGCTATTGTTCCCCCTTGATGGAAGCATTTTTATGTATTTTTTTAGCTGTGTTATAGGTTCCACTTCACTTCTGATTGCTCATCCAAATCAAACTCTGCTCCTGCAACAGATTTTTGCTTCTAGTTCATTACTTTGTCATAAGGGACAGACAGGTCACGTCAACCACTAATAGCAATGTATGAAAGGAGGTCAAAACATAACTCAGGACTGGCATGAACACAGCTGATATCTCTCAATATAAACCAGCAAATACTTCCAGCTCCTGTACAAGCATGGCATACAAACATAGTCTTAGAATGATGCAGTAAATACTTCCAACTCTTTTACAAACCCAGCCATACAGACACTGATGTAAACACCAACACCTTTCTTTGAAGGCCCTTTTCTCCCTTTACTAGAAGTTCCTGAGTCAGTAGGCTTTCTTTTACTGCAATAAACGTCCTTGGCTTGCTTTGAGGTGTCTGCCTTTTGGCAAGAGGATCCTTGATGTCATATGTGGTGACACATGAGGTGTCATAAAGCACCTTAACATAGAGTGGCTACAATTAGATTTTTAACACAACCATTTCATAGTATTTTATCTTTTCCACAATAGCTTCTAATACTCACCTAATTTTATATTAAATAAGTTTTACTAAGCAAAATACTCATTAATATGTTCTATTAGACTATATAGGTGCTACCATCTTCAAAATGGAAAGATACAAGAAGTCTTACAAGATTATTTTAAGAAAGGTTTAAGATTAAGAAACTACTTTAGCTTAATTTAGATTCAATATACAGATGTTATGCAGTAAGCTGTCATACACACAGTGGTGTTTTGGCAAAACTTTGTGTAGTTCTTCTTGATTCAGCATTAATTTATACCATCAAAAGACATTACAGAATTCATAGGAAGACTGCTATTTTGGTTTTTTGGTTAGAGATTTTTAGCAAGATGGAGTATATAATATCATGCTCACTGGACTGAATTTTAAGTAACTGGATTTAGACAAGTGTAAGGTGTTAGTTACATCTTGCTGTGCTTTGTTTTGTTTTGAAAATAGGCACAGACAATTTGTTTTCACAACTTTTAATGAAATTCCTTCACAAAACATTTGAAAAACATAGCATAGGACTGAATATGCATTCTTTTATACCAAGATGATCAGTAATTCAGAAACTATTGGCTGTATTCTGTTCCACTCTGTACACAGGCAACTTCTCCTAATGCAGCTGAGCAAAATTTCATGATGATGAAAGTAGAGGAATGACAACTTAATTGCATCATAAAAATAAGCAAGGAGACACCTACACACCTAGATATCACATACTTCAAGCAGCACCTTCCAGTTTTTCTAGTCAGCTTTTAAATACGACTGCATTTTAAGGACGTACTAAAATGCTTTGGGCAAGTTTGCTACCTACAAGCATGGATTCTCTGCTTGCTGAAGTTACAGTAGCCATAACCTTGGTTTGCTGCATTTTAAACTAATACAGTTGCCTTCAGTAATGTCTTGGTCTAATCATGAGTTAATTATGTTTCAAAGTTGGTTTTTTTTAACATCAAGTCTCTCAGTTTCTGTGCAAAGAAACTGAATACTCACAAGTTCTGCGTCAAATAATTTTGCTACATTAAGAAATCAATAATAATATGGGGTCTATTTTTTTTCTGGTTTCAAACACCACACATTAGAGAGTGCCATCCTACCAGCCCATACAATAATCTGAAATGGGTTCTTTTTCATAAGCACACATCCAGCTGAGCAGTAATTACAGTGAAATGTCCTGTCATCTTTCTAAAGAATAGTAATTAGGGATATGAGCCTGGATGTCTTGTATGGTTATGGAAACATTTCTTCTTCCCAGCTAATGATCAGCCAAATAGTAAATCATTAAAAGGAAAATGACAAAGGGTGTGGGTAGTGACTGTCATCAACCTGGTTCACCAGCCCCAAACTTTGTCATCATCCTTCGGAAGAGAAGCCTGATGATGCCAAAGTTTCAATTCTTTGTGCTTCTTTGAAGAAAATAAATATAGCTAATTAATCTTCCTCTTTACTGTTCTGGGAAAACATCTTTGTATTAGACAAACTATCCCTATTGGGGGGGGGCTAAAGGAGTCAAAACCATCTCACAGAAAATGTAGCAGTGTATCTATTACTACCACAATAATTTAAGACACCACCTAAGAGCTCAGGCATATACCTGTCTGAAACTAACTTAGAATAACCATCACCTTCCACTTTCTAGTCAGACCAATTTTTACTGCTTACCTACTGATTGCCAGGAGGAATGCAAAAGACCTCCCAGGCTGCCTCACTCCTCCATTTTTCTGGGAACAAGAATCGTTCCTGTTACATGCACAGGTAACAAAGCACCTAATGGGCATGAAATCTGGAGCTGGTTTTGGTTTAATGTCATGGTGTCAAATAAATATTTAACAAAGTAACTATTACCAACTCTAGGTATTATAATATTTTTTATTATTATTTTGCAATTAACACTACCAATTGCAACTGGTACCTTCTTTGCAGTTTTTTGAGTGATCCACACCAGTGTGTTATATGACCAATGCACCAGTAACTGTAACATTTTCTTGGGACTTAGGAGAACCAGACTCCAGATATACAGGAAAAGCTGCTTCAAACTTAACAGTGTAGGTGTGACTTTAGCTATTATCTTTCAAATTATGTATGATCTAATCCTAAAGCCCTTACGGCAAAGTTTTATCCTCTCCACAATTTCAGTGAAAAATCATATTGTTAATCTTGTTTATCAAATAAGCACCTTTCTTTTTTTTTCCTTTTTCTTTCTAATCTCAAGTATGGCAAATTTCCCTTCAATGGATGAACACATTCCAATGTATTTTTTTTTTTTTTTATCTACTGCTAATTTTGAACTTGTTTAGATTTGTGAGACCTTCAGGCCAGCTGTTGGTCACCACAATAATGATTTCCCTTTGACTTTGGAGGCAGGAATGTGACAGTTCAGTAAAAAGAATTTTTAGAACATAAGACACATCAGCACAGAAAGAAAACAAAAATTGTGAAGATGATGACAGCAAAGCAGGATTGAGAGATTGTTTAATAAAGAATGCTTCCCTCTTTTCTAAATACTCTGATCAATCTTCTATTGATTTTTTTTTCCCAAAAAAGTAAATGTCATCAAATCGACTCAAAACTATTCCCCTTGCAAGTATTTGTTTTTCTTCTGCCAAGCAATAATGCATTTCAGGTTTTGCATTTCTTAAGCCAATATACTGCATACAAACCACAGGCATGTTAAGACACAAAGACACACATTGCATTTCATAACCTCACCGTGATGAAACCGGTTTGTACATATTCCTGGAGCATTTTATTGCTCACATTGAAGAAATTCCCAAAGCACGATGGCTGCTATTCATACTTGTGATATAAAAAATTTTAAAACTGATAACAGTCCACAACAATATAATTTAAACACAACCCCAGTAAAGTATGTTAATAGATAGGACACAGGACAAGAACAATAATGGTTTAGGATATTATGCAAGATTTACAATGTAGTTGCAATCTGCATTAAGTGCCACAAGCAAGCTAATAACACAGAGCCATGGTTTAATCCCAACACAATAACCAGAGAGATATATTTTTTCAGATGTTTGATGACACACAAAACTGTAATTACAGGGATATTCCCATTTAGCTGTGCGTAAGGAATAGCAAACAAACTATAAAAGCCTCGTGCACAGAAGGAACAGGCTGGCAGCACCTCAAGAGCACGTCTATCTAACATTTGTCATTTACCACCGTCAACAAATCACGCTTGCAGAACAGGTTACACATTTGTACTGAAATTCCACTGCTTTCATTATGACATCAAAGAGCTTCCAATCTAGGAAAATATCAGGGCTGATCTGGATCTCAGAGCTTGTTTGCCTTTATGGCAGTATTTTTCTTTAACCATTTTTTTAAATGGACATATACGTATTATAAATTGCATATTACATTAGGACACATATACGATTTACCAGTCTTTTCTAATCCATGTTGTTGCTCAATTTTCTCCCTTTTGTGTTAAAAATTTCAGTAGATTTTCTACATTGAGAACAGCTAAGACCTTTTAAATAAGTAAATCCAATACATCCTTCAAAGTCTACCTGTACCACAGACCAAAATATATTTTTCACATGGTTCTTCCCATACATATTCAATTAGTATTTATGACTTGGTGGAAATCATGACAAAGTTATGAACCATTCTCATTTGTTTATAAGTCAGCTATATATTTATAAAGTAATTTATAATCTGCTGAAAATTAGATAATTCTTTCCTGCAATTCAGTGTTTATTGATACGAATTTATCTTGTTCATATATCAATCCTTGTTTATATAATGAAAAATCTGTATTAAAATCTGTATCCTGCTACTGAACTGACCTTTCAAAAGTATCTGTTCTGACAATCCATCAGTATGATATAAAATCTACACAAGTTTGGCTATATGTGGCAAGTTAACTTTCTGAAACACTCAGCTTAGTCTTTCAAGTTCATTTAAAGATACTTACAGAAATTCCTGAAGCAAAAAGGGCAGGTAAAAATGACAGAAAAAATAGCATTATTCCTTACTTGACATATTATTAACCTGAATGACTTTTCCTTGAGACAAATTTAAATAGATTAAGAAGTTTATTAAAAACAAATAAAAGTTCTTCCATAAAATAGAAAAAAATGCATTCGTATTTTAAAAAATGAGTGCTTGCTATACTCTAAGTTGGAATATAACTTCTTATATTTTATTATGAATCATCATAAAACACAGCTTTAAAAGTAATCTAAACACAACTGGAATAAAAGGCCTTTTTAAAAAAAAAAGTCATGATAAAATACAAAATATTTGTTATATCAGAAGGGCAAATATGTAGCCAAGTAAGTCATATATGGCACATTTTTGAATCATTTGATGACTTATTTGCCCATCAATAATTAGCTACTCAACCATTACAAAAGATATAGGCAAAGTGTAATCATATCTCAGCTAGTGCACTGCTCAGTCCCCTGGGGATTTTTTCTTTTTTTTCCTATTAGTGAAACAGGCACAGAAAACAAGCATTAAAGTAGAAAACATTGGGGGTCACGTAGGGAGTAAAAGTTTTAATTGTCTTTCCAGGAGTTCCTACACAAAAATCATACAGAGCTTATGGTCAGATTGCCAAAGTAGCTAACATTTATGTATTATCAGCGTGATGCAGACCTAAGAGATGTTTATGAAGAGCATTCAGGCATCTTCATGGATGAGGCTCTTGGCTTCCTTTAAACTGGCATTCCATTCTTTTGGTGAAGAACTGCCTAAATATCTTACATATTGAGCTATTGGGGACTCAGAAAAAGAACTCACACTCTAGCGTTTTGAAGTATATTTGAAAAAAAAGAAGTTGGTAGGTGGCTCTAAAAGTTGCGTTTTAGAAGAAAATATAGTGTAAGAGTCCCAGAAATTCAGTACTGTGACAATTCCATAGTGCACCACATACGAAATGTTTCCAGAACAGAGTATCTTCATATTCACATACACATACTAAAGTTGAATAGAATTTGTATGAGGAGAAAGATACTAAATTTAACAAACATCTAAATATAACCCATTTTATTTTGCTGCCTCTGTCCCAAATACAGACTACTGAAGAGTACCCCAGCATGGAGAAAAATAGAATATTCATGGATGAATCACAACAGTAAAAACAAATGCATGGAGTTACAGCAGTGATGCTTCAGAAAAAAAGAAAAAGAGGGTTGAATTCAGGTTTTTTTTCTTGTCTTTGGTTTGGAAATAGCATCATCATTCACATTTTGTAAGCCCACTTGGAACAGCACAGCAAAGTAATTTTCAAATTTTCACCATTTTAGGTGCATAAGTTTTCTACAGAAAGGTAGTATTTTGGATTACTCAAAAGGCAGCTGAAGTGGGTAATCAAAGCATTTCTGAAAACTTGTTTATAAAAATCATGCAAACGGCTTGCAGCAGATAATTTAGCTCTACATCTAATATTACAACTTTGACTCAATCATAACTTATACACATGGAACTATTTTAGAGCTGAATCAAACCTGTGATTCCTTGTGGCAGTGTAGTCCCTTTTGAGTAGTAGGATTTTTAACTGACAATCATTTTTCTCTTAAATATATATGTTAGAATTTTAAACCAGTTGACCAGTTGACCAATTATATAAATTATTTAAACTGCTGACCAATTACTTTCAAACATTAAGCATTAAAAGCCACTTCTGGGTTTTATTGGTTGACTTTAACCAAAGAGTCACAAAGTGACTCTTCTGAGAGCTGGGGATCATGAATGTATGTCAGAACATTGCAAAGAGAAAACATTAAAGGAAAAGACTTTAAAACATTATTATTTGAATTTTCTTTTTTTTTTTTCTTTGCTATGTTTTTTTCCCCCAATTGAATTGCTTTTAAATATTCAATTATATTGCAGTTGCCTTGAGCTAGGAGGACTGGTTGAGGCTCTTGATTATTAAGATCTCACATTAAGAACACACAGATTCAGAGACATGGTATTTACTTATATTACCATGTTAACAGAGAGAAATGGCTAGAAGATTAGGACTTGAAATTCACAAGCAATTGTCCAGTACTGTCTAAATTTTTGTTAAAAAATGTGAAGTGTTAACTACAGAGATGTTCCCATGGTATTCAAAAGTATTTTTTGGGGTGGGGATGGGGAATCTATATTTTCTTTATTAATCTCCCTAGTAACTGAATCATATGCTGTTAGAAAATTGAATTATGCAAATGACTGATGGTTATAATCTTTTTTGCTTTTTATTCATTAGTGTGATTTTTTTCCTGAATCTCAGAAGACTTAAAGGATAGATAATTAAATGATGCTTTAATATTGCCCTCATATGAATATATTAAACTGGAAATACATAGATATTAATTTAAATAGGTATTTTATAATTTTTACCTGTGTAACAGTTTCACCTCTGATCTAGGTATAAAATTTTATTTTATTAATGATGAATTTACTCTGAACTTTTATATTTTGTTTCTCATTGGGATTTTCAGTTTTAAAGGAAGTTCAATTTTTTCTATGCTTCCACTGTTTACATATAAAGACATTTCATAGCAACTGTGTAGCTATATGGAGTTTATATAACTATAAATTTAGATTATTTACCATTATGCAGCAACTTACTCTAGAAAAGCATTAAGGTGCTGATTGTTAAATGGAATGTAAAAACAATGAGAGTGAAGTATATTAGTTTAGAATTCTGTTTCAACCAGTAGTATTTTAGAAAGTTGAAAGGGAAAGGTTATTTTGCTTTGAAGAATCTGTAGATAAACTTCTGTTTAAGTTACATATTACCTTAGTCTTTTATCTCCCAGGATCACGGTTCAAATATTTCAAGGAACCACAGTTTACCAGACCTCAACTACATTTCTGCAGAACCAAGTTAATACACTTTTTTTCTGAGAGACTTGGGGTGTGGCATAGCATTAACAGCGCCATAAAAAATTGAACATTTCAGCTCATTGCATCAGACACAGATACTAGAAATTACATTAACTAGCAGTCTGAATCCTAAGAGTTAATGAATACAGGTAAATTAACTTTTGTGATGTTTGGGGGTTGCATTCTACAAGACAGCATTTGCTCAATCATAATTTTTTCTTTTGCATTTCTTTAAGTTGCACAAAAATTTAGGGCTTGCCCAATTAGAAGTTTGCTAACACAATACCACTGTCAAACAAACAATTCACGAAAAAAAAATTACCTTGCAAAAAGGTAATTAACTACAGTGGTAGAAACATTTGAAAAATCTACAGAGATCTTATAGTTCTATTCAAGAATAAAATATTTGGACTAATGTCGAATTATTCTTGTAAATACTTCACAAGCACTGGTCATATCTCAAACAAGGGAAATGAGATCTTTTCATTCTGAGAGCTATCCTTGTGGCTTATCAATTGCACGGGACACAGTAGTTTGTTTCTAAGGTAGTCTGCTTCTATCTATGCTAACAAAGAAGAGGAAGGAGTAAAAGGTCTGCATGAACACACCTTGGCTATTCGAGAATCAGAGCACCATTCCAGCAGCCTGGAAAAACAAAGAACATTAGTTCTGCTCAGTTAAAGTAGTTCTGCTGAGAGGATATCAACTCTTCAACAGTAACCATTGTGTTTTCCACAGACACTGTGCCAGTGCATTAAAATTATTCCCTTCTAGATCATATAATCTCCTTTCTTTAAATTCCAAAACTATAAAAACGAGACAAGGAGTGTCGCAGACATCTTTTGTGAAAATCCTTTTCTTAGGATTTTTCCTGCTGAGAAGCTGAGAAGCTACAGCAACAAAATGTAAACAATGGTTATCTGCTGCTGTGGAATGCATCAGGTGTGTCTGTGATTGGCCTGTCTTGAATGTTTACAATTAATGGCCAACCACAGACCAGAGAGCTTGGACTCTCTGTCCAAGCCATAGACCTTTGTTATTCACTCCATTCTATTCTTAGCTAGCCTTCTGAGAGGAAACCTTTCCTTCTATTTCTTTTTAGTATAGTTATAATGTAATATATATATATTATAAAATAATAAATCAAGCCTTCTGAACATGGAGTCAACATTCTCGTCTCTTGCCTCATCCAAGAACCCCTGTGAACACCGTCATAAAGGAGGAAAGAAAAAGACTCTAAAGAAAAAAACTGAAAGACTACATTGCTTTTTAAATCTGGAAAATATATGCTCTGAATACATTTAATTAACAGGGCATCAATTGCTGATACTAAGATTAACTATATGAACACCAAGAGTAGCAGATAAGTTTGTTTGTACAATAATCGTGGAAATTAATAAAAGCCTAGGGAGAAAATAGATTGTAAGACCATGTTTATCATCTGAGTTCAAGATAAAGCTAATCAGCAAATGCTTATCTGTATGTTTGAAGGGAAGCCTTAAATCCTGCATTAAGTGCAGCAAAAATTCAAAAGGAGCAAATATAAAATTCTAGTTTTCTAAATATAGGAGTGATATGTGGTAATTCCTAAGCAAAAAGTTCAAAGACAACATGTTTTCTGTACTGCATACAAATCTGTTCAATCTCAAATCTGCAAGTTACCTGGAACAGTTTTAATCTTATTTTAATAATAAAATAGCCCATTATTTTCAACTGAGCCAGTAATAGTTAATGAGCAATACTAGAATGTTGAGCATGTTGGACCACTAAGGAAACAAAATCTTATGAAACAATGTGAGAGGTCACACAGTAGCCTGATTCCTAACTATTTATTGTTACAGTGTTGTCTGTTTCTAATGTATATTTATCCCTGCTATTATATAGGGACAAAAATAATGAGGGATTAAAAAAAAAGAAAAAAAAAAAAGCTTGGGAAAAGGCAGGGGAAACAAGATGGTAAAATAATAGGAATGCGAAATACAAAAAGAGACAAAGAAAATTAGAGCAATGGGAAAAAGAAGTGAAAGAAATCAGAATAAATTGCTAGATATAACAGGCAAGTGAACACCTGGTTGAAGAAAGTGGTCTTTTCAGTCATAAAGAGGGGTCAGCACACATCTCTGGCCACTGCTAGTCAAAGGTGCTTTCTGCTTTTCTGTGAAAGAGTATATATATATATATATATATACTAGGAGTATAAAATAAATAATTTTCAGTACTGTTTCCTCTGATTCTTCAAGGTTACAACCACATTGTTCTCATCTAACTTGGAAAGTGTTTCCAAAATAAAGCATTTCACAGATTTGAGATTTTCATTTGACCTTCTCTTGCAATAGTCCTTAAATCTATCCAGCTCATAAACCTCTTAGATTCCCATACAGAAAATTATACCAAAAAATTTTGTAATTGCTACGTGCCAGATGGATCAGTCTAGAATTCCTTTATAGGAATAAAGGAATGTTTTTTCTATTCATGAAACAAATTTTTCTTTTAAAATGTGAATCTGAAAATCCTGTTCCTCCTTATAATGTCGCTCCTGCTTCTCTTGGTTATTTGCATAAGTAGTCATGCAAAAATGAAACAGATTGCTGAGTCTGGACTCAGACTTCAGACCTATGTTTGACATGCACATGCAGAGCTTTAAAGCAGAATTTGTCTACAAATGTGTAACCTAGTGAGTCATCTTATCCCTGTGACAGTGACTCCCCACAGTTATACTCTGTACATCCCACTCTTACCCAGTTACATCCCTTGCAAGATGCATTTTGCTAACATGACAAGGCTTCAGATTTTTCTTCTTCTGTTTTAACTCTCTCCTAGAAAGGAGATGTTAAGAGACATCACAAACAATTTTATTTCACCACTGAAAGAGGGATCTTGGGATAGCAACTCACAGCTCCTTCATTGTAAGGACATGGCCAAATCACCTTTGGTTTCTGGAGGGAGCAAGTAGAGGGCAAAATAAATATGTAAGTCAGCATAGCCAGCTTGTCATGAAATACCATTAAAATGTTTCCCCCTCTGCTGCTTCCTCCAAACTCTTGGTCTCTCATACACTGTCATAATGTTCTGTCCAAGGAGTTGTATTCAACTGGATCACTTCATTGCTCCACTCACAGCACTGCTTTTCCAATAGCTTGCCTGGCCATAATTTGAAGGACAGCCTACAAAGGTATGAGGATAGAAACTCCTTAAGCCAGCACTGTCATTAAAGTTGCAGTATAATGAAACTATGGCCTAAGCAACTCACTTAAAACTGCACTTCACGTCAAAGGAAGATGGCCAGAAACTGAACGTAATGCTCCATGGCATGTCTACAACTCTAATTGAAACATGACAGGGCAAATTCACTGCCCAAGGATCCACAGGCACAGACTAACCTCTGTCATGAACTTGCTGTTCCCAAAACAGAGTGGCCTTGGCCTAGCTTCAAACAAGCATGCATAGGCCTCAGCGGAGGAAACAGCCCACAGGCTTTTGTGTCTGCTCACCTCTGCACCTCATGTATTCTTCCTCACCTTATGATACATCATCACAGCAATGCAATGATGACTTTTTGAAGTGTGTGGAGTGTCCTTTCCCCTGTGCCTTCAGATGGCCATTAAAGCTGTCTGCAGCAGCACACATCCTGGTGTCAAAAACTGGGGCTCCTAAGTCTCTGCTACCACCACTTTTCTGGCTCTTGTTCACTGTGGCCAACTCCTAATTCTTTCTGAAAACCACCATGGGGTGACCCACATGTGTGTGGCACAGGCTACCAAAGCTGCAGTTCACCAGAGATGCTGCTTTGTGGAGTCAACCTCCTGCTCCTGGGAAATGGTGTGAGAAAAGCAACTGGCTTGGAGGTCAGCAGTGCTAATTCACACCAAGGGTCAAGACAGAGGTATCCCTTCTTCCAAAGGGAAGGAGTGAAAAGAACAGCCAGTGCTGTGGAAACTTCCCTTTTTCTTACCAACAAGGTGCATCATATCCTGACACAACCACAGGCTTATTAGCACCCTTTAAAGATGACTGGTATGGTAGAGAAGCATATCATTTCAACATGGATATTACAAGCTTCATTATTTTATTATGTGTTTACTTTACAACTATTTCCTAGCCTCCATTGCAGTTAAACATGAGGAATAGCCTTTGAGATCACCATACCTTTAGCTCTCATTGCAAACTTCATTCTCTTATGAGCTTTGCTGCACATGTCTAGCCAAGATCACACCTTTTAGATGTAGTATGAAATCATGTCAGTATGAAAAATTCCTCCCACCTCATAGCCACCATTTGCAAAACCAAAAGAAGGCTTGCAACTTCTCGAGATTGTTTAAATCACAGATAATCAGCTAATCTCCACTAGCTAACACACAATGCCTGAGTTGGATTAATTTTCCTCACATGGTTTGAGACTTTGCAAAGCTAAGTGAGCAACTCAAAGCATTATTTTTAGCATATCTTAGCATTTAAATTTCTGACATCTGAAGCTGAGGCAGCTACAGCCCACAGAAAGAACCCCGTGCCTCTGAATTATGCTTGAATTCCAGGTGCTCTCTGGAAACTAAAACCCAACACAGATTCACATTAATTCACTGACAGCTTTCCTAAGACAGACCACTTGAACTGTAACAGCACATATGCAATGTGTAGAAACAGAATGGAACTATGTTCCAGATTGATATCTTCATTTAAATCCTGTCCTAGAAATCAAGTATTACTTACCCTTCCTCTGCTAGAAATCCTTCTATTTTAAATCATGACAGTGTGATACAAGAAGCTCCCAGCTCCTTAAAGATCCAAAAAGGAACTTCTCATATTCTGGCATTTCTGTCTGTCAAAGGAATTGACACAATACTTCTATTTACCTTTTAAAAAATACTACCTCTTCATCAACCCACTCCAAAACACTGTTGATCTTACCTCACAGTAGTATCAGATAAATCTTAAGTTAACACCACAATATATCGAACCATCTCTTGTAACCCACAGCATTTTTGGATGGAATTGAAGCATTTGGAGATTTCATAAATGAGCCATGAAGATAAAAAATATGTAATCCTTCTGCATTTGTTTTTAAAAAAGGTATTTTTAAAAGATAGGAAAGCAAAAGATATGTACCGTTACAATGCCATCTCAAGGTTTATCTCAATTTTCAAGTGTTTATTTGCATAAAGCACAATTTTGCATGAAGGCACAGCATAATTTATAATTATTTTATCCACCAGGAGCCAGACACAGCTTTTAGATGTTAAATCTGCTGACAGCAGTTTATCTCCTCCTCCATCTTAGAAGCAACTAATGCATTGTCAAGGGCTTGTCTGGGCCAACAAGTATTTCTCCCATCTTCTGCAGGAAATACCCTTAAATTTAATTTTCATATTGACTGAAAAGAAGGAAGCCTTACCTTTCTTCCACTTTATATAAAGAAGATCTCTTTGTTTCACAGTAGAATTTTATTCCTAGAAACTTTGTATTTCTCTACAGACCATCTAGACCCTTTCAGAGGCAGTCTACCATAGGAGCACTGTTTTGCTGAAGCATCTCCTGTTCTACCAGATGTTCTGTTCAGAAAGTAATTCTGATATTTGAAGATTTAACATTTTGTTGACAAAAAAATCTCAAAAATTTCTTACAAAAACACTCTGATATTTTCATAGTGGTATCTGTACAGGGATTTAATTTTATTTCAGCTTTAGTCTGCTTTCAGAAAATGTTACTGAGTAGATTATAATATCCACCTGAGGACAACAGGCTATGTTTAGTGAATTTTCTGATCCTGCAAGAAGCACTAAGGAGAAGTGGCTCAACTGGCCCAGTATGCAAAGCTAAGATCAAAAAAGATGTATTTTACAGAAGCAAAGAGGAAATGCACAAAATTATCCAGTGGCCATCCAAATCACCAGTCTGCATTGCAATTTTTCAAGTACAGTATGCTGTCACAGTACTCAAACAAATGCTTTCATAAAAGCATGCTAAGGAAAAAAAAGAAGATTTACAGAAAAGTTACAGTCAGTTCCAAACAAAAATGACTCAATGACAAAAGAAAGAAGAATTACTTTGCAGGGGATTAAAAACTTAGGTACTGAAGTCATAAAGTCTTTTTGTTTTCTCTTAGTGTTGTGACAAAGTTTTAACAGTCTATGAACAGCATTTTGTCTATTTTAGATTGAGTCAACATTTGCTATTCAAGTAAAGAGAATAAAATTGCAGCCACTATTGCAATATTTGTATTTTTTTTAATTTAGAAAAACCAAAGTCACTTCTTTAAGATGAAAATACACGTCCTACATTATTGATTAGATCTTTAATTCCTGAAAGCATTAAGACTACAAGTTGCCACCTTAGCACAAATTTAAGTATTCTACAAATTGTCATTCCTTTAAAGTAGAGGTGTAGCAACCAAAGACAAAAGAGAGCTGGGGTTCGGGTCTTGTTTTGAACAAATGATGACCATTAAAGGATCTTGAGAAACCTGGGGTGTACATTTCTGTGGAGAAACAGTAAAAACTTCCACAAATAACCTTGATTTGGTAGTAATGTTACTCGTGGTATGGCAGGCAAATTTATCAGCCAAAAGCTCTCTGCACAGTAAGTAGAGAATAGAAGATTTCTTTTGGAAGGAATTAAATGCATACCAGTGGGAGTTTATGTTAAACATAGCTCATAGCCCAAGACACTGGTATGAAAACATATGGCCCTCCTTCATTCCTTTCTCCTATTCCATTTTCATGCCCTTCATGTGTAAGCCATAGAGCTTAGCAAAGCTTCCATCTCTTAACTCAAGACAGCCTAAAACCACCCAACATTTTGGCCAGGACAGTCATCAACCCAGATGAAGTCTACACCAATCTTGCAACTGAACTACAAAGCAACTCTATTCCTCTCACTAGTAATTCCCTTAGAGGTTTCCTTGCTTCTCTTCAAAGGTTTTATTGCTGAATATTATTATTGCCACAATTCTCCATTCAAAAATGCTTTATGTAAAATGCTTGTAGTCTGTGTATCCTTGCTATTCCTGCATTTTTCTCTACTCAGTGTATAAGCAGAAGGAAGTTTGCTAGCAACAGGAGAGTTCACATCAGCTGCTAAATGGTGCTTTATGTCAGCAAACTGTATATATTCACAGTAATACCTTAAAATGGTTAAAATTTCAGAAATCAGAGAATTGTTTCAGGAACACGTACACTGCCTAGACAGCTTAGGAAAACCTCCCAGGAGCCCAACAAAGCATTCAGCACAATACTGTCAAAATTGTCTTTGTTGGTTCCAGCAATATCAGGTGCCAGAGCTCAGTGTGATTCGATCTGTTAGAGATGTGCTCAGGGATGGGAACAGAGCTGCAGAAAGTGGCTTTGCTCCCCGAGAAGATTTGAGAGCCAGTACCAGTCTGTCACAGGATAATACAGCCTGACATATACGTAGTCTCAGGAGATTTCAACAGCTTAATGGAAATACATTCTGGGTTTGCACCCTTTTCACTGACCTGAGCTTTTGGCTGTCCACAGAACAATCCTCCACCCTCCCACTCCTCCAAATACAATTGCTTCTCCAAACATGCTGACACAAGAGGAATAAGGTAAATTAGTTCTGGACCAAAACAGAGCAAGCTGAACCTTTTGCTTAAGTACTTCATGAGAATTAAGCACTTTTGTGCCATCTTCATCACATCAGATGTCTGAGAGTGCCATCCTCCCGTCCTTTGGGCAGTGAGCACCACAGTGTGGACAAGAGCTGTTAAAGCAGCCCAGGCAAACAATGAAGCAGCATGAGACTGAGCACGTCCAAGTGCCAGGACTACTCAAGTGCTTCCAGAAGGAAATGTAAGCTAGGACAGGCTGACTCAGGTACCCTTTGCTACAGAAACTCCTGTAGGTCTGGTATTTTAAAACTGCTTTTTTGGAGATTCATTTGTGTTATACTGCTAGAGTGCTCACTAAATCACAGAAAAGCAAATATAAACTCCTACCTCTAGAGTATTTTTAAAATCCTGCAGAATAACAGCTGCATTTCTGCACTGAATGACTGGGGGCCTAAAGTACAAACATTCCAGGAAACAGCCTCCTACATAACATGTAACATCTAAGCTTGACACTAAATTAATCCAAAGGAAACAAGCTCTTTTAAGTCCTTTTTATTACAGAAAAACAAAAGGCTTACACTTGACTTAAAAAAGCAGCATTATTTTATGAATCCAAAGTTATTACAGTGAAGTTGCTTTAAGAAACCTCTAGAGACTGAAGAAAAGAAATAAAATGCCCCTCCTGAGACAGCATTCTAGATTACTTGAGTGACCACAGCAAACACCTAATTTCACATCACTTCTGACACCCAGTATATGACCTGTCCCCCTTTTTTTCTCCCCAAGACTTGTTCAATGTAGCTGGGGGAAGGATTTGATGAAAACAGCAGTACATTTCAGGTCTAATTTTCAACAGTTCAGTACACATCTGACAGATATTAGAGTTCAGAAGTGACTGACACACAGGCTTTCCTCCTAACTCCAGCTATTAAGTGCTACAGTTTGAACAGATCCCAGTGTGATCCATTTCTACCACAGTATTTATCATTATTCAGGTCCACATCTCAGAATACTTCACAGCTAGTCAACTGGCTACTACTGACTATAAACACAAACAAAAATAACCACAAAAAAAGAAGGCTCCACATTGAAACAGTTCAGCAGCAGAACTCAAGCATTTTTTTTTCTTTTCATTACACTCCAGAGAAAGAACAGCACGGTTCCAGTGACCACGTCAGGTTTTTTTATTAAGTCAAATGCTGCAGGTTTCCAGCCTGAGCCAACATTAAATATGCAACTGATCTGTACTGAAATCTTAAGAAAAGAGACAAAGAAAACATACTACTGCCTTAATAGTCCTACATTTTGACTAATCAGCACAGAGTTGTGCAGAAATCCAAAGAAATTTACAAGTTTTTCATTAAGTGATTTTTAAAATTTTTTTCAATAAACTGCTCAGGAGCTCAATGCCATTAAAAAAAACCCCTTTCTAAACACATTTTTAAGCACCTATTCCTCATGTCTATGCTAAACCTACACCTCCTAAAGGTTCTACCAAAAAATAAAACCTCAACAAAAAGCAAGAAAACTAAAGTCACTATGTACAATTGGCTATAATGAAAAATATGAAAAAAAGGCAATTCATAGAAAGAAAACAGAAAATACATAAAAAATGGGAAAAAACCGTATCAGATACCTGCTACTCAGTGTTCTATGACCACACTTATAATCTTTCCTTCAAAAAGGAAAAGGTTTGTATTCATAATCAGACATGGAATTTTTTTTAAAAAATTCCTAATCTCTTTACATGTTGTTTATACTGTTTGATAATCAAAATCTTTCAAGTCAGAGATCTACTTAAGGTACTCTGCATGGCAACCTGAAGCCAGCTGTTACCAAGCTACTTAAACAGAAGAAACAAGTTTCTTTCCCACAGGGAAAAAGAATGCAATACATTTTCCCTGGTTATAATTCTACAGCATCATCAAATTTACTCAAACATAGAACTTGTCTATTTAAGCTTACTCATGGTTACTACTTAAAATTCCTTAATTTAGTGCTGTAGCACTAAATAGCAATTTCTTATGTGATCAAGCTGCCTTATAGGAGGACATAGTATTTTGTATTATACAGTAATATACCCTTAAAAAAAAGAGAGAAATTAAATGAAAAAACCCAGCATGAATAGTTTGAGGTGGAGTAATATAAGTTTTGTTTTTGTGGTACTTTTCATGGCATTGATGCCAAAGGCTGCTTTATAGCTTACCATTGGAGAGTTTTAGCCCTGGACACAAATTAGTCCTTTTTGCAGTCACAGGTTTGTATTAGAAGTGGCTTTTACGATGAAACTGGTAACAAACATACTTTATACTGATCAATCTTTATCCATGTTTAATAGTAAGCTTCATTAACTCCCTCCTTCAGAGTAGGTAACAGTCTCAAACAAAACTGCCTATCTCAAAGATTTATAACAATCTCAAGTATACACTGTAAAATAAATAAACACCATTCAAAAAGCTTGTCATTAGAGAATTATACAAATAGTCAGAAGGTGTTCATATTGATGTCTTCCTTTATCAAGCTGTGTTGTGGATTCAGAAATCTTACAGATCTTTTGCACTCTAAGTGTGCAAGCACTCACAGAAAGTAATTACCAGGCAATCATGTTCTTAACATAATTTTCCAATATTTTTAGCTGCTAGAGCACTAATAAACAGCATGTAATTCCCATATTCTATATCTAGTAAACATTCTTGACTGCTATGGTAGAATGGTCCTCCAATTCCCAAAAATTTACATTTAATTTGAGGAAATAAAAAAGTTTGTTGTTTTGGTTTTGTTTTTCTTTTCCCATACTAATGTGCGACAGGTAGAACATGTGACTTCTTAGGAAACTTTTAAGTTGTCCTCAGCTATCAGGCTCTGAAACACTTTACAGCTCTCTTAGCTTTTCCTTGTTTTCAGCTTTAATTTTATATGATTCAGTGCATAGCTGGGCTATATTAGTAGCAGTTCATCACATATAGTAAGGTCAAGTAACATTATCTCTGTTTTGGAAATGAACAATTCAAAACTCTTACAAAAATGGTATAGAACTGTACCTGAACATTTCTTCAGTTTAAATTGCTCTTTGTTAATCTACTAAGGACAATTAAGAGAATATCCATTTTTTTCTGTCAATTTCTGAGAAAATGTGAATACATGCAAGTCAAAACTACCATTATGCAGATAAAACGATCCTCTTTCATGAAGATAACCAATAAATGACAACTGCCAATAAATAAGTCTATTTGGAAATTCTAGAGAATTCTCTTGCTAAACAAGTTAGTCTTTTTTCTTTTCCATAATGTCTTTCTGTTTAAGCTCTCCATCTGAAAGTTCTGTGTATTTTCCATTCTTTTCCTCCTCTTGTTCTTCCTCACTGCCTTCATCTGTGAGCTCTCGATCACCACTTTCTTTTTTGGCTCCCTCATGCTCAAATACCTCTCCCTCTGTATCAGCTGTGCAGATTCCGTAACACATGATGCTGATGACCCCCAGGGGTAACCCAAAGAGAAAGCATCCCAGCAGTGGTGAACTCTTGAACACAGACTGTTGAAATAGAAAGTAAAAACCACTTTCAGTAAATGTAGAAAGTTACTTCTCTTATCACTCTGTGTATTTATTCAAAAAACATCCAAAATGAAAATCAGTGTTTTTTAGAGGGACCAAGGAATCAACTAGGTTGGAAAAGACCTTTCAGATCGTCAAGTCCAACCTATGACATAACACCACCAACAAAAGCACAGCACCAAGTGCCACATCCAGTCTTTTATTAAACATCTACAGGGATGGTGAATCCCATCACATCCCTAGGCAGCCCATTCCAATGCCCAATCACCCTTTCTCTTGTCAACAACCTCTTCCTAATATCCAACCTAAACCTTCCCTGGCTCAACTCAAGACTGTGTGCCCTTGTCCTAATGGATGTGTTATTTTGATTTTTCTGCTTGTTTGGTTTGGGTTTTGGGTTTTATTATTGCGTTGCTTTGTGGTTTTTTTTTTTAATAAGGTTTGTCTGTTTGCTTTCTTCTGTAAAAATGGCAAGGAGTCCTCAACTTGAGCAATTTCTACTATAAATTCATAAAAAATGACACAAGTTCAGTATTACAATATTGCATTGGGATAGTTAATGTTTACATGCCAACTGCATATCCTATGCATTCTTTGAAGTTTTAGAAACAGTTGTTCTAAGAGCATTAAAATCCACTTTGAAGAAAAAAGTTTCATCTCTTATTTTTGTCTTCTTGTCAAAAATTAGTCTGCAGAAAAATTCTAGAGAGCTTCCTGTTGAGGGGTAGCCTAATGGCACAGGAAGAAGGACCAATGGTTTCAGAAACTGGTGGCTAAACACTTTACCTTCACAGAAGTTTGGAAGCCACTCATTTAGAAGTAAGTGAATTTCAACTTAAATTCACAGCATAGGTTTATTTGATTATGTAGGACAAGAGAAGAAATGGATTTGTGTACATCTTCCCAACAAAATTTTGTTAAGCATAATTAACTTATGAGAAAGATAGTAAAAGTGTTTGCTTTAAAACTACACAAAGAGTAGTATTTTATCCCTTCTGCTCTAAGTAATTAAACAAAAATGCAACATTCCTTAGAACAGTGAAGTGGTACAAATTTCAGGTAAGGATGTCAAAAGGGTCAAAGAAATGACCTTGAATTCTCTCTGTTCTATCCCTTAAAATACATGTCAGGCATAGAGAAAAGCAGTGAAAAATGAAGAAACTAAGATAGGTTGAATATTTATCACACATATTAAAAAATCTAATCAAGAATTTTATTTGGCTTAAACCTATACATATACCTATAATATATACACAATATATAACAACTCATATAAAAAATATTTTTAAAACCCTCTGAAAGTATTTGTATCCTGATTGACAAGGGCACCATCTAATTCAATGAAAAATAAAACTTACCACTATAGTAGACTTGGCATCATAGATTATTCTCTTGATTCGTTGCAGAAGTCCATCACCACCCTGTGCCTGAAATTTCAAATGGAACCATGTCAAAACTGCTGACACTTTTCAGTTATGATTCCAAAAGTTCATTCTTCAGACCTTGCAATCTTAAGTCCCTTTAGAAGGAAATGAAAAGTAATTATTCTTATATCTCATGATGCCCAGACACTCCCACTTGCCAAGCTTGGACAAAGATTATTCAGCAGTCTCATGAAAAGGTCTCTCACAATTGTTTTAAACAATCTGTGCCAACTTAGACAATGGGCTGACACTCTCTCTCCTATGATAAAGAAAAACTAACAAAAACGAGCAACTGTCTCATGTAACAATGGTAAAACTGCAGAGCTCTTCTGAACTTTCCTGCAGTTGTTGAATATCCACTTATGGATTACAACAGCACAGTTAGAAACATCTAGGAACTAAGCAAAGAGAAGATATGAATGTGTAATAAATAAAACCTGTGTCAAGCAATGACAGGCTGTACCTATACTGCCCCCTAATTCAGCAGTGTCCAAAACAACTACATGAACCAGAAGGCAGTCTATCTGCTCAACAAGACTGGTTTTCACCTTCCTTGGTAGCCAGAGAAACAAACTCGTATTTGGAAGTCAACTCATCAGCACATGATCTGACCAAAAACCCCCCAAACAGCAAAAGAAGTCCACAAAGATGACTCGCAAAAAGTTACCTATAGAGTCTTAGAGAATAACAGTATCATCCAGGTGAATAATCCAACACTTCCCAAGGAAGAGAAGGGGGAAAGCCAGACTGCTCAGAAACTTCTCTCTGGTTCAGAAAGTCTGCATCCTATTAGTTGTTTACCAGCATACTTTGAAGACTCTCATTCCTCAAGAGCTGCACAATTTCTTGGGCAGAGAATGCAGCCAAAGTAGCTCAATTTTATGTCTACAGACACCTTAAATATAGACAGCTTAAATGAAGTCAGATCCTGTATTTTTGTATTGTACAGAGATGTGAATTTAGACTGACCTTTAATCACTCTAGCTGAGATACTGCAAACAAAAGATAGAAAGACCTAACTGACAATACAGCAACAAACACGAGGCATCACAAATGATTCTTCTCTAAGTAAAAAAAAACAGACAGAAACCAATTACATTTGTTGTTTCAACCAGGAAGAGACATACAATTAGAGTCTAATTGATGCTGATAACTCAATGCACTTAAAAACCATTAAAAAAGCGAGAAGTCAAGAACAAAGAACCACCAAGTTATAGCAATACCCCTCACACTGCAATGGAAAGCATGGCCAGCAAAGTCCTGAACAGCACATAAATCCCACCTATACCATATTCTACAAAAACCAGGCAGATTAAATAAACAGAAATAAACCCCATATGGCAAATATCTTGTGCATTATTTGCTGTTACCAGCCAATGACCTAAAACTGCCAGCATAAAGTAAAGTGGGATTCAGCTAACACAGGAAGCACTCAATATACAGCCAATTGGGGTTTAAACCAAAAACAGGCTTCTCCCAGCAGGCAGCCAAATTATTAACTATCAGTTGCCCTTCATGGCAAAGTCTTCTTTCCCCAGAAGCACAAATGAAAGTTCTGCTCCATGACCTCTTTCCTCATCCACACAACATAGCTTTCTGCTCAACTTACAGTACACTGAGGAAATAGATACCCAAAAATATCCAAGTCATCAATTCCAATTAACTTTGCTGTTTTAACAAAAGACAGCTCTTTTTTAGTTTTAGAGCAGAGAGGAGTAAGCTTGTGTCCATTTCTAACATCCAAAGCAAGTATAATACTGGTTTTTTGACTCTGAAGTTGTAATTCCTCCAGCTATTTGATTTATTAATTTTCCACCCAAAAGACAGGGTGCAGTTCCATTATGCACTATCATTCAAAATTTTAAACAAATGCATTTAATGCAAACCAGGAGATGAATAAAAATCTCTCCATTTACAACTGCACCAGTAAAAGGAATATCAAAAGAAGCTGTCTACCATTATGCTATAAACAAAAGAAAGCTTGCTTTGTAAACATGAAACAGCATGACTGCAGAATTTACAATCCCATATTCAGTGACAGCACCCAAGACAGTAAGACAGGACAGGAATATTAAACACACGCATAAATATCAGAGTAACAAATTTTTTCCTTACTTTAGCATCTAAGGAAATAAACATTAACCAATATATTCCAAGCCACTAAGAAGACTTACTTCAGCTGTACCATCCAGGATATTGTTAATAAACTGAACCATGTCTTCTGTGCTCTCAATGTGCCTATCTGGTAGAAAATATTGCTGATTGGAGGTATTCAATACAACAATAGTAGGGATTGTCAAGTCACTGGAAACATAAAAGAGACAGTTGATCTATTTAAACAACTACCATATAAAATATTCCAATTCAAGTAATCCCTACATTATTTCAAAAGGGAATCTATTAATCTTCATATGTGCTCTTTGTAGTAATTCTTTAAAAACAAGAAAGCAGAGAAAAGGTATGGCATGGTATGGTATAGACATGAATGGTATGGGCACATTTCTCATTAATATTGCTTTCCTTCACATCTGTGTCAGTGACACTATTGAAGCTTAAAGCATTTTACATACCCCGAGCAACAGAAAATCAGGTACCTTATGACTTTCCAAATAGTAAGAGATCACAAATAGCAGCCTTGTATATGAAATACATTAAGTATTTAAGTTAACAAAGGCAGAAGTGTAACTCAAAAATTTAATCCCACACAACCATTGTCTAACTGATCACCTTTACCAATTAACATCTGCTGGTCAAGTTGAAAGAAGAAACCATGCCAAGCACAGCTTTTCTACAGCTCTTTTAGATATGGTTTATAAGGAACAGAGTTTTTAAAGAATTATTACTCAGCAGTTAACCTTCATGTGCATGTGCACATACATCATAATTGGAAAGAAAAAAAATGTTAGAAATTATCTCTGGACACAAACCAGTTTAATCTTCTGTTTGCTATAGCACTAAATTCAAAATAAGATCAGGTTAAGAAATTTTAATACTGCAAAAGTGCACTGTTCAAAAAGAAAGATTTAAATATATTAAACACGTTTAAGATTTATCAATCTCACCAAGTCTTTATCAATTTTCTATAACTCTGTCAGCAATGAATTCAAGTACTTCCTTCACAGTAGAAGCAATTCAAACCTTGTTTTTCTATGTTTTCACCCTTGTCTAATAGTGTCCTATCCATGTACATTCGCAATACATGTAAAATTGATGATGATTTCAGTCTTATCTCTGGCTATCAATTCATAGTAATTTATTTAAAAGAGATATACTGGTTTACAGAAATACTGGTTATTTACTCAATATGTCCATTTTTCTGTGGAGTCACTGAAATCATCCTAAATTTTCTCTCACATTTTTAGGTGGGCCTTTTGGTTTTGATTTTAATTCAAATGCAAACTTAAAAGTGAAAAAGTTTAATAATATATGATAATTTTCTGAACTTCTAGAAAGCTGAATACTTAAAGATTTAAGGTGCAGACTCTCTTCCCAGTACTGAAGCTGAAACCATGGTGACACCTCAAAAACCATAAGGGCAATTACAAGGATAGCAAAATAATGCCATTCTTTAAATGGAAATTTAGAAAAAACAACCAAATAACACAACTTTGTACACCAAGGCAATCTGCAATCTAGGAGACAATAAATACAACATTTCCCCTTGAAATTTTTATTCTTTTCTAACTAGGGACCTAAGTAGAAGGCCCGCTAACCAAGTCACTGTTTTTGCAAGCGTCTGGTAAAAGTTCCCAATTCCTGCCAAAAAATGTCCTCCCAGCAAAACAGAACAAGTTTTATTAACTAGGTGCAGTGTTTCTGTTGCATTTAACAGTCTGGTAACTGATGTTCTTGGAGTTGGTTGTAGAGCAGCTGAAAGGTAACCTCCATGTACAGATTCTTTATGCTACTATACAAAAGTTCACAAAAGCACATTTAATGTGTTACTTTCAAGAGCAGAGGAGAGTTCTACATACACCTATAGCTGATAGTAATATTATACACCTTAGCTCATAAAAAGCTGTATTTTTGCTTTCAATAAAATACTGAAAAGCATTTTTAAGTAAAATTTTAGATAAAATTATGTATTTTAATTAAAATACATAATATTCTGATTTATTCTTTTGTGCATAATTCTTGCAATGCACAAAATTATTATTACTATTATTATTATGGGTCTTATTCTATCCCCAGAAATCATACAATATTTTGTCCTTTGTAAAGAAAACAGAATTTGTTCCGATGTGCATCTAGCACAGTAAAATGTGGTTTGCAATACATTTCTCATTATTTAGATTTTTTCTCTTTCTACTTGCTGCCACCTGGTGACAAACTGAAGCACTTGCAATACTTTTTTTTTAACTCGAATTATTCATGTAGCCACATGAAAAACCACTACTTTGAACATAATTTGCTGCATTCTTTCGCAAATTCCTAGTCATGCTTGAAAGGTATACACTGGGTTTAGAAAATAATTAAAAACCAGTGAGTACTTGAACCAGAACTTTCCATATACTACAAATAATAAAATCAGGCATTTTGCAGATTCAGTGAAACAAACGAGCTGAACAGACCTTGCCACTAGATCACTACCACTCCAAGTGGCAGTTCTGTCTTTTTTCCCTTAATTTCCTTCCTCCTAAGTATCTCATCTCCCTCCCCTACTTCTCTGCACATCTGTGCTGATACTCAGCAGAGTAGAAGGGAAAACATTGATGAATCAGCAAAATAACTTCCCTACTTGCTCAGACAAAAAACCAGACACTTTACTGACAGATAAACAGGATGGAAGAGCTCAGCAGACAGACATAAGAGCCTGCACAGGAGAAGCAATTAAGCAAGTGAGGAAGGTCTCACTTTTGGCAATTATAAAGCACTGGCTCAATCAAATCACATAATTTTAATGGAGAGACAGTTGTTTTTAAAGCAGGTGTTAATCTACAGACATTCTACAGAAATCCAGACCTTGTGCTTTTGGATCCCTATGAAGCTCCTATAATCTTTAGGGATCATGAACACATGTTTAATAATGTTGTGATCCTTGACAAATGGATTTGGAAAACTTACAGACTGACTCCTGGTTTTTGTTTCTTTCAGACCTCCAAAGGCCAGAGGAGAACAAGTAGTGAACTACAAAAGCCAAGCAACTCAACTCTCTAATTATGCATTTTTTAGAAAAGGATCATAGTAAGGGCAACTGTCAAGCATCTTGTTAAACCACTTATATATTTCAAAATATACCATGTACATATCAAGTGCAGACAGCATCTTCCATGCATTCTATGCTTCTCTGCTGAGGTGCGTTTCTATGCACGTCATAAAAATACATTAAGAAAGAAAGCCTCACAACTCTAACAGTAATTTAACAAAGTTGACCTAAAAGATAAGCTTTTTCAATCAGCATTATCAGTAAGCCAAACATCTAACATTAAATTATACATTTATCCAATTTAATTTAACAATTAATTGATACTACAGCCCAGGCTGAATTCTGATGACAGTGGGTTTTTTTTTAAGTCATGAAAGCCAAGAACTTTCTGTAAGATTATTATCAATTAAATACATTTGGTAGAAAGAAAATTCAAATAAGAATTTACTTACTCCATTAGTAAACTATTAATGTAATCATTTCCATCCATATGGCCAAACTGGAAATCCCTGAAAGAGAAGCAGTTAAAAATAAAATGAAAAAGAAAACGCAATAGTGGGTTTCAGCAAAAGTTCTCCATTAATATTTTTCCTATAACTGAAAATGAGAGCACACACTTAGAAATGTAATTCAAAAGAAGTGATGCTCTAGAACACAGCACTATGAAACACAGTTAATGAAATGGTTTAAATATCAGTATAAAAATATAAAAGCACACACTGTAACGTTTTTCACTTAGGAAAAAAAAAAAGTGACTGCTGTGTTAGAAAGATTAATGCAGAAGAAGCATTAAAACATCAGAGTCCCATGTGTGTCTACCTGTGAAAGTGATCCCGATAATCTCTGGCAACTTCCTGAATAATAGACTTTAATCTGAAAGGAAAAAAATTGGCATGAATATCCAGGATAAACTCCTTCTAAATACAAATAATAAACATTGAGATTTCCCCAGTAAGCAGCAATTCATACCTCATCAGCAACAAGGACTATCAAAAAATACCTTGTTCATCTTGCTTAGTTCCTAAAGGTTGAAAATAGCATACACAGTATTTGAACAGTATTTTTCGAGTCTGTATATGCAACCAGAATGGGACGAGGGAAGGTCTTGTTCCTCTCAGCCTCTTTGGCAAACTCCAACCCCAGCAAAAACATCCCTTGTTTAAAGTTCCACAGACAACTAATATATAAGCATCACTAGCTTAATTTTCAATTTGAGTGAACTAAAGCACAGTCATTTGTTTAAACTCACTGAGTTCATCTCAAAGTCATCAGAACTCAAGCACTTTTGTCTTTGTTTAAAAGGTGACACAATAGCTTTTAAAAGCTATGACATCATCATTTGCTCCTGTGATCCCATTAACAAATGGCAGAAGGGTGATACAGGAACTCCCACCATCTCAGTGAACTCACCTGCACTTCAACCAAGCCATAAATTAAGTAAAATTAGTTCACTAAGTCAGAACATTTACAAGTTTAACCCACTCATTTAACCTATATTTCTCAATATTTAAGCAACTTCCAAACTTCCCTATGTCATACCAGCACATCTCTCCCATAGTGTCACCAATACTTAATTCTGTACCTGGTATGTTCCACTGAAGAGTTTTTATCATCAATGACTGCGATAGCCACAAGTTTTCCTAAAATAAGGAATAAAATTCTTGAAACCATTTAAAAAGAAACACACATTCTCCAATGGGAAATATGTCAACTTAGAAGATCAGGTACTTTCCAGGGACAGGAATTAGTTTTTAAGTATAAACAAGAATCACAGCTAAAGAGCCTCTTCAAGCTGATCAAGCTGTGGTCTTAAAGCTACTGAAAATAAATAAATTAAGATGGAGCTCAATGCCACACCACTGGCATTGCATGAAAATGCAATATAGAAAGAAGTTCCATAGAAAGAAGTTAAAAGGGAGAAAATGCAGATAAAAAATTATTTCCTACTCAAGCTGCGTATTTGCATACACCTAAATATGAGGCTACAGAGACCTGTATTATACAGCAGCAATTACAAACTGATTGCAAGTGATTAAATCACTATTGTATGGATTTAATAACAATTATTTTTCATACTGTTGTGAGCATTAAGGGGAAAAAAATTGGAAAAAGTACTGGCAGAGCCCAAAATTCATGACATCAGAAACACAATTTAGTTCACAGCCCTCTGTCAGATGAGCTTAAAGGTCAACACCAGAATATACCAATCTCTTCAAGATTTATTTTGTGAAGTTTTTCTGATTAAAAGAAAAAAAACCTCCAAACCCAAAGAGTAGTATCGTCAATCAGATAAAAGTATGTTTAAAAAGCTGGCCAAGGTTTCTCCAGATCAAGCCCTTGCAGTTAGGAAAGCAGAACTGTTAACAGTGCAGTCAGTCATCAACCAGATTAACCCAAGGCTCCAGAGGGCTGATTTTTCAGTTCTCTCCAGATGCCACAATTCACTCAAAACCCTCCCCATCAAGACAATCAATTGCTCAGTTCCTACCATGCCACAGGAAGCATTCCCCTCAAAAATAAAAAGTCACTCTTGTTCAAGTAATACTGAAGGGTTTTAAGGGAAGACTTATGATTCACTCCCATAATTCCTTGTGAAATAGTAGCTTCTCCCCATTTCACTTCTTCCATACATCAATTCTCAATTTCTTCCCATTTCTTTCCACCCTAAGACGTTACCTAATAAATACACCAGGAGACAACTAATGGCCTTTAGACTGCAAAAGATGATGTAGATAAATTCCAGGTACTATGTATTAATACATAAAGCTCTTTAAAGTAAATGATGGCTTCTCCAGTGTATTAATAAAGTTTTGGGGCTTTGTTTTTGAGGAATTGTTAGTCAAAAATGTAACAGGAAGAAGTAACTTATATTTAAACAACTCGCAACAGCATTTCTGTAAATAACCATTCAAAATGTAGGTGTAACAATATTAGCTTTATAAACATGCAAGAACATAGATGCTTCATACTCTTTAAAACCTAAAAGAACTCAGTGTTGATTGAATCCAAGTATTTTGAAATAGAATATAGGTGTTAAGATGTCCTGGCCTGGAAAAATCAACACTTACAGTATTTCTACTGGTACCTCAGTGTATATACACCTTAAGAACAGTACAACTCGTGTGCCTTTGCCAGAGGTCACCTGGCTGCAAAATTTTCATTTGGCCTGCAGAACTTTTGCTAAAGGAAAGTTGAAGTTTTCTGGGACAAGTCCACTTCAATACATGCTCCTCACCCTTTCTTGCCACATCCATTTCAAAGATATCTAAATCCACTAGAAACAAGATATTTGGACAATCCGTATTTGATACTTCTAAATCTAGTTTTAAAATTCCCTGTATTCCAAGAGGTAATATGAAACTTATGCAAAATGTAAGGTGCTCTTAAATTAAAAGTCCTACTAATTTTTGTGATTATCACAGGATTAGACACACTAACTTTTATGTTGTGAGGAAAGGACTAGTGTAGACTGTGTGTGAAACCTCTAGTCACAGGTCTGTCCAACATCAACAAAATACTGCCACTATCAGCTCTACTCTGATATTGATCAATTTCTAAAGTTTAAAAACATGTTCTTAGTACACTTTTGACTTTTCTTACTGTTTAGTACATAGTGTCAAATGGTTTAGCAGCAGCAGCAGCATCTCACCTGTATCTCCAAGTTCATACAGTGTAAAGCCATCGACATGAAGGTAGCCTTGAAATCTTTCTCTGTTTATCCAGGATGACAAATCACCATCTTCATACTCTGACCAAAAAAAAAAAAAAAAGGATTAATTTTTTTTAAGAAATGGGCCATCAGATTTACTATTTCAGTACTATTGAGGCAACCACTAATTTTTCTCCCTTTTTCCTTTTACCTTGGTTACATCAATTATCACACTTCTATGGGCATTTTAAGTTTTAAAACTTCTAAAGCTATTTTCAACCATTGAACAAAAAAGCATATTATAGAAAAGCATGAAAAGTTGATTTGATTATTTTATTTTCCAAATCAAGGATAAATGATACTATATTAGAAGCTAACTGTGACCCAGTGCAGAAAGTAACAGGTTCAAACCCTGCTTTTAAAGAGGTGTGTGTACATCACTTGTCAAGTTTCAAACAAAGTAGAGACACAAAAATACAGAAAGCAGTGTTTGTGAGAGTCCTTAAATGAAACAAAAAGATCAAGAAAAAGCAGATGCATTAAACAGCACTGTGAATGTAAATGAACAAATAATCATGTATGACTGACAATCTACTGAAGGCTAGCTTAAGATCCTAGATGTGTTAACCTATTAAGAATTAAATTCTAATATATACCATCAAATAGATCTAAACCACAAGTAAAAAAGTAGAACATATATAATATATGCTGCATTTTATGCAAACAAATGCACAATAAATAAATTGCCTTAAATCCTATTGTATAGACCTAAGTATCAATAATTTCAGGTTAACAATTATCTGTGGCAAGGTAGCAGCAAGCAATTATAAGCATAATGCATCCCATGGATCTGCATCCATTTCCCCTGCTATGGAGAAGGAAAAAACCCAAAACAAAACCAGACAAAAGTCAGAGCACTGAAGTGCATTTTGCTGTAACTTTTTCCTTATAGAGAGCTCTTCATATTTCTGCCAGTCGTAACAGTTGCACATAAAACTTTATTCAGTCTCAAACTGCATCTTCATGATTTGTTTGACTTCCAAGATTGTTTCTGGTATATCATGAAAAAGTAAAGTTTTTACAAAGTAAATCAAAAGCCTGAATTATTACAGTTTTTGCATTTGTTTTAGAAGGTGTGGAAAAAGAAAGCAGGCCACACAGCAAAAGAAGTGTTTCTCTGACAAGCTTTCCTTCTCCCAAATTCTTAAAAGAGATCAAAAAAATTAAATGCAAATCACAGAGGCTGTAGAGTGAATTTTTATCGGGAGGCAACAAACTGAAAAGGAAGACAAGTACATCCATTCTACAAGGTCACAAAGAATACTACTTATCCTATGAAATTAAACCTGCAGAATGATCTTCTGAGTGATACATTTCCAACTTAAAGTGACAACTTGCATTTGAAACAATCTGAATCAAGAGGAGATGCTTTTGAAAGTAAGGGGTGTGCTTACAAGCCCAGGCTATGCAATGTAACTATGAGTATGTGGATGTGCTTCTAACATGTCTTATGGTACAGTCTGAGCACAATATAATATTCTATATGGATATGCACACATATATACAGATACACACTTTTACAGCAGTGGCAGGAGCACTAGCCTTATATACTGCATATATACACCGTAGAAATAGCAGTGCTATAAAATACTGCTAGTTTCAGGTGGCCTTTCTACAGCTTAAACACTGAACAAACCAGGTAAAGCAGTCTATGTATATGATGAATTTGTACAGTGAGGGAAGCAGTAACTTTTCTAAGTATGTTAATGCAGGCAAAACTGTAATATTGGAAGCTACATCTTACTGAAAACATAAAGCAAACATCATCATTTCAACTTCAGTATTGCTTGCATTGCAAAATGCAAAATTCCTTGCAATGCAAAATTCCTTGCATTTTGTTGTGGAAGAACTAGTAATTTTTTTTTCTTTTCCTTCATGAAAGAGCTGCTATTTATCCTAAAACTGGGGAATTTTCAAGCATCCCTACATATGCTTCAAAAAAATCCCAACTCCTCCAGTTTCTCCATATATGCTTTAAATATCTTGTCTTAAGGTAATGTCCACTTTTACTTACCATCATAAACAAAGTAAGTTCCATCTTTGAAGACCATCACAGCAGGTAATTCAGGCAATGTCACATACTGAAAGAGTCAGGTTTTAATTAATCCATGGAAGATTAAAAGATTTTTAAACAAAAAAAACCAAAAAAACATCTGAAAACATGTAAATGTAGTTCATGGGAAAAATCTCTAAGTATACCTAAATATTTTCTGTCTAAATGTACTAAGATAAATTTATCAGCTTTCTGTATATTAAAAATAATGCAACATAAATATATTTTTGAGAGGTGGATCTCACAAAGCATGAAAGAAACGTGGTTCTTACTGATATCTGCAGTAGCATGAAGAACAGTTTATGGATTGGGCATGGACTCTAGATAGGAAATTGTAACTTGAGGGTTTTATAAATCATGCTCTCAGTTCACAATTTATGCTGTTGTCAGCATACCTGTCATACTGCTGCTTCTACTAAATGCACCCTCAATTTGCAGACTAAAATAGTACCACCAGTAACATGTGACACTAAATCTGGGCTATTTCCTGTGCTTCAGACTGATGGGAATATAAAGAAAAAAGCTTCAGCACACAGGGCTGCAAACAGACCTAATTTAGACAAATAACAAAAGCCTGTGTTACCATGCTAACATGGTATTTAGGATGGCCAGCAACATACTAAAAAACAAGCTGTAGAACCTTTCTTCTTAGAACTCAAAATAATTTTATTCAGCTCATGTTTTTAGTGAACTGCCATAGAAAAAATACTGTATCTACTTCTTACAGCTTGCTAGCATTCTAAGCTAAAATTTTAACAGCATTTGTGGTTAAGAAAGAACTATATCATAAGCTTAATTTTGATCATGTAATCTGAATCATCTGATTTACTGTTGTTTTGGAAAGGTAAAGGACAGCATCATTTCCAAATGACATGCCTTCTGTCATTCTGCATGAACTTTCTTTTACGTTAAGGAAGTTAAAAGCAGTAATTTATAATATAATAGCTGATATGAACAATCAAGAAGGTAGTCCCAGATGATGCTTTGTTCTCTCACTTGCCCAAAACCTAATTTAACATCGTTGAAGGACAAATCAATTTGTGCACAGCTTAAAGCTTGAGAAAGATGCCTTAAGCTTGGAACAGTATTACCTAAGGTGATGAAACAAAGCCTAACAGTGATCACTGTGATGCAAAGGCTCATTACAACTCACAAGTACAAATTTCTGAACATTTTTGCTTCTCTCCATAGAATACTGAACACCATCCCTACTTCAGCTTAAAGGACACTGGTGGGAAATTACCCTCTGTGGGAAAAAAAAGCTCACTGCTTACATCAGTCTGATCACAGAACCTCAAAGACTTCCAGCCTTTTTTACTCTTTCCACTGCACAACTGAACAGTACTCTTCTTGCTCAGCTGGAGCTGAACTGCAAACAGCAATATTTAAATTAAGGTAGCTTTTGATACAAGGCTTCTGGAGAACCAACAATATACTATTTGTAATGAGGCCAGTTCTACTTATGGTGTTGTAAAATGCAGCTGCCTAAAAAAAACCCTACAAAACCACAAACCAAATTATGCCAGTTCTCACCCCATTAATCACCAACTAACTTTAAAGTCACATGTTAGTAGGCATGGGACAGACTTAGGTCTCACTTGGAGATAACAATAAATGAAAAAGTCTTTTAATTTTGCTTCAATAAGTAAGCAACAATGGTTAGACTCACTCCAGTAACATCAATTTTTTAGACCCTTGTGGTGAACTGTAAACAATTTCCTTATCACAGAAGCCTTAAAAAAAGCCACAAGAGAATTCTGCAGCCAGTGGACTGGATTGGCTGATGCCTGGGGCAGATTAATGTGTTGATCAGCTGTACTGAACAAGACGAAAATAACTTACCTTTTCACTTACTTCTGATAACTAAGGAAACAGCAGTAATTCATGCTACAAACCACCTAATTAGCTTTAAAAGTGTTTGGTGAAAAGACTGTTGGGAGCAACAAGAGTTTTGCACTGGCTAAAAATCCAAGTATCTACTTTCTTGAGCAAGTTCTGTGGCCCACACTGAGTTCTGCTCATCCTCTGATTAATTTTATTAATATGACTGAACAAGAATTTTGGCCAAAACAAAGCAATGACAGACTGGAATTTAGGTTATATTCTTTTCCCATATAGAGTCAAACATTACATGTTTCAGTGTATTTACTTAGGTATCTACCAAAGCCAAACATACTGTAAGAAGCCACCTCTGTGCCATCAAAACAGCAAAATTACTTAGAGGAGGAGAAAAATGCCATTTCTGGGGAAGCAGTAGGAATGGAAACAGCTTACCTCAGGCAGCACATCTTCTGAGGCAGAAAAAAAGTATGTATAAACTATTAGTTCTGAAGCAACCTCAATGTATTTTTCCTGAAAAAATACAAACAATGTCTTTTTAATTTCTGAACTTTTAGTATGCGTCAAACAAAAGCTTTGTCACACACCTGATCTTCAAAGAGCAATTTGAAAACATGTTTATGGCGTTAGATTGCAAAAGCACTTTAATAAACGTAAAAAAACCCAAGAATTTGTTACAACCATGCACTTCAGTCTTTTGAAAGATTTTTAAAATTACTTCCTAAATAGCCAAAAGAAGTAATTTTATTTAATCAAGCTTCAAACCTTTAAAGGAGATTCACCACCAACATACACAAAAAGTACACGATGTCTCTTTTGCACATGCTCAAACATATGCTGGCTAGGAAGTGGCCTGATGAGGGGTCTGGAAAGAGAAACAAAGACATAGAAAAATCTCAGTTGTGCAACCTGCAAAACCCAAACAAATAAAAATTCACAAGAAAATGTGAAGTGTCATACAGTTTTTTGTGCTGTTTTTCAAAAAAATAAATTCCAAAATGCAAAATTAATTTAGTTTTTCAAGTTATTATTCTATTTTATACTAGAAGAAAAAAAGAACATTCCCACCCCCCACCAAATAACATGTCATGTTCATCAGATAGCATGTTTAAATATGAAATTCAAATCTTACTACAAAATGCTACTACAATGTAAACATGCATGCCTTTTACTGGTGACAGAATCACAGACTGGGCTAGACTGGAAGGGACCTTAAGGATCATCTGGTCCAACCCTGCCACCATGAGCAGGGACATCTTTCACCAGATCAGGTTCCTCAGAGCCCCACACAAACTGGCCTTGAACACTTCCAGAGATGGGGCATCCAAAACTTTACTGGGCAATTGGTTCCAGTGTCTTAACACCCTCACTGTAGAGAATTTCTTCCTAATATTTTTTCTAAAGCTATCCTCTTTCTGTTTAAAACCATTTCCCCTTATCCTGTCAGTACAGACCTTGATAAAAACTCTTTGTCTTTCTTACAAAATGCCCTTATACAGTGGAAGGCCACAGTAAGGTCTCCATCATTTGAGAGAGAAAATTCTGAATGTAAGCACAACACCCAGGAAATGTGGCCTTAGAAATAAATACTCTTAAATTAGCACCAGTCTCCCATGCAGCCACACACATAGTACATATAGTTTTTTACTTCAGTATCTTGCTCTTTTTAAATAAGTGTTGGCCTACCCCTAAGTCCCACATAAGTTTGAAGTCAGCAGAACCAGTCTCTGAGAAGAATATACTTACCCTGCCACTCTATTAGCAAATTCAATTATATCATCTTTGGTTCTAGGTCCTCTGTAGTTGTATGCCAAGTCACCTTTCAAGCTAGATAAATAGAAAGACAAAAAAAGAACAGAAAAGCAATCATCTAAACGACATGCATACATATAAGGTTTCTCAACCTTCACATGTTTACTACAGTCACCTTTCAGCAAGTGATAAGCCAAAGAAGTGGTCAGTAAAATATAAAACTCAATAATGCAATACAATGGAATTATGGAATAAAAGCTTATTTACACAGTATCTGATTTACTGACTTGTTAAATACTTAAAATCCTTCTACAATTCTTTCTTCTAGTGCACAGTGCTCATTTACTTTGTAAGTGATAATTTAGAACACTTGTTTATGATCATATTAAAAAGCCTCCCTAAAATGATGAAACACCCCACACGCAAACCAAACTCAACTCACTCAACATTTATACTACTCAGGGATTAGTCCTTATAAAAGGAAAGCATATAAACTTCTTTAATGCTTTTTTATAATTAAAATGTATCAAATAATCTGCAAAACCTCTCAAATTTACGTATTATGTTTCAGTGAAGTGTTGGTCAGCTCACGGTATTCTGTTGAAAGGGGATGTTGCATGCTTGTATTAGTGAAGTATTCAATTAAGTTTCACTAATTCTGACAGGCTTTCTTTGAAACCATAGAGATTTAGGAAATTCAGAGGAATTTTCAATTCCTCTATATGGCATGAAAATTTTCATCCTTTAAGATTATCAAGCTGAACATCTCTGCTTCCTATTCTGAGAAAACTAACTTGACAAGATTTATTATCATGTATTAGGAATACTGTTTGCCTAAAGAATAACCTGCTAAAATACCCAGTATGTCCACAGTAAAAAGTACACAGAAGCATTGAGTCTTTATTTAATGTGACATTGTACTGGACTATACATTAGTTTGAGAATTCTAAATGGACAGGGCTATTTTTAATCTTTTGTCATGAAATCATGGATAGAAATTCAATAGGAAGGATCGACTTACAGCTTAATTGTTGGATAGCCTCGCACTCCAAATTCAGATGCAATACCTGAAAGAAATGAGTTCATACCAAAGTGACTTTTTCTCTCTCTCCTACCTTAATCTTTAAACATGTTTTACTATTCAATCCACATAAACAAATGAAAAAAATACCACTTAGCTCAATATGGATTACTTTACTTGCTTACAAAGAAAAGCTTGCTGTTATTAAGCTACATCATTAAATTTTGGACTTCTTTCAGAGGTGCTAAAGGTGCCAGGATAGCCTTCCAATTCATGTGCCACAACTCAAAATGTCATGAGAATCTTCTGGACAGACATGCTTGGTCTGCTTTTACCAAAAGTAGCATGCATTGAACATGCACATAATATTGACAGAAAATATAAGAGGCAAAAATTAAGCATTGAGGACGAAGAACTGTAAATACTAATGCTTGAAAGAAACAGAAGACAATTAACTAGTCAAGTGCTAGAGTAATGGCTAACGAGAAGTGCAGAATCATACTGCAGTTATTAAAAAAAAGTTTTTAAATCATATTCCACACAAGTAAATGTCTACTATCATGAACCTTACCAGAAGTAGGCACTTTCTAAGCAGATACTTACCTGCTGCTTACTGAAGTGATTAAAAGTAAGACAACTGCAGAACTTTTTCCCTCACCTCAGATCTTTTTAAAAACTTCTATCTTGCTTCCAGCAATTGGAGGAGTATAATTTGCAACTACCCTTCCACTTGTGAAAGTAGCAGCAGCTACCTTAAACTATACTTTCTAGCAAATTCAGGTTTTTTTTTCCAAAATTAAACTACACAGTCTCAAAAAATGATTAAATAAGTCTAAGATTGTGGCCAATACTTGTGCAACTCCCTGCTGAGTAACAATCTCTGCACTCACAAAGTACCTAGAATCAATGCTTGTTACAAAACCATTCTGAAGCTACTAACAACGTGCCATGGCAAGCACATGTTGGACATCTTGTGTGCAAAGAGTTTAGAAATTGACCCTAAGGTTGTTCACCTGGATCAGGTGCAAGTACCTTATTGCACAGCACTACAAATAAGACTAGCAGCACACCTACAGGCATCTAATCAAATACAACTGTTCTAAGAAATACACATATGAGGATCTATTTGATTCTGATCCTTTTCTCTTACAGCTCTACTACACAGAACTACAATGCATTAAAATGTGTTTTAGAACACATTCAATCACAAGAGCTGTCAACAGTTTATTTCTCCTTGTACAGCTCTTGTGTGTGCTTTGGAGATCAAGAAGAGACAATTTTTAACACTTTTTCTAAACATTCCAGCCATAGGGATTACCAAAATTCTCTCATCTTCATGGAAATTACTTACTTATATCATCACCTCTGCTTCTTGATATGAAGAATACAGTACAGGCAAACAGCAGCAATTGTGCCAGCCTTAGGTGTGATGTATTTCTACTCTGCTCACACACAGTGGACTCCTGAGGCTAAACGCCTTGAAAATTAAACTGATACCACAGCAGGTGACTGCTCTGTTGATGCAAGAGCTGTATCCTCATTCCACAGAGCTACCAGAGGTAACATTTACTGGATGATTTATATGTTCATCTGTGATCTCAGCTCTCTGAGAACAAGCTTCTCAAAGTTCAGCTCTTTCATACTACTTCACATTCCTATTATAAACACAAACCATGCAGAGCAAACCACTCGCGTTCCTTCCTAGTGACACGTACACATTACAGCTGCATTTCCTTCTGATATTTTCAAGACTGAATTACTTTGATTTCAGAGAATCTCTAGATTGCAATGGTATTAAGCTGAGTTGAGTTTTTCATATTCAGATGTAAAATTCCCCCTTTCAAAATGAGAGTACAAAACTATTTTAAAAGATTTATCAGACACTATGAAACCGGTAGCAAATCTAAGAAGAAAATCTTTTCCAGGGCACAAAGGAACCCTTGCAGCTTTTAGTGATTTTTATATAAGTAAAAGTTAATTATATAACAAAAACATAGCACCAATTCTGTCCTAGGTATAAAGCACAAGATTTCAGTAACAGGATGAAAAATACAAATATTTCAGGGTAAGACTCTATACAATTTATATGATTTAGAATTTTATATACATGACTGGAAAGTCAGAGAACCATGAAATGTATTCCCAGTTTTGAAGTTACCTGGTTGCATGAACTTGAAACTTCTAATTCTCCAGACTTACCTTTCTATAGAAAATAAGTATCTTTAAGATGAAACATGAAGTCATATTTATTTGGTTTTATAGAAAAAGATATATATAATAAATTGGTCTTTGAGACAAAGTCATTTTAATCTCAAAAGACCAAACTCTCCTATATCTAAGCACAGGAAAAACTGGAATACCACTGAGAAAAGTATTCTGCATAACATTTTAGGCAAATACAACAAACCTGAATAACCAGATTTAATGGATAATAATTAAAAACACCACATGTATTTACAAAATTTTATTACATGTAGATCTCACTTGGGCCCCACTCCTCCCTACACCTACTCTTTTAAATATCCTCCAGGTTCACCACAGATTTAAGCGAGTTGACAATAAAGAAGCACACAAACACAAAGGAAGTACTGTTAAACATTCAACAATCCTCTCACGTCTACCCAACCCACTTCTCTGAGTAAGGAAGGTTTGGGATTTTCTCTGAAAAGGTTGATACATATGAAAGACATCAGCAAACAAAGAAGCCCTGAAAGCACTGAATCTGGTTCTTTGAGAGGACATTTACAAAGAAACATGGGAAGAAGTCGACTGAGCAGTGATCACTGATGCAATGAATTCAGTTATTTCAGCAGGCTTTGTGAAACAGTTCAGGAGCGATTACCTGAAATGAGTAAGAGCAAGAGCACGGGCATTCCTCCAGCAGTAATAGAAGGAACCTAAAACTGGATGCTCTCCAGAGACACACCACATAAAAATGCTTATATAACAGTACTCTAAGAGGCATATCAAAAGCAGATCTTTGAGAAGCTTTTACTTTCCGTCTGTCAGGTAGAATTCCCTACTCAAGCAGAAACAAATGTGATAAAAAGCACATACTACAGAAAGTTGTCACTTTTAGAAAGAATAATTAGGAATTTTTTTTACAATTACTGTTTGTGCTATATTTATGCTATGACACAGAAGAACAATTACAAGAAAAAAAAAAAGTTTCAAAACAGAGGCTGTGATGAAATTACCCCTAAACAAACCATACTTACTAGAAAAGGAAGTTGCATCCATTTTCCCAACTTTTACTGGAGAGCCCATGTTTCTCATTTCTATGCCCACTTCATTCCACACAGGCTCCAGTTTCTTACAATGGCCACACCAAGGTGCATAAAACTGAGAAGCAAATACATTTCACAAAAAAAAAAAAAAAAAAAAAAAAAAAATTAGTAGAAATTCATTCTACAATTAGCCCTCAAATTATTAGCAAGATTTATTTTACAGTATTTATTTTACAGTACTCCTTATGTCTTAACAAAATTGCAAGTTTGTTACAAGGTTAGCATGACAAGCAGCATTTATGATTTAGTCCTACTTTTAATATGAATGCACAAGTTTGAAAAGAATACATTAAATTGCTGCACTACTATATGATTTCTTATTTAGGAATAGACTGCATGGTAACATTTTTTTGAAAGTAAAAAGATCATATAAACAATCTATCCAGAAATATGAATTTGTCAACATGCAGTAGATATCAATGTTTTGATATAACAAGATAAGGTCGCAATTATAAAAAAGTTGGATTTTGTTTTGCTATACACTGCTGATAACTCCAAAGTAGCTCATATCCCACTCAAAAATCACTAATCTGAGTAATACAATTTTGAGAATTACAGTACATATTTGGGTGAGAAAAGGAACGTTACCTCATTCACAAGCAAACTCAATCTTTTCAAAAACGCTCTGTCCCTGAAATAAGGGACACTGAATTATTCCAAATAATTTAGAAAAGTAACAGGGGTCTCATATATTTGGTCCTTCAGTGCTAACAAAAGTCTAGAACACAAATCAGCTGATTTATTTAATGAAAGGAACTATAAAATTTCTCAAAAGAGGTTATCACCTACTGAGTGTGTTGGGTAATCTGCTTTCCTTTTTAAAGGACTCAAAACATAGACTGAAGCCTATTCAGCAGTCTATTCAGCATATTCCTGGTTCACCCTGAACAGCAGACAGATTGCTTATCTATCCTGTCAGAATTACTGTCATGAAGCTTTTCTGCATCATGTACAAACAATTTTCCAAGCAATGAAACAGCTTGACTACAGAGTGTAGCACTGTGCATTCTGTCTTTTGAGTTCCACCAGCAGATCTTCTCGTTTTTTTTAGATACTCACATCTACAAGCCAAATATCATCTTTACGGTTTTCTTTAAACCTGGAAAGGGGACAAAATGAAAGATAAGTTATGTATCTGAAAATAAAATAGTGAAATGCATGTGTGAAAAACAAAAAGTCTACAATAATGTTAATATAAAGCTATAGATACAAGATTTCTGGTTTGTTTCTTTCTTTGAGGGTGGAGAAACAAAGGAGATGCTAATTTCTTAGTGTAATATTGCCCCTCTACCTGACACTACACACACAGCTGTGGCAATTAAGTTTCTCTAACTATTTCCTAAGACAAAAAAACCCCAAAAAACAACAAAACAAGAAATAAGAATACACACACCAAAACACACAGAAGATATTTGACTAGCATGTGGAATCTAGGGGGAAAAAGTATTTTTCAGTTGTCTTAGTTATATTAGATATATTTGTTGTTGTATTTTTATATACCAACTAATAGAGACCCTTCGGGCATTGGTTTAAACTGTTAATCTTAGCTTTACTAAACATAAACTAACTAAATTATCTTTAATATTAATTTGCAAAGCAATTTTAGTTCAATTTCCTTTAACATTCTTCTATAGAAGAGTCAGTTTATAGTTCTATTAAAGTTGCACACAACCAAGAAACCAAGTTAATGGAATAAAAATGATCAAGCTATTGATAAAACCCAGAGATAAAAGGTACTACTGAATTTTCTTAATGCTAGACAAATGGCATTTAAATCAACTGACTGGTTTTATTAACTGTAAATCTGTCACTGAATTCTAAAATCTCTAATACAAAACTAAGCTTGATAAATCAAAGTTCTTTGGTATCTCCCAAAATGCTGCTCACACATTTCACTGTTGTCACTATGAGATCACCTGAATTACTGAGTTAGTTAACTAGCTCTGTGTAGAGAATTAAATTAGCTAGAACTTTAACCTAAGGTATATTTTTGTACAAGACAGACTTTGTAAGTGACTAGGACTGGGACTAAAGTCACACTATAGCATACATGATACAACATTTCTACTGCACCACTCTTCTTGCAAAATGAGATATTTACATATAATTATGCGTAACGTGGACCTATGATCCAATTAATACAAGTTATAGCCCAACTTGTCAGTTCCCAATATGCAGCATGCCTATAAATGGCCCATAAGCAGTAGGCAGAATTTATTGTATTTCATTTAAAGATGAATCTGTAATAGTCCATAATGGTCTTGAAGAAATACTAATGCTGATATTGGCTTACTGTTTGACAGAAATAATTCAGAAATCATGGATACAATCTAATTACAGCGTTGAGTGTTTGAAACTCAGAATTGCAGCTGGTAAATTCCAGCCTATTTTATTGATGGCATACCAAGGCTGCAACGCCTGTACAGCAGCAGGAAAGGAATTTGCAGAGACTATGCTATGGAACTGCTAAAGGAAAGCAGCATTTTTAAGTCAGAAAATTGCTTAGTTGACAACCTCACTAAAAATTTAGTTCACCACCCTAAGCACTATAGAGCTAATGAAAGAACCACTAAGAGGCCAGCATCTCCTGAGAACTCTAACAGAGCTACAGCTAACTTCCAATTACAATGCCAAATAATTGGCTATGATGCAAGAGGTAGAAAGCAGTTACTGAATCATAAGACCCTAGGCTGTGCTTCAATTTAGCATATCACTTCTTCTTTGTATAAGAAGAATTTATAATTATATATTCTCCTTCCTCTGCCACAGTACAACTGTTATGGCAAATTGTAAAGAGCAATAAAGTACTGAGAAAGGTAGACTGCAACCTTGCCAGCACACAGAAAGAAAGAAAGAATTAAACATCTGGAGGCTGAGCTTTCCAACAGAACTTAATACTTTTGACTTAAGATTGTATAAAAAATACTGTCATTTTTATAATAATAAATTTCAATGTACTTCTTACCTACAAGCACCTATTTAATCAACTTCCACAGAAACTAAAATCTGAAGTGCAACAAAACTCTATCAAAACTCACTCTAGTTTTGCTAACTTCAATGATTAAATTACCAGACAATATTAAGGAAGTTCACCTTCACACTGCTGAAGAAAACCAGAAATCTCTCTACAAATGAGCAGTGAAGCATTTTCTGAAGATGCTGTTTCTAGGCCCTCTAAATATGCTTTCCAGGCACAAAATTTCAGTGTCTCTTCTAACTGTTCTGTGGAAGCCTCTGTCAGCTGACAGAAACACAATCACACTGATGGGAAGATGGCATAAATGTTGCACATCCTTGAATCAAAATTATTTGTCTCAAACCCATACATCTTCCCAGCTACATGATCCAATGTTCTCTCAGCCCACACTTAAACCAAGCACTGCATTTAATCATGAACAATTAAAAGAAGCCAGCATGAAGCAAAACTGAACACCAAGGTCACAATTCCAAGAGCCTTAAAACAACCCAGCTACTGCATCTCTTCCTTGCTTCCCCCTTGCACCATTTCTGATGCTTCTGATCATGGTTTGAACCACCCCACAGACAGAAAAACACTTCCTTTTTAAGCCAGGTTACTTATCTGCTTCATTATGCCACTAGAACAAGTCCACACCCATCACAGGATGCGTACTGACCTGAGGCAGCAGATCTGCTATCAGAGCAGCACAAGCCAAGAGGAACCACAGCTCATTTTATGCATCCCTCCCACAGCCCAGCTGGGCACTTCTGTCAGCTCTGCTCTGCTCCTTGTTTTCCTATATCCTGTAAGCTTAGGAAAGGGACCTGCACCTTGTACTAGTCCCCACTGTTCACAACTACTAAACTCCCAAGAGAACACAGAGCTTTCGGCAGCAGCAGAACATCCATAATGTTTAGGCATCTATAAAATGGAAAACTTGAAACTTCCCCAGTTACTGCTCTCTGGTTTGGAGCAAAATTAAACTAAAATTTAAATTGTTTAAAATAAATTTTAATTTCAATTAAATTTAAATTGTTTTTCTGACCTCTCTCCCAACTCGCCAACTAGCTACAAAAAATCCAAAAAATCCCTCACAAAACCTCTCTGAACAATTCTTCAATTCTTATTCTCAATTGCAAATACATGCATCTGTATAGTTCTGTAATTGAAAAATTCAAGTGTTCTAAAATACTATTTCCTTTTATCAGTTACTTAAAAAAGTTATGTGACAACAGAATCATGATTCTTCATTCCAGAACAGCAAATATATTTAAATACACACATGTGGAAACATGATGTAGGAGCACAGATAGGCTAAGTGAATGCATCTTCAGTCTGTGAATATATGAGCATGTTTTAAAAACAAGCTTTTAAAATCAAGTCCACACGGTTCCCATGGTTCAGTTGTTTTTTCACAACACCAGAGACACTGCTGTGTCTCTCCTGAGAAGTCCCTCCATATGTTCCCATCCCCTCACCCATCAAATCACTGTACCTCACCTGATCTTATGATCAAGAAACAATATTGTAAAAATGTGAGTGGTTTCCTGACACTTTGGCTCTTTGATGCAATTTATTGTGGATAGAACCCCCATGAAAACATCACCTTTAACTGGCTGAATTTAGTCCAAAGCAGTCATCTAATGCCAACTTCTCCTCCCTACCAGTCATACCTTCTCTTTCAATTCCAATAATCATGCTGCACTCTGTAGCACTTGATATCAACCTGACAATCTGACCAAAAAAAACATTTGGGTAATTTTCATGGGAAATAGCAACTGTGTAGCTACCAAACTGCTACAGCAAACCAGTATACCAACAGCAACACTACACAACCAAGTTCATGGCAGGACCAGCCACTTCAATTCTTGCACAGTCTTGGGACTAATTCTGTTATAAAGGCACATTTTTACACAAATATTACTGGGGCTTCAAGCAGCCATGAACTAGTCCTGCAGCTTTTTTCTCTCTTCCATTTCTGGCCACGCATGAATGCACCTAGACTCATTTTCCCAACCTCTCATGGCAGCCACACTGCAAACTCTAATGAAGAACCTGGTTAAATGCAATCAGCTTTTACTTGGGGCAAGCACCAACACACTTTCTGGTGCTTTTTTTTTTCTTTCTGGTATTTGCCCTACCAGAAAGAAAGAACAAGCAAGGAAGCCTAAGAACATTTCTGGCAACACCACCACAGTAACAGCTTTAAAGAAGCTGAAAAATTAAAATGTTCCTCAGCTTCATTAATTGAACCTCCTTCAATAGGTGAGACGGAGGAGAGACCTCATGGGAGTCTACAACTTCCTCAAGAGAGGAAGCAGAGGTGCAGTAACTGATCTCTCTGGTGGCCAGTGGCATGACCCCAGGGAACAGCATGAAGCTGTGCTGGTGAGGTTTAGGTTGGATATCAGGAAAATGTTCTACACCCAGCCGGTGCTTAGGCTCTGGAACGGGCTCCCCAGGGAAATGGTCACAGCACCAAGAGCTCAAGAAGGGTTTGGACAACATTCTCAGGCACATGGTGTGACTTTCTGGGAGTCCTATGCAGGAAAAGGAATTGTACTTCAGTGATCCTTTTGGGTCCCTTCCAACAGAGAATATTCTATGATATTTCAGGCCACAACTTTTCTGTCCTTCCTGCTACAAAAATCACAATCTTTTCCAGTATAGCTTTCTCGACAAGAACACTACGCACGAAGTCGGGGGTCATGTTCCCCACAAGAAGACAAACAATATTTTGGCAATTAGGCAAGACACCCCAATACTTACGACTCATCTAGATCCTCCACAAAACCCGCACCTGACGCCACCACATGTGCAACCACTGCGAGGGGAAGGAAAAGCGTTCCGTGAGTGATGCTCGAACCAACCCGGGGCGCTCACCCACGCCAGCTGACAGCCTCCCTTCCCTCCTGGCCCCCAGCGCTTCCCTACACTCCTGCCTGCCCCAGCGCTGCCCGCCTCCCAGCCCCGCCGCTCTTCCCCGCTGTGCCCTGCAGCCCAGCCCGGCGGAGCCGGCACCGCCCGCCCGTCACCTGCCGCCCAGAGGAGGCAGCGCGGCCGCCCGCCCGGCGCCGCTGCCATGTTGACAGAGCCGCGGCACGACCGGAAGGGGAAGCGCCGACCTCTCGCCACGGCGCAGGCGCGGAGGGAGCCGCGGGCGGCGGGGCGGGTTCCGGGCGCAGCTCCGGGGTGTTCGCCTTGCCGAGGGGCGCCCGAGGAGGCGGCAGGGAGACGAGCGTGGCACCACGCGGGGTGAATAGTGTCTTGTCATCTTCCCAGAGGGGAGACTCTCGTTCGGTTGAAACGGTGCTCTGTGTGAAAAACGCCAATCACTTGTTTTTAAAACTTTAAAAGTTTAATAGTAATAAAATGGTTAAAAAAAATAGTAATACAATTAGAGTAATAATAATTTGGGCAAATTGTATTAGGACAATATGAGACAATAAATACAAAGAGTTACGGACGTCCGGGTACCTTTTTCTGGGCAGCACGAGCCCTAAAAAGGACACCCGTTAACAAAGGATTCACCCTTAAAAACAATAGCCTGTTGTAATATTCATACACTTCATACAAGATGCATAAATTCTATTCAAATACAGGTTTCTGTCTGGTCATCGTCAGCTTCTTCCTCCGAATCCTAACAGCGCCTTTGAGGCAGGAAGAAGTTCGTTTCTTCTGATAAGAGGGCAATAAATTCTCTTTCTCTGAAAGATTTAGGTGTCCTGTGGCTGCTATCTCGCTGCGGGTCTTTTCTTTGAAAAAGTATCCTACATAGCATCGCTTCTATTTTAACATTTTTTATAACCTAAGACTATATTTAACACACTACTTAAGAGAATTCATACAGCATTACTTTCTAACACAACACATATAATATTCATTTTAATATTTGCGAAAAGCCAATCATAAATTACATGCATTTTTCACACTCTGCTTGTTTGGAAGAGCAAGCCTCGCCCTCCTTCCAGCAGGAACACGTGTGCCGCCTGTCATGTTGCCGGGTTGCCGCCCTGGGTAGAGCTCACCCCCTGCCTTGCTGCTGTTATAAATGATCAATCGAAAAGCCAAATTATCAAAAATGCGAAAAGATTTTATTTATCTTTTTCCGCGACCAAAATACGGCCCTCAAAAGCACCACAGCCCAAAGAGACAGCGTCCAACCCAGGATCGGCGCTGGGTAAACACAGATCCGACCTCTATGGCATGGGACCTGCCTCTGTTCACGAGTGCCGCTTCCAGCGAGGCTATTTTATCCAGTTTATTATGCCTGAGGCAGGGGTGCCCCGATTTCTTTGGTAACCCCGCATATGCATGAGAGTGTCTTTCACTCTGCTGGGCTGGACAATTGCTGTTTAGGTAAACGGGGTATTGTTCTCCTGCTGCCTTCAGGAATTTGGACATTCCGAAGTAGACATCTGTCCCTGGGCTGCTTGTGGTCAGAGACTCGTTTGGATTTTACAATCTTATAAAATACATTGTCTCTTTAAGCATTAATTATTTCATAACATCTATTACACTGCTGTGTCAGCAGCCTTCCTTCAGCAGTGAAACTTGGGTGTGAAACTTGCTCACTTTAATGTCCACGTCATTCCCTCATTCGTTCAAACCTGTTACAGTCTTTCCTATCTTCAGCTATGGGGTTTTTTTCTGTCAATGCAGATCTGCAGGTCCTGGTAGGGCAAGTAGTACTGCTTGTTTAAAGACTTCAATTTAAACAGGTCTGGGATTGTTCAGCCTGGAAAAGACTTGGCTTAGGGGAACCTTATTAATGTGTGTAAATATCTGAAAGGGGCTGCAAATAGACCAAAGCTGGGCTCTTGCCAGTGGTGCCCAGGGACAAAAGGGAAGGGTCATAAAGTGAAACACTGATGATTCTCTCAAAATTTGAGAAAACACTTCTTCACTGTGAGGCTGACTTGAGTGTTGGCCACCAGTCTCCCACCTCAGAGATACTTATGATCTACCTGGACATGGTCCTGAACAACCATCTCTAAATGGTCCTGCCTGAGCAGAGAGTTTGGACCAAAGGACTTCCAGAGGTCCTTCCCAACCACAACTTCTCTGTGGTTCTGTGATCTATCCCATTTCAGTTTTGATTCCTGTAGTGTAAACTCTTATCCTTTCTCCCTATACTAGAATTACTTTCCTCAGCTGTACATGCAAATGTTTGTTGGAAAAGGGTGGATTCTTTCCAGGGACCATCCAGTTCCTCTGAATTAAGTGTTTAAGCCTTTTTGTCTAATGATAGGGTCTATTATCTCTTTGAATAATGTCTACAACCTGCAGACACTGAAGTTGCTTCATTTTTGGGCTGCTCTGTGCGTGTGTGCTCATGTGCTTGTACTTACATGGATGTAGATATGTGTTCTCTGGGCTACTCATTGCTTTCCACACTGGGCTATACATGCTCTGGTGAAGATGTACTGTTCACATGATGCTTTGTGGGTATAGCCTCTTGGATTCATCTGATAACCCCCAGAGTTGTCCAGCCCTTTGCAAAAGCCATCTTCCATGTCATAGGCTGAGAAGCAGGTCAAGGCCTGAGAGTATATACAATAGCTCACATTAGAATTCTACAGTATCTGACTCTGGCCTATGATAGATGCTTTTTTTCTTTCTCACATTTTACTGAAGGATTTTGCAATAGTAAGACTATTTAATTTTTTTTCCCCTAACCCCTCAAGCTCCAGTGATGGGAGAACTAGCAAGTTCCAGACATCTGTATTGAATAAATGGTGACAGTTATTCACTGAATGCAGAAAACTTCTTTTCCACAGCATTTCACCCTCTGTACACCACAGTTAGCTGTGGTGTCTGTATGTCTGACAGACATGTGACCAAATGAGAAATGGCATCTTTTTGATCCTAATCTAACTACTGTCTAGACTGAGACAATGAAAACTATTTACTCCATCAATCTGTTAGTAGAAAATCCATATGGGAGAAAATGGGCATAGCCAAGTAACTGTTAAATTAGTATAATCCTGTTCTCTTGTTCAGACAGTTCATGACTGGCTCTAAAAAACTTTTAAAGGGAAATAAACATTTTATACAGCTTTGTAGACATTTGCATGAAGCTCTTTGTACACCCTCTAGGTCCTATTTGCAGCTTTTATTCTTTTTGCAGGTAATGGAATATGATTGTTCTAACTTTTGTATTTAGTAAACCAAACTTGTCTCCTGAAAATACAGGCTGTACACTATTCTTGAGCTATTTTATCTTGAAATTGAAGCAGTTGCTGTATATTTACTTCTTTGTAACTAAATTTATACTCACATAGACAACTCTATGCAAATTTATACAGTTATTGCTGAAGCTTTACTGTGTAAAATCCATATAAAAGATGGTTCTTGCACTGCAGCCAAGTAAAAGTATCATGGAAAAACATGTAAAAACATGCAAACCAAATAAGCTGAATAATGATAGATGGCATCCAGAGAAATGTCAAGGGGTTTTTGTGGTTTTGTTATTTCTACTATGGACATTTTGTTTGAAGAAAATGCAGGATTAATGTATTACTATTAATGGATTATTAATTCAGTGGAGCATTTAGTGTAGAAAAGGGATGATTTGGTATATGAACTGAACAGGAGATATGAAAAGAAAAAAAACATGGTGAAGGGTAAGAAGCAAAAAGCTCAGAGAATAGTGTTGAAATCCTGGGAGATATTGCAGGGAAAAGTGGGAATTATAGGGACATTAGCAAACAATGAAATATTGGAAATTGAACATACAAGGGTTCAAAGACTCCTTCCAATATTGGGTAGGATGATTTAATGGTCCTGCTGTCCCATTTTTTTTTTGGAATCTCAGAGTGGGGAGTTTCAGCAAAGACAAGAGTCAGGCTTTGCCTTGGTGGCCTTGCCTTGAAGGGGGATTTGCAGAGGAATCTTAATGTTGCAGGATTTTCAGTCTGTTCATGCAGGTTGTGTACTCTTCTTGCTGTGTATGAAGGGCATGGAGAAGGATTTATATGTAACTCTGTCTAAATAATACAATGTGGACTTAGTTTTACTGGAATGCATTAACTTTTGCTTTAAGAGAATTAATATCTTTCAAATTACTTCCTGTCTAACTTTCATTAACATTGTAAACAGAATATCAAGGTTGATTTCAATACACATTTGCATAAATAAAATACTTAGAAAATTAAAATTCTTTGTGCACATTATTATTTTACAGGGGATAACATATCCATAGCACCATATTCAAGGAGAATTTCCTGGGAAAGGCCCAGGAAAACCAAAGGCAATGCAATAAAAAGTGTAACTTAAAATGAGGCATGAGTGAGGGAAGCATATCTTAACACTAACTCTATCCCTATATTAACAGTGCTAAACTTTTGGCCTGTGAGCTTGATATCATTCACCAGAACAGTTTTAAAATCACAGAATGGTTTGGGTTGGAAGGGACCTTCAACATCATCTAGTTCCAACCTCCCTGCTCTGGGCAGGGACAGCTTTCCTTAGACTTTGTTGCTTACAAGCCCCATCCAACCTGTCCTTGAACACTGCCAGATGGAGCATGGACAACTTCTCTGGGCAACCTGTTCTGTTGTCTCACCACTGCCACAGGAAAGAATTTCTTCCCAATATCTAACTTAACCTGCCCTCTTTCAGTTTAAAGCCACCCCACCTTGTCCTGTCACTACCTGCCCCTGTAAAAAGTCTCTCTCCAGCTCTCTTGTAGGTCCCCTTCAAGTACTGGAAGATGCTATAAGGTCCCACTGGAGCCTTCTCTATGCTGAACAACTCCAACTCCCTCAGCCTGTCTCCACAGAAGTGCTCCAGGCCTTTAATCGTCTTTGTAGCCCAATGGTGATTTTATAACTTGCTTCTGATTCTTTCCTTCATTCCTGAGAACCATGAAGGCAGCCAGTGGCTAAATCTAGTAAATTATTTGTTAGTGTCACTATGCTCCCAGCCACTATCTTGCTAGGGCAAGTCAGGAGCAACTTCAGGGCAACTTCAAAACATGTGTGTACTATTTGCAGTGAATTAAGCCTGTTAGTCCTATGAGTCTGATCCAAGTTTGTGTGCATGCAACCATTTTTTGCCATCTTGTGCATGTTCATTTCCTCCTTTGCCTTGGGAAAACCTGCTGTTTCTATTTGGCCTAAAAATTTGTGCATCCATTTTCTATCCGGTCCCTCAGAATTAAAAGAGTAAAAGCTGAGGTACTTGACTGTAAAGAACCTAAAATAAGATAACTCTAACAATCCCACACATGACTGAGGACTGTCTTAGTGTTAGTATTATATAAATTAATAATGTCTTCAGTCCTAACTCTGTCATACACAACAGCCAATAGCTGTTGAAAGAACCAACGATTTTTTGATGGTAAATAACAGCAAGTCACACTGATGATAAAAAGATGAAGACAGCAAAGAATGTTAAGAGAACTCACAAAAATTACTAAAATTCACATTAGAGATTTCCTTATTTTTGATTTTCCAGTAACTCAACTAGTTTTTTTCATCAGTTCACTGAGTCAGACTCGATCCTTCTGCATCCATTCCAGTTGAGATGATTCAGTGACCTGTACCATGGCACTAACCTTCATGTCCCCCCATGGATGCTGTGTTTGGGACCCCAGTGGCGAAATGGCAGCTCTGCCTGTGACTCACCAGGCTCACACCTTGCCTGTCCCATGGCAGCCCTGGAGGCCCTCACCAAGCCCTCCCCATGGCACAGCATGGCCACAGCTCTCCCAGGGCTGGACACCTCAGTGCCCCTTCCAGTGTCCTCGAACTTGAGCCAGAGCCTCGGTGGTTCTGGAAGGGAAGCCATCAGCAGGCCCAAGCCTCCCTCCTGGCCAAGTGCTGTTTCCCTTGCACTGCGTGGCAGTGTTCAGGAGTTTTTACAGTGCTCAGCAGTGAGGGCAAAAACAAAAGCCCTGTGGCAGAGGTGAGTAATGAAGCCTCCACCCTGGGCACGCCTGTGCTGGCTCTGCCCATCCCATTGTCCACTGTGGCTGCCCTAGCTCAGGCCTCCAGGAAACTGGGAAGGAAGGAACAGACACAGCTCATCCTCTCCAATCTGCTGGCAAGACAAGGCAAGACAAGACAAGGCAAGACAAGGCAAGGTAAGATGTTTTTTCCCCCTGTTCCTGCTGACTGACAGAGTTTTGCAGAAATGATATCCTGTTGTGATACAGGCTGAAGGGAGGAGGGAGCATAAGGCACATATGGCCTATAGAACATAGAACTTTCTTATTGTGGGTAACCCCAGGAGTGACTGTGACCTTCAGCACTGTCTCTGAGTGTGACAGAACATTCACCATTAACTACTCAAGAGCCTATCTACAGATAGGGGGTGAGAAACAGAAGATAGAAAGGAAGGGCATAATGACAAGGTGAAGAACAAAGTGAATTGCTGACAATTTTGCTCTTCTCATTTTTTTTTTGCCACCAGATTTTTTTGTATAAGCTGAGAGATCATGAAAGTAAGGGAGGAGAAACACTCTGGCTGTGATCTCCCAGCCTACAGTATTTTAGGGAGGATGAGAGCTGTATTGAAGCTGAGTGCAGGAGAGGAGGATGCAGAGGTGTTAATCCTAGCTAGTGACATCTAACTGAGGACCAACAGGGCTGTGAGTGTTCAGATTATCTACAAGTGTGTGTGTATGTGGGAAGGGAGAATGTAATGTGGGGAAGAATTATCTGCACATAATTTCATCTCAAAGAAACAGTAGCTTGTCCCTTCACACAGAACTTCTGTTACTTCTTAGATCCTGTATATCCTTTAATTTACGTAGGAACATAATCCACTTCTAGCATTGCTGCTTCTTACATCCTGAAAGACTGAATTTTGTCTTTTGGTGCAACTCAAAGCTCAATCCAATCACATGTCAGAAAGGGAGACATGTCAGGAACTTGTATGAGGATTTCTGAAAATCATTTTCTTATAACCCTTGGAAATTTGATGCAATGGACCTTCTTTCCTTGCTTGTAGTGCTTGGTACCTGTCCCATTGTAATCATTCATGACCCTATGTTTTTGCCAAAAACTTATTTTGAGAAGAAGGGAGAGGAAAGAAATGTCAGGGTTTTCTCTAATGAATTCCTGTGCCTTTGTCTTCGGGTAAGGAGACTGCAAAGTAGAAGGTTGTGTTCCTTTCCTGCTAACATTTTGAAGAGCAAAAAGAAGGTTTTAATCTCTTTTTTCACATTGATTTGGGAAGTTGCTAATGAGTTAGGAAGTAGTTCAGTGACACAGCATGTCACACACACTGAGTAGACATTTGACTTCATCTTGGTGATTTGTTTGGGTTTTTTTCTTTGGTTTGGTTTGGTTTGGTTTGGTTTGGTTTGGTTTGGTTTGGTTTGGTTTTTCCTGCACAACTGTTTTCTTTCAATGCCTAGGGAAAAGCTTCAGTTTCAGTAGGTTCTGGACCCAGTCCTATTATATCAAGCACTTGCTAATAATACAGTTTATTTATCTGTTTCAGATGCTGACAAAAAATACTGTATCCTATACAGATTTTAAAAAGAGGTGGCCTCCTCCAGCTTGTGATAAATCCTGTCTGGAAACAATGCATAGATAGCTACAAAGGGAAATTTGAAGAATGGGAAAAGGCAAGCACCCCTCCAGAGTCTGTACAGCCCAGGAGAGGAAGCTGTGACCACTTGCAGCACCAGAACAAAGAACACCATGCAGACATGATTGTGGGCCTGCAAGGGCTCAGCTGAAGTATGCACAGGTCTCAGAAAAATATGCTTTTGTACTGTTTCATGTGAGGAACTACACCCTGCCATGCTGCAGAGCACAGCACAGACACTGGAATGTGGAATGCACCGGCTGTGTCAGATGTGGGCTCTGTGGATGTGAGGTGCTCTTCAGAGCACATCAGTGTGTCAGCACATCCTCCTGTGCCTCTGCTGTCAGGATTTTTCCATCACCCTGAGCACCTGAGCTCCATATTTCAACAAGCTGACAGCATCCCTGTTCTTGTAATTTGCTGCACTTGCCAGCACGTGGAACAAGACACTGAAATGGATTGCCTTCCTAAAATGTCTGCGCAGCTGCTGCCAAGCCCGTGCTTCAACACCACCACGGTTGTATTCCATAAAGGAGGGAAGGTTCTCCAGATTTCTTATGGCACAGTAGTGATGTTTCTTTACACACACACAAAGAGAATGATTGCATATAGATTCAACTATGTCTGGGTAATAGGTGCAAGGAAAAGGGTACTGAAATGCCACTTTTGCAAGCAACAGAGTGATAGAGGAACTTATGCTCATGTCAAAAAGAGTAATTATCAAAGATCAGAATCTCATGCACAGAAATGGCAGCTTTCCTGTGATTAAACAGGAACATTTGGTGCCCTATTGAATAAGGACTCATAAATGCATAAATACATCGATACGGTTGGGTGTGCAACTGTGAGAGAATGGAGGAGATTGCTGGCTGGAAATATTTTGGATGCATGTGTGGGAAGGGAAGGGGCAAATTGGGCCTTGTTCTGGTGAGGCAATGCCCTGCCCCACACACTCTATGTCCCCAGGCCTTATCCCAGCCTGGCAGTGGCCACCAATCCCTGGCACACTGGAGGCAATGGTCCACGCCTGCCTCTGCGGCCCCCATCCAAGCCTCGAGTGGCCAAGACAAGGGAAAAGGAGGAAAGAAAGCAAAATGAGAGCTTGAATAGGAAAAAGAGACATAGAGGAAGATGTAAGAGTGTTCTGATATGGACAAAGTTTTGGAGCTAGATTTGCTGGTTAGTTGGTAACGCAGCCCACGCCAAGAATTTATGATAGAGAGGGAGGAAGAGAAGTCATGAAAAGCCAAGAAGCTGAGATGCTGTCTAATGAAGAAGGCAAACCAAGGAAATTACACCCCTTCTAATATTGCATCCATTAGTATCCCTCAATGATGCTAGTATTTTTTGGTTATATTTTAATATTTGTTTTGTATAATTTTGTTGTATATTTTTACTTCATTATTTATTTGCTAAATATATTAACTATTATATGAAATGTGTAAACATAAAAATGAATTTTGCAAAATACTATTTCTGAGCATTTACACAAAGCTTTTATACAAAAATTTTCCAGCTATTCATGGGGTTTTTGCTGCTATATGAAATCTTTCGTATGTTATATGAAAGTATATAAAGTATGTTTCAATTTCAGTAATAATCCAAAAATTAATTTACTAATTTCTAAATTAAAATATATTCTGAAACTATAGAAAAATATATTTTTTCTCTTTAATTAGGTAGAGGTGTTCTGTACTTTTAGAATATTCATGTCCTTAGTATTTACCTGGTATCAGAGGGTTAAGATTACAATGCTCACAATTAAGAACTGCTGTGAAAGACATGTTAAACAGAACAATAATCTAAATAAATATTACTCAAATAGCTTTTCACATGTATCAGACTGAAGCAACAAAGGGGAAAGCATGATATGTACTTTAATTTGAAAGTGGTAAGCTCACATTTGTGAACAAATACTTCGTGTTGTTGTATTTTTATGCACTTTTATAACTACATGCCACCTACAGAAGTGTTTGTTTTCATTTTTAATACCAATACTGTCACAAACAAGGTTTTCATCATTCGGTACTGAATTTTTTTGATAGAAATATGCAAATTTGTGCTGCTATAAGTGTTTCTATCAGTAATTTTTTTTCAGTACAAGAATCAGCTATACTGATGTGTAGTATATTCCTATAATCACTTTATCTCTGATAATGGGTTTGTACAACTATAACTTTATCAGTACCTAAGTCTGTGCCATAAAATGAACTAACTAGTGACACATTTGTCATAAATCATAATTCAATTCAAAGCTCTGATAAACTTGTAGTGAGATAAATTCATGTCTAATTAGAAGAACAGATAATTACACATTATCTGGTACACTTTGGGGATTTTTTTATGTGCTTTGCATAAGATTCCTTTCAGTTTCTGTAAGGCACATCATAAAGTACAATCTGAATTAAAAGCATAATTTTGAAGGCATTAATACTGCTGACACTGGCAGTAGGTTTTGCCTGGTCTTGCATTAACACTTCACATTTCCGTATAACCCTAGTTTTTAAAACAGTTTGGACTGATCACTAGAGGGTTTTTTCGTTTGCTGTTTTTTTTGGGGGGATTTGTTTTGGGGTTTTTTTTTGGTTGTTTTTGGGTTTTTTTTTTTTTGTTTTTTTTTTTGTTTTTTTGTTTTTGCTTGGATTTGTGTCTGTGTATATATTGAAGATTGAATTCCTTTTAAAACGTTTTTTTTTAAAACATTCTTTTTTCATGTATTTCTATATACATTCCTTTTATTACAGAGACACCTGGTGGTGTTTGGGTGGTATTTGCAAAAATAGTGTTTTCCTTTTTTATCTCTGTATTTGTTTTAAAGTTTGCTTTATCATTTATAATATATCACTTATTTAGAATCTCCTACATTATGGGACTATGTAATTTGAAAATCAGACTGAGAGAACTTACACATTATCCAGCATGCAACAGGTTTTGATTCTCATGGCTGATCATAGGTATTTCTCTTGAATCTTTCCTATCAGGGCTATAAAGGAGATTTGAGCATATTGTTGACCAAGTGGTGAAAAATATATTTCTTCCAAAATTTATTTTTAGAAGAATGGGTGTTTGGCGTTCATGCTTTAAGCATTCAGTTTGTGTTTTATTTCTGATTTGTCTGTTCTAAGAGATTGAAATGATGACCAAAAATTTATGTCAGAATGAGTCTAATGTCCCAATCAGCATGTTAGTACATTAAGGAAAAGCTTTCTACGCTAGAAACACTGGCAAGAACAGGAGTATTCTGCTGTAGAAAAGTTTTAATAATACTTACTGCATACAGCATTTTCTAAGTAATTACAGGTAATTACACAGTATAATAGGTAATTACGCAGGATGCTGATGTTAGATCTCTTCTCACACCACTCCCAGACTGTCAGGCAGACAGCGTTGATCAGGTCCTGGAGCAATGCCTCTGGTGTTAGAGCAGCTTCTCCCAGTTTCCATGGCTGTAGCTGCCCTGTCACAGCAGTCCTGACACCCACCCACAGCAGGGCCCTGCTTGCACAGCTCCAGCAGATTCATGCCCTCCTTGTAATGCAGCTGGGCATGGCCACAAGCAGCCGTGCTTAGGTGGGCGTGTGCTGTGGTCCAGCCATGGCATTCCTAACCAGCAGCTAGGTTTAGGGTTTTAGGTAAAAAAAACCCCTTCCATTCACTCTTTTCTCATAGGCATGTCCTGCAAAGTTTCAAATGCTAGGTGTCTATATTTTAGTCATTGTGGTGTTGATGGGAACCAAACTGCTTTTTTGCTGCTAAAACAAACACTATTCACTTCAAGAAGTACAAATTACATAGGAACATCCTTATCCAAATGTAGAATGTGCTTTTACAGTTTTTACCTTAGTGAAATTAAATTGCTGTTGTATTTTTTTTTTGTAATTATCCTTGTAGGGTATTTGTTTTGGCTTTCAACAGTTGTCAGGCCTGTGCTCATGATGTCATTTAATTAATGCAGTTTTTCTTTTTTTTTTTTTTTTAAGAAAAGTTTACAGACACTTTGAAGTCATTTTTTGCAGTGCTTACATTTACACTTCAGTTGAGGAGTGGTTTTCACATCTGAATTTCTGTTATGCTTACTGCAGTGATTTTCAGTATGTTGCCATAATGTTTTGTTATAATTTGAAACTCTGAGAGAATAATTAATGCAAAAGAAATGTCTGAAACTCTAGGGAGCTGTCTTCTGTAAGATTTGTATTTAGCAGTACTATACTTTAATTTTCACCCTTCTGCTGGCTGCCAGAATGCTTGCCTATCACTATGAGAACCAGAACATATTAATTGTATTTTTGGGAGATACAGAGGAAATATAAAGATTTATTCAACAGTATTTTCTTCCTAACTTGGCCACATCTTTTTATAGGAAAAAATATTCAGCGCATAGGAGGCAAGAACAAGAAAACAAAAGAAAATATGCTTTGTGTTAGTTAACATAGTTGTTGGTGTAATTTAAGTCAAAGCACATTAGTACTAGTGCGATCAGATAAAATTAGAAGTATCCTTGGTGTGCAGAAGATGTTATATAAACATAATAAAAACCTTGCAGTTTGAGCCAGTACATAGACAAAATTTAAAATTACATATGGATGTTTCTCGAGGACCTGAGTGATTTAAACAAAGATTACTTGTACATCTTGATTTTTAGACCTAGCCTATAAAACTGAATGCATATATTTGGAGGTATTGCTTATTTTGACAGATAAAGATGATTGAGTACAAAGAAATAATCCTTTTGGAATTCACACAAAATTGTTTGGCAAGCTCTTTTTTAATTGATGGAACTGTGCAGAATCCAGGACCTAAGCAAGCTTCTGTTATTGTCACTCACTTAATAAGGGAATGCTTCCCCATGCTAAGAAATGAATGACTTACATGCCTTATGCACTCTGAACCTACACTGAATATAAAGTTAAATTAGAATACACTTTCTCATTAGTTTTTTTCCGTTAAAAAAAAAAGTTTCATTGTTTCTTAGCACTAGTAGAGTTATCTTTCACCCTTCAGACTTTCCAGTTATATCTGTCTTTGACATGATAGTGTTGCTAGACAAAGGGTCCCTGCTGATAACAATGTTACACAGTTTTTCTCTGATATCCTGAGGACTGTCTGGTTGGGTAATATCATTGTAAATGATGGCACTTGCATGTCAGAAAGTTGGAAATCTAAAAGTGGAGCAGGAGCCATTCTCTGAGTGCCAGAAGTAACCAGCTTCCAGCCTCTGTCTTCATGGGGGGCTCCATTTTCACATCTGATAAGCACACAGTCAACCTGCCCCCCCTTCGTTACTGTTAGGTTCTTGAAGCTGCAGGTGGAGATGATCCAGATGTTATGGGATGTTATAAATGACCATCACATTCTTCAGCTCCTGGCATAGGGGCTACTTCTGTCTGGCTACTGAGGAGCATCCCAGTGTGCCAAGACAGACCAGGTTCTCTGTCCCAAACTGGTCCTTGGCACTGTTTCTATTGACCCTTTCTGTGGCCAGGTTTGTGTCTCTGTGGGCTCTTGTTTTTGGTTTCCCCTTTTACTCATTATTGAGTACAGAATCACCAATATATTGGAAAGGTTTTTGATAGATGATGGTCTTAGTGAAAAGACACTCTCTCTTTTCACATGACCTTACTCCAAACTATTTCTCATTATCTCTGTTGCTGCACAGTCTGGTGACCTCCTCCTGCAGACACTTTGCTAGGTGTGCAGGCAGGCAAGGAGCCCAGCTCACCCTGTCCCAGTCTCAGCCAGAAGCCCCAGGCATCTCTGGAGCCAAATCCCTGCAGAGCTGGAGCTCACTCTGGGTCAAGGTCTCTGCTGTGCAGGATCAGTTCCTCCAGTGGAGTTTGGGAACTATGCTGTGGGATGTCACCACCACTGCTGAGCACAGTGCTCTTCTCAGCAGAGCATCTGTCCCCTGCTTTCAGTGCACCCTTCTGTGCCAGCTGGTGCCTCCCCAGGCAGTGTCCTGTGTCTGATGGTGCTGCTCACCAGTCACACCAGAGCAGATGTGTCACAGCTGCTCATGAGGCCAAGAAGCAAATACACTGGTTATGGTGCATTACAGGTTACATAAGAATTCCAGTCGTGGTCTAGGGACAAATGAGTTTGGTGGAGAGGGACTAGTTCCTTTCAAGGGACTGAGATGGCCGTCAAAAACTTCTGGGATAAATCATATTCTAGTCAGCTGGAATATGGTAATGCAGTCAGAAGGAGGTACTCTTGAGGTGTAGCCTTTACAGAAGAGGAATTCTCTCTGCAGAAATTGTCTGAACATGCTGAGGACCATATTTCTTTGTTTTAGGACTTCCATATCAGATTTTCATTAATCAAAACAGAGCTGCTCTCTGATGATAAAGTTTACGTGTTTACCTGATTCTGTAGTTGCAGGGGACATTTCAGATTTTCAAGTCTCTTGCTTTCCTCCTTGTTCCCATAAAGGTAGCACTATGTAGATCCCATAAAGAAAAACTCTTAGAAAATCTTAAAACATTTTCCTGATTTGGAGATGGAAAATCTGAGGCACATAAGAAAAACAGTCAGGTGTCTATGCACAACAGCTTTAAGAGATAACCCAGAGCCCTGTAACAAACCATATCAAAAGCCAGAACTAACACCTGGGGGGCAAAATCACTAATTGTAAGAAGTAACCATTTGGTTATATCTTTGGGAAATACACTACATTGGTAGTAGGAGCCAGGGGTGTCTTACAGGAAAAGCACAATCTTTCTACAAAATCTACAAAAAATAAACCAAATCTACAAAAATCTACAAAAATTATAGCAAAGGCTTTTTCTTCTGTGATGACTACACTGCCTTGAAAATAGTCACAGCATATGTTTAGAGCTTACCTATATTCTATCGCAAAATTAGTGACAAACACGTTTGAGGTATGAAAACTATATTTTCTAGTTTGAAATACTGCATTTTGCTATATATGACTTCATTCTTATTGCAGTGATGCTGGGACTTGGACATTTTGCTTGTGCAGAGTCCAGCTAATAATAATAATATTGTTATTTTATATAATTTTGAGTTGAAAAAAATTGCTTATGCCTGCTCAATCAAGCAGACAGCTTTAGTTCCTATGAAGCTAGTAGATGCTTGTTATTTATTTCATATTACATGTTAATGTTGCATCAATATAGGGTGAATAATGAGATATCTTAATAGCTTTCCATATCAATTTGCTTAAACTATACCTTTAACAATTTTGAAGTATTTTATGTGCTCAGTTTAATTTCATAATTAGTCTCCAGTAAGCAAATCTACATAAATGTCTGAGCTATTGACATAAAATGTAATAAACAAGCACTTACATTAGAACCTGGGTTTTAATTTTATTTGATCCTACCAGCCAAAGAAGTCAGTTACAATTAAAAATTAACTGTATGCTCAGAATGTAAACTAGAAAGTGCATAGATACAATTTTCCAGTAATGTAAAGGATAAATGGACTGAAGGAAACAACTGTAAGTAAAAGCAAAGGAAAAAAGGGTCAATTTTCTTTTATTTAAATAATTTTCTATTTGTTGTTATCCTGATACTGTGAAAAATGTGATTTTTTTTCCCTCACATATGCAAAAAATATTGTCGATGAGACACTATGCAACACCTGCAGGAAGAATTAGGACAAATGTAATTACAGTTGTTCTGTAGCTTCCTTAGTCTTTTTTTGGCAGCTCCACAGTTAAAATTTTCTACAGTTAAAATGGAAAATGATTTTGCAGTTTCATGGTAAGGTGCCATATCAGATTGAATGTGAGTAAAAATAACTTCATAATACTGACCACTATAATTTTAGTTCCTATAGATCTCATCAACCACCCAAGAATAAACCCACTTAGTTCATGCAAGTTTATGTGTCACTATGCATATGATGACTACCACCCTTCTTGAATTGAATAGGTTAATTTGTGACTCCAGGTCTGTACCAAATACCTATGTGGTTTCTTTCTCCTTCTGATGGAGGGGGTTAAAATGCATACTGTAGCATGGGCTGTAATATGCTTGCGTGGCAAAGAACAGAAAGAAAAGAAAAATAATTTTTTGTTTTAATAAAAACAATATTGTGTATTGTTTTAGATGGACATCCAAACACATTTTTATTTCTTTGCAATGGTTCTGACATTTTTGCTTCTTCAAGGGCCTTTTGACAAAGAGGGTGATTAATTCCCAGGGTTCTTTTTGTCTTTGGTAAAATAGTTTCTAAATTGTGGATAATGGCAAACATCTGCAGAGCTCTATTTGCAGAGCCAACAGGATGCAAGTAGATTGTGGGGTGCTAATGTAATAACTGTGATAAAAAACAGACACTGTATTAAAGAAAACCAGCCTCTTGGGCTGGTAACTATTATGATTTTCTGTATTATATCTCTCTGTATACTTTCCACTTGAGAAGGGTTGTCCTTTTTTAAAAGAGAGTCACTGCATTCTGTTATGCAGAGCTTAAACCATGTCCCATTCACCATTTTACCTGCAGGACATCCTTCCCTGGTTGCAGATTGGCTGGGGAGCTGAGCAACGTGCTGCCAGGGCATCCAGCAACAGCCTGAGCCTCTGAGACTGTGAAACACCAAAGGAGAGACCCTCATACCCCTGTGAGGGCTGGTGGGGCTGGTAGGGTAGAGGAAGCTCCTTGTGGGGGTCTGGCAGGGCAGGGCATGTCAGCCAATGCCTGTCCCACTGCCCCAGCACTGGGCACCTCCTTGGACCCATGGGTGGGCTGAGCAGGGCTGTGGGAGGTGGGGAGCAGCCCTGCAGCTGCAAGTGGGATTGTTCTGTGTGAGCAGAAGGATGCAACAGAACCAACAGAGGTCATTCTCTGTATTTGAAACATCTAACAAAATGCAACAGTGTAATGGATTTTCTGTCACTAAACATCCAGTGCTGCACTGTGATGGTCTTTGCTCTGTCCTAGCTTTGTCATCTTCTCTTGGCCTGAGGTTGGAGGCTTAGAATTAGGGTTTATGTTTTCCCATGGTTCAAAAAGTAAGATTTGTTTTTCTTTGACGTAATCTGAAGGTATTAACATGCAATCTATCTCTTTTGGAGTTTGAGGCACAATTAAACATTCAAAAATTCAGCATTTGCTAGACAAGAGTTTCAACAGCAATCTAGAGAGATTTTTAGGTTTCCAGCCTCATGAGTTGACAAAAAAACAATGACAGAATAATTTTCTAAATGCTGTCTCAAATTACCAATAGTTCAAAAGTAACATACTCATCGGAAAAACACCTGCACAAGATACAGAATTAGACCATAGACATGAATAAAATATTACTTTTTTACATATCTTGTAGTGCACAAAAATGACACACAGCTGGACACTAGGCTGAGGCCCCTAAGAAAAGCTTTCTCAGCCTATTTTTTTACAGCCTGTGTAGAAAACAGCCCTGTTGCCAGATGTTTTGTGGAGGTTAGATCTGTGATATCCCCTCCAGAATGATGGCCAGCATCCTTGTAATGAAGGCATAGCTTATGCCTTAACTTTCCAGCATCCCACTGATTTCCACAGAACTCTATGTCCTCCCTCCAGGCTTTGAAGCTGCAAAAGAAAGTAATGTTTTGTTGGCTGGTGAACCAGTCTGTCAACATCTTGGGACTGTAAATTACAGCATGCTTTCTATGGTTTGCTTGGATTGGCAGAAACTAGCTGTACACATGTCGGCATCCTGTGATTATTAGCAGCAGCAGAAACTGGAAGAGCTAACATAACATGGGAGTAAAGGAGATAGCTGCTAAAAATATTTTTGAGGTTTGCTGTTATCCTGTTCTGATTCTTCCATTCATATGAGAAATTATTCTGCTTATATTGACCTGAAAACATTATGTTCTGGCAGGCAATCATACAGTCTTGATTGAATTTCAAGAATAAAAAGACCCTCCCAGCATTTTTACTTATAGTATTTCAGATTTATTTGCTTGTTTTGGCACTCTCTTTTCTCCTATATCTGAGATTTGGGTTTCTGCACATTTTTTAAAGATTCTAATCTGACAGTGTCCAGGAGTCTGAATTTCATATCATCTGTCATTTACTTCACGTGTGACATAGATTATATGCATTTACTTCATCTGCAAAGCCACAGAAAATATTATTATCATAAGGTTGTTATGGGGTCTAATATTTATGAAGGCTGCTCTAATCCCTTCCACTGAGAAATCTCATGAGAGAAAATTTATGCTATTCAGAACATTAGCTCTGAGGAATATGAACATATAAGGCAAACATCTAATTGAAAATCACACTATGAGAAGATTTACATTGGCTTTGAGTTAAATAAAGCAGTATTATACATGATCTGTAGATACTCCATGCATTAGACCAATATCAATCTGAAAAACAGTATTAAGGAGTTTAAGTGTTTACATAATTAAAGGGGAATGTGGAAAAATTGACACATTATATGAAAAAAAGATTTTTGTAATTTCTGTCATTCTTTTATCCCAGATATTATATTTTCCCTGATACCACTGTTTATAAAGTACAGTTTGACTTTGGGTTTTTTTTTTTACTTGTAATAACATCTGTCTTTATAAGTATAGTTTTATCATTAAACCTCATAATATAATATGGATAAATTTGAAATATCCATGAACATCAGGGAAAATGTGAGAGATGGGTCCCCCACAGAAACTCTGGAGTAGGATTTAAAGGACAGACTTTAATAACCTGCTATGCCAGAAACTTTCCTTGTGAGAAGTCACAGTCATTGTGTTTTATGGTCTTAGTTTCAAGAGAGGGAAACAGTGTGCTAACATTAAATTGCAAGAATTTAGATACTCTGAGAATGTTATGTTTCCACCTACCTGCTGGAATTTCTTAACAGGATTTCATCAGAATGGTATGAATCACTTCATGCTGATTTAGATATGCTTTTATTAGCTGTTTACATTGAGAACATAGGTGCCAGCCACTGAAAATTAGTTTCTGTGTGGATTCTTCCATAGTGTTGTTAGGTGGCTTTTAAAAACTTCACTGTTCTATGGATAACATGCCTTAGTTGTCTTTATTTTAATAGAACACCCCCACCAAATCCAAGTAAATAGAAATGTGTTTCAGCAAAATGTTTTTTCACTGAGAATGCCTGTCAGCAACAGAACTGTTGATGCAAAAGTTTTGTCTTCAATTAATGTGTCATGTGTGCAGAGAAAAGGGGGCTTAAATTTTAAAAATTATATTACCTTGAATATTTATAAAATATCTTTAATTTTTCAGTCATCAACTTAGAATTTTGAGATGGCTACATAAGGACATTAAGTGCTCTTATTTTGTCCTTTCTAAATTACTGCTCTACATTTTTACATTTGATTGTTAGAAATTCCCAGAATTGTTAGATTGTTAGAAATTTCCAGAATTTCTAATATGTATAATTTCCAATTAGAAATTGCTTTTTTGTTTAATTTCTCATAGGACAGGAAAAAGTTTTGCTAGCTGTACAATAGGCACAGCATTCTTTCTTAGATACCATAAAACCCTCTTTTTTCACTTAAGCTGGGCAGCTTTCCCCCTGAGACTCCAGCAGGATTACAGCTGAGGAGTATGAAGGGATTTTTTGTTGGAGAATACATTTGACAGCAGGCTAGAAGTAGTAAGCTACTAGGTTAGGTGTTTGCAACCTCTCTGCAAACAGCTGAGTCCTCTTGGACCAGATAAACTGTTTTTTGGGGAAGGGCCAAGCTTCTCCAAATGGGCTGACCTGTCCTGCTGCTGCTTCTGTTGTTGCTGCTGGGTTTTTGTCTTCCAGTTCTCTGGAGCTGGAAGGAAGGGAAGGGTTTACTTCCCTTTTTTTTACTTCCCTTACTTTACTTTACAGTTTTACTCAGTCCTTTAGAGTCCTGGAGCTCTTAGCTGTTGCTGGTCCAACAGTTGCACTTCCATCTGTTTTTACTTTCCATATCTTGCTTGTTTTAGCTCGCCTGCTTTCTCACACCTCAACAAGAATTTTCTCAGTGAACCAGAGCCAAGGTCAGGCAGAGGGGCTGTACAAACCAGGGACAGCTGAACCCTGCAGCAGAGAGTCACACAGCTACTAATAAGAAAAGTTACTGTGAGAAAAGTACTGGTATAGCAGCCAAGAAGGCAGTGAAACAAAAAATCAGAGTCAGAGAGGGGGGAAAAAAGGGCAAAAGAACATAGTATAAATTTTTAAGACACTGGATTCATCATAAGAGTATAATCTATTCAAGTCTAGCTTGGAATTTCATGTCCCTGAATGCAGGTATGAAGTCATGACCAAGTATCAAAGTATGATAAATGAAAGGTAATTGTCAAAGGTAACAAAGACCAAGAATATATTTTTAAATTCCTGTATACAAGTAAGTTGATTTCTGTAGTACAGTTTTGGTTTATATTAATCTGTTTTAAAATATCCAATATTAACTGGATTGGAAAAAATACAATATTGCCCCAGTCTCATGGCAGGTTGAGGCTGGGTGTAATTCCACAAACAATTTTGTTCATCTTCACACTTCAGTGTCTGCTCACAGTATTCATTTCTGGAAATGAACTAGGAAATAGTTTTGGCTTATTTATTATATTATATTTGGTTTTTTAGCTTATTTTGACAGCACAAATGTTTTATATGATCATACAGTAACAGTGAGTTTTGATACCTTTGTCTGACACACAGTGTATAAAGTGCAGAGAATAGAGAGAGAAGAGAATAGAAAAATATTGTTTGTGATTAATTTTTAAGTCTGGTAAATATAATTATGGATAAATAATTTATCAAGTTACTTAACTCTTTATCAAAATTTCCTTGGTATCCTCCACTTAAAACATGTTCTTCTTAAGCCAAAGTGCCTGTACCATTGTCTCAGCTTCACTGGTCAGCTCCAATCAGGACTGTCTTAACTTAACCATAAAAATTGTTGATATAACTGATATAGGAGCTGATGTAATCTTTTCCCATGCAGGAGCCAAATAAAGTTGATCTGAAACACAGTTTGTTTCTGACTGTCTGGAAATATCCATAAACGTCCCTCCCAGAATGTAGCTACACAATTGAGCAACATCTGAAAACACCGGTATGTTCAAGTCCAGCCTTCAAAAGGTGACAGATGTTTTTCACATGGCTAGAAATGTTGGCACATGTCCTGGTTTGTCCCAGAACATTTTTTTCTGCTGAGTCAGTTTTACTGAGAAATAAAAAAAAATTCCATTTACAGCATTTTCTCTTTGTATTTTGCCATGGTGACAAAAGCTATCATTTTAGTGTAACTATAACCAAGATTTCTTTGTCAGAATCTGAAACTATGGTTTCATACCTTATTGGATTTAAAAAAAAAATATTTCAGCAACACAATTATTGTTTCAGAAGCAAGTATTTCATAGACAATGTTTGGTCATATTAGAAGAAAAAATAAAGATAAATGGATAGGAAAATAGATATTTAGAATATCCAATAAACAACAATATAAATAAAAAAATATTCTCAAAAATTCCAGTTGTTTCCATGACTCAATGCAGTTCAGTTTTGCAAGCTTGCAAATTATTTGTGTCATAGTATATGGAAAATATAAAATGGAAGATTTTCTTGAAGCAAAGAGTGTCTTGATATAAGCAAAATTTTATATACATAATATAAGTACCTGTTAAATCGCTTTATTAGCTATGCCTATTAAAGTTCTCCATTACTTCTTTTTTTAAATATTAATATTATTGGCAGAAACAAATTTGAGCTCACAGGAAAAAAAAGAAATACCAGAAGATCTTTTAACCTTAGTTGTAGTCCACTTCAGGAAACATAAAGAAAGCCTGCTTGCAATCTAATCTAATCTAATAATGTTAAGATAACTGATTGTCTTTCTTAGCTGTATTCTGTTGATATGACCCTCAAGTAGTTTGTTGTGTTAGTATGGCAACTGACACATCATATATAGGGTAAGAGATTTATAAAATCCATAAATGCATAAATTCTGAGTAAGAAAATATTTGCACAGGTAGTTAATATTTTGTGATAGACATTTTTATATTGTCGGAAAAAAATAGTAATCTTACTGGGCAAGCTTTTTGAAGATATGTTGCCTCTCCTAAAGATCTTCTTTCACATTTTTAAATGACAATACATTTAACAAGGCTCTGATGAGCACTTGAAAATCTAATCAGGATATGGACATCTAATCAGAACATGTATTAGAAGTGCAAAATTGTTCAGTGCCTTCAAACATTGTAAAAACTATACTTAGGTAAAGTAGGAGCAAGCTACCATCACTTCTTTTCTAGTAGCAGTTGCTGGCATTAGTTGACAGTAATTCCTTTGTAGCATAAAATATTAGCATGATCATAATACTTTCTACTTTTTAGCCTCAGTTAGAAGTTAAAAGGTTTCTCTCTGATTCAGTTTTATCTAGTCTTCCTCTGGCACAGAAAATATTTAATTTTAGCCAAACACAACTCTGATTAAATGGTACATGCTAGTGAACTACGCTAGTACAAATTAACTGTGTGCTCAGCCCTTTATGAAAAAAACATGGAATGAACTATAAGAGAGGAAATTTTGTTATGTATCTCCTTGGTTTCATCTAAACATTGCACAAGTCAGGGAGAACAAAAGGGATGTTTCAAGTGACTGGAAGAGGATTGGAATAAAGTAATTTTCCATTCTTGTGGAGAAATCTAGAGCTCTAGTGCCAGGCACTTGAGCCAGGCACCTTTGGCATTTTTTCCCTGACAGAAAGGACCTTCAATTGGCTGAGTGTCCTCACAGCTGCCCAGAGAGACCCACAGCAGGAAATGCAGTAAAAGCTAATACTAATGCAGGTGTTCTCACTCAACAAGACAATCAGACCTCCACAGCACTATAATCTGCTGAAAGCAGTTTTCCCCAATTTCTCTATAGTACTTGCTAATTAAACTTGTATTTTCACATATTGCTTAGAATTTCAGGCTGTGAAAGATAATAATCTTTCAGATCAAATAAAATTAGAATTTATAAAGTTGGAAAATACCTCTAAGATCATCGAATCCATCCAATAACCTGACACCACTGTGTTCACCTCTAAACCATATCTCCTGGTGCAGCATAGAATGACAGAATATCCTGAATTGGAAGGAATCCACAAGGATTATTGATACATTGACCTATCCATACACTGTTGGAACACTCCAGGGGTGGTGATTGCACCACTTCCTTGGCAGCCTGTCCCACTGCCTGACCACCCTTTCAGGGAAGAAATTTTTTCTTTATACCCAGTCTAAACCTCCCCTGGTGCAACCTGAGGTCAATTCTTCTGGTTCTGTCACTTGTTTATTGGGAGAAGCAACAAACCCCCACCTCCTTTAAGGCAGTTGCAGAGAGGGATAAGGTCTCCTCTGAGCCTCCTTTTCTCCAACAAACAACCTCAGCTCCCTCAGCCACACCTCATAGGACTTATTTACCCTTCACAAACTTCCTTGCCCTTCCTTGCTCTAATTATATATGATGTTGAAACTAGCAAAATCAATAAATAAAGACAATATTAATTAATAACAATTTAATTTAGAGTTTATTATTTTTAGCCAGATCTCAGTTTACGTAAATAAAAGTTTAAGGCCAAAAGCAGTTAAGGGATTTTAAATAACCTAAGGTCACGTGTCTCCTCTTGGGATCTAGCACTTGCTAAAGCCAATAAGGAAGAAAAAAATCATTTCAAAGATGAGGTGATTTTGTTATTTCTTGAGTGCTTTCTTAACTATGAAAGCCTATTAGTTTCAGGTTAATGAATATTTTTTATTCATTTGTGTTATCTCTGCCTTATAATCGTATATATTCTCCTTTTATTTATATACACAACTTTTAGGAATGGTAATCAGCAGGCAGTAAGTTTCATCTCATTTTTCAATGAATATCACCTTGCTGTCTAATTTATATTTTCATATAAATTAAATTACTGTGTAGCTGGACTATAACATTAATTTTAACAAAAATATGCCCAAAGTCATATACATGAGTGTGGAGGATTTTTTCCTACAGTGAAGAGATAATTTTGTCTCAAAATACATAGTAGAACACTGCATTTAATTGTGAATAAAGACCAAATCAAAACCACACATAAGTTAACAAGTTTAACTTCTTCAGGCTGACCTCAGTGGTTCGAATCAGCCACAGATTAAAAAAAAAGTAAACAATGAAAATGTGCATATAAAAAAATGGAAAAATAAATGCTTTATTTCTTAAATCTGGTTTTTTAGTCACAGGACTGTTGACAACTGCATCACTCACAATCAGAGTTGCCAACAGATATACTTAGCCAAAGGCAGACTTCTACCACTGACATTCTTTATTGACAGAGGAATAAAAGCAAATACTGACAAATTTAACAGAAAGCAGCATTAGGTTTTTTCTTAAGAAAAATGTTATTATATCTGGTGTTCTGAAAGCAGAATTATAACTGCTTTTCTAAACGCCGTATACATTAGAAAAAATTATCACTTGGAAAGTTTCTTGTTTTGCTTATTTGAAAAGTCAAAGGACAATTTTCATCTCATTTGGTCTTACCATTCCTTCACAATGCTGTCTACATTTCCATTTGTCTGCTTAAGCAAAAAAAAGATAAATAAGATCAATTGTCACTAAATCTTTTCATTGTAGTAAAATAAATTGTTACAATACAATAATATCTCAAAATACCAGAAAAGCAGAATGTTGGGGGGTTTTGGTTCAAAAATTGCTTATGTTTTCCTTTTTTGCCACCTTTCTGTGGCAAAAGCTGTCCTGGAGGGTGAGCAGATAGACAAACAATTGAGGAGGAAAGTGCAATATAGAAGCTGTATATTGAATATTTCTTAGTTTTTAGAGTCATATCACAAGCAACCATTTAATACAGATCCTTTGATCTTTCTAGATAAAAATCTCTAGCTTTACAGATATGATTACAAATCTCCTTAAACATTTCTGTAAGACTTTTTTTAATTATTTTAATTACTAACATTTTTCAAGACTACATTACCTGGAAAACTTTACCTGTAACTTAAACTTCTAATGCAAGACAAAGTGCTACTTGGTTAAAACACTCACTCACAATGATTGATGTTGGCCTTAGCTTTGAGTCCCTGTTTGTAGAACAGTAGAACTCAAGACTCTAAGAGATTCAAGGCTTATCACTGTGATAGGCTGATGGTAGGCACCACCCATATATAAAACTAAATTTATCAATAATCTAAGTACACTTAAGTTAATATTATATTAGTTTATAGACATTTTCTGTTCCTAATTCTATATCTAAATTGGCCTGCATATTTCTTCTCCTTGCAAATTCATATTTTTAAGCATGTTTTTCATTAACAACAGCACAGTTTTTAGTGATTATTAAAGCTGAATCCTCATAGCTAAATTAAGAGGGGTAGAGAACAGAATTTGTTTTGTGTTAGGAAATGATGTCTCTCAAATCTAGGCAGTGGATGGAGAGGAGATTAAACAGAACAAGGAATGAAAAAGCCTCACCAAAGAACAGTTTCTGACTGGATGCTTGCACTGTAAGACAAAACTATTTTTCTTAGATTACATGTGAAGATACTGCTGTAAGAGTGAACTTACTTATAGATATTTTCATACATAAATGTGGTTGATTTGCTTTAGTTTCCCCTCCCGCTCACCAAATTTCCATATATTATTCCCATCTTCATTTAATTGTCACAGATATTTGAGTGAGGGATTAAGTTACTAATACTTTATATTTTTAAAATGAGCCTTGTAGCTGCTCGCATTATCTGTCTGTATTGCATTAATGAATGAAGTTTCCACAGAATGGTTTTTATTCTGTGTCTGTTTTGCTCTGCCCTTTTCTTCTCATTCGAAAGAAATGCTAGCCATCAACTTAGGTCAAGTTAAACAGTACAGAATGTATTTCTTTGGCTTGTCTATGACAGGATCTTGGATATTGGAAAAGTTCATCCTTTCATTTCTGCTGGGCATTCCTGTACTTAAGTATGATGGAAAGTCACTAAGAATGGAAAGAGAGAATTAGATTAAGGAGAATACATTAGAGAGAGGATAATCTGAAGCAGTACAAAATTGTGCTGAGCAGTTTGCTAAATTTTTGAAAAATGTGAAGAAGTTAAACTTTAAAAGAAGGTGTTAAGAGAGAGAGTAAAAATATTTTCATGTATAGACATCAGCCTTAGTATTTCTCTAGAAATGATGAAGACACTTGAGTCCCTGAGCACAGGTAATAAGCAGTGTCCTATTCCATTTCTGTAAAAAAAGTTGTATAACAACATGGCAATAGCTTCTTCATGGTATGAAAAACAAAGTTTAAACTGGACTCAGGTTTCTCATTGTTATGTTCCCATTGAATATAACCATTCAAAATAAAATTCAGTCAATTCAGAAGTAATGTGAGATGGATATACTTTTCAGGCTAACCCAGAGCAGCCCCTTGCATATGTTAACTTTAGGGCTCTCAAGGGTAGAGTTAGAATAGCCTCATTGACCAATGGGCTCCTCATTACTGAGGAATTATGTGGAAAAGTTTTGTAGAATGGATGCACTACAAGAAGTGTGGGTTATCTTAGGGGTGTGACATTTGTGACAATCTTGATTCTCAGATGTGTCCTTTATCTTCATGGGCCCTCATCTGTTTAGATCATTGCTGACAGGTACACTTTGAAATATCAGTAAGTAGAGCTTAGAGACCATATAGAAAGAACCAGAAAAATTGTGCATTGTTCTTTTAATAAGAAGGTATTTTAAATCATAAAAAATGGGGTCTTTAGATGAATAGCAGCTCTCTTTTACAACCTCTCCTAGTTCATGCAGCCTATTTGTGACATTTGAGTACGTCCACAAATACTGTTCCTGCTGTCATAACTGGAAGTGATTTGCACCACAACTTTAATTCAAGACATCTGCCTGACACTCTGCCCAGACCAATGCTTTTTTTTTTCCCCCATGCTCTTCAGTAATACTGTTGGAAGTAGATGTGTATCTCTTTTTTGTAGTCTATGTTGTATATAATAGTCTTAGGTGATTAATAGTGTTTGTTTTGAAGCTGTGATTAATTTTTCTTACAATAAAATGTAGGATAACAAAAAATAGAGTAAAAGTTTGCAAGAAGATTCTTGCAAACCAAACCAACCAAAATTACACTGATCCTATCCAAAACAAAAAAACAGGCAGATGCTTGAATTTCTACACATAAATGGGTTCTGGGTTCCAATTTACATTTAATCCTGGGTAAGGACAACTGTCCTAAACAAGATAATCACAGGAATGTATAGAAAGATCTTAAATATGTTCTTGCTTTTTATGGCCTCTTTAACTGCTGTTGACCTATAAGTAGTACTAAGACACTAATTTTCAGCATCTGTATGCTGCTGATGTTCATCTTCATTTTGGGCTACAGGAAAAAGTCGAAACACTTCTTTCTTCGGATGTTATTTATAATCTGATGATTCAAAGACTTAATTATTGTAGCTTCCTTCTGAAATAGATACAGATGAAGTCCAGATATTTAAACTTAAATAAAAACATTTGTTTTATTAATAACATAGATGCTTCCATCTTGCCAAATTTTGTCACTTAAAGTACTGAAGATACAAGATGTTTTCATTATTGAGAATGGCAGCCTTAAAGACAGAGAGATAGTATTTCATATAAAAGTGAGTAAACCAGTACTTTTTAACTCAGTAACTGTTTCTAGAGTGATTAAGGTTTTTGTGGCAGTCTGTTTGAATGTTGAGCGCCAGCAGTAATACTATCCTAGTAAAAGGAATAACTACTTTTAGATCAGAAATGAAAATTATGAATGCTCATTTACTGTGAAAAAGTGGGGGTTTTTTGGTTGGGTTTTTTTTCAGAGTGGAATAGACAGTGTTTGTAGTACTAATTTAGACATCTTTCTTGCTTCAGGTATGGTCAGATGACACACTAGTTACATCATGCTGCTGTTACAATCCCTTCTGTAAAGCCGGGGTATTCTTATGGAAGACATTGTTATTCTTAGGATAGAGGAGAGGGGGGAAAGAAAAGGTTGTTTCTAATGCTGTACTTATTAATATTACTCACATTCTATGAACAAAAGGAGCATCTCATCCTGCAGCCTTCCCAGCATGACGCTGGAAGATACATATGCTTCTTGTACACCTTATTGCATTATTTGTCAACTTTCTCTGAACAAAAGACCTTTGTTTTACAATTAATATCTGAGAAGGAAAAATTGCAAAACCTAGCCATATGAAAGACTCACCAACAAATATATTTCCCCTAAAATTATAAGGCTTTGTAATTTTTATATGTGTGTTGGACCTTTTGCATTTTTCATCAGAAATATATGTAGAAATCACTTGATTTCTTTTATAGGAATGTGTTGATAAGTATGATTTATTCAAAGTCATATTTTGCGGTTTGAAAGTGGTGAACTGAAAAATCATGCAATGCAAACTGCTGTCAGTCGTCTTTGCCTTCTTTGTACTCACCTGTGCAAGTCTTTCTAATCAGTGCATTTGTGGGCAAATCTAGAACCACAGCAGCATCACACCTCTGTGCAGTTAATAAAAGATTTAGCATGACCTCTCCTTACACTCAGGTTACGCTGAAGAGCAGGACAATCATATCTTTTTAATTTCTTTTAGTTTTTCATATTGAAATATCAACCTAGAAGCAATTTTTTTTCTTTCATTAAAAAAGAAAAATTCTTAATTTATTTTTAATTTAATTTCTTTTTAAATTCTTCTAAATTATGTTGCTGCTATTTCAACATTACATTACTTCAACATTAAATTGTAGCCATAAATATAAATTAAAAACTTCTTCCATCAGATGTACCAGAAATTTGTAATGATATTTTTTATTGAGACTTTACTTGGAAACTATTTTGCTGAGTTATTTATAAAGTATGGAAAAGGTAAACATTATATAGGCATTCAGTAGAAAATAATATGTACATCACAAAAGGAGATCAATTGTTCTTGCCTTTTTACTTCTATTGCTCATCTTGAAACTGCTAGAGTGTCGTACTCTTGCAAGTTCCATAACTCCTTTTAAAAGACTTAGAGTAGGTTGGGTTGGGAGGGACATTTAAAGGCCATCTTGTCTAACCTGCCCCTCACAATGAGAAGGGTTATCTTCAATTAGATCAGTTGACTCAGAGCCCCACCCAAGCTGACCTTCAACATTACCGATGAGAAGTCGTCCACTACTTCTCCAGGCACTCTATTCCAGTGTCTCATCACTCTCAATGTAAAAAAAAACAACCAAAAACCAAAAAACCAACAACAAAAAACCCCCACCTCTTTCTTATATCCTATCTAAATTGATTTTCCTTTAGTTTCAAACCATTACCCCTTGCCCTATCCCTACAAGTCCCTGTAATAACAACCATCAGTTGGTCAGGAGACACTCAGAGTAAAATCAGGAACAGACAAAATAACTGAAGTGACTAGTCTTGATTTTTTTTTTTTTTCTTAACCAGAAAACACTGAAATTCTGGTATCACGTGGAAATAAATTCCAGTGAAGAAGAATCTTCAAATTTAGAGCCTATTTTGATAACCTGCTCTACTAATATTTCTTAGAGAAATCAGTAGTTGAGAATCAGTAGTAGTTCCGCCAAGCTGAGGCTTTTTGAAGTATACTTATGTATGATAAGCAATCCATTTTCAGGTGCTATATATTAATTTTCACTAAAGAGTGTAATGAGCAACAGAAAGTGAAGCTTATGAGAATCTTTAAGCATGTAAGTAATTTTACCACAACTTTGCTTACCACATATTTGCTACCACAAAATGTGCTGAAAAGTATTAATAGGCCAACACATCAAGTGTAATACATAGCTGTTTCCTGTTTCACTTCCTATAAGCAAAGAAGTTCAATCAGCAGCATAGATCTTTACAAGATAAATCATCCACATTTATCTACTATCACTGTTTGCACTTGTGGATCAAATTAACTTACACAGGAAAAGTCAGAACTGAAAACTAACAAGCTGAGTAAAGTTTTAGCCCTAGATAAGCTTCTTCCTGTTATGCTTTATCACTGTGCTGGAATAAAACTAAGACATTTTTTTTAAGTTGCTGCTGTTCGATGTCGCTTATAAGTTTTATGATCTGTTTTAAAGTTACTTAGGAGTGAGGTATTACATACAGAGATAGTTTTATTAATGAAATCTAGCCTGCATGTTGCCTATTCAGGTGGATTGACTCTGGCAGGACACTAGGTGCCAACCCAAGCCAATGTATCACCTCCTTTTCAACTGGACTGAGGACAGAAGATACAATAAAAGGCTCATGAGTTGAGGATGGGGAGAGATCACTCAGCAACTGCCATCAGGGTAGAAGAGTCTCTGGGAAATTATTTTAGTTCCTTACCAACCAAATCAGAATAGGGTAATAAGAAGTGAAACTAAATTTTAAAAACACCTTCTCCCCCACACCTCCCTTCTTCTCAGGATTAACTTTATTCTTGAATTCTTCCCCCAGGCAGCGCAGGGAGACATGAAATGGGGGCTGTGTCAGTTCCTCCTGTGTTGTCTCTGCTGCTCCTTCCTTCTCAGAAGGAGGACTCTTCTCTATCTCCAATAAGGGGTCCCTCCCATGGGAGATGGACCTCCATTAAGTTCTCCAAGATGAGTCCTTCTCCTGACCTGCAGTTCTTGACAAATTGCTCCAGTGTCAGTCCTTTCTACAGGTTGCAGTCCTTCAGGAACAGGCTGCTCAAGTGTGGCTCCCCTAGGGGGTGGTCTCAAGTCCTACCAGCAACCGGTCCAGCATGGGCCCATCTCTCCACAGGACCACAGGTCCTGCCAGAAATCTGCTCCAGTTCAGGCTTTCCACAGTGTCCCAACCGCCCTTTGCACATCCACCCACTCCAGCTCTGGGCCCCCACAGTCTAGAGATGGATCTCTGGTCTGCCATGGACCTTGGTGAGCTGCTGGGGCACAGCTTGCTCACCATGGCCTGCACCACAGGCTTCATGGGAGACTAATTTAGTGATTGGATCACCTCCCCTCCCTTCTTCTGCTGACCTTGGTGTCTGCAGGGCTGTTTCTGTCACATATTCTCACTCCTCTCTTCAGGTGCAATTGCTGTTGTGCAGGGTGGGGTTTTTTCCCTTTAACTACATTATCCCAAAAGCGCTACCATCATCGCAGATGGTGTGATGGCTAAGGCTCAGATGGCTAAGGCTCAGCTTAGCCAACACTGAGTCCATCTTGGCTCTGGGTGAAGTTTCTGGCACCTTCTAACAGAAGCCATCCCTGTAGGGCTCCCCTCCATGCATACACTACCTAAACCTTGTGAAAGCAAAGCTTTGCTAAGATCACATGTTTAGGATATGTTAGAACTTAAAAGAAAATAGGAGGAGAATGTTATCCCTTTCTTGCATTTCTAATTTTAGAGAGATATTCTAGAAAATAATTAGCCGATGCCTTTTTCCTAGACTGTTTATCAAATGGAACCACAGTGTGTTTTCCCACACTGAGTACCCTGTGCATGAGATTTGATGGAGTCTCAGTTTTGGTCATTTTGTTTAATTGATTCATCTCTCTCTGTAACAGGTTTGCTTTTTTTTTGTTATTTAAGTTTGGGATTTGCTAATGCTGCTGTAGAGATGGGATTCAAAATTATATGACTTTTTTTGCCTCTATTTTCTCCTTCTTCATGCCCTGAAGGTACCTTCTATATCAAGTTGTCTTCTATGTGTCTCCATCACCTAAGGGAGCATGTCTGAGTTGAGGCACAGTAAATGATGATCCCCTATTCTCATATATTCAAATGAAATGTGATATTTTTTGTTTCAATTGTACGATATTGTGCAGAATAGTATGAAATAGTAAGATTAAAAAATATTTCTGTCAATAAAAAGAAACCAGCATATGTTTGTGTTTTTTTAGAATACTTGAGGAAGCCCAATTTCAAAAGGTTGCAAATTTAGTGCTTCATACCCCTCTCTATTTTCCAATTTCAATAGAAGGAATGTTCTGTTTTATTGCAATTTGTATTTGATGTGCTTTATTGTTTTTGGCTTGAATGATAATTTCTTATATCTGCTAAGGAAATTGCATCAATACAGTAAATTGTAAACTTCCATGTTTTGAGAAAGACTTGCTCTAACTTTCCTCTGAGACAAATTATTTAATCCTCTTCATTGGCTCAGTGATCCTGAAAAGGATCAGGTCTCTTCCTTTGTGACCCCCCAAAGGGATGAGTCTTGGCATTTAAAAATTCAAAATTTGGCTTTCATGTTCTTTTAATGTTTCTCTATGGATCTTGGAAAAAGCAGGTCAGGCATGCTGCCAAAGCTTAAATGTACTCAAAGTGAAGGGAGTCTATTCCACCCTAATCAAGCACAATTGACAACTAAGGCCATACATTAATACATATGTTCTAGATTATTGATGCAGTCTATAGGCTTTTGTCATATTTTCTCAGTACAATTTTCTTACAAAAATAACAACCAGCGTTGCTTATCTTTCTCTTGATGAGCATATATGAGTGTTCTTAATATGAACTAAGAATTGTTTACATACATGGAGAGTTCTAGGAAGACAATTCAGCTTCATATGTAAAGGTCATGTGTTAGCAAACTTGCACGTTGGCAACATCTGTTCTGCAGTGACACAGCATCGAGGTAAATGGTCAAATAAGACTAAAAATCAAGAAATATTTGCAAATAAAGACAAAAAAATAGCACTGTAACTTCCCAATTTTACAGTAATTTTTAAATTTAAATTGGATACATTTTTGACAATGGTATAAAATTGAGATTCCTCCAAGAATTGCTGATTACAACAGAATGCAACAGAATAGAAGCTTTACTATTTACTATGGGGTTTTTTAATAGCTTTACTATTTACTATGGGTCTATTATACATATTTCTTTTTTGTGCCTTTTTTCTTGAAGAATACAGTTTTTCCTTCCCAAAAGGTTCTTAAATGACACTACCAGGATTGCTAGTTCCTTCACATGCTGTAATGACACTTTTTCCTTTGTGCTTATTTCTTATTGAATGATAAAGTCTCTGTTATATATCTTCACTTGGGAATACATTTTCAGTCGTGATCAAAGTTACTTCCCTTTCTTTCAGACAAAATAAATGTGCATCAATTTCTTTAGAAAAAACAAATTTGTTTAAATATGGACCATGGAACAGCCTTCTTGGATGTACTCAGAAACTGTAGCAAGTGAAGAATGGTGGAAAATGAATGGGAAATCTCATGAATGGGTTGAAATGTGAGCAGTTAGAAGCTTAAATTATGATGTGTATATAACTTGATTTTTTTTAAATGTGAAGCTATTTCCCTCAGTAGGGGTAATGGAATGTAGCCAGAGATTTTCTAGTGGGAGATGGGATCTATTTAGTTGCTAAAGAAGCCATGCAAGATGCATAAAGTAGCTGTTGCCTTATTTTATTGTTTGGATTTGGGTTTTGTTGGGTTGGGGTTTTTTTTGTGTGTGTGTTTGCTTCTAATTTGATGCAGACTTGTGGTTTTGTTTTGTTGTGGTGTTAGGTTTGGTTTCAGATTTTTTGCTTCAGTTTGGGGTTGTTTTGTGTAGAGTCATAGTTTTTGCCTTGGATGTTTGCGTTTTTGTCCTTTGGTTTGCTTCTTTTTTTTGTTGGGGTTGGTTTGGGTTTTTAACAGTAGAGAGAAAATTTTTTCACCTATTTTACTTATGTCTTTTGGAAGACAATGCCTTTTTTCTCCTGGAGGTGGAATAGATTTTTTGAGACATGGAAGGGTTGGGAGCATTTGCTAGTTCATTTCTCCAAAAAAAAATTAAAAATTTGAAAGTCCTAGTGTCAGACACGAGAAGAGTCATGCAGCTATAACTACTAATCATGATGGAAAGACTACTGCTATAGTGCTGCTAAAAGTTTTGGGATATCAGTACGGAAGTAGAGATATGTCCCCTAAAGCTAAAGGAAATCTGGCTTCTCTGTCTGAGATTATGACACAGGAATTGTCAGTATTCTGTACATTATGAGGGATTTTTTAAAATGGGAAATATTTGGATATTTGGCTTTTCATAGCCATGGCAAATCACCCCATCTGTGTCTAACTGTATCAGTTTTATGCCTTGAGGACCTGCCAATTACGTAGCCTGTAATATCAAGCTTGAGACAGTGGTGTCATGCTTTGTCATGTTGGTTACAAAAACATTGGAGTTTGTATGCCAGAAAGAAATAATTCTTACCTTAAATTGTAATATGTAACTGTAAAAAAGAGCTTTTCAAAATTTTGGGTGTTTTTTCCTAACTTTCCTTGCCTTGGTCTTTTCACCTCTCTGATAATCTAGAATACTGCAGTTTTTCATAATAACCTCCAAGAGCCCCTGACTAATTGCAGAGCTAATTATGAAAGTACACGTATTTTCAAGGTTATATCATCCAGCTGAGTGAAAAACTAGTCTTATTCTAGGCTATTTAAAACTCAGGAGGGATAGCAGGAGCAAGTAGTGGCATAAAAATCCAACCAATTTGGTTGAATACTAGGACCTGTGCTTAGTACTGTGATTCAAATAACTAATTTAATATTACACAAAATATTTGGGGGACTAGGGTCAGAGTCTTCAGTTTAGAAACGGAAGGAGAAATAACATAATTTGCTCAGTGTTGTTCACTGAGCAAATAATGCTTAGTGAACAACAATATGACAAAAAGTTATGGTTTGTATAAATGACTTGTACTTAAATGAAAAATGTGGTTTTAGTTTTGATAATGCCTGACCAATGAGAATCTTTTTCAAGTTACTGTGGAGTGGCCTTAATGCTGTAAATAATCCAATTGGCCAAGTCCCAGTACAGTGCAGATGAGAAAAGGATGCAGGAAATTCTGTTGTTTACACATGTGTCTGTTACACTGAGAAGCAAGAGGAGCCCAGCAAACTCAGAAGGTAAGGGGTCTTAAGCTTGTGGGTTTAATGTTTAATTTCTATAAATCTCTTCAGAGACAAAGTATGAGTTACTATTATGCTGATGGCAAGGAGTAAAACAGTCTGAACTGCCCAGAAAAAGTACTGAAGATTAGAAAAAAGTATTTGAAATATGTGCCTAAGTTATATCTAGCTGGATTCTTCTCTTATATGTTTTTTGCTACTATCATGTAGCATTACTTCTAACATCCCATTAAACATAACTTGTTTTTCAAGTGTAGCAGAATGCTTGCTTACTATAACCAGGTAAGTTTTTAAAATTGTCTAAGTGACAGTTTGTTGAAGTTATTTCCTAGTTTTGATTAGAAATTAATATAAATGCAGAAGTTTCACAGATTATACAGTTTTACTACTGAAAACCTTTTTAAAATTACTTTGTGAAATGCATATGCAATGGCATAAACTAATGAAACTTTGGTACCTTTTTATGGGGGTGCTATTATGTACATAAGGGTCATGATAATATTATTATGAGTTTGCAGAAGCTTGTACTGCTTTTTTTTTGTTGGAAAGCAATGTTTTCGTGGTGTTTCTGTTTTCATAAGTTATGCAACTCAATAATGAGTTGTATAATCCTAACTTCCTTCAGGAAATATCTGAAGATGGGATAAGAAAAAATGCATTCTTAGCTGTATGCTCTTATTCTAATGCAATGAAATATATTTTTTGATACTATGATTTGTTGATGCTGAACAAATATATTCAGTCTGTGATCATTCTAAAGGCAAGCATCAGATATAGTGTGAGACACTGTGGATGATCCTTCAGCAATGAGAACCAAGGGTCAAATTCCAAAAGCAATGTTCTTAAGTTTAATAAGCAGATATAGCAAATAGTACTAATGGGCTTCCTACTGACTATCCAGATAGCTGCATTTTGTTTGTATTAGTTCTCACTGATTCTTTCAAACATTTTATGAAGCAGACTCTGCTATAAATAATCCTCTAGCTAGAGTCCTAGTTTTTAGTTTAGAATTCTTGTGTTGTTAGAAAAGTTACTTTTGTGTTTCTGAATGCAGTTCTTTGCATAAAATAATGAAGATAAATGAATTTCAAAAATATATTAGGTATCATTAATAGAACTAGTCATATCACTTCCAGAGACATCTACAAAAAATTGAAATTGAAAAATGTGAAATTATATGTCTGAGGGTGTTTTTTTGTGTATTTGCATGTAGCCAGCTTTGAACTGAGGCTGCTCTTTCACCTTAAGTATAAAATACTAATGGTAACCTCAGGTAAACCTGAAAAATAAATCACTTGAAAATGAATGCATGAAAGGAGCTGTTAATGAACAGGCTTTAATTACTGTTGTTTACTTCAACACAGATAGATAGATATTGGACAGACAGGTAGATATTGGAATCATTTGAAGTGTACAAATTTGATATCCATGTAATCATAGATTCCTAGAAAGGTTTGGGTTGGAAGGGATCTTAAAGATCATCTAGTCCCAGTCTCACCCCCCAGTATAGCAGGTTGCTTAACGCTCCCTCTAACCTGGCCTTGAACACTTCTGGAGATGGGACAACCACAACTTGGGGAAGCCTGTTCCAAGGACTCAGCTAATCTGTTCCCTCCTATTTTCTTTCTATCCATACAATGATCTTTAATTTACGGATTAATTATAAAAATGATCCTTCCTGAACAGCTTGATTCTCTGCTCATGCTAATTAAGTCATCTAGGTTTGATTTACACTGAGTTAAATAAGACTGGGTTTTTTACCAAGCCCATTCTTATTTAATGTCAATCACATTACTGGAGGAATACCAGGGAGGAATTTTTGTGAAAGCTCCTATTGTTTTGAATATTTTTTTATATGTATTTTCAGTTGACTTAGATGTTTCTCCATAAGTTTTGTAGGTGTCCATTTTTGCAAAAGTGTGCCAACTTCCCTTCTACCATGCTGAGTAGTCACCAATTATTCAAATAATTTATTCTCTTTTAGTGGGACTACATATTGGCCTAGAGCAAGTGGGCACTAAGAGACTATACATGCTTCTCTATGTGTTTAAGTGACATCTAGGATACAACAGATGATACTTAGTGATTTATTTTACTTGACCACTCTAGTACCTGTGGAATCCAGGTAAAAGTCACAATGTGGATTACTCCTTTGTTCATTTCCCTCAAGGATGATTTAGTGGAACTGGGATCATCGTGGAATAATATCTTACAGCATTAAATCACACAAAATCAAAGTCCTTGAGCTATTGAAAGACATGAGATGGTGTTAAAATACTAGACTGGTTAGGGAAAAACAAGAATAATTACATATAAATGTCCAAGTAGCAATCTTTTTGTAAGGAACATTCTTAAAAGCATTAATTATACAAGATATGGCTTCTAAAACTGTTCTGATGATACCAAAAACATCTCCGCACAAGAGAATTGTCAATTCTGATACAATTATATCAGAGTAGTTGAACCAGCCAAAGGGATATGCTCTGACCCAGAGAAAACAAAATATTCATGAGTGTTCTTACTTGTCTGCTTATGTGGGTGGGAAAATCACTTGTTTCTAGACTCTGAGTAGTGTTTTGAAGAAAAATTGTTTTGTGTCCTAATAAGCATTGGAATGTTTTATGTCTTGGTCTGAAACAAATCATCAGATATTTGTGATAAATTTCCCCTACTCCCAGTATTATGAAATTTCCTTTAAAAGTAGGTCATGTTTTGAATAGGAAAGAATCATAAATGACTTAAACTCTAACAAGACAATTCTTGATCTCTCATATCATAAAGCATATGGTTTTAAGATACTGTTAAGGGTTTTAAAACTCTGAAGAATTTCTCAAGAGTATAGGAAAGGATTAGAAACTTAACTTTTTCAGGGATATGCCATTACATCTTCACGCTTCATTGAAAATAAAATAAAAGAAAGAAAAGAAAAGACAAAAAAAAACCACACCAGAAAATGCCCAAAACAAAACATGATCCCCTCAACTCAGAGGTATAAAAAAGCCTTTAAATGAAAGTGGAGCTATCCAGTTCAAGGTCACTTTCCAAAAGAGTAACACAGAAGAAAATAGAATTGAAGTACAGACTCTAGAAAATAAAATTGTGATGATTTTGTCTAAATAATGAAGCTTCTCTATACATTTAAATGATATCTACTGTTTGGATGAACATGTTTTAGCATTGCATCTGACCTAATTCTTGTTCAGTAATGTGCTTTTCATTATGGTTAGTCTGTCTTCAGTTTCCTTTTTTTACTTTTGAGGCTGAAAGAAACCCAGCTGACCTGACCTGTAGCCTAATCTAAAAATGTGCTAAAAATTCCACAGATTTATGAAATCCTCAGTTGTGTTTGGGAGTAGTTGGGCCTCCTCAACTATATTCAGTAAGAAGCTACAGTGACTCTCACAAGGAGGTGGATTTGGCTTTTGAACATAAGTAAATGAAACATGAAATCGTGGAATGCTAATACCATCAAGAGCTGGGAAAGGAATTTAACCTTTGAGAATTCAACATGATACAATGGTCTTTTGTTTTAATTGTGTGCTATAAGCTTATTTGTAGCTTATTTGCAGTTATTAATATTTCATATAGTTTAAATTGTTTAACTAATACCCTGAATGAAAATTACCAGCTGAATGAGATGTTTTTAGTTTTCTTGTCTTCTTTGACTTTTAACTTACAGCTGGCTTTAATGCTTGTAAAGACTTCTAAGACCAGTTATGACTTACATACTCAAAGGCAGATCTAAGCTTGTGGATGATATATACCTTGGGTATTATTTCCCTACATATTTCTCTACAGAAGAGTCTTCCCTCTTTCTGAAAAGTTCAGAGGAAATCCATGCAAGATACTCTTCTGTGCCATGTTAGAGGGCTGCCTGTCAGTATGAGCAAGACAGTGCATGTGTGCAGTGGCTGAGCTCATATCCAGTGTGTAATAACACCCTGGCAACTCGGATCGAGCTGAGTCTTTTGAGATTTTCTATTGTGAATGACTACTGGCTCTTTTGTAACTAAGCTGAGTGGGGTAAGAAGTTAGCTGCTTATCCTACTTGTTCCCAGTAAAGGGAATGACCCTGTTAGCACTGCAACTCATTTCAATGTAGGTTAAAAATGTTTGTTGCACTAAACACTCCCTGAAACTAACTTACTCTGCTTTCTGTGTAAACAGAGGAGGAAGACTCATGCACTCGGTTAATTTTAGTCTTAGCTGTGGAATTGCTGAAAAACAAACCAAGCAAATAAAAAAACGCATACCATTTTAATATGATTAGAGTAAATTTCATTGGGCCTGCAGAACAAGATGTGTATAGGTATTTCTGTAAATCACAGGAGGAGTTCAGTTGTATCTTTAGCTATAAGCATTAAGATAGTGCTTCAGTATAGTGAACTAGTAGTAAACAGTGTGAACCCTATTCTTCTGAAGCAATTACTTGTTTCAAGTTTGAACAGATACTATTGTTCTAAAGAAATCTCTCTATGCTATTTAGAAGATATCTATTAGACCAGATGTTTAACTGATATGAATTATTTTGTATGAATTAACCGTTGCCTTGTTTTAAATACACTCTGAATCTGTTCTCAATTGAAGTTATTGTTAATATGCTGATTCATAATCTGTTTTTCCTAATAATAATTCAGGCAATATATTCCGTGGAGATTACCCATCTTCACACAGAATCACTGAGATTAAATTAGAATTTAGGGGACATGGCTACTTGTTTAACTCAGCAGTTTACATTAGTTTTTGTAAACCTGTTTGTAAGTCGTTTACTCTGAAAGGATCTAAAACTTTGAGAGTTCATACTTATCCTAACTACCTAGGAAGTTTATTTTGCCTCTTTTTTCATTAATCATATCCTCGTAAAACGTGATAATCAAATCTCAAAGGGGAGCTAGCCAAGCAAACTGTCTCAAATGCCACAGCTACCAAGTTTAGTTGGGTTATGATTGGTTATGATTGAGCTTCTACTTAGCTCTTTTTGAGACCGTCTGGGAAAGTTGTTGGTGTCACACACACTCCCTTCCCTCCCTGCATAATCTGATTATACAATATGTTTTTTCAACTGTAGTGGCTGAGAATCAATACTACAGACTTGAATGTACAAAAGATATGGGTGAAATGTTATGAAAGTGTGTAACCAAAAAAAACATTCTTGGGGAAATGAAGTTACTGTAAATTATATTTAAAGCAGTACTTCAGAGCTTCTTTTGGCCTTATGGGTAGTAAATGACAACATCTCTATGTACAAATATTTATGTTACCCATATTTAACCCTAAGGATTTGAATACAACTTCAAAGATGTGAAGAAAGATCAGCTTGTTGCTGTAAAAGACTTTGAAAGATATTGCAATGATATGTAATCACTTGTATTACCCAGTAGACCTAGATCAGAGTATATAATTTTGGTTCTCATCTGAAGAAATAGTATCCAAACTGTTTAAAGTTTATTAAAATTGGCAGCCAAACAAAAAAAAGAAAGAGTAATATTTGTTTAGTCTTTACATTTATTGTAATCTGTGACTACCTTCCAAACTGTCTTTTTTATGAATGAATATGTTTATAGTATGTATATATAGTATGTACACTATGTATTTAACCTGTATAATATTAAACAAGATATATTGTATGCATGTGTTTAAAAAAAAACAATTGAAACTCTGAATAGGATTTTATTTTAAAATGGATATTTAGACATGGAGAGAAAACCGTAAAAAGAAAAAAGGAAAAAATGTACATAGGACCACAGTGAAGTGGACCATGTCCTTTTTTTGGTGCATCCTTTTTCAGAGAGAATTACAGAATTTCATTTTGAGCAAGCTTTAAGACACCCCTGACCCCCACCAGCAACAATAATGTAAAATATGCTGTGAAAAAAATCTTGTCCTAAATTACTGCTTTTAATTGTTGACACCTTTTGTATTAGTGTAACTTAATAGAAAAAATTCCCTTTACCTAGGGGTGTTTTGTTCTGTGGAAAGAAGTAACCACTCAGTTTTTAAAAGCCTTGAGCCACGTCAGCTATACTAATCCTGTGGTCAAATTCTCCTATTGGCATGGAAATTTTCACTATGTTTTACAGGAGCAATTCACACATTATAATACCTCATGGTTAGATGAAACATGGTATAGGCAATCTTTGTAATAAAAGCATCAGTCCAAATATAAAATTTTGTGGAACTTTAGGAAGAAGTAAATGTTTCCTGCAAGACACTAATTGTTGCTGTTACCGGCATGTTTATTCTGGATTGTTTCCCCCAGTGCTTAGAACTGACCTTCAGCCTGGGAAGTGTCTGGGAACGCTTGATTATCTCGTTCCCCCCTTTCCTTCATACACATGTTCTCATATTTTCAGTTTCTGTTGGCAGAATAGATATGGGGGAAAAAGCCTTTTTTCTTCTTTTCTATGTCCCTTACAGCTGGTTCCTGACAAGAGCACAGAATTGCTGCTTTTAAGGCAGTTCGGTGTTGTCACAAAAGGAGCTTATTTCCTGTGGCTCTTCCCTACTTACATGGTGTTTTGTGACCCATTTGGCTAATACTTACATGTTCTGAGATTCACAATTTGTGGTCTTAATTTTTCATTATTTACTGGATGTCATGGCAACATTGTTAAAACTGGGAGGAACAGGCTTCTAGAGCTCTTCAGAAATCACACTGCTCAGAGAATCATGTTAGGGTGGACTTTAGAGATCATCCCCCTTGCTCAGAGTATCATATTTAGGAATTCTACATGGCATGCCTTTGCTTTACAAAAATTTCTGTCACACTAGAGATTTAATTTTTTCTAAAATGAGTGGGACAACTTACACCTGGAATTTTAAATCTTATTTCAAATGATTAAAATAGATTGTGGGAAAGCATAGCAAATGAGGACAAACTGGCAATGTGACTGGCATGGCCAGCCTGAGGGCCACTTAGGGCTACTTCATGTTTTGGTTTGAAGATATAAATTATATATATGCAATTTTACCCCACATGCCTTCAAGTGAATTATTAAAACCTTCAGGAGAAGCAAACTACTATTAATAATAGAAAGGATTCCTCCTCTGGAGTCAGAGAATTTTGGTTATCACAATGGATACTGGAATATCAAGAAGCAGTAGGCTTACTCCTGTTGCATAGTGTAAAATGCTTATTTCAGCATTATGCTGATTGCTATATTTTCCTTTGGTTTCTGGATAGGCTACTAAAATAGAAAAAAGTTTAACCATTTCTGAGTCCTCCTTTCACTTACTGCTTCATCTTAAGGTTTAAGTGGTTTATTGTCTTTCAGTCACTATCTTTGCTGCCCATCCTTTACCTCTTCTCCCAGGAATTTAGCTATACATGGACAACAAATATAATGATGCACTTTCTGGGGGTACTTCAGAAACGCCTGTCTGTCACAATGTTTTCTATCATAGTAAAATGCATTCTTCCCTGAAGACCTACTATTTTCCTAAAGTTACTTTCTAGTTTTTACTTTTTTAGGCCTGATAGAGTAGCTGGCAAACTTTGTTTATGGCTTTTTTAATAGAATGCAAAGTTGAAACTTGAGTCTCTGTTTTGCCCTCCCTGTCTGTCATATTATTCCATCTCATCATCTGATGTTGATCAACTCAGAAGTGGAATCAGACTCCAGTTTTACATAGATTCTACTATGAAGGGCTTACTTACATTTGGTCCTATACCTTTCTGCTCTGGAGTTTTTTAGTGTCTCCTGATATTAAATTTATTAATTTGTTTTCAAGGCAAAGATGTCTATACTATAAAGAAACAATGAGAAAAATAGTGATATTCTGGGCCCCCAAGATTATAAATTTCATCAGACCTATAAGAAGTGTGGAACTTAGCACTTTTCTCTTTACTGTTTCCTCTAAAACCTCTCAAATACTTTTGGTTTATGTTCTTCTGTTCTATTTGCTTTTTTTTTTTTTTGGCAAAGCATTTGAGTCTTTATCCTGTCCTTTAGGAACTTTGACAATTAAAGAACTTGGAAACTAAGTTTTTGACATTGTCTCTTGCTCTTAAAATGTTCAGGCAGATGCTATGTTATAGAAGGAAAATGAGGTTGCATAATTTCAGTCTTGTATATCAGGACATTAATGAATTGCCACTGTGATTTCATTTTATCTCAAAGAGATACTTAACACATCATACTATCCAAATTGATGTCTTAAGACCAGTTTTATCAAGTATTTTTAAGATTTCCTAATTGCACAAAAAAGTGCAAAACAACAACAACAACCCCTCACTGAAACAAAACCTGACAAACCACACAACATTTCTCTTTGTGAAGTTAAAAGCAAAACTTTATATTTTGTCATTTTCATAGCATAACTGGTTTTAGTTACTGGACATGAGAAGGAAATAAAACAGGTTTTAGAAATAAATTAGATCTTTATTGACATTTCTATGTTAACAGGAAACTAGAGAAGTATGAGTAGGAGGGAAAAATTATCATGTAACTCCTAATAGGAAGTAAACAATTAGCATTATTTGTCTCTTCAGGCCATTTTTTGGCTGATTTTTAGTTATGACACATGTAAGGAATACAATGTTTGGAAACAACATAGCTTAAAGATTTACCATATGGTTTAATATTGTTAATATATATATTTTATAGTTGTGGGAAAAAAATAAACAGAATCATCTTTGGATGCGCATTAAAAAGTCCTGAATGCACTATCTTTTAATTTTCATGAAGTAGGACAATCTGAATATTATGTCATGGTCTGTTTGGATCTTTCAAATTTACAGCACAGTGTAGTTTGTAAATTAAACTTTATGAGCCTATGAGCTCATTAAAAAAAAAAAATAAACCATTTTAAAAAAGTCCTCTGTCTCAAAGAATACCACCAAAACATAAAGACATCAAACAATGGTGGAATCATCTTTGTACAGAGTAGTCCAACACATGAACTCACTAATTCATTATTTCCCTAATTAACAAGCTCTCTTATTTATAAGTTCTCTAAATTGTATTTCTTCCATGAACAAAGTAGTTACCAAGCTGTCAAAGCCAGTGCTCATTCTTTCTCCTTTCTTGAGGAGCTAATGTCTCCATACCACACTGGAAAGCACAAAGGCCCCATCAGTCAGCCTGCTGTTGGATCTGCTACAAAAACATTGGGGATAAGCTCCGACATTTACACTTTCCAGCTCAGAAGTGTGGTCTGTAGCACTCCCATTTGAAGATGCAGAAGTTGTTGTCTGCAGATAATATCCACCCTTAGCTCTTCCTATCCCCTGAGTTCTAGGTACAGGCTGCTCATCCGTTGACCACTCACATTGGCAGTGCTCTCAGCATATGTCAGACTTTAGGATCAGCTGTATGTTCATTATTGTCATATTTTTACTTTTCATTTCTCTAAGGGTTTTCCAAGTCATTTTGGTTATCCTAGCTTCAGTGTCTTGTAATATCAAGAAATTTATTTGGTAGGATTTTAGTATCAATTTAATTCAGTTCATATAGCAATTTCACCCAATAGATTTTTAATATCTCTTTAACCTCCATGTCCTTTTGGCCAATGACTCTGTAGCCACCATCATAGAGATGGTCACTGTAATCAGTACAGGTTTCATTCCTTGCAGGAGTGTATACATTGTTCGTGTTCAATGTATGTTCATTGTAATTAATTTTTCAGCCATAATCACAGGCTCTTGTACATAATGGAACTGCATTAAGTGAAGGGCACTTAGGTAAGAAGTAGGCTGGATTGGTTTTTAAGATACACAGCCATGAGCAATGGTAGCTTTATTTTGTCCATTTACATTGATTTCCACAGAGATTATTAGGAATGTTTATGAAGTTATTGCTGTGTATTTTTTCATTGTGTACACATGCTGTAAGTATTCTGGGCCACTAGTACATTATTAGTTTCCTTACATGCCTGCAGTTGTCACAACCATGTGCAGCTTCATATCCAGTGTTAACTACATGTAGGTAATGTCAGGTTAACTTTGGATCTTAGTGGTTATGTAACATTATCACCCACTGTCAATATGCCCTTGTGATGCTGCAGATGGAATTCCTTCTGTATCTAGTTTAAAGGTTGGTTTATAATGGATCTGCAATACCTGAGTTGTTCCAAAATGCAGGATCTGTTATACAGAAGTTCTGGGTATATGTTCCAATTATCAGTGTTGCCATGGTGATGCAGGAGGGTCACACTTTCTGCAAGAGAAGACACTCGGGTCTTGGACATAATCCAAACCTCAGTTGTTTTTAACTTGTTCCCTTTTTCATTGTAAAAGGAGAGGCACCTGGATAACCCCTGAGTTGTATGTTTAACTGCAACCTCATTATATGGACTTCAGAAGGGTTTCATTTCTATTTTAACAGGATTTTGGGCAGCTACTGGTATGACTTCCTTATCTGTGGTTCTTCTTCTGGGAGTTTGTCACTTGTTTAGCCAGCTTACAAGTTCTCACAGACATGATTCCCATGCAGTATTAATAGATCCATTCTTGTGTATTTGCTGGTTTAGTAGTTTATTCTATTGATCTACTGTCTCACTATTTTAAGGCTGATGCAGTGGCTGGAAAATCCATTGTACAAGATTTGACCTAAACCCAGCTTGTTCTACTTTATTCTTAAAATGTTATCGATGCTAAGATTATATTTCTCTGCATAAGGGAGAAGTACCAAACCACTGGCTTAAGGCAGTTGTGAGACCAGCGATGGCTTAGGCAGGGAATATATTCTGAGCACCATTATTTCTCCTCCTGTAAGGATTTCTTTCCACCCTCCAGGTGTTTGTTGTAACACACATGAGAAGTTTCCCAGATTAGCTTACCTTCCATGAAGTTGGTAGAATGTTGGTGATGTGCTGTACCATTGTTTAAAAAAAATGACACAAACATTCAACTTGTTTCGCCAGAACTTTCACCAATCCTCTTTTTTGACATCTTCTCTTATTGTCTGTTGAAATGAATCCTATGTCCCTGTGTGCCTAAGCCACTCCTGTAAACAGGTACTGCCTCAGAGTTTTGTGCTATATTTTTTCTAACCAAATTATCAACCTTCTAGCTGCATATTGCCAGGATGTTTAGAGTTCGGAAACTAGATGCAATTTTCATGGGTATGTTTTTAGACTGAGCAATATCATTGATTGCTTTCCAGTGTGATGTTTTTTTCACCATACATTTCAATCATTTACTTGGCAATATTTTTTTATCTACCCACTGGGTGGGACCCCTAAGGTTTATTAATTAAAACCAACTTTACAACAGGAAAACAGGAACAGACACACAAAATTTGATCTCCTTTTCTTGAGTTGATCGCTTGGTAGTTAGCAGCCCTTAGTAAACAGCCAAGTTTTCAGGGAGTGAGTTAAATCACTTCCTATATTCTTCCCATAATGACCACATCACCCCCACCCATTTTCTCAAAGCCTTCTCCCTATGTCAGGGTCTGTTGATGGGTGAACTACAGCAATACCATAGAAAGTTCTGGCTTTCCAGTAGCACTTACAAAAGAACATGTTGAGTTCTATGATTCATTTTGTCCTATTCAATTTATAGATTAGACAAAAGAAAATTAACTAGTTTAATCTAAAGCAGACATTTTCTCTAAAGACAGAATACCTTAAAAAATTTGGCTGATGTCTTAATAATTAAGAGACATGTAAATAAAGATTAAGTCATGCAGCTAGAAAAAGGATGTTGAAATTGTATCCTCAAGCACCGCTCTAGCTACTGAACTGACTGAAAAAGCTGAGTTCAGTGAGCAGGTATTAACATGAAGAAAGTGTAATAATTCTTTTCTCTCCTGGTGATTTTGTTTAATGGTGCCACCAAGGGTGAATATACTGCTGTTTACCTAAAACAATTGGTGGCAAAAATAAATCAAGAGCTCTTCTCTTTCTTACTGGTGTTCAGGATCATTAGGTAAATAGAAAAGGTTGCAGTATAATGAAATATCTTTCAGACCCATGTTCTTTGCTGTGTTCACCAAATGTCTTTTTTTCGTCTGAGAACTATCATCACTCTGTTCTCACTCTCTCATCACACCTCACTCACATGACACAATGAATGTTGCTTCATATATTTTGTTCATGCTTATTTTAAATTATTCCATTAAGGAAAACAACTTTAAAGGGATGTTGTGTTCCTTCTTACCACTCAGCTGTTAAAAGCGGAATGATCAGAAGGCTTCACTGTTCAGAAAACCTCCATTTTCACCAATTCTCTGTTTATTTTATCTTTCCATCCAATTATCTTTTATCTAGTAATTATGTACACTGAGCTCCATATGCTGTGCTAGCATGTCTGTTGCTGCAAACTGAAGTAGTGACTTTAAAACTAACTCCACACAGTATTGTTTTGTCCATTTTAGACTTGTGATATTTCTGATGTTAAGAGATTTGTGTCTAACATTAGCATGGACCTTTCTTCTTTGAATTATCTTTAACATACAAGTTAAAAATTATTCTTGATCCCCCTGGAACATATATAATATGTATAATATATATAATATTTTATAGATAAGAGTTTTCAGAGATCAATGTACATATATGATGTTTTCTATGAGGTGGTCATATACCAGAGAAAATAATTATAATTTTTAAATACCATTATAACTACAGAGATGATTAAAGATTCAATATCAACAGATTCAATACTAAAACAGTCTTCAGTTGGACTGTTGGACTTGTTTTTATTATAGTTTCATCAGTGCAGTATTTTTGAGAACATGAAAGACTTTGATATGAACTATATATAAGATAAAATAAGTCCATCCTAATCGTCCCTCTGGAACTGTGAGATTTTTGACAGTTTCAGAACTTTTACAATAATCAACACATTTTTTTAATTTTTAAATCTTTGCTTCCTTTTAAGCTAATATTTTAGTCCACTTCTTTAAAAATAGATACAAGCACAAATCTTCATAATTCATACTTTTAATAAAATTTCTGTTACCTATTTCACTTATTCAGTAATATTTCTATTGTTTTTTGGTTTTATCCTGAGTCAGCCATCCACTGAAATGGGTTGTGTTGAGATCTGTCTCTTTTAATGAAAAAATGATATTTTATTCTATCTCTTGCAATCTTAAAGAGGGCATCTAAAAAACCTGTTTTGATTAGAATTTCTGAAAAGGAGATAGGGAAATCAATACAAAGAAAAGCACCGTTTCTTTGCCACTTTGCAGTGAGAGAGCACTTCTGTCTTCTGGAGGAGGAATGACTACTTTTAATTCTTAATTTTTCTGAATTTTAGGTACAGAGTTGGCATCATCTATCCATGCTGAAAAGTGCAGGCAAAGTTCAGCCTACCATAAAATGATTAGAAGCCTAAAAGACAACCAGCTTACTGTACAAGCCTACTTCAATTGTTACAGCTGTAAGTTTGATCTGACTGGCAGTGTCCCAGCCTCAAGAACACTTGAGCCATCACAATGGAGGGAAGCAAGAATTCATGAACAATGTTTCCTTTTCAGTACCCTGTGATCTGTGATTTAAACATTTCTCCAGCTTTGGAAACCTTACTGAATGTCACATGACAACATCACCTCAAACCTGTAATGAAACATCAGCAACAGGCTATTCTGATTCATAAATAATTCTCAGGTCTTTCAAATTTTCAGTCCAAGAAAAATATTACTGGTCTTATTTCTCCATCTTTTAAGATTTGTAAACTGTGCATTCCCCATGTTCCCCTTCTTTTAATGAATATGCAAAGAAGCTAGCAAAATCCACTGAAAAAACCTGATCATGTAAGATGTAATAAATATTTCTGTAGATATATACTAGTTTGGGGCAGGCACAAAAAAAAAGTAAGAAAATTTATTGTACTTTTTTAAAATCCAAAAGTTTCAACTATTTCATTATGTATTCATTACATTATGTAACATGTTTTTTATATATTATTATGTATTTAAATTTTACTGTGGTTTTGTTTGATTGTTTTTTTTTTTTTGATTAAAGCTTTAGGAAACAAAGGAATTACTACGACCCAGAAATTAAATTAACAACTGAATGCAAGAGTTTAATATTTAGTTACTTTGGCTCGACTGGGCCTCATACAAGTTTCTGGGTGGCAATATATTTGTATTTTGGATTAGGCTTATTCAAATTAAATTGCTGGAAATAGGTCAAGAAACAAGAAAGGCTCAACCTTGATGAAGCTTTGGCAGCAGCTCTGCTGCATCTGTGTAGTGTTGTTGTGGGGCTCAATGGTACTACACCAGACAGTGATAATGAAGGGAACTGGGAGTCCTTCATTGTCCTTTTCCTCCTCTCATATCCGTACTCCACTACAACAGCTCTCCATAAGCTTCTAACAAATGGCAAATAAATGTCCTGATAATCACGGAAAAGTTGAAAACAGCTGGAAAAGTGGAACAAAACAACTTCTATTCAGTTGAAATGAGACATAACTGAATCATACTGCCAAAACTATCTACTCTTCAGTGTTTTGTTAGCAACATGGGCCTTCTGCATTTCAAATGCAGGTGCTGGCACTAGTTGCTGTAACATATAAACATTTTTTTACAAATGGATATCACAATACAAAAGCAATTTCTTCTTAACTTCTGACAACTTAGTCTTCTATTGAAGTAGTAAGATTCTTAAGTTTATTTATTTGTCTGAATTTTTTGTTTGCTTGCTGTGATTTACATAACCAAGATGAAAAAAAACAAGGAGATATAAGTGGCTAGTCTCTACAGACTGTCCACATCAGCATTTTCTCAGCACTAGGGAAGCAATTTCTGAGAAACTGTTTTTCTTCTAGGCCAAATAAGTAATAAATAATCAAAAGATAAATAATGAAAAAGAATGCAGCAGGATTTACTAGCTGAGTCATACCACTGCCAGGTAGGCGGTACAGTACAGTAATAAGGATAGTGCAACACTTTCAAGAATAATATAAGAATATACTATGTGTAAATCTTCTGGAATTCAGACAGCAAAATAAAGCCCCCTATAAAAAAAATACTTGATTTTTATCTTGAAAAAAGGAAATCCAAAGGTCACAGGGGTTTTGATAATATTTTTTTTTCTTAGGTATGCAAATTATAAGGCAAGTTTTGCCTAATATGAAGTTCCACAGTTTGGGAAAGGCAAGTAATTTGTGATTGTAGTTCTAGACAAATAACTTCCTCTTACTAGATATTTAAAATATATATTGATTCAATTCAATCTTTTCTTGAAGGAAGAAAGCTTTTGTCTGTTTTCTTTTGGCTCAAACATTTTTGAGAGCACTATGATTATTTAATGACTCTTCCTTTGCAAACAAATCCTAGCCAAATAATAGATATGTCTGTTTATGCTGTACTCAAAAAGTATTAAAGAAAATATACTTGAATAGATATTTCTTGTTGATAAAGCAAGTTTCCAAAACATGAGCAGCATCATTAACTCTCTATTAGAACAGTAAAAACCCCAACTGTTGAAGGTTATTCATACGTTATAATTAATTAAAAGCTAAATTATTGTCTGTCTTTGTCTTTTTTAGGAGTGAAATTAGATGATGAATCAAAGCATTAATTTAGACTCCATTCAGAAACAAATGGAAGAGATAGAGGTTTTTGGGACCCAACCAACACAACCTGATAAATTAGATAGATGTTGGCAACCAGGTGACCATCTGTTTCATTCAAATCTTCCATCTCAAAGTTTCTACCCAAATTCACCTCATTATGCACATATGCATACAAGTTACAGCAGTGATTGGGAAATTTTTGAAGCAGTAAAAATTCAGGAACTGGAGGAAGTCAAAGCCAGGGCTGCCCAAATGGAGAAGACCATGCGCTGGTGGTCAGATTGCACCGCTAATTGGAGGGAGAAATGGAGCAAAGTTAGAGGAGAAAGAAATAAGGCACGAGAGGAAGCAAGACAATTGAGAATCAAACTAGACAGTGTCATAAAAGAGCTAAGTGTGCTTAAAAAAATAAATCAGGATTTACTAAGTGAGAAGGAAAACTTAGAAAATGGAACTGCTTGGAAAACGGAATGCTATTGCTCAGAAATATCCTGTATTAAAAAAGACCGAAGCCTGTTAATGTTTCTGGAACCAGAACCTCCGAAAGACCTAACCAAAATCATCAAAATTACTGGGGCAGAAGACACAAAGAAGGTAAAGAATGGGAAATATTTTTTGTGGTTCATGAAGATGTGATAAAGTATGGATTTGTATGTAGAAATGGGATTTTTCAAGATTTTTGACCAAAATACTGCCTGATCCATTCACTAGCAAAACCCTTCAGCCCCCAGACCCACCCATTTAAATTTTTCTAATCCAGAAAAATACAGAAAAAAAATCATACCCTTCCACACTAGATTAGACACTTAAGGAACAGAGGCAGACTGTTATATCCAATAATTTACCATATTGTTTTGATTCTCTCTCATGTTTTACAGTAAGAGGTTACCTCTCTTGTCTGAATTAATCATGTTTTGTATACTTACATTCTTTCTCCCCTCCAAAAAGCATATTAGGTTCTTGACTTCTAAAGAACCTAAAATCTAATATCATTTAATTCTCTCTGAACTTCAGAAGCGTGGGAAGAGGTAGGCAATTCTTTTGCAAATGTTCAAGACTTTTTATTTGATAAGGAGAGCAATTGAATCATTATATAGAATTAAAAAATCAAGTATCAGCATTGTTTTGACAGCTCCTAGCTTTACACAAAAGATACAGGTACATTCATCAAAAATCGAAGTATTTGTTCATGTTTAACTACCTTTAATTCTGTGCCTTGGAATGCACTATATAGTCTTCACAGACAGCACCTTGTAAAAACTTTACTTGTTTTCTGATAGACGACAGTATTTGTAAATATAGGTAATTTTTTTTTCACACATTGAAGGAAAATGTTTTTCCCTGCATTGTTGAAAGCAGGAAAGTTTTTACTTTGATTCAAGGGAAATTGCCAAGATCTTAGATCTGTATGTATTCTGTTTTGGAAATTTTACTCTCTAATGCATGTTAACACTATTGTATTCCTGTGAAATCTGGGGAAAAAATGAAACAAAAAAGGTAATGTTAGTAGCAAGAATAAATTTTGCCAAAAAAGAACGCCTTTCATATTTTCAGTCAGACAAATGTGCCATTAGAAGGAAATACCACAAAATATACTTTAACTATTTTTCCTTAGTATAAAATTTTTTCTACTTAAAAAATGAAAGTTTATATGTGAATGGGAAACATTTTTATTTTTCAATGGTTTCTAGTATTTTCTGATGTAAATTTTGGGTATTATTCTAAAAACTCAAAACAACAGAGTGATGTGAAAGAGGATTGTCAGTAAACTGCTAAAATGAGATTAGATTTTAAACAAATTTCCTTAGCTATGGTAAAGAAAATATATTTCTAAGGAAAACTTGTTTATAAGAGACATTCAGTCTTCCTCAAAAATATGTATTTTACTTTTAATTTTTTTCCAATTTTGATATTAGTTTTTCTAGTGTTTTGTATGCAAAACAGGTATCTTCAAAATAGATATCTATATACTTTGTTCCTTATGAAAAACTTGTGTAAGCCTGCTTCAATATACTTTACATAAAAAGTTTGAGTTCCTAATGTAAAGTTTCTCAGTAAATTATTTGTATGGATAAATTGCATTGCTGGTTTTATTAGTTCCAAGATTCTGTCTTCACCAGAGTTATAGCCAAAAAAAGAGAAATATAATATATTTCCTTAGTAAAGACATGTTTGAAGTATTTTGGATATGAAGCTTGTCATAACAGAAGCTGTGAGATATTAGAAAGCTACAGTTATTTAAATATACTGACATTTTTGCACCTTCTACCCATATACAGTCCAATTGTCTAAGATGTTACCTATTTACTTTTTTTCTCCTATATTCCTTAAATGTCTAGAAGAGCTTTGGTAGGCCCTGCTAGAGCTATGTTAGACTTTTTGCTTCACTTATGTTTTTCTCAGGTGTCATATTTTTGTTTTCTCAGGATGTAAACAAAGACCAAAGCAATGACAACAAAAAAATCACCCCAAAGCCTCCCAATTTCTTCTCCAATGGACTTCCCAGCATCTTTTTGGAGGAACCTGAAATATGTTTGGGTACTACAGCTAAGACAACAGAGAATGATTTAGTACATGTATCAATCTTAAATTTGCATTTGGCTGAGATGAGGAAAATCCTACAGAAGGAAAGAGAGTAAGTGCAAAATATATCCTACTTTTGGAATTCTCATAGAGGGGTTGAAGACAGTTTCTAAAATAGATATGGTGATGTTGGCATTTAGAGCTCATATCTTCTAAACTTTATTCATTGCTATTTGCAAGGCTTTAATAAGAATTTAGAGAAACAATTCAGCAAAGTGTGAACAATTGTTTTCTTTGGCTTATCTGTCATTTAAATAAGAGGTGTCCCATACAAATATGCAATCTGGTATTGATGCAGTGATATTTAATGTATGTTATAACCAGTTATTGGAGTGCTTTGTGCATAATAACAAATTTTCATATACTCTACCAGCAGCCTTTGAAAGAGTCCAACCGTAGAATGGCAAAGGCTGTTTTTGAATTCAAAATATATGAATCAGCTGCAAAATTCTGTTAACCTCTTCACTTGTAGCAAAGTCTGTGTTAAAAGCCTGTAACAAAGAGGGAGTTACAGATTTATTGTACACTTATGTAACATATCAAATTTGCCTGACATAAATACTAAATGTATATTTTGGTGGCCTAAAGGAAGTTTTATGTTGTATAAATGTTCAACATTAAGAAAGATTGAATCTCACCAGAAAGGCTTTCCAAGGAAACATGGAGCATGTGATGTATGATGATGTAGTAGTAGACTTCAGGCTGTAATTACAGGGGACGGTAATTTCAAAATCAGTTGAAGTTAATTAGAAAACTAAAAGGAAGAAAATGCCCTGTGTATTGCAAATACAGTCAGCACTTTCAGTTCAGAGAGTCTTCAATGGTAAACTGTGCTGAAGTATTTCCTTCCTGTCAGTTTATTTCACATTTCCTGTCTTTTTATTTAATAACTGTCATGTACATAGTACAGGTCTGAGGTAAAGAATCCTTTCAATTCCTAACTAATATTTTATGTGCTTTTTTATATGAATTAAATAGTTGTAGAAAGCATACAATAATTCTCTAGTTGAATCATATAGCAGAAGATGGCCATGCTCTCTCTCCTTAAAAGGTATTTCATTTGCCTGTGAAAGCAAATATATGTGTGAGTTAGGAGACTGATGCCTCACATACCCATTTTCCTGGGGTAGAAATATTTAGGGGCCTGGGTAGTTCATCAGCAATGAAGTATGCATACATATATAATAACTTTCTTTTAGAAAATGGATAATATTTCCACTCACTTTTAGTCACTTCTCAGGCAAAACTTTAATATGTTTTGGTTTGTCTCTTTGTTCACATGCCTCTCTAACCAATTTTTAGCTGCACTTCACAAAGACAGATTTTTTCATTTATTCATTTTTTCATGTATCGATTTTTTCATTTTTTTCATTTATGAATAATTTCATATTCATTTATTTTATACTGCGGTATAAGACAATAAATTTACTGGCACACAGTAAGAACTGGGGCACGTTTATAACATGCAACATGTGGCAGTGCCAACCTCAGGCAGCAAAAATGCTCACCGAGCTGTGATTCCACATAACAGCAGGGATTGTATAGCAACTCCTTCTCCAGGAGGGCAACATTTCCTGCATGCAGAGATGTTATGCAAGCAGAAGATATGCAAATTCTAAGTATGAAGCAACTATATTTGGCAATGCAGACAGTCAATAGCTAGGAATAATGTTACTAGTATTATAATAGCCACCAGTCTCTTGAGATAGCTGATGAATCTGTATTAAGCAGGCTGTCACCTGCTAGCTCAGAAAGGGTTGGTCTCCACCACTCTGTAGAATTGGCTGATTTTGCCATATTTCCAACTTCTGATTTCCAGTTTTCTCTCTTAGGTTTTGTTCTTGCTCATGTCAGTATTTTTACTCCTGTACTCTGGAGTTGCTAGTAATGACTATCTCAACAATCTCACCCCGTTTGCATTTTTACTCCCCTTATCTTGTGTGGCTCTAGCTTAAGTATTTTCTCACAGCTTCTTTCTCACAACTTAGCAATTTTCTCAGTGAACTCGAGCCAAGAACACACAGCTGTGTTGCATCAAAAGCAAACAGATAATAGACAGCTTGAACCCTAAGGCCAGAGGTTACTTTAGCAGTCAGTATGATCTTACTCATACAGCAGAGGACTTCTCAGCAGTTTCCTGGTTTATATGCAGCACCCTGAACTCTGACTACATTTTTCTAGAGTCAAGTTAGCTTATGCAAATCCAGTGTTTGAATTTCCCTCTAAGTTACCTAACTAGTAAACTTCTTTCCCAACTCTCTCTGCAAGATATTTTGCTTTTTCACCCTGAGAAGACTTCTGCTTTTTGCATTCTGCTTAGAGCTATCATCAGTAATGTTGACATAACCTTATGCACATCGATCAGGCTTTGCAAAGGACAAAAGGAAAGAAGGTCTAAAAGAAATAAAAGTAAAGAGATGAAAATTTATGTTTTTACATTCAAAAAATATCTTGCCTTGGGTTTGCAGTGTAAAATTACACACCAGCATTCTCTACTGGGTACTAATGGCTCACATCAATTACACATTTGAGGTCCATTAGCATGAATGGAAATTACAAACCTTATGAGTGGCTCAGCATTTTGCATAATCATTTGCTTAAAATAGCTATCTTTTGTCATCAAGATTGTAATCTTGGATCAGTGTTCTCATCTAAATTGTCTTCTAGTTTTAAGATAGTAATTTGTTCTGTTTGAACTTAAAAGTGTTTATTTCCTCTAAAACCAAAAGCCCACAAACTAGTTGACTGCTAGTTGATATTATTAAAGAAGAACCTCTTAAGACTGGCTGGGTAACGCAGACAATGGATACAAAAGGCTCTGACTAAGCAACAAAAAATCCTCTTTTTTCCTACGGGGATCACTGAACACTGGCACTGGTTTCCCAGGAAGGCTGCTGAGTCTGCGTCCTTGGAGAGATTCAAAAGATCTGGACATGGTCCTGAGCAATCAGTTCTAGGCAACCCTGCTTGAGCAGGGGGTTTGCACCAGATGGCCTCCTTGGGGTCACTCTCAACCTCAACCATTTTCTGTAATTCTGTGATTTAATTAGATAATGAGTTAAAATGTCTCCTTACAAGATCCATGAAACATGCTCTGAACTTGATTCTAGTAAGCAAGTTGCTTCTGATGTCTGCTATATTCTTTCTTCCACTCTTTGTTTTCTTTATTTAAATAGTAATCTTTGTGTAATCAGAATAATTTCTTTCAATTAGTGGTATCAGAGGGAAGTGATCTCACTTAATTACTGTAACACAAAACAAAACTAGTGTCTTCTAAATAAGCAAAACATACTGTACATTCCTGTTTTACTTTTCAGAATAGACCATTTCTGAGGACTTTTACTGCATTCAGTACAGTCAATAGGCAATTATTCAAAGTATTAGAATGCCATCTTTCATGCTTTCACTTTCCACTGTATTAAATGTCCCACTAAGAATACTCTTAGTTCCCCAATGAAGTCATGATATCATTCCAATGAAATATCCCATCACTTTGAAAGCAAAACCGTTGAGATGCATTAAATACATATTGCTCCATTTTGCTTTGTGAATAAAGGTGTTTATTTTCTTACTGTAATGTTATGGGATTTCTAGGTCCTTGCTAACATAAGCTGTGCTATATACTAAATCTAGGCAGAAAAAGGAGATCCCTGATTCAAGAACATTAGGTTTAGGTATAAAAGAGGAGAGAAGGAGATATTTCATTATAGTGGATTGCTTCATTAGAGTAGCTGACATTGCTTCCAGGACCTGAGTCAGTCCAGTCAGAGGCAACTCTTGTTATCTCTGTGCAAGCCTGCAGTCTGCTGCATAGAAATGTCCCAGACAAATTCCATCAATACACTTTGCTTCAATATGTGAATATTTAAACCAAATATTCTCAAAATATAGTTCTAGTAAGCCTGGCAATAACATCTTTGTTAAAAATGTTGAAAAATTATGTTAGCCTCCATTAAAATAGAATATTACTACTGTGGCACACAACAGTTTCTTTAATTGCCAAGTATTAGAATTTTATTTTCTACTATTTCATATTTTTCACATTGTACAGGCATACCACTTCTACACTAAATATTACATTTTCCTAAAATTCTTCTAGCAGTTTCTTCCAGGAGCTATTATTTTTTTAAAACATGAAATATACATCTTTTAATATTATTTTTTTTTACACTTAACATAAATCATCTTTTGTTTCTGGTCTTTATAGTGTATATTTCCCCCTGTGTGTTTAATCTGCTGTTTGTACTAAATACAAGTGATGTAATATGTTTTCTTTGAGGATCTTCACTAATGTGAAGAAACTTGTGATAAATTAGGTGGCCTGAACCACTAACTGAAGTTAAATTTTCTTCAGTTTATCCCAAAATTTTATTTCATTTAAAGTTTCAATACTGTACTACTGGATTTCTGTTTTCTCTTTAACTATTATTTTTTCTTAATATTTTGGACTAATTATGCAATGATAATAAAAGTTTCTAGAAAAGCCAAGATATAACATTGACAAAGGCAGCATGACTCAAGCTATGAGAAGGAAATTCAAAGTAATTTTTGTTCTGTCAGCTTCAAAATTGTACAATGCTAAATTTTAAAATACTTTTTTAGAATGAATGTATTTCTGGAGAAAGAAATGGAAAAGATGGAAAATGAATTATTTTTTTGGAAATGGAAATATGAAGAACTGAGACAAACCAAGCTGGAAATCCTGAAACAGGTATGTTAGCAGTAAATTATTATCACATGGAGTTAGAAAGAAAATTTAGACTTCCAATTTCCTGTGTTGTAGCTGAGTAAAATTGCATCCAGGGTTTATGAATGTGATAAATCCACCATTTATCAATGATTATTCTGTGTAGCCAGGTGGGAGGGACCTGGTGGGGGTGTGTGGATGCTGCTATGGCAGCACAGGTGCGGGGGAGCTGTGAGAGTGGCACCGGGATGGCTCCACAGGCTCCCAGGAAGGACCAGCCAGAGGTGGCAGGCTCCATGCCCCTTCCCATGTGTGGTGAGGCTGGTGGTCCCAATGTACAGCAATGTGTGATCAGGGTCCAGTGTGCCCTGTGTTCAGAGAGAAAGGGCCCACGTGGGGTGAGGGAATGTTCAGGAAAGCCCTGCCACCCTTCCTGAGAGGCTGGAGAAATAGAGCAGTAGAGGTGTAGAAATTGCCTGAAAAAATGTGTTGTCCCCATCAACCTGGACAAGGAAGTAAGGCTGGGCAGGATTAGAGAAGGCAAAGAGGAGATTAACAAGATCTTCATAGGGATCCAGAGGTAAAAATGTCTGAACCACATGGGAGGGGCAGCCAGAGGCTGTGAGTTTCACAGTGAATTGAGTCCCACAGTAGGAGGGCTGGAAAGGTATGTCCTCCAGCAACTGTAGGATTGCTCTTTTTCCAGATCTGCAGTTCAAAAGTGAAGTAAGAGAAGAAAGCAATAACTTGTGAGGCACCAGAGCCAGCCTTAACACACACCATGCATTAACATCAGAAGGAAGCAGCAAGTGGCAGTAGTAGGAGGCTTGCTCCTGTGAGGATAGAAACCCCTGTGCTCCCCACTTGCTTTTTTGAGGTTTATGTGGCTTGCTGTGGGCTAGGATCCAGAAAATTGTAGAGAGATTGCCAAGGTCTGTCCAGTGCATAGACTGCTATGCTGCTACTCATCCCGATGGGCACCAGCTAGGAGCATATTGGGAATAATCACAGAGCTCGGGGTTGAGGTCATGGGGACCTGAACTAGGAAAGGAAGCAATGAGAGATTACAGACCACAGTGAAATAAAGAAGAGGTGGTCAGCTGGAAAACATAGGGCATAGGTTGATAGGAGCATGAAAGACTTCAGGAATGATAAAACAATGTGAAGGGACACTCGCCTCAAATGTTGATTAAAAAATGCACACATCCTAGGAAACAAGCAGGGAGAATTAGAGCTGTATGTGGTTACAGAACTACAGTGTTGGAATGATTCAAATGATGTGCCAAGTCCATGCAGCTGGAGTACTGTGAAGGACTTCTAGAAACGCTGGCAAGGAAGGGCTGAGGGAATGGAAGTTGCCCTCAGATCTAAAAGCAGCTCAGCTCTTTTGAGGTCTCCAGAAGGATGAGGGATAATCAGACTTGTGAATTTAGGATCAGAGGACAGGCCAGTGAGGGTGTCATTGTGGTAGGAGTTTGTTACAGACCACCTAATTAGGAAACAAAAAAGTGTTTAAAGAACACAGATCTCAGAGTTGTAAATCCCAGTTCTCATGGGTGACTACAGCTGCTAGAAAGTTAGAATAGCTGGTGCAATCACAAAGATTTCAGTGGGGTTTCAGGAATAAATTCTTGCTGAAGGCCAAAAAGTGGTGATGAATAGCTGGATCTGCTGTTGACTAATATGAAGGAAACTAGCTGGTTATGTGATGATGAATAATTTCCTCCTCTGTGGTAGCTTTGAAATAGCAGTGTCAGTCACCCTAAAAGAAGAAAGACAAGCAGCAGAGTACAGACTCTGAACCTAAGGAGAGCAGGATATTGCCTTAGTGAGGGAACTGCTGGGAAGGCTCCCATGGGAGGCAACTCTGATAGGTAAACAAAGGAGTCAACCCAACCTGTCAGGCCTTGGAGTACGACCAGGTTTTGTCCTAATACTCAGGAGAACAGGTAGATGCACCAGGAGACCGATTTGGCTCAGCAGGGCACTCACGGTGGAGGTCTGACACCAGAAAGCAATGTACTTTTACATTGAAGGAGTAATTTAAGAACATTGCCTGGTTGTGTTGGTGTTAGGAAATACATGTTCATTTCAATCTGTGTCCATGATTAGAAGAATAAAAAATATTTGTATTGCAGTTTTCAGGTTTTAGCTTTCAGGACAATGGATAGAGAACCTCTTTGGTCCAACAAAACTCAAGATGTATGCTTGTACAGCTAAACATAGATGGTGAATTTAAACTGTCCTATGAATTTAACATCGATTTTGAATAATGGAGGGAATTTAATGAGTTTTCTTTCATGTTCTGGAAAGAATTGCAAGCAGTCTATTAAATCTCAAGTTCCAGTTAATAGGTGATGCATATGCAACACAGCAGCAAACCAATATCTATCTTTCATATTTGAGTTCCTTTAAATCTTAGTTCTTTATTTTCTGTTTGCTCATTAAGTAGGATTTTAGCTTGTTATACTTGTGCCAAACAGAGGAAATCTAGGTTTAGTTAATAGTTTTGCTTAAGAAATTTAATCTTCATGAAATGCTTTATGGCACTGTCATCAGGAATAGAACAACAGGAAGTAAAAATTTTCTGAGAATTCAGTGGAGATAGAGAACAATATTTATGCATTTGCATGTCTACATATATGTGTTTCTGCTTTTTTCTTGGGTACATGCTCAATTGCTTTAATTACTAACAGGAGGTAATATTTTAAGCTTTCTTTTCAGCTTCTGACATTTATGACATAAATCTCATTTTTAAATTGCAGAAAAAAACACTGATCTGGATGAATCTGACTAATCTGAATGAAATTATTTATATCAGTGGAGGGGGTTTCTGTAAGTGGAAACTCTACTGAAATAAACCAAACCTTGTGTGTTGACAACACAGATGTGAATATTACTCACTATATATTACTGTTGAGAAATGGATGCTGGAACAACAGACAAGAATTTTGACAGTGAAAAATTTGAAAGTGGAATAAAGCAAAGTGCAGACATCTACTAGGCTAAGCATGGGATCTGATTCCAAGATAAATTTCCAATATTAAATCACAAAGGAATTTCTAGATTAAAAGCAGTTCAATCATTACATCTGGATTATTTTCATGTCCTTGACTAAATTAATCTGCTATTTCCTTTGGTAGATTGCCTAACAGTCCCACTGTGAATGTGAAAAAAAGTGCTTGGTTTGCAAGTGACTGTGCCACTGCAAATTAAACCATTTTTAGGAGTGGATAGCTCTTCTAGCCTTTTGGAAGTTGGAGAGATTTTGGGGAATGTTAGAAACTTCACAGCTGTCAAGACTTGATTATTAGTGCTCCCAGTAACTAATCACTTTCTTTGGTTACTTTCATTAAAAGACAAGTATTTACTCATCTTGGAATAAACTAAATATGGAAAGCCTTGGTGATCTTGATGATCATCGTTTTAACATATTATCCATTCAGCATCAATTTGGAAGTTGCAAATAAGTTTTCAATATATTGAGCTCATTAAAAAAAGTAGTAAAGTGATAATCTATGATCATAGTAACCATGAGCATTATAGGCAGCTTTGTGTGACACTAGCATTGATCTTGACTTGTTTGGGGTCGTAAATTAGACCATTTTAACAGGTACAATAGAAAGTTGCGTTTGGTGTTGTAACTGATAATTTCTTTGTTCTAAGAATTCTGTTCATCCATTAAAAGATATAAAATACTTTGTTATTTTAAAAACAAGAAAGAAATTACTCAGTATAAAATTACACTAATTGTTGTATTTGCATGAGTATCTACAGAAAGGCAAAAATTGTTTGAAAGGCTGTTGAGTAAATAAAGAGTATTGACATTAGATATACTTGGGTTTAAAGTAAACTTTGTTAGAAAGAGTAGGAATCTTTAAGTTCTCTGAAGAACATGAAAATTTTTACATCTATAATTTTGCTTGTTGAAATGTCCCCAGGAATAGAGTATCCAATTTTTTCAGATACAGTTTAGTTTACAGCTCAATTAACCATCAGTCTTAGAAACACAAAAATTATGTCTGAGTTTGATTAGTTAGGTCTGTGGGCTCTGGAAAACAAAGCAAATCCTTGGTGTGTTGCTGTGCTTTGTAAACACAGAATTGGAGTCAGCAAGCCTGTTGAAGTTTTAGGTTATAGAATGATCATTTTATCTTATGTACAATAAAACATTCTTGTTTATACTCATTGCAAATCTTCCTCAAAATTTTATATCCATCCTTATAAATCCTGAATGATGTGCTTTTCTGGTCATTTAAGAGTTAAATAAGATGGAATATTTACAAAACTATCCTGAAAAAAGTGGAAAAATGCATGTACTACTATAGTCCACTGGTGTGCACTGTAGACTTACAAATGCCACTATAGGCAGTGCAGGTCTATGTTTAAAAGAATTTTCAGTTAGCTGAAGTACAGAATGTACTCTTCCTCTATATTAATTAGTGCTTTGGTAGTTAATGGGGGAAATTCATATCCCTGTTTGTGGGATATGAGGTAAAAAATACACTAATTGGTAGTTAAATCTTCTTGGAACATCAGTGATAAAAAAGTATACCTAGATAAAAAGGAACACAAGCTAAACGAACATTTTGTATATTTGGCAGAGACACTTCTGTTCTTCCTCTTTTTTTTTTTTTGTTTACAATTGAAAGTAAGTCACCAGTTATTGATTTTGTGATAGAGCCAAAAAAAACCACCTTTAAACATTTTTTAAAACAAATGTTTTCTGTTCTCTCTTTCAGTATATAGATGTTTTACACTGTATTACAACAATCTATGTATTGCTACTTAGGAGCATTACTTTCTTTAAGAGACTGTGAATGTTTTCCTACCTGTTGTTCCCAGGTGAAGGAAGCTCCACTGATGTAAGTGAAGCTTCTGGATAAATCACATCTTCTCCTATCACTGTAAACATTTAAATGCTCTTTAAAGTGCAACGGCCTATTTGGAGGCTCAGGTTGAAAACAGGTAGATCTTGTTAAAGACTCTGAATGATTTCTATCTTCTCCAGAAATCTTTATTCTGAAGTTACCTTATAGTGTGAAGGTGCTACACAGCTGTTTACCTGAAATTGCTTTTTTCATTCACTTAGTACATTTATGAAATAGAAAAGCAATACTCTTATAATCTTACAGAAAATTTAGATACATATAGTAAGATCATCCATTCTGCCACATACTCTTCACCTAACTCAAAAAATGCCTTCTGACTGTTCCTTGAATCCTGCAGAAAGAATAGTAATTATCAGACATAAACCTGAATGGCTGTACTGGCTCCTGTGAATTACTCAGTTTAATTTCTTACCTAAGATGCCCAGAAATGTTGAGTACTTTGCGTGGCTATCATAGGAAAACAATTCTGTACAAAAAAATTTTATAGTGCTTTTATGGAGACTAGACAGTAGTCTATTTTAGCATACTAAGGGAGTTTTTACAAAGTTTGATATCAGAAGCCTCAAGGCTGAGATTTAAAACATCACTAGGCAATTTTCTGTAAACAACATCTGAATTATTTGAGAATGCAAATGACTTCATAGAATGGAATCTTGGTGCAGTTAATTTTCCTGTAATAAAATCTCATTATTTTTAGACTAGGTCTAGAATTTTGAGTGTTCCTGTGTAAATTATAATAAATGACAGGTGGTCAGACAGTAAGGACAGAATTCTGTATTGTTGCTTCAGCAGCAATTCTTGCAAAGAGTTAACTATTCTTTACACTCTTTTCATATATCAGGTCCCCGTTCATATTTAGTTTTATCTCTGGAAATGACATACTTAATGTTCTTAGTGTCCAGCATAAAGTATAATTTGTCATACTGTGTAAAATTAAGGTTCCATTTGATGTTTATTTTTCCACAAATCTAATTTGGAAAGTGCAAGATAAGCCTTTAGTTTCATTGACATTTTTGCTCATACTGGCTTCTGACAAGATATTTAAACTCCATTGAGTCATACTTGCCAATATTTTCTCTGTCTTCATTACACAATTTGCATTGAAAACACCAAGCAAGACAAGAATTATTTATTGTTTATTTTTTATTTAAGGACAAGTGGGAGATGAAAAGTTATTTCTGTGAGAAAGCATGTTGAGAAGAAATGTGTGCATGCTGAAACATATTTCTGCACACAGATTTTCTGTGAAAGGAGCACCATGCCTAAATGGCACCATTTGAAGAGGTTTGTTTAGCCTGTTCTGCCACTGGCAGAAAGTAGAACTTGGTGGTGAAACGAGGAAGATGGGGGAGGAATGTGCAAATGCACACACTCATAGATGTGTGTGTATTTGCGTGTTTGTGTACATGAAGCGATCTTGGTCTTTGGGATGAGTCAAGGTGCTCCTTCCCAGAGCAGGGGAGTTGGATCTAGATGATCTTTGAGGTTCCTTCCAATTCAGGTCATTGTATGATTCCATGATTGCATCTTTAATTAAAATAATTTTTCATAGTTCAGATTGAAAGGCCCAAAATCATGACAAAGTTGCTTCTTAATCATGTATTAATGTGGTCCATTCGCCATATGGCTCTCTATATCAGAAATTAATTCTTTGCAGTGTATAGTTAAAAAAAAAAGGCTTTTTAATATCTAATTTCTAAAATATGTTTAACTGTCCTCAATTTAACTTTTGGTATTGTATTTTAGCATTCATTTAGTTGTTAAAGTAAATATTCCTGCTAGTGGTCTTACTTGTCATTCATCCACATAAAATCAGCTTGGGCTGAATTTACTTGAAAACAGTAACAAACCACTGAAGAATTAAATGTAACAACAGGTAGAATGTTGAAAATTGATGACATTAAAGGTATTTAATTAAAGATAGAAGCATTTTGCAGTTAGTGATTCAGTTCCTTTTTTTTATTCTTATCTGGAAAAAGGGAGCAATGTGCCACTTAAAAATTAACAATCTAATTTGGGAGGAGGCTTGACTGGAAAAACCGCTTTAGATAATTTTCTTCCATTTTGAAGCAAAACTTTCACACTGGTGAAATACTGCATATTTCTTCAAGTAACAGCATGAGTGATACCTTGAAGTCAATGAGAAATCTGCTGGTGTCAATGTACCTTTGATCAGTTCCTAAACTATGTAGTAACAGGTGATTAGGAATTGTCACAAAAGATTCTTCACTTGTAACACTTGTAACTTCAAATTACCAGTATGATGTTCTATTTTGGGTATGGCTCAGATAAAACAGAAGACATGTACACTGTAAGCAGTAGAACCATTGCTACAGGCACTTTCCACTGGACCACTGCTCTACAGAAATTATTTTATGTAATTGCTTATCTAGATCAAACAACTAAAGCTGTATATTTCAGGTTCTTACTCTGAAAGGAGAGCTGTATGGAGAAATGACCTATGATATATTTATCTGAATTCTAAGCAGCACAACACTTTTAAATTTCCTTGAACAAGTAATTTCCTCTATTTCTTGAATCCTATTGAACTTACAGATCAGAGGAGAAAACAAGCTTGAATACTGGTTTAATCTGTCCTTTTTAGCAGGTGTTGTTAATGTTTAAGGAAAAATCTTACTGCATCAGAACATGGAAACTTTTGGAATCTGTTGTATTATAGTGCAATTTATCTGTGCTTTAATTAACATTGGTATCATATCTTGTACTCATCAAAGAACCTTGATGCCATTTTGATTTTCGTGAATTTTTCACATTATGTCAAATCAGACTTGCAAATTTTAATTAAATATGTTGGTATGAATGCTTTTCCTACAGGAAAGTAATGATTGCAAATTCTAGTGTGGTTTCACACTATTTAGTATTCTAGTAGTCTGACATGTATTTATTTGTAGAGACCTACAGTTACAGAAAACATCCTATTCCCAGCATCCCTTGACCATTAATCTGAAAAGTCAACAGTTCTCATCTGTAAGATAAGGGAACTTGTGTAGTCCCTAAGTTAAATGTAGAGACTTTGACTGTTGCTGTCATTTTGATGGTTTTTGTTATGATTCATTAGCAGTTACATTAAAAAATGTACTGTAAGTTTAGTTAGTATCTTATTTTCCAATATATCAATTAACATTCCTATTATATCTTTAATATTATTAATTTGATAGTATTGTATTAACAATTAAAATTGGGTTGAACAGTGTTCTGATCTGCAACATGTAATACCCACACAGTTTAGGAACTTCTTGAGACTGAGGAGAATTTGGACTTGTTTGCAATGCTTCCTAATTATGCTGACCATTATTGATTTTTCTGTTTCCTTACAGTTCTTTATTTAGCTATACGTTTTTCTCAATTCAACAATATAAAGTGAGGATGGAAAGTTGGCTAAGAAATTGGCTGTAAGCAAAAGAGTTATTGACCTTCTGTACAGCAAATAAAACTTTACAAACAAACAAATAAACAAATATATTACCCATTGCACTATTTACTCTTTTTTTCCAGATGATTTTCTACATGTCTGCATTCATCTTCTTATGACCAATCCCTGTATTTTTTGAGGAAGGGTTGTCATCTTCCTTTTACTTATTAGAATGACTTATGGCATATTCTAGTTCCTAAATTAATTACTAATAATAACTACATGAACACACAGCAGTAGATAACTATTTGAAGTAACAGAAGGCAAGCTTTTATAATCCTGATTGCAATTAAATTTCTAGGCTGTTTATTTTTAAAAATACCAAATATAAAAATTATTTTCTGTAAATGATATATAAATTGTTATTGCTTGGAAAGTTAAGAATGAAAATTTAATTTGTCTGGTCATTTCTTTCCATAGAATAGGAGCTCATTTTTGCTTCCATTAAGGTATGTACATGTAGTTCTACTCACAGGCATACAAATCTATTTTTTATCTTGCTATTAAAAAGAGGTTTTGCATTAGTCAGTCTCAGGTCTCCCAGGGCTTAGTCTGTGTTCCTTATTTTAGGAAGAAGCTTGTTGTATTAGGTTTGACTAGGAAAAACAGCCAAAAATCCACATACATACATGGTCCCCTCCCCCTGATAAGAACACTAGTAACAGAAGTAAGCTAAATGCAGATAAAAAAAAATCTTAAAACAGGAAACTTCAATCTTCAGCAATACTTGGATGAAAAGAGAATTAAGCAAAGTTTAATAAAAAATTTCAGGTGTTATTTAAAAAAAACAGAACAAAAAACCCATTAAGATTCTCATCAGGGGCCTATTTTACTTTCCTTTAAAATATAAACCAGAATGTCTGGAATTGAGCTTTTCAGCACAGAGTAAGGAATCATTCAGCCCTCCTCTCCCTCTCAGGAAACTAAGATGTCAGTGAGGAAAATTAAGGGGTGAAGGTTCCTGCTTTGCTTCAAATTTTTTTGATTAAGAATGCCCAAAACCTCTACCTCTGAGATTTCAAATTACATTCAGAAAAATATTAATGTAATCCTATGCCTAAAACAATCTTTGCCATTTACTTAGAATTTTTAACATAGTTTGTTTATTCTATAACCACTGCCACCCCTTCTGTGTTTTATCATAATCCAATCAACTATGAGAAAAGCAGGCTACTGCTTGTAAAGTAAACAAATCTAGCCCTTCATTGAAAATGTCAAGAGCTCAAGTTTTACCTTGTTTCTTAGTGAAACCTAAATATTAAAGTGTGTTTTTATTGTTTTACTTTTATTTTTTTAATTGACTCGAGCTACAGGTATTAGATCAATTGATTATTACTTAATATGGGATGCTTGTTTATTCCCTGGAATAGAAATTTGACCTCACTGTGCATAGTAGCAAAAGGAAATACTTGTTTGTACATTGTAATTCTCACTCTCCACATGAGTGATGGCTTGTCAAGTTTTGAGAGTTTTGGTTGGCATGTGTCCCTTACAAATTTCAAGCAGTATTCTCCAAGGGATTAGCTGAAATGTGAATTATTTCCTTGAATGAGATCAGAGAACATTTTAAACTCACCTAAACCACTGCATAATGTTTGTATAGATTAATCTTGGTTAGAACTCTAATTACTGTGTTCATCTCTAGTCAAAAAAGGAAAAATAGTTTGATAATTTAGTCGTGTTGGTCCCATCTCAAATATCATTTTCATTTAGGAATACAGCAAACAGCATGTTGTACATGCAATTTTTATGTAAGGTCATGATTATCTAAGCACCAATATTTTGCTAAACACAACAACAACAACCACAACAAGATAATTGAAGAGCCTGCAGTAGAAGGTATGCTGCAAAAAGATGCCCAGTGCATTCAAATTACTTTAGATTCAGTCTCTGTTTCTAATTATGGGTAGTACAGAAACCACTTGAATATGACTGTTTTTTTCATTATTAAAAAAAAATAGCCTTCAAGTCACATGCTACTTAAAGGATGCCTAACATTAAAGTTATGAGTAAATAGTAATTGAATTATGTTGGAACCAATTATTCAACTTTTGTTTCTGCAGTCAGGAATTACTCTGAAAACTGCTCTCATCAGATTTGCACAGGAAAGAGTGAAAAGATTTTGACTTATAGGCAATTTCCAGAAACTGAGAAAACTTTTGGAAGTGGTTAGTATGAAGCAGGCTAGAAAGGAGCCCAGATAAAAAACTGATACTGGATAGTCTGAAAGACCATAGTGAAAGAGAACATTTGGTAATTTTGTAGAGTCAAATTACTGAAGTCAGCTAGTGAAGCATCTTTTTTGTGCAGCTAAGTTACATTTGATATAGGTGTTGGTACATGTTATACCATGAGCATTACTTTTGAAACACAGCAAGCCATAGAAGTAGGAGGGGAATATAGCTGAACAGCAGCTAAAATGAGAAATACAGAGCAGGAGAAGTTGTGAGTGATGCTGACAGAAATTCTGGAGGTGAGGTTCTTTGCCCTAGACAGAGACGGAAGTTTCTCTTAGATTTAAGCAAAAGAGAATGCATAGAGGTGCTGCTGGAATGGGACTAAATTGAGGTGTTCAGGGCACCCAAGGGGTCTGTGCTGAGGGTCTTTGTGGTGTGAGCTAGAGGTGAGGGTCTTAGTCCCAGGCAGATGCAAAATAAAGTCCTTCCACTGTTGCCCATATTATAATAGAGGTATAGGGTCTACATGAAATTATCTATGGCTTGGCTATATATAAAATAAGAGAATATGAGTATTTGTTTCTAAACAGTAAAAGTTTAAAGGAAGAATGATTTGATGGACAATTTATTATTGGTAATTTAATTGGATTTTTTTTCGGTAAGTAAATAGCTCTCACTTACTGCATTCATCTTAAGATGGAAGAGAGGAGAATTTCAGGGAAATTCTGGAAAATTCCCAGTATCTTGATAGATAGGATATTTGCAACTGAGAGATAATCTTAAACCGGCTAAAGACAAAAAGAATAAACAGGCACTATTTATTATGGCAAATTTTTCAAAATGCTGGAGGAGCAGATTACAGATTACATATCTTTTTCCCTAATTTAGAAATCTAGGTTTCATTTTTCTTGCAGGGGCATTTTTTCTGTCTAAGATGCAGCAAACAGGATTCCGGTGGTGAAGGGACAGTTACTTCAATGGTTCCTGATGCAGCAGCAGCAGATAACCACAAATATCTGAGAGGGTTCCCATGAGCTCCTCAATGATCTCTGAGAGGATGCTTGGAAAGTCAGGACAAGACTTAAGCCAGAGCACTTTCAACTTCAACCTGCAGAATGTACTCACAGGGATTTTACCTAGGCTACTCAGAAATTCGGTCAATATCAATATAACTGACAAAACTGAGGAATGGTTCTTACTCAAATATTTTATTTTGAGGTAGGCAAATATATGCCCTGCTACCTTTTGGACACTATGAGGGCTTCTCAATCAGAAATCGTGGTAAAATATTGATATATTCATATTAGAAAATATGAGACAAAGCTGCATCAATAATAAACACTGAGATGAGGCTTATACTCTGTTGTAATTTGAAAGGTAGATGACGATATTGATGTTTAGTTTTTATTATTTTTACTGTTTTCACATATTAAATTTGCATATAGAAGATGCATTACTTCTCATCAAGTACATCAAGTGTACATTTTCCAGTGAAAAATGAAGAAATCTTTTTTTTCCTGTGTTTCTCTCAGCTGAAACACTCTTTACTCATAACAAAACTAACAGGTATTTGTATGGACTGGTGTGATAGGGTATATGTATGGAGGTTTGCATTTTGAACTACAGATTTTTTAATTCGGCTCTGCAAGATAATAATAAAGTATATGGCTCATTTTTCATGTGCATTAGTGATTTGGCTGGTCAGGACACGTGGATGCATTTAATATATCGCCTGACTTTAAAAAAATAAACAGCATTTTTGTATTTTCTTGTTTTTTAAACAATGGGTGAAAGTCCCTTAGTTTCCAAGTCAGCCTACAAATGGTTTAACATTTGGTTTATATATCAGTAGAACACTGAGAATAGAACAGCACAAAATGTATCAGAAAAAATAATCATACTCTTCTTTGCTTTAAATACTCATGCAAATATTCATGTTTTTCTGGCAAGCCTGCAAGAATGTCTACTTAACAAAATTTTCCTTACATGTTATAAATATCAGATTCTTTATTTATAGCGTGTGTTTTTATATCTTCATTATAACAGTCCAGTCTAGTTTTAAGTTTTTTCCTACATAATTTTCAAATTGTTTTTGACACATGAAAATGTTGACTAAATAAGCAGCACTGTACCTCTTGGTAGACACTGATTGTTTGGACATTCCTCTAGTCTCAATCTTCTTATGAACTGGGATTACAATGAGGAAGGTTAGCATGCCCTGCTTGAACAGGGATGCTGGCCCAGATGGCCCACCAGGGTCTTTCCTACATTATCCATTCCGTGATACTGAAAGAAACTTCCAGTATTTGTTTAGTCATCTTGTTTAGTGTTTCCACACAAAAAATGTAAGTATTTCTTGTTTAATATGAGATCAAAATGCAAAAACTCTTCATAATTTTAAAGTAGAAATGAATGCATGATGTGTTACTGATCTCAAATGTTTAGATAGGTAAAGGTAGTTCCTCAGTAGTATTCAATTATTCACAAATAATAGGTCAAAGTAGAATTTTAGATAGGCATTATGGATAATTTTCTATGGTAGACATTGATAGAAAATTTGTTTTCCTTGAACAAATAGTAGATTCTCTTGGAGAGGCGGTGTTAATTTTAGTATAATACACAGTCTATATGAAATTGAACTGTGAAATACACAGTCTATATGAAATTGAACTCACAAGAAACTGATGAAAGCAGTGCCAGATTCAGATAGAAAGAAAGATCTGTAAGTTCAAAGGTGATTTTCTCCACCTGACCATGTTCCTATTCTTGAACTTATTTATGTCTCTCTTCATATATTATTTCTGATTGTTGTAAATTTTCATGCTTAAACCTTTTTATATATCTATGGACAACTTCTATTCCTGCATAAATCACTTTTAAACTAGTCATACGCACAAAAGAATTTTCTCTGTGTGCAGACAAGGGGAGAGGAAAAAAAATACTGGTAAATCAGCAACTTTCCATTTAATGTCAGCATAGTGCAATGATATCAGCTTGCAGCAGACTTAAGCATTTGAGTAGAACCAGGAGGAAGAAACATTTGATTACTAAATCTGCTGGTGCTAGGCATTGTTATGAATATAAGCATTCATTAAAAAGTTCCATTTCTTGCAGGGCTTAGTGTCTCAAGATATTGTCAGGCACAATAACATTTATCAAGCTTTCAGTATAGTTGCTGATGGACTAAATGGTGTTCTTGGCAGACTTGCATACAACAGGAAAAAAAACAGAGTAAAATTTTTTTACTGCATTGAAGCATTTGTCAAATAAAATGGTAGCAAACATTTGTCTTCCTTTTCCTGTGGAAAGAGTGCTATGGATTCTAGTAGTCTTTGATTGCACGTTTCAGGTGAAAAAAGAAAAGAATTCTAGAAAATGCCAGACATACTGGAAATAATAAATGAAAAACTGCCCATTGTCACACATGCTAAGTAATAATTTTTCTTGCCAGCAAACATCACACCTGCATACAGCAGTCCTGATCTTGGAAGCAGGAAACCTGATGAGTTTTCTCTAAGACCTTAGGAGCTTTGGCAGTTTTCCTCATGTTCTTACAGACTTCTAGGAGTAGAAATCTCAAAATAAAATTAAAAAAAAATAGAAAATCATTTTTAAAAACCAAAAAAACCAGACTTCCTCCCCTTTACCTCAATAAAATAGGGGTTATTTTGCAAGTAGAAAAGATTCTTGGAATTGTTTTCTATCCAGTTTCACATAATTGTCTTGCTATGTGAAATCCATCTTCCTCTTACACCTTTCTCAAAGAGAAGTGAGCAGTGGAGTGGAACCATGGTGTATCTTCCAAGTTCTGTAGATACAGCTGAACTAAAACTGGAAGTGATTTAAGATAACCAGATTCATCAGCATAACTATTTTCTTCTCTTGTATAACTCATTGATGATGCTTCTGGCTGTATGAGTTTTTTCTTGATCCTGCAACCCAGAAGTTTTTTCTCCCAGTTGTGCTGAGAGACTCTCTTTAAGCACTTGATACCATTTCTTTTAAACCACTGATAAAATATCTTCAGACCCTGTACAACTATGTTACAAATTGTAATGATGTTTCACAATGAATTCAATGAAGGAAAGTGATGCTTTTGCTTGATGTTTGCTTGATCTTTAAGCAGAGCTTGCTTTCAACTCATTTGATCCAATCTACCTAGATGCCATATTTAAGGATGCATGTTTGCATTCCTTCTAGCAGCTGAAGCACATTCCATACTTTGGAAGTTGATGACATGTCTTAAATTACCACTGGGAAAAGGGCAGATTCTCTGTCCTTGAATTTCTTATCAATGTACAATAATTTAAAAGATGGTTGGTAAAAGTGCACAATTTTTGAGTTCTCAGCTCTGAAAAGACTGTTGGATATGACATTTTTTGAGAGACAGTATTCCTGTCTGAGTTACAGAAAAGAAAAATTTGCTTCTCGTGCTGAGTTTTCTGAATAACTACGGGGAAGAAATCTGTAAGAATCAAATTCACTTGTGGCTTTATGAAGATTTATGGTTATTTCAATAGGTTTTCTTTATTAGGAGGGTGTCACAGTCCTTAATTCATAATCAACCCGTGGGTTATTGAATTTTCAGTGTAATATACCTCTTGCTTAAATTCTGTAAAATAATTTGTAGCATAGATGAATGGAAATTTTCTCCATGCACAATACAATGAGGATATCAAGAATCCTGACAATATGTGTTCATTTATCTTGCTTTGCAACATGAAAAAAAGCCCTGCATTGTCATTTTAAAGAAAAAAAAGCATATTGGTTTTAAATTTTAATTTTTGATCTGCACAGACTGAAGCAGATATTTTACATTTGCACTTGAGTGAGGCTGCCTGAGGTCACTATTTTAAACAGGAGTTCTTCCCTCTCTGGGTCACAAGTCTGTAGGCCTCATTCAGCTTGTCTGTAGGCACTAGAAGCTAATGATTTTCTGTGGTTGTGTAAGATTCAGATTGTACATTTAAAAAAGAAAAAATAAAACTCTTTTATTCTCAGTCAAATCAGTTTTTATTTGAGATATGCAGATTATCTTTCACAGAATGTGCTTTTGGTAAAGAAAATGACAGTTTTGTAGAATAAAAATTTTACAGGGAGAATTTCTGGTTAGTTTGGCAGTTTTTTATTTGTGACATCATTGTCAAATCAGATCAGATCAAAACTACAGGTTTTTTTAACATAATGCTTGTGTTCTGTCCAACTCTATTCTAAAAGCTTCTTTTAAAAAGCTGAAGATCATAGTTCTCTAAATACATTTTCTGACCTTTTCCAAGCTTTATAGAAAGCTGACAAATCTTTGCACTAAAAAAAAAAAGCAGAAGGGTGCATAGAATTTCTTCTGTTTACTGTCTGAAATTGTGTTGACTGCTAGATTTCATCTTCATCATCTTTCTTTTTGCATTCATTGCACCTTAATTGTTGCCCTTCATCCTTCTCTATCTTAACTAAGGGGAAGGAGAAAAATCTTGTTTCAATAAAACTTTTGGAACCTCAACCACTGTTATATTGCCTTAAACTAAACAAGAGCTTTAAGATTTTCCTTTTAATGAACTGTACAAGGTGGAGTTCCTTTTTCTGTGTCTGGTTTTTTCAGGGTTCTGCCTTTCATGTTATTCATGAAATGGTGTAGGTTAGCTCTAAGATGTAATTATCCAGTTTCAAAAGGTCAGTACTCTGTACTTCATTTCCACCATTCACCTTTGCAATTATCCACTTCATTGACACTACCTTGACCTCATTCTATGCTTCCACCATTATTCTGGTCTTCCTATTAAAAAGTAAAATTCAGTGCAAGTCTGTGCAGATATTTTATAGAGAGAAAATATTGACATTTTAAGGGAAAATTAAAGATCTGAAGGTTTTTTCACACGTTGCAATTTTTTTCTTAAGCTTTCCCTTTTCCTTATAAATCAGAATTTGGAGTTTCACACAAGAGCATAATATAGAATGGAATATCCCTGGGCTGCTCTGGGTTAGCTGTCCACTCACAGCTTCTTGTGCAGCCTGAGCCTCCTTGCTCACAGGGCAGTATAGGAAGCTGAAAATGCCTTGACTTAGTGTAAGCACTGCTCAGCAACAATGAAAATTTCCCTCTGTTATCAACATTATTCTCATACTAAATTCAGAACATAGCACTGTACCAGCTACTAGGAAGAAAATTAACTCCTATCCCAGCTGAAATCAGGACTGTTAAATATGTAAATTTATCATAGTTATATCTTGGATGCAATGAATTAAAATTTTACAGACATAGGTAAATAAATTTATCTTTGGTATCAGATCTTTGTGTGATAGTCATCCTCTGCTTCATTTTTTGATGAAATTCAATCTTGGATGGTTTTGTGATTTCTCTCTATTTGATGCCTGACAAAAATGAATTTGTATTGATTAGTGTCAACACTGTGAAAATGTGAAATTTCAGGCTTAGAATTTCAGCTCTGTGTTTTGGCAGGTCCTTTGCAAGAAGGCAGGGTTTCTCATGTTCTGGAATTTTCATGGATACTTGTAATAATAAATATGCCTGCATATTTATTTAAGAAAAAATATGGGGCATGTGTTTATAGTCCAGTAGAAAGTATTCAAACAACTTGCATAACTTTGGTGGGGAAAAAATAATATTTGCTGCTAAATAGGGGTATTTAATTTATAATTAAATTAATTAATTTAATTTGATTCCTTAATTTCCAACTATTGTACAGAAATTCAGTGGATAGATTTTAAAGACCTCGTTGGGAACATGTGAGCATCAAACATTTACTTGTGTGTTGGAGTTAGCAACTTGTAGTCTATCACTCTGGACCCACACAAATACTTGGATTACCTGTGCCCAAAACTGCAGACAGTGCTCAAGGCGAGGCAACACCAATACAGAGCAGAGTGGAACAATCACTTTTACTGTCTTCTGATAATCTGAATGAGCTTCTTTAACTTTATTTGGTTTCCAATTGTTATTCTTTACTCAGAAGTAAGGTGGGAACAGACAAGTTTGCAATTTGATTTAGCTAGAGAATGACATTGTCACTATTCATAGGATCAGAATTATGCTGTAACAGCTCATTCTCTTTGCTCTACATTCAGAATCTTTTCATTATTTGCCAGAAATTGATTTTAGAATAAAAGTAACCAATAGAACTGGAAAAGCACACCTCTATGGCACTTTCTAAAGCCTTGTTGGCACAGATATCCTGTTTCTTCAATGAAGAAGTGTCTTACAATGTTTTCAGTCACCATTCTTATCAAACCATTGATTTTAGTTCTCACAGAACTGAAAATTGTAAAAAGCTCTTAAAGTTTTGACCTTTTATTTAATATATTCACAATTCTCTTCTTTTTTCACCTCAATCAAAAGAACTGGAACCTTTTATTTTCACAATTTTTAATCTATGTTAGTCTCTTTTAATCTCCTATTAAGAACCAGTTAATAATAACTTGTTAACAGTAAGTACTTGTCAATAATGATTCTTCTGAAAAATTTTCCATTAGAACTTGATAAGTACCTGTTTTGTGTTATAAACAAAAATTCACTTTACAATATTTTCATTTGAAGTCTGAGAAGTATTTATTGCAGCCTTGACAAAAACCTCTATGTAGTTGTCTCCGAAGAATAAATCAGTTCTTTGATAATTCCTCTATGTGACTTAGTAATGTGTCTTTTTGTTGATATATTTAATTTGTCCTATATAAGGATTTGATGAAAAAAATCATTAAGTTATCCCAAAATAGCATTACAGCATTGGCCATAAAAGATAATATTTCACTTAAGACTATTAATCATGACCACAAGAAAGAGATTAACATGAAAACTTAAAAATCTTTCCTCTGATTATAACTGTATGTAGCACTGAAGGTATACTTTAGAACTTCTTCAGTTTAATAAACATTTATTACAATCCTTCTAAATTGTAAACAGAAGAAAACATGCTGATTTTAGAGAATAAAAAGTGAACTTTGACATTTTCAAGCCGAAATCAATCTCAGTTTTATTTAAAACACTATATTATTATTTTAATACTATTTTTCCAGAAATAGCAGGAAAAGAATAGGATTTTGTTACCAGTTACTGTATAAAAAATTATCTATGCTTTACTTTTTTGAAGGTACATTTGATGAGAAATTGACTGTCTTGGTTATTTTCAAATTAAAATATTTAACTTTATGACACACGGAAGACTTACACCTTGGGCTGATTTCTAAGGTGCTGACCTTACTCTGAGTTGAAGCCATTTACCTCACCCAGTGAAAACCAGGGGGTTTTAATCAGATTATTCCTCTTCCTTTTTCTTTCTTTTTTGGTTATTCTTCCTCCTACCCTCAACCTTCCCAGATGGAAAGAATGCAGTGTGAGAATGTCTCTGAATGGGGAAAGAGAGAGCAACTAGAAGAAGAAAAACAAAGTTTGGAAGAAGAGACCAGAAAACTCAAAATGCAGGTAAAAGAAATTCAGAAACTTCTGGAGATGAAAAAAAAATAAAGCAACACTAACTAAATTGAGTTGTGATCATTAAAATACACAAAGTAGGCTTTTGGTAAATATCAGCTTATTTTTACTTAGTTTAGTATTATTACTTAGTTGGATTATTTGGGGAGCATTCACACCCAAAATTACTATTTCAAAATGTCAAAAAGTGTCCATAAAGCAAAGATTATACTAGAGAAAGCAGCCCTTACTGCATCCCAGACTTGAGCAATTGGACCTCAGTGGCTTAGAATTTCTGTAGGGTACAGAAACAGAAAATATTTTCTGTTCATTTTTAAAAGGTGCAGGGAGAAATGACAAGTATAACAAGACTAGGAAGCAAAAGTGAAGATTGGGAGGAACAGAAGAGATTAAGTGAATTTTGCAAGCTACAGAGTTCTGATGAAGGTCAAAGCAAAAAAAAACTGTGAAATAAATCATTTCCCTGTCTTGTTGAACATCAAATCTCGTCTTAGGAGAGGGAGAACTGAAAGAAGCGCCTATTCCTTATTTTTTTGTGCCTCCAAAGATCTGTTCATTTATTGTCCTGCTGAAAATGGCTTGATAATTTATTCAAAGACCCTTAGCTGGGCATATTTCCTTTATTTTATGGATCTTAATGCTGATAACTAAATAGTAATCCAGAAGGCTCCCACTTTCATTGAGACTCTGAAAGTTCAGAAAAGAGAAAGTAAAAAGGCTCCCAAACCCACCCACCAATCAATCACTAAATGTATGTATCCAATGCTATGAGGTGTGTAGTGAGAAACAGCAGCTTTTTCTTTATTTGCCTGAATAACAAATCATTTCATCTAATTTATGTGCATTTGCTGCTGAATAATGACAGCTAAGTTACCAGATTTAGGGTTTAGTAACTAGGTAATTTCTCTTGGGAAAGATTGAGAGAGAGATTTTATACTTGGTAGCTGTTAAATGTAATCATAGGATTTTTCTGTTTCCATCATGACTGAGTAATAGCAAATGGAAGCTCATGCATATAAGCCTAACATATATTACATAACATACAATGGGTTTTAGCTTTTCTTTACTACTATTTATTTTATGATAACATATACATATCATATCATACCATATCACATCAGTATTTTCTTGATTTATTTGTAATGCAAGTAACATGAGGTTGGAGATATGGCCAGAAAGAGGCTCATCTGCTTAGGCATATTACTATATTTCAAATCTCTGCTGCTTGTATGTCTGTGCTGGCTTGTTTATGTGTTTGGTTTTGTTTTAAAAAACAGTTAGTTGCATAGACAATTATTAGATATCTGTGATCAACTCTCTCTGCTAGTATCAGCTCTCTCCATTAGTAAAGCACCCCTATGTCTGATTTACAACAACTGCAAAACATGGAATCACTGGAAAGTCAGACTGGAATGAACCTCATGAGATCTTCAGTCCTACCTCCTGCTCAAAGCAAGACCAGCTCCGAAGTCAGAGTTATGCAAGGTTTTGTCTAGTGAGGTCTCAAAAACATCCAGGTCTGCATGACCTACTCTGGGCAGTGGGTTTGTGATGGCTTGATCCCAGCTGGCAGTGAAGCTCCCACCCAGCCTCATTCACTCCCCAGCAGTGTCTTGGGGGACAGAATTGGAGGGGCAAAATTGAGAAAAAACTTGCGGATTGAGATAGAGACTGATTAATAACTGGGAAGGGGGAAAAGGGAAAAGAAAGGAAAACAAAACAAGTGATGAAGAAGGGACCAACACCACCACCTAGCCAGTCTCTAAGCAACAGCTGCTTTGGAAAAAACATCACCATGTCATTGCAAGGGACTCTTCCTTCCCAGGTGTAAGACTTCGTCACTGCTAAATTTCACAAGGTTCTTGTTGGCCCCCTTCAAATTAACAGCAGAACTACTTGATTGCACCTACAGGCAAGGATATTGCCCCTGCCTGCCCCAGCCTCAGAGGGACACAGCAAGACCCTGATAGGAGCATTTTCCCTCCAGAGCGGTGAATTGAGCGCGTGATGTGTTTAGGCTCCATTTAGGCTGGGAACCATGCCCTTCATCATCCCCACGGCTGAGGTCTCTTGCAGTCTTCAGCAGTGTTTCCAGCCAAATCTCCTAGCCAGAGTCTGGCATAGAATCCTAAGCATTCTTCTGACTGTGTCCAAGGTTCCTGGCCTCTGGCTGCAGAGAGCAAGTGGTACCACCAAAAACTTCTGTGACCACCAAAAGGTCTCCTGTAACACCCAACACCCATTGACAACATGAGTAAAATTAAGGAGCAACAGGATTAAAGTGCTGTGGCAAACCCTTAATGAGAAAGTTAATCTTGCTGCTATTAAATGGAAAACAGGTGTTAAGAAAGGAAAGTGTTCCTTTTTCAAGGATTCCATCCTAACTCAATTTAGATGGAACCTGTCTACTCCTTTGTAGACACATCCTAATGTCACTGTTGAACCTTGCTAAATTCTGAGACTGTTTCTGATTTTCTCTAATACTATAAATAACCTGAAAAATATTGCTTTGACTTCTAGTTCAAGACCCTTTTATTTCTGGGATGGTAGCTTCAAGTTCAAATAAAATAACATTATAAACAGGGTTAGAGTAGTAAAAAAGAATGACTGCTGTAATGTGGGTGATGGTTAGATGTCTACATCAGCAGAAATTGAAACTAAAGCTATTTAAAGGTCTTTGTGCATCTTTATGTGTATGATTATGGCTTTATTCAGCAAGTAGACATAAGACATACAGCTAATTTTTTGTAGAATGAATCCCAAACCAAGACACAGTTGCCTAGTATTCTACTTTTTTCCAAAACTTCTATTTGTCAGATTATTTGGATCATCCATTATAGTTGTTTAAAACCATATTCAGTGTTATTAACTGATATATGGCTGATTTGTACTTTTTGAGGATATAAGCAAACAATTGCAACATTTTTTATTTAGTAATGGTTTTAGTAGTATTAAAACATGGTATCAATACACAGAAATTAAATCCTTACATCCTTGTCTAAACAGTTTCATGGTGACAGTTATCTTGCTCTTTAATATGTATACATACCTCCATAGGACATAGAATTTGTGCTATCTCTTGCCACTCATAGTAGTAAACCATGTAGATTGAAGTTCTGAATATATAATGTAATACTAATTATGTCTTTCAAAAAGCGTGAGTCCTTAATATTATTCTTAGCTGGCAGTAGGTTGGTTTAAAATGTTTCCACATGCAGTTTTTGAAAGGTTAAGTTCTGTTGTACAAGATGAACAGAATTGATGAAACAATTGGGACCAGACATTGTTGCTGTGCAGTTTTATTGATTGTACCTCTTGAAATGGAAAATACCATTTAAATTAATAGATGTATTATTTGACTGATATCATGATAACAAATACTAAATGGATCTAGCTGGTTCATCTAGGAAAGGATAGCATGAAAAAACCCGCCTTGTTGATGGTATAAGTCAATACCCAAAACATGATTTTTATGGAAAAACATTTTCTCTTTCATCTGTGAATATGACCTTGAAACAAACTTATAAATTAATTTTGAGGAATATTCACTATTCTTTTGTATTATCTCTAATGATTATGGTAAATAGCTGGCTATGAAATATTAAATTAATGGGATATGTTCATGGACATGTTAAATTAATGGAATATTCAGTGGACCTGAATATTGAATTGTGGAGCTTGTGGATGCGTGAAATAATTTTTATTTTAAGTTTGATTTCTATCTATAATATGATAAGGTTATCATGTTGTTAGCAAAAAACCCCGTACATTTGTGGGCTTTGTGAGAAGAGCTTAGGAGCTCCCCCATCCCAGACACAAGCAGCTCCAGGTGGCTCCAAAGGAAACCCACTGGCCAAAGCTGAGCCAATGTGAGAGAAACAACCCTGCAGACAGCAAGGTCAGTGAAGCAGGAAGGGGAGGAGTTCTCTGGGAGCCAGAGGATGGATTCCCCTGCAGCCCATGGTGCAGACCAAGGTGAGGCAGCTGTGCCCCTGCAGCCCTGGAGGTCCATGGTGGAGCAAATGGCCACCTTACTGTCCATGCCTGACCCTCTGCTGGAGCCTGTGCTCCGAAGGAAGGTGCAGCCTGTGAGAGCACATGCAGGAGCAGGCTCCTGGCAGGAATCTCAGACCCCGGGGGCCCCACTCTGGAACAGTCTTTCTTAAAAGTCTTACTGCATAGAAGGCTCCCATCCTCAACCAGTCCTTGAAGAACTGTAGCCTGCAGGAAGAAGCCATGCTTGAGCAGTTTGTGAAGGATTGTATCCCATGGGAGTGACACCCCTCACTCTGATACAGGGGAACATGTGAGGAGGAAAGAGAAGCAGAGAGAAGAATGCATCCTGACATTCCCCTTTTGTGCATAGACAGAAGAGGTAGTGGAGAAAATGAGTAAAGAAGTGATGTTGAGCCTGACAGGAAGGGTGAGAAGGAAGATTATTTTAGTTTTTTCTTTGTTTTTAACCATTCTACTCTATTTTTATAACAGGTAATATATTAAATTTTCCCCTAGTGAAGTCTATTTGTGTGAAGTAAATTTATCTCAATCCATGAAACCTTCTCTCTTCTTTTCCACTCATGTCTTGTAGAGGAAAGGTGTGAAAGAGCAGCTGGGTGGGCATCTGGAATTCAGTCAAGGTCATCCCATCACAGTGTCAGAGGTGGATGTGTTCCTCACATTTCACAGGCAAAAGTTGCTTTTAATGATGCAACTTCAATGAGGTTGATTTTCCTTGCATTTTTAAAATATAGGAAGATTATCCACTGTCTCCTTTCCCTTAGACCCTTTCCTTTCCTCCCTTAGAAATGAAAGGGGTACTTCCTAGGTTCTTCCTAATTATAAATGGTATTTAATGATGGTTTTCTTATATGCAGAAAATAATTCATCTGCTTCATAGCCATGAAGTCTTCCTAACACTATCACTGTGTAAACTCTAATTTTTATAGATACAAAGTTTTGGTGTAGGAATAGGAACAATGTGAATGACATTCTTCCTTACTTTAACTAAAAAGAAAACAAAACTAGTAAAGGCTATAAGACTAAATTGCTGCTCCCTAAATCTATATTTTTAGTTCAGCAAGAAATCAAAGTTCAAATATTCCCCTTTTTTTAAGATCTAGAGAAATCAAATTAAGAAAAAATCCAAAATAAAAACCCTCTTTCTCTGCACATCTCTAAAGAAGTTATAACACAACTGTACTCACTTCCAGATTTATTTTTTAATAAAGGCTAGACCACTAAAGTAGCACACTTTTATTACTTATTACTCAGCCTTATTACTCTGAGCTCCCCAGAAATGTATCACGTATCACAAGTTATTAATTAAAACAGCTTTTGCAAATTCATTTGAAAAATCAAATTTAAGAAGTAGTCAAGAAAAATAAATGGAGCAAGATTTGTTTATGGAGCAAGATATGTTTATGCAGCTGCATAAACATACCTTTACATTTTGGTTAAAAGACAAAATGTGACTTTAAGGCAAATTCTTTCATCATCCCCACTTGAATTGGTATTGTTTTAATTCGGACTGATTTTGTACACATTAATTCTTTCTAAAGGAAACCATGTGGGAATTTCTACTTCAGGTATTGACAGTCCTTGCTCTAAGCCCTGAGAAAGTGGATATGGCTGGAGCATTGAAGTTTTTGGGATGGCCTAATGCCACATGTGGATTAAGGGCCACAGCAGCAGGAAAGATCTTGACTCCTGTGTTTGTGTTTTGTCATTTTTATGTTAACTTTTGCTGCTCTGCTCTGATTACCAACTTCTGCTGTGCTGAATTCAGGGTGTGAGTAGGGCCAAGTGCAAAAGGAGTTGCAAACTGCTTCCTTGTCAAGAGTGAGCACATCCAGAGAGTGTGTAGATGTGATCTGTCTGTGCACTCTCTGAATGGCTGGGGAGTGATGGATGCATTTTGAGAAGGCACCACAGTACAGAGGAGGAGTTTTATGATTTGCCTGGATGATAAGAGAGGAATTTAAATACTTAGGGGTTATATTAATTGCCACGTGTTTCATTCCTGGTTTTCTGTCACAGATCTCTTGGACTGAGTTGTATTTATTTTTATTCTTCATCAGAATAAAACTTGAGAAGAGATGGAATTATGGTAATATTGTTAAACCCTTTGATATTCATCTAGCACTGTTCAACCAGTGGAGAAATAAATTTGTTTCAACAAAAAACCACTGGGGCTGGTTGTTGCAATGATAAAAGAGTACAGGCTGCACAATTTGCTCCCTAAATGGATTTCTAAAACACAATATATTTTGTCAGAATTACAACATGGAGTACTGTTGTTATTATATGTTTTTTTTCTAATTGCTTTCTGGTGAAATGCTCATTTCAATTCCTTAGAAAATTGTTTAAATTATAGGGCTAAAACTAATAAAAATAGAGCTTTACAGATATGTTTCCTCTAGCAAATTATGCTGATATTTAATAAAAGACAGGGAAAAATTTACTGGATTACAAACTGTTATGGATCAACACTCAGCACCGTACTTTTCTCACCAATTTGTTTCCAGTTTCAAAGATTAAATTCAGAATTCCTGACAAGAAAAGCTGAAAGTTCAGGAACAGATTTAAAAATTAATCTCTCATTTGCATCTGACTAGTGGTATAACTTTAGGAGCATTAATATGCTTCAAATTTTTCATTTAATGTTATTATTTTATCACCCATTTTCTAACTTCTTGAATGGGCCTGTAAATTGTAATGATACATTTTTCAAAGCTCTTATACATATTTTTTAATTACACATTTTATTGTGATAATGGAAACCGGAAAAGCTATATGTTTTTTTGATGCATGTGTATAATTAGCTATTCTATATTTATTCTTTCTTTTTAGAACAATATTTTTATTTCACTTTTATTTCACTTTATTTAACTTTTATTTCACTTAAGGATAATATCTTTAGTACTGTTCTGTAGTTTCCCAACCCTGTTGCACCACCTCCCTCCCTGTTTTTTCCAGTCAATAGGGAAAGCTTGCTTTAGAAAAACCGGTTACTTTTTTTTTTTTTTTTTTTACAGAGTAGCATGAGAGTATTTGAAGGCCATCAGAATAAAAGTTCATCTAGCCCTATATCCCATTTCTGACATTGACCAAAAATGGATATGTACAGAATACTTACTAAGAGCAGCAGGAATACTGTCTCAGAGAACTGTCATGGGCTCTTAGCAACTCATGTCTTAGAAGTTTCCAGAATGAGATCAGTGTTTTTCAACTCTAATGCTTCTTACTGAATTTTGTTTGGTAATTTTTATGAATTATTTTGGAGCACACGTTAATTTTTAACATCCACTATGCCCTGTCATAAAAAATTGTAAATTTAGCTGCACATTAGTAAAATATTTACATTGTTTTCTTTACATCTACTTTTACATTTTCATGATACTGAAACGGAAAATGAATTCAGTTCCCTCTTTCTTCACACCATCATTGATATGATCTTCCAATACCATGGAAACTGCTCAATTATTCCTCTCTTCTTTCCCTTCTCACTTATTTCTTCCTAATTTAGTAACTAGGTATTCCTGTATGTAAGGGCCTTTTTTTATGTCAGCTAAGTTTCTCTAAGAATCATTGTGGAAGATCTTTGTTGAATGCCATTTGAAGGCCTGCCAAGACCTCTGATCTAGCAGAGTCAGTTTATTGACTCATTCAGAAAACTGGCATATGTTAGTAAGACCTAAGATTTTTTTGAATAAAAATTGTTTTGATTCTTCCTCAATAAATCATATTTGCCCATGCCTCATGTTATTTGTAACTAAGAATGTCAATATCAGTTCTTTCTGGGCTTTTTTATACCCTCTTGAAGCACTTTAAAAATTGTCCTTGTGTTAGCTGTTTCCTAGGCTTTTTGAATTCTTGAATGTCTGATATCTCATCCCAGGAATTTTTAACTACCCATTTTGTCTCCTTGATTTATGACAATGTTCAGTTTGAGATAGGTCCTCTGATCTAACGCATATATATATGTAAAATATGGGCACAGAATTATTTATTTCCATGCTTCTCCCATGTGAATACAGAGGAAACTCATGTTTATGTAATTGTCAATAGACTATGGAGTTTCTTGCTGTTGAATTGTTAGAAAAAGAATTAATAATAGTTTTTATAATTTCTGCAAGTTGTTCCTCCTATCCTATTTGGCTTCTACTAGTTATCTTTATAAAAGTACTGCCAGATTTTAAGATCTATTTTTCCCCCTTGTAAAAAGATAATTACACTATTCATGTGAAAGAATATTTTATATAGTTCCCTTATGAAATAAGCACAGTAAACCGTATCCTAGAATATATGTATGTGAAATTGATTTAACTTTCTTCTGCTCTATTGTCAGATTTGAATATGCTTTCAAATTGTTCCCAAAATCTGTAATAAGATAAAATCCTGATCTTTAATTCTCTTTTTCCCCCCATTTTATTAATTCCTAAAATATTTTCTTAACATTATTGCTGTTAATAGAAGGTCAGGAATTTTACTAGGGTTTTTTTTTCTTTTGTCTCACGATTAAGTTGTCATTTGGTAAAGGGGAAAATGTGCGTCCAAGTGTGCCAATGCTCTGTTCAAGTTTCATTCCTTTGAATCCAGCCTGTCAAATCTGATTAATCAGTGATTAATCTTTTCAGTTACATCGAAATTTTGGCCCTGTGTGAAATATTTGAAAGCTTGTCTCAGTTGGCAAGGTACCTTGCTACAGTTACTGAATATTTTAAAATACTTCCTCTGATTAAACTCCATCTTCTTTGAAGTAGCAGACTTTCAAATTCACTTGTTACAAGAAAAGGAGTTGGACTTTTCTTTGTGGGGGCCTTCTAACTAAGGATATTCTGTGATTCAAATTACTTTTTAAGAAAAATTTAAAAAAAATTAAAAAGTAAGGAGAGGCTAATTCAGCCTTCAATTTGGGATGTCTTTAAACAGTCTTGGAAAAAGAACAAAAGGAATTGTTCCTCAGCAGTATCTGTCTCAAAAATCCATGCTCATGGATTTGAATATTTTTGACATTTGGACATTTCAGTTCTTTGAACAGTCAGCAGTAGATGTTTGGAATATTTTGTGCTTTGCCTTGCCGTGCTATGCATAGCCCATTTCTTTCAGAACAGTTAGCTTGGGTTATTGTGCTCATTGAAGAGATCATGGCTCAGCTGTCCCTGATCTGCTCTCACTTTCTAACCCTTTTAGCCAAGTTTGTGTATTAATATGTCTCTATGTCAACCTTCATAATGTTTCTTATTCCTTCTTTCTTTCCTTTTCCTTCTTCCCTCCCTCCCTCCCTCCCTCCCTCCCTCCCTCCCTCCCTCCCTCCCTCCCTCCCTCCCTCCCTCTCCTCCTCCCTCCCTCCCTCTCCTCCTCCCTTCTTCTCTTACTCATTAATCCCTTCCTCCCTTCCTCTTTTACTTATTTATCCCAGTATATCCAGCTCAAGAAGTGGGACAATGCAAATCTCATGGCATTTAACAAAACCAAGTGCAAGGGGCTGCACTACCTGGGTCAGGGTAACCCTACCTGGGTCAGGACCCTACCTGGGTCAGGGTAACCCCAGTATCAACACAGGGTGTGGGATGAACAGATTGAGAACAGCCCTGTGAGAAGGACTTGGGGCTGCTGCTGCTGGGTGAGAGGCTGGACATGACCCAGCAATGTGCTCCTGCATCCCAGGAAGCCAAAAGGGCTACATCCAAAGCAGCATGGCTAGCACAGCAAGGGAGAGGTCTCTGCCCCTCTCCTCTGCTCTGCTCTGCTCGGGTGAGATCCCTCTGGAGTGCTGCATCCAGCTCTAGGGTCCTCAACACGAGAAAGACATTGAGCTGTTGGAGCAAGCCCAGGCCACCATGATCAGATGGATGAAGCTCCTCTTCTACGAGGCATGGCTGAGTGAACTGAGTTTGTTCAGAGTTGGGAAAGAGTGGGCTCTGGGGTGCCTACTTGCAGCCTTCCAGTATCTAAGGTGGGCCTACAAGGAAGATAGGAAAGGACTTTCTACAAGGATGCGCAGTGACAGAAAAAAACGGAATGGCTTCAAACTGGAACAGAGTAGGTTTGGATTAGATATTAGGAAGCAATTCTTTATTATGAGGGTGGAAAGGCATGGAACAGGCTGCCCAGAGAAATTGTGGTTGCCCCATGCCCAGAAATGGTCAAGGCCAGGTTGGATGGGGCTCTGGGCCACCTGGTCTAGTGAAGGATGTCCCTGTCTATGCCAGGGGTTTGGAATCACATGATGTTTAAGGCTCCTTCCAACCTAAACCATTCTATGATTCTATGAATATAGGGAAAGAGTAATCTAAACCTAATTGAAAATAGTGGAAATAGTCTAGTATTTCTTCATTAGACCTTATTAAAAAAAAAAATCACAATAATTTGTCACTTGAGAATTTCATAAAAATTTAGTCCTGTGCCAAAGAAGAGAACAGAAATACAGCTTTTATTTTGTTATTATTTGAGGTAATTTTGTAAAGATTCAATGAAGACAGGTAGTGCCCTAACAGCATAAATACTGGTCTATGGATTTGAACACTTCTTGTTTGACCTCGTCTCTTCCATATGCTTTGCTTTTCTCCATTTAGGAATATTGATGTCTTTGCCTTTCTCTGTTCCAGAAAATTTGTGATGAAGGAAAATAATAGTTTATGTAAGGTGACCAAAGTTATTTCTCTACCTAAAGGCAAATTCCTTTTTTTCTGTTTTTTTTTTCTTTATTTTTAAGATGCTTTGACCAGAATTTTATTTCTACTTGATGATACTAAGGATATTCTTTTCTTATAGGCTGAAACTGCACTTCTTATTGCAAAAAATTGTGAAAGAATTTACCTTTTTTTTTTTTGTAAGGGAATAACATCGAATATTTCTAGTATCTTTGTTTAATTATAGTTTTGAAGTGAATATGTTAAAAAACAATTTCAAGACATTCTCAAGCTGTGTTGACATATAACGTAATTGCAAAGGAAAATAAATAGTCTTCAATATTATTTTACCTATTATCTACACACAGAAATATCAATAATGTAGTCATTTAGCAGGAATTCTTAGATAACATAACAAATCCTTACTCTCAGCCATACATCTTAAAGAAATAAATAAATAAGGATATTTATTTTCACATTATCAAATGTGTAATACCAATGAATTGCAACCATGTTGGAAGATGCAATTTCTTTAGTGCCAGATATTTAATAGACTGTTTTACACCTTGTTTAAGCAGGTTGTAGATACCCTTACAAATGTTATCTTAGCAAACTTCTTACCGTCCTAGAATTTGCAAGAGGTCCTTGTAATTTTGCATGTGATTAGTCTCTGGAGACTGCTCTTTTTTGCCACTGTTGTAATGGCTGTAAGTATTTAGAATCCAGAATTCCTCTTCTGTTGCACTACTGTAATTTCGGTGTCAGCATCAAAACCAGTATGTTAACCTCTACTCCAATATGTCAGAGGGGCACCCATTCCCTAAGGGAAACAGAGTCAGGAGCTGAGCAGCACTTACTTTTGGTTTCCAGCAGAGCATTTTGTCCAAGCTTTATTTAAGGCCCTTTCTAAAAGGGGAGCAGGGGCATGCCCTCAGCTATACTGCCTCTAAATTGGCTCAAAGCCCAGGCAGCCCAGCCTCTGCCCTTGGAGCCCCTCTGTCCATCACTTAGCATCAAATGACTGTATCTGAATTAGAACTTGGCTGAGGCTGTAAAACTGTTGAACAGTGATAGTTTCAGCCCAGCCGAATTCACCAAAATAATAAGTTCCTTCTGTTTAGACTGATTAAATGTGAGGTTGCTTTTTTTATTTTTGTTTTTTATGAGTTTTTTGGTTTTGTTGGTTTATTTGTGGATGGGGTTTTTTGTTTGATTTGTTTTGGTAGTTTGTTTTTGGGGTTGTTTTTTTTTTTGGTGTGTTTTGGTTTTTTTGTTATTTTTTTGTGTTTGTTCGTTGTTCTGGTAAACTAATCAATTAATAACTTTTATGTCATGTTGAAGGTCAACACTGGTGATGGCTGACCTTCAAATGGAAATGACTGTAATGGGCTCCTGTATAGTTGAGTGGAAATACCTTTTACCAAGTCTAATGGCCTAGAACTGATAAGTTTAAATCAATTACTCTACATTCACACTCTTGTGGTTTTATGATTACTAGGTGTAAAGGTATCTGCAGTTCTGAATTGTCTTAGACATTTACAACTCATCACACGGCACACCATGATTGAAGAAGGTGCTTTTTCGTAAGTAATATTTCCAGCTAACTAAGTGGAAGTTAATGCTTTTGGCAGTTCTGCATCCCTGGCTCCCATGGTATAAGGCAGATCAATTTACATGAAGAATATTGTTGGTAAAATCTGAAAGGTCATGGTACTCAGACATACCTAATAGTCTGCCTTCTGAAAAATCAATCTGTCTGCATTGATTAGGTGAAGAAAGCTATTGATGTTTCTGTTTGTTTCAGAAACTGATGGTTGTGCTCAGTGGAAACTTTATTTTCATTGACCTTACTGGGACTTCTTAAGTCTAATAAATAAAATATTTCATTTTATATACAAGAATAATCTTTATTATTTAAAAAATACTGACTCCATAAATTCAAAAATTTTAGGGAAATGTCCTATAAAGAGAAAGAACATAAGGTCCTAGAGAAAAATAATGAGACATTTTAAATTTTTTTATTTCCCAACAAAGCTAGATTTGACTGTACTCTTTTCTGTTTTCACAATGCTCCACAAAAATCTTGTAGCTTATAAACTGTTCCATTTGTTTCCATCAAGATGTAATAAAAGCTTCAATAATGTAAAAAAAATAGTGGTGTTCCTACTAAAAGATGAAGGATAGTGGAGATAATAAAAAGCCTTGAATGCTTATGGGATTTTTTTGATGAATGTATGCATCCCCTGAAATAGAAATAGAAAAATGTTAAAGAAGCTATATGCCCTGACACCATTGTGACTACTAAGTGATTAGGTAACAAAGGCTTGGAAAATATGTTTTCTGAATTTCTAGTAATTTTTCCAGTATATTAATTAGTTCTTATCCAAGCAAAAACTATTTTCTTCCAAGTGCTTATTTTTCTGAAATGTTTCAGGTAATGCAATTTAGCCTCTAATTTTTTTAAAAAGAATTTATTACTAGTGACCTAAATACATGATGACAAATCACAAGAGATTTTTAAGACCTTTCTGAGTGTGTGGTTCTTACTAGCTTCTAAATGCAGATAAGTTAATTTCACCGAACAGTGGATGGAACTCACACAGAAATGTTAAATCAAATGCTTCAGGATAAGCCTATATTAAATTTCATAAGAACCAATCAGGATCATGTGCATGAAGCAGAAGTTTTACACTTTGGAATGCTGAAGGTCAAATGCCAATCAAAGAGAAGTTGTGAAAACTGAAGTTTATGAGGAAAAATGTCTAGAAATAGTTTCAAATTCTTCTTATTTCTCACATGGAAAAAAAAACCAACTCTGTTTTTTCTTTGTAAAGAAAAAAAGAAAACAAGATTTTTCTCTAAATACTGGATCTGATTCCCTAACTTGCATACAGTACTTTGGAAAAATAAAATATATTCTATATAATTTTTTATAATTTTCTGAGTAGGTATATTTATACTACGCATTTGTGTTTTGTCCATTATAAAAATGTGTTCACATACTGAAAAAATAAAAAAGAATCAATTGATGAAAAAAACCCCTCCAAAATATCTATAATTAAAACAATGTAATATTTTAAATGGAGTTTTAAAAAATATTGGTGTTCAATCTTGTACGCCAAGACTTCACTTGTTCTTTCTATTCTCCAAATTATTAAATGTTTAAATGCATAAATAGTCATACAAAACTAGACACAGTGAAAATTTTTACTTATTTGAGGCTTCTTGCTTTGAACCAAGAAGAAGAAAACAGAATTATGCTATAAAATAATACAGCTTTAAAAATTATTGTAAACATGTTTGGATTAAAAGCACGTTCCACTTTAGGCTGTTTTATGAAAACAAAGAGTTGTTAGCTGGTGTGTTGTAAATGTACATTTTATTTTAAATAAGCTTCTTTGGGGTTTGAATTTTTTCTGCATAGAAGGTAAAAATAAGTTTTCTGAAGAGGGGTGAGCCAAGGAGGGAACAAAATTTAGGATTTTTTTTATCCTAAAACATTGATATGAACGACAAAGCAATTTAAAAAATACAGCTATGTTACATACTCCCAAGTAGCATATATGGAATAATAGAATCAGAGAATCATAGGATGGTTTACGTCGAAGGGACCTTAAAGACAATTTGGTTCCAACTCCACTGCCATGGTCAGGGACAATTTCCAATAGACCAGTTTGTTTTGTTTGTTTGTTTAGAGCTCCATTCATCCTGATTTTGAGCACTTCCAGGGATGTGACCTCCACAGCTTCTCTGGGCACTGTCCCAGTGCCTCATCACCACCACGGTAAAGAATTATCAGAATATCTAATCTAAACCTACCCACTTACCCTGAAGCCATTCCCTCCTGTTCTGTCACTACACATCCCTGCAGAAAGTTCCTCTCCATCTTTCTTGTAGGCTCCCTTCAGGTCCTGGAAGGTTACAATTAGGTTAGCCCAAAGCCTTCCCTTTCCCAGATTAAATACTCAGCTTATCCTCATAGGAGAGGAGCTCCTTTCCTCTAATCAACTTGGTGGCCTCCTCTGGACTCACTCCAGCAGCTCAATGTCTTTCTCATATTAAGGACCCCAGAGCTGGATGGAGCACTCCAGGTGGGCTCTCACCAGGGCAGAGCAGAGCAGAGGGGCAGAATCCCCTCCCTCTCCCTGCTGGCCATGGTGCCTTGGATGCAGCCCAGGGCACTTTTGGCTTCCTGGGATGCAGGAGCACATTGCTGGGTCATGTCCAGCCTCTCACCCAGCAGCAGCAGCCCCAAGTCCTTCTCACAGGGCTGTTCTCAATCTGTTCATCCCACAGCCTGTGTTGATACTGGGGTTACCCTGACCCAGGTGCAGCCCCCTGCACTTGGTTTTGTTAAATGTCATGAGATTTGCATTGTCCCACTTCTTGAGCTTGTACAGCTCCCTCCTGGATGTCATCTTATCCTTCAGGTGGATTAACTGCACTGCTCAGCTTGGTGTCATCTGCAAATTTGCTGAGGGTGAGCTCAATTCCTTCATCTTTGTCATTAATGAAGCTATTAAATGACTCTGGTTCCAGTAGAGACCAGCGCAGAAAAATATAATTTGGTTTTATAAATACTAATGGTAGAAATAGAAACAATAATGTTTTGTAGTGCTGGAGAATCATAGGAAAATTGTGAACCATCCAGTTCATGGCATGTTCCAAAACACGGGCACATTGATGTGAGTTCAACTTTCTTACATCTTCAAGCAGTAAATCAGCACATAACAGAACCAGAAGTCTTTACAGGTGCTTTTTATGAACACTAAAATAGATACTATGCAATCACTTGTCTGCCTGTTGTGATCTCTTACCTACTGGATGTATTTTTCCTTCAACACAATAATTATTATATATTCAGATATTCAGTATCTTAAATTAAATGAGTGGTCTGTGTATAAACTACTGAGCTGTGGATTTGGACTAGTGGAAGCAGGCTGATAGAGTCCAGCATGTAGGCTGTATTACATACAGTAAATACTGTATGTAAATCAGTATTTCCTATCTACCTTTCAATTGTGGACAAAAGATTTGAATTTGTATTTTTCTTATTTTTAAACAGTGCTGCTGGGCTAAGGAACTTGCACTGGAGTATTTGTTGAGTTTGGCTTCAGAGAAAGAGGAGCTGTTTCATAAGATCAGCTAAATTGATATTTAGAAATGTCACCCATGATATGGCGGCCTTTTCTAATATATCCCTAGGCAAATATAACCTTTCACTCAAAATTTTTGTTGTTGAAATTATGTACTTGTATAGTCTATTTCTTATTTGGAGTCCTTAATATTTAGATGATTTTACAAAAAAAAAAAAAAATTAAGCAGATCTACCTTTTTTTTTGCCTCTCAACATCATTGATTTATTGATTTCTACTTGTATATATGGTAGAAAGTATGTCCTTAGCATTCTAGGAAATGGTTGAGCAGAATTTGAATGTTTGATTGAACAATTCCTACTGAGAAGGGGAAAAATAGGCCATATTAGATTGGGCAAAAAGGAATTTTTGGTGTGAGAAACATATGGGAAATGGTGGAAAGCATGCATACTAAATAAAAAAAATGTATGATATGGTGCTATCTTTCTATGCATTGTCCTCACAAGACAAGAGGAATGCTGCGATAGTTTAATCTTAAAACTTTTTTATTTTTTCTCTGTATTGTGTCCTCTTACCTTTTGCCCCAACCTGCTGCAAAAAACTCCCCCGATGATACCAACAAATGTTGACAGGAAAATTATGCTGCTTTAGAATAGTCCTTGGGTAAATTGCTCAGGAGACCTGTCAAAAATGCCTTACAGTTCTCATAGCACAGATATTTAAGTTACCTTCTGGGTGATCTGGGGGAAGAAGAGTGCTACAATAGAAATATTACTCTGGCTTTGGATATGCTCCGTAAATTGCTTATTGTGAATTCTTTCCACCACACTGTGCTAACTGAATTGCTTCCAGGAATATATAAAAATTATACCATTTTGGGGTGGTTTTTTAACCCTTTGTGCCAGGTAGCATTTCCATGTTTTTACTGCAAAACTCCAATGATCAATGGGACAGAAAAGTTTAATATGTAAAAAAAAAAATTAATAAGTATGAATATATTAATATGTTGTGCTAATATAATGTGCTAATGTGTATTTAGGACAAGTGTATGAAATTGCTTACACAAGCAATCTAGATGGGAACGTCGCTTTTAACTTTTCTGTATGTAATAAATGTACAGCAGCTGTGTGGAATTGGTAAACTGAGCTGGATTAATGTATGCATTAGATATATATGATAACATGTGAATGACTGTATTTACAGAAGGACTGTAACTTGCAAAACTAATGGTTTTGTCAGTATGATAGCAGCCATCTCAAGATGTAGTACAAGGCTGAAATAAAAAACAAGCAAGCAAAAATCTTACTGATGTTTAAGTTCATATCTCTTCTCTCCCCCACCCACAGAAATTATATTCAAGTGAAATTCAGAGGTCTTGTTAATAGATGTTTGGTAATGGTCTTGTTCAAAATACAAATCTTGAATAGATTAAAAAATTTCCTAACTGAAAACCTGAGGTCCAGGGCAGGTCCATTATGCACATCAGCTTCATAAGACTTGTGCAGTCGTGCCCTGGTTTTGGGAAAAGCAGAAATTGTGCTGCAGTACTCTGCATTGTTGGTTTGACCACACACAGTAAATCGGACATGGGAAAAATGTATTGCCTGTCCTGAATGTGCTCCTATCATCTGTGAACATCATACTCAATAGAGCTGACTTGGAAATTTTAATTTGTTCTACTCATTTGCTAAGTAGGACATCTGTTACATGCTGCTGAACACTAGGGCAGTATGTCTACCTGAGAATGGTAAATGGTGAAAAAAACAGATTTTTGCTATGTAGTTTTCCTACTCTGAATGCCCTGTCCTCCCTCCCTTCTTCTTCCTCCAGCTTTATATGCTGAGCATGACATGGTATGGGATATCTCTTTGTGCAGTTGGGTTCAGCTGTCCCAGCTGTGTTCCCTCACAGCCTCTTGCCCATCCCCAGTCCCCTCGCTGTCAAGGCAACACAAGAAGCAGAAGAGGCTGGGATTTTGTGCAGGTGCTGCTCAGCAACAGCTGAAGCAGCTAGTGTCACAACTCTGTTTTGTCCAGTAATTCAAAATACAGCATCATAGGAGCTGCTATGGAGACAATCAACTCCGTCCCAACAAAACAAGTACAACTATGAAAGATTCCTTCAGGTTACATTGATCTCTTTTTTGAGGATGATTTAATGCAGTTTTACTTTGCTTGAAATAAGACATCACTTGTCTGTCAATAGGATATCTTTCAATAGTTTATTTTAGTTCTTTATTTTGATAAAATGTAGGCGATTAACAGAAAGAGTGAGTGATACTAAACTATGTCAATGATATATATTTATTTAATTATGTTTACAGAGAAACTATCATTATGCATTTCTAATTGGACATTTGCTTCTAATACTTTTGTCAGATATAGATTCACAGCCTTTAGAACAGCTTTTAGCTATAATCTGGAGGTGGACCAGGATTCCTTTACCCATCTTTATTAAAAAATAAACATTCCATCTGCTCTTTTTTTTTGTACATAACATATGGTGACAATAACAAAGTAATAATACCTAGGGGGAAAAGTACCATCTCTCTGTGTAACTAAGGATGGCTGCATAATACTGTGAGATTCTGTTACTGTCATTCCATTACAATATGTTACAGAGGCAAAAAATATATTTTATTGGTCTGTATCTATGATGTCTGTGGTAATACTATGATCATATTGTAGTAAGATGTGATTTGAGGACGATTGCATTAGAAAATGGCTAGTATAATAATTCTAGTTGATTCAGTCTTAGTAAGGCCAAGCTAAAGGAAACAGAGAGCAGTAAATTCATTTATTACTATTCAAATAGCAAGAATGCATATTTATTTGACATATTTATTTTAATCTAATTTGAAGAATAATTCTATCAATCATGGGGTTCCTGATTCACCCAAGAACCCTTTTCAACCACATCAAAAATTCAATGCTCCTAAAAATAATTATATGGAGCATCTCCATTGTCACTTCAGGATTTTGTATATTTTCAGAATATAGCACAATAAAAGGGTGATACTGGGGGTGGGAGGAGGGAATGGGAGCTGAAATTTTACTTTAATAGCAGTAAAAATCACAGATTTTTGGTTTCTGTCTAAATTTTGTATTTTGAATGTCTAACAAACTTGAGAGTGGCAAAGACAGAATTTACAATAAAAGTTAAAATGAGCTTCTTGGCTTGCTGTTAATTGTCTTCCTTTCCTATCTAGCAAATTCTCTGTGATAAAATTTGTCTTTTTAAAATTATTTTTGTCTCTAATTACTTGATCATATTTGAAGATTCACTTTTTCAACATAATTCCTTCTTTGTTTGCCATAGTTCTGTCTTAGTTGCAATGTCAGGCACTTATGTCTAGAAGTAAGATTGTTTCTTCTGTTGTCAAGATTAAGAAAAAAACCAACACTGTCAATTATTGCTCTTTTGTAGTATTTTAGATTGTTCTTTAAAATATTTTTATTCTTTCCCTGTCTACCATCAACAGAAACAGATTCCATGAAATACCAGTAGAGTTCTGCTCTGTTATTTCACTTCCTACTTCACTATGTATCGAGAGCATTCAGAATTTTTTTTTCTAACAAGTGAGTTCTGGAAAGGCCTTAAATCCCATCTCTTCCCATTTTTGAGGGACATGCAGCTGTCATGCTATGCACTTTTTCTGTAAGTGTGCAAAATTCTTTTTCACATCTCAAAATCAGAAGAGTGGAATAAAGCAGAAAAGATCTGGTTAGGTTGGCAGTATCTGTCAGTTTGCCAAATTATTAGCTTAATAATAGAATATCTATCAAAAGTAAAGAAAGAAAAAATGTTGGGGGTTTTTGTTTGTGCACCATAAATGGATATTTGTGTTATAACCAATGAGAACATTGAGGACATCTCAAACTTTCTTTACTTCTTGAGCCACAGCAAAGAATGCTTCATTTGAATTTTTCTGGGTTCTCTGATTTTCCTTCTCATCTAAGAGGGATTAGAAGTAGAATAAAAAATAAAGTAGTCTCTTCACAAACCTGATCCATCTTGGTTTTTGTTTTACTCTCATAGTAATAGACATTAGAGAGGAAATCATTAGTTAAGTGCTGTTTAATCATGTTCTTCATTGAAAATTAACTGTCATTCTGTTTAAGATTTGGACTTCACTACTCTAAGTAAACCATACTTTGTGGGCATTGTTTCGAGCATAGTAAGCTTTGAAGTTGTGTCTGATTTGTTGCATTTTCTTTTTGAGTGATTGATAAATGTTGTGGAGTGGTTGCAGTATCAGACTAAGACAAGGAAAGAAAACATAAAATAAATAAAGGAGTTCATAATGAGTATATCTTCAAATTAGGAGAATCACATGAAATTGGTACGAATTCAGGAAGCACATCCACACTTTGGATTATGTTATGAAGTTCATCTAATTAAAGTCTAATTGTGTAATCCAAATTCGTAGTTACTATCTCAATTACAATGACGCTGCTATTTACAGACAAATATCTAGGTAATAAAGAAAATCTTTCAGTAGAAATACAGTTACATTTGTAGTATGTAAATGACTCAAGTTTTCCACTTCTCTGATGTTTTTTTCATCTTTGCTGTCAGCCTAGTATTTTAGGTTGGTACACATCCTCAGGAGGGATGGAGGGGGAGGATTACAGGAAGTTATTGGTCCTGATTTTTTTAAATGAAGAACTTTATGATGGTGGTGAGCATTTCATCCTTCTCAGATTTGAGTCTGTCATGGGATTTTTTTTTTAAATGTTTTCAAACACTCTGCCATTGTTTGACTGCTGTTTGTTGGTTGCTGCCTAAACTGCATTTGCCCGTTTGTGAAGGCAGTTTGCAATTATTAGTTTACATTCTGTGATGGCCTCCTCCAACCCCAGTGTAACGTATAGGGGGTAATGTTTGCTACTTATCAGCTTTATAGATTTGTCAGACCTTTGCCATAAATCGTATTCACATTGCTAAACTCAATTCTGGTCAAGACAAGACATGAGATATTGCACTGCTGAGTTAATAGAAATTCTGTGGCCATCCATGAGTAAGGTCAAATTGCTACATGGACTGGCATCACCACCAAACTCTCAGTGTAAACTTTGAGATATATTCCACGTAGACACCCTTTACTGTGTGGATTTTTAAATTTGGGGTTTCATCTCTTGTTTGGATTAGGGTTTTTTCATGTGGTTTTGTGGCGGGGGAACAACAGGGTTCTGCTTCTAAGGCTAATCAATGAAATTAGTTGGAAAGCTACTTGTTGATTCTCTGACAGGTAGCTATAGCAAAGATACACTATAATTTTTATTGTATTTAGCTGGGATGGTTTCGATGATATTAAAGGTCTCTTCCAACCTAGTGATTCTGTGAAACTGTAACATGTTCCAAATCAAGTTGCATCAGACATCAGATTTGCTGTTAATATATTAAAAGTATTTAGGAGAAAAAGACTAACAATTTAATCTTTGAACAATTGAAAGTGAAATGTAACTCACTATGGAGTACCAGAAGGAACCCTATGAGCTTATCCATGCTCTTGTTCTTTAGAACAAGCAAGGTTTGATGTTCTGCAGCTCTACTCAATGACCATTTTTCCTTTTTTAACTTTTCATTCAAGGACACTGATGGACAGTGATGTCTTCAGAGATACATTATGAAACTAATCAGCTTCAATAGAACAGCTTGCCTTTCTCACATTTTGGTTTTCCAGCTCCTACCTAAAAATAAAACAAATAAAAAAATAATCTCTCCCTTTGGTCTAAAATGCTTTCTTTCAGTGTGTGATAACATTTAGTTGTTTTTATGTACCTTGTCCTACACTCCTGTTTCTCAAAATTCTACTGCCTGAGGAACATGGAGTCTTAAAGAAAATTTGCTACAGTGCTGTAAATCCTTATAATTGAATGGCCCAAGGTGCATGGATTCTTTTGAAGGTAGTTTATTTAAACCCATACTTCACTATTTGTAATATATCCCAGCAGATCCTGATCACATGGTGACCCATAAAAGCCGTGAAGTGGTTCAGCTGATACCCATAAGAGAAAGTAACTGACTTGGGAGTACAAGCAAAGGTTCATCTGGCCACAGATAACTCATTTTCTAAGATCTTGCAAAGATACTGCTTGGAAAGGAATTTGCTGTGACTGGGGTTGGAGAAATAAAGTCACAAGGACGAGTTTGTCTCAAAAGTCTAAATGTGCTCATTGAAAAAATGTGGAAAACAAAGAAAAATTTTAGGAAGACTCGCCTACTCATTTTGGCTCTATTCCTATGGGTTTGAATGGATTTAAACCTTCAAGCAATATTTACTGTTTTAAAGAGACATATGAGAAAAAAATAAGAAAATAAGGATGTAATTTCCAAGTATATGCACTATTATATGTAAAATTTATCTTTGAATTGCTTTTCCCCACTATTTCTGTACAGAACATCTGCAGAGGTTGCAATTCCTTTCCCCAGTTTCTCTTTCCAATTCATTGGAAAAATGAATCATCAAAAATTCAAGATTTTTTTTTATTCAATAAATTGACAGTTATTTATGTCCTCTGAATAGAGAGGTTAATAAATCTTTTACCTTGAAAATCTTGGTGCTTGATGCATCAAACTGCTGAGGGTAGAAAAAACTAAGGTGATGTGGTGACTTAGGTTATGGATTGAATATGAATCCATATCTGCCAACAGATGGATTCTGCCTGTTCAAATTTGTAGGTGTGTACACCAAAAATTTCTGTACTGTAATCTTATAAAGGTATATTAACTGTTGAATTTTATTTTCTATTTTTGTGTATCAGAGGATTGTATAAGAAGTTCGTATAAGAAGTTCTGTTGTTTCTTCCTCTGACAATTGTTGCAGCAGACCTGAAAAAGTTAAATAAAACATAATTTGAGTTCTGTAACATCCAAAAGAAAAGGGACTCATCATTTACAATATTTGCATCAGTAAATGTGATAGAAGTGTAAGGCTATCATCAGGGTGTACTTTAGGCTTGCTAAGCAGAATTTCTTATTTGGCATTTTAAATCTGTGGACACCTACCCTTGTTTAATAGGAGTCATATGCAAAGCTAGGATTGTCTTAGCTTGAATTCAATCCCCATGTAGATGTATTAGCTAAAATAAAAGCAATACGGGTAACAGCCTTTTGACTCCGATTAAATGTATGTGGATCTGCTCAGTGATTTTATTTTAAGCAAAGAAGGGTGGTAATATGTTGTCTTATATATTGCAAGTTCTATTATCATTATAGAGCAAGGATTCCATATCTCCTGCGGGCAGCTCCTCTAAGCACTGACTCTTCCTGGTCCTTGCAGTAGTCATTGGACTCCTGATCCCACCAATCCACTCTTTTATACCGCTTGTTCTTATTGGCTATAGGTGTGGCCTGTTAAGATCAGGCCTGCTCCTATTCTTCAGTAATTGGTAGAGCTGCAACTCTTTGGGGGATAAGATTACATTGTATACCACCTTCATACTGTATCCCCCTACAGTAACATCCATTTCTTACACTCCTTGTGAATAGACAATCATACTGAGTAATCTTCCTGCTCACTGATTTTTGTTGGTCTTTTTGACATATCTGTTAAGGACGTTGAAAACACCTCTGGGAATTAGGAGAAGTAATTATTAAAATTGATTAGTAATACCTTAAAGAAAATTTTCAGTGCCTTAAGAGCAGTGATTTATATGATGATAAGAGATTTTTATTTACTTCATTTAGTAAACTGACAGTCAATAAGGATGGAAGGTTTGGAAGTACGCTGTATTTTATGCCTTTTATACCTGCCCTGGAGAATTTTCAATCTTTGTGAGTGGAATGCACATAAGTTATGTCAATAAATAGACTATTTTCAGTGCTTTTATTTTTTTTTATTTTTCTATCACGGTACTCTAAAAATTCCCTATTGTTTTTTTGCTCCTGACCAAGCATGGAAACAATGATAGTCCTCAACAGGGAACATTGGAAGGAGGTCACAACAGTATTTGCAACAAGTGTCTGCATGGCCTAAATGTCACATAATATATTGTGTATAATTTTGAAAGACATAACCATATTGCAGAGATGTTTCCAAACTTCTGGAACTATGAGAGGTTAAAGAGGAGAGCTTCTAGGTGAGCTCTGTAGTGGTACATCTCCTTTGCCTCCCCTACGTAATGTGGGAAGTGCTCCTGAGAACTTCTGCCTTTTGAATATCATTCCTTGTCAACTGTTAATGAACTGGTCTTTTAGGAAAAAAGTGCTGGATTAAACCTGAACAACATGTAGGCCCTAATTATGTATATTTCTGTGAAAGTTCATGAATGGCCTGAAGGATCGGTGCAGACTGCTTGCTCTATCTCTAGCATAGCATTCACTCAGCACAACTTCATATTTTGTGTTACCTTCAATTTTGGTGATTGGATATTTTATCTCATAAAATTAACTGCAAAGTCAAAAATTTCAATCTTCCAAAATTTGTATATGAATGCAATATATCTAAGAGAAACATGTAGAAGATAAAATATTTGGTTAATTGTTACTCAGTAGTTGATCTTAATCAGTAATTACTAATAGCCAACACTTGTATATTAGATGAGAAGTGCTAAATAATTTAAACAAGGTGTTTCCTGCATCTACTGTAACTCGATGATATAATGTATGCATAAAGATTTAGAACAATACCCATACAAATAAAGCTTAGCTTTGAGATTGCACTTAGTTCTCTGTGCTTTAGGGATATTAATATTGGGATGTTAATATTGATTTTTATTTACACAATCTGTCAACTGGAGCTGAGAAATAACTCAAAGGTAAAAAAATAATAAAGAAGAGATGACTATGAGTGAAATATGAATAAAAGTAAAAGAAATATTTTTGGCTTGCTTTGGTATTGATATACTGTACTGTCAGTAACTGCAATAATCAGCAGGTCTCTGCAAGGTAGTGATTTTTTAAGCATTAAACTTCTGCATGTGTTGGTAGTTTTAGGTACTGCTACAATTGCTTTAATGATGGGAAAATTTTTTAATCTTCATGTTTATTTTGTGAGTGCTGCTGAAAAAACTCAAAGACAAATAGAATAAAGAACAGAGGATTTTTTGTGTAACTGCCATATGTATGTGTATATTTATGTTCTACCAAAGTAAAAAAGGAGGAATTTTTACTTTAAAACTTTAATCATGCTGGTTATATTCACTAAAAAACTTAAATTTAGCTTGCTGTATTTTAATAGAGGAAACTTAGAGTTTCTAGATTTTCAATGACTTTTTTTCCTTAAGAAATCAAAGTCACCCTGAATAATATTATATTAAGAATTAGCAGGAATTCCTTCACTATCCAAATGGAATAGGTTCTGAAATTACTATATTTTGGTTTTGCCTAGCTAGCTTCCAGTGATGGTTCTCCTAGGCAGAGAGGCAATTTTTAATATCTTGATTGTTAAAGTAATCTTGTTTGCAAAAATGTCTCCTTATTTTCATTGTTTTGATTTGAAAACAATCTTTACATCAAGTGAGTTATAAAAATAATTGAACTATTGATAAAGCTGCAAACCTGTACGTTTTAAATTGTAAAAAATACACAGTTCATTTGGTTTCTGCATATTGATCATGCTGAGAATATAAAAACCTTGATAAAGTGGCAACGATTGCAATTTAAACAAAAGGAAATGAAGCTGAAAAATTAAATGACTCTTTGAATTAACATCAGTAATTGAATTTTTCCACATTCTGAATATTTGTGATTTTTTCATATAAACTGTGAAATACCAAAGTTGGAAATTAATCTAATCTATTGTGGATATTAAAAATATATTGTTTATATTTTAGAATATTCCAGACCAAAGTACAGCTGCTGAAATCAAAGAACATGGAGAATCTATCAATTTTAATATAACAATAATTTTAAAAGAATTGTGGAGAGAGTAGTGACGTCATCTTTCTGTGGTATTCAGCTTGGATACAGTTCAGAGAGTGCAGACATTTTCAGGTGCCATTCAAAGCAGTCCTACAACAAACTGTTGATTAGAAAAATGAAAGATAAAATTGTTAGAGTTGTGGAAACTTGAAGTATTGCCCTACTGACAGGCGTCTCAGGCAGCTTGGTCACAACTGTGTTTCTGGTTATTGACAAATAGCAGCAGGGCTATTGCTGATTAGCTAACAGTGGCTATCCTGAAGGAAGATAAATGGTTCCATGCTGCTTTACCACCACCATTTCCATGATTACCATAGAAACAATCAAAAATGGGATATTGCTGACAAAACTGCAAACTGCAGCAGCAATCATTAACTTCAGAAAGGCTGAGCTTTGCACTTGATCAACCTCAAACTTAACAGTGGGTATTTTTCCTTGTTTTTGGTGATCTGTCCTTTTCCAATGGGGTAAGAAGGGACTAAAAAATGGCTTGAAGTGTGGATTGTTGGATATTCAGGCTCTGGCCACATTGGTTTATATTTTGCTCTTTTCTACTGGTGCATTTAAGTTTGCACATGGTCAGGTTTACTTGGCAGAAGCTCAATGGAATATATGGTGCAGTACTTTTTATGTGAGAAGAAATGAAAATGAGATTTCACCATGGTTCTCATGATTGATGAGATTTGTAAAATAAGAGGGAGTCCAATTACTAAACGGTGTTTCAGGCAAAAAGATCACTGAGTTTCTCAGTCACTCCTGACTGTTAATCAATTTGTTGAGTGATGATTAAAATGTTTTGCTTTGACCTAAAATGACTTAGCAGTTTGAGCCCTAGCTAAATGGTTCTCTTTGATAAGGAACTGCATTCTCATTCTATATATAAGTTGCAGTTCCCTGTTTTAAAATGAAAAATTGTGGGTAGCTCTTTCAGAATTTTATAATTCCCTCTATTTTTTACTTATTCAAACCAGGAATTTGTCATCTTCACAATACCTAAGTAACTTTCTGTTTATGAGGGTAGGAAAAGAGGATAAATAATGTCAGAAATGAAGAAGTTTTTAGTGCTTTCAGAATGTTTTTTTCAAGATATTCCTTCTTAAAATTTTGCACAATTCATTTTCTCTTTTTGAAAGGGTTTTGAGACAAGGGTGCCAAAAATATATTTGTTAATGTAGGTGACATCATGTTTTATTCCAGATAGTAAACCCATTTTTCTTAGATAAGTGAAAAAAAAATTAAAATCACTAAATTGTGATACAAAATATTTTCAATTTTTTTTTTTTCTGGAAGAAAGATTTCATGCAAGAGTGCCAGCATATTTATGGTTTTTTGCCTGCATTTCTGAAGTTTTATCAAAAAATATATGGTTGTATGTGGATTGTATTGTGGTGTTACCAATAAAGAACTTCAAAAAACAAAGAAAATTCTGGTAGACTGTATCCCATCTACAGGTAGACCAGATTTTATTGCAAACTCTTCAGATGCATGAAGGTGATGCTTGGATAAAATCCAGATACAATTTTGGAGAATGGAGCCATCATTTCCAATAGCTTTGGTAGTCCTTTTGCAAGATTTGTCCAACAGTCAGATAAGAACATAAAAAATTTTCATTTGTTTGGTCTGAGAAAGAAAAAATGCTGGTACATCAAAATGTCAAAGTAACTGATAATATCAAAGTAAGTAAACATTTTCCTCATAGTAACATATGAAACTCCTGAACCCATCAATTTCCAAAGTAAATTCATGATATAAAAGCTTTGTGCAGATGTCAGGTATGATTCAAACACACAATTTTGTCCAAAATCCCAGATTAGATATTGTACCATTAAATCTGTTACGAGCCTAAAATCTAGACTTCTTGTAAGTGTCTGTATAATTTGTGAAGTGATTCAAAACCAAAGAGGTATTAATACTCTTAAGCAGTTTTATTTAGGCAAAACCCAAATTTGCTTTAATTTTTATTTTTCCTAGCTTAAGCAAACTAGGATATATTCTAATTAGAGGAGTAATATATGCTTTCTTAGAGAGTTGCAATGTCTTTGGAGAGCTCTAAACAAACGTCTTTAATTTTTTACTAGTTTGTATTTCACTATTAAAATTGCAGAAAATACAATTGTAAATTTGTAGAATTGTTTTTGAGTTTACTTTCTTTTCTATTGATCATATTTAAGAGTCTGAGTACTCTAGTTAAGCACATATGGAAATCCATGAGTGTAACTTTTGTATATTAAAAGTCATATTCCATATGGAGGGTTGTTTTGGTTCACTCATTCTGAATTTAATTGAATTATTTAAGTGCCATAGGAAAATACAGAGAGTCAAATGAAGAAAGCAGTATCCTGTCTTTATTTGTATAGGGACATCTATAAGAGCACAACATGTAATACACAGCCTTTTTTGAAAAGTGCAAAGGTGGGGGGAAAGCTGAATTAGCTCATGCACTGCCTAGCAGCAGAGTCAAGCTGTTCTTTGGAATACTTTGTTTTGCCCCCAGGCACAAGTAGTGGCAGTATTCCCTCTCCACATTTACTCTAGATAGAAGAGCTTTTTGGGAAACCACTCTAAGCAATGCTAAGTAGGAAGCTGGAAATGCAGAGCAAGCAGACTGTTTGCTTGTGGGGAAAAGACAATCTGTCTGTGCTCAGAGGAGTAACATCTCACTTTAGCAAGATTTATTGCAGCTTCAAGCTGAAACCAGTTTCTTGATATATATAGAAAAAGAGGATGTGATTGTCTTGATCAAAGCACTGTCCTAAAGATTAATTGATCTGCGCTTTATCTTCGGTTTTGTACAGACTTGAAGAAGACAGGTAGTAGTACCCTGCTTCAAATTTCTCATCAATCAAAACAGATGATACTTTCCTTCTTTTTTACCTTGTTATGAGCAAAAATAATTCCTCATAAAGGCTCTAGAGTATTGTGGGTCTATAGTTCTGGAGAGAAACTTAAAACACTAATATTCAGTACCTCTATGTACTTTCACACTAATATTTTTCACTGTGTTGTGACCTCTGCCAAGAGGTTGTCCCCTGGTTTGTTTGGATTTAGTGCAATTTGCCTGTGTCACATAATTGGCTGTGGGTACCTTTGCCTCTCATTTCTATGTGCATACGTGGAAATGAAGTTTTCAGGTTGATTTTAGCTATAAATCATTCATATGTGTAATTATATAGAAGCTGATGTCTTTTTGACGCTTCAAGTTATTTTTTTAAAAATCAGAAAAATGTATAAATATCTAGCTGACAACAAATAAATACTTAATGAACATTAGGAATATTTCTGTATTATATGGTCACATGAGGTACAGAAAAATTCTCCACATTCACTACATGATAAGGCATGTCTCCTTCTGTGTAGTACCCAATATTTATAATGTTCCAATTTTCCATGCTAACCTTTTTGCAGAGAAGTGCTGTAGCTACAGTATCTTGAGAAAAAACCCAGGTAATCTACCAGCACAGAAGAATTTCTTTAATGAATAAGCCCTTTAATTATGTTCTCGTTCTGCTATATGTTCAAGATTGTAAAATTGCTGGAGAGAAAAGTAATTGAATAGCAATTTAAGTGTGAATTTATTAAATCAATTAGATTTACAAAAGTAATTTGAGACACAGTGCTGCTATGTTGGGCGCACCAAGTATATAAAAATTTTAAATAGATGCTTGTAAGTGCAGTATAGTTTCTAATGGGAATTTGTCTTGGTTATAATAGTAAAAATGATTGATTCTACGTGTCTTGTAAAGCTTATTCTGTAAGTTATTCTTATCCTAATAGCACCTCAGAGGTAGGCCATTTCATTTCAGATTGCTGGGGAATCTCTAGGCATAATAAAAGATTTAATAAACTGATTAAAATTTATAACAGTGATGGAAATATTGCTGTGCTTTTATTTTCCTCTAAAACAAACGTATCTTCTGTATTAACTAGTTTGATTAAGCCATTAATTTCTCTGCACTCGGAACTTCCATGAACATTATGTTAAACTTTTACGTGTAATGTACTATGTAATAATTTATGTTGTACTTTAGAAAACTAAAGGAAAGCTAATTTGTGCAATTTGATAGGTGTGTGTACTGTAACTAGCCAAACATAAGGACACAAAATGGTTACAAAGGCTTTTGTGATCAATTGTTAGATTAGCAAATGTCTTTCTAAAGACCTGATCTCATACCATGGTGTTAGGTGCAGGGCATCAGAGTGTGAGAGAAGTTATCGTGTATCAAAAACCAGAAAGAATCTTACATGAACAGTGTGACTGGTACTCATTTCTTACATTTCCTGCTTTCCAAAGGATATGCCTCTTCAAGCTTTCCTTAGTGTGATAAAATAGATTTAATAGATGCAGAATTTATTGTCTCTAATGGAAGTAAGATCTCATGATACAATTTCATTGTCCCTCCAGTTTAGTGACCGTCTTCTTCCTCCTATATAATATCTGTGATCCTTCAGATCATCACATTTCCTATCCCATCAGACTCTGTTTCCCTGTTTGCTATCCAGAGGTACATGGTGCCATGAAATACAGCTTTATTCTTCTCCACTTTCAAATTTCCTTTGACATCTTATATTTAGGACTACAGTCACTGTTTTTATGTTCCTTTTTCTTCTCCTTACTTCACCTTCACCAAGTTATTTGGATATTCAAGATCTTCTCCTTCTCCTCTTATCAATCAATATTTTTTTAGCTTCCAGAGTCTGTATATTAATTTTTCTCAACTCTCCTCGGTCTTTTGCATTCAGGAAAATTTCAGTCTGAAAAGGAAAATTTAGTGTTTGATGAACATTTATTATTATAAGAATTTTTTCCTGATTAGTCCACTGTACAAAGTCAATGTTGAGGCTACGTATTTGTATCCACATCAAAAGGAGTTAGGAGAGTGAATTAAAAAATACTATTTGCTAAAGAGTATATACATATTCCTGTGACATTGAGTAAAATATCATAAAGATCAAAGCAGTAAATTAAACTGTTCAGATTAAATAGATAAATAATTTATTTAACTCAAAGTGAAACTTGAAAAACATTTAGTTTAAAAGTGAAAAAGTGAGCAGTTGAAATATTATTATCAATAGCTAATTTTGTCCAGAGAGGATGATCTCAGGATACTAATATAGGAAAATCCATTTACTATCTGTTTTTAAGGCAAGAAAAGAGAAGTGTTTGTAGACTATCACTATACTAGTTTGGGTACTTTCTGTATGGCCTCTTTGGGTATTAGGCAATCATTTATGGTAGTAAAGTAATAAACCCCATGTCTTAAAATATTACAGCTCAATGAACATGGAAATATCCTAAAAGTCAGATTCCTATTTTGTAAGATATGAAGTGTTAGAGAAGCTAATGAAAAAAAAGTAAGCTTGAACTGCTTGGCTTTATTAAATTTCTGTATGTATTGAATTTATAACCACAAGGAACAGTGAAATGTGAAGGATGGAAAACTTCTAATTAAAAACTTCTTAATGTCTAATTGGTTGCTGAAACAGCCAATAGGAAAGCTGATTGGGCACTTTCTCTTGAACAGACGACAGAATCTCAGAATGGGTAAGGTTGGAAGGGGGCGCAGTTGCGTCATCCAGTCAAATATTCCAAGTCAGGGTCATCTAGAGCCCATGGCACAGAATTGGATCTAGATATGTCTTGAATATCTCCAGTGAGGAAGACTCCACAACCTCTCTGGACAGTCTGTTCGACTGTTTGACCAACAGTCAAGTTCCTCCTTGTGTTCAGGTGGAACATCCCGTTCATCTGTGGATGCCATGGGACAGACATAGAGAGAAATGGCAAGTGTTTCTTACAGCAGCTTGTGAGAATTTCTAGGGAGTTGTAAGGATGCGATAACTTGTTAAGGATAAACAATCTGCAGGTGGTGTTTTTCTACTTCATCTGTCTGTTCCTCTCAAGGACAGTGTGTGAGGAAGATGTTTCTGTTAGTTAGCCAATCAAATAGAATCTATCAGATCACTCTATAAAAACTGTGCGGTTCTCTTGAATAAAGCCTTCTTTGCTCTTTCTACAATACTGCCTCCTGCCTGTTCCTGTGTTATTCTCAGCACAAGAGTGACATTCATCAGATTTTTTATGTTCAGCCATCAGTGGCTGGCCGGGTAATACTTTCCATACATGGGAAACATTAGCAGCAGTGACACTTAGGAAATTCAGCCACACCTGACTCTTTGCCAGCTTGTGACTTCAAGAGGCAGAGATACGTCTCCAATATCCACAGTCCCTACTGTCTGCTAGCACATTACCAGTGAGAGTAAAATGAGTTATATTCCAAATCCACAGGACCTCCTAGGCCTGGCCTCATTATCTTAGCAATGAGTTGCCCTATCTTGCACCACCACCACTCCATGCACCACCTACCCCAGCCCCTGCCCCTCACTAATTTTTTGATAGAGCCATTGCCCAGCAAACTTAGCAGGGCATATGGGCCCTTCAGATCATCCCCAGGGCACTGATGCCTTAAGTACACAGTGCTGCAGTTTTTTTTCCATAGGGAGTCTTGTTTAAGGATTCAGAAGTATTTACTCTACTGTGAAGTAGACAAGTACCATGCTAGTCACTTCAGAGCCATTTTGGGACTCCCTTTAAAGAATTCATCAGGTAGTGGGTGTAAAGTAAGTGATGTCTTCCTGAAAACTTTCTGGAAACCAACTAGTGATATTGGTTATCAGGAAAAACTGAAAAAGTTTTATATTCATGACAGAGAGGGCCTTAAAATTTTGTTCTGTTTCTGAAGGGTTAATTTTTTTCACCCTTTTTTTCATCTGCAGTCACAATGCACCAAAATCTGGCAGCACTGTAACTCAAGGAGACAGTAAATTTGATGGAGAATATAGCAATTTCTTTTTCATCTGCATATAAAATGGTCACAGATGAAAGAAATGTTTTCTTCTGGTGCAATCTGACTGAAAATGTGACAAATATTTTACTAACTAATGCATTTTTAGGTGCATTAGTTAAAAGCTTCTACTTTAGGCAGAAGAAGTATGAATTCTAAAGCTATTAAGTACTGGATTTGAACTGGCATTCTTGTGAGGGCAGATCGTATTGTCTATACACAAGATATTTAACAGCAGGTTTTTAAATTAACATCACCCTGATGGCATGCTTGGAGCCAGGCAAGGTATGGTGTGGTCGTATTGATGGAATGCAAAAGTGTGTCACTCTTGAGGCTGGTCTAGTAGGGAATTCCAGAAACAAAGTTGAGATATTTCACATTTCCTAGGGGAGTGACAAGTAAGAAGACACTTCATTTCAACAATCATGGCTAAAATGTTGCTGAGAGCAATGCTGGGCCACAGCAGATGTGGTAAACATCACAGGGAAAATGTGTGAAAATCATACTAATGTGCTATGAAAATGTGCCAGCAAACCATTTCAAGAAGTGGACTATCTTTTTATTTTTCATATTACCAGAGTTCTTGAGGTCTTCCAAATAGTTATGGAATATGGCCAAAGAAAAATTGTTACACTCATGATCAGATATCACTTAAAGAAAATGTCTTAATGAATATTCCAACCATTGTAAAGGTCAGGCAGAGACAGACAGCTGGATCTCAGCTGTGACAGGGATGGTGGATGCTATACAGGATTAGGAAGTGTGCCCATGTTCTTTGGTGAATCTCTGTTAGCTCAATATCTCAGTGCTCTTATCTGTAGTACAAGTGGTCTGAGAGAAATTAGCACTTTTGCCTCAATACATTAAGCTCACAAACTAACATAAAAATTGAAATTCTCACCAACTTTATTAACAATTACAGTTTGGAGTCAAATGTCTGTCCTCAAATTCTGTCATGGGATAGAATTCAGAAGATGGAAAAGTCAGGAGAAGTAGAAACCTTTTCAAATATTATGTCTAATTACATCAGAGCTGAACTATCGATCCTAATTTTTAACATGTTTTAATGATTGATTTCAATATCAGTAGAGTGTATCTGTGAACAGATTTATATTTACAAAGAATTTCACTGTTCAAAATGAAATTACAAAGTTCTGGTGTGTGAATACTGTAATACAGGCCATGCTGGTTTACTCCCACATAGCTTCTGCTCTTGTTCACTGTGTGGACACACACACACACACACACCACACACACACACTCACAAATCTTTGCATTCATGCATTCCCAGACAGAGTTCTTTGTGACCCTGAGCTGTGCCATGAGGAGTTTTGATAGAGAAATGTGCAAATGGCAGTCAAATTTTTTGCTGTTGTCCTGTTGGTTTTGTTGTTGTTGTTGTTATTTTCAGAATTTTTTTCAAGCAAATGTTTCTTTCCTCTAAGGTTTTGGATTTTTTTACATATTGGCACTATGCATTTCAAGTTAGATTCCTTTTGTGCTGGCTCCTCTGGTAGGTAAAAAGGATAAAATTCTTAGTATTTTTCACTGTTTTAATACTTTATGTAAAAAGACAGCTTGCTTTGACAGAAGGTTTTTAGAAATGTTAGGACATAACAGATCTAAGGCTATCATGATGGCTCATTATCACAATCTAGATTGATGTAATTGAATTCCACACCTGTGAAACAAAAGAATGCAGTAAAAGAGTGTTTCTCCAGTTACTTGCTGTTTCTTGACCGTGCAGTATACTTGGCATTGCATGAAACCTTGGCAAAACTTGTGGCATTGAACAGATCACAAGGTGTTTTACTGTAATTTCTAAATTGAAAGTTAGATGCATGTTGAGAAATAATTTCTCTTTCCTCCTTTGCTTCTAACTTTCAAGATTAGTTTGCCATGTGTTTCTGGGACTGAAACACTCTAGCGTGGATAAAGGTGTCACTTCATGTCAGTATTAAACTTTGCCCATTTCTTCACTTACCACCTTGACTTACAAGGGAGAGGTCACCATCAGAAAAATACATTTTTATTCAGTCACCTCAAAAGCAAACACTGTGTTCCAGATAATAAGGAAATTCTTCTTTATCTCTGGTGCACATTTTTCTGCTTTTCCGAGAATCAGTGATCTTCTGGAATTGATATTTTGGTAATTCCTGGTGGCCTTTGAAGGCCTCATGACATTCAAAACATCTATGTAACATTAATTTCCAGGTCCCCATGTACATAAAGACAGCTATCCTCATCTAGACGATATTCTTGCATCAATTGCCATGGAATGCAAAGCTGATAGACGGTTACAGACATATTAATGTATGTGTTTATAGCAGCTGAAGAAATTTGCAGCAGGGAAAATATACACATGTAAGGGAATTAGAACAATTTTTAAAATCATGTTTTAACATTCAGAATTCACAGACTGAAACTTTGTATACTGGTTTTTTGTTTAATCAATTTTTAGTCATTGTTTTTACTGAATCATAAGTTTTTATAGACACTGTTATCTCTAACGTGCTCTGGTTCTGTCAGAGAATCAGATGTAAGTACTTTCAAGTATTTGGAGGAAATATTGACAGCTTTGAGAGTCCTAGATTCAGTAACTATTTCAAAGTTCTTAGAATATTCCATGCCACTTCTCCAGACAATTTTGTTTATATATATTTATATGTGTGAGGGAAGGGAGGGAATTAAACACTGTTAATACTAAATTACAAAATACAGAAGAATTCTAACTTATGTTTGTAGATAATTAATATTACTGATAGGGGTCTGGTCTCTAAAAGAGGATGAATATTTTTACACCATAGCTGAAAGGGAGTGGGTTGTGTAACCTGGGTCTTCTGGATGTGAGCTGGTAACAACAATTAGCTGAAACATAGACTGAATTTTAAAAACCATTTACTATGCAATAACTATTTACTATAATGGTAGTATTTCTCAGTTACTTTTAATTGAATAGAAACTTCCATTTTACCTTTCCTTCAGTCTCCAACTTTCCTGCCTGCATGAATGCAGCTCAGACTTCAAATGTAACTTTGGATACAAATAATGAAACTCATTTAACTTAATTTAGCAGAATGGGCTATTCTAAGATACAGTTCATTTCATCCTAAAGTGGATGTCTCTCTGAAAATTTCTGTTATCTAACAAGTCACACATGCAACATCAATATAGTGTATGAGGTATGAGTGTTCAAGGTCTAGAAATTATTAGCTCACTACTTAGAAGCTCAAAACAAATTTTATTCAGTTCAGGCATTACAAATGTCATTCTGACATATTGTTGACCATTTGTGAACTACGGGAGCTGAAAATTGCAGTAATAGATGGTGGGGACGGGAAATATGGACCATTTCTTTCACATAATCACTAATGTAGCTTTTTTTCACTACTATGAGAAATTAACAGTATGGTAGTCAACAATAGTTGTTCAACTTTGCAGCTGATAGGGCAGGTTTCTTCAGATTTTGCCTTCAATCAAGTTCTATTTTATTTATGTTCTATGTTGCTTGCTTAGGATAAAGTTCTCTTTTTCTGTTTGCTCTCACCAGACTGTCATGGTACTGCACATTTTTAGTTTAATGGTACCAAGCACCAATGTGATTAAAAACTGCATTTGTTAAGTCACTTTCGCACATTTATAGACTACATTGTCTTTTTTTTTTTTTAATATTAAAGGCTGGTTCCATTATCTGCCTCTAGAAACTAAAAGAATTAAATTAACCATACTGTCATTTTTCCATATATAATAAAATTATTATTTGTGACCAAATGCAGAAAACTATCACAAGGGAGGGATGGTATTGTAATGTAAATATAAATGTAAATATATCACGTTAGTGCTCAGGAGGAAATAGCAGATTGTGCACAGGATTGGTAGAATAGCACATGATAATAGTGACAGTGTCACAGTAGGGTTATTTTAAATCTCTTTTTTTTTTTTTCCAAGCAGCCTCTGTCATTGCTTACATTTCAAATAAAAAATGCACTTGTAAATATAAATTCTTTTTTTTTGCATAAATAAAGCAGAAATATTTTTTATAATTATTTAAAAAGTACATATCTCTGAAAGCCTTACCTTAGATATAGCAAATGTGGACAAATACAGACCAAAAAGAATAACAACCACCAATGTATCATTATACAATGTTTTTATCCCTACATACTGGAAATATTATAATGCTTTTTTTTCCAGCAATAGTCAGCGTCTTTGACATAACTCTAGATGAGATCTTGGAGTTCCAGTTGTGGGTTTTTTTTTCTGTTCTTAGTTAAAAGTTACTCCAAAATGCTTACACCAAGCTGAAAATAGAGAATCAAGTAAAATGAGGAAAACTGATATATGCAAAAAAGTAATAGAATGGCTTGAAACCAAAGCTAAAATACTGATAATTCTCAGGAAATCTTAGGGAGCTAAGTATTCAAAAGCTGAGATACATCAAAGGAGAAGTTACTAGTAGTATATTATTTTATCAGAAGCACTTGGCTCCCAAGGTTTGGAAAATTTATATATTTATTGGAAATTAATCAAGGCTTATATATGAATTTAGACAAGGATCAGACTAATCCATTGCTGATACTCTTCTTTCTATATCTTTCCTCTACACACATACATGCTTTCCTACCTCTGTGTGCATGTATATATAAAATTTAAAATGTCTGTATTTGTGTAAGTCATTGATATCATGACAGGCTAATCTGTAAAACACAACATGGTTTTAAGGTAAAATCTTAATGCTTTTAAAAATATATGTAAGTAAGTTTCAGCAGTCACGTTAGTGTAAATCAAAAGAAGCTGATTTTTCCTCAAGTCTCAGTATTATTTACTTTGAGGAGACTTGAAGGAGTTGTAAATGAAAATGGTTATCAAGAAGGGAATAAACCACAGTTAGTTATCTAGAAAATGGTATTGGGCAGAAGCAGGGGACTTTTTAAAATTAAATTTAATTGTAAATAATTATTTAGCAGGCTTTTTTTAAATGCAGGTGTAAGATCCTCATGAATACTTCATTTGATATTTCCCTCAAATGAAAAATTATGTGAAAGAAATCAATCTTTACCTTTAAATCTGTATGTGTGAGGTATTCATTCTTCTGCATCTGTCCTCTTTCTGAAAATAATCTGGCTTAATAAATGCTCTTGCACCAGTGTCAGAGTAAAAGTTTCTTCTTGTTGCTGTTGTTGTGATTAAGTGTCATTAGTAAGACCATAGAAGTAGCAGCCTTTCCTACTCTGCAAAATGGCTGGACTTTCATTATTGCACTTCATTTCAAGGATCACTCTTCATCTATAAGTGTGTGCAAGTTCTGTGTTTGCTCTCCCCTGAATTCATGGAAAGGGACAGGGAGAGGTGAATCACAAGCTTTATTTTGAAACCTATAATACTCCTTTGTGTAATCCTAGTCATGACACAGTGTAAAGAAGGGTAAAGAAGGCCTCTCCCTACTGTTAAACTTGAGTTTTTCTTTCTTGTGTAGAACTGTGTAAGAATAAACATTTTCCTATCAAACAATATGACCCTTGTGAAATACCACAATGCATTAAAAACTCAGGTGGAGGTGAAGTAAAATAAAGAAGTTCTTCCCTTATCCTGAAGAATGTGTCAATTTTTGTTGAGCTTTTGTTAGGTTTTTCATTTCCTGTGATTGAATTTCTGACAGTCAAATCCACACAAAGGCCAGACCCAAGCAAAGAGATTTCAAATAAAAGATAGGAAATGGTAGGAATAAAGGAAAATATAGGATGGTGGGCAGTGAAAGGATTTTTAGGCTCATTCGGAGTATTTTGGAGTTGGGTGTTTTATTTGTTTTAGTTTGGCTTTTTGTTTGTCTGTCTGTTTCCTGTTTTACACAGGAATATATGGAGCAAATCCTTGCTCTATATATTCCTGTGTAAAACCTTCAATTGTCTCACTTAAGCTGGAAGAACTAAACTTGCCTCAGTGCTTGGTTTTCCATGATCTTTCTGAGCCTTAATGTGAACCTCACCAGTGCTTCACCAGGTGAGCCCACAGGCTGCTTGCACCTTAGGTACACAGATGCAATTGCTGATGGCTTTAGCTGTCACAGGTTCCAAGTCCTTTAAAACTCTGAGTAGCAGATCAAGGATCACTGCATTCAGTAGGGATATCTCTCCAGGGAAAATGCTCCAATTGCAGAATGCATTAGAAACCCTGTCATTATAGTTTTTATTTATTCTTTATTACAGTGTCTGCACAGCATCAATAAAGCACAGCAGAACTTTTATGAATGAATACACATATATTTGGCATGCTTGCTCAAACATATTTTAGTATCAAGGTACCTGATCAAAAGTGTTTGGAGACCTCTTTACTAGATCTTCTCCAGAGGTACCTTCCAACCTCAGCACTTCTATGACTTTTTGATTCTGAAATTAATTGACACATTTCCTAGAAGAGTCAGGAAAGGGTTTATATAAGGAATAACTACAAAATAATTTAACTTTCTTTTCTAAAATATACATCTTGTCATACTGTGAGTGGTTTTTAAAATAAAACTACCACTCATCTGGAATCTTTTTTACAGTGTGAAAATACAGGCTTCAAGTCTATAATATTGTTTACCTATTGAACTCCCTGATCCTCAGCAAAAACTTTCTCTCTGATCTTTCTGGTGTAATAAGTAAAAAAAACACAGGAAAAATATCTACAGTACTGGAAGAATATATTTTCCTACATTTTTTAAAAAAACCTGTATAAAAGGAGAGAGAAGTTGTAGTTATAAAGTATCACATTTATCTACGTTCCTTTCCCTAACACAGCTATTTATCAGTGATTTAGCAAAAAGCATGAAGATCCTGTTTTCACTTTAAATCTGAGTGGTAGGAATCAAGGGATAAGACTAATGCTAATGTAATTTTCTTTAGATAGCCCTTAACCACAACATATTTGCAGTTAATATATGTTACACAGTAGAATTGTACTTAATGGTATGGGCAGTATGTTTTTAACACACCACAAAAGTGGTTGTTTTCTGTTTTCTGTTTTGTCTGTTGTTTTCTCTGTTTCATTGCCAGGAAATTATCTTGTGTATTCAGATGAAATGTGCAATGTTATTATTTGTATTCTGAGACTCACAGGAAAATGAAAAGTTCTTAGTTTTTCTGACTCTGCTACTTTTCATTTTACTGTATAGTACATATTAATTTTCACTGCTTCTCTTAGGACTACATTTATAAAGCCATAGCATAACCTAGCAGGTTTTGAAGGAATATTTGACATGCAGTTAATATTCAATCTGATTTATGTAGATTAATGCAACAGTGGGATGTGCTGTCAGATTTTCTCATTATTTTGTGCACTGTTTAGGACACACATCATTAAAGTGATCAAGGCAAGTAAGTGTGATTCCAAATAGTGTTGGCAGTGAGTTTATAGTAAAGTTTACAATTTCAAGGATAAAGATGTTCATTTTTTCTTTAGATTTATTATTCTCAAGTCAAATAAATTTTACAATGCATGTTAAAAATACATAGCACTCAAGTTTTGTGTGTGAAATTACGTTTATGTACAGCTGTAGATACTGCTGAAAATAGCAATATTACCTTGTTTCCAGTGAGGTAGTAGCTCATTATTATAGTATATTCCTGTACAATGGAATGTGTTTTCTTTTTTCTTATGGCTGTAAATGTTTAAATTCTATCATGTGGTTTTAGACTAAATTCTTTATGGTGAGTTAGGAAAATGAAATTTTTCTCACGAGAGACAATAAAAAGATACTCCTTTAAAGATTTACATCCAAAACTTTTTGCTGTATAAAAACACATATAACTGGAGTATGCAGGATGAATAAGGCGTAAGCAATACCAGTTATTTATGAATGTTAATGTTTTCTGCCCAAAACAACATAATGTTGAATCTCACGTGGCTAGAAGCAAAGAGAATTTTGATGCATAATTTTTTTCTCTCAATAAATAAAATCAGAAACACCTATATTTTTTAACTCTGTTACGGCATTGTAGGATACTGGTCCATTAACTTTTTTTGTGAGCAGGAATTTTCATTTAGGCTCTACTCTATGAGGTGTCTCGTAGTCTGTTTTCTAAATGAGTAAATAATTGGGGTATTTTACTCACAGAGTCACTTTAGAACTGTACTTAGTTTTCCAAAACTCCTCATGTTACCAGGTTGTAACCTGGTTACCAGGTTTTAACCAAAAAAAACCCAACCAAACACAAACAAATTTAAGAATGAAAATGTCAAGAGTGATGTTAAGCCTATCTCCTATGCTTTCTGACAGTAATCTGCATTTACAGATGCAGTGATATTTGTTCTTTACAGAAGTAGTTGAAATTATTAAAGCCTTTCAAGTACTGGAAATATGCTTAATTATCATCTTTACTGTATTTAATCTCAGTGAAAAATGAGACTCTTTACACTTGAAAACTCATAGTTGGAATGGTAGGGAATTGAGAAGAAAGGAGTACTCTATGAACTAAGAAGCAACAGAACAGGAGCATTAAATCCATGGTTGGAAAAGGAGATTGGCTAAAATCTTGCTCTGGGGATACTAGATGAACAAGTGGATAATGACTTCTACATACATTAGAAGCAGCCTCCCATTCACAGATCCTGGTCCTTATAGGAACTGCAGTCACCCCCAAATAATTAATATTCAGTGATTTTTTCTAGAGTGGTCCACCCTAATTTTTGAGCATTAAATTGGGTAAAAGTCCTAGGAAGCCTGCATGGGTGAACAAAGTGCTCCTGGTAACACTCAAATGCAAAAAGGAATTCTACAGAGGGTGGAAGTAAAGACAGGTAATTTGGGAGGGATGCAGAGATATTACCTCACCATGAGGAGATACAATAGGAAAGCCAAGAACCAAGTGTAATTTAGGCAGGACAGGAATGACAAGAACAGCAAGAAAGGCTTCTAAAAGGCTTCTACATAGCAGACAAAATAAAAACTAAGTAGAATTTGAATGGTGTGGGGAGCCCAGTGACAAAGGATACGGAAAAGGTCATGGTCTTGAATGGCGTCTTCACCTCAGACTTTACTAGCAAGATCAGCTTTTAGGAATACCAGGGCAAAAGTCTGGCCCAGCAAAAATGTACACTTGCTGGAAGTGGATCAGATCAGGGAATTCATAAGAAAACTGGACATACATAATAAAACTGGACCTGCATAAGCCTCTGGGCTCTGATGGGATGCACCCACAAGTGCTGGGGGAGCTGGTTGTTGTCCTTGCCAAGGCCACTTGATTATCTTTGAAAAGCAGTAGTGGTTGAGAAAGATGCTTGAGGACTGAACTATCTCCTATCCTCAGGAAGGGCGAGAAAGAGGACACAGAGAACTACAGGCCAGTCAGCCTCACCTTGATCCCTGGAAATGTGACAGAGCAAATAGCTTCCAGGCAAGGACAAGATGAGGGTGTGGTCAGCATGGACTCTAAGAGAGGAACACCTGCTTGGCTAGCAGGGAGAACCTGTTGAACCTATTGGGTTAATTTTGTGAATACTAGGATCTGAACTGGAGAGGTAGAAAATGCATATGCATATACAAGTAGCGTGATCTTCATATTAAAAAAAAATTGCAAATAGAAGTGGATTGCATGAAAAATATTTACTTGTAGGTCTTCTTTCATTCAGGACTTTTTTTGGTGGCTTTTGCACTACGGGGTTTTTTCTGGGAAGTCATTCAAGGTGAAGCCTTGAAGCTTCCAATTGCAAATGAGATAATGAAACTCCTATTAGGCAGAGTCAAGACTCATAATTTTCAGATTTTGGTCTTGATTGCAGTTTGGTTCCTAGATTTTGTGGCTCCAAATGGGGAAAAGACATAGTAAAGATTAATAATTTTGGCCTGCATCATGCAAAGAGGAAAAATGCAGATGGCTAATTAACTGATTAATCACTGGGAAAAAATGCAGTTTTTCATAGATTTTAATTGAGAAAATCTATGAAAGGAATAAAATTAAATAATTTAAATTTTAAAAATTAAAATGTTATATAAAACTAAAAATATTTTTAAATTAAATTAATTTCTTTATTCATTTTTATTAGGATCATGGACTGCACTAGTGTACCATGCAAATGTGTGAAAATTATCTCAAATTATTGCATAGTTTCAACCCATCAGTTTTATAAGACTGTAAGCTGTTCTGATGAGGAACAGACATGATAGCAGCTCCATGTCTTTTGAAATGATCTCTAGCACAGAAATGGTTGGGAAAGCTGATAAATTCTGGGGAAAAGTTGAGTGTACAGTGTCATTCTAGCATTTATCTGAAAGGAAACAAAGTTTTCAGCCCAACAGATCTGAATTTTTTTCTGCAAGGTTCCAGGTGACACAGTCTGCATAACAAGTTCAGCAGGAACTTGCTCTGAACATACATGATTTTAATAGAGTGAAAATAATTTAAAATATCATATCTAAGCATAAGAAATGATTGAGTGATCCTAGACATTACTAAGAGGATATCATTTTTATAAATAATTCTGTTAACTAAATGTCTGGCCCTTCACAAAGCTCTTAAGATCAATATTGTTCTTGCAAATTAAGAAAAAAAATAAAAGGTGTCTATACCTGGAATAATGCCAATAAATTGTCTGCATCTAGAGTGATATCTTGTTATAGGTGAAAAGATAAATTGGCCCTGTTTCTGTTTTTAACTCCTTCCCCTGAAAATAAGTAAAATTATCTTTCATACCTAAGGATATAATGTCTCTCAGATTTAGATCAACATTGTTTGAATAAGCCTACTAGGATCAAACAGCAAAATTCTTACACATTTATATTTTTATCTTTCCCTGACTCGAAGGCCATTATAACTTTATACCCTCTACATTTTAAGACAAATATTAGCCAAACTAAAAAAAAAAGGCTCAATGTATTTAGTTTTTGTTCTACATTGCCCTAAGGTAGGTAGTTTGAAGGTATGGTCAGTGTGGCATAAAGTTTATCAAGCTTCTTCTTTATTTCAATAACAAACAATATTCAGATGTGCATAATAATAGTGCACTGTTCTACATATACAATTTAGGTTACGTTTTTATGATAAGGTGAATGAAGATTTAAAACAAAGCAGTTGTATGGATAAAGCAAGACCATCCTCCTTGTGAAATTCCTTCCCATAAAAAAGGCCACTTTTGTCTGTGTGGAATTAAAATTTATTGTCCTACTCTTGAACCATCAGTCCTTCAGAACAGTATGAATTCACTTGAGAGAGTAATAGACAAATAATTTAAAAGAGAAAAGAAACTTTAGAGAGATATTAAAAGTCAGATTAATCAAATATTTTATTAAATTTTGTTTTAGATAAATGTCATAAAAACGTCTAAGAGATATTTGAGGTCATGGAGGTCGCTGTCATGTAACAGATGATGAACCACTGAATTAAGACTCAGAAACCTTGAATTCTCATTCTAGTTCTGCCATTGAAGCATCATGATGTCAAGAGAGTCACTTGTCTGTACTTCAAACTGACAGCCTTGAAAATTGAGATAATTGCATGTCTCGAGTCAGATCTCTTCTGATATAGTCATTTTGTACAATGTACCAATTCAACTGACTACAAACCATGGGACAAAACCAACTTAGAAATAGCAAGTTACTTTTCTTTCAGAATTTTAATTCTTCAAAGAACTATTACCAGTATAAAATATAGTTCATTTCAGATATGATACCAGGTTCTATCCTCCAACATCTCCAGCCCGACCGGTCATGCTTTAAGTAATTTTGGTGGTAATTCAACATTCTTACTGTTTAGAAGACTGGGATGATTTCTATGAGAGTCAGTTGTTTAAAGATAATCTATTGAATGTCTAATCCTCCAAAAGAGGCACAGGGCCAAGGTACTGACCACTTGCAGTGATTATTTCCCATGGCTCAAAGCATTTAATTAGTGTTGAGCCAAACTCTGCCCATTGGTTTTACTGAGATGGTATGACTGCAACAGATGGCAGAATTTGTCTTGTGTTTCCTCTGGCCTCCTTCCAAATTGGGTAATTACATTTGACATAACTACAGTTATGTAGAGTTTCAGTTCAGTTCAGTATTTTTCATCCTCTTCATTGCTAAGCAGTTTTCATATTTGTGAAACCTGTCTGAGCTTTGTATGGGTTCATAGATGATACTTTTCTATAGTTAAACCAGTATTTTTTTATTTATAGCAAAGCAGCGTGCTAAGAATCTCTCAACACAGAAAAACACAATACAGGTTTTGAGAATCTTAGAGTCCATTTAGATTGTTACAGTTCTAATATATTAAAGTATGCCTGGCAACTGTGTTTATACAATGTGAAATGTATTGCCAGTGTAAGAGCCACCACTTCCAGTCCTGCAAGCAAAATGAATTAAGGATGGTGTGCTTTGTAGTGTAATATAAATAAATCATTTTGCCATCAAACAACATTTATTTCATGTGAGCCCCCCCAAACAAAATCACTAAAATAAACAAGCAAACAAATGAAACAAAGCAAAAGAAAAGAAAACAAGATAAAACCCTTTTTATAACAAAGTACTATTATGTTCCAAAATGCATTGCTAATGACTTGCTTCACTCTTTTCATAATTGTGTTTAAGAACAACAGATGCAAAACAAGAAAATTCTGCTGCAAGTTCTAGCCTAAAAATAGGGAAACAATAACCAGAATAAATAATGTACAAAAAATTAATAGCTCTGTGTGAAGAAAAATTTCGGCAAGTAAGCATAGGCTAGCAAAGTACTTTCAAAATTAGTTACAAAGATTTCAAATCCTACTAGAACTAATTCTAGATTTAGTGAGAGCCTTGTTCTCATACCTGTTAATGTTACATTAGAAATATCCTTTTTAGAGTCCTTGAAGATTTCCCATTCCTTCTCTATCAAAAAAGAATTTTTACTTCAAAGTGCAGATTTGTTCTAATATTGCATTAATAATACTGTTTTGAGGTTTTACTATTTAGATTTCGCTATTTGACTGTGGACATAACCGTAGTTCTTAGCTGAATTCAACAAAAGTGTAATTCCTGTGTTCTCATCCTTCTGTGCTCATATAAAAGTATACTGAAATTTTTGGATTTAAAGGCTTATAGTTCCAATAAACATTTCAAATTATTTGAAATCTGTTAAATTGGAATACTTATCACCTCTTCCAGTTTCTTTGTATTTAGATGCTTGTTTATTTCTTAGCCTCTTAATATCATCCATCATTGCAAATTGCAAAGTATTTACCCACCAAAAGTCCTCTGGTTTAACATTTACATTTAGTTGAAGCAAACAATATAAATTTGTGGGATTTGACATATGATCTCATGGAAATACTAAGAATGACTACATTTCTTTCTTTCCAGGTGAAGATTCACTGTAGTAAGGAATTAAGTTGTATGTTGCGTTCACATGGAACCCATTTATTTGAAACTGCTCAGAAATTCACAGGATATCTTCAGGGATTCCAGAGGTCATGATTAGGAAAGACAATTACATATCTGTAGCTTTCTTAATTACTTCTCTTTTAGAGAGTTTTATTCTCTTGACTCCTTTACTGTGACTAAAGCATCTGGCTGGGGCATGTTTTATTATTTCTTAGGGACTATGCTAACATGGCTGATTTTGTGACTTTTTTCACAATAAGCCATATGTAATGATAGTTAGATCCTCCCAGATAAGTTCATGATGTTATCCTGGTGTGAATAAAACTTGCAGTAAATAATCAGGCATCCTTTGGATGACATAAGCTATTTGGTCTATTTTTTATAAAGCGAAAGTCCCTATGTGCATTATTTGTAGGAGGAAGTTTCTTGTACGTTTCTTGTACACTGCAAACTCACGAAGAGAAGAAAGTCTTTGGTTTCTCCCTCCACCAGCATGGTAGCCAATGTCACTAGAGGCACCGGTTATGGCCAGCAATGTTCATGCATGCTTGGAGAGGCAGGTGAATCATACTACTTGTTGAGAATTAATTTAAGAAACTAAGAGAATTTGAACTTTTAAACTGAAAACTTGTTCATTACATCTAGACAAGAAATTGGAGGCCATCAATGACTTTACACTGAGTTTTGCCACCAGCCGGGGGCTATGTACAAATTACGAATGGGACGGAACTGCTGTAGAACGTGCCTTGAGCTGTTTTATTTTCCAGCATCAGTCTCATTACATGGTTATGACAATGGGAAGATGCCAGCAGCTCACATCCCAGGCAGCAGACCAAGAACTTAATGTTGCAACTTACTTTATAAGGTTTTTGACCAATCACACAAAGCAAAAGCATATTGACAGTAGTTCTATCTAATCACTATAAGCACATGTACCTTTGGTTAAAACAATGCTTGCCTATTTTGAATACAATACCTACTTGTAAGCCTTAAAACACAATGCACAGAACTCCATTATTAAGCTTCAAACTTCCTAATATCTTGCTAGATAAACTTTTCTGTAGCTTATAGAGTTATTCTAGACAAGCCTTAATACACAGACCATTGTTCTATTTGTCCTTGCTTTTCTACAGTTTAATTTTTCTGCTGACCTATCTCATGGCTGCTGCTCAGCTGTAATCACAGTTCTGAGGCCTGCCTTTTGCAGCTTTCCCAAAACCCTCTAAATTCGTAGATTCTCACAAGTTTGTTTCCCACTTCCTCCATTTTGAGTCTGGTGAATACCATACTGTGACAACTGATGACTTCCCTAACACTGCTGTAAATGGTTCTTAAAAAAAAAATTATTTTCTTTCAAGTCTAGGTGGCCCATGCTTGCTTAATTTGCTTTCCTTTTAAATAAATAAGTTTCACTCTTCCGAGAAAACTGTAAAATAGCACAAATGTTTCCTTTCTCTTTCCCATTCAGAACTTGCCTGTTTATTTGTTTTGACTCTCAAGAACAAGAAATATTATTTTACTATTATTTTTATTGGTGAACATCATGAGTTTTTTTGTGTCTTGGGGAAAATTGCTGTCTTCACACAGTTCCTGAGATGGCAGTCACTGTCAATTCTGTTAAATTCTGACAATTAATTATATTAAGATTTAGTTCCCTTGTGAAAACAATGAGTAACACATTAGCTCTAGGATATGTACAAGAGATATGACAAGAAAAAGTTATTAATACTTGTACAGAAATGATCCATCTAATTATTGCATAGTTATGATTTTTTTTATTTTGTACTCTGTTTCTAGGGACCTATTCATGTCTGGTCAAAACATAAAAATGAGGCTAGTCTTACTTGGAAATGAAGCCAGGCAAAATTGCTACCTCTAGTGGAAAACTTAATGAGTTCTCTGTGACTTCTATTTGTAGATAGGATAGTTTAAAAAGATCATCCAAATGAATATTTTATTTTTGCCTCATGCTCCAAGTTGGCTGAAGAGGTAGTGTTCCTTATAGTGAAAAATAAAAATATATATATATATGTGAAGCAGAGCTGTTATTCTCTTTCCCTGTGCAGTTTTGAGTGGTCTGGTAAATTCAGGCAAAGTCATTGACCTGGCAGAGGTTGGTAGAATATTTTGTCCTTTTTTCCAAGGTAATCAAGAAACAATAGCTGTAAAACAGCAGTTTGTGCCATGACTGATAACAGTCAGAAATACAATACAATCATAGAAACAATAAAAATGTGTCATGTTTGTACAGATCCATAAGAATAAAAGAATAGATCTGGAAGCATTGAAGAACAGCTTGCTCAATAGCATTTCTCTTTTTTAACATGTTCTTTGTTTCAGTTAAATTATTTTATACAAATTATTTCTCTTTAGCAACTAGTGGAATGAAAGTTGAACAGAAATGTAAGTGGTTTTTTCCATTTAAATTTGCATTTCAAGTTGCATTTTCAATATGGGACACCATGCACATCTGAATCATATTTCCTGTGATGTGAATTTGTCTTATGTAATGCATAGTAACACATATAGTCTTATTAATGAGAATACACTCAATTAGGATTGAGTAACATTCCATAAAATTAATATTTTTTAAATTAATTTAGTATATATGACTTCATGACAGTTTAAAGAACAAAACTGATTCTTTAAAATTTTATTTTGTTGTATCAAACATTTTAGCTTCAACTTCAGTAGGACATGTTTTCAATAATTGTAGTTTATGGCATTATATGTAGTATAGCAAATTATGAAAGGCTTTTGAATTATCTTGGAAGAAATTAGATATTAACCAACAAAAAATAATTCAGCATGCCAATCACCATCTTCTTCTAGTGCCTTTGTCTAGAAAAGAACCAGAATACTTTACAAGAAGTTCAGTACTAGTTGAAAAGTCTCCTGAATCAGAATGGTTTCTGAGCCATAATATCAACCCTCTCATTAAAAGATTTTCCTCTATTTTATTAACTGTTATCACTATATGTATGTATGAATACACATGAATACACTCAGAATTATTTTCACAAGTATAAATTCAAGATTTTGGCCCACCAGGTTATGCCTTTGAGAAACTTGACACACTATAGTACTTCTTCAGGATTAGTTTTTATTCTTGAGACTAAGAATACCTCCCTCAGTCCATCAACTGTGTATGAAAATGCAGAAAGTTTCTTTTCCATGGAACTTGGAAAACAGCTCATGCTCAGTTAGAAGTTTTTTGATGGCTCCTTTAAAAAAAAAAAAAAAGGGTATACATTGATTGTTAATGTATCAAAGCAAACAAAAAACCAAACCAAAACAAAAGTTTCATCCATTAGAGGTTTTCATTGGAGAGATTTCATAGGGTTCAAATTACAGTCCTGTAGTGAAAATTATATGTGACTTATTTCTTAATCATCTCTGCACTATATTGCATTTCAAGTCTTGTGAATATTTTGTTGTCAGTGTCACAGGAACAGAGGAAATACATTAATATAAAGAAATATCCTTTTCTGTCACTAGAAGGAAAAATGTGTGTAATGCTCTGTTGTCCATGAACTGTCATATAACATTTTAATGGAAGAATTTCAAGGTAGCTAAGACATGTATAGCCTAGAACATACTGTACAATGATATGTAATAAAACATGGCATAAGATCTGACAACTTTTATTTCAAGCATGAGAAGCAGAATACTACTCTTTGAAGTTAAAAGCTTTTAAAAGTGAAACATGTACATATATAGAGAACAGGTTCAAATATTACCTTGCACCATAATCAGCATCAAAGTAAAAATGTGCTTAGGATATTTGATAATCAATCTATTCATTTTGAGTTTAGTGTTTTGCTAAATTAGATTCAAAAGCTACAGCAGTGCCAGGATTAAACAGAAAGAAGCAAACAAAAACTCTGCAAATTCAGTCTAGGTATTTGAAATGTATTTAGGTGACATTAATAGTTGGATCTCAATGGTGATGTTCAAATGGATAGATTAAGGGAAGATGCTTTCAGAACATTGATTTGCAGTTTGCAACAACAGTTAAGGTGATTTTTTTCCCAATTTTCTGTTCTGCATCTATGTTTCAAATCTAAAATGCTGGGCTTAAGGTCAGATGGATGTAGCAATGTTCAGACAAAGTACAGGCAAGCATTGTCGTCTCTGAAAGGAAAAAAATCTCATGCTCCTGCAGAAGGACTTGCATGACGGACAGCTAATTGTGCTTATTCATATTGTGCCTATTATTCTGTTCTTAATTGTTTTTGTAGAAAGAAGGAGATAGTTAGCAATTTGTTAAATACAAAAGATTTAACATTTACTCAATTTCCAAATATCCTTTCAATTACTTGACCCACATTTGACCCAAAATCAAACAGCAGATCAGCTGGCGATCTAAGGTTTTTTTAATGTCCATTCTGCCAGCTACATTACAAAAAGTGGTTACCACAAGAGAGCAGTTAAGCTCTTAATTGCAATATTCTTCCTGCCTTTGTGGTGCTACCTTCTCAGGATAGAGGAAGGCTTATGTATTTAATAAACCAAGAAAGTGTTAATTAATATACTAAATTTGGCAGACAATTTAGTGGGGTCTGAGTGTACTTTTGAAAGAATCTGCAGATATTGGAAAAGCTCCAAACCACATAGGAGACCTCTATATTCATGTCAGCAGATGGGATTTTGTTTGAAAATGCAGGGTTGCAATAAAAATTTGGGCTACTGCTGGAGGTGTTCAGTTCTCTGAGCTTTTAATGACCAGCTGTTTCCTGTATCCATGGTTACCCTGAATGTTAAAACCTCCTTTTTGAAAAAAACTATTTCTATATTGCTCTGTATTTATGCTATACTGCTGCATCTACCTATGAAACAATATTAAACAAAGGTCTGTAATCATACAGTACTGGTCTTGCCTAAGAAAATACACCTAGTTAAAATAGCCTAGGTACATCTAAATGAAAAAAAGAGTAGTTTCTTTATACTTATTTTCTTTTTGTAATTAATAGTCATAAAGAAATAAGTTACTCTATGGACTAATAAAAATCTTAGATAAAAACAAATGTGATCATAGAAAAGAAATTCACCATTTCAAGAGAAGGACTATGTCCAAATATCACAGATTGAGCTGTCTTGGCATTTTTGTTAAAGTGCTGATGTCAGGTTGCATAAGCTATAAATTATAGAGTTATGAAATCCCAGTAGACAGTAATTAAATTTATGGGATTGTCACAGAAAATTATGCAACTAATAAGATACACATAAACTTTTGTCTATGACTATATTGTCTATGACTCTGGTCTATGACTGCCTTGGTCTTCATGCACTGCTTCAATGTTTATCACTTCATCAGAATTCAAGGTCTTTTTTAATCTAAAAAAGTATTTTTGTAGAAAAAAATACTACAAAATATTTGTAAGATATTAATTATGCTGTATGATGCACTTAAATAGAATTATTGCAGTTAAGAACTGTGTTTAACACCTACCTGCATCTTCCTGTACAGTCAAGTTTTTAAAATGTATTCCTACACTCCCAACCAGTCCAAGATATATTCCACAGTTTTCCTACTGAAAATGTCCTATGGCTGTTCTGCAGTCAAGTCAAAGTTACTTAGCATCTTAAATTAATAGTGAGGAGATAATTTATCAAGAAGTAATCCAGATGCTTATGTATAATAGTGTTCTTCATAAAAGTGAATAGCATGCTTAATCTGCTTCTGAGTGTTAAGGGCAGCCAAGTGAACTAGCTTCATGCATTTTCAGAAGCAGAATATTCACACCTTCAGAAGACTATTTTATGACAAGATAAATATTTTTTTATCTTTTGATAATGAGTCTACTTAATATCATAAAGGCGCTTTACAGTATGTAAGAAACACAGGTACTATTTAGATTAAATGTCATTATTAATTTTTTATGCAAATCAAAATCCTTTGTGCAAATTACTTCAGAGGTATTTCCAACTTCGGCTGATATTCTTTATTTTTTTTGTGATTTATGTTTAAAATAATATTTTCAAAAAAATATTTTATGCCCACTAGATTTAGTAAGATAATAGCTTCATTTCAAGGGACTAGATTGTAAGGGACAAAGTTGACACACAGCTATTCTAGCACATTGCCATTAACTAGACTAAGGTGATAGTTTTAGTAAATGTTCACTGATTTAATTCGAAGGAATTTTCAATTTCAATTGAAGTCAGTTTTTATTGACACAAGGTGTTAACATTTTAGCCTTTCCACAGTCAGAATCTTGGCTGTGTAATTGTCTGATTTAGTGTCTGTCAATATTTTAAGATTGGTTTGCTCTTTAGTGTTACTCAGAAAAAGAAATTTTTGTTCCCAGTAAAGATGTGAAACATCATACCTGTGATAAATTCGAGGTTTGATATCAAAATGATGACACATTTATGTTGGGAACAGTACTGAAGAGTGTCTGAACTCAAAAAAATCTGCATGAAACTAAAAAGCCTCCCTTAGATCTCCTGTAACTTTTAGGCAAAGGCAGGTCCCAGCTAAATAGTTCTAAAAGATTTAGCTAAAATGTAGTGATGTCAAAAAGAAAAAGAGTCTCTAGGTGAGACAAGCCTATAATATTCTTCCCATTTCTCATTATATGTAATTCTACTGGATAAGATACCTTCATTATGTGATGAAAGCACCATGAACTGTTGATGACACGAAAGCTGCTGCTCTGGGTTATCAGTTGTCTGATTAGACAAGGATTTGGGACATGCTGTTCTCTGGCGGTGACTCTGCAGTAGATCTTGGATCAATCACTTCTCTCGTAATTCTCATTTCCCGAGGCAATAATTTCTTTCTTTTTTTTACATCCTCTCCTTGTCTCTTAATTTTAATTTCTTGTCTTTTTAGACTGTGAAATGCTCCCTCTTATGCACTTCTCTAACATCTAGAACAGTTGGGATCTAAATTCCACTGTAATTTTAGCACTTCAGCATATAAATATTCTTGAAGGACTTTTAAAATCACAGAGGTTGTGATAATTACAATTATATGAAGTGTTTAAGATAAAATAACTTTCCTGAGTCAATGTTGTAAAAATTTAGCCTGCTGAGTTCTGAAATATTTAGAGTGAAGTTTGTTTCAGAACATCTCTTCACTTTATCGTTGGAGGATGCTCCAAGTCTGCTTTTCTTATTTGTGATGTTGGGGAGTAAAAAAAAAATATTGCAGCCAACTATTGTTTCAGCCTCTTTCTTTCTCTCTCCCCTTCTCCCCCACTGTTAACCCTGCATTGGTTTTCTTTTTTTCTTTTTTCAAATGCATATTTCTCTTTGAGAGGAGAAAGAATATTGTTACACTTCTCTCTGTTTTCCATAATACCTTCTGATTCCTCTATTTCTTTACTGCTGGTGTTTTGGCAGTAAGTATTAATCCCTTATTCTCTCTTTCAGCCTCATTTTTTTTTTGGTAGTCTTGTTTTGTGGGGTATGTTGTTGTTATTTTCTATTTTTAAGACAAACAGGAAGCTATCAGATGACTTTTGATAGCAATGCAATTTTTCAATGGAATTTTTACTTTGCTGGTAGTTAGATAATGTAAAATTGATGTTTTCTTGAGTATAGAGATTACCACAATCTCCATTCAGGTACCAGGTTTTGAAAAACTGTGCCAGGACATACAACAAACGAAGTCCTGAAATGCACAGAACCAAGCTCCATCAAGTCAAGTGTTGTTGCCAGTTTTATGATTTCCAGAACTATCAATTAGGAAGAGAATCCAAACAAAATATCTATGTATTTTACTTTGCACTTGTTTAGACATGGTGGAAGTGAGAATCTGTCTCCCAGTTAGGTAACAATGTGCAGTGAGGGTGTACTCTGAGAAGGAAGCTGCTTCATTATTGATTTGGAGTAATGTTAAGAATAAAGAAAGGTCCTGATTCTTGAACTTTTATGTTTTATGTAAACTAGAATTTTGACATTTAAATGCAAACTACAAAAGTCAGTTAGAAATTCCTTATTTAAAAAAAAAGCAACCCGCACACAAAATATCAAAAAAACTAGTAAAATTTTATGCAAGTCTTGCTATGGTTCTCAGCAATTAGAGTATTACAGCATTACAGCAGAACAGCTCTTATATATTCAATCTTCTTGGCAGTCAGAAATGATACTTCTAGTAAGATGTCTTATGCTTATTTTATGTTAGTATCTTAATTTCAATATCTTGACACAATCCAATCTGGCTACATGTAAGTACATAGGGTACCAAGGACCAACAATATTTTGACTTATTCATTTCAGTGTGAGTTGTATTTATTTGTAACAAATAGCAACTTTGCTGTATCAAAGAGCCCCAACCTTGCACTATAGGATAAATTCTAATAATAATTTTTATCTGTTAATATACTTGCAAAATAAAATTCAAGAATAGTACTGTATTGTGTTACCAAATTCAGAATTAGTCTAGGAAGGTCAGACAAGCTAAACTGTATTGAAAATTGATCATGGCCCAGTTTCTCTGTGTGAATAAATTTTCTGTGTGTACTTTCTTTGCAATATCTCTTTTTCTTAGATTAAAAGTTAGAGAAATAAATATGTTTAAAGTTTACCTTTGTTTTTCCCTGACGTGATGTCTTTTTTGTAGTACTGACTCACATATGAATTACATCCACCAATAATACTCAATGGATTATGGTTTTGCTAACTTTACCAAGTACTTTACTCACAGGGTAGGATGATTACCCAGAAACCATGTTTCTACTGAATAAAGTCAAATAAATCACAAATATGTTATGTGTCTCCTTAGAGAATGGGCTTTGCGGTTCTGCTGCTCATATGACATATCACAGCAAGGTCAGGGAGCAGACTGAGCATCTCTCCAGGCATTTTATCTCATTTTAGAAAGGATGCTGATAGTAAATCATCCAAAACACTTTTATTCCCATTTTCTCATTATGGCACTGTAGTCCCTTTTTTAATAGCCAACCATTTTTTTATTTTTACATGTATACTAAAATATTTTCCCTCCTTGAGTTCAGGGTCAGAGTCCATGAAAATGTATCTGTGTGCACTGGCTAAGCTGCTCCCTCTGTGATAATTCTGAATTTCAGTATAATTTAATGTTGGTGTTTGGTGCACTCTGACTCTCAGTAGCTTGTTGCTCCTGTATCTCCATATATTTTGAGTTTGACTTTTGAAATCCTGCCATTACAGCCATTTGAACTGTGTAATATTTTTAGGAAAATCATACAAAAAATTGTTCAGCTTGCCATATTTCACATTCACTTATGTGCAATAAATGTTGGGACCAAGTTTGTTATTCTTTTTACAAAGGTGGCAGTTGTACTTGGAGTCAGACTTTGGGTATAGTGTTCATATCTACATGGACAGAAGTTTTCAGAAGTTAAGAAATTACTATTACAGTTCGGTTTTGTTTTTTTTTTAAGTTGCTCAGTATATGAGACAAACTTTTTATGTTTCCAGACTGTTTGTAGTGGAGACAGGTAAGATGGAGTTGTTTTTATGCTGGTCTTTTATGTATAGAATGTCTTTTAAATAATTTTATAGAAAATATGTAATAATTCGGACAGAAACTGCCAAAATAACTCTTTTACGAGTTGAAAATTAAATTTAAAAAATTCTCTATGAAAATATGAAATGTCTTTGAGCAAAGTATCATGTTTTACTTCAAATTAATGATTTTTTCCTTTTATCTCTGAGTATCTTATTCTTCCCATTATGCTAAGCAGTGTCTGCTTGATAACATTTGAAGCCAAGGGAAAAAATAGCTGACACACAACACAGTAGTTGTATTTCAATAAACATGACTGCTTATTGAAATACACTGAATTGAATTCTACTACTACAGACCACTAATATGTGTTGTAGTATAAGAAAGGCACAAGTGTTCCTCTTCTCTTTAGCTTCTGTGCTCAGTCTGGACATTATTCCCAGGTAAAATTTTAGGAAAGAAATTTTTACATGTCATTCGACTTATCCTAACAGAAACAAGTTTTTAAATTTACTGTAAGTTTTATAAAGTGCTGTCTTTACAATCTAGAACTGCTGTCCCATTGTAATTAAAGTTCTGGTGAAAGACAGGGACATGCTGCTCTGCATTGGTGATATTACAGTGAAAAATCATTGACACAATGAGATTTTTCATAAATAAGTCAGATAATACAGAATTGGAGTACAATAATAAAAAGCAAAATATTCTGAAAATAATCAAATAAATTTCTCTCTGAACAGTCAGTAGGCTGTTATGAATCTGTGGATGTTTATAGTGAGGACGGAGTATGGAATACTTCATCTTTCAAAGCTCTTTGGGATTAATACTTGTAAAAAATTAGAGCAGATTTTCACTGAATATGCTTGGTCTTCAAAATGTATGGCTGGGTGGAGTAGATGAGTATATATTTAGAAGTGTGCATGGGAGTTCTGTTCAGTGTTTGCTACAAATTTCTACCTCCAGACTAAGATTTATTACTAAGAGATGCTTTGAAACACCATTAGCAGAAAGAGCAAGAAGAAAGAAACTTTTCTGTCTATCATTTAGTAATTGTGTTAAAGATGAGGTTTTTTCTTTTTTCCTTTTTTTTTTTTAATAAACTTCATTCCTGTCTTTATTGTATGAGTTGGCTGGGAAGAGTGCATAAAGAAAAACCCCATGGTCTACTGGCAAAGTTCTTGGTGACACAACGGAATTAAAATTAAATCAAACTTAATCAAGCCTCATGAATGAATAATCAGGTTGTACATTAAAGCTTAATTGCTTTTTTCTAAAATATAACAAAGATATTTGATATAATTTTTGCAGTGAGGCAGTGCTTACATTAACACTTCTCAGTCTGATAATGTTTCATGTTCCCTAATATGGGAAATGAGTTGCCTTCTTAATTCTTTTCAATATTTTACTATCTTTCATGTATCAAAATGTTTACATTACTTTTTAGAATTACATGGAGAAAAAAGAATCTATGACCTTATGGATTTAGGCTCTTTGATACATTTCCATGAACTATGCAACAACACAATGATTAAGCTGAATCATCTCAGTAATTTTTTAATTTATATTCACTGTTCTTCTACATTTGAAGTAACTTATTTTTTCTGATCCTGCAAATGATGCATCTTCTTTGCAGTTGATCAACAAGCATTTAGCAGCATACTTCTATGAGGTATGGAGATTTCTGAGGTGTTCTGCCTTGCAAAACTAAGTTTATATATGATTTTCTAAAAAACCTTCCAATTTACAATTCATGATGTGAAATTCAAGGAAAAACTGTAAGTTCATTTGTGCCCTGTAAACAGAACACATGGATAAGGAAAGAAAATAATTGATGTGGTGCTTACAAATGACAGAAAATGCTGGTTTAAAGCATCTAAAAGTAAGACTATAAATATTTGAAAATAGAAGTTCAGGATTATTTGTGGCAAATAATGTGTATTTCATATTCCTAATACTTACTGCTTCCTGACGTGACACCTTCTTTGGCACAAAAAGATAATATTGAGTTGTACAGTATATTCAGAATAATTCAGAGGGTTTTTAAATTCCACTTCAAGTCCTTGGGATGAAGAATTCTGTAGACCTCAGTAACTATTGTTATTTCTTCATATTGTGAATCTACCACATTATCTCATATTATTAATGCAATAATGGGAGGTGGGGGGGAGGGGGGTGGTTTCCTCTTTTTTATGGCGATTTCTGCTTTGGGATTACTAGGTTTGTTTGTTTTCTATCACATCCCTCATAAAGCATTAAATGCTGTGGATTTGGCTGCCAAGACTCAGCTGTAGTTCACACCATCCGAGATTTCTAACCACACTTTTTGTAGATCATTAGTTTCATGTAAATCTGCTCATTGCATATAAAACCAATGTTGCTTTTCAGGTTATGGCATAGCAATTGAAACATAATTTATTCAAACTGCTGCAAGTTCACACTTCTCTTACTTTTGTGTTCAAGATTTCCAAGCTCAATATTTGCTCTGGACAGTCCGGCTTGATCACTCATGTTTTCTTCTTGTCTTGGTTGCATGACAGTGTTTCCAAGGAATGGATTTTAGTCTCACTGCTCTAACACATCAATTTGTTACTTCACTGACAGATTTCTTTTGCTTTTCATATCTATTGGGAAGATAAAATGCTTATAAACACTAAGTGCTTTAAAAGCCTTGTCTATTCCAATACTCTTTTTCATGACTCTGCAAGTTCAAATTTTGGCAATATGAACCTGTAGATCGAAGGCCTGACTATGTTATTAAAAATTTTAGTTGTTTCTCTTTGATAGAATATCTGTATTTTACTATTATATAAAATATTCTTGGTTATTGATACTAATACTTTTTTCCTGAGAGCCTACTTCATAACTTCCAAAAACACTGGTTTTGTAGTCAAATTAAACCCAGTCCACTTCCAGCAATTCCAGCCTGGAACAAAATCAGAAAGCCCTTTTTAGGGTGCAGGATAAATGTTAGGCTGGTGTATGAAATCACTGATAGGACAAACCTATTTCTTGTCAGTCTTTGCATTAGCTTGCATCCTTTCTGTATGCCACTCCCGCCAGAAATGAGCCCAATTCCCCGAGCCTGTGTTCATTCCCATTATTTCATAGTTAGTGGAAATGCAGAACTCCTTTGTTAACTTCATTTGAGTATTACTATTTTCTATTAGCATTTTTTGGCCTTATTTGTTATTACAGGAAACAAGAGGGACTCCATTGTAGCAAAGATAACACCAGAAAATGTTTGCAATGTAATATAAAATGCATAGAATTGGAATTGGATTGTTTACTTTATTTTGTGGGGGTGGTGGTGTTTTTTGTTGGAGTTTTTTGCTAATTTCATGAGTGAACCTGGGTCTAATGCTCTTAGCAGAAGATTTGACATATGGAGAAATGGCAGAGGAATTTTGAGGAAATACTCTTAATGCTGCCATTATATGGATAGGAGAAGGATATTAAATGCAATTCTATTCTGAAAGGGGTAATTAAAATGGTACACGGTCATATACTGCAACTATTGCTGTTCTGGGAAGAATCCTAATTGTTGATGATATCTTTTTATATGAGAAGTCCTTTAGTCATACACTGATCAGATGAGTCATCAATGTTTCTTAATTTTTATTTTTTTAGTAAACGTCAAAAGACTTTTTAATTTATTGATTTAGCTATTTACTTGTGTATTTTTCTCTTTCTTCGGGTTTTTTCCTTATTGGACTGAAATTGTTTAGGTACAAGTGGGCATGTTTAGTATTTCAAGCTGTACTTGTTAGAAGGTTTCACTGCTCTCTGATTCTCCAAAAATTCTGTGGAATTTTATGCCTGCAGTAGAAGTTGAAGCACATTGTGTCTTATCACTCTTTTTTTGTTGTTACTCCCAGAAGTTACTAAAGTCTGCAAGACTTCTTGGCAAAAATAAAAATTAGTCTGTTTAAAGAAGACAACTTTGTGAACATGTTTCTCTAAAAAGGCCAATTAACTGTTGCATAAAAGTAAATTTAGTTCAGAATATCCAGGAGAAGATACTAAGAAATAAATAACAATTCTAGCCTAAGTTTTGAGAAGGGAAAAAGAAAAAGTCTTTATTTTTATAGCATGCCTTTATACTTTAAATTGCTTTACACATTTTTTCTTTTCTTTTTAAATTCTGTTTATATTGCCATTTTTCCTTAATATGAATTAAAGATACTTTAAACTTTATAGCATATAATTCGATATGTAAAATAATTTATTTACAGTTTGGACATCAGAAGATCTGACTATTCTTAGTAAATTATACTTCTTACAGAAGCAAATCCATATTCATGTCTTGTGTCTTTGGAAATTTAGATCCTCTCTCTTTCAGAAATTAACAAAGAAGATTATTGAAGTTCTGGAACTTATGTAGATTTTAAAGAATGTATGTTTTCAGGATTTTTCAAACCAAATTAATTGCAACTGATACAAATCTAAGTTTAAACCTGATTGTGTTTGATCTTCACTCTACAAATACTGTACTTAAGCTGAAGTCTTTTGCAGTATGAGAGTTGTAAAACATTAATTATCTACATTTATTCTATTTTATTATCAGTCAAATATATTTCTTTAAATCACGCTATTTAATATATACTATTTACACTTATTATGCTTAATAACTCTCTGGAAAATAGTCAATGTACCTAAACATTCCTAGGAGTCTCTGTTGCAGAATCTAGTATCATCTCTTATTTCTAATTAAAATATTTGGCAAGGAAAATCAAACAAGATGCTGTGGTTTTGAAACTTTTCAAAGTCCTTAACAATCACTACATTTTCATCAGAAGGAAAACTGAAAAATTAGGTTCTACATTTTAGTCAGACATAAATATTTTAGTTTCAGTAGCATTTTGGAATCAAAATAATTTAGGTTGGAAAGGACCTAGAAAAGGAAGAGATCCAGCCCAACTCTATGCTCAAAGGTTGACTTTGAGGACCAATGTGGTTACTCAGAGCCACTCAATGCTTTGGATGTTTCCAGCAGCAGAGATGCCACAATTTCTCGAGAAAATCTCTTTAATTGGAACTTTACCTCCATGCATTCAATAAGAGTCACCATCCCAAACACAATATACAATATCACTACAGATTAATAAATGATTAGTAAATATTGTCTGAGGAAACAAGCTCAGTGGGCTTCTGAGATACCAACTATCTGTATATTTGCAATAGTTCTATGGCAATAAAGCAAAGTTTTTGAGAGGATTCTCAAAGATTAGAAGAAAGTAAATGAAATGGGTAAATTCATATCTATTTTAAGTAAGCATAATGCCACTGATTTAGTCAAAGCAATGCTTTTTTATCGCAGCCCAGGAGCTTCTTTAAATCTTTTCAGTTGTAATTTCACACTAAGTTTATTTTTTATTTTATGTTGTGTGTTTTTTCATCTACTTATTTCTTCATTTAATATTACTTTTTATTTATTCAAGACCTCTTAACTCTTACATAAATAATTTTGATATTTTTTTCACACTGGTTTCATTTTAGTTATGACACCTGTTGTTCACTAAATGTACCAAAATTATTAAGTATTGTAAGGCTTCCAAGCCCAGTGCTATAAAATAAGAAGAAAAATCTTTGATAAAGTACTAAAAATGCTTCCATTATTTCCAAAAGATGCAAGAGTAAAACATAAGTTCCCTCTTTTATAAGAAACTCTCAAACTTGGAAACTAATATCTGATACCACATAATGGGATTAGGGCTAATACTGTTTCTGTTGCAGTCAGGAAAAAGGATATTTGTCTCCAGCATTGAAGGAAAGGGCCAGATGCATTTGTCCCTATCAGAACTAGGGCTGGAACAAGAGGCTAGATACACAATGTCTCTGTTTAGACTTTTCTATGGTCAATATGCATTCTCAGTGCCAAAGTGAATTTGTCTCTCAAGAGAACAAAAAAATAAAATTCTGAAGTTTGTGTTCTGAACAAAGCAATTACCTTGCAGTCAAAATAAACAAACATTTCTGCAGCTGTCTGAATCATGGATGCTTACTGTATCATTTTTCCCTGTGGTCCAAGAATAATGTTCCATCTGCAAAATTATTAAATGGATTTCATAGGTAAACTCATTTACGATTCCATTTTAATGGAGTTACCCTTCATTAGAGGCTGTCATTCAAAATTAATATGAGGAGCTATTATTGAGATACCAAAAGTGAAGAGCTGAATGTCATAGTACTCATTTTTCATAAGTATGGATGCTCTTGAAGTGAGAATTGAGCACTGAGAGCAGATTGATCAAATAAATATTTGGTGTAGTACTTAGTTACATTTTTATGTCAATTGCTCCTGTCAGTCAAAGCATGGCAAACTAAAGGAGAAAATACAACAGAACAAATATTCAAAGCAACAAGCACAAACAAAATAATGTCCTTCCCTTGTCCTTTTTTCTTATAACACTTCCACAATCATGGAGGAAGGGTCAGGGTTCATTGTTTGTTGGGTTTTGTGTTGGTTTGTTTTGTTGGTTTTTGTTTGGTCGTTATTTTTTTTTTAATAATAACTGAAATTATTGACTATTCAATAAATTCATATTTCAAAAGAAACAAGTGGGCACTGAGCCTGTACAAGTTTTGTGAGATAGAAGGCAATTTGTATCTCATCACTGGACTTACATTTTTACATAGCAATATGCCTGACTGTGGAAAGAAAAAGAAAAGAGTAAAGGAGAAATATCCAGCACATTTGTATTTTCAGTAAATACAGTGTGCAAAATATCTCTGTTGGCCTTTCTGATTTATTTGCTGAGTAATATATATTGCCAGGATTATGTGATCTTATATATTACTTCCTAATGTAACTCACATAATCTTCTACTCTTGTTTCCTAGTAGATATCTATATTACTGGTCTCTTTAATAGAAGTCTGTATTGCCTTTCATATGTAATCATAACTTTTAGAATATGACAATATGTATTCATATTTGGTGTGGGTCTTTTTTTAAGGCATGCTGTGGGAAATGGATTTGTAGAGAGTTCTCAGGGCCTGAGAACAGAAGGCCCACACAGTATGCATCCATATGCAAACTTTGAAATAAGAAATGCTGACTTAGAAATGCCATGAAATAGGATAGATATTGTTGAGAGAGAAATGGAGCTAGAAAAAAGTTTCAAAGGATGGCCTTGCAAATAAGACTAGATACTTTTTAGAAATAGAACTATGAAAGATGGATTGCAGTAGGACCCACGAGGGGTAGTTTTAGATGATTGGCTTTAAGGCATCTACAGCATGGCGTGGCAAAAAGCTGATAGGCCAAGAAATGTTAAGTGTCATGTAATTAGGAAATAGTTGGCTTCCGATTGTGATAGTGTGAATTATAACATCTGTATAGTCTCATCCTTCTGATGAGACTGAAAATGGAATAAAAGTTTTTAAAATGCCTCTCAGTTGCCCCATCTCTGAGTCAGGAGAAGGGTATTGTCTGACAGTATGCATTTTTGTGCCCTTTTAAAACACATAGTATCTTTTGCTGTCAGCTAGTCAAGGGGAGGAAATATTTCTTTGCAGCAATTCTATCACCTCAACGAATATTTTGTCGATAGTAATGTGTAACGAGGTGGGAGTGGGTTAGAGACAGAGACAATAGACACTCCAGGATTCCCACGAGACAGCTGTTTTATTGTCTGCATCCTCCTTAAATAGGAGGATTTGAATCTCCTGGTCCAGACAGCTCATTGATCTGGCTTAAACACCGCCCAGCTCCTGTGCCAGTAAGATATCCGTGGCTCAAGGTGGAACATGATTGGGTCAAGTCCCTGTATGTGTTCAAATCCATCCTATCATAGCTCAGCCCAGGGGCTGGTTTATGGAACTGGGCTTTGTTTCTTATTTATAACCAAATTATTTGTTCAGCCACAGACCAGCTGTGACAGTAATGTTATTAAAATTTACATGTAATAATTAGTATTGTTTAGTTTGATTAGAGCATGCATCTGCTCCCGAAAATTATGATGCTTCAATTTTTATTTTACTGTTTGCTCTTATTACAATGGCAAACCATTGTCAGTAATTAGACTATTGTTTACTTCAAGAAAGTGGAGTAGTCATCTGCCTTCAGCAGCATCTGTGTGCAGATACCATCTGTTCTTCTCAGGCGGTCATGAAGTACTGTCTGTAAATTTTCTTCCTTTCACCCTGTGAATGGTGTCTAAAATTTCTTAATACTTGCTGCTAAGCAAAAAGCAACTTTTTGTGTATTAAGTTAATAAGAGGTGGTATAATATCATTTTAGAATATAGAAGACATTATGTCTCGGGAAACATCTTCAACCTTCAGAAAATGAAGGTCCACAGAGACCTTACAGCAGCCATCCAGTACCTAAAGAGAGCCTGCTGGAAAGCTGGACAGGGACTTTTTACAAATGCCAAGTAGTGATAGGACAAGGAGGAATGTCTTCAAACTGAAGAGGATAGATTTAGATTAGATATTAGCAGGAAATTCTTTACTGTAAGAACTGCTAGGCACTGGAAAAGTTTGCCAAGATAATTTGTGGATGCCCCATCTCTGGGAATGTTCAAGGTCAGGCTGGATGCAGCTCTGAGCAACCTGGTCTTACTGGAAGGTGTCTCTGCCTGGTGCGGTGAGGTTGGAACTAAATGATCTTTAAGGTTCTTTCCAACTCAAACCACCCTATAGTTCTATATAAATTATTATCTACTAATCTCCAAAGACTATGCTTCTATGATGTGAAATCTAGTTTTCACTATTGCTTTAGCATTTTGTAATAATTTCCACAAGAAAATGTGCTGTAAAAGTGAGATAAAAGTGCAATAAAGTGAAGCCTTCTGTAAGCTTAGGACTTATTCCATTATCAGTAAAATTTAGGAAATTTTCTCATCATGATAATCTGTTGCTAGGTTTAGAAGGCTACATTCAGACTACTGATGATTAGGCCAATGTATTTTTTCTCTTGAGGAAGTTAAGAATTAAAATAAGGCCAGTTTAACATGTGCATCTCATTTATATTTTTATAAAAGTCATATATATATATATTTTTTTTTTTTTTTTTTTTTAAATATGGTGAGAGACACTATTAATCCCGGACATGGTTAATAGACGCTATAGAGAGGAATGAGCCTCATTTTAACCTAAAAATTATTTGATTTCATAATTGTTTTCAAAATATCTTTAAAACAATAGTAAATTGTATGTTATTAGTGCTGAATTCATTGCTATTATCACAAAATATGCAGGGCAGGGTTTTAGGATATATTCTGTGACTGTGACCTAATTAGTGATGAAGTTAAGGATAGAAGGCTTTATAAACCTGCATTTGTGGCCAACCTCTTGGGCAAAATACCATTTCAACTGGCAATATTTTGCATTCTGTATCTGTTTTCTATAGCAAAATGTTCTTGTGGGGATTTTGTGTCATTGCTTGTCAACAAGTGAGTATCAACAACCTCATTGACAATGTAGAACAGAGAAAATAATAAAAAAGGAAAAAAAAGGAAAAAAAAGAGGAATATTACTAAAATGACTGAATTAAAATTTGAAGACTTCTTTCCTGAAATTAAAGCAAGAATACAAAGACAGATACTTGATATACTTATTATCTGTGGTTTATATTTTGCCTTAATCCCTTTCTTCCCTCCACCACCAGATTCTCAATATTAAAATGGAAATATAAAGAATATAACATTATAGACAGGAAAAAGTTTGATTCAACCAGACATAAAATCAACATCAACTATTCATATGTAATCTGCAGTTCTTAATCTAAATGCAAGGTTAGTGGTAAGACAAATTCTGGGCAAAGGGATATGACTATGGTGGTTATTCTTTTCTGGTTAGTCTTAATGTAATATCAATATTTTCCTTCCTCTACTTTATTTTTTTTTAAATACACATACATAAAAACCTGTGTAAAAATAAAAAACTTAAGGGATGAGAAAAGGAAACACACTGCAGTATTTTCATCAGATTTTAAGTATGCATTATTAATGTGCTGGTATTTTGAAATTCTTGACAATATTCATCAGAATAAGTGAAGATTGATCAAGTGGCCAATGTAGGTTTGTTTCAGGAAACTGAAAAGATGAAAAATGCCCACTTAATACATGCTCTGAAGTGTTCATTATAGTCAAGTTCTGCTGATTTCATAAAGCTGAAGTCACATTTTCACATCAGCATTCAATGAACATAAATAACTAATGAGTAAAAATGTTATTTCTATTAAAGATTCTTAATAAACCATAAAGAGTAGATTGGAAAAATGATGGTTGTTCAATTTTAGCATAAATAAAGGAAAAGCATGAGAAAATTAATCTAATAATCTTTATAGTGACAAATCAATTTTTAAAAATAAATTTGTAGGACAAAAAGCCAGTATTTTGCTGATAAGCAGCAATTTTCTGCTTAATAATTATCTTTTAGGGAACAGTCACATTTTATTAAAATGACTAATTAACTCACTGTACTGCTGTGCTAATAGTGAAGGAAGCACAATAAATGAATATTGATAGCATGATTTTTTAATAAGAAAAGAATCAAATAACAATGTGTTCCCCATATTTCATAGCAGCAGTTTAAATGCAAATGTACAATACAAAAATTACCCCCACTCTCCCCCTACACAGAAGGAACATCCATTCTGGTAAAGGACATTCTTATGCAGGAAGAGGCCTGGAAAAAGAGATGAGCTAATAGAGAGACATCACTTGTTAAAATGCAGTTGATCTGTTCAGTAGGGGGACATTTCAAGCAGGGTTGTCCTCCTTGAACTGAGATTTCAAAAGCTGTAATCTCTAACAATCTAATTTCCTTAGTTTTATGCTTTTCAACAATTGCAAAACCCACTTGCCATTTGGAACAAAACTGGGAGTACAGATATTTGGAGAACAAAAACCTTTTCTCTAGGAATGTGATAGATGGATATGGTACAGGACTAATTGAGGTCTCAATGCTACCAACTCACTTCTGTCACATAATATTCAGAATTTTTGCTTTACTTAACAGTCAATACATCCTGCTCAGAGGGGATACATAGAACATAAAGTAATGGCAGGAAACTTGAGCTGATGGAAATTTTTGCTGAGAAAGAGAACATGGTATAAATAGAATGTAAAAGCAAATTGGAGATTTTCATCAGTTGGTATTTTTCCATGTCGAGTCAGATTTGGGTTAATCATATAGGAATAGACCAAGAAGAATTTTGTAGTTAAAGAAGAGTTCACGTTAAACAGGAAGATTTGAGTTATGTGGCGATTCAAGGCATATGTTAATGATAAATTAGAACTGGTTTATACATTGTTTTAAGCAAGCAATATGCTGTTTTGGAACAGCCCTTACCTTCTATAGAGAGACCTGACATCCAAATTTTACATCCACCTAGCTATTTGAACACTACTATCATATTTATAGCTTGATAACCTTACTTTGCTTTGGCATTTTTTATTTATAACTATGCAGTCCTCTAAATAATTCATACTGAATATTTGCACTTGCAAATTGGAGAAAATTGAAAGACTATGAAAGAAAAACTTTCTTCCAGTACCTTCCAACTATGCTTCCAGAATGATGAAGGGAAAAACAGATGCCAAACTGACATTTGGACATGTTAGTAGGTGCAGTGCTACATTGTGTGTCAATAAGAGGTTTAATCCCCCAGTGTTAGTTGTGTCATTGCAAATGTTGCTAACAAATAGCTTCCTACTATGGAAATCTAGTATGGAAGCACTTGCATCAGAAGGTGAGCAAAATACAAATAAATATTGCCTATGGAATTTTTCAGATGATGCTCTAAGTTTTGTATATTATTATTATTATTATTATTATTATTATTATTATTATTATTATTATTATTATTACTACTACTACTACTACTACTACTATTATTTTCATTCTCATATCATATAATCTCTCTAGCAGAGCGGAACCTTTTTTCATTTCTTTTGTGTCTTGCTTTACTTCTCTTGCCCTTGCTTCTCTCTGATTAGAGTCCCAAACCTGAATACTGTGATTTTTCTATGTGAATTGAAGCAAGAATTGATGAGGGGACTTTCATCCTGAATTTATAATGGGAGTTATAACAATCAGTTTCTTCACAATGTTGCATTTTACTACAGCAGTTATAGCTAAAAGTACTGAGAAATTATTCATGTCAAAATTAGAATAAAAATGAAGCTTAAAACTGGAGACAGCAAAGAAAGCAAGAATTAGGTTTTCAAAAACAACTGTAACCCAAAACTAGATTCTTTAGAAACCTGGGAGCTGATAAGGGTGGAAATTAATAATGGAACTCAAAAAGTGTTATGATTGGTTCCCAAAGCTAGAGGTAAATAAGATGTCATGCAAATTTCCAAAAAATAACACTGACCATCAAATGTAATCTTTTAATAACAGCCTCAGACAGGATCATACTAAACATAATGTGCTAATATATACACTGTATTCCTGCCATTCAGCTCCCATCATTAGTTAAATGAGATTTATGTCTTTATAAACATGTCTGGAAAGAAGCTTTTAACTGGAATTATGATTTCGATTGCATCCAGATAGGAACTACCCATCCTCCTAAACAATACCTGTGCCATTAAAATGTAATGTACTCTGGAATTTCCTGTGTTCCTATCACCTTGTAATAGCTCAGTAATGAGAATCTCCTTCAGGAAATGATGGATTGGGTTCCTACTTTGCTCTACTGAGATTAGCAATTTGTTGTTCTAGCTGTAAAACTCAGAAACAAACCCTACATAATTGAGCTCCTACTTCAGGGCATTTCTCCAGTTTCAGTATGGCAACATTTTATGTCTGTCAAATACCATTCTGAATGAGTATTCAGGTACAAAAACCACTTAATTTGCATTAGTAATTGTAATAATTATCAGATATAGAAAAATACTCACTTCTACAGCCATTGGTCATATTTTTCAATCACAAACCAGTACACATTTATTTTGAATTTATCTATACTGAAATGGAGTTACTTGCCAGCAAATTAATTGACTAAATAAACAGAGACTTTTTAATATACTGGTGCCCCATGATGAGCATCGATCAGAAGTTTGGATGTAGCTCATAATTTAACTAGCAGCTTTAACTAGAGGCATTTTTAAGAGGTGTTGTGGTGACTAAGAGATAAACAAGAAATACACATTATGCCAGTCTGTAGCCTTTCTTCAGTGAAGGATTAAGTACTTGTGTCCCTTTTGGTTTTACACTTACAGCAGGTCATCTTCAAACCTCCTTCACTTTAGCCCTTAGAAAAATACTGATGAAGAGACTCGTTTGAGACAAAATAATAGATTATATGTGAAAATACTCACTATACATAGCAAATGCTTTCAAACAATGTAAATGGTCAAATCTATCCACATTCTTTTCACTATCTTATCTTTTGATAAACACATAGGGAAGAACTAATTCCTCTTAGGGTTTTGGATTCAGAGTTAGTGTTTGGAAAAACAAGTTGAACATCTTCTGTTGTATCATCAAATAAAGTTATGAAAGAAAAAAAACTGGTGTAAGACTTTTCTACTTACTCCAGTCAAAGTATAGCATGGTCTCCATAACCTGCCTGAGCTGTGCCCCAAAAGGCAGTTTAGAAAATGTGAAATTTTGACAACATTGGAAGACTGTGTGTCCTTACTGACTACAGACCTTCTTTTCACAAGCTGATACCTTCATCAAAAAATGTTTATGTAGCACTTGTCATATGTTCTGAAATTTGATGCAGTTTGAGGTTGAAATTATTCATTTGTAAAGGAATTATCTACAACATCCATTAACTTTCTCATAATTTCAATTCCCTTTCAAAAGCTAAAGGCCTTTCTTGAACACTCACAGCCCTAGAAAGATGTTCATCTACAGCTCTGATTTAGATGATTTTGTTCTTGTTTTACATAAGAGGTATGCAATATGCATTTATTGTGGGAATGTCATGAGAACACAACAATGGTTTTTTCTAGTTGTGTTGACAAATTCTCATTTGTAATATATAGGCAACTGTTTGGACACATTAAGAAAAATTCATGGCAATATTTCATAAAGGTTTACCTTCCTGTGTCAATAGTCAAAATTTTAGCTCTCTTGGATTGTGATATTTTGTTGGCTTACTAAAGACTCTCAGCTAGTGAGCAATAGCAGCCTTATGTGGTTTGCAAAATTAGTTATGCTTCTTGAGTTTTAGGTTAGCATTGGCCTAAATCCTTGATTTCCCACTATATAAGCTCCAGAGTGATATTTTTTTATATGCTCGAGGTCATCATCAAACCCTGAGTGCTGGGAAAAAAATTAAAAATTAAAAAAGATATGCAAAGTTACTTTTTTAAATTAAGCGTTTGATGACTAGGAATATAAGGTACATGAGTTGTTTAAAACTAATATGAGCTGAAATTCTTCCAATAAACAATGATTAAAATGACTCAAAACTATAGTTGCTGGGTTGGCTTTTCTGTAATTCCTAAATGTCAACTAAACACAGACTGATGTGCTGAATGTAGCAGAGCACTCTGTAATTACTGTCGGGAGTGACAACACTCAGCCTGCTGAGTGAGAAGGCTGGGCTTTGGGCTGTCATTTTTTTCTTTCTTCTTGTATAATATCTGTGCTCATCTATTAAACTGCTGGACTGTCTGACTAAGTTTTTATTCTTGAGATAGCAATGGTTTTGGAATAACTGGGGTGCAGACTATTTTTTTATTTTTTTTTTTATGTCAGTGTTGTTAGTTTTCCTGTAACACCAAAAACAACAAACCTCCAGCTCCCTTCACTTCTGAGGTTATGGAAGTATACTTACATCCCACCATGAGAAGATGTTTTTTGAATTTGTTGTATTTTTTAGTATTAAAAAACATGTAGATAATATTGCAGGCTGGTTGACTAACTTCCACTATTGCCATACTCTAGTGACCCCTTACAGTCCCCAAAAGTTTCAAATTTCTTACTAAAATTTTCAATCTGACATGAACAATAATATGACTTGTGAAAAATGTTCCTAGAATAAAGATTAAACGTAGATATAAACCCTTTAAAGACAGAGACATTGAAGAAAGATTTTATTTAAGATTATGTACAAATACAAAGGAAATCTCTTAGAAAGATCATCATATTCAGGATTTCAAATATTTTGAATAAACTTCATTATAACATACAAAGAAAATATAGTGAAACAGAAAGCATAAAAATGGTCAAAACCACTCTATGAAAGAAAGAAATATTACAATTAAGTAATATTGTAATTAAGTAATTACAATTAAGTAACTTGTGTGGTTAATTGCAAAATAAGTTGTTTTAAAGGTTTAGGTGGATATTGCTTTGTAGACTACATCCACTGCTCACCCTGCATCAACCAAACTTGTAACTTTGTTGTAGCAGGATGTAGGATTTGACAAGCACCATTTGCCTTGGTGAACCTATGCTGGCTTTTCCTAATCTCCTGCTTCATCTGACTTTTGAGAACCTCCAGGAGCATTCATTCCATAACTGTCCCTGGAATGAAGTAAGCCTGATGGGCCTGTAATTTCCTGGATCCTCCCTCAAGACATTCTTGTTAATGGGGGTGACATTAGCCTCCTTCTATCCTGCAAGGACATCTCCTGACCTCCATAGCCTCGCAAAGATCATGGAGAGTGGCCTGGCAATGGTGTCAGCCAGCTCCCTTAACACTCTGGGTAGATAATGTCAGGGCTCATCAGTTTTTAGGGGTCATGCTCATGTAATCATTCACATACAACCCTTACTACACTGACAGCAGCTCTGTGTTTTCATCAACCTGGATTTTTATTCCCAAGGCCAGGAAGCCAGCAGTCAGAGGTAAAGAGACTGTTGAGGACCTCTACTTTTTTAGATCTCCTTTTCAACATCAGGCTAATATTTTCCTTCTGATTTTGATTGTTATTTATGCACCTGAAGAACCCTTCTTGTATTTTTTAACATCTCTAGCAAATTTCAATTTGAGCTGAGCTTTTTCATTTCTAACTCCATCTCTGCATACCCTGCCAATGCCCTTGTAGTTCTCAATGTCTGTTTGTGCAGTTTTCCATTTCTGGCACAATTCTTTTTTTTTGCATTTGAGCAGACTCAGATACTTGCAGTTAAGCCAAGGAAGTCACTTGCTTTGCCTGCTTTCCCTTACCTTAAAGAGGATGAACTGATTTTGTGCTTCCAGAAGAGTGCTCCTAAAAAGCTTCTAGTTCTCAGTAACTCCTTTATCCTCCATGGAAGCTTCCTGCAGAATCCCTCCCAAATGAGCTCTGTGCAAGCTGAAGTTTCCTCTTCTAAATCCAGAAAATTTTGTCTTAGAAATAACCTTTAGTGTGCTCAGCAGGATCCCAAAGTCCACAGTCTTGTGATCACTGCAGCCAAGGCTGTCAATAACAGTGATAATACAAAGCAGGGATTCTTGGTTTGTGGTCATAATTTGATTGAACTCTTAAGAATTAGTGGCTGTAATCTATTTCCATAAAAACAGCAAGTGAAGAATAATAAAAACAAAATGATTTATGCATAATGTCTGGTTGTTGGGGGGTTTTTTTGTTTTTTTTTTTTTGTTTTTAATAAAACATAGTTTTGTATAAAAAGCAATTAGTGGCACAACTATAGGATATTACATTTATTTTTTAAAAATAATATTAGAAAGGCTTTCTATCTCAAGTTTAGTAGTCAGTCACAGCATAGTTGCTTAAAGTGCATTTCTTAGGAGTTCAAAAACTGGTTTAAGAGAACAGTCCATTTTCTGAAATATGAGCGCAAACTAGGGTGGAAATTTCACAATTATACAAAAACCTAGGGCATGATGCCACATTAGATTGGTAAATGGCTTGCAAAGTTTTCTAAAACTAATATTCCCCAAGCTTCCTAAAACTAATATATCTCCTGTGTCCTTATATAAATAATATTCAGTGGTAGACAAGAAGTGATTTGAATATAGGAGGAACTGATATATGTGTATGACCATGAAGAGTTGATATTCCCAAAAACCAGTATACATCAATGACAGCACCATCCCAACCCTCTTTGATGGAAACCAAGTGGTCAGGAGAGAGCAGAAGGCTCACTTTGGTTGTCACCTTGGTATAATACCTTTTTTCTCTCATTTTGCTTTTAAGTGATTCCCTTTGACCAAGCTTGTCAGGCTGGAATAAAAGTATAATCTGTCAGTAAATCTCAGTTCCCTGAACAACCTGGTCTTGCATGAAGGTGTCTCTGCCCAGGAAAGGGAAGTTGAAACTCGATGATCTTTAAGATTCCTCCCACCTTCTGTGATTCTATGATTTATCTTTTTTCCTCTCTGTGATTTGAAGGAGATCCTTTCCTTAGGTAAGAACTGTGTTAGTACACTTAATTAGCTAGAGATTGCAAAAAGTCTTTCAAGTATGTAGGAAATGTGCAGGTCTTTAGCAAAGCAGTTTAAGATAATAAAACCCTTGACAAACTTATAAAAACAATTCGGTCTCTAACCTAACAGCAGTCCTTTAACATATTTTCTAGGAACATTTTGGTCAAAATATCCTGTACAGAAAGTATTTGTTTAATTGATCAGTCTGCAATCATGTAGAAACAGTATTTATCTACACCCACTGACAAATATTTTTAGTTTTAAAAGTTAAGTGTAGTAATGATGCACTAGGTTTCACATCAGCCATATAAATACAGAACAGAGCTACCATGGCTGAACATTTAGGGGAAATTTTCTTTTTCACTGTGTCCTGAAAGCTGAAAAATCCCAGTTCACCCAGATCAAGGCAAGAATGCAAAAATAGATGGCTGCTAAGAGAGAAGTATTATTAGCTCAATCCTATCTCTCAAAGTCTCCTCCCCTCAAGCTCTCTTCCCTCCCATCACTCTCCTCCCCTCACTCAATCTTTCTCTTCCCCACTCTGTCTTTCCCTCTTTTCATTTTTATTTTTTTTTTAATACCATGGATTACCAGCTTCAGTATGGTTGTTTTTCAGCTATGGTGGCAAGAGGGAAACCAGATTATAGACCAGTGAGTACCTAATTCAGCTGAGTTATCCCTGTCTTTGTAAAGCTTATGCAGACCTCAGTACAGTGACCCATGCTGTCTGGTTCAAGTGCTTGGTCATTCTAATTTATTACACCTTGCCTGAGCCCTATAATGCCATGTGTCTTCCCCAGAAAAGCCAGAGGATGTATATTTTTTGTTAAGAAGAAATGCAGAAGGGACACTTTTCATGTTATTTAATCCCTGAAACTCCAGTGAGGCTTTCAAATATAAATTTGAGATCCATTAGGTGAAGATTTATTTCTACACTGTGAACATGACTAAGACACCTATTTAAGAAAAACACTCTGTGTAAAAATAATGATTTTGACTTTGTTATATGAAACTAGACTGGAGAAGGTGATTTTTTTAAAATGACTTATTAAAAAGTGTACAAAAATATTTGACACATTATGAACAACATAAGTTAGAAATTTGAAAGAATCTTAAAATTTTAAAATGGAAGAATTTGTAGGAATAAGATTTTCCTTTCTGGAGGAAATGATTTAAACAGGTTATTCCCTTATTAGTAATGCTTTTTTTAAGTCTGAATAATATCCAAAGCTACTAATATTATTTCTACCAGAAATTGTCAAGAAGTGTTAACTAAAAATTATTTTCTTTGCAATGTATTTGTAAAAAAAAAAAAAAAAAAAAAATGGGGTTTGAAATTAAGGACCCTAATTCCAGCATCTAGAAAGATTTCCTAAAGACACTCTAAGCAAATTCCATCATCTAGATCCTGTGTATTTTTTTGTATAAAGTATTCTTAGCCAAAATTTCTAGAGGCTTCTGACCTATAACAATTGCACAAACATGGAAAATAACCCAAATAATAGCATGCAGTACTTATGCCTGTCTTATCTATTTAGATCTTGCCCCTTGTAATTCTGCATGAGATCTGGATTTGTCTCAGGAACTAATGAAGGGCAAAATACTTTGGCAAGAATGTGTCTGTATGGCAAGTATTGCTTATTTTTGCTACAAAGAATTGAAGTACCATTTTTATTTCTTGCCTGCAGTATTTTCCACAGCAGTTTTGACTACTCCTTATTATCCTAGATTGTCTGACTGAAATGAGATATTTATTTGCTTGTTGGCTCAGAACCTTCAGCAGTATTTTGCATCTCTAAAATTGGCATTAGCATTGCCCATTGGCTTTGATAATTAAATTGTACACCTGCTCAAAAATAAGCACCAGATTGTTAATGGTTCTTGGCCATCACACTGCCGGTTGTTTTCCAACAATATTTCTCTTCAAATTATCAGAACATTTTTGTATTCGTCTAATTGTGACATTAACTATTCCAAGTCTTCCATGGCAATGCCTGGATAAAACCATAACACCAGTATTCTAAATCAATAACACTCTGGCTGAAGTAGGAACCTGATGAAACGAGGGTCATTATTATTAAGGGTTTCTTTAATTAATCAGCTCATAATTTCTCTTAATAAGACATTTCATTTTGGTTATTTCTACAAAGATATAACAACTCCACATGTAACTAAATCACTGGAGGTTAAGTAGTTTTAGTAAATTGAAATCCATCATATAAAATTTGCTGAAAAAATTGTTTTTTATATTTAAAAGTACATGTTACTGAGTAATTAAGAAGAGAATAAGAGGCAGAGAATATTGAACAAAGCATCCCACCCATAAATTTCATTGGCTGATATCTTTTTTTAAGTAATAGATGTGACGAAACACTATCACTGTTTACCTGTTAGAGTTTTATGAACAATCCTTTCTTGCAAATTCCTTTCCTAAATAGGTCACAAGATTTATGAGCTTTGTATTTCATATAGAACCTTTCCACCAGGACAAGGCTTCATTTCACCCAGTGATTGTTGAAAAACAAAGTACAAAAGGGACTAATACAGTGTATTAAAGTATTTCCTTACCATATTATTATAGTCTGACTCATACATTTCTAGACACCAGAAGGGCAGAAAGAAGAATCATTGGATACTTCCTGAGTACTAAAGCAAAAAAGTGTTGTCTTTTGTTGTCATTCACTCTCTGCAAATCTGAATTCCTTCTACAACTGAAGTTTAGCTTCTCAAGGATTGCTCTTTTTTGCTTTTAATGTCATAAAATAGAATTAATCTTTGCTTACTTGTAAATACAGTTCCAAATTTCCTTCACAGCTGATTTCTGACCTGATTACTTGTGGTCTGTACAATCACTTGGACATGACTATTTTGCTCTCCATAGCATCTCATCCTGCTCAGTTGGGTCTCAGTTTCTGGGCTTCCAGACCTAGAAGCAAAGATACAGCATCAGTGTCTGTTCCAAAGTGCCATCTGTGTGGTGCCCTGAAGTTGGTTTACTGCATCTGGCAGCACTTCTGCTTTTCCTGGGCTATGCCTTCCTCTCACCTTGTAGAGCTGGAATCTCAGTAGCTGGCTCTGCAGAGAGATGAGCATTACATTCAGTAGGGTCGTCTCCCTGATATGTTTTAACAGCTACTGCTCAGAGTGCACATCTGCTGAATGGCCAAAGGCAAACTGATGAAACTGTCCATGCAAAGCATCATAACCAGTAACTCCTTCCCCATCTCCTCTCCCTTTTTGATATGCACTGCCTGACTCCTGCTGTTAAGCAGAGTACCAAGGAGCAGTGACCTGTTCCAGGGGTGGTCTTACTGATTTATTCATACATTAAAGCCCCTGATTTTTTATCTTTTGTTCTGATTCAGTTTGCATTACCTTTCTCAAGGTTCTGTAAGCTTCAAATAAATATGAATGAATAAAAGAAAATATTGTTTAGGCCACATGTATCATTAGACTGTATTCATGTTTCTAGTGAAGAGATTTACACCATAACTGGCAGATAACTTAGACATCTCTCTCTAATGGTCCCAGAGGTGAGCGTTCCAAAGTATGGTTGTACACTGTACTAATCCAAACTTTGTACTGTCCAAACTTTCTTCCTGGTTTGGGAATATATCTTTAAAAGCATTCTGAAGTGCCCTCACAGTGTTTCTTATATGCCTTGCTGATTTTTCTTTCATCTTTGTTTTGACTTTCCCTAGAGTGATGCTGTTTCACGTCCCACTGTGTAATAGCATAAATATTTTTTGTTTATAAAACCAAATAGGTTCCATTTTTAGGACAGTCCAGTTTGAATAGACTTCTGAATACAACTAGTATTTCAGAAAAATTTTCTCACATCTCCTCCAGTATTTTCCCTTCTGTAGTATGGGATCCTCTTGTCTTTATTTAACCTGCAGTCAGATTGGTGTCAACTGCGACAGCAAAATAATGCCCACATCATATTTATAGATTTAGCCTGAAGAAAAACTGAGAGCATAGTCCTTCCTTCCTCCCATTAGAGGCAAAAGAAAAGAAACTTTATAAGGGAAAATGAGTTTTCATAATCTTGTAATTGGAAAATCCAAGCTCAAAGAAATGTCAAAATATTAGTTCAATGTAGTGAGGCCATAGAAAAAATTTCTGAAACACATTATAAAGCAATTTAAACCTGTATTCTCTAACAGTGCTGTGTTATTTGAATGACCTTAGGTAGCAGTTTTGGAGGATACCATATTTCTATCCAGAAAAAAAAATAAAATTGAGGTTTGTTACTATATGGAATTATATCAACTAACGTGATAGCTATTATCATTTACAGCACAGCAACCATGAATGACAGTAGTCCAGAGCTGTTGCTGTATTTGCATTATAAGAACTGCCAGAAGCAGGTGAGAAATATGATGGACTGGCTGCACATTTCAACATGTGTCTCTTTAACAGAGGATAAAATGAATGAGAAGAAAATAGTGTCACCAAGAACATGGAGAATCTTCTAAAAAAATAAATCTCCAGTATTAGGAATTGAGTTCCTAGCATTTTATCCCAACTAACCACTGTTGTAAGTCATTAGGAATTGCCTTTCAAGCCTGTGGCACCACTGATACTAATGAGTATAATTTCAAATGCATTTGCAAGATCAAAAAAGGGATTGGAACCTCACATGGATAAAAATATGTGCTGACAGAGTCAGCAGACATAAAAAAATCATGGGAAGGATGTATAAAACTCTTAAATCCAGGATTAAGGCAATAATTTTTTTATTAAATAAGTAGATTATTCAATTATATCCAATCAGGTTTTAGTAGAATTAACATATATATGTATATATATATATATATATATATATATAATGTCTGATATTCTCTGTGGATTGTGAAGAATCTTTACACTGAAATTATACTGGGTTGATGAACACAGACATCTGGTATACCTATTGTAGTGTCTGAGACAGCTGCATTTTCAAATACAAAACCATTTTGGAGGAAAGTGAGTGACATGGCTACATCTCCTTTTTTGACAAGATACTGATATTGCAGCTCCTTTTGTTTACACTATGTTTACACTAAATAATATACTAAGTAATGAAAAATTGGAAATTTAAGAGATGTTTCACAAAATCTATAAAATACTCATTCTTTTTTGGATTTTACTGGAATTCAATTAGGGTTTTCAATTTTTTGTTTAAATACCTTTATCTAAAGTAAATTTGATAAATTTGATAGTAAAAGTAGATATTTCAGTCATACCTGCATTTGTAGCAAAAACCTGAGGTAACAAAGAAGTGATATTTTTAAGTTCATTTACTCTTCAGATAACTTAAAGCTTTTTTTTGAATTCTTGAAAATGAGAGTTTATTCAGTGCATTTACTTTTGGTTCATTTTTAACTCGGTGTTGTTTCTAACGTTCTAGCTGATGAATATCCCACTTTTCCCTCTCTCCTTGCCACCCTGAGGGCTCCTGAACTCTGTCACAGCATCCTGCCTGTGCTATCGTCTGCTCTTCTTTCTGTGTGCAGGGGACAGAATTAGAACTGGTGCATTCAGCTCAGAAAGGAATTGAGTCTGGGAAAGAGTCAGCAGGTTTTAAAATTAATGGTGGTGGTGGACCCCACTGATCCTGGTACTAAAGGCTCTGATCTTATAATTGATTGAAGTTTAACTTTGGATAAATCAAGTGAAACACAGTAAAATCTGTACCATTTAATAATTCCTTCTACAGACATGGTGCTGGTGTTAAACCTGAGAAATTGAATTTATAGATAGTGGTTATGTTAATCTTTTTAATATATATATATAAGGGTAATGGGAAAATATCTAATACAATAAGGCACATAATTTTGGAAAAATATAAAATACTACAAATTTTAGAAAAATTTTTTAAAAAATTGCAATTGTATCCTGAACCTCAAAATAGTAGAAGAATAACCCATATGATCTTCCTGGAAAAAAGATTAATGTACCTACAGATTTAAATATTTTCTTCTAGTCAATTCTCTAGTTTGAGAGTTTACGCTGTTATCTACTTTATGAATTTTTTAATTATGGTTGCTACAAAAGCATAATTACCAGCAAATAAGACTTAGTGAAAAAGGAAACTCAAAACATGCTGCATTTTTTCTCCTACATCATTTGTGCCACTCTTTTGCTGTTCCTCAAATGCATGATGTCATTTTTAATGAGCTAGGTTTTGATTTGGGGCAGGAGTACAGCAGAGAGTTGACAAATTAGTACTACAGAGATGTATGAGCACATTTTTCAGTCCCATCTAATTTAGACTTCAAATTCTTTAATCATTTATCCTTTGAAATTCCTTTAGTTAAGCTATTCATCTACTGTATTTCCAGTTTACTTAAACATAATGACAAAAGGGTTGAAAAAAAAAAATAAACACCAGCAAAATATTTCCAAATTAATTGGAGTGGAAACCAGAGGCACATCATGATACAATACAAAATACAGATTTTATTTTCTTTTAAATATTATATTTCAGAATATGGTATAATATACATTTGCTCTTAAAACTTCCTCTAAAAGAAAATTCTGATCTTTACCCTTTAAAATCAATTGATCTCTTTTGAAATACATGAACCAACATTTCTACTGTCTCGATTCTTCTCACTGTAATTTTAACAGTGTAACAGAAAAGTGTGGGGTTTTGCACATTGGAAAGAATGTGATAGCTTCATGTCCTGTCCCGTGGCTCACAATGGAAGGATGACAAGATTTTATCTCCTGTATTCACCTTAGACTTTAAGCCAGAGGAGGACTTGGTGGCTATTAAGAAACATTCAGCTCTCTGAAATTAATGAAAAATGCAGCTGTGCTATGAATACAATTTCACTTCTGTGTTTAGAAGGTTAGAAAGAAACTATGGACATCTGTAAAACAGCACCCATAAGTGTTGAATATAAACAATTTGTAAACAATTTTACTCTGCTCCAGCACAGTATCGTGCATGTACAGCTTGTAAACTGCAGGAGACACCAATCTTGATGTTCATTATATTGGATGGATCAGAATCTCATAAAGTAGACTCTTCTATTTGCACAGTCTCCTATAGTTGCTCATTGTTGCAGTAATAAGCAGCAGGACTCAGTTTCTTCATGCAGGAAAAGCTAATTCTTTATTTACGTAACTCATTTTTATACAGTTTCCACAGACCTGTATAAAACTCCAACTCCAATTGTCTATAGTTTTCTCGCTGCTCAATTCATTGGTTAAAAGGTGTTTTTGTGTGTATGTGCAGAGACTCTCTATTCTTAAATTGTTTATATATCTTCTTCACTGATTCTCAAGGGATAGATTTATTGTTTTTGCAGGTGTGAACAGTTCTGTTACCAGGATAGTTCTCAGTTGTGCTAACTGCTTTCATTCTTATGATTTTTCACAAGGGAAGTTACAAGCTGACTGCTAGCTTAGCTAGAGTAACAGGACCTAAACCATATTTTATAAGGCCTTACTTTTATAATATCTCTACCTGTATGCAACAGCTCATGTACCAAAAAAAAAAAAGGGGAAAAAAGATGGCATCTTATATGGCTTTGCTTAAAAACAGTTTATGTTTATAGCAACCTTTGTACCTGGATATGATAATGATGAATGATGATGATGGTGATGATAACAACTAAAAAACTTCATCTTATTATATTGTACATTTGAAAAACTTCCATGGCAGAGCATTACACTGTCTGGGAAGGCCTGAAGCTGTGTGTGTATGTGTCTCTGTGAGTGTACATTGCTATATAAAGCCCCTATAAGGACTGTGCAGACTCCGTGAAAACACAAATATTTGCTTACTTTAAAATAATACTTGAGTTTAAACTTTTTGACTCACAGTGCTTTAGAGTACAGACTTAAATCAGGTAAATTGATTGTTCTGCTGTCAGATACATGCCTTTTGCCTTCCCTGTTAAAACATGGAATATTCTGATGAAGCTGGCAGAAATCAATTTCCTGCGCTGAAGACTTGTTGAGAGTTTTGAAGCAAAATGCTTCATAGCTTTTCAGTCTACCTGTTGTACATCAATCCTGAATCGTGAGGTAATATAATATTTGCTAGAACTTCTTCTTCCAGCTGCAGAGAACCTGTGGAATCTGCAGTGTTTTGAGGCAGGTTCTGTTCTGTGTGTGTATCTGACATTGCCCTCTGACATCCACATGCTGAGATGGGCCAAGGTCAGCAGGACTGGCCTTGATGTGATGCACAGTGGAGGAACTGGGGGCAGAGGTACAATGGGAATGGCAAACAGGAGTATCAGATAGTAGGGGAAGGGACAGAAGGAGATTAGGAGAAGAAAGGGTGATTAACAGGGCAGATGTGAATAGGGATGCAATTCTCAATCATGCATGTAAGACTGTATTTTAAATAAAATTTGGGTCCACCAAAAAGTTGTGAGGGTCAGTTCTTCAACTTTTAGGTTATGAGACGTTTGATTTTTGCAACCATAAACTTATATGGATTTTGTAGCAAGAGGCAAGAGGAGAGCCTACCCATAAGTCTTACCTTTCCATCATACGATTCCTCCACAATTTGGATTTTTTCTTTTTTTTCCCTGTCCTCAGTGGAGAATAAATTCCGAAGTTCTGTACCACTTCTATTCCCCCCAAAATGGCTGTCTTTCTGCTAATAACATTTTTTTCCAAGAGTAAGGGAGGAGGAGAAGGCTGACTTAATGTTTCAGAATGATGTATCTAACTAAACTGATCAATATCTCCATCTTTACTGAATAAAATTATTCTTTTCTTTATATAGAACTGAAAGAAATAGAGTGAGTGGTTTTTCTGTATCAAGGGACTTCCAAACCTCCAGTCTGTGATCTTACGAGGCAGCTATCCAGTGTAAATCAGTTCTTTCTTGAAAGTATATGAGTTATTGCCATGGAAGAACAGTTTGAAAAGAATATATAAAATTTTCATTTCTTAAAATGAAATTTGACATCTGGGAATAAGGTTCCAGGTTTCAGACTATATGAAAAATGAATTATTCAGATGCTTACAGGGGCAGTATTCTTATTTAATGTAGTTTAACCTTATTTCACTGAAAACTTGCCTTCCTGAATAACCATCAAATATTCAGCCAATATTCAGACACTAATTACTCTGAGTTTGCTTTTTTATCCTTTTTTTTTTGTGTTTAATGCATAAAAACTTTCGATGAAGGTTACAGCATATTTAGATACACACAGAGGTATGTTTAAAAATTTTAATTAAAAATTATATAATTGACTAACTCAACAACAGCATTAAGCAACAAACCTTTAGAATAAGTATTGTAGTAATCATTTCAATAATGTATTCTTCTAAAAATAAAAATTTATTTAAGTAGATTCAGAGAGTGACAAAAGGTGAAGGTTTCAATTACGTACAGCTAGATATGTGGGACTTGGAACAGGCAAAGCTGAAAGATGTAAAATATGATTGGTGTGCATGCTACAGTATTATGTCCTTCAGGGGCAGTAAATTATGGCTACAAATGAATACATTGTAACATCAGCAACATCGCTAAACTTTTATGCTTGTATCAATTTCAAAGTAGAAATTTTATTTGAAAGTTGGGTCTCAAAAAGGATTTTTTCCCCTTAGCAAAAAAGTGTGAAAAATTGCATTTGATGCTGTTGCCTCTGCGGTGGAGATATTAAGTACCTTGAAAGGATATAAAGTTTGGTTGTTTGTTGGTTTGCTTTTTTTTTTTTTTTTGATTGGATTTTTAATGTATATACCCATTTTTCATAGTGGAGTTGACAATTCAAAGAGTTTTGAAGCAGTGGGTCTTGGGAAAGGAGTCACTTCATGGGGATTGATTCATTCCAAATTTATAGCACTGTACCAAACCTTCCTCTAATTTAGAGCTTAAATTATTCACATTTTTGCTGTACCAAATCACATGGATACTATTTCAATAAACATGAGCTATTACATTGTCTTGTGAAAAATGAATGTAGGAAAAGAATATCAAGTGATATGTAAAAGTTTTGTAAAGACAAGATTTTGTATACTTCTTCTACCAGTTTAAATATTCCAGGCAAAAGGCAAATTGTACAGTGTCCTGATGCTATTAGCTTCTGCAAAAAAATGAAATATTAATATTGTTTCTCTATAGCTTTAGAATCAGTATTCCAGATAATTCAAACTCATTTTTCTATGTCCTTCATTCTCAAATGGAATGTGTTTTCTAATCTGACATCAGGGATGAATTTATCTTATGACATACTTATTAAGACATTGAACTCTTTTTGTTGGTGATTTAATGTCAGCACAGAAGTAAATTTCAGTATTAGAAAGAAATATTTAGGAATCCAATAATTCAAGTCCCTTTTTTTTTTTTAATGTGACTGACACTGTTGTTATGTCCACAGCATCAACCACATTGCTTCCTATAGACCTGCAAAAGCTTGGTATATGAGGATATTTTTATGCTATGCTGATTATCTGCAGTATCAACAGCATATATATTATTATCTACTTATCTGAAAGGTTCTTTTCCTTACGTTATATTCTTTTGGATTTTGTGTCTGAACTAAATATCCACCCCTGCAAGCAACAGCATTTTGACAAAATTCTATAAATGTTCCAAAAGGGAAAATGGAACATATGGTCTCATGGTTCCATGAGATCTATTTCAATCTATTATTTAGAGATTATTAGGTCACTAGTGGAGAAAAAGTTTGGATAAATCACTAACATTTTTTAAGACAACAAAAAATTAGATTTCAATATGTCTTTTTTTCTAAATCTTCTTAATGATTGCAATAACATATTTTCTTTCAATAGTATTGAATTCATATGTACAGTAGAGATAGCCAGTGCATTAGTCTGAAACCTAACCTGAAGTATTGGATGATTTTCTTAAATATAGAAATATTTATGTCACCATGAATGTTCTTAAAATGCATTGTTGATCTTTCCTGAAATTGTTCTTTCACTAAGCAGAAATACCATTTGTAGAATGATTATTAAGATTATTAACTTGTAATTAAACAGCAAAATGCTTTACTTGAGATGAAATAGTAATTATGAGTCTTGAGATGTACAAGATGGTGATTTTACAGAAGTTTTTTAAAGAATCATACAAGTCACAAAACATTTATACAAGAAATACACTTCTTTTTACACATCATTTAAAGTTTCAACTTTTCTGAATGCATGACTTCGTGCTGAAGAGTACAAATGTGTATCATGGACGAGATTGGCTAATGGTCTTCAGCAGACTTTGAAACGTTTTCTCTAGTCAACTGTGCATTTTCTGGTTGTGAAAGATTGCTTAAAAGATAATTTGTCATGACAGTTTCTGTGTCAGCTCTTTTCTTTATTCCTGAGAGCTTCAATTAAATCTTTTAGCTGTGCTTATCACTTCTTAGAAGATATTTCAGTTATGTTTTATTCTGGGGACCAGAAGAATCACTTTCTTCTAGTTCTCACATAGCAATGTGAAGAATTTTTATTATATAGCTTCTTCCAACAACATTTCCAAAAAGTTAAATCTTACATTACATACACTTTTTTTTTTGGGGGTAGCATGTTTGTCATCCATCAGTTCCACACTTGAAAGCCTCCTGCTGTGCTTTGCATTTACTGTCACTTGCAGAAAATACTACTGTTTGTTACTCATTTTTCTTCAAACAAGGAGAAGACTTTTAAGGAATGGATTTTGTCTGCTTGCCCACACTGGAAGTGTGTTTAAAGACACAGAAGCAAACAAAAAACATGGATGATTTTTGAAGCATCAGTACATACCTGCAGTGACCACCACTAAAATTTTAACCCTCACACAACACAACCTACAATTTTGAGAAAATTCCCCAGGGTGCGGCATTATTCCATCACCACAGTAGATGGGCTGAAGTTACTTTTCAGTAAAACTTCTTTATTTGTAATCACTAGACTAAACATGAGCAAATCATGCAATCAATATTTAGAATTTGAGGAAGTACAGGTTCTCAATATTGAAGCAAAACTATTTACTTGACACACAGAGATCAGATTTTTATTATATGGTATTTCATTTTAGAAACCAATTCATAAGAATATATATTACACTGCAATTTTAAGTAGACAAGCTTAAAGTCCTCAGAAGCACTAAAACTTTTGTGGTTAGATATCTAAATGAAAATTTAATGCTTGTACCCAAAACTGATCTACTAAAAAGCTTGCAATTTATAGCAAAATATATGACTTCAGAATAATTTTTAAATTAACTTGTATATTCAAAACAAATAGATGCAATAGAAAAAAGCTAATGTGGAAAGGAGTATAAAAGAGGAACATTAATTAGAAAGTGATGTATGACCAAGTGGTGGAATTTATAAGCAATTATGCACTTTGCAGAAGGTCCTGGAAACCTATCATTGGAATGATTAATTATTTTCATAAGTGTTTCAAAGATTTACTTCCATATTCTAGGCTCATGCCCCTAAGGAGGCCAGCTAAAGCTGGTTTCATGAGATATGAAAAATGAAATATCTTGGATGGGATGATGGGAAAGTGCAGAGTGAGAGAAGCAATATTGCAAAATGGGTGCCAAATAGGCTAAGTTATGTGAGACTGGAGCATACAGCAAAAATTACAAGACTTGTGATGTTTCCAGTTTTATATATTTTAATAAGGCAGAGTTTTGTAGGAGTCCAGTGCTTTAATTCTCAAGTGACAATTATGGAGATGTTATTTCAACATTTTTAAGGCCATTCTTGATCTCAAAAAAAGAAATAAAATACACTACAATTATCTGGATTACTTAAATTCATCAATATTAACAAGAAATTTAGCATCAGTTGCAATGAAGTATAAGGTTGATAGCAGCCCAGAGTCCTCCAAAGGAGAAACTGTAATTTCACCTTATCCTTGAAATCATAATACGGGCAAAATTCTGCTGGGTTTTACTGGACAGAGAAAAATCCCAATCTGAAATCAAAAAGGCTGAACTTTTTCTTCTGCTGCATTTTGCTGCATTGGTAATGCTTTGAGGTAAAAGAGAAACCCATCCTTATAAATCTGAATGCTTCTCCCCGGTCAGGGAGGATATGTGTCTTAAATTCAGTTGGATTAAAAAAAACCACCAGAAGCAAAAAGTCCTGCAAGTTCTAGCAGACTTCATTTCACATTTACAATTCTTCTGATGCCACCTCAAAACCCAGTTGGTTTCAGATGTTGTTCTGAATGCTCAACAGTGCCTAATGAGTGCCACAGAATAACATCACACAAAATTCCATCTAAACTGGTGTCTTCTTTCTGGGATGGAAAAAAGTAAGTCTCTGAAAGACTTTAAGAACAAAGCAGGTGTTCCAGGGGTACCATGCAAGATTCCAGGAAAATCAAAATCAAGGACTCCTCAGTCAGAGGTGATATCTTTTAAGCCTTTTCCTCTACTAAATTGTTCAGTTGCTTTCTGCTCCCATGTAAAGCTTTTATATCAGCTTACTACAAGAGGTCTTTAGACTCATGTACTGTTAAAATTTATTCAGTACTGATAGAGGTTGTGACCTGTTCCTATCCACTCCATCATACGCATCATGAGGTTTGTCTAGTCACCTCTGCTGTTCAAGTAAGACCATATATGTGTTAACATGTCTGGATGGTTCTGCAAACCTTTTCTTGGTTTGGCATGAATTCTTGTCAGGTACAGTAAATACTATATTCAGTATTCATCGTGTAGTTATTTATTGGATTAATATTGTAGCATAAATATTGTGTGCCTCACTTATTTTCTAGCAGTTCACTTCTTTTTTCTTTTTTTTTTTTTTTTGGTACTTTACCATTCCAGACCATTGTTACAGTATCTTATCACTTTCCAAATTCTGCATAATGATCAACCATTTTCTTTCAAAGAGAGCAGCATGTTCTCACTGAAAAAGCAGTGGGATAACTAAAAAAAGCCATTCATTTTGTAAGCGGAATAATTCAGAAGTTTTCAACTTCAACTTCTGCTAATTAAGATTATTTACAATCTACTTGTCTATAACTAATCAGAAGATCAGAAGTTAGTTATTTCCATATGACTTTTTTCTCCTTTTTTTTGAATCTTGACAGTCTGATGATTCCTTTCACTGAATTGATCTCACTGTCACTCCACTGATCTCCAGCTATCATCTTTAGAAATCCTGAATGATGATGTGCAAAATTGTTTCTTGAGCCTATAACTATAAATTCTGCACTTTTAGCTTTTTAGACAGAGAAATAGTAATGTATTTTTCTATATCCGTCATGGTGTCCTTTACAAAAAAAAAAAGGAGACTATCTATTTTGCTACCAAAATTAACAGTAGCAAGCAAGGATGGTCTGTCAACATGGGTCTGTCAGCATTTGTGTCTGTCAGCTTCTTTACTACTACCTGTAAAATATTTGGCACTTAGTTTTTCATTTGTGCAATCGTGCTTCAGTTGTGTTCCAAAATTTAGAAAATTAATAGAGAAAAGCAGATCCAGTATTCTAATGTTCTTACAGTTTTAGATTCATAGCGATTTTTCTCACAGACATAAGATTTTTAAAGTAAAACAGCATCTCACACTTGGAGAATGCAAATATATTCCTCTCAGAGGCACTTTAAGTGCTTCCTTATGCAGATGACACTGCCACTAAAGAGCTTCTTTCCCTTCCCAGTACAGTTGCACTTGTCATAAAAAATTCTCAAGTGATAGTTGAAGACTGCAAAGTTAAAGTTGATATAAGATTATTCATATTCTTTGTATGCTGTATCTAAATTTCTAGGTTATAAGGAGGGGAGGCTCAAGAAAACTTAGAAATTCTTACTGACACCAAAGAGTTGTTCCACAGAAATTATTTGTGTGTGCTCATGATTTGTATTAGTTTTGTGAATATAGCTCTATAAATTTTAGAGATACATCAACGCTGAGCCATCAGTGGTGCTTCTTCCACAATTTTCAGGGGAAAAATATATTTCTCCCATCAGGTTTAGGAATAATTAAATGTTGTGTTCATGCCTCCTCTTATTCAGAGGTAAATTAACTCATACACATACATGAGTTTGTAACAAACATGTCTCTATTTTCATGTATGATTGGACTATGCTCAATTTTCTATCTAATATAATTTGAAATGGATAAGCCACTTTACCAAAATGTCAAGGCCAATCACTATTGCAATCTCACAGTGAGTAATTCTAATACTCTTTGTGTGTCAGTTTATGCAGTTAATGTAACTATAGTGCCACAAAACCAATAAAATCCAGCATATACAAGATATGAACAGAATTCAGAACCACATGATGAAACAACCAGCTTGCTTGGTTTAACTTTCTGTGGTCTTTAAATCTAGCATAGCTCATGTATGTGCCTCTGAATTCTGCATATCCTATGGATCTTCTGTATCTTCCATAAAACGCTGTAAAAATTCCTAAAATCTAAGAAAATCTACCATGAAGACAATATTCTCAAAATGTTTTTGATATTTCTGAACCCAGTAAAGTGATGCTCACTCTAACTCCCCGGCTGTGATTCATAATTTTCAGGAAATAAAGAGAATACAATAATTCAGCTATGCCTGTCTAAAAACATAGCAGAAAACCGGATTCTGCCTCTAGTCAGAGAAGAGTTTCATAGCATTTCAATCCAATATTCTATTGATTTTAATGACATAAATAGAACTATAACCTTTTTTATTTATTATATATATTTTTGATAAGTAGCAATTTACAGGCATCTAAAGAATTGTTTGAAAAATTTAATCTGGAAGTAGCAAAAACTTTAGATATCTGAAAAAACAAGGAACTGCAAAGCAACAGATAGAAAATTGTAACAGTAACAAAATTATTCTATCAAAAAAAAAGGAAAAAATTACAAGATTTCTATATTGCTACTGAAAGAAAGAATGTTCAAAACATAAGACCCTTTCTATCATTAGAAGTTGTAAGTAAAATCGTAGAGGATGTAAAATTAAACTCAGTTACACGCAATTGGAGCTACCAATATTCCATCTTCATGTAATATTTAGGGGTTTTTTAGCTTTAAAGCATGACTGTGCAATAAACCAACAGCTATGTGTGCTCCAGCTGCTGAATGGGTCAAGTGAGGGTATTGGGTACTTTGCAAGGAAAGAGTCTTGGACAGTTCCACTCATAGACAGGGAGCTGAGAAGGGTGGGAATGAGATTTACAGAATCATGAAGGCAGGAGATGAGCTGAGCATGGCACTGTTGTTGGCCAAACTGAGAAACAGAGGTCACTGGAGCCTGGGTGAGGGCAAGGATAACAAGGCAGCAGTTTGCACAGCCTTTTGCACAGAAGGGTACAGAAGGGAGACATGGGAAACCACAGGACAGTCAGTCTCACTCCTTGACCCCTGAAAAGGTAACAGCTAAGCCTAGAAACCATTTCCAAGTGTACTGAGGACAATAAATGCATTGTCTGGATCCAGAACTGGTTATCTGAGTTGCTGGGCAACAGGACAATAAGGGAATCCTGAAAGTACAAAGCTGGAATGGATCCTCAGATATTCCTGATGCAATGGTTCTGGATGCTAGAGAACTACCAGAAAAATAGTGGTAGAAATGCAGTCATTTCATTATTAATTTTGTCCCAGCAATGTCGTAATCCAGAGACAATAAATTGGACTTTTCAAAGGAGTGTGTAGGTAATAGGTCAACTTATCCTGAAATGCATTCTGAATTAGGTGTATCAATAATATAATTGAGATACAGAACCTTTGTTGTTGATACTTGAGAAAAGGCAACTTTTCTTACCAAAAAAAAACCAAAACCCAAACTTAGAAAAGCAGGGTTGTTAATTTTTACCAGATCTATGAATAGTATTTGGCAAATACCAATTTGTTTTCCTAACACATTGGTAAATAGATAAAACAATATTGCAAAAAATTGACAAGGGAAAAAAATAAGCATGATGTAAATCTTATCTACTTGTATTTTACCTAATCTTTAACTGCTTTACTCTTTCACTGCTTTTGTCTTTGTCAGCTTTACTGCCATTTTGGCATCAGAGGCTTTCCCCCTGCTGTTTGCATACATAAGAATTTTACTGGTCCTGAGAGCCCTTGTACGTTTTTATCAGACATGATAGGTCCTAAGATAACAAAACCTTCATGTCACCAGATTACCATCACCATTTGTTGCTTTTCACTTCAGCTCCCACATGATTTCAGCAGTCAAAACCTCACTAGGCACAGAACTGGAGATTAGTGCTTTGTGATACTTGAAAGCTGAGGTTCCAACTTCCAGCTCTATGATTTTCTAGCTGCATGCTCTTTAACAGCTGGTGAGATAGTAGCTGCTATCATGTCAGAATTTGAAGCTGTGAGGAGTGGAAGGGAGCAGAATGACTAATTGTAATGCACAGGTTCCCTTTCTATCTCTAGCTTTGCAAGTTTTAAAAGAAATGCTTTCCCTGTTGCAAAGCTCATAATCACAGCCCAGCAGTTGTGCACAGTATTTGTTCCCACTCCAGCCGGTTCAAGAGATACCAGAATTTAATACTGTTAGAGATGAGCAGTGTTTTGGGCAATGATCCAAGGCAGAACATGGTCTATAGCATAACTCTCTAGTGCTTCCCAGAACTCTCATATAATTTTCCTTCAATTACTATAATAACTAGGAGGCATAATATTGAATGATACCACAATATTAGAAGCAAATTTTTCAGGAGTTAAATTATTTCTTTTCTTGAATGTACATGGATTTTTTTCCCCTTTTTTTGAGGAGAACTTGATTTTCAATCTAAATCTTAGCACGCTGTAGTGTTTTCCTTGTGAAAAAGTACAAAGAACTTCCCCAATATAATTCTGAAAATACCTAATTTAGTTTCATGACATATATGGATGGAAAATAGCAAGCGAATAAAGGGACATGGGGAGGAAAGTTGATGTCTGCTTCATAGTGATATATCTTTCATACCTGGAAGAAGTAAGAGGAAAGCCATGAAGATGCATGCTGAGGAACTGTTAAAAGTTGAGAATACTGAAAGAGTAAAAGAAAGGAAATTGAAGCTGGCAGCCATGTAATTGCTGGGAAGGGAAAATATCATGATTTTTATTGGCCTGGAGATTGTGTAGGTGAAGATTTTGTGGCAAGTGAATTTTAATGTATTAAAAAAGGAATGAGAAAAGGGCTTGTGCCAAGTGCACTTTCTTAGCCTTTTTTTCAATTCTTAAAAAAAAATTGCTCACAGAAAACGTTCTATACAAATCACACTTAAAACAGAAAGGAATGTATATATTATTTATATCTTCTTCTTGGTAAGACTAGAAGAGCTATTCCTGTGTTCAAAATCAGAAGACACTTTAAAAAAGAAAGAAGTATTAAAAGCATTTAAAAAAATATTAAAGCATGTTATACAAGTGAGACTTCTTATGTCTACTTACAAGTCCCAAAACAGCCACCTGTACTATCTGCATCCTTCAATATTCCTGAAATCTGTTTTCAATTTTTACCTTCAAATGTACTTGAATTTTGAGTGCTTGCAATACAAATGTAAAGCTTTGAATAATGAGAAAATGCTTTGAATAATGAGAAAAATGGCAAAATCAGTTCGTATTTAGCCTAAATGTATGCTTAGCAAGAGCAAAAATGCTGAGGCATGCTTTCTTTTCAAACATAAGGAAATTTTCTGATATCTTATTGTAATATGCAAGGAATTAAATATTTATTGGCAAAATTACATGAGTGAAAAATGGAGATGTAGATAAGAGAAAAAAAGTATTTTCAGACAAATTTTGAAAAATGTACTTTCTTCTGAATACTTTCACTGTAAAAGCAGATGATATTGGTATTCTGGTTCATTCCAGGAGGTTCAAAGTATTCTAGAAAGCAAAGGTAGAAAGGCCATTACTCCCCTATTACTTCTTGTGTTCATTTTCTTGGGGAGAATGGATTGAATTTTTCTTCTATCATTTAGTTGAAAGGGAAAGTTTTCTTATTTGGTCATCCCATAGCCTGCCATGGTAATATTCTAAAATGTTATAAATGAAGAAAGATGTTATTATGCAAAGCTATTATGAGAAAAAATATCTGAATAGCTGAGAATTAACAATTTAAGAAAAAGAGAGCTTTTATTTTAAAGGTAGGTTATTTTAATTATTATTATATGTCAGAATCATATGTCAGAACAGTGAAATAATTATGTTATAAATGGGAACAATTCTTCTTTTGGAAAACCATAGTTAACAAGACCTTAGTTTACGAAAGACTGTTCAAAGGAGTCCTTTCCTATTAAGTATCCACTGAGTTGTATTTATCCTCTACCATTCTAAAAGTTCTTACAGTGGGTAACTTATTCAAAATTTCAACACAGTTACCATGATACAGAAGCAAAGGGTCTTGTTTAGTAGCAAAATTTGATAAAAATATTAATTTTGTCATATTTTATTTTAGGGAAAATATTACATGTAATTGTAAAGTGAATTTCAGTGGTACCTATTGTAATATACTGTACACAGAAATGTACTTGGGAAATTTATTCTTATATAAATTTTTAAGTTAAAAGGGGTTATAATTATAACTATAATATAGTTATAAGAAAACACAAACATTTTCTTGAAAGGAAAATAAAAGCATAATTTTTCATGAGTTCAGTGAGTAAAAATAATTTAATGAGAAATATAGAAAAAGATGGCTTGTGGTCTTGTGGATCTCAAAGGAAACACAACTTTAACATTTAAAGAAAATGTCATGCTGTTTGAGAGCACATGCAGTATTTTTAGAGATTGGAATAGCATAGTGAGTGAGTTTACAGTGGGTTTGAGTAATTTCTGCAGTGTAAAATATGAAACCTAATTCAATATCCATATGTTCACTCATGATCTTTTACAGTCCCCTAATGCTAAATGGCAAATACATTTTAATTAAAGCAGAAGCTGACATAAATCCATGTTCTATAATTTGGGCATTAGCTTGTAATTCCACTCAGAATATTAATTATTTTATTCATAAATAAATGTCTAGAATTGTAGTTTAGTTTATACCAGTAGATGCTAGCTCAAGCTTATAGAGTTTTCCTTTCTGAACTCTGATTAGGTTTCATACCAGAGATCCCTTCCTTCCTTATCCACCAATGAAAATAGCTTAGCATAGTACCACTGTTGAGACAGTAAATGACAAATGGAAGTGGTTCTGAACTGAAATTTATTATTGATTATTGCTAAGTGAATTCTCATCTTTTTATATTTAAAAATTACATATCCAGGGTATTAATTATTTGGTCTAAATTATTTGATCAAAACGTTTCTGATGCAAGTATTTGAGACTTTAGTGGTAAGGGCTCATTTTCATTCTTATTTCATTTTCTATATCAAGTTCATGATGCGGTATATGCCTTTTAGAAAAGCACATGACATAGTTAAGAGTATTCCTTTGAGAAGAGAACTGTTTTTTAGTCTCCATAGGAGTCCTAAATTTAAATAGGAACCCTGATAGGATTGAGCTAATGTGGCAAAACTCAGCTCATCTAAGAGGCCTATTGAATCTGTAAATACCAAAAAGAGAGACAATGTGTTTTACAAATAACTCTCATTGTGTTTTTGGAAATCCATAAATTCCTTAAACTTTAGTTTTTCAAGAATTAATTCCCTTAAAGGAGAAAAATATTTCGTACATCTTCATTTTCCTCTCTTCTCCACACCTACAGGTGGATATTTATCAGAATATAGTCACCTTATATTTCTTGCTGTATTTTCATTCACGCTGCTGCACTAATCCCTTATGATTTTGCCTCTAATCTGTACTCCTGAGAAATGCACACATCTGTCCTTGGGAAGTCATCCTTGATTAAAACAAACAGCAACCTTGTAATGTCTCTCTGTAGAATCATTACAGCAAACTGTGTGAGGATTAAATAAGATGACAATAATAATTTAAGTATCATGTGTAGCTACCTTAAAATAGTTCTATCTAGCTCTTCCATCTATTTAAGGTTTGGAAAGAATCCTACCTTCCATCAATACTTACTGTGCACTTTCACTAAAAAGGAGATTAATTGAAACAGCAGTGAAATTTTTTAAAATATTCTGTGGAGAAATGCATGTACAAACTATCTTAATTGAGCTCTAAAATAGTGATGCTAAACAACAAAAGCAAGGAAATGCACAGTGAAGCAGGAAATGTACCATATGTTATTGTATACCTGGGTACAATGGGGACACTATCTTAATGGCTTTCTTAATATTTCTGTTGTACCAGATATTGGTGGACATATGGTATGCTGCCTTTTTATACGCTTGTGTCTTTTCACAATTTTGTTAGCTGACTTTGATAGCATTTTCTATTTGTCTGCTGTTAGGAAAAAGGCTTTAAAATGTTTTGCTTATTTATCTGGAGTTTGAAACCCATGCACCCATCATTTTGCTTATTAATTTATACCCCATTTTTAAAACTTCAAGACCTGTTGCTTATTTCTTTTATTTTTAAGCTTTCCATAGTCTCAGTCCCAGTCTGGAAGTAATTTGAAATACAATTAAGTGTTTCACATGCAGATGGGTTTCAACTCAATGTCAGTGCTGGCCAAACAGATGGCTAAAGCAACAGCAACAGCTGCAGAGCTCACCAGGCTTTGCACAACCAGAATGGTACAACCATAGAATCATAGAATTATAGAATCCTTTAGGTTGGAAAAGACCTTCAGGATCATTTAGTTCACCAGTTAACCCAGCACCACTGAACTATTTCCCTAAGCATCATATCTGCACATCTTTTGAACACCCCCAGGGATGATGACACAACTACTTCCCTGGGCAGCTGGTTTCAGTGCTTGACAACCTTTTACTAAAGAAATTTTTCCTAATATCCAACCTAAACCTCCACTGGCACAACTTAAGGTTATTTTCTCTTGTCCTTTTTCTTACTTGAGCACTCATGCAACTGGCTTCTTCCCTAGTGACCCAAGGAACCTCCACGAGCTCCAGCTGGCAGCAAAGTTTCCTGTTTCACTTGACTCCTACTGCCCTTCCAGCTGAGAAACAAAATAAAACTTCTTGTGACATCATTTCCTGGACACCACGTGTTTTCAAGTTTGGCTGATACAGAATACCAAAGGGAAAGGTTTCCCTATATTTTTTATGGCCCAATCTTCATAAATGTTCGCATTTAAATAGGTCATTCATTGCTTCCATCACATGGAATACACACAGTGAAGTCACAGAAGTCCAGAAGTAGTCAGAGGAAATATATCGTGTAGCAGAGAAGAGCAGCTGGGCCAAATCCTTTTGACATACATGTGACTTACTCCAGTTATATCCTGGCAAAAATTCCCTTCATTAAAGTGATCTCAGGGCTTCTTACTGGAGGTGTTTGAAGACTGTTTAAACCAATGTAGAAGCAAAAGGACGTTGTTGTACATTAGCTGGTCAATAGCCATTCTTAAGTCTTATAAGACATTACAGATCAGGGCTAGTTTTTTAACTAAGATTTAGTCATTTCTGGCAAGTGTTAGTACCTTTGTGTGAACATTTAAAACTTGCCATTCTAATATTCACCGAGCAGTTCTGGTAGCAGCTCATTATATGTGCAGCTGCATTAGTTTAAATATAAAATAGAAGGCATAATGAAAGTCTCCTAACTTTTTTATAATGTCAGTAACCTTACATGATATCTAGCAATGCCAGACTAATTGTTTCTGAAATGTTTAAATAAGAAATATTTTAAAAACAAATCACTTGATTTATCCTGAAAACTTACCATGTGTATTCCTAGGAAATCAGGTAATTTAAGTCCATAGCCATCAATCACACCTAATAATTTTTCATATATTTTAGGTTTTTTTCTTTAAATTTAATTTAAAACCTTTTCAGTTGCTAGTTTTAGGAATTCTATTTTTAATTTATATTAATATATATTTGATTAGCACATGAATGGGAAAGGATAAAACTGAGTAATTTTGCACAAGTATTTTAATAAGGAGCTGTTCATATAACTTATCTGGAATTTTTTATAAGGCAAAGTCATTATTGGAAATCATTAAATGAAAGTAATTAAAAAGGAAACAGCCATCTCTTTCAAAAGGATTCCAGTAAAATTCAGTAGCAGTAACCAAGTTGCTGCACAACCTAGTCTTGTGTATCCAGCAGGGTGAAGAACTTGCCAGCTTATTGATTCTTACTGATGTAGGGCTTGGCAATCAGTCTGTATCTGGAATAATTAGTGGGGATATTAATTAGTAGACAGGAGCATCATGGGGTCCCTGACACTATAAAGAATTACACTGCTATGCCAGCTCAAAGGCTTTTACACTTTGGCAGCTTAAATGTTTTTGACATGTGACGCTGTTTTTTCTAAGAATGTTGTTGTTTTATAAATAGTAGGCAGATTAGATTAGATGTGTGTGCACAGTGGCATGACTGACCTGTCCACACTGTCAGGGAATGCATTTACAAATGCATTAAAATTGCAAAGAATTAACTGGGTACTATTAGAGTGGTAAAAAGTCTCCACATTTTGGTAAAAAGTCTCAGGTTCTTTGACATTTTATTCAGACTTTGTTCACAAGACTATTGGGGTCCAAAAATCAAGAGTAAACCAATGTGTTTATGAATTCTCTTTTCTGAAAACCTGTTCAAGACACATAAAGGGACAAGTAGAGAGTAATTGCACCATGGCTTTTGGTAGGATTTGAATGAAAGTGCCAAGATGACATGGAGGGAATTGGAGATGTATGCCCCTAAGCTTAAAGCACAATTAATTAATCATGGATGAGATAAAAACTAGTAACATACCAAAACAGTTTAAATCTGACATGATTTCCTCACTTTTACATGAAGTCTTCTTGAGTCAGCTTGTAGTACAGCTACTTTGGGTGTACTTAAGATCATATATTTTGATAAATGTCTGCTGTTTTGTGCAAGGCTACTGTCTGTTCACTGTGCTCTAAATTCCCGAGAGCGTAATAGCCAGTTTCTGGCACCCAGCTTGAGTGGATGTTCTTGCTCTGCTGCACATTGTTATTAGGAATGCGACTTATCAACTCAAAAATTATAAAAACTGACATACTTTTATCATAGTTATGTTCCAATTATAAATTTTATAGTGCTTATACTATCTCCTTATTGCTATTAATTTAATGTGAAGACATTATGCCAAACTAGTGGCTAGAATTCTGTCAGATGAGGAGTTTGAGATCTGTTTGATCTTTTACACTATTTCCCACTTTCCCTTCTTGCCAAAAAGACACATGAGTTGAAAGTAAGTGCTTTAAATGTGTCTTGAATAGCAATAGGACTGAAGTTCAGAACTGCCAATCAATAAATAATGGCTCCTAGTCATCAAAAGTGTAACTCACTTCTCTCTGTGAAAGACAATTCCAAGTAATTGCTCTGAAACTATGCTTTTTCATTTCTTATTAAGGAATCAGCTGAAAAAGTATCCAATGTGTACAATACAGAAAGATTTTCCCATCTAAATTCTAATGTCTCCTATTGAAATATTTTTCTTAGAAGAAATTTGAGCTGCAACTGTTTAAACTTGAACTGACTTTTCTGTTTCGTGTTGTGGTCACACCTTTTTAAAAATTCCATTCCAGAGTAAAGAGGCGGAAGGAAGTGAATGCAGGATTTGGGACCAGACAAAGTTCCTTGTCTGTTGTTGGAGATTCCACCGTGACAGTGAGTGAAGATATGGGAGATCACCAAAAAACCCTGCAGGGTTACTGGCAAAGAGGAGAGGCCAACACTGTTCATAAAGACATACAAGAAAGTTTCATTGAAAAAGTGCATGTCAGATATATATAGGAATACTGTATGCATTGTTTCTATGCATTCCTGATTTTTTATAAGAACCAAGGAAAATATGCTAGAGTCAGGGTGCACATTTCTAGAAGTTATGTTGGCCATTGTCATTCCTTTCCAGTTGTTCTAACTGTTCTCTTCTAAAGCAAAAGGTGGACTTTAATTAAAATGTTCTATATTTTACCTTGGGGAAAAAGGACTTTAAAATGTGCATGATCTATGGCAGGATCACATTCTGTCCTGGGAAGATGTTAAGTCTGAAATGGAAGTCAGTGGTTTGTTTCTTGCTTTGCTTGTGTGTTTTACTTTCATAACACAGTGGAAAAAATATCTGTATCACAGGAGCCCCATTTGTACCAGAGTGACATGTCTATTACACTTTTCTTTCATTAGAAAAAAGAAGGAAAAAAATTATTTTAAATACCCAAAAATTATCGCATACACATTTAGATTAAAAAAATCTTTTCCCTATGTGTTTCTTATACTCGTCACATAACAAAATAAATGCATCTCAAATTTACCTTATTGTCTACATATGGCATTTTAATTTAAATTTTACTTTATTAATTGTCCATGAAAAAGAATTTTAAATGTCATGGAGGAAGTAACATAAATAAGATAAACTGGAAAAGCAGATTTTGAGGATTTTAGAAAATTTACAGTTTATAAAAACATCAGCAACTTTCAGCCATCAAGGGAGACATAAATTATAATTTTGTTTGCCATGTGCAATTAATAATGAGTATATGCAGATTCTATTTCACCAGGCTTGCTGTAATTGCTCAGGAATATGTTTGTTTCATTCCTTATATCCCTATAAACTGAAAACATATCTTAGGGCTTATTTCCTTTCCAAGAGGGGGTTGTTAGATCTCTTGATTTCTTTTGCAACCTAGGACAACACAAAAAGTGAGAAGTCTTAAAGATTATTTCTTACACAGGAATTGCATTTTTCCCAGGAATTCTCTGAGCTGCAGATGCTTTGAAGCTGGGAAGAAAATGTTCTTATGACCCTTTCTGAGCTTTAGGCTGCTGGAGATGGGATGTGAGAGCAGAAGTATCTGTGTTTTGACAACCTTAACCCTCTTTCATGTTTGTAATGCTGAACTAATTTCAGCCACTACCCCTCAGTACATGCTAAGGGATATACAATGAGGGAATTCTGTCTTTGTTGCCAGTAGCTGATTCACAAGTTTGTCAACAAGGTACAGAGATGCTGTGAGAAAATTTATTTTTAAATGGAATTTAAACATGTAATACTTACAAGAATTGACAATAGGATTCATAATTCTTTTTTTCATAATTCAAACTTCCTCTCTTTATTAGTTCATTGGTTCATGGTTTTATATTAGACAAAAGATCTCTGGTCTTGTTCCATGCCTTGTGAAATGGCACACCGACTTTCTCTAAAACTCCATCTGCTTTTCTTATGCCAGCGTCTTCACGATGCCACAGTGTGTGAAATGGCTGCATTGAAAATGTTGATGTGAATGATAGAAATGGAAAGTGCATAATTATTGATTTTTAAGTGCTGCAGCAGCCAAATGTACTTCTAGGGTTATACTGATGCACTAGAAAGAATGGCAACACAACAGCTTACTGATAAAAGCTTGTATCATTTAGATTAACTTCAGAGATAAGATCTTTCTCTTTTTTTCCCTCTGACAAGCCATTAGAAATGTAGCTATTTTAGAGATAAAGTATGGTTTCAGCACTGACCAAAATACCTATAAGCTCCAGAGTATTTTTTTCAGCCCACAGTAATAACTGTGCCTAAAAATCAAGTCAAATGATATTAGGAATTACTGGGGAAATTGGGATTCTGTCTTTTCTGTCTCTATATCTAAATCTGTAGGAAAAACAAATAACACTTAATTGGTTCTGGAGAACACTTCTGTGCTAACAGCTTGGTAGTGCAACATGGATATTGAGGGAAATCAAACCAGAAGCTAGTTTCTGCTGCTCTTTTTTAACTCTACCATAAACCCTTTCATATGTGTTCACTGTATTATACAGCCCAGCAGGTGGGACACTCCTGGCAGGTCTAAAAGTCATGGTGACAATAAAATATCACCACATGACACTAGTTTTAAAATTTATATTACAGAATGTCAGTACAGTATCTTTTCTTTCTCATGAGAAAATTTTAGTTTCTTTTGGGGTAGTTAATATTGACATTTATCCCACACATATCTTTCTGATCACTTATTGATCATATTTTACTTTCAGGCACCTTCTGAATGGCACTTTTTAAGTTTTCTTTCTTTCCTCTTATAGATCACACAAGATGCCTTAATTTTTCATGATTTCTCCCTATTGCCCGAGACAGAGAAAACTCAGCTACTTCCATTATCTAAATAAAATATTTATTTCATCTTTATATACACAGAGAACTTCAGAGGCTTCTCTGAAGAAGTAAACCCATAAATTAGTCACTTGAAAGTGAGTCAAAATAAGATGATGTATGATTACCCTGGCTGGAGTTGAGAATGTGTGAGAATGCTAATTTATGACCTTCCCATAATAATACTAGAATATTTCCTGATCTTAAATATACACCTACAATATTTGCTATATACCAATGTTCCCACCCATTCCTCTTCACATTTTCCATGTGGGAAGTGAAGATACACATATTTGTGCAGGAGTGATTTGCTCAAGGTCACCAAGCATAATTATGGGAAAGCCAAGAAAACTAACCTTAAATCTGGTAGCAAACAATTGAGCTGTTCATCTTTTGAGATGAATGGTGCCTAAAACAGTGGAAAAAATAGTCGTTCCTATTTTCCTTTGCAAGGTAATGAATAGCATGAATCTTTTATGTGGTCAATTTTGCAAACTGATTGTAAACACAGTGATAGAATGACATGGAAATAATTTTCACAATGCTCAATTAAACCTTGTTTAATACCATCAACGTGTGTATTATTTAATATTGTTGCATGTGCAGAAAGATAGGAAAGAATGATTTATGTGGTCTTGTGGTCCCGTATTAGTTGATATGGAAACAGTGGGTGACACTGTGTTTGGAATAAAATAAACCAAAATAGCTCAGCTGGAAGAGACGTACAGTGACCATCTACTCCAACTGCCTGACCACTTCAGAGCTGACCAAAAGCTAAAGCATTTGTTAATGGCATTGCCTAAATGCCTCTTAAACACTGACAGCTTTGGGTCACTGATCTCTAGGAAGCCTTTTCCAGTGTTTAACCACACTCTCTGCAAAGAAATGCTTCCTAATGTCCAGTTTAAACCTTACTTGGCACAACTTTGAACCATTGCTATGCATGCTGTTACTGGACACCAGGGAGAAGGGTTCAGCAATTCCCTCTCCACATTTCCTCCTCAGGAAGCTGCAGAGGGTGATGAGGCTGCCCCTCAGCCTCTTTTTCTCCAAGCTACACAAGCCTAAAATCCCTACCTGCTCCTTCAAGGATATTGCCTCCAGCCCTTTCACCTGCTTTTTTGTCCTTCTCTGGATTCATTCAAGGATCTTTATATCCTTCTTAAATTGTGGGGTGCAGAATTGCACAAAGCGCTCGAGATGAGGCCACACCAACACTGAATAGAGCAGGACAATTACTTCACTTGACTGGCTGATGACACTGTTTCAGCCATCCCAGGATGGGATTTGCCCTCAGGACTTCCAGGGCACTCTGCTGACTCACACTGAGCCTGCTGCAGAGCAGCACCCCCAGGGTCCTTCCTCCAAGACTGCTCCCCAGACATTCCTCTGCCAGTTTATTACAGTGCCCGAAATTACTCCACCCTTGGAGCAGAATATGGCATTTGTTCTTGTTACATTTCATCCCATTAATCATTACCTAATGCTCCAATCTGTCTAGATCCCTCTGCAAGGCATCCTATGCCACAAGAGAGTCAACAGGCAGCTCCCAGCTTGGTATCATTAGCAAACCTGTTAATGGTGTATTCAGCTCCTGCATCCGGATAGTTAATAAATATACTGATATATTATTGATATGTATATTGAACAAAACGGACCCGAAAACTGAGCCCTGAAGAGCACTACTGGTGGTCAGTTGGCAGACAGATGTAGCCCCATTCAGTACAACCCTTTGAGCTCTGCTCTTCAGCCAATTCATCACACAGCACACCCGAAAAACATTCATCCCACAGCTGGACAGCTTGTCCAGAAAGGTGCTTTGAGGCACAGAATTAGCAGCCTTAGTAAAACCCAGACAAACTATATCCTTCACACATAGGCAGATGACTTTATCATAGATATATATCAAATTACTCATGTAGGACTTTACTTTTGTGAACCTAGGTTGTCTGTGCCACGTTGATGTCCTCCTTCTGGAATTAAGCACTGCTTTTCTGAGGGATGTATCAATCTCCCTCTAGAGTACTTTGAAATACTTTTCAAGACACAGGCCAAAATAATGTGCGCTTATTGCACTGTTGACTTGATTAACAGTTAGAGAATACTACTGAAATCTCTACCCTTGAATTCCCCAATCCACCTGTCTCCATGACTTTCTCAACTGAAAAGTTTTCTCAGAATTATCTGAGTCTATTTTCCCCATTTTAAATGGAAAGAAACCTTAAATGCTGCATTTAAAATATGCCATAAGCATATTATTTCTCAGAAAACATGAAGATTCTTGGATGCCTTTTACCATTACAGACCTTTTATGACGTGACTTCAGGAAGAAGACAGGCAATTTTAGTCAACTGAAATAAAAAAAGATCTATTCATAATTTTGTACAGTCTAAATCAAAATTACCTAAAACCCAACACTAATTTCAAAGGATATTTTAAATATATTCAACAAATATAACTGTGTAAGACTGCAAATGTGATTCAATTGCCTCCTTTAATCATGAATAGAATATTTTCCAGGCAATGTCATTTCAGGAATCTATTGATCATAATTAGAAAAGGGCCATGAATGACTGCTTATGCTAAGATTGGATAAAATAATTCTTAAGGCTATTAACATTTGAAAGGAAGAAAATGTAGATAAGAACACGACAAATAATACCCTGTTATTTACTGTTAAAGCGTTGGGGTTTATCTTTGTAAGAGAATTTAAAGTGAAATTTTAGCATACCATCAATCAGTGGATGCATCAGAAGATAAAATTGGATTTACTAATCATCTTAACTGAACAAAATGCTATTTCTGTTAATAAATGAATGCTTTTCTTCCAGTTAGATAATCAATAAAAATACAAATGGATTTAAAAGGCAATTTATAAACAAGCTTCTCATTACACATTGCACGATTTTATTGGCATCCACAAGTAGAATTTAAAAAGCACAGTTTTGACAGTTTTGAAATGGCAGCATATTTCTGGAGACTCTTAGCTTCTTAATGACCTATGGGCATTGAATAGAGCTCAATGAAATCATGCATCTCTCTCTTAAAAAAAGAAAATGAAACAAAAAGACTCCTGTGTGGAGTAAGTAGTGACATGGTAATTTTCTAAGAAAACAATTCAGAATGAGGAAAAATATTAAGCTTTTAGGTGTTTGCACTTAGAAAACACTATTTTAATTTGCAAACGTATCTTGAAATTTTAATTTACAGACACGTATTTTGAAAAATCCCCCTTCACAAGTAACAAAGAAATTAATCCAAAACTTTTTACATAATAATATAAACATATAAATAATCTCATATTTTCTTCTTTCCTTACTGTGTACTAATTCTGCACCATTATTCCTATTAATATTTTCAGGTGTCTTGTTTTAAATTGTGTTGAGAAATAGGAAGTTTAAAGGCTTTTACTGCATCTAATGGAAAAATAATTTGTTTTACAAATTAAATGCCCTATGAAAGCTTGCAGGTAATTACATATAAATAATCATAGATCATTTTCTCTTTTTGCAGTGTTGTGGGTTAGCCATGGCTGGCTGCCAGGCACCCACCAAGAGGCTCCTCCATAGGACAGAGGGAGAAAAAATATTAAAGAACTTTAGAAAAAAGCTAAGAACATGGTGATTTCTTACCAGTTTCATGGGCAAAAACAGATTTGACTTGGGGTAGTTCAGCTTATTGCTAATTAATAACAGTGTAAGATGATGAGAAATAAAAAAGCTAAACTAAAAGCTTTCCCCTTCCTCTTCTTCCCAGGTTAAGTTTCAGTCCCTCAGCCCTGAATTCAGTACCTCTTTCCCTCAGTGGCACAGGAGGATGGAGAATGGGGTGTGTATCAGCCCATAACAGCTCCCCCCTGCCACTCCTTCCTTGTCACGCTGTTCCCCTGCAGTCCCTTCCGCAGTCCTTCATGAACTGTTCCAAGGAGGCTCCTTCCCATGGGGCACAGTCCTTCAGCAACAGACTGTTCCAGCATGAATTCTGAGCTGCAGCTCCCACCAGAAAATCTGCTCCTGCATGGTTTCTCCACATGTTGCACCTTCCTCCTCACATGTCCAGCCTGGGGTCCTCCATGGACTGCACACAGATCTCTGCTCCACCACGGACCTCCATGGGCTGCAAGAGGACAGCCTGCTGCACCACGCTCCTCTCCAAGGGGCTGCAGGGGAACTTCTGTTTTAGTGCCTAGAGCACCTTCTCCCTTCTTTCTTCTGTGACATTGATGTCTCAAGAGCTATTGCTTTCACTTTTTCTCGTTCTTCTTTGTCACCTTTGCTGAGCAGCATTTTTACCTATTCTTAAATATGATATCAGAGAGGAGTTGGTGGGCGCAACTTTGGCCAGTGGTGGGATCTCTTAGGAGCTGTCTGTAACTGGCTTTGTCTGATATGGGGTCAGTTTGTGTTGTCTGCTCATGAAGGCCACCTCTATAGCCCCCTACCTGCTACCAAAACCTTGCCGCAAAGCGCCACTATAAGGGTTTTTATTCTCATAGTAAAACACTTCCTTCTGGGGTAATTTTAACAGTGGAAAGAGCATAACTTGGAGTAAATTTACCCCATTGTCTTATTTAAACAGATTTAATCGACCATTTTTCTGTTGTTGTGATTTCTTATAAACCAGTGTATTAAATACAACCCTGGCTATGCAGCAATCTAGTGAACTGTTCCAAAGAGGTCAAATTTGATATTCTTCTCTATGGTGATGAGCTGTTTCCAATGCTGTCATTCATTGTACTAATTTATTAAAAAGAAAGAGTAAAAGAATGACACAATTTCATTAAAAATCATAGGAAATTTTACCTAGTTTATTGTTAGCAAAGTAAAATTGCTTTCAAAATACCATCCTGTGCATATCTGTTCTGTTAAAAAAAAAAGGCCACTCATAAGATTTCATAGAATCATAGACCAGTTTGGGTTGGAAATTACCTTAAAAATCACCTGCTTTCAACTCCCCTGCCATGCCTTACACTAGACCAGGGTGCTCCGAGCCCCATCCAACCTGGCCTTGAACACTTCCAGAGATGGGGTATCCAAAATTTCTCTGGACAACCTATTCCAGTGCCTTGCCAACTTCACAGCAAGGAATTTTTTAATATCCAATCTAAGTCTAATCTCTCAATTTTAAGCCAATTACCCCTGTTTTACCACTACATACCTTTGCTAACCATCCCTATTCAGATTTCATCTGGGCTCCCCTCATGTCCCAAAAGGTCTCAACAAGGTCATACCAGAGCCTCCTCTTCTCCAGGCCAAAGAATGCCCAATTCTAGCCATCTTTGTGAGCCACAAGTTCCCATGTATAGGATGATGGACAAAGAAAGAACACCACAGATTATGGGACAGATGGCATCTGTGACTACCAATGACCACTGAATGCCCCTCAAATATTCCTCTGTGCATACCTGGAACACAGACTGTAGATAAGATAAAGGGGTACTATTGTCCAGATGTTACCTCAGACCTAGGAGGAGGTTAGCATAACTGAGGGAGAATGTATCTCTGAAAATGAACACAAAGAATGAGGAATTTATGGGCTATGAGGGAAGCCAGCTCATCAGCTATGCTGAAGTCAGCTCAGACTGGCCAAAATCCAATTCTGGCAAGGGCAGATTGCAATTACCATCTCCTAGCCCAATGACCCAAGAAACCACTGACTCAAAAGAAGAGAAAGACTGAGCACGTGCTCTAATTAGCATTAGAGAATGGTGTAACCAATGAACATTAATTCTTTTGTTTGCTAAAATGTGTAATGGCTGAAAAGTCTTGAATGACGTCAGGACCCTCACCACCAAGAAGCCCAGGGTGAAGAAGGACCAACAGGATGTCGCTGAATCTGTGAGTGCTGACTGTCTTCTGCTTGATCTCTCTCTTCACTTTCTTTTCTATTTCTTTCTTTCTCTCTACATCACATTTACTGTTAAATAAAATCCACATTATTGACTTTGGCATATGGTCTTCTTTGCGCCTTAATTTGGGCAGAGGCATCTCAGTAGTCAGATCTTAGCTATGTTTTTAACAGACATGCTTTTTTGCATATTCTGGGTTAAATTTTAAAAAAGTGTTCAAACATATGAGAAAATGAAGGAGTGTTTTTGGAATATAACCAGCACTTCAATGAGAATGAGGACTAGACATATAACTTGGCACATTCAAGATAGCTCAGAGCTAAAAATCACCAGGATCTTCAATGATAATGGAGTAAACATTCCATTTTTAATAATTCGACTCATTTAAAGTCTCACAGTTTGCATCAATCTGCGTTCCAGCCTATGTGAGAAGGAATTACCTACATGTTCCATGAAAGTCTTTTAATGCATCAGGGAAAGACAAAACCTTGGAAACTGGATGGCTATGGGGAGACTATTTAAAATTTGGTTTAAAATATCTTTCATTAAGAAATATGAACAGAAACTATAAATGTGACTGCTCTGTAATTATTTATATATGAAAATACTGCTCATAGAACTGAAAATAGGTTCTTAAAGACACTTCACTTTCACAGTACATTTCAATAGAAGATCACTCTAGACTGTTCAGGGAAAAAAAAATACAAAGATTCTTGGGTACAATACTGGCACAAAAGTAATAATAAAGATATATTTTATTTATGAATTTTCTTTCCACTCTTTCATTTGTTCACATTTTTTGTATATATGGAAGCACTAACTTCCCATTTCAGTTCTGCCAATTCTCTCAGCAAGATGCAGTTTAATCCTTCAAAACTCAGCATTGTAGTTTGCCTTTGTGTCCACACAGGTGATAGAAAACTCAGATTCCGTTTTCCATGTAATTTTTTTTAGAAGCTTGAAAACTTTCTGTGTCTTTGTTGCATTACTAGATATTTCTTTCCAAACTGATCTGAGTCATGTAGAAACAATTTCTTCTGTGTTTAAAGTCAGCAATTCAGGATGATAGAAAAAAAAAAGACTCCTGGCTAAGTCAGTTACATTTTCTTATATATCTACAAGTAGTTTCTAAACATGAGCATTGGGTAAGGGTCACATAAAAAGGGCTGACTAAAGAGTACTATCACTACTTTGTGAAAAAGCTTTTACTGTTGCTGGTATCCCCCTCTCAAAGCTGATCCTAAAGGGAAAAAAATAGCTTCATTTTGCTTTAGAACTAATGCACAGTATAACTCAAAGTCCTCCTTAATTGCCATTTCTTCAGGCTTGACTTCCCATAATAAAACATTTCACCCATAGGAAAAGATATATTTGGCTGCTGAAGATTTAACCATTTTCCTTAGATGGTGCCCTGTGGGAGAGATGAGGCAAGGAAAGACTTATTTTTTACTCCTAACTAATTTTCACACAGTAGAAAGGAGATGCTAGAGCTCAAAAATAGTCTTTTCTTGTTATATATTTTTATTTTTACAGCACAATTTTCTGAAGCACTGTTTAATTGGTGTATTTGTTTGATTTGGCAAAAAGTATACTGACCCTATAATATTTTTTCAAAAGATAGATTCTTCTCAAGGTTAGTTTCCAATTAAGATCTTGATGCAGTAACCATCTCAGCTATTAATTTGAGCATATCAAACTAATATAGTGTATTAATGTGATGTACATCAAATAATGTATGTACATCATGATCATACATCTAGAAAGCTTTTGTGCCCTTAAAAAAATCAAGCCAGAAAAACTGGGAAGTTTTAATATGAAAATATTCTGCTAATTGCACTTTTTATTCAAGCTGGCAAAGATATAATACAAAAGTTTTGTGACCAGGAGAAACTGATATGACAGTTGAATGGGAATATCATAGAGTGTAGCTCACTGTTTGTTTTGCTTTTTTAAGATAGAAGCTTCATATTCTCTGTTCTAAACATTTAGATTTAGGGCTATTAAATAATAAATTTATCACTGAAACTTATCACTGAAAATTATTCTTGTAATGTATTTATATTGAATTTTAAAAGCAAGTGTTGTTTCATGCAAGCAGAAAAGATCATAACAAAATGATACAAAAATTCAAACTTCTTCCTATACACATCAAAGCTACCTGATCAAAGGCATGACACTAAAATGGAAGAAAAGTACTAAAGATATAAAAATCTGGTAACTCATGGGTCAAAGGACAGTAGCAGTTCAAGCCAAAATAACAGGGTTTTGTTGTAGGGAGGAAGACAGAAAGGCTTGATAGAGCTAAAAATATATTTGAAATGTACATTATCTCCAGCAGCCAGCGTGTCCCATGCAATCCCAGACTGCTTTTAGCATAATATAAAGCACTGGTATCAAGAGGCTTGATGAAGGGCATAAGGATCGACGAGTGCATCTGAACCTAAATGTAACAAAATATACCTGTTATCTTCACAAATCTCCTATCTGTCTCTTACTCATACAAAGTTCTTACTCATACAAAGGTTCCATCAATGAGAAATGTGTAAAAAAAGCTTTTGGAACAGCACTGTGTGTGTAAGACAGAGTGTGTTTGTGTGCTTACAGAAGCGCATAACTTAAAATACATTTTTTTCTTTACCACGTACTTATTTTTAGACTCCTACATCAGTTAGCAAAACAGAATTAAACTACTATAGACTGACTTGCAAAGTTTTATAGCACAATTTTGAAAGATATTAAAATATACAGAAAGCCATGAGAAGGTTTCAGAAGTACTGTGCTGTAAGTAGAGGAAACAATAATGAGAGGCACTGGAGGATACATAATAAAGATACATAGAACTCTGGTTGTTCAGAAAAATAGAATTCAAATTTGAAAACTTGCAGTCAAGGGCTACTAAGATGGATATAGACTAGAATGTGGGTATATTTGACTAGAAGAGCTGTCTCCTTTTATTTTACTGTGTAAAGCTGAGGAGGACTCAGAAATACACTAGATGTGAGCAAAAGCAGCAATACAGGCCACGCAGCAATGACAGAGTCACACCCTAAGACTGTCAATTGACTATGAAAGATTTGTCTTCACAATTAAAACCACGTGTCTGCCCTTTCTTGTGGAGTCATGGTATGCATGATACAAGGTGAGTGATGCAATGATTTAATCAAATTTTTTAAAAATTTCAATTGAAATTTAAGTATTATGTATTACATGGTGTTAGAATAGGGATGAAAATGTGGACTGCAAAACCTTGTGAAGTCTAATGTGTGAGCTTAGTCTGATGTACTAGGAAAGACAGAAAGTGATTGAATGACTACAGTGATCCATCAACCCAGCTGCACGCTGTAACGCTGTGGTCCTGCTGCAATAATGTAATGCAAGCATTGATCACACTGTTCCAAGATTCCTGTTCTCCAAGATGTTTAAGAAATATTGTAGCTAAACTTGTAGAAATAATGATAATATTAAATTATATCCAAGTGAGGGGAAAGTGTGGTATTATGGTTCTATTAACTACAAGGATCCTGCATCTACTGTCTCTGAAATTCTGTATCCTCTGGGATATTAGGAGTAAATTGTTTACCTGAGTTTGTTGAGTGAATGGAAAAGGTTTCCTGACATGTTTGAAATGTCCCTGAATCTCAGATGAGGATTAATCACCAGATGCAGCAAACAGCTGGCTCTGCCAGTGCCAGCTCAGCCTGCAGCTGAGCAAGTTGAGCAGTGCTGGCAATGGTGTGCTGTACAACCCCTGCTCCCTGGCTGTGCAGGGAACTCTGAAGAAATCCTTCCATTCCACGGGGACAGAAGAGGTTTGCTGCCTTTCACAATAGGAGAATGTACTTCATGTGGCTGAAGAGGCTTTTCTCAACTGTTAAAGAGGTCAATGACCTTCTCTTAAACCCAAAAAGTTGTATAATAACCTGTTATGGTACAGTGCTTCTACGCTTTGAAATAATCCACAGTTTCAGACTTAACTAAATCCAGAATACAGTCACTCTCTAGACAAATGTTGCAATACTATCTAAATACATGATATTCTAACATTTTTTAAAGTTACTAGAAACACCAGAAACTTGAATTCTGCCCCTCCAACAATAGGGCTGATGACAGGAAAGACTTGCATTAATAATTTTGTCTTCTGTCTCTTCATTCCAGAGCAGTGAAGTGCCATGAACCCTACCTTACCCAACAGCAAATTGACATTTTACTTCTTAGACAACAGCAGGAGGATTGATCTCTGTGTGGGAACAACCACTAAAACATTTGGTGCTCTCTGGGAGTTGTTCAACATATGCTCATCCATTGAACCGTTCTGCATGTTTCCTACATAATCAGGGCTGGACCTCAGCCATGCCCAAAGTCGATGACAGCCATAAGCACCAGGCCATGAGCTATATTCTCTGCATGGTCTTTTCTCAGCACACCTTCTGTTCCCTCCACTCCCCAGAAAAAACCTTGTTTTCTAAACGTAAAGGTTTTGATTAAATGTAATTTCCTCCTTTTTGCCAAATCTGGTAATTGTTCATATCATCTTCACTTTAAATGAAGAAAGAAACAGTGTGCTCTTTGGCAGAGTGTTCCTTTCTTAGTTGGCAAACAGGAACTTGTCACAATGGAATAAATTATATTATAGCATAACTTTTTAAAGCACCATTAATACAAATATATATCCTTCCTTTTTGACAGAAATGCCACTGCTCTATTCAAAATCTAAATTAATTTTCAGACTTTTATTGATTCAACCATTATCCTTTTCATCCAGAATTCTAAAATAATGCATTAACTTTACATGTTAGAGAAGTGCAGCCTGATCGTATATCCTTTCCAATCTTCAACACGTTATAAAAATACCCAGAAAAAGTAATTTTTTTCCCAAATGATCTTTACATTATAGCATTATTATAACTATGGTCACATTTTATTTTCAGTTTATGGGTCTGTAACATGTAGCTGCTAACAGTTGTATTAAAAGCAGGACATGGCATTGAGAACTTCTAATGCTGGCTGCAAAAGATACATGAAACCATAGATGGTTTTATTTTCACTAATCAATTAGAAAGGCCTTATTAGCATTTGAGAAGCCAACTGATCTCTCCTATGTGAAGGCGGAGATCATTCATTGGTCCCTGCGGCTACGTGCATGGGGTATCAAGACCTTTTCACTGGCTCTGAGATCAAAATAACACAGCCCAGCTCACATTCACATATCCATGTTCTCTTGTAGCCCAAAGGAAGTGGGCAGCATCACAGCTGCCAGTGTGGCTGGTCTTTCTGATATGCTATTTGTGCCAAACTCTCTTTGGGCCCAGCGCCACCTGACAGCAGCCAGAGCTGTAAAGGACCTCGCCAACGACTGAGAAAGCAGCCATAGCAGACTGCAGCCGTGGTAAAACATAGACCATAATTGTGGGGCCATCTCAAAGCTAGCCCTGTTTTATTTTTTTGTACAGACAGAAGACCTCTGAAACCTGTGAGATCGTGACAGAAAGGTGCTTAATATTTGCAGAATATTAATAGGATAAAAGCTAATGGAAAGATTATAATGTGCTTTGAATTTTTTTTTCTTTTGCATTCTTGTTTCTACGAGAACTATGAATTTTAAAATCCTACATCATTTTTGATGAGTTCTGAACAGCGTGCTTTCATTAGCTATTGAGGCTCCACTTTAAGGAAGCCTCATCATTCCATATACTTAAAATTATGGTAAGTCTCACAGAAGAACAAGTGGAGTACAATCCCCACACACCAGGGTAGCATAGGTTACTATTTCCTGCAAAAAATTCCTGAGTTACACCAATCCTGCTTTGACTTCCAGCTCTAAGTTCCCTTTCTGTCTATTTAGCAATTTGGGGTTTTTTATGTCTTTCTTATTGACTGACAGAACAGGAGTAAATTCTTCTCCAGAAAGACATATATAGTAGTCTCAACTCATCATGAAAAGCCTATTTTAATCTTTGAAAACAGGAAATTTGGAGAATGGAATGGGACTCAGAGAAGCAGAAACTATAGATTAGCATAAATAACATATAGTAGAGGTGCAATAGAGTGAGTAAGAATATGTCTCGAGCCCAAATCAATACCAGCAAAAGACCCACATAATAGATTTTTTTACTCTGTACTGTAGTTAAAGTTTTGAACTGACTTGAAGTTCATAAAGTTATTCCTTGTGGAAATAATAACTTATTAGCCAGATTTTACCTTTATTAATATGTTTACAGAAAGTGCAAATGATCACTGCAGAAACCTGCCCGTTTTAATGTTTTCATTCACAGTAAATAGAGTTGCCAAGTCTATGTCTTGTAAAACGTAACAACTTGAATCCAGCTGGTATATCAAAGCAAGTTATGGCCCATCAGGTTTTGGAACACAACCAAGAAAACACAAAAAATTGCAGTGTAAGGAAAACATTGCTTACTTAAAAAAAAAAAAAATGTGTTTTTTTTTTTTCCCCAACAGCAATCCAGATGGGAACTTCAAGTGCCAGTCAAAACCTGAGTCCTAAACCACCCTGTGTGATTTACTCAAAGTTCACCAGAAGATAAGGGAAGTATTTTTTTTCTAGATACATGAACAATGCAAAATCATTGTAGCAATTTTTTTTCTTAAGAGTTTTCTTTGGATTCAGATTAGGTATTATTGTGACATTACAACACCTGAAAATCTCTATACGTAGTCAGTCATAAGATTTTTCTGAAAACATAATTTTTTTGTGTCAGTATTTACAGTGTGTTCTAAAATCTTTTTACATTTGTACTCTTTTTTGTTGTTGTTGTTGTAAGACCACTTTTTTTGACATCAAAAGAATACAGTTTTAAATACTTTAATGATATTGCAGAGCTGATTATATGTGATGAGCAAACTCAGAAAATCTATTCAGTCTTTGTCCCGGACAACTGCCATAATTACACATTTCTGTTGTTTTGTACATGAAACATTTCAGGATTATGATCTCCCATGTAAGTCTGGTATCACTGAGCTCCAGTTTGAGCTTCAGTCAAGTTTTATTTTTGAAAGCTAGTGCTAAAGTTATCAAATTTACAGTAGAAATTCTAAGAGAACTTTATTTTCTCGTGTTATTCCTCAGTGTATAACCCGGGGGGGAAAAAACCTCAGATGGAATTTTTGTTCTTTTGAGAATTATTCCTTTTAAATTATGAAATCCTCTGATTTGTTATATTCTCTCTCTGAATTTATGAAATTCTTTACTCCTTTATTTTATTGAATTATCTATAAAATTACATTAAAAAACTGAATATTTGGCTTTATTTTCTTGTAGTATTAAAAAAATCCTTATAGTACTCAGTCTTCATTATGAAAACAATACTTCTATTACATATAAAATAATTTAAGCTCCTAAATATTACATCAGGTGTCTTTGAAAATGATTGCATTTATTTTGTATTACATGGCAAAGTTGTGTTTATTACTCAGAACTGTCTGCTTTTTAAAGCCAGATGATTACTCATAAGAATGGAAAATTCTGCAGAGTACATATCCTTTAAAAGTTAAAATTATATGCATCATAAATATTTGGGCAGTTTTCATGTGCAAAAATTACCTACTTACCTCAGTACAGGACCTCTAAGTTTCTAAGCATGGCATGACACAGACCACAACAAGCCTGGATATGGTTTTCTAGTATCATAGAAGCATAGAATGGCTGAGGTTGGAAGGGACTTTAAAGATCCTCTAGTTTCAACCCTGATGCCATAGGTAGGGACACCTTCCACTAAACCGTGTTTCTCAAAGCCCCATTTAACCTGCCCTTGAACACTTCCAGTGATATGGGGTATCCACACCTTCTCTGGGCAACCTTTTCCAGTGTCTCACCAGTTCACAGTGAGGAATGTCTTCCTAAGAGCCAATCTAAACCCATCCTCTGCCATTTGAAGCCGTTCCCATCATTTGAAGCCATTCCCATGATTTAAAGCCCTTAGTGCTCTGCAGGTTTGGGCAGCGTGTGGGCCAATTATTGCAGTCCCAGGGTGAGGATGCAGATGTAACAGTCTGCACAGTAGCTTGCAGTTACACACTTCCTCGGGGCTGTTAGTCAAAATGCAACATCTCTCTAAATATATCAGGTCAGGGACAACTTGCAGAGGATTTTGTGGACAATGAGACAGCATCACATGCAGCCAGAGGTCCACACTACCCCTCAGATCTGTATTCAGTTTTCTTCCACTCAGAGTCAGGGCAACACCTCAGGGCTGCCTGAGCATCTCTCTGGCCAAGCCTTTGCTGGTAGCATGATGAAAACTGCAATATAGAAATGCCAGTAATCCTACACTGTTGTCTGTTTTATTTAATGATAAAACCATAAATCAGGGAGAATGACAGTATTATATCCTTTTCACCTTCTATTAGAGTTCAGCGTTCCCCTGATAGGAAATAATTCTGTCCAGAGAGAAAGAGCTGATCCTAGATTGATTTCTGAAATACTCTCAAGCTTCTAGGATTTAAGAGGAGATGGAAAATTGATTTGTATTTCATGTGCTACATTCATTTGTGGAACATGTCTTCAGCTGCAGTAATATAGTATTTCTCCATTACAGTAATCTGTATGAAGCCTGATTTGCATTAGGGTTTTGTAATAGAATTCTCTTTTAATTCCCAAGACCTTAGGAGATAATATCGATATTCCTTACTTACTTTTGGCATGAACATGCGAAATATTTGAAACCTGTTTCTTGAGTCAGAAGTTAATGCTTCCCTCTCTGCCCTGTAAATGAACTCTTTTCTGAAAATCCCAATGAAGAGGGATAGCATTTTCAAGGCAGGAAGCAGGAGACATTGTCTCTGCTACATGAATTAAATAGGATTAAACTGCTGGCATATGTCTAACTGTTAAAATGACAATTCCTGACAGAAACAATATAAGGGTTTTTTTAGAAATTATGCAGGTGAAGCCTGTATATTAATGAAGAATTTCATAGAATGCATAAAGCAAGTATCTGTAATATTTGCCAGTTGATTTTACTCCCCCGGTAAGCCTAAGTTTATTGTTTCTTAAATCAAAATTATACTGATTGTGAAGATTGCTTCAGTCCCTTGAAACTATTAAAATTATCTAATAAATTTCAATTATAAACCTGACCTTCCTTAAACATGTAATGCCAGATATCTTCCATGACATTTATTTAATTAAGTTATAGTCTTGTTTATTTCTGGTATGACTACACAGAAATATAAAATTAGTTTTGGTTAGGACAAGTAAGCTGAATGATCTGAATTCCACAGTTCTAAAACTCATTGAACAACAGGAGGTTAGGAGATAAAAAATCAGACCATGCTCAGTGTCAGTAGGGTGTGAATTCACATGCGGATTCCCATTTATGACAATTGACTTTTTGCAGCATGAAATAGATGTCTCAGTACAAAAATGATGACATATTGCTTTCATAAAGTCTCTTAAAATTGACAAAGACTCTGCAGGTAATTCTCCTAGCATTTTCAGCTTTTTATTGGCATAAACAAATGGGAACATTTTACATCCCCTACCTTTATTTCAGTGGCATTAAAAATGCAGTAAATTGTAGTGTTTGGTTTTTGTTTGGTTGATTTTTTTCTAGCATGCAATAAATATCTCCTTGATTGAGAAGCACCATTTTTTTCAGAAATTCTTATTGTTTTGTTCCTTTCCATCAAAGAACAAAGAAGCGAAGATTGTCCTATTTTGTATTGCCTCCTAAAAATACTACATAAAAACATGTTTCCCTTTTGATCTGAAGATGTCAACACAGAGACACCAAGCAAACTTCCATCATCTATCTTTATGAAAAATCTTAGTTATTACTTGAGTTACTAAAAATTCTCTTGAGCTTTCCTAGGGACATGATGAGATGAGTAGTAACTGAAGAATGATGAAACACCATATGAATTGGTCCTTTAGCAATGTTTCATAGAATCAGAGTGATTTATGTTGGAAAGGACCTCAAAGATCACATAGCTCTAACCTTCCTGCCATGGGCAGGGACACTTTTCCCTAGACTAGGTTGCTCAGAACCCCAACCATCTATGTTAAACATGTTGGCTGCTTGGAGTAGTAAAAATTTACATGCATTTTTGCAGGAACAAAGGGAATGCACTGTCAAACCAGTGAGTCTTTGCCAGAATATAGGCCTAAATTGTGCTTTAATTTCATCAAGCCATCAGTTTGTCTCCTAGATGTTGGAAGGTAGGACATTGGATTGCTATTGCTATTCCGTGCTTTAAAGAATGATCAATATCAGGCATGATGGATTGTGCTAGCCAGAGAAAGAGTGGTCCTGGTGATATGAAAGATGCCAATTACATTTTGCCCTGTGGGGCAAACTTTCATTTCACAAAAGTGCTAATACAAAACAACTCTTTCTCTCACACAGCACTTATTTGAAGACTTCTGTACTCAGACTTGCAGCTCTGAAAAATATGGCATAGAAACTTTGCAGTTACATCACTGTCAGGAACATAATGTTTCTGGCTTCACAACTGTTTACAACCATGCTGTGTCGAAGAAGGCTGCTCTCACATGTCTTTAGCAATTATCCCAGCTGAGTCTCCTAAAAAATTTCCTTGGTTTTATTTCTGCTAGCTATTTCTCTGCTGTCTACTCTCTCTTTCCTCTAGTTCAACCTATGCACTGAGTATAGTTCCCTGATCTTCAACCTGCTTGTCTAAAAATTGCCTATTGTCTATCTATATGTTGCTGTTAACTGAGCTGTAGATCAGAATACTGTGTATCACTACTTATTAAATTACTGTGGTTTTTACTTCATCTTGCCATCAAAAAAGGAAATATGCCTGTGACAACTCTCTCACAAATATTTTTGTATCACCATGATGTGTGAGAATAAAGGACAATAAAATTGCTTTTTCTTCTTTTGTGTCAAAATGAATCTAATATACTGTTAGGAAAAGCTGTCTCCATCACAGGAAAGCTTTCAATGGTTCACTGCCCTAACATTATTCAACATGCATTGAATCCTGTTTTGAAGAGATGAAGTGACAAATATATGTGAAAAATGTTGTGGTTTTACCCAAAACACAGCATCTTCTTATACTCTCTCTCCACGCTTTCCAAATCCAAACTCAGATAGGAGAGAAGAGGGTCAACACTGAACTTAAAAAATAACAAGTAAGAAAAGAAGCAAGCATTTGAAAGATAAGTATTTTAGAACTGAACCCTGCTTTAGATATTTTCGAATTCATTAATTTGTCATATTCTTACTTACAGATACATATTTATAAAAGTAATCATAGGGGTATATAGCTCTTCAATACCAAATAAAAAAAGAAACAAACTAGAAAGCCTGCAAATCTGAAACATCATATTATTTAAAAATTAACATTTAACAATCAAGTTGGCTTACTTCAGCATGCCAGAATCATATCTTTGAAGGTTTCTGCAGATGACATAATTTCTGACTGTGTTATTCAGATTAAATTTTCAATGGAATTCAGATTAAAATATCACTGAATTTCAATGTCTGCAGTTGTATTTTTTCTTGTATAATCCTACCTCCAGTATAACTTAGAAAATAAAAGTTGTGAAGAGATATTTCAGCATAAGGATTTTTTTTTTCAAATGTGTTAATATTGTAATTGCATTGTTGGCTATTGCAACACTCCAGAATGGGAAGTTAATAATTGAAGAGCCCTATTTTTTATGGTCTCTATTTCATGTAGCTTATCCTGGCCAGCAGCATAGACAAGACAGACATATGACAAGGAATTAAACCTTTCATATTCAACATTTTTATCCTCTAATCTTGCTTTCAATCTACTGCCACCCTCACTTTCACATGATGTCCTCACACATTTGCTTTCTGAAATTATTACTGATAATTTCTCTCATCGTTATGCATATGGCTAGATCTTTTCATTTCACAGAATGAGAAAAAATCAACCTTGAAGTCTAAATGTCCTTATCATTTCCATCTGCTAACACTTCAGCTGAAAAAGAACACTGTTTAAAACCCTGACATCACCATGTGAATCTTAGACTAAGGCCTTTGGAGGAAGAATCACTGGTAAGTGACTCCAGGTTCTGCTACTGCTTTTTGAAGTATTCTTGGTAGCACAACACACCAACATTTCACAGTTGTGAGTGCTGCTTGTAGTAATGCCTGGTTTGGGTCTGTCATTTTCTCTAGGAAAGTAAGAAGCAACAGGAAAGTAAAGAGTCATGTTGACAGCAAAATGCTTGACAGATTCGACCTGGAACAGGATCTAGTCAATTGCATTTCATGGGTGCTGTGATGCACAGACAGATCTTTGGTTCTCCTGATTTCTATCCCTCTCCCTCTCCTCTTGGTGAGCTCAGATAATGTTTCTTCCTTGGAAGAGGAAATCCTTTCACAATAAGATGCTTATAAACTGAGACTATGCAGATACAAAGTGTGAGAAGTCCCTGTAGAGTGCGGCATAGGACAACAATTCTAGCAAAGAAAAATTAACTGTGGTATTTTATAGCTCCTGGCAGTGAAATCATGATTGCTGTTTTGAAAAGTGGATAGAGAAAAGCAGAGCAAGTCTGACTTAAAGTATAGAATGTTCATGATGTAAATGGCAGAAACTATAGTGTTTCTCCACAGTTTTCCATAACTGGTTCCTTCAGTATTTGCTAACGTGTCCAAGGAGATTTTATGAGCTTTCTGCTGCTGAAACAAGCAAATAGATGAGGGGAGAATCTCCCAAAGACTGAGATTCCTTGCAGTCCTTCAATCTAGATGCCAGGAAACTTTATGCTGAATCATACAGTCTAATTAATGGTCAATTTTTTTTTATGTATTCTCAAACAGCAGACTTATACTATGACAATTTTGTTTAAATGTCAGGAAAATCTCATACAGAAGTCAACACAATTATTCCTTTTCTAGAACCCATCATTTTCTCATGTATAACAGATTTGACATCATCTTAGCAGTAGTTAGCACATGATTTCATCTGAGATGAGCAGGGTCTCATTTATAATTAGAATATCCAGACTACATAGTAAAGTTTAACATACCATTTAATATGCTTTAAACAGGATATGAGTAAAGAATAAGAAAAGTCTCGTTGCTATGATACACTTTGGTCCATACCATAATATTTATAGCCAAAATTAATAAGTCTAAGTTCAAAACATAGCCAAAATTCCATGATTTCCAAATGTCACGAAAATAAAGTTTTCCTCAGATAAAAACTTAAGTGCAAGGATGAATAAAATAACTGCAATTTTTAACACATTCCTAGCGCTAATAATCTTTGTTATAGCTCCTAAGACTTCCAGCTTATCCCTTTCATTTAAGGGTCTCAGAGCTCATTACTAGTTTAAGAACCCAGGCATCTTTATAAGGTGAACAAATGTTATCTTCATTTTGCAATAGGAATAGTGACAGAAAATTATCTCCCAGGAAAGTCACTGTTTCAGGCTCTGTTCCTCCCTTCCTAGTCTATGTTTCTGCATATTTTAACTATCCCGGCACTATTGCTTCAAAATTGGAAATGTTTCATCCAGTAAGAATCCAGGAATGCTGCTGCAGTTTTGACTGATTCATCCTTGCAGCTTAGTATGTGTACTTATGTCTCAGTCAGTCGTTCTCTTGCACTAATATTTGCATGATGATAGAAGAGTTCTATCTTAGCAACTTAGCATAGTATGCAAATTCCCATACTCTGACATGCAGGCAGCTACTATTAGTGAGTCAAAGTACAGGGATTTACATTAATCAATGTATTCCTCTTTCTCAGTTACTTTTTTGCAATTATCTAAATCTCATAGCTCTGATTATGAAGGAAGAAAGACCTTTGAGACAACTGAGATGAAGTGAACAGAATACTTGAAATCACCATGTTGTTTATTAACAATGGCTTTGTGGATCATGCATTCTCGTCATAAAGATTACACAGGTGGGAAAACTCTAATAGGTAAAGACTACAAAAATCTGATTGAGGGCAACATTTTATAAATAAGATAAAATGTATTGCATCAATCTGTAACTCACCTTAGCCTGCTATGTACAGCAAGCATTATTCCCCATATCTAGTTTGTTGATAACTATACCCTATGCAAATACTTTGATGCCTAGAGAGGCTGACCTGGAACAGAGGCCAGACAAAACCAGAGGAATAAAGCAGGTATTTGTTAAAAGGCCTTCAAAAGATACACCTTGGACAGCACAAGAGCCTGGCTGGGGCTCTGCCCAAGATGGACCCAAGATGGATGCAAGATGGATGACCAGTCATGAGTTTTCACACTTCTGTAAGTTTTGGTCCATTTACATATTGGGGTTAATTGGCCAATTACAGCTTCAGGTTATGAAGTCCCAGTCTGCTCAGATTGATTTCCTCAATTTGCTGTTGTTTATGTTTCTTGAGCCTAAAACTGCAACAGTGTCCTTGGTCCTCAGGCAGGAAAAGGATTATTTTGTCTAACTACCCCATGAAGAGAACTTGCTAACACTTTATATGAAGTTCAGAGTCACACTAGGGCAGTACAGAATCTAAAAAAAAAGAAAGCTAAAACTTAAGGCACCAACTAGACACTTAAAATACAAAAACATAAAAAATTCTCAGCAAAGCATGGATACTTAAAAAATATCCTAATAATTATGCCATTAGAACAATTAGAAACCATAGCGTCAAATTTCTCAGTATTATGAATTATCAATACTCTTTTGACTCTGAAAGAAAGAGGGTCCAAAGAAAATTGTCAATACATGTAAGTGACTTAGAAGCTCAGCTGTAGAGAACTCTATCCTACTTTGTGTAGGCACATTTTCAACCCTTTGGCTTATTTCTTCTGGGAAAGATTTAAGAATAAAACATCTTTGATGATTCATCCTCCTCTTCAGGAGCACGCAGGGTGATATAATTGAGAGAAAATATTTCACATAAAATAACAGGCACAATTTTTCTTCATAAGAAGACAAATCCTCTCTTTCACCTTGTCTTCAATATGCTACAGTCTAGTGGCTGGGACACTCCTGGGGAATTGAGATACCCTTGCCAGTGGAAGATTACAGCCAATTTATATCACCAGTTTATTTGCCCATTACCCTGCCAGATTTTTTACTTTAGACATAGAATCATATAGAATGGTTAGGATTGGAAGGAACCTTAAAGATCACCTAGTTCCAATCCTCCTGCCATGGGTAGGGATGCCATTCACCAGGTCAGGTTGCTCATGCTCCTCATCCAACCTGGCCTTGAACACTGACAGGGATAGAACACCCACAGCTTCTCTGACCAATTATTCCTGTGCTTCACCACCCTCTGAGTACAGAACTTCCACCTAATATTTAATCTAAACCTAAATATTTAATCTTTTAGTTTAAAACTATTGCCCCTTGTCCTGCCACCACTATCTGGCCATATAAAAAGTCCCTCTCTACACTTTTCATAAGCCCCCTTAAAGGTACTGAACTGCTTAAATGATATCTCCCCAAAGCCTTTTCTTTTCCAGACTGAACAACCCCATCTCTCTCATCCTGTCTCCACTGCATAGGTGTTCCAGCCCTCTGATCATCTTGACAGCCTCCCTGGACCTACTCTAACAGGACCATGTATTTCTTGTGGGCAGTATCCCAGAGCTGGATGCAGCACTCCAGCTGGGGTCTTGTGAGAGCAGAGCAGAGGGGCAGAATCCCTTGACCTGCTGGCCACCCTGCTTTTGATGTAACCTAGGAAGTGTTTGAATTTCTGGGCTGTGAGTGCACACTGTTGACTCATGTCCATGTCTTCATCCACGAGAACCCCTAAGTACTTCTCCACAGGACTGGTCCCAGTGAGTTCTCCCAGTCTGGGATTAATTCAATTAAACTGCAGCACCTTGCACTTGGACTTGTTGAACTTCATGAGGTTCATGTGGGCTGACTTCTCAGGACAGTTAGAGTCATACACACACACACACACACACACACATACACACACACACACACACACACTTCTCCAACTCCTTGGGCCTTATTTCCCTCCTGCTAAGCACAGAGTGTGCACATGCTGCCTGACTGAGTCCATCACCCTCTTACACAGTTGTATTTTAAGGGTGGGAGGTGTGTTCTGGTTATACCCAAAGTTAGAGAGGAGGACATGGGATGACTGAGCATGAGGATGAAAAGAGCACGAAGTGGAAAGTAAGAAGATTCCAGCATCTCAGCTTTCCTATGATTTTGAACATGGGATGAGTGGCATAAGCCTATTATGTAAATGTATGCTACAGCCCTCCTTTGACAACCACAAAGAACTGGGTTTTTCAGATTTAAAAATCAGGATTAGTAAATTGCAAAGTTCTTGAATTTTTTGTGACTGCACAGTAGCCATCACTCAGGAATTTTCTGGCTATGGCCAAGGTGTCAGGGATGAACATATGACAATTCAGGCTAAGCCAAAAAACAGTGCATGGGAGAAAACAGAAAGAAATGGTGATCTAATTGTTTTTACTTCCAAAGTATTAAAGCCTGATATTCTTTTCCTGCTGGCATTGTCTTTAATAATTTAAACTCTTGTTGCATGCAATAGTTTTTCTTTAAATAATCTCCTTCTGTGCACGTACAAACACATACACAAACACACACATCTACTGTAAAAGTCTCTAATTCCTATTAGCTGACAAGCATTAGAGCTGTCACTGCCTCTTGAATAAAAGGTCTGTACACCATAACTTCAGATATAACCTAGAATGTGTTTTTAAGGCAGCTTTCTACTAGCTGTGTTTAAGCCACACAAAACAGCTAGAACTGGGATCCAGTGGTTTTAGTTTAATACACCATTCCCCAAACTTGGAACTGTAAATATTTGTAATTGCCTGCAACTTTGCAGCAGCTGAAATAAGGCACTCATTAAACCTTTCCTTCCTCTCCAGTTATCTTTGCTTTTTTTTTTTTCTCTCAGGAATGCTTTTGCTCTTGACTAATTTATGCCAATAGGATAAGTTATTGCAAAACAATTGCTATATAAAATATACTTACATTTGATATTAATTTCCCTAGTTTCTCCACAAGCTATCAGGAGTGATATGAAAAGTATTGCCTATATTCCTAGAAAATATAATTTTATAGTACTGATACATATTAATATGGAGCTATAGAGACCTACATTTGGAATGGCTCATGCATGTGTTTATTCTCTGTGAGTGCAACCCTGGAACTCAAACATAAACACATATAGAAACATGGTAAGATTTTGTTCTGAAGTTGAAGGCTCTTAAAATACAACAGCTCAATTATAAAAATAATGCACCTGATAAAGAAACATAATCTCAAATTTATAGAGTTAGAGATACTTTACAATCTCTGGAAACCAACTGAGAAGGGCCTAAAGTAGTAGCACCTCAAGAGGTGGGGTACTTAAATAATTTCATGCTTTTTAAATCCAGAATGTTAATTTGGCATCTCATCTATTTATATTATATATATATATTCATACATAAAACATACATGTATAAGTATGTATTTATGTGTGTGTGCCTGTGTGCATGTATAAAAGGTGCTTAAGAAAGAAAAAGAAAAGCATCAGTTAGCTGTTACCTGCTGAAATAAATCCTGATCTACCGGGATCTTGAACACAGGGAAGCCCTTCTTTCCAACTTCCATGGGCATCTTTCAAAAATAAATTTTCAGAACTGAATTCCTAAATATGATTCAGGCTAGCACAACAGATAGTTCAGCCTGCAATAGAATCTCTTTCTTCACAGCAGGCAAAGATAAAATATGAAGTTTACTGTAATGTAAAACTTATGGCCCTAAAGATATTTTTAAGTCTTCCAAGTTTGGTAGCTACTGATATGGAGTTTTAAACCTCCAGTTTTAAAGTACCTGAAATCCATTTTCAGCTTTTCTGTGTCTTATTGCTCTATGTCCTCACCAGGATCTCAATTAAATTTTCTTCAAAAGCTTTTCTAAATTAGATTCTTATTACTAAGAAGAAAAGTAGTATCTCTGTTTACCTTTACAAATAGGAAAATGTTTGACTGAATTTGTAGTCATAGTACTTTGGTAAAGAATGAAAGACAATTAAATCTAACTGGGAAATCTGATAAATAATTCACTGCCAGGGCTGAGAGATGCACTGATGCCATTTAGGTTTTGCCTTTTTTTCTTTGATGTGTTGTCTGTATTCTTCACACATATATTTGTAGCTCTGTAGTCTAATGTATTAATGACTAGTTTTCTCAGTACTTTTCCATGGTCTTTCCTTAGGCAGAAAGACAAAACAAATTCCAGAGCTCCAAGCCCCAGGGGGGCCCCAGTTCTATCTTGGCCCTTCTTGGGAACCAAGGCTGAGAACAAGAACAAGTCTTGGAGATACATTCTCATGGACAAGTACTACTAGTGCTGAAGGGGGGGCTCCAGAGAAAGGGCTTGACCTGGGGGGGAATTTCATCACCACTTGTCCTCCTAATTGGTGCTTTTTATAATTTATTCTAATTTCCTAAAACCTATAAAATATACTTACCCCTGGAGGATGGGGGGGGGGGGGGGGGGGGAGCTTTTGTGGACATCTTTCCATAACTGCCCCTGAAGATCAAATAAAGATCCCCTTTTATACTATTACCTCATTATTAAAATTATCTCAAGTTTCATTTCCAGATTAGGAAAAAGGCAACAGCATAATAGTTTTTCTGGTAAGAAATTTAGAAAGATTTGTTGTCCTCTGAAGCTGAACAAGCCTAGAATAAAAGCGAGCACCTGAAAAGAATTATTCCTTCTAATGTCAGCCAGTTTCTCACAGTCAAGTTTTTTGCCAAGAGCTTGTGTTAGCTTTTTCTTCATGGGATCCTGAAACATTCCGTGTATTTTCTTTATTCCTGTATTGAAGTCTTTGAACAAAACCTTATGATATCTTCAATATAATGATTGAAATGATTTTCAAACTCAAAGAATACAGTGATCAGTGAGAGAATTACTGACTGAGGCTGAGTCTGTGGTAGTTCTATGGTTTTTATGTCTGTCAGCTAATGCTGAGTTTTGTGTGCTACTATGTCATTATTTCAGACAAAATACAAACCTCAGGGGGCACAAATTCAACCTAAATAAAACAAAAACCTATAAACCTAATAAAATCCTTTCCCACATGAAGGAAAAGAAAAATAGGCTGTCATTATATTAGACAGAAAAATCACCGGTTTTTACAAATTTCTGTGAAAGAAATAACAGGCTAGCATTTAATGAAAATTTGCTTTGAGATTCAATGGGAAAACCATGTTGTTGTTGATGAAGTTGCAATTATATTGAACTAAATTGTTTGCTAAATAGAATTAAGATGTAAAGAGAGAGATTGCTAGGAGAGATGCAAAAATGAATTTTGAGGATAATAATGCTTTCATCAGAGAAATAATCCTGAATTTTGCTAGGTCTATGGAGGTTTTTTTTTTGCTGCATGTTTTATAGACACATTAACACCAAAAAAAAAAAAAAGAAGAAGAAGAAATAAAAGGGACAGTGATTTGTAGAAACTATGGGATTTTTCTTCAGCTTTCTTGCCTAATGGCAAATATTTGAAGTTTCATGATACTACCCAAAGATTCATATTCCTTTGTTTTCACCTGTCAAAGGATTAGTCTGAGGTAAATAAGAAAAATTCTGGAATATGCAGCAATTACAAAGATTTTATGCATTTGATAGTTTGTCTTTTTTGACTTTTTGGACACACAGATCAGAATGAGATTACTGTTATTTGAAAAAAAGTGTCTATAAAAACTTACCTTTAAATTATCATCATTTAAGACTATCCATGGACTTCATAACTTGATCTGGTATCACTTAAAGGTGAAAACCCACCCACTGTTTTCAAAGGAGACAAGGCATAAAAGAGAAGGAAAGCAGTGAGCTGGGTTTTTAGTTTATTAAGGCAGAATGGGATTTGCAGCAGCAAAACTGTTAATGCATTATTACACAAGAATTGAAATATTGCATGTGAGCCCAACTGCTTATAAAATAGCTAGAAATTAATTCAAATGACAACACTAAGATGCACAGAATGGTGATAGTATTCTTCTTTCAGTCTATTGACTTGGTTTACTTAGGTAACTATATATACATCTTTTGACATGCAGAACTGACAGTCTATGCAAAATTGCTTCAAGTGTGGTATGATATTTCTTGATAATTAAAGAACACCAGTGCTATTATTCTCTTTGTTTAGCTAGAACTTTTTCTGCTAGAGATGATATTGGGCTTGAAATAATTTTGATAACTTTCCAGGGAGACAGGTTTTGTTAAAATTATGCCATAGATCTTTTCCCATCCTGCACCTGCTCACAATGCTGCCCTCTGTCCTTTTATCCAAATTAATGAATTAACTGAGAGTTTGGGATTCAAATTTGTATGCGGATCTCACTGTTGATTTTGATTTATATGTTTTTATTTGTGTTTCAACTAGATATGTTTTGATTTGCATTTTGATTTTAACTTTTTCTTTTTTTCTTGATGTCATTTCAATCAAGGCCCATGAATTTCCAGCAGGACATATTTTATGTCTGATTTCTAAAGCTCTTTAAGGATTTCTATGTGATTTCAGATAAATTATCTTGGTTTGGCCTGTATTTTTGCTTTTTAACAATTACATATTGCAGTTGGCAATACTTCTTCTACAAGATTTTTTCTGGGTTTGATATGATCCATATTCAGTCAGGTTATGTTTCCCAAACTAGGGACCATTAGCCTAGTTATGTGGATGTTAGCAGAGACATTCTCATTAGCTTCCATAAAAGCAACCAAAGCAGAAAACTTTTGCAAAATCAGCAAATTGCTGTTTATAGTCTCCAACAATGCTCCAGCTCCCTAAATCAGCAGAATCACTCCAACTGGTTTCACAGGGAGTCTGGCCAGCGTGTGCGTCATCAGAAAGGTTTTTTCAGAACCCAGCACTATTTAGACCAGCCTCTAGGATGCAACAAACATGTAAGGCTTGTTAACAGCACCTGTGATAGGATCTTTGATATAATTTCTAATTAAAAGCTCCTCCTTGAATAGGACAAACTGCAGTGAATTAGAAATTAATTCCAACTGATCATGTACAAGGGTCTGCCAATGGTGAAGAACTCAAAAGAGAAGGGAGAAAATGGTATTAAAATTAATTAATCTTTCATTAAAAAAGCATAGAACAGTTAGACATATTTATACCACTGAAGACAGGTTTCAGATGCTTTCACTTACTCTGAGAAATCTCTTCTTATATAATGAAACACAATGATGTCATAATCAATCTGACAGATGGGGAAAAAAAGAGAAGTTGAATTTTTCTTTCCATGACACCAAATATTAACACAGTATGCACATCAGTGCATACAAAAATCACATAATTTAGAAAACATTTCTGCATGAAATATGCTTCAGCACACGGCATTCTAGTTAGAAAAGAAAATAAAAAGAATAGGTAGGAAAAACCCCTCAATGTTCTTTTCACAGAATATGATGATTTTCTAGTGTTTGTACTAAACATTCTTACTTTATTCTCAGTTATTACTCTTCTACATTATTGCCTTGTATATCAAAGATAGATCTTACCAATTCCTTTCATCAAGTATCCACTTCCTACACTTCTTTTTCTATCCTTGACTGATTGCTGTGTTTAAATTTTACACAAACTTCTATCCTTCCAAACTACATTTTTTATACAATATCAATCTTCTGTAAGGAAAGAAAGAGATTCCCTTTTGCTAGAGACCTAAAATGTGCGCAGCACAGGAAAAGAGGGAAAAAAATTCATGTATTTATTTGCCTTATCAATTTTGAACATGCATTAGGTAAGTATTTACACATTATTTATCTTTTCTTTTTCTCTACAGTGTGGAACCAAAGGACAGTGCTTCAGAAAGGCAGTACTCACAGTTCAAAGAAATAATGTTGAAGGTCATTATTGCAGCACTGAAGCATTTGCTTTCTCTTTGTGCATCAAACTGACAGTTTTGATGACAGATAAGAGCTCTTGTTTCTTCCAACTTCTTTTTTTTTTTTCTTTTAAGCAATTGTCTTTCATGTTTACTTAATTTAATTGTGCAAACTATAGAATTGGACAGGAAAGAAGATGTGGCCTAAACTTGTAATTATTCACAAAAAACCTCAAAGACTTAGTGAGGAGAAACTGTTTGCTGGACATGATCAATGTAGCTGTCATTTGACAAACAAATGTCATTATAAGAGATGCCTCTGTTTATTCCTGGTTAGTTTGCTTCTGATAAAGACAGAGTATAAGATAAACAGAATATTAAACATTTTTTCTATAATTTATAAGATTGAAACTTAAAATTATTGCAATGATCTTCAACAATCTACTGCAGAAATAGCCCAAGTCTATTTCAGAAAGCCAGAAATTCTGTCTCTGATCTGAAATAATGCAAAAGTCCTAATATTGAACTTGGAAGAAAATAAAATAAGGCAGCAAAAAAAAAGTGGAAATAAAATATTAGAAACTAATTTCCAAACATAAAGGGCAATTTCTCACATACAGCTATGACAATAAGAAATATAGTACTTCGGAAACAATTAGAGCCCAAAACATTTCTGAACATAATCATTGCATATAAAATTTCCAAACTCCAAAGCTGCAGCATATGGAAGCAGCAGGGTTTTTTACACTTAATAATGTGATGCAAAAACCTAAATGCTTTAATTCAGCCTATATTGATCTGATTCCAAGGTTACTGAGAGGTCTGAAAATTGTTGAGGATGGCTGCACTTATGAGAGAGCAGAGGACTCAGACAAGCACAATCCTTTCCATAAGCAAGGATATGGAATCAGAGTAGCTCTTGTTAAAAAATAACTAACAAAGCACACAAACCAAAACAGGGACGTGCACACGCATGCACATGTTCCAGCACACATGTGCACATGGTGGCAGCTACAGCTGTGACATACCAAATGGATTTGGGGGAATAATTCTCATCTCCACTTTTTATGAGTCATTTAAGCATCTTTCCCCTCATTTCAGAAAAAGTAATCTCTGATTTTAGTAATGATATCTGGTTGAAACTAGGGGAACCTACTTCACGCTTATGCTGCCACGGGCAGTCTGGAAGACATTCCCACAAGTGAATCTCCACTGGCACAATAAATGGTCACTAGGCTATTTGCTGCCCTTAATATTTTGCTCTCCTAGGTGACTACCTGGTCTGCCAGTCGGGTAGGACCTGTTCTACAGATCGCTAATGCCTCATAGATTTCTTCTTATTTTTCTTTTAATGTTTGACTGCACTACAGCTGACTGATCAGCTAAAATAACCTTGGTTAGCTGGTTATCCAGCTCCAATGGTGGATCCCTTCCCAAATGTTTTGAGTAGCAAAATATCACTTGCTTTCTAATAATGTTTCATTTGATTGCCTAACTTGCTACTGCATTTCATTTTTTGGTACTGAACTCACTGTTTAGCCTTTTGACTTGATTTCTGACACTGTGCTGAACCTACATTAACCTTTCTACCATTTTTCCTCCCCTCATATGTTCTTTAATTCACTATCTTCCTAGTGTCTCCTTCCTTTCCTTTCACCCTCTGGCAGACTACCACATTCTTGTCACTTTGACTGCCCTGCAATAGATGGTGTGTACTCTCATAGCTCTCAAGCTACTGATAACTACCATATTTCTTTTTTTCATGTGGCAGGAAGCCAGACTTAAACATAAAACAAATAAATAGCATAAAGAATTAGAAAACTGCAAGCTCTAACATTTTTTTTCTTCTTTTCAGCTCCACCATGATCCCTAGAGCAAGACTGTTACACTACTACTTAAGAAAAATGGTGTAATTGTTAAACCCTCAATGTCCACTTTAAAGTGTTAACTTCTCCAAGTCTAGTGCCATTAAATTTGCAAAGGAATATAATTTCATTTCATTGATATTGACATTTTGTCCTAGGGGTCATAGAACAGATTCTCCTTTAATCCTTTTAATCCTGATCATCTGTAATCTTATTCTAGCCCAGAAAACAACAGTGAGGATTTTTTATACTTTCTGTAGATATGAAATTTTAAAGTGAAAGCTAAAATGCTCATGACTGAAGAAAAATAGCGTTGTCTATAGTATTAGCATATGGCTCATGTTGTTTCTAATGACCCACATTGGATTTTTCAGATTTTTAAATTTTAGGATTAAAAAATATGATATTCCTATGCAAATTATATTGTTGATTTCTTGAGCAATGTTCAGTGTACGTAAAATATAGACCCAGGAATTAAGTGTTTTAGTACCTTTGTTAGCTGTTCTGTAAGTCACTTGCCATCATGGAATATCAGAACCTTTCATCCAATCCAGAATTAATCATTTCACTGTAGAAGGGTTATTTTTGGTATAAACACAAAGGGGCACATCATGGTTTAACTGCAAGTATTTTTTCTTCCTTAATTTCAAGTACCCAAAGTAATTGCTGTTCCTGAATATTTCTGAGACCATCTTTATATTATTTGCATACCATTATACTAACTAGAGCAAGAAGTGGGAGAGGGGCAAAGATACTACTGATGGTTCTTAGTACAAGAATATGGCTAGAAAAAAAGTGTAGGGGAGATCAGAAAATTTAAAACTTTTTTTTTTTTGGCAGTCACAGATTCATGTAAATCCTTAAGGTATGGGCTGACTAAAATAAGGTCAGCTGGAATTTTGGGATGAATGTGTTTCAACTTCTTCCTCATACTGAAATCCCCAAGACAAAATGACATAATTAAGCAATGGATAGAATCTCTATTAGAATTTAAATTAAAACATGAAAATTCAAACTAAGGGAAGAAAGAGTAGAAAGTTTTGATGAACTTTACTAGTACAAACTTCAACAAATACTTTAGAAAGCCCCTGCTGTCACTTATGACTTTTCCTAGCTGCTGTGTGCTCTCTCCAGCAATTTCTCTTTGTGCTGCAAACTTCCAACTCCTTGCATTAGATCTTCCTGTTTTAAAATCTCCTGTCTAAAAGACAATTTATCCATTTCCTTCCAGGAAAGGTGTCCTAGGGTGACGTTATGATGCTTGTACCCCATTCATGTGTTCTGTTAATGTTGGATATTATGTTCTGTACCTTTAAGACTGGCTCTGAAGAGGGAAAGTTTTGTTTTGGTTTTCTTATCAGCCTGGCGGGACACAGAGACTGCAGCTTTTGCTTTTTCTGCTTTTGCTTTGCTCTCTCGCTTCTGCTTGCTTTGCTTCTGCTTGCTTTGCTCATTAGCTAGTTTAGCTAAACTGTCCAATTTCTTCCTGGACTGTTTCTCCTTTCCTTTTTCTGACCATTTCGAACCTGCTCCAGACTGGGACCTGGGAAACACCAAGAGTCTGCACCTTGCGGCCTGCAGCAGCTGCCCCAGCACCGGAGGGACTGAGAACAGAGCGACCACCCCCAAGAGAGACTTTCTGAATTTGTCATCTTTTTCAGAGTGGTGTCATCCGGTATTGTTCATTTTGTGTGCTGGGGGGTGCTGTGCTTGTTAAATAAACAGGTTCTTTCCACTCCTCTCTGAGGAATCCTTCCTGAACCGGTTGGGGGGAGGGGCTGTGTGGGTTTGCTTACTGGAGGGGCCCTCCTTTGGAAATTCTCCTCCAAATTTGCCCTAAACCTCGACAAAAAGAAAAAAGGATAAAGCTTCTCCTTTTTAGGGAGTTTCACCAAAACAAGTTTCTCCTATTTTAAAGGAATGTAGAGTAAATGTTCTGTTGAGTCCTGTGTGCAGTTTTGGGTACCACAGTTTTGGAAAGAGATTAAGCCATTAAAGAGCATCCAGAGGAGGCCCATGAGGGTGGGGAAGGCTCTGGAGGGGAAGGCACAAGAGGAGCTGCTGAGGTCACTTGCACTGTTCAGTCTGGAGAAGAGAAGACTGAGGGCAGATCTCATTGCAGCTACAATTTCCTCAGGAGGGGAAGAGGAGGGGCAGGCACTCATCTCTTCACTCTCATGACTGGTGACAGGACCTGAGGAAATGGCATGAAGGTGACTTGGAGGAGAATTAGGTTGGATATGAGGAAACAATTTTCCACCCAGAGAGTGGTTGGGCTCTGGAACAGGCTCCCCAGGGAAATGGCCACAGCACCAGGCTGACAGAGTTCAAGGAGCATTTGGACAATTCTCTCAGGCACACAGTGTGATTGTTGGGTGTCCTGTGCAGTGCCAAGAGTTGGACTCGATGATTCTGACTGGTCCCTTGCAACTCAGCATATTCTATGAAATACAGAGCTATTGTCTACCAGAGATTATAAAAGTACAATTCTATACCTTGAAGCTCTTGAGAAACTGTCTCAAAATTTGGTGTGTCATAACCTGTGCACTGTAGAGTTGCTGTTTATCTCCTTGTGATTACCATGAGGGAGTTCCTTGCATTAACCATTTGGGCAAGTCCAATTCATAGAGAAAAATTTGCATGCATTTTTCTTAATCTTTCATATTTTAGAATCAGATTTTTTTTTCTTCCTTACAGTTATTAATCTCAAAAAATGTTGATGGGTTGTTTATTTTTAAAGCACTATATATACATATACATGTAAGTAAGTATGTGTATATATGTAAACAAATAAAAATGAATATACACAAAAATATTCAGTTACCTGCCTTTGCATCCCCTAGCACCAGTACCTTTTTGAACTCCCGACCCTTGCTGAACACTGACTGAACATCCTGCAGTTCATCTCAGTGCTACTGTGCAGTGTCAGAACACTTGGCTGCAAATCAAACAACATTTTCTTTTTTTTTTTTTTTTAAGTTCTCAAAGAAAGTTTTAAAAGGCTGAAGGTGACACTTTGGCCTTGAGGCTTACTTCACATCGCTGAAGTACAGAATTTTCTTCCTTATGCCCTGAAGAAAAATTTCTGAATAGGAAGAACAAAAATAACATTCCCATGTATGCTGATCTCTATACAGGAAGAGACTGGCTTGGTTCACAGTGGACACCAATACTGCCTACAGCCAATGGTATCTTTTGAGTTCATTGAGAGGGAATCCAGGTACCATGCTCATGATATAATTTAGCAGGTTTTTTCCACTGGTTTGGAACTTCCTTAATGTTTTTCATTTGAAACAATCGCAGGTAAAGCCCCTTATCCTCATTAATTACTGTCAGGTATATAAGTTTGGCAGCAGTGCTATTCTTCTCCTTCCTTCCTCTCTCTTCCCCTCCCCTCCACTCTCATCCTACTTGTTAGCACTCAAAAGTACTTGCTACTCCAAGAATGGAAATTTTAAATTTAAATTGGAACTGAAAGAAAGGAAACACTGAAAGAGAAATCAAGATGGAGATTTATAGCCACTTACAACACTTTTTGCGCTGACATAAGGTCTCAAGGGCCTCAAATTTTTTCAGGAGAACTAGAAAGAATTCATTATTTTGTTCAGTCAGATGCTGCAACTAACTTTAACAAAAACAACAGATTCTAAAGAGCTGATGTAAATGCAAATAGACAAATTCCCTTGATCTACTTCTTCCTTGTGTACTATCTTGACAGACCTGCTGAGCTTTCACTTCTAGGACAAAGTTGAAGTTTACCTTTCCTATCCAGTGTTTTGAATGGTTTACACAATGCCTTGAAGAAATCAGGGTTGGGATTTTTTCCCCCTTTGAATTACTCCTTTTTACACAGCATGTTTCTTTTTGTAGATATTTTCATTGTTGTGATGTGATAAAATAAAATGTTGGTGCAGAAAGATTTAATACATGCTTTTATATAAATACATTTCTATTTCTTTTCATTTATAAAGCACTGATGAAAAATGTTTGCAAAGAATTAACCAGAAGAACTATGCTGTGGTGTGAAAACAAATCTTAGAGAGCCAATCAACACTGCATACCTATTTAGTAGGTATCTGCAAATTGGTTTTCAGCCTGAATTCCAATAGGATTTTGGATGAATAGGCAGGAAATTCCTGCAAGGTTATATCATTTGGAATGTCTTCTGGATTTTTAGTATTAGAAGACAGCATCTAATAAAACAGGTTAGTGTTGCTGCCTTTTACTTCATCAGTTTTTTTCCTGATAGTCTTCAGATGGTCCTGTCTGAACTATGAAAACACAGAAGAGTGCAATTTAGGTCCCAGCTCTACTGTCTATGGACAGCATGAAGTACATGCCATGACAACACTAATGACAGTAATAGCAGTGGTCCCTACATCACTGTTCAAAACTCTCTAAAACACTACTTTCCCCGCAAGAAAAAAATTGTTCTGACTCTTTGCTCAAAAGTTGAACAAGACATGAGCTGCAGATGACTAGCTGTAGATTTTTTGTCTTTTACAGGTGTCAGGCTCCTTCAAATATATCTTAAGCCTGTATACTATAAATCTGACTGCCTCCATTTCCCTTAAATCTGGAACTGCACAGTTTTACATTAAGTAAATGAACATGCATTGCACTCTTTTCACAAATGTTAATTTTTTTCTTCCCTTCAGTATCTTATGAACAACAGAGTGATTAAAGTTACGAGTAGACAGGTTCTGAATAGACTACTAATGTATTGTTTTCACAATAAATATCCCACAGCATGAAAGCACAAGCCAATAAGCTCTCCTCTTTACTTTTCCCAAAAAAGCTTTCTTGTATTCCCTTTAGCCCACTTATTTGCATCTTTATACTGAAGTGAGCAGATTGCTCATTGCAATATCTGTCTACATTCTCTCTCATCATTTATATTCAGTGTCTTTCTTCCCATTTGCTACCTAGAAATTTACATTCCAGTTCACTTGCTCTTGTATCCCAAGCTTAGTCTGGAAAAGTCAAACTTTGCTAGCCTGAGATATACTGGTCTGCAGTTAAGCATCCAAATGCTCCCAAAAAGCCTTGGCACTACTCTTTCCTGCTGATTTTCCTATTTCTGTTAGTCTAACTTTGGACACGCAGCAGGACATTACCATTACCTTAGCCTAAGGAGCACATAGATGTTGCATCCCAGTATCAGTCTTATGGTGCACAACAAAAGAATCCACATTTATCTAGGACTGAAGTCAATTTTGACTCTTAGTATACATGTGTAGTTATCTGTTCAAATGCATATTTTAAGCCTTTTTAAAATATATTTAATTTTTATTTTTGATACTCAGAAAGCAGTTGTTTTCTAAACCACTTGTTTTTTTTTCCGATATAAACGCCTTTGAATATATATTCACCAGTGAAAAAGATAAAAGTATTTCTGCTGAATAGAATTTATAAAGAAGTGACACATAAAATCACATAGTGAAACACTGGAAATTTAATAATTGGAGCTTTTAAAAAGTTTTCAACAAAAATATATTTTCTTTGAAAAATACTAGTTCTTTGAATAATCCTTCAAAATATATTGGTTTTGATTTCTCTGATTTTTTTTTTATCTGACTGAGACCAACACAATTGATCCATACATTTTTGCATTTTTTGTTTCTGTTCTGTTCCCCTCACAACTGAGAGCAAATGGCTGAAATCTGGATTCAAATTTCAGAGCTTGGCTCTGTCTTAGAGGAAGATAGGCTTTATATTGAATGTCCCAGAGGCAATAATTTTCTCCAGGTTAAAGGCTTGTAGGTCTCCTTGACTTCAAAGAAACCTCCAAGCTCCAAAAAGGGTGACCACTGTAAACAAGACACAATTGCTCTTTTCCAGCCAGCAGCTCACAGGAAATTGGCAGTGTTGTGCTTTCCTATCAATATAATGGAAGTGTTTGCTCCATGCACCAGACTGTGATAAGGATAAATTAAATATTGCAGAGCTGAATAGAGGAGTCGAAATTTAGTTATTCTTTTCCAAGTTGTTGTTAGAAGGCTGTGATTGAAAAACAGTACTGGATTGTAAGCATTCCCTCAGGACAGTGCTGGCAAACTACTATCAAACCAGGAAACACAACACCCACTCTTCCAAACACCTCTGTAAGTGTGACTCAGATGCAGTCCCTGCTGATGCTAGTGTCACTGCCTTCCCTGATCCTCCAACTGATCCCTGCTGGGAAATATGAATGAGAATTTATCACAACTTCATAATAAACTGTGCAGGCTCAGAAATACTTATTTTCTGGCACAGTGTTCACTAAAGGAATGTCACAGGTAAGAATGTGTATAGCTTCTAGTGCTAAACTCTATGCTTACAATGATTGACATAGAAAGGAGGTTGCTAAATGAGCAGCAGTCAGTAGAGCAATGGTCGAGTTGAAAATGGCAATAATTATTTCATAGAATGAGTAGATGGATACCCATTCCTCAGATTTACAACCTTTCTAGGGTTAAGTTATGTCTATATATCCAAGGTATTAAGGTAATTACCATTTTTTCTTGTTTGATTATCATTGTGGTAGTACCGCTCACAGTCATACCAAGTGGCTCAGTGGAGGTAGTAATGTTTTACAGTAGTGTTCTTAGCAAATATCTACATCCATTTACACAGTTCAAGAAGAAATCTCATTTTCCATCAAAACTTTTGAAGCATCCAACTACCTTTTCTAAGCTTTCCCAAGCCCAGGTCCCTCTGCTGCTCCTCATAAGACTTACCCTCTAGACCTTCCACCAGTTTCATTGTCCTTCTCTAGGCTTGCACCAGCAATGTCACTCTGGAATTGGGTGGCCCAAAACTGAACACAGGATCTGAGGTGTGGCCTCACCAGTGCTGACATCAGGGAACCATCATTTCCCCAAATCTGCTGGCCCCTGTTGTTGATCCAGGCCAGGATGCCATTGGCCCTCTGGGCCACCGGGGCACAGCTGCCAACCAGCACTCCCAGGTCCCTTTCTGCTTGGCCATTTTCCACACCTAGCTACAGACCAGCTAATCTAGATACATTAATGTTCTTGGTTTTAACTGTAGTACCATCATATTAAGACATATTAAGACTAAAATTTAGTAAGCTCTAAAATTTCTTTTAAACCCCCAAACTTATGTTTTTAAGCACTAGAGCTTAAAGAGATATCTTCTTTCTTCTGTCCTCATAAAGTTGTGTTTGGTTTTTTTTAATGCAGGCAAGAATTAAGAAGTAATAAAATTGAAGATCATTGAAATTATTCTTCTCTTTACTAAAATTAAAATTCTATAAAGTATGTTTTAGATCTGATTTACAATGGCAACACAAATTTCTAATCTGGCACAATGTTAGTATTAACTGGCTTGTTCAGAAGAGATTAAAAAGTCCTATTCTTCCAGTACCACACACTATAAATATATTTAACCTCAGCTGCTGCTCTTGCAGTAATAAATTACAAAAAAATTATATTATTAACTCTGTTAAAGACTAGTCACTTACCTTTTTAGTTATAAAAAAGGTCTTAGGGTTTTTCCCAGGTTTCAACTCTAATTTTCCATATGTCCTTTTTGGGGAGTTTGGTTTAGAACTGATAATTGAATTTGTCTCAAAGTATTAGTCACTGACATCGCATCAGTGATGGGAAAGTTAGCACTCTTTCTCAGCAGTATATTCATCCCATTGTTAACAGTCTTTCTGATCTAAATGCTGCTCACTCCAGCTATGTGACAATTTATTAAAATGCTGGAAGTGCAATTTGCAGTGTTGCTAACAGTGAGGTGGACAAACTATGACTGAAAAATAGTTATTAAAATCAAAAAAACAGATAAGCCTATAGCTTTAAAATTAGTGGCATGTCACCATAAATCTAATCCTATTGTAAAAACTCATTCACATCCTTTCCAATTATCAATAGTGCTATGTTTCTTTGAACATTTCCTGATATAAGGGTTTCTTTCTTCACAGATGCAAGTTTAGTTCATTTATTGTTTAAGAAGCAGCCACACAGGAGGCAAGTACTTCAATTGCTGCTGCATGGACAGCATAAGCCTTTATTCAACAAGTAGCCGAGTAGTTGCAGGTAAGAAATGGTGACATTGTGCTGAGTAAGTAGAAAGATAAATACAGTACATCATTCACCAGATTATTTACTCCTTACACATAAATAAATGACTAGCAGTCTCTGTCCCCACTCATTTTTTCACATGAAACATCCTCCAGAGTACAGAAATAAGGTTTGGATGACAGAGAATTATTTCCCTGTTCCTTTAACAGCAGACATCTTGCCCAGTCCTTCAGAGAAAGACTCTCATTTCCTTCTAAAGTCAAAAGATTATGATTTTGTTTCTGCTTTTTCCTTTCCAGGCTGAATAGTTTTAACATAGCAGTTAATCAAACAGTTGTAATAATGCTCATTTTACAGCCCAGCTTGCAGGAAAACATAAATTACCAAAGAAAGAACATTTGACCTCAGTACTTTCACACATCTTTGTTCCAAATAGAAAGAATATACATACATACCTGTATACATATATTGAAAAGCAAATGATACCACAGATGTTTTGATCAGTGTCTGATATCGCTGGGGAATTTAAAATGATTGCCAAGTGCCATAAATACTGGAGAAACAAAAAGTGAAAATTAATTCAGCCTGGTGGACTCAGTAGCTTAATGAATAGTTTGTGCCTCAGTCTTTTTATGTCAGTTTATACTCATTTTATACTACTGCAATGACCGCAACAGGATCTTAACCACAGCTGAATGTCTGTCTGTGCTGTTATCCTCTCACAAGGGATTTGAACTTTCATTTTTTCCTCACTAAAAGGAGTATCTTTAATTAAAGTACACATTCTTTGCACTTAATTGGTTGCTATCTTAACATTTCCCATCCTGCAAATGTCATCTCTCTTTATCTGTAATGGAAATTCAGAACTTTTCTATTAGCAAGTAAATACTGGAATTCAATTTACTTTCAGACTTCTGATTCTTTTGTCTTAAACAAAACAAACAAACAAAAAAGAATTATCATGCTGGGCATGTTGGAGCATTTTTAATGACTGTACTTAATGAAATATGCTTCTTATCAATGCATGCATATTAGTTCCTAAATGAGAATGTATACACTGTAATCTTTACATTGTGATAGTTATTATCCAGATAGTGCAGATATTTTGGGTTTTCTATAAGAATTTTTTTTCTATAATAATAAAATCTAAACATGACATTTGAACATATGAGGACCTGATGGTCGAATGCTGCCATTTATCCATATCACAGTGCATTTGTCTCTTTATTATATGTTACAGAAGGATCCTATAAGGTCCAAAAAAGGCAAACTTATCAGGAAATTATTGTGCTATATTTTCATCATGCCAAAAATAATTTTACCTGAATTATACTTTATTTAAATATTTAGTTTAGCAGAAATGAACTCTTTTCTGCTGAATATACAGTTTAGGATAGATACTTAAACATCTGGCTATGAATAACACAGAGTGGTACTTCAAAACATGCTTCTTAGTATTCATAAAATTTTACTCCTACCATTCAGAGCCAACCTGTCATTATTATACTTGCTATTAACAGACTATTTCAGCTTGTTTATTTTGGAGGATAATGACTTTTAAAGATATGTATTCATCCTGTTGCATGAGAATCATTCTTGTAATTCCTAATAACATTCTTGCAAGCTACTCATACACATCCTTACTGAATTAAGAATAAAGGCCAGCAAAAATGAAAAGAACATTGAAGGCAATGAAAACAATTGTTACAGAAGATTAAAAGTCAGATTTTGGTGCTCAGTGGCCAATTAGCTAATTTAACAGTGTCTCAATATGCACATATAAAATAGTTGTGATTTTCATTGGCATTTCATCTTGTAGGCAAGACTATGGGATTGTTAAAAACATAATTAAAATAGATTTAGAATAATGCTATCACCTAAAGGCCACCTAGGAAAGTTTATTTGTTATTTATACTTTAGACATTTTCTATTTTCTCATCTTTGGAAAAACATTCCCTCATCATTCTACATTTATCTCTCCAAAATATTAAGAGAAATCAAGTGACATTTAGCTTCTGTAAATGTCATTATGACCTGTAATGTGAACAAGAAGGAATTGAAAGTTTATTGATTAAATCCTATGAATGTCTAGCAGATGTCCAATGCAAATAAGAGAGGAGTGGAATTTCAGAGCTCTTCACAGTGACCTGACTTTTACTCCTGTCAAAGAGACACACATATGACCAGCCCAGAGTAATTAGCAGACACAGCACCTCACTTGTCTTAAAAATGACCTTCAATTTTATTAAACATTTATGCTCTTACAGGTATATTAGCCTCCACATATAATATGCACAACAATGCTACACCCAACTTCTTCCAGTTTAGGGTGCATGTTCTTTGCACTTGTGTTTTGTCATTGCCAATTGATAAAGAAAAATGCTACATGATTCATTACCTCAAGGAAGAAAAAAAAAAGGAAAAAAAGAACAGACTGGGATGTATTAGCATGTCTAATAATCTGTGTACTCAGTGGAAAACAGCTGGACTTTGAAAAAAAATTACTGTTCCTCTACTGTGTATGCAATCTTTGTGTATGATATAAATTTGTGAAATTATGCCAATCGCTAGAAAAATAAGCATTTGTTTGGAATAAAAATAAGTTTGGGTGAGAAAGAGAGGAGCTGGAAATTTTCTTTAACATTTTCAGGCAAGCATATATCAATTTAACCTATGAATTGCCTATAACAAGTAGTTTCATTCCATCAGGATCATTACATACCTTTTTCACTTAATTGTTGTTAAATGCTAATTGGCCTTTGGAGAAAATCCATTATCATTTGTCAAGGACAGAAACTAAATTTGTGTATTAACGCTATCAAATCCAAGAAGAGAAAGTTCTTAATGTTTTTTCATAATTAAAACATTAATTCAGTGCTTTAGAAGTCAGTATGCTACCTTTTATATCAGTGATATTACAGACTGTGTAGCATCTCATTGTTTTCCATTTGCTATGCAATCTGAGATGAAGATTGACTATGAAAGGTACAGGATGCCACAGGCTTTGTGTGGTTATAAATTTAATTAATGTCAAAATGGTTAAAGTGTTGGATAATTACTTTAGAATATTAATGAATACCTCATTAGAAGTATTAACAGTATATAAACTAGACTATCATTTTGGTTCACTACAGAGAACTGTAGTGAAAGCACATAGCCACGTGCTCAGTTATCATACTTCTCTTAATCATAAAATCAATTGCATGTGAAAAAAAGGGAAGTGCTGTTTATAGATAACTCATCTGGGTTAAATATAATCTGAAATACAAAAGGGAAGCTATTGAACTCAATAAAAATGAAGTTAAGAGAGAAGATAAATAAGAATGGTAAGTTTGAATGGCTAATTTGTAGATTTGGGTCCTAATAAAATTATCTCACAGTGACAACGATCCCTAGGTGTACTATTTTCAATAGGCTTTGTTGCTGGTACTCCAGATATGCACATAATCAGAGAGTGTAACTGCTGCAACCCACACACTCCTTTCTCCATTTCTTTTTGGGGTTGGAGGTAACTCAGCAAAGCACCTACTCAAACTGGTGAAGAAAGAACTTCATCCCTTAGCTTGGCTGGGAACTAGTTTTCAGAATTGCAAGGAATAAATGATCAAATTTAATGAGTAGGACAAAAATTAGAGTGCTGGTGTCAGAACATGGTGTGATCTTCTAGATGGCACCCCAGGGCTCATTGGACATTAAAACTAAGATGCCTTGGTAGGGTAAAACAAAGCTGAAAATTAGAAGAGGAGATAATGATATTGAATCCTATAATATTGTTTCTAATATTACTCTTAATTTTACGATATCTTTCATGGCAAGGAGAAGAAGAAAAAAGGCCACCCAGATTAAAATAACTTAAAAGAGTAGGGAAAGGATACACAGAGCAATAGGAAGAAATGCAACATAACAAGTGTGACATAATTGTGGAATAATAAGAACAGAGAATGGAAAAATTTTGTTTGAATGTGTGGACATTAGTTGGAATGTAATTGTGTAGTATGGAAATGACAGGATTATGTGATGTGACAGCTTCATTGTAAGTGGTGGGAGAAGCTTTTTTAGTGAAGGCAATTTAGATACCTGGCAAATAGTGGACTGAAAAGCTCAAAGGTATCAAATGAAGAAGAAACCAAAACTGTGAATCTGAATCCAGCTTGCACCAACTCAGCTGTGATGGCAGAGCCTCTGCACCCCCCTGATGCTACCTTCAAAACAGGGGAGGCCAGGTAAATGAGACTGGGCAGGTCCCCTGCCTCAGGCAGAGATCACCAGCCTATTTCCAGTAATGCGGCGTTCCGGCAATGAAGTGGGTGATGAAACTCAGCTATACTTACTCTCCCTCCCCTCTCCAAAATGAGACAAACCCACAGGTTATGTATTAATGACTGCCAAAAGGACACAAGTGGGTAAGTGATTATATTGAGACAGAGAAGCAATGTCCCTACCACTTGTTACTCAGTTTAGAGACCTTTGATAACACCGATTCTCTCCATTGCTTTACAGAGGTGTCAATGAAACTTCAAATTTTGCTATTTGAGGCAAATACTTTTTGCATCTTAATAATTTAATTTTGCTTTCCTTTCTTGATGGAGTCTTGAAAACAAAACAAGCAAATATCCCATGAAAGCAGGTATCAAATAGACAATGCAAGACTGAATGTGAGTCAATAGAAAAGTTAAACTAAAATTCTCCTAAATTGATTTTCTGGAGAAGAGTAGGTTGTGTGATTCTCCCCCTCTATTCCGCTCTTGTAAGACCCCACCCAGAGACAGGTCTGGTGTCCCCAGCAAAAGAAGGACACAGAACTGTGGGAGCAACTTCAGAGGAGGGCCAAAAAGTTGATAAAAGAACTGGAGCACCTTCCCTAAGAACGCAGGCTGAGAAAGTTAGGGCTGTTCAGTCTGGAGAAGAGAAGGTTGCATGGAGAGCTCATGACACTCTTCCGGTATCTGAAGGGGTTTGCAGGTAAGACAGAGAGGGACTCTTTATCAGGAATTGTAGTGCTAGGACAAGGAGTAATGGGTACAAATTAAAAGGGGGAAATTTAGATTAGATGCTAGGAAGAAATTCTTTTCTGTGAGGGAGGTAAAGCACTGGAAAAGCTTGCCCAGAAAAGTTGTGTGTTCTCCATCCCTGTCAGTGTTCAATGCCAGGTTCAATGGGATATTGAGAAACTGGTCTAGTGGGAGATGTCCCTGTCCATAAGTGTTCATTAAGATCCCTTCCAACCCAAACAATTCTATTGTTCTATGAAATTAGAGCCTAACAATGTAAACCTTATATAGAAATGAAAATTATTTTGTTAATTAATTGGCAAAAGGAAAATTGAAAGAGTTTTAAAAACTGGTTTGATGCTAATGAAATAAATATCCAATAAAAAAGACAGAAATTAACAGAAGTTAAAAAAGTTTGGGATTATTTTTTTAAAGACATAAAAAAGTATTTGGTTTGAGATGTTTAGGATGTTCTATTTAGCTTTTGTTTTTTATTTCAGTTTGAAATAAACTGAAAAGGCTTAGAGATAGGGAAGAAATCACATAATCAAAATATTGTGACCTGAATACCAAAGTGAAACTAAACATGTAAGTGTGCACCAATGGAAATAAAGCAAAGATAAAGGAATGTTCCTGGAAAAAATACTGGACAGTTGATAAAATGTAGCTGTCTGGACTACATGTCATGATTTTAATGGGAAATCACTTAGAAGAGGTGTTGCATAGACTAGAGAAGATGATACAGATCTATGTAAAATTAAAAGGTCCTCCCTTTCAAATCTGCAATATTACTAGAGTAAGACTACTAACTTTAGGAAAGAACCTAAATCCAATAGTCCTACTCAAACTACAAGAAGATAAGTGGATCCGATTCAAAAGTGGATGCTTCACAAAACGGAATTTTCACAGACTCTGAGAGTACCTTTCTCATGATGTCAAATTGTAAAATAATCTTCTTGAAAGGAAGGGATGGAAATGAATGTTGTTAGCAAATTACATTCATATGCAATTGCTGTTCATCTAAGTCCCCATTAAGTAAGTGAAGTAGTTAATGAGGTTGGGAAAGCATCAAACACAAGTCATACCATCAATGCAAGTAAATTATGATTTGTGCATACAAAATAGGTAATTCCTTGGAATGCACAATAATGAATAAGTATAATACTTTTGGAACCTATTTTGCATAGATATTTTCCATGTCATTCTGTTCCTTTTTGCTGGGTCCTGAACTTTAGTCCTAAAAGTATTCAGTATGTCTGCATCTTTCCTCTTGCTTCTTCCTCCCAAGAGGGTATTTTATTACCTTCATTCCAACTCTGAGCAGAGTAATACTTTTTGAAATCTAACACCACCTCTTTATGGGTGTGTAAGCAGCATAACATGCAGTGATATGGAGCAAAGGAGGTGGCATCCATCACTTTGAAATCTGAGGCTACAATTCAGAGCTCAGAGTGCACAACAGTATCAGCAATATTGGAGCATTTCCTCCATTCAAATATTGCAGTTGCTTCTCTGGCTCCAAGAAGTTGCTCAGCAGATCCAATTGCTTATTTTCAAGGTTTAATTCTAACCTAATTCCTTTCTATGGCAATTATTTTCCTTACCACAACTCACAATTACTGGGAAAACATTCTTCTGAAATTGGTTTCTTTGCTGCAAAATAAGCAAAACTGCTCAATTGTTTTGAATAACAAAAACATTTTTTGAGGAAATCTTGCCACCATTTGTAAAAACATTCAAATCTGTAAATTCTCCAAATTAATTGAATGAATTTGAAATGGAACTATTCTAAGTAATTATGAAGATGTGATACGCTTGTTTTATCTTATTAAGCAGCAAGTTTTACTTTTCAATGTCATTTATATTACTCATTGAAATGAAAGTCAACTGGAGTATAGTTAGAAAAGTCTGTCGACCATTTTCAAAATGGCCAGTCTTCCATGAAGAATCAGATTTTTCTTCTGAGCAATAAAGGTTATTAATATACAACTTGGGTGTGCTTATTAGTCAAGGAATCGTGAAAGTTTTATATTCTCATTAGAAAGATAGTCCAGTCCAGAAATATCTGTACCTTGCCTGCCCTTTCTCCTTCACTAACAGCATTGAGATCTTTTCCTAGTTAAGCAGCAGCTAGAACTCAGAGCAGACTATATGTTTCAAACTGGCCCACTGATATTTATTTCTGAGTTCTTATGCAGTGTTCTCTATTGCTGTGAAAATATTTATTCCTCCAGCATAATTTCTGAAATTTAATTTCTGTAACATTTTGCCTTAGAAAACCTGTTATCCTAAAAAGATTTTAATATTATGCACTGCAATGAAACTGTCTTCTTCTGTTGAACACTTTTCATTATTTATAGATATGGTTGAACATGACATAAATTCTTGAACAGCCATTGCACATCTTAGTCCAGCATGCTTCTTCAGATGTGATGAAAGCAGATTACCCCATTCTAAGTTTGCAAAACTATTAAAGGGAATCATTGACTTTTACTTGCAGTTCATTTGATTTCTTGTAGAAGAGTATAAGGTCCAATGACATTTGTCTTTGTTATTTCAAGGAAAAATTATTCCAAATGTTGCTAGTCTTTAGTTTTGGTTCTTAGCTTGTAACTCCTTGTCCATACACATGTATTTCTCCTAAGAAGGGATGCTAGACTTAAAGCTACCTTACATGATAGACCTGTAAGCAGTCATGGATTTCCTCACCTATATCTCATATCACAGCTCCTCCACTGGATTCCCAGAATCAAATGCAGTCATTTGCATGCACAGTTCCATCTTCATTCCAATGGCTTACATCTGCATGTCTGGAGTGCATGTACCATGTGATCCTAATTATGATTAGGTGATCAGGCATTACAGAGAGTGTGGAAATAAATTCTTTTTTCCCTACAAGCATTGCTCCTCCTAAGAGCAGATGCCATTGTATCATTCACACCTGAACTGTTTTTCAAAGCAACGCATTGCATACTTGAATTATTATGGATCATCTTTTTCCCTTGCACTGAGAATATTCTGGCCCTGTATGGCAATTAAGTATTGTCAGCAGTGTGTGTGGCACTGCTGTGTGTTAATTGCTACACAAAGGGATAACATCTCTTGTTTCCTTTCTTACTGACAGACTACCTGCACCCAGTTGGAATTACAACAGTGGAATGAATGACATCTTAGTTTTCTTGAGAGTAATGAGAGAGTCCTTTACCCACCCTGAGGGTCATGAAAGAGATTGCAAACATGCTACAGTTATCTTCCCTTTCACTGGAAATTTCTGCATCCTCTATCTGTGCAAGTATTGAGCCTCTTTATGTCTTCCTGCTGTACTTTCATCATAGGGTAATAAGTACTCCTGTTTCCTAAAATTTTTCCTCTACATTATCATTTGTTCTGTCTTTGTCCTGTGGTCCAACTTCATTCAGTTCTACTCCAGTTCCTTGTGCTGAATCATAGATATGCAATTTTGATTCCCTTTTATGAAGAAATCAGCTGCTGCCTTTAACCTTGATGCATGACACCTGAGCTATGTCTCTGTCTTTCAGTTAAAAATTTATTTTAAAAAATTTAATTTATCTTTAATCACAGGGTTTTTTCACTATCCACAAAGATAATCAGTTCCCAACTCTAGCAAAAACGTTTTTCTGATTCTCAGTATCAGGCAAAAAAACCTTTGTATTGTTTCATTTTCTAAGGGTGAAGTATTTATTTTATAATTTTATTAGTCTTGCCCATGTTTTAGATACAATTGCTGACATTATTTTCACAGACATGTCAGTTCTTATGTGTCAGACACGGTAGTGATTCATGAGACTCTATTCTGAGCTACTTGAAGGCTCAATCTAAAGTCTGTTGTATGCACATGTGTAACCCTCTTCTATGTCTATGTACCAACTGACCTATATCCACTAATATATACAAATATATCTTTATCTGGAAGTCCAGAATTCATTTCTGTTTCTATAATATTCTGATACCCTTTTCTCTGTGTTTTGAATTACTGCAAGATTTGCTTATTAATCAAGATCTCTTGTTCTGAGTGTCCTTAAACTGGTAACTTCCATTGTATTTCACTAATTTATTCCTAGAAAAAAAGTAAAGATGAGATGTTCATGAAAATTTGTGATCTTTGTCAAGACAGACATTTATCCAAATACTAAAAGTAGACCTAACTGCACACCCCCTAGCACTATTCTCTGGACCATTAACCAAATACATGCCATCATAATTTTTATTCCTTCATCCAATTGTTTTCATTTTAATAACATCATTAGAGCAGGCTGGATTTGCCAGCAGTGGAGATGTCTAAGGGATGGGAAGAAGGAAAAAAGTATCTGAAATGTGTCTGAAGATTTTAGGGTATCTTAGTGAGAATTTAGAGTTTCAGAAAGAATTAAGTGGGAGTCAGAAACTATGGCAAGATGTGTATATTTGAAGGGAGGGTGTTTCATAAAAATAAACATTCACATTTCATAAACATAAGCATAAGAATTCCTCCCTCTGCTCTGATCTCAGCAGAAGGATTTTACTGCCCTCTCCTTAGGCTTTCCCTTCCTTCACATAATACCCTGTGGTGACCCATCCTCTCCTCCCCATGTTTTTGTTCACCTTTCTGCAAGTGTGTTTGTATTTTTTCAAACAGACTGGCTTTTTCAATTATTCATCACTAGCTATAGTGTCTGCAAATGCTAGGCTTTAAGATGCAGTAAAGTATCATACATAAGAATATGGATTTCTTATAAAAATAGATTTTTCAAATGGGATACAAGGGTTTTTGAGAAGCAAGTGATGACCCAAACACACAAAATAAAATGTCAGATTACTAATTTCTCACTTCTCAGTTGGACAATAGCCCTTTTACCCTTTGGATGTTGTAGTGTGAAGTCTGAATGCAAACCTAACCATAATTTTCTTTGCTGTACACTAAATCACAGGAAATGTGAAAGATAGAGTACCCAGCAGGAAGATCATTTGCTGGGCAGATTATGTTAGGGGTAAGTCAATTCTAGCTGTGTTCTCTATTATTGCAACTAGTGCATAAATAGAGCTGTGTGACCTGAGAGCGTGCATCTGATTTTGTTACTGCAGAGTAACAGTGCCGACAGAATGTCTGTAAGAAAATGAAATTTATATCTCAGTTGGAAAAGACAAGAAGTAGATCCCATCTTGTTGCCCTTGCTACAGCTAATGTGACAAAAAAAATCCTGCTGTCTCCTCAGCCAGGAGGCACATTCCTTCAGCAAATTTGCTTGAGGGTGTTGAAAAGCACTACCAGAAGCACTGGTGAGAATGGCAGTTAAGTTTCAATAGAAATAAAGTATAAAATATTCACAAGAAGCCAAATATTTAGGCCTCTTTTTCAAATCTGAAACTTTTGCATTAGGATCAGACTTACAGAAGTGACTGGAAATAGAAGTCCCTTCAGCAGAGTTCCCAGTTTAGGACAGTGAACTGGCCTCTTCATTAAAGACCAGCTACATTACTTTGGACAATTCAAATCCAGTTAGATGTTTCAAATCAGTCATGAATTAACCAAGGTGATAAAAATAGATATTTTAGCAATTGGACACAGACTCATGAATTTAAAATCAAGTTTCAGTTTTACAACACCTTAGCTTCTTCATTACATTCTCTGTCCCTCCATCTGACATATTTATGAAAGACAGTATTTATAGAAGCATTGGAAAAAATTAAGGATAGCCTTCTCAGTGTCTCTACTATAATCATACTAAATTTTGAAGTGTGTAATGATGATAGAAAAAACAGTACTTCAAACATAAATACCAGATTATATGCCACTGTTAAATGGGCAGAGATTCCTGATGGAAAATGAAGCAGTGTTTCTGGGGTTAGATTAGATTTGATCTGTATAATGTAGAAAATGAACATACTTTATAGTGTAGGCTTGTTAACCTGGTTGAGGTTTTTTCTTTGTAATATATACATGCAAGCTGAGGTAAGTAATTTTTTTATGCACCCATCTGGAACCAAAGCCCTTAATGATTCAAGAACAAAGCAGATTTGATGCACTATTGATTTTCTACCTCAGCAATAGAAAAACAATTGCTCTATGCAAAGATCTGTTTTTCTGGGTTTCTGCCATCAGTCTTTTTAATGCTTATGCAATGTAGCATTTACATAGAAAAAGAATTTCACACAAGGTTGAAAAGGAAAAAAAAAATAATCTTTCATAGGAACTTTAGGCAAGTCTCCACATTGCAAAAAACTTTTAAAAGGTATTTAATACATTTTCCAGTATTAAGTATCTGCACTTCTCTGGAGTACCTAAATGCACTCTCACTTCCCTGCCCTCAGACCACATGCTGGCCCAGCTACCTGCAGTGGTGCACTGAGTTTGCTTTCATAGAAGCCTTGAATAAGGGGGGCTTGCCTTATGCTTTCCTGAATCAAGCCCTGACTTGTGTGAGAGGCATCAGTCAGACATCAGTTTGGAAAATCATTCCCAATGCCCCTAAGGAAACATAACAAGCTGTGTGAAGGCAACTCCTGGTTGCAATGCACCTGAGACAAGAATGAGTTTGTCTCTGTTCTGGGACTTCTCTGCCTGTGATGTGCAGACAGTTTGGAGCTCTTCAGAAGCGGAGTACAAATCACAGAAGCAGTTAGAGTGTAACCTTCCTGTGATATATTGTGCTATAAGGGCTATTTTACAGCAGCATTCACAAGTCACTAAAAAGTCCAAGACAACGCAGTGATTTAAGTGTTTATAGGTGCAGACAACAGAACATTTAAGGCAACAATCCCATCAGTTCATAAATCATTAAAGGTGAAACTGCCTCCAGTCCATTACAAAGTTCAAGAGTAATACCCTGTAGAAATAGTATATGACATCGATACAGAAACCTGAAGCATTTATGCATGCTGAATATAATAACTACCTTTCTTCAAAAGGTCTGTTGCAAAACCCCCTAGAAGATGTGTCACTGCACTCCACTGTCAGGTCTAATACTATTTCATTTATTATGGATTGCAAACAAGAATGTGTTCCTTTAAAAGGCTGATCAAAATTCAAACTGAACATTTTCTAAAATGAGTGTTTTATGGAAATATTAATAGGATTCAGCTGAATGTTTGAGCTGTGGGGTGGTGTGAGAGAATGAAAGCCTGAAATAGTTAATAAAATGTGAAACCCTTAATGTCTCAAACGCTGGCAGAAGAGAATGTTACCATGCCAACGAGATAAGGTATGGTTTGAAAAGAGCATCTTGTGGAGGCAGGACGCCGCTTTTCTTGGACCAGCTTCCTTATCTTGGGTAACTATAGCTAAAAACAAGTTTGAGACAACAGTGCATTTCAGTCTATTTTTGGGAGAGGAACTGAAATCATGAGACCCTCCAAGTCCCTTCTGAAAAGTTTGAGAATAAGAAGATGCACCTGCATGAGGGCAAGTCTGTAAATAGCATAGCTGAGAAGGGCTGTGGATGTACCCATCATCGGGAGGAACTGGACTGGGGATGGCTTTGGAACCCTGGGTGATGACCTGGATTTATTCTACTTTCTTTCTTTCTTTCTTTCTTTCTTTCTTTCTTTCTTTCTTTCTTTCTTTCTTTCTTTCTTTCTTTCTTTCTTTCTTTCTTTCTTTCTTTCTTTCTTTCTTTCTTTCTTTCTTTCTTTCTTTCTTTCTTTCTTTCTTTCTTTCTTTCTTTCTTTCTTTCTTTCTTTCTTTTCTTTCTTTCTTTCTTTCTTTCTTTTTCTTTCTTTCTTTCTTTCTTTCTTTCTTTCTTTCTATCTTTCTTTCTTTCTTTCTTTCTTTCTTTTCTTTTCTTTTCTTTTCTTTTTCTTAAAAGTTTAATTTGCTACTGCCAGGAGCAGTTCAGAAATCTCTGTTACCACATACTGTTCAGGAGGTTTACTCCACAGGCTGTTTAGCAATGTGCCATAAATAAAACTTTTAAATGATTGTTTGGTGTTGTTTTACATTAATTTAGCTCAAGGAGGTCTGGAATGTCAGCTGCCTCTGAGTAGGCAGTCCAGGACAGCCCTTGAGTTGACAAGGTGGTGTTTGGCCATAGGCTGGACTTGAATATTGCAAAGCTCTTTTCCAGCCTAGCTGGAAATTGTGATTCTGTGATCACAGTTCTGATTCATTCCTTCAGCAGTGGCATTCTTCTACCTGAAGAGTACTCCCATCCTGTAGTCTAATATTATAATAGAATGACTTTTTCTTCCTCTTTTTCTTCTTTTTAGATTTTCTCACATTACACTTCTGCTATTTATATTTTTCTTTGCCTAGCCTCTACCTCTGCTCTCCAATCTTATTTAACTCTGTCTCTTCTCCATACCTTCTGTCTGACAATGCAAGACCCTTTGGTAACCTCTTCTTTTCAGGATTTCAACAATTTTGTCTATAATCCTTCCTCAGAAGTACTTTATCCACAGTACCAAGCAAAACCAAAATACCAGTTTGTGAGTTCCTATGAAAAAATATACTTATGAAATTTTTTTCTCCTTTAGTCTTGGATTTCTTTCAAAGAGAATGAATGTCATTGCCAGACTTTCTGTTTATGTCCATATGCTTGTGTTTCAACATACATGAGTCTAATGAATAAAATGTGTGTTTTATACATTCAACATTAAGAATTCCATAGAAAAAGATAAGATTAGGGAGAGGCAAATTATGCAAAGCAGCATTATTCTACTGATTTCAGTGGAGCTATACTGATTCATGCATTTTGAAAATGGCCTGTCCCAGAAATAAATTTAGTTAACTTGTATCAAAGATCAGTGTCCCACAGAAGAAATTTGCCACCTGTTGCACCCACCTTATGGGCCACATGGCCTTGAGGAAGAAGTGGTGATGAGTAGAGTAATATAAGAGCCAGTATACTGAGGCACCAAATTATTGGTTCTTTCCATTCAATTTTATAATCTCATATTGACCATGTCACTTGGACAGTTCACAGTAGATTCTGAACCACAGAATTAGATAACAGCAGCTGCTAAGTCTTTCCTCTGTTCCATATTCACAAGTTTTTCATTTTCTCTCCTGCCAGTTAATTCTGTTTTGCAGAACTGTGAATGTGTCCTAAAAGTGCCCCATTGCAAGATTTGGCCCAAAGGACTAAGATAATAATAAATATAACCAGAAGAGGATTCAACTGATGCTGTGACCTGGAGAGAATACTAAAGTTTCTAATTGTAGTCTGGTTATACCTAGTATCATTGGCTTCTTTATAAACCTTATTTGAAGACTGATTTTACTATGTATTTTATTCCAAGAATGAATTTCATATTCCTGATGATGTTTATGATACTGATAGATTGTATTCACTGTCAAGAACACGTAGCTTTGGAAAGAACAGACACAGTCAACTAATAAAAGAAGTGTGAAGTATGTTCATGCAAAATGTGCCAGAGACAGTGACTGATTGATTGAAAAGACAAAATGTTGTTCCTAAGTATTCATTTTTTCTAATTTAATTGAAAAAGTAAAGAACATTTTGTTATTTTTAAACTGTTAAGTTTCAGTGAGATTCCAAGAGTAAACAATTCTCATTTCTCACCTAAAAGAAGTTGAGTAAGATTATGTCAAGAAGAGCAAAAGCTGTGAACGAACCATAAGAATTGTCTGTCAAAGTCTGTAGTTCACAGTTTAGGTGTTATAAGAGGTTACTGATAGGTTTCTTAGTATGAAACTAACTGACTTTACTCCCTGTATTTTTGAGACCTTTTTGAGTTTTATAGAGCTCTCCAAGATTTCAGCAGTGTTTTGGCAAGACTGTGGTGGTTTATGTGTTTAGAAGTGAAGTCAAAGTAAACCAAAAGTATCAGCTGAAAGGTCCTTGAGCCTCAATGTACGAACAGAAAGTTATCTACAGATCAGCTATAATGAATCTGTATTTGACATATAGTAATTTGTTGGATCAAGCAATGCCGTCCACTAGGGTAAAAAAAGCAAGAACTGCACCCCTTAGGCATAAGGTAATCAGGAATCACTCCCAGCTGAGTGTGAGCAATAAATATAAACCCATTTATGCAGTATAAAATAACATAAACTTTCATATTCCTTTATGCACACTTTGTCCCATCTTCTTTTGCTTTTCTTTCATTTCAGGAGTAGAAGCAACAAAGAAAAAGGGATGAGAATTTGGTTCATGCATGCTCCCTTTCTCAATAGGGAGTAATAGCTATAAAGAAAACACTCAAAGGTTTTGAAGTTGCAAGAATTTGATCAACTTTTATGCTAAAGTTTAGGGTTTAAAAAATTAAGTTAGTTTTTTAATACACTATCAAATCCAAAACAAATATAAAAAATACAGAACTCATTACAGAACACAGGTTTATAACCTCAAGAATTAAAAAATATGTCTTGTATATTTGTGCAATCCTTATGGATTTACACAAAGTGATTAGTCATCAGAATATCTGCTACCCTTTTTTACATCTTCACAAAACCAATCTGAGTTTGAAATTTTCCTTTTACTGAGGTTTTGTGAGTCAGTCAGGTGTGTTTGATTATGACTATACCCTGCTATGAAATGCATAAGACAAATACATATTTGTCATAGCAGAAAAGCCATACATTCATCTCTGGTAAAAATCTGCCTCAAAACTTCTAACGCAAATTTGTGCAGTCTGAACAGCTTTGTTTACCTGGTGTTATGAAACCTGCATACCTGCATTTTTTAGCAGCCATTAATTGCTGTCTCACACTGTTCTCTCTGCCTTCCACTTCATTAATCACAGGACAATGGTAGGCCAGGGGCTGCATGATAGAAGCATCTAAACTATAAGCAGTAAATTTTCTGCTTCTGCTCAAAACTGTGCAGTAAGTTGCCCTTCCAACATTCTTTTTTAAAAAAAATGTTGTTTGAAAACCTCTTGTGGAAACTGAGCTTTCTCGAAGTCACTGTGAAAGGCACTATATTATGTCTAATATGTACCCACCTTGGCTGTAGATAATCTATGCTGGGACAGAAACACCCCTGAATGACTGGGTCCTGGGGGGAGGCTCAAGTATAAAATGCAGCAAAAATAATGGGAGCTGAACCTGTGGAAATGGGGATAAAAGAGGCTTCCTAAATATTTATTGAACAGACTGTGTCTTTTTTATATTTGAATCAATAAAGAAACATTTCATTAATTGCCAACTTATCCATTTTAAGGCCATTTTGCCCAAAGCAATGTGTTAACATGACCAGTTGTCCCTGGTGTTTTAAGATATATTGTGGTATAGAGGTTTTGATTTAAATTATCCTGACTTAGTTCCCTCTCAGTAATTTGACAATTTATTTTGCTGACCATGTGGCTATAACTAGAACCATAATCTGTTGTATCTCAACTGAGGAACAAGGTGCTAAGGACAAATGATAACAGAATAATTCCTTTTCCATCTCTGCTATTCCCTGCAGGAATATTTTGCATAATGAAAACAACATTCTAAATTAAAATGGTTGCTTTTTGCCGATCAAGATTCTTTACCTATTCAGGAGATTTTCTAAATATATTCAATTTTTTTTAATGTTATAAATTTATATTCATTTTCATTTAATGCTAGATTTCTAGTAGAAATTGAATTCCTGGAGTCAGAAAAAGGGAAAAAATGCTGAGTTTCTGCTTTCATTGGTCAAACTTCCGATTAAACATTCTGTGCAAAGTGTGTAAAGAAGCATTGGATTTTCAGCACTTAATTACTTTAGCCAGTTGCCATCTGTTCTTTGAATTCTGACCTTTCTTCCAAGTTGCAGCTACATGGAGTGTCTGCAGTCAAGCCAATTAGATCATGGATGTTTCACGCTGACATTACAAGAGATTTAATGTCCACCTGCAGAACCCTGGTTGATAAATTTAATAGTGATGACACAGTGGCCTTCTGCAACCTTCATCCAGCAACAAAATAACAGTTTATTACACTTGGCATTCTTCGTTTAAAATGTGGCACAACCAGCAGTGGCAAAATCACATTTTGATTTGTTTCTTCAGTCCATGACATTAATCATATACTGTCAAAATCTTTTCATGCTAGTTTCTCACAAAGATGATGCAGGTTAACTCTGAAAAGCAACCCCATAAAATTACCCTTTTCTGGTCTAAGAGGAATAGTCATAGACTGAAATAGCTTTAAGCCACCTATTCTCCCATAAAATTCTCAGACGGTCAAGGTTGAACTTTGCAGGAAGTCAGCCACTCTGATATCACCTGTCATCTGTGCATGAAAATGACAGATTGTCTAAAGAGTTCTCACACTGGAAGCAGAAATGCATACGAAATACCAACATACTTCTTATAGCAGTTATATTATCAAATGATTGCCCATCGGCATATAATAGTAATACAATAATATTTCAATATTGTTTATTAGTAAATGGTACCAAAGTCATTCAAGTCTATCTCAGCATTTAATGGGGACTAACCACTTCTGTTAACCTCAAAAATGTCATAATTTGTGAATGTAATATTATCATTGGCAAGTACATTTCTATAGGACTCATTACGTAGAAACTTCTTTACCAAGAAGCTTCTGGAAAAGCATATAGCTTCAGTACCTGTCTGAAAACATGAGAAGAAAAAAAACTTCTTTCATTGAGGAACACTTTGAAGCTGATTATAGGTACAAAGATGACCTGTGAAGCCTATCAACATCAGTGAGAATCAGCCCTTGTATTGATTTTAATGGTCTTTGAATCCGGTCCTAAGTGTGAGATTCTGAAAACACATTAAAGCGCCCATTTTTAAAACTGAACTTCTTGTTTTGAACCACTAACTTTGAGACAGAAAATAAAGGCTACATGAAGAAGCACAAATCCCTATCGTTGTATGAGAGCACACCACTTCAGTTCTTCCTGTGCTTACAGTGCTGAGCCAGATGGCAGTATACGTAAAGCACTGTGTTGCAGAGTCTCAGAAGCAATTTTGCTGAGTTTCAAGGAGCCTAATCTCTTAATAGAACTGCAGATTATCTGTGTGCTCTTAATAGGAATCTTTTGTTCCTTTCCCTACTTCCTCGATGCTGAAAAGTGCAATAAAGCCAACTGCATTTCCACCGAAGAGAATTCACTCTATTTTGTGCTAGGTGGTGACGAAAATTCTAATGAGCCACTTTGCTCGTCATGTTTATTTGGCAGCATCAAACAGAAAACTCATACATCACAGAAAGAAGTCTGGCAGTTATGTCATCTTGCTGAATTTTTACTGCTAAATGAAAAATTTTCAGAAGTCTGGATAAAGATCTAGGTGTTATTTCATCTTAAAAATTGAGCGTAATACTGAATTTCTTCTGTAAAGATTCTGAGATGCTTCAACCATTTCACTAACATCTGAAAAAAGAGAAAATTAAACTGACTTAAACAGCATAAAACATCTTTGTCAAAAGTAAACACATTACATTCAGTGTCACAAAGAAATTAACTGTGTTTTTAAAATTATCTGTGATGCATATCCATAAATATTAAATTTTTTATTTGAAATAATAAGTCACAATAATGTGTTTCTTTCCAATGAAAACTAAAAATCACAACAATAGAAAATGTCTCATTCCTTAATTTACTAGAGCACAACTGCCTCTTCTGTGATCATTCTTCATTACCATTTAACCATGTCTGTGGCAAGACAATCTGGAAACCAGGAATGATGTCCTTTTGATGCTTTCAGCTATTACTTTCTACACACTTCTTTTTCAATTAAATTTGGGCTAAGAAAGAGTAGCATGCTCCATATGCTGTGACTTTTTTGTTCTTTGTGACAATTAATACTTAAACTTAGTTTTGTATTTTTATTCTATGAACATAGTTATCGTATGTGTGTGCAAACACACCATCATACATGCTCAGTATCAATCTTGTTCAGACCTTCTACTGTCCAGAATACAGCAGGTGATATTCAAGCAAAGAGAAGTACTATTGTTTTGGGGGTTTTTATGTGATGCCTTTATATACTTATTTTATACCCTTATTCTCACCTCCCTGGCATTTTAAGATTTCTTCAAAGAGCAGACTTTCTAACAGCATGGTTGCTATGAGTTGCCCGTGTTGTCTACTCAAGTTCTTTATCTGCTGTTACCTGTCATTTTTGGGCTCCAGTCATCTCTTCCCTGATGGGAGGCTAAGACCAGCTCTAACCTTTACTTTTCTCTGAATTTCTCTAGCAAGGGGATACTTCTACCTACTACAAGGTTGTACTCACAACTGTTGCAAAGCTGTAGACTTCGGGTAAATTTTCTCCAATAAATCTATTACTCCTTTCCCTTCTCTCCTTCCCCTCACTTCCCTCAGTGTTGTCTTTCTCTTATTTCTCACCACCACAAACTCTGTAACTCACCACCACCCCATAAGCATATAACAAAATCTATACCAGACCTCTCTTGTCTTTATCTAGGCACCCCTATTGTCCTTCATCTTACCTGAACTCTTAGCTGTTCACCTGTGCCTTCCTGGATTTGTACTGTCTAATATCATGCCCACTTTAACTCCTAATCCTTCTGTCTGAGAATATAGCTTGTATTAATGACTCCCTACATTTGTTTCTGTTCTGTCTTGGTGAGGTTGAGCAGCAAGGTCATTGTGCTTTATAAAGATCTCTCCGAGCCCTGTTCTCAGTTCTGGATCCTCAGCATCTCTAGATGAGGTCTACTTGAATGTTTGTCACCGTCATATTTTCTGAAAAATCCCTTCGCCAGTATTTCTTCTCCTGGGAAGCTGAGAAGCCTCAGAGAAAAATGAAAACAATGATTATCTGATTTGCTTCTCCTGTGTTTTGCTGCCTTGGAATGTGGTTTGGATAGTGTTTACCAACTGGTCATTGTTTCATTGGTTTCATGTGAATTGTTTTAACTTAATGACCAGTCACAGCCAGCTGTGTCGAGGCTCTGGAGAAAGTCATGAATTTTTCATTATTATCTTTTAGCCTTCTATCTGTATCCTTTCTCTATTCTTTAGTATAGTTTTAGTATAGCAGAATAGAATAGAATAGAATAGAATAGAATAGAATAGAATAGAATAGAATAGAATAGAATAGAATAGAATAGAATAATAAATTAGCCTTCTAAGAACATGGAGTAAGATTCATCTTTCCTCCCCACAACGGGGGACCCCAAAAATACCACAAATGCCCAATGCAAAGAAAGTCTACCTAACTACCTAACACCATCTCTGTCAATTCAGTACGTCAGCCTACAATCGAAGAGAGAAAATGTGTTGCATGGAAACAGTTACCCCCTGCTGCTTGTTCCTTGCGCCACCACCTGTGTTCTGCTCTGTCACTCGTGCCATCACTCATTAGTCTGCTGTAGTACTGGCATTACTGTGATGCAAACATCACAGATTACCAGGCCCCTAAACTTCTGATGTCCATTTTTCCAGACTGTTCCAGCTTGTTTTTGTCTGTTCACTTGCCATTTTTGGAAGGAATTATTCAAGTTCAATTAGAAGACTACAAAGAAGCAGTTGACCTCCACAGATAAGGCCAGATTCGTGCCATGTTTATAAATTTTTTATTACTCTGCTCTTGAATTCACAGTGATACTACAAAGTGAATTGCCTCTAAGCAATTATGGATCCATCAAAACTAATGTTCTTGCTATTTTTATCTTTTACAAACAAGAAATAAGTACCAGGGAGCATGCAGAACAGACCATTTTTAGGAATACATTACTACCTCATTAGAAAGCAGTTTGTGCTGTAGAGTATTGGAACATTCTTGCTCTTCATTCAGATTAGGCAATCATGGAGTTAATTGCTTGCTGACTAGATGAGCTTTCATTAGTTCTGAAGTCAGCTCATCAGTTATAGTAGCAATGACAGTGGAAATCACTGAAGGAAAAAATACTACATTATCTTTCTAAAAAAAAATTAAAACAAATCAAAGCACCAAAACCTGATCTGTGTCCTACCAGCGGCTATGCAGCTCATGTCAATAATCGATGATATACTGAGATACAGTGGCACTATCATAACAGCTAGGAATAACAGCAGATACTGAGAAAAAAGCAAGAGGCCACTGTTCCAAGAAATAATGTCAAGAAATAATAAAAAACACCTTGCTGACATTATAAATTACATATTTTGACAGAAAGTGGTTTGATAAAAGTAAAGGAGATAGAGTTCATGTTGCTGCATTAAAGAGCTAACAGAATGTTATGGTCGGTGAAGACTACGAGAATTATTGATTATGTGTACAACAACTGAACCATTAGTAAAATTCAAAAGGTGTCTCTCAGTCTCAGTCCTAAAACCAGAAGTCGACATGGGCATATCTATCCTAGTCCTGTAAGTCATCCATCATTGTTATAGCCAGCCAGAGGAAAACCTGAGTGATACCCACAGTCACTCCAGCTGAGCTGAGGATTTAAGGCTTGTATACTTTATATACACTACATAAATGTTATCTGTGACTCCTGGGATTTAAGAAGAAACTGAGCACTCTGCAGGAACAAAGCCCTAAATAATCACCTGTTTTCTATTTTAGTAGAACCTGAAGCAGAAAACTAATTCACATTTGCTCATTGATTTCATTACAATGCACAAAAAGAAGCCAGTAAAAAATAGCAGAAATATTCCATTTCACAGCTTTTTGGTTTAACCACCAAATTAGACAAGAATAGCAAAGCAAATTTCCTTATTTTTAATGTCTGTGATCCTTTCAAATTTTTGAAGAAATTGATTTCGCTTCCTTGAATTAAAGATTATTTTTATCCTTGTGAAAGCAGTTAATATTGCCAATTATTTCTTTTCAGGCATGCCTGAAACATTTTAATGGGAAAAATTCATCGTGGTGACATTTTTAAGAAGTAGATTCATGCATTCTTAGTATAAAACTATTCTTTATTTAGATTAAAGAAGCTGGGAAGTTCTTAACCTTGCAAGATATTTAAGACATTTACTACAATTTAAGGCATTAAAGCTAACTATTTAGGAGAAAAGATTAAGCAGATAAATTTTATTCTCTTAAAATTTGCAAATTATCCACCCAGCAATAAATGATATGAAGCATTTGTTGAAACAATGGAAATAATTTCCAAAGATAAATTTTTAAAATTACTTAAAATACTATTTTAATTTAATGAATTTGGAGTATGAAGGAAGCATCAGGGGATAAGTTTTTTTGCACTCAAAAACTAGACTAGGATTAATCTGAAGATATCAAAATTAAAGTTGTCAAGTTTTTTGGGGATTTTTTTTGCATTTAGCTGGATGGCAAGTGTGTTCTCCCATCACTGAACTTGATTGCGATAAATCAACATTTTCTGAGAAAAGTGATCTGACAAATTTTTCCTCACAAACTAAAAAGCTGATGTTTAACCAAGTATGGTCAAAAAGTTTGCTATTCATGATCATTGAGGACAATCAATTCCCAGCAATGAATAACTAGAGCAGCAGTATTATTCCATTCAGTCTCAGAAAACTGGAAAAAACTCTCCTAATCTTTACCTTTACAAAGCCTTCTTTGTTCTTTGACACAGATCAAAGTTGCTAACAGAATGAAAGTTGACTCCAGAGTGAAGAAATTTACTAGAATTTGTACAATGCTGAGAGAAGAAAGGATGTTTCTTACAACAGAACTGGGACAAAATTCTATGCTTGGCTAATATAATATGAACTATCTTAGAACAGGAGAGTGTTAAATAGGTTTCCTGGTAACCAGGGTATGAGCTAACAATCTATATCACCACAAACAACATACAGTGATAAGAAATTTAATTGCCCATAGTTAATTTACATGAGTCCAGCTTGAAATGTCTGGAACAATCTGTAAACTATCTGAAACCTCTTCAAATGCTTCAATGATTGAGCAACATGAATTTTATACTAATACTTATGTTTCTAAATTACAAATTCATTTACCTGTGAACCAACTTTATCTGTGAATTAAACATTCCAAAGCCCAGTCTAAATTATTCAGGTCTTTTCTATGGAACGATAATCATGGAATCACAGAATGGTATGAGCTGAAAGAAACCTTAAAAATCATCTAGTTCTAAGCCCCTTCCACTAGACCAGGTTACTCAATCTGTTTTAACATCTGTAAACCACAGAAGAAGAACCTGTTCTAGACTTCCTGAAAAAAGGTTGTCATGAGATGGGGGGTGGTCTCTTCTGCTATGTCTCACATGAAAGGATGAGATGAAATGGCTCTAAGTTGTATAAGGGGAGGTTCAGGTTCGATATTAGAATTGTTTTCACTGAAAGACTGGTTAGGCTTTGGAATAAGTTGGCCAGCACGGTGGTGGAGTCACCCTCTCTGGAAGTGTTGAAAAGGTGTCCAGATGTTCAGAGAAGGGCAACAGGGCTGGTGAAGGGTCTGGAACACAAGTCCTATGAGGAGTGGCTGAAGGAGCTGGGGTTGTTTAGCCTGGGAAAAAAGGAGGCTCAGGGGTGATCTCTTTACCCTCTACAACTGCCTGAAAGGAGGCTGTGGCCAGATGAGTATCAGCCTCTTCTCCCAGGCAACCAGCAACAGGATGAAAGGACATAGACTTAAGCTGCACCAGGAGAGGTTCATGTTGGACATTAGGAGGCATTTTTTCACAGAAAGGGTGCTTAGATATTGGATTATTGCCCAGAAAGATGGTGGAGCCACCATTCCTGGGGGTGTTCAAGAAAAGACTGGATGTGGCACTCAGTGCCATGCTCTAGCTGTCCTGGTGCTGTTCTGTCAAAGGTTGGACTTCATGATCTCAGAGATCTTTTCCAGCCTAATTGTTTCTGTCTGCAGCCCCAAGCAAAGAGCAGTCCGGGCCTAAATTCTATCCCATATTTCAGACATGAAATTTTATTATTGGAACTTCTTACATAAATAGTTCCTCCAAAGACACTCAGAAAAAGCTTCCCAGAATCTTGCTGAAACAGAATTTTTAAGCTTGCCAAATCATTTAACTATGGATCTGTAAAAAAATTTAGGTTGAAAGAAGTCTCTAAGACCTGCTAGCTCAGAATATGACTAATTTGGATGTTGGATCTAGTTATAAAATTAGATCAGGTTGTTAAGCCCCTCAACCAACAGAATTTTGAGCCTCTCCAAGGAGTTAATAAAACTGTCATTATATTTTCCTGACATTGTCAGTCAGCTTCCTCTCTAGTTCCAGCATGTCCACTTGGTGAGGGTCCTTAGGTTTGAAGGATTTGGATGGTGCCTCAGAAGCATTTATCTCAAGAATGAACATATTTGTGAAAATTCTTAATTTCCAGTTTCATATACAGTCCCTTTTCCACAGGCTGGCTGTGAATGTGGAATTTCCAAACCTTGTCAGTGCTAGGTTAAACAAAGTAAAGTGGCTCCTAGCCAGCTCTGAATGACAGCAGAGATGTCTAATGTCTATCTGTAAAACTGGCTTTATGGAATGGATATCCCTAGTATGGTATATCTTATTTGCCTAAGGAGCCTGAAAGAACCATCTGGTAGGTTTTGATCCTCATAGTTATTGTGATGAGAAACTCATTCAGGCAATTCTTCCACAGCTGCAAAAAAAGTGGTGAGACAGGCTTTATTTGTGTGAGAGGAAAAAAAAACCTAAAATGCTGCTAAATATGTTTCAGAATAATAGCATCAATAGCACATCTGATGAGTATTTAGAATAAGTGAATGCTGAATGCCTTATCAGTGATAACACAGACAAAGGTTATCACCATGTGCCACACATCAAACATTGATCCCACTGCAATTAATCTAAGTGAAAAATTGTCTCCATCAGCAAATGCTTTTGTACAACATCAAAGCCCATTTCTTTTTTGTTCCTCTTCTTTTTAGTGGGAAGCTTCGACCTGTCCAACTAAGCTAGAAATCTGTTTCTTTTAATTTATTAGTTTCCCATGTTTTGCAATTAACTTCCCAACCTTGGATCCTGAATGAAATTTTCTTTCCTGAAGAAATTTTCACTGATGTTTTTGTTAAACGAAGGGTTTTTTCACCTTCTGGGATTATTTTTATAGGAATGTAAGTGTTGTAATGTACATATGATTCAAATCACCTTCAACCAGTTTTGAACATAAGAGACCTTCTATTGATTCTATCTTTTACTAATAAAAAAATCACTCGAAGCCCATTTTAATGAATGTTCATACTCACTGGAATTTTGATTCTATGTTGATGTGGCTGTTAGAAGGCACTAGTAACAAGGCGAGTTTCAAACAAACAAGAACCTTTTGAAACATGACAGCAACTTAGATCCCACACACTGATAGAGTCAGTGTGTCTTTGCAAAGACATTGAAGAAAGTAAACTCTTATAATGGGAGAGAGGGAAAATTCTGTCAGCAGTTTCTTGAGCACAAATAGAAACAATGGGACACCTTAGGTATTTGTTGAAAATAACAAGTACAAAATGTGCAAAATAGAAACACTAATTAGAGCACAGGGTAACTTCATTTTGCTCAAAATAGATCTGGAGCAAACTGTTGGAGCAACAATTATGGGCACAATAAACCAGTTTTAGAGGTCACTAGAGGCACTGAACAGTGTGAACACGAAGCATGAATTTCATACGCTCTTTTCATTTTTCTCTGCCCAAGTCACATCATGGAAGTGATTAATTGGTTGCAGTCAATGCCGTAGGATTGACTACAGAAGGTCTAAGGCAAAGTAAACAACTTTGCTGAGCAGAGCACAATCAGACAGTCCAGTTTGTTTCCAGCTGACTGTGTTATTACCTTTATCTTCTTTTTAAATTATGGCAAAAAATTATTATTATAAATGAAAGTCTGGCAGGCTTTTCAAAAGGACAACAAAAAATATGACTAGAGGACTAACAGGAGAATTATTATGAGGCATTTGCAAATTATAGTATCATATATAAAAATATAGCATTTCTGTAATTATTCTGATTAGTTTAATATTCAATTTGCAAAAAAAGTTGCTCTCCTTAAAGAAAAAAAAATTACATTGATTTTTCAGTATCTAACTGTTCAATACTTATATACACATTATCTTTTTAATGCATTAAATCTTTTCATGCATTTTGCATGAAGATTGATTATATTATAGTGTTGTGAACTAATATTCTATTTTTATAACATTCACTGGAATAAGGAATGTTCCATTTAAGTTTGATTGACTTTACCCTAATTTGTAAGAAAACATGCAGGAGCAGTGAGGAATGCAGAGTAATAAATACTCTTAATTGCAATTTGTGATATTGACACACCATCATCCTAAGTTATAAAATTACAGTTTGGCAAATAAATGGATCCATAAGAAATTTTACCAAGATGATGATGTGACTGTTGGCTGACAAGGACCCACGTAAGTGGCTGGAATAGGTATCCTGCTGAAAAGCAACTCAGCTTGCTTTTGGAGATACATGTCAAAGCCTTTGGACAGCCAGAGCACTCCACAGTGAGAGCAGTACAGTTCTTGTGGGGGAATTACCAACTGATTATTTGAAGAATTATAATTTCCATAGAGAACAAATTCTTCTTCTGGTGTGCAATACTGTGTCTCTCTTGAATTCACAGCAGATACAGGAAGAAGATCAGGATAAATAGAGACCCAGAAAAAAGATGAACAAGGCAAATGGGAGAAGTGACTAAAATACAGGCAGATACCGTAGTCCACTAGTCACCTGACAAGAAGAATAACTGGTGTTTTCTCTGTGCTTGCATAGTTCTGTAAACTTAGAAAGCAATATCACTGGGTCCCCTGTCCCCTTGTCTAATTTTCCCCTGGTTTCAGAAGTCCTACACAAGGAACAGAGATTATATATACTTGCCTGGTGACTTTATACCTTTCACTAGTGCTCTGCCTGCCACAGAAATACTACCAGATCATTCACTTCATGCATGGCACTTAGAACAAAAGTCACACATTTCTAGCCTTGCTTGGTAGTGTGGCCCATAGGAACCTGAGACAGTGTCTGCTGTGTAGTTAAACCACCTCTTTCCAAACTTATAAATCACAAATAAAAGCCAGTTTTGAAAGATTTACAGTAAGATTTAGAAGGCAAACCTAAATAACAGAGCAATAGTTATCCAGATTTATATCAGAGCCTACAAATTGTAGAGCTACTGAAATCCTTCCAGTTCCTGACATCCAAGTTATATGATTTGCTGAAATTAAAGCATCCAACTCATTTTCATAATGGCCCACAGCTTTTCACTACCTCAAGCTTATATATCTTTAGAAGGCAAAATAGTTGTACACCTCTACCAAAGCAGTAAAACATTTATTTATTACCAGATGTGAGAGGAAAGTCTTCTGCCTTTAAAAGCAGCTGCATTGAATTAATAATAGCAACATACTGTAATTTTAATATGATACAAAAAACCTAAGTAAATCACCTGATGTTGCTTTTGCAAATGCACATTTCCATGGAGATGCAGAAACGGGATTTATTTGGAGCAATATATGACATTAATTCACCTAGAAACAGAGCTAGGATGAAATATGCATTTTAAATACTGGATATGAAAAAAGGAAAAACGTTTAAGGGTCTAGTATTCTCATAGAGAAGTTTTCTTTGTTAGAAGAAAATATTCTCCAGTCATATCATCAATGAGCGATGTCCATAGAGCAGAGTAGTAGCATTCTTACATTATTCTCCTAGGTTTAGACAAACTGCAGTGTTATCTAGGACTAGCTTGAAAGTCCAGTGTAGTATAATGTTGGCCAACAGTATACAAAAGAAGAGCAATATTTAAAGTGGATTGAATCTAAGCTCATAAGCACTAGTGGCTGGTGGCTCTTTCTAGTCTACAAAAATAAAAAATATTTAACATTTCCAATTATGAAAGAATTGACAAATATAGAATATGTCTGTAATATTGTAGGGTATCATGTGAAATATAACTTGACCACCCAATTTAGAATTCATTCTCCGCACATTTTCTTTAAACTATTTTTTGGCTGATTGGGAAAAGATTTTTGTCCTTTTTAGTGTGACGGTATCGTGCCATCCAGAGGCCAACTGAGCTCATTACAATGTTTGGTTCCTAGGATTATACAACAGACAGCCATCTTCTGGTCATCATAAGGTTTGGTCCCTACTTCATCATTACAAAATATATTTTTTGCTATAAGAAGACCTGAATTTGGCCTGAAATAACATTTATGTATAAATGACTCTCAACATCTTCAGAGTTGTCTCTATGCAGTGTTGTTTAGTTGGTGGTAAACAGGAAGCTTGAGAGGAAGGAGTAATGTGAAGAGCTCATTAGCAGAATAAAAGTTAAGCATTAGATAACAAATAAATTAAAGCATTTAGCTTCCCAAAATTCCCAGTTCCTTCACCTCTGTTCTGTCCTGAAAATCACAGTCACTGAATCTCATGAAGTGGGAGCAGAATGTCCTCTCAATTTTCAATGCCAATAGCAGAAAGTTTATGTTTATATTTGAAAATCCTTAAGAGTTCATTCTCAAACAGAATTCTGCTCACTTACTGAATATTTAACAGTAAAACCAGAACAAAACAAACACATGAAACCTCTAATGCCAGACTATTTATCTTTGGATCTAATATCAAGACAAAGTAAAGCATATAATTCTGGTAAGTTATTTTCCAGCCTACAGCATACATTCATAATAATTAGACCAGAATATTTTCCTCTCCTACCTAAAAAATAAAAATAAAAATGTATATATATATATATAAAAAATAAATTTCTTCTATGTACACAAAAGATTAATTACACTTTAAAAATTTTTGTTTAGAACAACATTTTTCCATTTTTCCTCTAAAAAAGTATGTTAAAAAGATTTATGTTGCATTACACTTTGACAAAATCATTGCTTGTTCATTATATAATTATTTTTATGTGGAAAAAATTAAAAATGCTTTAAGACAAGGGCACATTAAAATAATAAATTCTCATTTCAAAGATTGGAGAAAGGAAATCAGGAACTGAAAATAATCAATAATTAAATGGGAAAAGGAAAATAAAATTAATTCAACATTTTACTTCTCAGAATGACAATATTAAACTTGGTTCACTTTGTTGATAAACCCTAAGCAACGATTAAAAACCTGACCTCTGTGATGAACAGGTTATTCTCCCAAAACTGGAAAAGTTATTTCCAAAGATTTCTTTAAGATTTGAGAGAAATTGACAGGAAAAATTATGACCATGCACCAGTCAACTCCTACTCACAGATTTTCTGGAAATCATCAGGTTGATTCTTCAGCTATGGATTAGGAAGTAGGTAATGAGTAGCAATAAAAGCATAGAATAGCCTGGTAGGGAGAGACTCAGCTGGCAGCAGGGAGCACGGCTCTAGGAGTTCAGGGAGTGGGTGAGTACGAGGAGGGCTATCAAGGACTGAGAGAGAGATAAAGAGACTTCTGAAACCACACCCTGTTTTCCCTGGGACACATCCCAGAGACAGACAGGATGCATGATATGGAAAACTCCCAGTTGTCCCATTGCCTGACTAAACCCTTCAGTGAGTGACTGAAGGGACGGGGGGTAGCGGTGACAAGTTCCTTCCCATCACAAGGGGCAATGGTGGCAAGCTCCTTCCCACTGCAGCACGTGTAGCTCTCCAGTGACCATTCAGGTGCCCTCACATTGTAGGTATGTGGCTCTGCAAGTGGAACCAAAGAATTGATGGTACATTTAGCATGGAGGTGTCACTGAGGTTAAGTTGGCCTGTGCATTGTGTCAAAACCATTCCCATAAAGAAAATTAAACGGGTCACTTTCATAAGAAACTTCCTTCTGAAGAGAACAGAAAGCCCAACGTGCAGCCTGAACCCACTTAGGGAAGTCTGCCCCATATTAAAGGGCACCCTCAGTCAGTTTGCAGATCACACCAACTTGGGTAGGAGTCTTGATTTGCTGGATGGCAGAAAGAGTTTACAGAAGGATGTGGATAGGCTGGATCAATGGGCTGAGGCCAGTCATATGAGGGTCAACAAGAAGTGCTGGGTTTGGCATGTGGGTCACAACAACCCCATGCAGCACTACAGGCTGGGGACAGAATGTCTGGAAAATAACCTGGCAGAGAAGGACCTGGGGGTGCTGGTTGGCAGGCAATGGAACATGAGCCAGCAGTGTGTCCAGGTGGCCAAAAAGACCAATGGCATCCTGGCCTATATCAGAAACAGGGTGGCCAGCAGGACTGGGGAAGTGATCAGCCTCTGTACTTGGCACTCTTGAGTACAGCATACAGTTTTGGACTCCTGACTACAAGGAAGACATCGAGGTGCTGATTTTGTTGCCCTAGGAAAGGGCAATAAAGGTTGTGAAAGGTCTGGTGCACAAATTTTATGAGAAGTGGCTAAGGATGCTGTTTAGCATGGAGAAAAGGAGGGTTGGGGGAGACCTTATCACTCTCTAAAATTACCTGAAACAAGGCTGTAGAGAAGTCTCTTCTTCCAGGTAGGGGGAGACAGGACAAGACAGAATGGTCTCAAGTTGCACCAGGAGAGGTTTAGATTGGATGTTAGGAAGAATATCAAAAAGAGAGGGTTGTCAAGCACTGAAACCAGCTGTCCAGTGAAGCTGTGGAGTCAGCATCCCTGAAGGTATTTAAAAGATATGTGGACATGGTATTTAGGGATGTGTTTTAGTGGTGGACTTGGCAGTGTTGGGTTAATGGTTGGAATCGATGATCTTGGAGGTCTTTTCCAACTTAATTCCATGATCATCACAGACTCCAGAAATGGGTAGAGTATTGATGGCTTGCACAAATAATGTCAAAATCAAAGCTGTGTGTATTTCATGACCATTGAGTTGCTTAAACCTTCCTGTTTTTCACTTCAGAGATTCAATGTAGAAAGGTAAGTTTGTTTCCTCAAGAGCTCATAAGAAACAACATGCTTCAGAAACAAACTTTGAAGTCTTCCTCATATTTGCTGTTTGGACTCATTTGTTGGAAGTATAAGGGCAAAGTCTCAAGAGATGTCACTTCACTATCCCAGCTCTCTTCAGGCACTCCGTTCCTCTTCTCCAGAAAGTTGTAATGGAAAGGTAGCTTTGAGATTGATATGGTTGTTTCTGGTGAAATAATAGAAAGATCAAGTGTTTACTGACATTTGCCACAGAGTAAGTGGTTTCCCTATGCTACAAGGAGCAAGGGCCTATATTATTTATTCCTCCTTTAACAAGCAATTGTAATCATAACCAATTGTAATCATAGGCAATTAAAGAATTTGCATTTTACAAGAATTTATTTTCTTTACAATATTGAAGTTCTTCACTCTCTCATATAGCAAGTTTTAAGCAGTAAGGTCAAAGGAGTTTAGATCTGTGATTTAGATTAAAATTTTCAGATTAGAAATTTTTTAAATTTGAAGAGAGAAAATATTTTATGTGGTTTGGATAGATAGTACTAATATTGATAGAAAAATCTGTGGAGACTGTTACATTATGCTTTAACAAATTCATGAGTAAAGAGAAGAAAAAAATTGAAATTAACAGATTATCATTATTGCAAACTGTTCAGTCATTGAATTTTTTTCCTCTATGTTATTCTATGAACTGAAAAACTGTAAAATGAAAATACCTCTAAATTAAGTATAAATTACAACTTTATTAAACTGGTCTTCTGTAACTAAAACAAAATTAGAATTCAAAATCTGTTATGATAGATTTATAACAACAGTGATGATTAATCTCAATCAATCATGATACATTGTAATATAAATACTAGGTAAATACTGGAGCTGTGTTTGTAAAAGTATGGAAAACCTTTACCCCAGTCATCAAATAGCAAAATTCATATTATAAAATGTCGTTGTCCTGTTGTCTTTGAATATAATCAGTGGTTTTATTATAGTTCATTAGTATTTTTACTGTCCCTTGCTGCATTCTTGTCAACTTGCCTGTGTTGGAAAGAGAAAGCTAATACTTTAAAGAAAGAGTTCATTTTCTAGAGAATCTTTATTCCTTCTAAGTGTCCATGGGGAAAACAAAACCAAAGAAAAATTATTCTGAAATTATTTTAATAAAAAAGTAGTATTTCCATTTGTAAATACTTTAGAAGGGCAGAGGCTGTTTAGTAATCTTTGAATGGTTTATTCACCCACTTAATTGCGTATAACCCAAACAATCATCAATGCAAGAATCAATACAAAAGTAGGTTTTAGTGGAATTATATATTACATGTAAGTTTATGGATCTGGCCATTCACTAGAAACTTAGAATATAAGTGCATCAATGAACAGTAGAACAAAAGCACTCTGGACTTCAAATGAGCGCATCTATAAATTTACTATTCACAGTTTCATCCAGAATTTGAATTCTCAGACTGGTCAAATGGCCAAATTCATAACCTTCTGTATCTGAACAAGAAGAAAGCATAGGAAAATTTTGGGCTGAGAAGAAAACATGAACAGGACCACTTTTTAGGCAGGGACTACAGCTATCCCCAAAAATTATTATGGATAATAGGACAAACCATGTGGTATGCAACATGCAGTACAAAAGTTGAATTTGGATAATTCTGCATCTGTTTGTACTTTTTATATAGTGCAAATGATGTATCAGTCTTCACTTTTTTAATGGCTAGTTTTTGGGGTGGGGGGTGTTTTATATGCCTAGTTGTACTGTTGATTGATTACTTTAAGCAATATTAAGAAAACTGGAAGTTACTTTCTATATGAGAAGTGAGCTGCTTCCAATTATGCAGAGAATGTCAGTTTTCCTTAGAAGGGTAATCAGTCTATAATGTTGCATTGAAATGTTGACTTCACTTGCAATAAGATGCAGTTAATTAACTTGAAGCAGTATGAAGTTCATGTTAAAGAGTCATTTGAACTGAGTGAAAAAGTAAACTCAACTGAAAATCAAAAGGTAGAATTATCTTTTTATCCCGTGTTTTGACTTGCTCCAAAGTCTTAGAAAATAACATCTCAATGCTTTATTACCTTCTTTTAATACTTTTTCTGCCCCTCTTCAGTCTTTTACTTTCTTTAATTTTTGATAAGGTTAACTTTGTTTAAGACATTTTATTTTTAAATTTGAATATGCTAGAGTTAATCAAATGGAAATTTGTCAGTAAATCCCTGAATGCCACAGCACTCCAGCTTCTGTCTCATGTTTCCAGGCTCTCCTCTGAGCTAATATTTGCATTTGAAATGTATTTTCTGTGACACACTGGTCTCGCCTTTGGTTGATCTAAATGTTAATTTGTGGCATTTTCATCAGGTAGCCTTATCTCCTGAGGAAAAAGAAACATACAAAATGACATGCCTGAATTTATCTTACCATTGGTAGAAAAATTTCAGTGCATTAAGTAAAGGTAACCATTTTTTTAAATCCTAGAAATTAAAGAACACATATCTGGCTTTGTATGCTTATGTAAAATGGATATCTCAATATTTGATGCTTATATTTTTGGAATTCTGTGGACAATGACAAAATTCAATACTATTTAGGACAAAAATAAATGTTGAAGTGTTTTAATTTATTTCAGAGCAGAAAAATCCAAATTTTTAATCAGATTAATTCATAAGAGATGGTCCAGATTTCCATTTTTTTCATAGAATAATATCTGTCTTCTATGTACGAGCTGAAGAGGCTAGCCCTAATTTATTCTAACAAACTATTTCTATGGGACAAAATTATTCCTTGTCTCATTAGCTTTCACTATTCAGTGAACTTGAACATATTTCAAGATTAATTTGAAGGATGCAATTTGTTTGGAGAAACTTGCAGCCTGGAAATTAGTTCTGTGTCTCCATGTTCCTTCTTCTCAAACTGGAACTTCATTAGAAATGGTGATTTGGTCTAGCAAACTATTTCGATTACTCATAGTTCAATTTAAAAGTTTTACAGTCCAAAGGGAAGTTCAGCCACATGTATCATCAGATTATGAACTCTGAAGTGGTTTTTTTTTCCGTAGCATTTCTTAGTCTCTCAGTAGAAAATGGAAGGAGCATAAAGGGCATATTTTTGTAGTTTTTGCCTGTGATTCATACTTAGATGAAAGTTAATATTGGCTCAGATTTTAAAGCAGGAGCAAAGCTAGTGCCAGAGCATAATATCAAAAATGCATGCATGGCAGATCCATACCATCATGGAGTGGTTGGTGCTGGAAGGGACATCTGGAGGCCCTCTAGTTCAAGCCTGCTGTTCAAGCAGGGTCACGTATACACACAACCTCCTGTGCTTCATTATTGCCTCTGGTCCTGTGCTGGACATCACTGAACAGAACCTGGCTCTGTCTTCTTTATACCCTTCCTTCAGCTGTTTACAACCTTGCAAACAGCACTTCAGGTGTGGTTCACACTTCTGAGTACAGGGTCACTCACCTTGACCTGCTGGCAACACACTTCTTAATGCATCCCAGAATAACATTAGCCTCTTTTTACCTCAAGCATACATATTGCAGGCTCATGCTCCTGCTGAGCACCAAGAACTCCAGTATCCTTTTCTGGAAAGCTGATTTCCAGACAATCTCCTGCATGTACTGGTGCCTGTGGTCATTCTTCCCTGGTGGCGGGACTTTTTACTCCCCCTAATTATGCTGCACAATGTTCCTGTCAGTCCATTTCTTTAGCCTACTGATGACATTCTGGATGGCAGCACAGCTCTCTGGTGTGTCAGGGGCTCCCACCAGTTTTGTGGCATCAGCAAATTTTCAGAGGGTACCTTCTGACCCATCATCCAGGGCATGGATGAAGTAGCTGAACAGGACTGGAGCCAGTATTGACCCCTGGAACATAGCATTGGCCTTCATCAAGACTTCATGCCGCTGATCACCATGGGCTCAGAACATCTGTTTAGCCATTTTTTCAGCCCACTTCACTGGGCTGAAAATTTTTCAGCCCACTGCTCCTCCAGCCCATGCTTCACCAGCTTTCCTGTGACAATCTGATGGGTGGCATTGTCAAAAGCCTTCCTGAAGTAAAGGTAGACAATATCCAATGCTGTCACCTCACCTACCAAGCCAGTCCTAGTACACAATGGGCTAGGGAATATTGAATTTTATAGCCCCTAATAACTATGATGAGAGAATAGTAGGTTCCTCATGTTTTTATTTAATGAATGAATAATTATTTCAGCAATAAGTTCACAACAGTGGCAGCAGTAGGGAGGAATAAAGATACCATAAATGCAAAAACACTATCATGATAAGTAGGGAGCTTCTAAAAATTCTCAATTAAGCCCTTCGGAAAGATCCCTTCAGAATAGCTCCAAAGTAATGACAACTGAAAGACCATAAATAGTTAAAGACAAAGCAGACCATGTGGGTTTTTTTCTGTAATCCAAAAATAAATAGATGCATTAGTTAATACTTTTACTATCTGTAGAATTTGGAGAAACTCATCATCAGCAGCAGCAGTCCTATATAATGTCTGATTCTGTCATAACTTTTTAAATTAAATTAGATTTATCAATTAATAAAAAATGTAAATAAATAGATGCAATGCTAATCTCCCTAAAACCTTATTAAATTCTCAAAAGCTCTTATATGGAGTAATAAATTCTAGCCCAAGACCTGACCTGTACACAGAGGTCACCACTGTGTGTAATATACAAATATATATATATATATATATATATATATATATCTCACAGCTAAGTGTAAAGCAGTGGTTTCTGAAGGCTGCTACAAAAGCTGAAATGCATTCATAATTGCATCTCTGAAACTAAGCCTATATGTCATATTTGTTAGTGTACATTCACCAGTGGAACTGATAAATATATTGAATTGTTAGATATGGTTTTATGAAACATGTTAAATGAGTTATTAGTGCAGTTCATATTCCTGTAGAAGTCAAAGACAATAAATCAATATCTTTTATGCAAATGCAGCATCTGAAATAATACCAGCACTTAAAAGTAAACCTGTGCTTTAAACCTGGAATATTAATGTTAACATTCAGAATTCAATGTAAATCTCTTTTTATTTGAAATGCATTCTCTAGTTCTTAAGATTGCATATTATTCAACTTCCTCTAAAGCAGATAGTTCATAAAATTCAGGAGTCTCCAGGGCAATTAATTCTCTGGTGGGTAACTAGTTTCACCATATAAGCCTATTCTCAAAATACAGCAAGTAAAAAAAATTAGATGAAATGTTAGTATCAATATGTCTCGTGCTGAAATACCAATAAATTCTCATGTTGCAGTGTGAGGAAATATGCAAGGCCCTCATTTAAGCCCACATCTGCTTACATTCCTGATGAGACATTGGATTACGTGTTCTTTTGTGACCTGCTTTACTGAGTGATTTGTGCAGATAATTTAAAATTAAAAAGTAATGTAAAGCCTCTGGCACCTATTTTTCCTTGTTTATAGAAAAGTAAGTTTGTGACTGCTTTCATCTAGTTGGAGGGAGAGTGTTCACGTGGAAGGTACTGTGAAGCTTCTACTTCATTTATAAAACAGATAAGATTTCACAAGACTAAAACTGTCCAAATATTGATAAAATCTTCCCAAAGGAGAGAAACCTAAAAGAGTATCTGAAACGATCTTGGAGAATTTATGAAGAGAACTGAGGAAGAATTTAAAATGAGATTTAAACTAGTCATATGCCTGAGGAGTGCCTTATAGACAGATTGCAGAGCCACAGAGCTGGACTTAAAATATTTTTGCTCACCCAGAAAAGCTGCAAAGCATCTGAAAGATCCTGAAATTCAGTTCTGTGTACACATCAGATTGAAGAACCATCAGCAATTTCACTGTCATAGATAAGGGAGAGACAGAAAGAAAAAATTTTAAATTAGTGGAAAGCTTTGAAGAATGTCTTGCTTACAGGGAGCTGAATAAAGAATGCGGGAAAAAATTGTCAGGAGGGAGAAACAACTGTGGAAATTATCTGTCTGAATAAAAAGTGAGGGAAGCCAGAGAATTTAGGACAAGAGATATCAAAAACTTTTATTTTTCAACTCAGATGAAGAAAATAAGACTAAGTCAATGAAAAAGTTTGCTTTTAATGGAAAGCAAAACTCATCAGATTTTCTTTAATCTGAATATTTCTACTGAATAAATTGAGACATTAATAGGAACAAATATTTCTAGCAAGGGCTTTGAGGGGTGCAATAAACAATATTATGCCTATAAAGAAAAATTTTAGTTAAACAGACCTGGCACAAACATTCAATATGAAGCTTGGATCCATAAAACATCTTCTATAACTCTGGTTCTTCTAATAGAAATGAACAGGTGTCTGGGGAAATAAATCTCTCTTGAACTGATAAAAGATTTGGAAAAAATCACAGAGTCACAGAATTGTTAATGTTAGAAGGGACCTCTGGGGATCATCTAGTGCAACCCCCAGGCAAGGCAGGGTCACCTGGAGCACATTACACAGGAACGGGTCCAGGTGGGTTTTCAATGTCCCCAGAGGGGAGACTCCACAATCTCCCTGGTCAGCCCCAACCAGCCCAGCTCTGCCAACTTCAATGTGAAGAAGTTCTTCCTCATGCTGAGGTGTAACTTCTTGTGTTTTAGTTTATGGCCATTTGTTTCTTATCCTGTCACTGGGAACCACTGAAAAGACTCTGGCACCATCTTCTTGGCACCCACCTCTGTGATACTTATATGCATAAATGCAAACCCCTCTCAGATTTGTGTTGCCTTCTTGTGAAGGCCGCGATGACCTGGTTTCAGGGTCCCAGCACTTCGATCTCCTTTGTGGGATCCCTTGTGGCCAATAACGGACGCTGACACCAATGTGGTGGACGGTTAAAGGCGTTTATTGAGAGATCTTAAGGGTATTTATGGACTAAGGGGTCTCTCTACGTCAGACAGGGGTTTGGCTATACTTTCTAGGGTTAGTATGGAGTGGAAAGTTACTGGCATGCATAGGTTAGGGGGGCTACACGTCTGGCTACATTCCAAGGGTGATCCTTATCTATGGGGAGGGGGATAGAAGGATTCCTGTAACTTTCCGTTACAGCCCGAAATCTTCCGAGCGCCTGTCCCTGGCCTACCACACTTCCCCCCCCTCTTTCACAAATGAACGAGGTAGTCTTATACATAGGCACTAAAATGAGGTAGGAAGTTGAGATCTGATTAGGGAAAAAGGGTCTTGGGAAACCTGAGTAAGTTTCTGCCAGGCAAGTCTCTCGTGACTGGCAGTGTCTCCTGTTGAATTCACAGGAATTGTGGCTGTCCCAGGAACAGGATGTTAGCCCGTTCTATGCGGGCCTGAACGAATGAGACCAGCTTGTTTAGCAGGCATGGTCCGAAGGTAACAGCTAAAAGCAGCATTGCCAATGGACCTATTAGGGTAGAGATGAGGGTGGTTAACCATGGTGATTGGTTGAACCAGGATTCGAACCAGTTCTGTTGGGCTTCCCTGTCTTTCTGTCTCTGAGCCAGTCTGTTTCGGAGTTCTGCCATGGAGTCTCTAACGACTCCTGTATGGTCAGCGTAGAAACAGCATTCTTCTTTCAAGGCAGCACACAGGCCCCCTTGCTGCATGAACAGGAGATCCAGTCCTCGCCTGTTCTGCAGGACCACTTCTGAGAGTGAAGAGACTGACTTTTCTAGAAATGAAATGGATTTCTCGATCCTCTGCAGGTCCTCATCGATGGTCATCTGCAGCTGGGACAGTCCTTGGTGTTGAGTTGCCAGGGCTGAGACACCTGTTGCCGTTCCAGCCGCTCCTAGGCCGAGCAGCATTGCGATAGTTATACCTGTTAATATTTCTCTCTTGTGGAGCCGGTTGTTATTTTCGGAAAGGTGGTACACCTCTTCGTCTGAGTGGTACAGGATCCTAGGGATGATCAGAACTTGAACACAAAAGTCGTTAGAGTTATCGAATTTGGCAAGAGACACGCAGGGACTTACTCCAGATCTCTGGCAAACCCACATCCCAGATGCGGATGGGACTACCCATTTATTATTCTTCCTGTCGGGCTCGACTACTTCGGTGCAGATGTCGCCTTTCCGCTTAGCTAGGGTTGCATTGCCGAAGCATCTGCCCTGACCTGTGACTTGACTCAGGGTAATTCCTTTGCGGGGTGTGTCCCATCTGCACTGGCGAGGGGCATCGGCTGTGGAATAGCTGAAGGGGGTATCTAAAGCGACTCCTTCGTAAAAGGGGGGTTTAACATCGTAACAAAGCCAGCAGGAATCGGTTAGGTTAGGGTTAGATTCATTCAGGGATAGAAAGGTAGCTTCTAACATGCGAAGGATTGGGTTCGAGCCTGAACTGGCTGATTGGCCTATCTGGAAGGCTTCTTCATCGCTAGTCAGGACGTCGGTAACTCTTGTGGGTAAGGGTTTGGGGTAGGTTATATTTTTCCCTTTCTGTGTGCTTTTGATCACTTTGTTGGGCCCAACTGCTCTGGGTGCTGACGGTGGGAATCTGGTAATTCGCACATTCACCCACTTTTCTGACCCTTGAAGGACTACTGTCCATGCTTTGCCCACGGCCCAGCTAGGGTGGTTCGGCTGTAAAACTGTCATGTTATAGTGAGTGCATTTCCGAAATTTGGGGACTTTATGTTGGTTTCGATAGAAACTTCCCTGGAGGAAGACGGGTGTTTTGCAACCTGCGGGCGCCCAGGTGAACTGTAGGAATCTGTCAGGCTCTTGTGGGTCCCACCCAGGTCCTGATGGCCTGGCGTCTGTAACTATTGTTTCGCAGCCCCAGTGTCCGCAGTATCCCCACCCTGGGCGATTGCAATAACTTTTTCCTGGGTTTGAGGCTGGGCACCAGTAAGATAGGTACATGTGCGTGGCGTGTGAAGAATGGGGGTCTACCTTTGGTTGTCCCGGAAACAGGTTGGTGATGTGAAGCATGAAGGACGGGGCGTTCGGCGTGGTGATGACTCTGAGCACCTTGTCACCAGCGACGTGTTGCATGACCCACCTGAATGGCTGATGAGGGTAGTAGTCTGGGCTGGCTTGTCCTCCGGTGACAAGCCCCAATAGCATAATCACGCAGAAACACCGCGTTTGCTTCGGTCTCGCCCGTGTGGGTCTCTCAGGTGCTGTCTGGTGGCTCGGTGGGCTGTCACTTTCCTCTGGGAGGGGAACGTACGCATCCCGGGGACGGCCGATAAGCATGTCCTGTAAATAGAAACTCACAGTTCTCATCAGTCTTGTCCCGCCCACTATGAAGGTCAGGCTTGATTGACCTAAGTGGACACCACCTAATTTCGCCGTCCTTTTTGACAGCTGCGTACCCTCGTCCCGTGAGCATCAACCTCCAGCCCTGTTCCCATTCACCTAGCTCATTTCTAATTGCAACCTGTGGGCCTTCCTCTAGAGCTCTGGTGGCCCAGTGTTTTTGGACGGGGCTGTTTGTTTCATCCCCCCTGGGAAACTGATTCAGTGCTAGCAAAGCAGTTGCTAGCATGCGTGCCTGTTCTCCCGGGGGAATAGAATTGGCAAAACCCTCTGCTTTTGCCAACACCTCCAGCCTGGTTTTCAGGGTCTGATTCGCCCGCTCTACTATGGCCTGTCCGGTACTGTTATACGGGATACCCTGTACTAATGTGATGCCCCATTTCGAGGCGAATTCTTGCACTGGTTTGGAGGTGAAATTGGAACCGTTGTCAGTTTTTATCTGCTTGGGGATGCCAAGCCATGCCATGACTGTCAGCCAGTGCTGAATTGTGGCTTTAGAGTTAGTTTTGGGGTGCTGTGTGGCCACGATCATTCCGCTGAAAGTGTCCACCGTCACGGCAAGCCACGCTCGGGGCTTCAGCAGTTGACACAAGGTGAAGTCCGACTGCCAGATTTGTGAAGGCTTGAGACCTCTCGGGTTGATCCCACTGGTCCACAGGGGTGACTTCTGGCAGTGAGGACAGGTAGCCACCACATGCCTTGCGTCTGCTGTTGAAATCCCGCATCTCTTCGCCAGGGCCTTGGCCCCGATGTGGAGTGATTCATGCAGCTGGCGAGCTTCCTGCAACGTCCATACGCCTTTTGCTGCGGCGTCCGCCTTGTCGTTGCCTGTTTGGAAGTAACCTTTGATTGGGTCGTGGCTGTTGGCGTGAATGATGGATACGGTGCCCTGTCGTGAAGAGAGTGCTTCTTCCAGCATTAGGGCTGCTGTAGATGTTGATACACCTGGTCCTGCCATGGCTAGGCAAAGCCTTGCCACGAATATAGAGTCTGTTACTATATTGAGGTGCTCATCTTTGAAAAGTCCGCACGCTAAGACCACTGCTGCTGCTTCCAGTTGCTGCACTGACAGTGTGGGGTCACATGCTTTGATGCAATGCCATTGCTCTCCTGCCTGCCACACTGCCGTTGCCGTAGAAGTCGTGGAGGAAGCGTCCGTGAAGACTGTTGGTCCTGGCTGCGGTCGGTCCTTGACCTTTGGCGGTATGTCTATGTCGACGATGGTCAGCAGCCGAGTCCAGGGCGGTTTTGCTGAGTAGGAGATTTCTCCTCCGAAGCCGGTGAGAGCAAGGGCTAGGTGCTCTGAAATTGCGGGTGACTCTGCAGACGGTTGCTTGCGAAAGGGAAGGTGTATTCTTGTCGGCTCAGTTCCTAGGTGTCTCAGGGCGAGTTTCCTGCCTTTCCTGATGAGGTTAGCGACGCATTCGACTCCTGGGGAGAATGCACGAGCAGGTCTCCCGAGGACCACCCATTGGATCGGCCGGGCCTTTTCCGAAGGCCCCTGTGCCAGTGCCCCCACTCCGCCCTTTGGCGTGAAGTGTATGTATAAGTCCAGGGGCATGGCCGGGTTCCACCGGGCTAGCGTGCCAGTGGACATCTGCTGATCGATGAAGTCGAGGGAGCTCGCCGCTTGTGGTGTCAGCTCCTTGGGTTCCCAGGGGTGTTGTCCCTTCAGGAGGTCATATAAAGGGTCCATGACCTCGGGGGGGATCAGGACGACGTTGCGGACCCACTGCAGCGATCCCACCAGGCATTGCACATCGTGAAGTGTCCTGATGTCCCGGTTGATCCTTACCTTGGGAGGAGTCACGTAGGAGCTTGTGATTCCCACTCCCAGGAAGGTCACGCAGGGTCCTCTCTTGACCTTTGCGCTTGCGATCTCGAAGCCGTTGGCCCGGAGGGTTTCTGTGATCGCAGACACCAGGTGGTCCACCTGGCTCGTCGATGGTGCAGCGACTAGGATGTCGTCCATGTATTGGATGATGGTTGCGGCAGGGTAGGAATGTCGGACTGGCATCAGTGCTCTGTCCACGGTGATCTGGCAGATAACCGGACTGTCCACTAGGCCCTGGGGAAGTACCCTCCATTGGAAACGGAGGTTAGGCCGATTACCGTTTGGAAACGCGACGGAAAAGGCAAAGCGTTCTCTGTCGTCCGGATGCAGGGGTATCGAGAAGAAACAGTCTTTGATGTCCAGTACTGCGCATGGCTGTCCTTCAGGGATGGCTGAATTCATGGGTAGCAGTGTTTGGACCGGACCCATGGGTCGAATCGTCTTGTTCACTTCTCTCAGGTCGTGGACGAGACGATAACCCTCTCCGGACCTTTTGGGGATTACAAACACAGGGGTGTTCCATGGACTGGTGGAGGGTTCTATGTGACCCTTTTGCAGTTCACGGTTGACCAGTTCCAGCAAAGCTGCCACTCGAGGCTCTGACAAAGGCCACTGCTCCCTCCAAACAGGATCTGATGATTTCCAAGTCAATTTGATCGGCAGCTGAGGGTGTACAGCAGTGGCCCCTATGATAAATTTGTAATCTTGACTCCTAGCATAGCAAGGACGTCCCTTCCTATTAGTGGCGGAGAGTTTTGCAAAATGTAGGGGTAAATTGCTACTGTCTGTTCTGGTCCCCTGTTTGTGTGAAGTGTGATAGCCACCAGCTGGGTGCTTTTCCACGCCCGGGTTTGTCCCCCCACCCCGTTCACTGGGGGGACTTCCTTAAACCGCCAATGTCTGGGCCAATGTCGCTGAGGGAGAATTGTGCAGTCTGATCCCGTGTCTACCCAAAACTGAAGTCCTACAGTGTGGGGGTCCTGACTGCCATAGAGGCGGCATGTCCCCCACACCCTCGGGGGTTCCTTCCCTATTCTCATGGCCAGGGCCACCCAGGGGTCCCGGTTTGGGGCGTCCCCTGCTGGCCCTGTTGCGCTTGCGTGGCTTGTGATGATGGGGGGTGCGAGGGTGCAGTTGCATAGCTCTGCCATTGTATCGCTGGCGGGGGTGCGATACTGACCGTCTCCTGTGGGAGCATAGGGTATGAGGATCCCCTGCCCCATTGTGGGTTGACATAGATGGGCCGTCTCGCCTCCATAGCGGGAGGGGGCTGAATATGGCCCGCACGCCCCCCCCCTCTCCCGTTTCCCCGAGGCCGGGATCTACAGTCCCTAGCGAGGTGACCTCTCTTCCCACAGCTCCAGCAGATCCCTCTGGGGCGCTGTTGGGGCGAGGGTGTTGCCTGGGGACGCTGTGCCGGCTGGGGGCAGTTTGCCACGACATGACCTGACTGACCACATTTGAAGCAGGCCATCACACTGGTTAGGGTGTGCACGGTTGCCTGAAGTGGGGTCAGCTGCTCTTCCCTCACAACATGCTTAATCATGTCAGCCAGGCTGGCCCCGGCTGGTAGGGAACGCAATATATCTTTGGTTACGGTGTTACATTGTTGCCGAAGGCAGTCAGTTACCACCGGGCCTTTTGCGACAGCGGGTAGACTAGAAGAGTCCACGGCAGCCTGAAGGCGGTCAACAAATCGTGTAAAGCTTTCACTCTCCCCCTGTTTGATGGTCGACCATGGTGTCGGTCTGGCCACCACCCTGGATGCGGCGCGTATAGCTTCTCGGGCCGCCCGGGAAGTCGCCCTGACTTCCTCGATCCGGAGCTGGGCAGCTTGTTGCTGGGGTGTGGCCACTTCGTCGTGCTTCCCCAGCAACCTAGATAAACTCGACCCGTGGAGTGGCTGCCCTTCCCCCGCCGTCTGAGCGAGCATGGTTGCACATTGGTCCGTCCATTCCTGCTTAAATATTATCAAACCCGCCCCATCAAAAAGCATACGGCTTATTTGCACTATATCGAAAGGGAGTAAATCATCATTGCTGAAAAGACCATCCACGAGAGTGGAAACCACCCCTGAGTTAATTCCTTTTTCTGAAATGGCTTTTACTATTGTTTGAACATCTTTGGAATTAACGGGAGTATACGTTCTTTGCTGGTTCCCCTGGGGTCCCGTAATTCTCACCGGGAATGCATGCACTGATGCTGCGGATGCCCATTCCGCGCATTCGATTTTGATTTTACCCCAGTCGGTGAGTTCGTATTGGGGCTGGTTCCCGGTTGTGTTAAGAGTTTTAATTGGTTTCGTCCGAAACCGTATTGATTCTGTTTTCTCTGCTTCCGAGTCGCTGCTGGACTCGGTGGGCTCTGTAGAGCGATCTGGGGAGCTGTGGCTCCCTTCAGAGTCGGAAGTCGACTGCCAATATACTTCCGGTCTCTGCTGCCGTTTTGTCCGGCTACGGCCCCGCTCCTCCCCTCGGGGGCGGTGCTGATGTTGCTGGCGGTGCCGCCCCCTGGGCTCGCCCTGCCTCCCGCAGGGAGGGATCTCTCCCATATATGGTGGCATCAGTGGGCGCGGCTCCCGAGCGAGTGCCTGCCCTCTGTCGCACCCCCACGCATGCGCGTCTGCTGGGATCCACGGCTCTCGGCCGGGCATGGGCTCAGCGCTGGTTTCCCGCGCATGCGTGTTCGCGGCTGGCCGCGGTTCTGGGTTCTTCCCGTCGTGAGGCGGCGGGCTCCACCCCTCTCCCCGGCCACCCGCGCCATATTCAAACGGGTAGGGCGGCGGTTCCCCTCCGCCACTCGCCCGCGCGCCAGCCCTCTCGATATTTCGGGCTTCTGTCGCCAGCCCCTCCCAAAAGGACCGTGCGAGTCCCTCCGCTTCTTGCGCTAAGTCGGCTAGCGGCGGGGAAGGGTTGGGCGAGGGGTCCGCGGGCACCCCGGGGGGCTCCGGAGGTGGTCTGGGCCCCGGCGGGTCCCCCGAAGGGGTCAGGGGGTCCCCCGGGGGCTCTGAGAGCTCCGGGGGCTTTGGGCTGGAGGAGGGATGGGTCGCGCCCGGCCCCCCCGTCTCCCCGCTCTCAATCGAGTCGCCGCCAGGGGGGTTTCGCGTTCCCGCCCCCTCCCCCTGCTGTGGCGCGATTAACAAACAGGAGCGCGCAACGTTCCACGTCTCCTGTTCTTCTAATGCTTTGCGTAGGGCGGCTTCTGCCTTCCCCCACGCTTTCAGGCTTTTGCTGCTGCCTGTGGCTTTTGTGTCCTCTGCTAGCGCGACAGTACATTTCTGCCACACCCCAGGGTGTAATATATCTATGGGTCGAGAAATAACCCCAACTTCTAGGAGTCTCGTCAAAGCGAGATTAAAATTCCTGAGTTCACATTTGATTCCCCATTGCATATGTATCAAACTTACGACCTTCGCTATCGCTTCCATACGAATCGCGGGTCTCTGGGGCGTCCCCCTTCTTCGTTATGGCCGTTCCGGCGTTGAGTGCTGTCCCCTGGCCAGGAGTACTCCCGTCGCCCGGACTCGTCCCTCCGTCCTGATCCCGGGTTTCGGCACCACTATGTTGCCTTCTTGTGAAGGCCGCGATGACCTGGTTTCAGGGTCCCAGCACTTCGATCTCCTTTGTGGGATCCCTTGTGGCCAATAACGGACGCTGACACCAATGTGGTGGACGGTTAAAGGCGTTTATTGAGAGATCTTAAGGGTATTTATGGACTAAGGGGTCTCTCTACGTCAGACAGGGGTTTGGCTATACTTTCTAGGGTTAGTATGGAGTGGAAAGTTACTGGCATGCATAGGTTAGGGGGGCTACACGTCTGGCTACATTCCAAGGGTGATCCTTATCTATGGGGAGGGGGATAGAAGGATTCCTGTAACTTTCCGTTACAGCCCGAAATCTTCCGAGCGCCTGTCCCTGGCCTACCACAGATTTGTCATTTTCAGATCAAACAGGCCCTGTCTCCACAGTCTCTCCTTATAAGAGAGATGCTCCAGACCCCTCATCACCTTTGTGACCCTCTCCAGTAGCTCCTTGTCTTTCCTGTACTGAGCAGCCCAGAACTGGACACAGCACTCCAGATGTGGCCTGGCTAGGGCTGAGCAGGGGGGGAGGATCAACTCCCTCAGCCTGCTGGCCACGCTCTTCCCAAAGCACCCCAGGATCCCACTGGCCCTCCTGGCCACAAGGGCACTGCTTGGCTCATGGCCAGCTTGTCACCCAGCAGGACTCCCAGGTCCTTCTCTGCAGAGCTGCTCTCCAGCAGGTCAGCCCCAACCTGCGCTGGTACTTGGGGTTATTCCTCCCCAGGTGCAGGACCCTGCACTTGCCCCTGTGGAACCTCATTTGGTTTCTCTCCACTCAGCTCTCCAGCCTATCAAGGTCCCACTTAATGGCAGCAGAGCCTCCAGCTGTATCAGCCACTCCCCCAGTTTTGTATCATCATCATCATCAAACTTGGTGGGGTTACATTCTCTCCATTCATCCAGGTCATTGATAAACAAGCTGAATTAGGCCAGTCCCAGTATTGATCCCTGGGCAATGCCACTGACTGCAGGCCTCCAGCTGGGCTCTACTCCTCTGATCATTACCTCTGAGCTCTGCCATGCAGCCAGAGGCCTTGATTCACTGTTCATTCAACCCACATTATCTGAGCTTACCTATGAGGATGTTATGTACAGTGTCAAAAGCCAACGTAGGCAAAATCACTGCTCTCCCCTCCTCAACCCATCCTGCCATGGCATCATAGAAGGCTATTAGATTGGTCAAGTATGATTTCCCTTTGGTGAAGAGGAAATGTATATTTCTGATTTAAGCAGATACCTATGTACTGCTTCTCAGCCGTACAGATATTGATACCGAGATATTTAAATAGAAATTAAAATTTTTGCTATTCATCTACAAAGCAGAACAATAGAATGCACAGAACTAGATGAAAACTGTCTCCATCATGCACCCTGCTCAAAACTGAGGGGAGCTGTAGACTCCCTTAAAGGCAGAGAGGTCCTCCAGAGAAATCTCAGCAAATTAGAGGGCTGGGCAATCACCACCTGTATGAAGTTTAACAAGGGCAAGTGCCCAATTCTGCACTTGGGATGGGGAAACTCTGGATGTATATAGAGACTGAAGGACAAGAGGCTGGAGAGCAGCACTGTGGTAAGGGACCTGAGGTCCTGGTCGATGGCAAATTGAACATGAGCCAGCAGTGCCCTGGCAGCCAGGAGGGCCAAGCCTGTCCTGGGGGGCATCAGGCACAGCATGGCCAGCTGGGCAAGGGAGGGCATTGTCCTGCTCTGCTCTGCACTGGGGCAGTCTCGTCTCGGGTGTTAAGGGCAGTTTTGGCTGCTGCAATATAAGACATTAAACTATTAGAGAGTGTCCAAAGGAGGGCAACAAATATGCTGAAGGGCTTTGAGGGGAAGCTGGATGAGGAGTGGCTGAGGTCACTTGGTTTGCTCAGCCTGGAGAAGAGGAGTCTGAGGGCAGACCTCACTGCAGTCTACAGCTTCTTTGTGAGTGGAACAGGAGGGACAGGCACTGATCTCTGTGGTGACCAGCGACAGGACCCAAGGGAATGGCCTGTAGTTCATTCAGGGGAGGTTTAGGTTGGATATTAGGAAAAAGGTTCTTCACCCTGATGGTGGCTGGGTGCTAGAAGAGGCTCCCTTGTTCCCAAGGAAGTGATCACAGCACCAAGCCTGACAGAGTTCAAGAAGTGTTTGGACAATGTTCTCAGGCATGCAGTGTGACTCCTGGGGGCAGCCCTGTGCAGGGCTAGGAGTTGGACTTGATGATCCTTGAGAATCCCTTCCAACTCAGTTTATTCTGTGGTTCTGTGATGAAAAAGCATTGGAACTGGTTACTCATTTCCGTGTCTTGAAAGTATCAGTGCCTTGATCTCAAATAAAATGAGAGGGGACCATAGGGCTCTAACATGCAGGGTGCTCTGGTGCCCCTGTATCATGGGAACACCATGAACATCCTGCTGCTAGCACCAGGCAGGTCCCCAGAGATGGCAGCTGCTCTGAGCTTGTACAGCATCCTGAGGGAACATTGTGTGGCAGCACACCAGGGATGGGTGCATGTACACACACCAGGCATTAACCTCTACTGAGGGCCTCACACTGCCAGAATACCCTGGTCTGTGACTGATTGAGATCAGCCTTTGATTCACCACAGACACTCAATAAAAAATGCCAGTTTTCCAAAGGTGTTTTTTTGTACCTGGCCCACTGGGAAAATAAATTTCAAGGCGCAGGCCAGAAAGACGACTGTACCTAGGCTGTATCAAAAGCAGTGTGATCAGCAGATTGAGCCGATTCTGCCCCTCTACTCTGCTCTTACGAGTCCTCATTGGAGTACTGCTCCAGCTCTGAGGTCCTCAGCCAAGAAAGACCTGGCCATGCTGGAGTGATTCCAGAAGAGCAGTGGTAAGATGATCACAGGTCTGCAGAAGGCTTCAGTGAGATGTCTTTGCAACATTTCGGTACTTTAGAGGGTAGACCTGAATGTAACTTCTTGCAAGGGCATGCAAAGGAAACCATTCTATGATTCTATGATGTAGTAGAATAGCAGCTGCTTAAATCCCCTAGCAATTAAGCAAATAAAAAGTGATTCAAAGACAAATCAAAGCTTAAACCAAAATAAGAGGATTAAAGTTTCAAGACAAACTGGGAGAAGTATCACATATGTGTAGTGCAGCATCTTAGCCTGTTAGAAAACTGCCAAAAATACTGCTCAGTAGAGACAAGAACAAACAAAATATCACTTATTAGTCTTAAACAGCAATATTTGGTACCTGCTTATCTGGAACTAAAAGTAACATATCACAGACTGTTTTTAAGGGACGATTTTTCCCATCATTTGGCAAGAAATAGGCAAACGTGTATATCTGTATGCCTTTGAGTGTATGAGGGCATGTGCATCTATGAGTTTGTGCATTCACTTACACATACATACGTGTTTGATAGAGGATGGGTACAGCAGCCATGTCAACGACAGCAGCTGCTTTGTAAAGATAAGCAGCTGCTGCTGTCTCAGGATGTGAAACACATCTACTGCACCAGAAGGTGCTAATATTCCTTTAGCCATGTCAGACACTTCTCTCAATAGTTAATCTGTGGCTCTGCATTTACCACCAAAGATACAGTGTTGTCATAATATAAAGGGTGCAATTACCTGGGCATTAGAGTTTTGAAGTATTTAACCACTTTAAGTGGATAATTATCCATTAATCTGAAGATAACATCTGATTGCCTACTGCTGAATTCTGCAGTAATTATATGTTTATCCATGTTATAAAGTAAAATAAACCTTTTAAGATAATAGCTTGTTTCTTAATAAGTTTACAAATGCATCATCCACTATAATTTCTCAGGCATGATTTTAGTTTTTTTCTTTGTAGAGCAAGATCAGTTTGAATGAGGCAAAAATTTAGTGCTAATGTCAGTTTTAGCACATTGCAGTAGAAAACAATCTAGGGGAAGCCACATTCATTCATATTTTGATATGCCAGGGATACTGAAAATGTTAGTGTGTGTAATGGATCTTACAGGAAATCTGCTCCTTGCTTTTCTGCTTGCTCATTTTGTCAACTAGTGTGTAAGTTCCAAGGTCAGTGACAAGTTAATGTTCTATCACAACTATGTTATATTTTAGTAAGAGACATAGCTCTGTGATGCAAGAATACATTTCCTGATTCTCTTTATGAAGCTTTAGCCATTATTGAGACAGAACTTATAAAAATCTACAACTGCAGGAAATTTCAGTAGTACCAAGAAAGATATCTCATGATTCCCATTTGGCATTTTTACCTGCTTCAGTGTGAGAGAAAGGGTAGCTGGACACAGAGTAGATATAACATTGAACAATTCAAAAGTACAATAAAAAATATAGATTATGCAAAATCATTGCTCTTATTTAACACAGCTGCACGAACACACAAGTAATGGCAAGAGTAATGCTAAAAGTTTCCAGAATTTTATTATTTATGCTGCACTGAGGACAAAAAAGAAACATAGGAGAGGAAAAAAGATGAGACAAAAAAATGTTATTAATATTTCTGAATAACTTTTCTCTTTGAAATTAAGAAAAGCTTTAGGGGAAAAGTTCATTCCATCTGTTAAATTAAAATATGTACTTTCTTAAAATAGAAAAAAATCTTGAAATAAATTTCTTCCAAAGGCAGCAATATTGATGCCTACAGACTGAGTGTACATAGAGCAGCAGAATGATTTTCTGTTAGCAATTAGATTTAATTATTTTTATTGGTGTACTGGATTTTATTTATGAAATTCAAAGTTGTCAGCAAGATAAGATGGACTAAAAGAAAAATAAAGAGATCTAATAAAAATACCAAGTGGTCTTGACTGGTAGAAAGAAAAGACAGTCCTAAGCAGGGGCAAGCACAGTGCTATATGATGAACATAAAGCAGCTGCATAAAGATACCACGGGGATTACCTGTAAAAATCTGGATACAGGATCACAAACCTCTATGAACCAGTAATGTCATGTTGATGCAAAAAAGACAAGTATGCATATGTCTTCCTTGGAAGCATAAAGAGTAATACAGCCACAGAGAAAGGAAAATATTCTTTACGAGGAAGAAGATGGAGAAGATGTACCCACATCCTAACATCAGTATTCCAGTTCAAGGAAAGTGGTGCCTGAGAGAGAGAGACCAAAGGAAGTCATGGTTATATGCTATAGAGCTCTGAGCATGCTCTGGGAAGCAGGCTTTCCAATTAACTAGAGATATTTGAAAATCTGGATAATAATCTAATGGAGATGCAACAATCTTCTCCTGCATAAAACATTGCTTAAAAGACTACAGCTCTCAGTAGTCAAAGGACAAGAAATAAGAAGTTTAAATTCCAGCAAGGGAGGTTCTAGACGGATGTGAGAGACAATGATAATGGAGTGTGGAAAAGGAGGTTGTTCAGAGAAGTTCTGGACCTTAGAACTAACTCAGTTATGGAGTCATAAAAAACTCATTAAAACTGCCTATCCTGGATTTCTAAGGTGTTCAGCCACACATGACAGGTCTGTTCACATGTCTCTGATCTACCAGATTTGGCTGAAGAGTATAGGTCATCCTTCCCTTCCCTTCCCTTCCCTTCCCTTCCCTTCCCTTCCCTTCCCTTCCCTTCCCTTCCCTTCCCTTCCCTTCCCTTCCCTTCCCTTCCCTTCCCATCCCATCTTTCTTGATTTAGTTGTCAGCTATAGCTGGCTATATATATAGAAGGCTTCTCATGCTAATGTGATACATTTAGTTTTATTTCTAAATCAATAGCCTGAAATCAGAACAGGCTGAATTAGCAGTATTTTGCTCCCAAAATGTAACAGTTAATGACTGCATTACAGAAATTTTGTATTATACCAACTGAATTCTTTGTCACTTACTGTTTTATAGAAGAAAAATAAAACATATAAAATGTTGAAGACAAAATGGGAAATAACTAAGTTCTTATTTTTAAGCTAGTTTTCATCTGTATAGTATTAAAAACGTTTGTTCTCGCAAACAAAAATTTTCCTTTTTATTTGATAGAGGGAAGAATAACCCTGTGCTGCATATGTGAGCATGACAAGCCATTTCTTTGAACTTCTGATGGCTGTTGAAAACTGGCCTTAAACAGAAGATGCGGTGTCAAAATGTGAAATGGCCATTGGCAGTTCAGAAGAGAACTCAACACGTGCTCCAGGGCCCTCAGCCAAGTCCCAAGGCCCTGAGGTCCCTCTTGATTGTTCAAAGCCTTCTTGATGCTGCCCACCTGGAAAAGCAGTAGCAGGTGATAATCAGTGGCCATAACAGGCTGGGCCATTTCTTGGTGATGTCCCTTTACCCAGACCCCAGGAAGGCAACACATCTCCCCACGGACTGGACCTGGTTGGCATATTGGGACCTCTACTTGCCTCAGAAGGCAGTCAACAATGACTACTCCCTTCTTTTTGCCTTAACTGAGGATGCTGTGATGGAGGGGGTAGGCTGTTCTGCCATAGGTGACCCTTACAAACCAAATGGACATTCAGCCACATTCTCATTTCCCTGGTCCTCAGATTCCAAGGCCTGGCACCTACTGCATAAACTCACTTGTGAATGTGAGGTAGGTTGGAAAGGAATGCACCTGGTAACCCAAGCAGACACCAGGTTTCATTCCCCTCCATCTCTCAAGGTCCCCTCTTTCTGCCTGGTGGTGAAAGGGTAGAGGATCCATTGCTTCTTGTGAAGCAGATGGAAAATGAGTTTCTCTAAGGCATGGTAGAGTGTGGCTCCAGCAGTCAGTCTCCTCCTCAGAGCCCCTCATCCTTTTCAGTCTTTCTACTTCGTCTCTCAGCTCCTCCACTAGGCTGGGCAGACTGTGGACCTGAGAGCACCTCCCACAGCTGCTGTCCCTGCTGTCCTCAGAGAGTGGCACCAGGCTCTGGCACTCTCTGCAGCCTGAGACGTAGCCTGTTCAGCTGCTTCAGAGCTGCCTCTGAGTCATGACTCCAGCACTGTGCTCCTGGGAGCAGGGGAGCTGGGACACATCTCTCTGCTCTAGTTTCAAGGTCTTGCCATGTGGGAAAGCTTATCTTTCTTCTTCAGCATGATTCTTTACTCAAGAGAACTTCTGTCTGTGCATTTCATAGAAGAGCCTTCACTGAAATGGTCCCTTCTGTTTCCCAAGCAGGAAAAAAACCAGAGCCTTTGAGCAGGGAGATAGATTTTCCACGCTGAAGGAACTCATCAGCACTGCAGCCATGGGCACAGAAGTTTTCTGCTGAAATGTTCATTACGGCACCTGCCCTTGGAAGCACCAGGTAACTTCAGCTCCACCGACAGGCATGTGTCATGTCACCCGATGCACAGGTGGGTTATCAGTCTTGAGAAGTCTGGACCCACACCTGCAAAAGGGTGTCAAAATCTTTCCCTATGCTGTTTGCAAACATAAATATGTGATTGAGGGTTTCAACCATACTGCCCTAATTCTTAAACAAAGAGGCAGAGGAACAGAGGTGATAGATAAATTCAATTTCCTTAAATATAAATAATACCCATCAGTCACACTGTATGGCCTCAAAACTTGTTTTGTTTGTAGCAAAGGATTTTAGGCCAAAAATTATCACTAGCCCAAACTAAATTACTAAGAGAGCTCTGAAAAATAGCTTTCTTCCTGTTTAACTCTTAGATAGTCTGCCTTTTTCTTCCATAAAATTTATACCCATAAGGAGAAAAAAACCCAAAAAACCAAAAAAACAAAAAACAAAAACAAAACCAAACCAAAACAAACAAACAAAAAAAAACCAAAAAAAACCCAAAACCTTTTGGTGAAAAATAAGAGTTAATTTATAGCTCTGTATTTAGTTCAAAGCATGCCTGAGATTGATGACTAAAATATTTCATTGTACTGAAATAAGTTTTCTTAATTTAGTAAAATAAAATGTATTTTCAAGCACCCTGCACTATTTGCTCACAGAACTATAAGAAATATGACAAAAATAAGGATTTCTAGATATTAGGTTTCCAGTGCATTATACGCTCCTTGTGATGTTGTTTCTCTAAAATCCCTATTCTTCTAACATTAAATGCCTGTCAGTTGACACCTGAAATACAGTATTGCCACTGGGGATACTGATAGGTGAAGCTACCAACAACACAGTGGAGTAACTATTGTAGTTTCGACTGTGACAAAATTTCTGCTATCGCCAGTACTTTTTTGGCAAAGCATAGAAATCCCTTGCTTGCCAAAGTACTTTCAAGGTCAATGACAAAGCATTTACTGTGAATTCCAGAAGCTGTTTTTATTTTAACAAAATTTCTGAGAAAAAATAGCCTAGTTGCTAAGCTTAAAAAACGCAAAGAGCCTCTCACCAGGTGGAAAAGTACAGGACTAAGAGTTTGGAGTGAAAAAAACAAATAAAATATATTAAGAAACAATGAAAATTTATAGAAAAAGTATTTATGACTTCACTTGTCATTTTCTCCCTCTACAATTCTCTCTATTCTGTTCAAAATACATAATTTATATTTTTTTCAAAATTTAAATGGCACAAAATACAATATCTATTTATAACAGTATGAGAATGAAAAGGAATATTTACTTAGGTCTTAATATACTTTTGGGACCAAGTCTTGAACCTACGAATGTTCTGGAGGCATATATAAAGAATTTGGTAAAGCAGACATTGTTGTGTCTTAGCACTGCAGTTAGATATATAATGGAGTACATGTGCTCCTCAGAAAGTGATTAATAACAATTTTCTGATCTTTGAAACAGTTCTAATTAGTAGTAAAATTAGTTCTAATTTTATTTTTACACACAAAAAATTGAGAATTTCTGTAGCCTGTTAGGAGACTAAAGTCTATGAGGATGTACTTGGATAACACTGTGCTTGAAAGGCAACTATGCGTCTATTCATTTAAATTCTTTACAATTAAAAAAAATGTAATTTTTTAAAGCAGAATACACCTCACAGAATACTTGTAACTGCCTTTCCTAACTCTTCTTTTAGTAGATTCCTGCATCAGAAAATGGTGGAATTTTAAGAGCTTGACTTAATTTTGCATGACCATAACTAACCCTTCTCGACCTCTTCACTGACATTATCTGTCTTTAGAGAGACCATTTTACTGAAGGACATGCATGCAATTGCAAGAGACAGCCTTTTCTTTAGTGGTGATCAGGGATCAGTGTAAAGTAACTTCTCTCAGTTGTTTTCTGGAAATTTTTTTATAAGCTCTGAGGTTGTACTGAAAGGCACAGTACTAGGAGGCTACAATAGTTTGTGTGAGAAATGTTTCTTATGTAGAGAAACATTTCTTATGTTTTTAATGTGTTTATGAAGCTATCTATGAAGAACAACCTGAGTTCTGCTTATTCAGAGGCTAGAGGAGAGGGTAAGCTGTATAGGTTTTCTGAGTCTCCTACAGGTTTGACTGAGTTTTCTTAATGAAAACAGGGGCCCTGTGTGAGATCTTTAAGACAGCAATGGGGAATGAGACAGGTGATATGGCTCCCCAAGCATGAAGAGTACAGAGGTGCATGCAGACCAAAGACACTGCCCAGACTGAATGCTGCAGAAAGCAAAAAGTACAAATTTCCTAGAGGACTCTAAGGGTAGTTAGTTATTTAGAGCTGTTGGTACTACACTAGGTTATCATTGATGTTCAAAATAAAGTCAGCTGGGATATACAGTGACAAAAATCCCTTCATTTGCAAGAAAGATCTCATATGATCAAACAGTATTGTATTTGAAATTGCATTTGTGTATGTATTGTATAATGAGACTGTATCTTGTTGGTTCACACTGTTCTTTATGCTTTTCTTAACTAGGAATTAGTTACTTTAGCTTCCAATAAAAAGTTGAGAATCTTAATAGAAGACCACTCAGTAATCTTGGAATGGAATAGATCTTGCAGATAAGTATGATGTCAGAACAAAAATATTAATTATTCCATTTTCCTAAATGGAGATTTTGAGTAACATTGTACATTACTTCCCTACAAGGAATGAGTTACAAATGTTCTTAATGGAGTCTGGTGGCATGAATGGTGCTGTAGGAAGCACCCTTGAAATATGTGGTGCTCCTTTGCTCTCAGTCGTGGAGGAGGAAGACAGTGTTGGAGGCTTGTCTGTACAAAAACTAGCACACTTGCTTTTTCACTTCTGAGTACCTTCAGCGCTACGGTGGTAGCTCAGTGTACTGTTCTCATTTTACACCACCTTTGTGAGCTGATAAAAGTTGAACCTGCATTGAGTTTTAACAAAAAGCAGGGAGAGATGTGAATGAGATGATTTCAGAGACTCCGATTGTAACTTTTCAACATCAGGATAATGTGTTTCTGAAATTGTGTAAAAAAAACGCTGCCTAAAACTTTCTTCTGAAAGAAGAAAATAACTACTTCCTCTAAAGGAAAACGTAGTTTCATTTTTACAATAAAATACTCTCAAATCTCATCACCAGCAACACAACAAACCAGTTCAGGACCTGCAAAATGTAGCAAATTTCAGATGTTTCTTCTATAACTTGTTGGGTTGTTTTTTGTTTTTTTTTTTTTCCTTGTACTGCTTCTTCATGTAGAATTCATTATATATTTTATTTTGGAATGCTGTGAAGGGTCAGTATGTAACATGTCTGCCTTCAGTCTACCCTTCCCACTGGGCAATTCCATCCCTTTGATTGCCATTTCCTACTTCATTTCACTCAAAGCAGATTTCTCCCTCCCCCCTTTCTTTTTGCTTGCATTTGGCCTCTGAACTGAAAAAAACCCCATCAATTGTTTTATTTGTCTGTAGTTTACCCATCTATAATTTTCTTCAAGGTTCTTCTAGAAAGTGTCTTGTGGATAATCTTTCTGTCTAAAAGATTTAAATTACTTGTATAATGCACTTAGAATAGACAATACATAAACAGAGAATCATAGCTGTCGTATGCCAGGTGGTATCAAAGTCCTATTGGTCAAAACAGAACCAAAAAAAAAATAGAGAAAAAGAATTAATAAAGATAAGGTATTCTCAGCTTTCCCCTTCAACCACTTACCACTCTCCCCTCTTCCCCCACTCCTCTTTCACAGCAAAAAAAAATATTAGCACGTATTCTTTTTAAGCAATTACCTTCTCCAACTGTGCTGGTCAGCCTGCCAATCACATAGGTTCTCTCATAACCTGCCACTGCTCTTATCCTATAGGCACACACTAAATCCCTTTCTCCAGGACAGTTTGTCTGTAGCTGAGTTACATGAAGAAATTTACAGAAGATGGTCCAATGAGAAAGAGAGAATTACATTCAATGCTTATCAACTTCTCTCAGAAATACACTTGGCTTTCAAAAGCAGCTTTAGTCAGTACTCCCAGTAAACCTCCTTCTCCACGCAATTTCTTTTTTTCTTGTGTCTTTGTCATCAAATTATGGGCAAAGTCCCATTCCTTTTGTCATAGAGACGACTCTGGCATCATGGACTGTTTTTGAAACAAAACCAAATTGCCATTCAAAGAAATGCAGCACCCAAAATGTCCATCCAATAATGGTATGCTTATTGCACGCTTTTGCTGAAGTCTTTGCAAAACCATTAATATTATTAAAATTTCTGCTCAGTTCTCATTCCATGTTGGTTTGTTGAGAGTCTCTGGTTACCTTGGCACTCACTGCTTGTGTGAATATCTGGTGAGTCTGAACACAGTAACACCTGACAGAGACAGAGGGCACATCTCCACTGCAGCAGTTCCATGTGCCTTGTCTGCTCCAGATGGACTTCACATATACTGAGAGTTAACTCTCTCTTTTCTTGGACAAATTTGAAATGTGGGCTCTCTGAGGGCGTGGTGAGATGGTACTGATTTTCACTTCTCCTAACATTATATTCTGAATACTTTTAGACAATATGACTCTATTGCAGTTTGCATGTCTCTTTTTCTTCCATCTAACTGCTCAAAGCTTTTCTGTTCTTGCTCTCTTCAGCTCCACCACAATGTATCCCTAAGTGGCACTATCAGGGAGCTTTCCAGGTCTACTTTCACCATTTCAGATTTAAGTCATTGCAAGATCCCTCCCACCTCCAAATGTTAAAAGGGATGTTAAATGGCTGCAGTAATCTGAAAGAGACCAATCTAATTGTGTTATCTACATACAATCATTTAAATTAAAAAGTAATACTTTATTCTTATTAAGAAAATAAACACTCTTGTTTTTGTATTATAAAGGCTTATTCCTGTGGTTCTTGGCAGGCTGCTATGAATGTAAGCTATGCCAGACAAAAATAAGAATGAATCCTTATCCAAGTTGCTCAATTAACTTAACGAATCAATTTAATGCTATTTCAGTTATTCTCTTTTTTCTCACCCCAACCTCCAAAAAAATTAAATACCAGTTCTTGTATTATCCAACAGACTGGAAGGCTTGTGTTCTTAGGTCTGGAAAGACTGAATTTAACGTTGTTTTGTTGGTTAGGGTCTACTCAGTTTACATATCAAAGTATCATTTTCTCAATCTTCCTTAGTATGAAGAGGACATCATGGTCCACTGGGGCTAAAACTGAAAGACTGAAAAATCTTTGGAACAAAGTGGTTTTTTGTTTGTTTGGTTGGTTGGTTGATTGCTTTGGGTTTTTTTCCCAGCTTGCCATTGATGGAGCAGATTGAAAGTAAAAAATGTCAACATTTTAAAAGATTAGTTGTTTTTAAATTTTCGTTATTTTGGCTATAACCCTTTTGTTACAAGTTTTATATTGTGAAAAGTGTAGTAGTTATTCTTAAGAGACTTTTTCCACCAAAGTGTTATTTCTATATTTAAAATAAATAATCAGAAAATATGCTTATTTTTATCAAAACTTCTAATAACACTTTCTTGCATTACTCTCTCTATAGGAAATAATATTGAATTATCACAGTAAATGGATGTTGCATCTAAATAAAAGCTTTAAAATCAGATACTCATAATGAACAGAGAGCAGAGCTGTCTGCCAAATTTGCATATAAAAAGTTCTTAAAGTTTGTTATAAATTTTTTATAAATTCTTAAGAGGTGAATTGTTCTGTTCTGACTGTTCACCTTGAGAAATGAAAAGTTTTAGGCCTTGAACATGAAAGTCCATGCCCATTTTTGTGATTTATTGTACTACTGCGTGGCTAATATTAACCTATGCTGCTGTACAAGTTTCACTTTGTTCAAGGTTAGGACAGTATTAAAGTCAAAACATGTAATGTGTAAGAGACACAAAAGAAGTCAAATATTAAGAAGTCTTCTGTTTTCACATTCCTTCACGTTACTTCAGGGAGTCTTATTCTATGTTTAAACTGACCAATGACATATTTAAATTAGGATTTTAAGTCACTTCTTTCACACTAGTAAGTTCAATACAGGCAAAAAAAAACTTCTGTAGTAATGCTCAATTGAATTATGCAGTAGGGTAATTAATGTTCATGCTTTGATCTTCTCAAAATTAGGCAGAGCTTAAAGTAAATGCAATCTAGAATGGATGCAGTAGAGAATGAACAGAAGCTCTTAAAAACTCAACTTTTTACCCAAATCCCTAGGTCTCAGAAGAAATTTTTCTATTTCTTATGCATACTTTAATATCCTGTTGACTTCCTTTGCACATAGATTTTTGGAAGAATAATAGTGGACTTTTGTTCTCTCATCACACTGGGGGAAAAACTGGAAACAGAAGTTTCTGGAATGCTTTTTCATGGAAAATATGACTGGAAAAAATCTTAGCAGTAAAACTATAGATTATAGAGCTGTAAAACAATAAAACTATAAAGCGGGGGAAATACAGAAAAAAATTTAAATCATAATTAAATTATTTTGCACCAGTATCTGATGCACTGATTCAGAGTTCCTTTTCAAAGCCTTGTTAAAAATGTGAACATAAGCCAATGCTTGCATTCATTTGCTCTGTATCAGCCCCGTGTTCTTCAGGTTACAGAGTGAAATGTTTGAAAGTTAAGGCAAGGTACAACTCCCTGTCATTGCACGTAGTCCAAGGACAATCAAAAACCCCCTATGAAAATCCATAACATGCCAAGTAACTGAAGGCTGCACTACCAAGCACTTGAGGAAAGAGGTGACTTGAGGACTGTGTAATCAATCTGAATTCTGTCATCTCCAAATCCTTCGCTCAATTCTCTTCCTTCTCCTGCTTTTGCAGTAATGGGGTGCTTCCAGGCAGCCTGGTGTGGCTGCTTTCTACATTGCTTAGCAGTGGGATAAACCTGGCCTGGGAACGTGCCAGGGTGAATTTAGCATGCAGCCAAGATTTTTGCCTGAAAAACACAAGTTAAGAGAAGACACATTTCATTTCTTTGTACCTTCAGTCAAATGTGAATGTGATTCCACAAAAAGAGAAAATTCAGCCTTGTCAGCTGCACAGATTTCCTCCCTTCAAGCTCGCCAGTCTGCAGCAAATAGCAGAAATGTGGACATTTTGAAGAACTTCAAATTGGAAAGCATCAGACATTTTGAATATATAAGCTCTAACAAGCTACTATTATAATATTCAGGAAAAGATTTTCTGAACTCAGACCTTGACACAAGAAAGAATATGTCATTCACTATTAAAAAGCAACTAACAAATAAAAAAACATTGAAAAGCTGAAAAAAATAGTGCCAATAGATTAAAAGAAGTCCTGTTTGGTCCTTCTTTCTCAAAGCATCTCTATAAAATAGGTTTATTTCTTATGCAAACATGCAAGGCAAAAAAAATCCCATAACCTAAAGGGAAATCTACCAGGCAAAAGTCCTCAGTAGCTTCCTACATAGGACATAAATGAGGGACAGCACATTTTTCAGCATGTAAGTGGAATTATCTTTTTGTAAGTTAGACATTAGACCCACTCAAAACCCAAATGCATTCATACACACCGGTGACAGCAGAATAGGCCTCCAGATGCACAGCTTTATTAGAAAGAGATATGGTAGAGCACTACAGGGCTTTGCAACTGCTGTGGAGCAGAGAGAGAGAGAGATTTTCACCTGCTGCTGTATGGCTGAGCTGTAGTAAGACGTGATCCTTAGGAAGGTATTAATACATATAAATATATACACACATATAAATCTATATATAAGTACATAGGTTGTTTAAAATGCATCAGGAAAATTATGTCAAAGCATTATATAACTGTTAAATAGAAGGAAAAAAATTGAACAAACCATAAAAAAATGCAATAAAAAGAAGAAAGCCAGCTTATACATTTCAACCTTTTTTACAAGATTAGAGAAAAACTAGTAAAAGAGCTAGTTCATACGTTGGACCTGCCCATTCAGTCCTTTGCAAAACCCAAACTGTTTATGCCTTATAAGAAAACAGGAAAGTGTGAAGAGATTCCTTCCTCTGACACCACACTGTGACTACATCCTAACAAAGGTTTGATTTTTTTTTGTTGCTTTCAGGATCTCCATGTAGATTTTCTGAATACCTGGCTAGTTACATGTCAATGATCTTAAGCAATTTTTGGGAGTATTCAGAGGAGATCCTCTGTTACCTTTTTTTAGAGTTTGACCCAATGTCACAGAGCCATTGAACACTTGTTAGACATTCCTTGATTTAGAAAGCCTAGAATGAAAAATGCCAGCAATTAAAACTTATGGTCAGTCTCTCTCCAGAGCACGAGCATATCTCCAGGAAGATTTTGAAATGGTGAGGTTTTCTTCTTAGCTTCATGTAGCACTGTACATCTTTTTGATGATACATAAGTAGGTTTTATATTTTTATGGTTTTCAACTGACATTCCTATGTCCTGCTATTACGTGTACTTTCTCCATGAAAACCTAATGTCATTGGTTTTGTAAGGGAATGCTGAAGATCAGACTGTGTATTTCTCACTTCTGCACTGACCCAGCTCTATGCAGAGGCATGAAGCTTCCTAAGACTGTTGATGACTTCTTCATCTCTGGCTGCTTCTATTGGGCTCTGTCAAGATGCTATCTTTCACCTTTCTTCATTAAAAAAAAAATAATTAAAAAAATCAGTGCTTCTAATACTAAGCAGTAAACAAGATTATTTCACTGATTTTCCTTTAAATAGGGTAGGAGTGAAAAAGAGAGTTCGTTTTCCATTTCTTTTCATTGGTTGGGATGGTATGATGACAATAAGAGCATGGGGTTGGAGTGAAGAAAGTGTGTGAAACTTGCCTTTATCAATTACCTACTGTGGACCTAAATTAGAAGTTTCCATATTGCAGAGCAGGGAAGATTTAGTTTCAGATGTCTATGACGTTTTATTATTAGAAGGTAATTTTCTGTCAGCATACTTATCTATAGAAACTATTCTGAGTACCAGACTCCCTCAGAATAAATAGCAGTGAATTTGTTGGTTAAGTTTAAAATTAAAAAAAAAATCCCAAAACATAGTATTTTGTCAAAGGTAGAATGTTATTGGTTGTGAGATATGTTTTTAATTGGAAGTGAAACACAAAACTTAGCTGCAATAATAGTAAAGCCATTACAATCAAAGCTGATCTATAGTTAATATTTTTGTGCCTGTGTGTAGCAAGTAAAATTGATAGCTTAATGTATTAAATAATACTCTTACAAAAGGAATATTAAATAAGATCTAGAGGATACACTGAATGAGTTTGAAGGTCTTTCTTCAAAGGTTTAACCAAAATGATATTTCTGGGGGTTATACGCCCATCTTTTCTGGTCTCCGTTAAAGCACAGAAGGTAAACAAATAACTTTTCTGATTTGAAGGAGAGAGAATGTTGAATTTTTCACTTGATTTCTGCTTAGGTGGCTTTCTGCTTTAACTTTCCTTAATAATCTTAGTGTGACCAGTCAGTAATGGAATCAGCAAAGCAGCTATGAAGAATTAATTGGGATCTTTTCAATGTAAAGTCATCTAGTTGTTAAGGTTATTATGTCACCCACATTTAGGGTTGTTCTACTGCCCACCAGGCTCTGAAAACACCACCTACAATCTCATACCCACTATTAATATATATTTATTGAGTTCTGGGAAAAGATCAAGAGTGATGTAATTCAAAAGCCTTGTTTTAAGTTCCCCTTCTTTTTAATCTTGGCAGATGCCTAACCACCACTGTGCTTGTTGTCACTTCAAACCACCATGACCTTCATGGAGGATGAAATAAATATGCTATTTGTAGCAAACTTCTTCACTATGTTTGAAATTAACAAGCTGGGGACTATAAAAGAGTACCAAACTTTAATAAATAAATATTTTCTAGCTAAAAAAGACTTCCAGAAAAGGAGTAATTCCAGAAAGTGCTGGTCTTAGAGTATGAATTTCAGATCCATAGGAGGAAGAAAAAAAAATCTCAGTTTTCAATAAAGATAATACTGGAAATTGTGTAACAGTTGCAATTATCTCAACTTGGAAATGAAGAATAATGCTGGCTCCTGATTAAAATAGTCTGTCATATTTAAAAGGTAAAACTAGGGTCATTTGTAGCAAAAAAAAAGAAAGAAAAATACAGGCAGCAAAAAGCAAACCTTAAAATCACCTTCTAATAAAAGATGATAGGCAAGTAATAGAATTCACAAATTGACAGTCACAAATGGTCAACCCAGAAGCTTCTATCAAATTATTACCATTGCCTGAAAATACATTTAGTGCTTCAAACTGGTAGGTTCGTGGAGAGTACTCCTTTAAAATTACTATGTTTGCAACAAAAGAATGAGCTAGGTGCCCAGGTCTGTATAACTAAATTGAAGTTTAAGAGAAACAACAAAAAAATTGAAGTCAAATAAGTCAGATGCTGATGGATTCCTGAATGATATTTAAACATTCATAAAATGTTTAACTCCATTTTACAGACAGACACAAGAGCTTTATTGCACTGTTAGGGCAAGAGAGCAGATAACAGTTTTATTATAATTTACACTTTGGACCCTATATTTATTTGTGCATGAACACATCCTAACATGCACATTTAGAAGCAAATGAATGCATGCTAGAGAAGATTTTCTCATTCAGCCTAAAATGTCACAATTTTTTTCTTTCAAATGTGATAAGAGAGCAATTTTTCAGAGAAAAATTGTATCATCTGAAAAGCCTTTTTTAAACTATTTGACCTAGAAAAAAAATTGTAAATTCAATTTTTTTAAATAATGTCCATCCATTTTCTATTTTCTCAAGCTGCAGCTTAAACTGCTCTATACAGGGAAGAAAAATACATTAACTACAATAAAATAGTAATAAATGTTAACCTTAAAGGATAAAGGATTGGGAATTAGCCAGGTACACAATGTCATAGTACTTCTAAAGAGTTACAGAAAGTCTGTGATGTTAATTTTCAACCATTCTGCAAAGGTATTCAGGTAAGATGAAGTGGTGAAATCATACACATATGTGATTGAAGATAAACAGGGAAATATTTATGTTTTACACTGTGCATTCCCTGAAGGAGTGCCCACCGCCTCCTCTACCTGATATTGCAGGCAATGCAGGGTGATGATGACGATTTGGTAACACATTAAAAACAGCTCCACTTCCAGTGGCAAAGCACATGGCTGTGAAGACTGAAATAGATTTTCCCTCCTGCCACTCCCCACCTACCCACGCAAGGGACCCAAGCTGGAATTGCTGGGGTTGTGCAGAGCCGAACAAGCCAGTGTCAGCCCAGGGAAAAGGCAGACTGCAATCATGATTTCTGCAGACTTCAAAAGAGTGATGCTTGGTTTCTCTCTGGATTTGAAGGCACAGCCATGTTCAGGATTATGTAAATGCTGTATAATCCCCAGATTATAATCCTGGGCCATTCCCACAAAAGTAAGACCTCCCTATGATCTCATACTTCTGTGAGTGCCAGTCTTTTCCTGCAAAAGTTACTGAGAGCAACCACAGAATGTCTCTGCAAATCTGACATCTATTTCCTAGAGTCAATCCAGATGCATTCATACAACAGTGGAGTATGCACAGGTTTGGGGTATGGTTACCCAGGATGTTCTCAGACCAACAAACATTTGTACACTCCGCTGAAGGAGGTGTCTCATCCTGCTCCCAAAAGCTTCAGTACATTTTGTGGTAATGTAAATAATGTGAGGTGTGATGCTGAGGCAGAGATTTGCCTCCTCCACTGCCACTAATACTGCAATATTCTGAAATATCTGATATCCACCAAGACCACTCTTTGAACTAGTGAAGGCTGTGAATACCTGGAAAAGTGATGCATCCAGACACCTTTCTTGGCTGCAGGGGCTGCTTGCAGTGTTAGGGGCTGGTATCAGTGCAGGTAGATTTTAAATAAACCATTTTGTGAACAAAACCAGTGAACTCTGAACTGCTAGAAATCTGTGATTTTTCTCCTCTATTAGACATCCTGGCCTCAGTAATTACATCTTGCCCACTGTCTCCTGCAGCATCTGGACATAGGAAACTCACACTGTGTATAGTCCAGAAGTATGATCAAAAGGATTGACTGGAAGATAACAGCAATGCTGAATATGTGATAGTTGAACATTTATTTGCCTTCCCTTACTGACAGGACAAGTCAAGTCTGTGCTCTTTACCTGACATCAGTTTTCACAGAATTTCTAAGCTAAGCTACTACCCACCTTTCAATTTTTCTTACTCCCACCAGACTGGTCAGCCTGCAAGGCTGTGTCAAGCTGCATAAGGATCCTGTGCATGTTCTCAAGGATGGTCCCTACTTAGACATGTTTCCCAGGACCTTCCTGCACATCCAAACCTTTCCTACACAACTCTGGTTAATTTATTTCTCTCAGATCTCCACACCGGCACCTCCCAGCTGGTCAAGAGTTACAAAAGGAGGCAATGTTTGGATATTTTGGAGCACTAGGGGTAAAAGCTGGATAATAAAACATTTGAAGTCCTGTGTCTTAACAAAAGACCCACCACAGCTGTCCTAATGAAATACATTAGTTTGCATATCACCACCAAAGTCAGCCTTCTCAATAGACAAAATTGAAGGCTATAAGAACAGTTTCCTTAAAACACGGAGTTGCAACAATACAGCAAAAATACAGAAAAAGAATAAAGCAACAAAATTTGTGATGAAGGCTATATTAAAGAATAATCACATTTTGTTGCTCAGAATTTTGGCTAGATTCCACCTCTCTTTTTGTTAGCTCAAGCTGAAGTCTCCTTTGAATTTAAGTCAGATCTATCTTCCTCCTATTTTCTCAGGCCCTTGCTGTCTTCTCTCACACAAATGGGTAAGAAGGGGAACGGATGGGTCAACTCTAAAACAAAAATATTCTAAGATATACTGTCCTAGCTTCCACTTGTGTTTTGGAAGACCTAGACAGTGAAATTTGGCACTAAGACACTTCCTTGTGTCGCTCCCTTTTCTCCTTGTTCTTAAGGTTTTTCCACTAACATTTCTATCCTACTTCTTTATTTCCACATTTTTTGGTGTAGGCTTTTTTTTTTTTTCCCTTGTGCATATTTCTGTACACACATTTGTAAAAGATTGTTCTTTCTATTAAAAGAAATATAAAGTGAATAGACCTCTTTTCTACATTCATTCTCAATATCACAAGGTTAAGCTTGCAATGAAATGTATCTTTTTGAAGACTCCATCAGAAGACCAGGTTGAAATGCTACCTGAGAGGATGGAATTGGTGGAAAACCAGATAGGAAAATCAAATATTATAACTTCCTTATGAGACAGGAGGGATGGTAGGAAGAGAACATGCTTAGAATGCATTTGGTAGCTTTTGATCCACTGCAGTTCTTTTCATTAACAGACAGTGACTCTGACTATTTATAGACTAGAACCCATACAAAACAAAAAGAAAGGTAGTAAATAGGTGGAGTATTTTTTAATGCAGGACTTCCCATGGCAGACATGCTAGAAAACTTGGATGAATTAGAATTCAAGTTTGTCTTAAGTCTTAAGTGCACTAAGTTTTAATTCAAGTCTTTTAAGATAATTATAACGGAAAATAGTATTTTTTACACAATATGGGATTTCATTCCCTAAAAGTTTTCATGGAGCTCTGTCTGCAGATTATTGGAGTATTTTAGGTAAAATACCAAACATATTATTTTAAATAGAAAGCTTATGTGCTATTCACCATGTTTCATGTTTAGAAATTGGCAGAAGCCAGTCAGAAAATTAATGTTTTTATAGCTACATTTGTTTGCAAGGGGATTAGGTCTAATGGGTTGCCTAAGATTTAGCTGCCTTAATTTGAAACATTATTTCTCCACAAGCAGAAACTCAGCACCTTTCTCTTGGATAATTACACTTCATGGTCAAATATATCAGCCTAAGCCCTTTATGATAAAGTCAGTATACAAATTCCTCTAATATCACTGCTGCAGGTTTTTGCTCTCCAAAACCAGACTGAGGCAGATATCTGGGGAAATGCCTCTGGCTGGTGGAGTTACCTCTGAGAGAGCACATCTGCCAAGATAAAGATAGTTTGCCTACACAGTCACAGGGGCCCCCAGTCACACCCACAGTACTTCTTGGTTTGGGGCAAAGTGACAAAAGCATGAATTATGATTTGTGTCCAAAGTCGGAGTCTTGGAGGAGCAGAGATTTTGTCTCTGACAGAAAAGCAGAGGTGAAAATATTCCCTTTGCTGATCTCCAAAACCAGACTAATCAGCTATAATATGTCACTTTATAAACGAGGAGATGACACTTTTTAAAATTTACCTTTCTGGTTGGAAGCAACAGGGTAAGGTACAAACCTAGATATCTACCCTATAGTTGGGGGATAAAAAAACAGGTACTATTGGACTGGATAGAAAGCCAGTAATAAATATGTATGTGGTTTCATGCAGGAACTAATGGCTTTGCTTTTTACAATGCCCATGAAAAACAATAGTTTTTTAATATTGTCTATCTACATGATTTATATTTCATGCTAGTTCACAAAGGACTCTGGTTAGTATGTGATTTATGGTTGGAGCAAAATAATTGTCTGAAGCCTAGCTGAAGGTATGCTTTCAACACATTAATAATACATTAGCTAATGTTTCTTTCTTGGCATTGCCTATGCAAATTTCTATTATCATAATAAAAATGACTGTTTATTTTAGATTGGAAACAGCCTTTAGGTAAGAACATGCTTTTTATCAGGTGTCTTGAATAAATACTAACTGCCATTCTCTGATAAACTTTTAACTAGAGCTTTTCCTTTAGTCTTGGCTGGTATTTGGTCAGGGAAGTAGAGGGAGAAACAGCTAGAGATTGAGAGGACCTTTCTGTGCTTCTCTTTGACAAGTGTGGCAAAAGTCCACCCTGCTAGAAGCTTCAAACACTGAAAACCATCACTGGAAAATTATTCATGAATGTGAATCATCCACAAACAGTGGACATATAATTTCAGATTTAAAATATATACTGCCTAAATGTGTTCATTTTGTCAAGTAAGCACAAGTGAAGATAATTTCATTCAAATTAATTATTCTGTCAGAGGCAAACAGCAATACATATTGTCTGTCCAAAATAGTATTAGATTTGATTGCACTTATGTTAGGTAGATCAGAAATTAACTTCTCTGCTTGAAATAATTTGTGACTTGATTACCTGCTGAATCATTTCCCTTTCCAAATGATTTCACACGAGCAGCCATATATAAAATCATCATATTTTTGCAAATATATAAGGCATTTATTCATGGCAATGTATTCTTCAGAAGGAATCACACTCTGTCTTCCCCGACACTGCCCACTGAGTTTGCACCTGTTGAGTTTCTGAGACCATTTGACTTCCTGAGATTTCTGAAGAGACAGAGCATGGGCAGACTGCTTTGAGGAATCTTCCTTTGTAAGTTGTGACTTTCTCAGCAAATACGATGTATGCATGTCATGTGAACACAAAAGTGTTTTTGTGGGGAAGTAACAAGACAGTTTGTCTGTATTCCTGTGATTCAGAGTGGCCTTGCTATGGATTTGTGCCCCAAGCTGCCTATGGGACTCATATGCAAATGAATATTTGATTATTCTGTCTGGTGCTATACAAAGCAGCTGAAAATAAATATCAGACTGATGATTTTATAAGCTCAGGCTAGCTAATTTACACTCTGGAGACTGTGGAATGAAAATGCTTCGTTTTTACACATATTTTCCTTACCCTTTATTGTATTTTTGTTGTATTTTGTTGTAATAAAACAAGTAATAACAATGCAATTCATACATGGATTTTAAAGAAATATACAGAAAAAATAATAAATAATTGGAGAAAAATCTGTTGAAAATTACTATTAGCTATATGATTATTATAAATCAAAACAATTTTCCAGTTTTTTTATATGATAAAACAATATACTTAAGAATAAATGGATGATTACCTTTGGAAATGTAGCACTGTCTTCAATTTCATTGGCAAGAAATTTTCCACTGTAGAGTTCTGACAAGACATGCATGTTAGGGAGGTGACACAGATTCTGCTGTCTCCTAACTGCAGAAATTGGAAAACTAAAGAGTGCCCAGGAATGCTGTGTGATCTGAAACTGCTGCTCTTTCTGAATGACAAACAGAGCAATCATATTAGAAAAAAAAATTTAAAAGATTGCATTAGTTCTATCTCTGTTTGAGAACACATATAATTTTTCTCAGATCCTACAAATCCATTTTTGTGTAGGTGAGAGGTGCTGAAGAGGGGGCAGGGACTGCATGTGAAACCAGTTCTACAAACTTACAAATCATTCAGGGTTAATCTGTAAGGAAAATGTCTTTTTGTCAGTTAATTGAATAGGATTATGTACTTTTCTGGTTGGCAATTGAAAGGAAATGTTCCTCTCCTTTTTGATCCTTCAAGAGCTTTCTGTACTTTAAACAATCACTAGTCTCATCTTGAACAAAGCTTTTGTTTAATATGTGGTAAGGTGTCTTGAAAGAATTCTCTCATAGGCATAACCCAGTTTTCTCCCTTAAAATCACAGAATATTCTGACTTGACATATCTTTAAAAAAGAAATTAAGGAGGAAGTAATATTCTGCCCAAGAGTAGTTCAAACTCATCCTTTTGACATGTCACTAGAAATACCAAGGAAGCCACAATTATATATATAGGCTAAGTATTTTTCTCTATTCCTTCAGATGACCTTATCTTCTATTTAAAAATGCATAATTATATAGAAGTTTTTGTTTGGATAAAAATAATGCAGAGTCTCTATTCCTAGTAGTTGTTTCAAAATTTGCGTAATTGGGAACTGAGTTGCTAGAAAATAAATGGATAGGTAAACTTCCATATGCTTTACTAATTGCTATTAAATTAAGGAAAAAGATTGGGAACAAGTAATAAGGGTAATTCTAGGGAAAGGGAATTCTCTTGGCATAGTCTTGTAATTTTCACACTCATTAGACTTGAATGTAAATCTAAAAGCAGCCAATGAAGATGCAAGATCATGACGTTAAGATTCTGTTTTGTTTTGTTATTTTTAAATGGGATACTGTACCCAGTTGATAGTGAACAAGCAAAAATAATTTTGTACTCAGTAGTATCCTTTAGGTACTGGAAGAGTACTACTAGGTCACCCTGAAGCCTTCTCTTATCCAGGCTGAACAACCCCAGCTGTCTCAGCCTTTCCTCATAGGAGAGATTTTCCAGCCCTCTGATTGTGTTCATGGCCCTCCTCTGGTCCCTGTCTAACAGGTCCATGTCTTTTCTATGCTAAGGACTCAAGAGCTGGACACAGCTCTTTTTAGGTCTAAAACAGGTAGTTTTATAAAGTTACAATGTTTTTCCTTATAATTCCATCACCCAAGCACTGTAATAATTTTTCTAGATTGTATCTTTCCTATTTGCTGCGAGGCTAATCTTTAATGTTGTCTGTTGATTTTGAAAATCAGAAATAAATCTAACAAACTTTCAACTACAGAATTATGCTCTATCACCCCAGCCTGCAGCACACTGCATACTGCAAATTCCTGTTTCAGAAAACTTCAGGGCATTGGTACAGTAGAATGTAGATATCTAGCAAAAGAGCACATTAAGCTTTCGTTAAGCTTATCATACCAATCAAACATTTTCCACGGAAGGCGTTTATTGAGCACAATTTTATGTAACAATAGTCATGCACTATCTCGTCAATCCCATATATCTGTAGTTTGTCTTTCTCAAGCAGCTTGGATCCATTCTTGTCCATTTCTACTTTACGTGCAACTAAATCAAACACAATTTCCTCGGGTTTCTTTCCCTTTCTAATGTCTCCTAAACATTATATTTTCTTCAGAAGTCATTCTTCTGCTAGGTCCACGACAGTGAGCAGTAATTAAACACATGGTCATCACTGAGGAGAGCCTGTGCGTGACAACTAATTTTTCAACTTTAGATGGATTTGTGCCTTTGTTTTGTTTTTTTTTTTCTTCCTTCACTTCTGTAGCTTCGACATTGTTTCATTAAGTTTGTTGCACTGACACCCAACAGTTCCGCGTTTGCTGATAGGAGTCTGTCTACGCGGCTTCCCGAATGCAGGAGGCTGAAAGATGCCCTCCCGGGCCGTGTTCCCGAAGGGATCTCTCACCGGAGCCGGGATACCACGGCCGCAGCCACCCGCCAGCCTGGAGAAAAGTGGGCAACACCGGGGCGCCCGAGGAGAGCACCCTCCGTGCTCCCTGTGCCATACCCGGGCTCTGCCGGGCCGAGGCGCCCCGCGCCCCTCCCCGGGGCCCCGGCGGCGGGCAGTGCCGGCGCTGGGGGCGGCTCCGCGGCCGCGGCGCCGGGGGCGGTGTCCCCGCTCCGCCCCGCCCCGCTCCCGGCCCTGGGCGCGGGCAGCCGCCAAGCCGCCGCCGGGCGGAGCGGAGCGGAGCTGGGCGAGGGGCGGCGGCGGCGGAGCGGGGCAGCGAGGGGCGGCGGGGAGCGGAGCGGGGCGGAGCGGCCGCCACCCGCCCGGCGGGGCGGTGCGGAGCGGAGCGGAGCGGAGCGGCCGCGGGAGGAGCGGGGCGCGGGCGGAGCGGAGCGCGGCGGCTGCCGCTGCCTGGATGCCAGAAGCGCCTCTGGAGCCAGCGGCCGGCGGCACCCGGGAGGGCCCGGGAGAGAAGGAGGAGGAGGAGGCGACGGCAGCGGCGGCGGCGGAGGACTCCGGGCGCGGACGGGAGGAAGCAGGCAGCGCTTGCCATGGCCTCCAACTTTAACGATATAGTCAAGCAGGGCTACGTAAAAATCCGCAGCAGGAAGCTGGGGGTGAGTTCTTTTTCCCTTCGCCGGCGCTGCCCGGGGTGGGGGCGAGGCGCTGGGCATCGCCTCGCCGGCCTGGGGGGCGGTGGTGCCCCGGGCCGGGGCTGCCAGCGTGGGGCGCGGCGACCTGCTGCTGCTGGGGCTGCTGCTGCTGGGGCTGCTGCCGCTGGGGCTGCTGCCGCTGCCTCTGGTGCTGCTACCGCCGGTGCTGCTGCTGGCGCTTGGACTTCGCTCCCGGCTCCGGAGGGGTCGGTGGGGGAGCGCTGCCATTGCGCCTCGGAGAGAGCCGGCTGCTCCCCTCTCCGGGAAGGCGCCGCTCCTCCCTTCCCTCTCAGCGATCGCCCGCCAGGGTCACTGTCCGCGGAAAGCTGCGCCCCGTGCCCCTGTGCTCCTCGAGTCCCCCAGCCCAGGGCTGGCACTCCCCTTTGGCCGTCCCTGCGCTCCCCGGTCCCTCGCCTTGCTGCCTCCGGCAAGGGCTTGGGTGGGGAGAGAAAGGCGCAAGCAGGAGCTGTAAACTTTGTGTACAGATTCTCCCTTTCTCTATCGCTCCCATTTCGGAGGGGGATGTTTTCAATCAGGGCAGGGTCAGAAAACACTCTGCTGATACCGGAGTAACAGAGAAAAGCAGGGTTGGAGGTGTGATGGTGCTCTGCCCTAGGGCACGGGGGACTGGGGAATGGGAGCCTGCAGCGCACCGGGGATGGACCGGGAGGCAGCGGGGTGACAGCCTCATGAACCTAAAGGCAGATACAGAGGCTGACACTGATTAAAGCTAGGGGCAGTCTCTTAGGTGGGGGTGGCTCTTCGCAGTGCCCACCGGGATGCTCAGCGACACCGCGTGTGCTATCAGATTGGCCATGGGCACTTTCCCTGAAGGGGTGCAGCAGATCTTGAAAAGGCAGTGAAGTTGGAGCAGAGTGTGTGCAGAGGTCTGGATTTTCTAAACTTCAGTCGGTGTGGGGAATCATCGGTTTGGGCTGTCTCCTACCCTTTGTGAGCGAACAGGACTGCGTGTTTGCACATCTACTGATGTTGCTAGTAATCCTGTAAGGTCCAAGTGCCTGTTGGCCTGAGGCTGGGAGGAGGTCTGAGGTTCTTTGTGTTCACTCTTCCAGTTTTCCTTCAGGTGTGCAGAAAAGTGCAGGGTCTCTACCAGCTCTGCCTTCCAGGGAGGTGATCCTTGCTTCCCCTGAAACGTAACAGCAGGGACCATGTGAAGTCTGCCCTCCTCCAAGTCGTGCTCTGTGAGCTTATCACAGTGCTAATATTTATCTCCTCCTCCCCCTGTCTCCCTTCCCCCCCCAGATGCTGTGCATTGCTTGCAGACACAGTGTGCAGGATGGTGGGAGACTAATCATGAATTGACCTTTGGAGCACTTTGGTGACTTGGCAGGGCTGTTAATTTCAAAAGAGCACAGGAAAGTTTGGTCCAATCCCTTAATAGCCTCAACTACAAATGTTTGAGAGATGGTGTAAATTCAAAGAGAATGGATGCTCTTAATGATTTTGCAGCCCCAAAGTCACTCTGTGCATCAGTCAAGCATTAATCTTATCTGAAGAAGCAATTTCTAAGCCTCAGTTTGTTTCTGGCAGTCCTCTGCTTAACCTTTGCTCATCGGTTTTTCCCCTGCTCAGCAGTGTTATTGGATGGGCCCAACACAAAGCACAGAGATGATGGTATCCCATCACCTTGATGTTAGTATTTGGAAGAAGAGTTAATCTATTTGCTTTGCAAATCTGGCTTTGAAGCCATCTCAAGTGTCCTTTAAGTGTGAAATTATGTATATGCATATCTCAATGTCTGCAGATACTTTTATATATCCATGTCTATGTCATACGTGCAACAAATGTAGAGTTCGTATCGCAGTAATCTTGGATGATACTTGCTGACCTGTGTAAAAAAATTGTGAAGAGAGTGATATTTCATTGCAGAATGTCTTATGTAGCTTGAATATTTTGTTTTGGAGATGTTATCTGATTTTTTTAAGGGAGAAACATAAAACTTTTTTTTTGCATAGATGCTTTCCATGGTCATAACGATTGTGGTACCTCTACACTAAGCAGAAGGGAAATAGTTTATATGGTGTCTGTGGAGGTTTTTCTCCTACTGAAGTGTGTGAGGGTGACAATTCAGACTATACAGCCTCAGGCAGGTGGTAGTATAAGCTTAAATATGACATATGGAAATGCACATCTGAATAAATCTATTAAATACAATTTAAAAGGGATTATATTTTATAGAAAATAGCATCAGAATTCAAATGAATGTGATGGTTCAAAGGTATGAATATGTGTGTATATATCCATAGCTAATTGGATTCTTGTGACTGAATATCTAAATTAATGCAATTTTTATTCACCCAGTGAAACATTAAAAGTGTGTCTTTTTTTCCTTTATGTCTGTCTCCAAGTCCAAACCTTAATGACTTACACTGGAGCCATCATTATGTAGGTGAATACATCAGTTTTCAGGGATATAAATGTCTGCTAGCAAATGAATATTTTTAACCTCCAAAAGTACTGAGAAGAGGGAAGAGAGCTATAGGTTCTGGAAACTAATGCTAAGATAATTTTTAAACATGGCAATAGAATTTTATCTCTTGCTATGTTATGTTTCATTCTTACACGCTGGAAGTTACTGGGTAGGTTTTTTTGGGCATAATAGTCTACATTCTTTGAATATTTCAAAGTCTCCTGAAAAGCAGATTGATTAAAACTTGGAGAGCTGAGGTGTCTAATACCAATTTTAGTGCTAGACTTGGGCAATAAAACTAATTCTAACCTTTAGGCTGGTAGCCAATTTGTTATGGAAATTCTTCCAATTCAGCTTTTATTCTGTTTTGTTTTGTGACTGAAGGAGCCCTGGCTAGGAATCAAATGGAAGATACTTCAATAGTATATTTATATTTTATTCAAAAAAACCAACAACAACAAGCTTTCATTTGGGGAGACCTTTCTGGTAGAATTTACTTCTTTAAGAATTTAATTTACAGAAACCCAATTAGTAAATCTTCATCTAATTGTAAAATAGAAATCTTCATTATTTTTTTTAAGAAGAAGGATGTTTACTTCTGCTGTTTTACACCTATACCTTGCTTTAAGTACTTGTTACCCTTTCTGCCTATTCCCCACATACCTTCAAATTCTATTCATTGTATTCATGAAGTGAGGACTCAAGCTGGTTTCCCGTCAGTAATTGATTCTCTTCAGAAAAGTGATTTGAAGACAAAAATGATGCCTAAATTATGGAAATACATGGCAAGGAGAACTACAAAAATTTGTCCTTACTTTTTGTTTAGTGATACTTGATCATTGACTTTTATTTTGCCTGCTTTTCACTGTAATCCTTATGTGCTTGTTTACAGAAATTCACTAATAAGTAAAATGGATGGTATATTCTTCTGACAGTCCAGTGTTTTCAAGAAGATCTCATTGTTTTGATACCTTTATGATGCTAAAGTTTCTTTTGTTGCAAGGTTGGATAGTTAGCTGAGGAGGTTTACCAGCCTCTCTGGGAGTATCATGGTTTCTGCCATGGAGATGTCAGGCCACAAAGAGACATCCAGCCAGTCTGAACACTTAGTTTGTCTCCTTACTTTCGTTGGTCATGAACTGTACATGAAATTTTTCTCTGGTGCCTTGAAATGTTGAATATACGTTCAAGGCTATGCAGTAGGCAAGATCATGTGTATTCGTCATGTCTTCATCAAGGTATCACGGTGTCTTTGAAACTTAGAAACTGTAGTCATTGAGGATGACTGTAGTTAAAATATCTTTATAAAATCTGTTTCCCTGCAGCCTAAATATGCCTTTCTTTTCAGTGCCCTGGCATTCCCACATTGTTTGATATTTTGCTTTTCTCTAATACTACATAAAGGAAATACTCATTCTAGCAGCCATTACATTTGATCTGTGTGACCCTTCTTTGAAATAAATTTGATTGTAATGTGGTGTGCTGTTCAGATCAGAATAGGTCATTTGTGTAGTGTGGAACAGGACTGTGCTGCCTTTGTTCTTTTGGAATCTTTCATACGTGTGTCACATTAAAATTCATATGACACAATTTTGTACTGCACTGGCTGTGCTTATAGGCTGAAACTTTCTTGTAGCAGATTGGAATTCCTTTGTTGCCTCCTAATAAACTAAGCTGTGAGGATTTCATGCCTTGCTGAAGTGCTGTTTCTTAGAAAAAAAACAATTTGATGTCACATTAGGAAGTCTAATAAAAATGAACATTGTGTCACTTTGATAGTCTTGTTTTGACCCATATCAACCTTCGAAGTCATAATCTTATTGTTTGTTTGTTTCTGTCTTTTTTTTTATTGTCATGCCTCGGCCATAGAATGAAAGAATCCTATCTCTTGGAAATTTTCACTCCATTTGTTAATAATTGCTAATTTTTCCGTCTTTCCACATACTAAGTGGAATTATTTTCTGGGTGCTTCAGTTTATACTCTAATACACCTATCTGAAGAGAAAATTGTACCTGCCAGTCAGTCTTGATTGAGTAATAAATAGTAGGTTGCTCTTAGTCACCAAATTAGAAGTTTTACCATATAACCTCCCCCTATTTTTAACCATACTTTTAGATCATTACAGGTACCTTTTCTGTAAATGAACACAGTGTTTCTCCATCTGCAGTTAACCCTGTCTTAAATCAATCAGGACTAACAATGCTATGACTATGAACCACTGATTGCAGTTTTGTTCCTCTTGAAATAATGCTGTATGTGCCTTACAAAATCCTGACATTCAATTGATATTGTGTGTACATTTTGGGTGAAGAAAGAAAAGGAACCTGCAAAATTTCTTGGATTTGAGATTACATTGATTGATCACAGTGGCTCAGCAAGTGGGTCATGATGAATACAGAGGGCAAAGTAAACCTTCTATTTCTTTTGAGTTGCCACAGCATATACAAAGAAACAGACAAACACATGGAAAAGTACAAACAAGTAGTGCACCTGGAATGGATAACCTTTCCGTAGATTGTTTTATATTATTATCTATGGGAAAGGTGCTCAGCCTGATTGTAAGCACCAAGACTGCCATTTGTATAACTGCATCCTGACCGGTGATATTAACTGTGAGTTACATCTTGAAGTATGAAAATAATTCGAATGAAACTATAAACCCTTACTTCCTATTTATAATAAATTCTTTTAATTTTTATAAAGCTCCAGATGGACAGGATTTAAAATGCAGATTCCTTCCTTGTAAAGGAGTTTCTTTTTCACCATAGTTCAAGGCAACCTGAGATATGGAATTAAACGGATTTCACCGTAATCCATTAAAGAAGCTAGTCACGTTTCCTACTTTATACTGAAAGTATCATTTAAAATACCAATAACTACTCCTTTCATTCTTCTTGCTACAGTTATGTGAATGAATTTGAAGAATTAAAAGGAAAATACATGGATTTCCAATTTGGTCATTATAGAAAGAACAATCATCTTGAGCTTCTGACCAGTTTTTATTGATTAAGCCTATTGTACAGGAAATTGAAAGAAATATCTTGCAGCCATGGCAAACAAGGACAAAAAGTCCCACAACTTTTTATGCTAATGTTTGTGTTAAAGCAACTTGTGGGTCAGGTTTGTGGTAAAAACATTGAAGTTGCTGTGCTTCCTAGTTATTTTCTTGATGTGCTTTTCCACGTCTTAATTCCCAAGAGGTGTGATAGCCAAAGGGCTGGTAATGTTTTAATGGATTTGTAATTTTGTAATGGCATTTACGTAGAGTCAAATAGTTCTCTTTTGTAGATAGCATATCACATCCATGTTATCAATGGATTATAGATGCTTCTATTTTTACTCTTGTGTGTAATACCATTGGCCTCAGTGAGATTACACCTTAGCTATGTGAAGATTACACAAAGAAGTGTTTGTACAGACTCTCTCTCTTTCACTTGCATATTGTGAGATGGTAAAATTTTATTGAGAATTTATTGTATCTCCTGCAAGGACTTCTGTTTTTCATTTAGGAGTCTGTCATTTTTGTCTTATACTGGACATTATGACCTGATGAAAAGACCCAGCGAAAAGACCCTGAAGTCAATTTGAGGAACCCGTTAACTTTGGTGGCTTTGGTTCATGTCCATGTGGGAACATTAGCCACATGCATAGAACATGAATTTCCTTGTTGTAAAATGCCTTTCAAATCCTACTCAAAGGAATTGTCCTTTCTGAAATTGGTAATTATGGAAGGAACATGCTCTATGAATCCTTGAAATATACAAGGAATTATTCATGTAATTCCAGTAGTGAGTTTTCTTCCTAGTTTTTTAGAAATAATCTCTCTTCGAATCATTCATTCAGATTTTTGCAAGCAGTGCAAAATGCTTTATAGCTGTTGCCTGGCAACAACATATTCAGGCAACAGCGTATGTGAGTCAGTTGTTATATGTTTATATATGTGGCTGTGTAAAGAGCATATATTTTAGATAGATACTAATGAGACATTTTAAAAAAGACGTGCTGTGAAATGCTCTTTTTAAAAATAATAAAATTCAAATAAAGGTTTTGGGGTCTATGTTACCCTGGAAAGTTTGTCTTTTGTTTTAGGTTATGTGAAAGATCAGCTAGCTGAATGGCTTTTCACAAATGCCATGATGTAGTTAATATACTTCCATTCAGTCTGAGCAAGCAGTGTAAAATATTCTCTTTGTTGAAGGCAAGCAATATTTTCTATGTATGGATGCTAAATTATATCCTTCACAGTTCTTTAAATTAATAATGTGTTATTGAACCAATAATACGTTATTTTTACTTTTGCTGTGTACTGTAGCCTTTCATGTACACTATATTTGAAATAATAATTGCAAATGTTGCACTGCAATTTTTGTTTTTAATCTTTGCAACTTGCAGCACAACTGTAAGATTCAAAATTATTGTGGTGCATTATTGTCATGAATTATAGTTTGATTGAAAGTTTTTTTCTGGAAAAAATACAGACTTCAACTGTAAATAATATGAAATTTCTTGAAGAAAAACAAGGAAACCTTTTGCTACTGTGGAGAAAGTTTCTATGTGGTAGGACAAAATGGCAAACTAAGAAAAAAGATTTTAGTGAGAGTAGAGTGTGTGCAGTAACTGTCTTGACACTTGGGCACATAAATGCTTGATTTCAATTGTTTATTTTAGTATTCAGAAAACATGTTCACACATCATGTCCGAGGAAAAAAAATCTGTGTGATTGATGGATTCAGCTCATAAACCACTATATGTGAAAACTTTGTGTAAGTCGGGAGAGTTCCAAACAGTGAGACTTGCAGCTGGCATCAGAATTGAATCTGCTGTCTTCAGGAGTCCCCTTACTGGCTAGGATAGCTTTCTTGGAAAGAGTTTTGAAGATGAATGTTAATTTTGAAGTCTACTTAGAAATTAAGGGGGAAAAAAAAGCCTTTTGTAAGGTAGTTATGAAATATGCTTCTTCTCAAAAGTGATCTCTCCTGCAAAATAAGTCTTCCACATTCTGACACTTTTTAACAATTGCAATGTGTGAAACGTGGCATCGCTGTCATACTGAGAGGTTACAAGCCCATGCAAATGGAACCTCACAGGAATTACTGTTCACTTAAGATGCACATAAATTAGGAAGATAATTAAGGGAAGTGTGTAAATCTTTTAAAAGATTGATCTTCTTTCTCTCTGTTGTTCAGTTGCCAAAATGTCCCTCATCATCTCCAGCTTATCTGGGCTGAACTTTGGAAAGGTTGTATTCATTAACGTGTCAGTGAGGAATTAGAAGCACACAGCATTGACTAGACTGGGAGAAAAAAGTTACACTGTGTCTGCTAGAGGAAGGGCTCTTTGGCATATTTCCCCTACCTGCTCATGGCAAAAAGAATTAATAGCAAAGTTTAATATCGAAAGGCTGTCACCGCTGTGGAACCAAATTACTGCCATTTCTGAGAAAGAAACCCTTGATACTTCCATTACTCTTTGTTTGTCCCTGGACTTTTTCTTTATATGAGACAGCCTTGCTCTGTGGTACCCTGCCCTCAGAGTGAATTGTATATTCTCATTCCTCATGCAAACACTTTTTTTCCTGCAAAGAGAAAAAGAGTGCGTGAAATCTTACAAAACAAGAATACAATGGAGTTTTCTGAATGAGTGGTCATAATTATTGGCTTTGTACGGTGCCTAAAAAGAAGAGGAAGCTTCATTTTAACTGAAGTTGACATGTTCAGTTATTAATTGCTAGATTGGTATGATGATAATAAGGTGTATGATGTGTAAAATATATTTAAAATACTATGACAATAAATCCCCGAACAGCAAAGGGTGGAGGTTAATTTTCATAGCTGTAGCAAGGTTATTAAAATAAAAGATATTTTACTGTGTTTTATTTTCTGTAGTTCTAGTATCTTAATCTACAGAATGAATTCTAGAGCTTTTTGCACTGTGGATGAAATAACTTCTCTTGAGAAGACAAAAATCTTTGTACTGATATGTTGGACTCAGAAAAGTTAAATTTTAGTCTTTTGTAATCTCGAGCACTTTGATTCGTTCCAGCCTTATTCTCAATTATACTAAGCCCACTGTACACTACATAAATTAAATCTAAAGCTGTGTTAAAGCCCCTTATACCAGCATAGTGAATGCTTTTAGTGTAAATGGGAAACATTTCTCAACTTTTCTGTTTTTACAATTAGTATAATCTCTTCTCACACATGATTACTTTATTTTGTTTGTCTCAACTATAAACTCATGTTCAGTTCTTTAAAATTAATATGTTGGTTAATGCTGACTGTGGTCAAAATATTTTTAGGGGCTACAACTCTGTAGAGAACACCAGAATAATTCATACTTTGTTTTTGATTTTTGAATTTCATAACTGTGAAATGGCTGAGGTTGAAAGGGATCTCTGGAGGTCACCTGATCCAACCTCTTTCTCAGGCAGGGTCACTGTCTATTTTAATATGATTTGAAGAGTTTTTGGTTGAAAAGAAACTTCTGGTTGTGTTTCATTTAATTCTTCTATGGATTTTTTTTTTTTTTTTTTTACAATCAGGATTTGTTCTGTAATTTGTTTTAGATTTTTCTTATATAAAGAAGGAAAATTTTGTGCATTTTCTACCCAGATCTTACTGATAGAAATGACTACTCATCAGTTTTCAGTTTTCTTCTTAGAAACAAGTGTCAGGAATAGGAATGCTAGAAGTCTGAAGCTGGTAACTTTGATAGGCCCTATGTTTCTTTTGCCCTGAGACAAAATTATAGCACAAAATCGAAAGTATTGGAGAATTTTACTTATTTTACTTTTTAAAGTGGATATTGAAATATTTAAGGTAGAATTGTTCACATCTCACTTGGCAGAACAGTCCTGAAAGGTGAATATGGTTCATGAGACAATTTCATAACTGCTTGGGTTGCTCGTCTGCAGTTGTGAGTGTAGATTTCTGACCTTAGCCATTCAGAAAAGCTGTCTTTGTCCAATATATGGCACATAAAGTAACATCCTTATTTTAAAGCAGGGGGATGGGTTAAAGATGTTACTGCAACATATTTTTCCTCTCTTAGTGCAGTGTATTACTGGTCAGATTTTGAGGTGACATCAGTTGTCTCACCTCCAAGTTTTATAAAAGGCATATTCTTCCACAAAAAAGTTGGATACCCCTTACTCTGTAGGCTTATGTGAAGCATTCTGCTAAGAATTGCTAGTACTTAGCCTTAACTTGTATGTTTTACCTATAGTATCTTGGAGCCCAGCAGGGGGAACATGTATTTGCATGGTCCTACAGAGGAAGGTCTGTGGGAATTTATGCAGGTTGTAGGGCTGAGTCCCCTCACAGAGCCTAGAGATAACAAAATGCATTGTTTCTTGAGGAGTTCTACCAATGTCTGCAATAAAAGAGCACTATAGAAGCATTTATTCAGGGGAAATATATTAGGTTGCAAAAAAAAAAAAAAAAAAAAAAAAGAGATAAGTTAAATTATGGTTTGCCTGTAATAGTAATACTAATCTGAAAGCTTCCAGAAGATTTGTAGCATTCAATATTGTCAGGATACTGGTTTGCCTATAACAAAAAAAGTATTTTTTTTCTTCACAAAAGGAGTAATCTTGAGATCACTGAATGATTGGTATCTTCTTCAGTGTGTCATAGCTTAAAGAAAAAGGTTGAAGATGTAGTGGGTAGCCTTTGCTAATAAGAGTATTTGCTGAACCTTTTTCATTATCAACACACGTAGGTGGTGATGTATCGTGTTGCATTTTTCCAATTATCGAATAATCTGGATGTCTGGGGTTTTTTTATAATGAAAATTCTAACGTAGAACCATCCAAAAGAAAAATAAGAGAAAGGAAGCTACTTTTGACTTTAAGTGTGAGCATGTAGATGAATTATATCATCTTTTTCAGGTGTAGGTAATAGTTACCTTGATTAGATCTCACTGCTCAGTGTAGGCACATCTTTAATTTCTTCTGACGAGTTGTAAGATCAAATGTTTTTTACTGGGAAAGCTGTGCAACAGACAAAAAGTTTCTCAGCACTAAATCTGCATTTGTACATAAATTTTGGCTGGTGAGAATTAGTGAAAATTAGTTTTGCAAAAAGCAGAGTGAAAAATTCTGAGATCTGTCTTCCCCAATGGAGCAGAATCTCTGACAGCTGTTATTCCCAGTAATGATGTGTGATGTAGTAAATTGATAAATATTTTTAAAAAATATAGCAGAAGAAATAAGTGAAAGGAAGGAAGCAGTCTGCTGTAGTCTGATGTTGTTGCAGAAAAACAAGAATAGAATTATTTTATCGTCCCAGAGGTCTTAATAAAGAAGAACACTGCAGTTTTTTAAAGGTGAAGTAGGTACATTAATGCAAAGGCTCTATTTCTAGAATATAAGCTAGGACACATTATAGGGGTTGTCCAAGACCCAGGGGCCAAATGGAATATTGCGGAGTCACGACCATTTCAGAAGGTTCAGGTTATTTTGAAGAATTAGGTCTGAATGCTTGTAGTGTATCATTAGAGATGACTCTTTTCAGACATTTCCTAATCATTTGGGATGAAGATAATGCTTACAAATCATGAAAGGGAGCTGTAACTAATGGTAACAGCTTAGCAGCTGGCAGAGAACATTGGCTAAACTATCAGAATTAGGAATCTGAGGTACATTGAAAATGGAAACCTCACAGTGAGACGTAAGGAGGAATCTGTGGAGCAGCTATGGAATAGATTTATATGAGATTTATGGCCAATGAGAGGTAAATTTATACTGGTGGACCTCATAGTGCATTTATTTGAGGATAAACTTTGCTGTAGCAGCTTTTATACAATAATATACCTATAGTGTTTAGATGTATTGCTTTGGGATTTTTTGAACAGAAGGAGAAACTGGAAAAGTAAATGCTACTTCTAAATATTTTTGACATGATTTTGACATGATTATAACATAATGCAGTGTATGTCCCAAGAGAACCCAGAGGTCAAATATGTTTCAATATGGTTTTGGAAGTGTATTTTCCAGAATTCTGGATTTCAGAAAATAATTTTTGCCTGGATTTTTTTTTCTCTCTTCTCTGAAATGGCAAATCAGTACTTTCTGCTGTGTTTCTGTATAATATTATTTTATGGCTTAGAGTCATTTCGCTTAAAAAAAAAGAATATTCAAGATGAATCTATCCTATGCTGCAATCTAAATGAAATGGAATTTAAAACTAGCGAGGTGGTGCCTCTTGTTCAATTCTTCAGAATTCTTTCTTTCTTCCACCCCTGGCTTACCTGAAACATTTCCTAGACCAGGATAAATTATTGATCTTCAGATAGCAAAACTAACATTTTTTCTTTCTATACTTTGGAAGTTACAGGAAAGAATATATACCCATTCTCATTTAAACAAACAATACTTACTCGATTTACTTGTACTGATTAAAAGGGACTGAACTAATGGGCCAAATATCTGCTTGTGGGTAGAAAAGCATATGAAGGAATACAGTGTTCTTCTGTACATGCCAGGCTTTTAAGTTTAGGAAAATGTAAGAAGTTGTAAATTACATTGATTTTGCTGACCTGAGCTAACCTGCAGTGGTGGCACGGCGTCACTGTCGCTGGTGCTCAGGGCTGAGCCGAATGCACAATAGATGAAATGAGTTAAGCAGGAGATCTGAAATGGGAAATGCTGCTAGCCACCCTTTGAAGTCAGCTTTAGAGAGCTATAAAACAAAGCAGAGCTGACTGCATAGCCATTAAGATGATCGTGACTGAAATAGTGAGAATGGAAGCTCAACTAGCAATACATAATTACCAAGAGATTGTTGATTTTTGTCACTAGTGTTTGTTCATTAAGTTAGGCTTGCAGTGACTTTGTAAACAAATACAGAGGAAAGACCTCTGGTAAAGAGGGCCAAACCTTCCCTAGACTGTGCAAGTGTCTCTGAAAGTGTGTGTGTTTGCAGGTATCACACACCAACCTCAGGGCTCACTGTAGCTGTGCTTTGACCAAGCTTCATTCAGTCAGTCCTTTGTTACAGCATGTTCATAAAATTCTGTCAATCCCAGCAAATGCTATCAAAACCTAAGCTGGGCAGAGCAGATCCTCATCTTCAAAATTCTTTTTCCAGGTAGGCAGGTAGTTTTAGGGCTGCATCCCATGTAAATGGGATTTGTTCAGATTTCATGCCTCAGCTTTTCTTCAGAATCAGGAGGGTTAAAAAACTCAATTTCTGAACCCAAAATTGAAATGCTTGTGCAATATTTTGTCCTCAGGACCAGATGCCTTAGGCATAGGCCTTTAATCCCTGTGCCCTAGTTACAGCAATTAAGGTTCATGAAATATAAATTTTGTTACATATGCATCTTGGTTTCTTCTTTTTTCTTCAGTTTCAAAATCAGTCTGAAATATTAATGATCATATTAAATGGACTTCGTTATGTGAATTGCTGTTAATATTGCATTCTAGTTATCCTTAACTGATGCAGTGAATGACATTTTCTAACATTTAGACTTAAATGCACGTTCTCTTGCTGAAGGAAATCTTGACTTTAATAACAGAGTTTCTTTGTAGGTCTGCCTCTTTATCTGCATTTAAGTAAAAAGTTGCTGAAGGTATGCAGCACTTTGGAAAAGCACGGTTCATGATTTCTAGTGCTGCAGTGCAAATTAATCATTGTGGAACTGTGCTGGGGAGAACAGAAATGCCTAACAGCATTGTGGTCTTTGCCTGAAAGAGCTTATGCTCCAACATCTGAGATGTTAAACCTATCCTTCAAAGTCTCATGGCATTTTTTTTTCCACTGAAAGATTTCTCTCAACCTAAATCCATCATCCATTTCTGCCATCCTGTCTATGCAAATGGATTTCTGAAGCTTGATCATAACAGTTCCTGTCTTCCTTCACACTGATGAAGAAGTGGTCACTCATTTGAATGATGTCCCCATCAGTACAGGTTTTTTTGGGACCAATGATAAGTAATGAGGGTACAGAAGTGGAAAACCAATTTCATTTAAATGGTTCAATAAAAGAAGTGCTGCCTGCATAGCAACAGGTATAGCCATGCTAGATTATATCTCACTTATAGAGATAGTAGTCCCTTCAGTATAGATATGAAGGCTCTCAAATGAAAAATTCACAGCCTTCTGGGGGGTTTGTTTTTGTTTTTGAAGGCAGAGGCGTATGTCACTGTAAAACAACTATATGTACTTTAATGTGGCCAGAAAAGAGGCACTTAGCTGTTCCACTGCAAAAAGAATGAGTTAATAAACCCGGCACACAATCTGTCTCTGCTGTAGCTCTTGGCACACAACAGCCCTAATTGGTGGAAGCTATTGAGGCCTTAATTGCTGATTTTGCAGTACTGCCATGTTTACTGATAAGGTTTAATGCAAGCTAAAATTTGTTAACTGGAGAGAAACAGTCACACTTTCGTGAAGAGTGTGAGGACAAACAGCAGGCTTTTCTGAAGCACCAAATGACAACAAGGTATTTCAGCACGTGGAATCATTGGATTTGTCCTTTGAGACTCTTGAAAGGCCTTTCTTTGAGCAGAAGAGTAAGAAAAACTTTGTGTCGTACAGCTAGTGCTGAAATAAGCCTATAGTTGAAGTGATAGTGTTCACCTCCCTGACTGAGATGATGGTGCTGTTCTGAATAGATGGAGGACCATTGTATTTAGACATTAAGACCTTTAGTTCTTGAACTGAGATATCCTCACATTTTATTTTTAACATTATTATTACACTATAATACAATGGCCTTTTGAGCTACTAACCTGCTGTTTCATTTCTGAACTATTAAGTTAAAAATCATTGTTACTGGTATTTGAGTTTATGTAGTAGTAATAAAAATACCAAGTAATGATGTTTTATGGCTGTTTATGTCCAAAAAGCTAAAAGGGAAAATAAATGGAAATGTGTTTTGTACTTAACATAACACTCTGGAAGTGCCATTATTTTGTGTCTTAGCATGTTTTTTGTATACTTCATGCATAGCTTAGAGCAGAGTAAAGTGTAAGATGCTAGCTGAGTGAAAACCAGATGCTGCTGTGAGCTCCTAATGAGTTTTTTCTTTCATGTTTGAAAAATGTGACAGTATTCAAAGAGATTTTGTGCTTGCATATGATTAAGATCTATTTAAAACTGTTACTGGACATACTGTATCTAGAGTGTATTCTCCAAGCATCTCACATAGTTCATAAAATGTGCATCTACATGTGTATAGAAGAGCAGATATTGGAAGTACCTTAGCACAGTGCTTTAATCCAATATTTGTTAATGTTAAGGAAATGAGAAACGTCATGTTCTTCAAGTGTACTGAGAAAACTGATAGTAATTAGCATTATATTAATTTTTTTCTGCAGCTTAAATGGAAATTATGTCAAACATACATTAATTATGATTGTAAATTTTCTCTTCTCCTTAGACCAATTTTGTTTCAAGCTGTATTTGGTTAAGTGAGTTGTAACTCCATGTGGATCCATGACAGTATAAAATATTAAGATTTGCATTACATTGTGGTTTAGATACATAACAAAACAGCTTTACAGCTGTTTAGACACGTAACAAGACAGGTTGGTTTTGAGTTTCCTCAGGGCTCTGCACTTCTGTAGTAGTCCTTGTTGGTTCAGTAGTTTTAGCCTTGAAAGGCTGATGGACAAAACAAACCTATCATCCGCGAGGCCATGGTTAAAACTTATCTATGCAGATGTGAGAGGAGCTCCCAAGCCCAAGTCAACAAGGGCTGTGTCTTTCTGCTAGTTTTAAAAACCTTGGGGGTTTGCAAGTCTGGCTCACAAGAACGACCTTCTTGCCAGGCTGTTTGGCAGACTTGTGTGGAAATCCATGGAATGGGTAGCACTTTGTTCCTTAAGCAATCTGATTCAGAATCCACTAATGTCTCCTGATGTTCTGTTACCCACAGATGCAGCAAAATCTATCTAAATCCTGTTAGTTCTACTAAAATTTGAGTAGCAATTTATTTCCAAGAGTTATGGAAAATGCAAAATAATTTGCAGTAGCACCGATCAATTGTCTCTTTAACTCCAAAGCTGTGTGCTTCCTTGTGGGGTTCAAAAAAAACAAAACCAAAAACAAACAAACAAAAAACCACCCACCAAAAAACAAACCAAAAATAGAAAAAAAGACCTCTAAAAAACAATGAGAAAGGAAAAAATATGTCACTTTCTTTCCTTTCTGTTGCCAAGAAACAGTTACAGAAATGCATTTATCTACTCCCTTAGCATAGGAAAGGGTCTTCTGTCAAATACCAGTGGCAGGAAGTCATGAGCTTTTCTCTGCCTTTTCCTTTCACCTCACTGAAGTGTGAAACAAACAATATAAGATAATAAGTTTTTACTAAGATAAAGTGGGAAATAAACTAATACATTATTGAACTAGGTAAAGTTTTAGACATATTAACTCTTGCACTTAATCTGGATGTGAGTGTTGGTAATATTACATTACAGTTCTGTCTTTAATTTTCTACCAGTAATTTTGAAATAGCATTTCCTGCATGAACTTCATGAAGTAAATCCCACTTGTGCTAACTCCTGTATAGTGCTTTACTGTTAATGGTCATGTAAGTTTTTGTGTTATCTCCTGTTCCAATTCTTTTCTTGGATACCTTCTTCCCCTTATAAATTGTGATCCAGAATTAAAATTTGGAGGACAAAGTTTTAGCTGAATAAAATGTGACTTGTTTTTATCTTTCTATAGCATATATTAGCACAAAGAGGATGGTGTTTTTTATGCCTGCCACAGTGCTGAGAGAGATGGTAATTCCAATATTCTATGTAAATAGCAAATCAAAGTTATGAAACATAAAGTTTGTAGTTTAATGCACATTAAAATTGTGCGTTAATGGACATTATTATTTACTTTATATTCTACAACAATAATTCCACAGTTTGGTCTGTTATTAGGCTTTAGCTGTCCAGAACTTTTATTTGCTTTTCCAGAAATAAACAAATTTCAAATAGAAAATTGCTTTTGTCAGTAATTGATACTTATATATTTGCCTAAGATGAAATCAGGGGTGAGATAAATAGTTTGTTATTATTCCTTTCCTCTCTGTAATCAGTAGAGGGCTCTACCTAGCTAGTCAGTTTCTGGTCATGGTGTTTGCATTTGATTTGAGGGCATTTGAGTGATTTGAGTGAGTAGTTAAGATGTTTTGGGATGAAGGAGGTTCTTGATAGATTTTTTTTTCCCCCCCATGTAAATTAAGAAGAAAACTCGTGGATAAGACATACAATGTAGATATTTTAGGTGCTAATTGCACTTAAGTGTTGCACTCCTGTGATTGACAAAGTCATATGCTGGGGCATCTCGTGCTCATTTACTTTGTATATATATGTTTCAGCAAAATACCTTGGACTAAAGAGAATTTCCTGCTTTAAAAAGCAGTGGACTATATAGTTTAATTTGAATATAATAATAGTAATAAGAGATTTAGTAAGAATGAAACAATTTATATTTTCATGCCTCTATTCCAGTTGGATTCCTCAATTCCTTTAACAAACTTTCTGTGAGTTCTTGTCCAGTATATTCTTCTGTTTGCTTTTGTCACTTGTATAAGGCAAACAGAATGAATAATAACTTATATTCTTTTCTGTCATGTCTGGTTTTAGGGCAGACATCTGATCTGATTTAAGCAAATAGGAGTTCTTCTACTCCAAGAGAATTTCTCCAAACTTTCTGTGAACAAAGGCATGCAGTCTAGGGAGAAAAAAAAAATTAAAAAAGGGGAAGAAAAAAAGGCTGAAATGAAAAACAGTTTGTTTCCATAGTTGCATTTTCCCCTTACAACTCTTTGATGCATCATAAATGTAGCAAGCATGGCTATTAACTTCATTCACTCTCTTTCACAATACATTGTTGCTGCTCTGGAGAGAGATTTCAGACAGTGCTGGACAAGCAGAAAATAGATGTGGTTAAACAGAAGGAGCTGTTGAAATGAGCAAATGAAGGAAACTTTAGAAACTGTCAATATAATGTAGGAAAAACATTTTCTATATTCCTTATTTTCTAAATGAGGAATAAAGGAATATAAGCTAGGTAGCTAAAATTGCAGCTTATATTTTCCAGCATTGTTACACTTGTTATAATGGGACTTTGAGCCTGCAATACTTGGTAGTCTTGTGTAGGAGGGATTTTGCTGCAGAAGAGGTCCTACCTGATTGCTTACCATGGGGCTGTTTTAACTGCACATTAATATGACAGCATGTCCTAACAGGATAATATATAAGCTGCACACATGTTGCAATACAGTCATTAAATTTTAAATGTTTGGCTAGATCTGCCTTTTGAATTTCCTTTCTCGCAACTGCAGTGGTTACTAATGTATTATTGATGTAACTAGAAAAAAACCCCTGTAAAATTTCAGGCACTTGACTGGTCAGATTTGAAAACACAGCTAAACACATGATGTCAGGAAGATAAAGCAAGCCTGGGATCATCCAGTTCAGTGATGCCAATCATATATGGTCAGTATCAACATAAAAGGGAAAGATTAGGGAAGATCAGTTCATGTTTTAGTTCCAGGCTTCAGTTGGCCCTTTACTACCTACATTAAGGCAATTCAACAGTCATCTATGATGAATAATAGAAAATAAACAGCTACAATTTGTGTTTTGCTCTCTCAAACTCTCGGAACCTCTTTCTTTTACACATCTGCTGTCAGTGCTGTTGAGTCAGCAGCTTACTTCAATTCCAGTAATCAAAACTCTAAAAAATTTCTTTCCAGCTTTTGTTTGCCCCACAAAAGCAGCTTCTGTCAAGATAATCTCCTTTCATTTTATAGAATCATAGAATTATTAAGGTTGGAAAAGACTTACAAGATCATCAAGTCCAGCTTTTTACTAAACACCACAATGTGAACTAACCAATAGCAACAAGTGCCATGTCCAGTTGGTTCTGTAAGACTCCCAGGATTGGTGACTCTACTTCTTCCCTGTGCAGCCCATTCCAGTGCTTGACAATGCTTTCCCTGAAAAAATTCACCCTAATGTTCCACCTGAACCTTTCCTGGCATAGCTTGAGGCCATTTCCTCTTGTCCTGTCCCTACTTACCTCTGTTCTTCATCTTTTCCCTCGTGGAAATCTACCCATGTGTCTGCAAAGATTTAATTTCTATCCAAGGTCACAGAACTTTGGACTTATCAAGATTTGGCAGCTGGAAAAATTACATTTGGCAGTATGACCATTTTCTTTGGAGCCCAGTTAATGCCAGCACACTGCTCAAGCTTTGCTCTTAGCTAATATCTTCTCTGCTGGAGGCCTTGAAAACTGCAGACAATTAAGATAATGTTTCTCTTGGTTTCATCTCTGCAAACAGCCCTCATACTACCTCTTTGTCAGCATTGTAAATTCTCTTTTTCATATTAGAAGTAGTACTTGAGGTGATACACAAATCACAACCAGTATTTCTGGTTGGACACCTTTCATTCAGTAAGACAATGTACCCCAAGCAGGGGACTATGCAGGCATGCCTGGAGGGGCTTCTAGTTGGGTATTGAGGAAGAGCTTCAGGGGGCTGTTCACTTATCAGGTGTGCAAATGATGCCATAGCCCTTATCTGTGTGTACCAGGAGCTGCATTCTTGGGTGGCAAGAGCTGTACAACATCTTGTTGATGTTTGTGTGTGCCTGTGTGCCTTGTCCTTCTCACAAGCCTGCCAGCATCATGGGTGTAGCAGCTCTTGCAGTCTCAGGGGGACAATTGGTCTCCAGAGCTTATCAGTCCTTGGGAAACTCTCACATGCTGCTTTCTCAGCAGTGTTAGAGTTCAAATGTGTTTCCTCTCTTTGGACAATTTTTGCTAACTAGTTTCTCTAATCAAACATTTAAGAGCCTTTTGATGGCACAGGAAGTCCCATGGTTTGATTTTCTGCTATGTGATTCTTGTCTCATCAGTGATGAGAATAATCTTTTTCAAGCTCTGTGTTCATATTTCACACTCCCTTCTCTGCCTGTTGTCTTGGTAATAATCATCAGTATTAGATTAAATCTGAATAAGAAGCTTCCAGCAGGTGGAACTGATGGAAAACTAAGTGCTGAGCGAGAAGACAACCCATGCAGAGTGAAAGAATGCCAAGCTCTTTATTTGTAAAGTGCAGAAACATGTGATAAGAGTAACAGTCTTATTTATGGCTTACTTATGGAATTGAGAATCAGTGTCCTCTCATGTAGTTAATGTGGCTGCTCAGCAAAATTCGCTCTTCTGGTTTTTTTTTTTTTTTTGATTGTGTGTTTATGCAATGATGCTACACTGATGGAAAAGCAAGCAGGAGGTTGATTGAACACAACATTAAAATCCCAGCTTGTTTTGAGAAGGTATGTAAGTGCAGACATCCTCAAAACTTTGACTGTTTTTCACACCAGTTCAAACACTGTGTAAATCTGTTGATCTTTGTAGCCCTCCCTCTTAAGTTGCTAGACAGATTTCATGATACTTTAATTTAGGGTAAATTAGCTGAATGTTTCTCTTTACTAGTAACGTTGTTGGAGAGGTTGTTGCACAACCGAACATGCATTTACACTAGTGAATATAAAAGTAATTTTATCCTTTTGCCTTATAGTCTGTGGCATTTCATACCTAAATAAAATGCTGATTTATTAAATGAATACTTCTTTCAATTGTTTTGTGTAATTTCTAGCAAAAGCATAAATAATTGTAGTATTTAAAGGACAGTGTTTGACATTTACAATTCCTTGTTGCAGTTGAGTTAAACAAAAATAATAATTTTTTGTTGCAAAAAAAAAAAGAGAAATTACCTGTGTGAATAATAGTTCCATTAGGTAGTTGTTACCTGACATTTTTGTCTAAACTCCAAAGTTACTTCCTATAATAGCTATGCATCTAGATTGTGAAAGAGATGACAAAGGAGCAGGAACCAAGTAAAGGAATATATTTAATTTCACCAAAATTACTTTAGACAAATAGCTGAATGCAATTTAATTTATTTGAAAAATTCTCTAAGATATGTCTCTGCAACTCTGCTTAGAAGGCCATGCATAAACCACATAGTAAGAGCTTCACTATCTAAAGTATTTTTGAATTGTCAGTCAGTGAATAGCAAGGTGTCATACTGATTTGAAGTTATTATGATATGTACTATGACAGAAGCTTCTTCTTCCATGCATGCTTCTGTAGTGTTTCTCAGGACTTCTACTGAGAGGTCACCTCTGGAATGACAAGAATGACAGTGTTGGTAGCTTAGAGTCAGATCCCAGTATAAAAGGAAAATCTTGATTTCAGTCTGTGGGATTTTAAGCTATTTTTATCTTACATAAGATATGATTTTCCTTCCTTATATTATGCGGTCTTTAATCTTTCCATCAAAAATGGGATCATGTGTGGTTATCTTCTCACAGAAACTTGAATCTAAGAACTTACTAAATAACACTGTGAGAAATCGAATTATGTGGGTTTAACACTGACAATTATGTGAATATGTGCTGTACACTTGTAGGCCTGGATTCAATATTTTTCTGCATTTACTGAGACCTCAGGCATTTCCTGGCCTTTAGATAAAGCAGCTTCACAATTTTATGTCTGAAAGGCCTTTGAGCAATTTCTATGCAGTATTGGCCTGCAACTCTCTTGTATTATCCAGGCTTTGAATTCTTGGAAGACAAGTGCTCCTGAAATGTGTCTCTTATATGAAATTGTTTTGTGGGTATTTTCCTTGAAGCTTATGAAATGATGCAGTACAATCTTATGTCAGACTCCGGTTTTTATACACCATTTCTGGTTCTCTATACTATTTCACTATCCTTTTCTTATAAATACATCAGTCTAACACACTGGCATTAAAGGAGAGCTGAGCTGACTTCAGTACTTATCCAACCACATAGCAAAGCAAAGCACTAAGAGGACAAAGGTATCTTTTGTTTTACATATGATGCAGTATGAGGAAGGCTCTCAATGTAGAATTAATGCCAGGCCACTGTTAGTGGTCCTGCAGAAACCATACAGAAAGGGTCAGAGGTTGTTCTTCCTGTACAACAGATTTGGTGACCGTGAGGCTGCATGGAGAATTTTGCACAGGATAACTAAAAGTCTTCCTGGTTTGAGAGAGCTTGGCCATCCCTTCTCTGACAGACATTTAAAGGTCCTACAGCAGCAGCATTCAAAGATTGCTTGCACAAACTGTTATGCTGGAAAATGTTTTATGTACCAATTCTATGTGTTGTGTGTAGTACAGTGTGGCTCAGCAACAAGTCCTGCAGTAAATAACCTCTTTGTGTGTCTATATGTTAGAAGCTTTGCCTTAGCACTGAGCAGGTCATCCTGCAAGCAGAATGGCAGTCAGATGGGAAAGGCTCATTTTTGGGAAGCACTTTTGTCTGAGTGTTTGTTCTTACACTGTCACTGTTGTAGAGCTGTTGTGTGCACCGTTTCACATTCCCACGTAGCTGAGGCTGCAGGGAGTGATGCCCACTGTCCTCATGGCATCAGGCTGTGAATTGGGCAGGGAGCTCTGTGCTGAGGGTGCCAGTGGATGCTGGATGTGATGATGTGTTTGTCTGCCAGACATCATTCCTAAGCATGTGCATGTCATATAGCTGGCAATCCTCTGCACTGCTTTCAACAGGGGTGGCTGAGCCTAAACATACAAAGCTATTAAGACTCAGGTTCTTTTGGGTTAAATCTCACTTTTTCTTCAGGTTTTTCAAGAGGGTCTAACCCAAATTCTAAGATCTATAGGATATGTTTGCTCAAAATCTTTTAAAACCTGTTTTTATGTGAAAAGCACAGTTGTATGAAACAAGTCTTCACGTGTTGCAACTCTTTTCCTTCCTTCACACCCATAATGAAATGCCCTGCCATTTCCCAAGATCTTTTAGAGCAGAGAAACCAATTTGTATAATATAAATTGGTTTCATTTTGTGATGTCTTGTTACTATTCAATAACAAGATTAAAATAATTTAGCACCTATTTTTAGCTTGGTTAGCATTCATAGGGCTGTTTTAATCAACCTGACTTCAGAAAGATTCCATTATGTTAAGCTTATCCCTGGCTGCAGATGAAATAATTCTGGATTAATGTCATCAAGGTGTGCTTTGAAGGTGGGAGAGAAGGCCTTACATTGATAGCAACTGTATTAATAGCTGAACATATAATTTTTCTTGCAAAAATTGGAGAAATTTTTCTTTGGTTATGCATTCACATGAGACTGAATCTTTTTTTTAGTGTGGGTAAGGTGCCCTGAGAAGAGTAAGGATGCTGACAGAAGAATAGGAATCAAACTATCACCTGCACACTGAAATTGAGATTCAATTTAATATACTACTATTTCATATGAAATTAGTTGCTTCAATACTAATAAAAGTGGTTTATTTTAAGGGTGACTTTTTGTGAGAGTGGTGTAGAACTTCTCTAGCAAGTCTGACTTAATTTCTCACTTTTTTTGTTTTATCCTGATTTCTCAGTGATGCTTTAACTGATTTCATACCTTCTTTACCAGAACTCTGTATCATTTTAGCTCTGTTTTCTTCTATAGTTACTCCAGAACTTATCCTGAAGCCCTTGTGGTCCACTTTATGGCTTGCTCACAATGTGTAAGATCACCAGAGTTCACCTTTCCATTTTATTTTTCATTGGTTAAATGGAGATTATGTCAGTCAAAAAACACATGCCTTTTGTCTTTAACACAATTAGGACCTGTACTTACAGTATGAACCTTACATCAAAAATCCTGAGTGCCTGGCTCACTTAAACCCTCTGCACATCTTTAATTAGAAGTGCAGATTTTCATGTCTAAACTTGAGCACATAAAATTCAGTGAATAAATGTACTGTGATAGGGCAAACTCAGTCCCTTTTAATGAAGAGGTGCATATGCTAGTCAGTGACATAATATGTTGGATTTTTTTTAATTGTGAAATAAAATTCTTTCACTCATGACTGCCAGAGAGTCTGGTCCACTAGTCACATTTGGGAATGGACATCTTCTAGCAGTCTATAGTGCTTTTGTAACTACAAAATGTTTTTCATGACTTTTTGTATGACAAAAAATGCAATTAAAATTTATCCTCCTGGGGAGAAAAATCTTCTTAAGGGATTATGCCACTTGTGTCATGGTTAGACAAAGTATTTCAGCCCTGTTTAATGGTTTATTCTAGTCATTATTAGGACAATACAATTTCAGGTGTGCTAAATACTGAGTATTTATACATTTTCACATTATAAATGTGTTTTTCCCTTCAGAAAATACAATCTAGGTTCTTTACATAGCTTAGGTCTTAAGTTACACTTTCTGTAGTATGTAGAAATCCAGCTGTGCATACGTTGATAAAAGTGTAGAGTTATAGCATTATGACTCTAATTATTTTGTTTCAGTGATCTAATTATTTAATGGGGCAATATTTTATATATAAGCCTAAAGCAGAATTCTAGTTTTGAACTCCTGGAGTTTAGTAATTGCTCATCATTTACAATTTGTACTTGTTCTGGATAATAGAAGCTTCAGACAGTTTTTTCTGTTCTGCTTTTAACTAGGGACCCATCTTATACCGTGTCTTTAAAAACTTTGCAATTAATTACAGAGTAAAAAAAAAAATAAAACAAAACTAACAAACTAACAAACATTTCCAGCAAGCCTAACACCTATTCAACCTTGGTAACAACTGGTTTCTGTGATAATGTAACAGTATTCTACCTCAAATTAGTGTTTCCACATAAAGTACTGTGGTCAGAAAGCCAAGACCCTTGTTTTGAATGTGACAAACACAGTCCTAAAATTCTCATTGTTCTGAATTAGAATGAAACAAAAGAATTTGTTTTAAAGTGTGTGCTTAACTTTCATGTTTATCAGATGGATGTCTATAAAAGTAGAAACCTGGACAGCTCAATTTTGAGAGGAAAATATATTGGAATTGAAGAATATAAACAATGCAGACAAACTTTTGAATAATTCTGCAGGATTTGATTCACTAAGTTCACTTGCATGTGCCAGGGAAACATGTTATTCAACAAATACTCTTTTTACTCAAACTGCTTTTTAGATTACTGCCTGAAATTCATAAAATAAGGAAGAACATTTATGAAATATTAAGATATCATCGAGACAGTTGAAATGCAGTGCTACGGGGCTCACTGCATAAAAATTATATCATTCTGCTGGCTTTGAAATGTTTTATGACACTTCTTGAGGGCCTCTACAACATTAATTTTAAATCAAAAAATTATTCAAAAAAATAAGTGGAATAGCATGTCTTTGCAAATGTCAGAATGAACTGTTAGAAAAGGGATGGAGCCATACAAACCCAAATCCATTTCAATTTCCTGGTGTAGTCAATAATGCTTATCAATATACTACTATCAGAGTGTAAGGTTGTTCTTCATTTTAAACCAGAATTTCCTTTACAGAAGAAATTATGAATATCATTGCAGCTCAATATTAATAAGTCTTTCCCATTCTTAATGATCAATGAGAAGTACTTATACAGCAGTCTTTCAAGATCAAATACTGTCATGTATTTGATCCAATTCCTTTTCTCTCTGCCATTTCTTTTCTTTAAAAGTGTGTCTCCTGAACAAGTTACTGGGGAAAAGATGTGGCATAGTAACTAACAATGGGTGTCTGAGAGTGCCTTTATGAAGCACAAAATTTATGGGCTTGTTATGAATCAGGGGATGACTGTAAGAAAAAATAATTTTTTTTCTGAAGCACAACTTGCCCTTTCATTATGATTCATAGGTATAAGGGTAATGTCTTCTTCCAGTTGATAGAGGACTTGAATGACACTTCCTGTATGGCGCACTGATCTTAATGTGACCGTCATGTTCTTGAGAAAGATAGCACCAGCATCGCTTCTCTTTTAGCACCACTCTGTCAGGGATAAATCGTAGCATTCCTTATCCTTCCTTTGCACTGGTAAGTACAGTGATCATTCATTTCTGATCTTCACTTAACTCAGGACCGTAAAGCTGGGCAGAGAAAAAGCAAGCTGTCATCATTAGGAAAACAGCAGGTTCACGAGCAAAAACAATTCTTTCTTATTTGGAAGCAAGGTGGAACTGTTGTCCCTTAGGTGAGGTTAAAGAGATTGCTTGCCCCTTGGGTGAAGGTTGCACACTCAATTTCATACTCAAAAAGATTGATCCTAACTCCCCAGAAATCAATGATTTTTAAATTTTTCCCTGCCTTAATGGACACTTTCTTGTGTCATAACTTTACATCTTGAAAAATTTGATCAATTTTTTAAGCACTTTCAGCAAGCCTATAATCCTTCCTCATCTACCGTAATACATCAGGCAGATTTGAGACAGGGGATATATCTTGCTTTCAATCATAAAATAACTTCTTATTTTCTCTGTAGAAGCCTAATTCTGCTATCTGTGTGGAGTAGAGCCTACAGCTGCTTATTTCCTGAATAGCTGGTAGCTGTGCAGCCACTTGTGCGGGACATGTGGACCCTTCACACAGAAGGGATGCAGGAACTGGAGTTCGGATGCTGTGTCATCGCACACGGCGGTTTTTTGCTGCTGACATTTTCTATGAGATTTGGGTATGTGATCGTGAGAATTTAGAGTCTGCGCTTAAGTGAGAATTGAAGGTCTCTGCTTCTCAAGAACATTTTTATAAAATTAGCGCCTGCTTTATTACTTATGCCAAGGTTATTTTTTAAAGTGTTTATTCAGTGTATTAGCTTAAATGATGGAAAGCCTTTCCTCCTCACAGCTTTGTGCAGCCTTGTTTTTTATTTAAACACTCCATGAATTGTCATGCCTGTGTTTCAATATATTTGTGGAACATTTTATGCTAGGTATTATGTGATTAATCCTCAAAGATTATGATGTCCTCAAATCTGTGTATAATTCAACAAATGCAGATTAAAAAGCTTTTAGGTATTGAAAATCATGGATCTCTTGGGGACCTGAACAATTATTTCGTTATTTTGCCAAGGAAACCAAGCCATTAAAAATCATGTGCTGTAGGTTCTCTGAAACCAGAGGGTTGAGTGACACTATTGCCTGTTTTTAATTTGCTTGATCATTTATTTCTTTCCAGCTGGCTTCTTAGAAGCTGATTTTGAAGAGCTCTTCCCACACCAAACATACTCATTCATATGAGAAGTATACAACCAGTTTGCACAGATACCTAAACTTTATGAACAGCAGAATAATTTTATCTTTCACTTGATTGCAACCCTTCCCTTTTCATATTTTTAAAGAACATCTGTTAGAATTAAAAATGTAGATAACAACTTTATCCAGTTATGTGGAGCTTAGCAGCTGAAAAATTAATTGTAAAAATTTTGTATAATTGTAAAAATTATCTCTAATCCAGAGATAACCATTCTCTGTTTTGAGATATGAATTCTGAATTATGGTAATTCTGATTAGGAAGGCCTCCAAAAGGTGGGAAGTTTCAAGTAAATTCAACTGATACTAATTTATCTAATTTGGTGTGTAACTTTTGTGGAAGTTAGATTCTTGTTACCAAAATACTGACTGGTCCAATTTTTTTAATCATTCCATGTGTACAGTTCTATTGGAGTTTGCAAATGGATTCTTTCTCTCAACTAATCTCTTTGATTTATAGGAGGCTTTTGGGTTTGGTGTTTTGTTTTGTCCTGTTTTTTTTCTTTTTGAAAGGAGTATCTTCAAAAGGGCTTACAGTAAGAATTGTTTTTAATACCACTAGGCCTGGACTATGATGCAGTAATGTCTTGGAATGACAATCTGCTGTCTTTTACAGGTCACTTAGAAGCCTTCCAAAGGAAGGGAAAAACCAGTTTGATCATTAGTTGGTGGTTTATCCTAGGTGGTAGATCATATGTATGCATGATCACTGAAAATAGTTGGAGTTATGCTAACATACTAAAGTGGTTTTTCTTTTCTTTTAAGGCAGACGCGTTTTTTGTTGGCTGTTTGTTGCCAGAAAGGTTTCTTGCGAAATGCGAAATTGTAAGTTCTATTTATTGTCCCTGGAGACATAGAAATGATACATGATTGCCCAGGTTTAGGCTGAAAAGATCTAAATATTCAATCCTCTGTTCTTCTCACTGAGCTACTTGCATTTAGTTGAGGTGGGTAAATCACCTGTCAGGAACTCGAGTAAATTTGGAAATGCACAATGAACTAGAGATGGATACCTCTAAAGTACAACTTCCCAGATCCCATAGAGATGTGGGTCACAGTTCTGAGATGCTCCTCTGCAGGTATTGCTCACGAAATCCCAGGCAGAAGTCAAGGATGCAGAAGGTAATACTGGGTGATCATGAAATCCTAGATGAAATATTGTTAATAAGACTGTGAGACAGAAAGTGAACATAATAGGGAAAGAAAAAGTATTATTCAAAGCTTCTGATTTTTAAAACTTCATGCTTCTCTTAGGAATGTGATACTTGGCTGAGTGCTTCCTTACTTCTCTTCTGCATGTTTCTTGTTTCTTGTTACAGTAATAATTAAAGGTTGTTCATTCCCCACATTATCAGGAATTCTAATGGTTGTACCGAGGAGAAAATTTGCCAAGAACAATACCCTTTGAATCACTTAAAGATAATTAGCTTTCTTTTCCCCATTCTCTTCTTGAGACTTTTTTTTTACTCTGTAGGCATTTAGAGGAATAAAAGATTTTTGGCATTAAAGGACTAACAGACCTTTTAAGATAAATTCAGTGGTGGGCTAAGATAATATTTCTCATGAAATTTTGTATTTATTTAAGTATATAGTACAGTATATGTTCTGTCTGCAGGATTCAAACTAAAAATACATTTTATCAGAATAACAACAACAACAACAACAACAACAACAACAACAATAATAATAATAATAATAATAATAATATAATTTTTCCACTCAGGTATGATACCTGACCCTAAGCACATAACTTATTCATCACCAAAGTATTTCAGTAGCAGGAAGCAACAGAAATGGCAGAAATATTAATTACTCACTTAGAAGACAGAAAACATATTGGAAACTCTTTTCAAACCATTGTGGACATTTTCTTGGACCACATACACTGACTATATTTTCCATATTATCACTTCATATATTCTTTCATCTTGTCCCAGATGATTTGTTCCTACATTTCTCCAAGACTCCAGGAGATTTATTACATGGAATTGAAATATGCTTTCAAAAAAACTAAAATTCTCCTGAGATTTTAGGTTTATACAAGCTCTGGTTTTTGTGTGGTAATTGTATAAAGAATTTAGAGGCTGACTCAGTCCAGGGTTGCTGCTTTGCTTACACAACATGTTCTCTGCTGGAGCACTCATGAGGATGACAGTACAAGCATGTGAGCGGGTTTAAGTCAGTAGGTTAAGTACAAACAGAGGGATGCTCTCATTACAAGTATTAACTGGTTCCAGGAATTTATATCATAGAAACAAGGCAGCAAATAAAAACACTCATTTTTCTTACACAATTAAATTGAATTCAATTAAATTGAATTCATAATGAAGGTCATTGTTGATGGCTGAGTGAAAGGCCATTCCAATTCACAATGCAAAGTCAGGATAAAAAGAAACTTAATTCAGGAAGATTTAGTGTCTCTTCTTCCTCTAGTATTTCTCTTGGAAAGGAGCTATGAAAGCTTTTTAGCCTTTATTAGATAGCAACCAAACTATGGGTACAATCAAGATTATGTCAGTTTTGTGATGTTATAGTGTCTTCTGCTTTTTCTCATTTTACTACTACTCTTCATGATTTCTGTGCTCTCAAGACAACAGCATAATACGAAAAGGTTAAAAACTTAAGATAACATGCTAAAAGCCATTCCTGGAAGTTTATTCATCCTTCTTTATGTATTCCAAAGTGTGATCTGACCCATGGGTAGCCTGGAGAACTCTGAGTCCAGCAGAACATGCAGCTGCTTTGCATTCAGAGATATTCTAAATCCTTGGGTTTGAAAGGGAACCTTTAATGTGCCTATCACATCACATTTTTTTTCCTGAGTTTGACTTCTGCCTGCTTGAAAAGGATGTGGTTGTACTTTTTGCAAATTCTAGCACCAGCTCTACTTATTATACAAGTGCATTGAATTAGTGAATGAAGGGAGAAGAAAACTCAGTGATTGGCTCTGTCATTCTTCATCACATGTGTCAGACTTAGTCCTGAGGATGAAGTTCAGTGCTGTGGGGTTTTGAGGTGCAGCATGCCTCAGGAAACTGTAGCTTCTCTTACTGTGTGTCTGGATAGTATCCTTGTGAATTTTCTTTGTCTGAGGTCATTCCCATCCCCAGGTACTTTCATGTATGTTCTTTCTTTGGGGGCTTAGCTGGTTTGGCATTGCTGTTTATGGTTTGTCTTGGTTCATGGGTTGCTAGAAACCTATAGGAATTTTGAACAAGAATGCTGATGTGACTGTTTATGTGACTAAACTATTAATAGCAAGTCTACTGACTTCAAACACACAAATATAGAGATAGTCACTAAAATTTTACCATATAAAGTAAAGTTTTCTAGATTGTTAATTTTATTTCCTTAAGGAAAGTGGGATGCCTTTGTTAAGTACTTTAAATACATCTAGCTTTTTCTTTTAAGGGCCTGCATCTCACAAGGGAACCACTCAGTGCTGTGATTGGATTAATGCAAATTGGATGGGAAGATTGGGCTGGGGTAGGAGCAATTGAATTTGGAAAGTTTATGAGAGCTGCTAGTTCAGGGTGAATAATAAAATAAAGACAGCAGTTTTGCAATTTTGAAAAGCTCTGTGCTATGTAATAGACTATAATTTAATTCTGAGAGACTTTTTTATTAGATTTTTTCCCAAGTAAAATCACAATTCCTATTGTTCCTTATCATATGTCTCATTACTGCTGCAAATATTATCCTCTTTATATGATTAGAGTGACTCATACTTAGCTGTCTTCGTTGTTTTGTACACAATTGCAGGTAAATAATGGAAGCAATTTGATACTTCTGAATAGTCCAATAGGTACTTTGGGGTTTTTTTTCCTAAACAGGGATGTATATTTTAGCAAAGGAGTGATGATAAGCCTTACGTTGAGATCATCAACAGATGCATACCTCAGGTAAAATATCTCAGCAGTGGTCAGAGTAATAAGCCTGTGCCAAGCAGTGGTTCCGAGGTTCCCAATAAAAGTGTATGAAGTTTGTCATCATTTACTCTCATTATCCTTTGTAGATACTTCTGGAAAATATGTTATTATCATTTGTATATGTAAACATAAAACTGTCATAAGAAATGTACCTAACAAACAAAATGGTCACTCTTTGGGGGAAGTTGGCTCTATGAGAGAAGGAACACTTTGCATGCTCTGCTGAGTACTTCCAAAACCAAACAAAGCCAAAGGGATTTGGAACAGTGAGGTTTCAGTCCACTGCATTGTGGAATTGAAGGGGCTTTGTTGGTTGGGCAGAAAAAAGCACTCAGTTCCAGTTCCTGAAGAAGCAATGGTTTAAGAAATCTAAAACCAGAGCAGTGTGGACATAAGAAATGTCTTATTGTTGAAACTGTATGATGAATTGAGGTTTCATTCTTACTCTTGCTCAGAGTTGTGTGTAGCTATAAATTCAGCAGGGTGGCAGTGTCTGAAGTTATCTTAGTGTAGGTTGCCTGGTTATTTTTTATTTCAAAAAATTTAATTAATGCTTACCTGGGGTAAGAGATCCTGCATTTTGGCTTCTGGATTTTACTTGTGGAGCAGAGCAGAAGTTTAAGTTCTGCTCAAAAAGTACAGTAAAACTTTCATAAAATGGATCAAAGGATATTGGGTATTACTTTTTGCCTGCCTTAGGGTATCTGGAGAAATTTGGTTTAGTTACTGCATGCCCACGTTAATTATTGTGTGATAGTGCTAGAACATTTTTTATTTATTATCTTTTCTACCTCTTGAATTTTCAATTTTAAACTGATGATTAAAACTTTACTAGAGCTACTGACTCATATTTTTACATTTCCCTCCCTATTCACCTTCCCCTTTTCCCCTTTAGATTCAGATAGTTATTAACATAGTAGATGTCATTTAAACTAAGAGGAAAATCAGTTGAAAGTATTATACTGGGAAATGTTCTAGACTAAGTTATATAAAGCATAATTAAAATATTGACAAATAACCGAGAAACTGAGTTGTAAAATAAAGGACAAATCCTACCTATATTTTTTTCTGAAAATACTAATTTTAATTTTTTGGGTATGTGAATAATTTCAAGTGATTCATTGGTCTAAATATCTTGAGAAACAAGTATTACATTTTTTCTGTAGAAGTCAGTGTCACCTCCTTCTTCATCATGGAAAGGTCCAAATGGCTGAATCTGCCAGACAGGTTTCCACTGTTAGATCTATTCACTAGATCCTGTAACAAGCCCACCAATTCCGCATCAATAATTCGTTGAAGTGCAGAGCTCTGTTAAAAAACTAATGCTCCTTCACCTTGGATTGTTAATTTTTTTTACTATTAGACTTGTAGTCAACCAACAGCATGTGCAAACGCACAAGCAAGTATATTTTTCATAGTTGTTCTGAAAAATTTAGATGCTATTTATATATTTACAATCTGAACTACTTTCCAAGGTGGAGGTAATTTTTTTCATGCTTTATAAAGCATGAGACCCAGACACTGTTGTTGTTTGTGACAGTTTTTTCTTCATATCTGCAAACATATGCTTTAAAATTCAAAACACAAACTACGGTGAAATTTAAGTGGAACTAAAAGGGGACAGCAACAAAGGGAATATGATAATTGCAATGAGAGAAGCAACAGTTTAAGAATCTATATATATGGGTTCAAGGTGCTCTTCTTCAGGATGTAAATAATACATTACTATCTAACTGTAATTTTAATTTATTGTGTTATGTTAATTTGACTTCGTTTCTTATGAAGAGCCTTCCAGGGACATTATTCAGAATATATTGTCATAATTTTTGGGTTTTAGTATTGCTTAATATTAAAATAAATATTCATTATTTTTATTAACCTGGGAAATAAATGTAATAGCAATAATGGGCTCTAATAATGGAAATAATACCTGCCAGAAACTTAGAGATCATCCTTGAACATTTGTGTAATGTCAGTTAAATGAGTGTGAAAACCATGGATTGGTAAGAACGCAGTGGTATTTCTCCAAGTGGAAGTAATCTTTAGGAGCTTGTCCAAAAATGGTTACAGATGATTTAAGTGGCCTTTAATTATTTTAGCAGGTTTTATGGATGTTTCTGTTAGGTTTTATTAGCATTTCCACTTCTGGACTGTGGCTTTTATTCAAACCCAAGATGTCCTGATTTCATGATGTCTATGTTTATGAGACTGCCACATGTTGCTGTGGAAATTATTAGGAAGTCATAAATAGAAGGCCTACTTCTGTATGAGGCCTTGCTGTCTTTGCTTCTCCTTATTTATGAATTTATTTAGCAATGCAGCTACTACAAATAGTCAATATTATTCAGGATACAATTACGGAAGTATCAGTGCCAAAAGTGCAAGAAATCACCAGATGTTTTAAGAAAAGACTGGAATAATCAATAGGAATTTCATATCCCTTTTCTGCATGAATCCTGATGTTAAAAACAGTTGGACTAATATATTCATTCCAAATGTCTCTTGATTTGCAGCAGTTATATTAATTTTACTTGTAAGTGCTTTTCATCTGTTTCTAAGCTTTCTTTCCCCAAAGCGTTAATTAAATTAATGTTCTGATGTACAGTAGGTTAATACAATTTTCATTTTACAGATGAAGAAACTATATCTAAAAAGGTCACATTTCATGTCAGTGATAGATGGAGGTACACAGCACTCTTCTACGTTAGCCACTGAGAAAAAAAAAAATTATTCCATCTGTGTATTTGCAACTATTACCATAATCAAACACAAATGCAGAGAAATTGAACTTTTCACTCTAACTCTACATATTTCCATCAAGTGAAGTAGGGGAGGAGGTAATGAAAGTTTTGGGAGATAGCCAAAGCAGAGGAATAGCGTCATTCAGGTAGATCAGTCACTAGACATTGGACAAAAATGTGTACATATCATAAGTATTTATGTGAATAGACATGGTGTATGTGTTTATGAACTTACATATACCTAATGTATTTTTAAGCTAATTTTCAAAGAGCTGTGGAAATATTTCAGGAGATTTGCAGTCTAATTTTATCTTGAGGGGTATGTCAGAAAGTATCATACTTTACAGAGATTTCTATTTCCCCAGAGTTTGAAAGGAAAGTGCTGCTCGGTACTCCAAACCAGAAACTAATAGGAAGGAAAAAAAAATCTGTAGTGGAAGGAGCAGCTGGCATTTTCTGCAGAATTGAAATTCTAGAAGTTTATTTATAGAAAAAAAATGTTTCATTTTAAACTTGTAAGTAGGCTTTTGAAACCCTCTCTTCTTGAAAATCCTACACATTCTTAAATCCAAGCTCCTGGGAGTTTTATCTAAAGAGCATCTTGGTCAGATTGAAGACCTGGTATCTAGGTTTTCCAGGATTTCTAGGTTGTTCCTGAGATTTTGAGATGTCTGAATGTATTTCTCGGTTGAATTTGAAAGCTTTGATATCTATATCTCCTCACCAGGCTAGTTCGAGACTCAAAGGACTGAAAAATCTGTTAACTTTGGCTTCAGGATGGTTTGAGATGCAGGTAGGATGTTTTTATGTGACTTGGAACAGTTTTGGGAAAGAAAAATTATGATTTCTTATGAAAACTGAAATTCTCCATTGTAAGTCATGACACTTGTAGAATACACATTTTCTACCCAAGTCATTGGCAAAAGAGTAAGCCTCAGCCATTTCCAGTAGAGTTATTAATGATTACTGAAGACACTAGAGATGTAAGCAAAGAAAACTAGCTTTTGTAATTGAATATAGCAGGATATTTTATGTGGTGAGTAATTTGATTACCTAGAAATGCAGTTAGATACATATTTATCCAAATTTAATTTTTAGCAAGACCCTGAGATAACTACCATTGTTTGTAATTTTTTCTCTCTATCCAGAGTGAATGGCACCACAGTAGAACATCTGAATAACTTCATCCTCATGAACACACATACTGCTGTGTTGAAACACCCTGCTTTGGTTGCACTTAACATTTCGTTGTTCACCTGCATAGATGATCTGTCCCAGACCTATTTTCATTTATGTTGCCAGGGGAGCACGAAGGAGCTGTTCAGCAACATGTACAAGTCTCTGCTCTCCTGTACCTGGTCTTAGACTCTTTAGCTATGCTGTAGACGACCCCTAGAACCTCCATCTCCCCACTTGCAGCTCTTGGACCTGTGAGCCCCTGACATTCATGGTCCCACTTGAGTTGCTGGCACTCAGACCTCACCCTGTGCTTGCAGACTAGTCCAGCTCGAAATTCACTGGCTCCCACATGTGCATGCTCAGAGCTGAGGGTGTACCCACATATCAGGAGATAGGGTGGGCCATAGTGTAGCACAAGGTTCAGACATGCTGGGCAACCCCTTTACACATGCAACCAACCTCTCTCCTTTTCTATTTTCCCACTTTTATCCCTCCCAGATCCATCTTGATCCCTCTTTTTACTTATCTTTGGTCCTGTCCCTAAACATCTCTTTTTAAGTGTTGCAGAATATCAAATATTTTCTCTGCTTTATTCCCAAATTCTTTGGTAAAACGTCCTACACCGTGATGACCCTATTTAATGAGCATGGTTTCCTGGTGAGAGTTTCCTTGTTTACCTGCTTTAGTGGGTGTCTTCAACATGGACAACCACCTCATTGTTTTCCTTCAGTGGCCTTTGGAGTGGCCAGTGGTGTGCTCCGTTTTCTTTTCTTCGGTTACTGAGGATCCTACACATATCACTGCTCCTCTGTATTTATGGTGGTCAGCTGTTTTTCAGAAAACCTAGCATTTGACCTAAGAAAAGATCACTGTTAATGATATTCAGGAGGCCACATTAAAGTTACCTCACATTCCTAAAGCAGAGGTTATGTAGGACTAAGGGTCCTCATGCAGAACTGTAGTTTGCACTATTCCTTTTCACAGCTGCTTTGTGTGAATTCTCGTGCTCTCTTATGTCCAGTAGAACTTTAATCCTAAGGTTTCAGAAATTAAAATTGCTTCCATTTTACCTTGAGAAAGCTAGATTTATGAGACATGCTCAGGTCACTTTTATTAGATTGAAGCAGAAGTTGCCAATTTCTTTTTGTAGCATAGCCACTGCACTGTATATATCCTGCCCTAAAGCAGTACTTCAGGAAATTAGTGTAGTTCAGATCTAGGTGGAAACTGACCTCACCTGAAAGTTGCCTAACACACAGAGGGAGTGGATTTAAAGAAAAATTAAACTCTTTTGTCTTTCTGCAAGATATTTCTGCAAATATGATCAGGTAGCTTCTTGTATGGTAATAACTTGGTTTAGGTTTCTTCTGTGCAGAAAATATTTTTATAAGATTGTAACCTTCCCCCTAATTTTCTAGCTAAATAGGTATTTTAGTTAGGACAGTTACTTTTTGTGGGATCAAATGTCTAAAAATAGAAAATGACAGAACATCCAAGGAGTTTATTTCTTTATGGAAATAAGGCTAAAAAGACATAATCTAAGTTATTGGTTTTAAATAAACTTAAAGACAATTGTTACTGTCATCTGGGAAAGAATATATGTAATCATAGAAAAACTGAGATTTTCAACAACTACAGCTTTAAAAGCATTTATATATATATTTTTATTTTTTTTTTTTAATTTTTGCATGTCTTAGCTGGAGTTTTATAGCTGGAGTTTCATTTGGAGAGAGGTGAACTCCTGGAACAGTTGCTTTTTCCCAGAAATTATTTTATTCATAAAAGAAATGGTATTGTTTGGTGGACTTATTTGATGCAACTTTATTGGAATAAAAGCAGTCATCTGTAATACTCTACTGGTTAAGCTGAACTACATTTCAAAACAAGTAGTTCCAGCTCCTTTTGGAAAACTGTATTGAAATCTACAATGCCTCCCCTGCCTTCCCTTGAAAGTGACTTTTGTATTTTATTAATTTAAAAAAAAAAATCCAGAAAAATAGCAGTAGAGGGATTTTTACTGTTAGATGAACAGTTGTTAATGAAGAGATATAAGGGAACATGTGCCTCAGACAGGTAAATTATTTAAAGATTTGTTTTGGTTTAAATATTGATGTTTACTGATTTTCTAGAGTTGGAGCTATATCATGCCTCATGTTTTTTTTTTTTGATGTTTCTTCCCTTTGGAGATTAGGAATATATTTTTCATTCTCTTTTGAATTTCTCTTAGCCAGTTTCTATTGATGTTGTTATTAATGCGTTTTTCATTTAATGTTTTCTTGTATTGCATTTTTCTTCAGAAGCATTTTGTTTGTTGGGATAAAATGTAGCCTGGTGCACTAAGTTCAGCCTTGCAGAGCTCTGATGTCTTGCCTGTTTCCAAATGATGCAGGCATTCCACATATATGGTAATGAAACCTCTGTGTCTTATGATACTGAAATTTTGTCTGTGTTCTCTGAATTCATGTACAAGAGTAATTATAGTGTCAGATGAGATGGTAGGGTAGAAAAAACACCACACAATAAACGAACACAAAAGGACAGCTGATAATCATCTGGTTACTGCAAACTTCAATTTTGTGACACTTACTGAACAGCTAACGCCATTCACTGATGTGTTTTTTAAAGATGTGGTGTTTATCTTGTCCATATAATGTGTTACTGAGAGAAAGAAGGGCTGATGTGCTCTAATGATATCATTGGAGGAAGGAGAGGTGACAGAGTTCTTAAGAAATGATTTTGCAGTCAAGTTACTAATATCCTTGGTTATGAAAAGCACAGTGCTGTTGGTTGCATGGAAATTTGTGCTGTACAATTGTTATGTGATTTTCAGCTCTGTTCTGCAAACAGAGTGTGGTAAGAGCCACATAATATAGGAGAGCATATCACTGTGGGCTCTGTGGAGTAGCAGAAGGTTCCCTTAAGAGAGTTCTGATGTTTTACATTAAGTATATAAATACAGTTTGAATTGAAAGCTACATTTACATAGCTTTGTGTAATGAGTTGGCCCTAACCAGCAGCCAGGTACCCACAAAGCCACTCGCTCACTCCCCCCACCCAGGAGGTTAAGGGAAAGAATAAGAAAAATGAAACTGAAAAATACACTCATTGGATAAAGACAAATTCACAGATGAAGAAAAGAAGAGGGAAACCAATTCAAAGAAATAACCTCTTACAAGCAGACTGTTTTCCAGCTGTTGACCAAGCATCAGCTGCATTTGGAGGCAATCCCTTCCTCTGTCTCAGTTCTTCTTGCTGAACATTATGTTACATGGGTTGGCTAATTTGGGTCAGCTGTTCCAGGCTGTTTTCCCTCCCAGCTTCTTGCCATCCCATGCTGGAGACAGTCAAAGTAGTCAGAAGAGAAAACCTTGGTTCTGTGCAAACACTGTTCCAAGAATGGCCAAAACATTGCTGTGTTTGGCTATAAATCCAGAACACAGCATCATGCAGGCTGCAGTGAGGAAAATTAACTTAATCCCAGACAAAGCACACCTTGTTAGAAGAACTAATAAATGGAATATCACATACCATTTTTAGAATCATATCTGAAATGAAGAGAACTTGACAGAAGTAGGTAATAAGTAACACGTTTGCATGGTGTGAATGGAGATGTACATTACATAGAAGTAATGGTGGTTAGAGGTATATGAAAAAGTTGCAACCCTTTAAAAGTTGCTTTATTTCTGCAGATATCTTTGCTCATTCTGCACTGTTTTCCATTATTTCTGTTTGAAGTATTTGCTATCGCTTGTTCATGGCAGCTTACAATGAATGGTTTCATTTGTTTCTCAGTACAGTCAGGCATTAGATCTTGCTGACCTTCAGCAATGCAGTGTTAGTCAGCACAGTCATGTTTTTAAGTCTGGTTTGAATAAGGCCAAAAGTAACTGGCTTTATGTGTTCTTTTTTTTTTTTTCTAATTCATGCTTAATCTCTTTGAAAATGTATAATTCACTGTATTAGAATTGTTCATTCTTTAGCTTACAAAGGCAGATAAAAATGCAAAGATAAAGGAAAGGGAAAATGAAGTACACAGTGAATATAAGATAATTGTGTTGTGCAACAGAGAGGGAAGAAATTAATTTTATTGTAAAGATTTGAGCTCTGCATTTTATTTTATTCCAATCTCCATTGTTATAATAATTTTGCTTTTTTGCCGAGCACATTGCTGGAGCAGAATTTAGGTAATAATTATTTTGTACATAAGCATACTTGAGATTTGAAGAAATCCATTACGTTCTTGATATAACTAGTTTTATAAGTCATTAAAAATGGATTTTTTTATAAATCACCTCCCAAAAATTTCAAGAATACAAAAAAATGTGATCTTACACCTAAATTTCAACATTTACCACCATAAAAAAGAGAACTGCCAATAAATATTCATGTCTAAGAACATGAAGTAACTGAGGACATACATTGTGTATTTTCAGTATGACTGGTAAATTGGAAGCAGATTAAGGTAAACTAAATCCTGAGGAACTGGCAAAGCATACTTCAGGTCTCTGTGGATCTTCCTGTATGTTTGCAAAAATTAGCTTTACCAAAGTATTTGCTTGGTGGTTACTTCAGTTACAGATACTTTGTTAATCCTTAAAATGTAGCCTGAAACATTCCAGTCCTCCTTTTGGATTTTTCTTCTACCTTCCTGTTGGATATTTTCTCTAAATGCAGCCTTTTTTTTTTCTCTACAAAAAGTCTTACATAAATACACATTTTTAAGAAGATATTCAAATGTCCATCTGTTCCCTGAAACTAATTCTATAAAAAGCTGACAGTAGACACGTTTTTAAACAAATTTCAGATTCAATTCAGAATTTATATTTAAAACTGATTTAATGGGAAGGTTAGAGAAGTCCACTTGATATTATAATATCATCCATACTATTCTTTAAAAAGTTTTTCTTCAAATAAAAGCCTATGTTTATCTGTTTCTTAATAAGAGAAATGTAGTGTTTTCAGATATCTTTGTCTTCTAGGGAGGATTCAGCTCTGTGAAAAATAACTGTGTTTACCAATGGACAAAAGACCAGGGAGTTACCAACTTGTAATGTCAAAACTGAGTAAAAATATATTGACTTCTTTGTGAGACATCTACTGGACTTAAACCCAATTTCTGACTCATATGTGTAGTTAATTATTTATAATGACATATAAAGAGAGAGTCTGAATCAGAATTAAATTCTAACTTCACAGTGAGGCTTAGCTTTATTTCAGCTATTAGATTTTTATCTGGTTATATATGCATATGTATCAAATGATACTGTTGCTGTATCAGAACTGTACAATGTGTTGCACTTGATGCATTCTTAGCCTGTAATAACACATGCTATCAAGTTCAGTGCTAGAAAAATTGAAAAAATACAATTGTTTGAGTAGCACAGTAAAGAAAGTGTTGCTTTCTAAGTAACCAATCCTATCCAAAACTACTATCTGTTCTTAAAAATGTCTTGGACATATGGACTAAATAGTTGATAGCAATGAAAGAATCTTTGTGTATGAGTGTGTAGGAGTTTAGGAGAAGGAAGGAGAAGTAGGTGTTAAACATGACAGTAAGGTGGGAACAAGTGACAATGGGGGAATGAGAAATTTAATGCAGAAACGTATCTTGTGCAAGTAATCCTTGACACTTATGTAATTTTGTGTATGACTGTATCTACAAGCTATATCTGATTCAATACCTCTGCACTCTTACTCTGCTGTAAGTGTGAGCCAGCTAATTCCTTTTTATTTTAAGGCAATTTTTATACATAAATTTTTATGCATATTCTCTCAAAGAAAATAATCTTGGTTACTGTCTTATGTGTCTACCAGGATGCTGGTAGCCATTGGTATAAGTTGCTTTTAATACAAGACACATAATAGTCTTCAGTTGTGGCTTGGAGGTCCTTGAGTACTTATAATGAAAATTTCATGTCATATCTTTACTTGTATCTTTACTTGACAGAATTCATTGGTACTGAAAAGGTGAGAGATTTTGTATTTGTATGGAAAAAAGTTATATTTATCATGTACCCCATACTTTATCTTTTCAGGTTACATTCCTATCAAGTTTTTATACAGTAATTTAAAAGAATAGTTTATTATATATTGAAATAAAATCAATTTATTTATAATGTGTCTAGAATGTGGAATATAAGAAAGAAATTATTTACTCTGCTTAGGTTTGGGGAAAAGTTTTCTAACCTTTAACAGCTAATTAATTTAGTTGTTGAGTGATTAAAAGAGCAGTGGATTATATTAAGAAGTTAACAACTCTCAGTAATGACCTGTTCCCCATTGGTATGCTTCTAACTTTATTACCTCTTGTGATAATTAAATAAAAACAGACCTGTGTAAGCTCCCAGGAAACACAACAAATGCTAAATTATGATCTATCATCTTTGTGTCATGCTGATTTTTGTTGCGTATTTTATGGTTTTGTTTTCCCTCTGATTGATCGCCACAGGTTTTCTTCATTACAAGTGTGTGTTTTAGCATGTGGTTCAGGTTTGCATATGGAAGAACTAAAGATGAAAGGTTAGAAAGGCTGTGTCAGAAGCTCATTGTCATAAAATAAACTTGACAAGGGATTAAGTATAGTTTTATCAATAACATAAGATTTTAAAAAATAGCTGTTGTGCCTTATTGACAGTTTACATTGTTTAGATCAATGGTTTTCTCTCCGTTGTATCAACAAGAAAGGGCAACTAAAATGATCAAGCTCAGAGTCGTGTATAGATAAGAAAGGATATTTTCAGTGTTTTGTAGGAAATGCAGGTTGTCTTAATCTAAAAACATCTCTTTAAAACTCTTATTGCTTCAGGCCAGTCTTTAAAATGTGACATTTTCAGTTGCACTGGCACATTCCTTCTGTTGATAACCATGTGCAGGAACAGCACAGTGAGGGCTCCGCTGTCTGTCTCATAAAGAGTGACGTCATAAAGTGAGCTCACAAACCTGGAAGAGCTGGGAGAACCTGTCAACAAGAGCACCAAAGCATCCTGTGTAGGTTCTTAGGTCCTTTTATTTAGGGCATGTGCATCCTCCCGTAGTTCATTCATTATCTGACAATCACTCAAAAATTTTTAGAATTTTTAGTGTATTTTAATTTTTTCAGTTGTTTTAGGTTCCAGAAGAAGCATGACTAAAGAATTACAATGTTTAGAAGAGAAAATGGCGACAAGTTCATTCCTTTTTGTATCCCAAAGTTAATTCCAGACTTGTATCATACTTGCTCTGATGAACTCACTTCCTTCAGCAGTTTATATACCTACATAGAGTATCCATTATGTGTGAGAAATAAAACTTTTGACCTTGGTCCTTTGTCCCACTGCCTTATATATTCCCCTGATGTCCAAGACCTAATTTATTTATGAACTTGTAGATGAGAAAAAAGACTGTGTCCTGTAAGCGGCCAGTGTGGGGATGTGGTATATTTTCAGTTTCTTGTATTACTGTATTTCTTGCTCTCTTGTGGAAGTGCTATATATTCCTGAGGGTTGGTGGCTTCATGCCCAGGTGTGTTGCATTTCTGGAGCCAGGAGGCAGGAAAGTATACTTTTTATGCCTCAGTCTATAATCTGCTAGGATGAAAGTCACTGTCTCAACCAGCTGTAGATAATAGAACACCTTCTTTACATAAAGTATAAACTATCATCATTTGACGACCTAAATTCAGGAGCAGTTCTACATTGTAGCCTATGTCAAAGAGTTTAAAAACATAAGTTTTTTAACAAAGGAGATAACATTATAGATAAAATTCTCAACATGTTTTCCTTTGCCAAATACAGCCATACGAAATTTATCCCAAGCTATTATCAGCCAAATATTATTCATGCAGCCAAAATATTTAACTGTAGAGGAGATTGTTTTGGGTCTTATTGTTTATGCAAAGAAGTTCTGCAATCAGGATATCCATAACTTGAATATGTAAAGCAATACTTTCTTACCTGATACATAAGAGAGAGGTAGGACCTATTGAGTTCTTAGTTTAAGCACTAGTGTGCTCACCATTCCTATGTCTTTGTTGCCCAGTCAGACAGCATTTTGGAGAGGAATAGCTGGTACCTGCAAATCCCTGGAAAGGTTCTTCATGGCTCCTATGTCTTTCCTATACTGTCAGCACTGATATGGATGACTCAAGATATGAAGCCCTCCTGTGTTGGCATTTACTTCCTTAAGCCCTTGACCTACTCATAATTAATAACCCTACTTCAGTTTATAATTGCAGCTAAATTTAGTCACCTGTTTCGTACCTTGCATCCTTGGTACACAACCAGGGGTTTGGAGTGAGGATTGGCTAGGGTGAGGGGGGACTGTAGCTGGGTCTGGAGAAAGAAATGGTGACAAGTTATAGTGGTTATGTATCCTTTATATTTGTGTATATTTTTTATACATCCTGCAGGTGTAATTTTCCAGACCTTACGGCTCACTTCACATGTTCCTCTGTATAAGAAATAGAGTAAGGGTGGTTGCTTTAGGATTCTGAAGTTAAAGAAATTTTAGCCTAGGTGATGATCCCTAGCAGAAAATTTCTGGCTCTTTGCTCAGAGTATTTATATACATTTGGTAAATTGCTCTGCCACTGTCACCAGTTGGAGTGAGAGTGTCACAGGGCAGTACAGGACAATTAAAATTAATGGATTCCCACCAACCAATGACTGCAAAGGACCGCTAAAAGTCATCCAGTTCTGCAGACTGCCCTGAACCTGCCTTATGCCCATCTAAAACTGTGAGCAGGCCTGAAGAACAGGACTTGGTAGAAGAGAAGCTGGACATGGGCCGGCAATGTGTGCTCACAGCCCAGAAAGCCGACTGCATCCTGGGCTGCACCAACAGCAGCATGATCAGCAGGGCAAGGGAGGTGATTCTGCCCCTCTGCTCTGCTCTTGTGAGACCCACCTGGAGTGCTGCATCCATCTCAAACACAAGAAGGACATTGACCAGCTGGAGCAGGTCCAGAGGAGAGTCAGAAAGCCAGGGGTTGTAGCTCCTGTCCCGTAAAAAAATAATCTGACAGAGTTGGAGTTGTTCAGTCTGGAGAGAAGCTTCGGGAAGACCTCATGGCAGCCTTTCTGTACCTAAAAGGAGATTGCAGTAGGGATTCATGCAGCATAACACATTTATTTTAGGTCACGTGTCTCTGTGTGTATTAGTTCTTCACAAGGCCTAGCAAAGAAAGAGTCTGTGGTTCCTAGGAGTCAGCTGGCCAAAGTGTATAATAGAAAAATAATTACTGTTGAGAAAATGGTTTATTGTTTAGGGTGAAGTTCATCTATTTTTGTTTTATGGAATCTGACCCTAGATATTTAGGGAAGAATTTGAGAGTCTGTGAAGAATTGCAGTGTACCTCCAGCAATAAATATGGAATAGCAGTATCTCCATAGTAAATCTGAAAATATATATTTTTATATGTCTAAGAAAAATATAGCAGATTTTAGAGGCAATGAAAAGATAACATAAAATAGTATAGTGGCATTTAGGGATACAGTTTCCTCTGTTGTAAGCATATTAAAATAAACTGGTATCTGCTATTCATCTTTTCTGACTTCAACAGAAAGGACAAAACTATCTTGTTTCTGCAATTCTAGTGCCTTTTCATTGTTTTAAACTTTTATTTCCCAATTATTATTTACATTGTAAGTTTTCTATTATTTACATTGTAAGTTTTCTACTTTATTAGTCATGCAAAAATACCTTTCAGTAATAGCCTGGTCTTTTCTGCTTTTACAGTCGTTACACTATAGCACTGATTGATTTACATTACCAATGGCAATGAAGTGGTGTTGTAGCAAATTAGGCTTGAGTTCAATTAGAAAGTGTAATTTTAGCTAAGTCCACGTCCCAAACTTAAGGGAAAAGACTGAAGATGGATGTGAAGACACATCCATCTCATGTGGATGGAGAGAATATTTTGCTACCAGAAGAAATGTATCATTAAGAGCTACTTAAGTAATTTTTAAGAAGTGTATTAGGTTATTGTTTTACCTCAGGTACTGCTACAGGAGCAGGAATAAACAATATGTGTTATTCAGCTTGAGTTTAATACAAGTCTCTGCTCCTTCATAAAAGGAAAATATAGTATCAATTTCTGGAAGTTTTGCAGTTTATGGTCTATGGAAGGTCAAATGAAATGAGATCCTTTTCAAATCCTAAACATTTAAAGAAGGAGTTTCAAGGACAATGTCTAAGACATTGAACAGAGTTTCTGCGTTTGCATGGTTATGTTTATACAGTAAGATAATATTTTTTACTTCAAAAGGATCAGTTCCTTTCAAACCTAACTTTTTCTTTTTTCTTTTTTTTTTCTTTTTTGTTAGAATTTCAGTACCTATAAATAGAAGCTCTTGACATTTTGCATCATTCTCTACCCTTGCTCTTTATATAGAACTCTCATTGATTTCAATTCTGTATATTGAATTAGACTAGGGTGGATAGCTTTTCATTTGTAAAAGATGGGAAAATATTAACCTCTGTGCTCATAGAAAGTCTGTTAAATCTCCTTTAATTACGAAATGCTTTAAATAACATCTCAGGATTAAATGTTACAATTTCTGGGCCATCACAAATTGTGATGCTGTGAATTTATGAAGGAGAGGACAATGAGTTCTGAACATCTTTCTTTAAAATTTACTGTTCCAAAAGTTGTGTGAAATGCTGCTTGTTTCTCCAATGGGCATTTGGAGTCATGGTGACGTTCGGTGTCCATCTAAGAATATTTCAAATTACAAAAACGTTATAATAATTACCTTCTATGGACTCACAAGGATGTATTTGCATTGACTTCCCTCAGAAGCTTTCCCACAGTATTACTCTGGAGAGGAAAAAAATTGTCCATGCAGTTTTGTCCGTGACAGAAAGGGTCAATGAATTTTTGTCAGTCCAAAATCTCTGCTACTGATCTCTGTTCTAGACCGATTTAAAGATGAGCTGAACAATGAAGTCTTCCTGGACATTGATGTTCCTTAAGAGTTGTCTTAAGAGGAAGGTGACAGTGAAGGTAAAAAGGACATGGAAATATTTAATATTTTGAACTGTAATATTTTTCCTTTTTTGTTTTACTCCTCTTTAAACGGCTTTTTCATAGTCTAAGTAAAACTGTCTGTGATGCTGTTGGATTGCTGCAGACATGATCCTTGAATATCTGAAAGTTCAAGAGGATGAAATTTTTGACTTGGGAAGTGAAGGATAAGAATGGAATGGCAAAAAACCCATGAAATTCCAGTAAAATGAGTTAATTGTTGAGAAACAAAGGGAATTAATGTCCCTAATACTCATTACTTCTGCATATACTGTCTCAGAAGATACCAAGGCAATATGTTTTATGTCCAAGCTATTTGATATATCCAAGTAGAAAATATAATCATTTAATTCCCCTAGCATAAGTAAGCTAAGTCCTTACGATGCCTCAGTGGAAAAAACCCATGGTTATAAATATAGGGACACTCTAGAGGGTGGTTTTTATTACATACAGAACTTCAGATAACAAAGGTATTAAATTGCTCTTCTGTTGATTGAGTGGGTATTGGATGTGCCACGTGGACTCTACAAGCAGTTAAGAGAATACGTGAGTCCAAATAACTTATATACAGACCCCAGAAATTGGCATTTCCATTATGTTTGAGTCTCCAAGTTCTGCAAAGGCAAAGTGACTTGAATACAACCCTTCTCCAGTATGGAAAAAGTTACCGAGCTTTAAAACAAAGCATAACATTCTTTTTACTATTTTGCTATTGATTTTCCTGTTTTATATTTGGCAGGTGGAAAGATACAGCTAGCATCTCTGAAAGCATTGTCTTGAAAGAAGAGCATGTGGTTTTGAATGGAACATTTCTCACTAGTAAAAAAAGGAGCTGTTGTGAATATGTTGGAGGGATAATGCACAGTACTCCTTCTGAATAGTTATTTAATGTCCCAAGCCTTGATTTTAAAGCTTTAAGTAGCTACAAAATGCTGAAGACCTCTTCTGTCATAGAAACCGGTTATTTAGGAACAGCTCAGTTTTTAGAAAGTCTGTTTTTTAGCTACAAACCAAACTGTGTTTTCCCTACAGAAAATTTTAAAGGGAGAAAGGGGAAAATACTACAAACCATATACCCAGAAAATGAGGGCCTGTATTTGATGTACCTATGTTTCCTTTTGCAAGGTTGGTGGTTTTTTGAACTAGAAAACTTTTTAAAATTTCTGTATTAGTTCTTTGTTTGAATAGCTTTTTTAAACATTGCCTTGAGAACTTAGCATCTTCTAAAATTCCTTTATTCAGATATTTCTGTGGAGCAAACAGATTTATTCCTTGTTACAAGAAAACCAAAGTAATAGAATTTTGCATCAAAATACTAATTGGGATTAGCATTACAAGGAGGAAGTCTAACAAGTATTGTTTAGCAGAGAGATGTCTTTATTAATTGCACAGGCTGTTCAGTTTTTCTTTGATACATTTTTCAAAAAGAGTTTCTCAATTAAAAGTGTGGTGGTAAAAGGTCTTACAAAAGGAACGCCTTAGGTAGGTGGATTTTTTTCTTCTATTCCTGTGAACAGAAATTATGCAAAAAAGAACAAAGAAGGAAATTAATAGAGGTCCTTATTAAAATAATTTAACCTTATACTCAAAGTGATTTAAAAATTTGTGGCAGATAATTAGTGTCTAATTCCTTGTGTGTACAGTTTAAGAGATCAGGAACTTTGGCTACTCCGTTATTTCTTCTGCATTATGGTTTAACAGATATGGAGCCAGAATAAAATTTGGGGTTTGTTTTGGTGGAAGAGGAAAGATGTGGTATATCTTTCCATTCAGGGAGACAGTATGTCAAGATATCATTTAATTTAGAAAAGTAGGAAATACTGATCTCTAGTACATAATGCTTGAATTCATAAACTTTCATGGTTGATTATTTTATCCAGGCTTTTGCTTCAGGCTTAAGCTATATTTGCTCCATTTTGTCAAGAGAATACAGACTGACACCTGACTACCTGCTGTCTGATGTGTGAATATATATTTCTAGGAAACAGTTGAGCCTGTCTTGAGCACAGAGCCATATCAAACATTGGCCAAACAAAGCAAAACAATCCAGCATTTTAGGGTCCCTCTGTTAAAAATGTATTACAAAGCTGTTTTCTCCACTGCTGAAGGAAGGTAATCTGGCCCAGTATGTAGTTTATATTTTTATACTTACTTCAATTTATCATAATTTTTTGAATGCTTGCTTTTGCCTTTGGAAAGAAACACAAATTGTTTAGTTTAAGCAAAGACTTATAAAGAAATTTTAAAAGATTGCATGTGATTTGAATTAAAATTGTCTTGTTAAAGGGCAGATATAAATATTAATTCAATTTTATTTTTAATTTAGCTAGGCCTGTAGTAAGAATTTTCTTTGAAGAGAAATAAACCTTTCAAACTCCTACAAATACAAATATGCAGACAAGTGATTATGGAATTATGAACAGCAAAGCAGTTGTTATGTTGGCTCTGAATGAGTGAGGCAACACCACTTACCCAATGTTTTTAGCAGAATCAAAAACTGGGTGCAAATGTGAGATCTTTTTCTCAAGAGAAGCCTTCTGTGCAGTCACTGGTGGTCTACTTTGAAAAGGTCCAAGTCACTGGAAAGAGGACACCGAAAAACAAATAAAGTATGGTAATCAATATATGAAGTTATTATTTGTTAAATAATTAATGAACTTTGCAACTGCAAAGAAGTATCAGAACATTGTATTATATAGACACTGTTTTTCATCAATTTTAGTTTACGGTGTTAGCATTTCCAAGATTTTCTGAAATTTCTCATTACAAAAATTGGTTTTAAATATTTGTGGCTTATAGTATTTTTTTTTTTTATATTTTCATAATATTAATCAGTCTAGAATTTAGCCCTTATTTTGAATGACTTTTTTCAACATTTTTGGTTCAGCCTTTTGGAAAGGATTGTTGAAGGAAAAACTTGTTCAGCTCCATTAAAACAAACAAACTGTCATAGATTACTGAGTTTAAGGAGATGTGTCCAAGGCTAATAATATGAGAAATTCTTCTGCCTTCATAGTTTTAAGTGTACATTTGCTACTGGAAGCATTTCTGACAGAACTGCAGAGAAGTCATAGGTAGACCATCTCAAGTTTGTAGAGGACCTTGAAACAAGGAGCTGGAGTGATGAAACAGGAGGATGAAGAGGAATGTGAGCAAGAGGGGTTCTGGGAAGAAGGAGGATAACAAACAGAAAGAAATTGCTGAAAAAAAGGAAGAGACTGGGATGCTTTCCCAATTGAGAGATTAGCACTGGTGTGTAGTGAGCCTTGCTTTGTACTTTGAAAGCTTTAGGAATAGGTTAAATAGACAAATAGAATGGTAGTGAGACAAAAACCAGGGAGGCTGAAAGTTCAGAGTAGAACATAAAACAGGGTAAACCCTTCTCATAATATGTGTGCACAAGGATGGAAGTTTATGATTGCACATGCAGCTTTATTTCTGTATAATTGCCTAACTTTTTGTTTGTTCATTTTTTGAAGGTGGGGGAGTATGACTAAACAAAATATAGGAGTTTAAAGTAACAGGAAAAAGAAAATGGTTTTTCTCTGCATGGTGTCATACAGATGCCCACTTTGTTATCAGATAGAATTATGGATTTCTGTCCTGGGGTGCTGCTATTCTAGAAATAATTTCATTAGTGAAAATAGTTAATTGGCATTTACTCATGATAGAATAATTTTTCTGCCAGAATTTAGAAACCCTTGTGGATTTAAGGAGTAGTAATTTATCTTCTGTATTTTCAAGGCAATATTTCAATCAGATTTTGTATCCACACAGAAAAGACTGTGTGGTATTTATTTGGATGGTTTTCTTTCTCTGTTTATCTTTTATTTCCTTTCTTGAGGTTGGAAAATTTCTAGTAGCTCAAACATTCTATGTAGCCTTTTTTATTGAGATAACTATTGCTATGAATACAGGTATTAAAAGAAGCAGGAATATAAACACATATGGAAGACCTAATATTGCAATACTTATAATTGACATACACCAATTTGTTGGATAATTTTATCTTAGTAGGTGACAGTCCTGTGGATATGGTATTTTAGAAGAAAAGTAAGAAATTCAAGAACCGTTCAGAAATGTATGACAGGCTTCAGGAAAATTGTGGGAGAAAAAGTATAATATGATTTGAAGATTTTTAGAAGATTGACAAGATTCTCTATGTGTACTTATTTTCTAAAGTTTACATAGTTTCAACAACATAAGTGAATTCTAATCTCCATAAAACTGTCGATCTTAACTGGCATTTGTGAAAAAATGATCATAATGCTTATTCCTTCCACCATTCAGTCTGTAGTGGTGGAGGACCCTTGGCATAGTTTGAGCTGAGTATCCTTTCATTGCTGTGTGAATATTCTTTCCAACTTTATATTAAATAAAATAACTCTTTTATCTGGAGTGTTTGAGCTCTGATGCATAAACAGTTCTATTTCTATTATAACTCATGTTATAGTTATCTTTGAAAATTGAATCACATTTGAATGATACCTCACAGCCCAGAACTTTCTCTGAATAATAGTTGAAAAATATGCATAATTAGTGATACTAATCTGAACATACTTTTTCCTTCTTCATTGTAATATACTGCACTTTGATAATGAAAGACTGAGGTTATGAGACAAACACTGTTTCATTGGCTCTGCTTTTATCTTTTTGAAGCTAAGGTGGTCTTGCTATCAGACTTTAGGTTGATTTGGTGTACTGTTTTCACTAGCTACTCTGTCAGGATTAATAAGGTATGAGTAAAATAAAATGTGTTTCAAAATGAAATTGGAGTTGCCAGAAATGCAACAAGAGAACTGCTGATATGGAAGAAATGCTTGGTTAATTCATTTTATTATATAAATAAGTTATACTTTCTGAGAGAAATCCAGCTATGTTTGCTGCTGTAGTTGCATGATACTGCAGATCATTAGCATATTTTCAGAAGAAGCATTCTCTCCCTTCACCATTATAAATATTTATGAATTATATTCTGATTTGTTTTAGCATATATTTTATGAAGCATTTTTGGCTATATCTTAGTGTATTGCATCCAAGTTACAACCAAAGTTGGGGTACCAGACACACACAAGCAAATATATGCAGATATATATAATAATAATTGGTTAAAACTTACTGTACCTGTGTATCAATTCAGGATATTGGAGTGATCAGGTCTCTGTAACGGATTCTGAAGTTTCCTTTGTAAATAGATGGGGTTTTTTAGCTTTATGCAATCTAAAGACATTTCTGTTTAGGCTGTCAATCACAAGCAGCTGCACTAGTTTGTTACACAGTTCTGTACATGCTTTAATTGTACCTTAAATAACCTTTCTTTGCACTTCTCAGTAACTAATCTTTTATAATTTGCATTGATGCCATTAGACATCATGCTTTCAAGGTTTCTCCTGTTTTGTGTTACTATTTTGTATCTTTTAATACAGTTTCTGTTTTTTTCTTCAGAAGCCTGTGAGATGTAGCTTCCTGATAGCATTACATTTATTATTACTGTGCCATTAAGATATTTCCTAATTATTCTGCAGTTAATCTAGGGTCATTCAGTCTACAAATATAATAGGGTCATTAAGAGATTTCTCATAGATGGAGACAAAGTACATTCATAACTATTTGTTAGTAATATCTATTTGTTACCACGTTATTATCTCTAGTCCTTTATCAAAATTGTGTGGTTTCAGTGATAGAGTGATACAGTTCTTGTGTTGGTGGGTGCTGCTATTGTACAAGAAGTAGCTGATATCTTGTTTAGACTTTCATAATGCTTTTGATACGGTCTCATAAGTGAGGAAAACTTACAGAATCCTACAATCATAAAATGCCAAGTACACCTCTAAAACATGTCCCTGAGCACCACATCTAGTTGTCTTTTAAATACCTTCAGGGATGATCACTCAGCTGCTTCCCTGGACAGTTGGTTCCAGTGCTTCGCAACACTTTTGGTGGATTTTTTCCTTAATATCCAATTTAAACCTTGCCTGACATAACTTGGGGCCATCTCCTCTTCTCCTATTGCTTATTACTTGGGAACAGAGACTGATCCCCACCTTGCTTTCAGGTAGATGTAGAGTGATGAGGTCTCCCCTGATCCTTCTTTTCTCCAGGCTAAATAATCCAAACTTCCCCTGTTGTTCTGCACAGGACTTGTGCTCCAGACCCTTCCCCAGCCCCATTGCCCTCCTCTGGATACACTCCAGCACCTCAAAGTCTTTCTTATAGGAAGGGGCCCAAAACTGAACACAGTATTCAAACTGCAAATGAAGGCAAAATAATTCATGGAAGTAAATGATTAAAACAGTGTTTCAGGGAATATGTAATGAATTAAAAGTCCTTGGAATTGTTATAGATCCAAACTTCCAAAGAAGTTTGCTGGTGACCTAAATGAAGTAGAAAACATGCATATTAGACTTGCAATGCAGTGTGCTACTGCAAATACCTTGTAATGTATGATTAGAATTTGATAAATTTTTTTTTAACTGAAGATGTATTTTAAACAATATGAAGGACTGTAATAGGATCATGTATACAAAAAAAAAAAAGTGTTCAAACTTACTTTGAAAGAATTGAAGAAAGCAAATATGATTTGATAGCCCTTAACAAAGTTTAAAATGTAGTCATTTTAAATAACTGTGAAATCTCTGATATAGTGTGAATGCACATTCTGGCATGAACCTAAATGAGAACTTCCTCACTGACCTTGCTTGCTAAACCACAGTGATGACTGCAAAACTTTAGAGCAGTACATTTTGCTTATAGCATCTGAAGGACTATGAGAGCAAACCACATATTTTATCAAGAAATAGTTTTTTACCTATTTTATTCTATAAAGATTTGATAAATTTTAAAATTGCAGTAACATAGAGCTGAGACCAGCACTTTGGAGTGGGACAGCACAAAAAACTTTTAGGTCATTTGGAAAGTGTCTATTGAGGAATGGTGCATATTTAATAAAATATATATTTAACAAAACCTTATTTAAATAGATTTGTGTGAAAGCTAAATTCTAGTTACCTAGAATTAGAATGGCTTGTGATCTTGTGAAATTAACCATATTCAGGGAGACAGCAGAATTCTTCAAATAGATAGCTTTTTTGAAGAGGGTGGTGACACTTCATGTAATTAAATGTTCAGCTGTTTGCCCCCAGGGCTAGGAATGTGAACACTCAGCAAAAATATATGGCAATATACAAGAGCTGGGAAACCACTTGAAAATAAAGGGAGGAGGGGATTTGTCACTAAATGGATCTATCTTTCTCTGTCTACATTTCAGTGTTGAAATTTGAAGATGTTCAACCAGGGGGCTGAAGTAGGGTGGCACTGAAGTATCAGATGAATATCGGCTCTAGCCAGCTTGGAGATGTCCCAGAACACATTTGGTCTGGCTTACTGTTTTGGCTTCTAGAGAGTTTTATTTGCATTGTTTTGGTGCATAGTATAAAGACAGCAACAGTCCAACTTTTCTGTATCATAGAAAACTGTGTCCATAGATTACTTTTCAGTATAGTGTCCAAATTCAGACTGTATTTTTATAATTCCTGAACAATATAATTCTTCCTTTTTAGCATAAAAATTACTGAATTGAGGAAAAGAATTTAAGACAGAGAGACTGATATAGTGTTACTGCCAGCACATCTGGAAGACAGTTATTCTCTAATTACCCAAGAGACAGAAGAGAAAACTGGCAGCTTTGCTGCTGTTATAAATCCCATCGCTTCTAAAGGAGTTAATGGCTGCCCAGCTAATCAGTCTTTGTTATCTTGTAACATTCAGAGACAAAATAAAAGCCATAAAATAAAAAGCAAAGAAAACTCACTGGTCTGTTACATTAAAATGTGTGGTTTTGTCTTTCCAATGCAATCCCAACATATCTGTCTTCCAGTGTTTAATTTGGTTTTAAAATGTGCAAGCATTTAGTTGTTTGGATGAAAATTGGTTCTGTAGATGGAATGGCTGTTGTTGTTACTAACTTCCCATCTTTCATCTCATCTTTTGAGCTATGTGCCTGAGCTATGCTTAAAATGGCTGTATCAATTTTACCACCAGCTGCAGAGCAGGTCTGCCTGTAACAAGCTTGTTACTTTTATTCTAAATTTGACTGTAAAAGAAAAGAGAAACATCACATGTGAAAACCCGGAGTATTTGTCTTCCTTTTCTTTGGAGGCAAGAGCCACAAATTACTTACCTGTCAGTAGCACTAAATGAAAAAAAGACAAATTCTATTAGTGTACAGTTCTCTCACTGGGGCAGATAAGCTGAAAGATAAATTTTCTTAATGACATAAATAACAACCCAATTTGGAAAAGGTCCTGAATATCATAGGGGACATTTTAACATTGCCAGAATGTTGCCAAAGTTCACTAGCAGAATAAGGAGAGAACTTCATATCTCACAAGAAAAATCTGCTTATATCACTTTCTTACCCATGGAGTGCTTAGGAAATAAAAAAAAAAAAAAGTATGGTACTTAGAGCACATTCCTCTCTTACTGAGAGATGGAGTGAAAAATAATGTTAGATTGAGATGATCAGTGGGATTCCCTTCTGCAGTTGATAAAACTGAATTATGTCTCACTGGGTCACAGATACATTACATTATCCCATACTTCATAAAAAGGCCACTAGTTCTTCTCTTAAGTGTCCACTGAATAGCTCTCTTCAGGGGTCCTTATGTCCTGACCAGTAGTGGGTCATGGTAAAGTTTATTAACTATCTGATTTTTTTTAATGTATGAAAAAGGTCTGATGTAAGTAGATGTAGTCAGAAATTCAGAGTTTAAGGAGAAGCACCTGGTTGTCTATTGGTAAACTTCAGTGCCATACCAATAGCTGCAAGCTTGTCTTCCTTAGAGTTTAGGATTTTGGACACCCAGCTCCAAACACATGCATTTCAAGTTGTAAGGCAATATTGTAGTGTTTTATTATGTATAGAATCTCCTGCTCTGAATTTCAGATTCTCAGATTTCATGGGTGAGTGCAGCCTTGTGTTGAAGAATTCCCAATCATTTGCTGTAGTTCTTAGATTGGGATTTTGTTTTTTTTCCCCAAACATATTTTAGCTGACATATAGGAGTCGCCTGATTTAAGATGACATCTACACCTGGCTTGGACTAAGAATCCCCATCCTACAGCAAGACACTTCTCTCTAATAGATTTTCTCTGCTCATATGCAGCAATGTATCTTTCTTCTGAGTGGCCTTGCTGCTCTGTTCTGGTGTTTTCATGGGAAGGTGGGACTATCAGAGCACGATGGAGCAAAACAGCGTGGCTGGGACCATAACAGATCTGCAAGTGCAGCTGAGGTTTGTCTCCCCTGTTTGCTCCTCACAGGAGTGGGATGTGAGTAATAGCCTCATGCTGCTCTGAGTCATAGCAGGAAGCTTCATCAAAACAGAAAACTGCCAGGGTGTTTTCTACTGTGCACCTTGTCATCCCACCTTGTTACTGTCTCGTGGGAAAGCTGGTCTGTGAATAGATGCTTTTTGCTTGTACCCTAAAATGGTAGGAAACAGCTCTAGAAGACTCTTCCAAAATAGCTGACTGATTTTCAGTTGAACATAAACAAAATGTCAGTAGATACTACCCATCCCTATTCAAAAATAGCTAGACAAAGTAGTCCAATTGTATTTCTCTCTGCTTTGCTGTCATGGGATACTTTTTTGTTGAATTGTTTCAGGGAACGACATGGGGAGATTCGTCAAACTGCCATTTAGTGAGTGTGGCCAGACTGACTTTGAATGTTCTGTTTTCTATTTTGCAGCTTTTTTGAAGTCTCCAAATCAGATTTTTTAACTAGTATTATTTATGGCCAACACATGACAAAAAGAAAGGCTTATGTTATTTGAGTTTGTAATACAAAGCAACTTCAGGAGAAAGCAAAAGATCTAACATTTCTTTTTTGCCTCATGCGTAGCTCAGGGACTAGCTAGCTAATTACTTGAAGTCTTAATTCATGCTAAACACTCTCAATGCCAAAAAGAATTAGAGACTTGTCTTTGGGTTGCATTAATTGACTTAGTTCAAGAATGATTTTCCCAGATTTGTTTGTCTTAAAAATTCAGAAGTCTCCTCTCACATCCTGGTTTACTAATCTGGGATATTTTAGCCATCAAATTCTTAATAGTTTACTTTAAATGCCTTTGGGAAGGAGAAACAGAAAGAGTTCCAATTATTTTTTCTTTCCCTTAATCCACATGGTGTTCCTGTAAGGGTTTCATGTGGCAGAGAGTACACAGAAAAAATACTGCAAAAGAATTGATAATTTTTACATACAATCTGGAATACCCTTGAGAATTCCAGTTTCTCTCTGTCCTATTTCTACCTCTATGATCATTAAAATTGTGTTACAAAACTATTCCTCTTTTCCTCAACTATATACTAGTCACAAAATCAAAGGCCAGACTGCTCACAGTGGAAGAGGTATTTATGAATTTTACAAAGTTCAGATGCTTGTGCATCTGAATCATGCCCTTTCTTAATTTTCTACAGATTTCTAAAAGAACCATTTCTTTATAGTGTGTTGCTTTTGAGCTTTTTGTTTTGTGGCTTAGTGTTATGCAAATAGTCTCTGAGCTATTTTCACACATTTCTTCAGAAAAAGAAAATAATAGTTCATTTTAGCAGTAGTAACTATCGTCTTAACGATGGTCATCCCTCTACATCTTTTTGAATTCTAAAACAGCAGAATAGACATATTTGTTAGTAAGACATCTATATTCTCTGTCACTGTAAAATAGTCTTCAATACTATGCAAAAGGAAAGGAGATGACTGGGAGGAAACTGATAAATTGGTAATTAAATGGCTGTGCAGGAATCTGTGGCTGTGGATTGATGATAGAAATGGGCCAGTGCCTTGTTGATTTTGGTCAGAAAGCCTCCCTGATTTTATACATTCCCTGTGTTTTCCTCCTCAGAAATCAGTAGAACAGCCATTTAGTTGTGCCACCTGAGAGATGGCCAAGGGAGCTAATCCTGCTTTAGCAATACATAAATAATAAATAAGTACAGTAGCCTTCCACTTTCTCTTGCCAGCCAAAATGATTTATTATAAGGCTTTAAATCTGGTTCCACAAACAAATATTCTTGTATTCTGGCACCAGCTGTGCACTGAGGTAGAGGTCACAAATAAATGGTTGGAGCCAGGGGCACCTAAAACTAGTTTTGTTGCCAAGGGCATCTTAACCTGAAAACACAGCCTTAGAATAATATTAGGAACAGAAATATTTGTAGTCCCTGCAGGGAGCTGGATCTGTTTTCTCTTGTGTTTGGTTAAAGTAAATTTAAAAATAGAAAAATGTATGAAACCATCAATGATTCTCTCAATTTGAAACTAATGAGAGAGAAAAGAAAACACAATTTCATCACAGTTTTTGCAGATTTGAGGCTTGAATCCCGAAGCTATTTTTTGTCTCAGTCTTAATGTTTATTAGGGCATTTCATTTGAATATGTAAAATTTTAACATCTGAAGTAACTATTTGCTTTCTTAAGACTTTTGTGCTTTACACCCATTCCAAGGCGGCCATACTAGAACTGTGGAGCAAGAGCAAGTGAACATACCTCCTTGAAAGTAAATTTCTTTTCTATAAGAAGGTCAGAGCATCCATTTTTTGTGACACTAAGTATTACATATTTTTGGCACCTGATGTGAGAGTAGAGTAGAACTTTTTATCAGGTATAATCGCTAGGAATCACAATATTATAAAATCTGACCTGATTCTCAAAAAAAAACCCAAAAAAACATCAAAAATTAAACCCTAAAACAGTACTGATGTGATTTTTTTCAGATAGTTTCCTTATAGAAGATTTACTTCTTGCCAGCATAGATGCTTTAAGGATTCAACATATTTTCCTCAGAGACACCATATTAATCCACAGATGTCTATACTCAGGCTACATAAAAGGAGCATTATTGACCAGCCAAAGGAATCAAATAATGTCTTCTTTCTTCATATTTTCCATGAGGAAGGGAAAGAGCTTCCAATGAAATGCTAGGTCATGCTTTGTAGAAATGCTTCTCTGTCTAGCTGTCTTTCACCTCATGAAGGCTTCAAAAGGGACAGTGACTGAATCACCCTCAGTACTTGAAGCTGGAATTTCTCTTCCACGTTGTGAGACTGACTCCTCATTCAGAATTTATCCTTTCTGGCTGTATTTCTGGATTTAGGAGCCCTTGCTATTACCTCTGGTTTCCAGTATGACACTTGTGAAGGCTGACTGATCTCTTTTATTCATACAATCCAACAGTTGCACGTAGGAAAATATAGGTGGAAAATTTCAGTGTGGACGTTAGAGTATGAGATTAATAGAAGAAGCTTCAGTGGTTTCTTTTTACTCAGATTTTCGGCTCAAAATTTCATATAAGAGAGCAGTTAGATTCACGACTCAAAATCCTTAAGGAATCAATGAAGATATTTAAAATTAATATAATGTATAAATGTATTAGAAATGCCTAAATAAAGACCAGAAATGGCAAAGGAAATGGATACTGGGGAGTGGGATGGCAGGGGGACTGTTCTAAAATGTGTTTTCTGTAATGGCTTTACTGTCTCTCCAACTCAAGTGTCCAGTGAAATTAATAGAGGACTGCTATATTATTAGCAGTAAAACACTGGAGCGAATTCAGAGTGATACTTCTTTCCTTAGGTTGTAATATTCAGTGTTTCCTGACCTAAGGAATTAATTAGGAGGGTCATAAGTGCTATTCCTTTGTACGCATTTCCCTTCTGAGTTTGTCTACATTTTCATGTGGTACTTATTACTAGAGCAGTAAGTTCCACAAAACTATTTTTAAGGATATGAAGGATATCCTCTATTAATTTATTTACTGCAAAAGTTTCCTCTCATGCTAATTTTTTGCATCATGAAACAGTGAGCACTTATTCCCTGTCCATCTTTGCCATGGCAGTCATGATTATATGTGCTTGCACAATCTCCTCAGGCATGCCTTTTCCAGACTGAGGCATTTCCATTGTTTTAGTCAATCCCATTACAGAATCTGCTAAATATTTTTGGTATCCTTTCCCTTCTCCATGCATTTCTACTGCACCATGTTTTTTCTGAGAAGCAGTAACTCTGGTTCCAAAAGCCACGTTGACATTTCACAATTTTACAATACTTATTCCTTTCCTATTCAGTCTGATTTTTCTTTTGTTTTTGACTAATTTGAGTGGTATTGCAGCCAGGCTTACTGCTCTGTATTTCCACAGTCCATATCCAGTCTCTTGGAAAAACATTTTTTTGGTCACAATTCCTACTTATTGCACTAGTAATAGGGCCAGTTTAAAGGCTAATTCATTCACTTTACTTAATCTTTGGAATTTGCATTTGAGTTGTTGAGCTCTTGTATAACTGCTGTTGTGTTGGTTGTAGTAATCTTTTTTTATTCATTTTATTGATTATTTTCCAAAGCCTCTTTTACTAATGCTTTCACTGAGAAAGCCACTTATTTGATGCCAGGGAAAACCCAACCAAAACCAAAACAGTGGTTTAGATGTCACTCAAGCTCCTTGGTAGATTGATGCAAAGAATTAATTTAATTGCTTGTTTTATTTTCTTCTTTTACAGCCTTATGTTCTTTGAGCATTTCTTTACATGCTGATAATCTTTTGGCCCTGCAGGCTCCCACTAGCACCAGATACTCTTGTTTTTCAAGATTTTTATGCCTCAAAATGTTCTTTGACCTGACTTTACATTTAACATGTTAAAATTTATGCTCATCTGTGTTTTCTTCAGTTGTATACAGATTTTACTTTTTAAGGAATGCATTGTAAAAATTATTTCTGCCAGTTTCTAACTGTTAAAAAGCCAGGTTTCATTTGGTCCTTCATGTGTCATATATATTCAAACTTATGTTTTATGATAGTGTTTATGAAAATTTAAATCATCCTTTAAAAGACTTTAAACATCTCCATTTAATTTCAGTTTACTAATTTAGATACTTACATACGTAGCTGATATATTTGAAGTGAATTCTACTGTGTTAATGTTTTAATTTATTAACCTCAATTATCTTGTTTCTTCATTAGAACACCATATATCACCTCCTATGTAGTTTTTTCATTTCTATAGAAGAATGTATTCAACTAATTATTTTAAACACAATTTCCTAGTTACCTACCATTTCAGTGTCCTCATTTGTAATGACTTAATTAATTTGAATTCTTTTTTAATGCTGTCACCTCAGAGGTGTCATGTTGAAAGCCTTTGTTTCCTTAAAAAAAAGTCATTATTTTTTACCAAGAAGAGAGATTGCCTGTGATAGGTAAAAGTGCTTCTTTTCCTCTTTCCACTGAGACATTGAGAGATCATTGCTCAAATACCTCCTTTTCCGATAGCTTGTGATACCATTTCCTCACAGAAGGAGTTCCAGCTCCTTAAAACCCAAACAGATTCACTATCCCTTTACATTTCTCTGATTTCCTTTTTACTGGAGACCTAGATCCCACATCTATGTTTCTGCTTTTATTTCTATTACCATTAATGCACCCTTAAAAGAGGGTTCCTGCTTATAGGAAGTGCAGATTGAAAACATGGAGATTTCTTAACCTGGGCACACCAAGATCAAAGGAAGAAACCTAGTTCCTGATTTTATTCTGGCTTTTATGTATCATCCAATCAATTACCTCAATATCATTAAGCTAAAACTACAGGAAATAGGAGTTTTAGAAAGATGAGAGACTAATTTGGAGCAAGGTATAACTCCACAGGCATGAATTCCTCTCTTCAGACATGGAGTTAAGAAATCTTTGAAAAATAAAGGTATATAAACATTAATGAAATAATTCAGCACTAAATAAGCATGCAAATACATGCTTAGTTTCTGAACTATTTCAAAGAATGCCAAAGGAAGCTCTGAGACATTTTTGGTGTTCAATTTTCCTCCTTTGTATCCTGTGAAAATTATTAAGATTTGCTGGCCAAGCCATCTCCCCCATTGTTGCTGTACTTCCTGTGTCTCATAAACAGCCAAAACTCACAACATCTGGTTAACAAACAATTTCTTATACAGACAGTAACAGGTTACCTGAACAGTATCTGGGCTTGTTTGCTAAAAATAGTCCTAATTGCAGTGAATTTTGTTATATGAATATATATTCATTTATCTTACTGGATAATTTCAGCAAACTCGTCAAAAGGTAACATTTTACCTTCATTAGTTGAGAGAAATTATACATAGCTACTCTTATAGTTTGGAACAGTAGTGATATTTTTTTCCTTTTTTTTTTCCTCCCCAAGAAAGATTATTGTCATTTCTAATCACTTTGTTATTGTGAGTTTTTATTTGTTTTAGGTAATCAGTATTTTGTTTATGCATTCAGTGGTAACATTCTCAACCCAGAAGGAACAAATAGCAAAATGTCAGCTTCCTTGCATGAACATTCCCTCATAATATATGTGTTGCACATAAAATCTCCTTTTTCAAAAGTCTTGAAATTTCGAATTTGCATGAATCAACACAATGCTTTGCTTTCTAGATGACGGAAAACACATTATAAAAGATTGAAAGTGTAATTTTTGCTGGGTTTTTTTTTTTCAATGTGGATAATTTCTAGGATTAATTGTTGGCAATTTGTATTTGAAGAAGATGCACAGTGGGGTTTTTTTCTGTAATTTTCTCCTGAACTTTAAAGTAGTCACATGTCTAGTCACAACTTTTAGGTATCAGCACTGTCATTGTTCAAATTGTCTGCATTAGTTATAATATTTTATACACACACACACACACACACACGTGTGTAGATATATGTATATGTATGTATATATATATATATATATGCACACTGTCTGCACTTTGGATGTGAAGTTAGGAAAATATCCATGAAAATTATGATTCCATAAAAAAAAAAAAAAAAAAGCTTTTTAAGCTTTTTGCCTTACTGTTTTCCAATCTGTTTTTATCACCTTCATTCCTGGAAAGAGGTTTAAACCATCTATAGGATTCTCTTTCAGGTTATTTTGTATATAACCAGTGTATGAATACCAACTTTCTCCATTAAATACAGTAACAGTAATGAGGTACTGTTTTTCTGTTTTCTCATGGGCTGTCAGCTCACAAATGTTTTGTTCCATTTGTTATTACTGGTATTTTTCAGGATGCTATTGTTAATGGAAATTTGTGACTGGTCACTCATGCTTGTCCTTAACTTTAGCTGTTAGTAAAGAAAACTTTCTCAATCAATTCACAAACTGCAGTTTTGCTGATGCTGCTCATTTCATGCTGTGAATTTCTGCCAACGCTAAGCTTGTGAAGCCCTAAGCTAATTGACTTTCCAATTTCACAATTGAAGTAATATTGTGCCAAATTTCTTGGAACATTATTTTATAGAAGTTCGTGCACGAAATTGACCCACATGAGTTGTTTGCCATCTGTTAATAAAACCAGAGCAAACAAACCACAAACCAGAAGTAAAAGAAATTTACAATATCCGTCATGCAGAAGTTGACAAGTTGGCATGCAAGAGTACCATAGAGAAGCTTACATTCGGAATCACACTTTTAATGACACTGTAGGCTAAGAAAGAAAGAAAAACTGGTAGTAAAGGTTATAGAATAAAATATGCTAGGATATTCTTCCTGCTACACACCTTTTCTTGTTTCCTCATCAAATCAAACATGTCCTGTGGTTTTGTTTCATGGAAGACATTGTACATAGCCCCAAAGGTTACAGTGAGTGTAGCAAAGTTTTACAAACAATATTTCCAGCTGGAATAAAAATAGAAGATGCAGAGATATAATATTTTATCTGTCATAAATGCCAATTTTGACAGGCTTTTTTAAATTTAAGTGGTATAGTCAGCTGAAGAAGAGTTTGGCATACAAGCAGGCTTACACTTTTAATGTGCATAGTAACATCTACAATACATTCTCAAAAATGAGAATCAGATTATTTGCTTTGTTTTCCTGTAAAAAATATCCCGTTGTTTCATTTTACTTTGTCCTTTTTCCTTTGACATTTCCACCAAGCACTTAACACTCTTTTTCTTTTCCTGATTTACAAGGAGATTTTCAAATGTGCCTTGCATCAGCTTGTAGCAAGTGGGCATGTTCGAATTTGCGAATTAAGGTTAAAACTTCTACCGTAGCATGCTTTTGAAGGCTAAGTTGGGAATTTTTCTAAACAATGGAAAAGTACAATTTCATCTCTGGCTTCTGCAGTGAAATGCCAAATTTTAGAGTTAGTTTCACTGGCTTTCCCTTGGGAGGCTTGGATTGCTCAGACTGGGTTCCAAAATATGCTGACTGAGGAGTGGCCATAAGGGCTCGGAAAAGAAAATTATAGCATCAGAATAGTGCTTGTCAACTGAAGAGTTATTCAGAAACATAACTTAAAAATGTTTTGTTGGAAAAAGCATTTTAAATCCTTCCAAAACAAAAATCACCCTTTTCTCTTCTAAAAAAGCCTATAGCTAGGTTTTCTGTTACCATATCCTGAAGAAAACTTTTCTTTGAAGATCCAGTCATGGATCTCCTGTATGATAGGTGTCCCAATATCTACACAATCAAATATAAGAATAGGAAAGAACCGTTCCTATATTTTTTTCTTCCTTAATTATAAGCAAGAAAAAGGTGTACTCCTGTCCATAGAGTTATTTTTTTTCCTGTTGGAAACTGGAATGGGCCTTGAGGGTTTGTCTTGCCCATGTCCAGTGACTCTGTAGGATCAGGTGTTCCAAGGAATTCCCTAATGTTTTTCTAACTTGTTTTGAAACAGCCTTTTAGTCACTGTATTTTAGTACTTTATGATCAGTTTATTTCTTTTAGGACTGGGAGGCTGACAGGATCTTTTAAGTCATAGGTGTGGATGTATGCACTCATTGCATTCGAGATTTTCAGTTGGAAACTAAGTACTTACTTGGATCTGCTTTTAATAGTATTTTTTTTTCAGAATTATATGTTTTTGTTTACTTATGTTGATGTTGCTGGTGGCATTTTCTTTTATTTTTTACGGTGTAAGGTTTACCTTATATTTCCTATGCTTTCCAGCTTGTTTTTAAAAGATATATGAATAGATTTGTAAGATGAGGCAGTGTCAGGAGTGATATTTTATTTTTTGATGTCAGAAGAATTTATAAGCAAAGCAGCAAAGCCATTTAACTACAGGAAAGTGATAAAGGGTTGTCACTGACTTTCGGTTGAGAATGCACAGTATGCACAGTGGTATTCCTCAGCAACTTTCAAAAGGGAGGCTAGTCAGTGAAGAAATATATTTCTGCATGTTTGCATTCCCTCCTTTCGATGTCATTGCCTTCAGTCTTGTCAAATTCTGCAAAAGGTAACGTTTAGCACAAGAAGGCATTTGAAGAGGAAAATAAATTACTGCAGAAAATGGGATGCTGCTTCTTCTGAATTGTCATGGACACAAAACTCAGCCACTGTTTTGTCAGAAGTTGTGCTACAAATCTTTACTTAATACAAAGCCTGAAGTTTTCATTTTGTTTTAATGTCCCTTTCAAGACTTTTGCCAAGAGCAAAGAAGCAACTGCTTGAGACTGACCCAGTTTATAAACAGAAGGTGTGTTATGGGTCATAAGAATAAAAAGTGCATCTACCTCAGATATTTTTCTCCACCAGTGTCCATAGGCTGATATGCAGTGAGAATTAAAAGCAAAACTAATTTATGTGTTTTTCACAACCAGTGTCCCAGCTTCCAGTGGTTTCTCACCCATGAGCTTCCCATGCTTTCTCTGCTTGGTGGTTCTTAACAGATCCTTCTTCCAGCACCTGTCCAGCCTTTCCTTGAGTCCACTGCTATATTGACATCTGCAATACTCTTTGCCAAAAATATATCCATGGCTTCCTCCCCACTACCAAACAAACCATCTCCCGGGACTTGTTTGAATCTGTATCTTGCTCTCTTCTTTTCATACCCTCAGTTCCTCTATTAGGAGAGTTGGTTAATAATTTGCCCCCAGCCCTCTCACACCACACTGCTTTTTGATCTAAGACATCTGTGCTTCATTCACCTTCTCTGCTGGCCTCTCCACCCCTTCTCCAGGCTGAAGAGGCCTTTTTGCTCCTCTGACATGCTTCATACTTTTTCCTCTCTGACCCTTCCTATTCTCCCTCTTTGAGAGGAATGAAAGGTGGGGTGACCTCAAGTGTGGGTAAATCATGGTCATAGTGGCACAAAAATGCTCTCCATTTTTCTTTGTTGCTTTTGTGACCCACCTTAGCACTTGATTTACTCTTCTGACAGCTGCTGAGGACCGAGCAGGTGTTTTTAAGGAACTCTCTATACTGTGCTGAGGCTTGAAGCCCCTCTTTTCCTAAAATAGATGGTCCTGATTTCCAGACTTGTGTTAACTGATGTGTTTCTGTGCTGCAGTTTCCCCATTTCCTTAATAACCAGCATCAAAAGTCTTTTGGAAACCCAAAAATGTACTGAAAATTAAATAAATATGGACAATTATACGTAGGTAAATCGCCCTTGAATTTTAGTGTGTATGTTATCTTCTCCCCCGTCTCATAATGTGAAGTGATTGTATTTGCTCTTTAGTCATGCACCTCGTTTCTTCTGAAATGCAGTTTCATTACAGGGACATTAAAATGCATTAATGACATGAGCTGTATGCCTATATCAAAGTTCAAACTTCTTATCTCATTAGAACTGGAAAAAATTGGCAGAAAACTTTACAAGTCAAATAAATCTTTCTATTCTTTTTAAAGAGAATGGGTCGCTACTTTCATCCTCTAAGATCAATGAATTAAATATGGGTTCAGTATAAATTTTGTGCCCTCCTAATCGAATGATATTCATCAGTTGCATAAGAAATTAATGCAAATTCAGTGTCTCAGGTAAAGATAGTAACCATAAATCTGTGGTTTAGATAGATAGAATATTCTTATTTTCTCTAAATGATGGCACAATGAATTAGCTGAAAAAGTTAGGTTTTTAGATTGGTCTATTGTGAACTCTTTTCTTCAGATAAAAAAGGTAGGATTTTCTCCGCCCAAGCAGAAATGGTTTAGATAAGAGAAATAGGGTACAGGAATGTACATATTCAGCCAGATAATAATTGTAACATGAAAATGTATGTCATTCAAATAAAAATTCCTTGTACTCCCAAATTCGCTATTGCAATTCAAAATTCAAATTCAGGTGCTGATGCCTACACATGAGAATATATTTTATGTATAAATAAGGTAATTGTAGCAGACTGCTCAAAAGACAGGAATTTTGTCCCTATTTCTATTGTTCAGTGAAGCAATAAGCAGCAGCAATCATGCTCTCAAGAAAGATAAAACGAGTAAAATCCTGTGTACCTTTAAAATAATTGGCTTTGTGTTTGTGCATGCACAGCAGCCAAGGACTTAATGAAAACTTTTAAATCCTTCATTCATACAGCCTCATAGAGTGTAAACAACCAGGTAGAAGACTTTGATAGACTGCCTCATTATAGTGGTGCCTTTGCCATTTAATCACAAAGCAAAGGCAAGCCAGTGGCCTCTTACAATGTAGAATGTAATTTTTCTATTTGAAAACTATTTTGCACAAGCCAAACTCAATTGCTTTAAAAATAAAAGCTGAGGCACCTATTCCAACCTACTTATATTGACCCATATATATTTTCCTTACAACTTAGGATGGATATGCCTGGATGATACTCAAACCTGTCAAAATAGTAGCATACAATGCTAAGTTTATTTATAAAAAAATTAGCTTTGACTATGGAAGTTCTTCATAATTTCTCTCTCTTTCCTTTTTTATTTTATCATAATGAGCATAAACAAAACCTCCATCTTTGGTGCAGCTGTTAGGATTTCTTTGTAAATTTTCTAGAACTCTATATTTTTTCAAAATACAGGCCAAAATTTCAAAATACAGGTAAAAATGTGTTAGATACAATTTAAAATTCTATATTAAAAGCATTTGGGTTTTGATACAGACTGTTTTATTATCTGCATTTTAAGAATGAAATCTATTTGAAGATGTTAGTCAAATCCATTGTATAATGCTGTCTTATCATAGACTTTAGTTTTTTCTTTTCAATCTTCCTTTAAAAGTAGCTTGTTTACAGCAATATTTGAATATTTGCTAACTACTAAATAATTTGTGTCTTCTTAATCGTGAACGTGCTCTATCTTAATTATAATACTTCATCTTACCAGTATAATTAAACTGTAAGAAAATATGTAATTAAACCTTCCCTGATGGAATACAATTTATAATTGTCCTGGTTTAGCACCAGCCAGCAGCTAAGCCACACACAATCACGCACACACTTTTCCCAGTGGGATGAGGAAGAGAATCAGAAGGGTAAAAGTGCAGAAACCCGTGGATTGAGATAAAAATACTTTAATAGGCAGAGCAAAAGCAGTGAGGGCAAGCAAACCCAAACGAGGGATGAATTCACAGCACCCCATGGACAGGTAGATGTTCAACCATCCCCTGAAACCAGGGCCCCGTGACACATAATGGTTACTGGGGAAGACAGAGGCACCCCAGACATCTCTATTTCCTGTTCCTCATTCTTCTGCCAGCTCTATATGCTGAGCATGACCCCATATGGTCGGGAATGTCCCTTGGGTCAGCTGAGGTCACCTGTCCTGGCTGTGTTCTCTCCCAGCTCCTTGTGCACCCCAGCTGCCTCAGTGGCGGGATGGGTGAGGAGCAGAAGAAGCCACGACTCTGTGTAAATGATGCTCAACAGTAATGAGAACATCAACTGTTTGCAGCACAAATCCAAAATACAGCCCCATACCACCAACTGTGAGGAAAATTAGCTTTGTCCCAGTCAAAACCAGCACAGTAATGTAATACTTAGCAGATAGAATCTCTCATTAAATTACAGACTATTTTGTTAGTAGTGTGAGTGTCTTATATGTATTTTGTTATCTTTCTGTTTTCGGGGTTTTTTTAAGAAGGATATAAATGCTGGACTACAAAGTTTACAAAGCCTGTTAGGCATAAATAACTTTATACAAATGTATACAGTTCTTCAGACCAAGAGTGGAATTCTGTGAAGAACTGCTATGAAGAACTGCAATGAAAGTCTGTGCAAGAACTTAACATTCCAAAATACTTGTCAAAGTGAGACCAAAGAGCCTTGAACTGTTAGCTTTCCGCATAGAGATGGATTCTGCCCTATAATTACAGCAGGTTGAAGTATGAATTGCTTCTGCCATGACATTTTCTTGCATTTTAGGTGAAAGTTTGAGTCAGCAGATATTTGCACAGCTCTAGCTGCTTTTTACAGTCAATCTCACTGAAGCTAAATGGAGCCTGCTTATGTCTGTCAAGAGGTTCTGTATGCAAATATATGTATATGAGAAGAATGAGGTAGCTAGATAGACCGAGTGATGAAATTGACAGGGACCTTCTCTACAGCTTCCCGAGTTCCATTGTCTGAGGTGAAATAGGAAATACAGATACTTTTTCAGGTATTGAAACTGTTCAGCATTATTAACTTGATACTTAATATATTGCTAACCCTGTGTCAAAGGGAAGCAGAAGAATACATGGCGGAAGCCTTTAATGCAGTTACAGCAGGAGGAGTGTCTGTGAGCACCAAGTGCTGTCGCTGGGATAAACCTTCTGCTCTAGAGGTGACGTGTAAAATATGCAGAAGCTAACCCAGGTCAGAGTAAATCAAATTGATGAAGTAATCAGGTTGTCATCTCTACTTTTCATTTTGACTAATTAGATGCCTAACTAAAAGCCAGTCTAATTTACATAGTCATTTTTCCTTGATGTTGTCTTTGTTTTGCTGATTCTTTAAAAAAGATACCCAGTGAACTATAAATTCTGTGTATTCTTCCACAAGGCTTGTCTGTTGTGAACAGGTACTCAATATTTTTGTTTCATCTGGACCTAAGTTTCACAAGACAGAGTAAGTAATTTCAAATGCAGGAAGTCAACAGCTCCTTTGCTGTATTTTACTTTCTACATATATACATATTTTTTTTATTGTGTGCATTTTTTATTATTTTGAATTATATTTTAAAAATATGTAGGAAACATGGTGCCAGTTTCTGGACTGGACTCTCACAGAACTTGGCACAATCATTCTTTGTCCTGTCCTGAAAAATCTGCATTTTTCAGTTTTCAGTGAAGAGATTTGTGGCTTGTGTCATGATAAACCAGAGTCCTAATAGTTGTCATTTATCATCCAAAGAGGGACATGGATCTGAAGAACAAGATGGTTCCTATTAATGCTTCAGAAAAATGAAGCTTGGCTTTTCCTTCCTTTTCTTTAGGAAACCACACTCATAAGCTCTGTAGAATAAAACTCTTGGAGGGTCAACCTTTCTTAGAAGGTTTCAGGGTTTCTAACCCATTCTTAGAGGGTTTTTTCTGCTTACAAACAATAAGGTCTTGATTGTGTTCTTCTGGAATAAATGGAAGGTTGATTTAAATGGAGATAATGCAAAAATAAAAATCACATCCTTATGCAAGAGACCAAAGGAAAACTACTGAATAGTTTGAATATTTAAAACCTATATGAAAACCCAAGAAAAACTTCAAATTTAGTACTTGGAAAAAAAATAGATTTCAAATCTGGCTGGTTTTGTTTGCTTATTTACTTTATAAAAGACTACTGAAATTAAATGCTTAAATGGAGACATTTATGGAGCTGATAGATACAACAATTAGAGGTCAGCTGGAAAGTTTCTCCTAATATTAGTTTTAAAGAAATACAGTTCTTATAGGAATTATGTTTGTATAAGAAATTAAAGAATGGCTGTAAATTGATCTTTCTAATTAAAAAGTTGATTAAAAAAATAAAAAGTTGTGTTAGGCATCGAAAGAAATAATTTATATTTTTTCCTGTCCTGTATTTCCTTTTCAAAATTCATCTCTCATAATACAAAGTTCAGTTTCACAAATAGATACATGTTTCTGGGGGAGTCACATGAAAGGCAGTGTAAGATTCTGACCTTTGGAGAAAATGGTAGCAGCCTGAAATGCAACTTAAATGCAGCAGAAGCAGCTCATCAGTAGTGGGAATTAATTCTGAATTTCTATGTTTGGAAAGTGAGAGATTTCTGGTTGTTTACTTCAAAACTATCTTTATATAACTTAAAGAAACTCCAGTTTTTATCTATTTTGAAACTACAACACTTTTCCAGTTTGCTCTTTACATAAGTTAGTGCTTATTTCACAAAACAAAGATATATCTGCAATAACTGAGATGACCAAAGGCAGCAGGCCTGTTCACTCAAAGGTTAATAGTAAGAAATCTGGTTAATTTAATTTGTAACTCTCCTTGTTATTGTCTTCCTTCTTATAGTGGTTGCCTGCACAGCTGCTGTAGGAATTATAGAAACTGTAGTAATTTTTTGTACACACCAAAATGGTTCTCTCAGATTCTGAGTACAGCCATATAGTAACTAGAGTTTAACTGTTAAAATTCCCCTTTAAGATAAGAAAACATAAGCTTTCAGAGTTTAAAAAATGGTATTGCCTTTTTACTTCCTTGGGAATTTTAGATCTATTGAAATTAGAGATTTAAAGTTTTATGCAGGCATGTAATCATCCATATTCAGTGATTTGGCAGAAGCACAGTGAAAAGTAGGGATAATTCCACCATCCTTTCTCTTCTCAAAGCATGGTTTGGGTAGACCTCTTATAGCAAATTACATAAGCATCTTTGTTGTATTTTTTAAATCTTCTGCATCTTTGCTGACATTGCTTAAAGGTGTGCTAATTACTGACAGTTGCTGTAATACTGGACACCTGTGAGCTTGGAATTAGGCAAAGACAACCAATTCATTTTATGTAGGGCACTGAACAGGGAGCAGATGGTAATAAGCTTCAGTCAACATCAAGCTGGAGAGGATTCACACCACCAAGCAAGATGTGGAAAACTCAAAATCCTTTGGTTAATCCCATGAGCCAGCCATTCTCCCTAATTGTGTCTTTCCATAAGAAGATGTACTTTACATGTTCCAGTCTCAGCTGAATGAACAAACATGATTTAATGTAGTGACTGTAGGATTTTACTAATCTATTTATTAGTTCCCCTTTCAAGAGAAGTTATAATGATGTGTTTTCACTTAAAGCAATTAGAATGTATTTTTAACAGGGGAAATGACTTAGATTATAATTACAGAGCATTATGCTGCACTTTTAATGATTTTGCTCTTTAGAAAAATGAACAGTGAGAATCATTTTGCATAAAGTTATTACTTTGCTCTAACAGCCTAATACTAACTTCCTTCTCAGGCTGTTGGGTGACCACAACTGTTGGGTCAGGGATATCTTAGACTGAAATAAAAAAGAAGAACATGAATGAACATTTACAATTGCATCTGTAGCAGCTGAATATTTGAGCCTTTGTATAGTTTTGAGGCACAACCAAAGCTAATTTTTGAAGATTTTACTGCTATTTTTTTACATTTACTGTTCCCAGTGTTGAATACTCTAAAATAGAAAATTAAATCTAGTGCTATAGCAGCAACAAATGTATGAGACAGTAAAAGCAAGCATGCCTTATCCTGTATGTTCAACAGACAGAAAAGATATAACAAAAGAAAGGACAAATGCAATTCTACCCATTTGCCAGGAAGAAATTATGTGACACAAGGGCTTGGCACAGAGTTGGTTTAGTCTCATGAGAAAAGTGTGCAATCATAAAATAGATATGGAGCATGACAGGTCTTCAGCCTTCTGCATCCAGTGGTTTGTATGCATTGTGTGATGGGGGGGAGTGGCAGCTGCTGTGGAGTCTGGACCAGTACTACAAGAAAATTTCATCCCTTTTCTTCTCAGCTGTAGTGCAGACTCTTCTCTTAGAAGGCTATTTGGCTGAGCAGTTTTTGCAATGTTTTTTCTCAAAGTACATTAAGGAAGCTATATACATTTTCCTAACCCTGAGTCTTTCAGCCAGCATAGAAATTACTGAAATAATTGATAGTCAATGAAAGAGATGTCTCACGTTAGTGAGGTTATCTCAATCAATCCTCTGTACAGAGACCTAATTGAAAAGTGAACTATTCTCTTTAATTCTCTGAAATTACCTCACATCAACAAACCTTGCTAGGCCCCCTCCTGTGGAAGGTAATTTTCTAAAAGCATGCAAATAAAAAGCAGAAATGGCGCAGTGAGACAGAATAGGAAAAGGTTAGAGATCATGGATTTACAGTCAAATGGTTGGAAACATTAGTCCTTTGACAGTATTGCTGTAATCTCTTAGGTAAACACTTAAACTTCTTAGAAATTTCACTGCACAGTGTACATTATTAAAGGGTGCTTTGGTGATTTGTGCAGTCTGAAAGGAGGGGGGTTCTAAGGACTAGGTATTTCAATTAAGAAAGGAGGGACAGCTGCTCATTGCTTTCCTAGACTGGAAATGCATTGGAAATAACTGGGGATGAGCTGGTAAAGTTTGGACCTTGAATGCATGTCTGAAATATGAGCCTGGGTGCAATGAGAACAAAAGTCATGAAATTGAACTAGTTCTTGTGCACTGAAACTGGAAGAAATAGGAGACTGAGATGGTGGGGAGAAGCAGGGCTCAGCAGATAAGGGGAATAGGAAGGGTGCAATAAACAAGTAGATTCAAAACACAGCTCAGATCTCTTGCAGACATGTTTCTGATAAGTTAAAAATAAATTTTAGCTTCACTTAAAGTTTTTGTTGAGGTTCCATCACTATCAGATAAAACATGGGTTGTAAATTATGACCCACCTGCATCTCAAAATACTTCAGCCATCATACCAGTTCTCTTTTTCTCCACACAGATAGAAACCAGACACTGTAAAGCAAAGAACTAATCAGAAGTTTGTGTGATACATAATACTGGAAGATGATCCATGCTGTTCTTTAGCCTTCTTCTGACTCTGTTCTGAAATATCTTAATTTGATTATAGACCCATCTTATAATATAGGTCTTTCCTTTAGTCACTGCAGTTTATTAAATCCTCTAGGTGTGGGATGGCTGTTAAGGATGAACTGGCTGGGTGCCACTAGAAAGATTTGGCTCTTGTAAAAGTCTGTCAAGACTTGACATTTCTGTTGTGAATGCCTAAAAGGGTTACAAGATTTGAGAAAAAAGCTGATACTGGCTCTTGGGGTATGTGGGTGAGCTGGAGTTGTTAAGATGTGAGTGAACAAGAAAAGCATGGAGGTTTGATTCAGAGCAGTTCTGTCAAAGATAGGGAGACTCTGGAAGACAGAGCATGTGTTCAATGTGTTATTAATTTTTCCTCCTTTTGCTTTTTTACTTTCCTATCACAAGGCTGCTATTGTGTAGGCAGCTTGTCAATGTACAATACATTTGAAATTCTCTGATAGGAGCAGAGTGACTAATTGCCTTGGCTGTATTGAAGGCATAACAGTTTGTAGTCAAATTATTTCTTTTGTCAGCTTTAAGATCTGTTCTGAGAAATATACTCTATGGGGCATTCTTGGAAAAAAAACATTCTAAAATTTCATCAGAGTTCTGTATCTTGCTAAAAAAGACTCTATTAATTGCTTTTTTGCTTGTTATCTCTTCATGAATTATGACCATTATTAATGTGGTAGCTTTTTTCCAGAGCTTTTTTGTTTGTTAGCCAATAGTGAAACCTATGCTGTTGTGAATGTGAATTTACTATTAGTGTTGTTTAGTAAGTAATAAATGGTGGCAGTAGGCAAAAAATTTTCAATCAACTTCATGTCTAAAATGTAGTGTACATGGTGTTCCTCTATCCTCTAAAGGCTTTCTATTGAGTACTGCTGTGGTAAGGCATGTGAAGAGCTCATTCTTTATTTAAATCATTTGTATTTTCATACAAATGGTATAAGGAATGGGAATGGACATTAAAATCAAGTGTCTATTGTGAAGTATACATCCATTCACTGTTTGAGATTTACTGGAAGTAACTGAAGAACTTTGACGTTATGATTGAATTTTAAAAAAACGAAACCAAAGCAACACAAACCCCAGCAAAATCCCAAGGATTTGTTGCTTTCTTTGTAAGTATTTGTGTTAGCATTCTAGCTGAAGATAGTTTGATCCACTTTAAGAAGGTACTTGAAACCAGCTCCACGTTTGAATGCTTAACCAACATTTCCTCAGCCTTGCTTTTCTCTCAGCTTTCAGTAAGAGTAGAAGCCATGACGGTGCTTGGGAAATTGGTGTGTTGCTATGGAAATAGATGTGATACCACCAGTTTATGCTTCATTGCTAGATCCAATGCGAAGATATAAATGAGAGAGAAATCTCTAGGATACTGTTTCTATACAGGAAAAAAAAATAAAATACACCAAATATTAACTATGAGTTAATTGAGGTGTTTTTAATACACCATGACATTCAGGTTTTTTTTTTCCTATGGCTGATCCGTAAAGCAGTGGCCTAAATTTTGAGAACTTCAGGTTCTGTGCCTGATTCAATCTGGTTGGACACAAACCTATTTCAGCCCAGGAATTTGGGTGCCCAACATAGATGTCAAATTACAGCAGGCCTTACATAAATACTCTGTTGTTCTACTGTCCTGGTTCCATCTGGGATAGAGTTAATTTTCTTCCTAGTAGCTGGTATAGAGTGCTGGGTTATAGAATGGGTTAGAATGAGAACAATGTTAATAACACATGGATGTTTTGGGTTTTGCTGAATAGTGTTTACACAGCGCTGAGGCCTTTGCTCCTCGCACCACCCCACCAGCAAGGAGGGTGGGGGTGCACATGAATTTGTGAGGGGCACAACCAGAGAGCTGGTTGAGACCAGTGGGATATTCCATATTTTATTGCATTATGCTGGGTATATAAACCAGGGATAAAGCTGGCTGGGGACCACTGCTCAGGAACTGGCTGGGCATTGGCCAATGGGTGGTGGGTGAGCAATCATTTATTTAGTGTGCTCTAAAAAATTTCTCAAATTGTTGTTCCTGTTGTTGGTTTCTCTTCCATTTCTATCTTTTTTAACTGTTGTTATCTAAACCCACAAATGTTACTTTTTTCCTCCCAGTTTTCACCTCCATCCTGCTGGCAGGGGACAGTGAGCGTGCAGGTGTGGGGTGTTTAGCTACGTGCTGGGTTAAACCATGACACCTACATTTTCAGTTCCTGAAACAGGTTATTGTTCTCCAGTAAGCTGTAAGCAAAGTCTCTTTACTAAATTCAATAAATTAACTTGGTAATTGATGAAGGAACTGCCAGCAATCATGTTGAAGTTTCTGGCTGGGTATCTGTATATACATGCAGGGGGAAAGGTTCTGTCAGACATTTATTTTGCTGGGTTTGGAAGGATTAAGTAAAGAAATTGGCAGTGGGGTGGGGAAGGTCCAGAAGGGGAGAGAAATTGTCATTTCTGAGACTTTCCCACTCCGCTTGTTTTACTGCAAAACAGGAAATATCTGTCCTGTGGGTCTGAACAGGATCATTCGTGTATGAGATGAGTGATTTTTAGAGGTTGTCCTTTCTTGGACCTCTCTTTCTCTTCCATGTTTTAGTCATTGCTGCTTGAATAGGTGCAAAGTTTCAGGTGCAGAGGTGAAATTCTTGCTCATAAATGAGACAACTGAAGTGTGAGCTTTGAAATCACAGCTGCCATTTTCACTGGTAAAATTCCCTTGTTTTCAGATTTTGACTATTGAGGAGTCTCCTTTGGAGACTAAATGCTAATTATTTCATTCTATCTGAAAAAATGGTTCTTCAGTGACACGAGTGAGAAATTTATTTCTCCTTTCCTTCCAATTCTCAGAAATCAATTTTTTTGAGTTTGTATTTAATATCGAATAGTTGCTTCCCTGGGGTGTGGTGAATACCACAGCAAGAGAAAAGAAGCAAGGTAACATGACAAGAAGGATAGTAAATTTCACTTTATTTATATATTTACCACTATCACTTTTTTTCAAGGAATCTACTATTGGGATTTGAAAATTGATTTTTTTTTTTTTAACTTTTTTATTGCTTCTGGTGTATCTGACTACATGTCAGTAGGTTGAAGCAACTTGTTCTGTCTGTCTTCAGCAGTACTTGTAGTTGTTTAGATAAGAATTGAAAGACATAAAGTCTAGTTATTCTTCCTAGGTGTCATCACAAAGAAGTGTTTGCCCTGTTCATTCAGCTAGCATTAATTGCAGATGATGTGCAGAAAATCAGATTTTTGGAATGCTTAGTAGTAAATTCCATTTTCCATTTGAGCCGTAATTTACATCTGTGGAATTACACCAGTCTCAGACACTTAGGACTCCTGGACTGGTAATGAAAATGTGTAAAATATAACAGAAGAAGATTTTAAGATCAATGAAATTTTGACAATGTCCCTTGTAGTTTGCAAGGTGTTAAATATGTTTTTGAAATTGTCAGAAAGCAGTTGATTTGAGCTTGTGGTCCCTCTAGCCTAGGTTGTGATATAATTTTGTGATGGATGCTGCCATCAAAACCACTGCTGCAGCACTGGCAGAACTTAAAACCTGATGTGAAAAAGAGGAGCCAGGTGCCATTACAGAAAAAACCCCACCTTAATTTAAGATCCCATATGTTGGCCATATAGTATTTCTTCTCTAAAATTTAACAAAATTGCCATACTTAATCTGTGCAGGATACTGGCTATCCTAGACTGGTAGTAAAAGGTACAAATTCTGGACTCCCCCAAAAACTTCATGGTACAAATGTCTTGATGATGTGATCAAAACTTCAAAAACATGTGAACAAAGAGTACATTGTGTGATGGAAAGTGGAAGCACACATTTTTATAATAGTGTGAGCCCAGATACAGGGTTATTTCTGTTCCTTCATAATTTCAGAAGAATGGAAACCACCATTCCAGTGTTTGCAGTCTAATTTCTATTCAGCTTTTGTTCAGAGCCTGACATCTGCATGCATGTTTTGATCTGTGCTATGTTTCGACTGAAGAGATAAGGGCAGAGAATTATGCAACTTGGAAGCATAAAGCCTGATGGATTAAAAGAAAATTCATATTCTTACTTCAGACAAAGCAACACTAAACTTTTCTCTAGGAATTACTGAACCTTAACCCTGAGACATCGTAATCATATTTTACCTCTATATAGTGGGCCAAAACCATTGTTAAAGGACCCTTGTTTTCACTAAACTTAACAATACATCAGCTTTTTAGGAAATCCTTTATTTGGAAGGGAGAAAGTTGAGTTTCAGCTTGGGAGGAGAAAGAGCTCCCATCCTAAATTACTTTTTCAAAAATGTGACGAAAAGTTTATATTGCTTTTATATAGCAACATAAAAAATGGGGAGGGGAAATGGGAAGAGAAGACTAAGGAAGTGGAAAGAGAAAATTAAGGGAAAAGCACACTGTATTAATGCTTTCTAGAGTTTCAGAAGTAGTCCTTGATAGACAACTGCCTTTGCTTGAGAACTATGCTTTCAGGGTGTGTAAGTGGAAAAACCTCTCATAGGCTCTGTGGACCAATTTTGCTTCAGCTCATTGAATTCCAGTTTTAAAAATAAGAGAGGGCAGAACAGAGAAGAAGAAAAAGGCTGTGTGTTTAGAGAAAGAGATTTCCAGGTTTTTTCTCTCAGAAATTTCTTGCAGAGAAAATGATAACTCTAAGAGAAAATTTGAGCATTTATGTTGAATTTAGTCACTAATTCATTTATTCATAGGATCATGGAGGTCAGCTAGTCCAACACCCCAGAGTGGGATTGTTAACTACTGGTATGTGATTTTAAAATAATCTCAGCCATCACATGAAGTTTTGCTATTCACAGTTTGCAGGAATTCTCTGCAGCAGAAATGAAAAGGATACTAAAATAGATTTCTTAATGTAAGCACTCTCTTAAAACACATGTACCATCTCATATGACAGTTCTAAGAAACTCTAATCACCTGTAGCAAAATTGGGGAGTACTGCTCTAGAAACTAAGAACTTCAGCCAGCAATGCTTGCAGGTTCTTATGTTTTTTTAATAACAAATACTTCATTTGAATTCTCTGTGCTAATTAATTTTCCTCTTGAAGTGCCTATAAATGAGTTAAATTATTTGAATTTTGACATCTACTGTACTTTCATTTTCAGGGTGTATATTCCCCCCAGTAAACTAATGTATAAAGGTGTGTATAAAGGTATAGACACACACTGAGACATTTAATCATGGGTGTATTTTTAGAACAAACACCCACTTATATAATTGACTTGAATCTCTGGAGGTTTGTGTAGTGTTGTTAAAAAGATCAGTGACAAGTAGAAAGACACAACATGCTCAACCTTACAGGAATTAAATATCGGTTGTATTGTGTTGCTGAATTATCTTATGGTCACTAAGGGATTTTTATTTTTATATTTTGCTTTGCTTTTCCTGAAAAAACCATCAAAGACTTCTACTTCAATAAATTAAACTATTCTTTTCTGCTTATAGGCATGGGGGAAAGGAAGAGAACTTATAACTTCTCTTTTAAAGTAATCCCATTGTAAATAAGCAATAAGACTCTCAAAACAAAGCTGAGAACATGGTCCAAAGTTTGTGCTGGAAAAGAAACCATTATCTTAACCAATTAAAAATATTCTAGTTAGTCCTAGGCAAAATTATTTAGTTAGTCCTAGGTGGAATTATGTAGCTTCGATTTTAATTGGAATTGACTTAAAGACTTCTAGAACTAAAGATTAGAATAAAAAATGTGTGGCCTTCTTAAAATTTCTGGATGCTGAAGACCACAGAAAGACAAGCTGAAAATAAGTGGACTACTTGGTGTAAGTTCTGTCAGAGAAATTCTAGTGCTTCTAAAATATTAATAATACTGTGCCTATAGAGAGAATTTGTCCCAAAAATCGGCTCTAGTATTGATCTGTATAGATATATCTTGTAAAAACATTTTTTTCCTAATTTTCTACTATGTTTTGATTGTGAATTTTTTGTTAGCAGTGATCAAAAAAGAAAAATCTGATAAGAAACCAGGAAAATATTTATGTAGACCTGTTAAGAGCAATTCTGACCACCCAACTTAATGGCAGTATTTTGAAGCCAAGCTTGGTTCAGTTTTGTGAAATAGACCATTGCTCTCTTTTCTTCTGGTTTCTGCCTGTGGTCAGTGGGAATACTGTTCTCATTCCCTTTTGAGCAAGCCCTTCATCTGCAAAAGATGTCTGGGAAAATTTAATATAAATAAGATATGAAAACCATCTAGTGAACTCTGCTATTACTTTCCACAAAGACCAAATTTTGAAATAATGAAAACCCCTATAGACCTCCTGTCCTCCAATGGCTGTACCATTGAAAACTACCATTCAAAACTGTACCATTCAAAACTACATTGAAAATTTTAGTTTCTTCAGCCTTCAGAAACAAGGATAGGAGCATCAAAAAAATCTACAAAATATTTTAAAGCCCATTACACTAAATCAAGTGTTGTAGGATGATGTTTGCTAACGATTAAGAATAGAAAATTTCAGCAGTGTATGTAGAAAGAATCAGACTCCTCTATGGCATTGCACAGTGTGTTTGGTGGAACATATCCTATGAGACAATTACTAATGCTAATAATATTCTTCAGTTGCTGTGCTGCTAATAATAAAAGAATAGGGACAGTTCACAGAAGAAAGGATTTCCTGTTGTATGCAACAATAGAAATAACAGCAGAAACGTAACCGTAGAGAGAGTTAGGATTCTGTGAACAAGTTTAAAAAAATCACTGTAAATAGGGCTGATCTTCCAATTATAAGCCTCCTCTGTTTATGTAATATTTTATTAACTTAGGAAGTCTTACGATTTAAATCTATCATAAACCAAGACTGAACTAATTTGAAGTGATTATTGAAAGATATTTAAATGTCCAGCAGGGCAGACTTAAGGGGACCATAGGGAAAACAGTAGGAACCAGGGACTTGTTAATTTGAAAGGTAGATGAGCCAAAGGAAGAATTACATATTGTGTGCTGAGAAGAGTAGAGCTAGATCCTCCTAAAGAAAAATGGAACAAAAGGCTCTGCTATCAAAAAGTAAGATGGTGCAGCATCCTCAACTGCTGAGTGTCACAGTGGCTGGCTGGCTGTGACCTGATGCTGTGAGTTCGCTGGTGAATGCTACATTTATCTAACATATCTTCACCTGAACAGCTCTCTGCTGATAGATTCCTTATATGTTAAAAATACAAAAGCCAGTAATGTACTGTAACAAGTGATTTGCAGTAAAAGGCAAAAATCCGTTCATGCAGATGTTAGCTGCAACAATTAGAATTTGCTCTGGGGCAAGGCTCATAAATTAAATCACAATTAACAACAAAAACTCTCTCCAAAGCATGGTGGCTATGTATTGGCCATTGAGCACCTATGAAAAAGAATCATGAATGTGATATGTCCAGTATTTTCTCTCCCTGTGACTCCTCAGAAAGGAAATTATTTCTATCCTAGTGAGCCAGTACCATAAGGACAAGAAGAAAAACTGTCACACTTCAAATATCTCCTTAGATATAAATTGTGTGATGAGTACAGAAGGAGTAGCAGGCACCTATTGCATGGCTCTCTGCAGCTGGAGGAGGCAGGGCTCAGTGACTTGCACATTTTCTCTCATACATCTATGCCCAACTCTTACCTAACTCTCTCTTGGTTCATATGCAAGGGTCATTTAAGTGCACACTTTAAAGCAAAAAGGATTGTGTAGCCATTGCTGCTCTGCAGTGCTGGACTTAGACCTGTCTGTATCGAGGCAAGAGTTTTAATGATCACATACGAAGAGTTGCTTCGATTAATTTTTGAGATACTGAAATACACCTGTGATTTTAGAAACCTATTTATGATATACATCTATAGGGGAATGGCCCTAGTATGTGTTGATTAACATGCAGAGACAGAATCTATCTGCTGCTGTCAGCATGTATTATCTGATATATAGATAATGTAAATATATACCTAATATAAAACTCTTCTCAAACTCCTAATGCTTCAATGAGAATGACTGAGATTTCCAGTGCTTTTATTCAATTTTACACTGAAAACTTCTTTGTCTCTCCTCCCTACCTCACCTCCAAATCAGAAACTTTAAGGCATTAAAAAACATTTGGGAGTTCTCTCAAAGTCTCTTCTGACTTTGTTCTAACTAAAAATCAGTCAAGAAGGTGCACTTTCTGTGGACTCTTGATGTGTAAGACAGCAACTGTGGTGACCCATTCAAAAGCAACTATAGGCATAAATTCTTGAAGATGCTAAGGGTTGGTCATAACACTTCGCTTATTTAGCTGTTCTAATACTAAAAAATATAATAAAGTTGTTAGTCCATTCTCTCATGGTATCTCAATTTAGAGAATTCTGTATCATACAGAATTTGGCAAATTTTTTGTAGTTCATGATTCATAGCATGTTCTTACTCAGAGTAGTTATTAATCAAGGTAATCATTCTATTAAACCTACTGGGTATTTTCCATAAAATCTGCATATTTTATATTGTAACCATAGTTTTCTGCTGACTTTTTACATGGAAAGGTTGCTTAACAAGAAGCTGACTTGCTGTGGTTTGGGAGTTCACTCACTACCGTCACTGTATAATAAAGCTGTATCTGTAACAAGCTTTTAACAAGCTACCTATATTTTTTGTCTTAAACTCTTACTAGGATTTCACAGCTAAGATAGAAATTATTACTGCAAAACCAGATGTTGCTTCTGGTAAAATTAACACTAGTAAGCACACAGCATTACCGCCCTGCTTCTCTTCTATATTAGACTGCACATTACAGCTTCACATCTGACATCTGAGTCCATCTCAGCAGTGTCAGGAAGTGAGAAGGGAGCAGCACAGCCTTCTCCTCTAGTCCTGTGTGCACATCTAATACTGCAAGTGAGAAAAGGTGTGTTAGGTACTCTTGAACCAACATTCTAGATGTTTATACTCTGTTAAATTTCACCAGAAATGCTACAACTTTTTTTTTTTTTTCTCTCCTTCCAGCCACTCGTGCCCTCAGGTGATCCCCAGAGCACAGAAAATCAATGTGCTTTCTATTTCTAAATGGCTGTTGAGACTATAAAAATAAATAGCATCAGTTGAGTAGACTAATAATTCTCTTCTGCCCATGGGAAATAGTTGTAGAAGGACGGTCTTATCTCCTGCAAGCTCTGGAATGCTGGTGATAATCAGTGAAAGTAGGGGGATGGATGGGAAACTTGTTTTGAGAGGGTTTTTTCCTCTTAGATAAAAATACTAGCTTAGTGGGATGACCATAACTCCTTTAACAAAGAAATTCATGTTTGGTCTATGAGACCTTGAGTGTTACCAGTTTGGGTCTGAGCCAAAGTATCCTAAAGCATGGCTTCTGTGGATTCACCTGAATGCATTTTGGGTGAATCTCTCAAACTGTTCAGGGCAGATTTTTTGGAGACCCATCACAGGTACAGAGCAGGGAATTCAGAGTGGTCTTTTGGACTTAGGAAGTTTGGGTTTAGAAACCATCTTCTTTTCCTCTGCTTTATTTCCCTGGGGTCATAAGAACGTGGTTCCTAATCCCCTGTAGTAGTTATTTCCCCACAGGACATGCTGTCTGGGAATGTAACATACCAGCTGCATTTGTGTTCTAAGGGAAGCTATTTCATGCTATTTTTCTTTGAGTAAAAACTGTCTTTATCTCTTAAAAATTTGCTGTTGCAACAAAAGCTCAACAGAACTGATGTTGGTATTTACAAGAGCTAAGGGCTACAGCTTTTTCTTCCAAATCCTCTTAGTTGTGTGTAAAAGCATTTGTTTTCTCATCCTTTTCTTGCTTTGGATTATGTCTTTATTCATTACAGTATTGATGCATTGTAATAGCAGACTGGTATCTTTAAGCAGAGATTTTCTGGAAATACGTAGCACAAGAGTGGCAGAAAGAAAATCACTTACAGAAATCAAACAAACTTTGAAATATGTATCCTTCTGTCTTCATTTGTCTGAAAGTTACACCCAGAGCAACTCCTGGTTGGGGTTTTGTTGAGTGTTTGATTTGATTTCCATTTGGTTGTTTTGTTTTGTTTCCTACTTCAAGGTAATTCTGTGCATAAATATTGCAGGAAATTTCAGTGAACTACTCCATTTTAGTATCCATTTAATTTCTGTCACAGAGTATTGTTGCTAACTCTGAGCTTTTAACTATTTCCACTTACCACAAGCTGTGAATTCATCTTCCTTCCCTTCAGTTAATTTAGATATAAGAAGTAATGAAGGTCTTTGGGGCATGACAGCATCTCTTACAACTATGATTCTTTGTCAGGAGGAGATGTAACCTATAGGTTACAGTAATGCAGGTGATCAAATGCCAGAAAAACAGCACTGGAATTAATCATCCTCTTGAACATTACTATTTGTATGGTCCTGCTCAAACCCTGCTGCAGCCTTCATTTTGCAGAACACCTTATTTTCTCTCTAAGATTAATTTCTCCATAAAATCTAGTGGCCATGTCACAGTACTTAAATCAGATTAAAAGTGGAATATCTAACTACATTAATAAAAACAAAAAAAAAAGGATGAATTTGCTTTGTAGGAAACCAACACAACTGAGTCATGCAACCTGGTATTTCAGAGGTTTATTGAATATGCCATAGATAAATGCCATTTTTAAAATATGTTCCTGTTCTGTGGTACAGTGTATCAAAATATGTTTGAAGAGCTTTTCTTCTACACTGGAATTTATATATTCTTTAGTCTCCCTGTATAGACATGATGCACACACTTCATGCATGCCTGTGTGCCAGGGGGAGTGACCAGGCATTTATTAGAGTCACTTACAGGTCACAGTGAGCTTTCACCCATTTACATCAGTGAGGCTGCGTTTGCAAGGTTTTCTGAATATGTGCTGAAATGACAAAATGTTCCAAAGAATAAAAGGCTCTAACTTTCCTATTCTTCTCTGAGGATCAATTGCTGTTAGAATTTATACTCCTACATAAATATACAGTGGTGCTTACAGTCAGCTCTCATTGTTTTTTCTTTACAAAAAATGCTTCAGACTTAGTGCTGTGCTCAGCTATGTTAAATCCCATGCAAAGCAAACTTTTCACTTCTTTTACCAGTCAAAACAACAGCATCCCGAGCACTTTGATGCCTTTGCTAAGTTATTGCAGAGTTTCTCTGCAATAATGTAGAGAAAAGATAAATGATCAGAGGGCTGGAGCACCCTCCTGGAGCCTCTCACAGGCTGAGAGTTCAGGTTATTCAGCCCGAAGGAGAGACGGTTCTGGGGAGACTCTTAGAGAACCTTCCAGTACCTAAAGAGGTCAAGAGGGCCTTCAAGAGAGATGGAGCAGGACTTCTGACAAGGACATTCAATGACAGGACAAGGGGAAGTGGCTTTAAACTGACACTAGATTTAGATTTGATATTAGGATACTAGGAAGAAATTCTTTATTGTGAGCATGGTGAGGCACATTGACAGAAAAATTGTGGGTGCTCCATCCCTGGAAGTGCTCAATGCCACGTGGGACAGTGCTTTAAGAAAGCTGCTCTGGTTGGAGGGGTCCCTGCCCCCCATGGGCTGTGTGTGAGGTGTGGGTTGGAACTAGGTGATCTTTAAGGTCCTTTCCAACCCAAACTGCTCTACAATTCCATGGTGTGTTAGAAAACCTAGCTGATGTAAACCTGAGGAATAATTTTGGATTCTGAAGATAAATTTGAGCTTGTAACCCTTTAAATTTGAGCTGTAAAAATTATTTTAGTTTTTTCCCCTTGGTAGTGTAGAACAGATGTCTGTGATTACTGTTTTATTCTGAAGCTCAGCTTCATTTTAAGGTACTCAGTTGCACGTGTTTGATTTTTTAACACTTACTTTCACAAATCCCTTCCTTCCTAACATAAAGTACTGAGCATCTGAGGTGATCAATACCGTCTTTCAGTGTGTGTTATTTCAATTTGTGTGTAATAGTCTGAATTTGGTTTTCAAGAGACATAAATAAGAATTCTATCTCAATAACTTGTTTGTTTCTCAGCATTATGTTCCCTTGGTGGTACAATAAATACCTTTAATTTTTTCAAGAAGTGATGACTGTCTACAAAATATGTGTAAAAGATACCATGTTTCAGCTTAATAAGTTCCTCAGTGGAAGAAAGATAGTGATATTTCTATTATTTGTATATGCATTTATAGTAGTAAAAATAAAGGAATCCTAGTTTTCTTCTCTAAATATTACTTTGCATTCAGTATATCAAACCATTCTTTGTGATTTTTAAAATTCAAGTGGGCTATGTTTACTTGTAACTAATTAGGTAAAACATTTTTTAATAAGTGAGATTTCCACTAAAAAAAAAACCAAAAAAACCTTCAGATGAGTTAAGGAAGGTAACTACTCCAGTTCAGTTTGAGAACTTACTCAAACTTAATATTAAAATATTGCAAAACCATAACTTTCTGTGCTGGTATTTTTTTTCTGATTACATTGAGAAAAGTATGTGTAGGAGGAGATATCAACATACATGGGTACATAATTATTCCTAAGCAGGTGCTGCACATTCAGCTTAAGCTCGGTGAAATGCTTGACATTTCTTGAGCATAATAATTTCTTAAATCCCAGAGCTTGTGATATTTTTTTTTCTGCTGGATATGCGCTACAACTCTTGAAACCAAAGTTTTTCTTCTGGTTTTGAGGACATTTTTTTGTCATCAGCTCAGAGGCTAGACATGAAGTGAGCAGTATTAGTTTTCCTCCAAAAAGATCACTGCAGTTAGTCTTGCCAAAACTGAGTCAGATATGCAGAAAGCCAAAAGAAATGGCTACTAGAACTGATTTTTTTAAGTAACCGTAAGATCAATTCAGATGTAGGTTATAAATTCTGCTGACCTGCAGACTGCTGTGGAGTCAGAGGGTGTTATTTGTGTAGGCTGTCCTTCTGCCCTTGAATTGCCCTGATGGTACTTCAGAACAAAGCAGCAGTGGTGAGGCTTTAAGCTAGGGGTGCTTAAGGATTGATGGAGTCATTTAACATTTTTCACAGGAATACAAGGTGCAGATCTGTTCAGATATGTATCCTCTGCTCTCTTTTAAACACATAAAAATAAAAAGCCTTCAGATTCCATAACTAAAATGAAATGTTTGCACAGAGTAGTTTAGCTAGTAAAGGAATAGTTGGAAAATTGCTATGGTGTACTTTGATTTCCCATAAATCCCTAATAATAAAATAAATCCTTTTATGGATTACATGTATAGCCTGTGACTATAACACCATAAATTATAGTATATTATAAGCATCTATATGAATCTATAATGGCATGTTATGGCAGCAAAAAGATGACGTGTGTATACTATAACTGGGTGAATTGTCCCTAATCATCTCTCTCTAACCATCCTAATTGTCAGACTGCAATCAAGCCCACAAGGATTGATCTAATCTTAGATGAAACAGTTTGTAGCAGATGTTTCTTTATTTCTTCAATTCCTAACTTTAAATGCCAGCAGATTTGCAATGTGCAAAATATTAGTAATAAAAAATGCTATCAGGAATTTTAGGATTTGAACTATGATACTAAAATTATCTAACACCTTTGTTGCAGGAGGTCATGCCCCAAGCTCTGTAATCTAGAAGTTTAACCTTTCTCTGTAATTTGGATGATGAAATGAAGCTCAAGGGTATATGCAAGGTTATCATATATGAGGAATGTTTCCCTGCTGGATAGCATTCACAGCATACCTTCAGACAATATTTCTCATTGGAAACACTACTAGTCTTTTTTTCTGGTATATATTTGTGGGATTTCTTTAATCCTGACTTGACAGCTTAAACAGCTTTGCTTTTATTGTGGTTGCTTTGTGGTAGATAGTTTGGTAACATTTGAAGAAAATATGTTGAAGTAGGCAAGAGGAGGTGGAGAGTTAGACTCAATTAAAAAAAAGAAATTGAAACTACCCAGGCTTATTTTATCTTGTGGTAAATTCTCAGCCCTACATCCCAGAGCTTCTGACAGGAGTAGGTAAGCTCTTGCTTCTGAGTAGAGCTGTGGATTCATTTGGCCTCTCCTGTTTGGGTGCTGGATAGCAGATGGCTGTGGTGTGTCTCTGCCCTGCTGCTGGAGAAAGGTGAGTTCCCAGCAGGGTGGTAAAGGAGCAGGAGCTGGCCTCAATTCCCTGCCTCTCTGCACCCTCGGTGCTAATTTGGGAGCTCAGTGCTGTGCAGCAGTGCTCCGCCTCTCTTGCTTCTTCACAGGAATCCAAATTTGGCACCCAAAATGCACCCAATTAGTGCAGTGGGAACTGTATTTCATTTCTGTTGTCAAAAAAGTAGACAGCAAAATCAGAGCTGTTCACATGTTGGTAGCTCAGGTAAGTGGATTGCAACCATGAGGTATTTTGGTTTGTAGCTCAGGCCTATTTTTTTCTGTTGAATTCACTCAGCAGTAGCTTAGATCCTGTAACTTTTTCTTTGGGCTGAGGTATAGATCCCCATTTTCCTCCTGAGCCTTTTTATAGATAATAACTCTGTTTCAATTTCTTCTAAGTTTTACTTGAATCTGTGACAAGTGTAGTTTCATTGAAGCAGTGAGGTGTCACCTCTTGTCTCTTCTCCCTTAGTCAAATTATGCACAGAATCAAAAAATGGTGGGTGTCAAAACAGTGGTTAAACATGACTTTACTGTGACAACTATTTTTATTTTTCTCATTATGAATGCTGTATTTTTAAGTTGTGACTACATTTTTTAATCTCACAGCAAACTGCATTTCTCTCACATACCCCATAGAAATATTCATTTTTAATGGAGATAACTAGTGAGGTAAACCTGAACACATTCATATTTTGGTGGTTTTAATGCATATACTGCAGATGTTGTCTTGTCAAACAGGAGAGACATGAAACACATGGCAAGTCAGGGATGAGAAATCAACTAGCCTTTCCTGCAGATAATGAGATGTAAATGCTGAATGGAATATTATTATGTTGTTGTCTTCCTGGGAGAAAATTTGATAGGTTATGCCAGCAAAAAGCTCCATGAGTGATGCTTCAGTGCCTGTCCTGGTCAGTGATGGTTTCTGTTAGTAATTAGGAGCTGACTCATTGCTGTTTCTCTCAAGAGACAAATGTTTCTACAGCTAGTGGCAGAAAATTAGATGGTTTTCCAATATACCCAAGAAAGCTGCCATTTGTACTGTCCTTTGGATAGGTGCAGGGAGACTTCAGAGCATCTAAAGTGATTTGGAAAAAAAGCTTATAGTATTGTAACTTTATTAAAAAAAAGCTTGGGGGATTTTTTTGTTGTTTCTGTTTTCTGTTGGGTTGTTTGAGTGTGAAATTTCTGGAGTAATGTGTAGAAAGTTGTCAATAAAAGTCCCTTTTCTAAATATTAGTGATGACTGGGAAAGCTTTATTTGCTACAGCTGTGGATGAAAAGAAATGTGAATCTCAAAAGCATTTATTGTAAATGGCTAGGAAAAAAGCCTTAGAAATATCTGGAAAATGGAAAATCATACATAAGATTTCCACTATAAACCAATTATTTTAAATTATTTTAGAAAAGAGGAAAATATTTCCTTCTTTCTGAAAATATCTAGCCAGTGGATTTCCTGCAATATGTATTTTAATGGATTTGTTATGAACAGCCATGGCAACAATAAAACAGAATTGTACGATGTGATCATGAAAAGTAATGGCCCATTCAGAGGCCAAATTTTTGCATATATTAGTCAAGAATATTAAAAAATATGATCATGCTGCAAATGTGAGCCGAGCAGTGTACTATATTAAGCAGAAGAAAAAGTATCAAAATAAGATTATGCACAGATTTCCTAATTAATTGGTCTGTTGCAGTGTTTCAAGTAGAATATAAAAGAAAGGATCACTGAAGATATGTATCAGCATTATAAGTCAAATTTCTAACTGGAAATATTTCAGGAATCATTTGATGGGGTGGCGATAAGGTAATATCGTTCCAGGTTCTGGAATTCTGTCAGTAACAAGATGAGGCTGCTCAGGGTCCATCTTGAGGAAGGAGGCTCCTCTCCCCCTCAAGCTCGTACATTGTAATCAAAATCATTCCCATGTGCTATCACAAGGGGCAACCTAATCAGTTCTCAGCAGACCACAAGCGTGCTGAGTTACTGCCATGGCTTACTGATACACAATTGCACAACATCCTGGGTAACAGAATCTGGAAGAATATTTTTTTTGTGCTTTGCTCATCTTGTAAAACTGAGATAGGAAGGACGTTCTTTAAAGAGGTTCAGCTATGCCTAAGGCTCTGCAGGTAATTTCAATAGAATCCTTCTCAAGATTGTAATGAACAAGTTTTTTCTAATTGATACAATAATAAAAGAAAACCTAAACCCAGCATGTACTTAATGCCATCTTCCTGAATTTCTCCAGTAAAAAATGCAATGGCATGGGGCAGACTTTGTGTTGTTTGCCCTTGATACAAAATTTTAAAATCATAGTTGTTGAACAATTGAGTGCTCATCCGAGGATGTAACCCTGATTAAATGATCAAATATTTGGTATTTCTTCAACTAAGCGCATGTGGAAAACAGTCTCACAGGAAATACTGAGTATTATAGAGACAACACAGCAAGTGGTTCTAATTCTCTCAGTTCTGGAAGGGCTGATGCTGATTTCTCTCACAATGGCTTACCCAATTATCTGAGGACTTTAGAAGTCTTTCAGAAGTTTTGATTACAGCCAATGGCATCCTAAAGTAGGCCAGGGATAAAAGAGTATCTCACAGTTCGTGAATAATTGAGTAGGCTTCTGTATAACAATGAGGTGCCTTATGAAAGGCAAATGTTTGTTTGCTGTGTGCTCACATCTGCACCTATTTATTCATATTTATAGGTAAATTCATATGCTAATGCTTTTTCAAGCACTAAGATACAAAGTGTCTGTTGGCATAATAAGGTAAAATGCTGCTGAAATGCAATGGAACCATATATGTTTATACCAGTTAAAAATTAGGTTGCAAAAAATAAAATCCAAATGCAAGGATGTATCTTGGCATAAGTACATAGAATATCAGGAGTCCTCTTTGGGCCTTTTCATTCTTCAGATCTCTCCTCTTCTTAAAGGTCTGGAAAAAACAGATGCCAATAAATTGAAGCAGTGGCAGTCTAAAGGACAAACTTATGTTTCTCTCCTCTTGCTATTCAGTGTTCTCTAAAAGCAAAGGCTGTTCATTCCTGCAATCTGTGTGCTGAAGCCTTTGAATTCATCTTGGTTCTGAAATGTGTGAGAAGGCTGATGAGCATCCTTAAAGATAACTAGCATCAAGCCCTGGTATTTGATAGTAGTTCCCAGTAATAAGGAGGTCAAAGCCTTCCTCTAGAATTTCATCAGCTTATCTGCAAAACCTCAAACTCACTTTCACACTGTCCCCAAATTGATATCCAGTGAAAAAAAGACTGAAGCCATCATTTGTCTGAACCTGCTCATTTGTCACTAAAGGAAGTGCTTTGGAGTATGCATTAGATGATCTTTGATCTAGAAAATGTTCTCATCCTCATAGTCATGGAGTCAGACCTCTCCCTAGGATGGATAGTTTGCCTTTTTTTTAGGAATATTTCTAATGTACTGGTTCTAACTGATACTTCTCATTGCAACAAAATATGACTCTCCCATATACACACATATAAAAATATATTTTAAAAACCACAAACAAACAAAGAAAAAACAAACAAACAAACAAAACCCTCCACCAACCTTTGAAAACCTTCTGTTAACGCAAATTATCAGTTTCATTGTCACCAGCTGTCAAAAATTCAGGCCATCTGCAAAATGCAGATTCTATGACTATGCTAAAACCCACCACCAAGATGAGGACTTGGGTTGGTCTGGCTTTTCTAAAGATAATTTTTTGAGGACTGTAAGATGTTAAAGGCATATAATGAAAATTAGGAAATCAAGAAAACATTTGAAATTAAGATAGTTGTGTTCAGCTTGATAAAGCACTTCCTAGGAAAGAACTTTCCTCAGAGGAAGAGAAATTAACTGAAACTACACATAGACAAAAAACACCCAGGATCCCAGAAGAGCCAGGAGTATTATTAAAAGTGACACTTTTATTAATATGTCCCTTTCAGACAGTTGGTACTGTTGTTTTTTAGTAAGGTCAAAATAGTGTGAATATTCTATATCTTTGTGTGTGGAGCTTTTCACACCACAAAATTGTGTTGAGCTAATATGTTTAATCAAGGAATAACTGTGGGAGCAGTGCTGTAGTTTTGGTAAAGTCAAGTTGCAACACTGCCAAGATGTTATTTGAAGAAAGTACTATCTAATAAGGATGGTTTATGATGTCCCAAAGTGTAATGTCATTTTTTTTCAGGAAATATGATATTGTCTTTGCTTTCCCTCAGGATAGGTGAAGTAATTTCTGAGATAGAAAGCACAGTTGTACAGTTGCCACTTTACAACCTTAGTAGAAAAAGCCTAAAAGTTCTACACTTTGCAATACATATACTGGCAGAGGATTTTATTATATACCATGTATTCTTCTAAAAGTCTTCATAATTAAACATATTGATACTGTAGCTCAATGGTAAGGTTTTAAAAGAATTCACTTACTTTGACTGATAACATTCATCTTAGATAGTGGCAACAGGATAGTGTCAATAGTATTATGTCATAATGTAGTTAATTAAGCCTAATTATTTTAATGACACTACATTTTCTGCTTGTATTCAGTTTAGACAGCAGACTGAGGGGAAAACTATCCCTGCTCTAATTTCCTTGGGTTTTTAATTACTTAGTTTTTTGGTAATGGGAGGTAGGGTTGATCCAAATGTAACAGTACTGTATTTCTTGTGATGTGTCATTAAACTTTGTAGAATTTATACTGAATTAAGGCTCTTCATGTATAGCCAGTGGAATCATTGAGTAATATTGGGTTTGGGACTTTTTTCAATGTATCCTTGAATTAATAACATAAAATTGCATATGGTATTGTTTATAGAGCTGTCCAAGTACTGGAGAGAAGAATGAAGTAAACTGCTGTCATAGATTATAAAACTAGATTGATATCTAATCTCTTACTTGCATAATATAGTCTAGAGGATTATCATTAATCAGCTTCTCTTTGAAGTGCAAATTTTACTCTTCAGGTAAAACACTTTCATTTTAAAATTTCTTCCTAAGTCAGTTCTGTAACTGAATGCATTTGTACTACTGTTCACCTTTAAAGAAAAAGTAATAGAATCCATTGATTTTGTTCACAGATTTTTAGGCGTTGTTGGTTGGTTTTCAAGAAGGCTTCCAGTAAAGGACCCAGGAGGCTAGAAAAATTTCCAGATGAGAAGGCAGCATATTTCAGGAACTTCCACAAGGTAAGTCATGCCTTTCTTGTGAGCTGAAGCATTGCCTGTTTACCACTCTTCCTTGGGAAGAGTGTGTTCTTGCTATGCCTGGTTTGCAAACAGTACAGTGTAAGCCTTGCTGAAAACCTAATCCTGGCAATAAAGCAGAGTAAAACATCCATAAGTCTCAGTGATGCAGGTGAGATATCACACTGTTTTTTCCCAGATGAGCACAAAACCCTCAATGTATTTGAAGCAACAGAATGATGGTTTTTTAGTTAAACACTCATAGTTTGGAAATGTGTAAAATTGGCTGCCTATTCAAATGTTCAATCAATAGTTGTTAGCCAAGTATTACACAAATTCTGAAAATGCTAAATGCCTCAGTTGTAATGGTGGCACTCTTAAAATGTGTAACATTGTTCCCAGAACTCAAGATTTACAAGCTGTGTCAACAAAAAGATTTTTAGCAGTAAAAAGTCAGGATTCTCTGAATGAGGTACTCCCTGCTTTTCTATCACTCGCACTTCTGTGATGGGAAACAAGATATTTGAGCATGAGTTCTTCTTTCTGCCCCATAAGTTACTGTTATCAGCCCCCCCCAAGTCTGTTAGTAGATTTCATAATCCTAAAACAGGATGGGGATCTGTGCTTGTACTATTGCCTTCTATCAAGTCACTGTTAGCTTTATGACATATCAATGTTAGATATTCCTTTAAACCTGACAAGTTGAAACACAAAGATGACTTAACCAAGGGCCACGCAGCAAGCTGTGAAAAAGTGTGAATGTAATCCTAGATCTCTTGAAAGCAGGTGTGAGGTTTTTACCATAAAACTACAAATTGGCCTTTCAGTTCCCGTAGCTAGACTGCTCTAGCATGGGTCCCCCTCTGGGGACACAAGTCCTGACAGCTAACCATATCCAGCATGAGCTCCTCTCTCCATGTGTCCATGGGCCAGGACCCTGCTCCAATGTGAGCTTCTGATGCAGCCACAGCTCTTTTGCAAGGCTTTGGGGAAGTTTTTTGTGTTGTTTTCTTTTCATTCTTTTTTGAGCCTGTTATGCCTATAGCATACTTAATGTGTTAAAGGAGTTAAAGGACTCAGACTTTATATGTTGCCTTTCAACTGTCATCATTGTAGAAAAAGAATATGAAATGCAGGAATTGTTTGAGAAGCTAGGAAAATAATGTTGATACCAATGCAGCTGCATATTGTAGTATTGATGGAAGAGTCACCATTTGCAAATGGAAAGGAGGGGTGTTACTCTTTGCTATCTGTTTTTCCCCCTCTTTTTCTCCTCTGTGAGGATAGCAAGAAAAGAAAAAGAAATGGATACTCTTTCCTATTTAAAAGGATAATGTGTTTCTGGGTGCAGAGAAAGAGGAATTGTATCTCTTCACTTGGATTATATCCATTTTTCAAATAAAGCCATGAAATCATTTCTGAAGGTATATTATCACAAAATAGAAACCCAGAATCTTATTCCCTGGCTTGATTTTTTTTCCAAAGGATATTTTATTATTTCATAGTGATTATTCTCCTCACTTGCCTCCATTCTGATAAATAAAATAATGGTGAAGTAGATGTGCATGGGTTGTGAATAGTCAAGTGTGACTATTGAGGGAACAGTGCAGGTTGTTACAGGATCAAATATAGTTATTTGATTGTTAGTGTTGGACAAAAATACCCTGATTTTCTTTCTTTCTCTTCTAGAGCTCTTTGTTGGTTCATTATATTCTGAAGTTGTTCAAAATGCATATTTATCTCTAGTCAGTGCAAACTATTAGCCCTGTCTTGAAATTCTCCATTTCCTTTCTCACTCACAAAATATAAAGAGGGTATACGGTATAAAAAGTTGAAGATTAACTCTGAAAACTGAGCATCAATGAAAAAAGTATTAAATATTGAAGAACTGAGACTTAGTACTTTTAAAGAAAGATTAAAATAGAAGTTGCAAGCCTGCCTCCTTATGAAAGGACAACATGCATAAAGGGACAAAAGGCTCTCTTTATTTCCTAATATTCATATATGACTATATATATCAACCCTGAGTTCCTTTCCCCTATACAAGTTCTTTGTAAGTATTAGAAGAGGTTGGTGTAGAGGGGTACTCAAACTGCACTGTTTCTCTGGCAACTTTTGTCCTTCACTTTCAGACTTTCTTATCTGTCTGGGTTACCCTGGGAGAAGGCCTAGGAATAGCACAGTTAGATGGTATTGTGCAATTTTTTTTTGCTTTCTTATGCAGAGATATAGAGGAAAGTTTTGCATCTCAAGTGGGAATATGCCAAAAATTGATATCTTTGATTTATCCGTGTTCAAATCAATATTCAGGACAAACAGTACCCCAATATAAGTAACTCATCAATGTCTCCACTTTTCCATGTTTGAGCTTGAAATGAGGCTCAAATGAAATTCCTCTTAAAAATAATTTACCAAGATGACTATATATATTTCCTGCACTTATGTAATACACTTGTGTACTGGGCAATATGATTTATAGAAGGGGCTAAACAAAGGAAAAAAACTAGAATTGGTAACACAAAGCTAAGATAATTAAAAATAGAGATTTTCTGGTTTACATATGCTAAATAAATAGTCATTAATGAGTAAAAAAGCTGTCCTCTTAAGAAAATTGATTCCCCCACACCCCACCCCCAAGTATCCAGACTATTTATGGGTTTATTTGCTATTCTATAATTCTGTAAATTGCTGTTGTGCATTGCTTTGGTGTTGGGTTTTTTTGCTAGTAATTTTCTTACTGTAAATAACAGTAATGACCTTAGTCCTAGACAAGTGCCTCCTAACAGCAGCAGTGCATATTACATTCGTTAGCCAAAACGTGACCTCATCTGTTCCTTGCAGTTTCTGGTATCAAATTAAAACTTCTCATTACTGTAAATTTAGACCATTGCAGTCTTGCTCAGGTAAGTTTATGGCTTCGCTGTTCTGTTTTCCCTTGAACATTCATTGTGGAGGTTGTGCAGAACAGCTGTGTGGACTCCCATCGCTCCCTCCAAAGAGGGGACAAAATAGCAATAGCTCTGCATCCATGCCAAGGGTGGGTATGTTCTTGGTAGCCACCCCTGCATTATCAGAAATGATCAAAAATAGACACCACAGCTTTACCAACTTAAAAGAAAGCAAAAATAAAAAAAGGTTTCTAACTTATGTAATAGAAGATATAAGGTATATAAAAAGTGAGTTTTTCATGATTTGGAGACACACTGATCAGGCAGTACCAGTGCCTGTAATCCATTAGGAGTGGCTTTCAGGAGCATTGCAGCAAATCAACATGAAGATTACTAGAAATGAGAGATCAAACGTCCAAATCTGGACTGTATCCAAGTGAACTAGAAAAAGCATTACACAGCTGGCCAATTAATTGTTAAAGCAGAATTAGAAAGAGCAAAGTAGAGCTTGAAGAGCAACTAACCAGAATAGATTCTGACCCATCAGGATCAAAAACCTTTCCAAAGACCCCAGAGTATGAAGCAAATGTGCAAGAAAGAGAGTAGAAATGAGCACTTTCACATTGGGGTTTACTGTAGAGAAAAGTGACATGCTCTGGTGTGGGTATGTGAGGAGGGGTTCTGTAGACATATCTTTGTGTTATAAACTTGATCATGGGCACTTCAGGCCCAGCTACACAGAGAGCAGAGTTACTCAAGAGCCCAAATGCCACTTAAGGATGATATAACTGAATTACTAATAGTAGTCCATAAATACCAAAATGGGAATCAACAAATAAGGATTCTTCCATTCCTTGTAAAATGTCCAGTTCCATTCATGCATGCTTCTTCTTCACTTATAAGCTAAATAGCCTTCACATGAAGTGAAGGTGTTGGGGGTTGTGTCTGTCCCTGACAAGATATAGCTGTCTTGGAGCAAGACAAGCTTGAATCTGTCAGTGTTAGAGTGCTTACCTTTCAAATAAATAAATAGCTGACATCTGGCATAGAGATCAAGACTTACTGATTTAATCCCTCCCAATATGAGAGATTGCTCTGTTAAGATTGTGTAAACAACAGCTATCTCCAAGGTTTGGAGTTTTAAGTTAGCAAGATTAAAGTAGGATAAGATTTTTAGATTTATGTTGTTTTTCCTGTCATTATGCTCGATTATTATGTGCTTTATATAAATCTGCAAGTGCAAAAGGAAATAAATTGCAAAACATTTTAGCAACAACTTCTGATACTCAAAAATGTGTATGGGACAGATGGTGTTAAGCACATTATATAATATGTGTCCACAAAAATAGATAATAATCAAGAAAAAGAACAGCATTAGCCTTTTAACTGTAGTTTACTGGATTAAATTTGTGACCAGGGCCACACAATGGTAGATACCCTACAATTTTATGTCATAGTTCGATTGTCCTGAAGAAACTTGTAGAATGCAATCCCAGTGATTTATGGCAAGTTCATGTACCAGCTGCAGCAGCATCTTGAACACTTCTTGGCTTTAAGGTCTCCTGTGTGCACGTGTGCACAAACGCACACCCAGAGAGTCCTGTTTGGTTGGAGGAAGGTGGGACAGGTTCTCTGTGTGCAGTAACACACAGAATGCAGGAGCAATGAGATATTTATTCTTCTACAGCACAGTTCCTGGTCTCTAACTGAGATGACCTCAAATCGTGAGGTGCTTATTCAGGATAAGTGACTTCCTGATAACTTTGAAAACCACTGAATTTTGCCACAGTCATATAGGTGCTAGCTCCCACAATTCTCAAATGTAATTACAGCCCTGACATGAAAAATAAAAATGCTTGTATATGGTACATATATATATATATATATAATCATAATCATAAGAACTTCTCTCTCATTGTTTCCACTTAGTTGCCTTTGGGTTGTTCTGGTTTTTTGTTTTCCTTCGAGTTCTCTAGCCATTGCCAAGTTGACTAAATAAAGATTCTTATTGCTAAAGAAATGTGAACTACTCTACTTTTATTCTAGTTTACCCCAAGAGTTCTGCTTTGCTGTGGAGTATTTCAGATTCTTATGTTGCTCATGTTCACTACAAAGCAGAAGTTGTGCAAGTTTCCTTATGGACTTCTATAATCTGGCATGTTACTACTATTTCTCATAATATTTCATGGTTTCTCAGCTGTAAAGGTGTTCTTAAAAAGAAAGGTGGACAGCCACCGAAATGTAAGTATTAGGCCTAATTCTTGTGCTTTTTATGATAAGATATATTGAGACACTTGATTTGCCAATAAATTTAAATATTTGAATTCCCCTTCTGCAGGTTTTTTTTCTTGGTGTAATTGTTATGCTGTCTGTTTTTCACAATCTTAAATTAAACCCTGCCTGGTTTTGCTGTGTTGACCATTCTGCTTCTACTATTTGTTAGCTGATCTAAACTTCCTCAATAAGTCTTTATTTTCTCATCTGATTAAATTCACTCAAAAAATCATATTTGATGAAAGCTAAACAGGAGTACCTTATGAAGATCTGGTCACATTCACAGATGTTGTTTGCTTTGAAAACCACCCCATATTTAGAACACTTTTTCCTTTCCTTCTTCTTCCCTTATTAATGATGGAAATTTTTTTTTCCAGAATTTCTTTCAAAAAGTTCAAAATAGTGATGTCAGTGTAGTATTTTCTAATGAGTCCAATGAGTGTGTGTGTGATTATGTTAGTTTTGAATAATATATTTTAAGTTTTTATCTGCAAATAATTAGGAATTTAACAAATATTTTTTGTAATTCTTTGCTCTTTGAAGTTGAAAGAGGTGCCCAAATGTACTTTGTGTGGTTTTACATCCCTATTTTGCCAAGTCTTCCACAGCAGAGGTAACTAAATATTCCTGAAAATTATATCCTTATTTTCCCACATTTTGACATGTAATTATCTTCAAATATTTGTTTATACCACTTTCAAGTAATATCTTGTAGCAAAATCATGTGGCTGGTATGGGAAGGTTATGAAGGACGTTGCTTCCATAGGCTGCTATTACTCAGCCAATGAAATTAAAATGAACCCTATTTAAATGAATAACTGTTAGCAAAATAGCTACAGTTCTGTCACCAAACAAAAAGATTTGCAGTAATTATCAGATGCCTCTTAAAATATAGAACTATTTGAACAACATGGTTGTTCAAAGCAAGCATTCCATGTACCAGAAAGCAAATTGCAGGAATAATTTGAGCTGTGCTGGTAATAAAGCCATTAATAGAGTCTGAGCACATCAAAGGGCAGCATACAAACAAATAAAATCATTTTTTACAAAGTTAATATCAAGGCAATAACATCTTCTTTCCTTAACAATGTAATGAAGAAATCTACAAGTTGAGCATGCTGACAGGACCTTGAAATCCTGCAAATATGGGCCTAAAATGCATCAGTGATCCTATGAGTCCCTTCCTGTACCCATTCATCCATCTAAACCTTTAAGTCACAATGTATTAATTTGAAGTGTAAATTCTCAGGTTAAGTAAGTGTCAATGTGCGGTGTTAAATTCCTCAAAAGTGGCATCAGTGGCTGAATCTGAGTATCAAGGAATGAAATAAGAATAGGAAAATTAAAGATAATCTTTACTTGTAACACAAAGCAACACCAAGACCTGTTAGTGGTGGTTCTTATATGAAGAGCCACGTACAGTTTAGTACAGAAAATTCGTAGTAATAGTTGAGTTTCTATGTACAGTTTTGCAGCAAAAGGGACAGTCTGCTCTTACAAATCAGCTGTTTAAATAGAATAATATATTCCCATTATATAAAGTATTAAAAGAAGCTGGAAGACTAAACCTTTTTCTTGGAAAAAGTAGTACTGGGTAGGAGAGCAATGTTTAAACATTTCAGCCGGATGAAAAAAAAATATATAATGTAAAAAAAAAATATAATGTGAAACCAAATATAAAATGCTATTGGATTACAGAACAATTCAGGACCTCTGGAACCCATCTAGTTCAATCTCCCACTCAAAGCAGCATCAGTCAGATCACATTTCTCATGGCCATGTCCAGTTGTGTTTTGAGTATCTCCAGGGCTGGAGGCTCCGTGACCGCTAGAAAGCTAAACAAGAAGTCCTGCACCTGCAGCTTGATAACTAAAGCAGTGGAAGAGGCTGGGAACTGTCTGCAGTGCAGCTCTGCTGCAAAGGCCCCGAGGATCCCATTGGGCAGTGAGCTGAGCTGAGCAGCTGTGTGGCAGCCGTGAGGCAAACCATGTCCTGGAAAGCCTCAGGAGGAGGATGGGCAGCAGCATGAGGACTCTCAGCCTGGAAGCTTCTCCATATTGAGCCTGACCTGTAATATTGTGTCTGATTCTGGTCTCCTCACTGCTCTGTTCAAGACAGGAAAAAATCTCCAGAGAGTGTCAGTGAGGAAGTTGGAGGTTGGAGAACCTGAGGAAAGACTGAAGGAACAAGATGTGCACTAGTGAGAAAAGAAGGCCTGTGGGCATCTAATCACAGCCTTCCAATTTTGATAGAGTGGCTGAAGTGTTCTCAAGGATCCTCAGGGGAAGGACAAGAGGCAATGGCAGAGGTTGCTTCAGGGGAAATCAGCTTGATACAAGGAATAAAAAAAGAAGAGCCAACTGATGTTTAGAGCAACTAAACGTGAGAGCAGGCTAAGTAGAGAGGTCAGTATTTCCACACTGGAAATCTTGAAGACCTAGCTTGGCAAGGCCTTCTGTAACCTAATTGAAGAGGCTACATTCAAGGTGGACCAGATGATCTCCAGGGTTTCCATCCAACGCAGACTTTTCTGTGACCTATGAAATTTATGTCACTAAAGTTGCTACTATAGTTCTTGCTATAACTCTGTGCTGCATGTATTGAGCCAAACTGGTCTTGTCCTCTCCTGAGTGTATTTCAGTGGTGGAAAAAATATACTTAATCTTACTAGTGTCTCTTAAAACAGCCTCAGGAGAACTTTTCTTTGAACTGCTCTAGTGTTATTGCTTTATAGTAGAGGATATGGTGGTCTGTGTGTCAGCTATGTATATTCTGGTTTTGCCATGGAAACCTAGCCATGTTTTGGCAAAGTTCAAAGCCTTGCAAACCTGTATTTTGTGCATATTTTTTGAAAGCACTTCTGACTTTGACAGCTAAAATGTTTTGTGTCATCTGTAAAACTTTGAATATGATGGAAATTCAGATAATTTTCTCTCTTGAGTAATGGAATATGTTTCCCTCAGTTCATTCAGGGCTAAAGACTGCTATTCATTGTAAGAACTACTTATCATTTTTATAGACTAGTACAGGGACAGGTATTTGAGGTGAGATCATGGAGCAATTCTCTGTATGTATCTCCTCTGGCACATGGTCACATGAAAAGGAAAATGGTTGAAATAAAACTTAAGAGAAGAAATAGACCAAATATTAGAGCGTAGGAGAGAAATAAAGGAATAAATGTTCTGGCACTCAATGAAGCACCTTATCCTTTAGAAAGCTGTGAGAGACTCAAGGTCAATGGAAAGCTGGCTGCTCAAATAATTGCTATGAGAAATGCTGAAGTGAAGAATGGGATGGGGAGATTTTGAAGAAAATAAATATTACTAAAAGTAGTAAATCTATTTTAATTGACTGCACAAAGCCAGGGAGATTGGTGCAGAGATAGCAATCCCAACAATGAGAGGGAGGTGAACAAGCAAGCAAAGAGCATGGACATGGTCTGTCACTTCAGCTCGACTATTCCCAGTAAAAAAAGTCTGTGCAGCAGGGCAGGTGCACATTACCAGAAAGCAAGGAGAGATTGTTCGGGTTTTTACACCCAAGTAAATTGCTCTCCAATAACATTACCTCATTTGTTCCAGCAGCTGGGAGATATTCACTTCTCAGACATGGCCCAGGAGAGGCCAGTTCCACAATAGGAAGAGCATGTGTTTGGAAGAGAGGGTTTCAGTAGCAGAGACCCTGATGAAGCTGGGGGATAGGCACTTAGGAGGGGAGAGACTGGAATTGAGGTCTCTGAAGCAGGTCCTTATTGGTCCTTGGGGGAGAAATCAAGAAGAAAGAGTTGAGCTAGAATACAAAACAGCTGGGCTTGCTGTGGAGATTTGCACCAACCAAACTCCCCTTTTTAATGCAAATGAAAAGCGAAATCTGGATATCTTAACTTCAAATAAAAAGTTTAAAGGACATTTTTTTTACTTTCTTTTGCTTTCACCATGCAATTCCTTGTTTCTTCCCTGCCAATATAATCCACACATCTCAGAAGCAAGGAAGGTATAAAAGAAAATTAATATTTGTGAAACTACATATGTGAAATATACTCATGTGACGACCATTACAGAAGAACCTTGAGAAATCAGATCATACTATTAAGTCAGAAAAACATTATGAATTTATGGCAGTCAAACAAATTTATAAAGCCTCTGCTTAGCAGAATGGTATTTGCTATTTGTTCTTAGTGTGGTGAAAAATAGTTATGGAAAATCAAATGCAATTGTATATTTATGACAATGTGTATTATAATAAGTATAGAATAGGTACCAATAAACATAAAGATATTTATTTGTCATAAGATACAGAGTAGGAAGGCCATAAATCAAACCCAGTGGGGCCCACTGCCATAAACAGAAAATGGTAAACTAGGCCTATGGAACTAGCAGTCAAACACTGAGATCTTCCTTTCCTAGCATTCAGCACTTGACTCTGCATTTGTATTTTTTCCAATATTTTGTGCATCTATTTTCACTATTCAAGTGTAGAAAGTAGGTATACTACATAAATAATAAAAGTTCGTGATGAAAGTTAAAGGCCTAATTATCTAGACTGCAGTTTATTACAACACCAGTAAAAAAATATGTTATGTGGGGACTTTTTTTTTCCTAATGACAACATTTTCCCTTGAAGCTACTCAGAATTATGTGTCTGTGTTGCTGGGGAATGTTTACCATATTGCTGTGGAAATAGGAAGAGGCACGGACCCTTCTGCAGTCACTATAAAAGGAAGCAGACAGGTACAAACAGAAGGTTATGGTGTATGAGGTTTGTCTCTGTAATTTTTTTTCTATTAATAAAGGGAGATGAAATATAATAAGTCTTATGAGTACTAAGTTTCATTTAAGGTTATGGTTTACTTGGAGTAAGGGAGGCTTTGCAGTGTAAATAAAGAGCAATTTATTATGAAAATTAGCACAAAACTATCTAAGTTTTTCTTCTTCATAGAGGGAAATTTGAAATTCAAATCACTGGCTGATGAAGGTTATTAAAAATGCATTAGAGTTGAAAATGTAGCTGTGTGTAATTGTCATAATAGATACTCAAAATTAATTTATCCCAAATGACAATTAAGCTAAAAGAATTTTCAAATTATCAGCTAACAAACTTCAGTTAATTTTAGAAACAAATAAAATGAAAACATTTTAAAAAGTTTGTAAAAAATCAAAAACTATTTTAAAATAATCCTAAAAGAAGGGTTACAGTTCTGTTTAGAATATTCTTCTCGTGCAAATTACTTCACTCTTGCAATTTTCTTTTACCTCTGTTTCTATGGCATTTTTCTCTCTTTCACCTTTTTTTCCCAGAGATGTCTGGACCACTTTGAATGTGTGTGTACACACATATGTACAGACATTGTCTGAATTTAGATTAAACTAAACTCATTCATTTTCCCTCTATACCTGGTAGTTTTTCATCTAGTTGATGTATTTTTCTGATGAGGAATCTCATAGGTAGACTGGTGCTGTTAATACTTCCTCAGGAATATCTGAAATGGCTCTAATATAGTTGTTTATATTTAAGAACAGCATCAAAATGCCACTTCTGGCATTGTTGGATTGGGATGGGAGTTATTTTTATAGACACTGAGGCATATTTACAACCTTTAAAAATCAACAGAGGGGAAAGTTTTTCTAAATAGCACTACTTTTGTGGTGGGTGTGTAATGTTTTCTAGAAACAAGACAAGCCAGGAACTGTCAGCTAGTGGGTATGTCTGTGGTTGAGCTTGGAGATGAGCACACATGGGCTTGCACCACTTGCTGCTGTCCATGGCCAGCAGTGCATCCAAGCCCCCAGCTGAGTCCTGTGCTTGTGTGTGTGTTTCTCCCCTTTGGAATAAGGTGAGAAAGCCAAGAATAAGGACTACAAAGACAAAGATGTCTCTTTTCCTGGCTAGTGTAATTTTTTTTTTTTTCTGAATATACCTCTTGATCATTCAGCAGATAGTCAGCATTTTAGTCCCTAAAATCTGCATCATGAGTTTATTCTCAGCTGGGATTTTTTTCCCCTTGTGTTATGTTAGAGGTAAGCCAGGCTTTGTCACCTGCTTCTGACCCAAGCCTCCCCCATGGTTTCAAAATCTGGCCAAAGGGAGCTACAGCTGAAATTAAAGGCTTGCACAGATTGAAACAGATAGGAAGAGGAATTACACCTGGGGCTCGGCCACTGGCATCATGTACAGCATAGATACAGGCATAATAATTGATGTGCATGGAAAGCCTGCGGTTACTGGGATCCTCCAACACGCCTGACCCAGTTTGGCAGTGCAGTGAGAGATTTTGTGGTTAGGGTTTTAACTTGCAGTTCAGCAGGAAGAATTATATATACACATCACTTACTGCGTTCAAGTGATTACTGCATGTAAGTGATTTGTTTTCAAATTTAGTCTATGTTAATAAACACTTATTTTTAATTGAGCTGATCGAACAAGATAATTTTGGAAACTAATGCAAGTCAGCTGATTTAAGTAAACAGGAGGAAAATGTAAGAAGTTTTGGAAAAGTATGTTCCTCCTTGCCTTTCCACTCAAAGACCAGGAACGTATTCCTTTTAATTAACCAATACCTTTGGGTCAAAAATAGAGCAGATCTGGACATAATCATGTATTTTGGGAATGTCAAAATTGAAAACTCTGAAAACTGGAAACGATTTCTAAGTGTCCAGTGTATTTCATTCACCCCACAAAGATATTAGCACTCATCTAATGATCTAGTGTTCATAGTGAAATATTGCATAAATATGGTTTGCACGCCTACTAACTCTGGCAGGAAGTTTGATATTGAAAGCATTTTTTTTAATTGCAGCTGAAATTTGAGAGGATAATTGTGAAACCTATTTTATTTCAGTTGTGAATCATCTTCCCCCTCTGCCATCTCTCTCTAGCATGATGTTATTTTTCAAGTGTGCACCTGGGCTGCAAATTAGAAAATTTGTGTTGTTTTAGTATTAAGGCATTAGTTTAAATTTTGTTAACACTCACTTTTACAGAAGGCTGTATTTTTCCCCTTTTATTTTAATGCATGCACAGTAGCCTGGTATTCAGATTGCTCTTCAAAATGAAAGGTTAGATTGAAAAACATATTTCAAAGGATCTTTAGGATAGCAAGGAAATGGGATTGAGGAGAACTGGGATTTTTGTTCTGCCAATGACTGTCTGTACAATTACCCCATGAAGTGTGAATGCATTTTTTTCATTATGTATTTTAAAATCCTAATTAAAATGTTTGTTAAGGGAATAGGTCCATGTGCACATGAACTGATCAGATTTCAACTATCACTTTCAAACACCAGGCTACCAGCCAGAACCAGAATAATCCCAGCAGGCTGGTTGATTTTATGGGTTAGGCAGCAGCTCAATCCTGACAGCATTACAGCAGCACGGCTTGAGAGAAAGTAACTTGGCTTGGAAAAATCCCTACATCTTTGCCTGGTAAAGGCAGCTGAAATGACTTCAATACACTTCCTCTGCCCTGGTAGGTTTGATTTACCAACACTGTCAACCAGTTTAGAATTTAAAGTAGCACAACAAAAGCTAGTCGAGGAAGATTGTTTTGCATCCTTAATTTTTTTAGAGTTCCTTGAGACGAAATTAAGAGTTTGTAACTGCTTATGTGGTGAGTGATCAGTTATAGCACACCATGAAACTGGGTACCCAGGCTGTAGCCCATATGAAAGTCAGATGTTCTAATACTTAGAAATAGTTAAAACTTAAAGAATGGAGAGAAGTTTTCTTTATACCCTTTAAAATTTTGAGCCTGCTTTCCCCTTCTCCTAATCCTAATCCCAACCCCATGAGCTTTATTTTAACTGGATTTTTCCCCTCCTCTGCTCCAGTTATAGGAGAGGAAGATGAGTAAATGATTTTCATGAGTACACTGGAGTTTGGCCAGTGGTCAACCCACTGCAGTTGTAAATAGTAATAATTTTTATTTCTCTTCCATTTATTTAAATTTGGAGAAATTAAAATAATTATTTTATTTTGTATTCAGTCTAAATTTACATAATGTCATCTAGGTTTTCTAAAGAGGCTGAAAATTTCAAACATGCATTTTTTTAAATCTCAATTTTATCTGGAGGATAAGAAGGAATTATTCATTATCCTTCTACTGTCAGATCTACACATATTTCTTCCCATCAAAGTTTTCTTTTTTGCCCTGACATTACTGCCTTATACTTAGCCTGATTTATTTTAAATATATTCATTAATTCTGCCCAGTTTTGTGTATTTTTTTTTTTATTATGTACTTTTTCAGTTAACAGACAAGATTCTTACTGTTGTTATAGATGTGGTTTCCTTTTAGTACTTAGAGGAATGAACATTTACTTGGTAGAAGTTTCTTAAAAACTTACTCTTCTGAAAAAGCAGCTGGAGACCTGCCCTAGAGGTGTAATGCAGAGGTTGATATGCCACTCTTTGGCAATAGTCCTGGAGAGTGTTGTTACCATAACAACTCCTCTTCCAAGGGTAAATCCACATGCAGTTATGGGGAAAACTCTTCTGTTCTCTTTCTGAATTGTTTTTCCTCTTTTATGATCCATTCTTTCACTTCTCTGATCTTGGGATTTCTCTTCTTCCTTATTATGTTTCTCTTGTAATCTTATGCTTTAAGATTTGCTATTCTTTCATTAAATAGGTTTTTTTTCCTTTTTTTCTGCCTCATTACATTTTAACCTTAGGTCCTGTTCTCCAGTCTCTTGCATCTCCTTGTCCTATTGCTGTTTTTGTGCAATATATGCTGATTTTGTGGAAATGTGTTTCATCTTAAATACTCTGAATGGCCTAATACCATAAGGGTTTGTCCAAACCCACAAAGGTCCAAATATCCTTGCAGGTCTTTTAGCATCCCTTTCTTAAACTTACAAGTTATTTCTTATGAAGAGTTTTCTTGTCCAGTTCCTGCTCACAGCAGAGCCACCTCTGAGGTCCAAGGTCTGAGCAAATGTGGTTGCACAGGGCAGTGTCCAGTTGAGTCTCCAAGGATGGAGATTGCAGAGTCTCACTGGGCTGCCTGTCCCGCTGCCGGACTGTCTTCATGGTGGGAGCATCACTTCTCATATGCAGCCTGAACATCTCTTGTCTCAGTTTGTGCCCATTGCTCATTTTCCTCCCCCCAGGCACAGCTGTGAAGAGCCTTGCTCTGCCTCCTCAGTAATCTCCCTGCTGGCACTGGGGGGACTACAGTTAGATGCTCTCAAAGCCATCCCTGCTGCAGGATGGAGCAGCCACTTCCTTCAACCTCTACACTCCACTGGGCAAGAGGTCCAGCTCTGGCTGTCCTGGGGAGCCTCTCCTGAACTCACTTTGTCATTGGAGTCACTTTTTCATTGGAGTCCCAAAACTGGGCAGGATATTAAAGATGTGATCTAATGAATACTGAGTTAAAAAAAAAAAAAAAGTCACTTCCCTTGATTTATGGCCTGTGCTTCTGTTAATGCAGCCATTTCCCCAGTCTCAAAGGTCTTTATGCTTTTCAGGCAGCACACTGCCTTTTCTTAAGAGCCCAAATCACATCCAGTTCCATCCAAAGCTGTAACAAACCTTCTACTCTGTGGCAATTGGATTTAGCAATGTCAAAGAAGCCACTGCTAGCTGCTCACTGAAAGCTGAGCTGGAGGCAGATGTTTAGATGCTTTGAGATCCTGTCTGTGGTCCTCTGATCTGTACTGAGCCAACATCTTGTGTTCTCCTTTTGCAGACTGGAAGCAGCATATTGGTGCCTCCTTTGCGCTTTTCTTGCTGTGATAGTTGACACGGCCTTTGCTTTTTAAATCCCTCTCTCATTGTTGCCATGCTGTTTCTGGTTTGGGGTGGTTCTTTACTGTCTGGGCATCCCTCACTGGAGTCCTTGCTCCTTGTCCCTGTGTTGGCTTTCGCTTTGTCACGTTACTGCTTGCGTGGTATTACACAACAGATGGTCGTATGTGGGCCATTATTAAGAAATAAGAGGATAAATGATTGCATTTTGTAGCTTTCTCTTCTGCTTCTATTTTTTCTAGTTAGAACTTAAATGACAGGAAGGTAGTGTGCAATGCAAAACAGAAACCCATTTATGTAAATTCAGACCTTTTCTTCTGCCCATGCAATTTCCAGGACTCTGCACAGTGGAAATAACATTCAGTAGATGGAATTGCAGAATCATTTCCCTCCCAGTTTCGTATGGGAGGCACATGTTTGGAAGAATTCAAATAAGATATAACTCAGAATGGGGCACTTAAGGTTTTATTCATGATTTTTGTGGTTTTCATCTCTTTTGGACCTCCTTTCTTATTTACCATGGAATTTTAATTTTTGTAGAGATGCAAATATAATAAGTGATTTGGAAGTAATATTTCTGTAATTGTGGAAGAATTATCTGTTTAAATGTACAATTTGAGCACCAGACCCCACAATGTGTTATATATGTACAGTCTTTACATGTCCATGTAATACAAAAGGAAATCCTACCCCTTCAGCTGCATGACTAGAACAGATTTTTAGTACAAGAAGCAAACAAAAAATGTCCAGTGTTTGTCAACAGTGAAGTGTTGTAGATTAAAGAGAAAGTGTATTGAATTGTTCCTGAAATCCTTCCTCTTTGAAAGAAATAAACATAGTTCCAAAGAAAGTAATCAGAAAAGAGGAAAAATACATAAATACCGTAAAGAAGCAATGCATCTCAGTTAATATAAGCCTCTATTTAAATTAAGTGTCTTTTGGAATTTAATAGCTTTTCACATCTAGGAATATAACCAAGATACTGAAGTGATAACAAAACACCCAAACATTTTAAATGATAGGTGTTCTAAGATGCATTGACAATAACAGTTTCATAATATAAAATATTTTGCTAGTATAATGAAATTGTGAGCCTGTAATTATTTTCTGTTATTTACCTGGATAACAAATGCTCTTTCAAAAAGAAGACTTAAGGTTGATAGACAGGCAAGGGCTAAATTGTTTTTTGAGAGACCAGAGGTTTGTTATTAGAAATCTATTATCTGATCTTTTCTGGCTAGACAGATGTAATTGACCTGTGTGTGCTGTTCAGAGATTTTATTTTCCATATAAAAATCCTAAATACTTTCCTTGATCATCAGCCTATACCTGTGTATCCTGCTATGGCTACATGGCACCAAAGGCTTTCTTATATTAGTAGTTTTCCTACACTTGAATTATTTACCAGATATCTGCAGTATGGCCTTACTGGAATTAAATTACAGTTGGTGTAGCTAGAGACAAGTGGAGTTAGACTTCTGAAATCTATCAGGATGCTTTTCCTAGTTCTCTTGGCACAGACATGCACTAAAACTGAAACAGACCAATTGTTTATTATTTCTTGTAACTCAGTCCCCTGACATCTGACAATGCTTGTACATTCTGGTAGGGAATAGGGAATTGAAGGAATTTGGTATTAGTGCCAAATTTAGGATCTTCATGCAGAAAGGTTACTTCAATTTTCTGTGAACCTCTCAGGTTAAATATTACTATCATAGACTTCAAGGAAATGAAGAAATGCTTCCTCTGATCATCTTGTCTTTTTGGCCATATAGCATGAGATTTGTTTACTGTTGGTTCTTTCAGAGGAGTCCTTTGCAGTTTCTTCTCTTGTTTTTAAGGTTGATGCACTGCTCTATGTTGAGTTTGTTTTGTTAGGTTTTTTTTTTTGATTGTTGATCCACCCAGATGTGGCTAGACAATATTTACAAGGTGTTGATAGCTATGGACTTTATTATTCCTATGTCACATTTACTAAAGGAAGGAAGTGGAAGCTCTGAATGTGGTTTTCTTCCAGATGAGATATTACACCAACACAAAACAAGTTAAAGTTTTGGGCTTATCTCCAGACCAAGATAAAGAAAAACAATAAGGATGAGAGGAAGTGCATTGCATTACTTGAATCAATATTTAAATGATTCATGAGTGATCAAGATATATGAGCAATAGTGTCAGAAACCTTATTGGAGGATCTTTTGCCTTCTTGTTCAGTGCTTGTGTAAATAAATATAAACCACATGTATCTGTAAAAAACTATTACATTTTGGTGAACAATCCAAACATCCAAAAATATTTGTTACCAGATCAAGTGTGTTTCTTTTCATCTGTGCTTACAAGGAATCTTTGAGATTAAGCAAATTCCTGGCTGTGAGAGGAACCAAGTTACAGTAACCAATTCTGATGTGTAGCCTTGAGACCCTGATGCAAGTCTAGCCTCGTATAACTTTGCAGGAGTGAGATTATGCCTTTACCAATCCTAGAAGTTATCCTACCTAGCAGCCCTTCAAGGCTATGTCCTTTTATCAAATATTAATGAGAAGTAGAGGACTTGGATGCCTCTGATACAGCTATGTCAAGCCCCATCCCCCCTCCACCAAGAAAGAAAAAACCCTGTATAATAGATGAAAAAAAAATTCTAAAAGAAAGAAAGAAACCTTGGCAAATTTTGGTTACATGTAAGCTTAGTAAGTCTTCCACATCTTTTCATCAATCAGTGTTAAATTATCTTTCTAGAGAAAAAGCAAAAGTGGTTTTAAAGACTGATACAAAAAAATCAAGAAATAGAAAAAAAAAACCAACTAGGAAATGTTTGTGTGGGCTGCTGAGTGATGGACATATGAAGCAGGAATTATTGATGAGGAGTAGGAGAACTGAGAAATGGTCCAGGTGCTAAGAGTCCCTAGCACATACCACACTGAGCAACATATGGAGAACAGCACTAAATGTCTAGTAGAGAAAAGAAAGTCTAAGCTAACATGCTAATGGAAGTGGAAATTTGTATACTACATAATCATAGCCTAATAAAAAAGGATTTATTTCACCTCTTGGAAGAAATCAAAGGATAAAAAAATCAGAAAAAATCTAGCTGCAAGTTTGCTCACTAAGGAGGCAATATTAGGGATTTTATTCATTGTTGAAATTAATTTTGTTCTAGACAGTTACAATTGGAGGAAATAGGAAAACTGATTTACAAAGTTTTTGCTGGTTTGAGTTGTTTTCAATGTTAACAAAGTTTTAGGTGAAGTATAATCCCACAATGGGAAAATGCTCTTTTATTTTATTTTTTTTTAACATCTAGGTAAGACTGTTACATATGTAATTGGAAGGAAAATTTTTCCCTTTTTTATGTTTCTCTTACTGATGCAAGATTATCAATGGTATAGGTAGTTTAAGAATGATATTTTGTTGTTGTGAAGAACAAAAATATTTTCAATGTATTAGACTGAATTTTGTAAACAAGTCCATTATCATACCAGAGGGAGCAAATTTTGGTATAGTATTCCTTGCTTAAAAAAGTAGATTTACCTAATGTACTACTCATAAAAAACAGGGACTTTTTTGTACTTTTTAAAAATTTTGTTAGTCTTTCAAAACATTCTTAAAATCTGCTAAGTGATGTTTTTAATTATTTCAAAGTAGCATGATTTTTATAAGTTTTCTATTTTCCTTTTCAGTAGCTTTGATATTTTTTCCCTTTTAAAAATGCCTATTTATTTTTGTGGGTTTTTTTAAAAAAATACTAGATAAAATTTAATCCACAGTTTTAAAAATCACGGAGATAAAGCAATCTGGTTGCCAAGGGAAAGTTCATCTTTTCCTTCATACAAGATAATATACTCTCAGGTGTTTTTTTAATTGCACATGTTCAGCAAGTAGAGAAATGACTCATGCTTAATTGGCATTAAATCCAGAATTCAGAATTTCATTAACTTAATTCTCTATCAATGGGAGGATAGACTTTCACAGTGTTGCCTCTATCTTTCTACTCTGAGCGTGGAGGGAAGCATACAGCACAACTGAAAAGATGAACATTGAAGCAAATTTCATCTCTATTTGATATTGAAAATTATATAAGCAATAGAAATAATGAGGGGCTTATTTGATAATATGGCCTTTCTAGTTGTTAGTGTAAATGTGTGTTCCCAAAGTGTTCTCATTTCTTTTTCTGTTAGCTTGCCCAGTAAAATTTTACCTAAAATCTTTATAAGTTTCCTATGTCCTCAAAAGTTGTAGCTTAAATTATTTCCTTCAGTTCTTGTAAAGCAAAGAGTTCCAATGAGAAAGGTATGATTTTTGAAGAAAAAAAGTGTAACTGGCAGAAATGCTTTGGCCATGCATGTTAAACCACTAAAGTATTTGACAAGGATATAAGTGTCTCACAATATCTCATTGTAGTTTCAAATAGGTCCATTTTTTATGGAAAGGTGTAGACAAGAGGGATATGATTTCTGTGTGAGACTTCAAATGGCTCAAAAAGTTTATCTTAAAGAAAGAAGGTAAAAGTCAGGGAGCTTGGAAGAGGCAATTTATGTAACTTTGTCACATAGGAGTTATAAGAAGTTCTGTGCTGTCTAGGGAGGTCCTATGATTTCAGAGACAAAGAAAATCAAAGTGTGTTTAAAACAAATACCCTTTTTTCCTGCATGGAGACTATGTTTCTTCACTTCCCCTACATGTTGTTCAACTTAATCACTCATATGAGTACCAAAAGCAGCACATAAGAATTTGGCAGTGTTCTCATTGTCTCTTTCAGACATTAAATTCCCACCAGCAAATAAAAAGAATTCTGTTGTATGTACAGTTTTTGCTGACAATATTCTTGAGTGTGTGAGGGATATTTCATATGTGACTATATTAAACAAGGCAGGATTAATGTACTGATCAATAAGATGACTCAAAAAACCATCTTTACAGGTAGCCATGTGTATGTACGCAGGTGTGTCTGTATTTATGTTTCAAACATAAATTACTATCAAAATGTTGTAGTTTTAGTGCTAGGAATGTAAGATTTTTGGCTCTATTATTGTTATTATCTTATAAGCATTGCAGGATCTTTCAGTAATCTGTAACACTCCAGTATTAAGAAAAAAGAATAGATCTCTACTATATAACAGAGACTAGAAGAAGGCTTAATATGCCTTGTTGTTACTATTCAAAGCAATTCTATTTCTTTTTCTGCTATTCCAGAGAGAGAAATTTTTCCTTTTAAGTATTGTAAGATTTAAGGCACTTTTATATGCATGGTGTGCAGTGTCACACACATGCACACACATATGAAAATGTCACTTTCTGTATTAATTGCTTGTGTAAGAATCACTGGGGCTTTTTCCTCCTATCAGTGTTTTCCCTTTCCTATTGCACCACCAGCTATGTTTTTTAAATTTTCTTTAATAGTAACCTGAGATTTTTGTGTCCCAAATAATCCTAAATATTTTGCTCCTATATCTTCTTATTTAGCAAGACTAGTAGATCTGTACCCTGTCAAGACTAGTAGATCTGTACCCTGTCTTTAGTAAGACTGGTAGATCTGTACCTCTGACTTTGGGGCCTTCTGTGTCTTCAAAATTCAGTGATGACTTATGGATTTGGTATTGTTCCCTCAGGTTTTGAATTCTAGATCTGGCCTCTCCTCTGCCTATAAATGCTTTCTTTCCTCTCTTTTGGGGAATTTCCTTGAGATTACAAGAGCCCTCTCACACATTAGTTCATTTACCATGCATGGATCAAGGCAAATCAACAGATATTTCAGTAACTTCTTTAATGGGACAGGGATATTTGTGGTATTCAGCCCTTTTCTTTCCCCCAAGCCAAAAAGTAGTGAAATGTATGGATTCTTACAAAGCCCTGAAAATGCATGACAAAAGTTAAAATTATAAGGGATTATGAGCCAAATGATGAGGCAAATGCACCTGTGTCCAAAAAAGGTCAAAAGGTCAACCTGGAGAATACAGGGAATTTGGCAGTCAACCAAAGGTCAACCTGGAGAATTTCTGGCAGTCTTACTTCAGCCTATAGGAAGAACTGTGGAGTAAATATAATATTTGTGAAAGGCAGCATGGATTTACCAAGGATAAGTCATGCCTGACCAGTATGACCACCATTTACGATATGTTATGAGAAGAACTTTAGCAAAGCTTTCCACATTTTCTCCCATGACATTTTCAAGTTGAAGTTGGGACATTATTATTTACGCAGGTGGATGTCCAGATGATGTGAAGATGGTCAGCTAGTCAGACACAGAAAGTTGTGGTTAATGGGTTGGTTATTAATGTGGTCAATGTGGTCACCTCCTTGGAGGGCTGTAGCAAGTGTGGAACTGCTGCGGTCTGTACTGGGACCTTTCTTGATATTGTTATCAGGGGCCTGGAGGAAATAAGGGAGCTGCACCAATGTGCAGAGAGCAAATTGGGAAGGATCAGTTGATAGGATTTAGGTAGTCAAGCTGCCCTTTCAGCAGCCTGAACAGGCTAGACGAAGGGGCTGACATGGACTTTGTTAAATTGAATAAGGGCAAGAACCAGGTGCCAGTCTGGGGATAGAAGAGCCCCTGCGATGGCACAGGTTTGGCATTGGCAAGCTGGGAGCAGGTCTGCAGGTAGGGCCCTGGACCTTGGTGCCTCAGCCAGCAAAGCTCCATGGGCTCTATGGACAGAACCATGGCCAGTCAGTACAGAGAAGGATTATTCTCCTCAGTTTAGCACACATTAGACCCTGTTTATAGTACCAGATCCATTTTTCATCCACCTCTTACAACAAAGATATTGACAAACTGGAGTGAGTTTTGCTGAAGGCTGTCAAGACAGACTCTAGAGAAGTCTTCAGTTCTGTTCCCAAGTTCGTCAGCACACACCACATTCCTCTTCATGCTTTGTCTCAGTTCCTTTTGTTGGCTTGATGCCTTTCACTGCTCGTCTGCTATCAATATTTTATTGAAATGTCTTTGCCCCAGCGTGTTCCATTTGTTAATGCACCATATAAAATCTCTTCTGCTTTAAAATTATTTTCAGCATGTGAAAAGGAATGCTGGAACTGTACACCAGGAGCATAACAATTACAAAGCAAAACAAACAAAACAACTCCACCTACATTCAGTCCATTTTTTCTGTAGTCATAGAAGTCCAAACTTATATGGTTGACATTTTTCTGGAAATTTATTCTGCCTGAGGCAAATGACCTGCCTGAGAAAAACTAACTCTAACTGAATAAAGTTTGCCCAGAGTTCGAAGAAACTGAGAAAAATATTTCAGAATATGAAGTGTTAATCAGTCTAATATATTCCACCAGGTTGGAATAACATTTTTCTTCCATTTTTGTTAATTGTAGTTATATACATCCATCAAAAGAAAACGGAAATAGATTGAATTTTTCATGTTGTAAATTTCCTGCAAGAGTATTTTATGTTGATAAGCCATTCAAAGTTGATAAGCTTTTCAAATATTTAGTTGATTTAAGCTGATAAGCTTTTCAAATATTTAGAAAATAAAATGAAATTTTGAGTTCTTTTGAGGATGACAGATACATTTTAAAGACACATGAGGATCTACCTTTACAAATGTAGTGATACCATTTGACATATTAGTTGAGTTACCTTCCTTTACTAATGAAACACTGTTCTTCCAACATTAGGTTTTCTATTTGATCAGATTCTGAAACTGATCCAAGTTGTATGAGTATAGAAATTGAAAAATAGATTATACAAAATCCCAAGGCTGAGTTGATGTCATTGTAAACTATTTCCATGTAGGACTTACTAAAGAAACAGAGTTTTGTGGAAATTTATTAGAGAAATAGAGTTATTAGAGTTAAGTTTTACAACTTAAGACTCTACCTATTTATGTGGGTTTTTTAACCAATTACCAAGCTTATAAATATAAATAACCCTAGGGGTTTAGGAATGGTACTCCCCAGTTTAGTTCTCCCACCAACTCAAAACCACACTGCTGCTCACTCACTCCCCCTTCCCCTCCCCTTCCCACTCCTTTGGAATGGAGTTCAGAATTGGAGGCACAAAAGCTGAAAATCATGGGTTGAGATAAGAATGATTTACTAGAAACAGCAATGAGACAGAAAAATGAACAGTACCAGCAGCACAAAGAAACAATTTACATGGAAAAGCCTGCAACAATATCCGGCTCTTCCCCACCAGGCTTTCTCCCCAGTGGAAGAAGAGAGAGTTCCTTACTCCTGCCCCTGGCAATGAGTGAGGTGGAGTGGAATAACATCTGGGCCTTGCCACACACTTCTCCTGCCTGCTGTGAAAAATTAACCCTGTCCTGGCTGAAACTAGGACAGGCTGAAACTAGTTCATAGTAAAAATTGAGCAGTTAAGGTTAATATTTTTATTTGTACTATTTATACACTGGTCTAAAATACTTTTCTTCATTTTAAGGTAACTGAGCTGCACAATATCAAAAATATAACCAGATTGCCTCGAGAGACAAAGAAGCATGCTGTGGCAATTATCTTTCATGATGAGACATCAAAGACGTTTGCGTGTGAGTCAGGTAAGTAATTGGTGCTTCATCTCTAGCTTGAAGAAATCAAGTTGCACATCAAAGTCGGGCTCGGATGAATTAACTCACAGTGCCAGATAGAAATTCTTAGCTTAAAGAAATTTGTGGTAAACAAAAAACTTTGGAGTTTGGGGTTCAGGTCATTTGGGGTTTGGTAGGGTTTTTTTAATATATGATGAGAGGTGTTAGGGGTGTTACAGAGCTCTTTTTTCCATGATTTTTCTTTGCATGCAGATGTTTTAAAGACTGGAGGTTTTGAGCTAAACTTTTAAATCCTAGTAAAAAATAACCTGTAAGATGTTATTAAGTCAAGATGTGAAGCATTCTTTTTTTAACAAGCTTTGCTATAGGCAGTTACTAAACTAATAATTATCATGCCATTGCAAATAAGTAGCAAATACCAGCTAAAACCTCAGGATATTTTAAAGCAGCGTGTCAAGCAGTCTGTGGTTTGAATGACTCCATAGCATAATGACTAGACTAGCATAGAACAAGACTTGGGCATTAGAGTACACAATGGCAGGCAGTTACTTGTGAGACACTGAGCACTGCACAATCAAAGTGTACTATTTTCTTATTTTAAAGTACAATTGCACGCATCTGTGTCCTAGGGTATATTTTGGGTATATTTTAACAGAAAAAAGTTTTTTAAAGGAGTGGGAAATTCTTTAATGATAAAGTTTGTGCTTTTTTAGTGACATATTTGAAACTTTACATTTTAAAAGTTTATATAGGTAATACTATATATATGTATATATGTTGGTTTTCATTTTTTTAAATAAATATATATGTAACATTATGTATATATGGTGAAGGGCCTAGAAGAAAAGCCATATAAGGAGTGACTGAAGTTACTTGGTTTGGAGAAGAGGAAACTGAGGGGACCTTTCACTGGAGTCTACAACTTCCTTTCGAGGGGAAGAAGAAGACAGACACTGATCTCTTCTCTGTGATGATTAGTGACAGGACCCCAGGGAATGGCCTGAAGTTGTGTCAAGGGAGTTTTAGGTTGGAATTAGGAAAAGGTTTTTCATCCCGAGGGTAGTTTAGTTCTGGAAAAGGCTCTGCAGGGAAGTGATGACCACACCTGGCTGACAGAGTTCAGGAAGCATTTGGAAGATACTTTTGGGCACATGTTGTGACTCTTGGCACTGTCCTGCACAGGGCTAGGAGTTGAGCTCTATGATCCTTGTGGGTTCCTTCCAACTTTGGATATTCTATGATTCTTTATCAATATTATCATATAAACATTGCATAATGGACAATCTAAATAATAAATTAAATACAGCGAAACAAAATCTGAGAAATGTGAAGGAGGTTAAAGGTGTGCAAGGTCATGAATTATGTAGCTTTTATATCAGATATTGCAAACAGTAATATGTATATTCCATCATGAAAGATAGATTGACTTTTTTTGTTAATTAATTTAAGTTTAGAGACACACATATAAAATCTGTGTCTGTCTACAATTGGTTTAAGCAATCATTAGATAAGTAGCCCACATTAAAGATTTTGAATTCTAATCTGTAGAATTGATAGTGACTCTATATTATGATTAATAATTGAATAGAAACATTTTAATTATATTCCAATAGCACTGAAGTCAGTCCTGTGGAAATTTTTCCATTTGCCTATGCATGCATTCCCCTTCTTTCTTAATGAGATCTTGTTCCTTCCCTAGAATTACTGTGGTTCAGGTATATTTGAAAAGAGTGAGAGCAAGTCATGACTTCAGAATTCTTTCACCAAAGAAGGGACAAACCTAAGGAAGTTCAGCATGTCTGGCCCGCTCATCCCTTTCTTCTTAACCTGGAACCCAGTTGTAAATACAAGGCACATGTAGTACCATAAGGTGCTAGCAGGGTGTCAGTATGAGATGCTCTCCCTTTATGCTCTATACAAAAGTGTATTTTGAGTGGACAGAACCCTGGGTGAAGTGGCAAACAAGCGGAGAGCTTGTGGACAAAGAACAAAGTTCAGACCAGGATAGGTGATGTAGTAGGTGCCTGCTCTAGACCTTCTCATCAACAAGAGAAGGCAGATGAAGCAATCTTGGGGCAGGTGGAAAAAGCCTTATAGTCCCAGGCATTGGTGTTCCTGGGTGACTTTAACCTACTGGAAGGCCAATAAGGCTGAACACAAGCAATCCAGATTTCTGAAACAGATTGAAGACAACTTCTTGATACAGATGATCAATAGTGTGATGAGGGGAGATGTTTGCTCAGGGATGTGCTTGGCAGCATCCTGTGGATCCTTGAAGGGCAAAGGAGCCCAGGAAAGCTATCCAATCTGCAAGGACAGCATCCTCTGAGCACAAGAACTGTTCTCCCCATTCTCAGAAGACAAGCTTTACAGAAGATGAGTATGAATGGACACAGATCTCCTGACTCGCTCAAACACACACAAAAAAACCCACAATGAAGCAGAGTGACTCCTTGGGAGGGATACAGAGGCATTGTCTATTTACATAGGAATGGAGTTCAGCAAGCTCCACCTCAGGGAAATGCAAGATAGAAAAGGTTTCTTAAAGTACGTCAGGAGTAAAATAAAGGCTAAGTGAGCGTGGGCCTATTGCTTGCTGGAATAGTCGATATAGTGCCAAGGTCATGAGAAAGGCTAAGATACCTTTTCTACTGTGGTTTTCACTTGCAAGACTTGTCCTGAGGCCTTCCAGGTCCCTGAGCCCCTGAGCTTGATGAAGTATCCCTGGCAGAGGAAGGCATAGTGAGGCATCATTTAAATCACCTGGATTTCATACAAAAGTTAGTGGAGCTTGATTGTCAAGAATGACAAGAGGGAGGATTCAGATAACTGTGCTCCAGTCAGCTCAGCTCAGTCCCTGAGAACACTGCTGGAGCAAATCACATGTAAAGACATGAAGGACAGCAAGGTGAATGGGAGAAGAAAATAAAACTTCCCATATGCAAATCATGTTTGCCATGATGAGGTGTCTGGCAAAAGAAAGGCAGTGCTTCTTATATACCTTAATTGTAATGGTCTTTTACACCCTCTGTAGCTTCCTCCATAGCCCCCCAAACTGGTGGGGCATGGGATGGATAAAGACACTATAAATTGGACAGAAAATAGGCCAGGCTTAAAAAACCAAGGTTGTGAAGCCAAGCTTGCAGCCAGGATGTAGTGGATCCCTGGAGTCAGTGCTGGGACCAATACCATTCAATGTCTTCATTGATAACCTGCATGATGGGGTGAGAGTACTCTCATCTGGTTTGTAAGTGACACCAGGCAGGGGTGACCCAATTTGAGAAGGCAGGGCTGCTGTCAGAGGGACCTGGACAGGCTGGAGAAACAGGCTTACAGAAACCTTATGAAGTTCAGCAAGAACAAAAGCTCTTTGCCCTGGTTTGTGGTAATCCCAGCCACAAGGCAGGCTTGGAGCCAGCTGTTGGAAGCAGATCTGCAGAAAAGGCTCTGAGGTCATGGTGCACAACACTCCCTGGACAGCATTAGTAAGAGTCTTCACAGCAGGTACTGGAAAGTGATCCTTCCTTTTTTTTCAACACTTGTAGGACTACATCTAGACTGCCATGTCCAGTTTTGTGCATGCAGCACAATATTGACATACAGGAGTGAACCCAGGGGAGGGCACCAAGAGTTAGGAGCACATGACATATGAAGAGAGACTGAGGGCTTATTCAGCCTGGAGAAAAAGTATTTCAGAGGATCTTATTGCTTATGTGATCTGAGAATATTGAGAGAAGATTGAGCTATAAAAGCATCAAATATCCAGCTGTTTCTGAATGACTACAAATTTTGGCTGTGAGCATAGTGGAGTTTCAGTCAGTTTGCCTTCCTCCATGCCTTCAGTCTGTCTAAGCAGTATAGACTGCATCACATCTATCAGATGAGAAAGATACACAGTTTTGTTTCACTAAAATCTGACTGTCTTTAACTCCAAATCTTTTGTTTTCTGAACTAGGAAAACAAATTTAGTTCCCAAGTCATTTCCACAGTGAATTCTGTCTTCTCACAAGGAATTGTTGCCATTTTTACTGCTGCTGAAATGTGCCAAGTACTTGGCTTTCCTGTATGAAACTTAACAAAATTTAAGGAAGGTTTGAAGAACTTGCTTCTTATTTAAAATGGGTTCATTTTTTGCTCTTGTTTAGTGGCACTGGTTTATATGGAAAAATGCATAGACTTTTATAGCCTCACAGTGTATAGTGATGTACACACAATGGTGTTTATTTTGGCAAATCTTCTTGCCACTTCTTTGGTTGACTCTATAACTTTACTAATCCCTATTCTTTCCGGTGGCTTCAGTGTAATAAAAACACTCAAGTGGTTTTGACTCAAGGCAAAAATCTTCTAGAATCATAACTGCTTGACCTTACTTTTTTAGGACTCTAGAGTTTCATAATGTGGAAATTTTTCTACCATGAAGCCACTAAATATATAGAAGCAGATGCATTGTTTCTTATCATCTTGACTTCTAGAGGCAGATGGAAGGAGAGTAACATTAAACCCATTGCAAAAGGTCTGCTGAGCATAGAGTCAACAAATTTTTGGAGACAAGGAGAAAGGAATACTCAAATCTGAGTTGATTTTAGGGACTGAACAATGTGAGGGAGGGGTTTTGTCAGTGTTGTACCATAAAATGATTTTAAATGAAGGTATCATTTTGGTTTTGATAGCATGAGCTGATGCCTTCTTCTCTGTGCCGTCTTAAAGTGCCAAAAAGCAGCACATTTTTCTGGCACATAGCTTTCTTAATTGTGGAATTAGGCACAATATAATACTATTCTGTTTTAAAATAGGTCTCTAAAGATGCAGAACGCTTTGGTTCTCCACAGACAGCCTGAGAGCTGTGATACCAGCCCACTGGGTGTGCTGGCTCAGAGCCTGTGTTTTTTTCCCAAGCTCCTGCAGCTTTTAGTCCCTCATCTTGCTTATTGTCTTCAAGGCAGCTACTGGCAAATCTGAGCTCTGGGTGGGCTGTAACCCCTATATTTCCATTAGAATTTCAGCAAATTAGTAATCTGAGATGCATCTAATTGTTGGTAATCTTCATTTGCTAATGAAAACGTTCTACAGAAAAACAAATCAGACTCCTCCATATGTTTTGTTATCACCTACCCATCACTACCACCAGTGCTCCCAGCATCTACAACAGCTGTAGAAATGTGCTCCATTCTGAAGCCCTACTGAAATATTTTGAAGAGCAAAACTCATATATTATCCTTCCCTGAATAAAAGCACAGGATAACAAGTCTTTAAAGAAGAATTATCCCTCTTCAGGAAGAAAGGGAAGCTTCTTGCTGTCACTATATCTGTTTCTGACATCTGCTCTAAGGGGCAGAAACTTGTGGCTTTGGTGATTAGCAAGCAACATTTTAAAATTCTCCATTACCATGAGAATTGTTTCAGTAGAAGTGAACTAATGAGAAGTCAGGGCTGATTAACTAACATGAAAAGTAGTCTATAGCTCAGTGAACCTACAACAGACTTTAAAGCATGGGAATTCTTCTTCAAACTGTGGGAAATTGCTGCTGCCCTAACAAGGAACATGCTATGATCTCAATTTGAGCCTTCCTGAATATTGTGTGAAAGTGTTTGCCATTAAGGGAATTTTTGTGTGGTTGTTTGTTTTTGTTTTTCTTTTTGTTTTGTTTTTTTTTTAATTAAGAATTATGAAATTCTGGGGGGTTTTGTCTTCATTCTGAAGTGTATAATCAAGCAAGTGGAGAAGGTTTTTTAGCTCTGCATTCTAGCTGCTGGGTTTGACATGCTGACTTTCCTTGATACCTTTGCCAAAAAAGTTGTTGGGTTTGGTCTTGTTTGGTTGGGGACCTTTTGTTATTGTTGAGGTTTTTTTTTCCTTCAGGAAGGTGGCTCTTACTTTTTGTGTAGTTACAGCCATGCCTGTATCTGTTAAGATGCCCTTCTTCCTGCAAGCCTGGTATCTGTAATGTGACTGTAAGACAAGTGTCTGAACTGAGACAGGTGTTCTGAAATGCCCTTTAAACTCTCACAAAACTTCTAGATGTGATGCAGTGAGCAATGGTGGCTGTGCAGGACCAGCAATAAAATGAAATTGGAGGGCAGGCATACTGATTTAATCTAGAATTTTATGGTGCTGTTTCAGAAGATGCTAGCATGATGATGATTGTGCCTGAATAATAGCTAGCTTTTAAGGAATGCTGCTTCTGATTTGCACTAGTCAGGGACAGACCATATGGGGGCTTGATTTTTCCTTTAGTGATGACAGTAAAATACTAAGTGATACCAATCCCTGGGCATTTTATGCTTAGTCGCCCCTCCAGCACAGGTTTGTGTAAAATCTATTCTGATGTCTAAATGACAGAATGTGATGAAAACTGATGAACTTTTAAACCTAGTTCTTAAAAAAATAAAAACAAAAACCAATTAAAATTAGGGGAGTTAAATATATTATGGAGATAGAGATGAGACAACTAGAGCTGAGAGGTGATTCTGGTGATTTGAGAATAGAATGAGTTGTGACATAAGGGGGAAAATCATATTTGTGACATAAGGGGCAAAATTAAGAGAAATGTTTAAACTGCCACTGTTAAGCAAAGCAGACACCCCCTGGGACACTGACCTTTGTCTGTGTTCTCTTCAGTACAATGCCCCACTCTGTATAGAAGTACATTAATTGAAGGGGTTTCTTTCTTCCCAGGCATGCATGAACTGCAGCTCTAGAGTGATTACAACAAAGAAACATCCTCATTATTTTTAAGAGGTTATACTTTGGCTATTCCTTAAAACTTTGCTATTCAAGTCCTGGGGAAAATAGAATTGGGTTATTGCAAAGGGTCTATCAGTTACTGTATTTGAAACTTCTGGCTTAGGGGTTTATCCATTCATGTGGTTGTTTTGGCTCAATTCACCATTTTTATTTCTTGAATGTCTTGCTTCTGTGATGGTTACCTTGATAAAACTCTTTTATACACCTGCAGCATAAACAGGCTTTCTCTTCTGTATTCTTGTGTTTCAGCTTGAGTGCAGTCAAACTGTGATAATCAAGTTTTGTCATAACTCTCCAAAAAAAGTTTTACTTTGTTGAAATTGAAAGTCTGTTGGTGTCAAGTGGCAATGTGGGTTTTTTCTTAGTTTGTACATATTTTTCTTTTTAAATCTGTCTTTGCCATTTGTTTGTGTTGCTTTCTTTTCTTAAAAAAATACAGTGGTGGAATCATTTGAAAAGGAACAAGTTAATTTCATGTTTTTTTACTGAAAAAGTTTTTGGACTATTAAGCAAATTACTACTGATCATGAGTTGGTCTTTTTCTCCTTGATAGTTTTCAAAAGCAAAACCACTATGTGCTGAAAGAGCTTAACAGATATCAGTGGAGTATTAGATGCAATTCATATTACTGTATCCTTTGACGGTTTAGAAGCCTGGAGGTTTTACATTAAAATTACCATGAAACTTTGAGACTTTCAGATGAAGCATCAGTGCTCATACTTGCTGTTATGACTAACAATACAAATGGCTATATAAGCTTTAGAAATAAAGTTTAAAAATAGAATTATTATTGATATTTTAAAATAACCAGATTGAAGTTCCCATTTCTGCTGTTATTTTTGTGACTTGAACCTCCAGGATCATGGAGGCAGTGAAAGTGGAGAACAGCATCCTAAATACTGTTTGGGCAGTGGAAAGAAGAATACAGAGTTCACATTTTGGATGCAGAAAAATAAACCCAAGTAGTTGAGACTATTCTGAAACATGGTATATTTCACTTTTAACATCTCAGGGATTGTTATATGAAAATTTATGACCGCAGGTTTTCTATTTTCTGGTTTTGTTTGTTTATACGGAGAGAGAAAGGAACCTGCACTCTCCAGAAAGCACATGGCTCATTGGAGATAGATGCATGCTCTCACTTCCATGTGTAACACATTGTCTGAGATCTAAAAAATAGTCAAAAGACAGGCATTTCATGAAGTCGATGCTGTGACAAACTAAGTAGGAAAGCTGTAACATTTCTAAATGCAGGAACTGGGAAAGGTAAACTTGACCTGAGATTGCAATATGGGAAACCCTAAAGTTTAGACTTTAAAAGTCAAAACCTTTGGAGACTGAACTTTTTTTTGGTTCCCTAAATTTTGATTATATAGTTGTGTAAATTGCAGAGGCAATAAGGATTCAGTTGCCCTTGCTGTTCACATACTGTAAACTTGTCTGGAGACAAGTTCAATAATGTCTAACATAGTGGTTCTGGATAGGTGCTCTCCGTATTTGGAAAGTCATAACAGTTGAGTCAAGTCCCAGGTCATTGGGGGAGTAAAGAAATATTGTATCCATCTTTCCAAAAGGTAAAAATGAGGATCCTGGTAGCTGCTGATCACCCAAGCCATTCTATGATCCTAAGTAGAGAAGCATTATTCATTTGTCCTGGACAAATATATTGAAGTGTAGACACTATAAGTGCTTTCCTTATCACAGTTTTACTTGAAGGTATTGAAATCTATATGCAATATAAATTGTTCCCATAGGAACAAAAGACAAAGAAGATAGCTAAGATAATGATGAATTCTCTCTTTTAGAGTGCATGTAGAACTTCTTGAGAGTAAAAAATTAGGAAAAAAATCTTCCTGCCTGCAGAAACTCAGCAAGTTCAGAAGACACAGAGAAGAGATCAAGATGATTTCAGCTTCATCTGGTAGATGGTGCAAGGTCAGCACCATCTTGATTGTGAATTTAGAGTGACTAAGGGAAATGCATGAGTCTCAAAGCCTAGAAGTTCAACATACAGTTGTCCTTCCAAGTAAGCATGGAATGGAGGTGGGTTAGTGATGCTGAAGTCTAGGATTTCAGGCATGTGAAGTTGTGGAATAGTTTGTTGGACTTTAATAGAAAGTGTCTTAGTTGTTGGTTTGTTGGTCTTTAATAGAAAGTTGCTCACTTGTTGGTTTGGATTTTTGTACTGGAGAGAGGGGGTTGTAAGCTGTTAAAAATCAATGAACATTTTAGTATCTGGAAGCTCTATGTTTTATATCAGAACAAAGTACATGTCAGTGAGATGACAGAAACCCATAAAAATGCAGAACAACATGGTCTAACGTTTGGCTAAAAAAAAAAAAAAAGGAGGTTTTCCTTAGCCTCTAGCTATTTACCTTAAACTGAAATCTGAAATTGCTAGTATGCTGTATATCTCTGCACAACAGGATTTCTTTCTGATCTAATTTTGAGATTCTTGGTCGTTTTGATAAAAGTACTGTGCCATAAATAGCTTCTGGTCCTATGAAACAAAGATAGGGAGACTGTTTTGTATAATTCATGCCATAAATTAAGTTAGAATAATTTTTAATCATGTTGTAAGTGTGAAAGTCCAAATGTACTTCCTCTCTTGTAAACACATTTTATTAGAAGGTAAAGCAATAAGACACAACCTATTTTAACATGCCTTCATGCTTTCTGCACCTGGTTTATAAAAATACTGGCCTGCTCTACACTGCCAAAAGGCATTCACATGCAATAATTAAAGGATTACAGAAAACAGTCAGAGAATCTTGATGAGTTTTGTGCATAAAATTTCCTCATATTCTGAGATGTAATTGGTAGTTTGCAGATGAAGGACTGGGATAACTTCATTAACTGGATGACAAATGAATGTGTCAAAGTCTGGAAAAAATCTCAGGCAGACAACTTTTCTCTATATTAAACATTGACTATAGATATATATGTGGATATAGAATCTAATATTATTAAAATATCCATGTATGTGGTTGTAATATGGAGTCATGCCATGAAACAACACATTGTGCTTGATAAGGATGAAGTTTACAAGCAAACTTTATGTTTTCACTTTAAAATTACTTTTTAGACATCCATGTTACTAAACACTCTGATGTTTGTAGAACAAACTACAATAAGTGTTTGTTTCTGTACATGAAACAAGGTAATTTCTTACTTTCCACAACATAAAAGGCTGTGGGATTTTCTAAAAGACTTTTTCCCATCATCATTGTACTTAAGGTTGTTATTTCCACATGCTGTTCAGGTTTTTAGGTACCTTAGTCTGATTTTATTAGGCTGATCATAGAAGTGAATTCTTAACAAACAGCACATTTGAAGTTCCAGGGATGGTGATTCCACTGTTTCCCTGGGTAGCATATTCCACTGCTTTATCACCATTTCAGTGAAGAAATTTTTTCCAATATCTAATCTAAACCTCCCCTGGTGCAGCTTGAAGCCATTTCCTGGTGGATTGTGCCTTGCCTCTTTAGGGTTTTTTGACATAATTAAAAGAAACAAAAGCATATCAGGAGTTTTATATCAGGTTGAAGAGAGAATGGCATGGTGCATCTAGTTGAAGGTAGAACAAAAGCCTGTCTTTTCCATCTTGGTTAGTCTGTCCCATGCATTATGCATGTGGTGTTCTTTAATTGAGTAATTTGTTATAAGGGCCTCTGCTGTGGTAGTTACTTGGGAAAAAAGGTGAATGAGAGTTAGTATTTTAAGTAGGGGTTTTTTTTGTAAAGTCAGAACAAATGGATTTAATTTCTTTGCTAGACTGATACTTTTTAGCACCCAGCACTACAAAATGTAATAGTGTATATTTGTATGCTCTCAAATCTATAGCTTCCTGTGTTCTAAAGAGTGCAATATAAAAATAGATTTTTTAATGCTCTTGTTAAAGGGAAATTCAAACAAAACGTTTTCCTTCAAAATTCAGGCAAGACTACAAAGCTGGATCATCAGAGTAGTTATTCTTCCCCAGTCTTTAGGCTTCTGACCCCCATTAACATGATACTACTGCACCTGATGCTGAAATTGTGGATTCTTCATCAGCCTCCCAGGCAGACAGGCAGATGGGTAGTTTTCTGACAATGCATTTAGGTCTTGATGCATCTGGATTTACTCAGAAAAGTCTCAACCAGCTCTAAGAATAACACATTTTAGAGGAAATCATCACTTGTCTTGAGACTTATCCCTTAAAACTGTGCAGAAATGTTAGCACCTCGTTAAGGTGTGTCATCTGCAAAGGATTGTAGTTTTCATTGCCTGATGATGAGAAGAGTCAATAAAGAATTATTTTTTTGGTTTTGTCTTCTTGCCTAGATATAACCAGTCTTGGCTGCAAGCCAGCTCTAGTCTGCAAATAGTGCAGCTTTATGTTAGGGAAGCGTCAGGTCTTTGCGAATTCCCCGTGCTTCTCATCTGGTTTGCAGTAGAGTCAATACAAAAACATCATCGCCTGCTCTTACTGGGAAACACGATGACAGACCTGCAAGGAGGCAGGGCATGTTCAATGGCAATATCCAGGCTGAATTGTTAGGTAAAAGAAATCTGCACTATCTCTGTATCCAATATTCATAGCTAGAACAGAGAAGATATGGGGTCATGTTGTAGTGGTTTGACCTTGGCTGGCTGTGCCCACTAAGCTGCTCTCTCACTTCCACAACTCAGCAGGACAGGAGGAGAAGACACAATAAAAAGTTAATGAGTTAAGGTAAGTACAGGGAGTTGTTTGTGAGGTAACAAAACAGGCTGAGTTGGGCTAACTAGCAACAGAGTAGGATAGTGAAAAGCAAAAAAAAAAATCTGAAAACACTTTTCTATCACCTCTTCCTTCATAGGCTCAACTTAACTCCCAGCTGCTCCCTGAGCAGCACAAGGGGATGGGGAATGAAGATTGCAGTCAATTCGTAATATTTTGTCTCTGCAGGGGTCTGCTCTGGAGCACATTCTCCCTCTCCTTCTTTCACATTGGTGTCTGCAGGGCTGTTTCTCTCGTGTTTTCTTTCCTATCATACATTACCATTCCTTAAATGTCTTTTCACACAAGCACTACCAACATTGGTGATGGGCTCAGCTTTGGCTGGAAGCAAGTCTGCCTTAGAGCTGTCAGGAATTGTCTCTGTTCAACATTAGGGCAGACAGTGTTGTTTTCTTACAGAAATTACTTCTCCAACACACCTCACTAACAAAACCTTGCCATATAAACCCAATATGTATATAAAAAAATATTAGTGTATCAAGGAATTGTTAGCAAGTTAAAGATAATGGTATGTGATTGTGTATGACTTTGTCTTTCTTTTCTTTCTTTCTTTCTTTTCTTTCTTTCTTTCTTTCTTTCTTTTCTTTCTTTCTTTCTTTCTTTCTTTCTTTCTTTCTTTCTTTCTTTCTTTCTTTCTTTCTTTCTTTCTTTCTTTCTTTCTTTCTTTCTTTCTTTCTTTCTTTCTTTCTTTCTTTCTTTCTTTCTTTCTTTCTTTCTTTCTTTCTCCTGCCTTCCATCATTCCTTCTTGTTTTTCTGGGTTTTTTTTTATTATTGGGACTAGCAGTACTAAGGCTTTCAGGTTTTTTATGTACCTGTTTACTTTGGTTATCACTCACTCAATCTCCTAATCCTTTAAGTCTTCTCTTCTGGAAAGTACTGGTATTGGACCTTACTGACTTGGTACTAATATGCCAGTGGAGATGTACATAGGTGGTGAAATTCTAGACTGTTTCCTTTTTTCCACTTTTTTTCCACATTAAAAATTTCTCTAAAGGTAATAGAAGATACAATTACTTAACTCATAGCTATTGTGTTTGGTCATATTTCTACTTCCTTTCCCTTTGGGATTAGTGTAAAACCCCATTTGATGTCCACAAGTTTGCTCATACTGGAGTGGAATCCAGGTATCAGCTGAGATAAAAAGGCTTCTGATCATCTACATGGAATATAGGTCAGATCTCCTGGGATTTGTGAATATGTATCAACTCATAAAATTAGATGATTTCTGCAGTTCCTGACCTCTCCTGAGAACAGCATACATTTAGTGACAGCACAAAAATCATGGCTTTAATTTATAGATTGAGTTTGAAGTATTGACAAATGATGTATGGTTGGCCGAGCCTGGGGAGAGTTCAATGAAGAACATGATAATTTACTGCTCCAAACCTAAAACACACAATCTATTTTTCATTCTCTGTCACTATTCAGCTTGCATTACATTTGGCTACTTATGGTGTGTAAAGTATATGGGTCTGTTGGCAGGTTAACTGTTTCAGGTCTTTTGAAACACTTTTGTCACTGAATGAAAGCAACCTGAGAAGAGTAGTGTGTGTAAAAGAGCACAGAAATTTTTGTGTGCTACTTATGTGCACTTGACCATGTATTCAGCATTGGATATTCTATTTCACATAGAGTGTAGGCATGAAAACCTTGGGCAAATTTGCATACATTCAAAAAAATCAAACCAGACCATAACCAAACTAAAGGTAAGCATTCAGTGTTCACTGTCCATCCATCTTCATAACATTTTGAGAGTTTGCCCCAACCTCTAGTGGTACCAGCATTAGGATAACCCCATGGGCTTTTGAGCAATCAGAATGGCCACTGCAGCCAGGGTGATCAGTAAAGCCTCTACACTGGCATTTCACTGCTGTCTAGTTGAGAACTAAAGCAATTTTAAGATTGAACCATGTGTTGGACTGCTGCAGGTATGTAGTGATAGGCAAAGACAAGGTTTTATGTGACTCTTGTAAGATTTTTCTAGAGCTGTCCCAGTTTTTATACCTGCAGAGCAAAGCTGCTTAATGCATTGTCACAGCCCATTCAGTTTTTTAATCTGTCTGCCAATATTTAAGGGGAAAACATATTTAGCTATGACTTACTTTTAAGAACATAAGTAAATTAATTTTAGGTAGAAATAACTCCGAATTTCAATAATTCAAGTTGTTCACTTCCCCTATATTTTAAAAGACTGCCATGGATATGGTAGATATGCAAATGAATCACTAGTACACTAATTTCAGATATTCCAGTTACTAGCTAGTGTATTCCCAGACAGCTGAGATTCCTCTGTTTACAGTAATTGAGGATCCTGGGTGTCAGTTCCAAGCAAGGCAATAATAAATTTCTCAGACAGGACTTGTCCTTTTCCTTGGTAAATAAATAAAAATTATTTCCTGTATTCATTTTACTGTATGAGTCAATTTGGGATATTCAGCCTTAAATTCTTTGAGTTCTTATTTTAAATAAGGCCAAGAAGCAAATTGTGCTACAGATGTGCAAAGAAGTTTAATTAAATAATCCAAATTTATCAGTCATAATTGTTGCTTAATGTAGTTTTAAAGGGCTTTAAAAAGTGCCCCAAATATGTTGATTTTCTTCAAATCAATATGGGATTTAATGCAATTCAGTCTTCTCTATAAGAAGATTACAATAAGAAGGAGGAAAATATGAGTGTGTTTTCTGTAATTGCAGTTCAAGTACATTCATACAATGTTTTCACAATCCATACAGATAAATTATTCTGTTTCCTTTAAGAACAGCTTTCTTTTTTTCCAATAGCTTTTCTAAAGCAGGTCTCCTTTTAAAGTTTTAAATTATTTCAACTGCTTCAAACTGCTTCTAAATCTTTCTTGCAAAATCTGAGGTTAAAACTGAAATTATTCAATGGAAAACATTCATAGAGAAGCTGTTGTTGCCTTTGAGCGTTTAGTCATTTAGTTAGCTCAGTTTCTCATTTTGTTTTTAAACTTATAAAATAGTGTATTAATTTCAAAATAAGGCAAGTAAGGTGTTAATGATGACAAATATATTATTTTCCCCCCCTGCTGAAACAGCTAAAATTGTTATGAAAAATTCACATAATAATAGAGAAAATGTGTGTTCTGATTTGAGAACTTTTTTGCATTTTGCTTTAGATTCAGTTTTTATCAATTTGTAAGTGTTCCAGAAGGCAAAATAACCATCGTGTTGGGTTTGAGTCTTGCAGGTGTTTGGTGGATCAAACTTGCAGTGCTGTTTGATGGGTTTTGATGTCCATCTGTTGTGACAGTTTCTACTAGAAATCAAGCAGGTTTAGGGTTGCTTTGTATTAGATGGAGTTCTTTACTTCTTAATTCAAATTGATCGATCCCTCACTTCATGCCATAGTGAAGTCAGGATCAACAATTCTGTTCACAAAAGTAATGCAAATAATTCCAAATGTGTCCAAGTATATTAATAACACATTCATATAGTGTTCTGGCATATGTTAGGGGGTTAAGATTCATATTCAATAACATTTATATGACATGTACTAGTCTTCTACTGTCTTATGAAGATTAGAGCTTTACTTTGAAGTGAAATCTCCATATTAACTGGAATTATGAGGAATCTTGGTCTGCTTCTTAAGGATAGAACATTAGATCTATTAACTTTCAGGACAGCTGTACATTTTGAAAATGTGGGAAATTTCTTACTTTTTCAAGAAGAAGGGATCTGTATGTGGACTTAATTTTGCACTGATTTTTTTTTTTAAACCAACAACATAAAATTACTAGTACTCTTGTGAGACTATAATTTTATTGGGTAGCATTAAGGAGTATTTAGCCTGCATTTTCATGATCATGTAAGACAAAGTTGAAAAACTGATCCAAAGTTCCTTGTTTGTTTTTTAACCCAAGCCTTTCCTTAAAAATGTGTATAGTTTTAAAGTTAAAATACATAATATGTTTATTGTTATTTTCCTAATAATGAAATAATATTAACTGGTCAATTATAAATAATCATTTGTTTGTAAACTAGACATATTTTAAAATATTCCTATATTTAGGACAAAATCATAACCCTATTGGCTAGTGGAAAAATTAAGGAAGCTTAGAATTAGTGAAGTGGAAAAGGGAATTAAGACCATTTAGTCACTTTCTAAATAAGAACAATGGCTCACTAAAATAAATTATATCTGTTTCATAAATGGGAAGTACTTTATAAGGTATCCCCCAAAGGTAGCCCTTTGGAGTGCTGTTGGAAAACAATCAACTCAGTTTCAGAATGGTACTTGCTCAGTGACAGTGTGAATTTGCCTTTCTCTTTACAAAGTTCTTCACTGGCCAAACCTCTCAGTAGTTTAGCATTTGGTTTCAGTTTCAAGGGGGAAAGAAATGAATCCTGTATCTGAAGTTTATATTCCATAAATAAAACATGAAGTCAATATTATATCTGTTTCTGATCATTTTGACTGGACCCAGAAATTCAAATAATCAAATCAGAGGATTTGCTGTGGGTTTATGAAATAACTATGTCTAATAGATGTAAAATTAAATATAATTTGAATGTGCTAATAGACAAGCCTCTAGATTATTAAGTTAACCTATCTAGGAAGACAGATATGTTTAAAGTATGTTCCTATAAAAATGAATCCAGTAAGAATGGCAAAATATCTTACTATGTAGCTTCTGCTTTATATTTTAAACATCAACAATATTACTGTGGTAAGTTTGTTCAGTTGTTTGAGGAGGTTAGCCTAAACCTTGCTGTATCGTGCAATCACCTTGCTGAAAAAATAAGAATGGAATTAAATATACAGGCTGATATTTATCTCTGATTTTTTCTCTAGTGATGGAAATGAATTAATGCAGGAAACTCAAAAAGCCAATGTAATTTCAAAATGTTGCTGCTCAGTGACAGTGTGAACCTTTTCCAAGTTTAGTACAGCTAAAAGTCCATGACATCTGTGTGATGCAAGAAGCAGTGCTCCTAGCATATGTCACTGAATATAGCAGCACTGTCCTGCTAATAAATGCTGTCCTTGCTGCTGGATCATCATGCTCACCAGCAATAAAATAGAAATCAGCAATATTCAGATATGTACATAACCCCTACCTTATGTTTGTCTGACAATATTTCCAGTGTGTGCTGGGTATAAATAGTTTTCTTTTCATATGGCATTTCATACTGACAATCATCCTGTTTTTTCTGGGAAGAGTTTATTATTTCTGGGAAGTGTTTATTATTTGTCTGTACAAATATGATTTAGATGAAGATATAGTTTACTATGGTTAAGAACCAGCTGGAAAGAAACTCTAAAAATCATATGTGTCATGAACTAGTCCTTCAAATGCAATGCCCTGCTGTGCATTTTTTGATGTCTGGATATATCCTTGGGTTCATATCCTATCAATATGTGTAATTTTAATTAAAATGTAGACATGATTATAATCAGAATTTATATTGTAAGACAGCAATCTAACTGAAAAGGCTTAACATCTTAATATCTAAAGGCTAATTTATAAGGTCTATGATCATGGTAGGAGAAATATGAGGAGGAAGAAGTTGGAAGGAGAGCTGTATGTTTCTGCATGTTATTATGTTGATTTACTTTATAGGCAGTTTGTAACTGCATGCCTGCTAAGTTAAGAAAATTGTGGAAGCCCATGAATTATGAGATTTTAAGTAATTTTATTTTTTAAGGTTGTCACAGCTATAATTATAATCTCCTTTGTGAATCAAATAGCTGACAGCATGTGAAAATTTGTATGTATGTTGATGAAGGCTATTTTGAATTCTAAAGGGTATTATGAATGCTTTCTTTAGTGGAGGTCATGATGGAAAAATTACACATTTATAACTCTAGGTAGCATATTTGTAAAAATCTTTATTCAGATTTGGGAGTTTGTACTTATAAGCCTTATACATGTATTTATGCATATAAACTTTGGGCTTCATGAGGGATCAAATCAAGGGAGTAAATGAAGTTGTCAATTTTTTCTGATGTAAAAAGAAAAGGTTTCTCTCTTTCTAGCTCAGTAAAGCGTTACTTGTCCAAAATGTCACTGTCATTTGTATAACAAGTTTTTTTCAATCATGCTTCAATCTATTATATTGCAATACTAGTTTTGGGCATGGAAACTGATTTCTTAATTATATATGTTATCACGATTCTATGCAAAGGCATATGTTAGGTTTGATTGTGAAAATGTAAAGAATAATAATTGTCTTCCTGCCTTTATCCAATTCAAGAACAAAAAAAAAGGACAGAATTATGTATATAGTTGCTCTTTATTACTTGCTTGTTATTATAATCTCATTGTAACACTATCATCCAGGAAAAAAAACCCCTAAAGTCATACTTATTTGTTTTGACTAAATTAATAAACCCCTGCTCACACTCATCACAAAATCAAGAGGCACTTTTTTCTTTTTTTTTAAGGCAGTGAAACTTTGGAGGAGGCCACTCCAAGCAGAAGGAAAGGCAACATTTAAGTCAGCCATTTTCTCGTTTAAAATCATTAATGCAGAAAATAGGAAAGGCATATGGCAGCATAAGAATTATACTTTTGCCCATTAGTTGAGTGTGCTGATGGTGCTGAGTAACTCCTTTTCAAATGACAGTGATCAATTTTCTCATCCCTACCATTAAAACTCATTTCTCTGTAGAATTTTCTAGATTGCTTTCTCCACTAAAAGGTATCAGCCATGGATTTGCATTTAGCCTAAGTCATGAAAAATTGGAATCTTTTGCCTAGAGTCTCGGTAAGGAGCACAGAAGGCCAGTCTTTGCCAGTGGATGACTTCATCTCCTCCATAAAGGAAAGGATAATACTTCCCCTCCCCTCTAGTTGTGTGTGTGCCTAAAATTCACTTCACAAGTAAGCTGTTAGTGGGCAATTGATCAGCAGTGTGCATTAATTACAGATACATCTTCTGTAAATGCTGTTTCTCACTGTAATCAGCCCCTCTGATTTACAAACCTAAATCCTAATCTTTCACTGCAGTTCTTGGTTTGTACGGATCAAAATATATTTATACTTTATACTTTATACTATAAATTTTTATACTTTCATGGTGAGTTGTTTACCCTTAAATAAAGATGAAAGATTTTAAATAAAATGATCTTTCATCTATAAGTCTCCAGTTAACATGCCTTAAACCATTTCAGCAGAGCTCTTGAAGTTTCCAATGATTTAATCTTGTTGCTTTCTGTAAGATTGCATTCATCACAACTTATTTTCTTGGAGAAAAACGACACATAATTGAAGATGGATCTATTTACTGTTTTTCTGGTTCAGCAACATGGTTTTACTGTTCTGAATCTTAGAAGTCTACTGAATTAAAAAAGAAAAAGAAAAAATGTCGTATTAATGTAATGAAAGTATGGATTATGAGTTTCAGCTTCAAGCAACTGTATCTTCTCAGGTAGTCATTTGTGTCTCTTACTTATTGATCATGATGTAGAGACCTCAGTGGTATATAGTAAAAACCCAGTAATCAAAAATATTTTAGATACAATTTTTTTTAGAAGACTGTTGTTTACAGGAGGTTTTACCTGATTGGAAAGCCTTTCTTTTCATAAACATTCAAAGAATGTATCTTTTCATTAAATATTCTCTAATTTAAATAATGTTTACATGTATCAAAGGTAAAACTCCACTTTATACTGGGAATAAAAGATACAAGTTTAAAATGAGAGTAAGAAATTGATAATGAAGAAGTAATCCCCTTTGGGTTTAAATTCTGTAGATGTGAAATTTGAGAAAGACTTTTCTAATTATATTTCCTTTAGTACAAACTCCAGACTATGAACTTTTAAGATTTATTTCTTTGCAGTAGCACCACATTAAAAACCACCAAGAATAAAGTGGAAGACACAGAGTCATTTTTGAGCTAATACTTTGTTCTGCCTCAGAGTAAAGTTTTATGCAACTGAGAATCAAGTAGAGCACATACTGCATTATGATCTTACAGATGATTTCAGTCAGTAATTGCTTTGAATGAGTTTCTTTACACTTCCAATGCCATAAAAACCTACTTGACTGGTATAGTAGCAAGGACTCACATCTTCAAAACAATAGACTTTGGGGGAAAATTTTTGCATTTATTGGACACAGAAAGAAAAAAATATATTCTTTCAGGAGGTTTATTATTATGCAAGTCATGTATAGTACCATGCAGGAAAAAATTCCTAACCTCTTTACATTAGAAGAGGGCAACAATAACACTGCCCTCTGTGCACAACCAAAATTGCACAACTTTTAATAAATCTTAAGTATTCATAGCTTGAGGTCTTGCTTTAATTAGGCATGTTTGGCCAAAGAAAAGGGAGATTGCAAAAACATCCAAGTGTGTTAGTTACTGTCTGCTCCTACTGATTTAATGCAGAAGATATTCAGATGACTAGAGTGAAAGTCATATGTTCAAAGGCATAAGGGCAATGAAGCATGTAGTGGAAATAGTATGCAGTTTTTCTTCTGTTTATTGAAAATAGTCCTTTTCACATTGATTTTGTAAAGGAAACTAATACTCTTAAAATTATTTCTCTAATCTAACAATATTTCTGATCTTCAAGTGACAAAATTTGCCAATACTTCAAAAATGAAACTGAATATTTAACATATTGAAAAAGAAAAGTGAAATGAACCCTAGGATTTGTATCCATTTATTTGGGTATTGGATTCTCTTACTAAACCATAACATAAACACTTGAAAATGGAAAGGAGGCATGCTCTATATTTGCACACAAGGTGTTAAATTTCCCATTCATTTAAAAACCAGCACTATAACTTTCCCAAGAGGAATAAAAATGTTGTGGGAGTAGACTAAATCTGAAATACTACCAATTTTTAAGATAGAAAAAGGCTATTGCTGACTTGCAGTAATGGGGTAGCAGCAAAAGTTGATGTGAAAACATCCACTTTGTGTTATGTTCCTGGTGACAGACCTTTTTTGGACACTTGACTGATGGTGTTTATGCCCTTCCCACTACTGACACGCTGCCTGAGGTTATTTTACTTTCATGCCATTGCAATTTAACATTAATAACAGTTGAAACAGGTATGAATTGACAGGCCTGGGGAACTGTATAATTCCCATGTCAGATTCCTGTTACTGGCCCATTAGTTTCAGACAAAATGTAAATGTTTCTTCTATGTTTAGGCAGGTTTTCATAATTCTTTCTTTGCACTTTAAAGAAAGTTTGAAAGTTAAAGGAAGTTTAAATTGAGAGTGAAATTCTGCCAGGCATATTTTTGGGTAATGATGTCGGCTCAGTGTCGATCTGTTGGACATACTAAGACTTGATAAACATTTGTGGTTTAATGAGAGCCACTAGTCTCCAGCATGAAGTAGAATACATAATTTTTAAGAATACTTATAAATCTACCCTCAAGGACTAATTTATCCACTGAATCACATTTTCTTCCTGGAATGGCATCATTCATTTCTGTAGGACTAATCACAGACTAAGGTGATATACACTTTTTTTTAATAGCAGAAATTGCCATTTTCATGAAGAAAAAAAGGAAGACAAATGTCCTATAGTTAAATTAGCAGTAGTATGGAGCAAAGGAAATTCCTTCCTTTTAGGCTATTCATTTTCCCATATACTCTCCGTTTTTCAAACAAGTTGTCAGAGTTCTGTTTCTGTATGAAAACTACATTCTCAAGCAGCATTGCATGTGGGGAACTTTGCTTCTTACTGCTTTAATGGACAAGACTTTAATGGACAGTAACATCAATATGACAAATCTTTTAAAATACTTTTTTTGCCTTCAAAATGATTGACTTAACACTGTGCATATTTATATTATAGACAGGACAATAGACAGACTAGTAGCTGAGTGCTGGTTATATGAAACTTCTTATCAGACCTGCAGAAACAAATGGGGTATTTTCATTAAAATGTCAGCTTTGATATATCTTAGTAAATACAGACATATACAGCTGGCTATTTGCAAACACAAGTACATAATTAGATTAATTATCAGAATCCCGTTCTTGATAAATCTTGCATCTCCAGATAAGTGTGGCAGAAATAAGAGTTTTAAAAGCTAATAAATGTCCTTTGGTAATTATTGTAATTAATTGTACTGCCCTTATGCCAACTCAAGTTTAAAATAGCAAATAATTGGGAAATGAAAGTTTCTTTTTGTATTTTTTTGTGTAGTACTTATCTTCCCTCACTTAAAAAAAAGTGCATTAGCAAAAATGTACCAATGGATAAAGTATAAAGTTACAGAGTATGTTCATATTCTATAATTTTCATTTATCTTGATTAATGCATTTTCAGTATTTGTTCAAGGAAAAAAAAAATAATGCTCAAATGAAAGGTGTGTGTTTAAACTAATGGTATAGTCAAAAATATGCATGATTTTTAATGGCTGTTATTCATTCAACAGTAAGGGTGTTATGGTATTAAAATGTGGAAATGGCAAGTTTTTTAGGAACTTGACTCACCAAGAGTATTTCCAAAGAATATTTTCAGGTTTCCTTTAACCTGTTTTGCCACTGCTAGAATATGTAGCATTTTCAGTGAGTTAATATCATTTAACAGTGCATGTGGTTTTCTGTATATAACTTTCCTTTGTCTTGTGGTTCAATGATTTACACTTAAGTAATAGCAAAACACTTTATTCCAGGTGAAATATTCAAAAGTCACCATTCAAGAAAAGTACGAGAAGGTTTCCTTAGAAGTATTGTTATCTGAAACACGAGGAAAAATTCTATATATGAGTCCCACATATCAAAAAATACCTTCAAATATAGTTGTTCAATTAAAAAATAATTTTAATAAACCAGTTGCTCTCGGAGTTGCAGCCCATTATCTCTGTTCCTTTCTACTTGAAAGCAAGTTTTAGTATACATACAGAGTGATTTTCTCTTCTTTCAAAATAAATAGAATGTATGTCCCCTTCCTTGCTTCCCAGCTATCACTTAATGAAAATTTGCCAAATTCATGCATAGTCACAGTTAATCAGTAATATATTATTATACAAAATAAGATCTATCCCTCTGTTCCTCTGGGCAAAGATATGAAATAGCCACATTTCTTTAGATTTGTGTCTGTGTTTGGGTGTGTGTGATGTGCTCTAGTAAAAGTACCCAAAGTAGCAGAGACATAGTTAGATAACATATTTTAAATATTTATAAAATGAAATTATTTTCAAATCATCAAAGGATGATCTATATCCTGATAAAGGATAGATGTTCTTAAGGTATTATTGATTTTGATAAGAAATTACGTGCCTGCAGGCAATAGTATTATTTGCTAGTGAAAAAAAAAAAAAGGATTAAGTTGCTTCATATATTTTATGTGGTGCAGTACAATAGCACATCAATCCTGTGGGAATTCTATAATATTTTTTCTTATTAACTTCTAATTAAGCCTGAGATTTTTAGAAGAGATAAACTGCCACATTTTTCAGTATCATCTTTCTTTCTTGGTAGAGAATATCAGGTCTAAATCCTACTAATCTAGCCAGGAAAGATCCTTCAATTTCATTCAGGGTAACAATATTTAGTTGGATTTATGCCTCTTATAGACCTCATTGAGAAGGAAGAGCTAAACAATTTGTACAGCAAATACATAAAAATATTTCAGAAATGAAGAAACTAACATTTCAGATTTATACAGTTTGACACCAGGTAAAACATGAAGACATAACTGAGATTTTGTGATTTGCACAAGGACTATGTTTGTTATCCCCTTCTAATATTGTACACATGCTATTTCCAACCTAAATTCTTAACCACATCACTTTATGTGGGCTGCGAGAGAAGGGGAAGAGGCCTGTCTCTAGGATGTGCATATAAATTGAGCCCTATTATTAACAAATTCAATAAACTGATGCTTTTGGTGATGGAGTGGATCTCCCAAAATGGAGGGCACTGGACTGAGCAGGAGGGGTCAGCACTTCAGGGCTTTATCTCAGCCTAGAGGCATCCAAATGTGCTGGCAACTTATGGTGGTGGGAGATGGAATGCTGCTGTAGGATTGTGCCATGTGAACACAAGGAAAATGTGAAAGAGCACGAAGTTACCAGGATTCAGAAGTTGTTTGGTTGAGTCCACACACAAAATGCTTCCTAAGTTAGGAGTGTGAGAACAATCTCTCCTCTAGTCTTAGAGATCTAGAGGATCTGGAGGCCAGATAGAAAGAGATCTAGAGGGTTTCTGTGGACAGTGAATTTGAAATGCGTCCATTTTATATGTTTCATTGCCACTTACCCCCTCTCGGTAGAGAATGTTGTGTATAATGATTTCTTTTAAGGTGTTAAGTAGCAGAAGAACACTTTTACTATGACAAATTCCTATCTCTAACACAATTTGCTGACATTATTTCATCATTGATATTTTATCAGCAAACCAACATCATCCTGTGGTATCACCTATGTCCAAGACAGTGGTCAGACTAGATACAGCAGCACCACTGTAATCACCTGAGAACTGAAGCAGAAATGACACATAGCCTCAGGCATGACCTAAAACTCAGATCAGATGCAGGAAAACATTGCCAATAGCAAGTTGAGTAGCAAGCTTACAAATTTGTTCCCAGTAATGTTTCTCGTACAGTAAACAGTGCCTATTTAAGGTCACCCATCTCTTTGCATTTTATCTCAGCTCATGAGATTTGTATTGTAGAATTTTATAATTAAATAACAGCAAAGATAAAAATGCAGGTATTTTGATTTTATTTATAGCTGTGAAAGCATGCTTTACAATTTATCATTCAGTCCAGGAATTCAGTTATCTTAAGAGGAAAATAAATTTTTCAGTGACAAGTACCAGTTACGACTAAAAACTCTGCATTTACCACCAATAAATCTAATCTACATGCATTAAAGAGGACAATTTTGCTGACACTTTTTTATTGCTTGGTTCCACTGTAATATTTCATCTGTTTCAGTATATGCATGTAATCAAAATAAAGAAGTAACTGAGATAGCTCTGTTTTCTGACATGGTACCTGGCATTCTTAAAGATGTCTGTCATGACACATTTATTTGCTGCAAATTATAATAAATAATTTTTGTATCATAAATAATATTTAATTTGTTACCCAGAGACACAAGATATTCTATAGACATTTTACAAAAGAATGGCAAATGGCTTTATTGATGCACATGGTGAAAGGAGAATCACGGGTTTGGTTTTGAAAAGTAACTCACCTGCTCCTAAATAAAAAAGTTTCACATGTCCATCAAGGAAAAGGTGGAAGGCAATTCCCTGCAAGTAAGCAATAGCTATCAGAATGCATTAGGCAGGGCTAACTCATACACTACCTTCATACCCTTGACCTTCCAGACACATTTGTAGGTAACGATGATTCTTCTGACAGCAGACACAAATCCTCACAGTTCTGTGGGCAGATATTTCAGTTCTGCATTGAAACTGTATTTCCCATAGCATAAGGTCAATCATTTCTGTAAGAAAGAAATTTTGAGTTGAACAGCAGTACAATGCATGCTATAGCCTACACTTTGCAAAATATAGCCATGATCTAATAACGCTCGTACCAAGATAAGTTTCTTCTGCATGGCAGTTGGAGAATGGTCTAATCTGGGCCCAGTCATCAGTGTCTGGCAGCAATAAGGCAGCAGCTTGAAATAAACTGCCAGCTGAACACTCTGAAAGGAGGTTTCTGCATCCAAACTTTCGAGACCTAGATGTTCCTGCAAAAGAGATTAGTAAGTAGATTGTGGAGACAAAACAAGGACACATAGAAGAAACAGCTTCCTAGAGCACTTCATTTGTTTGTTTGTTTCCAAAAACGTCTACTGGAAATTTGGTGTGAGAATACATATAAGTTGAATGTGTAGCTTTTACAGGAGTCCTCTTTTGAATATATATTGATCTTAAACTGGATTTATGGGATTACCAGTATGTTTCACTTTCTTCTCAGATATTTGTAATATTAGAAAGGTTAGATAAGTGTTTGTTTACCATCATCTCATTCTACATTTACAGTGCAAGCGCTTTCAGTCTGGGTGCAAGCACAATGAAAAAAAGTAATAAAATGCAGATTTTGTAAAATACATAAAATGTTATATCCTGGCCACACTCCAGGAAAAATTGCAGGCTTTATATAGAGCTATGCATTCTGTCAGCATATATATTGTTCTGTGACACAGTTTAGGCAGAAAAGAAGCAAAAAAAAAACCCCATGGGAGCACTTGCTGAGATTTGCATTGTCACCTTTGTGCTACCAGTTTCGCCCATTGACTGCCCTGCCTTTATCTATAACTGGGAGCAGATGTTGGGTAACTCAATGGCACCTCAACTCTCTTACCTATGTGCTGGTGCCCTGCTCCCTTGCCCCATCCACATGCTGCCAGAATAGGGCAGTGTGGCTTGGGGTCCAGTTCTATCATCTGTGTCTCTGGCATGAAACCCTCTCCATGGGAAAGTGGGATTTATAAGGTGTGGCTTCAGTTCAAAAGACCTCACAAGTATCCAAGGAAATGGCAAACGCTGAAAGAGGGGAAAGGAAAATATACGGGAAATTTCTTCATGTATGAGTAGAATAATTTTGGAAGTAGGTGTTTGAACAAACTCATCTTCCTTCTTTTAAAAACTGTAAAAATTTACTGCTGTCTAGAGATAAGCCTACCCTCTCCTTACTTCCATCAGGGAGGATGCATCCATAGCAGTGTTGAAAAAACACCTCAGTATTTTCTTTTCACCTCTGAAGCTAAATGTCATCTGTATGTTACTGACATAATGTTCTGTCTCTTACCACTAGAAGGTGAGGATGTTATGAGAAGACCAACTTTGGGAATCTGTGTCCTGAGACAAAGACTGCAAAAAAGCAGGAAGGGTTAAGGGACACCACTTTCCTCACAACACTCTGAAGAAGCACCCCCAAAATCTTGTGACAACAACCATATTTGGTTCTCAAAAATTCCAAAATAGGTTCTGTTATTTCAGCTGTTTGACTGGGAACTTAGTCAGCTGATAGCCAGAATAACTCAGGAACAATGTGGTTCGGTTCCTGGATTATTCAAGACGCTGAAGAAAAGAAGGAATCCAAAGGTTCTTGAAGACCTGGAACTGTGTGCCTGTCTCCCTTTCTTGTCCAGCAAATGTTTGTATGAAATCTATGTCTAACCAGGCAAGGATTTGGGGACTGTACCAATTAGGCTTAGAGGAGTTTTTCTCAGATAAAAAAATCTCACTAATTCCAATGATTCGTCATCACTAACTGCTTTGGGGCTTGCACGCAGTACTTTTCTCTCTCCCAGTTTCAGCAGTACATTGGAGAGATTGTCACAAAATTATTTTCCCAATGTCCCTAGTAAAAGGATTGGAAAAACTGGCAGTTGAATGCAAACATTTCTAGATTACTGGAATCCCTCTCTGTTGAATATGATCAGATAGACACTGACTGTGACCATGGATGCTCAGTGAGTGCATCCTGAGCCTGCTCTCTGGGAACTTTCCCTTAGGTCAAGTCTTTCCTGCAAATAAAGGACAGTTAGGGTAGTTGCATGATTTTTCTTGTTTGTAGTTTCACACTGTGTTAGCTCCAACTTGAGATGATGCGTGTTTGACCAATGCCAGGGATTTCATGATGTTAAACTTGGGAAGTGGATAGGATGAAGCTGAAGTTGAATGGGAGGATGTTGGGTTGTGTGTGGGAATTATGCCTTGTGGAATCCACATTTTGGTGGACTGGCAGATACAGAGCTCTCATATTGCGTCAATGGGAAAGTCAACTCAGAAAGGACTGGGAGGTTTTGAATCTTCTTATAAATGTTTCAACTAATGCCCAAGTTGCCCTGAGACCAAAAGAAGGTGAACAGAACTGAAGAAATTAATTATTCAGAATACCTTGGCAGGCATAGTCTTTCACTACAGCAGAGAGAGAAGTTTGGCATTTGAGGAGCATTTTATAACTATTTTGCTCTTAGAAAAATGCTCTAACACCTTTAGAAAAAGAAATTACCTTTAAGAGTTCAGTCTTGTCTAAAATACAGTAAAGAATATTTCAGCTATTATATATGAAGTTTTTATAATTGCATTTTTTCTTTCAAAAGGGCCTGCTATAAATACAGTGCCTTGAAATTTCACTATTCCTCTTCTCTGTTAGCTCCTCCTCCTATCCTCAAATTTGAGGATGGAATATGCAGTCCTAATGGTGTAACCCTTTTCAAAAGTTCATAAATTGAGGCAAAGAAATTATTGTGGGACTTTATGCTAATAACTCATGTTTCAACACAAACATTGTGATAAACCTTGTCAGTAAGAAAGTATTGATTTAACTTCATGTCTTTTTTTTCTTTTATTTTTTTAATATCAACATGAATGGATTTCTTTCTGTTTCCTCAGAATTAGAGGCAGAGGAGTGGTGCAAGCATCTTTGCATGGAATGTCTAGGGGCCAGGCTCAATGATATAAGTCTTGGGGAACCAGATTTGCTTGCTGCTGGAGTCCAGAGAGAACAAAATGGTAAGTAATTTTTTATTTACTCCTAGATCCATTCTTAGGTGTTATCCCATTTCATCTTTTCTTGTGCCTGTTGTTGGGAGGACTTTTGCTAGTAGCTGGAAGCACATCATTAGTAAATAAACATTTGGATGTGCTTTTGAAGCTCAAGCCTATTTATATATATTTTTTTTTACAAATAAAGATTATTAAATTCCATGCCAAATAATACATATAGAGTGACTTTGTGTCTTCATTGTGTTCAGATTTCCCTGTCATGGGAAATGATGGTCATGACCCTTCTGTTTCTGGAAATGATGGCTTCTATTCAGAAGAATAAAGCAGCAGCTGTTGTTTGGCAGCCTTTTAAGGACAGCGATGAACATACCAACAGCAATTTGGACTATAAAACACATATTTGCTTTAAACTCCTACCTGTCTTGAATATTGAAGTCAGGATCATCTAAATCCTGTCAAATATGGGTGAAAAGGGCAGTGACAGATGTTAGTCAGCACTAAGCCTGAGCTGTAAGTCTTCATCTAAAGGCTATTTGGATTAGACACATGCACAGGAAGAAGGCTGGTGGATGGAATAGGCAATAACAAAAGAAAATCTATGATTACCCTGTCATTTAATTCCTATTAATGAACACGAGGGCAACACAAAATGTGCTCATTTAGTCCTCCCTAAATTACAGCTCTCAATGATTATTACTGTCTTGATGCTTCTGTAAGATCCAATAGCTTTCAACAAAGTAATAACACACACAGCCTCAATGGTCATAAAATATCAAGCCAACTATCATTATAAACAAAATTACGTAATTAAATTATAGAATGTACGGCACTATATTTATTATATTATTTCTCTGAACCTAATAGCACACAGCATGAAATATACAGAAATCTTTAAGGAATTCTGTTCAAAAAGCAGACATGTTGAAATGGGATTTAAAAGAAGTTCAAACGTTCATAAAGTTGTTTACCTGCTATGAGACACAGAATTCAATTTGTAGTCTCAAACTACTTAACAAAGGGAGAGCTACTAATGTTGTAGGAAAGTGATAATGATCAGACAGCACTCAAAGCACCCATCTGCTATGTGTTCATAGGCTATAGGTATAAAACTCATCTGCATGCTACTGAAGAGAGAACTGTGTGAACAGGTGGAGGTCTTTCACAAATGTGAAAGGAAATAAACCTCATCAAAAAGCCTGGGATGTGAACAGGAAAGTAGTTTGAAATTCGTCAAGCTCTTTCTGCAGTGAATTCATGTCATTCATCTCCAGCAGCTTTTGGACATAGATGGAAAATATTACATTTTATCATGCTCCTGAAAGAGATCCAGTTTAGACACACATGACCTCCAGGAGGAATATATTAGTTCTGTTGTATGAACTAGTCTTGATTCAATTGCCTTAGTCTAGAAATTAATTGCAGTGTTACCAACCAGCATATATGAACATAATTAGCATCTTTATTGTTCTAAGTAAATAAATGAAAGGAAACAAAGAGGCAAAGCATGTATTTGTTGTACAAATCACATGAATAATAATGCATGGAGGGTATCATTAGCTGTATTCTTTTAAAACAAGTGACTGAATACATATAATCCAATATTTGACGAGCATGCTCTGCTAAATCATTAGTTACAATATCTCAAACAAGTAATTCTGATACCTATCCTCATCCTTCCCTCATCCCCTTGATGCACAAGTTTGCATTTTAATAAGCATGTTTGAAATTCAAAGTTGTCTCGTTCAGAGGCAAAACAAATTCTGTTGTGGATGTCTTTTAATCAACTTGGAAGGAGGAAAAAGTGCAGAGATTCTTACTATAGGTATGAAATTTGACATTTTGTTCATTTATCTATGCTGTAAGAATTTGCAGTTGCACTCAAATTCCTGTAGCAGATTTCTTCAGTTGAGTGGAACCATGTCTTCAGTTTAGACTTGTTATCTTATCCTGCAAACCTGGCAGTGTCATTCCCCACATGACAGTGTTATTGAGAAGGTGACTAGTTCCAGGGTGGAATCATTTGGTGATTTGGGTGGCATCATTTCAGATTTTCAGTTTATTTTCTTGCACATACTGAGCTTTTGCTTATAAATATTCTTGTTGAGCTTTTGTTGACCTGAAACCCAAAGGTCAAAGTTAATTTTACAATTGAAAATTCATGGACAGTGGCTATGTGTATGAAGCATCTAAAATCTTGCTCTTTATGAAAATGGCAGCTGTGTCACTCTCTGGATGTTTTTTATTTTTTTGTGTTATGTAAAAACTGAATACCAGTGTAGTATCTTTGAATGTCATTTCTTCAAAACATATTGTGAGTGTGTCAACTCCATAGAATTCCTCTCGAGTTAGTCCATTTATTAATGCTTACTTGAAACAGAGATGTGAGAATACAGTCTGTAAAACATGTAACAGAGTCTCACAGCCTCAGCATCTAGTTATGCAAGTGTGTTGCCTGACCCATACAAAGGCTTTCTTTCAGATCACTGAAAAAAAGATGTCTCTTATTGTTTGAGCAAGACCACAGATTGTAATAAATATTATGGTGCTAATGGGTTTTCAGTTTTGGATAATTTTTTTTGCACTTTTAAAGGCTAAAAGACATTGAATGGTGTCATACTGTTCAGATCTCTATGATATAAGAGGTGCTAATGCATGAATCCCAAAAGAACAGGTGTATTAAGCATTAATTGCATCCCATTCCATTGAGGTTTTTTCAAATAGTCACTTTTCACTAAAGATTATCTGAAATGTGTAAAATTTGGTAAAGATACCTCTTTGGACTAGAAAAACTAACCTAATAAGGTGGGTTTTTTCATGAACTGCTTTACCTTTTTCAAGAGATAATATTTTTAATATGCAGTGTTCTTCATGTATTCAACTACTTGCCCAATCTTGTTCTTAAAGGACATTTTAATGATGTAAGGATACTCACCAAACATATCAGATAAATAAATTGGCTCTCTCTCAAAAAAAAAACCCCAACTTTCTGATGTGTAGATTTGTAGTTTCTTTTCCTGTATGTGACCACCAAAGCCACTACCTTCAGTTTGAAACATTTGAAATAATTTTTCATAATTGTTATTGTATATGCCCTGGGGCCATTAAAATTGCTACATGCTACTTATATTTTTATATAAAAAAATTAAATTTCAGAAAATCTTTGGTAAATAAAATATGCATGGTTTCTCTCATTTTTTAATACATTTTTTTATTATTTCTGAGCCTGTTTATCCCCCCAGTCTCACTCTTGTGGTCCTTCTGAGATGAGCTTTAGATTTGAGAAGGGAAGACACGTGATTCTCTGTGGCAGGAATGCAACAACATGGTTTACAAAAAAAATTTGCTCCAAAGGCTGTCAAAACTGTTGTTTGGTGTGCAAAGGCCGTACAATCACAAGGCAGTTCTGTCCCATGACAATAGAAATCTAAAGAAATAGAAATCTAAACCTGAAAGAGGCATTCTTTTATAGCTCTGGAGTGGTCAGTAGGTGCCAGTGGGATCTGTTTCAGCATAGCTGAGCTGTTGTTTGAGCCTCCAGCACCAAGCAGTTCTGCAGTGGTGACAGCAAAATGAGGCAAACTGTAGAGCTGCTCTGCCTATAGCAGAGGGCTCTGCTGCTGTGTCTGTAGGAAGGTGAGAGAAGACATCTAAGCTACTTTTGTGCAAAGCACATCAGTAACAGGAAGCTTCTCAGTGGATTTCAGCTCCATTATTGCTTTCCAGAAGTATTACCACAAGTCTTGCTGCGTAAACTCTGCTGCAGAAAATGACTATTAGGTGGTTTTCTTTTGAAATTTAAGGCTCACAACTAATGGCTGCTTAGCTTGGAATGATGCACAAATTCCAATTAAATTGAGATGTGAAATGAAGCTTCTGTTGCTCTCCAACCATTTTACCTACTCTCTCCTGCAAATCTAAGTGATTTGTTGGTGTACCTCAGCCCTATAGCAGCAACCTTCTTTCTGTTTAAGTTTCTTTCACACTGAACATGGTCTCTAGCACTTATGAATTTCCCTTTAGATTATTTGCTAAAGAATTAAAATACAGTATGAAAGCAAAAGCAGTAGAGACCTCACTTCAGAATCCTATTCAGGTAATTTATTTCGTATAATGACAGTGAAGCTTTATATGCAAATAGTAATACACAGTTATAACTCCATGAAAGAAAATCTGGACTGAATTGGATCTGATTACACTGTTGACAAGTGTAAGCAATGTGCTGTGATTCTTGCATGCACATTTCATAATCCTTAGGTTTCTCAAGCTGCTGCTAGAGGAAGAAGTTGTGAATGTAGAGTGTTGACTCCATTTGGAAGAACTGGAAGCTTCCTTTCCAGCTCTCGATGCATTTGGAAGCATTTGCAATACATCCCAAAACATAATGACAAAAACAAATTTTGGAGTTTTGGGGGTCTTTTTTGACTTTTATCTTTCCAGGTGATGTCATATCTAGAATTTCTCCATTCTCATAATGGATAGTGTGTCCAATGTGTCACTATTTTCATTCTTTATAGAATGAAGCAATTTGAAAGATGTCATCCGAATGGACACTATACAATAACAGACTACATTTAATGTGAAAAAGAAATCAGAATATTCAAGATAATGCTGGTTAAAAAAGCAGTATGTGTAGACTATTAATCAATTCACTTTTTAGGAGCAGGTGCATCTGTTTGGTGAAGATTCTATTTCTATCTGTTTTAAATACTAAATAATAGTGCTAAAATAGTTGAATACTCATACTAAATAATTTTCTATTAAACTTTTCTTGTACTAAACCATTTTCTATTAAACTTTACTTGTAAACTTGATGTAAAACTTAAAGAAAATGGGCAAATGTTAAAATGCAAATTTTTAAACCGAAGAAAAGGCCAGATCCATCCTTTGCTGCTATATCTTATTTACTCCTAACTCAATCCTGTGATATCAATAAAAGGCTTTTTAATTATGTGTTTTGAGGCTTTATTAAAAAAAAAAATTACTCCATGATAAACATAATTTTTATTTTCAAAGTCTGGAAAAGTTTGAAAGATAAATGAATTTTTGCTTTTCCTCCCTGCCTAATATTTAAATTAGTATTTAATAAAATTACTTCCTTTGTAAGGTTTTTGTTCTTTCATTGGTTTTACCTTCCTTTTTTATTTAAAAACCTTCCAGAGGAGCAGCAGTCTTGCTTCCTGGATTTTAATTGCAAGAAAGTCATTAATTCTTGTTAGTAAAAATGTAGCTTTTCATAGTGAACAACGTCCTTGAATCCTCAGAAGAGGATTATGAGGCATTTCTTTGTGCTACATATTGAGATTACAAACGACAGCCAAAGCATAGAGACTTTGTAATTACATTCACAGAGCTGACTTGTTTTAGGGCATTTTCTAGGGTCTGTAGAATATCTGTAATTTAATACATAAAAGCACTTTGCATGGTTTTTTATTCATCTTCTGTTATCCTTAATCCATTTTTATACAATAGGTTTGTTTTTTGGGCTTTTTTAAATAAATGAAACACGGACAGTTTTATTCAGAAAAGCAAGGTGTTTACAGTTTTAATGTTAATCCAGTGAGACTTCAGATTCTTCTCTACTTTACTACTTACCACTGAAACAATTTGAAGTATTTACCTACTTTTTTATTGATATGGTTACATTTTTAATGAATGCAAAGCAGAATATTTATAAGCAAAGCACAAAAAAATTTCTTCTGAAGTCCTGGTTCCTCACTGAAGAAGGGAAACATTCTAATAGCCCTGAGATATGAATAAACACAAAATGCTGCACCTTCCAGACTTTAAGCTCTCTTTCCACCTGAAAATTAGCCACAGCTGGTCAGCAGGAGAAGTCTCAAAGGTGGAGGAGTTTCTTTCACATATAAATTGAATATTTGCTTTCAAATCCTCTACTTATTTATATAGGTGCCACCAACCTGACTGTCACCTTTTATAAGTAATTTTTTACCCATCATTAAAGCTGAAATGAAACCAAGCATCTGGATTGCAAGATTGCAATGTCATCTGGTTGGTTTTCCAGCTGGGATGATTTAACCAAAGGAATCCAGTGATAAAATGGCAGCATCAGGATCACTGGGCTCCCATCACTTTGCTCCCCCAGTACAGCTGGAAGGCCAAGAGCATTTTGGAGTTGCTGCCAAGTCTCTGTCTCAGTCAATATGCTCATTTTCATAAAGACTCTTGTGCTCCTGTGCCCTGGAAAGCATTATTAAATGTCTTATTCTTGCCAAAGCCCAAATGCTAAACACCTTTACATGCACTAAGTGTGTGATGAAGCATTGCTCTGCTCATTCAAGGAGATGGGAAAGAGCAGTCACATTGAGTGAAATAATAAGTGTAGCAATATAGCAGCATTTTTTTCTCATCCTTGCTCCCCTACTCCCTGAACTTTGCTCTCACCTGTTTAGAGAAGGGAGGAGGATAAGAATCCTGAATGGTGAGGAATTGTGCCTGTTCAGTCCCAGTCTTACCTTGTCCAACAACATTGCATCTTGTTTGGTTTCTTCCATCTCCCTACTTTTTGAGCCCCTTATTAACTTCTATTTGCCTAGTTTTACTAGCCAATGGACTGTTATTATCTCATCCTACTCATATGCAGATGGTATCTGAACCGAAGAGAAGCAAAATAACTTATTCAATGTCATTCAGAAGATTTGGTGTCAGAATTCAGCTGGAATCCCCAAATCTGGCCTATGATGAGTGTTTGTTTTTGCCTGGATGAGTGTAAGGGCAAAACATGCCATTAAAGATGGAATGACTGTATTACCATTAACTAGATACCTGCTCAAATATTTTCTGAACTGGAAAATTTTGACCCTGCATGTTAATTAATAAAACCATTTAATCTACACCTTTCCATGTCCTCAGCTGCCCACTATTCAAAAGTATAGGTTTTGTTCCAAAAGCAAATCTATCCACCCTCAATCTTCTCCAGCACATATGTTTGTACACTCATTTTTCTTGCCAATTTGATTCAGTTCCAAGGGTGCCACGTTTTGCCCTGCAGCTGATGTTCACTTTAATCAGACATACTTCCTTTAATCCCTGACATCTCACCTTAGACACTGACCTCCCATGCAAAGTCAGCAAATGTCTCCTGACAGTTTGAGGATACCATATGTCCTGAATGCCCTTCATGCAATAATATCCTCAAACACGTTACAGAAGTTGAGCATTTCATGACTAACCTGGTAACATCTAAAGCAAGTTGAAGTATTTTGTGTCCTCCACACAGCAGTTTAATGTTAACTTCAAAAAATAATTGTACCTTTTCATTTTCTCTGCTGTCTGAGGCATTCTGTCAGTGAAGATGGGGAAAGATTTTCATTCTCATATAATTCCCCCATCCCCCATAGATACACTGTGTTATTTCGTGTCATGCAAGAGAGAAACAGCTGACAGGCCAGTTACTGCATCTTTCTTTCAAATGGAGGAGGGAAGTGGCAATAACTGACAGCACAGCAATGCAAAGCTGGAGTCTAATACATGATAAAAGTATGATGATACACTGCACAGCTGTGAGGAATTTCTGCGTGACGATCCCAAGGACATGGATACTGAAAGGGTGCATATACATACATATACATACATATGCATACATATATATATATATAATTGCAGTGCAAAGGGAAAGTTATCTTGTTCACCACCATTCCCTTCCCAATGTGGTCTTTGACCCACTACTCCCAAGTGTGAGTCCTTCCATTTAGTTGAGTAGGCATTTCATTACACCCCTGCCCCATGCACTCCTCTGAGCATTAGGGGGAATTCTCCTCAGGGATCTCAGCAGCCTCTGCTAATCTACTTGTGCTGTGTGTCACAAAATGTCTGGGGTTTCACACATGGGATCCTAGTCATAAAATTAAACTTTTAGGGCTAAAACCCATTAGTGTGACTAATGAGAACTTGGGCCTGGGAGAAGAGGTTGTGACTAAATGAATAAATTGGGGAGCCATTAATAGGACAAAATTAAATTGACTGAAACAGAACAACATTAGGGATGACAAGTTTACTTATAGCTATGCAGCAATTTTTATTGCTCAGCCAGCAGTTCCTTGCTTTCTCTAATTCCTCAAACTTTTGCCACTTTATTCACACACACACAAACTCACACACACTCATATTTTATATCAACTCACTTGCAATATTTTAACTGTTTTGTCAAAAACATATATATATATATTAAATGTTTAAAAATTAGAGACATAATGCCTATCATACTGAATTTCAAACAGAATGGGAAGCTAATTTTGAGCGTTGCAGTAAATTTCTCTCACTTGAATTTAAATTCTTTCCTAATTTTAGGACACTGTGAGAAAATTTAGTTCCAATGATGGATTAAAAATATTTAATCCACCCTTTTTACCCTCTAACCCTTTTTACTTTATCAAGTAATTGGAGGCAATTTTCCTATCAGTTGTCCCTCTAAAGAACATTTTCCTAATATTGTTATTGAATAAGCATTGCTCATGCTCATACTTTGAATTGTTCTTAGGTTTTTTTGTCAACACTTTCAGGCAGTAGAATTGACATTTTGCATTTTTACTCATTTCAAAGATGAAAAAAAACTGTGACAGGAAAGTTGTGAGTGTACTGCACTCTCTCCCATATGATGCTATTAAGCCCTAATATTGCAATGCACTTCCAACTGTACAACCAGAAATTTAACTGAGTTTTTCATTCTTTGTAGAAGCAACTCATAGAAACATTAGTTATTCTTCAAAGAAAATTGCATTTGTATTTAAATTTCTCTTCCTAATAATATTTGCTTCCTTCCATATGAGTTAATGGTGTTTTACATCACCTTGGTTTTCCTGGTTTTTTTTGTTTCCTTTTTTTTTATGATTTTTTTTGCATTGCTTATTAAATCCCATGCAATTCAGGCACTTCAGAAAATTATTAATGCCCTTGACCTCCTACTGCAATAAGTGCACTTTGCAAGCAAAGTGCAGCTGACAGTGATTGATGTCATGACCATAATAATATATCATGTTGAATCAGATGTTTCAAGAAAGCAACAGATGATTAAAATTGTTATTATTTTTGAAAATATTAATTACTTTGGCAAATAAACAGAAACTGAATGCAAGGAATGTAATTATTTACAAGCTTCAACAAGTAAACTTGGATTTGCAATTTCAAGGACAGCTTTTCCAAGAGGTGATGGCTGCACATACATGTTTTGCCAGGATACCTTTAGTTCTATTCTTTGAGAGAGGAGTCTATGTCAGAGTTCTCATCATTGTGAGTTTTGATTTGTAAAAAGTCATGGACCTTAATGTCAGGGTAAAAATGAACTTCAGTAAAGTTGCTGCAACATATATCCAAGAGAACTATGCAGATCATCTGTGAAAGATGTTTCAGACTGCCGCATCATTTGTAAGGGAAATGAAACAAAGATTATTTTCCTCTTATTCCTCTCTTATTCACTAGCAGGACTGCTTCAATACCAGTGGATCCTCACCTCTGTTAAAGCCAGAAATTTGGCTTTGATTTCTGGATCATCAGAACTAAAGGCTTTATTTCTTTTTTTTCCCAGTATAAAATCTTACTTTAACCTGTGATATCTTACTTTGTGGTTTTGTTTTTTTTCCAGAACGATTCAATGTATACCTTATGCCTACACCAAATTTAGATATCTATGGGGAATGTACAATGCAGATCACACATGAAAACATCTATCTCTGGGACATCCACAATGCCAAGGTCAAGCTGGTCATGTGGCCTCTGAGCTCTTTGAGGAGATATGGACGTGACTCAACGTGGTTTACATTTGAGTCTGGAAGGTAAGAGCTAAGGAGATGCAAAAAATGAATAAATGAACAGTGTGGTTTTTTTTTTTTAATAAGCAGTCTGATTAATTAAATATGCCTCTCCTTATAAAGCAAGACAGAATACATGGCCTCTCCATAGACTTCCCTTTGCTGAATATTACTTTTCAATATATCCAGGCCAGTGTTTGAAATAAACGTTAATATGTCTCATATTAAAAATGAGCTTAAGCTCCCTCTGACTTTTATTTAACTGTGATTGAAATGTCATTCTTAAGTTTTATGAGTCTCACTGTGCTTAAACAGTAGTGTGGTATGATTTGAGTACTTTTGATGTAGAAGAAATTAATTCTGGATCATGGAAAAGGCTCATCACACAAGTATGAATGGAATAACTTCCATTACAGTGGGTATTACTCTTTTTAGATGTTCCTGATGACTGATTGCCACCCTAGAGTATAATTGCAAGCAGGAATACAGAGAACATTGTGAACCCATAAAAAGGCTAGCTCTTTTTCCTGCCTGCAGTTTTAATCCTCATTGCCATTTCCATCTTCAGATCAGTTTTAAATTTCCTTAGAGCTCTGTTATGTCTCTCTTTAATGCATTTCATATCTTGCCATTAGGTTCACTGCCTTTTCTGCATTTCTGCACAAAAATAATTCTGCATTTAACTCTCCCTCTGGTTGTGTTTCAACTAGTATTTTATGGTTCTAGACTATTCTTTTAATGGTTTGGTTTGGGTTTTTTTATGGGTCATCATACTCCTTTATGAGGAGCCTGAATTTTCTGAAACAATCTCTGAAATTACAGGTATCTCTACACTCTTGGGTTAGACACACTGTCTTGTTAAAAAAAAAAATCTTTATATGCTTTTTGATGTTTACTTATTCAATACTATTAACAAATATTCACAAAAGTACAGTTTGTGATCAGAAACAAAACCACGGATCACATGGACCCTACTGTCTAAGGGGATAATGGCCAAAATTCCTCTGCCATTTCTATATCTGAGAGCTACCATTTTACCAGTAATTTGTATATCGAGAATGCTGTCACTAGACCATTTTGATTCTCTGTTAGTTTTCTGTGATGAGTTCACATGAAGACATCACTGGAGTTTTTTATTTAATTTTTTTTTTTTTTAAATAGCAAAAGTTGACCCATGTTTCAACTTGATTTCAATGATTAAGCTGAGGGGCTTATTCAAATACACAATTTTAGCATGAATTAGCATTTCAAGCCTCCTACAGTATTTTAATTCCATTTCAAGCCTCCTACAGTATTATAATTCCATGCTAGTATCTGAATATCATCTGCTCCTACAGTCCATGAACCACATGACCTGATGAAAAGTGGATTGTTTTCCTGTGCTTTATTATTATGAGATAGCTCTGCCTTTATCTGTCATGCTTTATTGTCTTTGATCTGATTCCTCCCTTTTTGCTTGCTTGGGAGTACTTTATCTATCTGATTTGAAAATGCATAGAAGTAAAAAAAATAGGGCTAGAGAAAAGTTGGTATCTTCAATAACATCTGAAGGCTATATAGGGCAATAATAGCACTCATTTTAAAATCTGTTGTTGATTTGCTTGGGGTTTTACTTTATTTTTTCAATCAACAAATCATCTTTCTCCTCTTTCTGAACATGATTTTCTTTGTCCCCTGATCTGCTAGTACCTTAATACAATAAATTCCTGATGCATGTTGTTTTATCAGAGGTGAAGCACTCATCCATGTTTTATGAGAATGTTATGCAGTAAAAATGTTGTTGCTTTAATTTTTCCCTAAGGCCTAAATATTAAATGTAGGCAATTGCTTTAAAGGAAATATTTTTGAATGGGTTATTATGTTTTAGTATGTTTTAGCAGATATCCAGTATATGTGTATGAGGTTTGCATGAACATTAGAAGCTCAGTTTTATATATTTATTTTACATCCCGAGTTTTGGTATTACTTTGTTTGAGAAAATAAATCCCTTCAATAACATACATGGACATATTCACAAAGAGATACTATGTTAAATAAATTGATCAGAATTAAGCTTTTTGACAAATTTATATTTTAATGAATATATTGCTTTTCATTTAAATGGAATGTTAATTTGGATGTATAAAACTGAACTGCTCACTTGTCTAATGAAATGCAATGACTACACAATTTGAAGAATGTCTAAAATATGGGAGGAATGAATTCAGATTCAGATTCTTTTGAATTCTTTTAATCTGCCAGATTTTTCTGTATAGTTTTGCACTGAATTGGAGTAAATATGTGCCTTTGCACTATCTATGAAGTTAGACTTGTCCTGATTTTTTTATTATTTATTGAAGCAATGAAAGTAAGTATTCCTTGCTCAGACATTTCCTTAATCTGTCCTTTTGTCTATCCAAACCCTGCTGAGATATGGGGAAAGAACTATTTTGTGTGGCTTTGTTCAATGCTGGATGGAGAGATTCTCATTACCTAAAGTACCTGATTAGGGCTAATCCCATGAAATCTCTTCACCTATCAGAAAACAGTCATTCACAACTCCATTAGGCACTACAATAGCTTTGTATGGATTCATGCTGTTTATCTAACACAGTAAATGGATCAGAGCACATGAGGTAAGAGCATAGCATTTACATTTTAAACATCAAGGCTTTCCAACTAACTAGTCTTGTTCTGGATCTGGGAGTTGTTCTGGTTTTGGAAGGTGTGGGAACTCAGCACATCGTTCCCGATGTCCAGAGATGCCAGGAGAACCCTTGGGGGTCTCGGAAATCCTGGAATGTTGCCAAGAATGCTTGGTGCCTTGATTTTGATCCATCCACAGAAGTGACAGCAGTTTGAGGACATGAGAATCACTTTAGAGTGAAGGGTGTAAAAGGGACACATTTAGAGGGTGAAATATAAACTTAAAGGTTTTTGGTACAGGGGGGTTATGGAGACAAGATGGAGGGATCAGGGCGTGTCTCGTCCTTCTTCTTTCTTCTTCTTGTCCTCCATCTCCTGTGGTGATGTTGGCACTTGGGGATTGGTTTATGGTGAAAGTGCACTTGCCAACATGGGTGAAAAGTATTGGAAAATAAAGGTAAATATCATGTACGTAGATTTTAGTATAAAAAGACAAGACTGCCTCATGGGTGGTCAGAGTGCCCGTGGCTGCCTTGCAGATCAGACCTCTGTTGGGCAGACAGAAAATTTTGTAGATAAGAAACAATAAACAATCTGAAGACTGAAAAGCTGAAGAGTCCAGACTCGTCCTTTGAAACGCGTGCCACCCAAGAACCACCCTACCCGTGTCCGGTCAGAGACAGACAGCCAAACTGGACAGGAAGGGTTAATTTTCTTCACAGGAGCTGTTATGGGGCTGAGTCTGGGATTTGTGCTGAGCATAGGTTGGTAACCCAGGGATGTTTCAGTTGTTGTTGAGCAGAGCTTACACAGAGTTAAAGACTTTTCTGCTCCTCACCCCACCCCACCAGCAAACAGGCTGGGGGTGGCACAAGGAGTTGGGAGGGGACACAGCTGGGACAGCTGACCCAAGTGACCCAAGGGACAATCCTGCACTGTATGGCATCATGCTGATCATATAAAGCAGGGTGGGGGAGAAGGAATAGGGGGACATTTGGAGTGAAGGCGTTTGTCTTCCCAAGTCATTGTTATGTGTGGTTGAGAGAAGTTTTCCTGGGAATGGTTGAACACCTGTCTGCCCATGGGAAGTGGTGAATTAATTCCTTGTGACATTTTGCATGTGCACAAGGCTTTTACTTTACCTATTCCACTGCCTTTCCTCACTTTTACCCTTCCGCTTCTCTCCCCCGTCCCAGCGGGGGAGTGAGAAAATGGTTGCGTGATACTTTGTTGACAGCTGGGATTAAACCACAACAGGAGTTTTAATGTTTAATCATCAATGATTCACAGGATTTCCTTAGTTTCCTTAGTTTCCTTAGTTTATGGTTGTATGTAATATGTTCAGGCACCTCGTTCTCATTATTTTGGATATTGGATACATTGGAGGCACTGTGGAGTTGATCTGCATAGGTGCACTTACTTCTCTTCAAACTTTTAGTGGTGCTGCTCCATGTACATGGGCTAAATTAGTCTTTGACTGTCTCTGATGTTAGGCCTCTGAAATGGGAGATGTGTCCTTACAGAGCTGCACACCCTAACTGTCCACATGAAGTTGCTCTTAATTTGCAGGGGATTGCATTAAGTACATGCAATTTAAGAAACATGCCAGAAAAGTAGTAAAACAGCTACAGGTGAAACATTTAATAGTCCTGATCAGGTGTGAAGACATCCTTTTCAGTCTCTTGTCCAAATTACAGGGTTCTTTTTGCTGATGTTGTAAGCCAAACAATCACCATAAAAAAAAATCCTTACCATAATAAAGGCCATAAACAATGTTTAAATTCCACTCTCTGGTAACTACAAAAGGCAGTTGTCCAATCTTTCCTTTTGGCAAAACAAGCTGTCTGAGACATCTTTTTAGGACCATAAGAGGATACTCCCAAGAATTCAGAATTGAGACACAGAGAAAATTAAGCACATATGGACTCCTTGTTCATTTTGAAGTGTTTTTTCTTTCACTTTACTGTAATTTTGTCTTTTACATTATTTTCTATGTATGGAAGCTGTCTGGTCAAGTATTAACTGGCTAGAAATATAAAAAAAAGAAAAAGCTGAAGTCAAGTTAAACATGGTGAGAAAATGAGGGGATGGGCTGTGGAAGCTCCAGCCAAAATTTGTCAAATTTTGTGAGTTTCCAGCAGAGACTTTGAGGCAGAAGATTTTTTTCTTGGATTTTTGAGAGCAGAAGGAGCCTCAAATCTATTACATACTCCTTTTTCTGAAATACATTTTCTTTTACTTTGTAGACAAGATGTTGAAATTTAAGCAATTTCAAGTATTTCCAAGTAATTCATGCTGTGCATTCAAAGAGACTCATTGAACCACACTAAACTATTCCTTCTTTATTTGCCTTTGATTTAGTTTTTTTGTTCATCAGAGAAAATTTAATGAAATATGGTCTTCTCTATCACTTCTAAGATCTGGAATCTGTTTCTTTGGTTAAGAAAAGTATTAAGCTCAAGCATTACACAGTGGTGACATGAGAATTTCTCAGATTTTTTTTCCCAAGACTGATACATTCATTTTCTCTGTGGTACATACACAGATGCTAGGGTTATCTGAAGCAGAAAGTTCACTGTTTCCTTCAGGCACTACATCTGACTGAAATGTTTCATTTGTCTGTCAGTCCTCTGTGGTGATTTTTGGTGTTAATATGAAATGTATTAGTCAATTAACCCTTAAAGCTCAGTCACAGTTAACATGCTCTTTTTTGCTTTTGTGGGAGGAGACCCCTTGTGCATGTGCCTCGTGAGACAGCTGTCATGGGACTTCATACACTGCTGTACATGCCTGTACCTCCCTGAAGACAAACCTGCAATTCCTGATTGCTGGTGGATTATCTAAATAGTGGATTGAGTTTATCTATCCTGGGTTTACGATAGAATAATAAACCATATATTTTAAATCATTCTAAATATCATTAAAAATCATAAACTTGTGACAGAATTTGTGAGTCATTTTGGGTTGAGCATCAGTATGAGCACTTGTGCAGCTCCAGTAGATAATTTATCATTTCACATAAATGTTAGCACAGTGCTCTCAGCATCCCACACTTTAAATAGTTAAGTTTGCTAGGATCTTTTCCTTCTTTTCCACCTTTGTGATATTTTCAAAAAGCCAAATTACCTGCGATATAAATTTTCTGTGGTTTTATGTTTCCTCATGGTCCCTTCACTTCTTTCTCATATCCTTTCCACAAGTGGCATATATCTCCAAAATCTGAAAATAAAAAGCTTTCTTGAAAAAGAAACATTAATCTCTTTTATGTATCCTACCCTGGCTTTTTCCTCAGTAATGACGCAGCTCTCATTTTAGGAAAAGTGGCATTTCTTAGCACTGAAAAGGTTTCATTAGTTCCTGTTACTTAGCAGTGCCAAGGTTATACTGTAATATGTTGTAATTGTAGTTCCATTCCTACTTTTTTTCCATTCCAGCTCTCAGTTTGCCTCTTGCCAAATTCCTGACCTGGAAGAAGTTCTGTGTTAGTCATTTGACTCACTTAAACCCTACTTAAAAAGGAGTTGAGTATTTAACTCATCTACAGGACCCTTACTCTGGTTTTCATCATGGTACCTAATCTAAGAACTGTTTTACTACCAGAAGCTAATATAGACCATTGTAAGTGATTTATAAAGTGCTCATTGCATTTTCTCTCTGCCAAGGCTCCTCTCAGACTGCTCTAGCATTGATAAGTCAGAGCAAGTTCCACCAAAATTCACATAGCAATGAAATTCTTCATCATATAATTGACTATGGGAAGCAGAGAGGAGAAAGGGTTGCATTGTACCTTCTAAAGCATTCTGCTTTTCTAAACCCTTTTTTGAAAATTTTCTTATGATATACAAACCTACAAAAGATTTTCTCCAACTGACAAAGAATGCCTGATCCATTTCACTTCACTGAAAAATAATTTTTATGAGAAAAACACTGACATCTTAAAAAGAACTATATTGAGAGAATTCCCTTTTCTAATTTTAACAGAAATAGTTAAATAGTTTGAAAAGTCAGTGACTCTTAGGACAGAGCACCAAGCTTCATAGATGACATTGTGTAGTATAATAATGGATAAATTTATAAATACTAAATTGATAGCAATGAGCACATCACTAGCTAATTAATTCAGCATTGCCCAAGCAATTTTCTTATGAATTTGTACTGAGTGAAAGACATGCAGTTAGAAAAGCAATCACCCAAATTTTGTGCAGTGAACACAGCAGATATGCAGCTGAGAAGGAAAGCCAATATCTCTGAGGTGTCTGTAGAAGTGGGTTATATTTACAGATCACAGAGGGATCAGTGTGAGTTGTCAGCTGATCACCAGCTGTCCAATATTATTTGTTTATTTGAAATGCTGCAAAGCTTTTTAATGGAATCAATAAGAATGGTGTTGTATTTGACTAGAGTATTAGCAGACAGCATGTTAAGTTCCTCCTATGATCTTGGCATAACATGAATTGTACCTTTCAGCTGAAGTGCCTAATTTGCTTTCTCCCTTCATAACACAGTCACCTCATAGTCAAATTAGGGCTTGTTTGAAAATATTTTGAGACTAGCTACCATTTAGCTTTTAGGAGGTTCTATGTCCACATGTGAGCCCAAAAGATTTACTTACCATATTCTAATAGTCTCTTTTTCATACCTATGCTCTCCTGTAGGCTTGCATTGTTGTATTAATATTCCTGAAGCTGAATATGGCTAACAAGGTTATTGCTGTGTAATATATGAGTGTAGAAGAAGCAGACAAAATAATTCATACATTCTTAATCACATTAGGATTCACTTATTGTTTCAACTCTGCATTTTAACCTTTGAATTACACAGTCAGCAACAGCAATAATTAATCTCATATGGCAGGTCTGGATAATTTGAAACATCCCAGCAGCAGGTCCTTTTATCTCCAAGAGGCATAATAACCTTTAACTTCTTACCAGAAAATACAGGAAGGCTAAAATAACTCAGATTTGAAACCCAAAACAATTTAGTCAAAAAAAAGAAATTGATGTCAAAACTCAAAGCTTTTAAATACAAAATACTAATAGATTTTGCAATGTTCTTCATTTAATATATAGATGCCATTTACAATAAAATGTCTGGTTTAGCACTGAAATACTGTTGCATCTCTCCCCCAGCAAGGCTATTTGCATGAGCTAATTAAAAATGCTGAAACTTGATGCCTAATTATCTATACCAACAGTGGAAGAGTGTTAAATGCTTCACAAAGGACAATCCAGAAGGCCACGTTTTTCACGGAGAACCATGTAGCTAGCAAGAATGCTAAGCACAAATAAATCCTTCTTTTCTCCAAAGCTTATGAATGTAGGATCATCAGTTGAGGAGGAGGTTTGAAATATCCATTATGCTAGGGCTGTGTACTGTACAAACATGGAAGGAAGTAATCAAAATGCAAGAGCTGGAATTTGCACAACAAAAGAGGCTTGTTCATGAATATGTAGGGACCTGTGCAAACCCGTGCTTGCACATGCACACGTGGAGCATTGCAGAAGCATAAAGGGGCACGGTTTTATATGTTTGTGTCAGGAACTCTGGTTCCTCTGCTGGCACGTAGGTTTATTCTAAAGCCATTTTAGTGCTGAGCAGTTGTCTCTTGTACATCAGATTCAAAAGCAATTGCAATGGAAGTTTTATTCTTCTCTCAGGCTTGAGTCTTCATCACAATGAAATCATGTTGAGGATAGCTTGACAGTTGTTCACTACTGTTGAACTGAGAAAGCTGCTTTAGCAGTCTGGTTTTGGAAGGTTTTGCCTAATATCTGCCAAATTCCCCCTGTTCTTTCAGGCAGTGTTGATTCATTGTTCTCAGAAATAATAAACTCACTTATAAGTAGCAGCTGAGGCCACTTGGTCTGTTCAGCCTTGAGGAAACTGAGGGGAGACCTCCTTGCAGTCTTCAACATCCTCACAGTGGGAAGAGAAGGGACAGGTGCTGATCTCTTCACTCTCATGACCAGTGACAGGACTCAAAGAAACAGGAGGAAGCTGAGTCAGGAGAGGATTAGGTTAGATATCAAGAAAAGGATTTTCACCTTGAGGGTGCTGAAACAGGCTCCCCTGGGGTCTGGTCACAGCACCAAGGCTGACAGAGTTCAAGAAGAGTTTGGACAGTGCTCTCAGGCACATGGTGTGTCCTTTGCAGGGTCAGGAGATGGACTCTATGATCCTGATGGATCCCTCACAACTCAGCATATTCTATTATTCTATAAAATACCTATTGGCATCTTTTTGTTTTGCTTTATTAAGATGCATTTCTGGAAAATGTGGGTACCCAGTAACTTCTTTGCTTCCAAAAGAGGTCAGTAGAGTGTTTTTGGCCATTACTGTCAGTTACAGATGGATAGCAGTTCCAGAAATACTTCTGTGTTCTGGACATAGTAATTGTGGGAGAGCAGAAATTCTAGCTTAGAAATTTCCATGGTGATTCTTTTTTTCAGTAGCTGCATGCTAGTTTCATTAGTAAGTTGAGTGTCCTTAACAACAAGAGCTTTATATGTATGTCAGTTACATTTACACACATTTCCTAACATACTTATGGTATTTGTGATCTCATGGCACCCAAGGCTGCATGGAAATGTGTCAGTAACTGTGGAAGTTACTAACATTTTCTTTAAATTGGTGCAGGTTTTTTTACATTTTTTGCTTTTAAAACCAATCAATAATCATGAAAATAATATTCCCATCTATTTATTAATTAATTATTAATTTCATTCATTATGTTATTGATTAGAAAAAAATCTGCTTTTCTGCAAAAAGCTATTGATAATCAAAACCAGGACAATAATATTGAAAAAAAACACAAATGGAGACAACATTAGTTTGCAAACCTGACAATTTTCTTGAACTGGTGAATAACTAGGATGTTTTCGTTAAAACCTCTAAACATGGTAAATAATTCTGATAATATATATTCTTCACCACTTCCCAACAGCTTCACCATTAGTGAAATCCAATTTACTTTTTTGAACTTTTACTACTAAGACAAATACACTTACACACACAGAGAAGTATTTCAATAACATGTGCAAAATAATATAAATGTTTTCTTCCCGAAATATGTATATAACTAAATATGAAGACCTGAAAGAACTATCCAATTGGCCATTCATGATTAATTGTTTTAATTTTTTAAGTAGTGCCTGAATACAAATCCATATGCTAAATTTCAAGGTTTTTTTTTTTTCACACAGCACTTTGCTAAGGAGAAAACAAGGCTAATAATTGAAAACCATGTCACAGCCCTCCTAGCATTACCATATTTTATACCCCCCTCAAGTCTTTTATTGCAACTAAATGTCCTCTCACTCTAATTTAAATTAAGTAAAGAACTATTAAAATATTGTCACATAGGGGAGATGGAGAGCACTTTACAGGCAGTGCCTACCCAGTAGCATTCTGGCAAAATCAGGCTATTTGGTCCCACCGGCTCCTTTAATCTTCCACTTATTTATAAGGTACCAAAGGAAGGTTTGCCCCTTAGCCCCTGTAGAGGAAATGCTATTAGCTGCTGTGTCCCTCTTAATGGTACTTCTTTGCTATCACAGTAAGTTATTACTATTATTGCACTATTAATAATGCTGTACTCTGTGGTGTGTGATTTATTTCTGCTGTGAGTGGTCATTTGTCACATATTTTCTAAAAAGCTTCCATCTTATTAGAAAGAAGGGAGGGAGAAGTAGCATCTAATGGAATCTCTCAATCTCGGCTGCTCCAAACATCATTTGATCTTTCTGACTTTTTGGAAGAAAACTCAGTCAGTGCTATAATTCACTGAAATCTTTCATCTACTTGATTATCCTGTCAGTGGCCAAAAAGTCAAATATGACATTGTATTCGCATGGCTTGCTTGAACCAGTATATCTAAGCAAATTTTCACATTTCTTTGCTATTTTTTTTAATAATTCTCTGTCCAACTTGAAAAATATCCCCTCTTTAAAATGATACTTTAAATGGTTCCTGATACACTTTCTGAAAACAACATTTTGAGATGAGTGCCAGGAGGGATTTTATTTACCTGAAATGGCTGAAATTTCATCAACTTGATTATGAAGGTAAATATAAATTATCATCACTTACTGCATTTATTAGTATGCAATGCTTAAAAAGTCAAAAACATTTGAAACTGTCTTACCATAAGTATCATTTATGGGTCAGGAATGGGATTAAGGGCAGAAAACTATGTAGTCCTGGGGATGGTTCAGTGGAAAACCCTGAAATTCTTTCAGATGAGGGTGCTAACCCTTTATTTAATGAAGGCTTGATCATGTGTATCTCTGCTCATCTAAGATTCTGCTACTGTCATCAGAGAACAAAGAGCAATAAAACAAAGAGCTTGCTGGGACCAAGAGAAACTGAAGAGATTGGTGAAAATGGAAGGGAAAGTATGTGGGCATGGCACAACAGAATGGGCTAAGCATGTGGAATAGGAAATAGGAGTGTGGTAATTAAACTGGCTGGTAAGACAGAACTTGATAGGGAGAGACTTCTTAAAAAAAATCCAGAAGGTAGCTGGGTTTGGAAATGTGTATCACTTAAGGAGCAGTATGTAATCACAAAGTGGGGAAGATATGAGCAAAGGTAGCAAGAAGACATTGTCCAGGATAAGTGTTTGTCATTAGCAGATGTTGACAAAACAACCTCAAATGCTTCATTCCACAGGTACTTTGCCTTTTTTACCGGATGCTTCTTTAAGGCCCACGAGACCAATTTCTCAGAGAGGAAGGGGAAAAAAAAAAAAAGAAAAAATGTATGATTAGCTTCAGCTTTAGAAGCACAGATGAAATGGAGGACAGCCAAGCAAAAGTGTTCTGTGCACATGGAAGTAATGTCAAAAGCTGGTAAAAGGCACCATCAGTGAAATAAAAGTAGAAATAGCAATATACAAAAAATGAAAAAGTATATTAGCATTCATCTGGAGGCTAAGATTCTGTCTGTGGTGTAAAGAATACCTGTAATATAAATGTTCCAGATTGACAAAATGTGGAAATATTGTAAAAAACTTTTCCAGTGTTACTAAGGATATTCAAAATGGTTTTAATGGCATATGTGGAATAGCCACAAACATGCCCCAGCTATTATGTGTAAGTGTCCGGTAAAGGCAAGGTCACCTTTTGCTACATAAGAACCAGGAATACACATTATGTATCATTCTGCACATCAGGGATTTTTACCCCTTCTCTTTTGCCCCCAATACTGATTTCTGTTTGGGTAACTGTATATAAATTTTTGGTGAAGCAGTAGATTTTGCATCTATAGTTCATGAGGTTTTAAACCTGGCATGCAGAATGGTGGACAGAAGGGATTGGCACATTCCAGTGTTCTGAGCAGTTCCATGTTAGAAATTTCTTATAAACGCCAGTGTAGAACAGTAAGTGTCTAAGTGTAAGTCAGTGTAGAACAGTAGAAGCCTAAACTCTGGAATATTGAACTAGACAAGTAAACTCCAGTGTTAAAGAAGCTTGTTAGTATTTTTTTTTTTCACAGCAAAGGATGATTGCTTTTTTCATTTTGCTTTCAAACAATGCCCCAGGTTCCCTGGGCAGAGAGCAGGCATGCTGTGCTTAAAAATTTTATGCATTGGACAAGATGGATTTCATACTTTTAGATTATACTATCCCAAATTTGTTTTTCAGTCTTTGTTTTTCCCCTTTTCTGGCAGACTTGTTAAGGTGCTTTTCTTGTCAATTAATAGTAACTCAGTGCTCTGCAGAGAACTGCTCTGAGGGAATATTAAATGGTGGCATGTGAGCACAATGACCACAGTTCTCACCATTCTTGCTTAAACCTCTTGAGTTTAAGCAAAATCCTCACTAAAGATAGCATAAAATATGTCTTTAGCCAATCAGTAGTTTCACACAGGACTCATAGTAGATACTCAACAAAAAGAATACAATCAGCATAACTGATTGATATTAATTATGTGGAAATGGACATTTGTCAAAATGTCAGAAAATGGCCATTGCATCCCATGAAGTTTTAGACAGGAGATATTATATGTGGTACTATAGGAAAATATGCAGGGAGCCCAAAGTATGTAACTATAAACTGTAAATAATGCTTTCTGCTTTTTTTTTTCATCCTTTCATATTCTTTTCCTGTCCTTTTCCAGTATGATCTAAGCTATGTGATTATTTGTGATGATTTTCTTTTGCAGGACTATGTTCTTCCATTTCTTTGTTTCTACACCTCTTTTATCCACTTATACCTTTTTCTTCCCACTTACCTGTGTAATTGTAAGAAGTCTCTGTTTTTATGGAACAAAATTTTATGGAACAATTTTGAAGATATGAAATATTTCAAGGGTTCTCAAGATGTTATCATGCTGCCACTAACCTGAACACAAACTAAAATTGATTTTAGCTATCAGACTAATGAGAAAACCTTACAGAGAGTTTTTCCACTGCTGGAGAGGACTAGCACAAGAATGTCTTATACACAATCAAACTTGGAGTCAGAGATGCCAGGCGAATGCAGTGGGAGTTGTTTGATCCATAACAGAATTGCTGCTGTTTGCAATTGAGAGAACAGGGAAAATCTGTCTACTTCACTTCTGCCTGGCTTGTGTCAAAGAGGAAAAGTTAAAGCAAGTGGGAGTGAAGTCATGTTTCCTCACTAAATTAAATACCACACATAGCAAGTCGGTGCAAGTTCAGTGAATTTTTAATGCTTGTGGTGGGGGTTGCACATTTTCTGTGATTACTTTTTGATGTTACTGCACACTCAGTTTCCCACAGAAGGCACTATTTGACCACTGGTGTCAGCATACATGTCTAGCTAAAGTTCAGGCCAGAACCACAGCCTTCAGCCAAGATATTCAATTCTAATTCAGTGTCTGACAGATACAGCTTTGTTTTTTTTAAACAAATCCCGGCCTTGTTTAATACCTGGCGCTGTTGCCTACCCCTGGGGTCGCTGCTGTTGGAGTTGACAACCTACCACTTCTGAGATTAGTGTTGATGAGTCCTTGAATGTCATTAGCATATGTTAATTACTCATTAGTGTATGTACATAGCATGGTGAGTGGACAGCCGTGCGTGCCCATAATATTTGCATTTGACTTTCTGAAAATTCCTCTATGGCCACAATGGTCAAAGCAGCATCTTTCATACCTTGCAGGTGGACTGACATTGAGAGAAGTCAGCAGTGCTTAAATCCCCACCACAATAAAATCACAATGTGCTGAAAGCTTCAGAGAAATGACTGACCATAAATGCTTTAATGGCTGAAATCACTCTTGATGGTGCATTTAAATGGGGAAGTGGTGGGAGGAACACTTGAAGTGCTTATTTTGAAATACTCAAAAAACTCAACATAGAATGCTCAGGGTGCTCCTTTCATCATTTCTTCACACTTTTTGTGTCCCACTTTTGAAATGAGAGAATGCAGCATTCATTCTTCATAAACTGGGAAAATTGATGTTTCGGATGCATGTTAAAATTATGCCTGTGACTACTTCATCTTTTTTCCTGTTTCTATGGCTCTAAACGTGGCTCTGTATTAGTTCCTTCATAATTTTTACTTCTATTTCTCTGCTATTATTCGTCAATCAAAAACATTAATTGCATTAGTTCATTCCTGTTCAGCCCTCCAGAAATTTTTCTTTCTCTCCTTATGTGGATATACTTTGATCAGGAATTACCTACTTTGCATGCTGGCTGTCAAAATAAAATGACAAAAACACAGCATCTGCCTGCTTCACAGAAGGCACAGTTTGTTTCCAATACCATTCAATCCACAAATAAAAGGTCAGTGAGACATTATACAATAAATTCTTGGTATCCTACTTATAGGTATGTGTAGATGCAAAACTGGGGATTATTACAAAACTGGAATCCCAGGATCATAGATTGGGTGAAGTTGGAGGTGACCACCTTCTTTAAGTTGAGCATCATCAGGTATTCCAAATATTATGTGCAGTGTCACAGCTTCTAAATATCTCAAGTTTCTCAAAGATTAAATAAAATTAACAGATATACCTATACAAATTCAATCCTTGGCTGTTACTGTTTTAACATCTGTTAACTGGCAAATGTCTTTTTAAAACAACAGTTCCTTTCTGAGAGAGGATTGAGTTAACTCCAGAATTGTATCTCATTGTGTTCAGAATTAATGTAGACTCTAGGGAATATCATCTGACAAAATTTCCATCCCCAGCACCCTGAGCGAGGAATAGTCCTGAAGATAACAGTCCTGGAGGGCTCCAAAAGAAAAAATAAAAAGGGAGAAAATAAAGATCTTGGGTCACTAAGTTTTATTGTTTTTCTTATAGCAAGTAGTGATGTTCTGCCACAGGGCTCCTGTACTATTACACTATCATTTATTTTAACCAGTAACGGCCTTATTTGGGTATTATATTTAACATTTTATGTTTGTCAAAGTCAACAGTATTAATGTAGATTAAATGTTGTTTCCCCTGTGTACTGCTCCTAAAGACACAGAAAGAAGCTGAATAGTATTGTTATGGGATATTTGTCTTTGTTGGGGAATAATAGCAGGATTGCAGAAGTCCTGTAGAAATATCTATGTATGTACTTGCATATGATCCCAGATTCCAGCACCTGGAACTTGTATCTTTCTTGTTCAAAAGTGAGATGAAAAATAATAGCCAAACCATGGTGAGTGAAAAGGTTTAGTCAGACAAATTTAGCTTATGGTAGTCTTTCAAACTCTTTATCAGACCAGTGTTTTACACTGGTGTGTTGTACAGCCAGCCATAACTGCTCCTTCTGTACTAAAATGAAAATAGTAATATATGAGCGCTTGGTTTATCTTTCACAAAGCTGGTAAGGATAGATGCTAGTCCAGTAGTTAAATAGTATTAATTAATGGTGTTAAATAGTATTTCACCATTACCAACAAAACCTGAGCTCTTCAAATTAACAGAGCTAATTATCTAACAGCATTTTCATGTCTGTTCTATTACATAAACTGTGAAAAATGCAAATGTGTTGTGTATTTAAAAACATGTCAACAATTGGCTTTATTATCTTCTCTTTTTTTTAATAAGTGTGACTTTTTCTTTAAAGAAAATGTTGCAGTGTCAAAAGTCTCCATAAAGTGGGTTGTTTTATATATACATATGCATTAATTACATGCACTGATTTCTTAAATAATATGAACTGAATACTAATTAAAGAAGGTAATTTGCATGTGCAACTTAGAATATTTCTTACTTAGAGGTGATGGAAGCACAAACAGCATAGTTCAGTTGCCCCCATCAAAACATCTAGGTCATGTTTTATGAAAATAGTCCATAAAGCAGGAAGAGACAAAAAATGTAGATATGGTAAATTATTTGGTTTCTACTTCTTGGACTCCAGAGTATTGCTTCTGGTAGTTAGGAACAATGTCTTGGTATTGGGTGTATTGGGTTTGTGTGACAAGGCTTTGGTAGCAGGGGACTACAGGGGTAGCTGCCAGAAGCTTCCCCCATGTCTGACTGAGCCAGTGCCAGGCAGCTCCAAGACAGAGCTGATGCTGGCCAAGGCCAAGCCCACTAGGGTCATGGTAGCCCTCTGGGACAATGGATTTATGAAGCAGGGAAAGAAACCCTGACGAACAGCAACTGCAGCCAGAGAGAAGAGTAAGAATATGAGATACAGCCCTGCAGACACCAAAGGCAGGGGAGAAGGAGGGGCAGGGGATGCTCCAGGCATGGAGCTGGGATTTGCCGGCAGACCACGGTTAGGCAGCTGTGGAAGTCCATGGTGGAGCAGAGATCCACCTGCAGCCCATGGAGGATCCTACAGTGGAGCAGGTAGATGCCAGAGGAGGCTGTGGCCCTGTGGGAAGCCTGGAATAGGCTCTTGTCAGGGACCTGTGGGCTCATGGAGAGAGGAGCCCATGCTGGAACAGATTGGCTGGAAGGACATTTGGCCCCATTGGGGACTCACATTGGAGCAGTCTGCTCCTGAAGGACAACGCTCTGGAAGGTACCTATGCCAGAGCAGTTTGTGTAAGGCTGCAGCCTGTGGGACGGACTTCTGTAGCATAAGGTCATGGAGGACTGTCTCCTGTGGGAGAGATCCCATACTGGAGAAGGGAAAGAGTTTGAGAAGTCATCCAACTGAGGAGGAGGGGAGGGGCAGAAACAATGGATGGACAGCAGTTTCCTTTCCCCATCCTCCTGTGCCATTGGAGAGAAGAAGGTAGAGAATCAGGAATAAAATTAAGCCCAGGAAAGAAGAAGGAGTGGGTGGATGATATTCTTAAGATTTGGGTTTACTTCTCATTAGCCTGTTCTGATTTGATTGGCAATAAATTCAAATACTCTCCCTGAGCTGAGTCTGCTTTGTCTTTGACAGTAACTGGTGACTGATCTCTCCCTGTCCTTATCTCAACTCAGACACCTTTCCTCATATTTTCTCTCCTCTGTCCAGCTGAGAAGTGATAGAGCAGCCTTGGTGGACAAGCTTAGTTTCACACCACAGCTTAGTTTCTAGGATCTAGGAAATAGAAAACAGAGCCTCTGCACAGCATGTTTGCTATTACATATGGACATATTTCATAATTGCACATCAATCTCCACATTCCACCTCTTATGCCTGACTTTGAGTCCAGTTTGCTGCTTTTTATACTGTAACCAGCATTGAGAATTATTTACTATCTTTAACTCTTCAGCACTAGCTAATTTTATTCTGATATATCAAAGTAATTAATACAAACAAGAACATCTTAATGATAAGAGTACGGATGGCTTGGTAGCAACCAAATAAAAGTGGCCTGAAATAAGCCCCAGATAGAATCTTCCTTCTTATCAAAACTGAAACTCAGGAAAAAAACTAAAGTATATATTTTTCCACTGTGTCCTATGATAGACAGGGGTAAACCCTGTGGAAATGAAATAGAGGTTTATAATGCTAGTGGACAATCATTGATGTAGTCCAGACAAAGTCACAGCCCACTTTCTGCACTTCCATTAAGCAAAAAGTGGAAATATCTGGCATGCAGAAATAGGTTGGTAACCCTCATATGCCCTGGTGATCTAAATGTGCTATCACATGGGGCATCAGAGACAGTGGCTGTAGAGGCAGCACAGTCAATGAAAGAAAAAGTATCCCAAGAGGCGTAATTACCACCAGTACTGTAGAGAAATGTGTCCTATATGTCCTTAAAACAAAGAAAAACGTTTCCATGAGAAAATTTTTGCTTCTGGTATATTATACAACTTAAATGGTTTCTGGTTTAGGCAGAAAAATAAATAATCTTATAATGAAAAAATACTATTCACTCACAAAATGAGTCCCCCTATAAGTCTCCCTATAGCAGGGAAAATTTTTAGGGCATCACGTGTCTGCTCAGAAAGACTAACGGTGTATTCATCAGACTAGCACATAAGATTTTGCTGCATATAAGGTCTTTAAAAGATTTCCAACTCAGAATGCATTAAGATCCTCTAGGTAATATTAGAGAAGGACTGCTGGATTCCTCTGAGTGGTGGTGTTCCACCTACCTGGCAGCAAATCATCATCAATCATTTCCACTCCATCTGTGAATGTTTTCCTTCTCAGAATTTCAAAATGTTTCTATAAATGGCCTTAGTAGGAAAGCTACACGGATAGTGTGGAGATCCCTTAGAGCATTTAGTTGAAAACACTGTGGATGACTCAAGAAGCACGAGATCTGACCTTGAACAAATCTTTGGGGCTAAGCTCCATGATCAAGTTACTGAGCCATATCAAAGGTCTGATAATATTCGAGCTTCCCTGTATTAACTCAGGCCAAATTCGAGGGTATTCAAGCATATTCAAGAGAAGTGTAAAGTTTCCCACCTCAGCTTAAGTGCAAAAACATGACAATAAGTGTCATGGAGGAATGCCTATGGCTGGCAATTAGTAGATAGCATGCATAATTGCTTTTTCTTCTTGTATATTCTTGCTGGTAAATAACCATGATTAAGGGGGGCAGACAGACACCTCATATATCAAAACATTTTCATTATTTGCTTCTCAGATCATAAAATTTCTAGGTTATCCTTTTGACACTCCAGATAAAACTCTAAAATGCTGACAGCAAGGCATGGCAGTTTAACTCTATTCCCATAGGGAATGTGTAACAGAGCACACTCAGATTCTCTGTTTAGTCCTTCTGGATGTTGCACTTTGCACCATTTCTGTGCTTCACCTTGACGATCTTCATTTCCCAAACACAGATTTTTCACAGGACGATTTCCCTGTTTTCACTGACCTTGTCTCAGCTTTGAGTCTTTCTGACCACGTCTGCTGCCAAAGTTGCATACCTGGACACTTTGTGCACATTTTCTATTAATTGTCTTCTCTCTGCTCCACCCATAGAACTTTCCATACATATTCTGTTTATGAAGATACCTTTGTTTCCTATGGATTCCCCTGCAAATTTGCCTGTTCCATAGCAAGTTAGGAATTTTTATAAGGATTTCCTTTTTTCTGCCTTTGTTTTTCTATCCGTTCAACATAGAAGTTGACTTAAAATTTCATAAAAGCATGCATAGTTTATTTTTCAGTCATCTTGATAAGCATTCCTAGGCATAAAGGGAGCTTTTTATCTAAATATGCTCTTGCCACAAAGAGTTTATTTGCTTTCCTTGCTTTTTTTGTTTTGTTTTGTTTTCTCAGAAAAGCCCAACTTTGGCAGGAAGCAAGCTAGCATGTGTTGAAGGCTGGAATGAGCAAAGAATTTGGACCCTCAGGGAAGCTTAGCATTCATTTTATAGTGAGGTCTGCTGCTTAGCTGGCCTGTCTTTAGTGTATGCTTTGTGTATCGTCCTTGCACACAAAGAAGAAACAGGATTTCTGTCAAAATGGCTTAGCTCAAGTTAAGATAACAACAAACAAGGAAAGAACAAAAGTTAGATATCCACAAGAGAGATAGTGTTTGTGTGTCTCCACTGATAATCTAATTAAATTGGAGGCAAAATTGCTAGTTTCCACCACTTTTTAAAAAATCAAAGCTGTAGCAACATAAAAAATAAGTATCTCAGTTCAGAGTTAGATAGTGCATACCAATTAGTTCCTTTTCATGACTGACAGCCACAGCTTCAAGGCTTTAAAGAAAGGCTGACTTTTATTTATTACTCATCTTAGAAGTAACAGGCCTGGTCCCATATGACCAGGCTTCTTTGGCATACAGGAAATGAGCATTACCTAGCTAAGCACTTGTGAGGTGGATCAAGGCAGAGCTCAGAGATCATGATCAGAGAAGTAGAACCCAGCTGGAGGCCTGCAGTCAGTGGCATTGCCCAGGGATCAATACTGGGACTGGCCTAATTCAGATTGTTTATCAATGACCTGGACGAATGGAGAGAATGTAACCCCAGCAAGTTTGATGATGATGATGATACAAAACTGGGGGAGTGGCTGATACAGCTGGAGGCTCTGCTGCCATTAAGTGGGACCTTGATAGGCTGGAGAGCTGGGTGGAGAGAAACCAAATGAGGTTCCACAAGGGCAAGTGCAGGGTCCTGCACCTGGGGAGGAACAACCCCAAGTACCAGCGCAGGTTGGGGCTGACCTGCTGGAGAGCAGCTCTGCAGAGAAGGACCTGGGAGTCCTGCTGGGTGACAAGCTGGCCATGAGCCAAGCAGTGCCCTTGTGGCCAGGAGGGCCAATGGGATCCTGGGATGCTTTGGGAAGAGCGTGGCCAGCAGGCTGAGGGAGTTGATCCTCCCCCCCTGCTCAGCCCTAGTCAGGCCACATCTGGAGTGCTGTGACCAGTTCTGAGCTGCTCAGTACAGGAAAGACAAGGAGCTACTGGAGAGGGTCCATCAGGGGCCACAGAGATGATTTGGGGTCCGGAGCATTTCTCTTATGAGGGGAGACTGTGGGAGCTGGGCCTGCTTAGTCTGGAGAAGAGAAGAATGAGAGGCATTCACATCAATACATTTAAACATCTCTAAGGCAGGTGCCAAGAGGGTGGTGCTGATAGTGGAGCCCTGGAAAGTGTTAAAGATAGACTTTGAAAACGTTAGGCTTTGTGTTTTCTCAGATCACTGCACCTGCGTAAGCAGTATGATAAATGATATAATTGTTAGATGTGATGATTGTTTAGTAATTAAATGTAATTATTATATAATCATAAGAAGAATCATGAGAAGCTATGTGGGAAATTTAGGGGGGCTATGCTTAGCTGAAATCTATGTATACAATAGAACAATATAAGTTTAATAATTAACATGAAAGTTATATAATGATAGAATATAAAAACACGATCATCTCGAATGTATAGTCGGAGTCAGATTTGGGTGGAAAACACCCCTGATTCCCAGAGCTCTTAATAAAAGCACCTGCATATAATCACTTACACGATTATGTGTTTCTGAACACTAACAGTGCCAGACTCTTTTCAGTGGTGCCCAGTGACAGGACAAGGAGCAAATAGCCATAAACTGAAACACAAGAAGTTCTACCTCAGCATGCAGAAGAACTTTTCATTGAGGGTGGCAGAGAACTGGAACAGGCTGCCCAAGGAGGTCATGAAGTCTCTCTCTCTGGAGACTTTTAAAACTCACTGGGACAAGTTCCTGTGTTATCTGCTCTTGGTGACACTACCTTGGAAAGGTGAATTGGTCCAGATGATTTCCAGAGGTCTCTTCCAATTCTAAGAATTCTGTGGTTCTGTGATTTTATTAATTTAATTTTTGGGCCTTGAAGTGTCTGAGTAAACAGCTCCATTCTTTTAATGAAACCGTATTTCAAACTCTAGCTGTGGAGTATGCAACAACAATTACATCCAGTTTGGTACTTGCTACTGGACAATACGTAGTCATGATCTGTTCTCATTTAAGAATTTAAAGTCTATTTCTATTTCAAGAACTGGAAATGCTAAAGTAAGGTATTTATTACCTATAAGTTATTAATATTTATAGTTATTAGTAGCAATTAATCATTAAGAGTAGACTTTTTTATGATGTATTTTCAGTTTCTATTTGAGGATGATTACCTCTTTTTAATTATTTGTATGTAATTTGATACAAGTTTGAGTCTATAAATCAGCCATTATTTCTTTAATCCCAAATTATTTGTTGATAAAAAGAAATAAATAAAATTCATTAAAAATTAAATGTAGATATATGAACAGCTAAATTTTTTTTCTACTTATAATTGTAAGTTATCTTTTATTTTAAAACAAGACAATAATTTTTCTGGGCATTTTAGTTTTCATTCAACCTTCATTTTTGTGAAAATAGATTTTACCCCTAATGGAAATAGTGAAGCTGATATGTCAAATTCTTGTCTTCTCATGCAGTTGCTGAATACTGCACTGTTAAACTTTTAAGATATTTCACCAGTGACATGACAGCATGAACTTTTATCTGGGAAAAAGTACTTTTTATAAATGATGGTCAAGTCAATGAAGTTTCCTTTTTGAAGGGAATTCTACATGGTTTAATATACAGTATTGACTCTTATCTAAAAGGCAGAAATTGCATACTGAGCAAAGGCAGTGGGAAACCATTGTATGAATTTGGGACATGTTGAAAAATGTCTGGAAATAGTGGTGGGAAAATCTCTATGACTTGAACAGAAATTCTACCTTCAATGAAAGCAAGAACTTTCACTGCTGATCTCTGAATCCAGCTTGTCCTAGGCCAAAAGCTGAGCTCCCACATTCCTCTGTATTTTCTCTCCTGGTTCTTGAGCCAGATCTGCTGATGGTGATAGTTGTGGAAAGCTGCTGCAGTTTTTAAAGAATTTTAAAAATTGCAATTATTTGCAGAACTGTTTATCTAGTGGTGTCACTGTCCAGTTATATCATTCTGTAATAATTTATGAAAAAAAATGCACTTTTCTGTTTCAGTAAAAGCACTTCATGCATTTTAATGCATTGAATCCTTAAATATCTTAAAGCATAGGTTAATGACATCTCTGTTTCAAAGTTGAAAAACACAGAAATAGATCGGCATTTTTCAAGCACCCGCAGACTGCAAGTATCTCATAAAAAAAATTGAAGCATACAAAATCAGTGACATTTTTCTGACAGTGAAGGTCATACCAAGTTGGTAGGACTGCACTGCTTAACTGAGACAGTACCAGGAAAAAGGAGGCCCAGACCTTTGTCCTGCCTTTTCTCAAAGGTGATTTTAGGGCGTGTAAAAGTTATGAAAATGTTATTAAATTGGTTATTAATTGATCAACCATGTATGCTTTGAACACAGAGAAATTAACAAGACATTAGCTAGGCTAAACCTCCTAAACTGGAGCTTTATAGGGATAGTTATCTGACCTCTAGATGGGCCATAGACATAATAGCTTTTTGTCCTACTGACTTTGTTTGGACGATAAATAGAACAAGACAAGTCTTGTTTCAGCTCATGGGTTTATCTGTTTCTGTTGTCCAGATATGTAAAGGTTTTGCTTTTATGGCAAAACCCTTAAGCTTCAGAGAGCCCCCTTTCCCTGTCCCCATCTTCATCATTCTTAGGAGTGCTTCTGTGTTAGTCTATGTTTCCTTGTTCAGGAAAGACTGAACCTAACCCTAATGAGGCTACTCATCTTGGTTTATAACTAGAATAGAATACAGCCGAAAAATAGATGGGACTAGATTAGACTTAGAAGGTCTAAACTCAGATTTTCACTTTACTTCAGAGTAATGGAACAATGCTCTGAGGAGATGAACAGGACAACCTTACTATGGCAAAGGGATTAATCTCCTTGGGAGACAGATTATTCATAAGAAGTTTAAATGGAAGAAAGAATGTTTTACGCTAACAATTTTTGCTGCTTTCACTTGGTTCAGATGCGCCAAGTAACAACTACTTAATTCTTTGGGGCATTAAGTCGTATTAAACTTCAAGTCAAGCTAGGGGAATTCAGCACTTTAAAAAATGATGCCCACAATTCTCCTTCACCTCCAATTTTGAGCAGCTGTGTGCAGACCATCCATCACTAGCCAGGGAAGCCCTCATGGGGCGGCTGCTGGCCATGGCTTTCCAACCCTGGTGTGACACGTCCACCACAGCTGAGGCTGGGAGGCAGGGCAGTGTGCTGTGCAGGGGGTGAGGTGGCAGTGCCACAGCCTGCACTGGTGCCCCCAGCCAGGCACAGACCCTGCTCTGGCAGGCAGTGGGGGTGGTTGGGGTTTGTGTGGTGGAAAGCGCCAGCTAAGTCCATCAATGTTAATCATGCCCCATTGCCTATTTTTCCCCCTTTTCCTTGTTTTTATCTCTGTAAAAGATTTTTCATCCTCTGAAACCAACAAAAAGATCATATTTTCCTTCAGTTTCTGAAACCCCATCCTTTTTTCCAGACTTTCCATTTCACGCTGTTTGAATTTTATTAAGATCTCTTTACACAAAAGCAGAGTACTGGCTATATGATGCCCTGAGGGATCTGAAAGGCTGTTGCCATAATGTCACAAAACTCTGGGGACATTTTATTTCCACCAGAAGCTCTTTGGAGGACTCTGTCTAAGGATATAATATGTCTTAAATGTTTACAGCAGGGATCTTGATCTCCATTGGAATTTAATACAAAAAGCTCTATTTTAAATCTCTTAATTAGCACATCACATTAACACTGATTAAATAGTACCTATCTATAAAATGGATTTTATTTTATTTCTATTTTTCAATGAAGTAAACTGGTATTATTCCAAAATTATGGATAATATTGTTAATCATGTATTTTTAAGACTATGAATTTGGTTTCAATACCTCAGTTGATCATTACAAAGTATTTTCACCAGGTATTTTTCAGAAACACCTCTGTTTACTGTTTCTGCCTCCAATACTTTTTGCTCTTCCCAAACACAGACATGCATAAATTCTTTGTACAAGGCTCACAGTAGCATGTCTCCTCCAGTGAACAGGAAAAGATTTTGTGTTAATAAGGTTTTTTTTTCACTGGTCAACCTTGAAATCAGAGGCAACGGCTGAACTCTCAGTAGTCCCTAATATAGCATAACAGCCCTATTCAGGTAACTTTTTAAATGAAATTGTTTAGGAAGCCATATCCTAATTTGACAAAAACATAAGACTCACGAAAAAAAGTATTGTCTTTTCAAAAAGATGCAGTATAATTGTGTGTGTGCATATAATATTGTAGGAGGTATTTTTAAATTGTTATTTAATTAAAGTAATATAGATCTGTATGTTTATTTGATGGGAATGTCTTTTTGTAAAATTTAATGCATAAATAATCATACACAATATGGGATGCAAATTCTAAAGATAATATTTAAAAACCCGTTTGAATGTTGAACTATTTGGGACACGTTTTTCTATTTTTTTTTTAATTCTGTGGGTTTTGGGCTTTATGGGACCATGCTGAAGGAGCTGGGATATTAACAAAATTTGGTTTCTTTAAAAATAATGTAAACATCCAAAACAATAAAGGAATCTGATGTTTTAAGGCAAATCAAAATCTCTCTATTATTGATGCATGTTATGCATCAGTGACTCAAGTCAACACTTTTCTGTCACAGATAACTGAAAATCTCTTCAGGAGGTATCAGACCAAATAAAAAGGATTTTTGAAATTCCATTTCCGAAACTGCAAGTAGTCTATAAAAAAATATGTAAATCAGATACTGATAATATAATGGAACTACTAATATAAATACATTGCATTGCACCACTGGTTAACAGCATGTACATCCTCCAAATAATGGTCACACAGCAATCTAACATTATTTCTTACTCCTATTTCTTGTATTTCCCAGACCTTTTTGTCATTGTATTTACTGTGTACCACTCTTCTTTCTCTGAATAATGCTGCACTGATATCACAGATAAGGATAACAGCAGTTGCTCCCTCAAAAGAAGAAAGTAAATTTTATTTCTGGAGGGGTTTTTTTTCATTATTTAATCTTCTTTCACAACTGTTCTTATTCTCAAATGGACTGAATGGCTTTTGTTATTACCAGGATAACTTTGGATGCTGCCTCACATAAATATACTGACAGAGGTAGTAATAATTTAACCCTTTTAATGCTGTCTTTCAATGCATCATCTTTGTAGTGATTAACCATAATGGCATTTTTAGTTGGTCAGTGTTCTCTTAAAATGTCAGCTTTTCAATGTCACAATGTACTATGTATTTCTGGCATCAACTGGTTAAAACAATTAAATTTAGCTCACACTTACTGGTGCAGACATTTGGAAAAAATGACAGAAATAACTGACTCTATTACCTCAAGTTTTTATTCCATGCTAAAGGTTCTTTTTCACTATCCAGATGATGATTAAAACTGAATTTAAAAAATATGTTAATGAAGTTCTGCCCATCTCTTGGAATATGTTTTTTTTCCAGTGCTAAAAATAACTGCAGATGTTTAGTGTTTGGAATTTCAGAGCTTAACTACATCTCTAAAGTTGGCATTTGCTACTGTAAGGTATTCACTTTTTGTAATAGTTAGATAAAAATTACACAATACTCATTTTTTTTCTTTCCATTCTGCTTAAATCTCCCTGCAGGATGTGCGACACAGGAGAAGGGCTGTTCACCTTTCAAACACGAGAAGGAGAAATGATATATCAGAAGGTCCATTCTGCAACACTGGCAATAGCTGAGCAGCATGAAAGATTAATGATGGAAATGGAGCAGAAGGCAAGGGTAAGGTCCTTCTACCAAAAGTCTTTAAACTTATAAAAATTGGTAATAAACCAAAGTCAGTGGATTCACCTGTAATGATAGTATCAGCTGTGTGGCTAAGACAAAACAGACTTTCAGATTTATGTACATTCATGGTTAGGGATCCTTGGTGTGTTCTGTACAATGATCTTTTGTAGGTGTTTTTTTTGGATCAGGGGATACCATTAGACAAGAGATCCATGGTCACCCTCTTTGAAATTGGGGCTCTGTTACTCGAGGATTAAACCTTTAGCCGTTGTCTTGACTACTGATGAATGAGTTTCAATTGCTCCTCATGGCCTCACAAGTCGAAAAAAACCCAGTATAAACACTTCTAGGTGACAGCAGACATGTTTTGTTTTTTCTTAACCCCTGAAAGAAATTATTTTATAATTTCTACATTATAAGTAGCAACGCAGTTGAGTTCAAATGGAGCTATTTTATTATTTTTTGTTCAAAATTTCCAGTTTGCACAAGTTGTGTTTAACTGACTACTGTGGAAAAATTTAGAAATCTTTTAAGACAGCAAGAGAAAAGCTTTCCCTGTTTGCTTAGAAGTAGAAATAGTCTTTAATGGTTGCTCTGGAAAATTGACTTTCAGGCCAGGGAGCCTAGTCTGCATGCTTTTCTTCTGAGATGACCGTGAGTCTCTGCATACCTTCTTCTGTAGACAGACAGATTCAGGTTAATTGTGGCATTTCCTTCTTTTCTCATCCATACTGTACGTACCTCCAGTCATGCAAACATGACTTATATGGATCTATCCCCCACACTCCACCAGTGTCAAAATACCTTTCTCACTCTGCTGAGACAAAGGCTCTTGCAAGGACTAAACTAAGACCCCCAATGTTCATCAATTTCTTAATTACTCCTCAGAGAAGTCGGAGAACCAATCAGAGAATGTTAAGGGATGGAAGTAGATCTTAAAGATCATCTAGTCCCAACTTCCCCCGTGGGCAGAGACACATTTTTCCTTATTCACTTAAAAATAAATTAGAAAAAGACTTAGATTTCCATGTCAAAAGTCTTCTGTGTTGAATGTTCCTCTCAGATTTTCCATGTCTGTTAGAAGAACCTGAACTGGAAAGCCATAAAAAAGGCCTGGTTTTGGTGCTTTATGAAAAAAGAAGATGGATTTTTCCATAAAATTAGACAAAGTAGGAGCCTGTGCATAATAGTTGAGGTGCACAAACTTTGGACATGAAATGCAGGAAGAGAAGAGTTTACAATCAAGGCTCGATTGCTGGGAAGTCCAACACAAGGTAGAATAAATGGAAGACTATTTGAAGAAGTAGATCTGCTGGCAAAAAACCACTGCATTCTGCTGGGCAGAAAATTATTGAATAAGGGGTGAAAAGCAAGAAAAACACATCATTATTTATAATGTGTTTGCTTTTAAAGTGTCTACACCAGTAACGGAAATTAGAACATTTTCATCCTGCCGTAATAAATGCTTAGACCAGGATCATACAAGATTTTCCTTTTACAGAACCATCACTTTCAGCTCTTCCACCCATCAATTAGCAGCTCTGCTGCTTTACAAAGCCATTTCCATTCTGCCATCAGATGACTTCCTTGAAACCATATTTATGAAGGCTGTGGCCATATGGTACGCAATATCCAGCTCCGAGTGAGAGCAGGCTGAGCAGCAGAAATGACTCATCAGCCACACCGTGTGTGATGCACTTGTCTCCTGGACAAGGCTGCGCTGTGATCTGCACACGGAGATCAGGAGAGGCTCACACTGGCTGCTGCGTAAAAGAGGCTGAAAAACCTGTTGATTTTATGCTTCAGCTAATAAACTAATGTTGGTTTGGAATTGGAAACTCTGCTGCTTCTGACTGGTAGGGGGCTGAACATTTAAGGGATCATCTGTGTCATCTGCGACATTTGAGTTTTATTCATATTAGAAACAAAATCTAAAATATCAAATAGACTAAGTGCATGTTACATTCCATTTATCAAGTGTTATTATATCTAATTCAAACAATTTCACCAAACACCTATGTGTATTTTTTCCATAAGATCTGCAATTGAAATACAAGCAAAAGAATATTTTAAATCAGGGATTTAGTGGGTCTTCCCAAAGCTTGACATTTGATCTTTTTTATCTATAGATCTACAGTTGGGGAACTTTGCTCTTTCCTGGCCCTTTCTGTAATGAGCAGCTCAAGTTTAAATTCAGCTGTTAAGTTCAACTTAACAGCTCAAGTTTAACACTCATTAAGTGTTGAATTAAATTGCATATAGATGCAGATATATATATATGAGAATTTTTTAAAAGTTAAGAAAGGTGAATGCTATATCCATTATTGTACAAATCAGAAAAAGAAAACATATGCAACAGTAATCATTACTTCATCCTTCCAATCATTAGAAGTAATACTCCTGTGAATATTTATGTTCTGTCTTAAATGTTAATAGGTTTTAAGCAATGAATACACTGAAGTTTCATTTAATTTTTATCAGATTATAATATCTAGTATAAAAAGTAGTATAATCTAGTATAAAAAAATGAATACAGATTACAAAAGAAATTAAAGCGATTTTTTTACCAGAGAAATCTTGATAAACAATATAGATTATGATTACCTTTTGAAGTAAATATACAAGTACATCACCATGAGAATACAAAAACAGAAAAAAAATACAAAAAAAAGCCCAGAAACAAATTGTTGTAGAAGAATAAAGGTATTGCCTTTAGGCAAATGCAGGTATTTAGGTACGGCCTGTGCCTGAGCCACAGGACACATTTGCTCTATTTATGGAGGTCCCTCCATCCAAAAATCCTGTTTCAGAATGCTAAACAATAAATTCCTTTTTATGCTAAAAAATCGTTTGCTCAGGCCAAGCAACATGCTGGATAGCTGTTAATAAGAGAGAGACATTAGAAGAAAACTAATTCTTCCCATTACCTTTGAAAGTGCATGGGCTGGAAGCAAAAATGTTCTGTGGCAGCTTGTACAGTACCAAATCTGCCTCTTTGTCACCTCTAGCAGGAGAAGCCAAGCCAGTTTAAGCAGGCAGTCATGTGCACACTTTCATCTTCTGCCCATTTTCCTTTTGAATTATAACACTAGAAGAAAGACCTGAAATATGAGATCAGTAGTCACCGGCATGGGTGTGGATTTGAGCTGGTTATTGGTTTTGCTGAGATCAAAGCAGACTGGATTTTATTCCAAAAATTCAGCAAAGTGGACATTGATCTAATGTAGCTCAGGTGGTTTTCTTGATTGAATTTGAAATGTTGCATTGGCAGAGTGATAGCGCTTTGTGCTTGCTTTGTTTGGGACAATAAAAATTTTGGGTCAATGCTAGTACTTAAATTGAAATTATTTTCAGGGAAATTGTTACCTGTATATTCATTTTTTTTCAGTCTTTGTTTTTTCAATGGATCACTGTAATACAGATGATAATTCTGTTTTGTAGGGTTTTTTTGTGGGAGAAAGGGCAATATTGCGGTGGTTTTTAGCAATTTTAGTTCCAAGACAACAAATTAAAAAGAACAATGACAGTCTTTCTGTTTACATGCTTTTATTTTGTGCTGTTGTGTTACCCACATGAGAGTGTCAGTAACTTCCCTTTTATCACCTAAACAAACCTCCTGGTTTTTCCTCTGTCCCCCCCTTTTTCTGCCCTCTGACCCCTTGTTTGTTTGGTTTATTTTTTTCTCTGTAGCACTTGGAAGTCTGTTTGGATTCTTGGTCTTGAAATTACTGTGCAAAAAAAAAAAAGTGTTAGCCTCAGGAATGACCACCTATCCCCCCACTGGCTGTAGTCTGATGTTGAACATGAAAGATGCATGACTGGGTGTCTAACAGCCAGCTCCATCACCCCTCCCCTGTCCCCAGACTGGACTGCAAGCTCCTTCCACTTCCTTTCTCTTAACCTAGGTGCTTATCTGACTGAGCCAATTAAAAAAAAAAAAAAAAAAAAACCAAAAAAAAAAAACAAACAAAAAAAAAACCAAACACCTATCTAAAACAGGCAGGCTTCTTCAGGCTTACCGAACTGAATTGGCTTACAGAGGCAGCAGCAAACCATTGGATCTTCTCAGTTGTCCTGTCCTAAGGAGAGAAAGAAAAAGAATAATTCATCCCCTATAAATGCTTCCTCTAAAAGAAGGCTGAGTATCCTCCTCTTTGCCATCAGGAGATGATGCTGGGTTTGGTGATCCTTTTTTAAAGAATTGGTATTCAGATGGTTTTTACACAAGAGCATATGAGCAGTTGTTCTCAGCAGCACTTGTCTGTCTAACCTTGACACCAGGATGACAACATGGCATTGGAATTTTAATCTCTGATTTTCCTTTCTAATGCCAGCTTTGATCTTCTGCCATTTAACTTCCACTGAAAACACTTCTTATGTAGCTTCTGCCCTCGCTGTTGTTGAAGGATAGAAAATGGGAGGTTAAGAGCTGTAGATTTCCTATGTTAGGACTACACGTATGAGGGAGGAATTCTGAGGAAATACTTATACATTTGTAGCTCTACAAATTACTTATTTCAAGAGCTGCCAGTAAAAACTTATTGTGTATTTGCAAAAGAATAAAAATTTACAATATGTAAAACAATAAGCCTAAATAAGATAGCACTAAAGTTGATGTTAGCCAGCTGAACTTAATCAAACATCAGTAAGATGGAAGTGTAAATGCAGGAATAAATTATGATGGCCCAAGTTTCATAACTTATTATCTTTGGAACTTTCCTATAACATCTATTTTACTTTAGACAGGAGAGCTAAAAGCCATTTTAGATTGTGATCTTTTTAACATTTCCCAGAAGATAAACACCCTTATGAAACACTGCCTCGGTATATTTCTATTCTCATTATTTACAAGTCTTGTCTTTAAAATTCAACCTAATATAAGTGCAAGAGTCATCATGATAGATTTCTGTTATAAAAAAAAAAGATAATATCAATGAGTTTATGTATTATTTCTTTAAAATACATTATTAGCAGGGAAATAATGAATCTACCAAAGAAGACAAATATCAGGCAATGAAACTGGGCTTAAGATGTTAGAAGAGAAAGGTAGTTAAGAAATAAGACTGCGAGTAATTTAATTTTTCTTATAAGGAACAGTATGAGGAAGGTATTTCACAAGACTTGTCTGATAAATATAAATTACAGTATTGTCAGACTATTAATGAAAATGTAAATAGACTTAAAAATATAAATGCAAATTTTCTTAGAAATAGGGAAAAAAAACCTGTGAGGCTAGAAGAAATAACAGCATGAGTTAGTTAATGAACTTTTAATTTTTCTTTGTCCTGTAAGTCTGTACTATCTTTATGTGTTTCAAACCTGGTCACAAGCTAAATGCATACTCATCAAACATTACAGAATCAAATATTAACAGACACATCAAATATTCTAAATTTTAACATGATGGTTTCAATTCTACTTTTGCCACTGCATCTTCAGAGCTTTTACAGTTTATATTGATGTCTTTTTGCAATGGTGTGCCTATCACCTACTATTTCAAGTTGTGAAGTAGGAGAATTTCAAAGAGATACTAGTGGATACTGCTGACCCAATGAATATATGAAATATTTAGCTAAATACATTTTATATATCTTTTGGGCTTAACTTCACCATTGTAATTTACTTAGTATAACAAAGCTCTTTTATGTTGTAATTCTGCCTAAGTGTGTTTGAGTTGATTCAATTCTTGAAGGAAAAACAGGAAAAGAAAATTCTACAGTTCATCCAAAGATTATCCCATGCCATGACACATTGGTCTCTTAGTATGTTTTCTTCTCTTTCCAATTTACGTGTGAGCTCAAGTACTGAGATTCTGAATGCATATGATGATTCATGAACTCATGTACTTCATGCAAGTTAAAGCATAGCCTCAGGTCAGCTATTCATGCATACTTAGCTGAATATTGTTCTGTACTTCCCATCTGAAACTATGTATGGTGTTGCTGTATAATGTGCGCCTAGAGATTTTATAACCCTGTAAAACCTGGCTGCTTTATTGCAATACAGAGATGGTGAGTTGCTTACTTGGTTTTCATGGGTGCTGTGAAGTTATATCTGTAATGGGATAGGATAGGATAGGATAGGATAGGATAGGATAGGATAGGATAGGATACATCTATTGGAAAGGATCTACAATGGTCACATTGCCTGATCACTTCAAAGCTGACCAAAAGTTAAAGCGCAATTTTGTGGTCATTATCCAAATGCCTGTAGAAGATTGACCATCTTGAGGTATTGACTCCTTCTCTAGGAAGCCTGTTCCAATGTTTGACCATCCTCCCAGAAAAGAAATGCTCCCTAGTGTCCAGTCTAAGCCTCCCCTGACACAGCGGACACTCCAGTGGTCAGTCTGTCGGCGACTATCTATAAATTTTGCCAAGATTAACAACACCAGGAATTTTGAATTTGTTTTGGTTTTTTTTCCTCATAAGTCAGAATCTGTGTACATTTTGGTTTTAATTTCATAAACCGAATTCCCACAGGTAGTCGTAATTTTCTATAGAATTCTATAGAATTAAGTATATTCTATAGAATTAAGTTCATTAAGTATATAATGATATTTTTCTTTACTCTGATTTCTATGAGCATTTTTTTTAGAATTTTTCCAGACTCTGTTAGGTTTTGGGCTCAGAAAACTGTGTGTGCTCGGATGAAGTAGTCCCAAAACTTACATTGCAGGTCTATTTTCAACATTCACCACTTCATAGAAAGAAGGAAATTTTTGGATATTCAGACTTGGTGATAGTTAATGATTCTTTCAACTGGACTGCTTTTTACTTTCTGATTTTAAAGAAAATATTATCGTTAATGTAGACTTATTTCATGGGCATTTATTCAGGGGCTACTAGTCATATCCAAATAGTGCAGTAGCATTCAAAAACTATGCAGAAGGTGTCATTCACTTTCTAAAAGAAAATACCTCATCCTACTAAGAAATTCAAACTTCCACAGCCACTAGTCTCCCATTTATTTTTTCTTTCCCGAGTGAAGACCTTTTTTACCCCTCTTCCTCTGTGAACTGTGGGGTTTCATTGTGCCCCTATATGACACCTTGCATTCAGAAAGAGGTGTAAAGATGAGATGTAAAGTCCAGATTCTCTAAGGAGCTCTGTAGGTTTTTGGCATTCCTGGATCTTTGCTGTGTATTTGAATGAAACCACAGAAATAGGGAAAATCTTTACTATGGCAACGAAGGGTTTGTGCAGCTGCTCCTACAAAGTGGTGGGGGTGGGACAAAGCTGTTCCTCATGTCAAAAACACTGCAGACAACATAAAGGTTTGTGGGGTGTGTAGGTAAGTGGCGTGGGTAGGTGTGAGAGCAGAGCTGGGAAATCCTTACATAAGAGTGTGTCAAATATTTTGGTAGCTGGTGATGTAATTTAAATGCCGTTTTGCCATTTGGAAACTAAACTTGCCCTGGAGTTTTGAATGTTTTTGAAATGGTAGTAATCATGAGGGTTTTCATTCAGAGTGTGATGGGAAAAATTAAATTCTTCCTTTGTCCGACACAATTTTGAACTTTCTCTTTTGCATAGCCATAGGGCTGGATGATCTTGAATGCAAAAAGGTATTTTAAATCTCTCCTGTGGACTAAACCCCAAGTACCTTAGCACATGGATGGGCATCCTTACCGAGAAATTACTCTCATTCTTTTCTCATTAAAAATTTCTGGAATACTTTTTATGCTGTTACCATGTTCTTTTAACTATTTGTCCATCATGCTACCTAAGATTCAGATTGAAATCTGCCTTCCTGCTAATATAAAGTGTGAGCTCAGCCAAAGTTTGTATAAAAAGCTTTGTAAAGGTGTCTTACAAGTGAGATGATACAACTTTTTTTCTGCATGGAGCCCGCTCCATCCTATGAATCCATCCTGAAGCTGCATACATGAAGCCTACGAATGCTGTTTTCCCTGTTCTGCTCACCTCAGTTACATGTTTGCATGCAGCTGGGCTGCACTCTGAGTGTTTCTATTTAGGTCACCGCAGTCTAGTTAGCTTGTTTGAATGCAACAGGGCAAAGATGTTTTCATAGTGAGATATCCAAAGATGCAAACCCTCCTGAGAATTTAGCGTGTAAGCACTTTAAAAATCCCTGTAGCCACCTATCTACATTTCTGGGTTCTTTTTAAAGAGCTATTTCTTAAAAGTCAGATATCATTTATTTCAACTTTACAAAGTTGCATTTGAATATAAGAGGAATTGAAGGTTAGTGACATGAGCAGATTTGTAATTTTTTTTCACTTTTCTTGTGCTTTGCAGAATATTGCATGTTTATAGAGATAACAAAGTAGTTGGAAAGACACTGTCAGGGTAAAATTCATATTTGTTTGCAGAATTGCAGGAAATGAAGAGCCAAAGAACTTTTCTCTAAACAAAACTGATGATTTGTTTAGCAGTTTTGCTTGCTAAAAGCTGTGGGGGATATGAGCTATAAATTAGGAATAGCTGCTGTAATTATGTGGTGGTTGTTGCATGTCTGACTAAAGCCCAGCCCTCCCCTTAACTAACCTCAGAGAAGCATTTAATATGGAAGGGAAGTTTTCTTTTGTATTGTGTGCCTTTAAACAAGCTCGTTTGTGTAACTGTGCTGGTAGGTTCATGTCATTGAACTCTCTCAACAGAGAAGCAGGTTAAGTTGAATGAAGTATTACTAAAAAATAATCCTCAAACCACCTCACCAGGGGGCTTAATTTAGTATTAATCTCATATCTGCTATTTTCAGAAAACTGTTTCTTATAAAATGAAGCAACTATAGAGCTTCTATTATTATTAGCAAAAATAATAGCTGATGAAGTTATCCAGTGCTCTCAGGAGATAGGTATTATTATAATATTAATAGTAATGAGTAAAATGAGGCACAGAAAGATTAAGGCCAAACTCAGCTGTATATGAATTGCCCAAGGTCATAGAATAATCAGCTGTATGCTAGGCACAGCACAAAAACAAAACAATAACAAAACAAAGCCTGAATCATAGTCAGTGGCTGATTCGCAGAAGAATGATCTTCTGGAAAAGGTATTTTTCACATGGTTTTCATCAGTCTTTTGAATTATATCATCATTTTGTGTCTCTTGTCAAGCAAGGCCTTCCTCTGTTGCAGTAACTCTGTTTAGGAGTTCTTTATATCACTCAAGGGAATAGTTAAGGCTTTGTCTCGAATTAATAGAAAACTTCTTTATCGATGATTTATAGAAGGGCACTGTGCTTTTCAGAGAATAGGAGAATTATAAAAAGTAATAATCTGAGAAGGGATCAAAATTCTCATAACAGCTCTAAAGTTACTTTGTAACTCCCTCCTGTGCTTTTTGTGCTTTGCCTCATCAGGTACTTGTTGGTAAGACAAAAATTAGGTGAAGTTCACCCTATGTCTTAATTTTGTGTTTTTTCTCCTCTTCTGTTCCTTTTTACAAAGATTACAAGGGTTTTAACGTGAAAATTATTTATGATCTCTCTGATTATGTTTAGACTGAAGACAAGAGATATTGAGTATCTAAAAAAGCCATATCTGATATGCAGAAACTTTCCTGTACTGCAAGTACATGCAGTCTTTCAATATGTATTTATTAGATTTATTTAGAGCCTATCCAGATAGAGTTTGGTTATGTTCTTTTTTCCTCTCAGCTGTGGGTTGTTGTTCTTATGCTACTGATGTCTTATATGATAACAGCCATGCTAAGGGTTTTTATTTATCAGCTGTGCAGGCATCTAGTTGAGGAGAATTGTTAGGCAGTAGTAGAGACTGTAGACCCTGTGCTGTTGGTTTGACATTATTTCACTGACCACAGTAGCTTTGTTAAACAAAGATGTGTGGCTACTACAGTCAGCAGAATGTCAGTTTGGCTCAGTGGCACTGCACACTTCATTAGCTTCTCAAATTTTCAAATCCATTGAATATAGGATCAAAAACACTAACATTGTAAGGGTGGTCAGCTCACCTACTTGCCTGTTCAAAGCAGGTAGAGCATCAGAACTAGATAAAGTTAGCCAGGGTCTTATCCAGTCAAGTTTTGAATACCCCCAATGACACTGATTATGGGAGCTCATTCCAGCACTTGGCTGTTAACACTGTGAAGGATTTTTTCCTTAAGTTTGTCTCAAATTTCCCTTGCCACAGCCTGTGACCTGTTGACTCTTGTTCTTTCACTGTGCATCTCTGATAACAGTCTTCTTTGCAACATATTTTTCAGAAGAGAGAGAAAAAATGGGTTTAGATTTATTTTAGCCTTTACTTTCTCATGGTGAATAAACATTAGACATTTAATCCAGCGTCACTGATCATGTTCTGCTTCTTAGAGGTTCTTTGCCAGGCTCTCTCCAGTTAGATATTCCTCTTGTGCCTGGGCCCAGACCTGAAGATTTTGTGAACATAGCTAAACTTCCAGATGTCGTTTCTCAATTGCCAAACAGGAGGGAAATGTGACTTCTCTGGTTGTATTTGCCATGCTTTTGCTAATGTGGTCCAGTGTGTCATCCATAGCCTCCATCACTGCATAGATACTCTGGTCATTCACATTATCACCAGGACAGCTAGTTCCTTTTGGCAAAGTTTTTATCTAGCAAGTCAGTCCCCAGAAGTATTTGTGTGCAGTTGCCTTGACCCAGTTGCAGCATTGACATCTCTCATTGCCAAACTTCATGACAGTCCTGTCAGCCTTTCCCTCTGCTTTGCTGAAATCCCTCTGAATAGAAGCCTTCCTGTCTGGGAGTTTGACTATTCCCCCTGGTTTGATGTCATCCCCAAATTCTCTAAGAGTTGATTCTGTCCCATTTCCCATGCTGGTGATGAAGATGTTAAATGTAATGAAGTACTTTTCCATCTCAACTGCAGGAATAGGTTTTTCAAAAATATTTCAGTTCTGCAGCGTTCAGCAGCAAGGAATTAATGAAGATTTTCCGTGCTATGGCAGAAGCATCCATTTCTCTGTTTCTTATGACTGTCTCAGGGTAAAAGCTGCTAGTCTCATAGCATATTCAGTCTGTCAGAATCCATTTCCATAAAGACTGCTGCCAGGCAAGATTCATATGGTTTCGTATGACTGGCTGTTGAATGCACATCTCTACAGTCTTTGTGATTCAAAATCCGTTGATAAATCAGCAAAGGTTCTTCTCTTCATTATCTTAATCATTTCCTTGTAGAATATAGTGGTAAAAGTTGAAGTTGTTACTATCTGAGATTTTGTAGAATCCTTTGTAAAATGCTGGTATTTCTGTGATGTGTTCCCACATATTGTTTGTTGTTCAGTTTTCCATACGTTTTGTTTTACAAGGAAAAAAAGCAATGGAGTTACAGATTTCCATGGCAACGGGTATAATTCTATTTCCTTTGTTTTGTGAAGCTGAAACAGGCAAAGGATTGTTTCATTAAATAACAACTATGGATTTGGAAAGGCTTGAGTTATAATGGCATGTGATCATGTATGTACAACTTCTCCTGTGCCAAGCAACTTTTGCCAGCAGAAAAAACAAACACCTGGTTTTTGTCTGAAAATGAAATTAGGAGAAGAAAGGTTTCTATTGGTAGGATTATTGGGCTGATTCAAGTATATGGAAAGATAAAGCAATCTGTGAACATTTCTCTGTCTCCCACCGTTCCAAACTGAATTCCTGATTTGCACCTACTTTTGCTATATTAGTAAGTACACATCAGTAAGGAAGCAAAAATTTCACTGGCTTCTTTTATAAGCAGAAGTTTGAATTGCAATTCAGAGAATCATGTCTCTCACTACAAGTTGTTTCTGGGCCACAAAACCCCAAATACTTCCAAATATACATGATATAGTTTTATTTAGAAGTGTATGCATTGCTTTTAATGATCACGTATTTCAATTTTAAAAGAACAATGTCAAGAAATCTCTGGCTGTATCTATCTATATACCTGATCATGGTGTGGTCCCTGTGTGCAAGAACACACAGTGGAAAGGAATAGCCCTTTATTTTTATATACCAGCTTCTCAGTTGATTTTAGATCTGTAAAAAACTCATTAAAGGCTATGCAGCTCCTGAAGCAAATATTTAATTTTTAATAATAGGTTTTCTTAAATTAAATTAATGTGTGCTCATATGTGCAGGCATATGCCTCCCTCTTGCCCCCCCCCAAAAAATACAGTATGTTTCAAAGCTAAAACTTAATTTACATTGATGTGTATTGCATATATATAACTAGCCCCAGTATGTGTGATTCAAGATGCATTTCAAATGTCTAAAAGTAAATAGTTAAAAGGAAGGAACCATGTTTTTTGGAAGATATTGAAGAGTTATCTGAGAAGACTTTACTACATAGTAGTGATTTTAATGCATTCTAGGTTTGCTATTTCTTGTTTTTAATTGAAATGTCTTTGTATGACATATAAAACTAACTTTTGAAAATGTCAGAAAGTAGAGGTCAGCCAGATTATGTGTGTTGCTGAATATTGGAGTCATGCACTGATAAGCTTCATGAGGAATATTCATGAAAAGTTATTGATGATTACTGTTTCAGAAAGTATTCAGAAAATTGTCTTCCTGTCATTTTATTAAAGTTCATTGGTCAGTAATTTCTGTATACCGAAATGAAGAAGCTAAAAGAAATGTGATTTCCACAAATATAAGTAATTGGAAACTACTGATTTGTTTTAGACAATAGAAGAAAAACTTCTTGAGAAATCTCAAGAGGTCAAAGTAATTTGCTTTATCAGAAATAATGGAAGTCAAATAACTGTGTGGGGAACAGTGAATATAGATTGCAGCATTTTTTATAAATCCAGTTTTCAGCCCCAAATTTATTCAATTGGGGTTCTCCCAGCTGAGGACAGTCTGTGTTCATCCCTATTTCACCTTTCTTGCCACATGCTAGAGAGAGGTTTTTGAGTCTGTTCTCCACCGAGAGACATTTTTCATACCATGGCTTCTACCACACCAGTTCTGAAGCAAACTTCTATGAGGTCAGAAAGGCTGTCCTTACAGTACTCCCAGGTAAAACACTGAGACTTCAAGTGTCCCAAATATCTGTTTAAAATATGTCATGTCTTTTGGCAAGTAATTCCATGAAAAAAATCTCATATTTTGAAGATTTTGCCAGAGCATTTCAGGCTGAGGTCAGACTCTAGTAGCTTTGTAAGAGGGAGGAATACTCAGCAGAGCAAGGAGAGTGAAAAACAGATAGGGGAATGAGGACAGAGGAAGGACTTGTATGTCAGCACTCATAGCAGGCCTCACTATTTTTAGCCCTGGCTTGACAAACCTCATGAAAGAGCCACTTCTGGAACTCCATAACTCTCAGGCTGAATTACCCAGAAAATATTTGCTCCAAATGAAGAAGACAAATCTTTGTTGAGGGTCTCTTTCTTTGATCTCTCTAACTGATGCATTTCAGTTTGTTCTTTTCCACCTCAACTGACTTATCCTTACACTGTTCAGAAGACAGATCTGGGACTCTCCCTGTTCAGTAAAACCTTCTCTATAATTTTGGAAATGACATTCACAGACTGGTTGAGGATGGAAGGAATCTCTTGTCCAACCTCCCTAGTTGAAGCAATGCCACCAAAGCTGGTTTTCCAGCAAAATGTCCCAATGTCTTTTGAATATCTTCAATGTGAGAGACTTCACAACCTTCCTGGGAAATCTGTGCCAGTGCTTATTCAACCTCATAGCAAAGGTGATTCCTGATATTCATCAGGAATCTCCTGTGTTTCAGTTTCTGCACATTGTCTCTGGTCCTGACACTGGGCACCACTGTAAAGAGCCTGGTTCTGTCTTCTTTGTCTTCTTCCATCAGGTATTTATAAACATTGATGAGATGAAGCCTTCCCTGCTCCAGGCTGAAGAACCCCAGCTCTCTCAGCCTCTCTTCATAGCAGAGGTGCTTCTTCCCCATCTTCACAGCCTCCTCTGCACCTGCTCTAACAGGTCCTCTCTTTTTTGTGCTGGGGCTCTTAGAGCTGGATGCAGTGCTCCATGTGGGGTCTCACGAGGCAGAGGAGAGGGAGAATCACTTCCCTCAACCTGCTGGCTCAGGTGTGGCTGGCATTCTGGGCTGCAGGCATACATAGCTGGCTCCTATTTCATGGCAATAGAAAGGACAATCAATATCTGCAAATAACTTCTGTGCAAAACTGGATTCTCTACTATGCATATATATATATGTATACATACATGTATTTCTTGAAGAAATTAGCTCAGTTGTGTTTGTTTCTTCTAAGACCAGCAGTACAGCCAGGCTTGAAATAGTCTCAGCTCTTTCCATGTTGGCATTATTTCCCATGTTATTAGTGAATGGTTTTATGCAATGAAAAATGGATAAAGTATTTCTTATTTATAGTAAAATGGCTCAAACCTTTGAAAAATGTAAGAATCTGAGCTTCTACCCTCACAGTAATTATTATAGTTTCCAGGAAACTTCTTTCACAAAAGGAAGAAGCCCACAATTTTGTGACAGAATATGGGTGAAGACAGGCACCTTACTGGCATTCAGCAAATATAATCCCAACGTGCTGTAAAATGTATCTAATTTTCCTCCAACTTCAATCCCTTCTGTCTGGCAACATTGATCTATTATGAGCTTCTTTTATAGGAAAGAAAAAATAAAAGAAAAAAACTTTTTCAGGAGACTTGTGAGGTCATATATTGGTGGGAGATTTGCCAATATTATGTGTTCTGTCAGGAGCAGCAAGTTGGATAAAATTGTAAAAATAAAGCAGTGCATAGCAAATAAATAGTATGCTGATACCTATAAATTATTATATTAATAGTTGACATGTTTAAATAATTAACACAGTCCAAGCAACATATATAAAAATGAACATAACTATGTTCTAAGCAAGCTAAGTGATTGAGAAAAAAGGGCTACAGAAAAATTGTAACCAAAGAGTATTAGTAACACATCACCAAAGGAAAGAATTTTCTCACTGCTATTTCATAGGACTGTATCTGCATCCAGTTTTATTAAGTATTTTCAAAGGATCAAGGCTCAGTCTAGTCATTGTACCTACAGATCTTACATTTATAACAATGTGGAAGTGGATCAATGAAGAGACAGAATTCAAAATGACAAATTGGAAAACTGTTTGGAGCAGGAGAATTGATTTAAAAAGAAACCTGGGCAAACCTGTGCTGATGAAGAAACAGTCTGCTTTACAGTACTGGATGAGAACTGTTTTTGTAAAATAGATCTATGTGTCATAGTATAAAAGTTGAATCCAGGACAACAGTTGCTGCTTTTGCAAAAAAGACAAACATGATACCCTTTTTTTTGGTCATGATAAGAAAATGAGAAAACTCTGTGCCAGATAACTGACACTTGTGAGGTGAAATATATTTCTTAAGCCCTCTTTCTTTTCAAGGCATAACACACAAAGTAACCTTCTCTAGAGTTAGAAAGAAAAAAAAATCTAAATAATGATATTAGATTCATATTTCTAGACTACTACTCTCGTTAGTCTTCTGTGACCTAGTTCTCTTGCTATTTGTTTAAAGACACTAATGAGAATTTGAAATGAGACAGAGAGTTTTATCCATAATAAACTAACCTATTTTCAGAGCATATCTGTAAAAAGCAAACTGTCCTTATTGCAGACTAAAAAAAAAAATATGGAATGAACTATAAATTGCTCAGTTTGTCTCCTCAAGCCAAATGTATTTTCTGTCACCTTCAGTATTTTGACTTTTTAATGAAAAAAATAAAACAGAGAGAATAATATGCTAAAAAGATCAAAGCTCAGAACCCTAATACAGTTAACAGGCTCCATTTTTGGAATTGTATTCATTATTGGTATCAGAGTAACAAATCTATTGAAGTCAATGGAGATGGCCTATGGGAATTAAAAGAAAATTTACTCTTTAAGACTTTCATAAAAGAGCAATAATGAAAAATATGGGAAAATTCTTACAGTGACATATTAATAGACTTCTTTCTTTTTTTTTTAATTTCTATTTTAATCAAATAGACCTGTAAGAATAATAAAGTTGTCACCGGAAAAGCAAAAACTTCATAGAGCTCAATATTTTGGATATTATGGCTTTGGATATTAGATTTGGATACAGGAAAGAAATGTAATGTTCACTGTATGAAAGGTATTTTATCAGACAGATTCTGGGGGAAATGGATGAAGCCTAACTACTACGTGTTTCCTGTCAGGTAACAAAAATGCTTCAGTAATATTTGGGAGTTTTATATTCCCACCACAAAATTCTCCGAGTTAATATGGTTTTGATATGTGCATTTCTACTTTTCACCTAAATTCTAATTCTGTTCTCACTTTCTACCTCATAAACTGGGGGAAAAAAAAGTCTAGGTTATGTTTTTCATTTCCTCAAGGAGGTCTCATCAGATTTGAGAAATATTTGTAGCCAAATCATTCTAGATGCATGTTTAATTTGGCATGCTGCTCTTGCTTTCCTCTATCAAGACCAGAACACAGATGCAACACAGCAAAGCAGCCCTCAGTGAAATCAGGGAATACTTTGGGTTGGAAGGGACCTTTAATGGCCATCTGTCCAACACCCCTGCAATGAGAAAGAACATCTTCAACTAGACCTGGTTGTTCAGAGCCCAGTCCAATCTGACCTTGAATGTGTCCAGGGATGAGGCATCCAAAACCTCTCTGGGCAACCAACGCCAGTGTTTTACCACCCCCATCATAAAAAATTCCTTCTTCATGTCCAATTTAAATTTACCCTCTTTTAATTTAAAACCCTCACTCCTTGTCCCTGCTAAAAAGTCTGCCCCATCTTTCTTACGGGCCCCCGTAAAGTACCAAGAGGTCATAATAAGGTTTCCCTGAAACTTTCTCCCTGAAGATCTCCAGTCTGAACCCCAGTTCTCTCAATTTGTCTTCACAGGAGAGGCGTTCCAGCCCTCTGATCATTTTTGAGTCCCACCTCTGGATGTGCTCCCGCAAATTCCTGTATTTATGCTACAGACCCCAGAGCTGGACACAGTCCTCCAGGTGGGATCTCACCAGAATGAAGTAGAGGAGCAGAATCATCTCAAATTCATTCCCAAATAGAAACATTTACTTCTTCTCTGTGTCTTTGCTACCTCTGTCATGATGGGCCCTTTCTGTACAGCTGATGCTCATGCATCTCAGCCTGTTTTGCCAGCTCCTGAGAAAAATGTGTTGGTGTTGGAAACAACAGCTGAATATTGGCCTGTTATGTAAGAACAAATCCAGACCCAGAGATGTTTTCATTTTCTGCATGGTAAGCAGACTTAATGAGATAGGTGAAATAATTTTAAATACATTTTTAACCATTACATTTCTGTTAAATGAAGGACAGTAATAAATCTGTGCAGAATGATCTACCTGCTTGGAGAAAATAAGAAAATTTAAAGGTTATTTACTTGATTTTCAACAGTGAAAAGTTCTCTGTTTGCATTAGCTGCTTCAAAAAAAGTGTAGAGTGCCAGTTGGTTTTTAATGAGGCATAATAAAAAGACAAAAGGGAAGGGCATGGAGGACAAAGTCCCTGAACTTATAAATGTGTTCTCTTTCACTGGTCTGGAACACCAGAGGTCTTGAACCTGAGCATCTAATTTTTTAACAGTTAGACAGTTTTGTAAATCTTCCCTGATTTACAAGTTGTTTGTTTGTTTTGTTTTTCTAGTTTAACTTCATTAGCTATCAGAATTTAATTTACAACTGGGAGTCAGGGATTCTGAAAGAGTAGATCTCTGTACTTTAAATGTTAGTTTAGCTTGTAATTATTAATATAACAAAGAGCAATCTAGTAGTATATGAACAATTGCTAATATGGATGTTTTTATGTATTTTCTTCACTTTGGTTTTCAAGTTTTTTTATCTGAAACACCCACAGTATACCATATAAGATGTTCTCCAGAGAAAATGGGTTTCAGTCAATATATTATTCAATTTTCTTTGAACAGAGGAATATTTTTACTAGCAGCAGTTCATAGAAGTAAGCATTCTGTCATTGTCAATTACATTTGATCAACAATGTGAGTTTTATATGGATAAAACAGTTTAAAAGAAAAATTATATCTGATGGTAGTCTACTATTCAGTAAAAATAACTCCATGGATAAATTAATATTATCATCCCTTATATGATATACAAGGTAGTAAGGTCTTCAAATCCAAAGGTTTATGTTTCTATTTTAAAGTCGCAAATGAAAAACAAAATTGATATTTTATTTTAAAGTTGGGGTTTTTTTCTGAGGATGATATTGTAATAAACTAGAAATTGCATTTTTTTTCTCTATGGAGTCCCCAGAGAAATATGGTTCATTTGGTCTTATTGCAGTTAGCATATGGTGATAATTCTTACCCAAAAGGTGATATCAGAAGTTGTTCCTTAGTTAGAGGATCTGAGGAAACAAAGTATTGTGAAGGCTTTCAGTGCAGTCTTCTTCACTAAAGCAGTTCTTACCTTATTTTATAATGAGAACAGATTTTTTTTTTTAATTCTCCTAAATCTCTAATGTGTGCAAATAAAGTTCTTCTACATCACTATTGGTCAGATGAGGCAGGAGGTAATCATCTCAGATCAGGAATGATGATACATTTAGTCACATATTCCATTCAGTCCGTGGATTTAGCGTTGAGATAATAAACTGCAGTCAAAGTGGTTCTATTTACTGGAATTATTTATTTCAGAATGCATACTAAGAAAATGTTTTGCCTTTAATTTACCTTTTGAGTCATTAAATTATTAATAAATAATTGGTAAACTAAATTTTAAAGATTATATATAATTTATGTTATATTTATAAATTATATAATTTTCCTCTTTGGCAAATTTACTCTTGTTACCCTTGCTATACAAACATGGTAAAACAGTATAGAGGGTTTGTTACTGTCCTGGTCTCTACAATAAAGGAAATTCTGTATATCAATAAAATTTAAACCTCCAAGCCTCCCTAAAGTTGGAATTCTTGTGATAAGGCTTTCAGACTTCTTTTTTAATGAACTAAATGTTTCTGCAAGCTCTTTACTTCATATCAAATAGCTTCTAGTGATGATCTGCACCACTGACAAATGAAATGTAATATTTGGCTGTAAATGAGCAGAAAAGACATTAGCTGTAGACTGGGAGTTATTTTGATGACAGTTCTCAAGAAAACAACAGAAGTAATTACAGCAGATTGATCTGAAGCAAAATATATTCCATGCATCAGTTTGTGTTAATACTCAAAATTTAAATAATTTTAGATCTTTGGGTGGATGTTGTCTCTAAATATATTTCGGGGGAAGGAAGAGATTTAAATTACAGAATAATATGAGTTTGTACAGTTAAAAAAGGCTTTTTTAAATTTGGCATTATGATTCTCAATGAGGAATCCCTGAGAACTAATGACTAAACCTGTAGTAAATGATCCAAACCTTGAATACCTTCTGCTCTGGAGCTGAACTCTCTGCAAATAAGTTTCTAGGCACACTCTCTCAGAGTACCATCCTGGTGCCTCCCCTGAAACTAAGAGATTTTTCATTCTAAATATTCAGACATAATTGATCCTTCAGTATTGACATTTTCAGACATCCTCTGAAAAAATTATGCTCGCAATGTTATGGTGATTTGTTAGATCCCAAAAATTATTGATCACATTTTATATTCTGTAAAGCCAGAGATACAAAATATTTGCAGCTGCATTCTCTTTTCTTCCAGACACAGAAAACATAACAGGAATATCCAAAGAGGTTGCCAGAATGCACAGTCCTTCATCTTTCTTTTTTCTCTGTAGTGTTGTCTTGTCTTTCACTCACATCAATAGTTTGTTGGAGGCAGAGATCTCTGTAATAAACTTGGCATTCCCTCTGTCAGGTCTCTGTAACTGTAGGTCTTGGTCACAGGGACACTTACCATGCAATTCCCAATTTCAGTCACATAAAGTCTCCCAGACCAGGAAAATCTGCTCTTGAAGCTGAGCCTGCTACTGGTGATGAGATGCCTCCTCTTCAAAGGAGGATTAGGAGATTAATGACTCTCCATTGCTAATTCTCTGCTGGTTGTCTCAGATTCACTCTTAGCATCTTTCTGGGTATTCAATCCAATATGCAGGCTAAATGACCAAAAGGAAATGTGATTGCAGAGGGATTTTAGAATTCAGGCATATGTTAATCCATCGTTATCATAAAGTTAAAGAAGAAAATAACAAAACCCTGGCAAGCAAGAAGAATAGCGGTAAATGGCACATATTCTGATATTAACCACTAATATTAATATTAACCTAATATTAACCACTGCTAGTAAACCTATAGGCCCAGATACATTTTTGCAGCTTTTTCCTGAGCATTCACAGTGCTGATGCTTGTAACAGAGTTTTTAAATGATAGTGTAAAACCTGTGGTAGTTTACAAAATGGTATGCTCATGACAACATAGATTCAATTTACAGTTTTGAGATTATTAATCAAGGATGCTCATGTGTGACCTTCCATTTATGTTTGCTTTGGCTTTTAGCTCCAGACCAGTCTGTCTGAACCAATGACTTTATCCAAGTCGATCTCCCTTCCTCGTAGTGCATATTGGCATCACATCACCCGGCAGAACAGCGTTGGAGAAATCTACAGTTTACAAGGCAAGTTGCTTATAATGCCATCTCCATTAGCTTCTTTCCATTTCACCAGAATTCATGCAAATTGCTTTTTATTTGCACTGGTTATTTCCTCTCCATTTCATTTTATCAATTGTCAGGAACCTCAGCAGGATTCCCAAATTTACATAAAACAGGTTTCTTTTAGTCATTTTGTAAACAAATGGTGAAAATTATTTCTAGAATCACCGCATAAAGCTGGATAGACAATTTGGCTCAATGTAGCTTCTCAGTAGCTAATGAATGTCAGGTTGTTTTAGTATTTTCTACCAATGAGAGGGGGCAAGTATTTGGGCAACCTCAGGGTGCCTAATTAAATCTACATAAAGTGGCTATATGAGTTGCAAGATTAAAACAGAGTAATTCTAGGAAGAAGAGCTATTCTTGGTAAATTTGCTTGGCAAATCATATATGTGAACTGTTGACTCAACTAACTTACAGACCTTCAACAAATCATCTTCTGTCTATGGTTTTCTTTCATATGTTTGGATTTGCTAAAGCCTTTAAATGCTATAATTAGCATAACTTGATGATGATGATTCACTGCTCTTAAGCTGAAATTGATTTGTATCTTATAAGAAAATGAAATTATTGTTACATTTAAAATGTAGACCTTTTAAAAATATCCTTTTGTAAACATTTTGCTTTGTATTATTTCTAAAGGCCTTAAGGATTTCATTTTCTTAAATGAAATTTTTCTTCTCTTTTAATAATCTGTTTGCATAAACAATTTACATTTAAATAGAAGGTTAGAAACTGCTTACAAACAAGAGTACCCAATGCAAGGAGACAGTACATATTTTCAATTAAATAACTCCAATAAATCCAGTATATAGATGAAGGACATTAAATGCTTTGTTTTGTGAATTATCACATAAATTAAAATCAGCAGGTGAACTGTGCATTCAGTGGGTGAGTCATTAAAGGGTACAAGCGTTTGTTTCCCATCATTTTCTGTAGAGCAAAGTTAATTTTTAGTCATGTTTGTAGTCTTGCATTTAAATACCAGTAATGGAAAAAAGAAAATAATCTTTCAGAAGCTGTTTGTGAAAAAAGTTATACTTGTACCTCACCCTACATATATTCATCATATCACTGATATTTTTAATGGACACAATAAGAATGCAAAAAAGAAGTTTATTTGTAGAGATGTTAGATTTCTTCTTCTTGTTTTCTTGATGTGTCTTTTCTTCATCAGCAAGACAGTAAATGTGTTATATTCACTCTTGACAATCTTTTCTTCCTTATAAATGGCCTTCAAAATAAAGAAAAGCAAAACTTATATATAAAGTAACAATTAAAATATCTATACCACCAAGCTGTGCAGGATTCAACATACTGGAAGTGTATTATTAAAAATGTAAGAATCTTTCTTTCTGGAAGTATGCAGATTTTATTCACATTTCCACTGAAACATGGGGCTAATAAATATTTCAGAACTTAAGATTTTCATTTTTCCTACATGTACTATGATGACTGCCGCCTGAGAAAAAGTAGTTAACTTCAGGAGAGACTCATTCAGTCTTGCCAGTGGGCAAGGAAGTGCATCCAGAAGACTGGTTGCAAAATTTTTCCATGCAAGACTACCATTCACTATCTGGAATGAAAATCTCTTTGAACCTTCTGCTGCAATTACTAATTAAAAACAGTGAATTTGCTGCAATTACTAATTAAAAACAATGAATTTGTGCCGAAAGTGAAGCGGGTGCAAAGTACACCTTTTCCTCCTCGCACCTTGTCATTCCGACAGCCTTTGCACTGCAGGGCTGTCAAAGCATCAGCCCACAGAAGCTCTGCAGATGTGGGTGGAAGGTGGGCAGCAAGGAAGCAGCTTGCAAGCATCACTTCAGCCCTCACCTTCGCAGAGCAGCCAGCTGAGAGGAGCTGGTGTAGAGGGAAGGATCACCTCCTGCTGCCATCGTCTCCTCTGAGCTTCTCAAGGTGCCTTGCACCTTCGGAGTGGAGACGTTTTCTTCAGAGAACGGGACACTGATCTTAGCTCTGCACTTCATGGGCATCTGCAACAAAGCTTTGAACATTCAAGAAACAAATTTGAAAATTCCCCACATACTTCTAAACATCTCACAAACTCTAAAGTGAAATAAGCAGAGTGATGTCTACCTGAATCCAGGTGACTGTCAGTACCAGTAGTAGTAACCAGGCTCACTGCTAAGTACAAGTGCTTCCACAGTGGCAATTACTTCAAACTTGCAGTCTGAGGTGACTAGAATTTAATTAATAGCAGCTGGTGATGTATAAGGAGAAATGAATATGTGTTCATATTACCTTAGATAAATTGGCTCTTTGGGAGTTATTTAGCAGTCAAATTTAACTTAATTAGTAGTGTGTGTTGATCTGATAATGAATATGCTATGGAGCAAGAAGGTAGTGGGTTTTGTGATTTTTGGTTTTTAAAAACCATATTTCAGATGAAAAAAGGCCCTTCAATAAATGAGTGTTGGGTCTATTATGCTCCATTAGCCCATGAAAATACTTGCATGTAAAGAACTGTAGAAATTAAAACATAGTATAATAGAGCTAAAGTAACACTAGTTGCACAAAATATTCTCAAATGAGATGGGATAGTTTCTATTGATAATCCAAGTTTGCCTTTAATTACAGTTTAGAAATTAAATAGTGTCCTTTAATATTTATTATCAAAGAGTAATTTAAATAGCAGAGGAAAAAGACCTCTACACCATTTTTGTGCATACATGAGTATGACATACATGAATTGTACATTTTCATAAATAATTGACAGCTCTAAAAAAAATTTGAGCCCAACAGAAGATAAACATTCATTGATATGTTATGCTATCACACATCAAAAAAAATGATAAAAATGAGAAGCCATGAGTAACCTTATAAACTGAAATCATGATTAAGAAGGAAAAAACTAGAAGAGCCATATAGGCATGTAAAAAAATACCCTGCAGGTTTCCTTGTAATTCGGTGTTTATTGTTTATATCTACCATAAAATTTAGCACTGTTAGACAGGATATTTTAAATTGACAAACAAAATTCATGAGTTTTTTATACAACAAAAGATATTAAGGAGAATTCATTTTTTGGGGGGTTGTTTTAGAACTTTAAATTTGCTTAAAATAAAATAAAAGGATTGCAGTCTGAATTTTCATCTATCTGAAGAACTCTAGTTCTTGCCCTTTAGAGTTTGGATGATACAAGTGTTAAACACAGTCAGTTTGTGTATTATTATATAAATAAGGCCAAATAGAATTTTGGTATCGAAACATTAATTAGCTTTTTGTATTGCAGTTATTGAAATCCCTGAGGAAATTATGTTCAGAAAATCTAATTACAGCCTGGCCTTTCTCCAAGAAATTCAAAATTAAGAAATGCTTTCAGTCACTTCTGTTGTGTTTGATCTGGTTTGTCCTCATTTTTTGGCCTTGGGTTTTGCTATCTGTACTCAAAATAATGAACACCTACCCACAAAGGCAGTGCTACTCATTCCATGAGAGTGCTTATGTGAAAGAGCACATATTTGTATAAGAATTACACCAGTAACATCTTACCTGTTTCTTCCAAAAAGAGAGCACTAAAGGGTTGGGGGTTTTTTTCCACAGTAGTACTTATCATAATTTGTTTATAATAAATTTTATTTGCTCTATCACAAATTATTGCCACAGTTTGTTGTAAACCCATATCAAAGTAATTAAATTACATAGAAAAATACTAAGAAGCCCGCTAAGAGTCAGATTTTTAAACGTAGTGAGGAATTTTGAGAAGTAAAACGGTCATCTTTGAACAAATAGGACTTCAGTTTATAAGCACATGCCAAACTCATTAGCAGACAGAAATAAAATATGGCTCTGATGAAGTCTGAAGGAATTTTGCTGTTAATATACAATTACCTTTTGTGTATCACAATAATGATGCCAGAAACATAAGGTTGGTTTTGCAAACCAAAATGGAGGGAAACTGTGGTCCCTCTGTGGCCTTGGTAAGCAAGCCTGCAATGCACATTGTCTTTTGGCCTTACTAGGTGAGAACTCACCCTTTTTTTTTTCTTTTTCTTTTTTTTTTATTTATTTTAAGCACGATAACATGTAGTCTTAATCTGGTCAGCTAAAAGGTGTTGTGCATAAAAGGGAGACAAAGTTGCATACGAAAAACCCATCTAGAGAGTTTTCCAGCCTTTTTGAAGTAGAAACTCTGATATGTCACTAAAAATAATCAGAGAATATTCAAGTTGCTAAATATTTAGAGGGGTTTGAATCATCCTGTTCAACCTTCCTTAAGCTAATCCTGCAGGAAATTCTGATGTAGGCTTCTGCAAATTTCTGCAAATTAAAGTATGTAAAATGAATGGGAGAGCATTCGTCATTTTGGCATTTCCATTGTTTGTTCATATGCCCAGCAATAGAGTACGGAATCCATTTCCCCATCTAATCTTGGTGCCTGAGCAATGTGAATAACACAAAATGTTAGAATATATCTGTTATATAAACCTGATCACTCAGTAATTTTTCAGTAAGTGTCTACCAGCGGCTAAAGCTGAAATGCTTTATAGCCTTCCACATTCCCATTTCCTTTGCTGAATCGCATCAGGACCTTCACATTAGTAAATGAAGCCTATAAAATTTGAGATATGAATAAAGGACACCTGGAACAAGATACTTACTGAGTAGAAACTACATAAGAGCTACATTATTTAAAATGACTGTATTACGTGTCTTCTCAAGTCTTATGCAGTAGATTTGATCCTTTCCTTTTGAGCTTTGAATTTCTGTGCTAAGTAGTGCATCACTGGACTGATTTTAAAATGGCATATTGGAAGTGGGATATGTCTTACTCAGAAACCAGTAAAGAACTTCATTTTGCTCAACAGTGATTGCTGCCTCTAACCAAGAGCATTACTGACAAGCTCTAAAGAGTATCTTGACATATTCCCATTCATTCTGATAAATCATTGCTGAGTTAAGAGGTTGTTTCAATTATGAGCCATGAAAAATAGACGAAGGTGGGAAGCCAAATACGATTAATAAAGCATATTTCGCTGTCAAATTCAGACCTCCTGGTTTCATTTAAGCCCAATACTTTGGTGCCCTTTCTCTCAGGAGATGGTCCTTCAGTGAGATCACTTGTCAATGAAGGTGTCAAAGACCAGAAAGCACAGAAGTCACTGTACTCTTGACTTAAAACTGAAAGACCAAATGGTGTAAGGAGAGCATTTAAACATTGGCTGATTGCCTCCTCTCCCCTCCAAAACCCAACAAATGGAAGTTCTTCAGTGCAAACTACACATATTCTTAGCTATAAATCTCTTCTTATGTCTTAGCTTAATGAGTTCATAAGTATGTGATGACAATAGCTTCTCACTCACTATTAGCGTGAGAAGCAAATGAAGCTTTGCCCCCAGCTTTATGTAAGTGACACCAGGAATCTTTACTCTGACTTTGCCTGAGACTCATTACAGTTCTGCTACAGTCATTTGATCTCTCTGCTGTATTGTAAGATTCTAGGACTTGCAGTGTGCCACCAGAGCTGCAGTGCAGTGAGAGAATGTGTGCACTGGGAGAATTGGCACAACCAGTTCCATGGATGCTTTCAGCTGGTACTGGGTTGTCTGAAGAAGAAAGTTTTGCACTACTAGATCAAAGAGAAAATTGAAATACTTATCAAAGATCAATTTTGTGAAAATTGCTTTTTTCTATTAAATTGTTTCACCAATAAATCTGGACTGCTTTAGCAATCACTATCTGATTTTGTGTTAAGTATGTTATCATAGTTAGAATCAAAAAGATTGTCAGTTCATTTTTGTAATTTCAAACAAATTGAAATACTTTTATGCTGACAAATCACTCAAATTATTACTCAAAATCATGGATGGTTATACCCCCTTTCAGACAACTTGGGTGAGGGGAACCCTGCACACTTGTGAAAAAAACACCTTGGCAAAAAGATGTGTTTTCTTTAGTATTGCTTTGCAGGAGCTGTTTATAGTTATTTTTCTTTCATTAAATATTTGTACAAAAAGCAAAGAAATTATTGAAATTGACACTTCAATAGAACATGTTCATTAAATGTTTTAAAAATCATAAACAGTGTAAACTTGAAAATAGGCTGTGTAACAGGAAGAATAGGGGAATGTTAATAATACCAGCTTTGCCAGCTGCAGCAAGGAAAGAATCCAGGCCCAAGGATGTCAAGTGCAATTGATTGTGTTCTGCTTTCAGTGGAAAAAAGATCCCTTCACATTATAAACTCCCTTCACATTGTAAACTGTATGACATAAAATAGGAACCTATAAATGTATAGTTAAGGGCCAGTTTAAATTGACATAACATTGACCTAACTGACTCTTGTTTGGTTGTTATGAAGTTTAAAAAATATATTTTTATAGAAGGGGCATCAGAAGATCTCAAATACATTACCTTACGTTTCTAAAAGACTTTCTTTCACATGTATCTCATTCTGCTAACGAACAAAAAAATTGTGGTGACAACATTTGTGGCACATGGCATATGGTCTGTTGCTAGTACAGACCTATTTATTTTCTTGGTAAGGCCAATTTAAGCACAATGAACGCCCTACTCAGTATGTTCAGTTTAATCAAGCCATAAGAATATGTTCCTTTTAACTCTATAGTGAATTTGAGCTGTGCAGAACTGATTAAAAAATCATAGTATTATTCAGTAGAGACAAAAAAATCGTTCAAAAATCTTAGAACGTCTTTCATTTTCTATTTGTTATAAAAAGCCTTTTCATCCTGGTGAATTTTTATATCCTGCCAACTTTTTATTTGATCAAAATGATACATTGTAAGAAACTAAGATAAATTTCACAGAAGTAAGAACTATGAATAACAAAGGAAATATCCTGCCAATGCAGAGTTAGCAAGATTCCACCAAAGTAAAAAGTTTATCTTTTCAAAAACTGGAGTCTGCAGCTCCTTGCAGTTCTATGTTTAAATACTAGAAGCAAGTTGGCTGTTTAGCTGCTGGATACTAGTTTATCCTTCAAAATTCTTTGAAGTTTCCTTTTGGGGAGTGATTTTAATGAAAGGTTCATTTCCTTGAGTTTAACAAATGAAATATTCCGTTATAAAGCTACATGGAAGAAAAAAAAATACAATACCAGATTTGGAGAGAGATAAGAGATAAAGGACTTGGTAGAAACCAGACTTGCATACTCTGGAGTTGACATGATAAATATCAAAACAGGGTAAAGATAAAATTCCTACTACTCTCTTTAATGGTTCAATTATTTATGTTATTGTTGGTAGGTCAAGTTCACGTGCAGAGGTGCAGTGCCATTGGTGTTTTCTCGGAGCTGGTTGTAGTGATTGTGGTATAACATGGCTGGTGTGGTTGTGTTCCCAGCAGTGTCCTGTCTCCTCCCCTGTGCTCAGCCCAGCACAAGGAAATGAAGGGAACCAGCAGCCTGTGGTGATGAGGCACAGCTTTTTGCCTCAGAGGCTGTTCTACACTGGATGTGTTGATTGTGGCTAAAGACACATCTTCTATCTGCCACTTGTCCTTCTTGTACTTTCACCCTCAGTGAAAGAAAACTATATAGCAAGAAAGTCAGAAATAATTCTTTTTTTTCTCTCCAAACTCTGTTCAGCCTAATACAGCCAGTGCAGGATTTTCCAAAGCTGCTTGATATGAGCTGAATTGGTGCCACTTGCTTATAGTCACTATTATCATGCACTTGGGGTAAAACATCAACATTATGACTTGAATATTTAGCTGAGAATTGTGCAAAGCTGTGTTTTCAACCTGAAAAAGACACATGGCTAGTTAGCTATAGCTATACCACTTTTTATCTTTCCTGAATTAAATGTAATTAAAATAGGAGTTTTATCAGCTGTTTGGTTTCAGCTTCCAAGAAAAATTCTCTTCTCCTGGCTTGCAACACTACTCATTGTTTTTGCATTTCACTAATTAAGCATTTAAACTTAACAGCCTTATTCTTTTCTCTACTGAAATTCTGTAAAGTTGTCATTACTGGGTATGGATCTTTTCCATGGAAGTTTCTGAAAACTGCATGAAGCAAGTTTTCTTTTTTACCTCATTTTGCCACTTTTCCCCATATCTGTATAAATAGATAACAAAATCTTTTCTTCCTAAGTACTGATACACACAAGCCAGTGTAGGACCTGTGTCTCCATATACTTGCCTGCCTTTTTGCTAAAATAGGTATGAGGTTTGGTTTTCTTATTAAGTTTCTGTATGCTGTATTATGGTTTCTAATGGGAGGTTGTCAGATTTCCTAGTTTCTTGATTGTGAGCTGAAGGCATCAAACCAGGAATGCAGGTATCCAAATGTGCTCTCTATTTCTTCTTTTAATATGTGGACATCCCAGATTTTGGGAATAATCGTAAGTAATGGTGTTGCTGAAAATTTGTTTCAGATTCAGTTTACATGTGTCAAACCTTTTAATTTTAAAAATCCAGTTCTCATGGTAATTGTTGTAAATGCATCAGTTTAAATGACTGGTTGTTGACAGGTTGTGGCCACTTATTTTTATCTGTTATTGTTATGCTGTTCCAGGACATCTCAGCAGGTTTGCAGGGCTTCTCTTTGTGAGATGAAAATTCTATCATCACCAAACTTTTGATGTCACAGGCGTTTTATGATGGAAAAGATAACCTGCTCTGGGTTAGGAAATGGAAATGTGTTTCATTCAGTCTTGTCAACTGTCTCATTTCCCATTCATCAGAGCAGGTATTTAATTCTGAGACATAGCTCAGCAGTTTTTCATCCCTTTCATGCCTCTTAGAAAAACACTTGCCTCTGATCAAACATGTGTGTTTTGGTTTAAATGTCAATCTGTTTCTGGAGAGTCTTGTTTTTCTCCTGTCACCATGTATCAACTAACATAACCCAATTTTAACAAATAAACAGGGAGAAGGGCTGGGAACAGGGTCATGGACAGCAAATGCCAGACATTATCTGTACCAGTGTGTGATTCTTCACTCCTAATAAATACTTGTTTTCATGAGCTAGTCATTTTGACTCTCCAGGATACCAATAAGAAGATCTCTTCTCAATGCCTATGGCTGCAAAATTCCTGTAACTTCTAGGCCATAGATCTTCTCTTCATCCAGTATAAGAATAAGGAAAATGAATTTTTCTTGAGCTTTTTTATAATTTTATACCTGATTCCCTTGCCAGTATTTCAAAGCAGAGAACTTCTCCATCTTATGCTGATAGACTGGACCAGCACTAAGGTGTTTTATTGCTGAAGAAATGTAGAGAACAGCTCAAGTTCCCTCTTAACATAGTCTTATTACCTTAGTTTTACTTCAAATCTTGTACAGAACTGTAGAAATCAATCATATATTTTTCAATGGTGTTTATCATGCAGTAAAACATCAAAGAGGAGGACAATTTAAGCTTCTGACTTTGTAGTGTGACTTGTTTTTGCTTATGTTGCAGTATATAGGAATCTTGCCAGGGACATGAATGACATGCTGGTGCATAGGTACTGTCAAATGGGAAAATGTGCAGAGAAATTGAATAGTATCATTGCTATGAATATAAGATGCTTGCCCATTTTTTTTTTAATTTAAATATTCAAAACCATGCAAGATGTAAAAGAAAACCTTCCTAACTAGACAAGAAAGAGAAGTTAATTTGTTAAAGCATTGGTCCTTAGCTACTGCCAAGTCATCCTTGCTCATGAAAACAAACCAGCCAAATTCTGCAGACCTTAGAGGATGACAACCTCCCTCTATATCTCATGTCTACAAGCACTATAGCATAAACCAAATCCCCACCTCTGTGCATTTCTTGTGGCCCATGTAATTATGTAGAGCCTTTTTGATGGACGTCAATATTGATCCTAATAGTTATGGAACTCAATGCATTTTATGTCATACAGTATTTGCACATTTGCTTTGGCCTTAAAAATTATCTTTATGAAAGACATATCTTTGTCTTATTTTTCTACACCAGTGAGGTTAGAAAAAAAAAAAAAAAAAAAGCTTTGACAATATCATTGCAGCTGTGGAAATGGTTAAATGGTTTAATAAAGCCTTCTCAGTACCATCACACAGCATGAAATTGCTCCAACAAATAGCACTGCAGTATAGACTAATAACTAGAGAATGGGTTTGTACCTTTAGACTGTCAGTAAAGCAATATTCAGCCTCAACAGTAGGGGAGTCATGATGCCCTTATCTCCCTGAAAGCAGCCCCTAGTCAGTAGGAGCTCTAACGCCAAACTCTGTGAGCTGCTGCTTGAAGCTATTTTTCATCCTGAAGTGATAGATAGAATCAGCTTTGAACCCTGTTTTTGCTGACCTCAGAGGAGTAAATTACCTTACACTTTGAGGCAGCATGACTCACTGTCTGACTGTTTGCACAGCACTTGCAGTTTTCACCTACCTGGGAAGGAATCATTGAAATCTGGCAATTATTGTGACAGCTCTCCTCTGACAGCCAAGCATTGGTCTTCAACCAAGATGATACAGTTTATGTACCTACTCTTTGAAATTTGTTGTTTCTTTAAGTGGCCACTAAAGCCATCAACCCAGAGTTACTTTTCCAGAGATTTTTTCTGGGACAAAATTATTCAGAATTAGTTCATAGCATTTTGTCTGAAATGGAGATACTTCTATGCATTTTGCTGACACATATTTATTTAGAGGACTTTCTACTTTTCCAGATAGTTACAGTCAGAGGTGGGGGGTTGTTGGGAGTTTTTCTAACAGAAACTGAATACAAAGCTCATTGATATGTGTACCACTCATAGATATCCCCAAACATCTTATACAATAAGGTCATACAAAAATCCTGTTAACAGGATTTTTTAAACCTTGAAAACTTTTAAAAATATTGTGTGGATCACAATTAAATGTATAATCATAGATAAGATTTGAGTTTCATATATTACTACACAATATATTTGGATCAACTATTGTAACAAAGATGTTATTTCAATGTGAAATCTCTTCTAAACTTGTACTTGAAATACCTCTAAATGTGCTAAACCCTGCATGTGTTCATTATATATCTTATAGATTCAGTTTTAAATGTCTGCAAACTTAAATAACTCACATCCAGGAGTTATGTGAGGAAAAAACAGTTTTTCTTCACAAAAATGTGTATTAGATCAAAAAATATTATTCTGTCAAAATTGGACTTAAGCAGAAAGCCATGTTACCTATCAAATTATCACATATTTTTATTTTATAAAGCATATGATCATGTACATCATCTTGTAAATCTCCTTACACTGTGTGACACATTTCTCTTTTTTGAGTTGCCCAATGAACATTATATTTCTGTTAAATTTTTTTCTCAATTCTTGCCTGTGTAATATTGTTTTCATTTCTTGTAGATCATACAAGATTATTATTCCCTATTATTCAGATGCCTCTGATACACAAATAGTTGGTGACAATTAGGTCCAGCATTCCTGATCATGTGTCAGAGCAAAATGAGTGCCAGATCCCAATCTGTTTTAGGTCAGCATAGCTTTGCCAAAGAGACCTCCAAGTGTTTTTGCTGAAGAGATATATATTTTATGCCTACCCTACATAAGATATCAAAAGTGTTTATTTCACCACAGTTATTATTCTGTACTTGTAAGATCTAATATCATAAATTCAGTGGTTCATAGTTAGCATTTTAATGTGCTAAAAGTAGTTTTCATTTGAAGATAATTGTTATCATTCTAAAGTTTCCTTTGCTTAGCAGATTTTTTATCCCAAGCTGTGACTTCATTTTTTAATGTTGACGTTAGAGCTATGTGCAAAACAGTATCACTAGTGTTTTCTGTGCACTAAATTCAGTGTCTTTGGAAAGTGCAATAGACACATTTGCTGCCACATGATAACTGGAAGCTTCTTTCCTGAGGACAGACACTTTGGCCACAAAGACAGTTCCATAAAGGAACAGTTTCTGGCCTGGATGGCCACAGTGGAAGAATTATGGTTACACACTATTGCACCATTGTACCAAAATGTAGATGCCTTTTACAAGTTTTCCATAAGGTGATAAACAATTCTGGTCTTTCATATTCACTATAACCAGCAGTACACTGAAAAGTGAAATGAAGGGCAAGAAGAAAGTCTGCCTAGCAGTCCACATTCAGTAGTGTTAATGAGTGTTGTTAAGTTGAAAGACTTCATATCTTCAAGCTCTAATTCAATGAAGATTTTTGTGTCTGGGATTTCTTGCTTGCACATTTGTAAAAGGAGAAAAATCCCTGCATGGATTTGCATGCATAACATAGACATATAATATATTATAAGTAGTAGTAGTCCTGATTAAAATGTTGTCTTGTTTCCTTATGATCATCTTGATGCATGGAATAGGACAACTGTGATTTAACAAAACAGTAAGTCCAGTCTGAAAGTGCCGCTGCTTAAAAAGAAATGCCATGGCTCTGTGATTCAGAATGCTGAGCTGGGACATGCTCATTAAAATAGTTCACATTTGTTCAAAATATTTTGATAGGTAGCTTTGTTAGAGCAACCTTTATGCCAAGGTTGGACATTATAGCAAATCAGGCATTGTCTGGTCTCCAGTTTCGGGCATAATGCCAAGTTCAAGGCTAGCATGAGCACCCTGCTGTGTTCTTACCTGCTCACTATAAACAAGATCAGGGAGGCCTGATCTAGATTCAGTCTGTGTGGTCAACTGGTGCATCTGTGCCTCAGTGGCACCATGACCCAAATCTCCATTCTGAATTTTTCTCCTTGCTGTGGCAGCTGTGGGGCTCGGGTCAGTGTTCAGCAACGAGACCTCCAGCAGGGATGCAAGAGCCAACACCCAAGTTTTGGAATAAAAATGTAATTGGATCCTGGCTCTGAACCAATCTAACGTTTAAATTGGCCTAAATCAGTCAGTCTTCCTTCCAGATGCAGATTACTGCTTCCTCAATATTGCAGGGGGTATGTTTCCTTGGGGCTCTGGAAGCTTCAAGCCCTTAAATAGAAGTCAGCACTGATACTGATATGATTATAGCAGTTCATGCAAGCTGGAGGTGTGACTCCTGGGAAAGCAGATAAGTGCCCAGAATTCACACCAGCTATGAGAATTGTTAGTGCAGGAAAGCTTTAAATATTGCAACACAGCTCTCAGTCCTTCTTGAGACCGTGTGTCTCAGCAAAGGCTTCATAAAACAATGTGAGTAGTTCCAGATACCCCTATATATGGGGTGTATTTACAGACCATGTCCAGGAAAATTTGAACATTTAAAAAATTTTGTGGGTTTTTTTTTTCCTAATAAGGGGTTTCTGTGATAACCTTTCTTTCTCAGCTCTCGAAGCTTATGTTGTGAAGCAGGATCACTGAACTGGCACAGACATAAAACAATTTCTTGTATTATGGAAGAGAGTGGTATATATGGTCCCATGGAAATTCTTTGGAATAGCTATTTTATCTCTGCAATTAGGTTTTTCCTCACTGAGAAACAGGATGATTTGAAAAAAATATTATACATAACAGCCGTTGTATTTTTGTTACATGACTGAGATAAAAGGTGTTGTTCATTATACATTACTAATGTCTCATTATGAAATCAAGCAAATAATTATAATTTCGTTTCTTATCATACATCCTCAGAAAATGGTTAATATTAATGGTTTTGCTGTTTCATTTTTACTATTCACACTTCCCTCACTAATGCAAAATCTCAGTTTCATCACTTTACTTGAAAATCTGTTTCCTTTCAAGAAGCCAGAAATAGACAAAAAAATAGCAGATACCTGAGGGTGGGAGGGTGGGAGAGAGAGAATGTGATCTGAGATTCTTATCAGGAAAGTTCACTTTTCAAAAAGTGAATAATCAGTATTGAAGACTGTCCCTCCCACTAAAGCTGTGTGCCAGGATTTAAACTTGTTTTAAATAACTGCTGTATTTTCATGTCTTCAGAGTTTCAGTTTGGTCTTGAGCTTGAGCGTTTTAGGAGAAAGAGGAAATGATTAAACTCTTCCTTCTTCTGATTATCAATCACTTAAAAGCAGTACATTGTACCTGCAGGTTATCTTATAGGTACTAACAATGAGCAGCTTTACTTTTTGATCACACTGTAGCAAGGCTATATAGTCCCTTATTTATTTGACCTAGAGGAGGAAGTGTGTTTAATATCATAGACTCTTCCAATCCTATGGAAAATAAAGAGGGAAGAAGATGAGGTTCTGTTTTTAGTGGCTCAAAAAAAAAAAAAAAAAAAAGCAGCATCTTGTTCTCTGCCCTGGAATGTTAATAAAAGCACTGTAGTGACAATAATATAGCCTTTTCCAGGATGGAAGGAACAGAAACGTATGTTCTGCCTTCTGGCAAGAACAATGGTGAGGCATTTTATCTGTCAAATCTATCTGTATGTGCAAGGCTTCCAGAAACATGGTATCTGTGTACTGAAATATGGGAAATTTAATTTAACAGCTCCACAAACCAAAACTGATGAAAACAGAAAACATATTCTAGAGAATATGTGTAGATTTTAGGAAATGGAAGAACATCAGAGATATTGATTTCATATCTATTATCAAAATAGATTTTATATCCATTATCTAAATATTAAGTAGTTTTTAATATGTGTATATAATATTGATGGTGCCCAAAGAAGAAATTGGCTTTTTTAAGACACTCTTAAATTGATCCATTTTGATAGAAGGTTTTGAGTATTAAAAACTATTATGGGATCTATTCCAGTAAATTAGAATTTTAAATTTCCTAATTGTTTGGGAGACCTTAATTTATTGCCCTGATGTTATGAGATAGTGATGAATTATGATATAATACTTTTCTAAAATGTTTTATTTTAGAGAAAAAAAAAATCTAGGCAAAGATCTTTTTTTTATCAATACCATTTGATTGCTTGACTCAAATTTCATTTATTAATTTTAAAAATAAAACTAATAAATTTGAAGAAGGTTTACTCAAAACTGCTTTTTAACTTGGAAAACTTTGTGTATATATATCGGTTCATAACCTTATTTTCTTACAGTGCATGCACAAACTAACTCAATTCTGCATCTGTTTTTGACTAGACTTATATTGCATCATTTTGTTGTTTGTTGACATAAGAGAGTACATATATGAGTGGCCTTGTATAATTTTGCTTTGATTTCATTCACATTTTTTTATCTTTCATTTCTTCTAGCAACAGCAATCAAAACCAATTTTGGCCCTCTGTAAGTGTATCCCTCAGATGGATATACTTAATCTTCTGTTAGTATATTTTCTGGTGATAACTTCTTTGTTACTTTCAGGATTGCATTTAGCATGCCAAGGAGATTAAGCACTATTATCAGACAAGAGCAACTAACTGTGTCTGTGAACAAATTACCTTATCTGTAATCATTCTTAAAGGATTAGATCACACGCATAGATTTTAGTGAACATCTGGATCATTAATCAGCTTTGGTTAAAATACTTCCATTATTTTGCTTTCCACTTGAAATTTCCAAGCAGAAAGGATAAAAAGTCATACTGACCTCCAAAATATGTCCTCACTATCAATTTAGACACATGGTCCACCAATATAATCTGTAATTTCCTGGTAGTGTAAATATAATGCATTATAGAATTATAGTTCTGTTCACTTGGTTAGCAAAGGCCACTACTGTGTATAGGAAAATTCAGGCAAAGACACTGTCATAAACATAAAAAAGACAAACCTTAGAACTGTCACAGCACATTCAACCCTTTTAAAGAGGAAATAGAAAAGTACTCAGATAAAAAGGTGAATGAAGGTGGGAATAGTCACGCTCATTTATGTGCAAATTTTATCTTTGCGTTTGGCTTTTTCTTCATGTTAAGCATACTTTTTTTTGTTGTTCACATCAAATAGCCATGCAAGAAACAGTTAATTATTTTACTTTATATGCATTTCTGTCATTCTAAATATAAGTTTACAGTAAGATGACACAATAGATTCCTATATGTCATAAAGTCATAACCTGTCATCAACATCTCTGTGGTTTCAGACAAAAATATAGAGGGTACATATGATGAGAACATCAGTTTTCATCACTAAGTCTGATTATACTGCTGAATTGGCCAAAAGAAGTGGCACATAGGTTTTACCTAAAGGACAGGGACATTCTCCACTCACCATGAGACCAGTAGATATGAGTTATTTCTAGAAAAAGGAACATTTTAGCTGAAATTATCTGAACACCTCCAGGAGGCAATCTAGCTTCACTGTCCCATGCACAGTATGTAGCTATGGACTACAATTAAAGGTCTTTAAGGGCTGTATTTATTGTTGTTATTGCCATTGAACTGCAAAGAAGTATCTGTCATTGCAAGAGAATGTTTCTTGCCCTCAGGAGACCACATTTTCTGTGAATAGAAAAAGGCCAATATTAGGTCAGACCTGAATATGCATACTTTGGGTGGAAATTCTGTGATTTTTTGATGGAATAAGAAGGAATAACCTCTATCAGAGCTGTAGAAGTGCAATAAGAGGAACATTTGAAAATGCAGGGTCAGTATAACTTCTTAGTCAATAGTTTATCATATTACTTTTGCTAGCAATGTGGTAGACTATTCATTCTCATATTTAAGAGGGTTATATTCTTCTCAGAGATTTTATTTTCCCTCTCATCAGCTCAGCTGGTCTCAGCCCTGTACCAGAGCTTTATTAAATAAGTGTTAGTTGTTTCCTTTGCTCCCATCAGTAAGGCAGGGTCCTAAGTGGTGTCAAATATCTTAGCCACCAGAACAATGTATGAAACAGTTTCTGAAGCCTAACTTGGTAAAATTAATTGGCTTGTAGATCAAATGCCATTCTGTGGTCAGAAACCACAAGAGTTACAAGACTACTTAGGTGCATCCCTGGACACAGTTAAAGAAAAAGATAAGTGACCTAAATAATCTTCCAGACATACCTTATTGCCACTAGGCACTAGTTCTTTAAAAGAAAATTGGATTGGATAAGCCAGGGGGAAAACAGCAGATTTTTGTGTGTGTAAGTGTACACAAATACATTTACAAAGCACAAATTAGATCTATTACATAGCAGAAGAAATACTGCAGTGCAGAAACTTCTGAAACTTCTACTTTGATTCCATAGGAATCATTATTAATCAGACTAATTCATGAACTTGATTGGATTTGTCTATCTAGGATGCTGAAAAAAAACCTGTGGTGATGAGTGCGTACAAATAACTTTTCTGTCTGCCCCTTCCCAATGACAAGAGGAAACTTGAAAGGAATGCTTTGTCACAAGGATACTGTCTAAGAGGAGTCAGGTTGTTCTTGCTAAAATGTTGTGACAGAGGAGCAGCGTTTTAAACAGGGTTAGTGGTCTAACAAAATTCCATCCAGACCGTTCAGCTAATTGAAACAAGAGTATCTGTTGAGATGGGCTTTGTCCCATGTCTGTACGTATTTTTAGGGTTCAGAATATGCACTTTCCAATGTGCATCTTTGTACTTTTCTTCTTCTCTTTGACACAGTGATGGTCTAAAGTGCAGCACAAATTCCTTTTTCCTGAAGAAATTATTTACTGTGCATTTTTACATGAAGTTAAGCATTTCTCAGAGCAGGCTTATCATAGTTCTGCATGTAGTCCTGACAGTTGGAGATCTGTTATTTCCTTGGCAAAATTAAACCTACAGTGCTGGGTTCCTTTTCCATAATTTTAACATAACAGCAGGGTGGAGACATTATTTTGCTAGTGAAACCTTCAGAAGTTTAAAAATTTCTTTCTTCTACAGTTTGTTAAGTCTAAATCCAAATGTATGTTTTGGTTTAAATTCAGAAAAACAGAGCATAAAAGTGATAATTTTAATTTCTTAGTATTAGATTTCTTTTAGTTGTTGTGAAGTTCTCACATGAATTGCTAAGTGTTTTCTTTTTTAGTTCCCACACTGTTAGCAGACAGTGTCACTGTTGTAACATTTTGTTTGTATTTGCAGCCATACGGTGCTCCTGCTTCAGAGTTATTCTAAGGCAAAGTATGTGGGGGGAAAACATCTATGCTGCCATTCATTACTTTCCAATTACACAATTCATTCTAATGGTTCTTCTTGCTTGTTTAATGGTAGAGTAAAAAATAAATATTTTTATGCTGTCAATCTGTACTTTTATGCAGTATCTGAAGTCATATGGCCATACTGCTCATTATTAATACTAGAAAATGGGGTAACTAATATATAAATATTAATTTATATATTAATACTATAATAATATTAATACTAGAAAAGTAGGTTTAAATGTCCTCCTTATTCAATACACTTTCAGACTTTTTAACATCTTTCAGGGACTATGCATGGTGGACGAATCTACATATGCCTGGATGAGAGAGTGTGTCCTAGAAACATAAACACATTTTAAATTGGAATACTCTGTCATGTGAGAAATAAAGGAACACTTTCTAGACCTATTTTTTTCTTTTATTGGATCCACCTAAACATGGTGTGGCTTCAGACCCAGGCAATTAAGATTTGCTGTTCAGTACAAGACACCATGAGAAGATCTGAAAGTATCCTTGACATAAGCAGAAGTTGGAGCACAGCATCTGCTGTCTTTAAAAACAATCCTACAGCAAGAAACTGTACTCCCATGCAATTTCAGTTTGTGTGAGTTAGGTTTGGTAAATGAAATGCCACCAAAAGTGCTGATTTGGAATGGGGGGGACACAGAAATAAAGCACGCCCAAGCCCTTTGTATTTTTGTCGAGGCAGTGACCAGCATTTTGGGAATTACCACATGAGTGAATGGCAAATATTCTTTCTGCATGGTCACAAAGCTTTGAGCATGCTCACTATTTAACCTGTTAGGAAAATGGCAGCTGGAATCGTAGCACTGTCAGTGCACTGTCTCTTCCCTGAACCAGCAGAGCTGGCCAGGAAAGAGTAAAAAGTTCCCTGTTCTGTTACTTTTCTGTGTTGAGGGAATCTTCATTAAACTGGATCCCTGGGCAGCTGCCAGCTGCACCAAGGTACTGCAATGGCATAGCTTTAGCACACAGATGTATGACTTTTTTCAGACTGTACTTTTTCCCCCTGGTGAAATTTCCAGAATTATTTCAAATATACCATTCTCCCTTACCTATTCCTGATGGAAGGGTAGCATTGAGTCCAGCTGATGCTGTTGTTATAAACACAAACTTCTGCACCTACACTAGTAGTCTGAGCATGTAGTAGCTAAGTGAATAAAAGGTGTTCCTTTGCATTCAGTGGGTTGTGTGAAATACAGGTGACTGCTCGCCTCAATTTCTGAAGTGAAAATTCCCACAAGATACATCAGTGTGAGATATATCTGCAATAGTTGTTGTATGTGCTGGAAGTCTGGGCAAATAAATGAACATTTTGTAAAGATTTTGAAGATACAGTTCAATTTCTTTTTAAAAGTCTTCCTGCACTTAAAGAGAAATGCCCTTCAATAGGAGATTTGTTCTGTGTTCTTTACTAACATATCTTGGAGCTTTTCCCAGGTCAAAGGGAGACTACTGAGGAAAAACATAAAATAATTTCTATATAATAACACAACTGTTTAACAATATGTATACCTCTCTTGGAAAGATATTATCTAATTCCTTGAATATTACTTGTATGATATATCTAGAAAGGAATTCAAAGTCCAGAGGCTGCCAAGACCTGCCTATATGACTGATCAGTCTAAGCAAATGCCCTTGTCAATAACTGATCCATTAAACTCCATGTAGGCTGTCTGTACATTTACTTGGTATCAAAACAGAAACAAGCTGGGGTTTGGCCTTTTTTGTTTGTTTGTTTTAGAATGGCTATAAATACCTCTGCTGAATTTCAAAACACTGTTTACACTTTTCCTGCAAGCTAAGCTTCTAAAGAAGTATGTCTTCAAGTATTTCTAAAGTGAAAACATTCTTCACTTCTGAATGTGGTCAAGTACATGTAACAATGTCAAAAAATGTCAGTACATCTTCCCCCTTTTTGAGCTGTGATTTGTTAAATTTCACAGTCATATTAGGCAAAAATCTTTTGCAAGACTGTGGAAATTAATCAGAATAAAGGAGACAGATATAAAAGAAAATTTTTATTTCTAGCTGTTTCAGAGGGAAGGATGACTCTTCACTCTTTGATAAGCAAACGATATTTTTTATTGAATTTAACCTTTCCAACTTGCTTTGTTTTCCCCAAAAGTTTGCTTTCCTTGACTCTGTAAGGAGTCCACAGCAGTAAGTATGTGGGATAGACAGAGGTGAAATCCTGTGCTTGTCTAAGAGTGTCATCAAATTTAAGCTTTCATTAGAATACAGAAATTTAAAAACTTCTTTTCTTACATTAAATATTTCCAAAACCATACATTGGGTGTGACCACAGGATTCCCAGAGAGGAGTGTTGGGCAGGAGAGGGGAGAAAGCCTGGTTGGCAGCTTGTTTTGGGACTAAAACAACAGGTCACTTTCCTCTTTTTGCTTCTTTCTGTCACCAGTGTGGTTGTATCCATCCACAACTTATCTTGCAGCTACTTCATGTAGCTCTCTGTGCTTCAGCCCTTAGAAATTATGTATCAGCCCCTGAGTGGATTAATGCAAAAAGAAGTCTTTGATTAATTCTCTGCCACCTTCCACTCTTTTCCAGGACTCAAACAGAGCTAATATGTTCCACAAAGATCGTTCAAAACCTATGGCTGAAAGGAGAGAACATAGCTTTAAAATGCACTTACAGCTTTTCTGTACATAAAGAAGATAACCATAGGATATAAAGAGTAGCAATAAGCAACTGAGCAGGTGCTGAGCTGTAGTGGAAGGAGTACTATGGCAATTTCACATCCAACAAATCTTGAATGCCAACCCTAATGTATAGGTTAAAATATCTTTGTGTGGTCAATTTTTTAACTTTGTTTTCAGAGCTTTTGCCGTCTCTTACATTTGCATTTCAAGTATATGTTTTCCTTCTGTATTCAGAAGGAAAGAAGTAACTTTTATGGACCGTGCATTAGATATGTGGTTAGAGATGAGACTTCAGGGCTAGATTTCATGAGCTTATGAGCTAATTTCTTCTCACTGTTTATATGGATTGTGGGATTTTTTTTCCCCTGGTCTTTGTCCATGAGAACCAAGTTACAAACTTCTTCCTCAATCTACAAGAACCACTTATTCTTTCTTCTTCCTTACTTTTTCTTCTGAACACAATATCAGCTATAGTTATCCTTCCTGAAACAGGGTAGAATGCTTCAAACCACAGGACTGTTATTCCTACAGAATTCCAGCAACCTCTTCAGTGTTGCAAAAGGTTTTCACCTAATACAGTTCTGCAGCTGAACAAATCACAGCTCAAAGCCAGGTGGCATATGTCTTGTGACTATGCATTCTCATAAATACAGTACGGCTGAAGCCTAAATGGAAACACATCTTTTTGAAACCATCTGTTCTTACAGATATCTGCAACAATAAAGAAAATAAAGGCTTTAAATGCTGCTATGCTGTTTTAAACCTTAGAGGCATTTCCTATTGGTCTTTCTTTTTATTCTGAGATGCTCTCAATTTGTTTCACTTGGAAATAGCTTAGCTGCCATGTTTGTTGCTGTTTTCTTTATGAGCTTTGGAGAATCTGACTATAGCCAGCTTATAGATATATAAATATTTATAAAACAGAACATTTGCCATGGTGGAAAGTGCTGGGTTGCCCTCTGGTGAATGTAGCTTGTCTTTGTACATTTTATAGTAGCTTACAGGGTAAAGCCTTTCCCCTTATTTCTTCTTTCTTTATTTGAGGGAAGCTGTGTGTGAAAGACAACACTGCAGCAGCTCCCATAAAGCTGGTACTCCTTAACTTCTACTTATTTATTTAATTTCATCACATCACTCTTATGATGTCTTGACTGTAAAAATGCTCAGTTGGAACAATTTTCCTATGTTTCTTACTTGAATCTGTTGTCTTGTGGAAGATGTAATCTTTTTTTTCTGTTGCAGCCAGTGAATGCTAAAAAAAGGAATACTATGGCAGTTCCACATCCAACAAATCTTATTGTGACTTAAATCTAATGTACAAAGTTAAAATAACTTTTTTGTGTTTCATATTTTAACTCTGTTTTCAGAATTTCTGTAGTCCTTTACATTTTTATTTGAATATAGAGATTCTCCTAAAGTGAAAGAGAGATGAAAATTCTCAGAAATTCGAGATATAAACCAAAATATGAAACTGAAATGCAGTGATATAAATTGTCCTATTCCCCAAGGACTAACAAAAAGCAAAAACGACAAAGGGAGAAACAGCAAACAGTGCTACAATTTCTAATCTAGAAGATCAGTATTAATCCACTGGTTTATCTGAAATAGTTAAACCTACAGGCCACGTATTTGGCAAGAAATTCTGCTTAGGCATCAAAATGGGCAGGAAGGAAAGGCACCACAGGCATCATCCCTAATTATCCAACTGGCAGGTTTTTTCTGCATATAACTACCTAACGGCACGAATGTGCAGGAAACACATTCGGTCTCTTTTTCTATGGTGCCTCGTTGTCAGCAGGCTGATAGAGAAGGGGAAGGTTGCTCTTGAGCAGCCTGGAGAAGGTGTCACCCTCTGAACCATGAAACATAATTGCCCTTTTTCCTCGGGGCCGCAGGCACGGGCTGGAAGAGGGAACTTTCTGCCCGAGTGTCTTCTTCTGGCCAAGGGAGAAATGAAATGTCACACCAATTATCTGGGCAGTGGACAGTGTAAGGAAAACTGGCTGAGGCTCTGGGAAGCTGCAGCCAGATCCCCAATTATGGAATGAGGCTGAGCAGGTTTTTTATGCTGCTGGCCCCGCACTCGGCTGTCACGCTGCGCACCAGAGACCCCAGCACACACGGGCTGTGGCTGCAGCACCCTGAGGCTCTGAGCCTTCCCTGGGGGTGGGCCAAGGCACTGGGGCCTCGATCAGCTTTTTCTTTCAAAGTCATTTTGGTGGCATTCAGGACCAATCCCCCTGAAGGAGGTGAATTCGTGTGTCTGCAGCTGATATCTGGACAGTGATGGAGCTTGGAGTGATGCCTGGGTGCACAAAAAGCTGTGATCTGCTTCAGTGTTGTTTTGGTGGTGGGAGGAAAAAAATGTAATTCAGTGCATCAAGAATGTTTAAACAAGAGAGGGATTTTGGCTAATTATTTCTCAGCAAAACTCGGTCTGGCAAAAAGTGCAACTGAATGTGAAATATAATAGAGTATTTTTTTATCAGGAAATTAAATCTCTTGGGGGAAAAAAAATTCCAGTTTTTAGGTCAGACCAGGTCGTTCTCATCCAGATGTTTTATATCCAAATTATACACTTTTCTGGTGCATGAAAAAAACTTGCATTGTGATACAGTCAATTAATATTCACAGTTTTCAGCAGGTGTGCTAACTTCTCATATGACAGTAGGACGTTCTGCTAAGTGCTGTGACATGACAGCAGTGATAAATGGAGCTGAGATATTAAAATCTTTTAAGCAGCAATGGTATTCCAGCTGATAAAGCACCAGCTTAAAAAAATGGATTTATTTAGAGTTTCTAAGACAGGTAAACAGCCTAAGGAGTCCAGCAAGACACATGACAGGCGATAAAATGGTTAACGGTGTGTCACAGCTTGCTATACTTCCATATATTTCTCTTCATTTCCCTCAATAATATTTAGTTTATGCTCTATAAAGCATCCTTTTTTATCAAGTCCCCTTTAGAATGTATGGGCTCTTGAGGAGCACATAGTAGAGGAAGAGGGTTTTTTTTTGCCTGAGACAGTTTAGGTATATGAAATAATCCAACAAAGAAATAAATCCTACCTTCTATGGTAAAAAATAATGAAATACTAAACTTCAAAAACATTCAAGATCTACTACAACTTTTTTAAGATTTGTGACATTAGATCTTGCATTTTCTGTAAATCACTCTCTAATGCTTAATGAAAAACATTTATGTATGATATTGCTGATGAACTTAAAAAACATGATATGGAAATATGAAAATGGGGGTTGTAGGAAGCCTTAGAAAATTTATATCTGATCTTCTAACCAAAAAGTTTTGCACCACCTATTGCTTGACAATAATTAATTTTTAATAAAATAATATTTTAATTTAATATTAAAATTATTATTTCTCAAAATTTTAAAAATCAACTATATCTCTATTATTTATCAAATTAAAATTATTTGAAAAAAGACTGTCATCTGCAAATAATATTTGCAGAGGCTGGTGGTTAAATTGTTTTGTTATTTGCTTTTTAGTTTTTTCTAAAAAGAAAACCAACCTTCCTAAACTAATATATAATATTAAATGTTGCATATAGAGACAAAAATAAATTAAATAGCAGAATTTAGGGAGACACAGGAAACAAAATTTGAATAAATGCTTTATGACAGCCATCATTATTTGAAAAAATAGTCATTAAGTCTACCTCTCTTTGGAAATGCACATTTAATGTCATTTAATTTCCAGACAAGTCCTACTGTAATAACTCTGCTTTCTAGTTGTTTCTAGCTAGGCAGGAGTTACAGCCATTACAAGATGATGCTAATGGGAGGAAAATAAGAGAGGCTCTGTTTGAAGAGGTGCTCCCTTTTGTCACTAGAAAAGGACTGTACTCCATCCATGTGCTTTTACCTTTGAGCACAAAGCAGGTAGCACAGTGATTGCTGTTACTGCAGAATAATGAGAAGAGAGCTTTACCCTCTGCATGGCATCCCAGGCAGAAAGATTAGAAAGCTGGAATTCTCCCAGCCCTATTCCTCCTACATCACAGGTGGATTGAGCAAGGGGCAGACCGTCTTAGTGATCTCATATTGATCATAATTTGAAATTATTCTCACTGGTTTCATAGCTTCCAGTTGGTAAGTTAAAGATATGTGCATATTAGGCTCTTGTTAGGCAAAAATAGGGCATCAAAAGAACTGGAAAGGATTTTGTGTGAAATCACAGAAGTGACTACAGTAGATGTAAAGTCTTTGATCAAAAGGTGATGCTCAGTAAATCAAAAACTGAATTCTACTTTGAGGAAAGGAGGAAAAGCTTTCTGTCAGATGGTGCCACTGTTCTTAAACTTAGAAAGAATGCTATTTGCCTGTTTTATTCAGTTCAAAGTTAAAATACTAAGGTAATGCTTCCTTTTCCCCCAGCCCACTTCTTGCAAAGGTGCTGTCGCATAAAACAGCATGTAGAAGTTTTCGTTCTTTTTTCTTTTCTTTTCTTTTCTTTTCTTTTCTTTTCTTTTCTTTTCTTTTCTTTTCTTTTCTTTTCTTTTCTTTTCTTTTCTTTTCTTTTCTTTTCTTTTCTTTTCCTTTCTTTTCTTTTCCCTTTCCCTTCCCTTCCCTTCCCTTCCCTTCCCTTCCCTTCCCTTCCCTTCCCTTCCCTTCCCTTCCCTTCCCTTCCCTTCCCTTCCCTTCCCTTCCCTTTCCCTCTTCTCTTCTCTTCTCTTCTCTTCTCTTCTCTTCTCTTCTCTTCTCTTCTCTTCTCTTCTCTTCTCTTCTCTTCTCTTCTCTTCTCTTCTCTTCTCTTCTCTTCTCTTCTCTTCTCTTTTTCTTTGCTTTTGGGGGGAGGAAATTCAAGATGTTTTAATACACCTCTGCTGCTTTTTCAAGGCAATTAATTATTAAAATGAAGACAAATAATAGCTGGTCAGTACAAACAGCAACATTGCATTTTGTGTTCCTTGCTGCTAATGTTTTCTCATTTTTGCTCTTAAAGTAACAATTTAGTAGGGATAGGATGGCTCTGTAATGGATCATGATGGTCCAGTTGCCTGAGTCATTGCTATTTAGTCATTCTACCAAAGACATAAAAATTGGATTTCCCCTTGCTCATTGCTTCTTTGGAAATCCCATGGTATTGTCTGAGAAACACATTTATAGGCACAAAGCATATGGTTCACAGCCCTCAGAAGCAGGTCTGAATATCTTCTAAAATTTAGATAGCTCCTCAGTCTCATTTTAAATTCAGTTCCAGATTATCCTCTAAGGTAAATGGACAGACAGATTTCACATCCCAAAAAATTTCCTTTGTTAATATATGGTTGTTCTCAAAAGGCAAAAAATGCTTGTTTCATTTTGTTTTTTCAAAGTGCATTTATAAAGCCAGATATTGTTGTACTGACTGGCAGACATTTTGAGGCAGTACCTCAATTTCTGAGCTGCTTTAGAGGCTTCTGTAGCCATTGCTGTGTTTTATTAAATATTCTTTGCAAAGAGACATAACTAACTGGATCCCATTCTCCCACTTATGAAGAAAAATATAAAACCTTAAAAGAATGCAAAGATCATGGGAGAGACAAAGCTCTCCAAGAATCACAGAGTGCTCCCTGTTCTGTGTTTTAGTGGTGCTCATGTCTGCAGCTGCAACACTATATAAAGAAAATTATTTTAACTGCAAGTTCTAGCAATAGGATGTAAATATGGTGATTTTGTGATGCAGAATCAGTGTCCTGAATAATCAGGATAGTGCAGTCATCACTGGTGTGAGCTATAAAACATAAAAGATTTTAGTTCTTTTTCTGGTTGGGGAATAAATACCCATCTATATTTTGTTAATAGCATACCTGTTCTATAAGAGTTATCTCACACCTCAGCCTGAGGACTCAGCTAAGGAATACACATTACTGCTTTGTTCTGTATAAAAAGTAATGAGTAAAAGTCCTCACAACTTCTAATTTCTAATTATTATTGCTCCAGTGAGGAATACGCTATAAAGACATAAATTGGAAAAATTGGTAAAAGTAATTTGCTTTATGAAATTGTTTTTTAGGGTTTTTTTTTTATTTGTTGGGTTTTTAATTTTTCTGTTTTGTTTTTTTTTTAATTTGTTTTATTAGTTGTTTCCCTTTAAATTTTACTCTTAAAATAGAGAATATATATATATTTAATTTTATTTTGGCTTTACTCTTACAACCTGAAGCTGGTACCTCATACAACACAGTTTTGCAAGCTGCCATTTTGCCTTAGTGCAAAAGTATGATATCATGCTTCACCAGGTATGGTACCTGCAGAGTTGTCATTTCTGCTGAATTCATACTTTAACTTCCTATTAAATCACAGCTGATTTTCAGCTCTCTAAATTCCCTTTTTTTTTTTTTTTGTCCAGCCAGAAAGCTACTTGTATTCTCTTATTTACTTCCCTCCTTTTGGAGCTGTACTAGTAAACCTAAAAATTTACATGCAAGGTAATATTTTTTGCAGTGTTCATGGAGAAGTAGTGCCATAACTCAGGAATCCTGTCTCATACTGTATGCTTCCACATTATGTGCTGCTCTGCTATAATAGGCACTGAAAGGGAAAATAATAGCACAGAAGGCAGCAAGCTGTGGTGGTGGAAGCTGGTTTGAATCTCTTTTGTGTCTGAGCTCCAGTTTCTGGATTTCACATGCCACTGTGTGACCACCAATAGCTGAAAATGACTGGAGCACTGGATGGTGTAGCCACATGTAAAAAATTCCAGAGATTTCATTCAGGAGCTGTGAAGTGGATCTCTATATTATTTTTCTTTCCCTTCTATTGCTGATGGCTCCATGCTATCCATCTTGCTGTTAGCTAAACTGCTACCAACCACCAACATCTGTGACATTCAACCCTTATGAGAGATTAATTCCTCTTTGTTCACCTCAGCATCTCTTACCTGTGTGCTACAACTGCAGACATTCCTAATGAATTTAAAATCTGTGTTTCAGTTCTTTCCAGTTAAAGCCAATGGCAAAATTGCCATCAGTGAAGTGCCTTGCTTTGATGTCCCACTCTTTTCTCCAAATGTCTGTAAGGAAGTGTAATTACTTTGTACATGCCATGGTCTGATATGATTGCTGCTTATTGTCTTGTGCTGTGGGCACGCTTTTTTGTCATTTCCTGCCTTGCTTTAGTAACACTTAACTAACAGGAGTGAGAGAGGACAGGATGAATGCCATTTAATAGTTCTCTACCCCTTCCTGCTTCAGCAGATCATTCCAGTGGCTTTGTCAGGACTCTTTTCCCAGCAGCTGGAATTAAGGAAATCTTTTGAAGGGATTGCTGTTGAGCTGCTCAAACAGCTTCTGTGATTTGAGAGGCCACATAAGGAATGCTAACAGAAAACCATCCTCAATAGGAAAAAGCAAAACACAGGACAGAATATTTACAATTTTAATAATAATCTTCCAGGAAAGGCACGTGGGTGGTATTTTCTGTGCTTTTTACTATTACCATTGGTTTTCATATTCTGTTTATTTGCTTGTTGTTGGGGGATATGGGTGTGGAAGGAAGTGCATTGATTTAAGCTGTTTCTTCTGTTGTCTGGAAAAGGGACTCCTCCCATCTCCAGAAACAAGCAGATCAAGTTCCTTGACACCCCTTACCAGATTTACCTCCACTCATTTCCTCTACTGTTACACAAGTGTGATAAAAATGGCACAGTTTGTTCACTCTGAATCACAGTGAATTCCCTTTCAGGGAAAAAAAAAAAGCAAAAGAACATCACTTGCATCCCTCAGTGAATTAGAGCCATTGTTTTTGATTTCCTGGTGGGTAATTGAAGGCTTTTACAGCTAGAAGAAATTATTTATAGAGTCATGAAAAATGGATTAACTTTCCTGAGTGCTTCATTGATGTTTTAGACATCTACTTTATTCCAATTAAACTTCTATAATCTAAAAATCAATAAACTTCTTTATTTTAGAGAATAAATTATAGAGAAAAAATATTTGTTTCATCTCTGTGAACTGCCTTATTGCCACATATTTTATATATGCAATCTCTGCAAGGAACAAAAGAACTCAGAGTGCTGTTACAGTCAGTACAGACAGAAACCTTTCCTTTATTTCATCCATTTCATAAACTGTTCAACCACTTGCAACGGCTACTACCAAACACCTCAAAATATACCTCAAATGCATGTCATAAAATCCATTTCTGTATTTTTTGTGCACTGTGCCTGCTGTCTCAAGTCTTATTAAGGACAGTCTATAATTTCAAATTGCACTTTTAAAAAAATTAAAACCCTTTCTCCTTTAGAATTGGTGGAGAGGTATATCTTCCTGCCTTCAAGTGTTTCAGGAAACTTTTTAATATTTCCAGAGAGCTAATTATCAGCTAATACAATATTTCACTTTTGCATGGCATCTACTATTACTATCTAGTTGCAGCTTGAAATAACATTAAGATCTTCTAGAGAATACTTCTAAGGACAATTTCATAGAAAATTATTTCACAGAGACCCCAAATCTGAATAAAAAATGGTTTAATAAATGTTTTTAATATATGGGTAAAAAAGTGAAAGGGGAAAGGTAGAAGTTCTGAAAGCTGTGTTTCATCCCTGCATATATTAATGTGAGAATTTCTCTGAAATTTTCTCATTGGTGGCAGAAAAAAAAATGGAAAATCTTTAGTCAGTTTAAGTAGCTCATTTTATCAAACTGGGAAAGGTACTTTTTATCTCCCACAAACCACCCTCCTCCTTCTATTCCCAGCAAAATACACACAAGCAAGGCTAATTCCCTGTGTTACAACATAAATCCAAAGTTCCTTGAAGGAGAGGCATTTTACCAGAGTCCAAGACTTTTTCCTGTTCTTGGACAACATTGTCTACAGTTTGAATGGCACTTTGTCCTCAGGGAACTTCCTTCAATGGAAGCGCAGTAATGGGATGACTCTGAGTTTTATAGCAGAGGTAGAGGAAAATGATCAAAAGCAGATGATGAATTCTGCTGCTTTTGTGCAGTGAGAAGCTCTAGCATGGCTCAAACAGGACTGAATCTGCAGTGCAACCATTTGCTGAGGTAATCTCACACCCAGCTGATGCTAAATTGATGGTCCCATTACATCTCAGATCCATTTCCTGCCTCTCTGAACAGCCCCGAAGTGGAGCAGATCTGACTCCACTGTGGAAACCAAACATTCATAAAACATGATTTGCAATTCTATTTGCCTTTTTTGTGTCTTTGTTTTTGATAAGGGTTAGTTTTGCTAACAGTAATCTCCCTCTTTCCCTGGCTCTTCAGGTGTGCAAAGAAACTGGTTGGGAGTGCAAAAGGAAGGGCTCAGAGGTACCACCTGCATGTCTTCGACTTTGTTTTAGATGTGTTTAGTTCTCGTGTTCTACTCACATAATAAAATTGTCTTTTAAATATAGTTTTTGTAGAATAAATACCCATTTCAACTGGCATAAATCCTTTATCCCCATTTTTCCCTGTGTTAAGCAATGTAAGCTATACTGCCTGCCAATTTTTCTCTATTTTTTTTTCCAATCAAGGCTGTATTTTACTTACATAAATTGTGGTGAAAAACATATTCCCTCCATCCTGTCAGACCAAATTTGCTCTCTGACTGTGTTCTCAGACCTCATGTGCTGAGTTTCATTTTATGGCAATATTTTTTATAGGCTAGTGATGAATCTTTGTGAATGGAGTGTTTATAATGAAAATACTACCAGCCAGGAAATATTGGTCATTATAAAGATCAGCAGAATTATAACAGCCACAAGATTAAACAGTACTGATCAATCAATAGTGCATGCAATAGTACCCCCTTTTCAAAGGCAGTATACTGTCTCCACACCACACACTTTTTATGGATGTAAGTAATTTTTTCCTTCATTTTGCTTTAGATTTTCTAATATTAAATTAGAATTTCACTGTTTCACTCCACCTCTGTATTATCAGTTGAATTTCATCAGGCCTGTATAGAATTTTCTGGAATAGTGTATCCAAGGGGAAATGTCAACATGATTTGAAATGCAATAAATATTTAACAGTGACATATTCCTATCATCAAAGTGATAGGCAATGTATAAATTTGCATTTTTACGTTGAATTTTTCAGTAAGATGCTTTCTGTTACATCAGTGATAAATTCAGGCATTGATTTTTTTTAACAATCTATCTGATAAAATCTCTCTTTTGAAGGGGCATTTAGTTTGGCTGTAATAAAAACACAGCATTTTGAGGAAGGGAAAAGTGAACACTGAGCTAACAAACTGGTAAACCAGGATGATGACTCTACATACATAGCTACCAGCTTTAAATTATTCTGGTACATGTACATTGCAAAGATGTAAAATAAAATTATACTCCAATTTCTGCCCAGACATCTACCATCAGTTGGCAGTCCTAATGACTTCATGCTCTACCCAGGAGTCAAAAGCAGATAGCCAAGTGTGGAGCTCTACTTACTTAGACACTGCACAAAATTATTTAAGAAAAAGTAACTCAGCCCACACAATTTTATCTATCCTTCACATTTGGTTTTTTTACTAGCTTTATATTCTTCCTGTTTTTCAACTATTCCAGGAGCAGGTTAATTTTTCAGAGTATTTTCTTTTGTTGGTTTGTTATGACTCCACGATACTAAATAAACACTAAAATAATTTCCTTGCTGGAGTTTTCCCTAGCTGTTGTCTCTTCCCCCTATTTTAGCCTTTCCCATATGCACTTAGGATCAGAGCATTCTTTTCTTGTTATTTCTTGCATTTTGCAATTGAATCTCATTCAAATGTTCCTTGGAGTGAAGGAAATTGTCACTTGCAGAAATTTCTCCTCTACCTTTTTTTTTCCTTATATTACCAACATACATAGGTAATACATACATTATGTATGTATTTGTGAAGTCTGCTTTGTGAAGTTTCTGTTTAAAAAGTTCATTGAGTTTTGAGCTTGAATAGGAAAGTGAAACTATATGCATTATGTATAAAAATGCTTAGTCTTTGTTTACTTTTGTGGTGAATGAAATAAATTTACTTGGCACAGGCACGAGTTCAGAAACAGCTAGTATTCTCATTATGAACCTTGATTTTACAGCTTATGTGGAGATGTTTTATATTAGGTTTTATATTAGTTTCTGGTTGACTGAGCCTGTGGTTTAAAGAATGAATTAGGCCACCTTGGACAAAGTACTCAGCCTTTTCAGGTACTTTGTGCCCCTTTGTTAGGGCACTCATTGAAGATTTTATTTGCTGTTAATTGACTTGCTGGCATTTTGATACATTTTAGTGCTAAACTGCGCACATTTCCTCTCAAAAGCTTTTCCTCAAGGTCGTGATGTATCTTTCAGTACAAAACAAAAGCCTTGACCATGGTAACTTCTCCATACACACAAATTTTGGATCATCTGTGTCATGGTTCAGAGAAACCTGCAACTCTCCTAACTTAGTGCAAGTCGGGAAGAGCAGCTCAACACTTTCTTTAACTGTTTTTTTTTTTTTTTTTAATAGGGGATATTTTTCTCTTACAAGTAAAATTACTGAGAATAAAGTATTTCATTGTATTACAGAATGGTTTGGGTTGCAAGATGAGGCTGCTCAATGCCAGGCTATCAGGGTTCCCTGAAAAATACTTTTAAATCAATAAACTAAAAATTCAAATTATCACTACAGAAAGTTTCTCTTCTATAGAATCCATGAAACCAAACTAAGAAATCCTTCTTTTTGAGAGTCTTCAGCTGGAAAATGATGTTTGTTTTGTAGCAAATTTGGACCTAAGCCTAATTTTGTGTCAAGTGGGAACATGATTGAACCATTTTTGACTGTGTTGGCATAGTTGAAGAGCTGGACTCAGGACAGAGGGTGAGAGAGGGCTGGTTTAGTACTCCAACATTAGCACAAGTGCAAAAAGCTGCAAAGACAAAAGGAATTAATCTCTGCAAGGACTGGTGTAGTCTTTATATGGAAGACAATATAAGAAAGCTAACTACTACTAAACTTATTATGCTTACCTGCACATTGGCTCAGAGCACAAAACTACAAAAATTGCTGCTCCAATTTCTTTTACTTAATCTCCTTGAAGTTCAGGCACACAGGCCTACAGTTACAGATAATAAATAGAAGAGTAGCAGTCAAAGAGATATCATATGTAAAATAGATCAGTTTTTCCAAATATGTGTCAGATTTTGGCAGCAGAAACATGAGCAAAAATGGAAAAGACTATTGGGTAATGTGAGATGTGTAAAATAATTTTCTTTTCCCTGCCCTGGGTGGAGATTTTAGGTAGTAGGAATCTAAATATGTCTCCTCCCTTTATAAACACACCTAAATGCATTATTAGGAAAAAAAATCTCAATGGAAACCAACTTAAAGTAGATAAACCTACTCATTCTTGAGAAAGATGTGATTGATGTTCTAATATTTCTACCACAGGGGCTACACCAACTTGTGATAATCTAAGTAGGTGATTCACAGGTTAAGTGCAGCAGGACAGCAGGTATTTAAAAACACTTCCCAGAAAAAAACAGCAGCAATTAAGCCAACCTGGCCTTCAGTCAATATGCTGGCTTTAATTACACCTTTCAAGATACTGCTTTTAAACAGCTGCTATTTAGGGTAGGGATACAGAGGAAATAATGCTTGTTTTCCCTGTGCATAATATTTACAAGCAATTCACATTGTAGGTATTGAAACAATTTTTCCGTGTTTCAAAATATTGACATGTAGACATGGTCTTCACAAAACTCCAGCATTTTTGTGTCAAAATTGGAATGTTGAAAATCAGCATATTGTAAATGTACTGGTCTTAAACTGGCAATCCTGCAGTCTCTTCTGCATGCATAAGTAAAGCTCCTTCTTCTCTAGAGGAGGACTTGATGACAATGCCAAAGACTTTTAAGTTAAATAATAGTTTTCCAATTCTGGGAAGTGATATGGCTCTTTAACAAATATGTATCTACTCAGGTACTTACTAATCTTGATGCTGTACAGTTTAAAAGTTACTACTACTTAATACAGTTTAAAAGTTTTCCTCAAATTCTGAGGAAAATGAAACTATTTTTCAATTAAGAATGGAAAATAAATATTTTGAAAGGGGGGAGGGTAAGAGTTTGTCATTCATTCTCTTCATATATTTCCTATGTATTTTATTCTCATTTTAAATTAGTTTTCTTCAAAAGTATTTATAATAAACAAACTAAACCATTTTCTTAAAAATCTGTCCCAAAAATTAGGTTTTTGATATTCTTTCTCCCTTCACAAAGATATATGTATCTGATGGAATTAAATCCAAAATTATTTTAGAATACATGAAAGTTGGAGCCCAGCTGTGTTCCCTGGAGTTTTTATTCCAACTGCAGTTAAATTCAAAGGAAAATTTGTTTTTCTTTATTTGGAACTGAAACAGGCCCAGAGTTTCACTTTCAATAAGTATATGGAAATCAATATGCTGTAATGTAGTTTATGCTGTTTTTCAGTTTCCATCTGCTGCCTTCCATTGCATCTTTTTGTGAGTGACAGCATAATAATTGCTGTACCAATTAATGCCCTTCCAATCCAACTGCATCATTACTGCAAAATAAATGTTTTGCTTTGTAGCAGTTTGTCCTGCTATGAAACTTTGCTTTAGTTATTCCAATCATCTAACAGCAGAAAAGGAAAAGCTGCTTTGTCATCAGTAGCTCAATAGAAGACACTGTATATTCAATACAGAGACTTGGCAGAATTTTAACCAGTATCAATTTATAAATAGGATAGCAGCAATCATTTATTTTCTGCCTTAAATGAACGTATCCTTTTTGATGAAATAATAGCCACTTAACTGATTTGAGACCGAAGTAGGGGGGTTTTTTGGAGAATTTTTTTTTTCTTTATCCAGAATAAAATATGAAGCCTCTTTCTTTGCAACAAAAGCTCTTAGAGGATAAAAGCTTCCATCTGAAATAAGCAGCATAAAAATTTAGTTCTTTTCAGTAAGAGTTTAATTTTCCCTGGTGGGATTTCACTGCATAGCTACAGTGCCTTTCCCACTCTGTCCTCTGTCCTAACAAAAATGCTGCAAAGAATATCAGAGGTTGAAGCACTTTGAGACAAGCTTCCCCATTCAAACAATATCCTCAGTACAATCTCTGGGCCTCCTCTGGTATAAATAGGAGCTTTCACTGCTGTTGGGAAAGTCCTTGGAGAATGCACATCTAGATTAAAGACTGGTACTAGTTTTGGGAACTTTTCTGGCTCAAGAGTTGCATTTAGTCCAGTGAGAATTGTGTGAGGAAACAACACAGAGCTAACTCCTTCTTACTAACGTTTCATTCTTGAAACATCTGTTAGCTAATTGGGTTTTTTCCACCTTCTTGCACTATCCTGTTTTGCAATGATAAAATCTCATCTGTCTCTGTTTCCCTGCTTCCCAGACTGTTCTGTTTATTGTGAACAATAGAATTTTCCAATTAATATTTCTAAAAAGAAACAACTGCTTTACAATGGAGCAATTGATTCACTTTATTTATTCTTAGCTTGCACTGATTGATTCATAGAAATTTCTTTTGAGCACATGTTTTTCTGTGGCATTTATAGAAACATTTATAGCAATTGCAGAACTCCTGCAATCGTAAAGTCTCAGAGACTCCCAAATACAAAACACAATAGTAATAAAGATATCCAATTGGCTTTAATTTAATGACCTCAATTTTGTGCTCATAATCTTGGAAATGGAAATACAAAATTTTATTTTCAAAAATAAATTTATTATTCTAACCCAGAAAAATAGAAATGCATTAGAAGTACATCCTTTTGTTTGTAAAGTCATCTGTTCAGAGGTTAAGAAACGCCAGATGAAAGCTTGCTGTGCAGCTGCAAATGTCTTTATTTTTACCTAATGGCTATCTCATATAAAGTAATTAAAGGCCTGCAACAGAAGCTGAAACACAGGAGCCTCTGGTTCTATTAATTTTTAATCACTGTACTGCAGAAACATAAACTTATATTAGATCTTGGATGGGAAAAGCTTAGTCACGGGGTTTCAAAAGTGCTCCCACATCAGAGCTGTGAGCAGTCTGGTGGCGATGGTGGCACATTGCTCACGGGTCAGCATTTGCCAAACAAACCATCTGGCAGGGAAACCAGCCTGAGCAAAAACCTGCCATCTCTTCCCCTTGGCTGCTTGCTGCTGCTCCTCGGCGTTGCCAGTGCAGAGATTTGTAGGGCTCTTGCAAACCAGATGACCAAAGTGCTTCCGACTACAAAGCAGCTTTGCTGTCTCAATGGCTCAGCTGAGGGGCAGTGAGCAGCAGTGTCAGGACAGAGCAGAAAGGGAACATTTTCAGCTGATTTTCCACAGAAAGTGTAATGTTGAACTTTACCCACAGGCAAAGGGGAATTTTAACACAGGACTTGTACATCAGAGATGAGTGCTCTAACCAATGAACATCAGATGAGAATCCCTTGAATTCTTGTATTTGAAAAGAAAAGAGTGACCTTTATTTCATTTAGAAAAGAAAAATGGTTGGCACCTGCCTTCTGGTTAAGAATTTGAATTCTGAATCTAAAACAGAAACATCTCCCAGTAAGCAGCAGTAAGGGAGCTTTTAAAGCTTATCCCTGGATCTCTTCTCTTCTTTTTTTTTTTTTCCTTTTCATTTAGCTTAGTACTGCAAGTTTTTTCTCAGAAGTTGTAATCGATCTACTTATATGTACATCAGTCACTGCTGTTACTAGGAAACCATTGGGTTTTTCCTCTAAAGAATTGTTATAAATAAGCACCATGCCATGAAATAAGATCCTTGTGTATACTTCCTCTGCTTCCAACATAATTAAGATCAGGAAAAATCTAATTTAATGTAATTTACTGGGTTACATTAAATTTTCTTGATGGATCATTCATACCTAATTGCTTTGGACTGCAGCTTCATTGCATTCTATAATCCTTAGAGTAAATTTGAATAAAGGATGAAGCAGGCTGAGTAATACTTATGTTTCCATGGTCCTGTCCTGGAACAGAAAAAAAAGCAACTTTTCCTCTGTAAGCCATGGGGGGAAAAAAACTCCCCCAGCTCCACTGTTGTCTTCAGGTCATGAAATCTGGGTGAATCAAATTCATCTTGTGCTGACCAGACAAATTGTAGGGAAGAGTCAGTTTTGTGTTCTTAAAAGCAGCTGTGGTACCAAAGAGCTGCAAAATCCACAAACAGTATTCTTCTTCTTCTTCTTCTTCTTCTCTCTTAGCCTTTTAAGCCCCAAATATGACTGAAGCAGGAAACTTAGAAAGCTGTGGAACTTTAATCCTTCACTGCAAAAGCTTTACCTGTATCTTTAGTTTCAAAATCCTGACTGCTGACATAAAGTGTAACCTTGGAGACTGCAGTACCTAGGGCTCCGTAAGACTGATCAGCTGTATGAATCTTAAAATAATATTTGGGAATGAAAATAAAAGAGTCTATTATAATATAGAATTTCCGGTATGTGATATGCTGAATTTTAACAAAAAGCTGATAAGTGCCCTAAATTTTGGAAATTTACTACTTAGCAGTCTTAAGTCAACTTGGAACCTTTTGGACTATTTTTTTATTTTGCCACCATAATTTTCTTATTCATTTGTTGAAGTATATTAACATAGCTAATTGGTTTGGTTTTTTTTAATATAAGTTGAAGGTAAATATATTGCCTAGATCCATTCTTTCCAAACTTGTAACTTTTCTCTTACCCATAGCTCTCCCATTTCATTTGAACCAATGTCCTCTACTCTTTTTGTTATTATTTTCATAGATTGATATCATAGTGCTCAGCCTGAACCTCAACCAGACATCTTAGACCTCTTGGCTCTGCTAAGTGTACCTTAATCTTTTCAACCTGTCTGTCTCTCTTCTATTTCACTACATATCCTAGCAGTTAGGAGAGAAGAACTCTCCTCCTTAAAATCTTTGGCTACAGAATGGCAAAAACTAGCCCTGTTGTGACATTCAGCATCTACAAATTTTCCTTTAAAGAACAGCAAGGGATGTGTTGGCTGTTGGAAATGAAAGGCCTGATTTTAATTTCCTTTTTAACTCTCATAGATTCAAATTCATTTTCTACATTCCAAGACACTGGCTAAATTCCTTAACTAGAAATTAGTGCATTAGGGGCATTCTTCATCACTGTATTAAAGCTACACTATTCTACAAAAGTGGATTTAAAATTAATTATACAAGATACAGCAGATGACACAAATAGGTCTGAGTTTAGGGAACTCTATGGTTAGTAAGTCTCTTTACTAAGTGGTCATTGTCACAGGGATTGTTTTATACTCTTTGGATAAAATACATTAAGAAAATCAAGGAAAGTTATACCTTGACATACTTTATTTGTCTTTATTAGTAGGAAAGAGACAAATTTTACATGGAAATCATGGGCCTGGTTTAGCAACTCCTTATGGCATTTAAAGACATATAATTCTGCTTCTGGGTAAAGGGAAAGCAAGATCTTACATCCTGAGAAGGAAATGCAGCAGATATGCAACAAAAAGTTAAAATCTAGAATCACGCATCTTCTCATGGTTAGGTTTGCATTAGATTAAGAAATAGAGTACCAGTAATTGTGATGTAATCCCAAATAAAAGTAAAAAAAAAAACTAATAAAGGCCTTATATAATATCATGATTGAAAGTTGGTTAAAGCAATAAAACCTTTAAGATTATTCACAAACATTATCAGCTACTGTGTAGCTCAGAGCTCACAGTCACCATAAGCTTTAGTTCAGTTTGATGCAAAAGCTTCTTGAAGCAGAAAACATCTAAACTTTTCATCTCAGTCAAGTTTTGGTAGCCAATGTCAATTTATCCCCATGAATAAAGAGTAAAAATACACATAAAAAATTCATCCTGCTTGCTTGTGCTTTGAAACTGATTTTATGATCATTAACATGCCACTGGTAATTCAGATTCTGGTTTTACTGTCTTCAGTGTCACTAAGGTGTACCTTCTATTCTATTTTTCATTTAGTTGGATTTTTTTTTTCTCTCTTGGTCCCAGCATTGGTCTGATAGTATCATGTTCAGGGGGAGCCATGGAGTTTTTTTCATGACAGAGTCAGTAATGTGTTATGATCAAACTTTTCCAAATGCAAGTGAGGAAAAGTTTTCCCAAGTCCAGTGAACATCATCCTTGGTTTCAGCACTACTGGGCCAGCTGCTAACTGTTCTGAAATGTGTCAGCATGAGCTGAATTCTTTAGTATTTGAGTCTATACCATTGCAGCTATTCTTTAATATCTCTGTGGTTGGCATAAAAATATAATTTTGCATTCTTACAGGTAGTAAGTGTATTAAGATAGTTTTTAAAGCATTATGCAAAACCATTTTAAATCCAAATTCCAATATACATTTCCAAAAACAACAACAAAAAATAAAAATGCATGAAGATATGCATTTTGGAAGTTTTGGTTTTGTTACTTATTAAATTACAATTTTGAAAGGAAATATAAGTTAGGAAAACTATCAGGTTACAGTATTGGGTCATCAGGGTTACCTGAGTTTCATCACTGGCTTTTCACATGTGGTTTCCCATCTTACTGATTAAAGCAATGGTTATATGAGATTCATATCCTCATCCCAAACAGTATTCTGCCGTGTGCACCATATCCCACTGCCAGTTCCTTTTGGAATTACAGTGGTGCTGTGCTTACCTGACAAACTGGCATCATGTTCAAAGGACAGTAAGAAAATGAAGTGGGATTTGTGGAACTAATCCCTTTGAAACCCCTGGCATGACCTTCATGGGAAGCGCTTCAGGTAAAAAAGATGTGCACTAGTTATTTGTGAGCCCTAACAGACAGACAGACAGAGAGACAGCCCTAAAAGGCTTATTAAGTAGAAAATGCACAAATACGACACTGAAATTTTGAAAAGTAATTCTGACCCTAAATTATATCTGAGTTGGGTCTGGGGCCTTTTGCCTTGGCTGGGAATCTGTCAGCCACTCGTGCCCTTAGCCACAGGGCACAATACCCTCTTCTGCAGCCCCAAAAGGACCCAATGAAGCAACTCCGCTCTCCGGGCACCTTGGCACCGTGGGACAGTAGGAAGCTAATCTACTGGAGTCTGTGTCCGTGGTGAAAATCCTCAAAGCCCACTTACATCCTGTGTGTTCATGTCTCTCCCTGCTCCAGGTCACAACCTCGGCTCAGCGAAGGTGTCCCGGGCGCAGACATTTCCCAGCTACCCGTCGGAGCAGGGCGAGGAGCACCAGCAGCCGCTGTCGCTGGCCAGCAGCTACGCCTTCAGCTACGGCTCGGGGCTGGTGCAATGACAGCCGGGGGCTGGACATGGACAGCTGAGCCTGGAGCCTCCCGCCAGCACCGGGGAGCCGCTGGCCCCCTCTGCACCCACCATTTGCCGTGAAAACTGATGCCGACCAGCTCCAGCCGGGGCGCCGCCGATGCGGGAACCTGGAGAGGCGGCTTCCCCGAAGCAGAGGCTAAGTCTTTATTTATTTATTTTGCCGTTCCTTTTGTCGATATGTTCAGAAAGGAGGGGGTTGGGGGGTTGGGGGGAGGGAGGAAGGGGGACACGTCTGTGTTGTAAGAAAGTGGTGGAAACAAATGAAACTGTGTTGGTTGGTGTGAAGGTTTCTGCATGACCGGAGAAGGTCCCTTCTGGGGCTCCGTTGCAATGGCGCGTTTGACACTGGGGGCCTTCCTTCCCGCCCCCACCAGCAGGACAGCCTGTCTTCACCCACAACCTCTGTAGGTCCTTGCCACAGCCTACAATTCCCGCTGGAGGCACTGAAATGTCACCTACTCAAGAGGTGGCATCAGTGCTGTGAGGGTCACCTCCCGATACAAGTGGGTTCACCCACTGCCCTAGAGGGTGTTTGGGTGTTTTTTGAGCCAGGCACCAACAAATACTGGAGCAGCAGACTGATATGTTTTGTTGGGAATTGGGTTTGGTGCATCAAGGTAAGGTTATTGCCTGGTCCAGCTCTAATCTTAAATTCCTGGGGCACAAATTCATCCCTTACACGTGCAATTTTCACCATGCCCCTAAGAGCTGTGAACATCCCTATCCGCAGCACAGTCTAGTCCTCAGAACTGCTGCAAAATCCTCTTTTTTTGCAAATTATTTAGGTAGCCATCCCTGCAAGCCTAACTTTAAAAAGTGGGAAAACTGTTCTTCAAACAGAAAAACGTGGGCCACTTGCCCCGCTGGCAACTGCCTGTGCCACGGCTGGGCCAGACATGGTAGAGCTGAGCTCTGGTCTTGTCTTTCTGGTCAGTGTTACTTTGATTTTCTGTGTTTTCTTCTCAGATTTCTGTTCTAGATGCACATTGTATCTTGTATGATCATGTGTCAAGCATCTGTTTACTCTCAAAAGGAGGATGAGTACCTCTCAATGGAGATTTTCTGTCTTTGGAAGACGTCTTTAAAAAACGAACTGTAGTAGATGTTTGTAATCAGTAATGAGGAAATAAGTTGGAAGGCATACCTGTAGGTGGGGAATGAATTTTATCTATCCTGAACATTTAGATTTTTGTAACTGTTATCAAATATTTATGTACTTCTCGTGTTGCCCTGAAATGTTTGAAATTGTGAGGAGAAAAATTTGCCCTCTTGTATGATCTGAGGAGCCTTGTGTTCTGTTCCCAGTGTGAAACTATTGCCATGATTACCAGAGGGATTCAGTTCATTGGTTGTTTCTCAGGACAGGTTGAGGAAATGTATCAAGGAGGAGACACATAGACTCTTTTCCAATGAAACAATTGGTTTTATGTACTATAATTTAACGGAAAAAGTGCTGTTGGGTTGTTTTATATATGCACATTATATATATATATATATATATGTATTAAAAGGTATGGAAGAAACTTCTGCTTTTGATTAAACATTTACTGATACAGTATGGTCAGCTTTTCTCCAACCATTTTCCTGGCTAAGAGACCTTGCAGACTTACAGCTTTCAGTGAACGGCTGCTGAATAAGAAAAGCTTTGCGATCCACTTGAATGAAACAGTTCTACCCCACCAAAATCATCTTTATTTATTTTTTCTGTTTTTCCTGGTCTCATTCACTACCTCTTTTCCTTCTCACAGTGGTGCCATACTCAGGAATAGAATGGCTCCCTGCAGAGAGTATTTTGATGAGCTAAAATGTAAAACTGCTCTCCCACGCTGTCAGGGCACTGTACCTAGGGTGCTCTCAGAGCTGTACCCATCAAGGAAGCTTCATTCACACTTTCATTTAAGAAAAAGATTCAGTTGACATTTTGCTTAGGGAAAATTTCCAATTGGCAAACTTTAAAGGTGAAATTTGATACAAAACGATGATGATGTAATTTTGTTACTCAGTGCCGCTTTGCCAAATATTTGCCTTTTGGGGAAATGGTCAGTTATTTTTACTCATTTGCAACTGGGATTCTTCCACTTGCCCTAAAATTAAATATATTTTCTTTGAAACTCCTTAAATTAAGTTTTCAATATGTTCTACAGTTTTCAATGCTGTGTCCAAGTAACTTTCTTCCTCTGTGACTTAAATACGAGTCATTTAATAATTACATATTCTGCATAGCCCAAAAGTGGGGAAAAGGCAAATCAGCAGAATATGCTTTATAGTTCCAGGGTCCATATACTTTAATAACCTATCTAAATCCTCAACCTAGTACTTCAACTAGAAGTACTTCAACTAGTATTTCTATAAAAAGCATAAGATCTATATAATGTTCTTTTTGTTTCCTGGGGAGCAGTTGCTGTCTGTGGCTTTGTCTTCCTATGAAGTACCTGAGTATTGTCAAGTTAATGAAAATGTAGATGCTATTTTCAAAGAAAACACACCAAAAAAAGGAGGGAAGAGGGCATTATAGCAGTTTTGGCTATATATATGGCCATATCTAGCAGTTTTACTAAATATTTTGCTTTCATTGCATAATGCAACCATCCTCTCAACTCATACATTTATAAAATACCTGTGAGGTCTCATACAATACACAGAAAATTGAACAAAGCTGCAGAACACAACCAATCTAGAGCAAATCTGACCTGTTGGGAACCTATTTCTTGTAGAGACCAAACACAAGCACACTAGAATTTGAAAATGAGGATGCAACGTTACAATGTACTGTAACACAGTCTAAGACAACTGGTAACCTGAAGCACATAAGTATTCGGGAGCCAGTGGATGCTGCCATTAGTGCCACTCCAGAACAGCAGATGATACCACTGTAACATTGATGTATTCACACAGCTTCCACAAATGTTCCTCAGAAAAGCTCCATGAGAAGCAGGCAGACACTGTCACAGCAGTGTGCCAGAAAATTCTGTTTTCACAGAGTTGCTTTAATTCCTGGCACATGCCTGTTGATAACCTAAGTGATGGCCACTGAGACTACTTTGTACAGCTCCTAGTGCTTCCTCCAGAAGGAAAACTCTCTTTTGGAACACATGGTAGAGCTGCCTGCCTAGAGACTACAGTGGCCTTTAAATAGACCCAGGGACCCCGTGGGACCCTGTTCCAGTCTCGGCTTTCCTCCTGTGCAAGGCACACAGACTACTCCTGACCCGAGAGTTGCTCTCTGTTTTCAGCTAATGAGCTGTTAAGGGATGGAGGGCAACAAAATGTCTTCAGTGGTAACCAGGTACAGCTGGTACAAATGGAATAGCATTAGTACATGATAAAATAAAACAAATAAAATAAAGCTTCTGCTTTTATTTCTGTTTCAGAGGATGTGATATGAATATATAATTGTAACTGTGATTTACATTTTTTTTGAAATCACCCTTTGATAACAATATATTCACCCCTATGAACCAATAACACATGGCATTACTAAATATAGTTGCTAATATATCTTTACTGTGAATATTATAGATTGATGCATGCTGGTACTTTTGATTTTGAAGTCAGTTGGTGCAGAAAAGGTGAAATTGAAAGAGACTGCTAATAAATCATCAAATGGTGCTAAGGAACTTGAATAGTCCCATTTTTTAAACAGCCACGTTATTATTTATAGTTTAAACTGTCTGTGAGTACACTCCTTTGAAACAATTTCATCTGCCCATGTAAAAGAAAAAGGAGAATCTCTTGTAGCAGGGACTTTGCTGTTTTACTGAGTAAATATTCCGACATTACTTTTTGTGGCAGACAGGTGGTCACATGTATCAAGTTCTGTCCTTGAGAGGTTTTGATGTGTTTTTTTCTTTTTTGGTTCCACAAGAGCTACAAGTAAAACTTGAAAATGTATTGACAAACCAAAGGAGTGTGTCAAGATATTGACAACAGCTGCTCTCTTTTGTTTTGTCAAAAGTCTACCATGATATTTCAGGAAAAATACTTCATTCCACAACACACGTATAGAAATCCTGTTGGGATGCAGAAAACTATAATCAAGTTTTGTTCTAAGTTAATAAGACTTTGCTGGAAGAAGGGTTGAAATTGAGTGTCTGAGGGCAAAAGTGTTTTAAAGTGCTCTCTATAGCAATAATTTAAGTACAAAATACAGCCTTCAGGCACCCATTTATTTAGAAGCTGCTAAAGTGCAGGCAATCTGTGACGACCCTTACCTGCTTACGGCAAAGAGAAAAAAAGGTCAATCGTTAATCATATCTATGTACTGCATTTATCAGAAAAGGAATTAACTTCATGCTTGCTCAGCTTTCCAGTCTAAAAGGCAATACTATGAGGAGTAGGGTTTTTTGAGATATTTGATCTCTAGAACAGACAAATACCATCAGCCTGTAGCATATAAACCTCTACCCAGACTAGCTCACCAGCCACACGTGCTAGTTTTCATCTGGTAACCTAGAAACTGCAGGGTGGTTTTCCATTAGAAAATATAACTGTCTTGAATGGCCGTGCATTTTAGCATGAAATAAAGAATTATTTACAAAATGCTAAAAAGGAAGGAGTAATGAGTTCCAATTAATCTCTGCTTTAGTGTTTAATATCAGTGTATTTTGGCTCTTTTTTAAACCCACTGCAAAGGAGTAAGTGTGGCTTTTATCCACCCATGGAATGGAGTGAACAGTGGAAAAAGTGTGAAAAGCTGCTCTTTGATTATGAGAATAGATCCAATAGCACTGGAAAATTTCATTTTTCCGTACATCATTCAAATACTTGTGACTCTTTCCAAACACACTTATTACACAACAGGATATATTAGAATTTTGCAGTTTTAACCACAGAGAACTGGTCAAAATGCCTGCCTGTGTTTTGTAAGTAGAAGATAATGACTGTGCAACACCACTGTAGTGACATAATTTTAAAATCAAAGGGCTGGATATATCAATTCTGCAGTTATAAAATCTTGTTCTACATGAAGGGTGTTGTATTTGTTCTTGATATTATAAATAAATGCTCTTCACTTTTTATTTTAGATAAAAAGGTGAGGTAGATTGGAAACAAGGATAAGCTTATGGTGGAATGAAAGAAACCTCAAAGAATATTGACTCCTTTGTTGTAACAAGAAGTTTATCTCCCTCTTCAGGTCGTTAGAAGACAGTAAAAGGTGATGGGTGAAGGTCCTGTGTTTTCAGCAATTATTAAATTGCATTGTGCTTAGAAACCTAAATATTAGTATCTGCTGGTGACGTGGTGCTATTGAAGAAAATGGAAGTTTCACTTTGCAAAGATTTTTACAAGCTTATGCAGCTCGACAGATTTTTACAGACACATGTAAAACACACATGAAAGTAACTGAGGTTTAAGTATTATTAAATATAATTAAAGCATTTGACAATGTCCATATTCTTATAAATATTGCTAGCTGTAATGGAGACAATATTTCCTTTTAAACTGAATGCTAGCTCAGAAAGTAATAGGCTTTTTCTAATAGGAAAAAGTTAATCTTTTTAAACATCACATTTGAAGTCCCAAAAAATGAATTTCATTGGGGTTTTTTGTTGCTTTGATACAGAAATCTTCATGAGGTTCAACAGATTTACTACGTTCTCTTACAATCCTGAGATTGTCAAGTGCATTCATATATTTTACAGTAGATTTTTTTCCAGTGAGAATATTTGACATGAATGAAGTTAATTTTTAATCAGCTAACACATTTTTTTCAGTCTTTTTAAAAATTGTATGATAGCAAGTGAGAATGGAATAGAAAATAGCCCAAAATTAATTGGCTGATTTGGCAATTCCATACCAGTAACCAAAATAAGGGTTTCAGTTAAACATTTATTCTCATCACTGCTCCAATACTTAAAACAGAATAAATTACATAAAATAAAATTTTCCTTGTGGATGTTAATTGTTGCATTTCCTGAGTTTCCATAGATGATGGGCTGTGGCAGGAGATATCCAGAACTGCTTTTTTGAAATTGTTCTGATTTGAGATGGTTGCATGGAAAAACAGAAAATACATGAAAAAAAAATAGTGCTATGACTTCTTACCAAAGAATGATACATGTTAACTTTTTATTTCTTTGAAAATCATCACTATAAAAAGGTAGAGAAATTTATGAAAGGAAGTGAAGAATGGGGAAAGAAACCAACAAAAATACAACCAGATTCTGTAACCTCTAAAAAGATTAGGAGAAATTGGCAAACACTTAAGCACACAGCAGTGGGCCATGTTGAGCACAAAACACTTCCCCATGGCGTTCAACTTCTTCTTCTCCTTCATCAGGAGCTGGAAACAATGTGGTGTGCTCAGTCTGATTCACTGCTCTACATTACCTTCTTTACAAAGCATGATGGGGTCATTTTCCCTCGCCTGGCTGGAAGAACAGAGTACCAGTCTGCCTGACACCCATTATGCAATATAGAAAAACCAGTATTTTGCACAATGCACCACCAATGCTATCACACAGCTTTGTGGAACTCACTGCAGCCAGGTATTGTCAAAAGTAGAATTTAGAATATTTCACAGCTCATTGAGTTCTGGGTGATATCTTCCTTTATGATCCATAAAAATACATGCAGAGGTGCTCAACCTTTTTTCTTCTAATTTCAAAATGTTCTGACAGAGTTCTGTAGGAAGGTTCCTCCCATTCTAACATTGTTGGGTAAATTATAGACATTTCAAAGAAAATAATAAATGTCTGCTTAAGACAGTTTTATTTCAGAGGGAAAAAAAAGAGTAATAAAAGAGATTAATTTTAATACATGCAAATATTTCTAACATACATTCCTCTTTTCAAATACATATGTAGACATCAGCACAAACAAAGAAAAGTATTGAAGAAAAAAGAAAGATACTGTGCTTTTGTTTTTATCTTAGTATGATAAGCTATTGATCACTTAAATAATTTTATAAAACTTACTGGTTAATGCTACAAATTCATTATTTAGTGTAACAATCTAATTGAATAAACTGTTAAGACAGGTGTTAAATACCCTTTAGAGCCACTGAGATGCTTTTTTTGTAAAATTACAAAGTTGTCTTTTTAAGTAAGCATAAGGTTAGAAGAAATGTGTCAGCCATGGCTAGTAATTCATATTAATTATTTTATCTAACTATACAGGCTAAAAATTTGGATAGTGTGGAAATAATATTTTGAAATGTGTGTTAGATAGCTTTGTACATTTCCTTTGACATTTCTAGCTCAAACATTATCTCCTAAGTTATATGTAGGGATATATAAGACTATAGCACAGATAGTAAGGTAAATCTGCAGCTTTATAAATCAAGCCTTATCAGGGCCAAGAAATGAGTCAGAGCAGTGGCACTAGCTGGTCCTGAGGCATGGTGGCAGCCTACCCCAGTAGTATCTGACACACAGCTGAGGCTATATCACAGTTCCTGAGACTCCCCTGATTGAAAGGAGATGTAGGCAAACTCATCACTCCTTTATGCCATGGTTATCCAGATGCTTGTCCTCTTCTCATAACTCCCAATGCATTTTTACTATTAGAAAAGAACAACAACATAAAAAAAAGGTATGGACAAAAGCAGAGACAAGGACCCTCTTGGTAGAAGAGTGTCCTACCAAGGCCTGCAGGCTCTTCTTCATCCTAAAAATATGAGTTGTTTCTGTGCAGGAGCCCAGCTTCAGAGGGCAGGGGAGAGAGCGTGCTTACTTGTCTGATGCAGGCCGGGAAAGAACTGGGAAGGGTCTCCCATTTCCTGAGTGATTTGGCAGGAAAGATACTGGATGAGCCAGCATTTCAGGTGGCAGTGAAAAGCCTGGTCCAGTTTAGTGTTTGGAAGACTGTTGTGGGTCTCTAGCCTGGGGGTGGAACCATTTGCCTGAGATATCAAAGGAGCAGTGCTCACCCTGAGCCCACAGTTACCCTGCCACTACACCCCAGCAAGGCACAGATGTGAAGGTGTGCCTTGTGCTCTAGCCCAACAAGGCTCTCCAGGAATGTGTGTGTTTGGGAAATGTCTTTTGTGTTGCCTTCCTTACACCTTGAACAATACAGTCTGAGAGCTTGGCAAACAGCTTCTACTCCTGGGGTCTGCAGCCTAAAAGAACATTTTAGCACCTATCTTGCAGACAGACGGGCTGGTTTTGGAAATAACCTTTAGTGTCAGACTTACAAAGCTGTTCAGAGGATTAACTCCTATTGAGCATCTCAGCTTTGAAGGAAATTGCACTAGGGAGTACTCACGGAGGCAGAGTTTCAGCTTCTGTAAATAAATACCATTGATTTGGGCTTTCACAGAGCTCTGTAACTGAGCATATTTAAAGGAGCATGATGCACATAAGATTTAAAAGTAAATTTGAAAAACCAGAGTCTTGGTGCCCTGATATCTTTATGATTACAAAAATAATAATCATCATCCTTAAAAAAAAACATACACAAAAAAGCACGCAAACAAAGAAACAAAACAAAACAAACAAAAACACCCCTAGAATTGAAACCAGTAGTGAGATCAATCCTCTGAATATTAAATCTTTCCTTTTTCTGAAGTAGGTTTCTTATTTGGAGCTCTCAGGAGTAAACTAGCAAATGCTGGTAGCAGCTATACTTCACCTGTTCTGCCTGCTGTGTTTCCTTGGTCCTCTCCTCCTGTCCCCTAGTCCTGGGATAAGACCTGGAGAGGAGGCAGGCGGTTAAGTTGCACAGTATAGTTAGAACAAGCTATTTCTGAGCATTCTCCAAAACATTTAGGTGCCTAACAGAGAAGGTGGGTGGGAATTTAGATCAGGTGGAGGTCATAAAGAAGGTTAATTGCTGAACTACCCTGCCAAAGGAGGGGGTGCCCAGCTTCTTGTGTTCCTTGGTGGGTCCAGCCCTTAGAACAGCCTGTTTCCTCACGGAATCATTTTTTTACCCCGAGACACACAGCCATGGGAGAGCAGAAGACTAGCAGAAGGAGCAGTGTCATGAACATATTACAGTCAGAGAAGTTCTTTCAGGTAAAGGAATGTGTCTGAAATGAATGAAGAAGATAATAGGTTCTAACTTTCACCTTCTTTCGTATACTGTGAGTTTCTTTTTCGTCCTGTTGATTCAAACTCTGGTGACTGCCTTTCCTACATTCAGAAGTCTTTTTCAAAGAGATGTGAGTTTACACCCTTGAAAGACTTTTTACTATTGATCATTGAATATTCCTTTGAACATTGAATTTAAACATTTCCCTTTTTGACCCAATGAAAAAGATTATTTTTATTATTATGGAAAAGGTTTTACTTTTCTTTAATCTCATATATTCATTTTCAAATCACACAGATGGTAGTTACCCTAGAATACCCTTCAAGGTACTCAAAGCTCATTTTTTTAATGACAATATATTTTACTACATTTATTTCCTTTCAGCAAAGTTTCTAAGACCTTAAAAAACCCACAGAACTATTTTACAGTTTAGATGGTATGCTGAGCTGGTTACTATCCATGGTTGTGTCATTTTGCTTCATTGATTCTTTTTTCCTCCCTCTTAACTATTTGAGCAAGTGATACAGCTTGAAATAGCACAGTAACTGTTCAACATAAAATTTCCAAATTACAGTTGATGGAGTTTATTCAAAAGAATTTTTTAAAATTCCAAAAGGAAAGGACAAATCTATGGGAAATATTGAAACTAAGCAGCAATAAACAATGGTTTGTTTACACTGGAAAGTCTATTTACATAATCCAAATAACAAATATTGGGTCCCAACCTGCCAGACTGATAAAATATTTAAAGAGTTCTAATATTGCATTTCAAATTGAGCTTTTGGAAGTTTCTCTTTTGTGTAGCTTGCTAGTTTTTAAACCAATAAGAGTATTGATAAGTTTGGGGTTGTTTTCTTTTTGGTTTTATCTTGTCACTTGTTCAGCTGCTGTTCACTGATATTACTATGGTACAAAAATGAAGCTGTTGTTTTGAGATTGTTTTTTGAAAAAAAATAACATATTGTTCTTATTATGCTATGTGTGATGTGATTTTCCCTGTGGATTATCCTACTGGTAGAACTAATATGTTTACGGTATTTGAATTAAAACAGATTACATACCTGCAAAGGAGTGCACTATAGATTTTGTTTTGTCTTCAAATCTCAAAAATAAGCAATTATTTCAAAAAGACAAGCTGAAAATACCAAGAGAGAAAAGGAATAAGGGCAATACCACAAATAGTCAAAACAATCTGGTATTCCAGATATTTAACCTCAACCTCTCCCTTTTTTTTTTTCCCCTCAGTAAAGCAGGGATGTATTCTGATGGTCTCTAAAAGCAGTAAAACAATACCATCTTCTCAGCTTATGGATGTTTGTGTATCTCCAGTTTGTCTCTCCAAATGAGACCTTCTGTGTAATCAAGTCCATTACATTTTTATTTTGGCATTTTACTATCAGGGGGACCATAAGAAATGACCCAATGCTACAAGATTTCATTTGTAAGGCTGTGCACAATTTAGAATTATCTGCTATGACATTTGATAACTCAGGAAATAAACCAACTTGTTAGTAGTACAGTTCTGTGTATCCTCATCAATTTCACATTCAAGCATTTGTATATCTGAAAACCTTCAGCAAGTGAAATTTAAAAAAACCAAACATCCATTGCAACGTGTCCTTGTTCAGGAGTACAGAAAACCAAAACAAGATGTTTTTAATGGTATATGACATTGTAAACAAGTTAAGTCTTCAGCATAAGTTGAAAGGGCATTTAGTTTAGGATTTTAGATTTTTAGCTGAAGTTTAGGATAACCACATGATGCTATTATTGCTCAGATAGTGAAGAGAAGCCTTGTGTCCATGTTATTCTCAGAAGAAACTAGGTTCCTATTTTCCTGTGCACGTGAAGAAAGCTTTCCACTGGAGAAGGCTGTGCAAAATGTGCTTTTCGCTGTCAGGCTGTGATGCTCTTCCTAGCCAGCCAAGCAGAACCAGTACCTGATTTGTAGGCAGGCTCATGATGCCTCTACCACTAAACCCTTTCAAAAAAAAAAAAACCCAAACAAAAACCCCAAATACCGTATCCAGCAACATTTTTACATATGCTTCAAGAGAAAAGTGGAATCAGGTATAGATGGGCCAGGCACACAGTTTGCAGTAAGCTGACATGATTATCAGCTGTCATGGTAACACCTTCATTTACTGGGATTCTGTCCTCAGTAATTCAGCAGATTTGTAAAAGGTCAAAAGATGCATAGATCCTAATTCTCAGGTCTGCCTTCTAGTTCTGTTTGTTTAAGGATTTATTTTTTTGTCTGTTTGTTCAATTTCTGTGTGATTTCTTTTGTAGGTTTCAGCAGAATATATACGTATGCACACATACAACCACATATGTATGTGTATTGTTTTGTAAATGTTCTCAGTCATGCTTTCTTCTGCTTTGCACCATTTACTCATATACCTTCCATGTTCTCATTTATTTTTTGTGCAACTAAACCTTATAATAAATTATTAAATATAACCTGACAGTGACAGAGTCTTCCTGTTTTGTTTTCTTCTGGGCACAGGGGGGGGAATGAAGGGGGTGAAGGAGTTGGGGAGGAAAGCAGGGGCTACACTTCAATTGCATCCCCAAAAGGAAAACACTGAAATTGCTGTGGTGAGTGGCAAGAAGCCTGTAAAACCACAAAGCTGTCAGATACCAAGCTGCTGTTCATACTTTTAAATCTAGGTTCAAGGAGCCCTGATACATTTGCTTTTGTCAGCTGAATAGCACTGTTTGCCCGGCAGCAAAATAACACCTCCTGTGTGGAAAATCATGGGTATTTATTATTCCATAGAGCTCTCAATCTGAGATGCAAAAACCATGAACATAGACAACATCAAACACATTTTCTTTCTCACCCTGTCACATAGGCTTCTCATACACATAGATTTCTCAGGCCAAATTAACTTTATGTAAACATATGCAGCTCCATTCTGCATATTAGAGCTGTTCTAAAATTGATCCTTAAGAGTCCACCTACTAGGAAAAAGTGTTTCTATTGCAGAAGGACAAATAGTCTCTAATCCTGCATATGAATTAAGGGATAGGGTAACTCTGCAGGCTGCAATACAACACCAGCACAGCCGGGGTCTCGTCACTGTCCTGCCAAAGCAGCTCAGGCCATACCAGCACAGCCAGTTTGACCTTCCACATCTCGCCAGCACGGAGAAAATAAAGTCTATTCTGTAAATAAAAGGCCTGTGCTTTGATTGCTTCATTCTTAAGAAAGAACTTAATGATCTTTTCTTATGTTTGTGTGAGACGTTTTTGCAGTTGACATAAATCTCCTCTGTCTGCCTGAGTGATGATTCTTCTCCTCTTCTTTCTCTGCTCTGTATGCCATGAAAATTGGATCTTCCATAACTGTTAGAAGGAGGCTAGAAGAACATTAAAAGGAAGAAAAAGAAAAGAAAAAAAAAAAAAAGAAAAAAAAATGTTGAAGGACTTTTCTCAAAGCAGCTACTGCTTTGAAGAAGCAGAAAAATTTTTCTTCAGATGCTGATTTATTATTCAGAAGTATGAAACCATCAATAAAAATGGGGTTTTGTCTTCTTGTTTTCTGTGAATACATTTCAGATCCAAGTCACATAAAAAAAAGAAGTTGCAGCTTGAATATGCTTCCCAGCTCTCTCACATCTGGCCCCTGATAAAGCACCAGTAAATGCTCCCTTCCCCTCACACACACTTCCCAAGTATTGATGCAGTCTCTCCTATACCCATCTTAAAACATGAATTATTCTGAAGCTATTGACTATGCTAAGAATTAGTCATTTCATTAAGACAACTGAATTTTACAGTGCCTGCGTAAACTGATATGGAGGAAAGGTGGTTTCTGAAGCAAAAGACTGGTCCCTAACCCTGGTCACTCTAGGAAGAGCTTCATCCCAGTACAAACAGTGACCCAACAGTCAGAATGAGAGAAATCTGCTTTATCAGGACACATTGACAGTGACATTGACAGTGGAGCTTGTCACTGGATCATACAGGAGTGAGATCTGAGAGGAGATAGGTGGAAAGGCAGAGTCTCACATCCACTGGGAAAATGGGGTCTCACATCCACCGTGAAACACTCACTTCCCTAAACACACCCCTGATTAAGGGTGTGAAGGGACAAGACAGAAGCAGTGAAATTTCCACTTCTAAACTTCAGGGCCTGAATAGGATTATTAAGGAAAAAAAAAATACTCAGTGTTCCAAAACATAGACTGCTACAATACACACACAAAAAAAAAGGAGATATACTGAAACATCTATCCTAAAGAATTGTAGTGAAGCGGAACTGGAAAAAACAGATAAGACAAAGAGCATCATACAATATGATTTTTTGCCTTAGTTTTACAAATGATGACTTGAGGAAAAAAACAAAGACACAATTAATAAAAAGGCTATTGTTGTGTTGTGTTGGTATGTTCTCTTCCCCCATGTTTTGTGATGGTTCTGCCCTGGTTCTCCCTCCCCTCCCTGCTACTGTCACTTACCCCAGTTCCTCCCCGGTTTCCCTGGAGACCAATGTGTGTTTTTCCAAACCCCTCCCCGGTGCCCTGCCAGTCACTCTCTGCCACCACCTTTTTCTCTGGAAGCTTCTATGAAGGGCCTGGAGTGCCAGGAGCTGAGGCTGCGAGGCAGGAGAGGAGAAGAGTCGGCCTTCTCGAGCGTCCCGGCAAGATGGCCAGCACCGCTTGCAGCCCGGGGGGCACTGTCCCACTCTCGGTCTTTGGGACTGCGCCTAAGGAGGGCTGTCAAACCAAAAGAGGTAATTTGTTAATAACATAGACCAGAGTAGTCTCTAAATGTAGCTGTAAAGCATTAAGGGGTATTCATCAAAAAATAATAAATGGTAGTAATCATATTTTAAAATCGTTAGTTTTTCCTGTCTGTATAGTTTAAGATTAGACTGTAAGATTCAGGGGATATGAAGACTAGACACAGAAGAGAAAGAGGTTAATAAATATACAGGGCAAACCATGAGAAAGCTTCATCTCAACAGGTGACCTTACCCAGATTGGAGTAGAGTACAAAACTTTTGATAAAGCGTCTGTGATCCTCCTCTTCTTTCTGAAGACATACATTTAATCAGAAACATAGTGGAGGAAACTGCACCATACATGATAGTATAGTCTAAAATATCTAATTCTGATATAATGCTGATATTGCTGACTTTCCCATTGAAACCAATAAATACAATAAAAATCCAGGTAGACTTGCAAACTCCAACATGCACGAGATTAGCCCTGTATCATAAAAGCCTGAAAACACCCTTTGGTTTGGGGAAACCCTAATATGTTGCCTGAAATTCCAGCTACATCCTGCATTGTGGTAGCAGAAGGAATACATTTTCTGCTCACTACTTTTGTCCTTTGGAAGAAGAGAGATTCTTGATCAGACCACCAGAGATATTTGGCAGGGAATACAGCAAACTTACATAATGGTTTAAACCATTAATTTGGATCCAGCTGTGAATCTGGAACATTAAATCAGAGGACAAAAAATGTTAGAAGATTTAGAAAACTTGAAGATATCACCTGTCCTCTGTGCACAAAATAGGCATAGCAATGTCTAACTTGATGTTGTTCCTGACAAATCACCCTTAACATGCTGTTTCAGCTAATACCTCAGTAAGCATTTAGCTTACAAGGGAACTTAAGTATGCCATTTGTTTCCCCAGTGTGAAAAAAGGGGGGAAAAAAACCAGTAAATGTTACTTTTTTACAGGCTGTAGAAGTGATAGGTTTTTTCAAGTTTAAAATATTGGTGAGAAAATTAAATTTTTTACGTATACCTTTTTTTTTTTTTGGTTCTGAGGGGGATAGTAGGATGAGCTGTTAACACATCCATCCTTACCTGCTTCAGTATATTATGCAAATCAATTTGTTACTCATTTTTTTGTGATAAGCAGTGGTGGTGCAGAAGATCAGTAAGAAATCTAACACCAAAACAGCAGCAGAAATCCTTTCAGCTAGGTAGGTAATAAACCATTTGTGATCCCAAGCTGCTAAAATATGATTTCAATAAATAGAATTGGTAATTTGTAAAAATATAAATCAGCATGAACTTTTTGTTACAAACTAAGCTGAAAAATCAATGATTATATAAAGACATTATTCCATGACAGCTCATGTCAATATTCAGACTTTACAGCAATTTCCTCATTTCTAAAAAGCCTTTGTTATGCTGAAGCAGCTCTTAACAAAGTTGTGACTCGGATGACCAAAGGTGAGTGAACACAGCACAGTGATATGAAAAAAAAATAGCTATACTTTGAATAATCCTTTTCTATCTCCTTCCCTCCCCAGTGAGAAAGCAGTTCATACGTAAATTACTCAATATATGGTTAATGAAAGTTCTCAGTCTACTTAAGAGAATGTTCTTGGCTAACAAAAAGCTGTGAGGAGTGGCTGACACCCCAGAGGGTTGTCTGAAAGCTGCCCTACAGAAGGACCCGAGTGGGTTGGAGAGATGGGCACAGAACTGTCTGGAATTCAGTGAGGGCAAATGCAGGGTCCTGGAGAGAAATGCACCTGGAGAGAAATAGCTCAACACACCAGTACAGGCTGGGGCTGATGTGCTGGAAAGCAACTCTGCAGAGAAGGACATGGGGGTCTTGGTGGACAACAAGCTGTCCATGAGCCAGAAATGTGATCTTTTGGCCGAGAAGGCCAATGGGATCCTGGGGTGCATTGGGAAGAACATTCCAGCAGGTAAAGGGAGGTGATCCTGCCCCTCTACTCAGCCCTAGTGAGGCCACATTTGGAGTGCTGTGTCCAGCTCTGGACTCCTCAATGCAAGAGAGACATGAAGCTCATGGTGTGGGTCCAGCACAGGGCAACAAAGGAGATCTAGGGGCTGGAGAGTCCCTTTTATGAGGAAAGGCTGGGGAAGCTGGGCCTGTTCAGCCTCGAGAAGGGATGACTGAGAGGGGACATCATCAATGTCATGGCATCACAGAATCAGCTAGGTTGGGAAAAAGCTTTGAGATCATCAAGTCCAACCTGTAAGTCCGTAGGTATCTGAAGGGAGGGTGCCAAGAAAATTAACGAATCCAGGCTTTTCTCAGTGGTGTTAAACAATAGAACCAGAGGCAATGGGCAGAAACTTATGCACAGAAAGATCCCCCTGAATGTGAGGAAGAACTTCTTTACTGTGTGAGTGCCCAAGCACTGGGACAGATTGCTCAGGGAGGCTGTGGAGTTTTCCTCACTGGAGATATTCACAGTGCTGTGCCATGTGCTCCAGGATGACCCTGCATGAGTGGGGAGGTTGAACCAGTTGACCACTGTGGTTTCTTTTAACCTGACCCTGTGGTTCTGTGATTGTAAAGGCTGTCCCATAGGAGACACCAAACAATCATTCAGTATTTCCATGCGCAGCAAGTTATTTGTCAGAGTATCAGGAAGATCATCTCAATGCTCAAGAGATTTTCTGTTCAGTACTGCACGCAATGGTATCGGTTATTTTCTGCTCTAATTAAAAAAAAAAATCTGTTTTTAACAAAAAATTTCACAAAAATTTCTCCTGTTATCATCCACCTTTTTTTAATCACCGAGTATCGATGACGGATATCAGGAAACCTGCCCCATTTGTTCTAGCCTAAGTAAAAAGGCTTTCTTTGAAAACTGCAACCTAGGCAGGAAAAGTTAAAGTTATAGTAACTTTGCTTGAAATGCATTGATTTCTTTGGAATGGAGTCATATCTTCAAATGAAACTAAATAACAACCTGTAATAACTAAAGGTAGAGACAGACAAGAAAATGGCTTCAAGGTATAAGCCGATTTATTCTTATAGTGCTCAAGTCTGTGGTGAGGTAATACTTATTTTTTAGGTGAAAAGCATTGGAGAAAAGAACAGAGGTAATATTATCAAAGTCACACAGGTAATCCACAGCTCAAGCTCTCAGCTATTCACTGGTGAATGGGAGCTAAATTCTGTCTTCAGGTGTACTCTCTCTTTAATGTTCTCCTTACTCTACAATGAAACCACAGCTGCCCTGAAGTGTTTCCATTGGGGTAGACAAGTTATGTGCTTAGTTCACAGGCAAAGGAAAGCAATCAGTGTCACTAATGACAGTAATCCCAGCCAACCAACTGCTGAGCTGTCACCAGATGGCTTTCCTCTCCGGGATCAAAAAGGTTCACATCTTCTTATCTGGCTGTCCTGAATTCCACATGAGACTTGCTCAGGCATGCCTCTTTAGTATTAATGTGTTCATTGAAAAGGATAACAAAAAATACTGATTACAGAAGAGTCTTATCCTTGAATCCAATGCTATTTTACTGGAAAGAACAAAGAAAGAAAATTCTCTCAGAAGTTTACGCTAGTGAAGGTATGTGACACTGTTAGAGAAGGCTGCCTGATAACACAAACCAAGACCTTTTGTCTTATAACCATGTATGAAATCACTCTACTGCAGAATGTTTTCAGCTCATGAGTACTTGAACTGACAGGATGGTTCATATACCTACCTCCAAATTCAGGAAAAATTATAATGTCTTTTTTGACCAGCTGTTATGCTACCCACCAGAGAAAGCTGCTGTCTGTTTCAGGGAGTACTTACAGTAAATCAAACAAACCCCATCCTATAAGTAACAAGGGGAAAAAAAATTAAATATTTTATTTGATTGTCATCAAGGATGGGTGACTCTGGATATAGTTGTGGATTTCAGCAGCATGCCCACCCTTCAGTTTAACTGTTCCAGACTTTTTTTTTTCTGAAGTTTCACCTTCAGTTTTATCAGGTTACGGTTATAATCTCTGAGTTAATGAGTTTGAGAGCTGAGATTATCCACTGTCAATTAAATAAGGATGAGAAAAATCACTAGATTATTTTTCTTTTAACTAACAACAACTGAAAGCCCATGTGCCTTTTCTCATTTGAAGTGAGCAAAACCTCCCTTAGGCATTTGTTTTCTTTAACTACACAAAACCTTTTGTAATTACTGACTTTAACATCCCAGTCAAGATTTTGCAGAAACATGTCAGAGGCTTGTCATGTGTCTCTTTAGTTCTTATGTTCTCAACAAAGGTGTTATGCTGACAGGAGGTTATTAAGTATATTTTCAGCATCAGTACAATTTCTGTCAAGTATTAGTATTTCCCTGCAAGTTTGGGAAATTTTTTTGCAGGACACATTTCAACCTTCAGTGTACTAACTTTGGTTTTGGAGGAGGAAACACTGATGGGCCAGAGAGTTGTCTTAGCAAGAGATTCGAACTGCTCTGTCAAGACCTTCGTGTGTTTTGTCACGTGCCTTGCTGGACTGGCATGTATGATATCCTAACTGGGTATCACTGAAATAGTTTACCCCATTGCTGAAAGGCAGAAATCCAGCACGAATATGCATTCGAGCCCAGGGAATGGTGGTTGGTTGTGTGGAGACCCACAGAGATGGTTTGATACCTCGTATTCATGTTCAATGACTTCATGAAGGAAGAAGGAAGATAATTTCACTCCTATCCTGGTTCTCTTCACCCCTTAGTTCAGTTCTTATTTTCTGTCTGTGTCCCGTGGCCCAGAAGCCCTGCTGTCTCCTTCCAGCTCTCAAGGAATGTATGGTAAACCCCAGTGACGGTACAAGTACTTCCCTGCTTTTCATCTGGATGCTAATGAAGATTACCCTACTGTATTCATCCAGGCTGTAATCTCACCCTGAGTGCTATGTGCAGTTCTGAGCCTCATAAATTTAGAAGTAGGTGGAGGTATTTGAATGTGTCCAGAGGAGGGCAACAAAGCTAGGGAAAGGACTAGTACAACCTGTAATGTAACCCCCTAAACATGCATGTAAATACAACCACTAACCCATTTTTCAGATCTAGTGGGACCACACAAAAACACCTTTCTGTTTTACTTTGCCCAAGAGAACTTGCTACTCTGTTTTCTGCTAAGTGAGAAAAAATTTATTAAATCTCTGAAAACATCTGTGTTTTCAGGAGGGAATAAGTACTTCTCTTTCAGCCCTGCTAATTTTTCATTCTTTTCATATGACATGTCCCATTCTTTCCCAATCATCTACCAAAACAATATGTGGATTGCAAGTCTCCTTCCTTTTTTTCAAAGACTGTCTCAAAGGAAAAAGCGTGGTAAGAAAAGCACGAAAAATGGGTTCAGATGTGGAAATGTGGAATCTGGTATCGTGACTGATCTCCAAATTGAAAGACTTTTTAGAAGGAGAGTTATGGTGAAGAACACATCAGAAATTAATCCAAAATCTCTTGAACACATTGTATAAATATGTAATATTTGGCTGTTTCTGTAAGAGTCATCCAACAAGAACTACACTATTTTACAAATACACTGCTTTAAATGTTACAGATTTTGAGGTCAAAAAATATATGCAGAAGTCCAATTTAACCTGTAAATTCCTGTTTCTGGAAAACAACAGTCACAATATTTAGTGGGATAGAGTGGATAAACTTAGTGATACTGAATTAATCTCATGGTTTAATTTTTGCTAGCATTCAAAAACATTAAATGCAGCTTGCTGACTTTTACTGATACAACTACAAGAAATGTTTTCATGATGGACTTGAATATCTATTCCTTCTTCTCTCCCTTTTTTCTTAACAAGAATTCCATGCTGTTTTCTTTGTAAAAATTCATTCACCTCTAGACAAGAAGCATACTGCTTCTTTCTACCATACCACCTCTCAGAATCAGCAGTTTTTGGACTGCCAGCTCTTCTGAAAATAATCCTGTGCTCTTAATACAGCCTTTCACCTAAGATTCCTGCTCTTCAAAAGTTCTTGAGCTCCTCTCTGCAACAGCTTAAAAAAAAAAAAAAAAAAAAAAAGAGGGGTTCTTATCTCTTTTCTTACTCTCTCAACCTAAAACCTAAACAGCAGCTCTCCTGCTCTCCTCCCACCTTCTAGACTCAGTACTTCAAAATAACTCTGGAACTGGATAAGGCGAGAAGAATCACTTCACCCATGCAGAATCACACCAACAGGCTTAAAGCGTTGGAAGAGTTTGGTAGAAAATCCGAGCTGGAGCGTGGCTTAGCTGTAATGCTAAGCCAAAGAAAATGGCATGACTGAGCTGGTAGAACATACACAAAAAAAAAAATAAAAATTGTGCAGCGAGTTTCTGGCAGCAGTTTGTTTATTCTAGCCACAACTGTTGGATCAAGCAGAGTAAGTCACTCATGAGTTTGTGAGAGTCTTCACTGTCTGTGCCACAGGGTGCAGTGGGAGCTCATGCCTGACCTGCTGTTTCTCTCCACTTACTGTTTTTCCATATCACATCAAAAATATTGATTGTATCTTATGAAAAAGTTCCAAACGTTGAAGAGAAAAAATAGTAAATCCTTGATATTTCACTTTCTTTGAAATTAATGAAGACTTAACAAACTGCACTTAATAATAGAGGGTGAAGGCTTAAAAGGGATACAATGAAGTGTTTTCTGAATCATATTGTACTTCATATTCTTCAATGTTTTCATATTCTTTTCTCCAATAAACAGCCACAACTATGCTACTGTTGCTAGGAATAAAATCAGAAACTGAAGTTGTTTCAAGAGCAAAAGAAGCATGGAAACTAAACTTTCTACTTTTGGAGAAGAAATATTTTGTATAGGTAGAACTGATCATTCTGAAGGTTACTGTATTTTTTGCAACTACATGTTTTCATTTTGGTGTTAGGAGTGCTGCACTTAGGAGTAAGAAGGAAATACTTACATTGTTCCACAAATAAGACATGCTTGATTATATCAATATAGTCAAAATACTGAAATTTGAATGTTTAAAATCGTTAGAGGTGAGGACTTTTTGTCCTGTTTTCTGTATTTTTATCACATTCTGCTCATTTTCATGGATTTTTGTGTCAAGTATTCAAAGTAAAGCAGGTCATCATAGTTTTTTTCCCAAGCATATTCTCCTCTTCTCAATTAACCATATCAGAATTTAAACTGGAGCTTTATTCTGGAGTTTTAGACCATGCCACAGCACTGCCAAACACTCATGTATCACCAGGAACAAGGATAGAGCAATAAAAGCTGGACCAAATGCTGCAACAGAAGAAGGTCTGGGGTGGTGTGAGGATTAGATCTTCAAAATGCATTCTATTTCTATAGAGAAGAAGCAAAACCAAGTCTTCTTTTTTTCTGGATGAGGAGGGAGGGTCATAACAAAAAATAGAAGTAAAGGTGGAATTAAACCCACAGTTGGAGAAATTTCAAGAGTCTCTGTCTTGGGACATGTAGGTCCCATTATAAGCAAGCTGTGACAATAGTAACAGCAAAACCTAGAGAGCTTCTCAGCTCTCCATGAGGAAACCCCTTACCTGAATAAGGTGGAGCCCAGTTTACAAATTTCTACACGACAAATACAACTATGAGTGTGGTCTTTGCCTTTTTTGGAGGACAGGTCTCATCCCCAAGACCCTGCAGTATAATGTGCTGATGGGGAATTCTCCTTGAGCCTTCTCTGGGAGAATGCCCACCTCTTCCTGCAAGCTCAGGCTCCCCTTCCAAAGCATCTCCTTCTTGTAAGACATATGAGAAGCAGCTGAAGGAACTGGGGTTGTTTAGCCTGGAGAAAAGAAGGATCAGAGGAGACCTTATCACTCTCTGCAATCTCCTGAAAAGGCTGTAGCCAGGTGGGGGTTGGTCTCTTTTCCCAGGCATCCATTGACAGGACAAGAGACTCCCTGAAGCTTCACCAGGGGATGTTTTGGTTGGACACCAGAAAAAGGTGGTCAGGCATTGAAACAGTCTGCCCAGGCAGGCAATGAAGCCAATCTCCCTGGAAGTGTTCAAGAAACAATGGGAATGATTTAGTTCACAAGATGGTGCCCAGTCAAAGTTTGGGCTTGATGATCCTGGAGGTCTTTTCCAGTCTGAATAATTCCATGAGTCTGTTCTATTCTGTGATTGTTAGTATCAAACCAGTTTCTCACAAACAGGTCTAAAGTCCTGCAATGAGATCAGACAAGCTTAAACCCAGCTTATTTTTGAGAAAAGATTTATCATTAACTTTGCTATCTTTTACATGCTGCTAATTGGAATGTGGTATTCAAATAAATCCTCACTTGGTACTGAAGAATTATTTTATTTGTTTAAAAGTGCTAATGCCTCAGAAGGTCCTATTTTGAAAACATTTACCATTTTCTCCTGTATTTACCAGCCACAATAAAATTCATCATATAGTTTTTTTTTCTCCCAGCAGCTACACAGAAGTATATCACAAAGTCAGAGGCTGTAATGTATTGAAAGATAATCCTGGAGTTTTCCTGATCAGAGCAATCCACTGGTGTACATTCTTTGAAATCTAAACCAAAAAAAGCTTTGCTTTCCTGATGAGTTGCACAGAATGACAAAATCTACCCAATCTGCTTTAATCCTTTCCCACACCGCTCGCTTCACTGAATCTCCAATTTTATCAGTGCAAGTAAAAGCAACATTTCCTCCTGGCTTGGTAAACATGGGATTATTTTGTTTCTCACACACTTCAAAAGCATCTGTTGAAAAACACAAAACCCAGCAAAAACCTGCTTATAATTAATTCAAGGGAAGTTTAGTATCCACAATTCCATTACAGCAAATATTAATGAAATTGACTTACTGCAGAATGATATTGAAATAATTTGAAATGCTGGAAAATATAATTTTTACTTATCTATGACTTTATTTTTGCGCACGTTTAGACAAAACAGTCTTTATGGAACTCTGAGTCTGTGATGACATGGCAAGAAGTCTATTTCTGTAAACTTTGAGCACATGAATGTTCTGTTAACAGTTTCAGCAAATATTCAGCAGCATAAATCATGGGGCCAATCTAATTAAACTTGGCGTAATCTTGTTCTTCTTTCACACTAGTTATAATAAGAAAAAGGTTTGATGTGACCCTCAGGACATGCTTTAATAAGTTGTGTTAAAAGACATTCCAACCTAAGAGCTGCAATTCTCCCATTCACAAAACTCATATCACCTAAATTAAAAAAAAACAAAAACTTATCTATTCATACACTCTACTTGGGAAAAATCTGTATGGTCTGCCTGCCTGTCTGTGGTATGAAACAAGACTTCCAGAAAAATTCAAGACTTCAACCACACAGAAACGTTAGATATATCTTAAATAATTTTGAATAAAATCCCTTTGAGTTACTGTTTTTATTAATATAATTTACTGTTTTCCACTTAAGAAAGTAAATATTTAAAAGTCTGCCATAGAAAGATTGTCAGTTTCTCTGACATTCAGAGCCACTTGATTTCTAAAGTCAGCTTTGTAATGCCTGTATCCCATCATCTAGGATGAGCACTGTCACCTTGCTGAAGACTTTAATGTTGGAAAAGACTAATGATCACTCTGTTTTTCTTACACCATAAAAGGATCAATCTTTCAAGTTCTTCAATGAGATTTTTTAAATTAGATGTTTTTAAGTGAAAAGCCACTGCGATATATTTTTAATGTGTTTTTCTCTCTCCGTGGCAACAACTGGAAAGTAAGTAGGCTACCTAGGAATAAGTGATTCCTGTAGACAGGATGGAGACTCCATTGTGGGAGTCTATAGCTTCAGAGAGCTTCTCAGTCTCTGTGAAACAGAGAGTGAAAAAGTCTAGCCTGCAATTTTTTATCAATGGAATACAGCACAGAAAAATTACATTCCCTCTGCCTTTGGAGACCTGAAATATGATTAAAATGTTGAAATGTAGAAAGACAAAAGGAACACTGTCTAATGAGTTTACCTAAAATAATTAATGAAGAACTTGAAAATCCATGTAGACTGCAATCAAGGAGATTGAAAGTTAATGACAGCCAAGGACAGAAGAGAGATAAATTCACTAAACCAAACAGAAGGTACAACACAGTGAAGCTAATTAACTCTTTACACAGCTTGCCAAAGACAGCTAAATCTCTATTACTGAAGTTGACTGCAAAGGCTGGATAATCATTTAAGTTATCATGAAAATTCCAGCAAGAATTTACTCTTGAAAGTCTAAGTATTATTAGACTGAATGACTGCTATGATGGGACTCTACACTTATAAAATAAGTGCATTCCCTCAAAATTTACTACATTAAATTGGGTTAAATTTTTTTTATATATACCTTGCAGATACAGATCAGCAGATTCATTCAGATTTGCTAGCAAAGAGGGGTAAATGAAAAAGCAATTAAACCCATCCTCTCCCTGGAACACTGTATTCTTAAAGGTCAGATCCTTTCCTCAGACCACTAACTTCCAGCAACAGCCTGCTTTACAATAGACCACATATTCCTGCCAAAGGAGTCTTGCCCTTCATGGTGCAGTCTTTGCTCTGGTTTTCCACCAGTAGAGCAACCCTTACTGCTGCCCACATTCCCCTCAGGAGCGTTGACATCTCCCCATCTTCTCCTGGGTACATCCCTGCTGTCCTAATTGTTTCATTACAGTGTCACCCTGAACTCCAGGTGTTTCTCCTATGTGAACATGCAATAGAGGGAATTTTGTGTATGATGATGCTGCCACCCACCTCCCAGAGCATTTCCCCCAGGCCCAAATGATAGGACTGTACAACAGCCAGCCTTCTTCCCTGCTGCTTTGCCATATATTTGCTAGAAAATTGTACATTGCACATACGGTCAACTGGGAACAAAGAGATAAAACATTTCCATCAAACAGATGAAAATCCCTTCTGTCTTAAAATTTATTTTGTGTTAAAATTATCCTGTGTTATATTTGCCAAACAACATATCCCAGTTGCTTGATAGTATATAATATTACAACATTGTCATATACTATAACAGGTACATTACAAAGCTAACGTGGCCTTGCAAATTCAGTGAGGATTTTCCATGTAGAAATCTTGATACAACTTTATAACTTGCAAGCATACAAATAATGAATATTACGTTAATAATGAGAACAAGGTACAAACAGCCAAATTAAAATAGAAAGTTTGGAGATTCTTGGCTGCTCTCCATTCTATCATGACCATTTTCAAACACAGACATCATGCCTTTTTTGGTTTCTTTATTTGTTTGCATATATATTTTATTTGAATATGTGCAGCAACATTAATGTATTTTCACTCTTGATGAATAATGTAAATATCTCCCCTTATTACAATATAGTACCCTGAACAATTCATATGATTATATAAGGTACAAACAATGGCAAATCAGGCCTACGTAGTTCTAATTAAATCATCTAAGTACGCTACAGTATTCCAGGCTTTTGTTTTAAGCAATTGTCCCATTTTATTTTGACAGCAGCTTCAGCATAGTTCTTTCATCCTCCTTCTCCTCTGTTCAATCACTTACTTTATTTAGCACCTTTCTAAACACAGTCTCTTTGCTTTCAGCCTGGTATGTGTGGGATGAAAACCTCCCTCTCCCAGAAGCCCTTCTACGGGGAAAAAATCACACCCACACTCCTTCACCCCTGCATGGCTGCGGGTGACACGCCACGTGTGAGCTTTTCAGAAATGTTAAATAAAAATTTATCGTTGCATTTGATAAAAATAGACTCTGCCTTCCTGCTGCTCATGCCAGACACTGCCACTGCTGTCTGCTCTGCCCATGGTCACATCATCTCGCTTCCTGAACAGAAAGTAGGAGGAGGTGGCAGCACTCAGGATAGGTCCATAAGCCTCTCCTTAGAAGGGAAGTGCTCACATGCTTGTTATCCTCCACCAGCCTCTTTGGCAGCATGTTAGCTCATCATATTTTGCCTATGCCTATCTGATATAAGGTATTTAGAGGAGAAAAAACTACAAGATTTCATATTTTTAAAATATGTTCCAATATTTTTCTTGGAAAGCAAATATCAGGAATATAGAAGCATAGAAGAGTGTAAAGGAACTGTCCGATATTTAAAAAATCAAGCAACTAAACTGAAATTCTACAGCAGGGAAATAGTTGAAGTTAAGAAAATCATCTGAAGGAATAATAAAATAATGGTATCATTTCTCCCCATCCCCTCCTACCCTTGCTACAAACACTTCGAAGTCAAAATAACTCTTATGTGAAAGTTTAGTGCCCATTCATTGGTAGAGATTTTCAGACTTTCTCAGTTTTTTCATTTTTGTTTGGTTTGGGGTTTTGTTTTTGTTGTTGTTGTTGTTGTTGTTGTTGTTGCTGTTGTTTTGGCCTCCAATGTTTAGTTGATACTGTTTCTTCAGAGATTCTTTCATTCCCTTAAAAAGTAATGCTCTCTATCAGAAATAACTAATGACCTTAGCAAACTTTTCAAAACTGCAAAGCTATCTCAGCTCTACAGCAGAGAGGTTCCTAGGTGCCACTTGGTTTGCTGAAGCTCCACACAAACAGAGTTTTCTTCTTCTGCTTGTAATAAGCAGTGACAAAAGAAAATAATTGCACACAAAAAGGAGGCTTAAAATTTTAGGAAGACAAACTTTCTCTGGGGCTCTTCTTTTCACCAAGAAAATCAATTTTCAGAAGAGAAAATATTTTGAGTGACCTTTTCACCCTTCCTGAATAGACTAAATAAGGCATTATATTTTGCTCCTAAACTAACGTCTTCTAACTGTATTAGCACATACTACGATTTTGTTAAGTTTCTAAAAACACAGGTCCACCTTTTTTTTTCAGTTTAAATGAGTTACTGAAACCAGTTCTACAATTAGACCAGAAACCAGCAGTACTGCATTTCACTAATAACAGCTGTTCAGATCATGAAAGTTGAAATGAAAGTATTTATACTCCTGTGTCCTTAAAACATACCTTTAAATATATATTAAATGATATTGTGAAAAATTTGGTGATTCTTTTTGTAAACATTGAGCACAAAATTGTAATTCACTTGCCAACTGCAGTTATTTGTATATATTCTATTTTTTTTTATTTTTTCCTGTTGCAAGCTGAACTTTAGTTGCCTAGAATGCAAGGAAAGGGAGAAATCAAAGAGAGGGAGGGAGAAAGTACAGTTCTAATAAGAATGAGAAAATCATTATTTCTTCAGGTACAAACAGTTAGGAACTTACAGCAAGGAGAATTTGGTTGCTGGGGAAGAAGTTAACTGTTAAAATCATATAGAGCACTACGACAAGATTTACCTGCAGAAGGGTCTTGAAGATCTGAGAGGTCAGATTTCCAGACTTTCATCCTGTCCAGGAATTTCATTGGTTCAGGATGAAGAGAACTTTACCAGCAACAGGAGTTCAGTGAGCAGACAGGAGTTGTTAACGCTGGCCACTGTGCTCAGCCTTCACCTACTGTTGATCGGCTGTGCTCTCTCACAGGGGCAAAAGGGAGAGAAATGCTGTGCTGAGACACTGCATGTCACAGCACGTGTGTGTGTGTGTGTGTGTCTGTGTGTCTGTGTGTCTGTGTGTGTGTGTGTGTGCATTTGTGCCCAGCTACTCACACCTGCCACAAGGCTCTTCAGGGCTGTCCAACAGGCAGAGCAGAGGACGGCACAGTTGAAGCCACAGAGAAGAAAACAGGGAGGGGAGAGGGGAAGAGAAGGGGTGTGAAAAATCAGGCTGGATCCTAAGGGTGACCAATGTTTCTCAAGAGTGAAAGCTACAGGTACCAAGGCAAAGGGTACAAAGGTGCCAAGGGCAGGGTACAAACCCAGTCTGCCCAGCCCCAGAAGTGTTATAGGACAGGAGTTGAGCATGGGGACACACTATGGGGAATTTGCTGTCTTACTTCTCAGATTCTTTGAATGGATTGTTTTCTGGGTTGAAAATATACTGGTGAAGAAAGAAATACCTAATTTGTTTCATAATAAGTTTGTTATGCAGCTTGGTACCTGGTAGGAAAACGGAAAAAAATCAATAAATCATCAGTATTTTTTAGTAAAAGTTTTCTTCACATTTCTTTTTGTCCTTATTAAGTTATAAATTATATTCCTGTCTTACAGGCCAGCTGAAAGAGAGGTTCATCATTAGAAATATATGCAGCTGCAGAAGCTTTTGCAGATAGGAACATTTCAGACATTAAATAGTAATCACCTGTTAGTGATTTCCTTTAGAATATTTGGAAGTTTAAATATCTGAATCTGTAACTCCTTTTATCCTCTGCTTTCTATCTGCCTATGTTAATTCAATAAGTTAACTTGTATTTCCCCAAATAAAATATTATTCCATCTGTCCTAGACAAAACTATCTCCTTAACTGTGAACACTTTAAAGCTGTCACTGTAGACTTTCTATTTTCCCATGCAATTCCATCCTGTGATGATTTCCAAATTGCATTATTCTCAAAATTTCATCCATCACATTTACTACGTGGGAAACAAAAAACAAAGTTACAAAACTCTTGGATCTGGATTTAGCTACTGGGTGTCAGAGCAGTTATGTTGGATAATAGAGATAATACCATACTTTATTGAAATTGAATTTCCAAGTGGTGGCTGCAGTGGCATAAAATTATGGAAGAGTTGCTGAGAAGATGAAGTATTTTTGGTTTACGGAGGTAGCAGAATACTTGCCCTCAAAGAAAGTGTTTAACCCATTAGATTCCACTTGTGCCCCCTTGGCATTTCCCTGCTTGTGTAGGCATAACTGGAATGGTCACCCTCGTACCCCGTTTTCTTGTTTTCAAGGTGTTTCCTGTCCATCTAATTGCACACCTTTTGCCTGTCAGCCCAGTCCACTCCTGGCCCACAGTGGGTTGTCATCTCGCTTTCCTGTTGGAGCTCCCCTCACCTGTCTGTTGTCAAGGATGCTTTTCTCCTCTGTCCTCAGGCGGATCCTGTCTCTTTCTAGGATTCCTTGATCAATAAAAGAGCCCATGGTGATAAAAGGCCACTTGTTCTTGACACCAGCCATGCAACTCAGTCCTGGCCCATGGACTTGTCCTTTTCTTCCCAGGACTTTTCCCTTCCTTAGCAGAATGAAGAAGAAGACACCACCTAAGGTGCCTGTGTCCTTGATCACCATGATGTGCTTCAGATCTCTCCTGGGCTGATCTTTGGTGTCCATGAGAAAAAGAAGCAGGGCAAGCCTCAGCAGTCTCACTGCAGCACTCTGGTCTACCCTGGCAGCAGCAAATCTCCCCAGACAGGAGGATGTGCCAGCAGATGAACAGACAAGACGTGAGGGTCATCCCCAAACTATCACAAAACAGATAAAGGTCAGGTCATAGCCATAGCAGCCATCTCACACGTGTTCATCAAAGCAGTGCTCGTATGGAACATAAAAAACACACCTTCTCATTTTATCTTACTTTGGTAAAAGCACAGCAGTCCTCATGGGTACTGAATACTAAAATTTTTTCTTTAACACAGCACATTCCAATGCAAACAAAGTAACCAAGAGTACCTAATAGCATCATTATTCTTAGTAACTAACTGAATGTTCAGAATGTTAAGAATTAAAAGAAGAAAAGAATTAAAAAGAAAAAAAGGAGAAAAAGTAAAAAAACCTCCCCAGAGATGAATAAAAGGATCTGAATGCTCTGATTGCTAGCCAGATAATATTGAAAATGTTATCATGTTTTCTGTTTCCAAAAGACAAATTTTCTCAGGTATGTCAACAGAGAGTTACATACAAGACAAAGGAGATATTTTTCTGCTTCCTTTAGAAGTGGTAAGACCTTAAATGGAGAATGCCTTCATACTATTTCTCTTATTAAAATAAAGTTTTACACAAATGGGAGAAAATTCAGATGAGAACAAGAACTGATTAAATTTAGAATCATGAACTGAGAAGAAAAGCTGAGAGAACTGTGTTTGTTTAGCACAGAGGTATTACAGAAGCATAGAATAATAAATGGCTTGGGTAGGAAAGGACCTTAAAAATGGTTTAATTCCAACCCCCTTGCAGTGGGCAGAGACAAATTCCACTGAACCAAGTAGCTCAGAGCTCCTTCCAGCCTGACATTGAACATTTCCAGAGATGGGACATCCACAATTTCTCTGGGCAAAAAAATGAAGGATGAAGGCTGGTAACATGACACTTTCTTTCTCTTTTTTTTTTTTTTTTTTCAGAGAACAACGATTAATAAAGTCATTATTAGCCAAGAGATATCTAGGTTAGATATAATGGGAAAAAATCTCCTTGTAAGGCTGGTTACATGCTATAGTATGACCTCACAAGAGTTTTATGCATGCATTTCCAACATGGGAATTTCTCAGACACATTAAGGATATGCTTCTCCTGCCTCAGAAGGCATAGATGGATGAGACAAATTTGGAATTGTGGAGTTTTCCACAATTCCATAACTGCTTTTGATCTAAGCTTTTCCTTAGGAAAGGAAGAGGAGATATCTCTTGTACTCCGAACAGGGCTGGCTTGGTTTCTTTCCTTTTAGCGTTTTATAGTGAAGGGGCATCCAATCTTTAGTTCATCATAAAAGATTAAAGGTAAGAGAAGCAGCATTTAACAGGTCAATAATCACAGCAGAAGTGTGAAAAAGGCATCTTCACTTGTCTCCATCTTCTTGCTTTCTAATTAGGTGCTGACAATGTGGCTGACACCGAGTAAGATACAGAGATAATTCTGGCTCTGGGGAGCTCAGCATCTAAGAGCCAAAGAATGAAGGCCCCTCTGGATTAGTTCTTGCTTCCATGTGCTTTAAAAGTCTGATAATTTTTCACTGTAGACCTATGAATCACATTCTAAATTGAGACAGAGATAAATAGAAAGCAAGTTATTTCAGGTGAATAGGGACTTGAAAAAAAGCTATGCAACGTGCTGCTTTTGGCAGGCAGAAGAGCATTAATATAGAAGTAAGTGCTGAGTGGCATGGATATCATCACACTAGCCAAGAATAGAAAAGCTCTGTCTCTGCTATCACAGAAGAGGTTGATCACTCTATTTAAAAATTTGGAGTACTTCATGGTACATCTGGCATTTAAATACTCTATTAATGAACTTCCATTCTTATTCTGAGTTCCTAGCAAAACACATCCCCTGAGAAAATGGTCCGTTTTCACTGATTGACAGAAACAACAATTCACCCACAAATTAAAAAAACAAATCCCCAAACCTGACAATTCCCAATTAAAGAACAGGGAAAAAAAAAAAAAAAAAAAGGGGGGCAGAACCGAACCCATCCCCCAGTCCCCCAAAACCAACAAAAAACCCCAATGAATTATGCAAGTCTGATTAATTCACACTGTGGATATAAAAGCCACTACATCTAAATAATTTTTTCTGATTCTACTCAGAGCATAGCATGGAAATTTTAGAGTCAAACTAACACTATTTTAACACCTAACCAAAATAAAATTCCTGAGAAAAAAAACATAGTTTTCCAAATATATAGAAATTCTTGTTAAAATTAACAGTTCTGAAAAGGCAAACACAAACACAGGACAAAAATATTCCAGGTAATTATAACTTCATCTGTTTTAATGTAAATAAACATGCAACACTGTTCTGCCGTAAAGGACAGTTTTTAATTAGTTTATATATCATATAATTTTTCACTACTGAAGACTTCCAACTTTCTATCTAGATGTGTAGAAAATGCATGGTGCACAGTAGATCAATATCACTTTATGATCTCTCTAATGATGTTTATTATATTTTATTTTATAAGTTAAATTTGTATTGCAAATTTGCTCATCATCCATTTTAAGATTTCTGATCCAATTTTAGCTGATTGAGGTCTGCATCACAAAGATCTTTGCAAATTGTTCAGTCTTTTCTACTTCTGTTAAATTTGAAATAATCAACGTCCCAATTACACTTCAATGAAAACTTTAAAACTTTTAGCTCAGGGCCTACTGCATTTTGAAGCGATGCAGCCTAGAGAGCTAACTATTAATAAGGCCAAGAGGTTCTGGAAGGATGTGTGAAGCACATGAAGCCAGATGAACTTACCAGTACTTCTCAATGCAGCATGAGTCAGAGGATAGTTTGTGGTTGTGTAGGAGGCATTAATGTCGTGGTCTGGAAATGGGAAAATTATTGCACTGAACAGCTGCTGACAAAGAAAATCTTCATGCTTTCAGTAAGGGCAAGGTAGAAAAGGGTAAGATTATCATTATGGGCAATGACAATAGGAAGTTCTAACCAAGCAGTAATGGTACATAATGTATCATCACAGATATGAGAGTGCAAGAGGAAGAAAGTTTTGCGTGGTTTCTGTACAGGGAGCTTAAAATATATCTGTCAAGTTCAACAGAGCCCTGGACCTGGAAGATATTTCGCATGTAAATTATCACTAATTTATTTTGCCAGATTGGGAACAAGACAGGAATACGCTTCAGGTTTGAGAATTCTTAAGTTCTAGATGCACAGATATTGATGGAAATCATATTTTAAACCCAATATTTGTCTGTTGACATCTTAGCTTTTCTGTTTATACGCCCTTATTATAATGCTCCATGAAGTCAAGTACAGCTGAAAAACAACAGACTAAGATCTTTAAGGCAGATATGTAGATGACATGAAAAAACCTGAATTTCCTGGCCAGAATAATTCCTCAAACTCTTTTTCTGTAAATTTATACCTTATTTGTACTTTTTAAAAAACCATCACAGATGAGTGACTTTTGTACTGATGGCTTTAACAGAGCAGAAGGGAACCAAAGGATTAAGGACAGGTCTGGAAAAGGATAAAGTAAATAAATGTATCCATACCTCAAGTGGACAAAGGTAATCAAATACCAGAAACACCAGAAAAAGACAATGCACATCATATAAAGAATAAAGGAAATTTCCCAATACTTCTTCCAACACTTTTATAAATTAAAGTCATTCAATGTTTTCTTTTTATGTTCTAAAGACTGTAGACATATCTTTTCACTGTATACCTTTCTTTGCAAAAGTTAATAGTTTAAAACAAAAGAAAGAAGGATTGCAGGAATTCCTGCTGCTGCTTTGCTGCTGTTAGATACGTGTCTGGCAACTGGTGAAATGTCGCTGTTGTTTAATGTGTTTTGAGTGGTCACCTGGGATGAAAAGTAAAAGATGTACCTCCATACAGCCCTGTCCAATGGACTGTCCCCGTGCACTGCTCTCTTCCATTTGAAATTTTAAAAAAATTAAAGTTTCAACATCTGCAGCTTCAAATACCTTTTCTTCCAGTCAACAAGTGCATGAATTAACATCTCTTCAATGATCAACGATTCCTGTGTGATGTCTTCAATTGTAATGCTTCTTCTCTTAATAGTGACTTCAATCTCTGCGCCTCACATTTTATACTGAACTTGAAATCAGTCTTCAGACATACATCCCTAAGCATTGTACCTAAGAAACTACAGATCACTTTTAAACTGTTCATTAAGAATGATGGAATAAAGATACTGACTATTCTTACATAATCAGTGTATCTTAGAAAATATGTAAAGAATTTTTCTCTGAAAGTAAGTGTTTTGTCTGCTTAGTGCAGGAGGATTTGTGATTGTGACTCATATAATGTGGGAACATTGAAGATAAAAAAAGTCCCTTGAATTCAGTTCTGAAAACTGTTGGATATATGCTCACTCTGCAAGGAGGAAAAAGAAAAGAAAAAAAAAAAGAAGCCTCAGATTCACCCAGCTGGCAAGCATCTTCCTGTGGGATAACTAGAGTGTTCTTTACCCATACATTCATGTGTAAAAGAGGCAGCACGAACTCTCAAGTTCTTCCTTTATGGTGCAGGATTTCAGCACTGCATCCACATGTAAGAATATCCTGTAGCTACATAACCTGTCAAGTTTCTGATATAATATCCTGAATATTATTTCTTTTCTGTCAGTCTGTTCCAGTTACTGCTTCAGTCACTGGGCATAAAGAAAGGATGGATAACATTGTGCAGTCTGCAAGTCTCACCTCTTTCACAAATTCCATAGGAAACCTTCAGCCAAAATTCATGGCAAAAAGGAACAATATATGTCTATGATTTTATTATATATTCTGATAAATCTCCAGGAATAAGTTAAGACCACATCTAGTAAAAACAAAAATAAAAAATCTATCACTAGAATTATTGCATCAAAAAATTTAATATAAGTGGTGATTTATCACCAATTCTAGGGTCTTCCATCTACCAACAAGGAGGACAGTACATCAAGAGATCTCTGTAATGAGAGTTATAGTCACCTGTGTCTCCTAGGATCTCAGGTCCTTATGCCAGTTCAGCCATCATTTTTCTTTTTTTTTTTCCTCACTTTTGTCCTTGATTGAAAAAGAGCTGTGTTCACCCCACCAAGACCATGGTGGGGTGAGTTGTTGTTCTGAGACCAGAGACTGAGCCACAAGAAGAGTCCTAAGGAGAGTTTCTCCAGTACTGTTTTGAAACCTCAGACACTATAAATCTGTTGTGGTCTCTTATTCATTCAATATATCTTTACTCCACATGAAAGAGTGCAACCACCACGGACATTCTTTTTATGAAGACACTTTTACTTTAAAGGAAAATAGAGATATTGTCAAAATACTAAGAAAAACATGCTAAATGGTTTTCAAAAACCTGATTTCTTTCTTCTCTTTCTGCTTTTGTTTTGAAAAGCAAGTCATGATCCCCAACCTTTTTTAATGTCTTGATCTTGTAGTGTCAGGGTTTTGTTACCACGTGAGTTTCTGGATTTAGAGGCACTGCTGTCACCACTGGATACAGCTTGAAATCTTTACTCAGACTCACGCTAAATTTACTCACTTTGTATTAGAACTTTTAAAAACTATACAAAGAACAAGGGAAAGCAGAATCAGACTCCTGAACTCTGTTGATTACCAGGAATGAAGCATTTGATCAACTTGGAACAGATTGAGTGCAGAAACATTCATTGTTTTGCAAGACAGTAAAAGTTAACCCAAGATACTTTATTCAAATTTATGTAAATGCCAGCAGATATGATTGACATGTGAAGAACATTTCACATTTAGTCTAGTTAAGAAGTCTCCATCATGAGCATAATGCCATATGGCATTATTTCATTTATTTCTGCTATTTCCTTTCAATGGAAATTTTGAAAGCCAATCATATATTCTACATCTATAGGCTGCTGTCAGCTTTCATTGAAGTATGCACTGCAGATTCCTCAATGGCATAGTTACCTGCCTAAGTTGTTGCTGGAATGTCTCTGTGTCCAGCAGTAACAGGTCATTATAAATAAATCCTAACAATTTTCAATGCCTTGCTAGCATGCTTTAAATTATAAACCAGGCTTCAGTTTTGATTGACACAAAAACCTTAATAATACCTACTTAACTTCACTGTGCCAATTCACAGAGCAAGCTTAAGTTTCATCTTGAATATATGAAAAAGTTACACACACAGTTGCATGCTTTTTCAGGCACACACTTCACAACTTTAGCTCAGCCAATCTATATTTAAAACTGAAAACATGAATTACAAAGCATTAGATACATGCAAATCACAAGAAAAAGAAATTAGTCCATTAAATTTTTGTTGATTAATTGAAGAAGAAGAAATGGATTTTGCAGTGAGTTGTTTATTTGTCTGGAGAACTGTAGATAAATTAACGCTTTTAGAAAAGTAATGTCTATTGGGAATCAATAATCAACGTATAACTCCAAACAAAAAAACCCACACTGTAATTGGAAAAAAAGTTTAATTACCTATAAAAGGATCATTATTGTATGTTGGCCAGATTTCTTTATTTTCCTTAAAAAGCACTTACTATACCAGGACCCCAATTATTTTTTATGTGAATCTTTTAGAACAAGATTGATACACATTAAAATATGAGACTAACACTCAGCTTTCTCAATACTCTTACTCTGGTGCAGATAAAAAAAAAGACTTTAAAGATGAACATCAATGTCCTAATTTTACAGTTTGGAAGACAAGAAAAAATAGGTATCTGGTGTCAGCAGCAAGCTAAAATACTGTCTGCATGGATATGAATTTTACTGTTTACTTAGTCTCAGCAACATGTTGTCCAGGAGTTAAAATACTTGGTACTGACAAAGGTGCTGGTAAAGTAAGATAAAGTCTGACAGAAAACAGTTCTACTATGACTACTTCATAAATAAATACATTCTATAGACTCTGGTTTTAATAACATATTTAATTTGCTGTGTAGATTAAAGCTGTAATATTTATCTTTGCTGGCAATACACTCCATTTTCCTCAGATCAGATCATGTTTATACGTATCTACCAGGAGCTGAACAGGATTGTTCTCAGAAATCTTGATTCTTTAAATGGAAAAGGATTAATTTCTATTCAAAATCATTGCCTACCTTTGTAGTTGATTTAAATAGACATACTTGAAACATGAGGGGTTTGCTGTTGATTAAGGTTTCATTTTTAGTGTGCTAAAACCAGGAGAGAAATCCCACATGCTGAGAATACTGAAACCTACAGAATAATTTCCAAGAAAACTTACCTCTGCTATTAAATCCACTTTTTGTGTGATTTACAGGGTACTCAAATCTGTAAGGTGATTGCCTAATAGAGGTGCTGGACAGAAGAGGATCATTCCACATGAAGGTGACTGCCTTGTTTCTTGCATCATTTCAGATTAACTCTAGCAGGGGCATCCAGGAACAAACAGCTGGTATCAGTGCTGCCTTGGCCAGAAAAAAGACTACAAGAACTTCCAGACCTCTACTGCATCTAACTTCCAGAATTATATAGAAAATGGACCCATTGTGTGTAAGGGCTTTGCATTGCCAGAAGTCAGGTGGGGTTGAACCAAATAAGAGATGTGTTTTACCTGCCTTTCAAATGCTAGGAACAGAAATTTCCTTTTGATCCTTATTTCCTAGCTGGGAAATACAATCAAATGTTGAATGGCATCTCTTTTCACTCAGGGGAATGGAAAAGAGGAGTATAATTTTTCTACATTGTGACTACCAAATCAACAAAACAGTAAGACCAACTGCTTATTTTTTGAAGGCTATTCTGTCATATGTACATAATGATTCTCCTAAGTTTTCAGTTTTCAGTTGACCCATGTTGATTAGGCATGCATGGAAAATTACTAGAAAAGAGTTCTTTCTCCTCTTAGTCATAGGAGTGAAAGGGAAACCAAATGGGATGAGTGGTTAGGTAATTACAGGGTTTTTGGAAAGTACGTGGACAGCTACACAGAAAATACATGGGCATAGAGAGATCTTTTTCTTCCTTCTTCCCTTTTCCGTTTTTTAAAAAAAATCTCTTAAAGAAAAAGTTGCAATGCCAGATGCTCCCTGAATTGGCATAGATTTCTGTCTTGCATATATCTGAAATTAAAAAAAAAAATGAGATACTTGATGACCTGAGTAGTTTCTATTACCTTTTTCAAAATTCCATCTGGATTAGTTACAATGGAGAAAATGTTGGTTATAATGGAGACCATCATCTTCCAAAGTGCTCTTGATGAAGGGCATTATTTTCAAAATAAATTCTTCTATTGTATTTGTCTTTGATATGTATGCCATAGATTGGATTCAAGACAGCTGTATTTTCTCTAAGAGTTACATTAAGTTTCATCCAGGATGTCTGGATTATCACAGCTCTTTTTTTCTGGATATATGCACTGCCTTTTCACTTTCTCAGTAAGCTTTGCAGATGAATCTGCAAACTATGCTTCCATGTTGGCTAAAGCACACACAGAAATTCAGTTTCAGTATTAACATAACTGAAAATTAGATTCATAGAGAAACCCAGAAAAAACTTTGGTACCATTACAAGCAAAAACACTGCAAAAAAATTTGCTGAAAAAACCCCCAAAACCTACGAATTATTATTACTTTTAATTTGTGAATGTCACTGAACTGTTAAAATTTTTCCAAGCCCCACTATTGAATTTTGATTATATCTGCTGTGATATGATTAAAAAAAAAAAGATGCAAACTAGGAATAAGAAAGCAACCTTACTTCCACAAAGCTGCAGGCCAATAATAAAAAGAACTGTGTAGTCCCTTTCAAAGAATGTGGAATCAGTGACTACAGTGTGACATGATTTTATTCAATCTCTGCACATCTAGTGCCCCCCTGACAGGATATTTTCACTTTTGGAATATGAAAAACACCATGTGCTTCTTACTTTCACATTCTGAGAAACACCAAGTTGGAGGCCTCAGTGCAGTTGCATCAGAAATTTTCTAATTCCCACCAAAATCAATCTCAGAATAAAGTTTTCATTACCAATGAATCTATTGCAATATGCATGGATACTATAATAACTGATGAAGCAGGGATCTTCAGGGTTTATCACCAGAAGAAAACACAAATTTTCCAGGCTATGTATCCAAAATGGACTGGGTTTTTTTTTTCATACACCACAGTTCAACATTTATCTATTCTTCAGGGATTAAAATAATCTAAAGAGAAGATAAGACAGTTTCTATAGGTCATAAATTGGTGACTAGTTATAAAAAGTAACATCTTAAGGTCGGAGGATTTATTTGTGATAATATGTCATGAGGTATTATTTTGGGATCAAAATTATGCAGCTTGAAAATTCGTGTTCAAAGGTGTAAGAATCCTGAGTATTCATGACTCATGTTGAAATTTGTCAAAACAAGCCTCACTCTTACATTTTTAATGGATTTTTCCTGGGACAACTGCAAGTATTTTTGCACTTCGGCAAACCACATTTTTATGGAGCTGCTTGAAATTGGAACAATATGACTAATTTGAAGTCAAAAGTAAGCTTGAATCAACCCATTAAAATTCTCTAATGAATAAATAAGTGTAATCTGAACAAAAGCTGACAACAGAAGTTAATATTTCAGGTGAATAATAGCCTGCACAAGCTAGAGAAGGACTCATCATCCCAGCTGCTCAAAACACCTTCCACAATGCAACAACCTGACTGGAAATCAGAATGTGCATACATTTATCTGTACAAAATTAGGCATCTTTTAGGATAATACAACATACTGTTCTTTTCCAACCTAGATGATTCTATGATTTTCAATTTTTCCAATTACTTCATTTTGCAACTGTAATTCCGCATTGTTACAGTTGCACTTATTTCTACTTCACCTTACCAACAAACAGAATCCACCAAACGATGAATAAGGAAATTCTACTCTATGCAACTTTTTAACTCAAAAAGCTGTACTACCTGAATTTACTTTTAGAAATAAATAAAAGCTAATATACTTATATAAATATATGATTAGAAAATTTAGAAAAAACTTATAAAGGTTACTTTTCTCAATCTCTTAAGCTGACATGATTCTTGTCTTCTTGTTATCTGCAACAATTTTCACAGAAATTTCAAGTATTTTTTAAATTTTCTTCTTACAGAGAGTGACTCTGTGGGGAAGAAGAAATCTGAATTTCAGTGTGAGATGTCAATAAACCTTGACCTTTTTTTTTTCTTTTTTCTTTCCTTGTGATTTTATTTGCTTTTGCAAGTGATTTTCTATTTTTCCCTGTGTGGGAAATCATGTTCACTGTTGTAGTAAGTGAAGTTGTGGCAGATACTGTATTTGTCTAAACAGGATTGGGATTCTGTTTTATGAGGAAGTGGTATACTTTGAATTCACAGAATCATAGAACCACAGAATCATACAATGCTTTGGGCTGGAAGGGACCTTACAGACCATCTAGTTCTGACCCACTTGCCATGGGCAGGGACACCTTCCACTGGACCAGGTTGCTCAGAGCCTCCTCCAACCTGTCTTTGAATGTTTACAGGGATGGGACATCCACAACTTTTCAGGGAAAGCTACTCCTGTGCCTCACCACACTCACAGATTCACCAGATATGTTACAAATAAAAAAAAAATTCTTAAAATACAGAAAAGTATTTTATGCAAAATATTTTGTTATACTCATGAGCTTAGTTTTCCAAATTATTTTAAACACAACCACCTTATTAAAATTTTTACAGACTTTGTTTCTTCATTTGTATATTGTTTTTATTGCTACTTCGATATTTTGGGAATTTTCTCAAGTACAGGAACTTCGCAGCCGTGCAGGCTTTGGGGATTAAGAAAGTTTTATGATAGGACACAATTTTTTTAAAGCAGTTTCCTGTTTCCTAAGAGTAATACTTACTGACATTTTAATTGAGCAATTGAAATTGTCATGGGCAATCCAAAATCTGGATTCACAAGATACACCGAGATAGTCAGTAGTTCCTCTGATGCTCAGTATAAAAATCTAAATGGATGAGAATAGAACTGGAGACTGAGCCTCATTTTATTTGCATGACAAAGTTATCTTTTCAAACAGATCAAAAGATTAACTTACATTTAGCTTGTCTCAGGAAACACAGAAGCATTACTGATAAGAAAAGCAGGAAATGGGAAGCTTGAGATACTATAGTGCAGATTTTGTATTTGAAAGGATTTATGAGTCAAATTGGTCAGATTCCTGGATGCTCTGTGGCATTACAGACTTTAAATCTGCTACATTGGAACTATATGGATCTCACATTTAAATCTTCAACCTTCTGCCTAGCAGTTCTCACATTGCAGATGCAGAAGAGGCAAAAAAAAAGAAAGTACATCTCTAACCTGAAATATTATTCTTTATGCAATAATACATGTGCATATAGTAGTTTACAGATGAGTGGTGTTCCACAAAATCTAAAGTGGAATGAAAAATATAAGCATATGTTAATTTCTTTACGATTATTATTACAAATGAATTTTTTCCACACATCTGTTTCCTCAAACCAAAGCTAAGATATATTCAGGATATCTCCAAAATGAAGACATATTCCCTTAAATGAAAATTATTCTTCACTTATCTGTCTATATAGAAAATTGCAATTTTATTGCTCTGAATTTCTTGTTCATTTCTCTCCATCTGGCATTGAAAGGAAAACAGAAGTTAAGAAATAAATTTCTAACTCCTTATGATGACTAAGTATTGATGATATGTTGATGTCTAAGGACATTTATTTGCTCTACAACAGACAAAATTACTGAAAATGTCAAGAATTCTTGGGCAGCTGTCCCCAAGGACAGGATCCCTCATCATACCTGATAAAAAAATACCCTGTAACCAGGGGATTGCTGGGTCTCCCCACTAAAGGCTGCAATTGAAATCCCCTCTAGATGCCATTACAAGTCCCCTGGCGAGACAAGGGCAACACATCTGCAAGACACAAATCAGAAAGCTGTAGGCACTGTGAGAGCTGATTCCACTCATACAGTTTGGAAGCAGACACATAAAACATCGTATTTTTACAAAGGGTGTAGCCTGTGAAAATAAGTATTTACCATCTCCACCTGGGCAGTGGACACACCAGAGTGGGTAATGTAAGGAAAAACCCAATGTGCAGCTGTCTCACAGCTTCTCTTCGTTCCTCCCTTACCTCTAATCCTCTTTTCTCCCTACCCCACCCAAACAGAAAGGCTGGAAAATCCACGTCACTCTGACCATTTGTGGATACAAGACTCACAACAGCAGCAGCAGCAGCACATCTCACAGTCAATCCATCACCTGAACAGTTCTTTGGTCTCTGCCTCTCCATTTCTCTGCCCATCCTTCCCCACAGCCTGGCTCTTCTTTCCCAGTTATCCCATTTTCTCTCCATGCTTTGAACTCCCAAGTAGAAGGAGGGAATGCTCACAAACAAGCCACGTTTAACTAAAGTAATTGGCTAAATGCCAATTATTGTTTGACAACAGAAGCAGCACAAAGGAATTTTCCAGCTAAATGTAAAACTGATGTGGTTTAAAGAAAAAAAGAGAAACAGCAAAAAAGATTGTGCAGCAAACACAATGCAGATCTACAGCTTGGATTTTAATCACGAGTTCAACATATATCTTCAGAGACCCTGGGTGAGTCATTTCATTTCCTGGTGCATTAATTTCCCAAATTCCAGTACATAGATAATATGTAATGAATGTTGCTGTTTCAAAGCATGTCACAATAATCTCTGTAATGAGGTTTTTAATAGAAATTGCTATAAAACTGTGAAGAATAAGACACACATATAAGGCCAGCAAATATGTTAATACCCTTTTTAATGATTCATTAGTATTTAAGATTTAACAGATAGGCCTGTAGCAATAATGCAGAAAGAGTGGTGAATATTCTTGCAGAAGAATGTTACCACCAGAAAGAAAGGCCTTGAGTGTGGCAGTGCAGTGAAGTAGGAGACACCCAGAAGGGGAACAAACCACCCCAGCTACCATTTCTTTACCAGCAAATATGACCAACTGGAAAATGGCCAGGGCTAAAAAGCTCTTTAGTTGCACTGACTTTTCAGTGAAGGTAATGAAGCGACTGGGCTGGGAGGAGGGAGGATTTAGCAATTTCACACCTGCTGTGAGCACCCCTGTAGTTTAGCTCTGACCCTGCAGAAGCCAGGTTAACTAATCCAGAGCAAAAATTCAGTGACAAGGGATGTTACTTTTTCTCTATGGATAAGGGTCCACAGTCAAGAAAAATATTTTTCCATGCAGCATTCTCTGTTCTTTTAAGTGGGATGGCTGAGTGGTACAGATGGATAAAGGCACAATAATTCAATGTGCCTTTTCCTATTCTGCACCTAATTTAATTGAACAATCAAACACCCCAAACAGGATTAACCTATAGGCATGCCTTATTCAGTAACATAAGGGATAGGATTCTTCAGTATGTATTCTTTCATCTCAAAGGACAAGTTAAATGGACAAAAAACATTCCTACAAAGAGAAAGAAAATATTTGTAAATTAAATATGGTCACATTTTGGGGATATCTTGAAAAAGATGATTCAGAGAGGGAAAAAATTGAATCTTAAAGACTTTTCCAAATGTAGAAAAATAAAGAAATAGAATCTACCTGCTCAACTTCTCAATAATTTTTTTATTCCTAAACATACTGGCCTGCAAGAGGTAATGTTATATAAATCATAGTTTTATGATAATATAGTTCAACAAAAAAAACCCCACACACATTTGCAAGAAGATATGAATTCAGGAATCTTAAATAAATGTAGATTCTTCTGCATTTTTGAAACTGGAAAATTACTTATATTTTTTGCTATTCATCATAACATAACACTGAATAAGTACCTCAATGTGTCAGTGTTGTGGTTTAGGAATGTGTTCTCCAATTTAGTGTTCTCATACCCCCCCTCCCCTGCATTGGGCTGGAGAGAATTGGAGGCACAAGAGGTAAAGATCACAGGTTGAGATAAGAACAGTTTACTGGAACCAGCAATGAGATAAGAACACAAACAGTAGCAGTAACAATATTAATAACAAAAGTGTACAAGAGAGGCGAGCAATTCACGCGCAAACGCTCACCAGTGCGCCTCCCCCTAGGTCTGAGGTAGCACTCAGACAATAGCAGCACCTTTATGGCACCTCTAGTTCCTGTCATGGCAGGGAGCTCACAGTTCCAGGTATCCCCAGGGATCTGTCCAGAGGGTGTGGTTTGGTGGGTGGAGGCACCCTCAGTCCCTCAGAGCACTGTGAGGGCTGCTATGGAAGAACTGCCTCCATCTCAGCCAGACCCAGTGCACCTGGAGATGGCTGAACACGCCTGCTATGGGAAGTGGGGAATGGACTCCTTGATTTCCTTTGCTCACATACACATCTGTTGCTTTTCCTATAAAACTCTCTAATCTCAATCCATGAGTTTTCCAGCTTTTCTACCCTTCCAATTCTCTCCCTGATCCCACTGGCTGGGGAGTGAGGAAGTGGTTGTGTGGGGATGAGCTCCGGGATGGGGTTAAGCTATGGCACTGTGATGTCAAGGTTAGAGGGCACTAAGAGAAGAGCATTTTCACAGCTTTTTCAGGGAGATTATATGTGTGTAATGAGTGTCTTCTGAACCTGTAAAGATACATTTAGTGAAGGTGGCTAATGGTGAGATGTACCAATGGTATAAACATCTGATTTGAGCAGTGGAAGAAGCACCACTGCTGAGCAATTTTTGAACACCGTGAAGCACTACGGCTGCCAATTCTCGAGTGAAAGGAGTGTTGGTGGGAGATAAGGAAGTTCATGGAACTTTCAAATTCAATGTGTAAGTAACATTCCTTTGATGTGTTCATGGCCGCAGTGTCTGCCCGTGAGGACTTGTCGAACTTGAGGGAAGTTCATGTGTCTGAGTGTGAAGGGGAAACCTTTAAAGCAGCCATTCAGATTATTCTTCTGCGTTTATATAAAACAATAGTGAAAAATAGGATGGAAAAGTGAAGATACTTGTGAAGACAATTAACAAAGCCAAGTTGATCTACTTAGAAAAGAGACAGAAAATCCCAACAAATCAAACAAATAAAATATCCTCTTAATTTATTTTGTTTATATTTTTATTTACATGATTGTCTAATGTTAAAAATTATCACAACTCTTTTTTCTTCAGTCTAAGCCTTTTCTCTTCAATGATCTTGGCTGTAAATATTTGCTACTGATTAGGTCAATAAGGTATCAGAAATTTCCTTAGAAGCATTTTATGAACTTTTCTATTTTTTAATAGGAAGATACTACTGGATTTTTATTTAAAATCTATTGACAAGTCATCTAAGAATTTCTATCCAGTTATAATATGAAAGAAAACATTTGAAAAACATGAAAAAACCTAATTCACAAAAGAAAGTAAAGTACTTTTGGGTCTCAAGTATTTAATGTACTAATTCTGTGTAGTTGACTATGTTTATTTCTTTCACTTGAATTTTTGTATTCTTGATGAAATCTTTCATTTTATTAGTTTGCAAAAAGTGATGTTTTTTGCAGAGACATGAAAGTTTAATTTTAATGAAAGAAAAATCAAAGCAGAAAGACTTCAAGGTTCTCACAAAAATCTGGTTTTGGTACAGGAAATAACTTTCTGTTTCAGAGTACAGCCATCTTTGTACACCTATTATTTTTCCTGAATTATTCTTTTCCTAGTTCAACTCTTATTTCTATGTCCATCGTGCTGCTAAAAAACCCTGTTAAAGGTCTGTTTAAGGAAATGAATGTTGCTGGATTTTTTTTCTCTTTCTGGCAGAGGCTTACAGAGCTGTTTCCTAAACAATGCCCTCAAACACAGCCTGAATGTGAAAACTTCCTGCCGAGGCAGTTCACTTAAGGTTGAGGCTGTCCTTAATTATAGGATGTTGTCAGCTCAAAAATTTCTCCAAGAAAGACCTCAAACTTTTATAAGGCAAAGAAGCTTATGAGTTTTTAAATGGCCTTCAAAATTGAGGCAGAAAGTTAAAGAGAGCAAAAAATGCATCTTTCCTATATGGCATCCTTAACTCTTTTTTGTTGATGCATCCAGGACCTGACAAGTTACCTTTCTAGCAAAGTTATCTCTTGCATCTTCTTTTTCTTAAGCCTTTTTTGTGGATCTTTATTGGGAAGAAGCTTGGCAAACAGCAAAGTGACAGTTAATCATTTTCTGATAGTGCCCATCTCCCTACAAGATCAACTCAAGAAGGCAATGCTATCTAAAATCTCCCCTCTACGCACACAAACCCACACACAAAAAGAAAATGAAAAGCAAATAAGACCGCCCCAAACACCAGTTGCCAAACACAAATATCCTGGTTTCCAGACAAATGCCCTGGCAGAATGTATGGCCACTTCTTTCTTTTCCACTTTTTCATCTTGGACTAGCTTTAAGTGTTGAAAGAGGTACAAAACCAACCACTCAAACCACTCCTTGAAAAAGGCATTCTTCAGAACAAACAAGTGAACTCTTCTCCTAAAACTGTCCTACTTAGAGATATTCAAAACAGAAAACAAAAAAACATTTGCTAGGAAACTTTTGAATGAATCATGAACTAAATGCTGCCCAATCTAAACCTTGGAAAGGGTTTAAGAACAACACAGAAAGTATGTAAAAACAACTATATCCTACCAAATCTTTATGTATGCAATGAAATGAAAAAAAAAAACCCAACAAAATCTAAAGAAGAAATCAAAATTCTGTTGTATCGTAATGAATTAAACTAGATATTTTTGGCTTTAGTTTGGGCTTTTTCTTTATCTTTCCACCCCCAAAACATTGCTAAATAACAATTCTCAAGTAAAATTTCCTTTCCTACTAAAATCCAGAACAGATATTTCTTATGCATGTTGTTGCTTTGCAGAACTTCATTTGTTTAGACAAAGCCAAACAAAACAGTAGAGCTTTTGCAAGAAAGGTATCACAGTCAACTGTGAATAAACGGAGCCAAGGAATATCTGCTGCAATCATTTGTTTTAGTAGAAGTAGCATAATTTTGCCATAAACTCCTGCCTTATCCACTGCAACACATTACATCTGTTTTATGCTAATGTAGTTCCAAAGAAATCAATGATATTTATACTGACATAAAGCTGTGGTGAGTCATATGCTCAATTAGTGTCTTCAGTTTGAGAAGGAATATCAGAGATTTTTCTTGATTTTCCAAAATTTAGCCTGTAATTTTGTTCACCGATTTCTAAGAAGCTGAAAGTTTAATTACAGCTATAGGGCTTCAGAGCACCCCTTGAAAAATCATCACAAGTTATTTTAGGCAGATTTAACTTTTAAATTGAATTACTGTGACTGCATAGATCTTTTGTTTCATTGGTATGTTCATAACAAGAGGCACTGATCTGCGACAGATTTTTTTTGAAATTACTTCTACGATCCATAGGAATCATAAAATGCCTGTGAAGTAGCATCTCTGCTCAAAAAGTGCTTATCAACTATCCCAACATAACTATCCTAACATATTGATGCTGCCATCAGTCAAATGTATTATGTTCTTATTTTGATGGTTGAATTGAATTCCCCTAAGTCAAAATCATGTGTGAAGCCCCTGTCAGTTTAAATACAACACACAGGACTTCCAGAGACTAAACCAAACAAGGAGAGGCTGAGAGAGCTGTGTGTGTTTATCCTGGAGGAAAGGAGGCTCAGGGGAGACCTTATCACTTCCTACAGCTGCCTGAAAGGAGGATGTAGCCAGGTGGGGGTCGTCCCCTTCTCCCAGGTAACAAGTGACAGGATGAGAGGACATGGCCTCAAACTGCACCAGGGGAGGTTCAGGTTGGATATTAGGAAGAATTTCTTCATTGAAAAGCTTGTTAAGCATTGGAACAGATGGCCCAGGGAAGTGGTGGAGTCACCATCTCAGGAAGTGTTCAAGAACTGGCTGGACATGGCACTTGCCATGGTCTAATCGACAGCGTGGTGACGGGTCAGAGGTTGGGCTTGGTTATTTTGAGGTATTCTCCAGCCTAAATGATTCTGTGCTTTTGAATCACTCAAAGTGGAAAAACTGCAGATCTTTCTTTTTGTACAATTTCATCTTTCTATTTTTAGTGGATTTTGTGTGTGTGTTTTTTTTTTTTTTTTATTAAAGTGAAAGAGATTTTTTTTAAAAGGTCGTGATCTGAATTTATGATGTGTGAGTGTTCAAAGGCTTACCAGAATAATCTGATGCATTAGACAGACAGGAATTTCAACAGATTATCTGAGGTAAACCTTGCTAGGATAGTTTTAAAGAGCTGGTTGTCTGCATTTAGTTTGATCAGAAATAACCAGAGACCTTGACTTAGCAGGCAGTTAACTCCTAAATATCTTATGGGAGAGGGCTATTCATGCACATGGTGGGCTGTTACTCACACATATTCAGGTATTTGGTTCATTCAAATTAACATCCCGGATCCAGAGGTCCAAGATCAAAATTGCATTTTTCAGCTTACTTGCATCAGTGTTTGTATCCATTGCAAACCATATCTCTTTTGTAATGGGAAATGTGACTATACAGAATTGCTATTTTGTTTTATTATTTTTCAAAACATAAAATGAAAGATACATTGTACTTTTATAGCTGAATTTTTTTCCTGGATTCTTGGGATTGAAAGTTTTCTGCACTGTTTTTGTTGTTTCTGTTGTAGATAACAGTAAATTATATTTCTTGGACATTATTTCTCAGTCTCCATGGACCTTTTTTTACACAACTGAATCAACTGCATTTTTTACCAAGCCTGAGACGAATGCATATGTGTCCCCCTTTCAGTGAAGCAGAAATTCTACTGCTTCAAATATATACATATAAAATAATATATAGAAAATGGCTGCTGAATGAATTCTGCAAATGGTGAATAAGTACTTCCGAGAACACAGACACAATTTTCTGGCATTCTGTTATTAGTCTTTCTTAGTACAGGATGGGTAGCATTAAAAGCATCTTAAATAGCTCCGTTTGCTTTTCTGAAATGATTTTGACAGTGTTAATTACTTCTGCTAACAGAAATTTCTGACGCTTACATGACCTTCTACTGCATTTGAAAAAGGCTGTCATGGTAGGTGTACTGATATATGCAAGGAAAATCCCAGGAATCAAAATTAAATGAAACTAAAAAAATCTTACCCTTAACATTAACAAGTAAGAATTTCCAATGACTTCACCAAAACATAGATTATACTTCTTTTGGTGGGGGAGGGGGGGTTTCTGTATGAAGAAATGAACTCCTTTGGAATGCAGCAATAACATGCACTCACGACAAGACAGAACCAGCCATGAGGAGCCAGCCTGGCTCACTGTTTCATTCATGTATGAGAAGCTGAACACACACATGGCAGTCACCTCTTTGTGGTGCGTTTGTAAGAGTGTCTGTTGGGAAGGATGAAAGTTTGACAAGTAAGTCTCACAGATATGTATGCATGACAGAAAGATTTTAAATGTAGAGTCTGATGAAGGAATAGAGATGGAAGCAAGTTTTGATATAGAAGAAAAGAATTCCTGAGCCAGTCTTACTGGATAACCAAGAAGGCAAAGGGTGTGTTAGTTAGATGGGGTTTTTGACCTAGAGCAAAGGATAAACCCACCCCAAACAAGATGTTTCTACCAAGCAGAAGGATAGCACAGGCAAACAAGTCAGCAAATGTGGCAAGTAGAAAAAAGATCTCAGAATTTTCCACTGCAAGAAAACTGAAAAACAACTTCTAGGTTAAACTGTAATATACTAACTTTAGAATAGTTACATGAATATGGTAATTATAGTAGTTATGATAGGCTGTAGATAATAGTTAAGGTATAGATTGGTTCTCCTGTATTAAGATGCTAAGCAAAGAAAAGTCTATAATGCAATGTAACCAAAACCAAAGGGTCTCCAGGCCTGCCTGCAGCTGGAGCTGACAGCTGAAGGCACAGGCTCTGTCACCCATGACCCTGGACCACTGTAACATCTTGGATGGAATAAACTGCATTTTGAAGAGCCGCCTGGAGTCTCACATCTCTCATTTAGGCTCTTACAAGTGTCACTATTAATAATGTTACACTGGTCCTAAAAAAACCCACCTTAACTTACTATAACCACATTGGTATAAAAAGATGCGACATTCAAGGGGTTGGGACAAAACTGGCATTCTTAGAATAAGAGGCAACAAAAGTTTATAGAACAGCAGCAGTGGAACATCTCTTAAGTTGTTGCTAAACACACACAAAAAAAAAAGGACAGTAAAGATTAAATAATTGAAATTCAGGGAAGCAATGATAGCACAGTGAACTGCTGTTTTTACAGGTGTTTATAGCTATGCCCCTTTGAACTGATTTTCTCCAGTACCAGGCTATTTTACCTGTTTTAATGTTTCTTTTTCTCTCTTTGTCTCCCTTACTTCTTCTTTTCTGTTTCTTTAAATGTTCAGTTTTAGTTAGATTTCAAAGCCTTAGTTTAGCACTTACCACCTACCACTCCTTCCAAGTGGCCATTTTGTCTCTAACTGAAAAGAAAGTTATTCCAGCACGTTGGAGAGAAAGCACGGAACATTTTTGATAATCATATGAAAAAGTGCGTAGGCTGTTAAGGATCTTTCTTCTAATACATTATGGCAAATACACTCCCAGCACAGGATAAGGAGATTTGTTACCATTAGAAGGTATTTCAGTTCAGAGAGAGAATAAAATAATCCACCCCAAAGAGCTGTGTTCTGAGTGATTACATTTTGACCTCAATTCCTGTTATATTCCCTAGTGACTTTGTCCATACAATAATGTTTCCCCTGCTGGGACCTAGTCGAACACCACCTAAAATTAGATTTTTCTATTGATTTTTATGGTCATTTGCTTCTTAAAATCAGTTGTTGTTTCTTCCAAAAAAAAATAATTCCACTCACACTGTCATATTATATTTTGAAAAGCATATTGGAGAAATCTCACAATGTTAAACTGCATGTTTAACCACATAGAGACTCAGTAATACTCATAGAAGAATACAAAACCTTATAATCCATTGCTGCGCTACATTTTTTTTTATAATTTTATTTTTACAGTATGAAAATTTATGTAGCTAAGAAAGTTAGCTTTAAAAACAGTATTTAGGGTGTTCTTGTGACAACTCAATCATATTGCCCCATAAAACTGTGTAAAAATGTTTTATTCAAAATAGAGAGGGAGGATTGTTGTCATTATATGATAAATGTAATAAATAGAAAAAATACAATGGCAAATTACTGTCAACAAACACCCAAAGTGAGCAGAGAGAATTTTTCTCCTATAAATCTCCTGAGACAGAGAGACAGCGACAGGCTGCAGAGAACCCCAAAAGCTCCCCACAGGCTGTGCCAGCTGCTGGCAACCTCCTGCTGTATGGCTCCACTCCTTCTCTTGTATTAATAAGCATTTTTTTTCAGGGATGCTTTGCCAACCTTTAATTATTGCAGAATAATTTTGGACAATGCAAGATTTTTCACTCGAAAGTAGCAGTTATTAGGTCAGAAACCAGCATGCAGGTGAATTTAATATTCTTTTTTTAAACTTATTTTTAATGCTGGAAATGGTGCATCTTGCAGGCATGAAGCAACAGCAACAGAGGTTCTAAGGAACAGTCTCCTGAGCTGTGGACTAATGAGCAGCTGATGTCTGAATTTACACAAACAGATGAAAAATCTCACCAAAACTTTCAGAAAAAATGAGAATTCCAGTAACACTGCTGCTACCTGCAAGAGCAGCTTGTGTTAGCCCTTGAAACTTCACAGTCATTTGCCATTTTATGGAAAACTTTGAAACTGCAGAGCATTTAATCATACAGGCACTAAAGCCTGTTAGTAGATCTACAGGACTCACAGAATCATGAAATTGTTAGGGTTGGAAGGGACCTCTGAAGATCATCCAGTCCAACCCCCATTCACCTAACTCCAGATTCAGGAAGGCTCTGAAGTTCAGATAAAGTAGTTTTAATTGGAAGCAACTAAAAGTTTTTATTCAGGTACTGTTGCTCAACTGTGAAAGACATCTTTCTGGAAAAATATCCTAATGGGCAAGAAAAACTCTGGCTGAGAAGGAGTGAGTCACTCTCCAGCTGCCACAGCAATGCGAGAAAGTCCTTCTGCAAATCCTCAGTTACAGAGTCCTAGAATGGAAACCAAGAAGACAATTTTTCTTGTCCTGATTTGGTGAAATCCACCTCAGAAGTGCAATCACTTGGAGCTTGCCTACAAGACTAAGCTTGTATTTATGTGATGAGCACTACTATGCTGACGCTTGCACCTCAATTGGTGTTGCCCCAGTTGAGAGTCAAGTCACCTAGATGTCAAGGTGACAATGACAGATGACAATGTATTCTCTCAAAAGAGATATTTTTTGGGTTCATTTGTTTGTTTTGTTGGTTTTTTTTTTATTATTCAGGTAACTAACTGGTGTCTGAAGTCAGTGGCAGCCTGTGATGCAGCATAACACTGAAAATAAACCGAAGAACTATTACCTTGTTGTTAAACTCGGTTAGCAGACATAGCTACATTGGCCAGAAAGCTCTCAATAACATGCATTTTTTTACCCCCTGGATCTAAAACACAGACACAGGTGATCCTGTAACTCCCAGCATGTTAAGATAGAGGGCCACAGGCTGACATCCTCCCAGTCTCCTGTTCTGCTCTGTCTCTCTGAAGCTCTGCACTGCCACTTAGGGTTAGTGGAGTATATTTTGGTGAGGGAGAATATTTGGGTTTAAATGCATTCCCCCCGTTGCAGCTGACCTCATTAGTATTCCAACTCCAGGTCAGTATTCTGAAGATATTCTCAATTAGAAAGCATTACTAAAACTGAGTTTTTTAAAGAAACATCTGCAACAACAGTGGAAATTTGCAAGTCACATATGTGAACTAAATAATGTATTACCTACTGTATGTGAAGCACTGGGAATTGCCATCCTGTGTTCTGCTCAGCAAATATTTACATGTACATAGTAAATGCTAAGGACTTGGATCTAAAAACATACAGATTTATATTATAGGCCTGTTGGCAAGCAATCAAGAAGCTGGAATGATGACATAACATCCAGACTGACCATTCAAAGCAGGTCTATGTGTTTTGTTTATGAGGAATGAGGACATTTGTGAGCCTAAGCCTGTAGGCTGGCTGTAAATTCAACACAGACTGATACTCCATTTTAGATGCATGAAAGTGGGTGCTGTAAGAATTCTCCTCTTCCATTGAAAATGCAACCAATTTTCCCATTTTCTCTTTTTTTTTTTTTTTTTTTTCAAGGCTGTGGTGGCTGATTGGAGGAGGAGTGGAGGGGAACATATCCTGAATACCAAACTTAATTATAAAATTCCTACTACCTAAAAGACCAGTTATAAAAATAAAGATGTGCCCAAGAATAGCTGGAACTGAGGCCAGAGGGCACACACTGACCCTCAGTCATGGGGCCAAATCGTTATGGGTTACAACACAGGGAGACTAATCAGATCTTAGGAAGCTCAGAGACCACACAGAAGTCCTGAATGAGGTTAGGTAATCACAAAAAGATGATGATGATGAGGTGATAAATGTAGAATGCACATCTTCCACAGGGCAGCCCAGGAGCCAAAAGAGGAGCCTACAAGGACTGCAGTGTTGTGAAATTGTATTTACCACAACTCCTTCTCTATCCTAAAGCAATGGCAGCACGACTGCTATCTCAGCAGTGGAGCTGTAAATGATTACTTTAGGAGCCACCTTGGAGAATTGAACCAGAAGAAAGCTCAAGTGAAGTGCAGAGTGGCCTCAGACTCCCCAGTGGACAGCAATCTTGGTGTGGCTATTAACCATTTTTTTTTCTCCCCTAGAAGACATTAAAACATTTCTCTGAAGGAAAAGCAGATTTGAGAAGCTGTCACAGCAGCTTCTACCTTACTGTGAAGGGAAAGCCTTAAAAAAAGCTGGGCTGAAGTCTCGAGTATAGAAAACTCCCCTCCCCAGTCTGGCCAGTACTGCTGCCACAAGCCCATAATTGCTGTAATTTGCAAGTTTGGTATGGAGGGGAATCAATGAAAAACATCATCCAGGGATGCATAGTTGCTGAGTGAGGAGAATCTGTAAGTCCTAATTGCTGGAAGAGCAAAAAATAGTCCCTTTCTCATAAATGAAGTATTTTTCCTGAGGATTTTCAAGTAGGCTTGAAAACCTATTACTCAAAGGTTTGAAAACTTCATCAGTAAGTCATGACTAAATGTCTCTATTTGCATGAACACACACAATCAAAACGAAATTATTTAAGCCTAATCTACAATATTATACCTCTTAAGTGAAAATTATTTCTCTGAAAGTTTTGAACATGCACTGGATGACACATCCATCTTAAAAGAATCTGAAAGCCTCATTATTAGTGGATTTTATGCCCTTACCTCTTTTGAATTTAATAACTTCTTTCTTGATTACAAGCTTATCATAAAAGATAAAGCAACCAAGGAAGAGCATGATATATCTGCAGTTAGCACAAATGGTAATTGAATTTTCCTGGATAAGGATTTTCAAGAGACTCCTAGCTTGCATAGCTGTGCCTTTTATTAGGGAAACTAGATGAAAGTTGAATATTGCCTTTTAAATTCTGTAGCTTATTCAGGAAATCCATCTCCACTTTAATTGCACTTTCCTCTCCAAGATAAAAAATTATTTTACAGTTCTTATAATTTGAAGGTATTTAAGGGTTTAATTTTCTTTGAAAACACAAATATGACAAATACCCCATCCTTCAAGATAGATGGATCTCTAAAATTTGGAAATTAACTGTGAATGAAGTCTAAATATGTAAATCTTTTTTCATTAAATTAATTAAGACTAAAGGTTATTGTGAGGCTATTTATGGTAGTCTAAGTGCCAGTGAATAGGAAATATAGGGTCATTTACATTTTATAACTCACTTTGTTAACATGCAGGAAGGCAGGATGCAGCCACTCTATGCCCCCAGTTTTCAAGAGAAAATTTGATGGAAGGAAGTGCTGTCCTTTAAATAAAGACATAAAGCCCTTTCCTTAATCTTGAAAGAGGAAAGCTTATTCACAATATGAATATAGATTTTAGCCCTCAGAGTTAAAAAATTGTTTTGATTTTCCAGAATAGCAACACCAAATATAAGTATTTACTTATGACATTGCTACAATTGCTTCCCACAACTATAAATTGTTGCAGAATACTGAGAAAATAACTCATTTTGGGATAAGCACAGCACTAAGGCTTACTGTAACAAATGTATTAGCAATTTGCCCAGATTTTTCAATGTGAATAGTTTCTTCAAGAACAAGCACAGCTTAGTAAAATAGAAATGTTTAATAGTAAACAAGCATGCAGATCTTCTATGGCCTTATTATATTGTACTTGCACTTCATGGAAGTCATGAAACTGAAGTCCTCATTCTCCTCATGAGATCCACGTGTATCCATGCTTTGAATGAGATCTTGCCATCCTTGCAGGAGTGGTTACTTCTGTTAGAATTCATTTGGCATTGAGCACTCTCATTTTTTGTCCTTTTGAAACAGAAAAAATAGCAAACAATCTGCATTTTGACTTAGTGACTGATTTATGAGAAAAATCATTGGGGTGAGTATGCTGAAACATAAGTCTCTGAAGAGACTCAGCACTTGGTAGTCTGAGGGAAAAAGACCTCACACTTTCAAGCCCAGTCAGCAAATGCTGACTTGCAGAGCTGTCTCCTGCCCTGCAGCTGAGTGCTCTGCAATAAATACCATGGGATGAGCACGACAGCATTTAACAACTGCTTTGCAAAACACAGTAATTACACCATACAGTAAGTGGAAAAGAATCAAGTTTTGGTGGTCCATCTTTGCTCTTTGTTTGGTGGAGGGATGGGAGATCAGCCAATAATTACATTTCTAGTAATGACTTAACCCATAAGCAACACACTTATGGTCAGCTGAATTATATCAAGTCACATATAATTTACAAGCACTGCTAAACAAATAAACCACAATCCCTTCTGTCAGCAGAAAATACTTTCATCACCTGGTTAAGAAGGAAAGACTAATTACAGGTAGACATGGCCTTGCTATAATTCTTAGAGATGTTATTTGGGTTTTGCTTTGAATTAGCTCACTTCTATCTGACTCTGACATAAAATAAAAGCTTTAAGTGTTGAGGGAAATTAAAACACCCTGTTAGATACTCCATAAGCACAGCCAGAAAAACAGTAGTGCTCAGACAGCAATGTATTTTTTTTCTCAAACTCTTTCAGCATAGAATACTGAAAAAGTTAGAGCAATAGTTACATAGTAGCACTTCAAAGGCAACACAGCCTGGATAATGGGGGGGAAAGAGAGGGGAGAATTTGCCCCCAGCAAAAGATTCAAAGTCTTTAGAAACCAACAGATTTTGACTCAAATATTTTCTACATTGTTGCAATCTAACTAAAATGGATGCACACACCCCATATCCTGAAAAAACTGCTACGTTTACATAACTGTCACCTCTAATATCAGCAATTGAGAGCTCTTTTTCAATTGTTAGCATCTTAAAAAACATGCAGCAATTTGAACTGAAATCTTCTTCAAAACCACAACACACACCTTGCTGTTTTGCATCTAATATGTGTAACACACCACAATTGCCAACATTTTCAGTTTTTGAATAAGCATACACTGTGCACACCTGCGATTTTAAAAATTCCACTTCACTCATAGCAAATGCTGATCTCAGTTAAAAACCCCTTTATTAAGAACAATCCAAACCAGAAATTCTAATACTTTACAGCAACAATTTCAATACATAATTTAAGAAAATTACCCATTTTTCAAATCTTTTCCCCTGTACATTCCTTCTTCTGTGTACATACTTTACATAGTAGCATAATTATAATTTCCCATTGGGATTACAGTACAAACAGTTTGAACCAGAAACAGTGCAATTTCTTTGGTTCAAAGAGATGAACTCCTTCCTCAAAGGCTTCATAAATTTCTTCCACAGCAAATCTGCTGCTGTCACAAATCTGTGAATCAGAAGTGCTTTCTTCAAATTTCAGGCTCTCATTGAACAAGCTTTTCAATTTCAACATGAGAAGTCGACTGATGACCATTAACAATCAAGAAGCTGCACTACATTCTCTAAGCATTTTAAATGGTAGGCATGTAGTTCATTTTCTTCTGGCTGGGGAGAACCTAAAAGGAAAAAAAACCCAAGATTTGAATTTCTAGTTGATTCTTAATGCAAAATTCCTTTTCCAAAGATTGCATTAAATGCTTTGCAAGAATTCATGCTGGTTTATGACCTTAACCTCTGTATTAATGAGTAGCAAATCAAATACTTTTACTTTATGTTGCAAAGTCTGTTTTGGTTTTACCCTTGGGTATGACAAAGCAGGAAATGTAAAATAACAATAGCCATGTTGAAATATTTCCCCACGTGTGCTCAGAATAACAATCTACCATTTTAGCCCAATTATCACTGTTAAGTGATCAAAGCTTTACAAGTACAGACTAGTTGGGATCCTTAATGCAGGAATGTTTTAGTGACAATATTGATGACATATTACAGAACTGTAAACCATAATAATGACAGTTGTGTAAAATCTTTTCTATTCCTTATTTTGATATGTAAATTTTTATTGAATTAAAAATCAGTAGTTCACTCTGGGACTTCATGTTCTCTAGCAGTACATAAATAAATGGGGATTAATGTTATGAGGTGCTAATCTGTAAAAGGTACATATTTCTACCTTGTTGATTCAACAAGGTAGCAAAGTCTCTGATCCGTGGTAGTTCTGCTGTAAGGAACAATACAAACTTGTTAATATATTATCAGTATATGAAATGTTGTATTGTTATGTTTAAGGATTGACTTAGTAATGGCTGAATTTGAAACAACAGTACATTCACAAAATTAATGAATTTGGGTGACAGCACAGGAAAAATGATGAGATGTTCTATGAAAAATACACCTCCTCCTTATTAGGATACCAACAATGGTCAATGTAGAGAGAAAGTTTGTGGCAAATATGTTATGCAAATACTATGGAAACCTTGTATTATAAGCCCCTTAATCAATAAACCTATTTGAGTACATCCATAGAACAATTTAAATTAGTAGTAAAGCTCATTAGCTTAAAAAGACATTATCACGTCCTTTCAAGATTAGACTAACTTGATGTGACTAACAACCAATAAACCCATTATTAGCTACTGAAGCTCCAGATCAGTGTTTGAACACTTTCCATACTGAATGTTCTTCAGCTGAATCTATTGTAGTGCAGCCATTCAAACAAGAGCTATGTTCAGTTACTTAAGCAAAAATGTGAAGCTTTCAGAATGTCACTAACCCATGCCAGAATACTTTAATGTGGGAACAATGCTCTGTTCTGATCCCTTCTCTGTGTGGCTCAGCTCTGAGGCTGAGCACGGTTAGGCAAAGTCATTGCTAAAAGAACATTTTTTCTTATCACTAAATTTAAGATTTAAAGATTCACACAACTGTACTGTGAAAAGGCTTTTTATTGCAAGCATGATCAGACCTATACTTGAAAACTAACCTTAGTAATTATCTAAGGTGTTCACCTAAGGCATTTTTCTCCATCTCTATTTATAAGATGCCTAACCATAAGCCACATTGCTAATTGTGATTTTAGGGACAAAAGTATCCTTTCAAAAACTTGTAGCACAACAAAAGCTTACTGTGATGATATAAATTGAAATGCTTTAATGATGGAAAAATTAAGAGTTGGCATTAAGTAGAAATAAGACCTACTTTTCTTCACTAAAGAATAAGCTTCATCTATTCTTCTCCTTATGGATGGATTCTTCAAAGTCACTTTTGCCTGTAGCACACACAAACACACAAAACACAATGAGCTTTCTTGCCCGCGTGATCACTCCTTAATAGCAAAGTTTAAAAAATTACAATAATTCATCAGAGCATGAGATGTAGGAATTTTTAGAATTAATATAACTGTATCACCATATAGACTGCATTTATATAAGTAGTCACAAATTATGAAGGACAAACTGCTTCTATACCATGTTGTTTAAATCTCTCAGCCTCGGCAGCTACGCAATTAAAATAAAACAGAATGACTACTGTAAACTTTATTATTATTTACTTAGAGATTACTGTATTGTTTACAGCATAAAAGTATAACATTACAGTTTTTTCACAGATTTCTTAAATACTAACCTTCTGATAGTTGTGAAGCAAAGCCCAAAGCGAAGCAGCTCCTATTCTCTGAACAGCGGGACTGTTACTTTCCAAACAGGCAGACAGTACTGCAATTGCTTGATCTAATGAGACAAATAAAAAAACATGAAACCAAATGCATCTAGAAAATATAATCAAGAGCAATGCAAATATATTTACATGCCTCAGTAGATTGATGCTTGGAGTATACTTATTTTTATGACTAGTACTGGTATGGCAGAGGAATTACAGAAACTTTATTATCGATTAAATTTCAATATGCTCATAAAATCAGCACAGTACATTGAAAGAAGTGTTAAAAACAATATAGCAAAACAAAACCAAGTAATGCTAAAAAGTTAAGCCACCAGTAATAAAACATGAACATTATGTATAGCTATCAGCTATGCTTAGGGACTAAGTAAGCTCTGAAACTGTTTTATAACTCCCAGTAGCCACAATTAGAGCCACATCAGGATGGATATTAAGATGTTTCTATTTCCCTTAATACTTATTATGCACATGATTTGCAACCAATGAGAAATATTTGCCACCCCACTTTAAATGCTTTAATTTTCTAGAATTGCTCTGAAGCCAAACTCTTCCACTTTGCTTCTTCACTTCACAACAAAAAATCATAGATTATGTAACTAAATAATGTATATTTAATTAAGGCAGTAAATCCACATCTTAAGAAAAATAAAAAGCATGGACACTATGGAAAACCTGCTGAGAATTAGAAACAAAGACAGGAGCACTCTCTCTGCAATTAAATGAGGGAAGGAAACATACCTTCTACAAACAACCAAGAAAAAAATTCTGAACATATTGTTACATTAAATATATATGCCATGACATAACTTTATCACTATCATAAACATTTTTTGTACATGACAGGATATAAAATAGTTTGTCTCAACATTAATGATTTGCATAAACCAAGAAAGTTTTGTCCAGCTGAAAGATAGGAACTTCAATTATTTCAAACTGACTGATACAAAGAATCCTTCAACCCTCCCTGAAAAACTAGCTGTTTGAGAAAACTGTAACAATCCTTTCCTGCATAATCTGTTATTATATCCAAATTATCTGCCTAACAATGAATCTTGATTTGCTTTTGAAAACTATTTATTTGGTTTTCCTTTTATTATGTATTACTGTAATTGTCTCTCTGCCAAAATATGTATTCTGTAATTCTAAAAATTATTTTTTTATAAAAATGCTCTTCTAAAATACAACATTGAGTTCTTGGTCAGTAACCCAAACTGCCATGAAAATATAGTCTTCTGGAAGCCATGATATTCTCAGAGAACAACAGTTTGCATACCTTTCAGATACTTACCATTACCTAGTATCTTTGGTTTATTAGCTGGACTAAAACATATGTTATGTAGAATAAGAAGTGCTAGATGTTGGCTGCTTTTGTGCTTATATTTACACATTTCAATGATCTGGTCTAAAAAGCCATTTATCTTCATAACCATCTGTTGTCCATCTTCTCCAAAAGATATGTTCAGTAGCAGCTTTAGCCAGAGAGTAGACACGTTACCAGAATTTTTATTACTTCCTTTTGGCAATGAAAGAGATAAAAAGTTCTGCAGGAAGTTACTCTGTCAAAAGGAAGAAAAAGGGTTTAAGAATTTATAGTATTCCATGGCTTGTTTGCTGTTGTCTGACCCTCCAATCCACATACTTGACCTAGTATTACTAAATTTATACATTAAAGGCAACCCATTATAAGTCAACGCTTTTGAAAAAAATTACATATGAAAAAGAATCTGCTGCATGGTTAAAAAGTTAGTATGGTAACATACAGTTCCTTCTATAATAATTTATGCAGTGTAGATACATAAAAGTTGATCCAAGACAATATATTTCTTTAAAGACTAATTCCCACACTATATAAGCTTTTTGCTTTGTACTCATTGTTTCTACCCAAAAATAAGCTAGTGACATTTTAAGTGAATCAATGCACTATTGTTAATGTATTCTTGATTCCTTAGTTATTATTGCATGCTATGGACAAATGTTAAAGGTATCACAGAATGTCTAGAGTTGGAAGTGACTTGTAAGAACCTACAGCACCACTCCTCCCTTCACTGCCAGCCAGAGGAATGTCCTCTATTTTTGTAAGCTTTGAAGAAAAAGAACTGTGCACTGATATGACATAAACCATCTCAGCTTTGCCTCCACTTTAAGGAGATTGTGAGAAGATGAAAATCAATTCCCATGTTGCAAGAGGGAGATGTTCTGACATTAATTCCTCTAATGAAAAAGTTCTTTACTAAATATTCCCAGCCTCACTGAATCTTGACAATATATACAAGCATCTGGTTGAAAGCAAGCAACCCAGCATACAAACTCATTGTGGTTTTATTCATGTGAATATAATATTGGTAATTTAATTTTCACAGAGGGAATTGGTTATTCAGTATTGCTTACACTTATGAAAGCAGAGCCCAAGAGAGAGAAGGAAGTACTATCACACTAGAGTGAAACTCTGAAGAGTCTAAAAGCAAAAACAATTCACAGAATACAACAGCTATTACAGAAGAGATCTCAAACTCTGTTTCTATCAAAAAGTTTGAGTTTTAGCCACTTTGCAATGGTATAACCATGCTTTACATAATTAGCATTCCAAAAAGACCTATTTCTCCCTGCATTTCTAACAGGTAATTAGGCCCAAGAACAGAACATTGTTAATAGAGATCAAAACAAATTTTTGCAATTAATCAACTACTATAAAAGTTGCTAGAAATAAACTCACTTTTTATAATTTCTACTGAATTAGCTCATCTTATCACATCACTACTACAGTTGACTTTCTCAAGGTTTGAATGTATTTAAATGATCAAAGTTTAAGGGAAACAGATTTTTCAAAGCACATTTCATAAAACAGAGTAAGGATCATTCTATATACAAAATATAAAAAGACATTACATATGTTTGTGTAATAAGAATAGATTTTTATTCAACATCCAATAATTGCTTTTTTTTCCTAGAACTTTTACAAAGGTTATGTTTCCCACAGCTTACCTAATGATTTACACAATGTTTAATTTCTTGTTCATTCACATGCAGTTTGTTCTACAGCATACTGACTTGCTTGGTCCACTAGTGATAGCTATCAATATATGTGGGTATTAAAAATGGTACAACCCACTGAAACAGAGAGGTTACAAAAAGCTCTAGTAAAAATTGTCCAGACTATGAATATAACTGAATTACACTCTGCTCTTAGGCAACAGTAACACAACTGAGAAGATACCATGGATTTGATTCCCGCAGATGCATATATGATCACAGGACAGTCCATATTAAAATATGAGGGTTTATGAAAAAGGAAACTGCATCCATTGCTAAAATACAGATTACAATTTACTTACCTTCTGAATAATGCCTTTACAGTCATGAGACAGAGCAAGGTTAGATATTAGACAAAAGACCACTTGCTGAACTGGGCTGTTATCATTTGACACATGGGAAGCCAATTTCAAGATGTAATGCATTAATGAATTGCCAGCTGCACTTCGTGCAGAGGGAAGTGATGATTGTCCACCACTGGCCCAACAAAGTGAAGCACAACCTTAAAGCAATGAGATATTTATCATATTAGAAATGCAGATATGTATTTAAAAGAAAAACCTATAGAAAGAACAGTGCAACTGCTCAAACATTGAGATGGAACTTTTCAAAGGATTTGTTAGGTATCTTTTCTTTGAACCCCAATGAAGTCAATCAGACATGCTATGAATAGAATTGTGGCTGAATGTAGCACTTTACTGGAATAGGCATCTACTGTTCTATTGTTCTAGAATGTAAGAGGTAATTCTGCTGTTAAATAGAAGCCATTGCTCCGTCTCCGAAAGTCTCCTTAAAAACCAGAACATATATCTAATTATACAATTATTTGGAGGTTGAATCTGAAGGGATCCTCTGAAACTGGCTCAGAAAAAGAGGTCTCTGTATAATTTGAAAGGATTAATATAAGTTTCTTAGAATATTTTCCTGAGAAATATAAGCACTGTCTGCAGCTGTCATTACATTGTACAACAGAAGAATGCACAATCCTATGCTACAGAGCTACAAGTTTGAATTAATACAGCAGCAGGGAACAGCCATGTTACTGACCTAATACAGATAAATGCCTTCTGCACAAATATAGATATATGTCCTGTTCTTTAGTGGCACTGGCCATCAGCAACAGCAGGTAATTTCTTACATGGCAAAAGTAAACAAAAACAAGACAATGTTTAACTGTGACAAATATTTACATGTGTTTCTCTGACTACACTGAGCAGGAGTGGTTAACCAGTTCAGAATAGGTAAATTTGGAACACCTCATAAGCCAGCTATTCCGAACAGAAAGAAAAAACATGACTGATCAGAGAGCACGTGCTCTTATCAGCAAGGAAAATAAAAATGCAGCCTAGAGTCACGTCAGCTTGATTTCTTGCACATGGACAGGACATGGACAGGACACTACATCTTTATTTTTAACTCTGTAGCTGACTAATACTCTTCTTCAGCCCATATTAAAAAAAAATTCTTTATGAAAAAAGTAATTGCAAGTTCATTTAAGGTCTGGAGACATTAACTTAAAAAAAGAGTCATATTTTAACCATTAACTATTTATTTTAATGGTTATGGTATCCTGACAGGGAGAAAGGAACAGACACTTTTCTGTCTTTTCAAGCTACTTGCAAATCATTATTTATGATTTGCTAAATCTAAATAACCAGGATATGGAAAGAAAAAAATCCATCCTAGAAGAAAGTTCAGGCTTCTAGTAGTGGGGACAATTATCAATGGAAATAAAAGGTTTGATCAAATAAAAAGGAGATTGCTTATTAAAAATATACAGATGCAAACTACTGAGTCCAAGGCATAAATAAACTGAAGAAACTTAATACAAAATTGAATTTGATTGACTATTTCAAAACCAGAATTGTTCTCAATAAGGATGTACAGCCCATACAAAGTGCTGATACACTGTTCTCTATTAAAGAATTCCTAGAACAGTACTTCTATAATGTACTACTCAGTTTGGCAGGACATTCAGCAAAACCTTCAAATGTAATGGTTTGAATTAAATGCTATTTAATCCTTTAGTACAATTACACTCTTGCTAAACCCAACAGCTTGAACCAGATCTCAACAAAAGTCTGGAATGTATTAAAATCAAAACTCTCAATGGACTAGTGCTTTTACACTTTCCTCTCATGGTAGCAATAAACATTCTTTTCCCTTTATTATGCTTTTCTGTCTTAATTATTCTGGTAAAATATTTTGATGTATTCCACCATAGAGTGACTTTCATACCTGCAGGATAGTTTGCAGTGTAGACACAAAGCAAATGCAGAGCTATTTCCATTGAGGAATCATCTGCTAAAAGCCACGGCCACAGAGAATGCAGAACAGGAACAAGATGAGCTTTGAGTGCTGCCATCTACAACAACATGAGGAAGAATTTCAAATGCAATCAGTCCTTTGAAAATGAAATGTAGAATGAGAAAACCATATTTTTATCTTATGTTTTATCTTACGGTTTAAAAGACTGTACGGAGAACTGACACCATCATTTCAACCACCAATGAATTTAACTCTACGCCAGTCAAAATCAGCACATATCTTAATTACTGAAAGATATGCAAACAAAAGTAAAGTTTTATTCACTCCAAGTGTTCTTTTTCAAGAGCTCTCTAAAGTTTTATTCAACTCCTTCTAAAGTAGTTATTGGAACTCAAAAAGCATGGAAATACAAGAGTGCAGTTGTATACAGAGAAAATGATAGAAATCTTCAGTTATCAACCTCCTTCAATCCTCAAAGTAATTCTTTTTGCAGATCCTGATCAAAAGAAGAAAAACTTTCCACAATAATCTTAGCTGAGATTATGGCACAACCAAGTTATGGGGACTTCAGGTGCCTTATTCAGCCCCAAGGGTTCTGAATACAAAAAGGATGTTAATACAAACCCTGGAAAAGGGGTACTCCTGGAAAGTCAAGAAATCTTGTAGTTTTACCACTGCATTTGCTAAAAGTAGCCCAAGTTGCATAAACAGCACAAGTAAAACAATGCCAAGAAAAATTCAACTGTGAAAGTGGAAATAAATGTCTGAATGGTATCAGCAATAAGAAAGAGCAGTGATCAGAACAAATGAACACAGGAAAAAGTGAAAACAAGTAATGTTATATTTTCCCCAAGTTAAAAACAAGTAGGCAGAATGGAAGTTGAAAAGAAATTAAAAAGGACAGAGAAAAAAAACAAGAATAAAATGAAAAGACTTTCAAGATTTTAACAAGAAAAATGATTTTATAATAAATGGATATGAAAACAAAATTGTCTTTTGGAGGATTAATACAATTTCACTCAGATAAAGAAAAATAAATATCAAATTATTTTTTAGATTTTGAGTTTTATTGTGTTTTGCTTGTTCTGTTGGGGTGGTTTTGGGGTTTTCTTGTCTTTCAGAAAGGCAAAAAAGGTAAGGAGAGGAAATAACTTTCTAATATCTGAAATGTATCTTTATGTGCCTTTCTGGTGGCCCCACACTTTTCCCCACATTCATTTTTCATGTTGTATGCTTTGAAAATTAGAATTATTGACTTATAAAAAGCAGAAGTGGATATAAAAAATAACAAGACATCTGAAAACATTGGGAGATGATGTTTCCATATGAACACTATGTTCCTAATAGATGGGTGAAGTATTCTTAGGAAGTGGGAATAACAATGAAATATGAAGTATTTCTTGCCATTAATATCAAACTTAAATTTAGCCAGTTTGAAAATAACTTCAAAGCAGAAAAAAAAAAATTATCTTCATTCAGTAACTAAATGTGCTCATATTACTTCAGTATAAAAATACTTACTTTGCATTCTTCATTTTGAAAGAGGCAGTTTCTAAGGAGCTGCATTGAACACCTTAACTCCTTGATAAGGTTATCCTCCTATCCAGGGAAAAATAATTGAAGATCATCAATGTAAGACAGAATGAATTTTGTACAAGGAGGAAAGATATTTCAAAAGAAGTGCAAATCTAATGTATCAGTGTTTGGATCACATCTGCTCAGCAGTTTTTTTCTGATTTCACGTAGAATTCATCTCAGCTAACTTCAAGCACGTTTACAAAAGACATTTATAACCAGTAACTTATTATCCTTATCTCTCTTTATAACCCACAGAAACTACTTCTAGGGGCACCAATGTGACCAAATGCAGAAATCTGTAATGTTGAGCTCCATTTCTCTTACGACTAATAAAGAACAGGTGGAACCTTCCTGAGTATTTGTTCCATCCTAAAGCACACGTCTAAAACAAGTCAAATGAATCATTGCCTAGAAGAAATTATTTTTCTTCCTTGGATAAAAACAAGGTTAAATTAGTTTTGTCTTCAGACCCTGAGATGAGCTCAGTTGGAGCATGGTGCTAATAATGTTAAGGTTGTGGGTTTGACCTCTATACGGACTATTCATTTAAGAACTGGATTTGATGATCCTTGGGAGACCCTTCCAACTCAGACTATTCTGTGATCTCTACAGCAGGTCAGGCCAATCCATCCTTATATTCCCAGGATCTTAATTTCCTATCCTTAACTATAAATATAGAAGCTATAAATAACTTCCAACCTGATAAGAATATTACAGAAATAAATACAGACCTTTGGACAGTGAGGTGTTACCCTGAGATTCAAAGTACAAGTGAACAAAGAATCTATCTTCTTGACAGAGCTGTGACACTACAGGGCAGTGATGGCTGCCCTAACTCCTTTAAGGGTGACACACTAAACCACTTCTGAAAGATTATCAAATGTCAACAAGCTTGTTCACCACAGGATACTATTCCTGTCTTATCAAGCATAAAGGAACAAAAATGTAAAATAGAATTCATACTTAATCCCAGACAAGGTGAAGAAACAATGCATGCTTATAAATCCTAATGTGCTTATATATCATAAATCATATATTTGATGCCATTTAGAGATGAAGTACTCTGCAGTACAGCCCACTGCAAAAAGGTTAATGAAAGCCAGGTGTAGTAGGTCAGGAAGAAACATACAAGTCATTATTACAAATACATTTTATAACTGGTTTGTCTCACCTCTAGTCAAATAAAATGCTAACACTAAGACAACTCTCTTAAGACAAGAATTCTTTCAAGGAATTCTGTGTGTATTAATTTAGTTAATAAGTAAAATAGCATTAAAATGCCACAACCTACAACTCATATTTAGTGTACAAACTTCTAGGAGGTTGAAAAAGTCATGGGTTGCATTGATAGCACTGTTTAGATTTATTTATTTTAGGATATCTTGCTTTTTACTACAATAATATTTTGACACGATTTTTTGAAAGCTTGACTACTTCTAAATACTTTTCATGGTCTTTATTAGCATCACACTAATTATTGTGAAAGAAAAGGAATATCAAGTAAAACACCTCAGTTGACCTGAGAATGAAGCTAGGTAAAACATGCTTTTCCCAATAGTTAAGAGTTAGAGAAAGGAAAAAAGAAAAGAAGCTGTCATAACTTTCCTCTGAGGGTTGTGCCCTGAAGTGGGCAAAGGGGCACTTTTGTGAATGATCAGGTAAATCTACCATGAGAGCAATGTCTCAGTGTCCCCCACATGAAACTGTCATTATGTACCACATATGATGAACAGCACACTTACATATGATGCAGCAACCTACAGTCCCAGCTAAGCAGGAAATCTGTCACAAAGTCTTTGGCAAATCTTTCAAAGAATTTTCAATTAAACATAAACTGTTTTTATGAACTTTCTCAGAGGCTCCTTTCCTCCAATTTCATTCAAGTTTTAAATTTCTCCTCAACCCAAAAACTACAAAGAACCAGCTGACTTCAACATTATAGGACATATCTAGGGCAGGACACCTTTCAGCCTCCAACACTTGAAAAAGTAAAACGAATGTTTTTAGGCGATCTCAAGAAAAAATATGGTAGCCTTGAAATCTCAGGGTCAAACTCAAATTTTTTTTAAGAGTTCATTGTCATAAAACACAATTCCATACTCTCACAAACCAAGGCTAATGTCTGTATCAAAACCTCAGAGAAAAATACTACTTAGCTGACACTACAGCAATGCAGAAATACCCTACAGGAAGGTGTGTTCTGCAATTTCTGATTTATGTGGGAGTGGACAAGATATCAAACTTGACAGCAGAGGTTACTGCCTGTATTTTATTAATTCTCTTAGATGAAAGTGGCAGAGAACCAGCAAATTGCAACAAAAATCTTATGAAATTGTTGTATGATGGCAAGACATAATTTATATCTATATGTGGTAAAGAAGGCTTGGGGGACCTGAGAGTCTGGAAGAACTGGAAGGCAGGTTGAAAAACAAAGGCTAAATAAATGAACTGTGAACGGAGAGAAACTACTGGGAATGGAGACAGTGGAAGGACCACAAGTATGAAGTTAAAAAGATCCAAAACTGACAAGAAGTTAAAAAACCAGGGACAATTGAGTCTGATGACAAGAAACTGAGATGTCCAGACCAAGTTTGAAGGAGAAAAGAAATAGAAATAAAAAAGCCAGATAATAGGAAAGTAAAAAAGCTATTATTTACATGCACAAGCAGAATGAAACTAATTTTGGGATGGGAGGGAGATTGACTGATGCAAGAACAGACAAAACCAAAATAGCTAGCACTGGTTGAAAGACACTGAAAAAAACAACTTAAGAAAACAAAAAAATATTATTGTGGAAACAAGATGGAAAAAATTAGCTGGATTAGATAGGGCCATAAAGTCAAGACTGAAAGTCCAACTAAGTTTGAAAACAATACTCTGATATTGCTATAAGATAAATATAATAAATTACAAACATGACAGATTACAAAAGGATGAGATGTGTATGTGAGTGGATGTCTGAAAGTGAATTTTGAACTCTCAATCAGCCTGCTATTTGCTGCTTTCAGCCACGATGGACTAATTGCTAATTCTGATAACCTGGATGAAAAGTGGGAAATCTTGAATCAAAACCAGTAATTCAGAGGCTGATCATGTTGTACTTTGCATGTAGACTACTGAGTTTAGGCAAACAGAAGCTTGGAGTTCTGGAAAGAAAAGTTAGTGGAAAAAAGAAGGATTCCTGAAAAGAGATTGCCCCTCACAGAAAGAAATGGGCCCCAAAAGAAGAATGTGAAGATCCTAGTTGGAGGAACAATCTGGCAAATGGGAGAAAATCCCGAGGACCAGAGAGATGCATGGAAAAAAACTACCAGGATATGCCCAGGGGCTTTGTCCAGTGAGCAACCAAGACTGGGCAGCTGCAAAGTACAAACCAAAGTGATTTTCTGTCTGACATTCCTGAAGTAGCAGCCATCTCTATGTTGGAAAAGGTAGTTGAGACCTAGTGAGACCTCTGGGTGGAAGAGTGTGTGAGATAATTAAGTTGGTAAAAGTTCTAAAATCATTGAATTTTATAGAAACTCCAGTATCTGGATCCACTACAAGCTGTCATTTACTTTGTCTCATCCAGGACACAGACAAGCAGCACCTGCCTCAAGAAAACAAACAAACAAAAGAAAACTGGGAAGTGCCTTATCCTATCAGTCTTCTGGTTTTTATAGCTACCTTTTTTCTCTGTGCTTTCCCAGGCTTTAGGGAGTCCAAATTCAGCTGTGTGTGGATGTTCTTCATGTTTTCTATACAGCTGTCTATCAGGTCAGCTGGAAGACAAAAACCAGTAAGATTTATAATTACATTCACAATCAAAAATGTTATTTTAAAAACCAAAATATCTTTCTGGCAATGATCTTCTTGTCTCTACTTGCTATCAGGAAGTAGCAAACACTTTCTGAGATTAAGTGCATCTAGCTGAATGCTCTCAAGAAGCAAGAACATATTTGAGTCCTCTTGCAACAAAGTCCCATGAGAGGAATGCCCAAAGGAAGGACTGGTAAGATTGAGAGGGGAAGATGATTTGGGTGGAGCAGCTAATAACTCATAACTCTTCAGGATATCTTCAACGATGCTCCTTAGAAGCGTGAAACTTCAAGAGATTAAGGCATCCATTGATTTTACCTAACCTTTCCCTAACAACAACAGATCCACTGCATTCTTTGTGAGACAAAGCAAAGCAACCATTCAGGTGACTTCAAGGGCAAAATGTCGAGTTAGGCTCTTTTCTTTGGATCTAGAGTCTTTAAGTCACTATAAGATGATGGAGTGACTATGTAAGTGGAGAAGATAAGAGCTACAAATATTATCTGTCTGGGCATCTGTAAGGATTTTGACATGGTCCTTTACAACATCCTTCCAAATTGGAGAGTTAAGGAATTGACAGGTGGACTGGATAGGGATGAGGTCATACCTAGAGGGTAGCAGTCAATGGATCAATGTCTAGATGGAGAGTGGTGACAAGTGGTGTCCCTCAGGGATCCATATTGGGACCAATATTGTTTAATGTCTTCATCAATAACATAGTGGGATTGAGTGCATCTGCAGCAAATTTGCAGGTGACACCAAACTGAGCAGGGCAATTGACACACCTGAGGTCTTGGATGCCACCCAGAGGGACCTGGACAAGCTCAAGGTCCAAATGGACCTCCTGAAGTTCAACAAGGTCATGTGCAAGGTGCTGCACTTGGGTTGGGAGAATCCCAATTATCAATACAGATTGGGAGATAAAAGGATTGAGAACATCCCTGCCAAGATGTAATTAGGGCACTGGTGAATGAAAGGTTGGACATGGCCAGGCAATGTGAGCTCACAGTCTAGAAGGCCAAGTGCATCATGGACTGCATCCAAAGCAGAGTGGCCAGCAGGGCAAGGGAGGAGATTCTGCCCTTTTGCTCTGCTCTGGTGAGACCCCACCTGGAACACTGCATCCAGCTGTGGGGTCCACAGCACAGGAAAGACCTGTTGGAGCAAGTCCAGAGGCAGATCACAATAATCCTGAGAAGGATCTAATACAACTATGAGGACAGCTGAGAGGGTTGGGATTGTTCAGCCTGAAGGGGAGAAGTCTGATGAAAGACCTGGTTGCAGCCTTCCACTTAAAAGAAAAAGCTTAAGAAAGATGGGGACAAACATTTTAGCAGGGCCTGTTTTAAGGGGTAATGGTTTTAAACTAAAAGAGGACAAACTTAGGCTAGATATGAGAAAGAAATCTTTTACAATGAGGATGGTGAAACACTGGAACAGGTTGTCCAGAGACATGGTGGATGTCCTACCCCTGGAAACACTTGAATAGGGCGCTGCATAATGTGATAAAGTTGAAGCTGTCCCTGATTATTGCAGGGGGCTTGACCTAGATGGTGTTTAAAGGCCCTTTCCAATGCATTCAATGATTCCATGATATTGGGATAATTCGAGTTGGAAGAGATGGCCTCCAGAGGTCACACACCCAATCTTGTCCTCAAAGCAGAGCAAGCTCTAAGCAGGCAAGGTTTGCCTGCAGCTTTACCCTGCTGGGTCTTGAAAATGTCCAAGAACAGAGACAGCAGACTATGTCTAGCAGTACTTTACTGCCTTCAAAGGGCAAATGTTTATTTACAGGCAGTTTGACTCTCATGGTTCAATTTATGCCCATTCTTTCCATCCTCCTATACCATGGACTGCTGTAAGAAACCCATCTCCAACTTCTTCAAAATCTCATAGGTCCTCCCAAAGCCTTCTTTTCTCCAGGTAGAACATAAGTCAACTCCATCAGCTTCTTCTCTAATGACAAGTGAATACAACCACCCTGATGGCCCTCTGGGGAACCTGTTCCAGTTTGCTGACGTTTCTTGTACTGGGCCAAAACTGGATGCACAATTCTAGATTTAGTCTAACAAGTGGTAAGTAGAAGAAAGAAACTTTCCCCCTTGATCTAATGGCTATGTTCCTGTTAATAGACCCCAGGATGCTGTTAGTCTCCTCACATTCAGCTTGCTGCCTACCAGGCCCTCTTTTCAGCTCTCCAGTCAGCCTCTACTGCTGTAAGGGCTTGTACCTTTTGAGGTGCAGGACTTTGCATTTTTAACTTAAAGTAGCCCTTAAGAGCTGAACGGGTGATGCTAGAGCTGCAGGTATCTTTAGAACACTGCTTTGAGCCCCAGAAGTTGTCTTCCTCTTTTCTAAGGTCTGTGTTGCACAACAGCAAGGATGACTTGATGGCTGCTCTAGCACAGAATGATGCACTTCCTGCAGTGGAAGTGCCTCCACAGGAAGCTGGAACTTAGATGATCTAGTAAGTCATCAACAGAAGAAGCAGCCTGACTGAAGTAAGGGCTGAGTACAGAACAAATACACTGGGAAAGAGCAGAAAGGGTAAGACCTGAAGTTGAGTTTTCTACCACTATAGGGATCAGACACTGCACAGATCTGTCTAAGCAATCAATGTCAGTGTACTGGAGGTTACAGAGTGGAAAAAACAGAGATGTAAAGTACAGGAAAGCACCCAAGACAAAGTGCACTTGGACAGATCAAAAGGTGTAAAACACATGATGCATGAGAAATGCAAATTCACAATTCTCCCATGTTCTAGAGGGCACAAGAAGCCTGTGATTAGAAGCTGGCTTACTACTGTGAAGGGAAGAAAGTCCTACTTAAACTGTAAAATGCGAGCAAAGAACCAGGGAAGAACAAAGCTGAGAAAAAGAAGTCTCCTCTAGTCCAGGTACAGCCAGAACTAAAAACACAGGGGATACTTTCACCTACACAAGTATTGGAAGATACTGCCAGTGAAAAATCTCCAGTTTCTAATGGATGAATATAACTTTAGTAGCAAAAAGCTAACAGGTCTCTTACTCCAACACAGACCTGTGACTTCACCACAGGGTTTTAAACTGGTTATAACATAATAGTTCATCTGTAGCTGAAAACTTAAATTATTAATAAGATTTCTTAGTGAAAATCTGAAAAAAAAACCCTGCCACTGAAACCTAGGTCTTCTGCTTTGAAAAAAAAAATTACAATCTAAAAGTAATATGTAAAACACCTGCAAGCATTTGATTCACATAGAATTAAACTTACATTTTGAAATGCTCACCTTCCAAAGCACATTTCTGGGCATTTTTACTGACAGCTAACAGAGACAACAGTGCATTTGTAGCAACTTCTTTCAGCACATCCTTTGAAGATTTTCTTTCATAGACCTACAAAAATGCAATTTCATTACTGAAATGAAGAAGTGACCATATTAAAAGTCGTATTCACAGCTATAAGTAGATTGTCAGAGTCTATATTTTCATTTGGATGATTTATCACTCTATTTCTAAATAGAGTTCTCCCTCTCTATATTCATGTTTATAGTCAGTCTGCATTGAAGTGTTTCGAGGTTTTTTCAAACTAATTTTTTTTAATTAATTCTTTCTTCTTTTTCTCCTAAGCCCACTCCTCTTATTCTTTTCTTAATATTCTACTTTTTTAAGGCCTAGATTCCAAATCCTGGCATTTCATTATTTTCTTAATATTCAGGAATAGGCTTGGTATTGCAGACAACTCACTGATATGCCTTTAGTGCAATCTCACCTTCCTTCTACACAACGATGATGAAGAGATCAAATACAGTGAAATTCCTTCCAAAAAATCATTGAGAGTTATTTTAGATACTCTTACTAACCAGTGAAAAATGGTAGCTTGTCTTAGTTTTGTGAGGCCTTTGTGAGCATCACCACATTTCTAATAACCTAAGTATAATATCTGTTTTCAAAGGAATATTTATTTGGAGTCATATAACAAGATAGTTGAAAGACAAGGAGCACTCTGTGCTTCATATATTATTCACTACAGAATTTTGTCTATCTAGCAATTTTCCCTAAAACACCATGCCAGTTCTGACATCCAAGATAATAGAAAACACCATCCACTGCAATCAGAAAAATATAGGAAAATAAGAACAGTTGCTGGATCATAGTAAAGAGAAAAACATATTTTGAAGCTAGCCAAAAATATAACATCTCAAGAAAACCTTAATACTTTAGACAGAAATCTCATGAGTACCTATCCTCATATCTACCTATATCTCACAGATTTTAATTCTACATACACCATGTATTAATGGACTAATAATTTTTTCAGATTTTCATATGCAATAAAATATCAATGTAGGCTCTAAGGTCATAATTCATTGAACTGTTCACTGTAACTAGGGGTGAGAAGGTCAAAGGATATAGAATAGTAAGTTAATAACTAGAAAAATCCCAACACCTCATTGATAAGGACAACTGGCACCAAATAAAAGCACTGAAGCATGGACTGGGTTCTGTGTTCATAACCAACAAAAAAGAAATTTACATTTAGACTACAACAGTTTTTATTAGATCTGGTGTGAAATCTCAAATCTACCAGCAACACAAGAATGTTTGAAGTCAATTAACTGTTTTTCTGTTCTCATAGGACACAGTTTCTTTTCAAATTAAAAAATTTAGATGTTTGAGTACTTAAAAGCTTAAAGTTTAAACTAATTGACACAAGCCAGGAAAGAAAAAATTGTTGAATTCCAGCGATCTTGCATAGCCTAAGATGTAGGTTGTGTGACTTATCCACTCAAAGGCTTTTGCCCTAGTAAATTTCTAAATGTTTTTACTTTTTCTTAATATTCATTAATACTTTAGTAATACAAACATATTTCCCTATCAACTTCTTGGGTATTTTCCTGTAAGTATTATGTGGCAGACTAGAACTGATCCAATAATTAAGGTGAGTTGTCTTGTATCTGTATCTTTTTCAAAAGTTTTAATTTCATGTTACGTTTTCTAAATTTTATGTTGAACACTAGCAAAATTCTGTTCTTTCTTGAAGCATGCTCTTCTATGCATTTTTTCTTACTCTGCCATCAAGAACTGCAGTTGATAACAAAAAAAGAAAATTTATGTCAAGCATAGGGAGCACAAGTAATTAAGAATTAATTAATGATTAACTACCAGTTGAATGGAAAAATAACTCCAGAAATTTATAATGCCTTGTGCCAAAAGATTCTATAGTTTAAAACTATTATAAAAGTATTAAAATGAGAATAGATACTGAATTATTTTCTGAAATTATGTTCAATAATAAATTTAAGATGTCCCATAAATCTGGCTATGTTAGTCTTCACCTACTGCAAGTTAGTTGCAGGGGAGATCACAATCTATTATACTGTAAGCTTTACACCTAGGAAAAAAATGTTAGGGCCAAAATTTGAGAGTTTATATATAGATTATGATTCTCTTCTTAATTTTATTTCTGATCTTAAGCACACGAACACAAAGAATAACATTTATATACACAAAACAATCAAAACCTTTCAAAGTCAGCATGTGCACTTACTAGATTTCTTGTATGTGATAATGAATTCCAAGTTGAGACCTGGTCTTCTAATATTCACACCTGTACACTGGGTACTAAATTAGCATTTGCCACTGCATATATCAGGTATTCTGTAGATTTTATGTATTTAGGATGACTAACAGAGATGACTGTTTTTTTGAAAAGTCTCCCATCCCTTTTTATGTTAGCCAATTATTTGCCTGACTGCTTCTCTTTGAAAGTACTTCTCCTGAAGAAAGTCCAAAACCTTTTTGGTTGTTTTTTTCATTTTTAATGGCAATTTTGTTTAGGTGTTTGTTGTTTCAATAGGTTACTTTACATCCCATGGGCTCATTCCACTGTCCTCTCAATGACCACTGTAAGGGGGTGTAAATAAATACATGTACTTTGACCTAAGAAACTGAAGCTGTTTCTTTCCTAATTCTGTTATCCTTTTGGGGAGATCATAGCAGCCCTGTAAGGACCCAGAGAGCATAGTATATCTTTGAACTCTTTTATGAACAAAATGCAATGTCTGTCTACATCTCTGAACAGTTAAAAAGCATGTTAAAAGCTGATGCCTCTTACAATAGTCAAACTATGTCTCATGTCCTTTCATTGACTAGCTGCAGTTCATTCTTCATTGTATCAACTTTTTCTGCTCTCAGCATAAGAATGGTCCCCTGGCACAGATTGATAAGCAGTTATGTACACTTGTATGAAATTAGAGGAATGTTACAACATGTCTTTATCAGACGTACTCTCATGCAACCATACTTTTTGTGCCAGAGCCAAGGAGTTTTGTTTCAGGCACATATGCAAGCATTAACACAAAAACCCAACAGGATATTTAGCAAACTATGGGATTTGAACAAAATGCCCCTGTTTTGCTTGAGTCCCTGAAAATCGTGTCCTCACACTGTGCCCTAAAATTATCTGAAGTTAGTTGCCAAAAATGTAGAGAATTCTGGTTATGTGGCCTGTAGAATGACCAAGAAAGACCCTACTGGGAAGTTTTTCCTCCCTGAAAGACAGCAGGTTCTCAGTGGACAGAACACCATCCCCCAATAGACAAAATAGGGCCACAGTGCTGCAACAGAGCAGGAAAGAAGCACAAAGCTTGTGACTGTTACCAGGACAAGTCAAGGTTATTCAAGGAGTAAGGTTATTCAACAAGAATTCAGCATCCATAGGAAGAGAGGAGATGAATACTAAGAGAGCATTCTTTTGGTCACACCATCCAATATATAACCAATAAATGTCAAAAAAATACACTTTACATAGTAAAATAGTAATAAGATACTTATTAAAAATAGTTGTAAGGCAATGACTTCAGAACAACAGAAATCATAAGTGACATTTTATATAATGTGCATCATTCAGAAAAAAAACCTACACTTCTAATCATAGATCATTATGATTGTTACAGTGACAAACTGCACATAAATTACAGAATATAGATAAAAGAACTAAGTTGGAGGGAAAAAAAATAAGTCACAAATTTCATTTATAATTTGCTTACTTCTACCAACCTGTAAATAAGGGAAGGATTAAATATAAAGAAAGTAAAAGAATCAAAAATGCAAAAGTATATCCTGCAATCACATTGCCAAATTTTAAATACCTGAATAATTAAAGCAGTAAGTTGAGTTACTGGCGCCTGGCATTCTTCAGTGTGATCCAGAAGAAAGCTAATAGTTGGATTTTGACACACACTCTGTTTATCCTGGAGCTGTCTTCTTCCTTCCTCATTCAAAAGGACAGAGAGGAACTGTAAACTACCCACATATAAAGCAGGATATGTGGTAGACAGATGAATACAATCAGAAATGGTATCTAAAAGGTTAAACAAAAAAATGAAAATTTTTACATTTCATTTTGAATAAAGCTCAAGTAATCTTTAGAACACAGAAAGACTTATCAAAGAAAGCACATGAAACCAGAAGCAGTTGTACTGTGCACTGTACAAGGAATTCTACAAATTCTGTGCAGCTTATAAGTCTTCAAAATAATCTAAGAAAGAAAAGTTTGAGTTTTATAATGGTTGAATGAATTAATTGCTCTGCATTCATTTGACTATAAAACAAAAAAAGCAATCTCCATTTCACTCAAATCCCTTATTTGTCCAGTAATTTTTTGAACTCTCCTTATTTTATCAACAGCTTACATCATAAAACCAACAGTATGCATTAGCTGCTTTATTTGCAATTGGATTTGGGTTCAGTAGATCTCTTAACATGCACAAGCTTGTCTGGACTGTGTTCATACTTGAGTATTGAAGCATGTCACAGAATCTTGCCTAACTATGCAAGTAACTAATGTTAGAATAATTAAAATACAAAAAAAACCCTCCTGTATAATAATCTTGGATTTCTAGATCTCTCATCTTCCTGCAAAATTTTGCTTTCCTTTCATGCATGATATCTAAAAAGAAAGAAGGGGGAAAAAAATGAAGTGCTAATGGATCATTTAACAAATGCCACATTTGGTTAAGGTTTACAACTAAAATCATTCATCCATGCATGTGAAGAAAACAAAGCAAGTCAGTCAAGCTCTGGACACATTGGTTTTCATTGTGGGTATCTCATTAGTAATTACTTAATAGCATCTAAAGAGCAATGACTCTCTTTTCTATTTGTTTATTAGTTGCTAGGAAAAAAACCATGCAGGAATAGTCATTACCAATTATTGCTGTACAGTGATTTGCAAGGGCTGCTGTCACAGATGGAAAAGATATCTGGCCATTTTTCCACAGTAATGTAGCTAGAAGGCTGAAAGAGTCTACCCACGTCTCATGAAGCGCAGACGTTAACTCGGGATCTGCAAAGATAACACAGGAAAAAATCAAACCACTTAAAAATGTGCACAGACCTGGAAAGCTGAGCCTGACCATACCTGTCCATTTACCTCAAGGTGGTACCTAAATGAAAACCTGCCTCTGTCTGGTTAAAAAGGAAACAAAGTACTTCATTACCTAAGCCAGCTTTGGGACGTATGGTGAGAATCCTGAAGGTATTCCCTAAGAGAGGTTTCAGCAGCTCATCCTGGCTTACAAGATCAGAGTCCACCAACAAACAAGATTTTAGAAGCCTGGACACAGATGACAAGTACTGAAGTAGTAACAAGACCTGTTAAATATTTGTAGAGAGATATGAAATAAAGCCATATATTTACACCTTCCACATTATTTTAAGTTTACTCACATTAATTTAACTGATTAATAATGCTTTAATAAACACCATTTAAATAATAGGACATGAATTTAAAATGTTTCTCTTAATTTTTACTGTAGAAGATGAAACAGAATCCCTAGACTGGAAACACATATGTGCAATCAATTTTCTAGAAGCAAAACAAAAGATCCTTGTGAGAAGGTCATGACTCTTGCTACATTTACAGCAGCATACTCATTGGAAGGTCACAAAGGAAAACACAAAAATGGTCATTAATACTGAAGAATACATGTGTCTTCCTAAAAAAAGAAGCTGACATATTTATTTATTTATTTATTCTCATAAGTTTTCTGTAGAAACACATTTCTTTAATTAGAAGAGTAATTTACTTCTAAGTAAATCTGAATGCAGAGCAGCAGAAGCTACAAAATGGCTGTGTCACGAAACAGCATATTCTATAGATTGTATATACAGAGTTAAGTTTGATAAAAAGGTAGTTCTATCAGCAGTAACCCTATATGGTTTGCATACATCAAAATTAGCTGAGAACTATGTAAGTGTCTGCAGGATCAGAGACAAAGCAAAGCAGCCAGGTTTGTTACAGACAATATCCAATGTGTCAGTAACTCTATCTGGCTCATACTTCAGTAACATACAAAAAATTCTATTACATAATTTCTTCAATGGCTAAATTTAACTTATACTTTTAAAAGACAATTCATTTTCAGTTTGGTCATTCCAATTACAGTCCTAACACAGAAATTAATTCTTCTGTGTTGAATAAAATAGTTTATTTTCATTTAAGCTTTGTCAAAAGCACAAAGATTCACATGAATGTAGCCTATTACAGTGTGTCTGGACTATGTTAATGAAGATAAATTATGCTAACATAAATGAATTCAAAACTTAAAAAAATTAGGAAGTAACAAATGCTTCTCTGACCTGAGCTTTTACATGTTCCATATGACATTGATGACCCAATGGAGCTTTCAGTTCCAAGATGTATCTTTCAACCAGATTAGCACCAACAAGACTAAAACAAAATATATTGGTTAGAAATATGGTTAAGTAATTAAACAGTCTATTAACTTAACATTCCATAGAAGAGAATAATATAAACAAACAAAGTAGAAATAAAGTAAGATGCCCTTACTGCTAAACCCCACTATTTTAAAGAAGTCTAGTGCAATGGCAACTATAGCAGCAGAACGTTGTTTCAAAATAGCTAGACTAATACAAATTCCAATAGCTGCTACTGCACTGGCAAAAATCAATTTTTTCTATTTGATTTCTTATTTTCTTTCCTCTAGAAGAATAAACAGCTCTGCAATAATATAAGCTGTATTCATACCAGGGTTGTTGGGGTTTTATGTTTGTCTGTGTTTCGTTTTTTCTATTAATTGCACTATGAAGAGCAACTTCAAATGCTCTTGAAAATTTTTACCAAAAACTGAACTAATTTTTCATGCTACACTTCAGGACTTCCAAACATTTTTTATAGACGAAAGAATTTGCTACAATGGAAATGGAAACATGGCATACAATCTGAAGACTTCTTTGAAGTGGTTCCTCCTTTTAAAAGGAAGTAAAATACTAGGATCCATCATCCAAATTTGGCAAGTTCTATTTACTCTCTTTCAGTGTGAAAATCCTTGGCTCATCTTCAAAATATTTGATACAATTCAAGGAAGAAAAACAAAATGAGCTGAAATGATATGCAATTCCAAATACCTGACAAAACCCTAAACCATCATGAGAGGAACACAGTAGTCCTATATAAGACATACACCACAAATGGAATCACCAATATGACTACCTATTCTATGAAAAAAAAAAAAGAAATAATTCTGATTAATTTCTTCAACTGATTGTATCTTTTTAATAAAAAAAAAATTGAACATTTCAGGAGCAAGAAGTGACCAATATGTTTAACAGTTTTAGTAAGAAACATGGGTAGATCTCATTCGAAGATTTTTTAAGCATCTATTGCTACACCTTGTTTGTAGTTCAACAGTTATTGATTTCATACCTGCTGAGAGTTGTTAGCAAATGTGTTTGTTGAAGGGCAATTCCAGTATCTTTTGGCATGACAAACAGCAGATTGTGCAGAAGGCTGCAAACAGCTGACAAAAGGGCAGGTGTGACTACAGTGCATTGTTTAGACAGAGCAGCAGACATGGCAGAATCATGTTGACTTGGAGATTCTGTTATGGTTGTATCACTTTGACCTAGAGTGTATTGAAAAAAAAAAACCCCGAAAACAACCAAAATGTTAAATTACAGCAGTTACATCAACTGAGTTTACTTGTATTTTTCATAAAATATCCAAGTCCTCCCTGTATTTAAATTGTATATTCAAGAATGATTGGCAAAAAAAAACCAAAACAAAACAAAAAAACCCCCACAAAATCAGATACAGGAAATGGTTCCCAAATAAAATGTTCCCTCTACCAGGCATTAAATAAAGATAACTAGCAAATTTGGAAAGACACAAATTACCAGTCCCTTCTTTAAAAGAAAAATATTTTTATTTGTACACAGCTCTCTCTACATACATGATTATAAACATATTTTTAATATTATATTAATTTTTATGCTTCTACATATAAAGAGAATTATATACAGATCTTTGTGCACGTATGTGCATACACACTCCTATGTATGTATATGACAGCTCTACCATGACTGATGTGTTGAAAGCATGACTAGATGCCAGGAAGAGAACCAAAGTCTTGAGCTGCATTTCAAGCAGTACCATTTTCACTTGCTTCTGTGAAATCTCATATTAAAGGAAGTGTTTAATATTTGTCTTCTAAAACAACCACTAGAAGCATCAACTGCTCCAGCAACATGCAAGCTGTACAATGCACAGCATGGACAAACACTGAATTATGGGCAGGTTAATACACTGTATTTACATCAGGTACAAGACTCAAGCCTGACTTACCTTGTGCTGTAAGCCGATCAACCACAGCTTCCGGAATAAAACTGGCTGAGCTTGGAACTGTTGCCTGAAGCTCAGTAACACTCCCCAGTGATGGTGATGCAGACAGAATCTAGAAAGCCATAAAAAGGAACCAGTTGATTCCAGCTTTTACAGACTAGTCTTTTATTTATATTCTGCTTAGGAAGGGGGAACAACACATCATAACCAACAAAACCAAATACAATGTAAACATTACCGTTCAAAATCAATTTGATTATATTTTGTCCACTATGTGTGTATATATATATGATAAAAACCCCAATAACTGAAACTATTAAAAGATGGGCAATATGAACAGTCTGAAACATTTCACTCAAAAACTGATCAATGCCCATGTTACTGGAAATTCCTTCTCTTCATCCTTCTTTTTCATCCATATAATTGACTCAACCTACATTTGGATAAAGATAGCAAGACATTACTGAAGCATTTAAACTCAAATTTTTCATGGACTATTTGCTCTACTGAGAACATCAGCGCTTGTCCCTTTGTACCAGAACACACTCAGATAAAAATATCACAAGTGCATTTGTCATCAGTCAAAGTTGATGTCCCTGAGTCTTCTGAACTCTGGGTACTTCTCTTAACCTTAATCCTGTGATCCTTAAATGTATTCATTTCATAGTGCAGCTATGAGATGTTTAAATGACAGTAGATAACTTTACTGACAGAATATTACACTCCCCTACCCATTTTGCATTATTTACAATATGAATTTTGTGTGTTTTCAAAAGCTCCTAACATTCTTGCTACTGTGTTTTAAACCTCAAGCCTGAGATCAGAAGACCCAGAATCCACCTAGATGATGTGGTTTTGTGACACAACAAAACCTGTAACTTGTTTCAGAGCACAGGACAAGTATCTATCATGTCAAGTCACTCTTTCACTTCTGGTTTTTATTTTCTAGATGGAATAGTCACATCAGACAATTTTCTTCAAGAGTGTAACTCTATAAAGAAGAGAATACAGAATGTAGGAGAATCCAACAAAATCCCAACAGAGTTACAACTTTAAGAAGGGTGTTATTAGAATTTTCCTCACAGTGAGCTTTCTAAGGAAGACTGAAATATCTAAAAGGTTTCCAACACTTGGAATATATTTTTACGCAAGGAAATGTTAAAAGTGACTTAACAGACAAAAAGGGTGCAGGGAAGGAAATCACAGATCACTCTGTTCCTAGCTATTGTATCCTTGCAACCTCCACGTTGCAACTTCCTTTTCTCCTGCATTTTCCTCTTGTCTCACTATTGTACATCCTACAACCATGAGTCTTTCTTCTTAAGTCTGCTCAGTCATTCCTCAAGAAAAGTCAGAGGATTATTGTAACACATAAAAAAAGCTACAGTAAGATCTGGGGGTGCGTCCAAAACACAGGGAGCACATAAAGCTCACAGAGTGTCCAAAATATAGAGCACATAGATAGAGCATATAGAGCACATAGAATGTCCAAAACACATAGAGCTTGGATCACATAAACACTAGGACAATGCTTGGCTAAATTATTTTCTTATTAGCAAAATGCAGCACCAAACTGTACTGAGTGATTGAAATTCAAATCCAATTTTGATTGCACAACTAAAAAGCATATTTGCCAATTTAAAAAAAGTTACTTGAAGTTCTATGCTTGGTAATTTAAATAATTACTGAAATCCATTATTTATATTAAGCTAATCTATCATGACACATGGCAAATTCTGCATTTTTTCAGCACTACACATCAATTCCAAGCATTCTAATAAGTGAGAAAAACCATAACACTTTTCCTTAAATAATACAAACCCAAAATGCAATTTCTATCAGTCCATATGGTTTTTCTGAAACAAGTAACTATATTAACTATATTGAGAGTCATCTTACAAATATGATTATGAATTATACAACCTTTCACATATTAGTAAAAAGCATCAGCTACCTCATACAACTTTTCATACAACTGTTCTTTCTCTAAGACTCTCCAAATACTTTGGGCAAGAAAACAAATAGTTCTCAGTTACGTAAAAAAAAAATTATTAAAAAAAATCAGCAAAAGCTTTAGCTGGTTAGAAAAATATCATCTTCCTGCACCAAAGGAACATTTATTGTTAATTGCATCACAGTGGGAAATAGGTTAAACCCCAACATTTTCTGCTGTCATAACAGAAAACATACAGTAACACAATGAAGTTGTTTCCATACTATTCTGCCTTCCAGGGAAAAAAAAAATATTGCCACTTCTATAAGTCACCTTTGATAAGGATGAACTGGAAGTCTGGCACACAGTATTTAGTAAAGGATATTTACTACTGCTACCATATTGTTCCTGGGAGCAATGAAGCATTGTGTTGCTTAACAGAGAAACTTTGGAAGGGGGTGTAATAGGGGAAAAGGTTCTGTGTGTGTGGAGAGGGAGATGACAAGTGCAGATTAGAACTAATTCAAAAGAATACAAAAATTGTCAGAGTGGAAACACAGGAGAAATGTGAGGGTTTTGCCATTTATCTGCTAGATAGGAATAAAAGGTCTTTTCTTAACCTCTAGTACAAAAATCCCTCTGGCATTGCTTTAATAGGCTTGCAGTGATTAATTCTATTCAGTTCCCTTTTCAAAGGTTTAAATCACTTAACTGTATAGCACTCTGGTAACCACAGTTCCAGAAAATAAAGCACACATTTTTATAGAAAATAGCAAGAAGATTTCACAGGAAAGAATGGCCATGACTTAAAGCTGTCTGGGAGATGTCTGTAGATCTTTAGCCCACATCATTTTTAGCTCAAGTTTTTAAATAACTGCTCATTTTGCTAAGATTTCCTGGACACAGAACAGCCCTAGCATATTTATGCAGTGTAAAGCAAGTCGGTATCTCTGTGCACATTGGTGATCTCTTATCATATCTATGAAACATAAACCAAACATGTTGGTTAAAACAAGAGTAAGGATTTGTCTTCTCTAATGATAACCTGAGTTAACATTTAAACTATTCATTCCATAAAAGACCAAGATTATTAACAATCTCAGAGTGATAGCCTTTTTGCAGTATCCACATTCCAGTTCACAGAAAAATAAAGATAAATTTGACAAAAAATCTGTAATCCACTGGGATATTAAAGACACAAAATACAGTGCACACGAGTTAACACCATACAGACAATCCAGTTCTGTCTTTTTCTGTTACACTGAACCATTGATTTCATCCCTACATGACTATTCTTTACTCTATAAAATGAACAAAATTTTACTTATGGTCTCTGCAAAATTTCTATCAATTTTTTTTCTGCAAATTTGGGAAAAATAATTGGGGATGGAGGAAAGAAGATAAAGCCGAAAAGTAATTTAGTTGCAACTTTCAGTTACGGTCATATGGCTCTCTGTGAAATCAGCTCATGATAGCAGACAGCTCAAATAAAGTACTGGTTACAGAAGAAGAGAAAACTAATAGAATGTTAGGAATAGGAAACAATATGGACATATCTAGATCAATTTTTTTCTGTTATTAAAATATGAGAGAAGAGTTTTGAATAGAAACAATTCTACTTGGTTTGATTGCTTGTTCTCAAGTATTTGCGGGTGTTTTCATCAATTCTGTGCCACACACCTAAAACACATTTGTCTCTTCAGTGAGACCTGCAGATTCCTTTCCATCTGTGATGGGGAAAGCACGCCATCTGGTGGCGTTGGAATAACAGTTTCTTCCCAGGACCATCAACATCCAACATATAGCAATAAACTTCTACAAACTTTTTTTTGTATTGCCTTCATAAATATATTTCTTTATTCATACATTGAACCAGAAATTGGGCCAAACTGTGACCCAAAAGTTTGAAGTTATGTAGGAATAAATTACAAATGCTTGAGATTTCAGGACAAGTTTTCAGAAGTATTCCCTAATTTCACTAGATACACACTTAGCTAACTGCCCTCTGAAATAGAGTTTACAATCAGCCTCCATCAAAGTTATGCTCATCCACCTTTTTTCTCCAAATTAATTAGGACATCAGACCTCTACATCTTGCAGCTTGGACATTTCCAACGTATCAAGTCAGTACTGGCATTTTTTAACGGTAAGAAACTTGGTAAATAAAAAAAACTAAATGAAGTTTACAGCTGCTAAAAATGCCCATGAAGGACTGAAGGATAAAGGGAAATTAAACTAACTTCCAGAAATGACAATCAAAGTCTTAGTGTGACTAAGAATCTTCGTACATGTCAGGGAAAGAAGGAAAACAAAACAAAACACAAACTTCTATAAAACTCACATGGTTAGCTGTAAGACCCTAAACTTAGCAAGTATGAAGTCTACAATATGTGGAAGACTAATATAAATTAGTGTAGCTTAGTACTACACTGTACCTTCCACTGTTAATAATTAGTTATGTGTCTGGTGAATGGAATAGTAGAGCTAAAGTCTTTGTATTAAACTATGTTGCCACTTTACATATAAAAAATATGATACGTTAATTTGATCTAGTAGATTCCAAATTATTTTTTTCTTCTATCTTTTTTTTAACTACTGAAGCTGAATAAATTTAACGTTATGAACTTTTCCAATTCTTCATAAAAACTCAAGCACAATAAGAACTGCTGCAGTTTAATTTTGTCTTCAAGTAATGTGAACAAAACAAGATGAAATTGGGTCAACTTTCATTCCTCTAAGTAAGTGCCACTCAATTTATTCAGTAAAAAGTGATCTAGGAACAACTGCTTTTAAAAAATCTGAGATTCTTATGTAAATAGTTTTTAAGGAGCAATCATGATTGCATGTACTTCCTGATTTACATGCACTTTCATTTATTTTAGTTTTGATCTTCAAATTTGAATATTTGTTTATAAAATAACCCTAAGGGGCTGGGGGGTTGTTCTTCATTATAGAAAATAAAATTAATTAATAAAATTTCTGAAAATGAGAAATAAGTTTACAACTAAAGTGCACTTTTTCCTCAATTACTAAAAACATGGAAGATAGCATTATCAGTACTAGACAGCAATGAATTTATAACAGAGAATCACAAGAACATGGAAATTATACTTGTGTAATACTTTTGAGACAAAATTTCAATACTGGTTTTTCTGTTTTTATTTTTATCATGTTCCACAGCAAAATTGAGCATAGAAATTTTTGTCAAGAAAAAATATAGGATCTTGTGATTTATCAACTTTTGTCATATCTACACATGCATCTGTTTAAGAGAAAAGAAACTTCTAAACAATGATATTCTGGATTCAGTAATAGATTAGATGGTCATTCATAAATGAAAAATTTTTGAATATGAAACTAAGAAATCAATTTCAGTCTAACATGTCAGTTTTCTTGGATGTATACTGCAGTCTTTGAAAAATACATTATTTTTATCAGGTAACTAATGAATGTTATAAAAGTTTCCTTCACAGCCTGAACTAATATTGCAAATCTACTCTGGATCTGAAAGAATGTCTTTCAATTTCTCCTCTGCATTTGCCATCTTGAAAGACAGCACATGTGTACAGCTTTACATCGCCATAGTCAGAAATGAATTTTTCAAGCAGCCACCTGCTTTCTGTTTTCCATGTCTGCAAGCATTTGTGCCACTTTTAAATTCTACAAAAGCATTTTCAGAATCCAGAGTTCATTGTGGCACAGAATAGCTAATGTATTTATGTGGCTTTGATTGATCCAGTTCTGTAGCTGTGTTGTGTAAACACAGGTTCACTCTGAATAGACAATTTGGATAAAAGCAACAGAAGTGACAACCAGAAATGGAGACAACTGCATTTTGTCAATAAAGCCAATTACAGAGTAATCTCTAGAGAATATGTCTTGTTGTGGGAAGCTATAGAATTCAATACTGCCTTATGCATTTAGCTAGTCAAGGCAAGCTGCCTTATTTATTTTTGCTCAGGTTAAGAATCACAAAAGGGTTTTTTCAGCATATTAAAGCTATAATGGAGTAAATTTCAACTTAATTTCACAGCTAATTTCTGACTGATTTCAGGTTTTGAGTTTTGCTGGAATTTTTTTTAACAATTTTAAGAGTGCTAATTTTCTTGAAAGCGGTTCACAAACAACTTTATATTTCAAACGAATAATTACTCTGCGAGTTACCATAGTTTCAGATGTTGAGTGAGAATGTGAAGATTTTCTCTGACTAGGTGGAGCCTTCCAAAGATTGAGAGAATCATCAAAATCTGTAGGGCAAAAAAATAATAATCAAAATTACTGTAACAAGTTTTTTAAAGGACTGTTTCAGTGAAAAAAGTCGCCAACCACAGCTATCCTTCTGAAGATCTCAGAACACAACTTTTCACACATAGTATCTATGAAATCTTACACATCGAATTCCCTGAATAAACAGAAATAAAAAATTTTCAGTCCAAGCTAAAGTAGTCTAGAAAAAAACTACACTCAAACTGCAGTTGCATAGCCTTCAGTCATTTCAAATAGTTCAGATTTCATTTTAGTTAAAATGGAAGAGTACAAAATATTGAAGTACTCTACTAGGGTCTCAAGAACACATAATAAACTGATGTCCTTGTCTTCAAAAAACTTCAAATTCCCATTTTAAGAGAAATAGTTTCAAGAGGACCCATATTCATAAATACAACAAAGACAGAATTACTATGTAAATCTGTTTCAGAATAAAAAGTGCCAAAAATGTTATAGCACAAATCTGTCAGAAATACTTTTGAAGCTGTCATATATTTAGAAAAGAAAATAAAGAATAAAGTTAGACTACACAGAGTGCAAACCTGCAAAAGTAGATGTACTTTATGTATCCTCAATAATTACTAAACTGAACTATCTTATTTTTAACATTACATTGAAGATGACTTTTATACATTCCTAAAAAATATGAGAAAATTACATAGGGAAAAACCCAATAAGGTTTAGGTCCTGTTGTCCCCTTTCTAAGAAACAAAAATACTGTTTCTTATTCCTGAAATACTGTATTTTCTGGCTTTGCTTTGCAAAGACTGAATAAAATGTATCTCAACTGCTCACTGAAAAGTTGTACCATTCTACATTTTCAGTTACTATTAGATATGACATTACAGGAGCTAAGAGAACTACCAAAAGGCACATATTAGAGGACCATGGGAGCAGTAAAATGGGTTGGATTGAAAAATTACACTTATAGATAAAAAAAAGCAGACACTGAAGAAATTGAGGACTTTTATGGCTGGAATTTTGTGTACTGGTGAGGTATTTCTCTCGGTTAGTTAACTAAGAATGCTCCTTTTCCTTGGGTCTGTCTTAAAGTCATAACTTAGCTGGGGAAGTAACATTCCTCTTCTGTTCATGCCTCTGAACAGCTTTATAAATGCAGAATCCAGCAGGATGCTCAGCCTGGAATGTGCAAAACAACTCAAACAATATTTTATTTTGCAATGCTGAAGGTGGTGAACCGAGAGGGGGTGTCATGCTGCTTTTGGTGTTGAATTATACTAAACCAGCCTGACTCATCAATCCCAAAAGTTAAACTCCTAATAGAGAGTTGAAGGATACTTTATCATGTCTGCCACTTCTTATCTGAAAATCCTAAGGCCCAGCTGGCCTGAGACATATGACTGACAGTCAATCACTTTAAACTCTGGATAAGTCCAGTCCCACTTACAAACAGTAGGTTTTTCTAAAATACCCTTTGGAGTGTGCGTGGAGATTCCTCCTTGGGCTGGGGATGCTGCTCAGAGTCACTCCAGGCTGAGCAAAAGATTTGCCAGGGTCATTGGCATGGGTAACATCAATCTCTACTTTATAATTGTTTCTTTTTTGCCAGCTTTAATATAGTTGCTTTAACAAAATTCCTTTCATGTAGTACATTATACTACACTAGCAGTTTTACCTTCTATACCGTGTAGTAAATAATTCTAATTATGATCTTTTTGTCTAGTCATTTATCATAGTAAGTCATTAATTTTTATATAAATATATTTGGTTTGCCACCCTTAATCCCCCAACATAAAGTCAGACAAAGGTTCAAACACATCTCTACAATTCCTTAGATTTAAACCACTGAAAAAGTCTGGGTCTAGGTTCCTCTCTAAGAAGACATTTAAAGAGCAAAGGGGTCCTTCCTGCACCTTGTGACTCAGTGGCAGGGCTTCTCTAAACAACTTTGTCTGAAGCTCCCTCTCCACCCATGACACAGACTTAAAAAGAAATATTTAAATCAGCAGCCTTAAAAGATGGAAATATGGAAACTTAGGCCCACAAAAATAGGTAAGAAAAGAAAAAAAAACGCTCATTAATTTTCTGCCCTGTGACAGCTTTTACTAATTGATCTCTGAAAAATCCCCTAGCTTTCTAAACTTACAATCATCAGATATATTTGGACAAGAAAGTCTGTCTCCACAATGCATCATAGTGAGCCTTAGAAATATTGTTCAATAAATTATTAGTAAATATAAAAGTTAGAGCTGAGATATTCCAAGGGAATACAAGTTAAAAATACACAAATAATACTCCAATCTGAGTATTACATTTCATCAGTCTAGGAATTAAATTATATCTGAATGTTTTAGAATACAGGTTATTAGAATCCATTCCTACTCATGCAACTTTGAAGCTGAACACATGAAGAAACAGGAATCTAAGGAAAGTTAATCTATTTATTTTTCCCAAATTTTCCTTGGAGGAAAGTTGACTGGATGTCATAAAGTGGAAATTGTTAAAAGTATTTTATCCCCAATATTTTGCAAGAAAATTTACTGCAGAACCAATTACATCTTTTCCATTTTCAACTTTCTGAAGATGTAAATAACAGCTCAGAACTTCTTCCGAGCTATGTTAAATTAGAGACTTATCTACTTAAATCCTCACAGCAATCTTTTGACTTCACAACATACTTAAGTGCAGGGTTTATATACATTCTGTTCCCCTCTTATTAAGAGGGGAACAGAATTATTGGAGGTAAGTTACTCAAAACAACTTTATTTAAGAAGGTTTCAAATACCAGAAGATTACATCAACATCACTTACCAGTTATACCACCTTTTTCTATGCTGAGCTTGCCTTCCTTGTAAGAATTCAAATCGAACATGTAACATCCCAGGTAACAGTGTTTCACCATCTGATTCACATGTTCATAGAACTGGCAGTGATACAAAAGGGCTTTAAGAGCAGGTATTCCTGTCTGAGAGAGGCCAGATTCTTCATCATGCACACAAGGACCCTGAAGACATTAAATTCACAGACATCATTACTTTAAAGAAATGTTTTACATAGAACGAACTGTCAAAAAAACCCACCCTAACTAAGGCTAATGCTGTGTATATGTGTTTACACTGGTTTACAGGCTGTAACTAATAAATTCCAAAAATGAAATTAAGATTTTAACACTGAGCTAAATCATTATATTTTACAAAAGCTGTCATGACTTAGCAAAAATCAAACAGCTATTTATGTCCTGATAAGTGTGCTAACAGTTAAGTAAGAACTCATGAAAAGCTGTAAATGAGTGGCTTCAAGACAGTAAATATATCAGTAGACTTTACAATTTTAATGTCTCATTTATTTCTACTTACAGGTACTAAGCAATGAAAAAGTTTTCCTTAGGCAAAAACAACACTTAGATAAGACTAAATATCCTGAAAAAGTCCTCTAGTCCTCCTGCCCTAAAGTATACTGTCATTATACTACATCTAGCTATGTCAATCTTCTGTGAAAAAAGATTACTGTAGAAGACAAGACATAACCAAAAAAATTCTCTTTGAAGTATGGTTTTCAATTATTTCTTTTTAAATACTGACATTAGGGAAAACTTGCTAGAGCAGTGGATTTATACCTTAAGATAATGGATTCTAGTCATATTTCAACTAAACAGTTTAAGTTGACTACCTTTGTTAAATATTTCTTCAGTGTTTTCCATGTTAACACAAAACCCAAAAAGTTTTATTAAGCTACACATAATCTGGTTTAGACTGACCATAAAAATCAGAAATGCAAAGAAGGCAGAAGAACTCAAAAATTCAAATCAATTACATTCAGGAAGGCAGTTTTAGAGGGCATCCTGCAGTAGTTCAAAAATACATTAGTTAAAATTATGGAAAGAAAAACTTGCAGTGCTAGTTAGAAACTTTCTTTGGCAGTCAGGAGAGAACAGAGCTGGATCAACTGAAAATAAGTAATTTGAAAACACTATTTATCCTCAAGGGACTCTTCCTCAAACCCTTCATTTACACTGGATACAAGCTTATTTCCCAGTTAAAAAAACTGAAACCCAAAACCAGATACAATAGAAGCAGTATTACTGTTTTGTATTACAAGATATCACCAAAATCTTAGATTCTTACTCTCATTCTCTTTGGTTTCTGTAATACAAAAACTATTTTCACTACTTGCCTTTTACACCAGCTAGTGGAGAATGAGATATGATGAACAGTTTGAGGCAGAATGTAGCATTTCAAGTAAACTATTTATGATGAATTATAAAACTCTATTCATACACTGTCAGCAATAGACTTAGACTGTATTGACTATGACAAGTGCAAACTTAGGAAATACTGAGAAATTTAGTCCACATTTTACTGCCCAGGATTGTCTTTGCCAGTTTCAAAAGCCATGCCAGATCCTTTATTGTACAATGGGGGGGCCTTGAAAGAGTTACTCATCAGTTACATTGACAGAGTGCTCTGACTTCAGCAATCTTTATACAACAGTCTGCTGCTGCACTCTTAGAGTGCTTTACACTTTACTCATGACTAAAGAGCGGCATAGGAAATTTTTAAAGTGACATAGCAAAATGAAATATTATGAAGCAGATCAACTAGACAAAAGTAACACTAGAGACATTCTCATGAAGATACTGGCCTGCAAACTCTATTTATATTTCTTTTTCCAGTCCTATTTGCCTAAGGAATAAAATAGTAATGTTCTAATTTGGCTATAGCACTGTATTCCTACTATTCACCAAGATCCATTTAATAGCCCTCCTTTTCTTCCTGGCACTAAAGGAAACAGACAAATCATGTTATTCAGTACAAAGGAAAAAAGTTACTCTGAAATATAAAATTTTATCCTGGTGGTATGTTACAGTTTTAATTGTTGTTTTTATTTTGAACAGTTTTAATTTACCAGTAAGTATGAAGTGTTGTTTGATAACATCTTTCAGCATGAACACTTTTTAAGTGATGAGCAATTTCCATTAAATGCAGTTCTTAATAAGAATCACATTGACTCATAGCTTCTTTTAATTGCACTGGAATTCATCCAGAATTGTGCAACTGGATTCAATTTTTGTCACCTCACCATAGTAATTGAATTTTTTTATAAAAGGCTAAAAAGCAACTTTTAATAGAGTCTATATTGAAAAGCTACAATGGCTGCCCTCTTGATACCCCCTACTATTATGAATTTAGACAATTACTATTTATATTGATAAATTAGAAGTAGTAAGACTGAAACAAGGGCCAGATTTGTAAAATTGCTTCCACATCTTCTTTTATGATTACATGTAAAGAAAAGATGAGACATTCTGTACAATTCAACTCCAAGAAATAGCATAATCAATTTTGGGTGCAGCTGAATCATAGATAACTTATCCTAGTAAAACAGCTGGAATGCCTTTCAGCACTAACTTGATCTTTTGCAGAAAGGAACAGATTAAAAATAATATTGCTGTGTCTGCAAATTTCTTCAAAAACTAATATACACTGTTCCCATATAGGTAATCTCACACACTGAAAGGAGCAAGACAGACATTAAAAACAGATATGAAGGTCACAAAAAAATTTAAAAATTGCAAGCTAAGATCCAAATATCCTGATGTACAATGAACCAGACTTGCTGAGAGTAAAATAAGATGACTGACTCAAGAACAGAACTGTAAAAGTCTCCAGGGCATCTTATCAATTTAAAAAATATCTGATAAGAGAAGGTAAAGAGAGATAGACTCCTCTCACTGGTATCCAGTGACAGAAGAAAAGGCATTGAGCAAAAACTAAAATAAAGGAAATTCTATTTAAACCTAAGAAAAAAACCTCTCTATCTGAGGGTAGCCAAACATGAGAACAAGTTGCACAGAGAGACTGTGGAGTCTCCACTCTTGAAGAAACTCAAAATCCAACTGGAAACAGCCCTGAGCAACCTGGTCTAGAGTTCCCTTTGCTTTGAGAAAGTGGTTGTCTTCAAGAAGCATTTAAATTGACCTAAGTGACAAACTGCTTCATGTTTCTTTCAAAACATTTTATAAACATAACATTAACCGAATTTCCTCTTCCTCATGCACCTCAAATCATGTTTTACCTGCATTTCAAGTGTGAGTAAAAAAAATTATCAATTTCTATCCTAAAACATTAATGATATACCATATAGGTAAGCAAGTTTCCAAGCAACCCAAAAGTAATACAATCATGCAATGCACCATACATGTAATCTAAATTTGGTTGTTTTATTGAGCTTGCTGAAAGTTTGAGAGAAGTTTGTCTATTCATTTATTTCTCTTTCCAAAATGTAACCTTAGACATGTAATTTTTTAAGTTCATATTTTATAGGTATTCTGACACAACTTTTCATATCAAATGACATCTCTCTGCGACACCATGACTTTTGTTAACAAATTTAATAGTCACTCACTTGCCAAATACAATCTTTCATGTCTTCTGTAGGGATTGGAATCACAAGCAGATTTTGTAGAATAAAAGCAGCCTGAAAGAAATTAAAGCATCAATATTGCCATCTAGCCATCACAGTTCAAAAAGCCACATCAGATTGAAGAGTACTGTCTACATATTATTCCACTGCTTCAGATATATGTTGAAATACACAGAATTCTCATGTTCATGCTGGGAAAAAATAGTTAGAAGGATATAACTTCAAAGCCCTCAAACTTCACTTACAAGAGATGTCATTAGAGCATGGCCCAAGAGCAGGCTGGTATAAAAAAGACAAGGATGGAAGCCACAAGGAAACAAATTTATTTATAAAATACTTTCATCACTGTTCCAGCACAGTCAATTGTACAGAACAAGCATTACAAGTACCAGGGGAAAAATTCCTGAACAGAAAAACCTAGATAATTGTTTATAATTAGTCACTCCATTGTCCTTATGTTTTGGGGATTTTAATTATTAAAAAATAATTGGGACAATGCAAACCCATTAGGACAGAGACATGTTTAAAATATTTTCCTTTCTACAAATACATAGCACGTTTGTTTTTCTAATTTATATTACACACACTTCACATGTCTGTGCATGGATTGAAATTCCTTGTTTTATATTTTGTCAATCTTTTGTCAATGATGTGAATCTTAAGAGAATATCATTAAGAGACAATAATTTGGAGTTAAATAAAATAATGAAGGATACATTATCAAAGGCATTTTGAGACATAATTTCAAATATTACTTTGGAAAATAAAATTAGTTAAGCAGTAGAGCTGGGAAAAACACAAGTCACCAAGTGTAAGAGCTTTTCTTTCTTATTGATTAGAACAGAAGGAAAACTTTACAACTAGAGCTGTAAAAAATCACAAATAAAATGTACAGATCTTAAATTCATCAATATACAATGCTATGTGTAGTTCTACCATAGTACAGACCTTCAGTTCTCACCAGTAAACCTTAGTGCCTAGACAAATTAGATATTTCATGTCTGCAATGAACACATATTTACTGCAGATCAGGTGATGAGTTTGTACCAAAGCATTCATAAATGTTACAAAGCAGCAATTAAAATCAGGCTGATTAGTTATGCTTTAGCAACTTATTTATCTTACTGAGTAAGCCTTAGAAGCTTTTATGTGTTCACTTGTATTGTTTATGTCATTTCTGTTTTGAAATAAGTAATCTGTATTTGCTCCTTCTTATGCAATTCCTAAATAAGCAGCTAAATCTTTATATTAATCAGGTAGTGTTTAACTTACAAAGCAGCAGATGTCGTGCAGTGTCAGATAATAGATATATACAATAAAAAATAAAAAATCTTTTTTCTCCACAATCAAAATCTACAAATTGACAATCTAACACAGCAGAAGGACACAAGAAACATACCTCCCTGCGTACCATGCTACATTCAGATTGATCCAGAAGGATGTTTATCACCGTTCCCCACAGGCCTCCTGAAATATTCTGGCAGCTTTCTGCTAAAGCAATACATCCTATTTCAAGAGATGTAAGAGCTGATCCTATTCCAAGTGCTGTAAATCTGACCTAGTACATATAAGCACAACAGAAAGTGATATTTCTTACAGTAATTAGCAATACTTTTTTTTTTATTATTATTAAGTTGTATCAACAGAATCTGGAGCTTAAGGGAATAATTTCAAAAGTAACAACCTCTTTTTCTATATGTCTCTTGCTCACTACTCACAATCACAACTAAATTCACTTTGTGTTTATTCACAAAGTGAATAAACAAAATTATTTTTAAGCATTCAAAAGTACGCAAGATAATCTTAAATATTCTTTCATATTTTACCACTTGAAAACAGGTCCATTTAGCAAACTCATAATTTAACAGATTCCCATTAAATACATTTGCTCTAAATATTTAGTTCATGTAAATGTTTCTGCTTTGCAGCTAAGTTACAGCAATGACAAGGAAAACTGCCTATAAATTATGATAGGGAGTGACTAATGAAAGCATAGAGGACAGAAGATATAAGGAAGGATTTCTTAGATGATGTTTATATGGAAGCACACTCTCCCTACTGTATTATTACCGCTATTTAGGATAGAGTTAGTAACATCTTAAATAATTCGGAACAGCAGTTCTACTATTAAATACATTAATGAATCAAAAATTTTCAAACGTTTAAGGGTCAAAATAAGATATGAAGTTAATATCACTGTAACAAACCTCAGGATCTCTATCTACCCATAAAGGAACCAGCCATGCCAGACCTAGATGAGACAGAACTTGTTCTTCACCACTATCATACGGCAAAGACCAAAGAGATATCCAGTCCTGATTAGCAAAGAGAAAACAAATTAAGAAATTATTTTATAAATCTTTCAATCCATACCAGTGTACTAACAGTGTGAGCTACCAACAGCTACTAAAACAGCTTGATGTAACTCTAATTGCACAGAGGAAGGATAATTTTGTGTTTCTCTTTCCATAAGGATTTGACACTAATTCACATGATGGTAACCAACAGCCAGGTTTTAAAATTTCTTTGAGACTAAAAATTATTAGTACAGTCCAAACAGTAAAACTGTCATAAACACAGAGTATGACTTACAAACACAAGAAAATAAAACTTATCATTATGCTAGCAATGATACTAAAAAAATCAAGTCCACACCTTCATCTATGCATTTATGATCTAAGTCTTTGGAGGCTGCTGTCTCCCTGCAGTGTACTTAAAGCTCTGTCCCCTCCCAATTTTAATAAACTCTTCCAGTACCTAGTATCTTGAGAAAGGAGTAGAGAGCTGAAGAAAGAGACACCTGGAATTTGGAGAAGCAGGTATACTGCAATCTCTAATTACATGTGTGCTTGATCATAAAGAAAGGTTTTCATTTGTGGCTATCACAGATATTAGGAAGACTGGATTTAAATTCTTTAAAATAATACTTAATAGTTGAATTTGCTTCAACTGCTTCATGATAAAGGCTATCTTACTAAACTGGCAAATCTAGCCCTCAAACATGTACATGAACACAAAGCACAATATGAATTTTGCTAGTATATAATGATAGCTCCTTTTATCTGGCAATCCTTTTTCCATGTATGTACATATTCTTTGAAATCTACACACACACACAATTGTGAAAGTCCTATGTACATAAATGTTTAAACACAGGTTAGAAAGTCTGTTGTCTGTGAGGCTGAAGAAATAATGATGTTATAAATTCCTAAATTTATTCATCCTATAGAAAATCCTGATGTTTCATTTTTTTATAAAAAGGAAATGACACTTATTCTGAAAGAAGGCCTTTCAAAATCCACAGAATTATTTACAAATCAATTTCATTTTTTATATTATAGTCTATCCTGTACATTTATCTAAGATTAGAGACCAAATGAGATCAATGTGGGGTTTTTTTGTATTTTGTGCTTCCAGTTGGAGGGGAAGGAAGAGTAAGCAGTGGTCTGGTTTTAGCAGGACTAAACTCTCAGTTGGAGAGTACCATTCCTAAACCATGACAGAAAGTTATCTTTGAACTTCAGCAGTTAAAATCTCTCTGCATAGCCCTTACCAGTGATGAGATAAGGACAACTGGAATGCACTCACCATATCCTTGGCTTGAGCCATCATTTCGTGAGATAAGTGAAGCAAACAAAGGACTGTGCTTTTTGTCACACCTTTTCCCATGAAGGACATGGCATTTCCCCCCCACTCAACATAAAATGATGAGATGACCTAAGAGTGAGGGTACAAGTTCATAACAGCATTACTGTAAACAGCACACAGAGTACAAACTGTCTTACACACTAAATCATGATTTAAACTCATGAAAGTTGATAGATTTCTAGCTGAATTGTAAGAATTTCTTTATTTCTGAGTCATTTGGTCATGTCATGAGTTCCTATACGTTTAAACTTCTGAACAACTGTAGTTTTTGATTTATTCAAATGAAGAATATAGTCAAGCTTAATAGTAAGCTCTAAGTTGAATAGAAACCTGAAAGTTTCTTTTCAAGGAGCTGAAAGTTCATTTATTGTACCCAGGTTTTCTTTTGCTATGTTTGGAACTAAAAATAAACTTTCATTTCAAAATTCAGTGTTCAAGAGAAAGTGTCATTTATATACTTCATTGTGATTTGAAGAAATTTATCATTTTCTATATCTAATACTAATAAACAGAAATAAAGGTCAGTGGATCCTAACATAAAATAAAGTGTCTGACCAAATAAGTAACCATATTAAAGGTATTAAAAGCATATTAAAAAGCATGCTGCTTTCAACAAAATATGCCCCAAAATACTTTAAAAAAAAAAATAATCCTCTTAGAAGATACACTTCTAGATTTATTTTTCTCCACAAAAACACAGTGATTTAAACCTCTGCATTTTTGCTCTTGTTCTTCCTTTCAGTGTCCTGGCCTACAGAAGTTTTTTTTAATATCCACCTTCTCCATTCTTCTCCAAAAGAAACCCACATTTCCTTTCATATTTAGGCCAAATAAAACTGCCTAATTCTTCTGAACAAGAGCTTACACACACAAGTTCATTGCATGCCATAATATTTATTATTATTATTTCCAGTAATATTCTTTCATTTGCATGACAAAATCTATAATCTTAGTGCCATTTTTAGTCTAGACTTCAAGTGACAGAGCTCATCTAATCAATCAGGTCTAAAATGCTTACTTCCTTCTACTCAAGACATCTTGGCAAGTTAAGGCCCCTAAAACACTATATCTTTTCTTCATCAGATGTATTGGTATTTGAACTAAAAACTTTTAAAAGCGTACTACTGAATATGTTAATTCTGTTAAACAGAAAGACAGCATTATGCTTTTCCTTTTAAGAAGACTGGAGTTTTCAAAAGACATCATTTTAGGAGCAGAAGCTAGCTGTCTACCATGTCCATGCACTTGGAAAACATAGAAAAACACTGAAAATAAGAATGAAATTTTGTCTTTCAAACAAAAGCAGCAGCTTGAATTACCTCTTTTCTGCTTTCTCTGTGTTAACAACCTACCAACACGCTAATCTCCTCCCAGACCACCTTTCATATGTGGATTTTGCCTGGGGGAAGTTATCTTGGATTTTTCCTCTTGGGGTTTCAGTTATTAAAAACACCACATATATTTTTTATCTTGCTTAAAACTACAGTCACTTTGTATTACCTCTTAAATCAATGATGAAAGCACATGCAATACAACCAATCTTCACAACTGCAGACACACATCACTCAATATAGTCTCTATATCATTCCTATTTACTTAGCAGGAAAAAGCATCTTTCCCACACCTATTGCTACTGACAACATTCACTAAAAGTGCATTGTAAAAAGCCTACTGTCATTAGTTACACAGTTCTTTACCAGAATTCAAACCAAAAGATAAGTAAGAGCACAAGCTACTCACCTCAAGAAGACCTGTTAAATACTTCTTACAAATTGTGACAGGTTCAACTGCAGCAGAATAGGTACTCCAGCCTGGAAGTGCAGTAACATGAACCATTCCTTGTAACGTTCTCTCCAGTGATGGGAGTCCATAAAAATGTGGTGCATCTGTTAGCCTTAAGCACTGAAGCAGCTTCAGAGCCAGCTCTGTTCTGAATGAGCCAGCAAGTTCCAAGCCCTCCCTGGTTTAATTGTAAAAAACAAAACAGATGAATCATCAATATGAAGCTGTTACAAAGAATCATTTTGAAAATGGCCAATGCCTCGTTCTTCTTACTATTAGCCTGCGAGGCTCAGCATCTCAATTACTTAATATTACATTATGCAAAGAGTAATATGAAATCAAAGTTGGTATTTCTAGCTTTTCCCTGGTTCTGAAAACATTGCATCTGATTACAATGAAGTAGCTTAACTAATAAAAGACAAATGAGATATAACTCATTATTAAGGAGCATGCTAAACAAAGAGCAAGAGCTTGAAAACAATGGATGACACATTGAGAAGAGCTGCAAAACTCAGTAGTTCCAGAATCACACAGTGTCAAGAATATTCTAAGCTGGGAGGGACCAACAAGGATTATCAAGCCCAACTCTTAAATGTATGGCCTGTTACACTTATGTTTGTTCTGATTCAAGAGACAAATTTAAAAATATTTCCTGCAAAAAACAATAAATCTAGAATTAAGTAGATAAATAATACAGGAATATGAGATACATAAATAGCATGGATGTCTATAGCATGCCCTTTTCCCACTGTCAAAACTTTTCGAAAATAACCAAGTGGAAATAATGAAAAAGATAATATTTTGAAAATATTTTTACAACGGTATATTGTGAAACTAAATAATCAAATATTATCTTAAACTGAAATTTTATTAACTCTTAGGATACATTTGGATGGAGAGATTTAGAGTGGGAAAGCTTTTATGAGAAATTTGAAGAAAAAATAATGTAAATTAATTTCTGTGTTTGCTCAATTGAAAGAAAAAGGTTGGAGCTTCATGCTAAAAGTAGCTGTTGCAAATAGGACAAAAAAGAGTTGAATGAAAAGCAACATTTATTGCTATTTCCAATATTCCAATGTTTTACTTTGCTATAAATACATGTTACAAAATCAATGAAGTTACCATTTGCTCATGCAAATTTGCAGCAGCAAAAAAGAAACAGCCCTTCTCCTCCATGCAATCAATTTAATTACCCATTTGCTAAGTGACCACTAGCACATTCTCTTTCAAATTTCCTGGTTAATTTCCTGATGTTACAGTCAAAAGGAATATCCAATGTTGATCTTCATTTCAAGAGTGTATATTCACGGTTCAGAGCAATTGAGCCATGATGTAACAACATTCAAATTGTGACCCAAATTCAGCAGCAATAGGTGTTATGATGCCCACTCAGAATGACAGAGGCAGGTCCATTTGCACTGTACCTGTCAGTCACAGACATGGAACAAACTAACAACAGGTTAAAAAGACGAATGAGTTCTTTATCCAGTCGTTGCCTGACAGCAGCCTGTGTTTCATCCATTTCATCCTGCACTTGGGATTCTGGTCGCACCAGAAGGCCCACAAGGGATTTTGGCTGCTAAAAGAAAAGAATAAAAAATACAGTCACATAATGCATTGTTTAAATCCTCTTTTACTGCCTTCATTAAAGCCATTTTTTCTGTTGAAAACTTGCAAATCACACACATTATAAACCAGAAATTCCATGATTACTTAACCAAGAAGTAACTGCAAAAAGTTCAGTGAAAAATTCCTATAAATCCTAGCACTAACTTGAATCTTGAATCTATTAAATGCCATAAAAGAATCTACTGTTAAGGCCTTTCAAATATCCTGGCATTAAGAAGACAGTATATTATGAAGGATGAAAGAAAACTCAAAGTATTACAGCAATAACCCGCAATAAAAAATAGATCACAAAAAACCAGAAAACATAGTAACAAAATTAGTTCAGGCTGCATTCTGGACTCCTCAGCTGCTTGAAAGAGTTCATATCAAATGGCTTTAAGGTTTTATATTAATGTATTGAATGGGTCATACTTTAAAAAGTTTATAGATTTCCCAGGTAGCAATATAAATTGAAGTACTAGTAGTCTATAAGTAATTGAAATTAAGTCTACGAGCATTTTTCCACAAATGCTTAGATTTTATTTGCAAATGGGAAAATGCATGCAGACTGTATTTAACATAGGACACCCTTTGTAAGACAAAGGGTGCTCTTCCATGTTACAGAGGTAAAACATTCATAGCTGTGTAGCTAAGCCCACCCTCATGCAGCTCTGCAGGTACGCACACGTGTGTGCAAGTCAGTTATGTGGTCAATCAAATCATGTAAGTATGTACAACATCCCCATTCTTACATTTTTAAGCAATGATTTCAAGATCCACTTTAGATGGTCTGACTCCAGATTTGATTTCTGCTCTCTAAACAATTTGTTTAAAAATCTTAGGACATCTACCAAAAGCTTTTCATCCTCCACTGAAGCTGGAAGCACTTGTAGAAACCTGCAATACAAATAAAAGCTTTCATACTTGTACCTTCTTAAAAGAGCATTTAAAACTTCAGGCTAATAGGACTGGAGTCACCTGCAAATGTTAAATTAAATGGAGTAAGTATGTCTATTACATTTATAGCAAATATGGCACAGTATTAACCCATTATACACAAATATATACAATATATGTTGTTATTGTTATTATGCAAAATTGTTATGCATATTTTAAAATCTATTTGCATATGTTAATAATGTAATTCTGTTTAGTAAACTGTAGAGAAATCTGAGCAGGGTCACACAGGAAATAAAGAGTTAATTATCTATTAAATACTACCATTTGATAATATTAGGAAAGCTTACCTATGCATTTCAAATAGCCCTTATTTTAAATATAAAATTTTAAATATTTGATGGCTTTGTTTATGTAAGTTGCAAGATCACATAATCTCTGAGATTGCAAGGGACTTGCAGGGGTCACCTGGTCATGCCACCCTGCTTATGAAGGGACATGTGCAGCTGGTTGCTCAGGACAGTGTCCAGAAAGCTTTTGAGTAACTCCAAGGATAGAGATGCTACAACATCTCTGGGCAACCTGTGTGGGTCACAGGTGTTTGGTCACGTTCACAGTAAAAAAGTGTTTCCTGACATTCACAGGGATCCTCTCGTGTTTCAGTTTGTGGCCATCCTTTCTCTCACCTGACACCACTGGAAAGACCTTAGCCCCACCTTCTCTTCTGGGACTCATACAGACTGACAAGACCCTCACTCTGAGTATTCTTTCCTCCATATTTATCAGTCCTAGCCCTCTCATCCTTTACTCAAATGAAAAATATTCCACTCTTTCATCATCTTTATGGTTCTTCATTGGACTCTTTACAGTATGTGTGCTCCATATGATTCTCTCTTATACTAGCAAGTCCAAAGCTGCACCCAGAGCTCCAGACCAGTGCTGAATGGAACAGAAGGATCACCTGCCTCAACTTGCTGCTAACACTCCTCCTAAAGCAGCCTAGGATAACATTTGCCTTTTTTACTGCAAGTGCAAGCTGCTTGTGCATTTTCACCTTGATGTCCCACAGGACCCCCAGGCCCTTTTCTGCAAAGTTGCTTTTCAGCTTGGTTCACCCCAGAGGCATGGGCTTGCTCTTCCCCAGGTGCAGGACTCTGCACTTCCCCTTGTTGATCTGCTTAAGGTTTCTGTCAGCCCAGATACAGATACATAGATATCGAATATATAAATATATAGACATATGATAGGTAGATAGATAGATGAGTGTGTGTGTGTGTGTATATATATATATATCTCAGAATCAGAGATGCATTGACAATCAATTCCCTAAAGTTAAAATATGAAAAATAGAAATGTTACCATTTAAGTATAACAACCTTTAATGGATTATTGTAGTCAATATCTTACCTGTTCATTGCTTTCTGCCAAACAAAGCTTTTCAAAGTGGTTCCACAAGGCCCAGAACTGCATTTTAATGCAAGTCTGTCATTCAGGACATAGAAGCTAAGCCTAGTGAGAGCAGTTCTAACATCCCTGTGGGATGCTGCCTGAATTATCAAATTAAGACAATCCTGCAGTCCATAGTTTGTGTGAGTTATTTTCAATATAAGAATGTCTTCTGAGGAAAGTTTTAGCGAGTCTAAAAATCTGAAAAGGCATAGGGAAACATTATTAACAGACAGTATCTTTACAAACTGTTAGTGTTGACTTCTTCCCCTTCCTGCTTAACTGAGAAGACAAAACAGAAATTGGCTTAAAACATTATTTTTGTTAGCCAATTCTTTCTTGGCTCACCCTTCAAAAAAACCAAACCAAACAAAAAATTAAAACAAAACCAACAAACAACACCACCCCATGTAAATCATGAGGTGTTTTGAGTTTTTTGGAAAAATGATACCTAAATACCAATTCTTAATATTATTATTAAGAAGAATATTTATTTGAAATTTAAGCCTTCTAAAACACCAAGAGAAAGTCATGCAACTTCATAGCTGGGGGTCTACATAGTAGGAAGAAAGAGTCAGTTCCCTTAGCAACCCTAATGACTATAAAGAAAAACAGCCACAGAGCTCATTTAAAATTGTTTGGAATTAGCCTGACTATCAATAAAAGTTAGATTGAGCTCTAGACTTCATGTAAAAATGCAATTTAGGTAAAACATTAGCTGTGACAACATACCTTCATCCTCTTGGGATGTGATCCTTTACATTTAAATGACAGCATTCTCAAACAACTAACAGCTTGAACTGCTGTTTGAAGTTGAAAACCTATTTAAACTTCATGAAACACTAATTTAATTGAGATATATTGGGACTTAAAATGGAAGATAAAATGGCTCACGTTTCTGTTTCCTTCTCATAATTTACCAGCTGCAGTAGGTTTTCAATCCCATGGTACCATGACAGGTTCCAAGCTGTCTTAAGCATATCTGCCACAGGTTTCATAGCCAAGCACTCAGAAGACAATGGCACCACGACAGTATTAGGGCTTACTACGTGATGAGCAGTGATCCTGACTGGGAGATGGTACCTAAAAATACACAAATAACAATAACAATTTTTTTGAAAGTGGTTGGTGAGAATTTGCTTGCTCATTTTTAAATTAAATGCTCTATTATGATCAGCTTTTAAGTTTGCAAATAAAGTTTTTGAAACTCTTTTACAGAGAACAAAGACATGGAGAGAAAAATTCCCTATTTAAAAACACTGATTTCATCATCATAAAAATGCTTTGATCAAGGTTTCCCTTCATTCTACCACTTCCATACTTCAGGAAGGACACACAATTGGAAATCAGCAGTTAACTGCAAAACAATCAAAACCAATGACCCAACCAATCAGCCAGCACCCACACCTACCTTCTAACAACAGCAACAGGTAAACTGAAGGCAGGTGCCTCAGTATTATTACTGGTTATGCCATCAGCCCTGCAAGAGATTAAGTCATAGCTATTATGCTCTATTTTAAGATTTGATTTTCTCCTAGTACTACACACATTATTTACTTATTTCTCTCTTTAGCTAGATCTTTAAGTAACCCATCGGTGAATAATTTGCATTAATAAACAATATTTCTTCATGATTATCCAATATTAAGATATTTCTTAAATCACACACATATGGAGTACTTATTGCAGATGTACTGTACATTAAAAACTCCACATACTTGTTTCCTTTTTTCTGTTACAGAAAAACCACACATTATAAGTATTTTCAGTACATTTCACATGTGTGAATTCTAAAAGCACATTTTTGCACACACATGCAGCTTTTAAATAATAAAATACTGTAAGCTGAGGTCTGTTGCTTTAAAAACAACTGCGACAGTTAAAAGCAAAAGTAAATAGAAGAATTCTAATTAAGTTAAAAAACCATGTCTACAGCTAGCTATTTGATTTGTGTAGTTTCCATTCATGGAAAAGATGGATTACAGACCAATCAAGGTTTTTTGAAAAATAAAATTAACACTAAGGTATTCAGAGTGCAAAAATATGCCATGTAGGCCTCCAGAGCATGTAACCCAGTTATTGAAACAATCTGGACTATAAGTATGCAATTTTGGATCTATAAAAGTTTGGGGCATAACTTGTCTGGAGATACATAAAAATTTATTTCTCTTAAAAACTTAAAATTTGTCTACACAATATGCTATTAAATAAGTGGATTTTCATACCATGTTTCTGTTCTTGCTACTTCATCAAACAACAGAAGACAAAGCAATACTGCAGCTTCAATTAAAACAGCACGATCGCTTTGGAGTATCAGGGAAACTGAATAAAATAAAGATATTTAAAAACATGTTAGAAAAAAACTGATAACTAATAATACATAGAAGAACACTAGTTAAAAGCAACTGCTTTCCACAGTTTCCTGCCAACACTTTCAACACATGCCACAATATGGGAAAACTAGCACACAGTTATTTATGTTTTAAACATCAGAATCTGATACCATGAAGTGATCCAAAGTTCTTAAGAAGGTATCTAGCCATCTTTTGACAGGGGTATTATAGTGCAAATACAATCCTCACCTCTGAACAGCAAAAGCAGTAGAGAGGGTTGCTGTGCTAGGGACAGGCGAACAACTGGGTCAGCACACACAATTTTGCGTAGGAGTGCCAGACATGGTACCACTAAGGATTCCATAAGCTACAGGAACAGAGAAAGAGATTGAATAAATACAACTATCAGTATAATTTATTATGATGCACTTAACACAGACTGTCCCACTATTAAGCAATATATTCAATAATTTGTAAAAGAGAAGTCTAGAACTTCCTTAGAATAGCACATTTCAGCCAGATGACAATCTCATATTCTTAAAAAAAATTATTTACTTGTTGATTCATTTTATTATTAATTTATGGTAATTTTATTGGTGGCTGGCTTCATAACAGAATTATAACATTTGCTTTCAAATTACAGAATTTTAGAAAGAAAGTAAGCTGAAGGATTTAAAAAAAACACCATCTTTTTACATTTTCAACCATCTAAGTTTATTCTAAGTTTATTTACATTTAAAAAAATGTAAATAGTTTATCATATCATATTAATTTTCTGGGTCCCAGCCTGTCAGATCATGAGAATGGAAAGTAGTTTGCTAAAAGTTAAAGTATCAATGAATGGCCAAAAATACAACCAAAGTCACAGCTCCTAAGAATGAGAAGAGAGTATTTCTTTCACAGTATCATTACTTTGCCTATGAGCTTCTGCCTTTAAAATTTGTTTTGTAAACAGCATCAACAAATACATTTTATTTTCATTCCACATGAATGAAAGCCCCTACTTATTTAGTATGGAAAAAATATCTTTTGCACAGTTTTATATAAAGCCTTATTTAGATGCTGATTTTTATTTCTACTACTTCTTTTATTTTCTTTCTTCAATGGCCACTTTTCTAAGAACATGTAAGTTTTTTGTTGATTTTTCTTTGGTATCGATTTTATGATTAAATAAAAAAAAAATCATTTAAGGGGAGAACCAAGGATCTGGACTAGATTCCCTCAGGATAGTGTCCTAATGTCACAGGCCCTAGAGAGCTGTTGCCTGAGCCCTTCCTGGATTAAATTAAACTTTAAAATAATATTTTTAGCCCTTTATAAAGTTCACCCTAGACCCTTACTTGATTATGAAGAATCTGCTCCAGGCAATATATTGCCATGCTTGTCCTTCTTTATTATTGAGCAATATCTACTCACTACCCAAACCAAAACAACAGTTTCATTACTTTCTCTCTCTAAAGAAGGTACAACAAAACTGACATAAAAAAAACCAACCCAACATTCAGAAACCTGAGGAACCCAATATTTCAATTTCTTCAACTGTATTAGAACAGTTTACTGAAGTACTTCTATAGAAGAGATCATAAATTGGACAAAACATTCTTTAATGCTATAGAGATAATCTTAGATACTGATAATCTGGGGGAAGAAACTGCTATTTCTGAAGAAGTAATTTTCATTAGTTTGACAAAAAAAAAGAAGGAAGTCCACTAAATATCAAGCAGCTCTTTTCTCTAGAACATTTTGGGGAAAAAAAGTCATTACTACATGAAAATTCTCATGATTTCTTAAAAAACTCAAGATTTGGACTGCTGGAATGCAGTAACAATACTATGAAAGAAGCCAAAAAACTTTATCCACTGACATTATATTGAGCACCTACTATAGTTTAAATGTGCTTGCATGAAAGGATTTCAAAGAATGAATAAAAAAAAAAAAATCAATCATCAGATTACTCATATATTAGAAAAACAGAAAGCTCCATCATCTACACCAAGAGACCCTCCCTGGTGAAGTGATCTTCTATTGGTCAGAAAATTATTTATACCTGAAATTCAATCTGACATGTTTACAATAGCACGTCATGCAATTACATTTCATTTTTAATTATAATTTGCTTCAGAATTTAAGTTTAGAGATAATTATGCATAACATTTTGCTTTTTAATGGTCATTACAATTTTTTTGTACTCTACTGAGAAAGCTTTCAGGGAAGTTTTGGTACATTCCAGAAGCTCACCGTACACAATTCTCTGGATATGTTTTCTCACAGGTAAGGAAACCCATCTTCCCTCATTAAGAGAATCTTAGCATTATCAAAACTAGAGCAAAATACACATTTTAATTATAATTGTAATTAAACACTTGTATTCAGTGCAGCATTAATGCACAAAGACCAGTGTTGCAAGTCTAGAAAAAGGCAGACTCTGTTGCTGTCATGCTGTGCAATGCTTGCACAAGAACCTCTAACAATACCTTTACCTTGCCATCCACGTGTACACACTCATTAAGGTAGGCCAATATCTTTTCTATCACACCTAACTTTTTCAGAATGTCATGCATTTTGGTATCTGTAGGAAAAGCAAAAGATAGCAAGAATGACTGGTTTCACACAAATTTAATATAAAAATGCTTAATATTAATATTGTTTAACAAGATTACAAACTCTTGCTATCTACAGTAAGTTTCTAATATTGCCAATCAATCAACAGTAATATAGATCTCTAGCAAGGGAAGCCTTCTCCAAGTATTTTTACCTGACTATAGGAGCCTCTTGATTACCACATTCTTAAATACATTCCATAAATTCCCACAAGAATTTTACACTGAAAAATTACAGTATTCCCACTGTAACTCAATTTTAGTCAAACAAAGATGTCACTTCAAATGTTTTAAAGCACCTTAACAGTATAATATGGAATTGAAAATAGTATTTACTTAATCACCATGAAAGTATTTTCCACTGATATCACACTTTAGAGTAGCTGGTTTAAGAATATTCAACAACATAAACAGCAAAAAGGTAAGACATTTGAATTGGTTGGGTTGGTTGGGTTGTTTTTTAATAGCTAAAAAGTGATCCTTCATATGAAATTTGTCCTGATAAAACTGTATTTTTTCCTTCACAATTGCATCCTATGCTTTGCTTCAATTTTGAAACATCTGAAAATTTTTGCAGTCATAACTATATATATTTTATGAGATAAAGTAGATATACTTCCTCATTTTTGTGGCAATTTTTCCAACAGTATTTTTAATATTATCTAAGGTTCCACCCTCCCATGGTAAAGAACTTATGTGCTCTCATTAGAATCCACATTCCTTGGAGAAAACTTATTGAATTAGAGTTTGAGTATATAAAAACATCAAGCTGTCTTTGAAACTCTAGTTATGCACCGAATGAAATAATGCTCTAAGATTGCTTACTTGCATTGCAATTCAATCACTTCTTTTTACCAAAATTAATAAAATAAAAATTACAAAAAGGACCCTTAGCACAAGCATACAGACAACCTAGCAAAACCTCAAGCTCCCAAATGACCAGCACACCAATACAAATTTTCTGAAGAATTTTACCTTCTAAAATAACAACCAGCTGCTCAGCTGCAGACTTCCGTAAAACTAGGTCAACAGCATCAGAAGTCAAAATATCATACAGCTTTTCAACAGTTTCTGCCTAAAAGTAAAACAATATTAGATTTGCATCCAGTATTCTGGATGCAAAACAAGGATACCAGCCAAATTTCCTAACAGGAAGTAAAAGAAAAATCTTAATTCTTTATTAGAATGTACTTGATTAGATCCTACATACATGTAAGAGGAATGGATTAGGTTACAATCTTTTTGCAACAAATCTCTAATAACATCTATGGAATATGAAAACCAAACAGTTTCTAGTGCATCATAACTGCAGATTTCTAACAAATAATGCCTAATTTATGAAGGACTACAGAATCTTAACACTATACAGAAATGCTAGAACATGCTTTACAGTCTATAAAGGGGACTGACTTTTTAAAGGCAATAGAGTCAAGCATCTAAGCATTTTCTTATCATATTGTTAATCTGAAAGTATTAAGGGGAATGAAGAAAGGAGAATAAAAGGGAGATGAGAAATCAGAAAGAAAAAAAAAGAGAGGTATTCCCTTGAGTCATACACTCATGATTTGCTTTACACTTTGGAACAGCAGCAATATTAAGTAAACACAGACATAAGTTTGCAATCTGTTTTAAAATATTTCATATTACAAATTATTTGTGCCTTAGTAAAAATTGTTTTTGTGGGGAAAAAATCTAGAAAAAAAAATCTAGAAAAAAATCAGACTCTATCCATGCAGAATGAAATTGCTATGAACAGACCAGGCCTGTGTTCTCTGCAATTAAATCTTTTCTGCAGAGAAGGAAAAAAGGAATGATTTTTTTTCTTAGTGTTGCAAATGGTAGCACAAGAATTACTGTTTCAGTGCACACAGAAAGAATACATCAACAGACTTCTTTTTATGAAGCAAGGCAATTTGTATGAAATATTGCAACCTTCTGAAAGTAGAAACTCAGAGACTGGACAGGTAGAAGAGCAAAATTTAGAAAGAGTTTACTAACCTTAATTATTGAGTTCATTTTATCATCCAATTTTAGCTCCATAGCTCCCTCTATAATAAATAAGTTTGAAATGCTGGAAAGGACATTACCATTCAGGCATGGGCGTTTCAGGTTTGCCCCTTCCTCATTAAGAACATGGAATGCTAAATGTTTAGCAGCTACAGAACGAACCCTAAAGGAACAAATACTTAAAGTAAATATATAAAACACTCATACTGGAAAATTTGAGCAGTATAGTTAGAAATTAATTTGTTTTAAAAGTTAATATGGGGTGTAATTCAAAAGTTAATACGGGGTGTAATTCAAAAGTTAATATGGGGTGTAATTCAATTCGGACTTGATTAATTAACCTTTCAAATCAAGACACAGCATAACATTTAGGAGAAGACATTATTGTCATCAAGATGAGAAGCTGTGCTGAAAAGCTACAAAGCATTGCTTACAGCTGCTTTTTTGAGAAGAGAAGGCGCAGAGCAGCCCGTAGCCTGGGAGTTCCTGGAAGAATGCCCTCTCCTTTGTCAGAGGTTGTTTCACTCAAAGAGAGGATGCATTTACCTAAAGTATCTTTTGTGTCAGCATAACCCTAAGTGAAACAAACAACAAACAAAAATTTCCAGAATTATAAAAATCCACTTATTAATTTAGCAAATTAGACAAGGTAATTAATTCCATTTTAGGGTCTAAGGGAGGGTGAGGAAGGAGCAACATAAAAAAACAACTATGCAGTTATTTTTAAGAAAACATTAAAATTCTGCAGATTAATATTCCTCTGTGGAAAAAAAAAAAAAAAAGATCCTTCATATAAATTAAAGATTTCTTTACATGGTTCAGAGGTGCTTTGACTCAAAGCTTCACCGTTCAATCTGTTAACATGATTCTGCTCTGTAAGACCAGTTTCCATTTCAATAAACAAAATTTAGTCCCTACAAGAACACTAAATTCTACCTATTTTCAGATCGTCATCAAAGCATTTTCACACACAGACAAAAGGGAATCAGTTATATCAAGTAATGATATTGCAAACATTTTACAAGTAGAGCACAATACAATGCATTTTCTATGCATCTGGTAAACACAGACCTCTGGCATACCCTACTCTGGTATCTATTGTACAAAGCCACTATAGGCTACAGAATAGAGAGAAATTCTACTCACAAAGATTTCTCACACGTTTACCCTACATCTTATAGTAAATCCCCTATTAAATCTATTAACTATTTAATCTTGACTATCAATTGTTTGCAAGATATATATGCAGGTAACATAAGAAAGCTCTAATGACTGGTTGAGAAAGCTCTGAAATAACCCTTCTCCCTTCTCGTTCAAATTCTCAGTGTATTTCCTCTACATATTTTTTCTTTCTAAGCCCTCTATTTCAAGGCCCATCTTATTTGCAATTTCTCCCCATTTTTGCCTTGATTTTTGTGCAACTTGCATACAGAATAAAGTTATATAAGCCTCTTTTTCAACTTAGGGTAATACTGAGGTGCAGGCAATTAATGAACACACAGCAGGGAAACAAGGAAGTTGGTATAATTATTGAGTGTGATTTTTTGGGGAAAATGAAGACAAAAGGTATACTTGAATTTATTAACTAAGAGAGAAATAAGGCAAAAAAATAGATACTAGGCAAACACAGCAAAATGTCTAATCTGGAAAACTAAAGGCAGACCACAATAAGGAAATTCCAACTACTAGTAAAAGAACAGTAAAGAATCCAGATGAAGCAATTATGCTAAAAATCCAACTGAGAAAGGCAAAAGTTCCATTTAGATCAAGCTGAGAGTAAAAATAATGAAAATTAAATCTGTACATTGCTGGAAACATGAAGATTAAGGCTTAAGGAATACTTCTATAATATTGGAAACAAAACCACCAAAAACAAATATATATATACTAAAAAAATAGCTTAGGCTGATTGCTATTTTTTGAGTGTGTATTTGATCAGAAAACCATTATTACAGAGAAGCTACAGTTTTCAAATTTAAGACATGGGGGACATTTCAGTAATTATGAATACTTTCATCTGTACTTGCATTATCCCCTCATATCTTCAAACCTTTTAAGCCCCAGTCAGTACTGGTTCATTTATGCTACAACATTTCAAATTTCATGCACAAGTATCCCAGGCTAAAATGTGTCTACAAATTCAATATACTAACAAACTTTAGTACATTTTATAGGTGTACTATAAAACATTTCTCCATTTGACACCCAATAGAACAAATCTGTTGGTATGCTACTGTTTATCTATTTTCCATCTGCTACTTAACCTGATATACATGATTGCATACATCAAATTCAGATTAAAGCACTTAGAAGTACCTGTAAAACAGGAATTACGGGACAGAGAGCCTCAATAAATTTGTTCCAAGTCAATACTTCCATCATTAACCGTCCTTGCAACAGATGTATTAGAATGGCCTTGGCTGTAGAGTTCACCTGCTCAATAACAAAAAAAACAAAACCACTAATGCAACCACCGATGTGTCTAAGTTAGTTTGTCAATGCTAAAATTGGAAATGTTATACAAAAATGTCTCAAAGAAAAAATATTGCTACTGCAGAATGCTACACTTAAATTATTAGTTCAACTCCATACTAAGTTGTTCGAAAAGCCTCCAAGTGGAATCACACAAATAGTTTTGCCTAAAGAGCACATAATTTTCTCCTTAGAACTCTGGTTTGTCTTTTCTGAAATAAAATAAATCATTACTTAAAACTTCTACACCCATCGGTCCCTCTATCCTGCAGGTAAAAGAAATTCTGTTTCTTTTCTTTCCTGACCTTGACTTTCTGGGGCATTTTATTCCCAGTCTATGATTGCTTCTGAAGACACAGCAAGACAAGAGACTTAAAGCCTGTTATGTGGCAAATTCACTTTCCTGAAGCAAAGAATCAAACTAAAAAGGCTACCGAATATTTCAAGCTGTATCATAACTCATCTGAAGTTCTCTATCAAAACCAAAAAAGCTATATGATACAGCATTTACACTGCATTAACGTATCCAGTATATAATCTACATAGCTTGTAAATACTCTAATATTACGTGTTAAGATTATTAACACAATGGGAACATAGGAAAAAAGCCCAGCTTATCAGAATTAACTCTTATATAGTGTGAAAACACCTACCTTCAGCAGCTAAAACCCTGCATTTTATGCCAGAGCTAAAAATCCTTTCCCCCCAGGAAACAAGGACAGCCTTTAATAATATCACTTTAGCCTATCTTTAGAGAGAGACTGGCTTTATAGAATCATATAGCAAATATCAAGCCTAACTTGAAATACAAGGTTCTTGTCAATTTTTTTCTCCATGTCACATGCCTAAAAGATTGAACTGATACTTTATGAACACTTAAGCAGCAGTTATACAGCAAGAAGTAATACAAATTAAAAAATACTTGGATACAATGTTCGTTATCTATTTTGTTAGAAATATAATAAAAATACACTATAAGGTAGAAAACAAAATGTGACAAATTTGTAAATAGGCACTAGCTCTGATTCTTTTAATTCAGCATCAATTGAAATCTATTTCTTTTGCTTGAACAACCACTAATACAGAAAACTCCCAGTCTTTTTAATAACATATCCAACAGAGTAGCCAAAATAAATGCCTTCCTTGCAAAAGATAAATTACATTCAAAGCATAAACATAAAGCACATTCTCAAAGACATTTTACTTCTCTCTTTAAAATGCTCCCATCTAAAAAAAATCACTTTTAAATGGAACTGTGCATAGTACTGAATTAAAAAAAAAAAATCTCATTCCAGAAGAGAAGCTAAAAATATATAAATAATTTGGTAGTCAATGTTCTTTCTGACTGTAGGGATGTTATAGATCAGCTATAAAGAAGTTGTCATAAAGAACATAAGTAACTTTATTGTCCTCTCACAACTCCCTACTTAGCTCTATAGGCTAGTGGACATATGTTAAGCAGTCATGCATATAAATGAACTCAATGGAAATTTGGTCCTATTCTACAACATTATAGAACACTTCTATAATGCTCCAGTAACTATATTTAAACACAGATGTTTGTGGTGGTGAAATATAATTTCATAGCAAAGACTTGCAGATTTAAACTGTCTTTTTGTTCCTCAGCTATTTCAGAAGCTACCCCACTTTTACAAAACTTGAGACTTCAAAGTTCATGTTTCCCATAAATGTGAAGCACCATACATACATTTTCATCATATACCCATTTTACTAGGGCTGAATATTACAGGAAAAATAAAAAAAACATATCTTATTTAAATTTTCATTGGTCTTTATTACAGTTAATAGCATCCTATTCACATAATATTATCTTGTCTCTGAATTAATTGTATAAAAAAAAAATCCTTCCATTTACTACAATCTTACTATTTGCGTATCTTTTCTGTATGCAAGAAACCATATTTGGTCAAAACTTCAGGTAAGCATTAGACCACTATGGAGAATACCAACACCTACTCTGCGTGCACACCAACTTACAAACGCAACAAACAAACAAACAACAAAACAACAAACACCGTACCTCACTCTTATCTTCCTGAAGGCCAAATGTGCAGATTTCATACAACACTTTAGGGTGCAGAAGAAAATGCACTCCCTGGCAGATTGACGGCACGGGCTTTGCAATGTTATGGATACCTAGACAGTCCTTCAGTAAAAATAAAGATGGTTAGTTAAAAATTCAAGTTAGTCTCCACTACCACATCTTGTTTTACAGACAGACTGAAGTTGTCATGCAGTAAACCACTTTTTCCATGCACTTTGGAAGACTAGTTTTGAAAGCTAAACGTGACAACCCTGGAATAAACACAATCTGTTTGGATCACTGATTGAAAACTCCTGTTACTACACAGGACTAAGAAATAGAAAATAATTTTGGTTTTATTTTGAATAATTGTGAAAATAAATTTGAAAACCTGTATATTACATTAAATAAGACCATGTTTGGCATTAGACTAAAATAAGAAAAATGTAAAACAGGCTGGTAAAAATCTTGCAAAAAGAGACAAGTGCCATTCAGTGGAGAAAGGGTTTTTGCCAGAGAGACCAGCTCTGGCATATTTATACATTTGTGGATTGTGCTACAAGCACACTAGGTATAGATTATATCTGTTATAGGAAATTAAAGTTTAATTCAAGTATTATATCAAAATACAAAAATAATTTTTATTTTGTGAGCCAATATTATGGAATACACAAAATGACCTGATAAATATGACATTGCCATTCCCAGCATAGGGTACAGCCACACTTTTAGGAAGTTCATGCCATACTTCTAGGAAGTTCATGCTCTTTATCCCTTGGGCTATCATTACACAAAACTAAGGCCATGACAAAATACCCATGTAAAAAAAAAATCCAAGATACACACAATGCAGCTCCAGAACAGGGGAAAAACCCCAAAGAAAACAAAACAACAAACAATATTAGGAGTATATAAAAGGATTTACATGTTCTTTACATACCATTTTTAAGTGCAGTACCTGAAGTCTAACCTAAACAAGTAGCTCTAATACCAAGAATGTAACAGCAAACTGCAAGCCCAGGCTTACACTGATTTTTCAGCATATAACACAGTAAAGAGAATTTGTATTAAAAAAATTTTTAATGACAAAACCATATAACATGCATTATTGAGTGCAACACCAAGAGTGTTAAGTAAGCATTAATTCAAACCTTAACCACTTCCAAACAGCAGTGATAGGCTTCAGCTTTTATATTCAACAAAGGATGAGACAATAGATGGAGAAGCAACTTCTGACCCTCCACCTGAAGCAATGAGTTGGCTTCAGCAGACTTCCAACTAAAAATGAAAAATAGTTAATTAAACCAATTTTACATTATCTAAAGATGCCTACAGAAATTTTCTGGTTACATTTCAGGATAATCTCTGAAAAATACTTCCTGTAATGGTATACATGCTGGAAAACAGTAAAAAGTTCAGAGATGACAACATATTTGCCAAAATCATAGTATCAATCTTTGTGTTTGTACATTTTTATTTTTATTCTTTTAAGCATGTAGGTAATAAAAGATCATAGTTTTTCAAAACTCTCTCATCAAAATTAAGAGCCTAAAATACATTAATGTTCATCTGAAAACATAAAATTCTATTGAGCTTCAGTAGACATATTTGACCATATATATGATTATAAAAAACACCTGTGGTTTTAGAATTTTTTCAGTATAGAGGTTAAAGTTCATCTCACTATCGTGAAGGGAATTGATATTAGTTAAAAAATTTAATTTCCTGTTGCCTGAAACATCAACCAAGCGATGATAAACTCTAAAAGTATTAGAACATTGAAAAACATCTATAAATTTCATCATTTAGAACATTTACTGGACAGCTCTCAAATGCAGTCTCCTTTGAAAAAAAACCTTACAGTCAAGTTCTGAATCAGTATATAATTAAATTTTTGTTCTTCAAGAACTTTTTCAGGCACCATAAGGTAGCATATTGTCTAACTGGAGACATGGAAAAATCGCAAAAGCAATAAAAATAGGCTGTTTAATAAATGAGATGCCATGCTGCAATATAAAGCATCTACAATAAAGGAAGTCCTTTAGGATTTCTCAAAGTAAAATAAAAGTAAATGATACAAATATACTCAGGGCAAAGGATTTTCAAGAAAACTGAAAGACAAGTCGAAGTGTTTAAGATTGCTTCCTTATAAATCACATACTTTACACACAAAATCATAAAAGCTTATACATAGAATACAATTAACTTTTTAGCAACTGAAATTTAGTTTTCAGGAAAACCACCACAGAACGGCACAAATCAGCCTGTTCAATGGCTAAAAGAAAATAATTGTTCCTACAAGGAATAAAGAAGTGAGGTCCTATTTGAGAAACTTTATCCACAAAAAAAAAGAAAGAAAAATCACATTTTCTCAAGCAGAGTTTTAAACAGTAATGTACTCACATATTTGAGCATATGTGAATGCATTCTTGAAGCAAGGGAAAGTGTAGGTGGAAGGGTAGACTATTCAAAGCCTGATCTGCCAATTCTAGTAATTCAGAAAGATTCTTGTCCCCCTGTGAAGTAAAATGAAGAGAAAAAATGAAACTAACAAAATTAGTAAAAATTAAAAGTATGCAATTTTACTGCATAATATTTCCAAATTTATCATAATTGAATACTAAGTAGGTTTTTGTTCAGTCTTTCACAGAGAAGTTTATAATTAACTAATCCAATACATTCCAACAAAAAAAAATTTAGAACCTCTTCTGGGGAGCTGAAAGCCCTTCAGCTGCTGAGTCCAGATAAACTTCTATCAAACTCAGTAGGAATAATGTGTCCAACATTTCACAGCACGAGCACTTTAACACTATTCAGATCACTATTTTTTAATCAATATGCATTTTATGTGAAAGAAGCATAATAAAAGATGTAACTATTAAACTTTAAACATACTACTGTTAATAAACAAGTTAGATTTTTTTTTTGAGTACATATGTCTTCATCATATTGGTTACCAAATACATTAAACATGAGCCATTTAAATTTGATGGAGTTAATTTCATTGTAAAGAGCATTTTCTGAGCAAAGTATTGCTTCTATTAACTTCATAACCTGCCTAGAAAAAGGATAGATTAATTCTGATTTAAGACAGCACTATATTTATATTCTGTATGTTATTCATTTGTATTAGTATCAATGCAACCAGTATTGTGCAAAATTGCTTATCCATTTGGATAATGGAGAAGAATATTTCAGTACTGTGCTAGAATCTCTTAACTAATAAAGCAGTTGTCTTCATAACAAAGTGAAATACAAACCTCAGCCAGTCTAGTAGTTGTTTATTAAAGCTGCAATTGCCAAAGTACTTGGGATTTAAAATTTTCAGAATGATATATTTAACTCCTGGACAACTTACATACAACCACACTATATATTTTAATAGATATAAAATAAATAGTGTATTATATGAATAAACATGTCTTATATGTCAAGATATATATTGATATACATGTATCTGTTTGTATAAATAAGCAGAGTATTTGCTGCCGCTTCTTTCTTTGCCCATAAGAGGTCCTGTGCCCATTTCCAATTTCCAATTGTTTATTTCTTTGTTTTTACTTCAGATAAGATTTTTTACCAATATCATGACTAGTATTAATGAAAACAAATATAAATTAACTACACCTTGCATCATACAGAATATTATACTTGGGGATCTTCCTCTACTATGTTAGACTTTAATTTTTACTAGAGAGAAAACAAAGTAAGGAAAGAAATTTGCCTACAGGAAATATTTTATATAATAAAGTTTCACACCTCCTTATGAACTTCAACCATAAAGCTACAAGTGCATTCAATCGAATATGCAGCTTCTGAAACTTGCTTATAAATACTGTAGTTCTCAGTACTCATCTGCTCCAGATAGGCTGCAATGGATTCATGCATGCTTGGATATTCCAAGGAGAATGACATATCCAGTGAGAGAAGGAACAAAGCATTCAGCAAACTCTTTTGTGTAACTTTACTCGCCTTTGGAAAAAAAAGCAACTGTCAGAATAAGAGCCTGAAAATACAGTAAAACCAACAATAGCACTTCCAGTCATTCAACAAGTACAATCATTGTTGCTGCTACTTAAAATTTAGAAAACACATATCATTAAATGAATTTTATTGGAAGAATTGTTTTTTCTTTATTAAAAGTGATAGTTATTTAGATGTCACTTCTTATATCAGACCTGCAGTCTGATAACCAGTCACAAAACTTGTGTATGAGCCAGGCACGGCACACTGCTGGCCGGAGTCAATTCACTGTCTGACCACCAGATGGCAGAGAGTACACAAACCAAAATTATTTCTGCATTTAAAAAAGCTGTCTACAATTCCACATGGTCATATTGCAAACTAAGGACTGGGATTTTTCTTGTTGTTTTTGATTTTTTTCTTTTATTTTTAATTGTAAGTGTACATGCTTTCAACTTGTATTTTGACCTCAAATACAGTAACTTTGTTTGAACTGTTATACACAGTATTGAAACTTTGTATTAGGTACACAAGAACATAAAAGACAAAAACTCTGAAAAGTCATTAGATTCGTACATCTACACTTATTTTCAGGTACAAGACTTAATATTTGTGACAAAAACCCTGTAACTGAAAATTAATTGTCTAATCCGATTAACTAATGTCTACAAAAAGCTACATTCCACTAAAAACTGGTCCAAAAAATTAAAACTGATTCAGGTTTACACATCTAACACTTTCCATCTCACAAAAACTTAATCAGATCTTCCCAACTGAAATTAAAATAAACAAAAACCTCCCCACTAAAAAAACAACAAAAAACCCTGAACTCCAAGAGCTACATCAGAATTTTAAAAGAGCACTGGAAGCAAAGAATAGTTAAAATCACTCCAATTTACAAAATGTAATTGATTACTACATTCCATCAGAATAAGAGTAATGATTTTTACATGTTACATAATGCTACTCTTACTTGCATGCATACTACAAAAAAGCAGGGGGCAGCAAAGCCTTGCAAACCATACATCGTATCAGAAAAAAACACTACAAGAGGAAAAAGAATACTGAATTTCAAAAATTCATTTAAAAACTGTAATAAAACTGTTCTGGTTTTTTTTTTTTAATATTTGTAATCTGCAGAATACACTGGTAACTGAAGAATGGACAAAGTTGCCATCTGTGATCATATATCACCCAGTGCAAATCAGATTAATTTCTCTGTCCAAGTGCCTATTTTCTCAGTATTCATCCCTGAGCAAAGTATCTCTTACTGCCCTCTTAAAATGCAAAACCAAGAGACAATCACTCACAATTAGTGATGACATACCTTTTCTACAGGGAGAAGTACTTGGAGCAACCTAACAGTGAAGAGTGAAATACTAATAAATGCCATCCTGTGATGCACCAGCATCACCTTAGGCTGTTCTGCACTTATATTGCTTTTGTGATATAATATAGTTTCTCCAAGCAAACCCAAGACCAGAAGCAATTTGTCTCTCTGAAAACAAAATCAGAAATACAATAATTAGAAAAAAATGAAACATCACTGTTTGTTTACAGTGTTTACACAGCACCTGCAGCATCATCAGCACAATTATGCCACATAAGCTAAAACTGGATAAATCCTGCAAAATACATAGCAATGTTTTTGTCACCTAGGCATTAGTCCTAGACCTCAGCCTACTTTCACTATTAGTTTTGAATACTTTGCTCAATAATTACCCATTCCTGGTTGCTCTTTCCCCTTTCCTCTCCCACTTTTCTCTCTCCCCCCACCACCTTTATTTCTGCTCACTACACTTTTTACCTTCTGAAATTTTGCCTGTTTTGAAGTTCAGTCTTAATAAGGAAATATTAAGTCCTGTTTTGAACCTGCTAATAAAGCTTTACCTTAAAATTTTAAAAAAAACCCTTCCCAAACCAATTCACAGTAACTTTGAAAACATCAATGAAGTTTTTATCCCTATTGATTTTCAAAGGAAACAGCAAAACCTTTTTCTGTCTCTCTCCTATTTAAAAAAAAAAAAATCAATATAACTGTGTTCTATTACTCACCTTATTTGCAGGAGTTTGTTTATTAGTAGCCTGGAAACAAACATTATCCTACTAATAATAATCAGTATGGTATACATATTTATGAGCAATGAAATATACTGATTCAGATCATAGTACAAGTAGATGAAGAGATATTAAGCTTCTGAGATTAAATGTTCTGCAAGTAATCTTGAACACTGATGTGATGCTGATCGATTATAATAGATTTTCACAGATTGGAAGATTAAATTAAAAGAAAAAATTCTCATTCCCTAAAAGGTCTTATAAATTTAAATATTAACAATTATAAAATAGAGAACAGGAAAGCCTAAAGCAATATTCTAATTAATTAATATTGCAGCTGTTATTGTTTCATATTCAGTGGTATTTTCCACTGAAAATTCTAACAAGTCAACTGCATTTAAGAGTACGTTTAATTCAAGTCTTTAGACAAGTTTCAGTCTGTAACTCTGGTATGTTTGTTACATGCCTGAGCCATGCCAGCTTATGCTTCAGCTTTCACTTGTCTTCAAAAGAGCAAGTCATAATAATTTTATCTGTTTTCAATAATTTTATAATTCATGTACATAACAACTCTCAACTGTGCTCAGCAACTTAAAATATTTAGTCAACAGCACCTTAATGCTTTGAATCTCTGTTGGGCCAAAAAGGCCTCTCCTTTGTTTCCCACCTAAGCAACATTGTTAAGATATCTAAGATTTGTGCAGGGATCTACAACTCCTGTGTAGGAAATGGATACCATGTATCTTAGAATTCCAGTCTTGGATCTGAACAGTTATCTCCCCAATTTTAAACAGATAGTTTATAAGGAGTAAAGAAAGGGAAAGTTGTTATGTACATCAAATTGGTGTCCCACATTTCTAGTCAGTGCTTTTCCCTCAGTTCCCTTCCCTACATGTGTTTCTCTCAATGGCTGCTTACTCTCTTGAGGTGAAACTCCAAGTATTGTCTGGTAAAATAATTTACATTTTAAAAAGTGCCATCGATAGAACTAGTAAAAAAACTACTTAAAATTTTCAAATGCACAGCTCAGCAGAAGTTTAGCTACCTGAATTGCTGCAGAAGGTGTCAGAAGCTTATCAAAGGAGACAAATATGGCTGATCAAAACCTGAAGAATCTTACCAATTCCAATGCAAAAAGGCTGTCATCTTCCCAAACATTTTCAGAAATAGCATCACCAATAAGGGACATATCTTCAACAAGCAGTTCAAGAACTTCCATTGTCACTCTCCTACTGCCTACACAAATGAGAGGATAAATTCAAATATAGACAAAATATTATGTTTTGATATTCACAAGACACAACTGTAAACAAGAGATTATTCCTCATATGGAATTCTGGTATTTTAATTTTCCTATATGCTTCTACAAAACTAATGCTAACTATCCTCAACAACTAATAGCTCTAAATCAGAGAAGAAAACAACTAGCCAAAGTCACAACAGATTAAAGTAATTGTATACTTAGAAAAAATATTAATTTCCTTAAAACCTATTGCAAAATTACTTAAGAAAATAATTGTGAACTTTACTACAGCTGTAAATCTGATTACTGAACTTTTTAAAGTTCATAATAAAGTCACTAATTTCCCCCATCCAGACAGCAGTGTTACAAATCTTCTTTATATATTACCTATTCCCATTGATCTGCATTTTTGGTATAGGAGTGACTTTCTTCACAGATTATTTTGTTTGAGATCTTTCAAAAAACAAAGAGATGAATACTCACTTGAGCTACTTGCACAATTCTCTGTAACACTTTCCCCTTTGCTTGTAGGCTGGTATTTATTAATTTTCATTTCTTCTTCTGAGTGTCTCTTAATAACAAGGCTAATCTGGTCCATTAGTAGCTTTTATCTTTTGTACAATTTTAAGCTTGAATATGTGGCCACAAAGAAACTTGGCCTGAGCTTAGAAATCTACAGCCTACATTTACTACAAATATAAACCTCCTCCTAATGTACCCACATAATGAGAAAACAGAGGAGGTAGAAGGTTTTATGAAGAACAAGGCAGAATATCTGGAGCCAGACCAAATATTTTCAACCTCACGCAAGTGAAGATGCCAAAACTGTCTGACATCTTAAGGAATCATACGGTGACAGTTTCCCTTAAATAATCAATGTAGTGCAACTGTTGGCTTAGTTACTTGTTGATGGTATGTTTCTATTTAAAATCATAGATGGATTTCACACAACAGCATTGAATTTTCAATGTATCTTTTAACTAAGATGAAAAATTCTGCATCCTTCAAAATGCTCAAAACAAAATCTGTTTAAAAAAGATAAAGTTCTACTTGTTTGTTATAATTTAACAATTTCTTTGTGGATTTTTCTATCTCTTGTAAATTTTACACACTGCAGAAACATTGTTGATATACTTGAGTAAAAAAAATTTATCTCTGTATGTGACTAGATGTGTAGTGATAATGACCACAGCTTCTGCAATTTGTAGCTTCAGGGATCTGCTTTGGGTGAGAAATGACAGAAAATGGCACAAAGTCTTTTTGAAAGCTTGGTGTTACTTATCTCACAGAAGTTCTGTTTTCCATTGTTTTAGGCCAATTTAACTTAATAAATCTCTCCATTTTAACCAAAAATCCCCAAAAAACCCCCCACAAAACCAAAACAAGCCCACACCACTACTGATTTCTGCAATGACTTTGTTTACAAGGCAGATCAGCACAAAGGAAGAAAAATTTCAATGAGCATCTCCACAAGGAACAGAATTTAAGCTTAACTAAAATACACATCATTTTGCAAAATAAAAGGCATCAAATTTTACAATAAGCTTACTGGTTTTTCCTTTACCCAGTAATTTAAACATCTAGATTAAAATCTACACTCTACCATATAAGTTGATAATAATCTTCATAAAAACGCCTGTTGATTTCACTAAAGATAACAACCGAAAATATAACCACATGAGAAACTGTGTGTTACTGTCTCACAATATCACACTGTCTCACAGTGTGCCTTCAGATCACAGGCTTTCAGATCAACAGGAACAGGATAAAAATATTAGCTTCTCTACAATCTGTGTCTCATTACAGCATAGTGGAAGAATGAAGAAATATCACCAAGGAGAGTTTAAGAAGTGTAAAAAACCTAAGGGGAAGATAAACAAAGATAGGTCCACATTTCCAGAAAGTAAAACTATTTTAATTCTATTATAAGATTGAAAGAAAGAACCTTGAAATGTAGAAAAACTGTCTTTTAACTCTGCAGATTTGAAGTGACAGGCAACAGAAATGGAAAAGATAGAAAATACATTTTCTGCAGTTTTACATTATAAATAAAAGATGCTAGAAGTCATGAATGTGCTTGTGACTAATTAATATTTAAATACCATTATTATGATAGGGAAAAACAAAACTTTAATTCATTTTAGTTGTTTTATAACAAAACAAAAAGAATTGAATAATTTTCATACACATTTCATACTATTTTTATATATATATATAAGTTAAGCCTCTAGCTTTTAGTATTCTAGCCATAGACAGATGCACATTTCCAGCTCCTATATTTGAAACCCTGACCACATTTACCAATACCTGTTTTGAATTACATAACATTTTACAGTTAAATACAATTTTAGACAACCTTGGAGCAAAAAGATTGTCCTCCAAAAGGGCTTTTCAATTTAGAACCTCTATAAATTAAAATTTACAATTAGACTATCATTACTTATGTTCCTTAAACCACTCGTTACTGCAGTCGTAAGAATAAAAACAAGCCTTTCACCAGAATTTTTGTTTATTAGTTCTTGAACAGGAGGAAAACTCTATGCCTAAACAAATCCTTTGGAGAATGCCTCTGGTTAAAAGTGGTTATTTTTCCATCTTCCTAAATGACATTTTATCCTGACACACCATTTTTCCACCAAACACTGACTTCCTGCCACTGTCAGTAAAAAACACTTAAAATTTCTGCAGCAATTCTGGAAATCAATCAGAAGATTCAAGCTTTGTGACCTGAACAAAGTCTCCAGAAAAGATCTGTTGCAACTAGCCACAGTACATCAGTAGTCATCTGTGCCTTATTTATTTGAGGTAGTCACCTCATTGACCAACTTCTCAAGAGTATCATGTATTAAGGATGGGAAAGATATGCAAGTTAAACACTTAACTCAAAACTTTCTTACCTGTTCTTAGAAGAGGTATTGCATTTTCCAAGATGGAAACACAGAACTGAGGAAGGCTAAGCTGCTTCATCTGTAATTCCAAAGTGTCCTCATTTTCAGTATCTGGTAAGTCAGTATGTCCTACGTCAAATGGGGAATGCAGAGAGACTCTGGAGTTTGCATTTGCTTGAGTACTGTTTCCACTTAAAACAGAAATTTAAAAAAAAAGAAACATAATAAACTCTTGAAAAGAGAAAACACATATGTACAGATGTTACAACCAGCATTTAGTGTTTTCATGACTCCTGCTTTAAGCATATCCTTCCTCCCATCCCAAACTTTCTCTGCTATCTACCAGTGTTGCAAGAAGAGGGAGATTTTGTTTCATTGGTTTTTTAAATGTCAGAACAGGTAGCATCACAACAAGTGAATGCCAAATGTTTTGGCAATCATCTTCAAAATCACTTAGCACTGTGTACTGGAAGAAATACACATGCAACGAACACGATATCACGAGAAATATCAGTTGATTTGAAATTATTTTTTCTTTTTTTTTTTTATGAACAAAATCTATCACTTGCTTGAAGCAATACAAGTTACTAAATCAAATTTCAGCCTGAATTATTCTTACTATATTAAAACCATTCTATATAGCTAGCCACAAGAATCCTTAGAAGAAAAACTAAGAAGCATGAGCTCTGTTTACTCCTTAGGACTACCGTATGCACTGTAAAACAGGAAGTATTTCCTTGTCCAAGAAATCCTTAAATGTAATCAAGTATATACTACAAAGTATATGGAATGCTATTAAATTATAGACATTTTTTAAATGATGAAATATTTGATCTATAGTATATGAATATATCATTAAATATAATATATATGGTTCATATATTATGAACAATATATAGTTCATAACTGTATTAATTTTTAACAATAATCTAATTACACTATCAGCATTATAATTAATAAAAATCAGAACATATTTTTAAAGATGTCTTATCCCAAACGATGTTTAGCAATCTTGATATCCTTTAAAAACCTGTATGACTAATAACTGGGGTTTGGTTGGTTCCCTTTTTTATTTTTAAACAAGCTGAAGAATTTGTTGCCACAATTAACAACAAACTGTAGTATGACTGTGTTATATTCTATTTTCTAATTAAATGTAAAAGATGTAAAAATGTATAAGAAGTTAAATCCCGACTGATTAAGAAGTCAACAGAAAACCTGCTATCAAAACAGAAGAGTTCACCAATATGTAGTTTGGGTTTGGCTGAACTTACCAGAGGAAAAGGAAGGAGAGGTATCAATCACAAAAACAATTCAGAAGAGGAAAGGTTAAGTTTCCAGGCAGAATTTGAAACAGACAAACAGATAGATTGAAGAGTCTCAAGATTAAAGAAGAAGGAAAAGAAGAGTTACATATAGAATAACAATATACAAATAAATAGCAATAAACAAATTTACATAAAAATTTTGTAAGAAAAGACAAGATTCACTAAAAGCAGCTCTTCCTTATCAAAAAGAAATGTCTGAACAACAACACTACTGTCACTTCTCTCTATCATATCTTCTATTCAACATCATGTTGTTCTTTATGCTACCTCTAGGCTAAATTATATTTTTGTAAGAAATGAGATTTGTGGGCAGTGAGTAGGTCTACTGCAGCACACAGGATGCAAGAAGATAAAGGTGTGCAGTCATAAACAGCTAGCACTCCCTGGTTTCTAGAAGTCTCATCACTACCTGAACTGGTACTTATTCTTATGCAGCTTTCATTTCTAGACTGACAGCCAGGCCATCACTCTCTCTTGCACAATATACACCAGCTGCTATTAAACTGTTAACTGTTCAGCTTCAGAAAATGGCCAGGGCCTAGAAGACATAAAGCCTGGAATTCATTGGCAGTGCCATATTAGTTACATGATAAAAATTAATATATTAGACTTCAATAAAAGTAACTTTTTAATATGACTGTCAAGACGTATTTACAATTGAGCTATTCTCATCACAGCCTATTTGAACACCTAGGAGGTACTCAATCACTAAGCCCATACATCACAGAGACTCAAATGAACTACCAACAAGCACACAGATTTACAAGGACTTTCAAAATCCCACATACTAGAAGACATTGGTACTTGAACAGCAGCTTTAAGTCTTTGAGTTGGGCAAAGACAAGCAACAAAACCACACACAAAAACTTCTACATTTTGAGGATATACAGATTATTTATAATTTCATTTAAGAATCAAATATTTACACAAATATTATAGAACTGAAATTTGTTGCCACAATTAACAACAAATTTTAAAGACTTCAATAGAAATCTTTATACAGCAGAGCATTTTTGACAATACTATATACTGTTACCTACAGGATGGCCATTCCACTTAAAAGAACTTATGAGGTCATCTGCTGAAAAAAAGAAAAATCCCTGACTCTCCAGCAATAGACTGAATATATGCTTTTCTGTGTCTTACAAATACATGCACAAGTAATAACAGTTGATAGGAAGAGACTTTGTTTAAAATGGTGGTTGGGTACAAAATGTGGCAATGTTTTTATGTATTCTGAACACCACTTCAAGAAAGGTTTAATTCATAAACATGGGTTCAATCTTCACAAGTTACCAAAACCATTGCATCAATCCACATACTGACAAGGAGCTGATAATATAATCCCATATTAAAATGTTTTTAACTGAAGTGTAAGTGATTTCCTGTTTCATTCACCTAGAAGATACTGCATCCCAATCTTGACCATCTCCTCTAGGACGCTGAACTGTCCGTCCAATTACAGAGGGCCGAGGACTGCTGCTTCCAGGTGACGGATTCTGAGAACCAGGAGCACCCCTCGCTTCTTGACAGTAAGATATAGATGAATTCTGGGAAGCTGTGCCTTTGTGTAACATAAAGAACATAGTTTCCCTTAGAAGTATCCATAATTCTGAAAGATACTACGTAGTAAACAGTAAAAGTAACTAAGGCAAGATATGGAAAAAAACACCAGGTAAATACTGATGACCTGGAACTGGCAAGTAGCAGAGTTTGGAAACCAAATTCCAAGGCAAACACCATTGAAGATTCCAGCTGAATCATAAATCTTGAGTTTTAAAAATAGAAACACAGTGTCTGGGTAAGGCTATTGGACTTGATGTTATAACTGAATTAGCAGCCAGTACCATTTATTAAGACACCAAATATAGGGGCAATCTTATGAAGAGAACCAGACTACCAATTTATAGAAACGAAGCTTTGACTCAATTCAGATGACAGAATAGAAACAAGAAGACCATTATAAGGAATCTACACCATTAAAGCTACAACATTTAAGCATTAAGAGCATTGTGAAACATCCCTCATGACTGCAAAATTAAAAACAATGATTAAACTATTTTTAGCCATCAGCATAAAAAAAAAAGAAAGTTCACAGAGCTCATGAAATTAGTAACTACATTGTTAAGTACTAATAGCTTGAAAGCTTTTCTGAAACTTTGCCCACTTTGATTTTACAGATTCAATTTCGTTTTAGTTAAAAATCCCTCCCCTGCTGACATACAAACAATTGGATACTGGGAGAAGTTGATGAATGGGGAATCACAGGAAAGTAAAACTGAATAAGTACATTAAAACAATGCAAGTATTCCAAGTTTTTAAATTAATATTAATAGCACTGAACACCAAAACAATTTCACAAGATTACATTTGCCATAAGGTTCTGGTTTTGGTTTTTTCTGTCATTTTAGACAATCTTATCTGTAGTAAAAACAACAGTATCTCAAATACTTAAAAATACCTACCTTGCTCTGAGGAAGAAAAACTTGGATCTCTATGGAAGTTAAGCCTAGTTCTCAAAAAGATGCAGAGCTGTTGCAAGCATGACACAGCCTGCAAAGCCAACTGGTGTCTCCCATCTCCTCCAAAAGCCAAATTTAGAAGAGATAAAAGGCTCTGCAAAGACAAAACCACCACCATCAAGACCTGAACATTAATCATCATCATGAACAACCATGCCAGCAAGTCTTACACTAAATATAGTTCAAAAATGTTTCCAAGTGTTTTTCAAAATCACAGCAAAGAATAAATAGGCTCAACTACTGTTTCATTACTGAATGCAAGACTACCAGGCCTAAGGAAGAAGCCAAGTTTCACATTATATTTCCAATAAAGTTACCACTTTCATTATGGGAGCCCATTGGAGGGTGTGCAGACAACAGCCACACCATTTATCTTATTCAGAAGAAACAAAGTATTCCTTCAGAAAGCACTTAATTAGTGATTAGCAATATACATTGTTAGAAGCAAAAAACTTTAAAACTGCAATATATAGACAATGTCCCTTTCCTATGCACCTGGAGTTAGCATGAAGGTACTTCTGTTTAACTATTTTGTTTAAAACCAAATTGAATCATTTGCATCAATTCATCCTTGGCACAGCTTATACCAATAAAAACTTTATGTGAATTCTTGCCTGTACAATCTTTGGCCTTTGAAGGAAGATCTCTGCAGGAAAATCTTGCATAATCACATCCTGAAGAAGCTCACATGTACTCCAAATTAAACTTTGGTTGTTACTTCTCAAAGAGCTACAAGTTCATATTTAAATATGTATTAAAATGAAAAGAAAACCAACCAGTAATTATTAGCCTGAACAAGTCTTTACAAGAAAGTTATCATCACAACACTGGAGAATCTAAAGAAAAAAATCTCTGTAATTCTATTGTCATATTATTTTTTCAGTTGAATTATTCCTTAGCTATATATACAATAAAGAACAAACTCAATTCCCACAAGTAAAATTTGGTTACAAGAGGAGAAATAACTTTATTGATTCTGAATTTGAAATTAAAATAAGATCTACTGGAAATTCCCTGTGAAGCTAGTGATTATCTCAGTGGTATATAGCAAGTAATATAACTCATACCAGTAAGAAAGTTTCTTTCATTACTAAGGTTCATGTATAACTTCAAAGCACTTGCATTACATAAGTGGGAAATTCCATAAAAGGGAGAAATTTATTAGCTATTCTCTAAATGAATATTAATTAATTATAAGAATCTTTAGGACAGTCTATTTCACTTTTTCCAATTGTTTCAGAAACCATTGTTTCTGAAATCACTGTAAAAAATCAAATATGTCCAGTGTTACACATCTGTGTTCCTCTTCTATACTCTGGCATAAAGGAAATTAAATATTAAACAGGTTCTCCAGCTTCAGAGATCTTTCAAAAGGAAAAAACAAACACCCACAAAAAAAACTATGCTAGAAATCTATCAGAGTTCTGTGACAACGCATAAGGAATCCCAACTACAGAACTCTCCCTTGGGGGACTTCAAACACTTTTTCTAAATTAAAGAAAAAAAAAGTCACTGCAGAAAGTCAGTTGGAATGACTCAATGCTTGGATAAGGCCCTGTACCTAAACTTATTGGCCTAAAGCTACTACTAAAAGTAGGGATTTTCCTACCAACTGGTCATGGGGGTAAAGTAAATAATTATTTTATTTCAGCTGAAGGAAATCTTTGATCCACTTAAGAAATTTAAAATACAGACTGAAGTGTCATGAACAAAAGACCCAAAGACACTCTGATTTAAACACAAAAAATGGAGAGTGATATTGCCCAGCTTCAGCCCAGATTTTATGACCATTTATCAAAAATTAGCTCACTGGGCTATTTACAAGAACAAGCTCACGATGCAGAAAGACAGAAAATTATAGCCATTAATCCTGAAAAAGAAAAACTACAAGGAAATTGTAATGTTTCTATTACTGCACCTTTCATTTGATGAAAGAACATGTCTATCTGTTGAAGTCAGAGTTAGCCAAGGAAAGGTGGAAAATTTCAAACATTTCACTGCAAAAAAAACCAGAGCAGATGTCTTGAAATATATTTTATAGAAATATTATATTGTATACATTCAAGGCAAAATAAAAAACCTATAAACAATATACTATCTTATACAGAGATAGCTTTTAGTAAGCACAGGCTTGCACAAATTCAAATGCTTTTAGACTTTTCAGAAATACCGAAACATCACCAAGGTCATACCAAATCCTAATGAAATATGTTTACTGGGGAAAGCTTTACCAAATAATGAGCACATTAGTGGAAGAATACTCAATCTGCCACATCATGCTTTCAATCAAATCATAAGTTTTTTATCTGCTACTAAAGAATATTTTATCCATTAGCATGATCTCCAAAAAATGGAAAATTCACCTCATGGTTATACTCTTCAAGCAGTAGAAATTATTTTTCTTACAAAATTATGACACATAATAACTTTGTAATGAAAATATCTTTAAAGCTATTTCTAACTTAAAAGTTTGTAATAATTATTGTGCAGTTCCTAAGATAGTTGATACACTACTAAAAACTCAACTGGTGATTTACCTACAGTAACTGCAAAGCCACATTTTAAAATCTAGATCTCAGCACCATACTGTATTTTGAATAAGAAACTCTCCTGTGAGCTGCTACTAGTATAATACTGGTACAGGCAAAGACTTGCCAAAATATTATTGATCTGTGGTTGTCAGTGAAACACTCCATATCATTTGACAAAAACAAAAATCAAAACATAACACTGGTTTTCATTTAAATACAAAGCAAAGATTCCCCTAGCACCTAAACCACTTTTCTAAAAAGTAGAAAGGTATTTCAGACTAAGTTTTGTTGAAATAAAACGACAAAACATACTTAATCCTTTAAGCCACTTCTGATTATGAAACACAGATCGTCTGGAAAACAGTGGCAATTTAAGTAATTTTTAAAACTGCAGCACTTTCTAATGTACTTTAGATATTCCAAAGAGTTACACTATTTACTGGAAAAGGGAAATATCTATTAAGATGAATGTCATTTTTAAAAGCATTATAATTGTAGCTTCTGTGGTGTTAGATTTCACAGAATAACAAAAGGAAAAAGAAGAGCCAATTTTGCTATCCACATTTGTAATGGAATTCCATCTGAATTACAACTCCAAGTTCTTTCTGTAATTACCATACTCTTTTATAACTACACATACCAACTGTTCTTTTGGGAGATATTTCTAACTGCGGCAGATGACTTCTACTTTGACAAAAATATCCAGTGAATAATTCCTCTTGAGGCAGAACTAAAATAAAAATTAAAATAAAAAAAGGGGTAAATTTAAAAAATGCACATGCACAAAAAAACTCCTGAATTTATTTTCATGCTTTTCCTTAACTACCTCCCTCTTGCCCTTGAGTTTTAAAGCAGTTTCCTTAATAGGTTAAAATGGTCTCAGATGATCAGAAAAATGGAGTAAAAAGAGTGTGTCCATGTTTGGTTTTTTTTAAATCATATTCTGCAACTGTAAAGGGTGCATTTTTCTCCATTTTTTATACTAACTAGCATACCATCCAAACAATAGCAGCAACAATTACACAGCCTGATAGAGGACTGACAGCCAAATAAATGGCTTTCCTTTAATCTACCTATGTAGTAATAAAATTAACTTTTAAAATTTATTACTTAAAATCTTTTTCTACCACACTGCTGTCTTCTTAGGTCACCTAGAAAGTTGCCCTCTTATATAAATGTATTTTGCCCCATGTCATTCATATGCAAACTGTATAAAAAAATAGACAAGAAATGTTAACACTAAAAGCAATCTCTCCAGACCATAATATTTGGTTCAAAGGATCAAACTAGATAATGCCAGGTTATTAGTTTACAGTAATTTTTTCCAGTAACTTAAGTTAAATCAGAAAGAAAAATACAACACTCCTGCTAGGAACCATTAGGATTATTCCATCCACACATGCACACAATTTACAGTATAAATAACTTCAACTGAGTAGTTTCAGAAGGATATAATTTAAGAATGCACATGTAGAAGATTATTCTTCTCCATACAGTAGAAAAATTAAGTAAAAATCTGCTCCTGTGTAGGGCATAGGAGGGAAAAAATACTAAAAATTAATCACCAGGCACATAAGTCTAGTGAACTAAATCTCCAAGCATTAGAGAGGTGGCAGAAACCACCAAAAAATTACTTTTATCTCTGTGACTGCAGAGATGAGTGACAGGGGTGTGGTCATTAGTGCTACACACACTGTGTAACAGCACTCTCTTTCCCACAATAAGCAGGAGGTAATGTAATATGATATGTAATTTTCTCCTCCAAACTCTGTTCCAAAATTTTTAAGGCAGAAGAGGAGAACCAAATGGGTTAGACTGCATCTAGGAAGAAATGTAAATCATTGTAACAGACAGATAATGAGCTAGGTAACAGATGCAAGCAATAGCACTTCACACATAATGTGACATTTTAAAGAAAGTTTATGTATTCTTCTATGACAAATGCTTATCCAATACTAAGTACATAGAGCATACAGCTACTGTAGGTTCAAAAATCATTCTATTAGGATCAACTATTGTTTTTTTCTTTTTCTTTTGTCATAGGACTTGAATTGCTTTCCAAGCTAGAGCCCACTATACAAAGAACAGCAGCAAAGCATACTGGCTAAATTACAGATTTATTTAAACTTGCTACAGACTTGCTGCCATAAAGCTGTCCTTGAAAGTTGTGTCATGCTCTTTGTACATTAGAGAAAACAGATATTCTACACTGAGGAAATGGATATGGAATTCCATTATAGGAATGCCACCAGGTGATTTAGCTAAGGTCACGCTGTCTCTGGCAGAATCTGATTAGCACACACTTCACTGATCTCTCAGGAATAATTCGCCTGCTATGCCAGAAAACATCAACTTCTCAAAGTCTTTTCATTTGCTTTATTTTAATATAAAATAAATTACAGTTTAAAAGGGTAATTTACCTGGTTGATCTACTGAAGGCTGAGACTGAGCTTGATAACATACTGAAGAACTAGAAGGGAGTTCAGAAGAAAGAAAGAACAGTCTGTCCACAATCCCATCAATTATGGCCTGCAAATTTGGATCCACGTCGGAGCGAAGCTGAGAGAAGAATTCCACTGCACCAATTCCAATCATTTTCTGGGCAGCAGGTGGATGCTACATTAAGATAAATAACTGACCAAGTTAGTTTGAAGAGTCTTAAGGTCTTTGGATGGGGGGGGGGGGGGGCAGGGAATAGAGAACAGCAGGGGGAAGAAAGAAAAAAAATTGAAATTCTTAAGTTATATTTTGCCTTTATTCATTTAGACCATTGTGCTGAGGTAGAGTTCATTTTCTTCCCAGTGGCTGGCACAGGGATGTGTTTTGGACTTGTGCTGAACACAGGGTTGATAATAAAGAGATATTTTTGTTAATGCTAAGCAGGGCTTACACAGAACCAAAGGCTTTTTTGCTGTCCTGACAAGGGATCTGGGAGTACAGGGGAGTTTGGAAGGGGACACAGCCAGGACAGGTGACCCTAACTGAGCGGAGGGATATTACAGAATCACAAAAAGGCTTGGGTTGGAAGGTTAAAGATCATCTGTCAGCAACCTTAAAGATCAGCTGTTCCAACAGCAGATCAGTCTATAAAGGGGGTGAAATGAAGAGGAAGGGGGGACACGTGGAGTGATGGTCTTTTCTTCTCAAGTCACTATTCCATGTGAGGGTGCCATCTCCCCTGGAGATGGCTGAACACCTGCCTGCCCATGGGAAGTGGTGAATGAATCCCTTGTTTTGCTTTCCTTGTGCGTGCAGCTTTTGCTTTTTCTATGAAACTGCCTTTGTCTCAACCCATGAGTCTTCTCCCTTTTACCAATCCCACTCTCTCCCAACCCAGTGCCACTGGTGGGGTGTGAGCAAGCAGCTGTGTGGGGCTTGGCTGCTGGCTGGGGTTAAACCCTGACATCTGTCCGTCAGTATCAAGGATGAGTTGGTTTTTTAACTCTGCATAGTTGCAGTTTAGCGATTAAAACACAAGCATGTAAAAATCTGAGTTATCTGAAGTTTCTGTAATATTTTCTCAAATTAGTTGCAACAATGTTCAAATCTTTACTTTCCAGGAACAATGCAAATGCTTAGTTGCAAATCATGCTCCAAGTTAAAAATGAAGCACTAGATGAGCACAAACTGAAGAAGCTGAGAAATTGAAGCAGAGACCCAGAAAAAAACATTTTTCTCAGCTGTCTCATCCATTTGAAGTCGCTGTAATTGTTTTAATTTTGATCTACACACAGTGGCTTCATTATTCCTGTCTTTGTAAAACATTGAAAATCTCGTTACATGGAGATACAAAGTCAAGTAATATCCAAGTAGCTTCAGCCTTCTAAAAACACACAGTTTAAAAATAAATGAATGCTAGTATGTCATACCTTGATCAAACTGTTCACAAAATTTAACACGTCCTCTTTTATTGGTACAACTGGGAAATTGAACCACTCCAAAAGGTTACGAAAAAGTGCTTTTTCATGGACCAGATCAGCATAGGAAATCAAGTTGTGGTCAAGTTTAAACAGAATAGCCTTCAAAGATCGCTCTCTTATCTCTGTCAGTTCATGACCTGCCCAAAAAAAAGTGATTAAGAAACCCATAAAATTATTTGACATAACTTCTTTCTTATTTGGAGAAACAGAATGCTGCCAGAAATGCAGTGAAAAACAGCCAGCTTACAAGCTGCCAGTATTATCCCTACCAGGAAAACAAATACGATTAGCACTCGTCAGCAACAACCTCATGAAGTGTTTGTTTGATTATAAAGCAGTGAGACATTATAAGATGTACTGATACAATCCGGTGCCAAATGCGCCTCTACGGATTTACCCTGGTACCGGAACCTCTACCAGGGTATGTGGTGGGTACGGAAAGCTGCCCCGAACCCACCAACCGAACAAAAAGTTACCCAAGCCCCCTGAATGGAAAGACACCGTGTCTGAAGGGGAAGCCTTGGCATTTCCTTATGGAAGCGTGTCCCACTAGGGCAGCGCCGCCGCCCCCTCCGCGCCTGCCGCGGGGAGCGGAGTGGAAGAGCAGCGGGCAGACGAGCGGCGAGGGGCGGCGGAGCCCGGGCAGGGGAGGCAGGGCTCCCGCAGAGCGTTGCTGGGCCGCAGGCGGCGGGCCCGGGAGGGAGAGGAGCCATCATTACCGAGCTTCCTGACGAGCGCCGCCAGCTCCATCGCGCCGCTCCGCCCGCCGCATTCAACCGCCGCGCCGGCCCGCCCGTCCGGCTGGAGCCGCCCGCCGAGCACCTCGGGAAATGTAGTCCGTCCGCTTCCGCCCCGGGCCCACCGCCCCGCGCTGCGCGCGAAGCACGCCGGGAACTCTCATCGCCCCGGGGCCCGCCGGCGGAGCACAGAGAACTACAGTTCCCATGAGGCCCCGCGCCTCCCGCCCCGCCGCGGGTGCCGGGCCTGCCGGGCGGGATGGCGGCGGGGGGCGGCAGAGGGACCTGAAGCTCCAAGTGTGTGCACCTTCCTGCGGGGGGTGTAGCCTCGTGGGCCCGCTTCTTCTCTCCGGCAACTAACCGGTGACAGGATGAGAGGACATAGCCTTGAGCTACTCCAGGGAACGATTTATTCATCCCAGTACGGAAGGGAGACTGCTAGAAAGATAGCGAGGGACTTTTTGCAAGCGCGTGTAGTGACCGGGCAGGGGAGAATGAGTTCTAACTGAAAGATGGTGGGTTTAGATTAAATGTTAGGAAGGAATTCCTTACTGTGAGGGTGGTGAGACACTGGAACAGGTTGCCCAGAGATGTTGTGGATGTGCCATTCCGGGAAGCGTTCAAGTTCAGGCTGGATGGGGCTTTGAGGAACCTGTTTTAGTAGAAGGTGTCCTGTCCGTGGCAGTGGGGTTGGAACTAGATGGTATTTAAGGTTCCTTCCAACCCAAACCATTGTTCTGTTTTACAATTTACACTTAGAGTGATAATGAAGTGTTTGCTGATGTCACTTTGATGTGTCTGCCAGCACTCTGGAAATAGCTCTTGCTGACTCGTGTAAAGCAAAGCGATGAGGGGGTGAAGTAGGAGGTGAATCATTAGAGGGTTTGGGTTCTCTTTTTCATGTAACCTAGACTCTAGGACTACATTGCTTTGTCTATAATGCGAGACTATTTCACAAAGGAATTTCTTAAGCACATACTAAAGATGGATGTACATGGTTGCTCATCTGATCTGAGGGCTGATCTTATTTTTGAAAATTTGTGTTTGTCATCATAGTTGGAAAAAATAAATCGATGATAGCTGGACAAATGATAGACATTTTGTGTATATGCTTGTGAATTTTTTTGTACATAACTGCAGGTTCACAAAAGAAGATGGCCTTATAATAGTCATGGGGGGGGGGAGTTATACCATGTATTTCACAATAAACTACATTTTTATCAGCACCCAACAAAAATGTAAATGTGCAGTGCAGCACATGCAAATGCTTTCCAAAGGATATATGTCACTGCCCTCTCAGTTTATGGCTAATTGTTTCTCCATGTGGTCACCATCATTGTGCTACTCTTTCACAGTAAATTCATATTAATGTCCTCCATCTGCTCTATCAAGATTTTGCTAAATTCTTAATTGCAACTCAAAACTGTCTGTCATTTTGCAGGACAGTATTTCTATCTGCAGAACAATATAACAAAGGGACTTTATTAAGCTAATTATAAATGTACTGTGATTGCTGCAACAGGGCTTTGTTTAGCACAGGAGACTGAACTTGCATGGATCTATCAAGAGCAATTACATGAGAAGCATCACTTACTAAGTAAAAATTCCTTTTAGCTGTGCACGATACGCTTGTTCAATGAAATATGAAGAGCTCTGACCAGATGCACACTGGGCTACTCACATTTCCTCAAATAGGACTGGAGGGAACTTCATGCGACCCCATGTGATACTTGTGATAATAATAAAATGGATTAGTATCTCATTTCTGCAGCAAGAAGAAGGAATTAAGGAAGCAGGCATTTTCCAAAATAAAAATATTTCTTCAGGAGGAAGAGCTACATCGTTCACCTCTATGGGAGTGTTCAATCTGGGTCCTTCTTACCTCTTAAATATGGTCAATCTACATTGAACAAAAGCTTTCTTACACTGTCTTCAATGTCGGTGTTAGTGGCTACAAAACGTTTCATAGAGGAGACACATACTCCTGCACTGTAATTGTGGCCATTTTGGTCAGTTTTTCTTAAATGATGGCATAATTAGGTTCATCTTTAAGAAATATTCCTAACCTTGAAAAGCAGCTTCAGTTTTGCTGCTCTTGTTTTAGATCAGAAAAGAGATGATTGTTTACCCAAAACTGATCCAGGGGCCTGCTGTATCAGCTGGGGCAATACATTTTATGCTATCATGGCTCAAGACTGATATTCAATTTAAATATTTTAATTTTTATAAATAGAAGGGTGATATATTAAGGGAAAAGTGAATATCTCCATAAAATAGTAACTAAATACACACACACAGACAAAAAAAGTTTACTGGCTATTAAAAATGAAAAGAAGTGGAGGATGGGCTCAATAATTATTGCTGGCATTATAAGACAACCTAAATAGGGGCATATGAGTCTCTCATTACTGACTCCCTCTGTGTCTGCATCTCCTGTTTTGGACTAATGCTAGCAGCTCTGTTTTCCCTCTTACCTGCTTGTTCCCTTTAGCTTGTGTATTCCCATAACTGCTTCTGAAGACAGTTGGACTTTTTCCTCTCCATTGGCATTATTTAACATGGGTACCTTTTCTTCCAAGTATATTCTTACTGATCTGCAGTTAAAATGTGTAGGAGTTCCATCAGTGGGGAAATTAGTCACTGGTCTCATTTACATTGTCCCTTGTTCCTTCCTTACTGCACTCTGCATAAAATGAACTTTAAAGAGCTGCCTACTCCTGACTCCTTACAAGCTTGGTTTCTATAATTCAAATAACTCTTTTTTTCTTTTTTATATTCTCTGTGTCAGATGGGTTCCATCCCAATAAACTGATGAAAGGTGGACAAGCAGTGGATATTGATGTGCATCTATGTGCATGACATTTTAGCATGTAACTGCAGATGCACAAGTGAAGATGGTTTTGTGATTCTCACAGTTTTGTAGAGAATTTTACAAAAGAATTTTGTTCTTTTACAAAAGCCATCTCTTAGCACTTTCAATATAAGATGCGCTGTAATTTTAAATTTCCCTTATTTCAAATGTCATGCAGAAAGAGGAACTTGAAAAAACTTTTTCTGAGTTTTTTTAAGAAGTTTTCAGTCTTATTTTTATTTATTATTTCTGTGACTCATTCATTACAGGATGAAGTCTTATTATCTCTGCATCCTTTTTTCAAAGCTGTCTATTCATAACATATTTTTCCTTCTTTACTGCTCTGACTTCTGTCCTTTTTCATTCCACAAGTTCTCTGAAGATCAACATATCAAAGACTCTTATCTGACAGGGACTTGATACCATTAGTGATAATATCTTTATTGTACTTCTGAGCTTAACTGTTGCAACTTCCAATTCTCTGGGAATTTCCTGCTGTCTAGCTTTTCACCTATCTCGAGCAGTAGTCGGACAGAGAAACATCAGGGCATGTCAGATGCAAAAAACCCTGTAAATTCCCAGTACCTCTCTGATAGGAACACCAAATAGGGACTATGATGCCCAAACACCACTGACTGCTATAGTTAAAATGAACCTTGTGACATGCCAGCTGAAAGAAGATTGCCAAAAGGAAGGAGAGAAAGAAAAGAGATCAGATTATTGTGAATGGGAGGGGGTAGAAATGGACAAGAGAGTTGAGATGAGATCTTCCCCACATAAGAAAATTATCTTTGTATGTTAATCTTTTCTCAATCAGCCTCTCAATTTGTTTCAGAGTCCATTTAAAAGTATCATTTCTTGCCCTGAAGGCCTACCTTGCTTGCTCTCACCCCAAGCTTTCTCATCCTTTTCTGGTCGCTCGCTACTATTGGTAAAAAAATACACCAGTAAATATAAAAAAAATACATCTGAAATTTAAAAAGCAAATAAAAAACCCAAAACAACAACAACAAAGTACGAACAAACAAACTCCTAACTATTAGTTGCATATATATGCAGTCTGTAGTGGACCTATTGTACATGCACAGTAAAGACAGCCTGGACGTATGCAAGTAGCTGTGTGTTCATTGCTTTAACTGACTACCAAGTTCCTGAAATTAGTATTCTAAATCAGTAGGATGATAGCAGTTTTGTAAAGGTTCTCTTTTAATGCCAGTAAAGCTGCCTTTTTTTTTTTTTTTGGAATGGCATGTAATTATTGCATTATCTTAAAATTTGTGGCATGATCTCAACAGATACTTTAATGTAAATTCCTGAATTTTGCTGCTTCTACATCAGGTACAAAATAGCAAACTGAAATACGTTTTACTAATGTTTGTATTTGCAGCAGAGCAGATGCAAATTTGGAAGCTCATTTATGATATTATTAATTAATGTTTATATTTTCCTCCCTAGTGAGACTTCCTAATTTCTCTGTTTTCCTGTTTAATTTTCCATTTAACTGGATCTATCTTCTGTGCTAAATTGCATATGCAGATATGCAATTGACTTATAGAGTGGTGCAGAAAAAACAGTTGCATCTAAATACTAGTTATATAATTTATTTTCATAGATTATTGTATTTGGTGAGTCAGTCAATATCAATATAAATGTCTACCATAAACTGCAAAACAAAAAGCCTTCAAGAAACCTAAGCGAGAAAATGTTTCTTCCATGTTGTTTGTTTAAAACCTATAAAAACCCATTTTTACAGGTGATGAACTTGCAGAATTTGTTGGCAGAGGAGGTTGTTGGTGCAGGCCATACCAGGAAAGCCAAAAACAACAGGTTAGGCAAATTAATGGAGAATAGGCCCATAGACACAGGGAAGCACAGGCAGGGATGTTCCCACTGACCCACCAAGGCAGGGGCTGTGGTCTCTGGGCAGGACAGGGCACTCAGACAGGGAAAAGCCGCTCTATCCCAGCAGTGGCTGTGGTCATCACCTGGGGGCAACAATATCAGTGCCCCCTGGAAAAGGCATTTCTTACTCTCATCTGATTTTTAATTACCTTTTGACAGGTAGTAAGAATCTTCTTCCGTCCGAAATATAAAGCCAAATTAAACTGAACATTGGCATGTCTTGGGTTGTTTTTTTTTTGGTTGGTTGGTTGGGTTTTTTTGGGGGTTTTTTTTTGGGGTTTTTTTGTTTGTTTGTTTTTCCCAAAATGAAAAGGCTGGATTAAATGACCATGAATTGAATCTGCATCACAAAAAGAGCTGGCAATGCAATGCCTAATGCGCATAACTGCTTTGCTTCACTTGAGGGCACAGTGCATTGCACAGGAGTTTTGGCTCAGGGTACATAATTGCCATATATATTTTCCTTTTTATGAACAAGTTTGTGGTTATGTCATTTAAAATTAATCAACCACTGATAAAATCTTTGATGTTATTAAAACATCTAGCATTTTAGTTTGTATCAGGGCACTTCTCTACTACTTTTATATAATTTACCACATGGTTTACTGTACTTGCTTCATAAAGATAGTTTATTCTAAAGGGACCTGCTTTTGTAGTTTATTGCTTGGATAATATTAAACATCTGAAGATGCTCTACTGTTCTGGGAAACAGTATATTGTGGAGAACTAATGTTTTCATGGAGGTTACTCTTTTCTACTAATACTAATGCTGTACATCATTGCAAAGGAAAAAAACATTTAAGTAATAAGGTTTTGGATTTGGAAGACACTCACATTTTAGCCCACATTATGACATTTTGTTTTTATTCTGATGTAACTGTAATTAAATTGCTAAGACTCAGTCAAAACAGGAAATAATTTCTTAAAATGCTTATGGAGTAGTCATGTTATATCATTAATTTATGGACTTGTAAAAACTTTGGATGACATTAATAAAGCTCAATATAATTTTGAATGTTATCACTGTTAATTAGCAATAATAGTATCTGCAAGATAACTAGTACTCTTTATTTACTTCAGAAAGTGAGTTTTGCAAACTCATGTCATTACCCTACACATCACAGCCACCTAGTCATTTTCACAAGCCTGGCCATTATTCTGTGTATTTAACTTCAGAAGAAAAAGAGTGCAGTGCTTAGTGCCTCACACTTAGTGCTTTTCTCTAATGTTATTTTTCCTTTAGAACTAATAAATAACCAAAAATGGTGCCAAAGAAAGAGGAAATGAGATTCTGTTTCCAACCAAGATTCTTGTCTTTTCAAGAATCTACCACATTTCTCAAAATTATGGTTCTCATCACACAAAAGAGAGGTGGCCTTCTCTTCATGCCTGGGGCTTGCGTGCTTTGAACAGTGTAGATTCACATCAGGCAGAAATGACAAGAGGGAGAAAATTACTGAAGCAACTATTGTAGTGTAAATTGTGTCCTGGCTTGAGTAAGGCACAATTTCTCAAAAGAAATACTCAAACAGCAGTGATTTGACTGAAGATGCAGTTGGAATTATATACATGACGTTCTCAACTTTTCTAGCTTTTGAAAAACTGTTGAAAACACAATAGTCATCCATTGAAATATTTGACAATGGCGTTAGATGCTCTCTATCTTATGATCAATTCAAAAGAAATATACTGGGAAAAATTTCTCTAATCAAGATCATAAAAATTATAAAAATATTTGTATTTCTATCTTAAACACAGTTTTGAAGTGGTACATGCATGGATTGCAGATTTAGACTTATTTTTAATAACTTTTTATAGACTTATAAATCTTTTCCCTAACACAGATTTGATTTCTAGATTTCTCATGTGATTTTTCTAGGCTTTGAAACTGGATCTTGGACTCTAGGTATATTGCAATACCATTTTTTGACAGACTCTAAGTATTACTGTTGCTGTTTCATTTGTTACTGCATGCTTTTATATAGGCACAGTAATTTTTAGAGATTAATACTGCACATTGATCAGCTGGTGTTTGTGAAGGCAGCAGAAAATCACATGGCTTGTCATTGCCCACAAATCTGACATCATGACATCTGCAAGAGCTGTAATTGCCTGAATGTTCTTGGACAGTATCATGAACAATGTGAGACTTCTCAATTTTTTGGCAAGCTTTCAGAGCTTGTTAAGACAACTAAACAGTCTTGGAAAAATATGTACACTTTTTAATGACTACAGATCTTAAAGATATTTGTTGCTGATAATTTCATCTGTAAATTGATATAACTTGTTTTATATAATTGCCACTCAGTTTTATTCCCTACATGTTTTCCTATTCAGCCTCATATCTCCCTTTGAATTGCTAAAATTTGAAGACTGTATGCTGGTGTGTTTTGAGTGGCAACACTTAGATTTGTTTTTTTTGATCCTGCAAGCATTTTTTCAAAGCCATCATACTCAAGTTCACCTGTAGCACTTGTATAGTGAATGCAGAAAACCTATTTTCTGTACTAATCTTCAGTTCTGTCTTTAAAACAGGCATTTTTCCAAATATCCTGAGAATGTTTTTCAGAAGTCAATTTGAAAATGTAACCATATGTATGCCTTCACCTAGTGATATTTTCTTAGTGAACTGACAAAAATAAGTTTTAGCTAATGTCACACAGCTAAGTCAGAATAGCTGCCAAGCAGTGAGGTGGATGGACTGTATTCTGCCTCCAGAATTAACCACAGAGCTGATTATTAGCAAGGTGAAGCCTCCACAGGCTTCAGTGGCAGTAGGCAATGAATGACAGGGAGCAGAGGGGAAATGGGCTCATTTGCAGGTAGCTGAATGCACTCTGTTACTGTACTGCCATGTGCAGCCTGAAAGAATAAATGAGACATTGATAGAATGACGCCCAGCAGAGCTGCCAACCTGTCATTTTTACTACTTTTTTTTTGTTCTGATCATAATTTCACCAGTTTAGCATGGCAAATGTAAACCACTGAAACTTCAGTTGCACTCAGTGAAGAAGAGGTCATATGTTAGAACACTGAAGCTTTGTTATCAGTGCTGCTTAAAAAGGCAAAACTAACCTAGCACCTGTATTTCATCAGCACTTTAGGCTTATTTATTTATTATTTATTTAAATTTACTTATTATTTATTTAAATTTTATTATTATTTGTGTATACATGTCTGTATAAGTAATACAAGGAAAATATTTCCACTAAGCCTGTCTTCACCTGTCTCTGATTTGCACCTTCTTTTAACTCTAATTTTGCCAGGGCTGCCTCAAGGAGTCAATTGTCTGATGGCATGCATTGTCCAAGGATTTCTTTACAAATATAGGCACTTTTACGGGATGCTAATAATCTGAAGTGTTCATGAGCAGGAAAATGTGGAAAGCTTTCTGCTATTATCAATGAATTGGTTTTCAAAGTGTAAATGACAAAAATTATGGTTTTTTCGATCTTTTCCAATGCCTTTTTTTGTTTCATATAGGAACATTTTATTAATAGTATCCTAAAGATACGAGATATATGACACATGCTGGGCTAAAAATATTTTTATTCAGTACTGAATTCTTCACCATCTTAGTTCACACATTTGTCTATAACTTGTAGCAAATTTCATGTAAAATATGCATATTTGGATGAAACAGTGATAAAATTATGTGATGTTTTAATTTAAATTTTTTCATAGAAAAGTCATTTTGTTTACAGATAGTATTTAAATGTTCCAAACCCCTATATTTATTGAGGAAGAATACACTGACATTTTAATGAATAATGTAATGGTGGCCACTAGGAGAGCTAGCACTGTTTTTGTTAGACAGTGTTTCTCTTCTTCACTTTATGGAACAGAAATCTTCATTTCCTTATATGATGATATTTTTGAAGGTTTTTTGTCTCATTGTTTTTTAGTTCTCATTTGCTTTATGATTTGTTTTTTTTTTTCTTTTTCTTGGTTGCAGCTTTTTAGGGATTTAATTCCTGTATATTGAATGTAGGATGTAACAAAAGGGCTACGTAGCTATATGTACCTTCCCATTGCTATTGTCAGGAGCAGAGGAAAGAGTATCCCAGTATCTGTCAATTGCTTTGTTCACTGCCTGTGATACCTTGTGAAGGTTGACCTAGAACAGAGACTGGATGGAGTTAAAGAATAAAGTAGGTGTTTATTAAAAGGCCTCAATGGATACACCTTGGGCAGCACAGGAGCCCAGTCAGGGCTACACCCAAGATGAACCAAAATTGTCAGAAAATGGATAACCAGTCACAGGGTCTCAGATTTTATAAGTTCTGGTCCTTTAGCATATGGGAGTTAATTGTCCAGTTATAGCTTTAGCTTATGAAGTCCCATCCTTCTTGTTTTTCTCTTTTCAGCCCACCTTGTTTATGCTCTTGGGCCTGCAATTTTGGTTGGTTGTCCTTGGTCCCAAGCAAGAAAATGAATTTTGTCTAACTACTCTGTAAAGAGATCTTACCATCCCTTAATATGAAGCTCAGTACCAAACACTAAAGCAGTACAGAATCTGAAAAATATAAAAGCTAAAACCTAAGGCATCACCAGAAGGAAGCAGATGTGTACTTATCTCTGAGACATTTGTCACAAAAATATGCCTTGAAATTATCTCATTTCCACTAGGCAAATATTCTCCACAGACACTGGAAGACACCTGGATTAGACAGGCATAGAGAGGGTCAGCCAGCCTAAAGCAGTTCAACAGCTCTTTTAATAAGAAGGCTGTATCTGATGAATGTGAATATTGCTTCCAGTGCCAACAGGTCTCTCTTTACAAATTAATTAGCTCTACAATTACAAAATAACTAATTTCACTAACAATCCATTTGAGCTGTGTGACCCTTTGAGAAAGCAGAGTGTAGATTCTCTAGGACTAGATAATTGTTTGTCCAATATGAGCCACAAATCACTTTCTTAGATCTCAATCTTGCAATTCTCACAAGTCAGGGGTCTATTCCTGGCTCTCACTTTAGTAGAAGGATGGCTGTGGGTTCATATCACCTCGCTATTTATGGATTAAACAGCATTTAGGTGGCGATGCTTCAAAGAGAGAGGTTTGGTCTCAAATTGTTCTTCCCACAATTCTCTTTTGGCTGCAAGCCACCCATTTAACCATCTGAAAGCTGTATCACTGCACAGCTATGTCTCAGTGAAATGACAAGCTGTTGGCTAGCATTTCTCAAAAAATGTATGCAGAGGAATGAAGAAGGGTAGCATATTCTTCTGTTTCCTTATTTTGCTCTGTTCAGAACTTCATCTGTTTCATCAGGACCTGACAAAAGTGATGCCAGAAACTTGATTAATGGCAGGCAGCAGCCTTGACACGGTTCAAGCAATGATGCTGTTTGTACCCAGATGTCAGCAGAGATGGGCTGGTGTGGGAGAGGGTGTGCACAGCTCTGGTGAGGGCAGCAGCAGCTGCTGTGTGTGCACTTCCAGCACAACAGGGAGCAGCGCTGGGAACTGCTATTAGCATACAGCTCATCTTCCTCACTGCTAGCATGAGGTCAAAACTGCAATCTAGCCCCAAATTATTGCTTGATAGGTTGTACTCCAAAATGACATGATCCTGCTCTGCTTCAGCAGCAGCATATTTCTGTCTGAAGCTGCAGCCTCACCACTGTGTTTATACACACCCACTAGCTGACACGTAGTTTTCAGTGCATGCCAACTAATGAAAAGAGGCTTTAATTAAAATTTTTTAATTTTTGTTTTGTTTTGTCTTGTTGGTTATGTTTTTAAAGGTAATGTTCTAAAAATGGAGAGATGTAAGGCACCCCTCTGGGCAACCAAGCCACTATACAAAGGACTTTCAATGCAGGACAAGACTGCTTTTCTTTGCCCTGAGGACTGAAGTACAGCAGAAGCACAACTTGGGAAAATGGAAGACTCAGATGTGCAAAAGATAGATGCATGATTTAGCAGTCACATCAGAAAATACTCAGAAATAAAGGGATAGTTATCAACCTCTATTTGGTTACTAGGTTTGTTATTACAACTGACTGTCTTCAGTGGGGAGGTAAAAAAGAAAAAAAACAACAAAGAAATCCCCAGAAGCTGGAGAAAAACATTTTTCTCATCTATTGAGCCAATAATTGACTTTAGTTCATTCTGCAGTGTTTCAAAATAGTTTTTCAAAGCATGCAATGCATACTCCAGACTCCTGCTTTTCCTTCTACACTTGACCATCACTGATGCAAGCAGCAAAACCTGGGACACCTGGTAAAGAGCAACAGAGAATTTACTCTCAGTCCAAAGTAAGAAGAAAAAAATGATTTTCTGCATGTCCTCTTGAGGAATATTAAGAGGAAATTTAATGAAGTAAATGACTTCACTGGTATAGTAACAGTCTTAAGGCAAAGTACTAAAGAAAGTGACCTGTAACACTAACAAAAGAGAGGACAGAAACATCCTTTAACTCCTCAAAATCTGTAGATTTTTTACAAAGCATCTTTTTAAACACAATATGATGGATTAGGGCTCAGAGTTTTCATAAGAAGCTAACAGATAGATATTTCATTCCTGTTAACAATAAGGGACTGGACACCCAATGTTGCTAGGCAGTTTTGCAATATCCACATCTAGAAATTACAAATGAATGAAAGTCTAGAAAGTCTTCCAGCTTATTTTTGCATTAAAGAGAAAAATGCACTCTCTAGTATTTATGAAGGTTTTATTTTGCCTATTTCAACTGTTTGGCTTCTGTAAATATGCTAAACTCTTTTTTTTTTCTTTTTTACTTTATGTATTTTTTTAAAGATAAATCTTTTTCTTTGCATTCCATTTTACATGCTTACATTTTCATTCCTGACAGACAACAGACTCTGATTCTAACACCCTCTATATATTTATCACTGGGTAGCATGTTGTTTGTCTCAAACCTTCTTCCCCTGTTCAATTTCTATATGCATTCCTTTTGATTCATTTTCTTAAAACATCAGTTTCTAAAAGCTTTTCTGTCTCTAAAGAAAATCAGGACTAATCAAGGTGCTTTTCAAGCTATAGTACATTAAAATGTAAGCTCACTCACGTCATTGCAAATTGCACACCAGCCTAAGGTGTATATTGTTTATTTTTCAAAAAGAACCTAGTTTTTTGTTCTTAGAATCTTAATTTTCCTCTTTAACATTCTGCTGGACTTTCAGAAAAATAGAACTGTCAAATCCTCATATCAAAATGCTAGGACGCAGAACAGAGGGAGAAAATATCTCTCAATGCAACTCAGTCCCAAAATATTTTTAGTTTATATTTTATTCAGATCAAATCAGAAATAATTTAAGCAATATTTTACAACTAATTTTAAAAATGTTTTCCAGATCTAAGGCTTTATATGATAAACATTCATGCTGAAATTGTTTGCCAATCACCAGCTTCAAAAAGTAGAGCTAAGTAGGGTGACACAGATAACCCCAGCTGTTCTGCTACTTCTAAGATAAAATGATATATTACAATAAAATATACAGCTACATTTACAATTCTTTCTGAGAAAATGAGCAGTAATTCACTACTGAAGAAATTCTACTGACTTCTTAATCTGTGCAGTCTTGTGTGCTCTCTGAAAGAGTGCCACTAGAAATCCAAAATGAGCCTGTTACTTAAATATTTCATCACAAGTTATTTGTTATAGATGTGACAGTTTTCTTAGTTAGCACAGCAAGCTATCTCATCCAGCAGCACTAAAATGTCCCTTTCTAGAAGAGATCTTGTCCTCAAGTGTGAAAGATATTTAAGTAAAACTTGCAGGAGTGAGGGTGCAGACACAGAGTCACAGGTGCTTTTTACTAGCAAAACTGCTTATCCTCCAGCCTTAAGTCTGGCTTTTCATTAAAAGCCTCCTGTCTCTAGTTTTCACTTTTTAAAAGAATTGTTTTAGTAGTTCCCTCTACTTTAAGTTGGTTGAGAAGAGCCAAATACAGGTGTTGGCTGTGTATTTGACAGGGAGCGAGTACAGAGGGCCAGCCAGAGAACCACATCCTGGCTATGGTCTCGGGCACAGTCTTGAACTTTAAGGGAAGCCTCAGGGCTCAGCTCAGTATTTGGTCAATTTAGGAAATACTTGCATCTCCTAAGCTTTCAACAGCATTACACAACTCACTTGGAATTTGAGAGAGTAGCGAGACTTCCTCTTTAGATGAAGCATCCCACACTGGGCAAAGCTTTAAATAGATTACCAGGTTTAGATAGGGTGTTCATGTGGATGTTGATCAGGTATGGTAAATCCTGTCTTTGTATCTTTCCATGACACAAATACAGCTAGTGGATTTTTCTCTCTGTGTTAGTCTCTGCTTAATCTGAGATGTTAACATTGCACATTTTTGACTTTGAAAGATTCTAAACAGTTTTGAAGTTTCAGGCTGCAGTTGTAAAATAGATTTTTTCTAAAGCTGATGCTCATTCTTTTGATAACAGATGAGTCAGAGAAGAACGTAGACATGGGCTTCTTGCCTGTAAACTTATATTAATAGAACTTCCTTGTTTGAGAAAATTGTTCATAACTTCAAAAAAAATACTGACCCAGATGAAGTAAACACTCTTAGGTGCCCAGATGTGACTAGTTTTGGAAAGAAAAAGTATTAATATTAGAGATCATTTAGCTCAGCAGTGTATCAGAACAGCTACAATGAACAGTGCAGCATTTTAGGATGCATTTTAGTGCTTGTTCCTGGAAAATGGCATGGAAAAAATTTTTGTAAAATGTAAAAAGATACAACAAGGTACTTTGGATTTTCAGATATACTATACTGTATAGTAATAAGTTACACAATTATAACTTGTAGTTTGGCTATAACATTATGACAATTAAAAAAAAATAAAATATCCTCTTAGGAGTTATGATCTATCTAATTACAACTAAAACAGATATAAAATGTCCATGCCTAAATTGCTATTTTATTTGCATATAGATCAAATATTTAAAGAAGGTAAATTTTTTAAAGAAAGTCTCACCTTTGGCTGGGATAGAGGTCCTCAATAAAGGTGTGAAATACAGTACTTTTATGGATATAAATTTTGCCAAAACACTGAAGAAGATTTAAAATTATATGGATGTGTTTATCCCCATGCATCACTGCAATTGCTGGGACTTTGACTTGAAATACTGGAAAGGTTGGCCATTAAACATAAGAAAGAGGAAAAGGAGATAAATATATGATCAATCATATTTATAGTAATATACTTCCTTATATTACTAATTGTTTATTATATATTTAAAAAATAAAATGTTTGTTCTTCCTTTTCCTATTTTTTAACATAGAAATTAATACTCTAAAATTCCTGCGATCTTATGCAAAATCTCCGTTGGAAATCGTAAACACATGAGAAGGTCCTAAACAGTAAATCCCAAGGACTATACTGAACTACATTTATATAACTGAAACAGGAAAAAGTTCCCATTGATTTTCCCCTTAAACTTTTCCAGCAAAAGAGAAGAAGACATAAAAACGCTGGTAGTAAGGAAACTAGTTATAAACCCTTCAGTGGAGACTTATTACCCACTTATTACAAGTACTACATAGTACTTGTAATAATTCCTAAACACATATAGAGAAAAACATCAAAACTTGGGGACAGGAAGAGCCAGGAAAGCAGAAATGTGGTTTTCTTCATTTGTTACCTTACAGATTATGTGGCATTTGTTATGCAAAAGTGCTCCATGTCCCCCCCACGCACACACCAATGTGCCATCAAATTTTGGAATTTTTTCCTTTTAGATTAACATGATAAAATAGATTAATTTTTCTTTTACATGGAAATGTCCATAATTTAAAGTCAAACTTGAAGGGATAAATGCTACAAAGATGCTTGGCTCAGAATCTGTGGTGTTCCATGTAATGGAAGCCATTTGATAAACAACTGCTGAGTCACAGAAAATTATGTAAATTATATACAGAAGGAATTTACAAGATCAAACAGCCCATCTCTTGGCTGTTACAAGCCTGTTTTTTTCACTCTTTAGTAAAGGCCACTTTGTTATCATCAAAAAGAGGAGTTAATGTAGTTTGACTCCCCGTACTTCAGATTTTCCATTTAAGTGAATATAACAACCATACTTAAAATTTTGCTATTTGAGGTTAAGTCCAAAACAACTAGTGTCCTTCTTCCTGCTTACCCCAATTTAATACAGCTTAAATGGGCATCTTCATGGCATAGCACATACCCGTTCTGAAGATCCTGGGATTTTAGAGCATTTGAACCAAAAAAACTCTAAATAGAATGCTACACCAGAAGTAATCAATGCTGTTATTTTAATCATATTTAATTGTCTTTCACTATGCCTTATGAAGGAATAAAACATTAATAAGCATCTAAGAAGGCTGAATTGAAATATACCTGCTTCTCAATGTCAACTTTCCTTTTTTTCTTTTCTTCTCCCCCCACCTGGGGCTTTAACAGCTCTGAACATCCTGATAAACTGAAATCACATCTTTTCCTCCTTTTTCTCTGCAGGCTTCTCTCTGTTGTTTCTTGGGGGCAAGACCCTCATTCCTCCAACAAGGACAGGCTCATTTATTTTTAGATACTTCTGCTCTTAATGTGAGCAGGTGTGGATAGCTGGGAAAATTGATGCTAACTTCTTGTTTCTTTCTTTGTATCTCAGTCTATTTGCTATTGGCATAGATCGCAGTGTTGTTGGGCTACAACAAGGACTGTCCTAAATGGCACATTGCAGCAGATTTGCATGAATAACAGTAACAAGCAGTGAAGGCTCACAAATGGCTTTGTTTGCTAATTTGTAATGTGGAGGTCAGATATAATGGAATCTGACCTCCGAGGGTAAGAGGAATTGCCCATATGCTGTTCCCAGATCCAGAAACAAAAGCTCTACACATAAAGTGAAACTATTGTTAGACCACTGTTACATGGAGAACACTTGATTCTTTATGTCTTTGTTTGTTCTGTAAGCCATTTTCTCAAAACTTGGTTACATTGGTGCAAATTGCAACCAAGATCTGCTCTAACTTGGAACCTCTGTCTCGACTGAGATTTTAAAAAAAGAAAACAACAAAAAAAGGGGACAAAATTGTTAGAGAAATTTCTACAGACCAGCCTAGGGAAAATACTTTTTAGTTTGAATTGATATTAACCGAAAGCCTATTACTCAAAGTGCAGCCAACTAGTCGCAGTTTATAGAATTGTTTATAGAATTTGAACATCAGAGGACATAATTGTAATTATCAAAGTATATCAATACTGAGGAAAAGAAAATTTTAAGCTACTTAACACCAAAGTTGACTGAGAGTCACTTAAAATTCAGAACAAATCTAAAGATTATTTGGATTTTCAAACATTTGTGAATTTTTTGGTGAACTGCACTGAATTTATAGTTCTTGATTTGCTGATGAAAGAAAAAAGGTTGTTTCATTTTCATACATTGCCTTTAAGGTATCTTGAAATAGGTGACTTTTTTTCAAGAATTTTTGGTTTAACATAAAGATTTTACAGGCCATTATTTAATTTTTAGTTAAGAATCACCAGTTATAAAAAAGTTTGAATATCAAGGCTTGTAAGATTGCATATTTATATTTTACCTTGGTTCGTTAAGTCCTTATTTTTCCTGTACAAGTGAAATAGAATATCATTTTGCTTATCCTTTGTATGATTACATAGATTAGATCTTTGATTTAATATAATAAATTCAGATGTTTCTGTTTCATATGGATAGTGATGGCCTTTACTTGGTACATTACTATTACAAAGATTTTACCACGGTCTTTGACTTAGCTTTTTCTATTATGTGTGTTTGGGTATGTGGACATTCCTTTTCTTTCCTGTTTCCTTACAGTGAATGTAGATTGGACAGAGAGACAGAAAACTTGTCCAGTCTGTTCAGCATTTAGATCCCTCATATGAAAGCTGCTTTTTCCGCAAAGCTTTTAAGTTTACTTTGAATTTATAGAAAAATCCTTTGGATTTAAGGATAACAACAGGGAAGCTTACCTCTGTTTAATGTGTTAAATATGACTGGGCAAATTTTGGCTATTAGCAGCCTATTTGATACTGACATTAAATAAATCAGTGTTTAATAATGGAAATTATACCTGAACCACAGGCACTGATTCCCTTGGCAAGGTTTTCCAGCAGGTACTTGAGTGCTTGCATTCACACAGGATGAATTTGCTGTCCTTTTTATTAAAGTTGCACCACGGTGCTGAGAGGCAGGTGAGGGACATGAGTTATGTCATACATACAGAATGAAAATCAAGCTGGTTAAAGGCAAAAGGCTGGCTCATGCTCTAGCTCAGACTGAATGGGCCTTTGGCTGCTTCTCTGCCACCCCAAACAGGCCTACAGGAACCATGGAGGTGTTATGACTTGAGCCTTTTCCCTGTTGCTGTTTTGCACCTCTTCCAAGGCAGCATTTTTATAAGTACTTTCAAATGAGAGTGAGTCTGAATGGTTATCCTGACTTTCCCTGTGTCTGAATTTCAGGTGTTGAACATCTGCTCGTCCTTCCCCTTGTCTTCACCTGAGGCTGGAGTTGCTCAGAGATGCCTCCACATCTGGTCACAAGTACTGTCCAAACTCAAAGCTGGTCGTGCCCAAACTAAGGGGTCTTTTATCAAGTACTGTGCCTTCATTACTCATGTGAGACCTGTAGAGCTGACACCACCAGTGACTGTGCTCCTCAGGTTTCAGTCATATTGCTGATCTGTTCACTTGTGTGCCACTGATCCCCTTGTGCATCAGGCCCCAACTTGTGCTTGCTTTCAGCTAAGGGAGCACTGAAGCAGTGTGTTGGGTGTAGGTGCCCATGTTTTGGCAGTTGAGGGGCTGCAGGGGTGGCCTCTGTGAGAACAAAACATGAGCTGCCCCACACCACACACAGTTCCAGCTGGCTGCAGCCCACCCACTGCAGGGCACAGCTCAGTCCTACAGCCATGATAGTGGCTCCTCCAGGAAAGGTTATTTAAGGAAAAGTTAAAGATGCTGTACAGCAGCTATGAGAGAGAGAAGAGAAAATGTGAAAGAAACAACCCTGCAGACACCAAGGCCAGAAAAGGAGGGGAAAGAGGTGTCCCAGGTGCCAGGTCAGAGATTCCCTGCAGTCCAAGAAGACCATGGTGATGCAGATTGTTCTCCTGTAGCCTGTAGATAATGTATCCCATCAGAAGACAGCCATACCCTGAAGGATGCTGAGAGAGCCCACACAGCAGCAGGCTCCTGGCTGGAACTGCAGCCTGGGGGGGGATGACCCATGCTGGAGCAATATCTTCCTGAAGATTGGAGAGGACCCATGCTGCAGCAGGTCCTGAAGGACTATATCACATGGGAGTGACCCTGTGCTGGAACAGGGAAAGAGTGGGAGGAAGGAGGAGCAGAAGAGGAGCTGTCATGGACTGATCTCCCCTCTGGCAACAGGGGAGGACTTAGAGGAATGAGGACTCAAGCAGCTGAGCCTAGGAAGGAGGGGGAAGCGTTAGGGGTAGATGTTTTTCATTTTGTCTTTGTTTCTCACAATTCTACACTATTTTTATAAGGCAATAAAAGAAATTGATAATAACCAAGTTGTGTCTATTTTGCTCATAGCAGTAACTGGTGAGTGATCTCCCCGTGTTTTCCTCAGCCCATGAACTTTTCCATCTAATCTTCTCTTCTTGTCTTCTCCAGGAGCAGCTTGCCAAGGTCAAGCCACCACAGGCAGTCAGAGAAGTCTGCATCCAGAGTATCTCATCTAATTATCTTTCATTTAAGAAATATTTCTTGCAGGAATGCTGGATACTACTTTGCCATTGTAGTTTTCTTTTGGAGTACCACAGTGCTAGCATTCTCTGTGTATCTTGTACAATCATCCCATAGATCCAGGAATGGCTTAGGGTTTCTAGATATCAGGTAATTTCTATGCTAAGATACATGTCTTCTGAAGAAATATCCAGTTTCTAGGTGCACATATTTCTGATGTGTATTTTTGCATTACCTGAAAGACATACATCTTTTCAAAGTATGAACATTATTGCAGTGACTTGCATCTTTGATAATGTGGAGAGCTTCTTAACCCAGTCCTATGATTACGGCAAAAGTAGCATGCAGAGCTTAAATGGGCTTTTAGATATCAAAAAATTCAGGAAGCTTTTTGATAGCTTCCACACATTAAAGTCATTACCAAAAGGATGCTTGGATGAAACTGTGGGGTTTCTGAATATGGAGAATTGCATTCTGTTAAAGACTTATCTTCCCTGTATATGTGATCCTAAGAAACAAAGAGAATTGCTTTATTTGTTTCAGTGTTTATTCCTACCTAATTTTTATAAAGAAAAACACAAGGGCACTGAAAGTATCAGTTTGTGGCAGCAATTTTCAATAAAATGTGTGATGATGTGAGTAGGAGGATTAAACATTTAGATAATATCTTTGATAAAGGACAAACATAGTACAGACAGTCATCACTTATACAAATTTTCAGAAGAAAAAAATCATGGCGCTGTGTTCTCCACACTGGAGGAAGTACAGAGGTACAGGATTTCTTCTCTCTGACTGATGGTTCCCATCTTGAAATTTTTCCAAAGCTGTGTCCTCACTTTGTGTTTCAGGCACTTTATCAGTAGGGCGAACAAGACATTAAGAAAACTTCTTCAGCAAAAGAACGATTTTCTCTGGCAATTTTGAAGAAGCCATGAGAAGTTCTGTTAAAAAAAAAAAACCTAAAACCAAACCTATGAAATAGCCATCTGATGAACAGAGAAAGCAAATGGCCTCTGGGTAGCTGGAGATTGTCAAGACTTCTTTCCTGTTCTGTGGTACCACTGATTTCATACTCATGTCTGATGCTAATGTTCCTCCTAACTTTCCTTTTTACACTGATGGGCTTTCTCCAGATGCCACTCCTCACAGTGCTTAATGCAACATGATGGTCTCTGAAATGAAAAACTGCTCTGCAGTGATCATTGCCATGCAATGAGGAAATACTGTGGCAAGCTCCCTGGGGACTGAACAAAGAAACTCACTCTGTAACAGCATCGTCTAGCAGAAAGTGACCTCTGCCAGAAAGCAGACTGGGAATGTTGGTTTATCTTCTTTTCATTACTATCTTGACAGCAGGTGGAAAATAAAATATTTATGATTATAACTACAAATATGATTTGGAACATGGTCAGATAACAATGCACCTAAATCCTTAATATTACCATTTTAGTAACGAAAACATCATCCTTTTCAAACAGATAGGAAAAATGCACAACTTTGCAAAGTTTTCTGGCTACAAAATTTTGTGATAATATTTTACAATTTTGCAGAATCAGCTCTCTTTTGCTATATATTTCTTCAAGTTGGATGATACAAATTAATTTGGGATAAAGTAGACTTCCTGTAAAAATTTAAGAACTGCTCTGCACCAATAGCAGCCAGCCACTCAGTTTCTTTGCCTACAAAAGCTCTAACTGCAACTCTTGAAAGAAACTGTTGTGAGGATAGCAGGTATAGCTATTTAGAAATAAAAGTAGCTTGTGTCTATATTTGATTCTGTTCTTCTAGACAGTTTAAAAAAAAACAAACCTGATGCCTACACTGTGAAACTTTTCCCACAGTTTTGTAAGAACTGGCAAGGTCACAGCCTGAGGTAATATGGTTGCCAGATGTCACACCATTAGTTACAGTTTTAGACAGAATAGGTATAAGTAGGGAGAAGCAAGACTTAAAATAACTTTCATGTAATGTTTTTTCTGACAATGCTCTTCCAACAATGTAAGTGCTATTTCTTATTTCATAATGTTAGGTGTGTCGCAGTATTTTTATTTAACAGAAATTAAGTATTTAACTCAATTTATAGTTGATAAAAACTGTAGGCTATCTATCCCATACAATCTGTGTTTTTAATTACCAAGCTTTTCACAAGAAAAAAGCCTTTGACCACATCAGATCTTACCAGTGACCTATGATTTCTTTGAACTGAATATTTGTGCAATTACTTTCAGATATATTTGTTATCCATTTCACTTTAATATAATGGGTTCAATAAAAAGCTTTTTTTTTTCCCAAGCAGGGGCAATAATTTTTTCAGAACACCTCTCTTACCTTTGAAAGTCACTTTTGATACTGGGATGCACATAAATCATTGCCTCACTTTATTGGCTTTTGATGCATGTTTTGTACAGGTCATTCTTCAAGGAATGAATGCTATATATCTTTAGTAGTGGTTAGTTGTTCTGAAACTTTCAGAGAAACTGGAAAATTGCAAGTCCATTTCTATACTTTTGCTTTTGTTCAGCCTGTCTCTCCTGGACTGTGCAATCTTATTTCTCAAGTAAGGTTTAATGTAGGGAACTATTTTATCTGCTAAATGTTTTCTAAAAGTTACTCTTCATCATAAAACACAGTTGCAGTTACTAAAATGAGTAGATCAGGTTTTCTTCTCTAAGAAAATTAATGATGCAGCAAGAAGAAGATAACTTGTATGGAGAAATTAACATATGTGAGAAATATGTATGTCTGTACCTGTACTGTGTTTGCAAAGAAATGCTATTCTTTAGAGTGCTGTGTTCAACTCATTGTGTGTATCTGCATACGCCAGGGAGGGGATAAAAACCCCATCTAACAGTATCACAGTGCACAGCTACTGTTCCCCTCTGTTTGGCAGCAAAATGGTGGAGGCCAAGGTCTGACACATTTCACCATGTGGCCGGTGCTGTTATGTCAGTGGGCTCAGGAAAATACACCAACTGCCTGGTATGGAACTGATGCAGCAGAAAATGCTGGGCTGCAAAGCAAATATGTAAATCATTATAGCTGATCACCAAAACCACATCCAGCCATCGATGTTTAATACAGGAAAGCCTATAAAAACATCAATTTCTCTTCCAACATGCCCTCCAAATCATCCTTAACCAGACAAATGAGAAACTTCTAGCAGCAGGAACAATAAAAGTTGTGGTGTTATTGAACAGTAAATCTGAACTTTGAAAAAAGGAAATGAGCAAGACTGACTCCATAACATTTAAAACTATTAAATACTATTGCTCTTTGATGTGTTCAAGCCTGATAAACTATACATAATAGTATCATTCACCCTTACACAGAGCAGCATCATTAAAAACTCAAAATAATAAACAAATTGCTGCATTGCAAAAAATAATAGGAAAAAAGAGACTAGTCTTGTAAATAGACTGACCAGTGTCACGATGAGGAAAATAGACCACGTAAGAGACCCTAGCAGACCACTACATGTAAGTAAATAGTTATTCTATGCCTGTTTTCATATGGTGTTCATTAGAAAAACAAAAGAACCGCCTCCAGCAGTTTTTCCTTAGAAACAGACAATACAGCTTTTGTCTTTTGAATCTGCGTAAGAGAGTCACAGACTGGAGAAAACATCCAAGTTTCCCCTTTGAATTAATGATAACTAAAAATAAGAAGAATGAAATATGTTTTGATTATCAGATGAATGTTAAAGTCTAAGTAATGTTCTATTAAATTTCTTTGAGAAAAATGACCCTTTTCAGATGCATTGCCTATTTGCTTAGGGCAATCTTGCTAAGAGACCTAACAGTGAATTATCATATACAAATTAAACTTTGATATGAAGAGGGTCCTTAGAGAGCTGGTGAGAACTCTCTGCATATAAATAGTCACAATATGGTATGGAAGAATCTAGTTACTCACAGGGTAGTGATATGTAAAGCAGTATGAATTGCTACAGAGAAATAAAGTCACCATAGTGATTATCTTATGTACCAGTAACCTGAAAGTTTTCATGGCAAGGCTTACTTTCACTTTCTGTTGCACCAGTGAGCAATTAGTAAATAATTGGCTAGAAACAGACTTTCTGGTAGTACCAATTACTGTAATTTCACTGAAATTAATCTATTTTTTTAATCAAACATCAGCCACTTAGCATACCTGCACAAGTAGACTGGAAAATCTGAAATCACTGAGCATTCATTCCCAGGAGAGTGTTCATCTGGCATAAAGTGAGTCATCTAGAGTGATTATTTTGATATTTATGAATGAGGTTCCTTCTAGAATCTTTATAGGATTTTTCTGGTAAATATTTTAGAGCTCTTAACTGAAGATAAGTTCAAGAACCAGAACAGTCAGCTGAAAAAATACTCTGAAAAGCTGTCTGCTGCTGCTTCAGTCCTACTGAATTTTGGTCAAAGCACAAAGCCTTCCACGCATCCTCTGGTTGTCTTACCAGAATTGTCTTACAGTTCACATTGTAGTATCAGTAATCAGGGGTTTCACGCACTAAGGATGTGGTTTTAGCTCACACTCACCTGACCTGGTGTGACTGGACTTTTTGGGGCACAGTGGTCCTGCACTTGCCTTTTCCTTCTCAATCTTGTATTGGACCTAGCAAATACATCATCATGAGCTGGATCAGCTTGTTGAACTGCAGGAAAACTATCCCACCTCCTTCCCTGGCAGGCCCTGAGTGTGAATAAAGGATTGAACTGATTCTCCCCTGCAGCAGCATAATCTTATTATGCATCAGGGACACACTGCCTGGAGTGGAGGATGAAGAGATGTTTGTGGATTTGACTGATTGAAATATATTTGACAAATCACACCCAGCATTCCAACTAGTTTCAAAATTACAGCCCTGCTTATGGGTCTTGGATTTGCATTAAGCAAAGTATGGATTGGGCTGGAAGTTAAACTAACCACATCTCCTGAAGGGTGCTCTCCTCCCAGCCTGACAAGTGGAAGCTCAAGAAGATGCTGCAGACACCACAACACAGACACCATACAGGCACAGTTACAGTAGTATTTTTTTTAAATATAAAAAAATTACATTTCATTTCACTTAAACAGATGATCCTAAAATTCTGTCTTCATCACTAACTGAAATCTGAAAAGTTTCCCCTCCCTGACTGGCCATACATGTTGCACGTTATCAGACACAGATCTTCTCTCTGTATTAAGTAAGACTGGAAAAAATTGTAGAAAATTACTAGCCTGGGTTTTGATAGTGAAGACTAAAAAGAGAGAAATGTAGTCAATTGCTAAACATCTTAATGACATATGGGTCTCATCAAACTAACTGAACTTTTTTTGCATCTCAAATTTACCTGCTAAGTGAAATAGTATTAATGTAATAGTAATGTAATAGTTCTGTTCTAAAAAAGTCCTTGATTAAGATTAAATACACTTAAAAGAAAATGTAGTGATAATGAGTATTTTAAATCCCATTGAAATTATGTATTTCAGGGCAGTTTTTCACTTACAGTGTTGAACCTGAATGCTGTGGATAAAAAAGCAGAATTGTACAATACATATTTATTGATACCAGTACAACAAAAAATGAGCACCAGCCAGCAATAATTTGATGTAATGATCAATAATATTAAAACAGCTCTCAAAAATTTAAAGTATTAAATAGAGCACTTTTACAAGAGCAAGTTTGAGAGATTTCCTCTTCTAATACAACAAAAATAGTCACTTCTGTTTACATTAATTTGCTTTTGATGTTTCATTTAGCTAATTTTGGTTTTTAATTATGTTTTCAATAACAGAAAAAAGAAGTAGTGTGACTTCTGAATCTGAAGCTTGAAAGTTTTAAAATTAAATCTCAATTATTTTGTCTTCACATTGCTATAGGAATGATTTAGCATTCAGTAGTATATATAAAATTGCCATTCTAGTTAGCATTTAAACAAGGAGTGAGGAAGCCACAAACATGCTGAAGTGAACACCAACTTTGCTAAGGACTCACATAGAATAAAGATTTCGTTTCAAATTTCACCTATAAAAAATTAAATTCTGATTGATATGTAAGCATCTATCTTACCTACATATGAAAATTGCTCCCACTATGTAAATATTTACATGTTACCAGTATTTAAGCAATTTCTTATTTTTATGAAAAATGGGTATCATTATGAAAAGGGTAATATTCTATATTTGTCAATGTGTTCTATAACTTCTTTATATTAGTGCTAAATAATATGTTCTTAAATATCTTTGTTTCACTGTCTTTTTCTTTTTTTCAGATGAGAAAAATAGAAATTTTATTATTTTTCCTGTATGGTAAAATGTCCTTTCTGGTGTGAAAATAGTGAGATTGCATAGAACTTTTTGCAGCCATTGAATACAATTTAAAACAATATTTCTCAATTCATGCACTTCACTTTTGCTAAGTATCCTTCAGCTTTACAATGATTAATTTTTTCCATGCAGCCTATCAACATATTTATAAAATCAAGACCATGTTTTATTTACAGCAAAGACATGATAGAGATGAGTCATAAAAGAAATTCTGCATTAAGAAAATCCTAACAGAGCAAGAGAGGATGTTTTTTCAAAGGCATGAAGATCCATGAGGCACCTAACTGATGTATCTAAGTGCCCTTCACGTCTTTGAGAATCTGCCCTGAATGCAAGCTATATAGTAAAATGCCATTTCTTCCATCAAAGCATTTTCTTTTCTGCAGCAAAACTTGATAGCCAGCTAAAATCTGATTTTTACCCACAAAAGAGACCTGTTTGTGTATTCACTATTGTGAGCACATTTAGCAAAAATATTAACCTCCTTATTTTCCTAAAAGAAAAGGAGGTTATTTATCAGTTTCAGCTGAAATAACTCAATCCTGCAGTTTAGGATTCTATCATTCTTTGTGGTTGGTTTACCAAATTGATTTTAGTCGGGTAGTAAGATGCACATTAAAGCATTCTACATATGCAGTGGAAAGAAGATGCTGCAGTGTTATTTACATCAGTAATAATTTCCAGCTTTGGAAGAGCACACTGCATATTCAGCACTGCTCTTTTCTTTTATAGAGTTCCTGCATGAAAGGAAGCTGTGATATGATCTTCAGCATGTCCAGGTCACTGAGTCTTTCTTTCAATTGTTTTCCAAAAGATGCCTCCAGTTACATTAACCTCGAACAGAATAGTATGACTAAAAAGAGTTTTGCTACACTATAATCAACAGTAACAAAATTTACTGCTTCATAAATAAAAAGCAGTGAAATCCTTAAGGGATCCAAAAAACTTTTGTGGAAGAAGAAGGAAACAAAAGATCATACACTTACTACTTCAACTCTGGCTCACTAAGTAGCAGACAGATCAGCTGATAAGAGTATTTCCTGACTGTTTTACATACTGAAAACAACCTAGACACCCCATCATCATATAAGGATTTTTCACCTTTTCTAAATCTTGCTCTCACATTTTTCAAATGTTCAGTGTGCTCTATGTGATGAATTTGACAAACTTAGTTCGATAGAATAACCCAGATTTATTCAACAGACTCAGTGTGGTCTACACTTGCATAGACATCTTCATAAATGTTCTTGGGATGTTTTGGAAAATGAGGCATGTAGGCTGTTTCATAGAGGCACAAGTAGGATGTTTCCTAATGCACAAAATGCCATTTCAGGATTTCACAGTGATCTGACTTGTGACCGAGGTCTATCGAAAGTGCCTAGTGCAGGCGAGGGGCTTTTCCACCCTGCACTGCCAATCAGCTTCACCTCTACTGAGGGATCAGCACATACATAAAGAATTGTAATTAAAAACTCTGACTTCATTGAGAAAGTAGATTGTAGGTAGACAGCAACCTTAACAGAGCTCTTAACATCAGTATTTTACTTGTTGCAATTACAGAAGTAATAAATGTGTTGTGCCAAATTGTAGAGGTTGGTACTGTTGACTTCTTCCTGAGAGATAAAATTACTCATTTTTGAGAACAAACATCTTTAAATGTGCATCTTTAGAGCGCATTTAGAAACAAGTTCACCAATTATGTCTTTTGAGCTATCCACTTCAGAAAGCAACTCATTCCATATTGGCTATGTAACAGATGTCAGTTATTGATAGTTTTAATTTGCAGCTAATGAAGACCATGTTTGAACTTGTGACCTAAATGTGAGAAGTTCCATATGTACCTCTGTAAGCCATCTAGATTTAAACATTGTTTCTTCAACAATAGTATTTTTTTTCCAGAATGCTGTGAATTTTATTGCTTGACTGATACAGCCCAAAGTCGTCTTCCTTTTTTTTTTTTTACTTGTGCTTTATAAATATAAAAAACAGGGATTAAAATTATTTATATACTATGTCAAATTAAAACTAGCAGCTGCAGGCACACCCTCTAATGATAAGATCTTGATAAACAAAAATATCATTTTTGATCTAACTAAGAGTGCAAGGATAAGCACCTGGGAAATAAGAATACTGGAGGAGCCATGGACTTAGGTGAAGTCAGAGGGAGTTCAGAATCAAGGGAAATTGCTCGTGGCATCACAGACAGAGCTTTACAGTGTTGGGTTAAATGTGGATCTCTTTTGTGAACTGGAAGGGAAGGACAATCAAGGCTCAACAAGAACTGCTCAGCCAGTATTGTGAAATGACTTCCTGCAACCCTACCTCCATTTTAGGGGCAGGCTTGTTTGTTTGTTGGTCTTTAATATGCTTCTGCCCATGAACTGAGTATTTATTGTGCTTTTATGCATGTTTTTAAAAGAATATTCTTAGGAGTAGGACGGAAAAGAACCCGTTTGACCTTCTTTTTCATAACTAAGGAAATGGCTGCAACACTTAAAGCCAAAAGGAACAATTAGTTGTTACACAGCAAGTAGAACATTAATTTCAAGGCACACCTGCTACTACTGTTTTCAGACATCTTCAAATTTAATATAATCTTCTGCAGTGAGCATTCTGAGCCAGCATCTATATTTTGAGTCCTTTTATGTGGTCTAATGAAGAAAGTATGATGATGTCAACAGAATTTTATATTTAGGTTTTTCAATAAAATTCTAGCTACAGCTGTATGCTTAGTCCTCACTCATATAATTCTAACAGGAGTGGGCTAAGAAAAAATGCAAAAATAATATTACCTCATAAGTTTAAAAAAATATTTATGCCTGTAAAAGGAAAGAGTAAGTAATCTTCTAAATCCTTTTCCCTTTTTTATTCCTTCCTCTATTTCCCCTTAAAGATGACAAAATAAACAACAGCTTGTTTTCCTTTTAAGTAGTCCTGCTTAAGAACAATAACCTTCTGAAAAACAAAATTGTTTATTTATTGTTTAAATTACCAGTTTTAGATTTGAAAATTTTGGGGCACATATTTGTCATGAACTCTACTCTGAAAAAGCAGTTGAAGTGCAACATTTCTGGACCAGTTTCCCTTCCTCAAAAAGAGAAACCAGAAAACTGAGCAACACACACCCTTGTCACAATCTCAGTCAAATCCCACAAATCTCATTTGATCCTCCAGACCTATGGCAAAACCATAACCTGAAGCTCAGAATGTTTAAGTATAGTAAAGTGACATTTAGGTTTGTTTTGATTTGTCTTTGGCACTTGCTTTCCAAAATTATTGTCTTTAGGTGGACTCCTTGGGCCAGTTGTGAATACTGAAGTAAAGCCTAAAAAGCCAAACTCATGAGCTTCATTGTAAAGAACAATTAAGATATTGAATAAAATAAATCTGGCTACAGGGGAGAATATAATGTTCCAAACATAATTCTTTTTTCTTTAAAAAAAAAAAAAGAGTGTGACACCAGTGGCCATAAAAATGGATATATACATTCTTACTGGACACATACTTTACATTTTAACAGAAGAAACGCTACAAGTTGAAGAAGGAAGTCTGTGAAGTTTCTGCTTGACTGTTGTAAGAAAAATACATGACTGTAGCTTTTTATATGTATTATTTTGATGAAGCAGTATGGGCAAAAAGATGAAACAATGCACATGTGCACCAATGCATGGGCTTTGAGAGTATAGGCTTCATAAATATTGTCTTTGTTAGCTACGTCCTGCTGCAGGGCAAAGTCCTCTGGGCTGAGAGGTTCAGACTGTTTGTGTCAACAGTGATTACACAGATGAGCTCTGAGCTGGGACAAGTTCTCCACCTTGCCTTTTTTTCTGAATCTCCACATCTACATGACTCAATGCAGATTACAAGTGACTGTACGGCAATACAGGCAATCAATGAATAAGACACATAGGCCAACCTCCCTGTATAGAGCTATTTGCAGACAGCTATAGTCATGATTTACTATGCATCTTTGTCAACAAAAAAGTGGTATTTTATTTCTCTGACATTAACAGGAATCAATTTGTAATGAGAAAGGTGAGTGCTTGGAGTAGTAATTTAAGCCATATTTATTCTCTTTTTGGTACATAAAAATTTAAAATGTCTCCTCCCTTTCTCCATTTCTCAAGAGATTAGAAGTTAGTCCCCTTGTGCTGTTATTAGAGATATAATTTTGCTTTACACTGTTTTCTACTGTAATATAATTGTTAGAAAACTTTGAAAATAAAAGTAAATATTGAGCTGCACTCTTGCTAAAAAAATGAACAAACCCTATAATCAGCCGAAAGCTTCATAATGAATGTAGGAATCTTAATTTCAGAAGTGCTAATCAATAATTTTGAAGTATATTTCCTCTTCAAATGACATTAAATGAAAGAGGTGAGAGTGGCACTCAAAATTGGTGTATTTCAAAAAACACCCGAGTAAGTAAAGACTCAGTTTTTATCCATAATCATAAGAGATGGAGCATATCACAACATAACCACAGCACGAAGCAGAAGCAATAGCAGTACTCTGATTAAAATGTAGCACATCATTTTTATGTATGATAGATCTTTAGTAGCTGTAAGAGGTCTTAATGCCATCTATACCTTTAATTTCAGCAGTGTCAGTAAATAATGCCAATTTAACTCCAATCTGAGACAAAAGGTTTGTCTGTGTGAAAGAACTTCCTGTATACTTCACCTCAGTTTGGTGGGGTTTTTTTTGTAACAATAGTATTAAACTGGGTGGAGGGGGAAGTCCCTCCAAAATATAGGGGAAAAAAAACCCCACTTTGAAAATATTTACATAAATTAACTTTTATAATAGAAATGGAATTTATCAACAGAAAATGTGAAAGAACCTAAGAGAAAATGAAGTGGAACAAACCTGCAGTGTCTGAAAACCATATGTGATGATGTGATATATAAGGACTTCTAATACATATTATAACATAGGAATATAAATATACAACATTATCTAAAAATATAAATAAAGGAATACATAAATTCATAGTAATAAAAAATGAGTACAGGAATTAAAAAACCAGAAAATTAGGCCACAGTTACAAAAATAAACAGCAATTTAGGGATTTTGGATATATGGCAAACACAATCTAAAAGATCAAGTTCCTGTAAAGCATTACAATAATTTAAACATTTTAGTAAAATAACAAAAAATTTCCCTTCTGAAATATACTGAACAGAACAGGAAAGGAAGGCATTTGGGTCCTTAAAATAAAATCAGTTATATGCCTGCAAGAACAATAAGAAAAAGGCACTAACCTCTGACCACAATTCAGGCCAAAGAGCCAGGGCCAGGGAAGTTGTTACAAGGTAATGATAACCTATACCAGGCAGGTAGGTAGCAATAAGAAAGAAAGAGGTATAATGGACATAACTATTGGCTCTGTTGTCAATGAACACTCATAATTTAGGTTTCTGACCTGTCCCTCTGAACTAGAGATTTGTATATACACAGTTTCATCTCAAAAATAATGAAGTCATTTGTAATCACACTTTTAAGTATAATGAGAAAAAAAGACATAAGCATATAAAAATAGAGAACACGTCGACATGCAACCCCAAAGTAATTAAAACTGGGTATAGAGTTCCTGATTTTAGAAGCCCCCAATTATAAGGAAATCGGGTAGGAAAAATTTGGATTTTTTATTACTAAGACCAAATTTCTAGGTCTTGTAATTTAAAAAAAGTTAGCAACTGTGAGGCAAGTCTGATAGGTGATACATTCAGAGAGCATTGAAACAAGATGCCTGAATGTACAAACAGCCTAATTTAGTTCACTACATGTTTTTAAGCCAAAAAAAAACTTATCTGAGTGATCCCTCTTGCATTCTCCTTGTCTGCCATCCAAGATGCCACATCAGTAGCACACTTACGTGAATTCAGACTTGGTGATAAACTGTTGCTTTCACTGGGATACAGTTGCCTGCTGCCACATTTTGATGGGAAAAAATCTATCCGAAACTGAAACTATCTATTAAGGCTGAGACAAACTGAGAGCACACTGGTAGCCTATGGAAAAGAAATGTGAGAAATAAGGCATCAGTTCTTCTTTATGTCACAATTTATTGTTAGGAAAATGAACCTCAAGAGATATTGCCACCTGTGCTGGCTTAGAGAGGACCAATGAGGCCTGGAGCCACCATGAAAAAAAGTGAAGGGTGTGCATGGGCAGGATGAGGGAAGGAGAAGGACAGAAAATGAGAAAGGTGAGTGCTTGGAGTAGTAATTTAAGCCATATTTAACATCATCCCTACTGAGAAGAATGTTAAGGTATGGAAGACATGGGAAAAAGCTACCAAATGTTTTGCATTACTTTTCTTCAAACTTCCTGTTGTCTATTGGTCACATTTCTGCAGAAAGCTAAGTCCTTTGATTCATAAGACTGACAAGAGGGCAGTTTCAGACACGTGGAAACCTTTGGTCAACACATGGCTGGAAAACCTCATCATCTAGACTCAACAGTTTTTTAATAGTTTGGGAGACTTTAGAATAAGATTTCTAAGATGATTTAAAAAATTCATCTCACTTGCAATTTAGATGACTGAAAAAGTTGCCTATGGTAAAAGCTCCCTGAAAGCAAAATGAAGGACAAACATTTTAAGCCTAGTTGGCTTCTTCACATACTGCTGCCATTGTCCCGCAGCTGCTGCTGAAAAGTTAATACTAAATATATGTTAATACTATATATATGTGTCAAGCACGGATGCCAGCAGGATCCTGAAAATAATTACTTGCTCAAATGCTTGTATCCCAAGGAAAAGGAGGCTCAAGAAGATAAGAATATACACACATATACATGAGGAACTTTCCCCATCAGAGCCTTTCTTGCTCTCTCTTATTCCTTTTTTTAACTAGGTTGCTAAATTTACAACAGTTCATCTAGGAGAAGAAGGAACCCTCTATGTTGTAAAAAAAAGTTAGTATTTTATTGCTTGTTTAATTTTCTTTCTTTCTTTGAACACCACTGCCAACCTAGAAAGTAATTTGTATTTTTCATATCAACAATATTGGTTTTACAAACAAAAGTTAAAACCCCTAAGGTTTCATGTGATCCACGTGAAGCGATTCTTAGCTTTGTTACACCACTGATAACATGTAATCATAATAGTAAAACAAACAGTTCTAATCTAAAACACTTAATAAAAACATAAATCATTCTATTTATAAATGAAAAAGCCAAGCTTTATATTTGAAAAAAAAAAAAACTCTTTCTGCAACTCTGATTAGAACTCCTGAAATAGTCCTGGCCTGCCAGAAACTGAGGTTGATCAGACACCTAAGGAAGCATACAATCCTTGGATGAGACTCAAGGAAAGTGTGTAACTCTCTATAAATGCCTGGGATATAAAAATATGAATGCAATCAGGGCGCACTCTGACCTCAAATAACCTAGGCAATTAAACAAGTCCCTCACCTGAACTCATAAACACCTCAGAACTCAGAATTCAAGCAGGATGTGTGTGAATATTTTCACGATCTTGAGTTTCAATGGATACTTTTTAACCTTGAAGTCAGTTTCATAATAAGTCATACAAATACTCTTACTGACTGTCATGCGACTACATAGGTAAGCAAATTATGCTTCTCTGCGCAAATCTGGTTGTTGATTTGCATCAGTTATAAGCACCACAAGCAGGAATTGAAGTAGTATTTTCCTAGCTCCACGCCAGTCAGCAAACAGGACTTGTGACAACTTTTAAGAGCCGTATCGTCCATAGATTTTAAACCTTCGCACCCTGCTAGTCACTTCCATCAGTCTCACACATCCTAAATTAAGAATTGTTTTCTTGCTCTCGAGCTAGCATTTTATTTTTAAAAAGAGACAGGAGAACAAGCAATCAAAGCAGTCTGCTTGGCTGAAGTTGCTGCAGCACAGCTGATATATGCCTGAAGTTTAGTGTCACTTTTCTCGAGGAGATCTGTGAAACAGAGTTGAACACAAAAGCAATGCCTGTTCTGGCGCGTCGCTTTCACGCCAAGAGAGGTGTGAGGGAAGGTGAAGCGGAGGAGAAATCATCCCCCTCCTTCTCCTGCTCCCTCTCCAGCGCAAGCGGGCCTGGCGGGGAGCGCCCGTGGCCGGCGGGGCAGCGGGGGCGGCTGAGGGACCCCTCTGGCCGGGCGCTGCCAGGGAGGGGCTGCCCCCGCCAGAAGGAATAGGGGAGGCAGCTCCCTGTGGACTTGGTTGATGAGCTCCTGTCGCCCAGCGGAGCGGTCACACACCGGAGCGCGTGGGGGAGAGAGGAAAGGGCCGGGGCTAACAAAGCCAGACCGCCTCCCTGCCTCCATTCCAGCGCGGCTCCCGGCCGCCCCCCGCGGGTTCCCCGCGGCCGCCCAGCGGGAACGAGCCCGGGGCGAGGCGCCCGGACCCGTGTGAGGGAAGGGGCCCGGTTTCTGCGGGGCAGACGTGCCGCAGGGGGCTGGTGGAGTCCGCCGGGCGGCGGGGGGGCCGGGCGGGTGTAGGACGGAGCGGGGATGCCCGCGGCCCTCCTGCCGCCGCCGGGCTGTGCGCGGGCGCCGCAGCCGCAGCCGTAGCCGTAGCCGTGCCTGCCGCAGGCGGCGGCCATCGCGGGCTCGCCACCCCCGTGCGCTCCTCCGAGGACGGAGGGGTGGGGGCAGAGGAGGCGGAGGAAGCGGCGGCGGCGGCGCCAGGAACAGGGAGGCGGCGGCACGGCGAGGGAGGGAGCCAGAGCCGAAGCCGGGCCGGGCCCCGCGAAAGCAACAGCAGAGCCAGCTCCTCCTTCTCCTCCTCCTCGGTGAGTGCCGCTCCGCCACCCCCGGAGGTTGCTCCCCGCCGAGCCCGGGAGCCGGCGGAGGCCGGGCCGCACCGCGGAGGTGCCCGGGAAGAGGCCCGCGCCGGGAGCGGGACACCGCGGCCTCCGCTGGGTGAGCGTCCCCGGGGCAACGGCGCGCCGCGGCCCGGCTCCCCCCTGCCTTCACCGCTGGGCGCAGAGGGCTGGTGCGGTGGAGGGAGAGCCAATGGATTGGGCCGGTGCGGTTCGCCACTTGCCCGCCGCCCTCTTCCCGGGCCGCGGCCCCGGCCTCCGCTCCCTTTGTTTGCTGGGCTCCCCGAGCCCGCGGCGGTGCCAGGCCCTGCGGAGGCACCGGGGCCGCGGCGCGGCCTGCGAGGCGGCCGGGCGGGAAGCAGTGCCGGGCCCGGGCCGGCGAGGCGCTGCCCAACCCCCGCCGTGACAGGAGGGGGCCAGGCCAGCCTCTCGTCCCCGCCAGTGGCGGCAGCGGGGCCCGCCGGGCTCCGTGCTCCTACCCTGGGCCGCTGCCCGAATGTACCCCGCACCTACTGGTGCCATTGTGGGGGGGGGCGGAATTGGGCTGATTTCCCTTTACCCCGCCGTGAAACCTGCCTTCACTTGAGGCTTGTATGTCCCCGTCTCCGGCGGGGCGGGTGCCCGGAGGTGGGGATTTGGCAGCCGGGGTCGGGGTTTGTGCGGTGCAGGAGCCCGGGGTTGTTGCGAGGTGAGGGTGCGCCAAGGGCTCCCGAAGGGGCGAGCGAGAGAGGCTCCTTTCTGTGACAGGCAGCACTTAAGAACTTGACTTTAACAAAAGCATTACCAGATCCGCAAACTTTACTCGCTTTCATTGTTCTTCGAGCTGCTTTTTACACTCTCTTTCCGTAAAGATGCCACTTAGAAAACAATTAGCCCATGCCAACCCGTTTGCTTATGAAAAAAGCCTTTGCAAAACAACGGGTTTTTGAGAGATGCAGAGGATGATGCTTCTGTGATAGGAGGGTACTTTGGCTATGTCTTTCTGTCCCCTTTATTTTTGTCTTCCTATGTTTTTAAAATCATCTTAGTTTGGAACACTGTGGGTTTTTTTTTTTCATGTGGAGTAGGTTACTGCATTAAAGAAATTGGTCGTAGAATATGCTTTAGTCAGGAAAACTGACTTCCCCTTAAAAAATTCTTGTGCCTTTCACTGTGAGGACCCAACCACTCTTTCCTACAGGCCAAGAATGTTTATGCCATGTCTATCCTCTTAATACACCTGTAGTTAAATGCTTGCTCCAGGCCTCCTGTCTTGGAGAGTTGCTGTCTGCACAAGTACTCAAGGAATAATGTCTCTGCATTTCTGCTCTGGGTGGAAAAAAACAGGACTGGTTCTGTTTCTAGTTTTTGTTTGTGCTAATAGATACATCTTTAGATTGTAGAAAATATGGAGGCTTTGGTGTGATTATAAAATAAATTACTTATCTTGGCTGGATGACTCTCAACAACTAGAGAATGTGTAGGTATTTTTTTAAGTCTTCTGCAATAAGACAGTAGTCGTAACTCACAGTTTTACTTGTAACTTAAGACTGACAATTTCAGCTTTTTCAAAATGCTTACTTTTTTGATGTGTTAAACAGTACTTGAAGGGAGTTTTCACTTCCTATTCAATATTTCTTGGGGTTTTTGCTCTGTGCTTGGAACTGAGCTTACTTGAAACAGGTTCACGTCTTGTATGCTTAATCAGGGATGCATTCCCTATATCCCAAGTTTTGAGATTTAAGTAGATTTTTTTAAAGTTAAAATCTAATGAAATTAAGCATTAATACTTAAAAGTTTAAGTGATAACAGAGTGTTGTTATGCAGACATACCCACATTAGCTAACTCCCTGGATAGCTGGAAGGGTATGGAGTAGTTAGGGAGAAGCTCTGTGTTGTTTCCAGGGGTTCCATGGGCATCACTTTAATGTACTGCATGTATTGCAGCATCAAAGTGTTTGCATGGATTCAGAAGACGTGATGGATAATTCTAAGTTTCATAAAAACTTGATGTACTGAAATTTAAAGCCAGTTGTGTGTTAATTTACACTATGCTATTAACTTCTTTGATCCTAGATTGTGAAGTTGGTCAGTAACCTTGGCTTATTCTTGGAGAGGGATGGTTTGAAGAAATGGTAACTGGTTCCTACTGTTCTGTGAGTAGATTACAACTTCAGACTCTCCTTAACATAATTAATTGATAGAGTGAGAGTGTACTCTTAACAAAAAGTTGTTTGTACAAAACAAGTTAATTATTTCTGCTCTTTCTTAATAATTTTTTTATAGTCTTACATTAATTCGAACACGAACAGTTGCAGGACTTCATTTGGTAGGGCTGCCCTGAGTTCACTACATATTTACTATGCTATTGTTGGCAAAACTTGGGCCATAGTCCAGGGTAATCCCTAACGTAAGTGCCTTTTTTTCTCTTTCTTTATGGCCCTCTTGGTCCTACACAGCACTAGTTTAGCAGTGTTTGGGTAGTACAATGCAATAACATAAAATAGATAGAAAGGAGACTGTTCTCAGCTGGTGTGTGCCTCAGTGTTTTGTTGATAGGGCTTTAATGTGTGTTAGCAACAAATTAGAGAGGGTGGCTCAAGCAGTTCTGATGCTCCAAGGAAGAAAATAAGATACAAATAGTATAAAAGGGAATGTAATACAGATGCTAAAATGGCTTGAATATAAATTGGGTAGGATGAAAAACAGAATAGAGATAGATATCTTATGCCATGTAACTGCATATTTTGTACTGTAAAGTATTAAACTGAGAGCAAATACAGAACTTTGAGTTGAGAACTCTTTTTTATGTTTTTTATCTTCCAGAAAACAAATAATTATATCTGTAATGTTCCTTGTCCTTATGTTTATTCTAAAATTTGTTTGCATTCTGTTTTGTTGCACATCTGATTTTCTGGAAATAAATATCAGTCTTCAGAAGACAAAGGTCCCAAGGTCTTACCACCTTTGACCTGGACCCTCCCAATAAATTTGTAGTAGTAGAGAAGGAAGTATCCTTTAAGAAAAACTTTTCTAAAAATCATTCTTGATGATTTCAGATGTCAAGTTACATACAACAGTATGTTTTTGTAGAAAAGAAGATGATTGTGCTTGTAATGGGATATTTATTGTCCAGGATTAAAAAGCAGATTCATATCACTCAAATATATTTTTGATACCACAGAATAAAAAAATTCATGGTACACAGTACATTCCTTCTTTTATAATTGTTTTACTTTTTCCTCTTGAAATAATTGATTTCTGAATTAAAACACTGTACTATGCAAGTTGAATAAATTTCTGTGTTAAAAATAGTTAGTTACATTACTTTTGAAAGAAAGATTTAGAAACTTGGTGGTTTTTTGTTGCAGAAAGTTTTTCCCCCGTAGCTGAATTGAAAAAGCTATTGAAACAAAAACCTGTCACCTACTTCAGCCTCTCCTGGTGAATAAAACCAAACTGAAAGCAAACTGGCCTATAATTATTGCCCTGGATGAAAATGGAAAGCTGACTGTATGTAAAGTGTTGACTGATACATCAAGGTTATGAAAAAGGTACACAAACTTTGCTGGAGTCTACACAGACTGAATTTAAATAGGCAACATGAAGCAAAATCTGGCTTAGTCTACTTATTTTGAGAATTAAAATTTTCAGATCAAAGCATTAGAAATTTAGCTCTTCAAGTACTTAAACTCACTTAAATAAAAGTTGCTCTGGATATTTTGTTTTGGTAGTTTTTGTGGTCTTCTTTTGTCGTGTACAGGCATGCAAACAATAAGTATTTGGAACTCCAGACAATTTCAGAAGGCTTTGAGGTGTTTGGCTTTGCAAATCTAACTGCTCTTCATTAGTCTGTAATGTGGATTTAATAACCTATCTTTGCATATTTTTAATTTTTAAAAGATTAATTAAACTGTTATCTCTCATTAAATTATTTTCTGGAAAATATTAAGATAAAATACTTTGAAAACTATTGGTCCTTTTCTGTCTCCTTAACCATTCACGTAACACTTTGGACTCTGAGGAACTCAGTTGGCCTCATTTATGAGGCCACATGTTACCTAAAAAATTCTTTCTTGGTTGCTGCATCACCAAGAAAACTATGCAAGTTAAATGTAGGTGTTTGTTTAGCATGGATGTCAATAGAGTGACTGACTTGTTCTGCCTCTGACTTTAAACTCCATTGAAGGAATATGAAAAAAATCTTTCTTGCAGGTAAAGCCAAGCATAGAATGCTGTATATGGACATATCTGTCCAGGTGCTGCTCCCCTAACATTGCTTGCTTTTTGTATATTTCATGCACATAGCCTCTCATGCTCTGTCTTCTGGGAAACAGTCTTTTTGTAATCTGCCAAGTGCAATAGGTTGGCAATTAAAAAAAAATCTTAGATTTGTAAAGTGAGTGAGTTTTTGTTGTAAACACCAATTAATCTTGCTGTAAACTGCTGTAAAATAGTTTTGGATGAGAGCCATTTTCTCTGGAAGTGAAGGTATAGATAGTAGATATTAGTAATTTTTTCTGAGAGTTTAAGTGGTCTGAAGTTAAAAATTTAAACCAAGAAAATGAGCTGTGCATATTATTAAGTAAATCACACACATATATGGTATTGTTCTTTGCTTTTTAGTGCACTGTATAATCAGCAGCTGTACTTGTGTCATTTAACTTGGATGTATGTGATACTGACCTGTAAGAGCAGTTGTGATAGGTTTTTAGGGTCTTGAATTCATGTGGTGAATGCAGCTAGGAGATAAAGTGATTAATTTTAGCATTTGAGAGTCCCAAAGTTATTAAATCTGCTTTTTTCTCAAGGATATTCTGTATTGCTTAAAACAGTACATGGAGTGCTACTTTTGAAAACATTGTTGGAAATGAGATTCCAGTCAGACTTGGTTTTACAGTGTGTGATCTCTTCTTTTTTCTTGAGTAGTTTTATTCTTAATTAATCTTGACGTTTTCTGGTAAATGTGCTAAAACAGTAGCTTGTAGGAGTCTTGAGTAGGTGATTGTTTTTCCTTCTCCAAAGCAGTCTGCATTCCTCAAATAGGTTGAGAACATAGTAGGCTACTCCAAATGTTTCTTTTTGGTCCCATGATGTCTCTAATACAGTGGTCAAACTTGCCTTCTTTTTTTGTTCCTTCTGATTTCGGGAATTCTGTCTCTCCTGGCTTTACCTCAGCAAGTGCTGCAGGACTGGGCAGTTACAAGCTGTAATTTTGACTAGTTTTTGACATCAGTAATGGGTTTTAATACCCTTGGAATCCCTTTGGGTTAGTAATCAGGTATCAGATTAGGAGTTTTAATCTAATAGAGAAACAGAGACAAGTGTCAGCAGGGCAAAGGTTTTTGATTACAGAAGGTGTGCCTTCTAGGATAAGCTGTGTGGAAGCTGTACTCCAAAAACAGGGTAGGCAGCATTTCAGATGGATGTTCTTTCAGGAGCTGGTGGGAACTGGGCGAGTGAGGAATTCTCGCCAGATTCACTAACAGAAGCTGTTTGTGCAGGGATACTGGTTTGGGTGAAACTTGTGCTGGGGGAGTTTTCCAAGGTGGAATTTTGGTCAGCCCAAGGAGACTGGCTCTAGAATAGTTGGTTTGTGCATTCAGACCTACGAGTCACTAAGGTGTGTGTAAGAGCTTAAGTCTCAGTCTGTATAAGGTAGGTGCCTAGTGGCTTTTTTATTCCTTCCCCTCCCTGTTCTCTCTGCAGCAGAAAAGAGACAAAACCAGTGCTGATCAATTCACACTGAAACATTGACTTTCTTCCTCTTTTTGGCTTTTGAAAGGAAAAGAGCTGCTGGTTAATAGTCGTAAGTAATGCTGAGAGGTAATAAAATACTAGCCATTAGCCTTTGGCATTATTTTGTGCAAAAAATCCAGTTACTTGGGAAAATACTTGCAGTGAGCGTAAATATTCTGTGGTCCCTTACTGCAGGGATAAAAGTCTCTATTCACCAATAGCACTTATCTGAGCTGTTGTCTAATCCAGTGATGATCAGAAGAAGACAGTGAATTGAAGTTGTTATATCAGTACTGACTCGTATGTTCTGTGTATTACAAAAATAAGTGCTTTTGGAATCTGCAGTGTTTTAAATGTTGTTTGACAGGGGAAAAAAAAAGCACTTAAGTTCTATGTATCAGCATTGAAAAGTATGTATCCCCTTGATTATATATTTTTTTTTTTAATTGGGCTAATACTTTTTTTTCCTTCATTTTATTTATAGTGTGTCTTTAATGTCAGAACTGGAGAAAAGAAAGTCAGTGTGCATGGACACGACTCTTTTATTCGTGGTTGAACTTTGAAGCTTAGCTAGCTTTTGCAGCCAGGCTTCGATACTCCTGGCTCTGCAGAAATTTGACCTTGCTCTGGAGATAGCTATCTTAAGGGCTTTGAGTTTGTGTAAATCTGATAGAGCACATTATTTCATACAGACAGTGAAAATTTTATCTTTGATCCTGTCTGTGTGTAACAATTTATACACTGATGTGAAGTTGCTCAGTGTAAGGCCCAATTTTTTCATGTGCAAGCTGAATACAATGTACAGTGAGGAGTCCCATTGAGTTAAATGGTTGCTCACAGTTAATTAATCTTCGTTGGGTTAGGACAGAATATTAGCAAAATCAGATAGTTTAGGGCTAAGTGTAAAATGATTTCCTGCTACTGGCAACGTTATTTAAAAAAAACCCATGACAGCCCTGAACCAACCATCTTCCAGCGTGCATCAGGACAAAACAGTGTTTGTCTAAAAACTGCCATTAATATATTTGCCATCAGATTCGTTGTTGGGGTAGTGAGCCGTTTCTGTCTGCAGGTGATGAGAGTGTAGGTGTAGGAGAAAAAAAGAATTTCCTGATCTTAATCATGAATAATTAAGAGGCTCTCTCATTTTGACCCAAAATGAGAAAATTTGCATGTAGACTAAGTTTTGTCCGAACTGGTCTAGTCCTGTAAAAAGGTTTTACTCTGACAAGTCAGGACTTTATGAAAAAGATGGCTAAACAGCTTTGCCTATGCAGTTAAAATTCTGTTCCTATTCTGGTCAGTGTGTGAGTTGTGCAGTGTTAGGGTATGTGCCTTCTTACAAGCACCCTTGGACTTAAAAGGGTGAAATTAGAAATTTATGTAATGTTTCACCTTCTTTTTTAAGAGGAAACAAAGTGTAAAAGTAATTTTGTGAGATTAGCTGGAGATAATGCTCTCTCTACAGGTGTGTTTACCTGGTGTATTTGACAGTACTTTAAGCACAGCCGTGTCTATGTGTGGATAGACTCTAAACCATAAAGAAGATAATTAATTAACTGTTCTTATTGGGCCTCCTGCCAGTGAAATTGGGAAGGGAAATATTTTACATAAACTGTGTTTTGCATTCTCATTTTCTGAAATGCAGAGCTTGGATTACTTTCTGCAGTGGGTCCTAAGACCTTGGAGGGGCAGCCAGGCCAAACACATGGGGGGATCAGTGGGCCCATAGTGCTTGGTGCTTGACTGATACAGATTCTGTTACTGGAGCATATTCCAGGAGAGACTGCTTAATTAGAGGTACTCAGGATGATTGCCCCTTGGGCTCCACCTGACTCAAGATGCCCCCAGTCTTTAAATAAGGAGAAGGAAGTTCTGTTCCTGCCCCTTCACCCCCTGCCTTCTGGTTTGTTGTGTTGTGCTGGCTTGTCTGTAAAAGAAACCTTACTTTCTGTTTCGCTGGTTGGATCTCTTTTCCTGGCCATGAAAGACTGATCCTTCTTTAGGTGATACTATTTGACAATTTCAGTCGAATTGTATCTCATTAAATAGTATGTGCGTTCCAGAATAGAATTGAGGTGCAGCTATGTAAGAGTGGGTTCCTTATGCTTGATGTACTAAGTGCTCCTTTGCCTTTAAAATGGATTCCCAAGTGTGTGTGACTGGATTGTTGTCACTATTATTTATTTAGGACCATAGATAATAGGTGGATATTGGGCCTGTCATCTATGTGAAGGACAAAATGTATCTGCAGTGAAATATGAAATTAAATACAAAAGTGTGTAGCTAAAAATTTCCTTGTCATTTGCACATATAGGTTTCACAGGCTGCAAGCAGTACAGGCTGCGTTTCCCAGTGATGTAAAAGTATAGGATATAACAGCTTGCTAGGTAGAGCCCTCGTTCAGAATGTAAGATAGCCATGGTAATTTTCCACTTTTGTCCTTTCTGTATGAGGACTACTCTGAACACCAGCCTTTCAGTTGCTCTGTGGTATGAAAGGATTTCTATTCCTTCTTCTAAAGCTGTTCTGAAGAAGACTAACAGAGCTGAAAATCATCTAGATAGTGTGCCTTTTCTCATCCTGGTGGGGTAAGCAACTGATCCGGAGAGGGAAAACCTTCTTCTGACTTTCTCTCCCAATTCATCTTGCATCTGAAACTGTTGCTGCACAGTAGGATATATTGAGACTCTCCTTTCGTGCTGTCTAGGACCACTGCCCAAGTAATTAGACTTTGTAGTTTGATTTCCATTTGTGCAAGCTCCTTATGTGATCCAAAGGAATTCTATGATCATGCTTCCACTTCTCATGATGTCCATAAAAAGAAGTGGTTGCCACTGAATTTTATGTGACATGGTTCTGGGTGATGATAGACAGTATTAAAAATGTAGATAAAGGAGTTAACCACAGGGCAGCCACTGATACTGTTCTTTTAACACTAAGTACTTCTGCTTTTATATAAAAAAAATAAGACTAAAGGCTATTGAGGAGCTTTTAGTTAAAAGAAAAAAAAATCTCTGAATTCTGATACTTCCTTGATTAAGCTGCTCCCTGTATGTGAAGGATTTTCAAGAACAACAAAGGTCCACATGTCTATGAAAGTTTTAAGGAACTTGATTGTTGTAGTATGCCCAAAGTACTTGCAGCTCCTGTAGATTTTTAGAGGGACTGCTTATGCTTTGATACTGAAAAAAAAGAATTCTAACTTGGACAAAAGCCAGATTTTTTTTTATTTTAGGTAAGAGTAGTTACAGTTATGACCTTTGCAGTTTGTCAAAATATACTTGGCTTTCAATTGTATTTTTGGAAAGCAGGCCATCAGCCTCGGTCAGATCTGTTGTTACAAGCAGAATGGGGTGGGGGTTGTGAGAATGCTTTGTGCCATGCTTGTGACACCAGTTTAGCCAATTCAGAGCTTGTATCATGCAAAACTTAAATTCTGAGCCTTGGCCTATTTGTTAGTCTGAATTTGCTTTCTTTGCACATTGTACTTCAATCACTTTAATCAATGGTTTAGAGCTAACCTTGAAAGGTGTTTGAGTGTTGCTGCACTTTTTTTTCCCTTTTTTTTTTTAAGAAGAAGGGGACTTGTTTTATTTTTTATTACCATTCTCCATAACTTTGATGGTTTGCTTTTATTTTTTCTGCATCTTTTTAACGTCTTTAGCTACATACCACTGATGGATTCTCTGCTCCTCATCCTGCTACCTGGTACTGTAACATGGGCTATTCATTTGCTTACTGCTTTGATAAATAAAACAACTGGCTGAAAGAACTTTGTCAAATATCTGCTGAATTGTGATGTTTTAAAGGAAGTCGGGAAGTTGAATCGTGAGTAGAGGACAGTGATAGAAAGTTTACTGAAACGTTTGGTATATTTCAAAAGAATAATGAAACCCAAGCTTGTGTGTTTGACTTACTCCTCCATTGTCAGCAAACCGCTGAAAGGGACCAGAAGAAGTTTAAGTGATCTCTTGCAGCACACGGCACTTTGCTGTTGCAGTCAACTGGTGCTGCTGTTGTTTGGTTCTGCTGCCATCTTAGAGAAATGTTGGAGATTTCAGATTTAGGTAGGGTAGGTGTTTTCTCAAAACCCCAGCAGCTCTCACCCCTTTGCCCCATAGCTCCACATTATGTGAATTCAAAATTTAGGTTTCAGAATTAAACTACCTTCTTTTTGACCGATGGTGCATGTTATTCAGCTTATGAATCCATCTAAAACAAGTGAAAATTAATCTTTCTGTGTTCTGACTCATGAAGTGTTGAATAGAGCATTGAGTGCCTGTGCACTAACATTTAAATGTTGGACAGAGAGACGGCGAAAATGTCCTTAATGAAGTCAATAATTCTGTCTGGAATTTTGAGTTTAATTGGTGTCCTGTAAGTAAATGGTAGGACTATACATTTTAAAGGATGTTGGAGAGCAGCATTAATGTAAACATTTTTGTCCCACATGTGAAAGAAGAAAGAGAATTGGTTAGGAAACTCTTCTGGCTTTTCTCAACTTCTGAGTTCTTGGACTTTGAACCTTAATGAAATTGTCTACTATGTTTCCTATATAAACAGTTCAGATAAAGGATATAAAATTACTTTTCTCACTATGCTGTTCAAGAGGGAAAGCACAAAGGATTTTACTTGCTGAGAGAAGTTGATTGTGATTATTTTAGTGATAATGTTTTAAATTTTCATGAAAGTAAAATTGTTAGTGGAACTTAGAGATCATTTTTAAAGGTTTAATATTTTGCACTGCTGTTTTCTTAATGCAATGATATAAAAAGTATCTCCTAAGCCTTTCACTTTTTAACAGTTGATCAGAATTGAAAAACCATTCACAGTAACAAAATACTTTTACTTCTAGTGAATGTGGTGGTATCTTTAAGGTCAGAGGTAAACATTTTTATGGTACAATGAAACAGTTTTTGTGAACATCGTCTCTCTTGAGAAATGGAGATGTTTCATGTCACTTTTCTCCTTGGTTTTCAAAATACTTTGGAGTTCCAGAGAAACCTTTTCCTGTGTTTAGAAATACCCTTGGATTTTTGTATATGTAAGAATATAAGAATTTTTGCCATGGCTGCTCTCCTAGCTGGGACACTGCCTTTCTGCTTATTTGATAAAACTTGGTTGGGCAGCCCTCGTGGGACTTCAGGGCATACACAGAAACCTTGCATGGTTGAGTTTTCTTTCTGTGGGAAGTAATGCTAAAACAAACAATAGTCTCTGAATGTGAGTTTAACTCTTGAGCTTTTTTTTTCTTGAACTTTTGAGAAGTGACTAGGGAACTTGGCTTCTTGAAAAGAAGCCTCTTACTTTGTATGAGACACTCTATTGCAGTATTTTATGTATTTGTTGGTATTGCAGGGATTAGAATGACCTTGGTTGACTAAATATACTTATTGTTTAAATGTAGGCAATGCCTTTTCATCCCAGGTCTTTCATAGTTCACTGAATATCTATTTCTCTTTTCAATGAGTTTTACTGAAAGGACACATACACTTTCAAATTATGCATATGTTATATATGTATTGTAGTAACACAGTTGGTTATTGCTTTGGAAAAAATGTTGCTGCCTTTAGTTAAAAAAATTGAATTAAATCTATGATAATTTCACAAAATTACTTTTCTTTCACAATGAACACATGAATGATATCAGTTGTTGGTGTTTGTATTCTGTTAGAATTTTCCATTGTTAGAGCTTAAAGATATGAACTGATTTAATGTGCATAAAAAAGGAAAGCCATAGAGGCAGGAGTCTGCAGGTTGAAAACTTATCAAATCTGAGTTGTATGGCAACTAGATGCCTTGATGCAAGGTAAGGAGTATCCAGTATTGACAGTAAACATTTTCATATGGTCTGGAGGGGAAGGTTAGAACCTTTGTGACATCCGTGTAGCAAATACGTTGTATTTCTCTGATAATTTAGTGAAGGAAGTCCCAAAACAGAGGTCAGTCCTTTTTTCTCTGTGATTCTGGGGACTGTGCTTATTAGCTGCTTCCTCCTCAGCATGCTTGGAGATTTCTCTGCATGTGTGAACTCTGTACAGATGTTGTGGAAGATCTTTCCACTTTTATTTCTCTTTAATCAAGGCACTGTGTTCTTTCCCCTCAGACCATAAATGAGTTCATTTAATCCTTCCACTTATGTCGAGGACGGGTAACTGTCTCAAAGAATTGCTGCATCTTAGCTTGAATTGAGAGGATAGTGTTATCTTCTAAGGAAAGAAGGCTTTTATTCTTATTGAAATGGCCTGATGGAGGCAGGTGGGGGTGATAGCAGTAAAAGCATTGGAGATTCTACCTGGTCATACGAGTTCCAAGGGTCATTCAGTCTCAATGAAAAACTGTACTGGGGAGGTTAATTTGGAGTCAGCATCAGTCATGAGATCCAAGGCAGAATGGTACAAGACAGTGTAAGGCTGCAGTGTATTGCTGTTTGCTCTGGCCTTCTAGAAGAGCTGAAAAATCAGAAAATGAGTCTTCCTGCAATTACATGTTCTCCAGTTGCAGAACATGACTGTGCTGCATATGGCAAAAAACCAGAATCCTCTTTTTCTGTGTAGGGAATTATAAAGCCAGTCGCTATCCTGAAAGCTTTTTCAGGTGCCTTTGTTTCAGCTTGTGTATTTGGTAGACAGATTGCTATAAAATATATTTATCTTTTAGAGTTTAACAACGTTTCTTTTGTTCCTGCTGGAATACATTAGATTACTACATTTGAATTATTGCTTGAAGAATTTAAGTACTATGTTTTTGGCATACTTTTTAAAAGGTTGGGGTTTTTTTCCTATCTGGATATTTTGAAAGGAATTGTATTACCTGGAGCTAATTTGTGCAGATTTTTTTTTCTTTTTTTTTTTTTTTTTATATTTTTTTAAATTTAATTATTTGATGCCAGGTGGATCTTATTTGTAGGAATAAAGGCCAATTACATATGGTCCTGGTTGTCTGTCAGTTAAGCATGAATGACAAATGTAAGTGGAAAGGTGAGCAGTTTACCACTTACTGGTGAAGATACTTGTTTTACAAACATGGGCTATGAAGCCACCTGTTGGCTAGATAGTGTGGCAAGTGAGGTGTTTAAAAGTTATGTTTAACTTTGTTTTGGGGTTTGTTTGTTTTGGGTTTGTTTTTCCCCTTGTGAATGTGACTTCATAGCTTTCCTGATATGTTGTTTTCTCATTTTTGCTCCTGAAGAAGAGAGTATCCCCTGTTGCACCAAAGAAAGCAGAATTATCAGTCATTCTTGCTTGGTGCTGTAGTAATTTAAAATGACTTTATCTGTCTTTATTTTCATATCAGGTGACTGGGACCGGCAGAAACAAACAAAAAAAAAAAAACAACCAAATTAACAACTCGTAATTTAAGGAAAATGACAATATTTAAAAATTTGTAGTATAGTGACCTATGTAGTGATGCTGTACAAACCAATATAATTTTCAATAGAAACATGAATCACAGAATATTTTGAGTTGGAAGGGACTCAAGGTGGGGTGATGCTTCCCCCAATGCAGAGCAGAGTGGGACAATCCCTTCCCTTGCCCAGTTGGTGATGCTGTGCCTGATGCCCCCCAGGACAGGCTTGGCCCTCCTGGCTGCCAGGGCACTGCTGACTCAGGTTCAACTTGCCATTGACCAGGACCCCCAGTTCCCATTCTGTGGCACTGCTTTGCAGCATCTCATTCCCCAGTCTGTCTGTACATTTGGGATTTCCCCATCCCAGGTGCAGAATTGGGCACTTGCCCTTGTTAAACTTGAATGGTTGGTGATTGCCCAGCCCTCTAACTTTTCAAGGTCTCTCTGCAGGACCTCTCTGCTCCTCCCAATTTTGTGTCATCTGCAAACTTGCTCAGTATCTCTTCCAGTTCTGTGTCCAAGTCATTTATAAAGATGTTGAAAGAAGCACAGGGCTGAGGATGGAGCCCTGCAGAGCCCCACTGGTGAGAGGTCACAGTCTGATGTCACCTTATTCACTACAACCCTTTGTGCCCGACTCGTGAGCCAGTTGCTCACCAATCCCATGCTGTGTTTATCCAGCTGTGTGCTGGACGTTTTGTCCAGAAGGATCCTGTGACAGTACCAAAAAGTACTGAAATCCAAAAAGATAATATCAGTTTGCTTCCTTTGATCACCTAGGTGGGTTACCTTGTCATAAAGGGAAATCAGGTTTGACAAGCAGGACTTTCCTCTCATGACACAGTGTTCTGGCTGTGACCAATGACTGAGTTGTCCTCCAGATGTTTTTCAATACCTCCTAGAATTATCATCTTGGTATCGGTACCAAATGGTATGAGGCTTCTCTTTCTATTTCCATTACTTTTCCTGTATTTTCCTCTTTCTCCTTGCAATGTCTTCCCTTTTTTTTTCCTAGTGATTTTTTTCCCCTGGAAGCAGGAAACAAATGTGTAATGTAGCATTGGGTGTTAACTGAGTGGTGTATTTCTGTATTGCCCATTTGGTATGTGCCCCTCGTACTGTGGAGTTCTTTGGTGACAGATGTTTGGCCTAAGAAGTTGAATGAATGTTCTGGTAGCACAGTAGGAAAAGATCATTCATGGTACCTGTTTAATGTCCCCTTGTCAAAATATTTTTTTTTGCAGCAGGCCATTTTCAGCTGTCTTGGTTCATGTTTTGGAAGCTGTACACAGTAACAGTGTTTCTGTGCTTGCTGTAGAAACACCAGCCTGAACTTTGAAAGCGAAACCAAAATTGATATAAGTCAACGTGAAGTGGTCCTATTTAGCTGCTGCATGTCTGCTGAGTGTTTTCTTTCCTTTTTCGGGAAGGGCTGGAAAAGTGTTTCTCACAATTATATTATTTTGTCACTAACATGAAGAGTGGTCAGATTATTGCTGACCACAAAAAATCAATTTGAGACGATGGTCTGCTTTATTATTTCTGTCTTTCTGGCATATGCTTTGAACGGATGGATAGCATTTCTAAAATTATGTTTGGAAATGCATAATGGAGGACTCAGAAACCAAACTGCATTGGGTTTTACTACCTGCACCCATACAATTACATATATTATGTTTTTTTCAACATACATTCCAGTATTTAGACATTTATGCATACTTCTCAATGAATATAAGTGCAGAAATGCAATTTTATTTTGTTTTTACTGTGTTTTTCCTGATCTTCCTTTCATTTTCATGATATTAATTTCAAACACTTATGTTGGTCTCAAATATGTAGGCATAGAATCTGTTCCTTGCCATCTTAGAGCAAAAATGTTTCAAAATTGATTCCTTTTACAGAATGTGATGTTGGTCTGTATTGTAAAATGAAATGCTGGTTTGTAGAGCATTATAGTTTTGCAGCTTTTCAGACTCCTAACATAACTGTGTTATGGTTTAAGAGGATTGCATATATCTTGGATATCTTGGATAACCATAAATCCTCATTATCAAGTTGAGGCTTCCCCATACCTTACAATGGAGGGGAAACATTTTGGTGTAATCTTCTGTCAGGATGGAGTGGGGGATGGACCCTTAGTTGGAAAGGAATTCTCATGCATTATCTCCCAGGAAGTCAAACCTTTGCTTATGAAACTACTTAATTTTTGCTGACAGACAGTCTGCTGCAAGGCTGGCTGCTGCATTATGGTAAAATAGTAAGAAATGAAAACAGAGCCTGACTGAGCATTATTCTCACTCTTCATCTGCTTCTGCACAGCTATGTGAAAACTAAAAACAAAAGTTTATTTGGAGTCAATGGATGGGGTTTCCTGCATGTGAAACATGTGAACACATCAGGTTTCTTTAGTGACTTCTCCCATTTGAGTCATCAAAAATGTTCTTTTCTCTTTTTCAGCACCTTGGCATACATAGAACTGCTGGGTTTTTTTTTTTTTTTTGCTCCTTTTTCCCTTGCTGTTAATCAGGATCTTAGAGCCAAATTGTGGTTTCATTTTCCTGGTAATTTTTCCACATTCTTGAAACAATTTGTTAGCAGTATGGTTTATTATCATATATTTGCAAAAGAAAGTGATGAAAGGTGGTACTTGTGTTGTCTTTTAGTAAATGTATGCAAAGTACAGTCTGCTTATTTCCCTATTTGGGTGTTGATTCTCAGTTTGTGAGAGATCTAGCAGGAATGGCTCAAGTGGTTTCTGGCTGTCATCCACCCAGCTTCCCTGGAGTTTCCTCCTCCAACAGCAGCTCTGGTGTCATGATGTTGTGTGTGTTCTTGAGCCGATACCAACTGGTGCTGACTTCAGTTTAACACCCCCACGTTAGTGTGCCCATGGTAGCTCAGGAGCAGATACAGATCCCAGCCAGCCATCCTTGGGTGACAGAGATGTAACCTTGGCTGAGGTCTGTTAATATTAGTAACTGGGTTTGGCTGTTGTAGTGATGAAATTATTATAGTTACAAGTTTGTATATACACATATGAACCATAATAGAGATGCCATTTAACACCCTTAAGTTACTCCCCAGAGGAAAATCACCAATCAGATAGAAATATTCCATTCTGCAACCAAATATGGGAAAGAACAGGACCTACTGCAAACACTCATGGATTAAATATTGTTAAAACAAAGAAAATGAAAAAAAAAACCCAAGGAAATCTAAATGTTAAAGGGCATTCTTTTTCAACAGCAGGCCAGGAAAAAGAAGTCAAGGTATTTGGGCTTTTCCAGTGGCTTTGTTCCTGGTTTTACATACTTTCAATTACCATAATCAGAAGTGACAAAGAAAAATTTAATTGTGTCAAGTTTTATTATTAATTTACCCCACTTTTCTACGTATTACCAAAGGTGTACCTTGGTTATTCTCTGCTAAAGGTTGGTAGTGATTAGGGTTACCCTATCCTGTGTTGGAACAGTAGTGCACATGGACTGTTTTATGTTTAAGTTCTGTAAAAGGAGGAAAAAAAATAGGAGAGATGATATGACTAAATGACACAACTTACTGTTGGTTGGTTGGTTTTAAATTATAATCTGTATAAAACCTGTTCATTTACATTGCCCTGTAGAGAGATTGGCCGTATTTTCCTCAGCTGCTCCAGTCATAGAGGATAGAAGTTTAAATTTGTGGTGAATAACTCATGGTTCAGGTGTTTGATTAGTTAGCGTAAAAATAGGAGGCTTTAACTACTCTTGAATGGTTATAAGTGTAATGTACTGTTAGATGAGCTTCTCATCTGTTTTTTCCTTGTTCTGATTTTATGTGAAGTTGTACATCTGAGCCTTGAGCTCACAAGGAAAGCAGGCATGCAAGTCAGAAGGGCTTTTATAGAATTTGTGATCATATTAGGGGAGTGTTCATCCATTAGCGAGGAAGCCACTACTAAAACCATTTACCTTTTTTTCTTGTTTTCAAGGTATAAGAATATGCAATGGGATTTAGATTACTTCATTTAAAGATTCTTCTTACTGAAAAGAAGTATAATGTAGGAATTTACTTGAAGATCAGTGAAGGGAAAAAACCTCACCATCTTCAGTGTGCTTATGGCATGTATAGAGGAAAAGCCAAAAGTTGCCTTGTAGTATGTATGTTCTTTCAGAAACAAATGGTGTTTGAATCTCTCTTTAATTAATATCTTGTGTGTAGTTTTTGTACTCTTATAGCTTGAAACTCTAAGTACATAGCAGGAAATACCTCGAGTCAGTATTGTGTATACTGGTTTGAAGAAAAAATTCCAATGATACAGACTTCAGTATTGAAGTAAAGTTGATGGGAATGGGTATGGAGACCAACTGCTTAATAATTCATATTAATAGATCTAGTAACTTTGGAGAAGATGTAGACACTTATGAATTTTCAAAAAACAGCACTTGAAATCTGCATTCCTTAAGATGCTGTTTTTGACATGCTCTTCCAAAGAATGTGTGACAATATTTCAGTGACAATTTGGGGAAAGCAGGGGAATGAGAACTTCTGCGGATTAGAATAGGCTTCATTATCTGACAGTAATGAGACCCTAGCGGTTGTCATGCCCAGGAATGCAGAAACTTTTGAGGTATTTTTAGTTATTTTCCTCATATAAATAATTTTGCTAGAATTTGATAAATTGAAATTGTAAATGATGTAAGTCTTATGATGATCCAGTAGAAGAATAACGATTATATATTTCTAAGTGAAAGACAGACTTTTCAGGAATGATGCAGGATGATGTGGGTTAAAAAAAAAAATCAATGCTCAACTGTTTCACTTTATGGAAATAAATAAGCAGATTAACATTTATTTTAGAAAAGTTTTCTGAAGTAGCATTGACTAATAATTTGAAGTCATTTTTGTGATGACTTTTAAATTAAACTTTTTAAGGACAATTCTTTGTTCAAACATGAGTTGTATTTTGCTGTATGTTTCCAGTATGATGTTTTCTGTCCTAACTCCTTAAAGTTATTCCTGGTTTATTTCTATTGTAGTGTATTTTGGCAGCATTGTTTATAGTATTTGTCTTGGGAAATGAGTATGACTAACATACAAGTGTGAAAAAGATCAGAAATTAATAAAGACAGACTATAATCAGACTTTTTTGTTGGTGTACTTTTGCAAACACTGCTTTGAGTTAGCTATGTGATTCCAATATACTGAAACCATTTTGTACCATCAAACTGAAACTACACTGAAATGTTGGAATACGCAAACTGGATTTGCAATAATTGATATATATTTAAAACTTCCATAATTTTTCATACATCAGTGTTGGCCACCATAATAATTAATATACCATTGCATGGCCTGCTTTTCAGGTTTCTAAGAAGCAGCCTGTAAAGTAAACTTTTAGCCCTAATTATGTTCACTAGTAATTTCACGTTTGTATGTGAAATGTTGCTCTTCCTCCAAGTGAGGTGTACAAATTTAGTTTACATTACGCATATTTTTTGCATTTCATTGCACATATTTTTATGTGCAAAAGGGGACATGGTGTTTACTGGGTAGTAATTTGGTAGTTTTCATCCAGAGACCTGGCTTGTATTTTGCTAACCTGCATACTATTAAAAATTCTGAGATGCAGAATTTGTGATGAAAGTTCATAAGTTTGAATTTCATTAATCCACATTATTCTGTGCATTAAGATCTCATTTCTTTCTGGATTCAATTAATCTCTCATTATCAGTCTGTGTGTTCCAGGTGTTTCTGCACATATAGTCAACAGGCTTTGGGAATACATTGGTGGAGTTCGAGTCTGTTTATAGTTGCAAATATCTGCCAGAAGAATTTCTAGAGTTGTCTCTTGTTAGGCTGTCTAATTCACTGTACAGCAGATGGCACTGGAAGAGCACATCGGTGGGAAGCTTCAGTCACGCCGTAATTCTTGCAAAATACAAGTGAAGCTGTTGCTGTGCTGAGGGTTGTGAAGTTGCATAATTCATTTTAATGTATTCCAGGAAGGGGTGTATGCCTGGCCTCTTCTGCTCCAGCTCTATTAGATGAAGACTGCAATGAATTCTATACTTGCAAACATATGAGTGTATCATCTATTGAGGGCTGTTTATGTAGTGTTTTTAAACATATTGATATGCAATGCAGAATTAGCTGGTGCTCTTTAAGTACATGCGAAGAAGGAGATGTATTGGGATCAATTTGGGTGTCTGACTTCAGGGTGTATTTGTTTTCTCCCACCCTGGATAAAATATAGGAGGTATCACAGGGCGGGTGTAGGAGGTATCATAGGGCAGGTCTCATATGGACAACTTATTTGGAGACTTGCTCTCATGATGTGAGTGTGTTCGGTTTACTTTGAAGAGCTTTGACCTGGACTCTCACTAGATTTTTATCATCTTCTCATGAATGAGTGAACTGGGCCTCTGGATAGATGCGTGTTGTTTGTGTGCTTTACAGTTTATTATCAAACCTTTCTTACATTTTGACATGAGTTTTTACAAGATTACAACTAATAAACCAACAATTTTATAGAATCCAGAATATACTGAGTTGGAAGGGACCCATCAGAGTAATTGAGTCCAGCTCCTGCTCTGTGCAGGACAGCCCAAGAATCACATCATGTGCTTAAGAGCACTGTCCAGACACTTCTTGAACTCTGTCAGGCTTTGTACTCTGACCACTTCCCTGGAGAGCCTGAGCCAGTACCCAGCCACCCTCAGTGTGAAAAACCTTTTCCTGGTATCCAACCTAAATATCCCCTAATTCACCTTCCTGATGTTTCTTTGAGTCCTGGTACTGGTCATAAGAGTGATGAGATTGGTACCTGCAGACAGTACCTTCCACAAAGAGGGAGGGAGATTTCTGGAAAAGTGGAAATTATATCAGCTTGTGGATGTCAGAAGCTGTTGGAGAGCACTGGATTTCACAGGTGGAGCTAATGTGATAATTCCCAGGCTTCTGGTACTACATACATAAAAGCAGAGTTAATTATATCAAATGAACAAATGAATCAATGCTCTGACTTTGTTAGTTTAGGAGAAGGAATGCAATCCTGAGGTTGTAATTTTCACTCATTTTGTAGGTTAATTTGGTTACATATGACAAAAAGAGTTCTGCAAATTGGAAAGGTGGCAAAATCCAAATGGTTTAGGATTAGAAAGTCAATGACATTTTGAGTCTCCTTTTAATTGACATGTAAGTCTCCCTTTATCTGCACTTGTAGGAAAGTAAACATAGTGTTTTAACCTGTGAAAATTCATACCCGTAATTCACGATTGTGTTCACATTGTGTCACTGGAGGTTTTAGTATTTCATGAATCCTGATACAACAGGTATCATGTTAAAAGTGGAAAGTAACTAGTGAACATATCAGAAAATACTGGTTCTGGTTAAGTCTTAGTACTCATTTATAGCAAGTAATTGATTCTTAGGCTTTTGTCTAGGAAGTGTTTTGGTCATGTTTGTTCTTTGCTGGTAGAAAACAAATCAGTTTAGAGACTGAAGAAACCTTTTAGTTTCTCCCCATTGAAAGAAAAGAAAGTGTTATTTAGTGTGGTAATTAAGAAAATGAAATGGAAAGATCTGAATGTGCTCTAAAGATGGACTTGGGAAACATCAGTGGTTATAACAAGGACACAGACCCAGTCTTTGAAATAGGTTGATGAGGATAGGACTAGGGTACAATTTAAGTAAATCAATCTTTACTACTTCTGCTTGTTATAGAGCAGTGTCCATGCCTCCAGCAGCAGAGTTTTACTTAAAATTTTTCAAGGTGTTTTGAAGTTCAGAATCCGTAGATGCTTCACATTGCCTTTTAGTTTGCTTTGGATATGATCCTTTAGCCTTTGTGTACTTGAGGACCACAGAAGTTGGGCTGGGCAGCAGCAATAGGCAGTGGACTGCTTTTTGGTTATAGTAAGCATTGTCCTTCCATGCTTTTATGCAGTTTTGGAATGCTTATTTAAGAAAACAGTATTGTTTAGTTGATAAAACTTATTTCAGTCCCTTGCACTGTTTTTCTCGGTTTGCTTATATTGTGATACTCTGGGAGAAAAGTGGGAAGTGCATATATAAGGGCTCTTTTACTTTCCCCTCAGTCCATCAAGGTTGGAAGATTTCTTGAAAGATTCTTAGACTCCTTCAGCTTGCCATGCTTAGCCTGGAGCCAGGCTTGCTGCTGCAGGTTGTGCTGCTAACATCGCACGTATTTGGAGGTATGTGCAATAACAGTTACTACTAATTGTAGTACCCACTTCTGTGCGAATAGCAACTTCCCTGTCTTCTCCTTTTTCATGCATTGTCCTTCTCTTTGCAGAGCTATTTACTTTGGAAGATCTAGCTAAAATTAAAGCAAACCATGCCCATCCAAAGCCCCCCCCAAAACACAGTCAAACCTCAATCAAGAATAAAAAGAATCAGAAAGATCAAATTTGTGGGTACCTGATTCTGCAAGATGCCAGGTTGGAGCAGTTGTCTGGAACTCGAGCAGCTGTGTCCACTAGGTCTTGGCAGAAATACTGGAGGAAGAAGAGCTCTAATAATTTTAGGCAAGAAGAGCCCATGACTTGGTTTTCTGTGGCTAAAACAGATTGGAAATCCTTTCTTTCACAGAAGTTCCGGAGGGGACTTGCTGTAAATGTATGTTGCTTTGCTGTTAAGGAAAATCTGTATTTTCCCTACAGTTAGTTTTCCTATAAATATGGAATCTTCTAAATATTACTCAACTTTCTTGTATAGAGAAAGTATAACCTTATAAGACCATGTTTTTAGGACCAGTCACAGTTTAACCTGCATGTAGGAATTCTGTTGATTAGATTGTTTTCTGTAGTTTTATTTTCTGTAGTTACTTGTGTGGGGATTTTTAGGAGCCCTTGGAAAGAGAGGAGTGTTTATGTGTTTGAAAATGATATATAAATGCATTCAATATATGTTCCTGTGAGTGTAATATGAGGTGTGTGGGTATTTCAAAAATTACCGAGCTGAAATCAGAATGAAGTTGTGGAAATCTCCAAGGCTGATGCAGGAGTTTCCTTTTTTGATCCTGATTGTTTCCAAGTCATCTCCCTATTTTTACTTTTATGTGATGCCCATTGTTAAAGTATTGCAATTTCTGTTCTGCTTGGAGAGGGGAACACCCGTATAGATAATTTTTGAAATATTTCTTTTGTGAATGTAATTGTTTTTTGTTTCTTTTCAGGAAATGGCTCTTGAAGTTAAATGAGTCTGGATAAAACACATAAATGAAGCAGAAGCTGCTCTTCGTGTGTTAGGGCTACATCACCGCAAGCACTGCTGATCAGCCAGATTTGGTAACTTGTCATAATGAAGAAAATTAGTCTCAAAACAATTCGCAAGTCCTTTAACTTAAATAAAAGTAAAGATGAAAGTGACTTTGTAGTGGTTCAGCAGCCATCATTAAGTGAATTTGGAAAAGATGACTCCTTGTTTGGCAGCTGCTATGGTAAAGATTTGGCTAGCTGTGAAGTCAATAGTGAAGATGAAAAAGGAGGCAAAAATAGATCAAAAAGTGAAAGTTTAATGGGTACGTTAAAAAGGAGGCTTTCAGCAAAACAAAAACAGAAAGGCAAAGGCAGCACACCATCTGTAAGCTCTGCAGATGATGACACATTTTCTTCCTCATCTGCTCCAATAACCTTCAAAGATGTGCGAGCTCAAAGACCTCTGAGATCCACTTCCCTCCGTAATCACCATTACAGCCCAACTCCGTGGCCACTTCGACCTACAAATTCAGAAGAGACTTGCATCAAAATGGAAGTGAAAGTCAAGGCCTTGGTCCATTCCTCTAATCCAAGTCCAGCACTGAATGGTGTTCGAAAGGACTTCCATGACTTACAGTCAGAAAATGTGTTCCAGGAACAAACCAATGCATTAAAAAATACGGAATCTCAGAACGGGGACTTGCATCTTCATATTGATGAACATGTGCCTGTAGTTATTGGATTAATGCCTCAGGACTACATTCAGTATACTGTGCCTTTAGATGAGGGAATGTATCCTTTGGAAGGATCACGTAGTTACTGTCTGGATAGTTCCTCACCCATGGAAGTTTCGACTGTTTCTTCTCAAGTGGGGGGAAATGCTTTCCATGAAGATGAGAGCCAAGTGGATCAGGACGTAGTCGTTGCACCGGATATCTTTGTGGACCAGACAATGAATGGTTTGTTGATTGGTACCACAGGAGTCATGTTGCAAAGCCCAAGAGTTAATCATAGCGATGTCCCTCCACTCTCACCTTTGCTACCTCCAATGCAGAATAATCAAATCCAAAGGAACTTCAATGGATTAAATGGCACAGATGCCCATGTGGCTGAAAGTATGCGCTGCCATTTGAATTTTGATCCTAACACTGCCCCAGGAGTTGGAAGAGTTTATGACTCTGTACAGAACAGTGGTCCTATGGTTGTGACAAGCCTCACAGAAGAACTGAAAAAGCTTGCAAAACAAGGATGGTACTGGGGCCCCATTACACGCTGGGAGGCAGAGGGAAAATTAGCTAATGTGCCTGATGGCTCGTTTCTTGTTCGAGATAGTTCTGATGATCGTTATCTTTTAAGTTTGAGTTTTCGTTCCCATGGAAAAACTCTTCACACTAGAATTGAACACTCAAATGGTAGGTTTAGTTTTTATGAACAGCCAGATGTGGAGGGACATACATCTATAGTTGACTTAATTGAACATTCAATCAGGGACTCTGAAAATGGAGCTTTCTGCTATTCGAGATCCCGGCTGCCAGGATCTGCAACTTACCCAGTGAGACTGACAAATCCAGTGTCCCGGTTTATGCAGGTGCGCTCTTTACAGTACCTGTGTCGTTTTGTAATACGTCAGTACACCAGAATAGACCTGATTCAAAAACTGCCTTTGCCAAACAAAATGAAGGATTATTTACAGGAAAAGCACTACTGAAAGCTTACGGGAATCTTGCATCTTGCACTTTGGGAACAACAACAACAAAAAGAGATTGAATTACAGTTTACAGACTTTCATTATTATCAAAATCTTTTGCTGCCATAAAAATATTTCATTTTTGTCTGTAAAAGAAAAGTAATGCATTTGGATTTATGTTTGTTTTGGGGGGTTTTGTGTATTTTGGGAGGCTTTTTTTTCTTGTTTTGTTTTGTTGAAAGAATGATCTCAAGTTTATTTTTAGAAGTGTGAAATAGCTATCTTTCATCAATGTGCAGATTAATCACAATGTGAATGATCAAATTCTCCTTAATTTCCCCCAAGTCCTTTGCTGCTATCCACTGTGATTTTTATGCATTGAAAGCACATTTCATGTGTATTCAACGATAAGTAAAAGTCAAATGAAACTTGTTGAATGGAATTTTTTTTTCCTTTAAAACAACCTCTGGAAAAAAAACGATCATGGATAAATAACATATTGGTATTCTAAATTACTGATTTTACATCTAAATTAAAAACTGTTTCCTAGTGTCGTAATTAGACATTTCTGTAGAGATATGCCCCAATGTATAGACAGAGCTGTGTGATAAGAACGTGGTTATGCGGCATATCTTTGGGAAAGAAAAAGCCTTCCTCCTAAGCCTTGTACTGTCTGTACACTCTTTGTGTTTGAGAAGGTTGGTTCAGCCTTCTTCTTGTCTCAGTGTTTTGTCCTCTAAAAATGGCCTTTAAATAACAGTCTATGAAAGTCAATGTATAGTACCTAGAAGAAAATTGTGGTATTGGGGTCTTGTAAAATATTACCTTTTATAATCATGCCATCAGTTAATAAATGAACACCTACCAGGTCCCCTCTTTCTTTCCTTTTCCCTCCTGCCTACTCTTGCAGAGTAAGGGAAGGAAGTTTCCTGGATTTGTGGGAAGACTCTAGGAATTGTTACCATGGGAACGTAAATTTTTAAGCCATTTTGGGGATGGGGTAAAACTTTTAATAGGATGATTTCTACCATATTTATGTTCAAGCTACTTGAAATTTTATCATTTCCATCTTTCTACATTTTTATTTCACTTCAGAAAGTACAATAATACACTAATGTCCTTTGGATTATTTTCCCCTTTTTTCTATATCCTTTGAGGAGGAAGGAACAGGACTGATAACATTTTATATGGAAGATATTTAAATGCATCTCTAAAGTGCTATTCTCCTAGCCTTTCAAATTATTGGGAAGAGATGTTTGGATATACAGTGACCGCAGAATACGTTTCAGTTTGCTGTCATGAAATATGTTTTGACATATGAAATATTGAATCAATTAAGTAAGTGTTTATGATATCTGTCAAAGATTCTGGCATTTGGAAAGCTTACAGTTATTCTAACCTTCTGTAGGGAAAAAAAGACTTTCAGTGGGGAGTACAGGTTCTACACTGTAATATTTTCATCATGCGAGGTTAATCCATGGCATTTTCCTGTTTTATTTTAGTTTGGTTTTCTTCTCTCCCATGTTTTTATCACTTTTATGAGTTACTTGCTAAAGGGGTCATAGCTGGCTTGGGAAGGAGGCCTGCCTCTGCCTTGCTGAGAGGCCTTGCTTTGCATGCTTCTGCCCCCCTGTTTTGTGTTTTAAAATGTCATATTCCCCATCTCTGGTAGAAGTGGCTAATGAGTAAAGATCACCTTAGAAAAAAAGTCCATCTTTGATACATCTTTCTTGTTTGGGTCATTTTCTTCTCCTTATTTAATCTAGCATCTCTGTACCCTAAAACGAGTCTTTAGAAGTGAATACAGTATTGCTGCAAGGTGGTGCAGTAGCACTACATCTTGGGTTGCCTGAATTGATAGACAAAATTTATATTTTTTTAATTTATTTTTTGACCATAATGTTTAACTAAAAATTAAAAAAAGAAAATCAAAGGTAGATAAAGACTGCCTTTGCTTTTAAGGGAGGGAGAATAAGGATTTCCTCTTTAGTCTGATAAAGTTTTAAACTTAAAAGATAAAATAATCTAGAGCAGTCTATACCTGTGATTTGTTGGCTCTGCCATGGAGATATATGTATGAAAGGGAGGATTCTGTTTTCTTTTTTTTCCTCTACTGACTTCTCCCCCTACCCAGTCATGTCCCATTCCCCCTCCCCTGAATCAGGATCACTAACTTTATTCAAAAAGGCACAATAACCTATTATATGGTACAGTGTTCTGATTCTGTCTGTGGAGAGGAAAAAGAAAATCATTTTTATGGATTTCAGATGCATACTTTTGGAAGAAAACCTCTGGCATTTTCTTCACTTTAAAAATTCTTTCCCCATACTAGAGGGCCTATGCATTCTACAGAATCTTTGAAAGATTATAGTATATAAAATATTTTCGTTGCCATTTAATACCACTATTGAATACATTAAACATATGTTTATACTATGCCACATGCATTAATTTAGCAGTCATTGCATTGAAACCTAAATATTTGAAGCTATAATATCGTGGTCTTATTGTGGAATTGAAAAACGTGCAAGAACACACATGCTAAAATTCTTGCCCATGCCTTTATAAATTTCAGTTGTTCACTCATAAATGATTTTTTTTAAAATAAAAAACTGTTTTAAAACAGCTATCCAGTTTTTGAATTGCCTTCCTTGCTGTGTTGTTCATCTGTGAACTTAATCAGGTCAAGTTAACTTTGTCATTTCCCCTGCCAAAAAGCTACCACAAAAGGAACACTTAAAAGCGATTGAAGTCTAGGAAATAAGAACCATAGAGCACTTTGCTTCCAAATAAAAAATGGTGGTGATATTTCTACTAAGCTCCAAATACTTTCAATCAGTAGTAAGTAGACACAGTTACTTATTTTTACAGGTTTCTTTAATCAGAACCTCACAGTACTTTTTCATAGTGAGGTGTCTGGCCAGGCAGGAGAATGAACTTAGAAAAAATACTTTGAAAATATTAAAGATACTTACAATTTCTTATTATAAAGATTAATATAAAAGAAACACAGTAGCATTTAGTTATGAGTCAATTTAGAAGCACTCAGAATAACCACAAAATTTGTGTTGACTTCTGCTTCATGAAAATTAGAGGAACAAAGTGTCCTTGACAAATAAAAGAAAGATGATGGGAGGATATTTTGGGGACCTTTGGAAGTAAATACACTAGGAACAAAAGCTAACAAGACTATGGTCCTTATAGAGTAGAAATATGGCTATTTATTCAGCACAACAGTTTAAGGGTTCAAAAGGTATGCTTTTTATGCAATTGAATTGAGGAAAAATAGTTTTAAAAATAAAACTTAAAAATAAAACTCCTTTCATTGTCTGAAATGATTGACATTACTCATAACTTTGCTTTACCAATTCGAAGAGTAAAAAATACCTTGTATTTGGAAATAATAAATTTGCACAATTTCCTCTGTTGTTTTTTTTAATTTTGTTTTGTTTTGTTTTGTAAGCCAGTGTTATAAACAACTGAAAGTGATGTGTATTCTTTGATCTATTTGAAGGATATAGCACTTATCCTGCTGTTGACATAGTGAATGCCATCTTTTTATCAAAATGTAATTCTGTCAGAAGGATCAGAAATGCAATTATTAATTAAATTTTTTGTTCTCAGATGAGCTGACTTTGCATTTTGTTAAAGCCAATTTTCTTTCTGTGAATATTGACTGCTGGGCTAAGTAAAATCTGTGCAGTTTTTGTTTTGATGCATTTCATCTGTGTGAATACTGGAATTATAAATTTAAAACAGCATACCAGCAATATATGGGCTATGATGAGAAGTATATCTCTGTTACTGAACTTTCAAATTCTGAGCTAAGTTATAGATGAATTAATGATTGCCAATTTAATTTCTTTAAATCTTTCTATGACTGCAAAGAATAAAAATTACAGGCATTCTTTATAAATAAAAAATGGCCTAGATGGTAGTTCATAAAGTGAAAAATATGGCATTATTGTATCTGGAGAGTGATCTAAATTCTACAGAGATAATGAAAAATTCTAAATGAATTTTTTATGAATACCTGTTGGGTTAAAGAATTTTTATAGTGATGATGGAGTGCCATGAAGTTAATACTTGCAATCCAGATTGCTGTAGTTTACACTTTTCTCTGTTTCAGACCTGGTGTGCACTGTTTGTACTAAGCACACCACAGAGTGAATTATCCAAAGTCCATTGATTTTAATGTGTTTTGGTTTGTAAACAAAATTATAGTAATTTCTTGCACATTTTTGAAAAATAATTGTATAAGGATTTATGTATCTGCTTCTGGATACAGTGTGTAAATAAAAATTTCATTCACAAAAAGGCTTGTGGAGTCTTCTATATATTAATGACATTCTAAAGCAGAAGAAAGTCCTGAGAGACACTGTAAAATTTGGGTACCTGACTTAAACATTTAAATTTTAATGGTTACTATTTTAACTATTCTGTATTTTTTAATCCTTGCTAGTTGACTTTCAAAGTACTTCTGTTTACCAATTATTTTAATTTCTAGTTTACAAAACAAAAAGAAAATTGCCAGGATATAACTATAATATTATTTTTGAAAGGTATACATAAATACTATATCAAGTTAACCTTTTGATCATTTTAGTTGGGTTTTTTGCATTAAAAATTTACAGAATTCATAACCAAAGTCTCCCTTTCATCCAGCTGTAGCTCAAAGGTAATATATTACCTCTTGCCTTTCAAGCAACCAGATATTTCTTATGTAGCTCCAAAATAAAAATTTAGACATTGTATTGTTCATCATATATTCACTTGATGCTGGGAAGTCCACAAATAAAACAGAAGATTGAAGATAAACAGTGTGTTACAGAAGATATGCAGAATTGTTCACATGTTTTCAATGTAGTTCGGACTTGGATTCACTGCTCAAAGTCAAGTGAGTGCCAGCAGCTCCTTAGGTCTTGGTTTATAACCAGGTGTGGTAGTGGTGTGTGTTTGGTTTGAGGAGTTTTTTAAAGCAAACAAACTAAAAGTCCAGCCTTAGTAGCAAGTAATTAGTGCTCCTATTGTCCACAGTGATATGTACTTTTCTGTTTATTCTGTAACATGAGTCCTCAAACAGTAACCAGGAAGGATTCATAGCTTTTGCTGTTTAAGAGAAAAGCACATTCTATTTCCTGCTGCTGGGGCTGGTATTGCTTTAGGCTCAGTGTGTGGTTGTTCCCCTGAGGGTTGTTCCCCTGAGAAATCTTGCAGGGGTTTTGTTCCTAGGTCTGCATGATCTTCTTTGTTTGTTCTATTCACTCCAGAAATTTGGTGAAAAATAAACTTACCCTCAAATATTTCCATGGTAAGCAGTGAAAGGTGAGTAAGAACTAAATTTTCAGCCACCTGTAAAATTGGCATGATCCAGACAGAGCCAGATATTTTGTACCTACAGTATTATTTCTACCCCACATTCATAGTCTTCATAGTTGTGGTAGAAGAGAAGGAATCAGACACTGCCTGATGCTGAAATCTTGCTGTATATCTAATAATGCAGCCCTGGGACCAAAGCAGGGCTTGGCAGCCAAGGCCTGAAATACATCACCTTCTGCAATTAAGACTTCAATACTTAGAAAGCTACTAGTGGAAATACTTACAAACTTCTAGTGGAAGTCCTTGATTCTTAGGAAACAATATTCCAATATTCTGTTATTTTTCCCTAGCACATGCAATTTGCTTGCATTGAGGAATGACTTGGAAATAGGAGTTGTTCTGCCTCAGGGCAGATTCTCAGTTCAGGTTCATAGAATGCTTTGGAGTTGGAAAGGACTTAAAAAGATTGTCTAGTTTAACACCCCTGCCACACCTTCCACTAGACCAGTTTGCTTAGAGCCCCATCCAACCTGGCCTTGAGCACTTTTAGGGATGGGACATCCACAACTTCTCTGAGCAACCTGTTTCAGTACCTTGCCATCCTCAAAGGAAAAAAAAAAAACTTCCTAATTGCTAATCTAAACCTACTTTCCTTCAGTTTAAAGCCATTCGTTTTCATGCTGACATTACACACCCTGGTAAAAAGTCTCCTACCTTTCTCTTAGGCTCCCTTCAGGTACCGGAAGGCCAAAATTAGATCAGTCTTCTCCAGGCTGACCAATCCCAATTCTCTTATTCTTTCCTCATAGGAGAGATGCTGCAGCCCTTTGAAAAATAGATAGGGCATCTATTATCATGTGATCATTGCATCTATTTTTTAATTCACGTGTCATTTCAGTCATACACCTTTCAACTAAGGAAGAAAGGAAAACAGCTTGAATTTCTTAAACTGTTACTGGGTGCTTCTGTGTTTGACCACACCACAGGAACCAAGGGGCTATCTGGGCTGAAGAGATTTTTGGCAGTGCTGCTTCCCAATAAAATATGTCCCTTCTTCTGCCCCAGCTCTCTGCTTCCATCAGGAGACAGCAGCTGTCTTGTTCAGTTTCTGGTTGGAGTTTTTGTTTGTCAGAAGTTCTTCTGTGCCCACTAATACAAACGCCTGTTTCCCCTGAAAAGCATACTTTACTTTTTTCCAGAGTGCCTTTCTTCCTTGGCTGTCTGCCCTGTATCACTCCAAGAAGAAAATAAGTCTGTGAGCGTTCTAGCCTTCCTCAAACCTATCTTTCTGAAGCAAAGCTCTTTCAAAAGTCTGATTTTGAGCTAATGGAAAAGTTACCTGAACTATTTTAGTCAAGCAGGGTTTTCTGCCAGTCTGATGATGCTGAAATCTCTAAAATTCTCAGTTTCAAGGCTTCATTGTGCAACAAATTCAAAGGTAGTCTGTTCTATTTAAAAAGATAGTTCTTATGAGCATGAAGCTCGGAAACGCAATGTTCTGAGAAACTCCTGTCTTTCTGGGCTACAATGAAGGTAGGAGATAACAAAGCACAGGTCCATGGCAGACTTGTTCCTTTGGATCAAGTTAAAGTTTTCTAACTTCTCCTTATGTTTTCTTTCTCTTTGCATATCTTTTCAGTTTCAGTGAATAAATCCAAATAAAAAAAAATTATAGAATGATGGAAATTGTTACTATTGCTGTATTTTCAGGGAGAATTTTTTCTCTGAATACAGGCTGTTACATAAGGTTCAATACTGATGTTGTTAACATCTTCATACCAGTTAACTGTTAGGATGTGTTCATCAAAGAATTGTGCACTCATGACTGTTAATACAATATTGAAAGTGAAGATAACCTCACTGTCATCTTTTGGAACTTAATTTACTGAATATCCAAGTTTCTTTTGAAAATAATTTATTGCTTAGAATGAAAGCCATAGCCTCTCATAATTAAATCATTACCTTTTCTCCAACAGTGGTATTTGGGAAAAAAAAATTCCTTACATGTAAAAAAAAAATATTGGCACTGTGAAATCTTCAAATTAACATTGATCTCAATAAATTTTCAAGTTTAATTAATTTTAAATTGAATCCTAGAACAGTTTTCTGTGGATAGCCAAGAAGCAGAATGTTAGCCTGAAAGTTGTTTCAGAAACAGCAATTGCTATTGTAATGATTGAAGACTAATTGTCTCAACATCTGGTAAAGTATGAATTTAATATATTATTCTAATATAATAAAAGGACTTCCAACTGTAATACATACAAGAAAGAACTAAATATTACTTTCACCCTCCTGTACTGCTGAGATGATCTAGTAACTTCCTAAGATCAGCTAACATCATTGTTCAATGGTAAAACCACGTTTGTCTCAAGAGAATGAAGCAATCCCTGCCTCAAGTCACCCCAAAATCCCAATTTATTTTATACATTACCACTGTGCACAACTGTGAAAGCAAAAGGATTGTGAAAGAACAACAAAATAATAAACCCTTGAGATTTGTTCATATATAGGTAAACTAGTTCAGTGACATGTATCACCTACAAATAGATCAGTGCCCAAGAGAAGCCTTAGGGCATCGTTGTTAAATATACAAATGATGGTGTCACTTAAAAAAGAGATCTATTGAAAATAGAAACAATTTTAAAGACCCTGAGAAAAGCCTACAACACACATAATTTTTTTTTTTCAATATCTTTAGTGAATTAGTTGTTCCAAGTATCAGTTTCAATTTTATTCAACAGAGACTGACTTTTAGATGTCATGCCTCCTAGGTAATACCCAAATTACTTGGTTAGTTTATATAAATTTACTTATATCAGAATTAAACTTGTGATGGTACCTAAGAGGGCTTTTTGTGGAGGTAGAAGTAGACTTTTTTCCAGTGTTGTCAACTCTGCAGTTTCAGGAAGGTTAACAATATATTTTGCACAAGTTGAGATAGGGAACTGCCTATTTCATAGAGATTAGCTTTTCTTGAAATTTAGGTAATGTGTTCAGTCATTAGAAGGTTATTTGTAAAACTGTCAATGTTTTATAATTTAGAATATGTGATGTACAATGAAATGCAAGCGAACAAAACAGTTATAAAAATAATAGCTTTGAGCTCCTAGAATAAAAAATTGAAGAAAAGTTTTTATAGTTTACTTTTAAAACAGAGATTTTAGGGTTATGTATGTTTGTTTTCTGTCATAAATTACAGGTTTTAAGGAAATCTACTTGAAGATTAACACTGTTTTAAAAATTATGATTTTTTTTTAAAGGAAGAATCATGCCTTACAATCTTGACACTTCTTCACATTCATACATGTCTATGAACCTTAGGGTGTACCTGTGTGCAGAGACAGCAGTTCTCTTCAGCACTGTGCCTCAGTTCTTCTCCCCACAATTTACCCAGCCTGATCCCTTACAGCTCCACCTCTCCTGTAGCTTCTATCTCTTCTTTTGGTGCCATTTCCCCCTGGTGGTGTCTCTGCCGTGCTCGCTGTGTGGGATGTTCCTACTAAAACATCAGACATGTGCCCAGCATTGTCCGTCCTGTCAGCTGCTCCAGGGTCCATGCAGCCCTGGGAAGGGGCTCCAGGAAAAGCTGCTGGCTTCAATCCTGGTCTGGTTCCAGCAGTGTGGTAATGGCTGTTGCTTGACAACCTGAAGGAAGTTATCCTAACCCTAGAACAGATTAACTATTAGCTTCTAGAGTTCTCTGTAGAAAACTTTCACAATTAATGCTTAAGGCTTTTAGCAGTCTAAGAGAAGCATTTTCAAGGGTTGTCATAACAAGAATAAGAATAATATATAAGAGAAGTGAACTTCCATTTAGCACCAGTGCTGCTAATCACAATTTACCTGCCCTGAGTTATGACCTGCAGCCACTCAGGGTCACCACAACCAGCCCACTGTGGATGTAACCTGCAAGTTGCTGGCCAAGGCCCAAGGAATTATTTCAGGCGGCTGATGAACTGTGTGAACTGGGATCACTGATTCATTGCCTTTCCCAAAACAAGATCTAAGGGGGAAAAAGGGAAAGTAGGAGGAAGGGGTTCAAAAGAAAGGAGTATGTGCTTCATACAGCTGGTTGTGAGGTGTGAAGCCCCTTTTCATGGGCCTTTTTACATGCTAAGAATGTGTGTGGGCAAGAAAACGGTAAGTTCATATGTGAGAAATACTTGTGTTGTTTTTCTAAATGCAGTGATGGCACAGGATGGCTAGGAGGGCATCTGAAGGGCAGATTGTTTTTGCAAGGCAAGACAAAATCCCTGTAATTTATTGTTAATCTTTGCCCAAGATGTCTCCAACTTCTCTAGTAGTATTTCTTCTCTTTTTTACTTGCTTTTATTTACTTTTACTTCCTGTGCTGGTCATCTTTTCCAGAATTGGCTTCTAACTGGACAAACAATGCTAAGCTGTGAGGGTTTGTAGTCTGACTCTGCACCTGTGCTTATGTTTTTTGTACTGGATGAGAAATCGTAAATCTTGAAATATTGTCTAAGAATTCTTGTTTCTGTGTCTTGGGGTTAGAGAGAATTTTAAGGATGAGTACCTTCTTGATCATTGTGCAAAGTGTTGCCTTTTTTAATATTTTATTTTAAGGAAACATTAAACAGAACAGTTAATAATTTGGCCTTTGCCAGGTAAAGGATTGTCCCCAACTGGAGCATCTAACAGATTTTTCATGAAGCTCTTCTGTACTTTTTTTAGTGCAAAGCCAGTGTTAAAATTAATTCAAGATCTGCTTCAGATTCATTCTAGCACTGAAAGCTTTGAAAAATATCATATCTGAGAGAGACTTTTTTTTGAACCAACACAGAATCTGTGTAGTATAAATATTTCAGCAAACAAGAAGAGCAAGGGCAAATCTGAAATTACATTCTTCCTTCTGTGTTTGCCAAAGTATAAGCATATTTAACTGCACAGAAAATGATAGAAATCTCTGTGTATCAGTTAGTATCAGAAGAAAATCTTACCTGCTTTTCCTTAAAATTGATTTGAAACATAATTACATATTTATTTAATGTTGTATTTTAATTATTTCGTTGGAAGTTGGTTTGTTTTAATTTTCTGAGGTGATGAAATAGATAAGGGGAAATGAGTAAAACAGGAACGAGGGGCATGAGGAAAATATCTTTCATCCTTCTATTTTTATATGCAAGTAAAAAAGAGAAGAACACTACTAGAGGGGTTGGGGACATCTTGAGTAAAGATTAACACTACATTGCAGGGATTTAGTATTTATTTTTTTTCAGTGTGTGTGTGGCTGAGTTTAGTCATGCTATCCCTGTACAGTGTCTGAGCTTCATAATTTGGCACCTGTATATATTTCTTCTCAAAGACATTTTGCAGCTTGCTTTCAGAAAGTTTCAGAGATTATGTTTTCAAAGACCTATCAGAAAACAGCTTTGTGGTCTTGATTATTTTCATTAAAGATTATATTTCTGTAGAAGAAAAATACTGAAGCCTAATTTTTTTGTCCTGAATAGTCTTGGAAAAGATCAAATGCTCAGCTAATGAATGGATTAGTGCTTTTTCTCATTGCTTTATAAATCTCAGATATTTCCCAATGGAAATATATAAATAGATTTTGATAACGAACAAAGGGAAGACATATCTTATTCCAAAAGTACTAATGCTGAAGGGCATGTCAAATACTGCAGGCTGCAGGGGTTTTTTTGGTTTTTTTTTTTTTTTTTTTTCTCAAGGAGAGAACTGAAAATCACCAAGGATTTTGACCAAAGATTTTTTTTTTAAGTGGTGTGAAGTAATTAAAAGTAGTAAGCCCTTAATGAGTGATTTACAAATTCTAAAAGGGTATTAGAAAAATCTGAAGCCCTGGGACGTATAAGAAAATCTGGAGCCTCATGCATATAGAACCATAAATGACTATGTATCACCTGTTCGATTTCAAGGTCAAGGAAAATGAAAATGTTCCATATTAGGAATTGAGTTAGTCAATAGTACTGCAAGAAGAAAAATCATGTATCTTTTATACAGTAAAAGAAGTAATTTTTAGTACCTTCTTTTTTCTAATCTCAAGTTCTAATTTGAGAGGGTGGATACTGTGAAAATCTGGCAATTAACTGAAATTTTTGCCTTTCTCTAGGAATCTGTTGGGACTAGAAAAACTTATGGTTTTGCTAGAAGGTGATAGTCAGTGTTTGATTTTAAACACAAATTATTTTGAAGAGCTGTGGAATTTCAAAAGAAATTATGGATGAGGACAATTTTTTTCTCCTCAGAAGACCTTTCACAAGTTTCAGATCTTAGACTTATAAACATGCATTAAATAATCATGAGGCAGTTGGCATGCATCTTGGGAAGATGTCAGGAAGTAAAACATAGAATATAAAGAGGTGATATATTATTAAAATCTCATTTATCCTTAGTAGTAAGATAGTATAGTATTATATCCTCATATACTCTTAATATAATGCATGCTTTATTATGGAACTATATCTGAACAACTTTTGAGCCAAACTGAAGCTTGCCCATGCCTCACACAGATCTACTTGAATTTTCTTTTCAAATCTACTACTTCTTTTCTTAGGCACACAGTAATATTAATACAGAAAATATTTTATTACCTCATAAAATCCTTTGTTTTATTATGCATCTCACAAATCTCTTAAATGTAGTTATTTACAGGCCTAAAGCAGGGAAGGTTAGAAATCAGGACAGAAAAAGAGGTGAATTTTCTTCATGTTAGTGAACTACTGGACTGTTTTTCTCTCAGCTTCCAAGAAAGGCTACAACAAATAGTGGGTCTCTGCTGTCTGGAAGAGAGTTTAATATAGGTACCAACAGCCACAGATGTCTTTCATTTTTAAAAAATTGGATACAGCTCTGTTCATTTCTACAACTTGTCCTTCTGAGGTGGTACAAGAAGAGGAAAACTGTTATGAACTTTACTGCTTCTGAGCAAGAAGATGGTTCTATGGCACAATCAAGGATTTTCCAGGAGAAAAGGGAGAAGAGAACCTCCTCTTGATAGGATCATAATTTGCCTAAGCTTATCTGTAGGAAAAAAAAAACCCAAACCAAAGTCAACAGCCCTCAAAGTGGCAAGGTTTCACATTTTTCTTCCTATTTTATATGCAGTTAAATGTCTGTTTTTAAAACTTGATGCTAATTTTGGCTGAGCTGACACATATGTGGCCCTGCACCAGTTGTTTAATTTCCCTGAGCCTCAGTAAGCTTGGCAGAACAGCCAGACAAGAACACAAAACCACTGGATAACACAGATGGAAAAGGAAAATAAATTTTACACAAAGCACTATGGTTTGAGATGAGTAATTTGAGGGGAGGATGTGAAGTAAGCAAGGGACTGGATGAGACTCCAAAGAGATCACCTAAATTATCCAGGTAAGTCAATCTACTCAAAGCAATAATCCCACTGAATTTTTGATCTGAAGTGCAATCTGCCCATCCATTTTTGTGCGTGTGTGGCCGTGCAAATTCGTGTCTGTGTGGGAGAGGATGCTGGAGAAGTTCAGACAGGTCAAAGGAGCATTTCTGACCTTGTGATTACAGTTGTGAATTACTCTCATGCCATCATAAGCAGCATGATGACATGCAGACAAATGTTTACTTTGCATGGAAATTTCTGTAATCACCCATGTGCATGAATAGCTTGAAATTCATGCAATATTCATGCACATAGCAAAAAAATAGCTTAAAAGTAAAATAAAGTACATTTCTGCATTGTGTGTACCTTGTGGGGGTTTCTTTGGAGGGTTTTATTGGGTTGTTTTTTTGGTTTTTATGGGTTTGTTTTGTTTTGGTTTTTTTGGGGAGTGATTGTTTTTTGGTTTGGTTTTTTTTTTGGTTTTGGGGTTTTTTTGTTTGTTCATTTTTTAAATTTGGTTTAGCTTTTTCCTAAGCTGCAAAGGATTTCTCTTGTGTTAAGGAGACTCAGGCCAAGAAACTGCATCTGGAGAAGGAAGCAGGGCAACTTACCACTAAAGTTAAAGTTATGGCTAAATGGTATGAAATGCATATTGCTTTAAAGATGACTCCTAGAACTCTGGAAACTAGTAAACTTCTTTGGTTTCCCTTGTAAACTAAATTACTGAATAAGTATCTTCTGAGCCTGTGTTTCTTATTATGACTTAAGAAAAAAAAGTATCAATGACTGGTGACTGAGGCCTACTCTTATGTTTTTTTTTTTGCATTCTATAAACACAATTTTTAAAAATTTGAACCAGAAATGTAGACAAGTAGTTCCATTTGATCTTTCTGGAAAGAAAATGAGGAACAATTTTGTAATGACAAATGTTCGTATGACAAACTACAAATTGCTTTAAAGTCAGTGTAAGCTGACAAACATTGATGGGTCACTGCAGAGTTCAGAGGCTGTTGTTAGTCAGGATTTTGGAGGCAATTACATTTCTGTGGGTGTCAAAAGTAACTCATCTCTGTTCTGTTCAAGGGAGAAATTTGTTCAGCCACAGGCACCAAACTGTAATGGATATAATTCTGGGAAATTATTCAAGCCAAATGTTTGTGCCAAATTAACAGAAGTGCTAATTTGTCAGACACTATGAGAAACTACTTATGTCAGTGTAGTGAGGGTTTTTTTGTTAAATAATATTCCACTGCCAATAGATATTGACTTATTCTAGGGGACCTGAATTTGCTAAGAACTTCAAATATTAAATTACCCTTTTCTTTATATTGCTAGGCTAACTTAGTGTCTCTTAGGTTCTGTCAGCTGTGATTTTTCTAAGTACATTGATAATTGTTTTAGTGATGTTGTGAAGGTGAAAAGAAAAGCAATAAACAGTGTGCTTACTTGTGTATTTTAAAGTATGAAATTTATGTCTATCATTTTAGCATTTCCAGATTGCTGAACAGAAGAAATTAAAAGTGGTCAAACCCCATGAAAGTATGAGACAGCCTTGTCCCTAATTAGAGCTTTCAAAGTTTCTGATGGTACAGTCAATAAAGGAGAAATAGTTTAGAAATTTGTAGCTGCATTCATTACTTCACCAAGTCATAACTTTTGCATGTTCTTGGAAAACAATATGGAGAGAATTCATGTTCTGTTCACATTGAAATCAAAAGCATGTTGCCTTCAGAGGTGTTAGAATATCACTGAGAATTTTTTCAAATTTCACAGTAGAGTCTATTTTATTTTTTGTGTGATTTAGCAGCTGGGGTATGTCTGCAAAGAGGCAGTATCTATGGGCAGGTACTTGGAAAGATTGTCAGATCATTATTGATCAATAGGTACATGGAATCACTGTTTGAATTTGAAACTAAACTATTCATACATAACATCCTCCATGCATGTCAGTAATTTATGTGTCTGTGGAGTGCTCCATACAGCATTTGTAGTGTACAAAGAGAAATCTCTGCTCAACAGCATGTCATTGTTTTATTTATATATATAGATGCTTATTTTATTAAAGAAGCACAATCAAATATTACAGCCTTGGCTTCTGGTTCTTTGCTGAAAGTGTTAGAAGGATTCTTTCAATCCTAGGAGAAGTTACACACCAGTGGTCCTGCTTTGTGAAGCTGTCCAACAGTTGGCCAAGTACTGATTCCACAGGTTAGGATGTTAAAGATAATATATTCTGAAGGCAAAACCTTTCCCTCAACCTTGGCTGCTCTTTGGAGGAAGTTAGGGACATACTTAAATTTTAGAAGTATGCTAACCATTAACAGCTGCTGGCTGAGGAGTCTGGGTTTTGCTACTGACATTTGGATTTGATGTAGCTGCTATCCAAGGGGTATCTCTGAATTCTCAAGATGAAAGTTGAGCAGGTTTCTCCAGCAAGGCAAAGGTGCTGTGGGGTGTGCGTCTCCTTCATTCACCTCTGGATGAAAGAGGTGACCTAAAGCCTTGAGGCTGCTCCCTATGGATGGTAATTGTCGGGGAAAGGAATATTTGTATATCCATAATTTCACTATAATAAAGAATTTATCAGATAACCACTTCAATCTTAGTAATACTCTTAAAATGTTAGCAATTAAAAAATCTTGATATAATAAGCTTTTTCAAATATTGTAGAGCCTGACTGCAGTGCACAATTGCCAGTTAGTAGAAAGGGCAAAACAAGAGTATCCAATTAAAATATATTAAGGAAGATCACAGGATCATAGAATACTTTGGGTTAAAAGGCACCTTTAAAGACCACCTAGTCCAACTCCCCTGCAATGACCAGGAACATCTTTAACTAGATTAGGTTTCTCAGAGCCTTATCCAACCTGGCCTTGACTGTGTCCAAGGATGAGGAATTCTCTCCTGGAAACGTGCTCCAGTGTTTCACTTACTCTCAGTGTAAAAAAAAAATCTTCATTGTATCTAATCTAAACTGACATTCCTCCCATTTAAAGCCATTACCCCGTGTGCCATCACAAGAGGCCCTGCTAAAAGGTTTGTCTTTCTAATACTCCCCCTTAAGGTATTGGAAGGTGCTGTAAGGTCTTCTCAAAGCCTTCTCTTCTCTGGGCTGAACAACCCCAGCTCTCTAAGCCTGTCTTCACGGGAGAGGTGTTGCAGCTCTCTGATGAATTTTGTGGACTCCTCTGAACCCACTGTCTTTGTTGTGCTGACAGCTCCACGATAGATGTTTTTACTAGCGTGATCAGTTTTTGTTGATATATGCTCAGTAGATTGCCATTTGTTAAGTCTCCTTGTGAGAATGTGATAGCACTACCTTCCCCATTTGAGTTATTCATTTTGTAGCTTTCAAATGAGCAGTGTCAGGCGTGCTCACTTCTTTACATTAGCTGAGTTGTGAGTTTTCAGAAGGATTAATATATTCTCCTTCAGCTTTCACGCCTTTGTGCTGTCCCGAGACTCATAAAGCAAGAGGGATTGATAGGTTCAGCATTTTACTCATGTAACATGGAGAAATCATTTAGAAAAGTGATTTATGGTGTTGCAGTGATATGGTTCATAAAGGATAATGCCTTTCTACTTTAAATTCACATTCTATTACCTAGGAAAGGCTTTGGCATTTGAAAGAAAAGTCAGCTGTGGTCTCATCAATTTATAACAGACTCTTTGGATGTGAAATAAAGGGAAACACCCCATCAAACTCTTTATTCCTGGTAATGTTAGCTTCCCTGATAGTTAATTAGTCATGGAGGGTGCCATTTGACAATTAGCTGTAGATTTCTGATTGTGATGAAGGATGGTGGGAAGGAAAATGAGAGAGACAGTAACCTATACAGCATTTCTGTATGTGTAGAAGAGGTAATTTATTCAAGGACAAGTCTTTAATTCTTCTGTCTTTGACATGTTAAGATGACACAAAATGGGAAGGTTGAGACAGGCTTACCTAGCTTATTCCCACTTCAATATTCAGCAGCAATAATGAGGTTAGAATATATTTTCTTGTTATCAGCTGACCTGATACTTTTCAATACACAGTGGAATGAGAGCTATTATAGCAGTCCCCAGATATTTAAGTCTATTCCCATTCTCCTTTTATCTTCCTCATTTTTTTTATTACTAGTTTTGATTTAAATCACAGCTCAGTTCTTTGCTCTCAGTTTAAAACCAGCTCCTACCCATCAGCTTGACTGTTTGTTGATTTTGGGAGCTACTCTGCCTGTGGCTACTGCTCCTTGCCTAGTGATCAGAGGAAGCAAGCAAGAACCTGCTGATGCAGCAATAACACAAGCAGTGCTCTCTGGGGATTTTTTTTCCCTTTTGAAAGTACACAAACATGACTGAAAAAGCATAGTTTTGGTGCTGCACTGGGCATGGGCTGTGGAAGGAAGAGAAGTATCATCGGGCAGGAAGTTGGTGGAAATGACAGCAAAGAGGAATTTGTTGAATTTTTAATGACATATGTCAGTTCTTCATACCCTGTGCACAGAAGCAGAGTAGCAGGCTTAGGGGACACACCTAAATCACTGTAAAGGGTAATTGGGACCAGTTCCTGCGTGAAGTGGCTGGACAAGAAAACACCTTTCTTTCTATGTACAAGGAAAAATCAGAATAAAATTTCCTTTATATCAAAGAGAAGATTTAACCCTGCTGTCTCTATCCTTCTTCCCTTAATAATTAACTTCTCTGAATGTTACAGGGTGAGGTATGGCATTATTCTGACTATTAATTGGCATCATATGGAAAAGGTTTGTCAAAGACACAGCATAAACTTCTGTGTATTCTTAAATTTTCCCCATAAATTTTAGTGAAAAATGTGACTATATGCAAATATCAAAATCTAGGAGAAACAAACAGAAAGTAAGGAACTTTGGTACAGTCTTTTAAGGAGGAGTATGAAGTTAGCACAGTAGCTGTTTTATTTGATGAGGTTCAAATCAGGAAAGGGGCAGAGAAGGGTTTGGCAACTCCTATATTTGCTCAGAAGAATTGATTCTCACTTAAGAAGTATAATCTTCACTGTTTGGATCACTTTTTCCAGATGTTTTCACAAGTGGCCCTTTTAAGTAACCCTGAATTTATGTGGTTTGCTCTCTTCCTCTCAAGTCCTTAATAAAAACATCAAGTTACATAGGATCTTAGAGAGACCTTGTTGGTAGCCTTCAGTGATTGTGTACATAAAATCTTCAAATCTAGACTGCTTCATAATTATTCATTATAATTCATAACTGCACTCATCAGAGACTGTGGTTAGTGTTTCTTAGGGGCCTTATATAGGCTTTATTCACAGGAAGTATGGAAAGGTAAGAGAACATCAAAACTAGAAGAAAAGTAGTAATTATGAATTACTTTATTTGCTCCTACTCCTGTTTTTCTAAGCAAAGAAGATAAATTACAAGAAAGAAGAGTGTTTCAGTTCCATCTCTTTTGAATATTGCTTCCATAGTTGCATTTTTAGCTCTTTCTTCCCTTTACCTCTTCTTACCTGTCCCTTCAACAGCAAATGCTGTCATAAACCTGTCTCCTGTTATTGGTGACATGAGAACAGAGAATGTCTTTATGTGGCAGGAGTCTGGTAACTATAGCAAAGCATTTTTTTATGCTTTATCTTTCTATTATTAACTGCAGTGATATTCAGTACTCTCCAAAATGATTTATTCCTTTCAGTTGCTTTCAGAGTTGCCTCAAACCTGTGGTATCCAGATTTTGGGATCTCTCAGGCCTTGTCTGTGCTTCTAGGGGCATGATGTACCACAGCTATGAATTTCCTCAAAAATAATCAGAGCTGTGAAATGATATAAATGGGTAGGAATTTGCAGCATTGAGATCAAATTTATAATTTGCTTTTGGATGAAAATGTTGTTGCTCAATTTGGGTGCCTGGGATGCAAAGGTCAGAGGAGATGAAGGCTCTGGGAGATGAAGGCAGTGCTCTGCCATTCTTGTGCCTGTGAGCTTGAAAACCAAATCTCCTTTGAGAACCAACTGTAATTAACACTCAGTTTTCTGGGTAATGGAGGATTTTGGTGCCCAAGAGAAAAGCACAGATAATACAAACCTATGTAAATGAAGTCTAGAAATACAGGATCTGTGCAAAGCCCATGCATCCCACTGCCATGCACATAAAATGTTACTGCTTTCGTCCTGAGATGATTTGTGTTAAATTTAACCTGGATCACTGAGAAAGTCTACTTCCAGACATATAAACATGGGCAGGTTTCCACTGCAACAAGGTGAATCTGAGAGGCATGCTAAGATTTTTAAAACATGTGATAGGATGGCATTATTGGAAGCTAGCAAAAATCCTGTAACTGCCAAGAGTCCTCAAATCCCATATGGAAGAAGAGGACACATCCAAGGAAACCAAATAGGTAGAAGTAGCCTTGTATCTTCTGAATTAAAGAGAAAATAATGAAATTTCATTGTAAGCATGGCCTCAGAATTGAAAGCAGGATCTTGTCCAGAGGGTTTAAGAAAGTTAAACCACTTGAAAGCTCCAGTGCCATGCTTTAGGACACTTTTTGAGTCTTAAACTTATGAGCAAAATGTCCATGCATGAAAATTAACAACTAAGTGCTCAGCAAAAATTCAAATGAAACCTCATAATCTTTCATTCAAAAAATGGTGCTGAACAGGGCAATACTTTCAGATGTCCTCCAAGCAGAAATTCAATTTCAAGTGCCTTCTTTTTGATCCCACTGTGTTATGGATTACTGAGCCTAAATCTTGAATTACAAAATAAATCACCTACTAATTACTTCTGTGAAGCATGTTACATGCAGTTCATATTAAATCATGGAGCCTTAAGACAAGAAATACTTATGCATCTGGTGAGAAGGCCTAGAGAGAATAGTTTTCGGTAATAGCCATTTTTCTGAATTCATGAGTAATTGGTGGAAAAACCTGGAGTTTATTTTTTTAATTTAAAATATATCTAAAGCAAAAACACTGCTAACTTTTTTGTGTGTACTTAGCTAAAGGTTATTTTACTAAAAAAATATTTTTATCCTCTGTTTTTTTTTTTTTCCTCTCCTGCAATTATTCTTTGGAAACCTTATTTATAGAAGGAAATATACTCTTCAGAAAATGATATGCCTAACACCCCGTCAGTGGAATTTCATAATGGTGCCCCAGATGAATATTGCCATACTAGTCCTTTTATATTTGTATGGAGACTTCAACTCAAATTCAACCTACCCCTCTTAACTTAAATTTTACTCTTATAAATAAGTCTTTTGAAGATTAGTCTCTCTGAAAAATTAGCTGTTATATTTTTCAGCATATGTCTTAATATAATCTTTGCTGACATAAATTTGCAGAAAGGATGTTACCTCAGCAGAGGGGCAGAAAACAGATGGTACAAGAGTTCTTGCTATATTTTCAGGAATTTTGAATCTGGCATGTAGTTTTATCTGAAAAACAGTGTGGCAGAGGGAAAGAAATTCAGAACATAAAAAATATTTTATGTCATTTTTCTCCAAAAGAAATTTTTCACTGTCTCACTTTGAAACTTAATTTGGTACTATTTTGAAAATAGGGTGAATGGCACATTAGTTGAAATGTTTAGAGAAGTATTATTTTTTCCATCATGCTGAAGTAATAAGGATGAACAGGTGCTTTGGATTGATGTGAAATGAAATGGAGTCCTCAATGGTATTCATTATTGATCAATAATGATTACTCTCACTGTACAAGTAATTGGTATTTTCAGAAAGCTTCTGGCTAAGTTGTTTGGTAATTAAGGGCAGAATCTGGAGACAGAGGTAACTTCCTTTGCTACCTCTTCTTCTAATTTCTTTGGATGACCCCTCCAGAATTACTGAGTTTTGTTTTGAAGATTACTAACACAGAAGAACTATAACTGATGTAGCTATGTCTCTCATATTTGCTGCTTTTTGTCATGGATCTTTATAAATACTTCATTGCTCTATGCCTTTACAGGGTCTACCTTGGATTTAATGGTTTTCATAATAATTGCTGTATCTACTAATTAAGGGTTGTAGAGCTTACAAAACTGTTATCATAGATAACCTATGTCGCTTTTAATATTCATAGATACAGAGTATGTTTTCTGCGGTTCTTCACACATTATTTTGAATACTTTATATTTAGAACACACCCTACCTCATTTCAACATTTGGTTCTCTATTTTTCAGGTGCAAAAGAAAGTTTTAGAATCTTCTAGGATTCAGGGGCTCATTTATCTACACGGTTCACTGCTATACCTATTCTCATACTTCTATTTATAATGCAATAAAGTCAGTCACTGTCACTGAAAATGCAGTGATAGAGTAGTAATGGACCACTAATTCTGTAGCTTTCATGCCATTAAACTGTGTGTAACTGAGCAGTGCAGAGCTAGGGGTGGAGTAGAACCTGGCACATATTCAGGAAAATGCATTTCCTTTTTCAAAGTGAAATGCTGGATGGCTTCACTCATATTATTGCTGAGGGGACCCGCCTAGCTGATGGGAGCAGTGCAAGCCCTGCACCATTAAGGGAAGAGCTGGGGTGTGGAGGAAGTTGGTTTGGAGATTTGTCAATGCCTTGATTTAAATACCCTATGAAATAATTGTCACAGTACTTGATTAAGAAACAATGGTACCACTTTACATTTTCCACCAAATACCTCAAACCCTTTGTGAATACTATTAGACTCAAATGTTCACTAATAAGAATAAATAGCATTTAATAAAAGTGGAATATGCATTGAAAAAAAAGTACTCCTATTTTCTATTATTAAGTCACTTTCTGGATTTCTCACTAAAGTTGTGATAGCATTTTTGTGTAGATTTTAACCAAGTAAATGGCTCAAGAGAGCCCGGGTTAATATTATATAGGAAATCTACTGCAAAACTGGGAAGTGAACCCAGATCACAGGTGACCACACTTTTGACTGCCAGGGAGATGATAAGAGCTTGCAGAAAGCTTCACTGCTTCAGCTGTGTGTAGTTTTGTAGAATGAGTAGTGTGGCATCATATGAATGATTAGTGTGGATCTCGTCATTCTCGGATGATTCATTCCCTCACACAGCTGGGGAATTGGAGAGTCCAGCAGCTCCTGCCCTGGGACAGCCTGTGCCAATGCAATCATATGCTCTCACCAGTCACAGGCAGGGGAAGAGCCATAATTGCCCCTTTTATCATTTGGGCATGTCATTCTGGTCTCAGAGGGACCAATGGGACAAAGTCCATCTGACAGCTGCTTACTGGTCATGTCCTTTGGGGGTCACTTCTGAGGCTGTTTCTGTGTAATATGGTCTTAATGAACTGAATGATGAGGCAGAGAAGATATTTGCTGTGCTCTCAGCAGATGAGAGTGGGCAGGGCTGCTCTTCAGAAGGATCTTTGTGGCCTGGAAAAATGCAGGTACTGCGAGAAGTCAAACATGACCAGGTACAGCATGTGAGATAGAGTAATCCTGGGCACAGACATAGTTTGCAGATGATTAGCTGGAATGCAGCTTCAGAGGAAAGGCCCTGGGAATCATGGTGAACAACAAACTGACCATCAACCAGCAGTGTTCCTTTACACTGAAGAAAGCCGCTTGCACCCTGGGCTGAATTAGCATGACTGTAGCCAGCAAACAAAGGGAGGCAGAGTGAAATCAATTCTGAAGTAGTGCATCCCATTTTGGACTCCGCAGTGAGATGCTCAAGGGTCTGGAGCACAAGGTGTATGAGAAAAAGCTGAGAGGATTTGGCTTGAACAAATCTAGCTTTTAGCTGAAAGCTCTGAGAGGAAAACACTGAGACACAATACTGTTATTGCTGTCCAGAGCTGCCTCGTGGGAGACTGTGTAGAAGATTCCTCTTGGAGACACATGGTTTTGAGATGAGAGATGTGAGTTGGTAGGTCAGAATTTTATTCTAGATGTGATGATTGTCAGATATAATTCTATGTAGGAAATAGAGATATTTATTTTTAATCTTGAGGATGGTCAGACACTGGAACAAGTTGCTCAAAGCATCTTTGGGAGTTCCATTATTTCAGAGATTGATTCAGTTGGACCAGAACGTGAGCGACCTACTTGAAGCAGGCCTTTTTAGAGCAAGAAGCTGTCCTAGATGACTTTGAGAGGTCCCTTCCAGACTGAATGATTCTGTGAATCTTTCTAGGTTTGTGTAGTCTGATGTCTGATGAACACCACTGCACCATTACAAGGTTTGCCACAGTGTGTAGGAAGCTGCTTATACCGTAAGTTATTGGTTTGAACCTTAAAAATGAGAGTTATATGGTAACTGAGCAATTATGACCACAGAGTAGAACTCTATTTTGTGTGAGGCTGTCAGACCTTCTGTGGTTATTTTAAATTGCAGTCCATTGAAAAAAAAATTGAAAAAACAAATTGAAAAAACAAATTATTGATTGTACTGTAGAGCTGACTGATGGCAGATGACACCAATCCCATTTACTTTTCTCCCTCCTTCCCTGATGTCATTTGGACTATATCAGTTTTCATTACAGGAGTTCCTATTTTTACAGCGATGACGACTTTCCTGCAAGGTTTCTCATGCTCGTTTGATTCTGTCCTCTTGAACTGATGAAATGACCTCAGTGCCCCAAAGCACATCATTCTTCTGTTCACATCAGTGGATTTTCTTCCTGTCTCCACCCATTCATGGTTTTGTGGCTGTCTTCTATAAATGACTGGCTTTGTGGTACTCACTCCAGGATGCTGCAGCTTCCCAGCTTCATTTGTCATTTGCGTTCAAGATATATAAAGCAGGCTACACTTCAAATCTTACAGTTTAACACTTGTACCTGCCACTTCCTAGTTCTCTGATTGTGAATCACATATATTGAAAATAAATCCTTGCACATTTGGGTTCCTTCATTGTTTCAAAAATGTTTGATCTGTGTTATCACAGCAGACACAGCTCTGCCTTTACGAGACAGGAAGCAAGAAATATTAAACAAATGAGAGGGACAAAAGCAGCAGCTCCACTGAGGCAGCAGGGCACTTTGCAGTAGAAGTGACAAGATGGACTAACAGGCTCAGTATATTCATCAAATAGCTGATAGGTTTATGCCCAGCTCCCCAGTGCATGAGAGATATGTTTGTAAGAACTGGTGCAATACATTAATGTGCATCTAAGTCCAAACAGAACACTCCTCTCTGAAAACATGTTCAAACTGTTCTCATGCCATAAAGAATGAGAGGCTGAAAGCAACCATTGGGAAAGTCTTTTGAATGTTTCGCAGTTTATTTTTGACTTCCCTGTAGCTGGCAAAATTAAAATTTCTTCTTGAGCTACATTTAATATTGTTGCAGTAAAATAAAGCCAGGCTCAGGTCTAGTTAGGTGTTCTTGGACTACTGCTGTGGGTTGGTCTAGGCAGGGAGAACAATGTTTTACACTGTGGTCGGTAAATGGTGCATTGATGTGTAACAACATGATAGCTTGGGGGCAGATAACCTTAGGACTGGCTAGCAGAAAATAGCTCTAGAACTAGACTCATATTTAGTGTGGTGACACACTTTTGAAGTACAACCTATATTTTCACCCAATAAGGGTAGTAAATGAACACAGAAAACCTGCAAATCTGTTCAGTGTGGAAATACAGCACCAGGACTGTGTATAGGATTAGGAGAAGGGTGTGTCCTTTCTTTGTTCTATTATGCAAACCAGACAATACATTCAGTAATTCAATCTAATCAGACTTTCACAATCAGGTGCTGGCATAGAACTATAGCAAATATTTCCTGAATCCTTAGCCAGCCACATTTACAGCAATTGGGAAAAAATATGACATGGTAACCCCTTCATTGCCTGTGTCCATCACATAAGGAGCAGCAGTCCTATGGACTCACTTTGATCTGATAGGCCATAGCTACTTACCATGGCAGAAGAGAAATTGCTGCTTATATTTTCACTTCTGTCAAGGTTTCTCCACAGCCTCCCAGGAGCAGGTCTGTTCCCACACTGCAGCCTGGTGAGATGCACCCTAGGTCACCATCAGAGCCCTCTGAATGCTCCTTTTTTAAGGTTCATTGATAATGGATCTTCCTCTGGGAGCCATGAGGATGTTTATTAGGCATTTGCAGGTACCTGATCTGTGTTCTTGTCAGCTGCAAATCAGTCTTCCAAATCACAAGCAAATCAAGGCTTTAACAAATGTATGCAAAAATTAACTGAAGATTCATGTGAGTTTTCTACAATTGCTAGAAATATCACCCAATAATCTAATATCACAGCTTTGCAGAACAGGCTGTTAAAATGCCATGGCATAGGCAGAGACTAATTAATTAATAAATGAACAAAACCACTTGCAATGTAGAAAGTTCTACTAATGTTAAAAATACTCTCAAAATGTAACTGTGAAATGTAACAGCATTTATTGGTTCACTTCTTAAGCGATTAAAGACAGCATTCAGGAATACAAAGCAAATTCTTGTTTCAGTGAATGACAGACATTGCAGTATCTGTGCAAGGAATGATGAGAACAGCAAAATGATCCCTGTGCCAGAGCCTTTAAACAGTAGAGGTCAAAAATTTTCATGACTCTTACATGAAAAAATCCATTTCAAAAATTAAGTTCTGGATGCAGCTATGCATGCATGCCATCTTAAAATGGATTCTGTTTCCTAGGAGGGTCTTTACTACCCTCAAATCACTTAGAGATGTAAATTTACTACCATTCCCTAGTACTCCCTTTCTATTCCTGAGAGATTCCCAGTCCCAGCTGCTTCCCTCAACACTTTGATGACTGAAGCCAGTTAAAAGGGATAAACAATATTCATGACCCTCTGTAAGTAAAAAGATCTCAAGTTTCTGACATGAAATCTAAAATTCTTGCAGGAAAGTGTGTGTGGGTGTGCAGCCTAGAGATTAAATGAAATATTTCTTGCCAGCTTCTGTTGAGCAAATTAAAGTAATGAATTCATTTAATTAAATGAGTATGTTCAAGGATATTAATTGCTTACAGAAACTGTATTGAAAAAAGCAGGTTAAACTCATTATTGGAAATACTTCTATATTTTCTTGTTACTCTCTGTGAAAAGCTAGCAACAATAAGGACCAAAAAAGGATTTAAGATGGTACTTCCAGTCCTTGACTGCTGGGAAAAGTTCTCCATTAATTTCAAGATCATTTAATCAGAGAGCAATTTATGCCTTTTTAATCCTCAGTTGCAATTTTTCTTAATTTTCACTTTCAACATGTCTTTTTCTGGGTGAACATGTCTGTTTTCAACAGTTCATCCATCGCACTAAACTGTGGGATCCCCTGCTGCTGAGATGCAGCCTGAGCTGGTGGCTGAGGACATTGTTTCACACTTGAGAACACTCTTTATATAACTGTGCCTCGCTGCCTCTGGCAGGGGAGAGCCACAAGGAACAAAACTGTTCACATATTGCAAGTGGTTTTTATTCTCCTGAATCTCCAGATGTGATGGTCTAATGAGATACCTGAATTCGGGGCACATTTAGCAAGTTGGAGGAGGATGAAAGTTGCACTGGAATAGGTATAATTTAGGCGTAGTATCCTGAAGCTGTCAGACAGTCGAAGCAAGAGTTCTTTGATTCAAAAATCAAACAGCACTCCTTACAAGACCATCATGTGTGAGCAGCAGCTCAAGCGAAAGAGGCTGCCTTCTAGGTAAGAGGTACTGATCTTCCCGTGGAATCCTGTGTTTTCTGCAAGGTCTGGCAGCTATTAGTGGAACAAGTTTTCCCATTGCTTTGTTTTCTCTTCATTTGTGTTAGGGTCTTTAGGTTTCACACATGTGATCTTTCGCTCTTTAATTCTTTTTCAACTTTTATTTTGAAAATCCAAAATGCTCCCTAATTATTCAATGAGGTTTACATTAATAATTTAAATTGCAAACTTCTCACGATATGTCTTAATTTTTTTTTGTTCTGGCAGACAGTCAAGGACTGTGCTCCCCAGTCATTAAGACTGACTACCAAACCTGGTTCTAATCAGAAGGATCTAAAAGTACTTCTGAGACTGGGGCTACACAGACATATTGACTCCTTGCTTTTATGAGAATGAATTAGGTTTCAGAATCTGGAGGGGTCTGTAGTGCACAGGCATGACTGAGGGAATGTGTATGAACCCAAATGTGGCCACTTATACCACACTGCTCACAACTGAGGTCCCAGTCAAGATTGTTTTGGGCTGGTTTTGTTGTTTGAGGGTTTTTGGGGGATGGGGTGGGTGCATTTCTGTTTGGCTGACTGTTTTTTTAGGTTTGGTGGTTTTGGGGTCTTTTTAATAGAAGTTTCTCTTTCAGGTTAACTGGTTTAGTTTTCTCAAGGTATCTTTCTCTTATTTTGCTCTAAGGCAGCTATGAGTGACTCATGTGGGCTGGATCAGGATGACCCTGTGGTTTGTAAGTATTTTCAGTTATCTGGCTGCACCTGTGACAGAGTTTATTGGTGGAGATCCAGCAAACAATTTCTGGCCAGATTTTAGTTTAAAAAGCACAATGAAAGTAATGAGTCTTGCTGCTTTCACCCTGCTTTAGAGATAAAAGGTTTTAACAAACTGGATGAAGTCCATATTATTATTTTGCTTAGCACTGCCAGAACTGTATGTGTTACTAACCAGGTAAGGACAATGATCCTGTTGCTCTGTCACTTGCATATCACTCTTATGCATATATCCAGCCCTAGAAGAAATAATCAGGTAAATACATATAAATATGCATCCTGGAAACAAAATTATGTAACTTGCTATCTCATTTAATAGACCTGTACAATAAATTGTTTGCATCTGGGATAAAAAAGCTCTGGTTTATTTTACTTTTAATTGAATTACAGAAATAATATCACTTATGCTTTTATTTCATCCTACAAACTTAAAAAAAATCAAAGAATGAACAGAATATTGACTAAATTGAAACTTAACTGTTTGAAATGAAACTGAGATATAAGTGGGAAAAACTGGTAAGGTAACTGCTAAGGCAAGCAGCCTAAAGAGATGGTGTATTGCAACCTTCTTTAGCAGCCTTATGTAGATATTGACTAACAGAAATGGGATAAAGGGATCTGTTTGGAATCCCACTTGTTTATGACATGGAGCAAAAGAAATGGTGGTTACAGTCAGGTCTACTACATATGGAGAGTTCACTCTCTCAGTTTTGCAGTTGTCCCCTTCACCTTCTCAAGGGGTCTGCAGCAATGCACAGAGCATACATTTTATCCATGGAAATGTACTGGAATGAGAAAAAAGAGTGATTCAAATTTCTAGATTTCCTCATGTGTGGATGTATACAACTACATTATTCTCTTGATGTTCAGTATGTATTTTCACTGTTCCTAATGCAGATTATACTGAGGAGGTGCCAACATTATTAATGTTGATGTTACCAGTACTACTCAACACAGCATTGCAAACCTCAAAAGCTTTTTCTTCTGTGCACCTTTCTTCCCTTTTCTTCATCAATTGCTGCTGGAGTAGCAGCTTGGAGGAGGGAATTGTGTTTGTCCTCTCCTTGGTTATCCCACTCCTACACCTTCCTAAGAAAACCCTGGAGAGGGTGGAGCAGAACTATAGCACATGTGGGGCTATTGTGAGCCTCCAAATCCTGTTGTGGGGCTGGGCAATAGAAAGGACTGTGACAGGGTGAGAGATCCCAAAAGCTTTAAACAGTAAAGGAGACAATTTGTACCTCTTTTAATTCCTGGCTAATGGGGGCAGAATGGGAAGGGTGGATTGGAAGAGGAGAGGAAGAAATTTGAAAGACCTATGTTCTCACACACATCAACTGTGAAAAGATAGGTAAAGTATCATTACACTTTTCTGTTATAGGTATTATGAGAAATAGATGAGTTTTTACCCATAAATACATCTTAGTTACAGACTATGCTTGGTTTTGAAGCACACAGTGTACAAATATTCTGTATCCTTCTGCATATGAGAAATATCAGATTTCATTACTCGTTCCCTTCCAGCTTGGTGACAACCAAAATTTTGTGACTTTATTTTGAGCAGACTGAAATGATGACTGAGTTGTGAAGAGCAGCTTCCCAGCCACTGCTGGTCTCTCTGGGCTCAGTTCAGTCAGTTTCATTGACTTTAGACTAGAAAACCAATCTGATACAAATCTATGTGGATTTGACATGCATGTAAGAATATGATTCAGACCCGTATGTAATGGTAGCTTTAGAAACACGGAATATTTTAGATACAGCTTTAGAGACTTAAGTTCTCTTTCCACAGGAAGTTAAAAACCTACAGAAGACTAGTCCAATCTAACTTGAATGCTTTTCATTCTTAAAAGCAGCTGTCAAGGCACTCCCGACAGGGACTTTAGTTCCAGAAGACTTATGGAACTGGACTCTTTCTTCATACAGTGAATTGGCCAGATATTCTTGCAAGTGTGTGACTGCACCCCTCAGGATCTGACCTATAGACTATAAATGTCACTTCCAAACTTTATTGCAGCAGGGAAGAGAAATTACTTCAATATTTTAAAAAGACTTCTTAGTGAATTCCATCTGCTGCTATCAAATCATGATAAAAATGCCCAGAACAGCCAAAGTGTTCGGCTTCCACACACCCAGAGAATTCAGATCATACATATTCATATAACCCTCATGCCAATTATTAGTAAATCCTACCTATCTCTCTCATTTCCCCAGGAAAGCATTACTCCCATTTCAGCAGATGCTGTGCCAAGTGGAACAGGTTAGATGACAAAGTGGTAAACCCTAAACCACTATGGTGCTGTCTTTACCTGTCTCTGAAGGGACTTGCATACCATCCAAATTTTGGCCAGCTGGTGGTTCTTTGATATAGCTTAATCTGTTAATAATCTCATTTTTGCTTCTTTCTCTGCTCCAGTGCCACACCAGAGAGCTACTCCACAGCTCAGCTGTGAGCCCTGCTTTCACAGTACCATGTGGTGCCCGTTCCATTTCAATGGAAAGTTTCCATGTTTGCTGGGTGAAAGCACTAGTTTACAGCTAGAAGTTTATTTTTCTCTCCTCTTTTTAAAAAGCCAAGTAAATTGGCCAAATCGTGAGGACTTGCTAGTTCCAGGGTCAAGTCAGGGGCTTTTCCAAGTGAAAAGAGTATTGTAGCAACAAAGATAAGTGACTCTAAGATAATTAAGACAGATGATTTTTAATTTTTGACTGCCAAAAAAAAAGATCTTAATGGTAAAACCAGAAAAAAAACCAAACCATCTTGGTTTCTTTCACAAGAAAGAAGCCAAATGTTCTGTGTTTCAAAATATTTATCTTGTTTTGCACTCCTCACTAATGTGCAATCTACAAAACTACACTGGTGATTAGACAGGAATTATTTAGATATTTGATAGTCATTTTACCATTTGATTCTTGTGGTTGAGTTTTTATGTTAACAGTAAAACAATGTCTTAACTTAGTGTCCTTCAGTTACATCAGTTTAGGCTGTCACCTAATTTTAGTATTAAAGGGCTTCCAAAACTAAAATTGCTGGGAGAAATAAAGCTCTATTTTCATTTTCCCCCCGAAACCCTTTCTGCATTTTTCTCCCTCCTCTGTGCATCCTACTCACCAAGAGACTAGAAATAATAAAATACCTTCCTTTTTAAGTTGACTACATAAATGTAAATGTTCATTTATGAGAAAGAGTGCTAAATGCATTACAGTATATCAGCACTTCAGAAGCTTCTGGGCCATTATTTACATAGTATCCTTGTTCTCCTAAAGGTAAATGTATAGAGTATTTCAATATTTTTCTTAATTTAGGATTTCGCTGACCAAATTTGACCAAACATGTCTGGCCTGTTGTGTTTTGGGATGGAATTCTAATCTGAACCTGAAGTTTTAGCACAGAAATCAGATGAGGACACTGGTATCAGGCAAAGCAGCTCTGTTGGTTTGCCATCAGCACCCCCTCGCGGTGAAATTTATTATTTCCTTATCAGAAGAAATCTTATCATTTGACAGATTTGCTCACACGGATTAGAAGATCAAAATTCTGGTAATGCCTTGTAACATCTACAATCTGTGGAAAAAAATATTTACATGTCCTGCCTGCTAAATTTTAAAAATTAATTTCTGTGTGAAAAAAACTCCCCCATTTCTTGAATCAAGAATGCTTGTAGCAAAATTAAAATAGAAAGAAGGGAAGTTTAAACAGTTTTTCATTCTCTGACATAAAGGCTTTATTATTGCTTTTTTCTTTCTGGCATTGAATCTGGGAGTTACATACAAAAAAGGTCTTAAATTGAAAATCTGTGTTGAACATGATCTTTTTAAAAAGTATGTTGAGATTATGCTGCTGTCCATTTATGTTTTACTTCATTCAAATTTTAGAATAATTAAACATTATGTCTAACAGAATTGATAATTAAATCTTGTTAGACAACACACGAAAGCACTTAAAAAGCAGACTTGCTTGATACAAGAGGCTGAATTCCACCATTTTTCACTGATATTCAGGCTTCTCTGCTGAACTTAGTTACTTTTGATTAGAATAGATTTATATAGTGAAAGCAGACAGTATATGCTTAAAGCTGAAATGTCATTTAGGCAGTCCAAAATCATAACCATTTAGTATGAATCTCTGTTTTTTTGCTCTGATAAAGTGAAGATGTCAAAAGCAAGATAATTCTATTAATTAGGGGAAATGAAAATGGGGTTACAGCACTTAAGTTTCTATTGCTACAGTGTATGTCATGTTATGGTTTGGAAGGGTGTATCCAACCTACCATTTCTCTTTTTCTCTCCACTAAAAGACCTGTGGTTTTGTGTAGTGGCTTTGGTGGCCACCAGAGTACCTGTGTTCCCTGACACATCCAATTTTCATGTATGTGATGGTTTTGTAGACTTCCCACAGAGAATTAGGGGCATATAGGGGTGAAAACTACCAATTTCAGTGTCCTATGAAGTGTCATAGCTGACATATGGTAAATCTCAAAAGAGCAGTCAAATGTCAGCAAGGGTGTACTCTGTGCAGTCTCATTATAGTCTCAAAGTTCTGCATTCCTCACCTCATTCCATGTGTTTCCTTTCTCTACTTACTATAAGAAAACTATTTTAAACATTGCCAAAGTAATGAGCAGAGTTGAAATGGTGTATATAGAAGGTCCAAGCTAGTGTAGAAGAGACTGAATTTGCAAATGCTGTGTTTCTGGCTCTGTGTTTAGGATTCTGAACAGCTCCTGTTTCTTTCCTCTTTGCTGACATCTCCTCCAGGAATGAAATCTTCAAATGTCAGCTTCAGTGTGGCACACCTAAACATTTCCTGACAATTTGCAGTTGAGAAAATGCCAACCCCTTCTACTAACATCTACTTCTGGGTTAAGATGGATTGACAACCTTATTTAGTGCCATTGTAATTTTTAAAATATCTTTTAAAGATGTTTTTCTTTCCCTTTTTATTAGTAGTAAATCAAAATCTCCCAGCCCTAAAGTAGTCAAGGAGGCACTTCAGAGCATGTGAAACCAGTGTGAAAATGGAGGCAGATGTCACTAAAGAGTTAATGAAATTACATGGGAAGGAGGAATTTGTATTGCAACTTTTGACATGTATCTCAACTGTTGGTTGATTAATACCGTGCAATTTACCTTTAAGACACTAAAGGATTGGCTATATTTCCTATTTCTTCTACTTTGGGCAGCACAAGGCAGACTCAGTTTGTCGTGTGCAGCACTCATTCCCCTTTTACTTGCCCAGCATTCCCAATAGTTGTATTAGAAATATTAGATGCTACACACCCAACCTCTCTTAGTTTAGTCTGGCATTGTGGTCTGTGAATCAGTCTATCTCTTTTTGTTGTGTGTGATGATATAATTTCCTTACCATGTCTTTCATAAGTTTCATTAGTTCATTGAGGGAAGAAGTATTTTCACTTGTTAACTTGTTTTCAGTAAGCTTTGTACTAGTGTTTCAACAAGCACTTCCTAGTTCTCTAATTGCAGGATTTTTTGGATAACAGCTTTATCTTCAGACCTTCTATTGCCTTCATGATTTCTTAGAAACTCTTTAGCCCCCCACTGAAGACTCACAGACTTCCACATCTCAGAAGGCATCTCTCAGGCCCCTTGACTATCTAGCTGCCCTTCTCTGTACCTTCTCTAGCTCCATCTCCTTCCTCAGATGCAGAAACCAGAACTAGGCATAACAGTCTCAATCTGGACATGGCCAAAATTTCTTAAAATAACACAGTGATTTCCTGCTCTGAACACCTTTCTGTTGATGTCCAATATTTTATTGGCTTTTTTAGGTTATTGTTGTACAGTGATTTCAAAGAACTGAAAGCAATGAATAAAATTCTCCTAAATTACAGCTGAGTTTTTATGAATGTAGCATGGTGTATGCAAGACTTAGGGTAGTTTTTCCTTATTGCACCTTTTTCTAGTCACTCATCTGCCACCCTTTTACCCACTGAGAAATTTGTCAAGAATTTTTGGTATTCTGGGCCGATGACTTGGCTTTGGGCCACCTTGAAGAGTGGAATTGGCTTCAGGCTTGCAGGATTCACAGTACAGTGGTTTCTTCAGCTCATTGATAAAGAAGCTGAATGAAGCTGTAACCAGCATAATTCCCTGGGGAACTTGACAGCTGACTCCTCTTGATCCTGAAAAGTGTTCATTAAGCCTTGTCTTTTGATTCATATTAAGCTGTTTAATATTTTTTCTCCTCCAGGTTTGTAGGAACTGTTTTATTTAATAATAGAAGTATTTTTAAAAATCCCTTAGAAGGAATCTTCTTGATTTCTTTTATCCACATGTCTGCTTGATACACTCAGAGAACTCCAGAAGGCCAAGAAGCCAGTGTTTCCCTGCAATAAGTCCATGCTGGCTGCACTGTTGCCCTTGGAGCACTGACTGGCTCTGTTGCAGTGGTTTCACCTTGTGTGGGTGCCAGGTGCCCTCTAAGCTGCCCTATCACTCCCCTTCCCAGTGGGACAGGGGAGAAAATATGATTAAAAACAACCAGTGCATTGAGATAAGACAATTTATTTAAGTGAAAGAAAGAAACAAGCAAAAGCTTGTGCATGAATAAGCGAAGGGAAAAGTTAATCTCTACTTCCCACCAGCGAGCAACGTTTGGACATTTCCTGGGAAGCAAGGCCTCCGCTTGCGTAGTGGTTGTTCTGGAAGGCAAACACTGAAGAATAACAAATGTACTCCTGTTCTTCCTCCCTCCCTTAGCTGTTATATCTGAGCTGACATCACATGGCATGGGATGTCCTTTTGGTCAATTGACAGAGTGCCAGGTCAATTTCCAGCTAGCCCCTTCCCATACTGCGCCAAGAGTGGCTGCCAATCCTTGCCTGGATTGGCCTAGGTGGTGATGCAGCAGGGCTGCTCCAAAGCTGCAGCAGTGAGGCTGCTCACCACAGCACTAGCTGCAGCTGTGCCGAGGATCGGGATGAACAACACAGAGAGGTCTTCCCTATTGTTTCTCAAGAAGATTTATTTCCAGGAGAAGGGTCAGGAACGATAAAAGAGAACAAAATCTGTGCACCAACTTAAATACAGGGGAGGGAACAAGGGGAGGTTACAGACTTTGTCCAATTGCAAGAAAACTGGCAAGGAACATAAGGCAGGGAATGCAAAGTTCAAACCAATAGGGAATAACAGGGGAGAACACTTTGAATGAACCAATTGGGTCCTGGGGGATACAAGACTGACATGGAGGGTTCTGGAAGTAAAGGCAGGGTTACAGGGACAGAAAGGGGAGGAGGGCAGGCTTACAGTGATGGACATGGAAGGGCCTGGAATAAAGGGCAGGTCTGTGAGGAGACGGACAAGGGTGGTGGGAGGATGCAACTTGGGGGACAAACCATTTGCATAGGGGTAATGGAACCAACCATTATAAACTTATACAAGAAAACACACCACCACAGTTAATTTGGTTCAGCTGGCCTGGCTGTGCCCTCCCAGGATCTTGCCCACTCCCAGCCCTTTGATGGGATGATAGAATGTTAGAGGGATGGTGCTGCTCAGCCATAGCCAAAGCACTGGGGTGTTATTAACACTCTGCCAAGCTACGAATGCAGACCACAGCACTGTGAGGGCTGCTAAAGGAAAAAAAAATAACTCTACCTCAGTCAGACCCAAAACACCTCTGTTCTCTTCTTTTCTCCTGCAGTTTTTTTGTTTGGGATGGGTGCACTGACATGTTGAACTTACATTGGTCTTCAATGTCTCTGCTGACCTACCCATTGACATACCTCAGCTGGCCTGATGTGTTTATCCCAATGCACCCACCCTTTGCTGTTTTCCATTGTTTTATTCATTCCCACACAGTTTTGTGGTTGCCATTCAGGAATAGTCATAGATAGGGTCTGTAGGCCACTTTTTCCCTTCTTCCCACTCTAATACTACCTGCATAGCTCTGGCTTCTGCAAAGTGGCTGGCCACTTCTCTTCCACTCAGTTTGGCCATGCAGTGACTGAGGGGCCTCTGCAATGTTGCTTTCCACAGCCTCTGTCCCCTTTGGAGTCTGCAGGAACTCTCAGTGCGGTGAGTGCACTTTTGGTTATTTTGTGAGTCTGTCGTGGGGTGGTATTTTGGTGGCTGTGTTTTGTCTGGGGATTTGTTTCATAGTTTGTCTTCCTCTAGACAATGGCTAGTTTATTCTACCAGTGCTAAGTACACTTTTCTTTCCAGAAGAATTCACTGGGCCACCAGTGCAGTCCAGCTGTTCTATGTAGGTGTGGTGGTGCAATGACTGCTTGCACCCTTCCCTGGATACCTGGAGTGGTATTGGCATTAGGGAGCCAACACAACCATTTGAAATGTCCCTGGTACTTCAGGTTCTGCCTGAACTCCTCCCTAGGTACTAAGTATCAATATCTCTTGGGAAATGGGATCAGATGTGCTGGGGCAGTGCACCCAAACTTTGTGATCAATAAGGGAACTGCTGTCCCAGAGAGACAGAGAAATCCCACTGCTAGTTTACTGTTTACCAGCTTGAGGAATTATGTACCAATCTTCACTTGCTATAGCTGTAATAGTCCATAGAGCACTCCCTTATTATCTTATAAAAAATGAAGGAGAAATATCAATTTGTTCAGGAATAGAGAGCCCTTGACAATGTGACTTTGACAGGTGCTGCTAGGGAAGAGCAGGCCAAGTTGGGAAAAGCAGCACATGAAAGCACTAAGACAGAAGGGCATCCCAAAATATGTCAGTTATCATTCTTGATTACTTCTGATTGACAGTGACTAAAATAAGCTCATAGCTCTGAGCAAGAAAACACTAGAGTGATGTCTGCCATATTTCAGATGGCAGACTATTGTAATTTTCTGAGGTGTGGGAGGAGGAAATCCAAATGTTGTTGCTTTCTGTATCTAACACCAATTTCTCTTTTGAATTGAAATTACCTATAAGATTCTAAATTTTGTCTAGCTATGTAGAAGCATCTAATACTCAGGCAAAAAAAAGAATTAAAAAGCTATAAAACAGGGCAGAAGAGAGAAAATGCATGCCTAGAGTTAAAATATAAAAAAACCCAAAACTCACTACAAAGAAGGAAGTTGTTTCTGGATTCCTTTTCCAAAACACCTGAAATCAGGAAAATGAAAATTGTTGCAAGTTTAGCTAGTGGTATGGTGAAGGAATATGTCTTACATCTAGGTGCTATCTAGTGTTTGACTCTCTTCCATAGCCAGGTGACAGCTAGACTTCTCAGCTGATCATTTTCAGGCAGCTGTGAAAAAGGAAACAAGATCTGCATTACTCCCCATCACAGCTACCTTTATTTTCCCACACTGTACTGCTTAGGTGGACTACTTCATGCACTGCTCTGTAAAGAATAATTGTGGACATCCTAGAACAGAACTGGATTTTTAATTAGGATTACATTTCAATGTGACTATGGAGAGCGACTGTCACCAGATTGTCATGTGTGAAAACACATCTCTCCATCTGGCTGCCAATCAGGAAATAAAGTAAAACAAACACTGATTTAGATTAATTTGCTTTGAACTGGATTTAAAATTGCTTTATCTTGCTGAAAAACCCTTATATTTATTTCATACGAAACATTCCATGCTAATCTAAGAATTCTATTGTGCTTATTTTATGTCCAAGGAATTGACTTCAGCATGATCTCAGATACGATGCAGAGACGTAAAAATACAGAACATTAAAACCCTTGCTTACATAGCTGGCAAATGGCAGAGAAGGTTTTAAAGCTTCTCTCTGAAAAAAGCTCCAAAGAAGCACTAATATCTTTCCTTTTCTGTTATTTTACTTACATATTCTTATCCATGGAGGTTCTCAAATTAATTCCAAAATGTTTGCTGTATTAGCCCATCAAATTTGTTTGCCTTCTAAATTATTAGAAATTATGCCAGTCCTACATTAAGACTAATAGGTTTCCCTTTCATTGCAACTGAAACTGGTGGCTTTCTAAAAATATCTGATTTTAAGCCAGTTCTAGGTCTACACATTGATGTCAAACATGTTAATATATTTCTTCACTAGTTCTCAATTAAGGAAATCTTTCTCCTAACAAAGAAATGCTAGCATAATGCAGTCAATTTTATGCCTTCTAATTAAGTGGACCTCTCAAGGGTCTAATTTCCTGCAAAATTAAAAACCACATTTGTGTGAATACAGTGGAAGAAGGTGAACAGCAGGAACAGAAAACATTTTATTTCAGAGTACTTCATAACATGGACATTTCTGCATTTCACTGTAATGTAGTTTAAGACTCTCTAGTGAAGATGAGATTCAGCTGGGGTTCCCTTGTGTAGGGAATGATTAAGTGTTGCATCTTTCAGCCAGAAGATTATTTCTTCCAGCCTTAAATGAAACCCTCAAAAATGTCCTCAAATTAAACTATTCTTTGAATTTCCAAATGACTCTAAAATAACCACAGCTTCATTTTTCAACAAGTGTTGTTTCTTCCCTTGAACCCAATTAAAACACATGTTAAAGTCCTGGCTTCAGGCATGAAGAACTTTTGAAAAACCCATCATTTGGGTGATGCCAGCACAAACTTGTTCTCTGTACCAGGATTATTTGCCTTGCTCTAGAGATACCATGTTAGTTGCACTTACTCACGAAAACTGTAGGACTTGCAACTTACAGATGCAACTCACTACAGTGAATCCTAAAGACTCAACACTCTCATCTTTTCCTGTAATACTAGGAAGTTTCAAAGGCCCTTGGTCTTCACAAGGAAGCCTGGGGATCGTGGTCAGTGGGCGCTGTGGAGGAGCCACATGGTGCCCTGATATTGCAAGGGAACCATCAGGCACTTTTATTCTAAGCAAGTGCTAAGTTTCTTTAAGTTCTCAGGTCAAACTTTCATAAAAAATTTCCAAACTTGTTCTTATCATAAAGTAAAAAAGCAATCAAGAGTGATGTTTGTAGCACTATTTAATCAGAAGAGTGCTACTGATGATGTGATGGAGAGAGGCATGTACAAAGTGTCTTTTAGCAAGTGATGATTGCGGTTTGTTAAAATCCTTGTCGAATTTTAAAATAATGCCATTACTGCAGGCAAATTCAAATTAAGAACTTTACTTGGAAATACAGGAAATGGAGCTGTAAACTGATGCATTTTAGTTCTGTCATGAAAGTGCTCCAACCTCAAATTTTGAATTTAAATCAATATAACCTTAACCTGCAGAAAGAGAAAACTGTAAGGAACAAGCACTGTGCTAACTTTGAAAGTAGGACAGGAACTAAATGTAGAATTCAGCATGATATGATGCTTCTTAAAGGTAAAATTGTGGTCATGCTGAGATGTATGATTGACAGTGGAAAATATCTTTCGACTACTCAAAGATCAATTTTAATTGGAATTTAGGTCAGATGTAGAAAAGTAACTTTTAGTAACCAAAAATTTATGCCTGAAACTAACTCAAAATAACGATCAAAATCACAGGATTCTAAGGCCTAAGGTGACCCTAAAAAGTCTTACATACTCTTAGGCAGGATTAACTATAGCTAACCTACTTTTGATATGTCTAACCTGTTCTTGGACCTTCCGTGTCAGGAAACTAAGTTTGCCATCACTAACTACTTTCCAGACATTATTATTCTTAACTTTTGAAAGCTATGGCATTCTTTTCTTCCCTTGCTTGAAACTGGAATATACTTGTTCTGTCCTTTCCAGATAGAGAGAATAATTCTTCCCATTTCATTGCAGTTACGTTATTAAGAATTCAAGAACTAGCTTGCTTCTCTTTCCTTCAACAAATCTGAACAATTTCAATATATTATCTTTGTTTTCTTATAAGAAATGCTTTCCAGGCCATGCTGTTAGACTTTTTATAGCAGTATCATACTGTAAACTGAAACCAATACCTCAGGAGAGCTTTGTTGATTTATGAATAAAACAAAAACTTTACTACCTGTGTATTTTATATATATATATTTGGTTTTGTTGTTTTGGCTAAGAGATTGGTATTGGCTATATTTAGATATAGTGCTTGAGAAAATCACCCATTATTCTGGGTTCTTGTTTTCCTAGGCATGGTCTCTGCTGTACCTTGCTACAGCTCCCATCTGGTTTGTGCTACATTTGAGCCAGGCAACCTATGGCAACTGGGAATGCTGAGAGAGTCCATCAGCTGAAGTGAAACAGGTTTTGTACCTAATTTCTTGTTCTTACAGGACTCTCAACCAGGGTTTTCAGACAAGCCCACTGTCCACAGCCCCTTATCTTTCATGAGCGCTCTAAAAATCAAGACACAAAGTGAGTGAAACATGAATTGTTAGACACAGGTCTCTAGAATGGTCTTTCAGAAGCTGCAGAGTTGCTGAGCAAAACTCCCATGGAAAAGTCCTCCAGAACCTCAAACCTATGACTACCAGTCATTGTTAGAGCAAAACTAAGCAGAATTTTTATTTTTTCTCTTTTCCAGTTAGTGACAATATCTTCCTTATGAAACTGAGGTATTCAGGGGTGACTTCATGACTTATAAATGGGTAAGCTGTCTCAAAGCTTCTGAATTTGTGATCACCTCATCTGTTGCTTACCTGCTCCCCTCCCAACTGAGTCCTGACTTAAGACCAGCTGGTCTAAAGGGTAGGGCCCTTTTGTACTAGTATGGGCAAATATGCATTGAAACAAGAAATATATATAAAAGAGGTAAATTTTGAACAATAGAGAAAATTTAATAGGCTCTAAGTGTACCCTTAGGAAAAGAATTTGGTTTCTAGAATAAGGACTACATCATTACTGGTCTTCCTCTTTTTATTCTTATATTCTTCAAAGAATTCTGGAGTCCTTGAAAGAATAACCTTATTTTAATGCCTGTGAGAAGGACACTTTATAAAGCTGTGCAAAGCAGCAAAACATTGTCCTTGCTCAAATCTCTTGCAACAACTTAAGGATGTATTGATGACTAAAAAAAAAAATGCCAGCAGGTGAAACTCCTATCTGCTGTGATTTGTGCCTGTCATGTTGGCCAAGTCTGTCTCACTGTTGTTCCCTAATCTGTCCATATTGATCTGCTGTGTCGTATATGTAGATGTTAGTCTCTGTGGGACAGAAATTAAGTTTTTATACTATGTTTTTGCTTTGGATGTCCAGTGAGGAAAATTACTAGGTACTATGGTAATATGAATTATAGAAATCCTGTTGCCATTTTCTGTAGTTCTGCTATGTATCTAATGTCCTGACAAATTGATCCCATCAGAAATGCTTTCAGGATAAGAAATTCATTCAGTTGTATTGCATCTGATCTTCCATAGGTATCTTGTCTGCATCTACTGTAATTTGTTTCAATTAAACAAGGTAGATTATTACCAAGGCCCTGAGCAGCTCAGTTTAATGCTGAGTTTAGGCCTGTTTCAGCTGAAGGAGGGACCAGGAAATCTCAAGAGGACCTTTCCACCCCAAATTATGTAATGTTCTATATTTGTCCTTTTTGCTTTTAAAATAATTTTTCATTTTTGTTCCAACAAGCTTTAGTTAGTGAGTTGCTTTATTTTCTTTTTCTGGGAAAAGATGCTGTGCTGGTGGTTGGATGGGTTGCTTCACTATTTTGTTTCTTTTCTGCTCAAGGGAGTGTCACAGTGGTTTAATCTTCTGGTTTCAAGGATATAACTCTCCCTAATGCCAGATCCTCAGATTCTTTTGTGACTGATTCAGACATTCACTCTTTTTAGAAAAATAAACCGCAGTTTCTGTGTATAGTTTTTCAGCTGCCACATTAAAATGCCAGTGCCTTAACTGTTGGGACACTACACGCTTTTTTCACTCCATCTTGCTGCATGGCTTTTTGTATACAGAAAGTTAAGTCATATATAAGTCTCAGCACTGGTACAGCAATATATGTTTCTCAAAACATGTAGGGAAAAAACCTCCTCTCTTGAAAGAATAAATTTGGCAGAGTGTTGGTAAGTGGGATAAGAAAAAAAAAAAGCTAGCATATTGGAAGCTTTAGAAGAAAGGTAAGAAGCAACACTGACTGACCTTAAAAGAATCAATTTTTTAACAATCATTTATCAGATAAAATGTCAGAAAAGATTAAAATAAAGAACTTAGATTCTTCTGCATAGGGTTTTTTAGACTCTTAAAGTCCAAGCTTATTCTGCCTGTCAGGAGTATAACTAATGAAGGGCTTTCTGAGGACTTTTGCTGTGATCCTTTGGTTTATAAAAGAAGAGTGAAAAAGGAATATCTGCTTGCTCCAATAGTGATCTTCAGCTATTCCTACAATGCCTTGGCTCAAGCTGCTTTGCAGCTGCTGCTCAAATTTGACTTGGCATGACTATTAATGATTTGACCTTCATCCCAAGTTTACTTTGTTCTTGCAGGAGCAGTGGGTAGTGATGAGGAATATGATTTTGCTCCTAGTGGCAATTAGGTTGCTTGGTAGCCGTAGTGCTACTTACAAGGGGGAAGTCTTGTCTAACCATCAGTAAACTTTGCTCGGAACATTTACAACATTTATGGACTGTCATTCTTGCTCCCTCTGTGATCCTCCTTTTGCTCTCAGCAAGAGATTTAAGTGCTCCAAACTACCACTGAATCAAAAAATGTCCATAATTTGTACCAGTAAATAGCAAATCTGACATGCTCCTTGTGAAAATTAAGGACAGTTTTATGCAGGTAAAAAAGTCTATACTGCAGGATGTAGAATAGTGGCATAGTCACCTCATGGAAGCATAATTATCCTTTAAAAGGATGTGTGTATTCTGATTCCCTTAGGACTAGCTGCTGAGAAAGAAGAAATGAAAAATAAAGCAAAACAGAATAAAGAGACTGGTGTTTTAGAATTGCTTGGCAATTTCTAATTCTTAAAACAGTAAAAAGATCTCTCTAAGTGAGAAAATATCACCCTATGTTTCTGCACACCAGAAGGAAAGACACAGGAAGAGGCAGAGCATCTCAGCTGAGTTACTATAAAGGATTCTATGGCTGACATTTTGATTGTTTTGTATAATATAATGTAAAAAAAATATTCCTAGTGTCTGTTACTTACAGCTGATCAGCTTGCCCTGGTAGCATCTGGACAAATGCAGTCAGTTACTGTGGGGAACATTTATGTGTATTGAGCTTTAGTCCAGCTGGACACCCTTTTTTAACCTGTGTCCCATCAATGTGTGGCATTCCTGCAGGAGGATGTTTTGAGGTCTCAGTTCCTTCAAGGTTCAGAAATTAGTGGTTAAATATTTAATTATTCTCTTTGCTTTAAAATATGTGTTTGCACACACACTTCTTTTTTATATTTATAGCCATATCCGTATCTATATTGATATAACTATACCAGCATCTGTGTATATGTGTGTATATAAATATATATATATATATATTTGTGTATGTATGTATGCATGTAATTACATAGGTACATTTGTGTGTATTTGTACACTTACCATGCAGATACACATGTACAGATAAAGGATTTAGAGGTTAATATTCTTTGGCCATTTTTTATCCTATTGTAGAGATCTATCTTGTTTTGAAAATTCTTCCATAATATTGTTCTGCTTTGAAAATAACAGTATGTGACCACATTTCAGAGCTTAAGGAAAATGGACTGTGAAATACAAAGTCAGGAGAGGTGGATGGAATTTTGATCTGCTTTGTGAGAACATACAGATTTTCAGTTGAGAAAAATAATTTGGTTTTCCTGTGCTGATGCCTGTCTTTCAAACAAGAGGGTTTTAATGATTTCTTTTTGCTTTATGTAAGCCTGGTCCGTGGCTAAAATTTACAGTTCCTCTGCTGTATCTAATATATACCTCTGTCCTTTGCTGGATTTGGAGCACTGTGTGAAAGTAGTCAGGAGAACTTTCATTGACCTCCAATATTCTGCCCTAGAGTTTCTTACTCAGTCTTCCTAGAAGCTGTTTTCAAATCACTTCCTTATTTTGAAGGTGTCTGTGATTATTCTTTAATTTTGAATATCTCTCTCAGGAGTTCAGATTAAACCCTTTAATTTGACCTCCCTTTTATAGAGGTTTAGTGTTTACATTTCCATGTTGTCTGAATGGCACAGCGGAAGAGACAGGCCTACTACAGTTTATATAACTTAAAATAATATCCTGTGGGCACTGGGGAACATCTAATGCAGATAGTGCAGTATATAACTGCAGATGAGCTAGTGTAACTGTTTTTTTAGTGTAGAAGGGAAGGCTTAGTTCAGATGAATTTCATTTCCTTAAATTAGATTTTTCAAGGAGAGGTCACAAATCTGAGAACAAATGTGATACATGAGGGATAACGTCTGTTTCTCATCTTAACAACTTTGGAATTATCTAACTTCTACTGTATGAGACACCAGGCATGTGTGTTGTGATGATTTCCAGTAGGTCCCTGTCAGGCAGTGGGTGAGTTCATTCCCAGCACAGTCCTGTCCTGACTGGGGCCTCCACAGGAGCGCCCTGCAGCTGGTGCTGCAGCTGCTGGGATTACAGTCCAAGAAACTGGGTTGCCCATCTCCTTAGAAAGGGACTCTTGGATCATGCCTGTTTCCTTTCCTACTTACATGCCCCCCCACTGTACTCTGTCACTGCCTTTGCCTCTCCTGAGCCTGCCTCAAAGCTCCTGGCTCCTGAGCCTGGCTCCCAACGCCGTGCCAGCCTGCTGGTGGTACTGCTCCTTCATGGAAGGGCACATCTGCCAGCAGCTCCTCCTGAGCCACAGAGGCTTCCTTCCATCAGGCTTGAGGTTTTGCAGAGAACGTTTTACTTAATGTCCCAATGGAAGTGCATAGTGAGAGAGAAAGTAGGAAAATGCTCTGAGGAACGAGGTACAGATGCTTGGACAAGGAAAGATGTGGTGGAGGCCACGTTGGGGCAGGAACTTGAAATGTGCCAGATATTCTTGGCAGTACCATCTGGGAAGATTTTTCATCTTAACAAAAAAATTATCTGCATTATTGAGAAATGATTTCTAATAATCTGTTAGCCAATTTTTATGTCTGAGAGAGAATGTGGGCCCCTCCTCGCACCAAAAAACCCCATGTCCTGAAACCAAAACATGCCCCCCTCTTTCCCCTCTCGAAAAGAAAAAGCCTACAGATTTGAGCAAGATATATGCAAAGAGGAAAAGGAGAGCACTCCACCTTCTGTGGCATACTTTTCTGACAAGTACATTTTTTTGTGTTTGCTGTTTCCAAAACTTTTCCTGATATTTATTGTGTTTTTGAATTACAAGGCCAAATGAAATGTAGGAGGAGTCATCTCAGAAGATTTTGTAGATCAACTCTGTCCTTAAGTAGGAATGTATGTAGCACACATCATAGTTGAGATCCAGAGCAAGATATTCTAGACCTGGAAAGGTCTCCCTCTCCACCTCTGGTGAGTACCAAAATTCCTTCAGTTTTCCTTTAACATTTGCACCTTCACCTGCTTGTCAACAGTTTTCAGGTGCGTTTTCTGCTGAAAGACTGCAAAAGGTTGGTTGGAAAAAAAAATCCAAAGTAACAGCTGAAATCTATCGTAAATATAGCTACAATGTCATATCCGTATATCAAGTATTGCTGCATGCAGAGAATACATCTGCCTCAACACACTGAAAACTGATTCTGAGAGCATGGTAGCCAAAGTTGTGACTTATGTGCCTATCCTTAGTAATTGAACATATTTAAAATGCTCATTTCAAATACAGAACATTCGCAAGAGATTGGTCATGAATGTTTCTCATACAAAGATACAACAGTAAAATAATTTAAACTGTGAAAACAAAGAAAAAAAATGCAACTTTTAAAGCCAATCTGCTGAAAAGATGAAAAAAAAAATTTCCTTTTTTTCCTTTTCACTGCTAAACAATAGTCATATCTGGTTTTTTTTTCCTGGTGAAAAGGAAGTTTGTGTTTTTAAACAAGTTAGGCATCATAGCAACTTGATCTGAACTTGTTGTCTCTTGTTAATGATTTGGTGAATTCCAGTATATGAGCTCTGTAGAGTTGTTCTAATGAATATCTATTTTTCTATGGAATGGCAGAGAATTTACTTAAATTAATTGGGCAATTTTTGCTTGCTGCGACTAAATAAAATTTACTTTAATGAATAGAGATGTAGTTGTCTGCAGTGAGTAAACAATGTCTTTCTGTATTACAAAATGTTTTCCCCTCTTAAAAAGAATAAAATTTTGAAAATGGAAAATACCAAGAAAATAGGATTCTTTTTTTCTCATAAACATAAACTTCTAGGCCTTTTAGGATGTAATTAGACTATACAGATCACTTGACCCCTGATATTTTTCATGGACAGTTTTTCTTGGGATCAGAATGTGAAAGATCTAATTTTAATGAGTTTGTATTTGTAGAAGTCTGCACACACACAAAAAATCTCCAACTGTCACAACAGCCAGTAATTGGCAGAGAAATGCTTTGATAAAAATGGGAAGACATCCCTGCTGGTTCAAGACAGGTGGACATCAACTTGAATCCAATTTACATCTTAAAATGTGCAATAGAAAGGATTTGCATTACATTGCCTAGATGAAAGGGAACTCTTAGTCTGAGAGCCTCATTTGCTTTCCCCTCTTCCTTTTCTTTTCTTGCCCAAACACTCAAACTCTCTGTAGAGAAGTTTTAATGAAGATAGCTTGTTCAGCTCCTGTTTGAGGCAGCTATTTACTCGACTAAGGCTCAAATCTGAACTCATGCTGGGCTAAAAAAGAAAGCCCAAACTGATAATTGGGCAAACCTGAAATTGGATAACCTGCTTTAACCTCTGCTTGAATCAAATGAGACCATCTTCTATGTTATTTTTATTTGGTTGCCTGGTCGAGGTCCCTTGCAACACTTAACTGGGATCTAGGAAAAGACCTGCAGTGGAATATGACTGCTCTGAAAGGTACAAGAAATGGCTCCTGATGGACAGCTTTGGACTATCTGAGTGATCCTAGCTGCATGTTTAGGTGTATGATTCATATTTAAATTGTTACTTCAGAGAAAAACTTTTACTCCATCCTAAAGCTTTTGGAATAAGAGTCCAACACTGTATTAAGTGAGGGAAAAGTAGGTTTATTCTTTTCCAAAATGGATGCTGAAGAAAGGCAGATAGGAAGTAGGTAGGTAGCCTGAATTTTTGTTCCCATGCAGTTCTTCTCTATTTGTTTGTGTCAGGACTGACGGAAAATAAAACTTGATTACAGAAGCTTGTAATAGTCTGTGTGTATATCTTCAGGTACAAATTCCAATCTTGCAATCAGCAGTGTGAAGTCTGTAAAGACTACTCCAAATTTACATGTGCACCTCACACTGACATTTCACTATTTGTTAAATATTTGATTCTGAGTTGGAGCTTCTTTTTTAGAAATAACCTTTCCATTACAGATAAGACTCTCTGTCTCCTTGAAAAGACAGAGCAATAGGTCACCGATGTAAATATGGTCCAGTGTTTTAAAATGTAACTCTCCTTCTTCCATGAAGTGTGCAATTTTCTATTTTGCACAGTACCTTACAAGTGCGTCTAATAATCTGTATTACTGCGTGTTTTATTAGTTTCTAATTTTGGGTAATTTTTATCTAACTTGCATGTCAAATGGAGAATTGAAATGAATGGGGCTACTGAGTACTTTGGGATCAAATACTCAGCCACTGAGGTATCTGAGTGGCATTGGCTCTGTTGGACAAGGGGGAAGAGTCTGGTGATTCTCACAGAAGACATCTCTCATAGCTCCTCCTAGACCAAAATTTTGCCATGCAAACCCAATACACTGACCTTGTCCTTGAGCTCAGTCGCACTTCCCATATGCTCTTTCACTGTGTTTGCATAATTATTTGTGTAAACACAAGGGGGGAAACATTAAACACTAAGAAAAGCAAAATCACATTGTGTTATTAATATATTTTATATTTTGTTTAGTCCTTAAAATTTACCTGTGAGTGTTAGACTAACAGGCTGTGCCTTTCTGTATTGGCTAGAAATGTAGACCACTAAGAAAGAAACAAACTGAAATAATCTTCTGGTGCCTCTGCATGGTAATATGTTTATGTCTGCAGGACTCCCTGGTCTGGGATATAATCTCTGGTTTCTTTTGGAGTCTGAACTGAAAAAAGGAGGGAAAGAAAAGGCTTACTGCTGTCATTTCTGATGTTATAAGGTTACAGGCTACAACCTTGGGAGATTTTACACTAAATTTGATTTTTATTGTTTCGCAAAATGGGACCTGTTTTCTGACAGTCAATAAAACTGCAGGTGATACTGCTCTTATAATAGATGTGAATGGACTATTACTGTTTGCTATAGCAGTTTAACTGCAGGGCAATCTTATAAAGTTTTTTTTAGAAAAAACACACCATCTTTTTTTAGCCACAGGACTATTTCTTTATTTTCATCAAGTTTTCTGGTAATATTGGTGTATACCCACCTGAGCACATCTGAAATAAGCAGAAAGTTCTCTGCCTCTGTAGTTCAAAAGAAACTGAAAATTGAAAATCAGTATTGGTGGGCTAAAATGAAAGTGGATTTAACACAGTATGTAAATAGGTAATCTCAAGATTTAAAATCGTTTATCAAGGCAAATTTTTTGTGTGTATTATACAGTAGTGGCAATGTAGAAATCAACTTCATCTCTTGGTGCTTTCTTTAAGTCATATTTTCTTGTTCAAAAAACCTGAAATACTGGTATGTGGTATTTATACTTTGAATCACAGCACCACTGAGGTTGGAAGGGAGTTTAGGGCATGGTCTAGCCAAATGCTACTGCTAAAACCAGGATTTTCTAAAGCTAAATACAAAGGGCTATGTCTGGTTGTATTTTGAATATCTCCAAGCATGGAGACTCCACAGCCTCTCTCACCAACCTGTATTCCAAAACAGTAATAACAAAAAAGATTTTTCATACATTTAAATGGAATTTCCTCTCTGAATTGGTGTCTATTGATATTTTTCCTGTCACTAAGCATCAGCAAGAAGAGTCCGACTTCCTCCTCTTCTTCCCTTCTGTCATGAGTACATATCTATATCTCTATCTCTATCTCTATCTCTATCTCTCTATATCTATCTATCTATCTATCTATCTATCTATCTATCTATCTATCTATCTATCTATCTATCCATATGTTTATACACATGTGGATAAGAATGATGGAGGCTTCTCTTAGTCATTACTGAGGTCTCTCCAGTATTTCAATGCCTCGTCTGAGAAGTTCAATATTTGATCCAATGTTCCCGATGTGGGCTCATCAGTGCCTTCCCTGATCTGTGGGAAAGGCTTTTCCTAACAGACCCAATGTAATTTATAGGCTCCTTTGCTGAGAGGAGGCATTGTTCACTCATGGTAAGCCTGTGGTCAGGAAGGACCCAGTAGTATTTCTCTGCAAAGCTTCTTTGCAGCTGATCAGCTCCCAGCTATCCTGTGCATGAGACTATTCCTACCCAAGTGCAGGATTTGGTGTTTGTTGAACGTCATGAGTTTCCTGTCATCCCATTTCTCCACCTTGTTGAGGTCCCTCTGAATGGCATGATGACTCTGGTGTATCAGCCACTCCTCTTGCTTTAGTGTCATCTGTGCTGTTCCATCATTCAAGTCATTAATGAAGCAGGATTGGCCCAGCAGCAATCCTTCAAGCATGCAACTAGTAAGTGGCCCCCAGCTGGATTCTGGGTTTCTGATCCCAACCCATAGAGCTCAAAATCTCAGTGTCCTGGTTTAGGGCAAATTTGGAGGAGAATTTCCAAATTAGGGCCCCTCCAGTAAGCAAACCCACACGGCCCCTCCCCCCAACCGGTTCGGGAAGGATTCCTTGGAGAGAAGTGGAAAGAACCTGTTTATTTAACAAGCACAGCACCCCCCTCACACAAAATGAACAATACCGGATGACACCACTCTGAAAAGAGATGACAAATTCAGAAAGTCTCTCTTGGGGGGTGGTTGCTCTGTTCTCAGTCCCTCCGGCGCTGGGGCAGCTGCTGCAGGCCACGAGGTGCAAGCTCTTGGTGTTCCCAGGTCCCAGTCAAGAGCAGGTTTGAAATGGTCAGAAAAAGGAAAGGAGAAACTGCCCAGGAAGAAATTTGCACAGTTTAGCTAAACTAGCTAATGAGCAAAAGCAAGCAGAAGCGAAGCAAGCAAGAGCGAGAGAGAGCAAAGCAAAAAGCAAAAGCAGAAAAAGCAAAAGCTGCAGTCTCTGTGTCCCACCAGGATGATAAGAAAACCAAAACAAAACTTTCCCTCTTCAGAGCCAGTCTTAAAGGTACAGAACATAATATCCAACATTAACAGAACACATGAATGGGGATACAAGCATCATAACATCACCCTAGAACACTCAGAGAGTTTCCAGTGTCTCTCATTGCCCACTATCTAATCTCTACCTCCTGTCAGACTTGCTAGTTAGTCCTCATGCAGTTCTTTATGGTTGTTACTGAGGCTACACTCTGCCCCATTGTTTAGGTCATTAATTGAACAGGATTGGAGCCAGCACCGAGCCCTGGGATACACTGGTAGTAATTGCCCTCCAACTAGAGTTTGTGTCACAGGTCACCAACAACCCTGTCTCTGGGCCTGTCCATCCAGTTGGTTTTCTATCCGTTGCAGTCTGTCTGTCCAGTGAATACCTCATCGGTTTCTCTCTGAGAATCTTACTGGTGACAGTGCCAAAAGCCTTTCTGAAGTCAAAATACTCCCTATCCTCTACTCTCTCCTCATTTGCTAAGCCAGTCATGTCACTGCAGAAGGGGATCAGCAGGTTGGTCAAGCAACACTTCCCAATGATGGTACCATAAAAAACTACTCGATGAGCTTCTTGTTCATGTGGCTTACAGAATTACTTGCTTCATCGGGTTCCAAGGCTCAAGGTTCTGTTGGTCTCTTTCTCTTTTACTGCCCTTCTTGAAAATAGGAATGTCATTTTCTTTCTTCCTCAGGTGTCCTCATACACCTTTCTCAGTCACAATGATTGCTCAAGATCACCAAGTGGTCTTGCAATGACAACTTTTCCATGTCCTCTGTCAGGATTCTGTGATCTGAAAGCAATATAAAACCAAAGTCTATCCTCCGAAGTCTTGGAAAATTTTCTGGTATGTGATTCTATAAAATAGTGTGAGTTTTATACATTAGTATACCAGTGACAAAATAATCCACTCCACTCTTTTAGTTTAAGAGAGTTAAAGTACAGATGTACTTAATTGCCAGAAAATTTATGAAGTCATGTATCAACACAAATGATTTGCCTGGTTTAAGGATAGGCAAGAGTAAAGAAACTAGGTATTAATATTTACTTAATGGTCTTGATATTCATAGTATTTTAGTAATTTTAATTAATGCCTTCCTATATCTAGTTACATTTTTGGTAAAGTACTGATCATTAATATTTGCCCTGTAGATGTTTACTTTTTTTTTTTTTATTTTTCCCTCAAGTATTGATCTGTAGTTATTTTTGAAATGCTAGTTTATAAAATGAAATGGTTACTAGTAAGATGGGACTCATTAGAGGGGAGAAATGAAGAAAAAAAAAAGAAAAGATGAAAGATATGAAGTGTGTGAAAGAATCAGATTTTGGAGCTTGAGATCAGAAAGCTCAGTAAAGCATGTAAATACCAGTAAATGTCAGCTGGCATTGACTTATATTTGTGAATCTCAAATGATGAACTCATCATCACAAAAGTTTAACACCTCTCTGGTGGCTTGGTCTTCACCTGCAGCTTTCTGAAGTTTTACCTCTTTTATCCTTCCTTTATTTTTTCTTTTTTTTTTGTACACTTTTTGTTCATCATATTGGGATATTATGACATCTTAACTCTGGGTCTGAAACTGCAGCTACAGCACTACTTTGCCTGCAGGCTGCCCTGGTTTGTATCCCCCTGTAGCACATTTTGCCCTCTCTGATAATTATAGAGGAAAGGCAGTAGTCCCCTCACCCTTGATGTCCCATTTCTTTATGAAACTCAGTAACTTCTTGGGGTGTTGATCTGGCAGTCACCTCTTGAAAATTCTCTTTATTCTTTTTCTGCTGCTATGTATTTGCCATGTTTTAATAGAACAGGCCCTCTGGCTGGGGAAAAGTTGCCAGTTACACTTGTGAGACAGATCCACTGTTTTATTACTATTTCTTTCAGAAGATTTTCAGTGTCTTTGATGTTACCCACGCATTTGCATTAAAAGCTGTGAGAGATTTATTTTAATAAAATCCAATTATCCTCTTTAGTTCCTAGTGAAAAATTAATGGTTATTTCCAGTTTAATTGTAAATATAAGTACATGGAAAGAAACACACCAGTTACTAATGGAAATATGGCATTAATAGTTCCAGCAGCAGCAATGAGGGTTAATGACTGAATAATGCTGAGCAGACTTAATCTCAGTAACTTGTACAGAACTATTTGGGTCCAAGGAGGAAAACCTTGAGTTGCTTTCAGGGAGCTATGTTAGGATAATGCTAGAATATCATATTTCTCACAGAGTTCAGTATCCCCACATGGTTCTTGAGCTCTGTACACATGTGAAAATAAATTATATTTCCAAGAGGTAGCTTGTACTGCTTTCTAGGGTGATTTTTTTGAGCCTGATCTCTTTGTCTTTTTGTAGGTTCACAAGGAAAAAAAAAAAGGCAGCTTCAGTCTCCTGAACTGTTAAATCATCATGGTCTCAGCTGTGTATTTTCAAAGCAAGCTTTCTCTTGCAGCAAATCCTTGATTTTCCTACACTTCCAACAGGAGGAGGCTATGCTCCCACAAATATCAGCTTTTCTTTATCTTAAATATAGGACTGGGTTCTTGGTACTGCTGAAGATTTCCTATTGGTACAAAGAGAAAGGAAGGGGTGAGTATCTCTGGTATCTTAAATATGGGCTGGTGTGGACTTGAATTACATTATAAAATTAATTATACTAGCCAATTGCACATCCAGGTTGGTTGTGTTAGCTATGAATTGCAACAAACTAGTTAGCTTTTTTGCCCAAAATAGGCTGGTTATAAGCACCAGTTTTGTCTGGGACACTGAAGCTGAGGTCATTTAGTCATTGTCACAGATTGCACCTCAGACCCATTTGAGTTCCCGTTTGAGCACAGCAGCCGTAAGCTGAGAAGCCCATCAGGCCTGAAGTACCAATATATGTGTAACATCAATCTGTTGTCTCAGTGGTATAGATGACAATCCTGCCCAGCCTTCACACCCCTGCTGCTTAGTTTTCATGAAAAAAATCTTGCAGTGAGCCTCAGCATTTTTCCACTTTCTCCTTTCTCCTGACGCCAACACAAGACCTGTTAAGTAATTTGTGCAGCAAGTCTCTATTCTTATTTCAAGATATCAGTAAAGCCTTGAAATGAAAAAAGATACTTCTGATTATCACTCAGGAAGTATACTAATGATGGGCTCAGGAATGGCCTTCAGCATCACAGGAAATAAGAGGTGTAAGGAAAGAGACCTTAATTAATGCCTTAATTAATGCAGGGAACCTTACCTACAAGACCTATTTCAACAATTTTGATTGACTGATTTCTAATCTGTTAAAATGATCAATTATAAAAGAAAAAGCCCCAGATACAATGCAGTAGAAAGCATCAAACCCCAGAAAATACTGACTTTCATTTCTGGGTAAGATGATACACTTCTTTATCAGATTCATAATGGGATTGGTCCGTCATATAATTGTATATATAATCATAGCATGGTTAGGTTGGAAGGGATCTTTAAAGCTCATCTAGTCCAACCCCCTGTGCAATAAGCAGGGACATCTTCAACTAGATCAGGATGATTACAGCTCTGTCCTACCTGACCTTGAACCTGACCTCATCTGTCTCATTGCCTAATTAAAAGCTGAGGTTACTGTTCAACATCTACCCTGTATTGCTTCAGCTAAATTAACTTTTTTACCTTACCAGTTTCTCTCTCAATCATACTATTGGTACTTCTATTATGCATAAAGTTCTTATTGTCTCTACATCAACATGTCTACAGGAAGTTTTTAAGTGTTAAATATAGATGGTGATATGAAAAATGTTATTTAAATTTCCTCCTTTCTTCCATCCAAATTACAAAAACTTTTTACAGAGTTGACCCAAAACGGATAAAGCTTAATATCAGTTTAGTTAAAGGATCCTATAGAAAAGATTCCTTGAAATATTAAAAATTTCATAATGTCTTTAATAAACAGTCTTTATTGAACAATATTAAGAAATTAATCAGTAATTTGACTGGTGATAATTGAAAATCCTGTTTTTTATTGTGGTGAAAATAATTCAATGTGTGTCTGAAACAGACAGCTTTGCTGTAATCTGAATTAATCTTCTCAAATAATAGGCCTTTCCAGGATCAGCAAGACTTCAAAATGGCATAAAATTTCAGAGAGGAAACACTGACAGAAAACAATTTTTTAAAATTCTTGATAGGTTTATTGGCCTTTTCCTTCTTCCTTACCTAACCTTTGTTTTTGCAACCATTATTGCAAAATAACATGCTTGCAAATCTTGCAGTCCTGTTCTCCTAACCGCAACAGAGAAAATCTGCAGAAATGCTGTAAGGGAGCAACTGAGTTTTGGATGCTGCTGTGAGCCTTGACATTCACACCAGCGTTCCCACAATCTGCTTGAGAATGAATGCTCTGTACCCAGGGGGATTTCCAACTTGTGCAGCCTTGGCTGAAGTAGAATGTGGCAGTAGAGGTTTAAAACTAACTGTTATTAGAAAATAAAACAGTTACTTATTGGTAGGTGGTCGTAAGCAGAACTTTTCACTATATGTATAAGTTTATGGTATAGTTCTAAAGACTGGCCATGATCCAGCTTTATATTTGCTGTGCTAAAGTATTTATCATTTATATTGAGGCTTATGGCAATGCTTGTTTTGAAGGTACGGAACCCAAATGTATTTTGGAAATGTTTAGGTAAAACTCTCTTAACTTCTATGTGCAAGAGTAATTTAAACTGCAAAACCCAGCAACAGGAGTTTGGACATAAGCATAAGCATATAATAATGAAAATGAACCAGAACCCAAGCTATTTTCAAACCACCACACTTATATGAGAGAAAACATTCATATTAATGAGAGCAATAAATTGACAATGCACTGATATATTAAAGTTATGTTTTTGAAAAGTAGACAGCTGGTATCCTTGTAATGTGTTTTAAACTGCATTTTCTGGTACCTACAAAATCAGTATTTTACAGCATATCACCTGTAATACAGTATTATGAATGATGTAATCCCAATGAAATGTCAGTATCTTATGAAAAGTATCTAACCAGTGCACATATTTTCAGACCTGGGGATAAAAAGAAAGATTTCTTAAATGAGAATCTGTATATCTTAGAAGTGAACTTAGGTGTAACAGTCCATTTACTACTGCTCAGATGGTGGTGAGCATTTCAGCTGCTCCAGCTATCTTGAAACATTTTTTCTTTAATCTTAGGAATACATACCTTTTATGATGTCAAAATACAGTATTTCTTGTTAAAAAATTAGAGAGTAATATGAATGTTAAATTAATTGAATTATTTATGGCTAAGCAGTTAAAGAACAGACAGTTAACATATCCTAGTGCCAGAGCAAGTAGATTAAAGGAGACACTTTAATTGAACAAAATAGAGGTAAATATGCATTCTGCAGGAAAAGAGATTATATAGGTCTCAGAAATCAGACATAATAATTTCAGTAGTTTAGAAAAGGCATTGCTAACTTTTTTGAATAGATTTCTCAAAAAATGTTAATTAGTCATTACATGTAAAAGTTGTTACTGGAAAAATCCTTGCTAATTTAATTGTTAAATGTAAGAGTTTGTTGATGCAGAAATTTAATATATCCTTCAGTTTTCTCCTATTCTGGGCTTCAAAGAGTTGAATTTTGCCTGTATTAATGCATGAGATGGAAGCAAGGTTGCAGTTGGCATTTGTACTTCAATATTTTTCTTGTTAGGAAAAGGCACTCAGTTAATGCAATCTGAAAATGAACCAAACATATTCAAAAATGTTTGGAAAGAGTTACTTGTTTTAAGAAGGAAAAAAAAATTATATAAGATTGAGAAATACCTATTTTCCCTCCACCTGAATTTAATACAAATATTGTTTTTCCTGTAGTGAAGATACCACTTTGTAATAAAAGCACTGTGCACTTTGGAGTTATGCTTTAGTAGTGCCTAAGGTCTGATGCCAGCCTCAGACCACGTGTAAGCTGGATCAGGTGGAAGTGATAATCAATGTTCCTTTATCTGTTCTGCAAGACAGACTGTGTGTTTCTGGGATTCAGGTGTTCTGCCATTCTTTATGGTGCCACCTCTTTTTGTAGAACAGGGGGCTGAGCTCTTAGAAAAATTTTTTTTGCATTGTAGGTCCTTTATACTGTGTAGTGAAGGTGACCTATTTTCCAGCACTTTAAACTGCATTTTCTTCTCTCACTTCATTGTGAATGCTTCTCACTATACACCAATAATGATTTCAGTCTTCTGTGAGAGGTTTAAAACTTCAGACTTCAGTGCTAAGTGTGAGTATTTTTATTTGTCTCATCACAGTTTTTCCTCACAGAGGCAAGTTGCTACAATGTCTGAGAAGACAAGAAATCCATAAAAAGTATCTGGTATTCGTTCAGTGAAGTAAAAAACCCCACAATATAAAATGAATGATCAAAATTAGGAAATGGGTGAATCAAAATTAGGAATGGGTGAATGGAGAAAACTTGTAATTAAAAAAATTAATGAATTAACATTTGGAAGAATTAGCTTATTCATATGAATGCTGTTTCATATCTTGAAGCCAAATAAGCACCAAGTACCACAGTGATTATTTAAGACAAATAATACATCATCAGTCTGTTGAAAATAACAATTACGCACCAGAATTAGTAGAATAAGGAGTCTTGAAGGAAAGGTAAGAAATAACCTGTGGGATTATGCTCAATGGACACTAAAACTTGCTTCCTATTATCAGCTGGGTGAAATTTGCTCAGCTGGGGGTGCCATAGTCATTGCTTTGATTGCAGATGAAGAGCTGACATTTGACTTTAGTGGTTAAAATACAGTCAGTATAGCAGCACTGTGCTCTGGAGTTTCAGATGAAATGTATTATGGCAAATGCCATTAACTGTAGTGCTTAAAATGACTTTAAGCACCATTTCCGATGTGCTATTATGTGCTGCTATGAGTGTGACAGGCAGTGATCCACCTTTGCATGCATCTGGGATTGATTTCTTTGTAACCCTGTTCTGTGCAACTGTGCTCACTTGTGATTTCCTACTTCCTGAAGAATGTTCAGATGGATGTCTGAATCATCAGTGGGAATGTTCGAATCAGCAGCAAATGAGATGTAATTTAAATAGCAGTGGTGGTATGGAACACTACGCATCGAAAGAAGTCACAGTCATAAGCAACTTGAGCATCACACCTAAAATACCTAGGCAAGCTGTGAAGGAAAAAGGGTGTTATATTATTTTCTCACCAGGTTGCTTCTGAAGATTCTGAAAGGAGCTGCTCTTCTAACAGGAAGGAAGAATATTTATTTTCTGGAAAAAGAGTACATAGTGAAAGCATTTAATCATTGCATTGACTTGAAATTGATTTGAAGATAAAGTGACATTTGAATCAAACTACTAGCTGATCCAACATCTAAACCAAGATTCTTCCCTTAAATGAAGTGCTGAGAGAATTTTTCACCCATTATCATGAGAAAAGACTTATCAAAACAGTTGTCAGAACTAAGAGGTCTGTCTTATGAATGTGTACTCAGGCTGTGATCTGGTAGAGAAGTGTGCTGTAACATGCCAAAAGTACGAGGACTTTACTATCAGCAGTAGCATTTCCTGCAACTCCTGATTGACACATCATTAAAATATAACAGCAAATAGTCCTGTAAATTAAGTAGAAACAATTGTGTGTCAAATGATTCAGTTATTACATTTTTTTTTGTTTTCCCTTACACATTTTTAGTAATTTCTAAGAATATAATATAGCACCCATCTGGATCTCCTATTTTGAAACCCACTGAACTAAACTATACATATGAGGACCTTGGAAGTCATGTTGAGTTCAGAATTTGTACAACAGTGTTCCAGGAAAATGTAATTTTCACAGCTGTGGAAGAAGGATGCCGAAAGCAAATGGCACTATTTGCTGTATTTCTGTTTGGAAAGTCACAGATGATCTCTGGGAATTTATCCAGTGCATCTATACTGACAACAAGTACCAACTGTAATAGGCCAGAAATAAAACTCTTTTACACAATTAGCCTGGTAAGAAACAGTAGGAAAAAGTGCATTTTAAAAGAAAATAACTACCTGCCTTGAGGTGAGTGATTTTGAATCGACCATAATGACTTTTTCTCTCATACCATAATTCTCTGTTATCTGTTGTCATTTTTTTTTTCCTAGCAGACAAACAATCCCTTTGAAGAGAGCTCTCTGAAGTGTCACTCCAGGTATGAAGGGATGGAGAAGAAAACTGAGCTTTGACTGCGTGGTAACAGATGCACCAAACTCCATGCAGGAGTGAAATCTGGCTGGGGTCATCACTGGAATTCAGGTATAGCTAACAAGGCATGACCTGCTATGTTTATTTTACATGATCTCTTCTGTTTGCATATGCTGAAGATGTCTAAAAACACTTAAAGACTCTTGACACACCCATGACAAAGTGATAACAGATTTGGCTTATTGATGGGAAGCCTCCCAAGCCTGAAGATTTACCATCTGTCCCTTCCCCCCACACACTGTGCATTCTCAGGCTACATTTGTTTTGTTACTTTTAAACTCTTTTAAGTTTAGACAATTTATCATTTTGGCTGGATTTCTGCTAGGTTTTGGGAGCAATGAGAAAAAACAGAAGTGGCAGATGACACATTTTACTTCTGACTTTTTACTGTAATGACAGAGGTTTCTCTGAAAATCTGACTGCTCCAACCATGCTCTCTGTGATCAACAGTATTAAAACAATAATTTTCTCTTATTTCTAGGGTATTCTGGGCCATTCTATTAATGTTTCTCTTTTTGGAGAGTCTTTATTTTACCAATGCCAGAAACTTTTGGTTTTACTAACTTTCTAACACAGAGCATAAAATTGTATATTTCAGCCCACAGAAATGACACATTAACAACATATTTATTGTACAAACTTGCAATAAACGGATGTGGAAAAAAAACACCAACAAACCTCTCCATTTTTATGCATCATAACTCTTTTATGTGATGGATGAAATATGGCCTATGTCCTTGGAAAGGATAGTATTTAGAAAAGGAACAAGATTCCACCTTGTGCACTAGACCTCTGGAAATGCACCATGTGCCTGTCCTCCTGTGCTGATACAGAATATAATCAGATATAGTCAGATCTGATGATAATTTCTCTTCAAGTATACTGAATTATTTGGATTTCCCACCTCCCTTGAAATATTGTTGGGTTATTACACTCTTCATCCAGATGACTTTTCAGACCTGAGGTTGAGTTTTTGTTCAGATGTGAGAGCTAGCCTGTGAAAAGCAGCCCATTCTGCAGGATTTAAGCCAGTAGAGGGAATAGAAGATTATCTAGTCAGAGCAAGATTTTTTAGCACATATTATATTGCAAATAAATGCACTTGAAGATGTATAACAAAGCATGAAACCATCCTGGTTTTTTGTTTACTTTTGTCCCCAAAAAGTAACTGCCTGTCAGATTTTGAACTTGTTTGGCATAAGACTGGAAAAAAATCCAAAGTGTTCTTTGAATCTGTTTTGCTTTAATATAAAGCAGAAATAAAAAGAATTATCTTATTACTGTTATAAGTTTAAATACAAATTGGGCCTAATCCAGAGCATACAAGAACTCATTTGGTTTCACGGACATGCAACACAGGATGTGGGTTTTCATTGGGGAGTGAAGGCAAGAAGCAGGGACTACAACTCCATAAAATTTCTTATCAAGAATCTTTTGAGATCTCCACACTGTCTCAGAGCTCAGTCACTTACATACATTTTCAGTAAGAAAGTTGCAATTAAAATGAATATTTTATTTTCTGTCAGTCTATTGACTAGCAGTGAGAAGCAGACTGAGGTATCCTTCTGTAGTGGTCTCTTTTTTTTGTTAGAGAATCTATCACTACTGTGAATACCAGTTCAGAAAAAGTGAATGAAAAGAAAGGTTGTTTTGGTTTTTGTTTTTTAATGTGCTATGAACATATATGTAGAATATGTATTGTACAGACAGCATTTCCATTGGTTAGAGGAATACAGAGATGCTTTGGTAGTTTTTCCTGCTCTCAACCAGTTTCTAGTGGCCTATGGATTTTGTATCTGACTCCTGGATGACTTCCTAGACTGCTTTCAATGTCACTTTGAGAATACTCAGTACTTAAGCAAACCAACATCCATAGTTAGTGTGTGTAGCTGATGAAATCTCTCTGGAGAGATAAACCAGTAATTCTATTTCCTCTGACATTTTCAAGACTTTACAAGGCAAGTGGACATTCATGCCTCATTACCAGCTGTGGCAATCAACACTGATGCTTATAAACTAAGACTTTATAGTTTTAGTTATAAGCTAAATAGCCTAAGAGATTGGTATCTTTGTCATGCTGTGTTATGTTTAACATTTTTTGGTCATTTGGTGAAGAAACTTACCATACACAGCTGCAGAAATCTCCAGAGAAAACTGCAACAGGAACGTCCTCTTCAAGCATCTTCCTAGAGAAAGCAATAGTATAAGGAAAAAATCACACAATAATGATTACAAATACTTCCTCATAATAAATTTAACAGGACTGGGCTTGTATTTGCACTCAGCTTAATTGTGTCCATTTTTAAAGATGCAAGGAGATGTATAAATGAGCAAGAATGGAACAACACGTACCAAAATGATAAGACACACTTGGAGAGCTATACTTCTCATTTTTGCATTTAAATAAACCTAAAAATATGTTCTGAAAAGTGAAGTATAAAAAGTAATTTCATGTTGCTTCTTCAGTTTTGGGAATTATGATATACTGAGCTTCACAAGTTTGTAAATTCATATAATGTATTACTTTTACCTTTAAAAATATGTCATATTTAAAAGAAACCCCAAAGGGTTGTAAAATATTTGTAGAATCAGGTATGTACATGATAAAAGATAAATGTATTATACAGACTGTTTGGAAGCATTTTCTCTTACAGTTTGGCAATTATAATTGGGATATTTCCTTTTTGTCCTGTAACAGCAGAGTAAATACCAAGTTTTGTAAACTTGTCCTTATTGTAAGCCTTCAGCTATACTATTGCTCTAAATTATTCAAAAACTGATATAACATGACATTATGTAAAATTTGTAGGTTTTTGAGGACACTGCACTGGTTTATATGTATAATAAATGTTACAATAAAGTGAGGAATGATGGAGAATTTTTTTTTTTCAAACAGGCATTTTATCTGTTCTATAAGACTTTAGTATTGAAAACAGCTAGGAATTGTGTCTGATTTTGGTGCTACTGGTAGGAAGATTGCATGATGCTCTGCATGAAGCAGCAGTCTTCAGATCAATGCAGTTCTGGTCATCTCCGTGGGTGTAGCAATGGATAAATCTCACAAGGTTCTCCTGACTTAGATGCAGAAACTGCTTGTTTTAATGGAGAGGAGCCTGATGGGGGTACCTGAATTCTGCTGGCACTAGGGGGTTTCACCATTGCTGCAAGGTGGCAAATTCTTTCTGTGATAACTGAAAGCAGGACCATGCAGAACTGGGATGTCCTATATAGCACATACAGCTCTCTTTCCTTTTTCTGTACTCCTTTGTGCTAGTAAGGGCAAAGTGTGCATAGAGAAAGTAGAGATAGAAGGGGAAACAGAGAGTGTGGACCAGTAAAATATGCAGAAAAGAGACTCAGTGGAGTTTTCTCAGGCAGTCTGCTCAGCTGTTTGCCTTTTTTTTTTTTTTTTTTTGTGTGTGTGTTTGTTTGTTTGGTATTTCTCTTTAAAATCCTGCGCAGCCAATGAAGGATGAATTAAGGTGGCATTCTTTGTGTGTTTGCTTGTTTGCTTCTTTTGGCAGAGACATCTGACTCCCTTTGAAAACCTGAGAATATTTTCCATTTGTTTGCTATTTTGCTCATGTCTGCATCAAGGCAGACAGGCAGTGTGGTTATTGGACCTGGACCCCTTCAGAATTCATCATCGATGCCACCGAACAAGTTGGATCTAAATACAGCTGGAGCAGAAATAAACTGCCCTCACCAGATTAAAAGGAAGAGGATGGGTAGTGTGAGAATATTGAAAACTGGAGTGGTCTTGTCATTTGTGCTTGATGTTGTTTAAAGCAGTCCCTAACCGAGGCCGATTTCAAGAGGTGCCAGCACAGAGGAGGATGTGATGTGTCCTGAGTACACCCTCTCCTTTCTTGCCAGTGGGTCTGCAGGTGCCCTGTAAGTAGATTCTTACCAGGATTTGATTTAAATGAATATATTAGCTTGAAATAAACATCTCTGTTGTGTATTTGTGCATTTTAAAGTTGTGGAAGTGTCTCATTAATTCATTTAATTATGCAGAGGTGTGACTGAATCTGCTTTCTCTGTTGCACTACAAATTAAGGCTGAAAAAGGGCCTCTGAGGAGCCACATAACCCAAGCAATTCCCTGAGAAGCTGCGTAGCTGCAGCCTCCAGAAAATTTGCCCTTGCCTTGCCTATGCCTCCCTGAAAGTAGTCGTGCCCTGCTGATGTAGACCAGAGCATGAAGCTTTTTCCTGGTAACTTTCCCCTATAATAGCATGTCCCATGTATTATTTCTTAGTAAAAATCCTTCTCTTGTCATAGGAAACAAGAGCCCTGAAAATGTTTCTGTCATCTCCTGTGGCTGTTAACCGGATTTACCAAGAAGAATAATTAGTAGGACATAACAAAGCAATATCTCGGCAGGGTTTGGACAACCTGCCAGTTTCTGTTTTGTACTAATATGCCATCAAATAAACAATTAGTTTTAATGGCTTTGGCGCTTTATTCTTGAATTAATGCCTCCTCAAGGCTGGGAAAAACAGAGGTTTGAAAATTGCCGACTCTTGTGGACCATCGCTGTCAGCATCATTGTTCCCTTCCCGCTCGCAGCGCGCGATCCCCTGCAGTTCCTGGGGACGACCACAGGAGGGCGCTGCGCGCCGCCGCTAACTCCGGCCCGCCGCGCTCCCGAAGCGCCGGGGGCGCGCAGCTCGCTCGGGAGCGATCCCGAACGATTTCAGACCGAGCGCTGTTAGCTCTGTCTGCATTACACATGGCAAGATATATTGGATTCGAATAGGAGAAAGAGCGAAAAAGCCCATCCACAGAGTAATAAGGAAAATACGTTCTATTCAGCAGCTGCAGATATTAACAAAATTAAAAACTATTAAGCAGCGTGCTCAATTGCAAATATGTCTTAAGGGCATGCCATTTTAATTCATAAGATAGTGTAATACACAGTATGAACTTGCAGCCATAGTGCTGGCTAAAAGCTGTGATTTTCTGCTTGCATGTTCCACTGCTTTCTCCAATGCCCCCAAAATCCAAACTTCCTAATTGGTTTTAAAAATGAAATCTCTTGGAAGTTCCTGTGGACCTGCTAAAGTGTTTTCTACTCTTACCTGGTAGAGGTGGGAATATGTTCTTTTTTACTCACACAAATTTTCTTGCCTGTTGCCAAGAAAAATGTGAGTTCAGAGGGCTCAGCAGCAGACAGATTGCCTAGGGAGTGTGGAAGCTCCACTTTTGCTAGGAGAGATTCACAGACAGCACAGATCAGGAATGAAATATTACCAGGTAAACTAATTCACAATTTATCAAGTTTAGCCCAGGGGACACCCTCTGAAACCCTCCTTACATGTTTTGTAGAATAAGTCCTCCAAATGTGTACTGAGGAGGGAGAGACGCAATTCGATGTAACTGAACTGTGTGCCCAGTGTCATCTTGCAGCTGCAAGCTTTCAGTTAGGCAGGTTGCCTTTCTGGGGACTTATATAGCTTCAAGTTAAGTAAACAATTTAAAATAAATGCTTTATCTCACTGGTCATTGGAGTTCTTGAAATGTAGCACTTCACAGGTATGGTCAATAAAGGGATATGGATAAATAAAGGATGTATCCTCCATCATTAGTAGGATGCTATAATAATGAATTGACATCCTGGTAGTTAAACAAAACAAAGCAAAAAAAAAATCTTTCAGATGCATGAAATTTTAAATGCAGAACATTTCTAGAAGCAAAATCACGGAGCAGTAGGCAATCTTCATATATTTATTCTTTAGTAAGTACAATTTTATTTTGCCCTTGAAAGCCATAAAGTGGCATTCCTAATATCCTCAGATGTCTATTTACTACTAATTGCCAGAAAAAAAAAGAAATTCTGAGTGGTGAAAAATGCTTTTAAACTATTTGTAAATTATATTATTTTTATTTATGGAGTTACTGTTTGTCTTCATATGGCATTTTTCCACTGTGACTCAAAATCCAGTTAATGTTTTCCTCCTTTATGAGTTTCCTTCTTGTCTTTCTCTCATGCATACAATTGAGGATTTTTGGGTCTATAGGTAAAGGTTCTATAAGAGAGCTTGGGTTTGTTGTGCTGGTTTGGATGCCTTATGAAACACAGTCCATCTTAACAGGTTTCACAGAAACCCAGAATTACAGAAGTGTCTAAGATGGGAAGAGTGTTCTGGTCCAACCCCCCCCGGTCAAGCTGTGTTGCCTAGAGCTGTGTGCAAGACTGTGTCCAGGTGGCTTTTGGATATCTCCAGGGTGGGAGTCTCCCCTGCCCCTCTGGGCAGTGTGCACCACTGCTCTGTCACCCTGACCGTGGAAAAAGATTCTCAGAGGGACCTCGTGTGTTTCAGTCCTGCCCCTGGGCACCACTGAGAAGAGCTTGTCTCTGTCCTCTCTATACCATCCTTAGAGGTATTTGTACACATTGATCAGATCCTCCTGAGCCTTCTCTTCTTCAGTCTGAGCAGCTCCAATTCCTTCAGCATTTCATCACAGCAGAGGTGATTTAGTGCAGATGCTTCCAGAAATGCTGCTCTGCCAATGTCTCTGCAGTTACTGCTTCTTGATCCAGGGGATCATGGCAAAAACTAGAAAAAGCACTTAAAAAAAAAAGTCAAATCGGTATTTAAAAATAAAATCTTGGTTAAAAATATGAGCTTCATTCTGCAGAGTTTGGCTGAACAGGAAGAAAATCCATTCATTATTTTATTCTTGGTCCCCTGCTAGGCCAAGGTAAATGTCATACAAGGTATTGACATTTCAATTTATATTAGACTATGAACTAGTTCAGAGAAAAGGTAGAAAAAAACCCCACACTGAACTGTGTCAGAATACAGGATGCAATTGAATCCTTTGTATATATATTTTACAAATATCTGTCAAACTGTGAATTTTTAGTGTACAGTGAGTAAAGTGCAAAACAACATCTCATGTGCAACAATAAACTAAGGACTTCTACTAGCTACTTTTGAGATTTGACATGCAAAGCAGTCACGAGGATGAAAGTTGTATTTGCCAACATATTAAATCTGTCATAGATAAATCAGCAAATAGTAACACGTTGTGGGTGAAGAGGGAGCTTCAGAGAAAGTTTAGAGAAGCCCTCCCACTGAGTCACGAGGTGCAGGAAGGACCCCCATGCTCTCTAAATGCCTTCTCAGAGAGGAGCCTGGCTGCAGCTGGATTCAAACCTAGACCCAGACTTTTTCAGAGGTTTAAATCTAAGGAATTGTAGAGATATGTTTGAACCTTTGTCTAACTTTATCTTGTGGGAATAAGGATGGCAAACCAGATATATTTATATAAAAATTAATGAATTAATATGATAAATGACTAGACAAAAAGATCTTAATCAGAATTATTTACTACACAGTATAGAAGCTAAAACTACTATTATAGCATAGTTCAGTATTCTGTACTATATTAAAACAGCTATATTAATACAGCAAAGAAGAAACAGTTATTAAGTAGAGATTGATGTTGCTCACCCATGCCAATGACAACAAATCCCTTTTGCTCAGCCTTGAGGGGATTCCACCCCAGGGAAGGATCTGTGCACACAGTCCAGGAGGAACCTGCTGTTTGAAAGTGGGACCGGACTTTCAGAGTTTAAAATGACTGATTGTCAGTCGTATGTCTCAGGCCAGCTGCACCAGCTCAGCATTTTTGATAAGGATAATTTACCATGTCTACCACATCTTCACCTTGATGTCAGGGTGTTTAACTTGGGGATTGATGAGTCAGTCTGGTTTTAACATAATTCAGCACCAAAAGCAAAATGACACCCTTTCTCAGTTCACCACTGGTAGCTTTGCAGACAAAGCACTGTTTGAGTTTTTTTGCCGCATTCCAGGCAGAGCATCCTGCTACACACACCACTACATGAAAACTGGAATTACCAACATAATTGTAATTGTACAGTATGTTGCTGCATGATTGTGTCTATGCAGATATGTAATGTCTAATGTAATTTAAAGGTAATGCACTGTTTTTGAGCTTCATTGTTATATTGCTGGAATTGCGTTATCCAGACATACATTTCTGCAGGACATAAAAGCCAAGCCTGGGAGGACTGTACAAAAACATACAGTTTCTCCAAACTGAATTGCTTTTCAGGATTGTCAGTGATACTAAACTTTGTATTGCTTCTAATAGTTTTGTTTTTCAGAGAAGAGTTTATATCTATATATATATATATATATATGCACTCTAGATTTCACATTCTGCACTACTTTTGAAAAACTTGCACATATTTACTCTTGTTACTCATTGCTCTGCTTTATTGAGTAATGTCAAGGATGAGACTAATGAACAACAAAACAACAATAAAAAAATAAGAAAAATAAAATTATTTTTGAAATTCAGGTCCATTTTTGCTACTGATTTTGGTGTATTTTTACAGGTTTAAGTGAATAAGGCACTCACTTAACACATTAATAAGCCAGGACCTTTGTGAAGAAGCTTTTATTTTTTTCCTCTATAGATAGGGGCTCTAGAGACTTTTTTTTTTCACAAAATGTGAGTGCAGGTGCAGTCCACATCAACACCTCAGCTCATTTGGTCTGTGCAGTTGGCTGGTACAGTTGTTCCTTTCTCCTTGGGGATATATAACTATAAAGCACAATGTCAGCTTTTGTTTTAAGCAAGAATCTCTAGTCCTTTTCTTTGTGAGTAATAATCTTTAACCAGTGTAATGTTGTAAGCCTGTTACTAAGGTTGAGCCTCTTGCTCTAATCTGTCATTCTCTGAAGTTCAAGGCTTACTTGTGCTCCCTGGGACTATTCAGAGCCCTTTTTGGGACACTGTCAAACTTCCACAGCATCTATTCATGTTGGAAAAGGAACATCAATTAATTTCACAGTTAAAGGAAGTTTACACATCTGGCAATAAACCCACAGAAATCTTTTTGTTTACTGTCAGATTAAATTTTGGTTGATTTTAAGCTTTACTGCAATGTATTCACGACTTCATATCCTCTCTATATCTTATACTAGCAATTTTTATGTCTTTATTTCTCCCACTGCAAACTGAGTGTAAAATTCCATCTTGTATCCTGGACAGGATGCTGAACAATCACTGTCACAGTAGCTCAAGTGAAGCCATTTTATTTTGTAGCTGGAACAGGCTAAGAAATCATGAGCCATACATTTGGCTTCGATCTACTGACCTTCAAAATATATAAAAAATTATTTCCAGTTCTATGGACAAAGTAGATACAACTATTTGAGATTCATTGCAGGAAATTAGGCATTACAGTGTCTCAGATCAAGGAAAATTCCTGAGTTGATCACATTCCTGTGTATGATGAAAGATGAGGGACATTTAAAAAAAAACATACTGACACTTATTCCAGAAGGGGGACACAGCCCTATGAATAGTCTTGAACAGTTGTATAGACAAAGATGATAAAAGTGAAAAATTTCAGGGAGGTCAGACTGTATGTGACAAGTGTGACCTGTTTGTTATGAAACAGAAAGCCAGATTAACACAGATGCTGAGAGCTGTACTGCCACATCCTTACTTGAAAAGACAAACTCGATGTACTATAACAGAATTGGTAAAAATACTTTGGAGCAAAATTTTGCTATGGTGTAATTGCTATGTGCACCCACAAAATTACTGTCTGTGTTTCCATTCACACCCCCAAAAGTCAAGCAATTTATATAACAGACATCACTTACAGTGTTAGTTTATGAGTCATCATACTCATACGTGCATCGAGTCTTTTCTTTTACACAGCTATTGTTCTACTTATTTCCTTTTTCCCTTTTTGTCCTTCCAATATCACCTTCTCTTGAAATGCTTTATTGTTTTCATTGGCCCCCTTGCTTTCCTTCCCTATTTTTGCTGTATTTTTAGGTTCTTTTAATGCTTTCTTTTCAAAATATATCACACAGTGCTTTTAATTTAGCACACGGAACTACTCAGAAGCCTGATGAAATGCTTGCTGATGCTTAGGATATGGCACACAAATACTACCAAAGTCCATTTAGTTCTGCAAGACTGTACTTAACAAATTCCCTTTTGTGGATTCTTTTTGAGACATTGAAATGTGTGAAGGTATAGTGGTCATTAGGGACAAGGGCCAGGCTAAGGTGACACAGAATAACACCATTCATATTTTTTGACAAATCAAAAAGAAATTGGTTAGCTCTGACTGTCCTTCATTCTCTTCTGTTTCTCTCCTTCAAGAGTGAAACTGAAATTTGAAGCTGGGACATGGCATCTGGTATTTGGTTAAAGACACAGTGTTACCAGACAATCATCCTTTCTTAAAGCAAACAACGCAAAGTTACAGAAACCTGTTCTGTAATGAATAAGTGGCAAACATAAAAGGGCATTGCAGATAATGTGGAGCTTGATTGTTTATCCTTCCTAGTTGATCTTAGATAGATGTAGCAATGTGAGATACGTTTTAATGGCATCTAAATTGCCATGCAATTTCTGAATTAGAGAAGTTAAGGTGATACCAATGCAATCCCTATTGCATATGGTCAGTGCAGAAGTGATAAACAAGAAAAAATTAGCAAGACAATCCTTCTGATGGAAGAAGATGGATGATGATATTGGCAGCCATTTAAATAGCTGTAAAAAGTGCCGATCAAACAGAATTGTTCCAGCCCTGGGACCATTTTACCTGCAAAAGGGGGCAAGTAAATCACATGAGACAGATTCCATTGACTTTGAGGAAAAGAAAAGACAAGCCTTTTTTATTGCTATTGATGTTTGCTCTTATTGACTAAGTGTTTGCCACGGACTCAAGTACCACCAGACACATAAATACAAGGAGAACCTTGTGTGTGTCCTTTATCTGACTGGGGGAAACAATTTGCAATTTACATCCAAGGGATCTGCAGCTTTCCTCCAACACACAGAACAGTTTGAGAAGAGTGTGCTGAAAATTGGTTCAAATAATCCTCCTGTCCTACAAAGTCCTTGCTGAGTTCAAAGAGAATGTTTTCCTTTATAGTGCAGAAGAAAACATTTGACACTCTATCACTGTGATTTCACTGCCTGAATTATCTCTGAACTTTGCTAAGTCACAGCCTGGCTTAGTTTGCTAATGCTATATTTTGTGAAGATGCTAGGGCATAGGGTCACCTTAAAAGAGACTGATGCAGGAATTCCCTTCCTCATATATTTTTGTGGGAAAAAACAGCTCTAGTAAATGTGTGCAATGGAAAAAGAAAATGAAAAAAATGTAGCAGCCTGGATGATTAAGAAGAGGAATATTTGTGAATGATCAAGATACAAGTGAAAATCCATGAAAATAATATAACTCTCAGCTGTCACATCCCTCTCTAGGAACGACAGAGGAGCTCATGTTTCCAGAAGGGATAACAGACTTCAGCTGTTACATCTAACAAGGTTACTAATTTATCTCTGGAGGTAGAAATCTGTAATTTGTTACCAGGGGTTTCCTGTCCAGACAGCTCAGGAGGGTCCTTACAGTGAGACCAACTGGGGATTGGGTAATATCAAACAGAGAATATAGGCTTTTGGCCAGAATCGCAGCTGAAGTTCTGGGAATAGAAAGTGTGTTCTTGAAATTAATAGCCATCTTTCTGGATCATTATTTTACATAGGCCTTAACTTATTTCAAAAGAGCTTTACAAGAATAAAATCTTGCTATGCTATCTGTAGCAAAGCAGTTATCTTGGATTGCATATTATACTGCTATAATATGGGAATTCATATATCATTTACATAGAAAGCTAAATTTTGGACTTCTTTGTGATTTATTCATTGTAAAAACTTCAGTACTTAGAAGAAATTAAAACTGAAAAGACATTCTATTTTCCTTTGCTAATGAAATACTGTGCATTTTATGATGAAATACAGTGAATCATTACAAAACATAAATTCTAAATTTGTAAGAACTGTTACACAGACAATATGCATCTTTTGAGTAACTAAATATAAGTGCAACATAACCTCAGCTACAACAGTGCAATAAATGTGAGTAGATGACTTTCCTTTTTTTATTATTATTTATTTTTGTTAAATTGCGCTGTTGGTCACAGTTTAGTGTGAGAAAAAGAACATGCAGTTTTAGAGTTAGGTGAGTTATCTGGGCTAAAGCAGTTTTCACAGGGACAGCTGGCAAGCATCCCTTTGTGCTTAAAAAGGGATGGGTAAATTTCAGAGGGAAAGTGATGTTGTTGCTACAAGGATTACAAAGACAAACTTTGAAATATGGATCTGTATCTACTCCTGCAAGGTGACACTCCATTGACTTCACTTGATGCTTGCTTTACTGAGGATCGTTCCAATAGATTTTAACGCAGACAGTATAACAGAGAAAAAATGCTTTTGGCACAGCTGGCAGTGTAATGTTGTTTTAAACAGATAGATGAATTGAAACACCTTCTCTCCCTTCCTCCCTGTCTTTTGCTTCAAATATTTGTATGATGATGGTCTTTTTCTGCACTTAATCAGCTCATAGATGCAAGTGGCTATTTGCAAGAATCCGCGTGTCTCTGGGCTGTTGTATGGGTCCGAGCCAGCCAGCTCGAACCCTGGCCCACACAGTCTTGCATAGACAGAAATAAAAGACGAGAAGCGTTCTTCTCCACGTGGGGACGAGAGTCCTGTTTATTGGCTTGGGGAGAGATGCTCTGGTTCCAGTGACAACCCAGATGGAAAACAGGGCGTAACACACCTGCAGTGGAGTTTTATACCCGAGGAGGGGGGCGGGGAAAGAGGACGTGGCCAATGGGATAACATTGGGGAGGGGTGAGGGGAGGGGTAACCAGGGGCCAAACCATCAGGGGATATAGCAGAGGGGTGCATAGGGGAGAGACCATGTAATGGGAGAGGGGGAATAACAATCTCCGTGACATAACATACTCAGTAGAAATTTCCCACCACCCAGTGCAAACAACAACTAAATTGACTATTTAGTGCAATACAACAGCTATTCTAAAGTCACTTCTATTTTTGTCAACCTGTTTGCTTGCATATTGCTGGTGGGAGAGTTTTCTAATCACAGCATTCCATTGTAAAGAAAATCTATAAGAGGCAGAAATAAGAGATGGCTCAAATCACCTTGTAGCCCGTGTTTGTTCCAAAAAGAACAGTTTCCAGGCATTTGTCATTAGAACGAGAAGAGTTTTATGGCATCTAAAAACAAAGGTCAGAGACTGTATATACTTGTGTACTGCATGTAATCATCATTTACAATTGCACTAGAAATGGTGTGAAATGGTAGTCAGATTCTGTTGGTTTTGTCTTAACTTCTTCTTGTTTAATAAAGTCTATATACCAACGTAAAGACTGAAATGAAACACTAAGATTTCTCTGTCAAGTGTTGAGTCACTACGCTCTTCTGAAAAGGTTTGCACCACTCATCCTTGGGGCAGAAAAATTAAAAAAGAGAAATAATAAAAATCTCAGGTTGTTAGACTGAGTTTTTTTAAGCCTCCAGGATGTCAGTGTTTCACATTTAGCACACAGTTTCCAAAGAAATATCTGTTAAATGTTCAATGGATAAAGTCAAAGAGGAGATATTGACTGAGCAAGTGAGCTAGAGGAGCCTGGGGTTTGAGATATCAATGCTGCCATTTTGTGAGCTGTTTAAACTAATGATGCTTATGAAGGTAATTCTGAGCTTGACTCAGTATTTGCTGGACAGTAGAGGCCCTTCTGTCTAGTGGTATTTCAAATAGGTTCATAATTGAGTAGGGGACAAAGCCAGTTGGGGAGAAATAGCATCCCTTAGATGTCTTCATTGCTTACATATCTGTATGTGTTTATGTATATAGAAATATTTTTAAAAATTAAAAAATCTGTCTTTTTTGATGCCCAAGAGCATATGCTTTCTTCTTCTTGCTTTTTTGGTGTTTGGGATTTACATTAATCCTAGCAGCAGCAGCATGACTCACTCACTAAAACCAACATCATAGTCGTGGCTCTATAGTTGACAATTCATAGAAGTGTCACTCAGATCACTCCATTCTCACGTATGTTAATTAAAAAAGTGACTATTTATGTAGAGGTTATGCTTTCTGAGAGTTATTTTCTTGATAACATGACTGTCTTTCATAGAATCAAAAATGACCTTGGAAGGGACCTTAGACATCATTGAATTCAAATCTCCCTGCCTTGCACATGAGCCACTCCCACAAGAGCAGGTTGCATCCATTTGCAACATGGGAAGTTGCAATGAATCCATGAACATTTGCAAGGATGGGAAATTCACATCCTTTCTGGGAAACCTGTTCCAGTTCCTCTGTAAGAGCAGGTGGGCACCTTTAGAAGACTTGTAACTCAAGATAACATTTTAGACTTTAGCCAATACTTGAATTTTACAACCTTGCTTGTCACACCAACAGAGCCATGGGCTGAAATTAGCATAACCTTGAATGCTTCAGCTGGGCTTGTAGCAGAGATTTACAAATAATATTTCAGCAAGAAGTGGCCAGAATCCCATCAAGGATTTTCTAAAAAACCCAAAAAGCTTAAATCTAACCCCCTTTCCAAGGTAATTCAGAAGATACATAGTCAGATGACCTAAAATCTCCCTTGAGAATTGCGTGGAAATAAAAAATTTTGTCTTTTGGTAAGAATGGATACAACTCAAACAAATATGCTGTAGGAGAAAACAAACTAATTAGGAATTTTGCAGCAAAAGAGCCACAGTATGTGGCAGACCCCTGCTACTGAACTGCATGATGCTTTGCAACATAGACCATCCCCCTAATTGTGATGATTTATTTTTATTCAAGAGCAGTTAAAACTCATTGTTATGCTGCCTGCTTAGCCCTGCCCTTGCCTGGAGACCACTATAGCTTAAAGCTCAAATATGTTAAACAAGAAATTGTAAATAATGGCATGAAACTGTGGAGGAATTAATTGGAATGTAAAAAAAGAATTATAATTTAAAAGTGTAAATTATAAACATAAGCACGGGTAACCGCTGGAACAGCAAAGTGCAAGGGAGAATAGAATCTATGGGATCAGTCTGCTGCCCCTTCATAAAATAATCATAACACCCAGAAAATCACATCCATTTAAAAATATTTGGAAAGATATACATTCCCTGAATACCTCATTCTCCCTTTTTGTGATAAAGATATTCTTTTCCTGTGGAGCAAACCCCCCCCACCATCCTCTTCCCAAAGCCACCTCAGGGAATAAATATAGAAAAACCTTCCTACAAAGCCTCATAAGCTTTCTCTCTGCCTTGACTTTGCAAAGGGGTCAGCCAGTTTTGCCTCACATGAATATCAGATCAATTAGTACATGCAGATTTGTTGATGGTTTATCATATTTCTCATCACAGCAACAGCTTCCCAATCAAAAAGACTACACAGAGGACACCTTATAAAAATGTAATTATAATGTAACCTGGAATTTCAGCTCATATGGAATGAGAAGGGATAGCTAGATGTGTATTCATGAAGGATGGTGCCAACACAGGTTGTGTAAAATGACAGATGTGCTTTTGGGTAGCTATTATGTGTGAGGAATTTTAGGACTAATCAAACTGTACTTGATTCTCAAGCACTCTCAGGACTTCTAATGGAAGTGGAGGGTAACACTGTGGGACTTGTGAGAGTTATCCTGCACCAAAAGGAAAGGAGTTTTCCATGTGGGGAAGTTTTCCATCATGGCTGTTACTTCAGCCTTGGAGTAAAACACAGTGCAGCTGAAGGAAACAGGTTGATGCTTTAAGTGGCTGCAGAAAAAAACCAGTAACCTCTACTCTTTGCTGCCTTCTTAGTTTGTGGCTTGGATTTGAGGACAGATGAGTTTGTGACATGTGGAAGAGTTAACTTGAGATTGATGCCATAAAATTTCCTACAAAGCTATAGTTTTCTATAGTAGCAAGACTGTTGTAATGAGATACCTGTTAGCTATAAACTTTGATCTCTTATATATAAAGAGTGATTAAAAATTATCCTGTGGATGTCAGGAACATAAAACAGAAATATATTTTACCAGAGATATTGCAGACTATAGAAATGGGAAGTTCTAAGTATTACATTGATTAAGACTAATCTGCCTCAGTAATATTGAAGTAGGAAATAATCCTGGGACACAAATATGAGAGACCAAAGTCTGCTTAAATATGACATTAATGTCAAATAGTGGTGTAGGAGGGAAAATAAAGATAGAAAATATCAAAAGAAGAACCTTTAACCTATAAAAGAGGTTCTAGAAACAGTGGTAAGAGAAAGAGCAACACACATGCAAAAGTAATTATATTGTTAAGTAAGCACATGCTTGAGGGATTGAAAACAGCACTCAAAAATAAAGAGAGAAGAATTTAAAAAAATATTAATGAACCAAGGGAAAAAACATAATCTGTGGTCAAAGTGAAGCTTAGAAAAGTTTTAGCCTTCAGATAAGAAGAGGGCTGTTGAGACTAGGCAATGTAACAGGGAAGCAAAGGTGGACACTGATGCTAAGGTTTCACAGGAGATTAGTGGTGCAGTTATTAATTTTTTAATTATGTGAGATACAAGAAATGTGAGGCAACAAATATTTCACAAATGACCAGCATTATTTATTCATAGAAGACAGAGCCAATGGAAAAGGAGAAAATATTAATTAATTTTTCACTTCAGGATTCCCAGCAGAATGTGTAGAACAGATGCTGAAGGTAAACAAATATCTTATGCCTCAACTGGACTTTGCCATAGTCACTTCTAGTTGTAGAAGAGGTATAATATAAAAACTCAGTTTCCAGACCATAAACCTAATATTTTATTTTCTTCTGCAAAGCAAGTATTATTTTATCAGTATTTATTTTATAATAGTTTAATGTACAAACTTCTGACCAGACACTTTGGTCTTTGTCCAAATACTTAATATCTCAGGCCTCATGATGTCTTTCTGAGCCAGTGTTTCTGAATCTTTCAGGAATGAAATTTGATTCTTCCATACCTTTTCCACAATTCCTTCCACCAGGTGTCATTCCTTGATTTTTTTTCTCCAATCTCAGTTTTTATTCTTTACTCCTGGGATTCTGCTGCTTTCATCTTGCTTGTCATTCAGAAGCAAAAGCACAAAGGGGTTAAATAAAATCCACAGAAATTTTGCCCCGGAACACAGCTATATATTGCAGCTCACCTGTAATCTACTCCAAAACATTCTTTACCAACCTGTGTAATGACTTGGCTAGACACTTTATTCAACAGGATGATATCATTGACTGATTAAACTGAAACAGAATGAAATTGTGAAAAACACAACTCTAGGCCAATATACTCATCACTGTCTGGTCCAGAATTGAAGGTGAGAAAAAGATTGAAAAAAAAATTCTGAATTTTTTCAGAAATTTTTCATAAGTTTGAGTACCTTCTGAAAATTAAAACCAAAAATCTAAATATTTAAATCTTTACCTGGGTGTAAGTTACCCATCTGCACAGAGCAGTATCTGGTGGAGTTCTGGAAGCTTTGGATCAAGTCCCAAGTATCATATGTCAAATGCAGAATAGTTTCCTTCTCTAGGAATTGACTTTTCAGAACATAAGCAATTCCCAATATTGAAGTGTTTTGGACCTTGTTGCAGAGGATACAGACAAGAGATGTGTTAGATTTTTCTCTTACAGGCTGCTTCCTGATGAATAGGAAGTATTGCATATGAACCACTGCTGAAATGTGTTTTGGAAATGATTCTCTTGAGAGCAACAATTTGAGAGCTGGTAAAAGTTATGAGATAATAAATCAAAATAACTTCTGCAACACAGATTGTCAGAGGATAGTCTGAAGCTCAGACAAACAGATATTAGTCACATTTCCAGTGTAGAAGAGAGATCCCACCTATTTAAAAATCATACCTTCTCTTCTTTCTTTGTGTTCTTTGACTTGGTGGTATTCCACAAATATCAGCCGTGCCTAAAAATAGAGAGGTTGGGATATTCATAGAGTCATTAATATCACAGACATCATTAATTATTGATTATTCTCAGGCACATGGGAAAAGAAGACTATTCCATAAATTCTGATTTCAGATAAACAAAACATCTTTTTTTGTGCTGTTCTTAACTAATGGTAACAATTTTATATGGAACAATAAATGAAGCATTCACAATAATTCACACAATTCACAATTGCTACCAAGACACAAAATCACTCTTTTAATTAGAGATTTTTCTGGAATAATGGGTATAAAAAGTTCACAAATTTGCTGCCATAGCTCTATTGCACCATAACACACTTTGCAAGATATAGAAAGAAAAGATTTAAATAGCACACACTGTGTCATTTGAAAACTAAAACTTGACAGAGGATGAAGTCCATAGGACAGGGTTTTATATAAGTTTTAGAAACTTGTTGAAGCTCCTAATTTAACTGTAGCCTTTCTTCAGCAGTGAAATCAAGTTCAAAGAGGACCTTAGAAACCCAGCTCAATTTTGTTCTCAGCAAAACCTGGAGGAGGTCAAAGAAACATTTTTCTTTAGTCAGATCTTTAAGAAGAAATCACTGTGAAAAGGAAAGATGTTTAACAGGCAAGAAAATTCACTAGAACTTTACACATATCTTAAGTATAATAAAAAAGAATAAGATTTTAACAGGAACTTGTCATATTTTGCATCTCTGAGGGGACAACAACAGACAAAAGACCAATTTTGAAGGTGCCATCAAACAGAGACTTCCAAAGGTGATATAGTAATTAAGAGTCTGTTCTATTGGAAGACTCATCCAGTTCTTTTCTACATATCTGTGTCCTAGAATTTCACCAAACTTTTCAGAAGAAAGAAAGCTATACTTTTTCTCCTTTATTGTATTGTATTTTGATTTTGGTTATCTTTTTAACCTTTCCCTCTGAGTACTTTTCCTCGTTAGTTACAAGATAAGTAGACCAAGCAAGCATAAATATATTTTGAAATTGTCAAGCAGCCTATTTGCTACCTTTTAGTTTGCTCTTCAGTACCATCTTTTTGATATATCCTTACTGCTAAGCTATTAGATGATTGAATTTAAATTTTTGGTAAGATATTATTTAGCTTGTGTATAAAGTATGCTCATGTCTTAATGGTTCTCTCATTTCTCTTCCAATTTTCAGTTGCTCAATGAAACAATGTTTTGGCTATTTGATCTTCAAATTTCCCTTCATCCCTTGTTAATAATAATTGCTTTATTACTTATCAGACAGGATAGTGTTTCTACTGTCTTCATGTTTAGTAATATAAATGAACACATACTTGCTTCAAGTAAATTAGGAATGTTGAATGCATGAATGTTTTACTGTTCTGAAAGAAAAAAAGAGAGTACTATCAGTTTTGTTTTTTCCCATTTTTATCAGTGGAGCTTAAGGAAGCAAATTTAGACTGTGGAAATAGCAGTTTTTACTTTATTTGTGGGTATTAGGTAAGAACTGTTTACAAACAAAATTCAAACAGTTGTTTGAATTTATTCTTATGAAGTTCTCATCAGGAATTATCAGACCTGAATGGTACTAACAGAATGACAGAAGCCGAAGAAGTGCACTGTGAATGATCTGACATCAGTTTTTACAAGCTGAGAACTAAAACAAGAGCCACCAGGTAGAAAGACATGCAACAGACTTGAAATGGAGATCTGGTTTTCCAGGTGATTTTGGAAAGTGACCACTGGAGAGGGATGAAAAATCTGCAACAGAGAAAAAAAATCTTGTGCATGAAGACAAATATAATGAAATATCATTCTATGGTAGTTTCTGGCTGAATAATAATTGCTAGTGAGTTCTGAAAAGATGGCTGATTCCACTCATTGATTACTTGCCTGGGAGACATATCTTTTTTTTAGTTCTACTCAGTGATAGCTTACTTGCCTGGATGGATCCATTTTGATTTTTTTAATCAATCTCTTGCACAGCTGCCACTGTACACAGTAGCACTGCAATAATACTCTTGTTCAGTGAAATGGGGTTGAAGGCAGGTAGGACTGATACCCTGGAGGTAGGTCAGGCAGCCTTCTCAGAAAGATTATGTGAAATATTGGTTTCCTTCAGTCCTTGAGGCTTGCAAAACAATACTAACTCTCTAGCAAGGGAAGGTTCTTAGACATTTATACAGATGATGAACCAAATATTTAGTTTGTGTGCAGAAAAATTCCTTAAAGATAGTAAAAGGAACTTTGGGATTCACCCCATCAGACCAGAGAGGCACTTTCATGTCAGGCAGAGGCTGTGTATAGCTGTTGCTGTGTATAGCTTCAGGAACACCAACTGTGCCCTACATAGATAGAACTCATGTCACCAGGCTACTCAAGAATGCTGCAATGTGCTTACAAATGGCTTTATTTGTGGGGCTAGTGATAAATTTTGCAGACTGAACACACCCTGGCAATGTGCACTCACAGCTCAGAGCTCCAGTCCAATCCTGGGCTGGATCCAGAGCAGCATGGCCAGCCGTGCAAGGGAGGGGAATCTTCCCCTTTGCTCTGGGAGACCCCACCTGCAGTGCCACATCCAACTCTGGGTCCCCAGCACAAGAAGGACATGGACCTGTTGGATCAAGTCTGGAAAAGGGCAACCAAAAAGGTTAGAGTGTTGGAGCGCCTTACTGATGAGCACAAGATTAAAGAATTGGGATTGTTCAATCTGGAGAAGACTTTGGGTTTGTGGAGAGCTTTGTGGACAGTTGGCTAGCTGAGAAAGGTCACGTTGACATAATACCGTTGGTTAAGCTAGAAGGAGGCAAGTCTAGGATTCAGCAGTCAGTGTCCAACCACTGACAAGGACATTGTGCCCTTGGTGCAACAACAGGATAGAGGAAAGGATCTTTTGCCAAAAATATGAGGATAGTTTCAGCAGAATAACCACAAGAATGTAGACGTAGTAACAAAATAACCATAAGAATATAGAAGTAGGCGTGGTTGACCAAAAAGTAATTAACCAATAATGAGCTCAGCTTTGCAATATATATGAGCTTCATTAAAACCAATATAAATATGTGTGACCTACCAATAAAGTTCGAGACTTGCTGATCACTCATATTGAGTGCTGCATTTCTTCTGCCGATCCAACATGGGTTGACCTAATTGGGCCTCTCATCATCTAAAGGGGGCCTACAGAGAGATGGAGAAGGACTTTTCAGAAGGGTATGTAGTGACAGGACAAGAGGAAATATCTTTAAACTGAAAGGGGGTAGGGTTAGATTAGGTGTTTAGATTATTCTTGGTTGTGAGGATGGCAAGGCACTGGAGTAGCTTACCCAGGGAAGATGAGGATGCCTCATGCCTGAAAATGTTCAAGGCCAGGTCTGGGGCCTCTGAGTAGCCAGGTCTGATGAAAGGTGTCCCTGCCTGTGGTAGTGAGGTTGGAACAAGATGATCTTTAAAGTTCTTTCCAATCCAAATTATTCTATAATTTTTGAAGGTGTCCAGAATTTATTCAACATTACAGAAGCTCAGCATTCACTGTTTCAGCTGACATGGTACCTTTCAGAGCCTGTCTTGGCTTGTCTTGAACAAAGTGACAGCATCTCCAAATCCAATTTGCTATTGACTAAGCAGCAGAGGAGCCAGATGACCTCTATCAGCTGTTCCTGAGACATGCAGAAGAATGCAAATACCACCTCTGTAGGTTTGTGCTTTGTAAGCCCTCCTCTTGTTGACAGCATGGAGATATGGGTGCTATGCATGACAGCACATCAGAGCTTTTCTGATCTAAACTTGTACAAGCCTTGCCATCTGACCAGACAAAAATCCATCAATTGTTCAAGCAAGCAGAAAGTGCTCAGTGTTTAGCCACAAAAAGAGAGCAAAACTTCTTACACAGAAAGTGTACTTTCTACCTTTGTGAGACTTCCAAGAGGGCACACCACCACCTCTGATGGTAGGTTTTGCTCATGATTTCCCACAGCGCTGGTTACCCAGGTTTGTCTTTACCTGATTTCAAACCCTTCCTAGCGGTGTATCATTGTCAGCATTGTGCACGTACATCTGAGGGGAGAGAGCAAACAAAGAGGGAAGGCACCCAGGGGGAAGGCTATCAGTTTGCAGAAGTCTAACATCCTCAGGATGATTGCTAAGGGAAGCAGATAAATTAAAAACCTTTCCCAGCCAGCATTCTCCTGAGGGGCTGTCCGTGCCTGCCCCTCTCTCTCTGCTCATCACGCTTCACTTTTGCAAGCAGCAGGCAGCCCTGAGATGCCTTTCTCCATGGAGGGCTGTTGAAAGGGCTCATCCTTTCCAGTGTGTTGTTTATTTATGGTGCTGGTGCTGCAGCAGGCGTGGGGCCTCTGCAAAAGAACACACGGCTCTGTAAGATAATAAAACAGCCAGAAGGCTTTCTGCGTGCTTGTGTCACAAAAGGCTCTTCAGAGAGGAACAGTTTTAGTGTCTGAGGAATGAAGAGCTATTTCAGAATCTGGAGGCTGTGGGTTCTTTTAACAATGGAATGATTTGTCCATATTTTTCTTGTAATAAAAAGAGCAGCACAATATGCCTCCTTGCTTGCTTAGAGACCATTTGAAATTTTTAATGCTTAAACCAGAGAGAGAGCATGGAGTTCATTGCCAGGTTGACATGAACACAGAAATACTTTTTCTGTCTTTGCTGGGGACTGAAATGTACAATGGAAAAGATTTTTAAAAGAGCTGTGGTCAGGAGGATGAACTGGGGGGGTCGATGGTCAAGATCTAACTCTAGTTTAGATGCAATTTCAGATGTCAGATTAGCATGGCATAGATTTGCCTCCTACTAGACAACTTCAGCTGAAAGGTCTTTAGAATTTTAATCCTAAATCTAAGAAATTAGATTTTAGTGCTGCTCTTTTTTTAAAGCAAATTGCTTTTATGCAGACCACATCAGATTATATTTTGTAGCAGGCAGTTGAGATTCCTAGTTTTAAAGAAAAAGAGATGCAAATATTTTTTCTCATAGAGTTGCAAAAACTTCATATTCAGATATTTTGGGTTGAATGCTCATTCCATTATTTGCTGAAAGTCAGACAATTTTCTGTGTGTATCCCAGTGACTCAACCATTCTGTATGGACTCCCCCATTTTCAGTTTCTAGATCAATTCACATTCCAAGGTACAAAAATAGATAAAAAACCAAGTATAAGTTATTACAGTTATATTCAAGTGTGGGGATTGGCATGTAAGGTACAGTATTGATTCTCCACACCCTGCAAACCTTAGAGAAAAAGTACATCTTTTCATCTCCAGCTGTCCAGAATCACACAGCACAGAAGCTTGGGAACTTCTCTCAAGAAGGACTAACCCCCGCTTTCTTTTTATTTTAGATTTATGACTCAAATTTGTTATGATTTGATGCTAGAGCATGGCATCACATGATTTGATGAAATATATTCTTTCCTCTTCTTTCAGTGGTAATATTACTGTTAGATACCTCAATGAGGTAATTACTGACAGCAGACTACACTCTACTGACTGTTGCCTCTGCCTAAGGTGCATAACTTTATGAATTGTATGTGAGGAACCATAGTCATGTCCTGTCTCATTACAAAATGTGTGCTTTTTCTCTTGATACATACCTCTCTAGTTTATTTGCATTCCTTAGTCATTATATACCTGAGATATTTGTTTCAATTATTTTCAAAAGGACTTTTTTTTTCCTAGAGATTATGAGTTTATTGCATTTATGATTATAATTTCAAAGAGGAAGTGCTGTTTGTTAAGTTAATAGCCATGTGTTTCATCAGTTTCTTTATTTTATGTATAAAACTGGGTGACTTAATTTTGAATAAGCTTCCCAATGCAGCTATCAAAATAGCTAGATGGACATAAGTCACTTTTATTTTGCAAAAATAAACTGTTTTTTTCTTAATAAATCTCCATACTATAAAACCATCAGGTAATAAGGAATAAGAAAAGGCTAAGAGAAGAATTATATTTCTATTTTAGAAACATTAATATTAACTATTATAAATCATGAGCTGGAGGGAGAAAAGCAGTTCTTTTTTAATGTAGCTCTGAGGAAGAGATACTGTATTGATAATGCAGGTGAATGGAGTCCTGTGCCATATGGGTAATGGTTGTCCAAGTCTCTGCAGCTTACTCTTAACTGTGATTATAACACCTCAGGCTGTGAAGTTTTAGCTTTGAATAGTTTGTTCACTTCGACACACATTCAGCTTATGGAATACCTGAGAGAACCATGAGACAGAACTGGTTATATTATTTCCAGCAAGTAATACTCGGTATTAATTTTCTCTGCTTTGTGACTCAGTCCTGCTTTCCTTTGTGGAAAAGTTCTTCAAAGGACAACACAGTGTGCATTTGAGGCCTCCTGGTTCTCTTCTGTTTCTCTATTATAGCATACAGGTTTTATATCCGAAAAATATCTGTGAAATGGAGAAGTGACTCATTTTGCTAAAAGCATGAAAGCATTTGAGAGGCACTAGATAAAAACTTAGGCAAGGACAAGGAGGAAGTCATCATCTGTATCACAGGGCTAATGGAGTGGCATGTTCCTTCCTATCCATTTGCATAATTGAAATATTTTCTCTATAAATGTATCTTTTTCATTCTAACGACTGGTAGCTGATTAACAGCAAAAATACCTGATATGACCCAGAATGCAATCTCTGGGATTTGTGTGCCTAACAGGCTGCCTGGCAACTGTAAAGCTGGGCTTCGTAGGAAAAGGAATTGCAGTTTTAAGCTGAAGCACAACAGTTTTCTAATGTTGTGTCCCATTCCCTTCACCTCAGACACATGCAATTCTGATTTTCTTTAGTAATTGCTGTATTTGCAGTCTTTGAGACTGGTTCTCAAAGAGAGGTTAAGGAAATAACTGCAAAATTGTGAAAATTAGGGAAAGTTGTTTATATTCTAGAGTAAGCAGAGACACAAAATTTTCCACACAAGTGTTAACAAGACTGAAATTTCTCTGATCTCAGTTTCTCGGAATAACATGACCCTTAACTAACGCTCTTTGCTATGAGAAAAAGGACTCTCTACCACTATTTGACTTGATCTCTGAGACAGTTAAAAACAGGCTTTTAAAGATAATTTAAAAAAATTCTTGTAAGTCACCCTTTTAAATTGTTTTTTTTTAGAAAAAATATGAAAAGTCCTCCTACATTTCCATCTTTGATTTATTGAAACAATATATAAGTCAAATATAGGAATAGGGGGTTTATACAGACTTTCCATCCTTCAATTTTGCAAGATTTAATGCAGCAAGACAAATCTATTTATAGCACAGACTAACTTCATATGTTTTGCTGCTGCAGAAATCAATAGTCCTTGGCTATGAAAACAAAAGAGTTTGTTTTCATAGCCCTATTAATTCTTTAGCAGGTCCAGGTTACATCTTACAGTGTGGTCAGTCTACATTAATATTCTCTGGAAGTGAATCAGAAAGAGTAGTCTCTGTAGTACACCAGATTGCAGTTGGCAGAGAAAGAAATGTTTTGGTTTTGGGACAAACTTCTCAATTGCATTTCTAACAGAGCCTGTGACTGAAAGATGTAGGAGCTGAAGAAGTCAAAGGAAACCTTCTGCACTATTTATGACTTCTCTTATGCTTCTTGATGGAGCAGTAAAAACATTTCTGCCCATTTCAATGTACTTTAACATGCACTGAAACCTAGAGGTTTCTTTCACAGTTCTCTCTTCCTGCGCCTTTCCCAGATCTGCAAGTGAAAACTGTGTATGTAATATATTAATTTCCTTCTGTTTTTCTGTTGGTATTTTTCCATGGTAAGCATCTAATCTGAAGAGTGACTATTTTCCTGAAGTGCCAGCTCTGGGAAATTATATGTTATGATTCAGATGATAATTCTAAGGTTGGCAGTGAGCATGGGAAGTGATCCATACTTAGTATATGATAGTTATTCTATTTTTCAGTCAGCAGATGCAAATTTTCTTGCTAAAAATCTATGGAAAGGCAATGGGAATCTTAATTTTCTGTTTCTTCTACTGTTTCGAAGTTTAAAGCTAAAATAAATTCTTATTTCTAAATGCGACTCACAGAAAATGTGAGGAAATTATGTAATTCACATATGAATATACAATTAAATACAGATCTGGATTTTAAGCAGCTATGATTGGTACTTAAGGTACAAAGTACTTCACATGAGACACATATTCTGAAGCAAAAGTCAAACTTCTGGTCAAAAAACTCTTTGGTCAAAATTTTCTTTTTTCTTTGCAGTGTTTTAGTATCACAATTTTGTGTGTTTTCTAGATAGCTCTGTGGTAAAGGTTTGGCACCTCACATCCCCCTAAGGGGCATCTCAAGCTGGCTGCTGTGATGGGTGTGACCATGGCACCATGCAGCCTTGTCCAGACATTCCTCCTCCAAGCAGACTCAATACTGTCATTTAGTCTGATTTGCAGTCATGGAAAACTCAGACTGAGTATTTGGCCTACAGATTCTAGCCCAATAAAGTGGAAACAATAGGCTCACATAGCCACTGAAGCAATGTTGTCTGTGTTCTAAAACATAAAACTTCAGTCCTTTTAGACATGAACAAGTCCAAACATAAAAATTAATTAGATAATGCATATATAAGTGAAAAATCAAAGTCTGTGGTTTTTTTTGTCTTTAAATAAAGCCATGAAATGTTGTCTACTAACACTTGTTAAATTAAGTATATTATGAATACTTGGTAGATTTTGTTCTCTTGATGATGAAATACCAAGTGATTCTTGTTTGATTGCTTTGTACAGGTTTATATGCTCTTATCACATATTGCTATTCCTAAATTATGAAAATTCAGACCTAGAACAAGAGACGATCCCTTGTGTAAGATATAATCTTCTGTCTTTAGTCTTATTGCTGTGTCATGGATTTGCATAGCTCTTCTGTTGGAAAGTACTACTGCCTTCTTATTTTGAGTTGTATTTTTCCACACTGACTTTATGACCAGTTCCACAACAGTAGTTTTGGCAATGTGTACAATATAGTGCAGAAATGGAAATAAATTTTGGTTAGAGAAATTTTCAAACTGGAAAATTATTACAAGAAAAACAGCACCAAATGAATGTCAGATCCCAGACTACCACATCCATCTTCAATGGAGAAACGTGCTGATCTTTGGAGAATTTATCACTTGTAGATGAACTACCTACAAGTCTTTCAACTTTTCTTGCATTTCAGCCCAATCTTGTGTTGCAATAACAATGTATTGTGTTTCTGTAATTTCTGACAGTACAGTACTCTAAAGCTTAAATTGTATTTCTATGCCACTGACTTCAGTATCTCATATTCAGTAAACAAATGCTATTTTCAATATTAGAAAGCATTAAAAAATATGGAATTAAGATAAAATGGCATAGTATTTTGTTTTAAGTAGGATAATTTCTTTGTTTACCCATAGGAGGGTATCTTTAAAGATACAGTTTTGTACTTGCTTATCTAATTTTTTTGCTATAATTCAGAGAATAATTTGGCCAAACTTGTTTTAGAGTAGTTAGAATTATTTTTGTTATGAGCATATTTAAATCTAGGCATAATGAATAGCTGTGCCTTGCTAATCAGTAAATAAATTACATTTATTCTGTGGCAATCCAAGAAGGACTTTCAGAGCAGTTTGATATTCAAGTGTTCTCTAGTAAGGAAAAGAAACAAATATATATGAGTCTATAGCACAGGGTACAAAGCTTGATGGCAAAGATAAAAAGTATAAATGGAAGCTTAATAGCAATAATAAGAGTTTGTGAAGATGCATAAATTCCCAGTCTTGAGCAGTATTTTAGTAGTCAAAATACAACTCTTCAATAATTAAAACATTACTTGGCAGATAGTTTCAGAAAATTATTGTTGCAAACTAAAGCCACAGTAACTTATTTGCAATTTGCATGTGAAATTTACAGAAAAGAATATTTCAGCATATTTAACCTGAAAAGAAAATGGCCTAGCAATAAGGAAGGAGCCTCAGCCTCAGAGCATTATGCATGTCTGCTTGCATATTATGCATGTCTGCTTGCATAATCACAGTTATATTTCATTCACAGAAGAAACTATTTAGCATGATAGATGTGATATGTAAAGGTTTTCAAATGGGTTGGTATGCAAAAGTTTTCAAAAACTTGCATTATGCCTTCATTTTGAATGAGTTGCTCTACAAGTTCTCTCCTCAAGCACAATCCTTTGAATTTCTCGATAAACAAGGGTCCATGGGACAAAAGGATGGAGCTAGAAGTGTGGCTTCCCAAAGCCCCTGCTGATGGTTCCCTGACATGTGCTGTCCCAGTTTTATAAATTAGAAATCTGTTAATTTCAGATTAATATCTAAGCAATGCCAGCTGTCTCCCCTTCAAGATATTTTGAAGCTTTTTCATAATTTTATTTGTAACATTACTGCAGAAAGGCACACATAACTGATGATGACAATAAAAATATTGCCTATTATTTACTAAAAGATCCCAGATATTGATCAATCAAATCCCAGATATTGATCTCATTTGATTAAAACGAAATTCTTTAGACTCAAAATCAAACTAAAATACCTTTGCTTTTAAATTTCCAAGTTAAAAGGAAAAATAATATACAAGGAAGTGCCTCTTCTGTGTATGTGTACAGTATTTATATAAGATAAGCTCCCTCTTATCTTTGGGTTACAAGTGTTTTGCACTTGCCTGCATAATCATAGACAGGAAATTTGTGTTGTAGAAAAATGAAGTTATGGGAGAAAAATGAAACTTATGGGGGATGTTTGTTTGCTTCATATTGATGTTCATATTCTTCACACATATTTTCCACAGCATTCATCTAAATTAATTGCTCAAAATGAAAATGGGAAATACAGTCACAAAGAGAACCACTGGATGGAGCTGTTTGTTGTGACTTTTATTTTACTTTGGTATATTAGACACCTGTAGGTGCAAACTAAATATTCTCAGGGAAAAAAAAGAAAAGAAAAGAGAATGGGGTAGAAATGACAGAGGAAATATACAGAAAATTAAACAGAACCCTGGATCTAAGTAGGCAAACTCCCTGGACCTAATTAGGCAAAGTACTGAATGGAGAGATCTTGACTGTAGAGGACAGGATTGAGTATACTAGGAAACTGGGAACAAAGCTGAAAAGTAGAATTTCCCTCAACCATTGCAGTAAAATCTTATTCAGGTGTCTCACTGGATATTTAGTGCTTAAGAGAGTGTGTTTGCATGTAATTTTCTCTTCTGCCTTTAAAAACACTAAAACACTAAAAAACAGTAAAACACTAGGAATTTAGTGAAACGGACATTGTTTATTTATAACTGAGAAATTAATGATAGGAAATGCAGCAATAAAGACTTAGCCATATGCTCATTTGTACTTTGTGAAGTTTAGACTTTTATATTTCTAATACTTGGAAATGCTAGAATGATTTCTAAGTTCATGAAAGTGGTGGTGGTGAATAGTGCTGGTGTATACAGGGGAGATCTAATACCTTTATTCATTTGTTTCATCCATCACAGAGCAAAATGTGGGAAGTTAGTTGTTCTGAAAAATAAAGGAAAAATCCCAGCAGAACATCTAGATAAATTCAGTTTATTGGTTCTCGCCTAGAATTTTTTTATTAAAAAACCCCAAGAATTAAATGAGAAACTTTAAAGAATTATTCTTAAAATGGTAAGTTAATTCCCACCACAATCAATACAGCAGCTTTAAAAAAGGTGTGAAAGAGCAAGTATTGAAAAATAAAACTATTAGGATAGTTAAGACAGGTGTTAATGGTAATTATGGATGAGAAAAACTAAACCCTAAAACCAGAGAGCTTTCAATTGAAAACATCTAATGCTTTTTTTTAGGAAAAATGAAATTAAAATAAAAAATAACCTCATTAAGGGATTAGTGTCAAGCTATAGAACCTCAAAAATATCATAATTATTGTCCATAGGATTATTGTACATTTTGATAAAAAGGAGTCATAAACAATAAAACAAAAGCTGACAAAAGTGGAAAAAAATAAGCCTTTGAAGAGATCTATAAAATATTTATTGAAATTCCTTCTATGTACTCAAGAAAGTACACAGGGCTAGTGACAGAGATTAAATGTACAGCATCTACATTGAGATATGTTAAGGTTTTAATGTACTGAATATTGATTGTGTGATGAGTCCTAGAAGTTTGTTTCCTGCAGTTTCTTACAAGGGGAGGGAGAAACTAAAACCTCACAGAAGATTCATGTGCATAAAGCAGGGTGTTAATGGCTTTGTTGAAAGGAGAATCTTCTCTTCAATCTGTGCACGTCACTAATAATGTCTAAAAGCCCATCAGAATTGCTGAACATTTTTGTTCATGAGGGTTGAGAAGTCTGAGACTCAGCTTATGGTTACTTTTAGGATGGGAGCTTCCAAATAAAATGCTGGGCTCTAAAGGAGATTCTTAAGAAAGTGATTGTTCTTTTGCTTTGGGTCATCTTTTCAGCGCTTGAGAAGTAAAAATTCTGTTTTAGTAAGAATATACAGTTCAAGAAAATTAATAACATGCATGTTGTGCAAATAACAAAAGTATAAGAAAACTTGTACTCATAGTTGATCTCAGGCTGATATTCCTGATACATTGAAGAGCTTTACCAACACAATGCCCTGGTACCTATGAGCCATTCAAATAAAAAATCTTGCAAGATCTACAATCTTGACATTTTCTCCAGCTTAACAACTGAAATGATGTGAGAAAAAATGGGCAGCACCCTCACTTTGAAGAAGTAATTTATATCTGGTAAATCCACTGGCAAAGAACTCTGTTCTGCAAGCTGTTGGTCTCAAAAGCTCCAAGTTGAGTTTGGCCTGCATGAGGGCTTCAGGCCACCTGCAATTTTTTAGTCACTGGATCTTGTCTCATCTTCCAGGAATCATTTGGACTCTGCAAAATTATCTTTTATGGCTGAGCAGACATCAGGCCTCACAGTAGTCTGCTGTCACAGGAGGTAGGTGGGGAGCTTGCTTGCAGTAGTCACGTGTTGTTTTCACTGCTCCCCATCCACAAGGTCCTGTTGCTCCCTTCTGCCACAGCCAAGGTGATTCTGTAGGAAAGAGACCTTAGAAAGTGATGCTGCAAGAAAGTGATACCTCTAGGTGGTTTAGATGATGGCCTGACACAGCTGGAGGGAACAACCCTATGACAAAAAATGAGGATTAGAAAATGTCGGTTGACTAAGTCAATAAAGTAGGGAGAAATCATAAAAATGTTAACTGGAGTTCTATTTACTGTTGTTTTTATTTTAGGATGTAGAATTCTTTTTAATTTATCTTTTTCCAAGATTTTTAAATTAAGAGTTTAAAATTTTTCCAGATGTTGACAAGCAAACAATGACACTCAGTATACTGTGGCATACATATGAACAATCCTCCCTGCTCTGACACGAACAATATTTTCACAGGTAGGAAAGTGATCCGTTCATTTATGTCTGTTTCCAGACACCACTTTGAAAAATCATGACTGAAAATCTATTTTCAACATGGAAATGAAGCTTAAAGTAACTTTTTTGGAAGGAAAAACCTTTACAGGAAAAAATTTTTGCTGTTTCTGACAATGAAGGACATCACTAAGCCAACTTTATTCTCTTTGGTCAAAGTTAAACTAGAATAGAAATTCCAGTAAGGCTTGCTGATCTTTCTACAGAAAATGCCTTAAGCTATTTCAATTAAGGTTCTGGTGAGCAATAGTCAAAAAATAAGAAAGAAATAGTGAAAATTTTGTTACAAATTCCACGGGGAAAAGGTATGTATAGGTTTTGTGGTGGAATATTTCTATACGCTGACCTTCAGTCTACACAGTCTGTAAGTATGTAACCATAGGTGCTGTGCATGGGTGGAGAGGCACAAAACCCCTATTTAAAGATCTTCTCACTGGTAATATCCTTGCAGTTTAGTCTACCAGATGAGCTGTTCTGTAATCCATTTCAGCCTCAGTTTGCTTGCTGATCAACTAAAACAATACATCTTTGTCCAACTGGCTTGTTTTGACTAAGTGGCTAATGAGCTATTCAGTAAACAGTTGAATTTTCAGACTCTCAAACCAAATGGAATACTGCAAAATAGCTTCAATCACTTTCCCTGAGAGAGGCATACATTTGTGCCAGGAGCTGAATGCAGTTCTCAGAAAAACAATAAAGTGATGTAAAGTTATAGGACTTGCTACTTCCATCAGTCACACCTGCACTGAAATGACCCATTGCTCAACTATGCAGAGATCTAAATATCTTAGATATGTCTTCAATATCTTAAATGTCTTAGATATGTCACTCATTTTTTGATAAGTCCTCCTGGCAAGCAGAAAAACATTGTGCATATAGAAAATTCCTTTATTCCACAGGCTACAATTTACTTTTCCTTATAAGCAGGAAAATGGGAGAAACAAGCTGGATGTGACTCATGTTGGCTACTGCAAACTTGTAATATTGGTGCTTCCTTTACTTGAGCTGTTCAGCCTGAAAAAAGAGGACTTGAGTGTTTAATTCACTTTTCTATGTTCAACTCCTCTCTGATGATTATTATTAAAGAAAAAAGGAAAAGGAAGTTGATGAAATAAAAAAAAAAAACAAAACAAAACAACAAATCCAGCAGCCAAGAATCACAGTTTTTAATCAGTTTTCTGTAGACATACATAAAACAGGGAGAGCCAGAAAAAGGGAAGTTTCCTTCTCTCTCATATCACAATGCAACCTAGAAATCTAACAAGTCTAGACTTCTTATCATTCCTTTTCTGATGACTTTTATGCCATAGAGCATTGTTTAAAACATAACATTTTGTATTTTTTATCATTTATTTACAAATCAAGATATTTATAATTAGTCTGAAGAACATGAGACTATTCAGGCTGAAAATATTTTAAGCACTCAAAATGATACATACTCTTTCTTCATAGACTGAGAATAATTTGAAAATATCAATATTCACGCATAGTATAAAAACCTATATAAAGTATAAAGTTAAGAATCACCTCACACTGGACAAATAAAAGGGATTAAATCCCATTTTTTTCCTGAATCTGTGTGGCATAGTTTAGCAAATTTTGTAAACATTTTCTGAATCATCAGCCTGCATTTATCAACCTGTATTTACTACAAGATAGTAGTAAATTCATGAAAGTTCTGGAAAGGAAACCCAAAGAGCTGTGTGACACAACTTGCTCTTGATGGTAAGCTCTTCAGTATAGCATTCATACTCATATTCAAGAAAGCTGACAATGAAAGATTACAGAAATGTTATGCAACTAAGTGGCTGGGTGGTAGTAGGGGACATGAAGGGCAACATTTGCCAAGATAAGATAAGACAGGCAAGGGAAGCCTCCCTCTGCCTCCAAGTCTACCTTTACACATGCAGTGGTGGTCTTGCATTTTTCCTCTGCAGAGCATTCCTGGTGTTTTGACACATAGTTTCGCCTGAACAAGGGCTCAAGAATGGTTGTGAAAGTAAAACAAGTTAGTGTGATTCAGAAAGCAATAGGTCACAAAGCAAAAACCTGCCTGAGTATACTCAGCAGGGCCCCATCTTGAAAACGGTGTGCTGTTTGTTCCTCTTTTGTTAAAAGACATACACTAGATCTTAAAAAGACACAGAAAAGAGCCCCGAGGTTCACCCTGTACTGTTACAATCAATTGTAAAATGAGATAATTCTTTCTTACAATTCACCCTTTGGACAAGAACATCTGAAATTTAAATTTTTGGGAAAAGTCTTGCTTTCTTTTTCCAGTAACTCTTCCTGACTTCGTCTAAGAGAAATCTTAGAGTAAGAACTTGCTGTTCTTATTTCTTTCTCTTTTAAAGAAAGTAGGAGACTAGATGATTCATACTTCTGTTACTTATCTAAAGTCCTTTGCATAAACTATTTAAAAGCTAATATTAAATTCCTGATATTTTCGAAGTAAAAATTAGCAGAAAAAAGTTAAACGCTATTAACTGAAATACTAGAGATTTCAAGAAGAGAGCAAGGAATGCAAAATCAATTTGAAAAGTAACCTAGCAAATTTTGACTGGTGTATGCTACGCTGTCATTTGTACTTCAGAAAGGACAGAGTCAAACACAAAGGATCCTGGAAATTTAAGCTGAAAACCTCTTTGCCACCAAAAGGGAAAAAAAAGGAAAAAGAGGTTAAAATAGCAGCCAACTGTTACTTTTACACTTACAGAGATATCTCCTTAGAGAATACAGCCCTGCTTTCAGCTTTGCTATTACCATCATAAAAAACCTCCAAACCAACAAACAAACCCAAACCAAAAAACAGAGGTGAGAAATGCAATGCTGGGATTTCTGCACTTCCTTGTGCAGTTGTATTAAAAATGTGTTAACCATTCAAGGTTTTTTTTTTTTTTTTTTTTTTTTTAATTTGGTGAAAAAACTTATTGACATTATTGTAAAAAAACCAGAATTATTCTGTCTTGGGTATGAATTTTTGTCTTTTGGTCACATGAAAACCTGTGGCTGCATGTCTAAAGACATTATTGGCCCCAGAGCATTCCAGAGAAAGCAAAATAACCATTCATGTAATTCTGTAACATACTTTGGTTACTCTAATTACATATAAGGAAGAATAAATAATGTCAAATCATTTTTTATCTTATATATAATAGCTATATCAGAAACAGCTATCAAACCAAAGTGCATTGACTTTAAATGTTAAACTACAACAATCAGATATTGGTTTTAGATAAGTAATATTTTTGCACCATCTGCAATCCAAGGAAAGAGTTTCAGATTAAATAAAAGAAGATTTTGAAATACTGATTCTCTAATATAAATTTTCATATAAGAGTAAAAAGTGAAGACATAACCACATTACTACTTAAAAATGCAACTCTGATTGTGTACTATTGCAAGTTAGTCAATTTAATATTAATTCATATTAATGTGATTTTTTACTCTTTGTCGTGAAAATAGGTCAACTTTATGTCACCTTTGTTTCTTACATGAAAAAAAGGCATTAATTTCTTCCCATTTTTATACACTTTGACATTTCTAAATGATGAACAGTGGTTTCACACAGACCAGTTCTAATTCCTCTGCTGAAATTAACTATTCAGGGTGTCTTCCAGCTACCTGGCATGGGTACAAAGGAAACATGCTTTTGTTTTTGTGTCTGGACAGCTGTGGATATTGCTTATGATGTCCGGTCTTTCTATCTGTTTGTCATAATGATATGCATACTAAATAACTAAATATTCACAATTAAGCATCAAAAATTCCCATTGAAATTCCAGAGATTTATTACTGTAAAAAATTTGTTCAATAGGTATTATTATACATATAATTTTCTTCAAAATATCTCCTTCCTCCTTTTTATGTTTATTGTTTTTCCTCTTGGCAAGTCTGTACTTTAAGAATTTATAGTAATTTGAATTCTTAATTCCTGGGTGAAGAATGTAGTTATAAATGCCATTTTCTCTGTCATTTGATGTGTTTTATTGTTAGTGCTGGTTTATTCATTAGCTAATCCATTGTGTGTGTTTCTGCGCAATGTCATTGCTTTGAGCTAAAACAATGCTTTCAGAGTTAGAAAATAACCAGGGTATATATTGATTGAAAAAGTAAACCCTTCCTATCTTCTGTGAGTGGACAGTAAATGAAGAGTGATTTTAGGTGTGGTTTGTTTTGTTCTGGCTGGAACAGTTGATGTCTTGTGTCTAAGCCTCACTTAGCAGGAAATCTCCCCGCTAGCAACTTAAAAATCTTTTATAGTTCTGATGTTAAGGCCAGTTTCCTCCTTCAAAGGCTAGGCAGATGCTGTGAGTCTGGATGATGCAAGTCAATACTCTTACAGCATATTTTTTTCTTTTTCTGTAATAACTGAGTCCCAAATACTTGTTGTTGTTGCTGCTGCTGCGGTTTTCTTGTTTGGGGGTTTTTGTTTATTTTTGTTTTGTTTCCTTGAATAGGCATCATGATTTTTTAATTTATTTTTATAGTATCTTATATAAACTTTCAGAGTTCATGGGCCAGACTAATCCAGGTCCAGACACAGGATTGAATGACCTTGTGTACCATGCATTTTCCCTTTGCACAGCTGATTGAGAGAAAAGGCTATGACTGAGGACCGCTTACAGATCATGGCAATCAAACATGTGAGCTGGCCCCCAGGATATCCTGAGGCTAAAGGAAATAATTCCTGAGAAATTTGCCTTGGAGTGATTAAAATAAAATGTTTGCAGAGAATTACTTTCCTAGTGAAAAGGTAGGTTTACTGGTAATAGAGCTTGACAGGCATTTGCTTTTGCCAGTGATTATGAACCTGTACCATATGGCCAGATGCAATCACTTTGCATTCACTTGCTGCAATGATTGAAAAATTAATTTTGAAATCCAAAGACCTGCAACTGACAGCTTTCTAATGATGAGTGATGTGGCTATACAAAATTGCCTAAAAAATATTTCTTGAGTTCTGATCTTCTGATTCATGTCTTTATGTTTACTGAAATATTGCTTTTTACAGTGTCACTGTGGATATTGCCAAAATGATTCTGCTACTGTTCACTGAAGCTGTGTTTTTATGTTTTTAATTAGGATAAATTGTATTATATCATATTGGAATTTACACAGGAGGGACTGAGAGCAATGCATTTTGGGTAAAGATATTCAGTATTTAATCAGTCCATAGTAAAAGTATATAAAAACTTAATTCCCTAAGTTTACAATCCAGTTGTTAATCATCAAAGCTATTCAGTTTTCTTGATTTCTTTATGTTTTTCCAAAACAACCTTAAATATTTCCACTTATTTTAATTTCAGTTCTATTTTCCCACATGAGTAGAAAAGTGAATATGATCTGAGGTTCTTATTGCCATCACAGTGTTATTACAGGTGCTATTGTTATCCTAGGTAAGACTCTTGAACCCTTCCTTTGAGTAAGATAGTTTTATATATTGAACTGAAAAAAAACAAACATGAATAATGTCTATACTCCAACCATAGTGGAAATCTGTCATGCTCTGGTAGTGGAAAATAAGGACTCTCCCTAACATGAATGCACCTAAGATTAATGCACTCAAGGTAAGATTAATAACCTGAATTTCTATGCTGAGAAGGCAAGGTACCACTGTAGCATCAGCAACTCCTGCCCCAGGTTGCCTAGACAGCTATTGAAGGGTTATGCCATCCCTGAACTTTGCAAGGAAAGGCAAGAATCTTCAGAAGAGGCCAGGGACACTGGATAGCAATCTGGAGCCTGAGTCAGTGTGATACCATTGCAGAGAAGGGAAAACACCTCTCTGGAATGCACAGTCCTCTGTTCTAGGAAGCCTTGGCAATGCCTGAGATGGAGTTCTTTGTCCTGATCAGCAAATGAGAATTGGCAGAGCTTTAGGAAATGTGATTTGTGTTGAGTTTGCATGGCCAGGTTTTGGTAGTGTGGGGGCTACAGGGGTGGCTTGTGTGAGAATCTGCCAGAAGCTTCCTCCATGTCCAGCAGATCCAATGCCAGCTGGCTGCAAGGTGGACCTGCCACTGCCCAATCAGAGACGGCGGTAAATGGCTCTCTGATAACATATTTAAGAAGAAAAAAAGTTGTTGTGCAGATGTACCTGTGGCCAGAGAAGCACAGGGTGAGAATAAGTGAGAGGAGAAACTGTGGGGGCACCAAGGTCAGCGGAGAGGGAGGAGGAGGAGGAGGTGCTACAGGTGCTGCAACTGAGATGCCCCTGCAGCCCATGGTGAAAACCATGGTGAGGCAGCTGTGCCCCTGCAGCACATGGGGGACAAATCCACTGTGGAGGAGACCTGTGCTGGAGCAGGTGGTTACTAAAGAGAAGGCTGTGGACCTGTGGAAAACCAGTGTCAGAGCAGGTTCCTGGCAATGACCTGCAGACCTGTGGAGAGAGGACCCCGTGCTGGAATAGTTTTCCTGGTAGGACTTGTGACTCTGTGGATGACCCATATTGGAGCAGGCTGTGCATGAAGACTGCATCTCATGGAAAAGTCACCTATGTTGCGGCAGCTCATGAAGAACTCTATCCCATGGGATGGACTCATGTTGGAGAAGATCATGGAGAGCTGTTTCCTGTGGAGTTCTGGAGCAGTGGGAAGGCTTAGGTCCCTAAGCAGCAAGAGAAACAACCTGTGATGACCTGACCATAACCTCCATTCCCTGTCTTCCTGCACTGCAGACTGCAGGGATAGGAGGTAGAGCTGGGAAGGAGGGAGGGGTGGGGAGAAGGTGTTTTAAAGATTTATTTTACTTCTCATTATCCTGCTCTGATTTTGTTAGTAATAAATTCAAATAATACCCCCAACTCAAGTCTGTTTTGCCTGACATGGTATTTGGAATCTGAGCTCTCCTAGTCCTTATCTCAACCCATGAACCCTGCATTGAATTTTCTCTACCCTGCCCAGTTGTAGAGGGGAGTGATAAATAGGCTTTGGTGGGTTCATTGTGTCCAAAAAAAGAGATCAAATAAACTGGGATTCTTTGAAACAGGAAGGGAGACATGAGTACAGCTTCCTGAGGCTCCAGATATACATAATTACTATGTTTATTTTGGCCCAAAGATTTTTTTCTTTATTTTAGTATGTCAGAATGGATGTAAAATATATGTACTATACAGTAGTTTACTATTAAGCCCAAGGGTTTTTTCCCAAATGCATGTCTGTGAATATATTCATGCTACTTGCAAAAGTTATATTTTTTCTATCAAGTCATCAAAAAGTGAGGGCACTGTATTTTATTTATTCAGAGATCTTAGTCTCCTACTTTTCTGACTGCTAACAGCTCCAAATGCCACTCAGTTGTAATAGAAGCTACTAATAAAGATCAGAATTTTAAAAAATATTTTGGCTGTGGAGTGAAAATTAGACAGTCATTATGAAGGTGGATGTGGGAAGACAAAGAGTGAAGGAGAGAAAATGTGAGATTCAGCAATGTTCTGACAAGAAAGTGATTGCATAGGTGGACTTCCAGAGGCTTGTCTGAATATTACCTGTGCAGTGGGTTCCTGATGGGAATGACAGAATTCATTTCAGTGTCTACCATGAGAAGGGTAAAGAAAAAGAAGGAGAGAAAAAAAAAAAGAAAAAAGGCTTCATTCATTAATCACCTTGTTAGACAAGAGGATCTGCTCTATAATGAGCTGCCTCTGAAACCTACAGAAAGAATTGGAAATAGTTTCACTAAAGAAGACTGATAGCTTAATATGAAATGCAGCACACTGGGCATTTTGTCACTAAAATGTGATGGCCAGAATTTGGGGGCTAGTAACATGACATTTATTTGGTGCTATAGTGTTGCATAAAATAGTCATGATACAGCAGATTATTTCAGGAAACTACTAATAGAATTAAACAGGAGGTGATTTGGTCACTCCTTAAGTCTACCCTTTACACTCTTGAGAAGTCAGAGTGAAGGTATGTACACTTCCATTACATGTGGTCATTCTGGGCTCTGAGCTATTCTGCTCCCAGAGTAACTGATTATGTATGCAAGTCTGAGAGATGAACACTGGAATTATCTTAAGAGTTCTTTGTAAAACTGAAAATGTGATGTAATAAAATATATGTATGTAGCATAAACACTGACTCTTAAAAAATTTATCCCCATGAAGAATGCTATATATTTGGTAGCTGAAAATGCACAAATATTTTCCATTCGAGACTAACAAAAATTTTTCAACTACGTTTTATTTTTAAATATTGTATAATATTTAATAATATACTGTATTATCTGAACTGATCTTTGTGACTGAAGGGAGATGATCATATGATCTGGCCCGTGTACAACCAAATTGCTAGGCTATTGTCTAAGTTTCATGAGCAACATAGACTGTGTGGATGAAAGCAATTTTTCATTGGAACTAACAAACATGGAAAGCACACCTCCAATTTAGGTGGAGTGGAATTACAGATGCTGAAAGGTACTAGAGGGCTGCATTTTTTTTAAGGTAGAAGTGGACTTGGAAAATATAATGGCACATCCTAGCATCTGAGATAATTTAGACTGGGGTTAAAAACAGGCACTGTTTTCAGGGGTGTTAATCAGGGAACTGCAACAGTGAAAAATTGTGTCTGTGTCTTCCCAATTAAAGATTTTGCTTTTATGCTATAATGGAACTTTATGTATCATTTTTGTTTAGAAAAAAATTTCCCACAAGGAGATAAAGTTACTAACACTTGGTATATCTACGTACTCAGAGCAAAAAAAAATTCTTTTTCAATAAAACATGTTGAAACACTTCTATGGCAAGAAATGGTCATTTGTAGATGCAGCCTTTTTCATTATTAAATGCCAGAAGCTATGTAAGTGGAATTTTTATTCTTCCCTTATTCATTCCAGCATCAGCCTTGTCTTCTCTTGCCTAGCTTTCCACCACATTTTAACTTTCAGTGCAGAAGTATGGCGCCATAACTGCTGAGAACTGCAAGAGAGAAGTGTATCGGGGTTGTGTGGCAAGACTTTGGTAGGGGAGAGCTCCAGAGGTGGCTTCTGTGAGGAAATGTCAGAAGCTTTCCTCAGTTCTGGCAGGGCCAATGCCAGCTGGCTCCAGGACAGACCCACTGCTGGCCAATCTGAGTCCGTCAGCAATGGTGGTAGTGCCTTTGGGATAACGTAGTTAAATAGGGGAAGAAGGAGGGAGAGGAAGTGCTCCATGTGCCAGGGTAAAGTTCTGTGTTGTGCAGGGAGTTCAGGAGTGCAGGGAGACCATAAGGTTCCCCCTGAACCATAGAGAGCATGAAGAAATATCTTCAAAGGAGGATTGCATGGAGTCAGCCCCACATGTAGTAGGACTCCACCGAAATCTGAGTGCCAGGCTCTGTGGATGATACTGGCTGAAAGCTGTGTGTGCTGAGCATTGCATGTGACAATCCATTATCCCAGTGGCTCCTAGCCTAGCTGAGAGAGCAGCAGTCAATGGAGAAGTGATTGTTGGGCAATTCTGATATGTTTTAAACCATTACTGAATCCTTTTATCCAAAGCTGTATCACAGCTCTGTCAATCAATCTGTACGACACTGTCTCTGTGCAAAGCCTTTCTGGGCAGCTGTCTCTCAGTATCAAAGTGTTTCCTGAGAGAAGACAATCTTTTGTACAAAATAGAGATGTCCTGAGTGTAAACCCTGTCTGTTCTGCAACACAAAACAGAACTGATGGCAAAACTGATGGTTTAGTGTTTGATGACTGCATAAAGCAGCACTGGGTTAAGGTGACCCTACACTGCCCTATAACTGTGTGGTTTAGTGCCCACAAGGGAAACTGCTTCCTAAAACAAAGCATGCTTTTCTTGTATAGAACCATCACCCACAGAATCTACATACGTATGTTTTAATTTTTCAGATACACTTCCATATGTTTAAGGAAGCTTGAAAATGCTGTTTTTTACCACAGGGTTTCTGGCCATCCAGGCTGTGCTGGGAGAAGCAGTCTGCAAGGATTAGCTCTGCAAGAGCTCTGGAATTGGCAAGGTGACAGACTGAATATGTAGAAATCACAAGAACTGGCCTGTCAGTTGAAAGACTCTTGCTCAGATGCTTCAAAACAGCAAACAGCTCTCATCTTGGTTAGTTAGAAGTTATCATTAGATCTATCTGTCAATAGAACTACTTTAGTTTGACTTCCAGAAACTAGAAAAATTAAGTACAGAGAAATTATTCCACCTAAAAATATGGCTTATAATAAAAAACTTGGAAAATAACTTTGTAATTTTTCATGTCTCTCAATTCCCTCTATTTATCTCTTAGGAAAATACATAGCATTTTTAAAAAATACTTTGTCAAGTAAAGGTACCAGAGAAACACTTTGCTAAGCATTAAGAAAAGCAAATCCTATTTCTACTGAAAGCAGAATGAATCTTTATTGGTTCAGTTCTGGCTGTGATTATTCTGTAAAACAGGTTTAATTCTGTAAAACATAATGCTGGTATGACAAGTACAAGAAAACATTCACCTGCTCTACTTAAACAGGAAAAAAATGATATGGATATCAGTGCATGTTGATATAAATAATGCTAATTCATCCTTCAGAGGGATAATTTATTTATGTGACAATCTATTCAAAACTTCACTTGATGCATAAACATACTATTATGTACTGCAGATGTCCCTTGTGTCTGACAGTGGTGTTAAAACCAACAAATAGCAATTATCTAAGCAGATGCATTTTATGAATACAATGTAGGCCCTCAAATTTGAATCCAAAATGAAATCTTTCACAGTGTTTTCTGAGTGTTTTCACAGTGGTTTCCTAGTCTTCTTCTTCTTCTTTTGACAGTGTCATGGTAGGAAATTCTAAGTTCTATACTACAGATACTAATTACACTAATCAGAAGCATCATGTTGCACATGCTATTTTAGTCTGTGCTTTGCAGGGAACACCTGTTTGGAAGCACAGGTTAAACTATCAAAATCTCAATAATTACTGGGACAAGGGTGGCAGTTACAAAGATATTCCACATGTAAATAAGACAGTGTTCAACGTTCAGACACCTCTAACAGAGATCCCTCTAAGGCTTAAGGACATACAGGAAAAACAGAACTTAACTGGAAAACAAGTTGGACTGAAGAGTAGGTAAAATATGTAAATCCATTTTTATTCTTCTAATTTAATCTCTTGAGTCTAGGTTTCAAATTGACATATGAAAATAAAGCTATAATCAGTAAGATATCAGTATGCATATTTAACACTAAGTAAAAGTTCTTATATTTGAAGCAACTTGAGTATAAATGTCTCCAATAAGCATTTAATTTAAATTTAGGGAGACAGCTCCTCTGCTAATTAGAAACCCATAGACTGGTGGAAGTGTAGCTATCAAACATTAGTATAGTGCTTACAAATGACTAGTTCAGTAGTCATGTAATCAGCTCAAAGTTATATAAGCAGTAAAAGTTCATGTCCTCAGGGATTTCTTAAAATTTCTTTGCTGTTTTTTTACTTCTGTTTTTCATGAGAGTTTCTACAAATCTTGAGTACTATGTATTAAACAGAATATAGAGAGCATGAGTTTGTCTTCTCATGCTTAAGTATATCAGTATTTCAAAAAAGGCCTCCCAGTACATGGAATGTATTTAATGTGCAGCAGTGAACTATTAGTATCTTAATGATTCATTCAACATATTAATCTACTCCTTAATCTGTTTATTTTTTTTAAGTAAAATTTTCAGCAGAGCTTCAAGATCCATAAAAAAGAAAAAAGAAAAAGACCATCAGATACTGTCACAGGCAGGTATGCTGATTTTAGCTGGTGTAGAGTTAATTTTCTTTACAGTGGCTAGAGCAGTGTTTTGGATTTGTGCTGAGCACAGGGTTGATAGTACAGAGACGTTTTTGTTATGGCTAAACAGGGCTTGCACAGAGCCAAGGTCTTTTCTGCTTTCATACAGCCACACTGGCAAGGAAGCTGGGAGGTTCCTGGGAGGTTGGGAGGAGACCATTGGGGGAGATATTTCAGACCATATGGCATGTTGTCAGTATACAAAGTGGGGAAAGAAGGAAGAAGGGGAGGTATGGCATTGGTCAGCAGGGCACAGAGTAGTTGCACTGTGCATGACTTGTTTTTTATTATTTATCCTTACTGCATTTTACAGTTATTTTCTGTTATTAAATTGTTCTTATTTCAACATAGAAGATTTACTTTGATTCTCCTCCCCATTCCACTGGGGTGAGGGGGAGGAGAGGACAGTGTTGAGCAAGTGGCTGTGTGGTGCTTTATCTCCAAGTGGGTTTAAATCATGACAACAGGAAACAGAGGGTTATTTACCTGCCCCTCATTTCCCATCATTTTCCAGTAGAAAGACAGCAGAGATGTGGAGGGCAGTAACATGTTAGAATTGACTCCCAAGAATGCTGTGTAATGCCTGCAGTTGAATTCAGCACAGTGTAAAAGGCACAGGATTTCTATTCATGCATACACAGATGACATTCCAAGGCACAGTGTGGTTTAGTGGTAAATGTAATGCACCTGTGGAATGTAGTGGTGACAGCGTTTGCACATAACTTTCCTTGAAGGGAAAGATCCGCTACGTTTGGCAAGATCCATAATGAGAAACAATGACTCACTTCCATTCACTATTAATCTCCCAGATGCAGTTACATGTCATGGTTATACAGGGAATATGCCAAATATATACATGCATATATATATATTATATAAAATATATATATATATATATATATATATGTACACTCTGGAAGGTCTGAACAGGAACAGTCAGCACTGGTGTTGCTCTCTGTTCTGCTTGAATGTCATTAAAAATGTAAGACAATCTTAGATTGGACACAGTTGAATAATTACATCTGAAAATGCATCTTTATAATCTAGTACTTCTTACCTAACTTCTGGTGTACGAGAGAGAGGAAGGAAGGGAGGGAGGGAGGGAAAGAAAAGGAAGGAAGGAAGGAAGGAAGGAAGGAAGGAAGGAAGGAAGGAAGGAAGGAAGGAAGGAAGGAAGGAAGGAAGGAAGGAAGGAAGGAAGGAAGGAAAGAAAGAAAGAAAGAAAGAAAGAAAGGAAGAAAGAAGATGTTTTGCTTTCCCTCACTTCTTCTCACACTGGGCAGCATCTCTGAACTCATACATGAAGTATGATAAGGCAGAGTTTGCTACAGCTTGTAGTCTTTTAGGAGGAAAGGAAAGAGGGATAGAACTGAGTCTCTCAATCTTTAGCTCCTGAGATTGTGAAATTATATCCAGTGCTATAATAATAATAATAATAATAATAATAATAATAATAATAATAATAATAATAGTGTTGAAAAAAAAACCCCAATATAGTCTGCATTTTAATATTTGGTTATACAATGATTGTATAACCAGGGGAACTTTATGAGCTACCTCTTGCCCTGTGTTTTTATGAACTTCTGATTTTAAAATGAACTGCCTGTTTTTATTGCCTCTGACCAAGGTAGGGCACATTGCTTGATCTTTGGAGATTTGTTCAATGTGGGTATTTTAACCTAAGTTTTTAGGTGAGTTAGAATAATTTTGGACCTTCTTTCTTTATCAGCTAATTTATTTTCCTTGACAAATCATCCAGAGCCATATTTCATTCTTATGCAGTTATGATTTACATTCCTAGAAAAGTATAAATAAACTGTATCCCTAAAATATTAGACGTAAGCACTGCCATTTTCTTTGGAACAATTAGTGAATGTGAAAGCAATCAGATTGTGCTGTTGTACTTCCCATAGGAATGCCAAATGGTGTTTTATGAATGTCATTAATATCATATGCAAATGGTCTGCTTGGCTTTTGCTCCTCTGTTTGGATTAACCCAGTCAATCAGTCAGATGTTGCTATGAGAAAGTTGATGAAAGCTTATCCAGTTGTTGAGAAGGTCACTGAAATGACAGACCCCTTTCTCTTTTCACTTGCCCTACAGCTAGAATACCATAAATAGCAATGTTTGCATGATTAACTGAAGTCATCTGGGTATTTATAAGGGACTCTGAAGAAAATTGTTATAAAATTTCCTGTAAAATACTTTTATCATAGTGTGAGCTATTATAAAAGAATTTAACTTTAATGTATTTGTATTAATAAGGAGTGTTCAAATAAAATGAAGGCTTCTTATAATCAGAAAATGCATCTAATCATAAAGATAACTTTCTAGAAAAAAAAATTAAATAGCAAGAAGTCCCTTCAAGGTAGAGATTTTGCTTTTCAGTCTTTTTAAGTTATTCAGTTTCCTCCTAATATTTTTCAATAATTTTTTTCAAGATTTTTTCAAGAGCAGAAGTGAAATTTAGGTTTTCATCTTCCTAAACTCTATACTTCTCTGCAGACACAGAAAAATTACTAAAAATCTCCTCTTTGCAGAAGACAATGCTCACACAGAAGATAAAATCTCTAAATAATGATTATTTGCTGTCAGGATAGCAAAAAATCTCTGTTGTAGGGGTGCTTGTAGGAGCATCTTCAGCTCAATCAGGATAGGTGTCCTGAATCACTTTTCTACTTGTTTTTTGTACTCCAGCTGCCCAAGGTCCTACATAACCTCTTCAGTAACACCTTTAATCCTTCATTATTGATTGTATTAATCTTAATACAAAATATCTCCTTAATATTGATGTACAAAGAATTTATTTTATGATGCTGCATCTGCAGGAACAGTTTGTACTTACAGCTATGTACAATATGGCCAGTTCTACAATTTGGAATCACCTGAGATTCTCTGTGATAGTCCAAGCCTCCCCCCAGGATATTAATCTACATATTTAAACATAACAATTGGTTTATGCACAGCAGAAGCTGCCTAGGGAGGTCTCTAGACCTTTCCAAAATTCCCAATTATAGAGTTCCTGCAGCAATTAGGAAAAAAACTTTGTTGTGAAGGAGGGTGGGAAATATGTCAATCACCTTTTCTTATCTCAAGCCAGTCCATTATATTTATTCAGTCTCTGTGCAGAGATCATCTGGGGAGTTCCTGGACCAGACAAATTATAACTTAGTGCATTGGGTGTGTACACAGGCCTTGCTTTGATACCAATTGATGCCACAATTATAACCATAGGGCAAATCTGAATTTGAATCCTATTTTTCCTTTATGATTTGCATTCTAAAGGTATTATCCCTGTATGTTTTCTACTTACATTTATGACATGGTAAAAGAAAATCCTTAGGTGAGAAATTATACAACAATACTATAAGCTTTGCTCAGAATAATTTGAAAACCAAGTGATTTAAAATGTTGAAACTAAGAAAAGAAAGTCACACACTAAAAATATAATTAGATTTCATCAGTGTTGATGAAATCTAGCTGTGAGTGAGAATCTAGCTGAGGATGCAAGTACATCATGATGCTTCTGAGCTTTGTATTTCAATAATTTTATACTAAAATGTCTTCTTAGATGATTGCATTATACAGAAATATCACCAAACAAAGAATGCTTTTTAGAAGCTATTATTTCAGAAAAGCTTGAGTACTACAACTTTAGTCAAAGGTAGATGACTTCAGGATAGCTCAGCTAGGGAGAGCGCTAAGAAATTCTCTTTTGGCCTGCAATCTTTTTCTAATTAAATATAATTAAATATAATTCCTGTGAAATCTAAACTGACAATGTAATATTTTTAATATTAAATTTCAGTGCTGTATCTTAGTGGCTGTTTTGTATGGGAGAGCTACTTCTCCTGAATGTCTGAACTTCTGGACTGAAGTATGTTTCCTTGTCTGTCTGAACTTCTACTAGGAATTTCTGTAAGAAACAGCTTTGACTGTACTGTCTGAAATTTCCTTCAAAGTTCAAGGAAAATATGGCATTGAAGATAATATTTTTTTTGAAATTAATTGTCTATTGGTCAGTGCAATGCAGCAGCTGTGTTTTAGCCCCAGACAGCAGCTCAGCCCCACACAGCCACTCACTGAATCAGAGCTGTACAGGTAAGAGAACTCATGGGTTGAGATAAACACAATTTAATAACTATAAAATTAAAAACAGAAATCCAAAAATCCAGAAACCAGAGAAAAATTTTAAAGAGGAAAATATATTAAACCAAGTGATGTAAAAAACCCCAAATGCTCACAGCCTCATGCCCAAGCAGTCCCCAGACATGAGCAGCCACAGATGACCTTCCTCACGGACAGTTTTATAATGAAGCACAATGCCATGAGGTTTGGAATGTCCCTTTGGTCAGTTGGGTCACCTGTCCTGGCTGTGTCACCTCCCAACCCCTTGTGCCTCCCCAGCCTCCTCACTGGTGGGGTGGGGTGAGTGGCAGAAAGAAAACACTTGCTCTGTGCAAGTGCTGCTCTGTGGTATCAAAAGCATCCTGTGTTATCAGCACTGTTGACAGCACAAATCCAAAACACAGCCCCATCCTAGCTGCTGTGAAGAAAAGTAACTCAGCTCCAGCCAAAACCAGTACAACAGCTGATGAAATTCCTCATCAAGTTAAGATGGAGGGCACTTCAGTAAGAGAGCTGACCCAGCACGACTCCTGGAATCCGTCTTGTCTCTACATCCCTTGTTCAGCTGCAGTAAAACCTTTCTAAATTGCCTACAATCTCAGCAGCCTATTTGCTCCAAGGCCTCTTACTCCTGTCTTCAGGAAGTGAGTAGGCAAACAGTGTTTGTTGCCTCAGATTGCTAAGAGAGTCCAATTCCAAATGGCTCATTTGGCACAAACTGATGTGTTATTTATTTCCTCACAAAGAAGATATTAATCCATTCAGCTTTAGTGGGGACATAAAAATGGGGCTGTTCTGTGGGTGTAGAGTTATAGCACTCTGCAGTCCTTGGATACATGACAATAAATGTACCACAAAGTCCCCACATTATCTAAGTCTCCCAATTATCTCTGGACTAAATAATGTGAATACTTATGTAGTAGTAGACTTAAGAGTAGTATCAGATTCACCATTTTCATGTAACCAAAGATTGTTTTAAAATCAATTGAAGTAATTGAAAAATTGTTCCTTAGATTTCTATGGCCTTTGCTTTGTGCCACAAAAAGAACAGATAAAAATATGATTACTTATTTTATGAACATTACTCTTTATGTGATTTGTTTAGGCATTTCTTATGAGGAATATTTATTTTTGGTTTTCATGAGGCTTTAAAAAAGTAATCTAAATTGGATCTTTCAAATATCTGAATTCTAGGCATAATTGAAATATTAGCACGTTTGCTATGAATACAAAAAGAGATTTTTTCTGCCATAACAAAAGCAGGAAATTAATTCATTGTAACAACACCATTAGAGAGATATTCTGCTTGTGCTGTCAAAAATGACACAAAGGTATTTAAAGCAGGAGATTTCAAACCCCATTTTGATTTGACAGGAGAAATCAATAGGCACAAAAGAAGACTGGTTTTGTTTTGATAGCTTTTTTTTTTCTTTTGTGCACTACTGTACTGAATTTCTGCTGTTCCTTAACAACATTGCTATTATTTTAAGAAAGGATAGTTCAACAGAGTGCTCTTCCTGGACTTGTAGCCTTCAGGAGGGCCATCTCTAGGAGCTGTCCTTACAGCTGACATGCAGATATTCCCTCTTCCTGCTCTTCTGCTGTAGCACTACCTATTCCAAAAAGAGAGCCAAAAAAAAATTACCTTAAAAAGGCTGACTACTTTTTGTAATGATGAGTGTGGCTTCTCAGTTGACACTGTCTGCCAATAGATGATGAGCACTGCCTGTATGAGCAAGGTGTCACTGCTGAAATCTTTGGGTAACAAGAAAATAGCTCTCAGCAATTCAAAAAATAATTGTCACTTCATTCGTCTTTGCAAAAAAAAAAAAGCAGCAGAATGGAAAAAGAAAGCTGTATAAGGAAAAAGAAAAAAATTATGATAGGATGATTTAACAAGTAATACAATGTAATAATAATCTTTCCATTGAGATGGGTTTCATGTCAAATTAATTCAAGGTCAATTTTCATAAATTCAACATTTCTGGGAAAAAAATGCAAGCTATTCTGCCTTCCATAAAAGTGAGGGATTCTAACTTTCTTCTCAGCTGACAAGTCATAGTTATGTTATGTGTCATGGCATGGAACTGTCAGTGAAATAATGTCAGCTAATTTTATAAAAAGCATAACTGAAATAAGTGTAATTAACTGGTGGCATTGCAACTGAACTTGAACCAGGGTGTTTTGTGAAAGTCTAGTCCAGACTAAGTTAATTTACAAGGAAAGTGAGAAGTCCATAGACACTTTTTTCCTAATGTGTTTATAATTAAACTGGCTGGCAAGATGTATTTCTTCTGCTAGACATATTTTTAAAGCCATATCTTTAAACTAAAAAAACTCTAAAATTGAAGCATTATGGCTGCTGGAACAAACTTCTTTGTGAGATCTTTTACCTAAAACATCATTATTAGTTTCTATTATCTGACTTTTTGGGATCATAGAACACTCAAGCTAGCTATGGAAGCAACGTCCTGAAAGTGTCAAAAATGCTTGGGGACAGAAGAAAGGGACACATGCTGAGTGAGTGAGCAGTTTTAGGCACAGACAGGGAATGTTTGCCATGGAGCCAGCATGGGCTTGCAGCCACAGGTGAAACAGGGGAGGGAGCTGGGGCCAGCCTGAGTTTCAGGGGTGTCCCCATGGCAGGGGACAGAATTCTGGTGTCCCCAGAATGGTGTTGGGAGGGTCTGACAGTGTGAGAGACCAGGAAGTGGAAAGCAGCCTGGAAGGTGAGTGTTCTGACTGAGTGGGCCTGTGGGCAAGCACATGGAGCTTCACATAAAGTCCTTCCAACCTTCGTCCACCACAAGGCAAAAGACATGCTGCCCCTTCCAGGAAGGGTGTCTTCTGCCCCAGCCAGACAAGTGCCTTTTTTAAAATTTTTATTTTTAATTAAAAATAAAAATTACTTGCCTATTTTCTTAGAATTCACAAAGTCTGATAGTAAAAATTGAATTTATTGATTATGGGCCTCAATTATGTGGGGCAGCAATTTGGAAAAGATGGAACTCATTCTGCTGGTGTTTCCCTTGAAATCTAGCAGATTTGAATCAGTGGTATGTATCTACTGGAAAAACTAAGAAACAATCAATAAATAAAATATTACAGAGACTGTAACAAGACTAGATCCACATCTTTTTATGGCTGCCACACACAAATGCTAAATGTCACACACCAAGAGCTAAATGACGGCTTAATATTTACATTTACCAAAACATCCTCAGAATGGGCTTGAGTTTCTTCAGCATCAAAATGGTGGGAATATTTGCTAGTTGTGGCTTACTCATTCATTGAAAGGCTGGATGTTCAACCAGGAGATACTTCACTCCAAACTCAAATAAAGGCTATAACTTCAAACTCTATTTATTGATTCCAGTGTGATTTGTAACAGCTTGTACTGTAATTCCAAAAACTCTTGAAACTGTAAAGAAATTCATACTCCATGATGCAGCTGAGGGACTGCTGGATATTTTTATTGTCTGTATTGAGTATTGAGGCTCTCCCCCTTTCCCTCATTTCAGCCTTTCCTGGTACAGAATATTTACACTGCATGGAGCAGATCAAAGCATCCTTGTGCAAGGTCCCTCCCTGAGCTGAAAACTTCCCTGCTGCTGGTACCCTACAGGAACACCACAGTATCAGCCTTGTTTTATCTGGGGAGAAAAGTCTGAAGGAAATTTATTTTTCCCCTCACTCCTTGACCTCCTCATCAGCTAAGCAGTCACAGGAAGATGTCTTCTGCAAGCCTGTCTTGTACCTGCATTGTTAAACTCTGTTCTGCTGTCATGACCCTCCCTTTATCCAGAGCTCTACCAGTCAAAAAGGACCAGAACCCATTGAACTGCAAACAGCAGCTGCTTGGCCACACCAATGAGCACCACAGAAACCCCATCTGGTCTCAGCTGTAAAGGTGAGAAAAATTCTAGTGGTTCATTTGGTATTCCCACATCCTTAGGTCTTCCTCTGACCAGCCATGCCCTGCCCTCCACTCCAGTACAAGATTGTTGATAATCCTTGTGGGTTTTTTTCTCTCCTTTCTCGATATCCTGACTCTTTCTGCCAAATTCCTATGGTGACAGGTACTTCTGGTGATGATTTAATATACCATGCTGTGAACAGCACTGGGAGCTGGGTACGATCCATGTCTTTATAAAAGAGAGACACCTCTATACACATCAATAGAAGTTTGAATAGTAAATCAAACCCCATTTCAGTAAACCAGTGGTTTATTATTTAAATTGCATAATGCATGCTATTGATACTAATATAACTTTGATTTATGCTTAAAATTAAATGTGAATCTGTTCTATTGTATTATGAGTCTGAAATAGTCATGGTATAGAAGATTTGTAAGTCTGTTACTTTTGATTTATAAAGCATTTGCTCTAGTAACAAAAGCAACCCAAAAAAATCTGAAACTGTTACACCTCAGAGATAATGACTGAGAGAAGAAAAAGTGGTTTTGTCTAAATAGCTCGATAAGCTTACAACAGGTCAAATTATATCTGTGTCTCCTTTCAGTTATAAAGAGAAATCCTAACTAAACCCTAGCACACTAATGGATAGTGGTAGAGAAATGGAAAACCACGGATCATACAATAGATTTAAATGTCAAGGTCTTAGAAGCACATTTCTTTACTGTTTCTGAAAGAAAGCTTGGCTCCATTACCCCAGCATTTAAAAGTAACAACTTCATTTTCTTCTGCCTAACTCACACAACCTTTTAACATCAATAAAGTTTCAGTGGCTTAAAGGAAAACCTTGGTTCTAGCTTTTATCCAGAAATAATGAATAAATAAATAATGAAACTTCTATTCATTGTGTTCACTTTCTTTCTGCTAATGAGGAAATGAAAGTTTTTTGCAGAATGGTAAGTTCTTGCTGAATGATAGTAGCTTGCACTGTTCTTGTTCATGGATGACCTGAGATTTTTGTGTGTTGATATAGAAAATATACAGAAGAAAACTGCATGTAAGAGAGAGTGTTTCTCCATATTTTGCAATTATTTTCAAGAATAATTTGCACTATTTTATTTAACATTGGTCTGTAAGTTCAGTGTAACATTTATAATAGTGATTTATATGTGTGATGATAAAGGTTCATTCCAAGAAATGTCATTGTAAAGAACTATTTTGCTCAATTAGTATAGATTTTATCTATTATTCATATAACATAGCCAAAAGATTAATAAAATTTAATTAATAAAATGTAATAATAAAATGTAATTAATTAAATAAATGTAAAAAAAATGTAGTTAATTCTAGCTTCAAGGAAGACATTGGGGTGCTGGAGTGAGTCCAGAGGAGAGCAAGAAAGCTGGTGAAGGGTCTACAGGGTAAGTCCTATGAGAGGCAGCTGAGGTAGATGGGCTTGTTGGTCCTGGAGAAAAGGAGGCTCAGAGGGACCTTACCACTCTCTACAACTGCCTGAAAGGAAGGTGTGGCCAGGTGGGGGTTGGTCTCTTCTCCCAGGTAATGAGTTACAAGACAAGAAGAAATGCCCTCAGGATGTACCAGGGGAGGTTCAGGCTGGACATAAGGAGGAATTTTTTCACAGCAAGGATTGTTAAATATTTGAAATGTCTACCACCAGTTAGATGGTAGCATCACCTTCTTCATGGAGGTGTTCAAGAAATGACTGGACTATGATAAACCAAACCATAGTGCCATGGGATCTGGTTGACAACTTGTTGTTCAGTCAAAGGCTGGAGTTGCTATTGTCAGAGCTCTTTTCCTATCTAAGTGATTCTGTGATTCTGTGTATCTACTTAGGTTATACAAAACACTACTGTAATTCAAAGTTCTGCTCTGGAGCTAAATACCACAAATTTATTACCCCAATGGAACTAAAAGTGAATCATAAGATGAAAAAAAGTTGTGAAATAAATGTTCATATCCTCATGTGCATTTGGTTTTGCCTTTAGTGCTGCCCAAATGGAGCACTTGATGAAGAGCATGAATAAATGACCTGCATTTATTACCCTATTATTATTAACTTTACTATTGCTATACAATTTCCTGCTTTTTGGTGTAGCTCTGTTAATTTTCCCTGATACTTAAATCAGTAGACCTAGGGCTGGCTTTTTATCCAGCATTTTAGAGTCCAAGTACTAAATGCTAATTTTAAAATTATATTATTTTAAAAATTATGTAAATTCATCTGGTTACCTGAATTTCAATTGTTACAAAATAGAAGTGTTCTGTCACCTTGTGCTGGTGAAAAGAACCATGAGGGCAAACTCCCCCACAAGTGAAAATACAAAACATGTCTCTCTACCATCTCATCCATCTATGAAAGATGTTAAAAATGTCTTGAATGTCTTCTCTAAATATGTGAAGGAAAATAAGTTTATCAGGAGTAGTCAAACAGATTCATCGAGGAGAAATCATGCTTGACCATTTTGATAGACTTCTGTGGTGGAATGACATGATTGATGAGGGGAGAGCAGTGGATGTGAGGATGTCAAGGCTACTGTCTCCCATAACATCCTCACAGGTAAGCTCAGGGGTTAAGTGTGGGTTACACGAGTGGACAGGGAGGGGGGTTGGCCAAGGCCAATGGCATCCTGGGCTGCATCAGGAAGACTGTGGCCAGCAGGTCAAGGAAGGTGATCCTGCCCCTCTGCTCTGGTCTGATGATACCACATCTGAGTTCTGTGTCCAAATCTGGGCTCCTCTGTATGAGAGATACATGGAGCTTCTGCAGAGGATTCAGAGCATGGCTGTGGAGATGTGAGGGATCTAGAGCATCTTTCCTATGAGGACATACTGAGGTAGCTGGGACTTTTAGTTTGGAGAAGGGATGACTGCGATGTGACCTTATCTATAGGCACAGAGCTGACCTGAGATGAGCTCAGGTGGTTGGAGCATGGTGCTAATAATGCCAAGGGTTTGTGGGTTTGAGAGTTGGACTTGATGACCCTTGGAGGTCTCTTCCAACTCATAATATCCTGTGATTCTGTGAAACATCTTGAAGATGGGTGTCAAGGTGATACAGCCAGACTCTTTTTAGTGGTGTCCAGTGATAGGTCAATAGGCAAAAAATGACACACAGGAAGTTCCATATGAATGTGAGAAAATTATTTACTCTGAGAATGCCAGACCACTGGAAGAGGCTGCCCAGAGAGCTTGTGGAGTCTTTTTCTCTATATTCAAAACCTGCCTGGATGTAGTCCTGTGCAACCTGCTCCAGAAGAATGTGCTTTAGCAGGGAAGGTTGGACTAGATGGTCTCCAGAGGTTCCTTCCAACCACAAACATTCAGGGATTCATTCAAGTAAATTCTCATAAGTGAAGTAGGACCTTCAATAGGACTTAGATGCCTAAGCACTCTTAATGCTTTTGGCCATTTATTTCAATGAAGCTCATTTCTGCACTATTAAACAAGATCTCGTCAAGACAAAATATTTAAAGCAGACCAGAAAAAGAAATTTACAAATTGTTGGCAATGAGCTTTAACATTTCCTTCTGAATTTTACATGCCAAGATCTTACACTTTTTCTATCTTGACTTTGAGGTGGTCCAATTTCAAAAGCATATAGATTATTTTCTGCCTTCCAATAAAGTAGTCATGGAATGAGTTTCCCCTTTGATAATTCAACAGGCATGGAATGTATACACTCTTGGGGACAAAGAAATAGTGCTAAATAAGGTGGCTGGTTATCCTTCTATGTTCTGCACATAGCTAAATTGACCATAGCTAATTTTGTTTTCACACGATTTGCAAGAGAGTAGGTGTTTTGAACCAATATGTTAAATGTTCCACTTCATGAACTGGAAACATGCCTGGAGCAGCTGATTGTGCCAGCTGGCTGATCTTAGCACAGGGTGTGTGCTCACTCTGTCTCATGGCATTGAATTAGCCAACTGTCTGTTGTCCCCTTTTGAGTCAAAACTAATAAGAAATGTGATTAAAGAACTACTTTATTTCACTGATCTTTTCCTCAAAAGTAGACAAAAATGCTATGCCAAAGGGTAAAGTTCTGCCCTTCGTTACCCTGTAGGTTAGAAATCCAATTGAAATCTCAATTATGAAAAAATATTTGAAGTTTTGGTGGTGATGCATTTGTTTTTAATTTCTGCAAGTGGAAATTTGAATGTCCACGTGTGCCACAGATGAAAATGAGTAACATAATTTGAAACCTCAACTATTTATTCTAATAATGAAATGTAGGAATTTACACTTAAACAGAAGAGAATAAAACCTTTTTCACTGTGAATGTGTTTAAATACTGGAATAGGTCTCTAGAGAGGTTGTGGAGTCTCCTTCTTTGGAAATACTCCAAAACTGACTGAACAAAGTACTGAGCAACATGCTGTATTTGACCTTGCTTGAGAAGAGCTCTTGAACTGAACAATCTCCAAAGGTCTTTTCAAGGCTCAATTATTCTATGTGTTTCTGTGGTTCTATGCTACTGAACAAAATTTCAGGAAAGTAAAAGGGAGCGTTATTGATTTTATTTGGCAATTGAAGTATATTTTGGTTATTTTTGTGGTTTTCTCTCTCAGAAAATGCTATTAGCTGAAATCTGAGCTGCACAGATATGTGCTTTTACAAGTGTTTGTATCTTTTTGAATACTATATTTTAGACTCCCAACAGATGTTTTGTAAAAAATTGAATTTGCTAGGAAAATAAAATATAGGTTGCAATGTTCTATAATATTTTGTGGATCAAAATGAAATAGATGCTTTAACAACTAGTATTGTTTGTACCACTTAGCATAGAGCTTTCCATGGATTCAATAAATAAAGCATGGTGTAGGAAGTCTGACCCATGAAAAGCAGTCTAATTGGGTTCCCTAGAAGATTGTTTTGTTTCTTTACAGCAGCCACTTCTACCTGTGTTTTCTCTGTATCAAAGTTTTCATATTGTCTGTAAGAATTGTTTATACCTGTATGAAAATGGCAAAAGAATGAGGTGGGAAGAGAGTGAGTGCTTGAGTAGACATGAATAATAGTTATCGAGAGACTGAGTGGCATCATCAGATATGTTCATCTATGAGGCACCAGCTGTTAAACAGTGTGCTCTGATTAGGTGCTGTCATTCCAAGCTCTTACACAACTGGAAGCTGGGGAGAGTGGGATCACTTGTCAATAATGCCCCTGGTCTTAACCAGCACTGTCAGAATTGATGTTCCAGGTACTGGTGCAGAATGTTACTTAGAGGCATGAAACCTGGGTTAGAGGATATTTGACAGGGTTACTTCTGTAATTATTGTGATCCACAGAGGAGCCTTTCCAGTCATCACTCCAAGCATGACTCAGCTTTTGTTGCTGGATTGGCCCTGGTGCAAAAGGCCTAAGCTAGGGTGAAAGAATCCTTCATAGCAGTCACCCTGCTGTTGCTGCACACCATTAATGCCATGCTGTTGTAGCAAGGTACTCTACCTAAGCAGAGATACAGCAGCTTGAAATTGATCTTGTTCCTTAACCTCAAGAGTCTGTCATCACACATTTTAAAAGTTATCAGTGATGGCTTGAACAAGGAGGGTCTCCTGCTTGCTGGAGCAGGGAAGATCTGCTGATCAGTGATAAGACCAAGCCAAGAGGTCTTTCTGCTGCTTTTAATGTTGAAGAATGACAAGGCAAGCTTGACCAACTATCAGACCCACCAGGAGGACATGCAAGACAGATGCTCCCTGACTAAGCCTGGCAGCAGCAAGGGTGTGCAGGCCCTGAAAGAGAGGGGAGAGTCAGGATGAACCAAAGAGCTGTTGACACCTTTTTCAGCACAAAGCATGCTTTTCTGAGTAAACCTGACAGCACATGCATATGACTGACAATCACTTTATACTATAAGAGGCCCCAGTCCCACTTTTGCAGTGACAACTTCTAGCATGTCTCTCTAAGGTGTGTAAAGATCCTGCCCTTGAGTGGGGGTGCCCGTCAGTGTTACTCCTTGAGGCCGAGAGAAAGAGATTTGCCCACAGGCATTGGTATGGGTGAGTATCATCAATCTCTGCTTAATAATTGTTTTGCTAGATTTACTATATTGTGTCACTATAATTGCTTTAATATAATTGCTTCAAAATAGATTTTGCTGTGGTAGTAGTTACAAGTATATGTATTGTATAGTGACTAATTCGGATTAAGGTATTTTTAGTTATTGATTGTAATTATTTGAGTCAATTTGAATAAATTATTTATTATATTTGTAAAAATAGATTTGTTTTGCCATGCTTAATCCTGTAGAACAGGATTGTATAAAGGTTCAGTTATATCTGTATAATCCTTTAGATGCAAACTGTTGACTAAGTCTGGGATTGGATCCAGCCATGCCCAGGTGACTCTGAGGAAGGGTTTAGAAAGCAAGGGGTTCTTTCCTTCACCTTGACACTCAGTGGCAGGATTTCTTTAATCAGTTGCATCTGAAGCTCCCACTCTGCCTGCGACAGCCTTGCATTGTTAATGCAAAGCCAGCAATGACAATGCAAAAGTTTGTCAGTTTTGCTACATTGAGGACCATCAGTGGAAGAACACAATTTGAGAAGTGTTGATTCTATGACTCATAACCTGAAGCAGCAGTAGTGTGCTTAGGATACCTTCTGAGATACATACTGGTAAATTGAATCAGACCTTGACTTGAAGATGATCCCGAATTTCTGCAAAAATTAGGGACTTGTAATTTTTTGTGTTTCTGATCACTTGCATGCCATCCATGAGTGAGTTCTGGGGCCAAAGTGCAGTCATTCAGGAAATTAGGGTGGGAAGGGTCCAGGACCTGTGCATGGACTCACCTTGTGGTGATTCCCTCCAAAAATTCACTAAGTTCTTTTGAACATTGCAATCTAGGCAACACTGTTAACATTTAAGCAGTTTTAGTTTGTAATTTTAAGGCTCATTTTTTTATATTCCTAAAGATGAGGAGATATATACAAAAGGAATACTTTACTAGTAATTTGTCCTGATTTCAAGAATAATTAGATTGTAGTTAGGCTATTTTTTGCCGAATCTGATGATGAAATACATCTTATTTCATGAAAACAATGAATTCATGCTTTTGAACTACAACAGCTCAGAGTAAAAATAAAAGGAACATTAAGTATGTACTTCTAAATTTTAAAATTCAAGGTGTTCCAGGGAAACTGCTCCATATGTTTCTTTTCTATGTTAATGGAGGAAGAACAATTGGCAGCAGACAACTTATTCATAAGCTGATGATATATATTCATGTTGATGCCAACACAACATAATTTTAAGATTTCACTGACTGGATGATTAGCATGTTGCTCATTTTGCTTGCCACAGGTTTATTGGAGAGAGACGGAAGAAGAGAGATTTACTCTGAAAAATCAGTACGCCCGTTTTGAGGAGGAACATTAAACAATTTAAACCAGCATTGCCTTCTAGCAATTTAGTTGCTTCCCTGCTGCAATATCTCCCAGCACTTCCTAAATATTGTATGAGGTACTTAAAGGTGAGGACACAGCTGTTGTGAATATCCATATCCATGAATCATTATTAATGACACTGCTTACTGATAGAGTTCTCTGGGTGACTATTGCCCCTGCCTCGAGTGGGACTGACAATCCCTTTAAAAATGCATCAGTTCTTTTCAGTGTTTACATTGTGTGGGCTTATCAAACATTATTAACCCTGTTATTCCTTGGACGGACTGTAATAAATGCTCCAGCACTTTTTCTCTCTCCCAGGGCTCCTTCAAAATCTGCTTTTGCAAAGAGTGACTGAAACATATCTTTCAAATTAGAAGTCTGGGAAAGTAAGAAAGATAGCTAGAAATGTAGCTTATCTTGAGCTTCAAAATAATCACCCTTTAGCATCCTTTAGCATTGGTAATGCTCCATAATACCTTTACATTTACTTCCTGATATCCTCTTAAGAAGCATCGTGCTGTCAGGAACTAGATTTCTCAAGGAACTATGTTATAAGATTGACAGTAAGAGCATGACATGTCTCACCAGGCTTGTGGAAGCAAACAAAATGTAGATATTTTCCAGGAAAGACTTCCTGGGTGGGCCAAATTGAAGCTACCCAAGGGAAAAAAAATAAAAATAATCATGAGAGGAATTTCCTCTTTACTGCAAATTCATGCCTCTGGAGGTTTTCAGACCTGCTGTTAGATTACATAGAATAAAATATTTAGTCATTTATTGTGTTGTGTCTAGACTAATATTATGGGTGTCATGGATCACAATACATTGTTTTTTTTTTTTAGTTCAAAGAATTAAGCTGTTATTTTATGGTACTAAATTAAGCTCTTGCTGCTGTTTCTATATCAAGTTCCAATTTACACTTTAAAGATTATATTATTTACATTTTTATAGTGCTCAAAAAGGATTTTGCCATAAAAAATATTTTCTGTAATACTGAGGAGTACAGAAAATCGATTTGATACCAGAGAATTCATTGCAGTCAAAGCTGAAGATATTTGGGTTGATATGAGGCAACCCCAATTACTGATATTTTGTATTGCATGATTTTCAGTTTCCCTTAAACTCCTACCTTGCAATTAACATTTAACATCTACAGAATCTGGTTCAGACTTTTAGATAGTTTAATGCTTGGGGATGGAGCACTTTTATATTTAGAAATGACTCTGCTGTTTTAAAAATGTGATCATTATGTTTTCTTGAGTAGCTTTTTGTCTTGCTGTGTTACAAAGAATTGAGCTCCTTTCCCAGAGTTAGTAGTTTCTTTTAATTTCTCTTCTGGAGGAGAATAAAAGCTCTTCAAGCAATTTCCTAATTATTTGCATTGTTACAGAATGTAACAGAATGTGGTCCCAGGTGTTGTTTACTGAGCAAGAAAAGTTTATCTTTCAGTCACACGGATGCCCCACCATGGACATTTTAATCTACATCAACCCTGTGGAACATAATTTTTCTTGTCACAAAGGATTTGAAAGCGTAACTATTGATGACCATAATGTAAAAATCTTACAGGGAAATAAGGCATGATATAATTAATAACTAGGATTTAGGATTATATGCAAGCAAAAAAATGAAAGAAGGGACCCTGTATAACTTATTAAATATACTGAGTAGCTATTCAGTGGGAAACACTAATCTGAAAACAGATAAATACTGAAATCTAGGTGGTGGAATAGGAGGTTGATAAAAAAGTACTTTGAAATGGAAGGATCTGAGCATGAATAGGTGTGCTGCACATCCCTCATGATAGCCAGAACCCCCTTCATCCCCACCCTCCCAAAAAAAGAAACAAACAACAAATCAAATAAAAACTCCAATCCCCTCAAACCCTTGCTTTTCAATATTTCCAAACAAACACACTGCTAAACAAAGAGCTGCATTCTCAAGAATATTTTTACCTTCTACCCAGAAATTGTTCTTCTGAAACAACTTCAGTTTTAATAAACCATCCTTTTAAAATAGTCTTCAGAAGCCTTCCTTCTGGTAGAATATTGCAGAAGTAATGTTGTAAGAGATAGGGCAGCATAATCCAAATTTCAAAATTTTAAAGACTGCTATTTTTAAAAAAATGTAGAACACCAGCTTTTAAGGTGTAACATAACATTGCATAGCATAGTGAAACATAGCATAACATAACATAACAAACATAATGTAATATAACAATATAGCATAAAATATAAAATAAGATAACATAAGAACTATGTGTAGATGCTTTGCATGTAAAAGCAGCTATCAGAAATGGTTGAATCTGGACCAGGAAATTACATTTTTGGGTTTTATTTATGTATTTTTTAATGATTAATTATTTTAAAAATAAAAAATACAGGTATTATGGACTGAAGGAAATGAATTTAATTTTTTCCTTTGACTATACGCATGCAAAAAAAGGTTACTCCATTTATACAACCTCATGCAATATCTTCTGTATTTTAATAACTAAGAAGTATTTCCTTGTTAAAATGCCTGTAGGATTATGTGTTGATTAAAAAGAGAAATGTATTGCAGTACATATTGTGTTTTCTTTGAAGATTTTTTTGTGTGTGATGTCAAACTACAATTCTCATTTTCCTACTACTTCTCTCAGAGAGTTGTACTTGCTAGCATCAAACAGAATTCCAAATTTTGCTAATGGTACACTGTACAGAGAGTTTTAACTGGAAATCTAAACATTCCTATTAGCAGTATTTTTCTCTTACAGAGCATGAAAAAACTTCATCTTTTCATTAAAGATATTTCTCACACATTTAATGCTTCAGTTATGAGAAGGTTTCTGATATCTTTAAGCTTTTTCATTTGAAATGGGATCTAAACTCCATTGAGTTTGTCAGCTTTATATTTGTATGCTGGATATGTGTGCACTGGCTAAATCAGAGACTCATAGGAGCTCCTACGGATTCCCAGGCTGAATTACTGAAATGCATCTGAGGACTCTGAGATCTGTGTATGGTCATGCACAGTCAAATGAAAGAAGGTTATGTTTTTGGGTATTATACAAATTTTTTAAAATGGCAGATTGTAATTTGTCAAAACTTTTGGAAGCCATGGAGTTTCCACAGACGTGCTGGAATATTTTCATTGCAGGTTCTGACTTTCAGAGGTTATGGCTTATGTTAAAGACATAAAGAAAGTTTGCTTGCTATGATTCCAAAAATCAAGAAATATTTGGGTTGCGTGAGAACTTTAAAAACTTTCTGCATCAAATTAAATAGGTATATTTACAAATTATGCCTCCTTTTTGGTTATATGCTTTTAGCTCCCCCCTTGTTCCCAAACATGCACAGATATTGACATCTATGAAAATTCTAAAAAGCCCCATTTTTTTTTAAATTTGTATCATATACTATTATTGTTTTGTCTGAGAACTGTGTTACAACCAAAGGGATTCTTGTTGATGAATGAGGTCCTGATTAATTCTGTTGAAATATATGAGAAATTAAGGGAAACTATTTTCAGGTTTTGATTTTTAGCATTTTTCAGGTGAAAGGCTGTAAGTGAGAGTGCAAAATTTTTCGAAAGCTATAAAGTAAAATTACAGACTGTTGTGTGAATGGTTTTCTAAAAATTCTAATGCATCATTGCTTAGTGGTTAAATTGATTCAGATTTAATAGTTTGACCTTTTTTTTCTCTAACAGAATTTAAAAACACTTAATGAATTCCTATGGAAGGGAACTCTATCACTTGAGTTGGCACATTTAATTTGATTCAATACTGGCATTTATGTCCATATTTGTGTTATGTGTATGAAATTTAAGAAAATATTTCTCTGTAACAGATGTTTGTATCTGAAAAGATTGCAGCAATACCTTGGGTAGATAACAAGGAGGGGACTACCTATAGGGAGAGCAGTGTGGCTATGGTACAGGACTGGAAAAGCCATTTCCCAGTCTCCTCCTGGGACTTTTTGTTATGGCATTCTCAAAGGGTCAAAAGTTCTCCTACCTCTCTGGCTCAAATTGTAACTTTTTAATGTGGGTTTTACAGAAAAGATCACATTGTAGCAAGGAATCTGTGCAATTGTGTTCTCCGGAGTCTGCTCAGATGTTTCCTATAGCTGTGGATGCCAGTTAAGTGCAAAGCACCAGCTGTTCTGCAAATCTGGAAGCCTTTATGGCTGTGACCCCAACCTGTCCACCTGGCTGCTCTTTACAGGGCAGGAGTTTCTGGAAGCACCAGGTCCCTGACCCCAAGGCAGTGTACATGCAGGGCTGAGCTCAGAGCAGCAGACCTTGAAAAGCCAGACACTGCATAAGATGGCACAAAAAACTGACATTAGATTTTAGACTGGACAAGATTGTCCTGTTTGTTGGGAGAGATGGCAGCGATGAAACAGCTAAATTCTGCTGGTTCAGCATTTGGTGGTGAGAATCTGCTCCATTTAAATGCTCCTGAGTAACTTTCCTTCAGCTTTACTAATGTACTTCAGTTTTAGCCTGGTAATTTAGCCCGATGTCTCTATTTTTTTTTTTTTTTTTAAGGCATTTTGTCCTAGTGGTTTTTTAGTACAGGTAATCTCATTCTTCCACTTCTTCCCAGTTGTACATTATTTTATAAATATTCCTTTACTTAATTTTATTTTATTAATTATTTTATTACTTAATTACATTTTTATTTGTTTGAATTTATTTAATTTTCTTTTCTTTTTTTTCTTAGTAAGTATTATCAGTTAAGACTACAAGACTTGATGTAATTTTTCTCTGTATTTTGTATATTTTATTATATTATGAAAGCTAAAATTTTAAAGAGCAAGAATTTTGCAGAAGATGAGGTAAAGATGAATGGCATTTGTACAGATTTCCAGATCATTAATAGATGTGATTATTAATGTTGCCTTGCAGAAGGACTGTTAGTATTCTCTTCTGAGTAAATAATTTGCATGGGTTTGATTATTCTTGGCCGTTAGCCTGGAATTACTGGTTGATTCATCTACTTTTTCTATGAGGGGTCATGTTAGAGCTTGTGCATCCATCTGACACTCAACAGGTCAGAAAAAAAATCTTAATTATATAAAGTGATTTTTTTTTCCGCATTAAGGTTTGTTTTACTTTTTTTTTTCTTTTTATTATTATTATCATGACTTCTGTACATATAGAAAATATTTTCCCTTGCTAAACTGTGTGGTATTCAGACTTTTGTGGCTGTGGGCCATGCTATATGGGAAAGAGGACCATAAACCAACAAATTATTGAACTTTGAGTGTCTGATAATAGGCTTGTTCTTTTACATTTTGAAATATCTAGAAGAGTCCCTTGAAAATGCTCACAGATATTTGTGAACCACTGAACTATACGTTAAAAGCAATGTAGTTAGATTAACCCACAAAGGAATTCTTATTATCCCCTAAAGTCCTGGAAAAGAAAAACTATCTTTTGGGTTCCCATTCTGGTAAAAGAAAAGAATCAGTTAAAAAAAAAAAAAAAAAAAGGAAGGCAAAGCAGAATCAAGTTGTGAAAGGATATGAACTACAGTGGAAATAATGTATTTCTGATGAGCACAAAGATGATTCATTCAATAGTGGAGGAATAGGTGGAAGAAGAAGGAGCTCTCAACATATTTGATTTTAGCTTTTCTTAAAGGTGCTCAAATACCTTAATTGTATGAAAATCTGTCAGGGTGCTTGGTAAGATGCTCATGCAGAGAAAAGGTTGCCCTGAAGATTCAAGTATAAAAATGAACGAGGATTTTGACTTTTGTTGGGTCATAGTTACAAGGCCTTCTCTGTCATAATAGGGGGCAAAATCTGGACAGTGTAAATGAACCTATGGGTTTGGAAATCCTCAGACTATGTAAATAGAGATAGTTGCTTCTGCAGTTTGTTTCAGACTCACGAAATTCTGGGTATTTTGGTGCAACAGCATTTTGTGCTGCTCAGCTTTTTTTTTCAGCTGAAGAAGATCTGTTGCCCTTTAGCAACTTTGGAGGATCACTTGATTAAGGATATTTTCACTTCTTATCCAGTGTGAGCAAACAGCACATGACAAACAGCAGAAAAGAGCAGCAGACAGACTGCAAAGCAGATAAACTGTGCAAAGACTGCCCAATCATCCCTGAAAAATAGCAGGTAAGGGAACAAAAAAGAAACTCTCCCCCCCCCCAAAAAAAAAAAAAAAAAACCAACCAAAAAAGGGGAAAATAAAAAAAAACCAACCAAACAAAAATAACAGGCAAGGAAACAAATTTGGAGAGACAAAATGTTGTTTGGTGACCAGAATGAACAGAACCAAAATCAAAGTATGGCAGAATCCTACTAAAATTATCATGAAAAGATGGACAATTGAAAGAAAAGATGAAAAAAACAGAACCCATAAAACTGAATTGTCTTCAAAACAAAGAAAATTAAAGGACTATTAGAGACATATGTGATAGAGCAATACAATAAAATATATGTCATAAAGAATCATAAGAAAGCACAGGTGAATACACATAGAAATGTGTACTAAACACAGGATAGGATAAGCTGTCACAGTTACTCCACACCTCTTATTACACAGACTTTATTTAAGATGCCAATTGTACCTCTAAAATGAAGATATGCATATCTCTATTGACCTTACTCAGTTACTTGAGCATCCAGCTCCTACTCGCATTTATATGCAATATGTAGATTCTGAAGGCTTTAATCAATGTATTTATTTTATAATTTGAACTATGTTTTGATATTTTTTCTTCCCAAATGAGAATTTAGAATAGGAATCTTCAGCATATGAAAGAAGAAATACAGGAAAGAGAAATATGAAAAGCAGGAAGATGTCAAATTTAGATGAAGTTGTCCTCATCAAGTTAACGATACACTGTGTGTGACTCAGTCACTTAAAAATGTTGAATAATTGACAATCAGCAAATGGATTGCCTCCTCAATAATATAAATAATAGTATCGATAATAACACCTAATTTCCAGTGGGGGGTACTTACATGAATGTATACAGGCATGTATAAATATTTACATATTTCATTCTCACTCATAGACACGCACATTCCAATTAAAATGCATAGTTTAAAGAATCAAGAGCCTTTGTTTAACATACAAACGTTTCTTTTGTCTAATGAAGTATTTTTATTTTTCTAGGTTGACTTCGCTCATTGTGAAGAAAGGAGCAGTTCCAAAAGCATATAAAAATATATTTTCCCCTCCTAAAATGTAGTGTTCTGCTTAATTTTGTTTCTTTGGTTCATATTGAAATGCATCCAGATAGATCTATTCTTGAAAAAGCATTAATTTTTCACCAAACAACAAAAATTTCTTAGAGTTCAACTTGTAATTAAATCTGTTCATTAGAAGTGATTCAATATAAGTGGTAGAATATTTGAGATTATCTTGACACAAAAAGATATTTCTAAGTCAGCCTCATGACAGAATTTGAATCACAGAATCATTAAGTTGGAAAAGACCTCTGAGATCATGAAATCCAATCATTAACCCAGCACCACTGAGTTCCCCACTAAACCCTGTCCCCACACACCACATTCACCTTTTTTTGCACATTTCAAAGGATGATTTCATCACTTGCCTTGAAAGACTTTTCCAAAGCTAGACACAAGTCACCTTTGTAAAAATGTGATGTAAACCTCATGCAAAATAGCTTCAGAGACATCTGAGTATAGTTTTAAATTACAAAGCCAAATTCTTGTTTAATTTACAATGATTCTAGATGAATATACAATAAGTCTGCATGAAACCAAGAATACAATCTGGTCTGTAGTGTTAATATTGTCTCACTGCAAATGGAATATTTAAACTTAAATCAACCATTGAACAAGTACAAATTTTGTGCTGGACCTAAGTCTGAAAAGAAAAGCTTATTCAATATATCATTAAGAATTTCACAGTGATTAGCTTGAATGTTGAACCTTGCTATCAGCCTAATCTCCTTATCTTTAAAAAGATATTTGCATATTGCAAATACAATTTTAAATATTTTATGCTTGTATGGAGACAGGTTAATATTGATCTGTAAGACTTTAAGTCTGTGTTTTGCATGCAGAAGCTTTTCCTTTGATGCAGATTCACAAACTCATCATCTTAATATTGCAGTGAGAATGCCTTTTTTAATACCTATTTTTAGGGATCTCAGGAGTCTATTTGTGTGGGCCTGGTTCTCATGCTAAGTGCTTGGCTCTTTTAGAATTAGAACAAAAATATTGCTTTATTCTTTTTCAGCTTTTGAAAATCAATGCCAGATCCTTAAACATTCTGATTGTATAATTTCTCATATTTAGGATGTTCTGTGGACCAGGTTGTACAGATGCAGCCAAGGATGAATGTTAGGTGTGCCCTCAGGCTGACTAGTTAATCTAGTTATAAACCTGTTTCAAAAGAAGTGTCTGAACCCTGATGTATATTGCAGAAAAATGCTTCTTTTTTATTGTGCTGCTTTTGGGTATATCATACTGGGAAGAACTGGGTGATATGTTGAGACTGAAATTTGATGAATCATAAAAACTGGGTTGAAATGCTTTACAAAAATGGTGTGTTCAATATATTTTATGTCTTTTAATAACTCACATACTGTCTGCAGGCGTATTTTTACATTAAACTAACATTTAATGACCGTGGAAGCAGAATTCCAGATTTGTTCTAGTAAATAACTGTTTTAATACACCTGACAGCTAATCTTTACTTTCTTTTCTCCTCCATTTTCCCTCAACTTTCTGCTGTGGTGGACCTTCAAAGTTTAGCAGCTTTGTTAAGTTGCTCAATGTCAGAGCAAATCAGTGCAGGACACTTTCACAAAGCTCTCTTTTATCTCATGGACAGAGGCAGCTCTTCTCCCATTCATTTAAATACAGTCCTGAGATGATACCTTTTGATTTTCAAAGACGATCTTTAGTTTTATCTGTTTTGACATACAGTGGACAATTAATATTTTCTTCTGCCTAATGTGTCTGAGTGATGTTAAATGGATGAAGAAGCAGAGATGAATTTCTGGGTACTGTTCATGCTAAAAGCAGCCTATGATGAAACTATCTATGAAAACCTTAGTATTTAAATATGTTTTCTATCAACAATTATACATGAAATACAATATTTATAAATCATAGCTTAAATACATTTATATGCCGGAATTAAGGTGGCTTACTAGGGTTTTCATAATTTGAAATATGAAATTTAATTTAATTTAATTTAGACATCTATTGTGTATAATATTGCAGTATTTTGCAGGTTTTGACACTACTCTTGATGCTTCAGAATTAGGAGGGAATGTAGCTTAGCAAATTAATTATGGGAGACCCTCTTACTTCAATGTAGCAAAACTGAGCAGAAGATTTTAAAACTTTGAATATATTTAAGCCTTCTTTGTGACAATTGCCACTATGCTGGCTTGCCATAAACCCTGGTATTTTGGAACAGGTGCACAAAATTGTATCCCTACTCTATTTTAGGAGAAATAGACACAGGTATAAGAAGGGCAAGTTTTGCAAAATCTCAACTGCTTTTGAAAAAATATGATTTTTTAAAACATATTTATTCTTCTATTTTCAATTTTTTTGCTGAAATGCAAAAAAAAAATTTTGCACCAAAAATGTGCCCATTGTAATTTTGTAGATAAACTAGTTTTCAGCTAAGAAGACAAATAGAATTCAGAGGATTTAGTGAAGTTCCAAATAATTATAAGAAGAAATATTTTGGCTATGATTACACTGCATGAACAAGATATTTAACTATTAAAATATTTTTCATTCAATGGCTCAAAAGTTTTTAATGCCCCACTCAAGTTCAGTTACTTAGAAGAGGTTCATTTGACAACCTAATATAAAGTGCAAAGAATACAGATAATTTATAACTACTCTCTGCCTAAAGGTTTTGGTAAAAACTTGATTGATTGATAAAGTCTGTTAGAAATCTTTTTATGACTAAGATGGCTCTGAACTTTAAAAGAAGCTTTTATGGATAGTGAATATAATATAATTTTTATATAACATCTATATGTCATATATTCAGAACAATCCCTTGGGAAACTGGTTGTTGAGTGAAACAGTAGATAGAAATCTTCCAAGGAAATTTGGTGTTTATTTTTTTGTTTTCTGAGTTTTGATTATCTCATATAACATTCATGGCTTTTAAGAATGTAAATATGTTGCACAACATTCAAAATAGCTCAAAACTGATTTATTTATTTATTTATGCATTTCATATCTTTATGTAATAAACATGGCTTTGTAATGCTGGATACAGTTTAAATATATACAGTGATTTAAAAATGGTATGTTCTATTATTTCTGAGATCTCTTGCACTCATAATATTTTGACATGAAAAAATTTTTTGTGTTATAAATTGGTAGGCAAGTCTTATAACCAATGATATAATCACAACACAAAATCATTCTAAAACAACTTTTCCTGATTTAATTTGTGACATATAACATTATTTGTGGATTTTAAAGCACATGAAAGTTGAATAATTTACAGTGGATAGAATTTGTAAAGCAGGGTAGAGATATAGATAAGATAATTTTAATTTTTTGAGAGCAGAAATTGTTATGTCTTTCAGTTAGTTTCCAGATTTACATGATATTAAGATTACCCAAGGTGCCAAAGCAAGACTTTGAGAAAAGCAATGATAAAGTAGAAAGACTGATATTCAATATATTCAATGTATAAGCTACAATTTAATTTAAATTCTTGATGAAAATATTTTCAGCAAGGGATTTTTGTAAAAAACGTCCCCAGTGTCTGATTTTAATTCACGCTTTAACTTTTAAATAAAAATTATAATATTATAAAAGTAAAAATTGGGTCAACATAAATACCTTCTTTGGTATTGCTATGGATGCCCCAGTGCTATGTGTTGCATGCAGCAGGAAAGGAAGGCACAGTGAGTGCTAAGCATGAACCTTAACTTCCCATGGACATTAATAATACATGGAGAACTGTGTCTACCCAGACATTCAAAGCATTGCAGTCACAGCCTTGAGCTGCTCTTACACAATGATGGAGCAGAATTACAGCTGCTACCTGTTCCCTGCAGCATTTATTCATGTTGCAAGCATGCAACAAGGGTAGGAGACCTGCTTTCCTAGCTAACCCTATGAGAAAATTCATTCCTGGAGAGCTTCTTCTAATTCTGATTTTGGTTTTAAAAGCACATGTTTTCATACCAAGGAAAAAGATAATTATGGAAAGATCTTGCTATGACAGCCACTATTGTGTTTTATGTCGTGGAGTGTTTATGTATTATTTTCGTATGGATGAAAAGCAGATTATGAACTACAACTGTGCTTTATGAAAGATTTATGGAAAATGAAGTAAAAAGCTGATGTCTTGGGCTTTCTGTAATCAACATTATTACCTATGCATTAATATTATATTATAAATATTACATTATTTATAATGAAATCACTACCATGACTCAAGAATTATTATGAACATGTGAAAGTTCTTGTTTGGATTCAGGACATTCTTGGATATATTCTTTGGTATTTAAGGGAAATATGAAGTACGTGGCAAATTATTCCAATTTGATTGCCCAAGACATTGAAATATTACAAACATCTGTTGAATTAATGACAATGGTTGTTTCAGGACCTAAATCAATGTCAGAATGGAAGGAAAAAAAATCCTTTAATTTTTCAAGAGATATGTGGGAGGAGTTGTTACTTCTATGAGGTTGTTTCCAACGAGGTTGTCTAATTGGAGCATTTTGCATAAAAAAAAAAAGGCAGTAATATTTTAAAATATTTATTTGCTGATGTTTCCGCTTGCCTCTTTTTTTTGGTGTTTGTTTCAGAAAGACCAGAGTAAATGATAATGCATAAAACTTGCTCCTCTACTTTATTCTCATGAGACCCTACCTGGAATGCTGCATCCAGCTCTGGGGTCCCTGGCGCAAGAAGGACATGGATTTACTGGAGTGAGGCCACGATGATTAGAGGGATGGAGCACCTCTTACAAGAACAAATGTGAATGAAATTGGAACAGTTCAGCCTGGAAAAGAGAAGCCTTAGGGTGACCTAATTGTAGCCTTCTGGTACCTGAAGGGAGCCTACAAGAAAGATGAAGAGGGACTCTATACAAGAGCATGTAGACACAGGACAAGGGGGAATGGCTACAAACTGAAAGGGCATCAGTTTAGGCAGATTAAGGAAGAAATTCCTGTTGTGAAGGTTAACTGGCACAGGTTGCCCAGGGAAGTTGGGGATGCCCCATCTTTGGAAGTTTTTAAGGCCAGGATGGATGGGGCTCTGAGCAACCTGGTCTAGTGGAATGTGTCCTGTGCCCATGGCAATGAACCAGAAATCTTCAAGTTTGCTTCCAACACAGACCATTCTATGTTTCTATGAAATCATGAAACACAATGAAGTACAATGAATATGAATGGATTAACACGACTTGGTCTAGCACAATGATCTTGGTATCTTTGTCAAAGCACAAACTCCATTTCACATTAATACTGTTGATCTGACACTAGACAGAAAGTATAAAAAGTCTGCGAGGAACAGAAATGCTAAATGAATAGAGGAATGTTAATGTTTTTGTTTAAAAATGTTGATGCTTTTCAAATAATATAATCACAATATAATGTGCATTTTGCAAACATCATGTTGCTTTACAAATTACATACTTATTACTCCATCACACTGAAGAATCAGAGCTCTCATCTGGGGGAATAAAATATTTCCAGCCCTTATTAATATAAGAGATTAAAATGTGTATTAGAAGCTCAGCTGTGTGCAAGGAGCCTGTGAGACATAAACTGCTTCAGACTAATTCATTCATAGATGTCAGTGGGTTTGTCAGGGAATCAAATATTTCTTACTATTTCAAGGGATGGGGAAAAAACCCCAAAACTGCAAGAGACACTGATTCCATCTGTATGCTCATTATGAGAAGTGGACAGTTTCTACAGATAAACTGAAATCTTTACTGCCAGTTTTCATTCTCCACTAAAATTTTCAAACAAATAGTTGGATGTGTTCTTCAACTTTGTCACTCATGTCTTGGAAGAGGTCCCAGTAGGTGTTAAAAATGCTACAGTTCAATCCTCTTCAAAATCTGTCACTAGAACACACTTTTGCCATGACATCTATAGGAGTAAGTTGGTACCTGTGGACAGTCTCCCTGTTCCATGGGTACTTTCTGTCAGGCAGCCCTAGGGTGTTCAGGTTCACAAATGTAAGCTTCTATCTCTCCATTTTCAGAATTTACCTGAACCTGCCCACTGCTCTCCATTTTTCTTTAAGGAGGACTACTTTGCAGATGTCTCCAGTATTTCTGGAAACAAACATGAGAGAAGACAAAGAGCAGGGATTCTTGTCCGAGGCAGATAATTCAGGAAAATAAGGACTGCATCTGAAGAGAACAGCAGCAAAGGGTATGAGAAAGTGGACTGATGATGGGACTAGTGCTCCAGTTCTCAAACACTCATGAAGAGAAGTAAGGAGATTCTGAAATGTCTGACTGGAGTCTCTATTATAACCATTGAACTCAAGATAAATCATTTAATAGAAAGATGTAATTGTGCTAAAATGGTTTAGCATTGTGTATTCTTAACAGAAGTCACAATAATGTGGATATGAAAGAGAGATATGAAAGATACTCTCAAAGACATAAATATTGCCACAAAATTTAGATGCGCTTCCTTGAAGTTTTTTGTTGTGGCAAGCATAACACCATTATCATGGGAACCTGTAAATTCTCTCAAAGATGCTTGAACTAGAAGTTCATTTCAATGGGATTTAGACAAGGACTCTTCTCTACTCTACTTTTCTCTCAGCAATTCAGGTCCTAAAAGCACAATTTTTATACGTTAATTAATTTTCTTTGGAGACTTTAGTTTTTTAGAACATGAAATATGTAGAATTAAATGACAGTGGTTTTTCAAAAGGTTAGGCCGGCAGCTGAGTTGTGTTCCAATATATTTCCTAATTGTACAGAAAAGTTACACATACTGTTTTCAGAAAAATACTCTTGAAGGCGGAAGGTCTGGCCATCTGCAGCAGCTGTATTCTAGCTGTGAATCCTCAGCTGGCTGTTTGACAATTCCCTGCCTATCACTTCTTCATGTACTGCTACTTCATGTCATTTCAATTTGATGAGTGTATATTTCTTTCATTTTTATGTACACCTGGTTTTGCATGCTTTTTTTTTTTCTTTTCGCATGTCTCTTTTTCACATGGCACTTCATTCCATTTATTTTGCTGTCTCCAGCTGTACCATTCCAGATGAACCCTTCAGATGCTGAAGAAAAACATTCTGAATTAAATCTCTCTCATATTACAGATAGCACTGATTAGCCTTCAGCACCATAAATCACTAACTACTTATTCCTGTGCCATGCTTGTGTTTTTAACAAATAGGTGCTCTTGAAAAGCTAAATGTTCAGTTTCTGGAGGATTAATGCCTGGGGGACCAATCTTTTCTGCATCATTTGAAATGAAGTTGTAGTGGTGCATATGATTCGGCCATCAGATATAAATCAACATGTCCAGAGTCTTTGGCTTCAGGAGCTGAAAACAAAGTGATTGAATTTTTCTTTTACAATATTTTATAATTCGTAATAGCCCCAAAATATAAAAGAATATATTCCTATGGTCCTAATGGTACTAATTATTGTACTTGTCACTGTGGTTAGTTTTTTGGACTATTTAAATACAGCTTGTATGATGGGTTTGCCTTTGTGATATTTATTTGAAACAAGGGTGGTATAGGTTTGAAATTTTTTAGTGTGGCAATCATTATACTAAATGCTGGACTTCTATATAACAGGTAGAAATTAAAGACAGGCAAAGAGAATGTATAAAGAATAGAACTGAGAGACATGGAATGAAAATCACCAATTTTGCATAGAAAATATGTTTTATGATATAAAGTTGTTGCTTTGAAATTTGTAACTTCACTAAGTGATCTGTTTATAACCAGAAGAGTTTCTTTGGTCAACACATATTAATTATAAGTTGTTGCCAAGACAGGCTGCAGGATGCATGCATTACATTGAGAGCTGAGCTAGCATTGAGGAAACTTATAAAAAAAAGTATTTTACCTAAAATAATAATGTATGGACAACTGAAAACTCATGCACAAATTTTAATGAGGAATTTAAAAAGTAAGACTTTCAAAAGAAGAGGTCCTGAAAGAATAGATTACTGGCTTATTTTGTAGGATTTGTACACTGATTTATCTCATTAACTCACCTCCTGTGGAAGACATTTGCTATACAATTAATTTTGACTTTGAGGAACAAAAGTATAACATTAATGGTTTATAAATTAGAAGCCTCACCATGGCAACCTAAAAAGGAATCAGTTCTTCAGACTTGTCAGATCTCCCACAGCTGCTACTGTTGCTCAAGAGAAACCTGCTGTCTCAACTTACTATGCTTTTGGACTTATTTCTGAAGGTCACACCACAGTTTTTAGGACACAGTCAAGGTTCTTTCCTCTTAAAAATAAGGGAACTAGTGATACTCCCAGGAAGAAAAAAAAAAAAACAAAAAAAACAATGTGTGTTGCTGCTGTTGGGGTTGGAGTTATAATATGAAAAATAATTAGAGTATAAAATTCAGCACCTTGGGACATGGCAAAGAACTGGCAAAATTTCAACAAGCACTTAGAAAAAAATTAGAACCTTTGATCATACCTTGCTTCTTTTCAACAGAAACAATTTACCAGTGGTGGTCCAGCAGAGAGGTAGCAGTGATAGCTCCAAAAACAAGGAAAAATAACTCTGGGTTTATTAACAAACTGTTCAGGTATGTGATGCGCTGCCATGCAGGCTGGATGGCAGATGAAGCTTAAAGAAATCAAACTGAGCAAGTTGTTGAATGACAAGAAAAACATGAGAAGAGATATTTAATTTTTTTTTTCTTTTAATGGATATTGGTGCTGGTAGTCAAGCTTTAGAAGAAAATGAACCATAGAAATGTCATTATAAATATCTGCTCAAAAAATAACCCAAAATGGTCACTGTCAAAAAAAAAAATTATTACATTTCCCCCTATGTAGTATTATCTGTGGGGTTTTTTATGCAAGTACAGCACAGAGGGTGTTCATAGATGTGAGGTCACAGCTCCCAAATCAGGTAACTGCATATCTGAGTCATATCAATCAAGGGAGAAGAAACCAGCTTGAGAAAGAATGATTTTGGGAAAAAAAACCCAAACGATTTATATTGCTTGGAGAATTTATTGCTGATGAATGTACAGATTCCAGATCACAGTCAATAAATAAATCTGTAAAGAAAAAAAAGAGTAAGCGTAAAATTAGTTTTCTGCTTTTATTTATAGATAGCTGAAGTATCTACCTGTGTAGAAAAAATGCCTTGTTCAATGTCAGAAGTGAAAGCTGTGACATTTCCAGAGATGAAATCTTGATTTTATGTGTCACACTAGAGCTTCAAAAAAATGACCCATACAGTTCTGTAAATATTAAATTTCTTCAATACCTGAAACTTTCAAGTTTTAGTATTTTTACAGACAGTCTTAGAAACATGGAAAAGAATCCCATTGTTAACAAGGTCAGTTGCAAGAAAATCAGCTGATTTACACATTTCTTCAGAAAATGCCAAGAATGCACTGTAATGGAAGTGTAATTTACAACAGTCTGTAGGCACTTTTCTTCATGTCATTCAAAATTTACTCCTGCCCCCATTTTGCTTTTTTATCTTGCAGTAGCAGCCAGGAAGGGAAATGAACTTCCAAATTTATCTGACTTTGTAGTTGCACTAGATTCAAGTGACTCCAGTGATTTGATGTGGCATGTTGATTACAGTCACATCAGAAGGAGAATAAGACTCAGAGGGAAAAATGTTGTTTCTTTCACAGAACCTATGTTAACTTAGTGTATAAATCAGAATAAGCATACAGAAGTTGTTTTGTTATATAATTATATTGCATTGCTATTATATCTGTTTGACAAAAGCTGGAAATAAGCTGTGATTGTAAGAAATAGTTTCAGCGAAACAACATTACTAACTTTATCCTCATTTCACCTTTACTGAAATAGAATAAATTCTGTGGGTAGAACATCTGCAATACATGATTCTTTGAAAGTTTCAGAATAACTTGCTCTGCATGAGCTTTTTTAGATAATTCCTTTGGAAATATTGTAGAGATTAAATAAATGTATTTATGGCTAACAATGTTTGTAATAGGTGTATTGGAACATGCCAGTAGCTCACCAAGAGAGTAAAACCAGACCTTTTCTATGGTAAGAAAATTTTCTCTTTATTTAACACTGACAAGTTGTATGATATCTTTGATAATGGAGAGAAGAAGTGGTACAGTGTAACACATGCAAAATGCTGTGACCATTCTGAATTTTAGGAAACTGATGTGCCAGGCTAGATTAAAGAGAAACCTGTGTTTCACCTTCATTGCAACAGTGTCAAAATCGTATCCAGCATACTTTGGAATCACCCTAATGAAGGATATTATCATTTTCTGTAGTATTTTCCTATTTCCAGTAGTAAAATCCAATCCCACTACTGGATAATATCCTATTTTTAAGGTTTATAACTAAGGAAATTAAGATAAATATTTGTACATTTCAGAAACATCCTGAAATCTACAGCTTGAAAAATGTTTTCATATAATTTTGAATTAGAAGGTGCCACAACTGAAGATTTAGAAGCTATTCTCAAAAAGTGAAGAAATTTATGACTGGAATATCTAGATTAGCATGCTTGATTCATCAGAATTTATAACAGTATTAAAATTATCAAATAGATCAACAAGTTAAGTTAATTCTTTTTTGTTTGAGCAATTAGAAAATTAGTTCCCATAACTTTGGAGATGATGAAAATCTCCCACTGAATTTGCTTGTATCTTTTCCAGCCCTTCAGTTTTATGCTCTTGTTTCATTCTCTGTATAAATTTGTACCTAATGGTACATATATTCAATTCATTTTGAAAACACGTGAATCCATGTACAAACATTTTGCTAGGTATTTTACCAAGAAAAGAGAAGTTTCTCAGAATTCAACAGCATCCAGTCCCTGAAAATTCATAGTTCTTTAAAAGTGGTAACATTTTCAAATATGGACAGACTACACAGAAGTGCTCCTGGTCAGGCGATGTGGTCACACATCAGAGTCCAGCCAAAACAAGCTATTTCTCATTGCACTTCCCAACTTAGTTGTCCCTACTTTATTTTACATGTTGGCATGTAAATGCATGTTGACAATCATGGCACAGACCTGGAATTGGGAGAAGAAAGTTCTGACTAGAGCCAGTAGTCACAGAGAAAGGAAGAGGATTCTGTTGGAAAGCTAATTTATGTTAATTCTATTAAAATGCAGCACCTCTCTATTTCTTGTTCAAAGAGAAAAAAATGTTGTTAATCATAAGCAGCCTGTCTTCCTGACTGAATAATCTCTAGTGTGAAACACTTCAGCTGTGGATTTTGTTCTATTGTTTAGGAAAAGTAACAGAGGAAACAGAAGAGACAAGATATGAACACACACCATTGGTCTAGCTTGTTCTTATGATTTCTGTGTTTTATATTATGAAATATGAATTTGTTATTCCCCAAACTCAGACTTCATGGATCTTTAAAACAAACTGTTGATTAGTTCCTTTTGGTTTCCTTTTGAAAGATCTGAGTTGAGTTTCCAGACAGGGTAGAAAACATGTCTTGGAGGCATCTCTCCAGCTTAATTGCTTTTTGTCATTGCTGAACAGAAAGTACCTACAGTCTATTTTAAATATTCTAGAACAAAAAATAACACTGAAAAAATGGATATTAAGGGTGCATGGTGAACCAATTATCTGTATTCTGCTCTCAGGGCATCGAGGTGTTTCAGCCCTTTGAGTTACTCCCTACATCATATATTCCTTGCAATGTAGATCTGGACTAAAGAAACTCCCCAGTTATTACTGAGTTATGAATGAGATACAATAATTCAGCAGGGAATTCATATTCCATGGCCTTTCTGCAGCACTTTGAATGACTATGTCTTCAGGCAGCAATTTAAAGTCATTCCCTCAGAATGGGGAGTCAATTTAAAGTCATTCCCTCATATGTCAATATTGTTACTTAGATGGGTCCTTTCCTGATATCAACACATGGCTACAAAGCTTATTTGAAGTATCTTTAAATAAGAGACAGAAGCTTCAGGTGAACACCAAAAAGGAAAAATCACTGATATATTGACAAATGATTTTTAGACCACTTCTGCCTGTGTGACCTGGTCTGTGTTTCTCCTCAACTGTTCTTCCTTGGCCACAAATTTCTTGGTGATTCCAAAGCTTAATCACAGAAAATATGAGTGGAGGTGGCTGGTGTTCCCTTCCTCTACTCATATCCATGAGAGGCTGCAGGGACAGGGCAGCTGCAGAGCTAGAAGCTGCTCTCTGAACTCACTCTAAGAAGCCTGATTTTTTGACATCACCATGTACGACAAAAAAGCTTTTGCCAGAACTTTGACAATAGTTTTCTACATGGAAAGATTCTGCACTGTGGGAAAGCAGTGTCCTGGCTAACCACACCATCATCATGGTTTTCCAAGTTACAGTCCAGTGCCTTTCCCAGAAGATGGTGGCTGAAAAAAATCTGCAACACTCACTACCAGGCTTTCAGTTAGGTGAACAATACAAACCTTAATTCTAGTGCATTTTTTTGCAGCAAATTAGTTTCTACTAGAGTTCCTGTGCTAGTCTTCCTTTTTCCTTTTCCACTTTTCCTCATTTTTTCCTAGTATGAGCATTTTTGTTCTGCTTATTTAACACGTAAAAACTTTATTAGTAAAATTGGCACTAAGAACAGTTTTAAAAAAATCTGAACATGTCACTTCCAGCTCCTAAAAATGCACAATGTGATGCTGCCATTCATCGTGATCCATTCCAAACTGGAAATTAGAAAACTTTTGTTTGTGTGTATGTTTGCATGAATGCATTGTGTGCATATACAAATAGCCAGCTAGCTAGCTGGGTAGATATGCATATATTTCTTTTTCATGTCTGTGAACTTACTGCTTCATGATGAAAATTGCCCATGGTGAGAAATGCTATTTTAAAGAGAATGAGAATGCAGACAAATAGTGCTTCACCTTTAAATTTCTTACACCTATTTTTGTCTCACCTTCTTGTCTTCCACACAGCTTATATACAGAAGAGATATTTTTTTTCCTTGAGTATTTAAAATAATGTTATCAAAAACCTAGCCTTAACTTTTAAGAATGTAGAAATCAGCAGTTTTCCTAAATTGCTTTAATTCTCTGGAGATCCCCAGCTCTACCTTTTCCCCCTCTTTGTTCTTGCTGTCTTTGTTAACTCCCATTTAACTGAGTGATAGCTTTAATAAACACTGAACTCAGTCACAGGTTGAAATTGCACATGGAAAGGAAAAGGCATTGGTGAACTTTGTTTTAAATGCCAGCCTTCAAATCATTGGTGGCACACATTCCTTTAATATTTCAATGCCTTGCTATATCTGTACATCTATCAGTCTGCAGTTCGCTGCCAATGACTTTCTGCCACATAGCGATTTGTCAAGTAAACCTTTCACAGACTCTTGTAAAGCTCTTTCAGAGATGCATATAAGGCTCTCTAAAATGCAGAGCAGACAACAACTTCATGACTGAATTAGTGGTTTTAAAGGGAAAAAAAAACCAAGAGATTGTTTAAGAAGATAAGGGTTAGGGTTAATTCTATATTACATAGTCAGCTATACTTATACACAGATGGCCTGGACATCAGCTTTGATCATATATGGTAACCCAGAGCATGATATTGTAGAAGCGTGGAACGCTTTGCATTAAAAGGGAACTTGAAGGATCCTCTAGTTCCAACCTCATTGCTATGGGATGGGCAGGATCACTTTCCACTAGACCAGACTGCTCAGAGCCCCTTTCAGCCCGGCCTTAAACACTCCCAGAGATGGGGCATCCACAACTTCTCTGGGCAACATGTTCCAGTCCTCACTACACTTACAGTCAAGAATTTCTTCCCATTATCTACTCTAAATTGATGGCCTTTCAGTTTGAATCTATTCTCCCCTGTCCTGTACCATGCTCTGGTAAATAGTCCCCATCTTTTCTGTAGGCTCCCTTCAGATGTTGGAGGGGTGCAATTAGGTCACCCTAGAGCCTTCTCTTTTACAGTCTGAACAACTCCAATTCTGTTTGCCTTTCCTCTTGGAAGAGGTGCTCCATCCCTCTCACTGTCTTGGTGGTCCTTCTCTGGCTCACTCCAACAGGTCCATGTCTTTCCTGGAATGAGGACCCCCAAGATGGATTCAGTCCAGGACATGTTTGGCTTTCTGGGCTGCAAGTGCCCAGTGCTGGATCACGTGCAGCCTTTCACCCACCAGGACTTCCATTTCTTCCTCAGCAAGGCTGCTTTTGATACTATTCCCCCTTCCACTTAAGAAAGTAATATGTGCTTTTTCTGGCTTGTTAGTTTGAGGATACGTTGTGGCTTTGATAAGACAAATATCAGCACAAAAAATTCTATCAAAGACTTCAGAAGAGGTCTGACAGAACATGGATCCCTTTGCCCATTTAATATATGGTCTCCTCAGACCTCACAGACCTTCATGTTTCTGAAGCACTCGTAGTTGTAAAACTCTTTCTGAACTCTTTGACTACACCAAAAATTGAAAAGGCTGCTAAAGAACAATTACCTGGATTTAACATCCTGTCGTGAAGGAAAGAGGCAGCTTTCAAGAAGTATAACACTTGGGGCCGTCCTCTCTTTTTGTTAGCAAAACACTTCAAGGCCTCTCTGAAAATACAAAAAGAGAAGAAGAAATAATTCACCAAGGAAAATTCCTTTTCTTGATATTTTCTTTATTTCAATTATGCTGCAAATTATATTTACGGAATGAAGTATGCAAGAACTGGTACTAAGAACCCATGAAGCAGGCTGCATATTTCTATCAGCTTAGTTATTAGCAAGATCAGAACAGGAAAAAAGGGCTTCTATTTTAAAATTTTTATAAAGAAATTTCAGAAATTTCCTCTAAAATAGACTAATAGTTTCTTAGAAAAAAAATAAGTCAGATGTGCAAACCCATTACTTTAGTGAGACTTTTAAAGATTGTTTGCATCTTAACTGTGGTATTTCTGAATGATTTTCAGCTTTCATAATTCTTTAAGTTCCTGTCAGAATGAAACTGAAATGTGAACCTCACTCCCTCCTGTCATTGTTAATTTTTGCCATAGAAAGTACTTGAATGTACTTCTGTTTAAATAAAAAGGAATCCTGGTTTCATGGGGAGGAAGGAAAAATAGGATTCCATGACAGGTTCACAATCTGTGTAACTGATAAACCAGGACTGAGGTCTGTGTGGTGCAAATCACTCCAGTTTTCCCTTCAGTTTTAGTATAAGTTTATCTGTCCTTTCAATATCATATTACTAGCATTCAAGATTGAATCAACTATTAATAAATATTACTTATGTATGTAATGCAAATACTAGAAATGCACTCTGGTATCCTGCACATCATGAATGTTTTTTCATTTATTATTCATTAGTAATTCAGATGAATAAAATGTCTTTTAGTTGTTTTTCTGCATTTTTACATGTAGAACTATGACTATTTCATTGCATATTTTGTTCAACCCATATCAACACATTTTTTCTGAATCTGTAAACTAGCTGATGGCTTCCATGAATTAGTGTTACTTCTCTTACACCTACTGTGAGTTTTCCTGCAGCATTAGCTTTCATTTTTGATGGATTAAGATGTTGTAACTATATCAATTCTTTTCTCTGTCACATGAATGTGAACATCCTTATGGCATGCATGCAACTTAAATTGCACAAAAAATAAAATGTCAAAACTGTGAATATTATTGTATATTACAGTAGAACATTCTGATAACCTATTTGGGCTATAATCAGTATAGAAAATTTTATAAATGAACTTTCCCTTCCTTTAGTAGAGAAAGCAAAAGGTGAAGAGAAAGTAACATTTAAAAAGGGAATTTTCCCAAGAGCAATTTTTTCCTTCAGCACCACATAGCTGTTCATTAAACACAATCTACTCAAAAACATTTTGTCACTCACCAAATGAAGTGTTGTATTTCAATGAGTTAAAGAAATAGCACAGTATCCCCACATGGGAATTTAATCAATTTAACCAGTCAGCAATCTTGCTCAACCAGCAGGTGTTTGGCAAGAAAGTGCACAAAACAAGTCCCATTAATGCAGGGCATAGTTTATCTTATTTGAATGCAGAAGGGGTTTCATTTGCATATGGAATTCTTTGCAGTTGAACAGTCTAATTATTACTAATACCATTTATGTTTTTAGAAGTACAAATAATACTTAAAACAGCATGCCATATTTGAATCAAATTAAAAATGGTGCAAAATTTTAAAGAGTTGATTCTTGTTGACCTAAAAATATTTTTCCCTGGTAGATTTTTTTTGTCATCAAAAAATTTGCAAATTTTGAATACCCAGAACTATTTTCCTTATCAGAACTTATTTACTAGTAGAAAAAGAAACTTGTCTCCACTTCTGATGTTAACTCTTTATCAAGAAAAATTTTAAGCATCATTTATAGTATTTTTTGTTGGATGACTTTATGATATAAACTGAATTTAAGATGTAGTGCTTCTCAAAGGTGAGATAACAGAAACATACAGAATTTTCTATCCTTTACTATGACTAATGCTTCAGCCTTTTATCTTTGCAGAAGTCTGATCATTTTCAACACTGTTTTATGGACTATTACCATTTCCAGTTCCAACTCTAGTTTTTCTTTTAATTCATTGATTCTATTCAGCAAGTAAGAGAAAAATTTCATTGTTAAAAAATATCTACAGAGCATATAGATTTAGATTGATCTACACAGGAAAATTTCTTCAATATCACCTAAGATTTTGATATAAATAGATGAACAAATATTGCCACATGGATATTTACCATGCAGGTTGTATCCAAAAGGAAGAGATCAGGGCAATAGTGGTGGCTTCAAGATATTTTTGGAGGCTTTGTGCAATACTGGGAAGGCAATGGTCACTAAACAAACACATTTAGAAAAATATTTACCATGTGAACAGTTTTTCCTTAAAAAAACTGATGAACAGATATGATGAAGGTGTTAGATACTGAAGATGTTGTTTCAAATGTCTTTTATTTAACTTGTTTATTGTGCCAGTCCTTAGCATACTGGTTCATGTCCTACTACACTCTCTGTGTCTTACCCATATGGGAAGAAGCCACCAGTGTTTTATTTCATAAGCTTTTTTTTCCTCATGATGACCTTGTGTTGTTAAGTGACAATGCTTAATTTTACAGAATTTTGCAGCATTGTAGCTAATTTAAACTACAAGTACTCCACAGATCAAGTGGGGTAACAACTTCATATCCTTCAAAGTTCTCAATTGACTTTTTAGGTTGTCCTTTGCAAATTTAAATTCTCCTTCAGCTTTGGAAAAGCATAAAACTTTTCTAAAGCCTGGAAAGTTCATTTATTTGAAATTTCTCAGTAGGCTGAGGAAATCCTACTGCTATTTGTACAGAATGTCAGCTATCTATGGCTACTTCACAATATCTTGTCCAGTTTTCCATCATAACCCTGAAAAAATATCCTGAGCCTAAAAATCTTTGTAAAACACTCCTTCCTATTGCTGGTTAATCCCTAGTGGTTCCATTCCAGGTACCTCTGTTGCTATTATACCCAATCACATCTGCCTCTCGATGTTTTAATCTTCCTCTCTGCCAGTAAAATAACTTGTGAAAACATCTTTCTGTTTTCATCTGAAGTGATCTGTGCCTGTCTACTTCCCACATTTGCCATTTTTTGGACATACCCAATCAAAGAGAGACAACTGATATCCTCCTGCGTCAGACACACTGGCAGTGCTACAGAATAGGATGTCTTTCATCGCTGTGACAGGTAAAACCATGGCATCCAGATTTTTTACACTCCCCAGCCCATTCAATAAGAAATACCAATAATACAGGGAACTTCAAACAGATTGTGAGATGGATATTTCAGTGCTGCAGGGACCATGTTGTCAGTCAGGGTATGTCTGACAATTATTTTGCAGCCTATCCCCTCTGCCTCATTTAGAAAATTTATAGTCTGCCCACACTCTTGCAGGTCCATGTCCCCTTTGTTTGCCAGGATCTGGAAAGGTTTTGACCAAAAGACTTGACCAGCAACATGAGATCCAGTTAGAGACTATGATTCCCAAAAGTTTATTTTCTTCTTAAGTAACAAAGCAGTATGATGTACCCTGTTTTCTCGTAGTCAATCTAAGATGTTTGCAAAGGAATAGGAATTAAATACATAATTTCTCTTTCTTCTTAATCTTAAACCTAATCTCACTGGAAATATTGTGCTTTTAACATAGGGTGATAATTTCAAATGATCATTTGTCTCTGGAGCTATCCAGTCTTTTGAGCTGTTGATGACAGGCTTATGTTCTCCTCTCTTTCCCCATGGTTTCTCCTCTCCTTTTTGACTCTTTAATTGTAAACTTGGGGGAATTTTCTTAAAGCTTAGGAAACAGGATTAGTTTGAAACTTGAACATCTGCTAATTAATCAATTTATGTTGAAAACCAAATAAATTAATTCTATACTAGAAATAGCTTGCATGTAAAACATAATATGATCAAAGGTAGCTAAAATATTATAAGATTTTCCATCAGTTCTACAGGCATCTCAGGAATATAGATCACATTGGTGGCTCTCAATAGTGTATGTAGATATCTGGGACTTTGAGTTTGGTACTTTGTGCAGGAAAGAAATAAATTTTATACAGAATTTCAGGAGCACTCAAGTGTGCACGAAATCCATGTCTCTTCATTATTACTAAAGAAGAAATTTCACTTGTTAATATTTTTCCTTTTTTAATGCTAAAATAAGTCTGAAATATCCTGATAGACTAAGAACTAATTATTCCCTTTGAGGGCTGTAGGGAGACCATACTTCGTTAGGCAAGGTCCTATTCTAAGCTGCTGCGAATTATTTATTATTAATGCATAGTGTTCTTTACTGTAAATAGATAAAGAATCTTAGAGATTTTTCTCTTAGGTGTGACCTGATTTATATTAAAATAAGGTTATGATCATTGTGTCTGAATGGCAAAGGAACACAAAATTAAATATTAATCTCTCAATATGTATTTCCATGTCTCTTGGTCCTTTCTTACTTTACGATTTGGAGAAATTTGTTATGATTGTTTTGTGTTTGAAGAAATATTTGAGGAAAATGAAAGCAACAGTTATAAAATAGATTTGATTTTAAAATAAAGTTTTATTTCTTCCTGAGCTTAACTTGCTTTTGAGTTATCTTCTGTTGTGTGTAACTAAATTCTTCTGTTTAAGAGATGCAGTGAGTATATCTGAAGAATAGCTAACAAATGCTTAAACCATAGCAGCACTTTTTCCAAAACAGGCTTATTTTGTACCGCATTAAAAATTAATTTTTTTCCTTAGATTCCCTTATAAGAGATGGGAATGCCTGTGGGTTTCTTTTGTACATGTAACTATTTACTGATTACCAAAACCAATTTCAAAGTCCAATAGTGGTGAACAAGAATATCCTAATAATGTTAAGTTATTCAGGTTACTAGAGGACAGTAGAATATATTCACTACAAGGTGAAAGATACCTTGTAGTGAGGTGAGAGAATATAACTTAAATATTTCAGTTTATTATAGGATTATTATAGGATAGCTGTCCATTTTTCCATTTTCCTCACATGGGATGAACTGCAGTAATAGTGAATTTCTTTTTCATTTTATGAGTTGGTGTTTTTTGTTTGTTTTTTTTTGTTTGTTTGTTTTTAGAATTTTTAGTTAATTAGAATGGTAAATTCTGTAGGAAAAAAATAATGTTAAAAGGGACCTAAATTTTTATGCATTCCAAATGTCAGTCCCCCTTATTTCCCTCTTTTTGTTTCCATCCTACGAAGTTTCGTTTCCTGTTTCCTTTCTTCTTGATTCTGACGATATCTGATCAAGATAACTGCCAAATAGATAAATACTCCATTTGGACAGGGTGTTAGAATCTAAATCAGAGACTGGACACAACAACACAATGTCCTCTGTCAGGTATTTAAACACATTTAGATAATAGATGCTTCTTTAAACACCAAGAATTCCTGTGGCATCTTGAAAGCTTGCTATGCTGTGAAATGAATAAAGTATCATATATCCCATCAAGAAGTCTTCTCTCTGGAATTCCACAAGGCCTTTGGCACGGTCCCCCCACTACACCCTTGACACTAAATTAGAGACATATGGATTTGATGGACGGACTGCTCAGTGGATGGAGGCTGAGAGCAGCCCTACCAAGGAGGACTTGGAAGGAGTATTGGGTGAAAAGCTAGATGTGATCAAGGAATATACGTTGCCATCTTATTGCAAAAGTTCCATACCTTCTTAGTGATTTATCACGGGCAGCTCCTCACAGCACTGACTCTATCTGCACAGTACAACCAACAAACTCCAACAACTCTCTACTCACCTACCTAACCCACTCTTTTTTTGGCACTCATCCTCATTGGACACAGCTGTGGCCTGTTAAGGACAGACCTGTTCCTAATCTTTGGTAATAAGTACAGCTGCAACTCCTCAGGGGTAAGACTACCTTCTGCACTATCTTTATTTTCTTACATTCTATCTCCCCACAAATACACCCTTACAGCCCAGAAAGCCAACAGTGCATGGGCTGCATCCAAAGCAGCATGGCCAGCAGGATGAGGGGGGAGGTTCTGCTCCTCTGTTCTGCACCTGGAACACTGCATCCAGCTCTGGGATTCCTGCTGCAAGAAGGACATGGACCTGTTGGATCATTCCAGATGAGGGTCATGGAGAAGATCAGAGGGAGGGAGCACCTCCCCTGTGTGGAAAGGCAGAGAGTTGGTGCTGTTCAGCCTGGAGAAGGTTCTGGGAGACCTTATAGCAGCCTCCCAGTACTTAAAGGGGGCCTATACAAAAGATGGGTACAAGCTTTTTAGCAGTGATAGGACAATGGAATTTTATTATTTTTAAATAAAGAGGGCAGATTTAGAGTAAATATAAGGAAGAAATTTTTGCAGAGAGAGTGATGAAACACTGGCACAGAGAAGTGGTGGATGCCACACCCCTGGAAACATTCAAGATCAGGTTGGACAAGGCTCTGAGTAATCCAGTGTTGAAGATGCCCCTACTCATATATTTCACTTACACTTTTTTCCTATGTTTTACATAACAAAATTTCTAAAAATATATTTTAAGGGTGCTTATTTTCAGCTATGCTGAAAGCGATACAAATAAAGCTTGTATTTTAGACACATACAATTATGTATTGGCAAAGTTTTTTTGGATACCATTTGGCATAAACTTCAAGTCCTTGTTCTCCAGGAAGTGTTTTCAAATCAAATGGTTTTGCTCATTTGTTTGAAGTAAAAACATAAAAACACCAGAACAAATAGTAAGCACAAACTCTTAAAATAAGGTTGGCATACTGAGCACAGACTGCCAGGAATAGTCTTTTGTTTTAATTAAGCCCACTTCCCAGAAAGACAAGCACATTATTTCTGGCTTAAGTTTATCACTTTCCTTGATCATGCTACTCTGATAAATCTGTTGTTAGGACCCACAGGTTTGTCGTTCTGAATGTGTGTTTATACACTCCAGTGAAGCCATGTTTTGGTTCTTATTTTTGATCCATTGTACAGATTGAAAACTCCTCTAGCAACTCACACCGATATATTTCCTTCTCTAAAATAATGTGATTACTAATGGACTAGACTGTAAAATGGTGCTAGGAGTAGATTCATTTACTGTAGAAGAAGTTCTCTGGGACAATTGAATGCTACATTTTCTGTTGCCATTAGATCTGACAGAATAATTTCACTAATTTATGTTATCGCTTCTTGTGATCTCAGTGTTGTTGAATGTGGTGCTAGTTACAAATCAATATCAATTAACCTGAGTATAGATTTCTGTTCCTTGAATTCAGTAAATCCTTCATTACATCTGCTTTAATAATAGACCTAAACAAATTTTCCTGATACATACAAAATGCAAATGTAGAGCTCTAACAGTAATATAGACTGATATGTTATCTGAGTGAGATATTCCCTGCATTATTCAATTTTCAAGTAATTTAGAAATACATATATACTGCTACTTCTTAGATAAGGTAAATGGCTACCCATATCCTGTGAGATCTATAGATATATAATTATGGATGCAAAAGCAAACTTGCCCTGAAGCTTTTCTGCATCATTTCCAAACAATATTTTGGAGGTAGGGTACTTAATTCCATAAACTTCAAGATAGTTTTAAATTAAGAGAGAAATGCACATGTTAAAGAGTATATTTCCATGAAGCAGAATGAAAAACCCAGACTTTTCCCTTCTATTTATTCTGGTTTTTTATTTCTTGAATGGAAAGTTACCTTTAAGAAGTTTTCACCTTTAAGCAATCTTTCTTGGCTAATATGCTTAGGGCATTGTGATACAGGACAAAGGACAATGTCAACATATATTGAAATTCCAACAATTAATTCTTATTTCTGGATCCATGGCAGTAATTATGTATCTTTTTACTCTTATATTTTTTTTTTATTTTCCCTTATACATTTTTAAGTGATATTTTTATGATTTTATATCACTGCCTTACAATACACAATAACTAAAATGGCTACTTACCTGCTTTTCCTTGCAACTAAATTTTTCTCTAAAAAAACATACATAGATGTATGTATTTATGAACACTGATTATTCAGTGTTGTTTCACTCTAATCTGCCCCAAGGGATCTATTAACAAGAACCTCACATTCTGGGGTGAGTTGTAAGAGATACAGGTGGAAGAGTAAAAGTTTTCTATCTGGTAGTACAGAATGAGAAACTAAATTAGGTGAGCTGCCTTATACTGAAACCAGATATTTATTTTCATCCAGTCAAGGCCTAGCTTGACTATGTTTTAACCATTTTAGTTTTTCTTCTGGGGAGGAAAACAAACATTAAAAAAAAAAACCCTCTTTAAATTTTCTGTCTATTTACACATTCACCAGTAAGCAAATATTCAGAATTGTCTCATGCCTGCACTCCCATGAAGATCTATCTTATAGGATATTTGCTAGATAACAGCTTCTTAGTTACTATTTTATTCAGAACTGTGTCTGGCTGTTTCCCCAGTAAAATTAAACTAGTACTGGGTCTGTTTCTCTGGCCCTGAGTCTCTCCCAGCTGCAGATGTAACTGATTCTACATCTCCCCTCTCCTTGTTAAATTTTAGAACAACGATCTGCTGCTTCATTTAAGAGGAATTCCAGATTTGATTGTGACCTGCCACTGGTCTTATGGAAGTGCATAGCCTGAAGACTCAGGGTGTGAGGGAGTCAAGATACAATCTCTCTTTATTAGTTCTTCCTGACCTGGGGTATTATAGCAGTCAAGAAACTTATTTTCTGACACTTATCTCTCTCTGAGTAACATATGGGGAGTTTAGGTACATGACTCACCTGCTACATGGACACCACATTTAAAAACTGCTTTCAGTGATGAAGGATGATTTAACTTAAGCCTTCACTGAATTTGTTGTAGCTTGTTAAATCGGTGTCTGCATTTTCTTCACCAAAATTTTGTTTCATATTGACTTACTCAAGGTAAAACCCTTTCTTTCAAATGGGCACAGAGCCCTGAGGAACACTAGAAAATTGACCTATGCAATAAAAGCTTTTTAGAATATCAGATAATGTGCTGTCTAGGACTTGTCATTTTTTAACACAGAAATAAAATAGAAAAGAGAACTGGACAGGACAGACCTATTGAGTGTCAATTAGGTTTAAGGTTCAATGACAGGATGTAATATAAGTCACTTTGTGTACAAATGTTGCAATTGATTTTCTGTTTAACAGTATTGTTTTCATCCTTCAGCAATTACCATGTCTACTGCTAATTTTTTTCCCTTTAATACCATATATAGAATAATTTTCTTTTTTCCTCCCCAGCTTTCTGCCTTTCTGTGCTTACATTGCTCTGATTTTCATACTGATTTCATATTGGGATCTGCAGCATCACTTTTTCCAAATTCCTTGTATTTCAATAAAGGGCTAAAATCATACATCAAGAATGTCACTAGTCCACATCATTGTATTTCATGAAAGTAGTTCACTTGCAGTACAGTGAAAGAGAATCCTCAGTCTCTCAAAGAAAACATTACACTTTATTCCAGTGTTTACATAGGCAGTTATTAAAAAAATCGATGAGATTTTTTTTAATTTTTGGCTTCTTAATAAAGTCTGACAGGAAATATCTCTTCTCATAAAAACGTGATTTTGCTGTTTCAGCAAAAATACTTTGAATCTGTATTAGGTTTCTATGGCCAGGTGTTGATACTGGGAACTTTACAGGGGTGGCTTCTGTGAGAAACTGACAAAAGCTTCCTCCACCTCAACAGAGCCAATCCCTGTCTGCTTCAAGATGGATGCGCCACTAGCCAAGGCTGGACCAACTAGAAATTGTGATAACACCTCTGTGACAACATATTTAATAAGAAAAACGTCAATGTGTGTTTGTAATTGTGGCCAGGGCAAAGCAGGGTGAGAACACCTGAGAGGAGCAGCCCTGCAGACACCAGGGTCAGTGAGGAAGGAGGGGCAGGATGTGATCCAGGCACCCCAGCCAAGGCTCCTCTGTAGCTTGTGGTGGAGCCCACGGTGAAGTAACTGTGCCCCTGGATTCCCTGGAGGTCCATGGGGATGCAGAGATCCACCCTCTGGAGGAGCCTTCTGCTGGAGCAGATGGATGCCTAAGGTGAGGCTGTGGCTCTGTGGGAGGCCCTCTTTGGATCAGAATCCTGGAAAATTTCCTGTGGACCACACTGGATCAGGTTTCCTGGCAGGACCCTGTAGGGGACCCACGCTGGGGCAGGCTGTGCCCCCATGGAAGGGAAACCCACATTGCAGCAGTTTGGGGAGGAATGTTGCCAATAGGATGGACTCAAGCTGGAGAAGTTCATGGAGGGCTATCTCCCGTGGGAGACACCCCATGCTGGAGCAGCGGAAGGATTCCTCTCTCTGAGCAGTGCACGATCACTGACCACAACTCTCATTCCCATCTCCCTGCACTGCTTGGGGGAGGAGATAGAGCTGGGAAGGAGGTAGAGGTGGGAGAAAGATGTTTTTAAGATCTTGCTTAATTTTCTTATTATCCTGCTCTATTTTTGATAGTAATAAATTCAATTAATATCTCTAATTTGAAATTTTTCCTGTGACAGTATTTGGTGAGTGCTCTCTCTCAGTCTTTGTCTCAACCCATGAACCCTTTGTTATATCTTCTCTCCCCTATCCAGTTGCAGAGGGAAGGGATAGAGTATATTTGGTTGTTTCCTGGAATCCAGCCAGAGTCAACCCACTACACTATATGGAAAATTCAACTCACCTAAAAAGTGTTTTTTGCAGTTTTTAACCAGCACTTTATTTTTTAAAAGGGTTTTCCATACCTACACAAATGTCACCTTGCAATCAAGAATATGCATGCATCAGAAACTGTTCTGAAAAATTTTAATTTACAGAACAGATAGATACAAATGACTGTAAGATTGATAGAGGTACAGTAAAGATGGAAATAACTATTGTGGTAAACATTATCAGTTCAAGAAGACTTACCATGAAAATTATTAAGATTTTGCACTCCTTGTACTCTATAAATTTCAGTCTTAAAGTGGTAATTTCATCAAACATATCTACCTGCTTTAAAATAGAATTCAAATACATAACTATATGAGTGATTTCCTTTTTTTCCTCTTTTCCTTTTTAATATATACCATTGTTAAACACCAAACTCTTCTCTACAGGTTTTATATTTAGAAGCTCTATGTGGTCCAAGGGATTTTTAGTGTGCTCAGTGGTCTTCTGATGATTGCTGGAAATATTTTAATTTTGTACAGTTGACTTCATGTCATGTAGGCAGGACAATAACCAATAACACCCTGTGTCCCTGTTGTGCTTTAAAATTGAAGTCACACTTTCAGAACACTGTCCTAAATTTAGTTTCACAGTAGTCAAATTGCAGCACACAGGTGGCCTCAGGACTAACACCTGAGCTACATCTAATAATGCATACATCATAAAATGCCCATAGTTTTCCACAATTTTCTTTTTGGCTCTTTCATACCTGAAAAATCCACTTTTCTTTTGTAGGTTTATATTGCGTCATGTTGACACAATCCCCTCTAATCTTACCCCCCTCTCCTTCTTCCTTTTCCTCTCTCTTCTGTCTATCTCACCCCATTTCTCTCTCTCTCATTCTCTTGGGTGGGTATTCTTCAGCCACTTGTCTTCAGAGACATGTTATGAATGACAATGGAATATATCAATCTGCCACCACAGGCTGTTGTGCCCCACAGAGAAGGAGCTGTCGGTAACCTCCAGAATATTTCCAAGTTTTGTGACCCTTTTCCAAATGCCATCTAATTATCATCTCACCACACTTTCTTCAGGAATCCATCTGAAAACTGACATTCCTTGGAATTTCCCATGTGTTTCATCTTCTGCATGTTTCCTTCACCCATGTCCCCTCTGCCTACAATGTAGTTATCCAAGCAATTGCCTAAGGAGTGCCTTGCTTTCTCAAGAAAAGCTGGAACAACCCTTCTTGAGCCCAGTTATACCCAGCTGGAGTCAATTCTTCACTTCTTTAGTCTCCCTTAGTAATTTGAAGGGAAGAAAAATATATTGGTTGTAGGAAAGAAAGACACCCCTCCTTAAGAAAGTACTTAAAACAAAAATTGAAAAATACTCAAACTCTTTTTAATCTTTTCTCATGCTTCTTTCTTAATGATGAAGGATGTATTCGTAAGTTTCTGAGCCATTAGACTGTTTATAAAAATGGGACAGTATTGTGTTCCTAATGATTACTACCTTTAAGAACTTCATCTGTTGGGAGTATCTATGCCTAGTGTCCTTAATAAGCTCATGTTTAAGAGTATTTATTTCAAATGGAATAAAAATATTGGGTTTTTTTACAAATATTAGGTAGCTATTTATTAGTTTTTAATATGAGCTTGAAAATGAAGTGAAGGCAGGGATCGCTAGTGTATTTCATATTTGGAAAATCTGCTCAAAGTTAATGGATACTTCTTTTTTTGCTATATTCTTGGAATTACTTGTGGGAACACATTTGTCTTTGAAAAGCCATGAGTAAAGTTTCTATGAATGGTCTTAGGTTTTCTTTGCTTATTTGATGATATATTACACGCTCCTCACTCCATGAAATCGCAAAATAAAAACAATTGGTGAATTTGCATTCCCTGCATGTTGCATTTGTTATGCAGACAGGTAAGACATCACAACACTTTCAGTGGTTAATAAGAGTCTTTCTACATGCAGATTCCACAGCAGTACTTCAGTCATGTTTTGTATTTTGTACCCTAACAATCCTTACATGAAACAACTTTCACAGTTCTTTCTCTTGCTTTCCTTGCTACCTAAATGGCTATTGAAATCTTAAAAGAATTTGAAAATAGAGGTGCAACCCATCTGCTCAGAAGCCAAATAATAACTGTAAATGACAAAGCTTTCTTTGCTGATTTATTTAAAAGTGTGGTTTTGCTGCTATGCAGCTATTCTTTTGAGAGATGAATACCTATGACATTTTGTGGTAATAAGGGTAAAGAGAAAGGGCTTTTTAAACATATTGTCTGATGAGAAAGCCTTTGGGTATGTTTTTAAATGCTGAAACAAAAGATCACCAGCATGATGCAAAATTATTAGCTCTGCTTCTGCTAATTATAGCTGTTTGGAGAGAGACAGGTAATTATTGTTTTGTCTATTTGTCAGAAAGCTTTAACTTTGTGTTTGTTAGCCTTTTCCCAGACTCTGAACCAGTGTTTTGCCATAGTTCAGTAATATTGTTCTACTACAATCATGCAAATAATCGGTTCTATTTGCAAGCAGAATTCTTGATGAGAAGTACTAGATGGACTAGGAGACAAAGAGGAAATTGCCTCACTAGGATTAATGTATGAAATGACCAATTACAGAAGGAACATGTGTTATCTGCTGGATGGTAGATTAATAATTAAAAGGCAGATCTGAATCTGTCACTGAAGTGGAAAACTTTTTTCATGAAAAAATCTTCAACTGAAAGTGCAGCTGAAAGTGAGTGTGGTCTAAATGAAAGTGCCACCAAAGTGAGGTTTCTATCCACAAACTTCATCAGCCAGGCTGAACTCCTCAGGAGATTGGACTAAATCTAGATAAGGAACAGAAGACTTGTTTCTGATAAGAACAGGGACCATGGAGTTGCAAGGCCTGGGCTGTCCTCCAGAAATGTTTTTTATAGTTGTAGGCAGATCATTTAATCTTGGTTAAATCACATAAGTCAATGAGGTGGAGACATACCCTTCAGTAGAGAAAGGGAAAACTACAATTTATCTGAAAGCAAATGAATCATTCCCTTCAGTCCTTGTGTTGGATAATTGTGAATCAGATACTGAAGGGTTTTTGCCGTCTAATAACTCTGCTCAACATGCACATTAATAAATTAAATTACTCGGTAATTTAGATTATTACATTTATCAGTACATTAGATTAAGACAAAAGTATTCTGGGCCTATATCCTCTAATTCATCTTAGAGCAAGAAATCAATTCAGCTCTGAGTCCACTGATAGGAAGTTTCAAGAAATTATTATGACATAGCTTCTAATACTTTAGTGTGTTACTTAACAAACTGACAATATATTCAACTTCTGATTCTCTGCAGAGGATTAGGTCCTCTTTTCTTTTCTATTCTGCTTATGAAGGCATTTGCATTCCCTGCTGGGAAACATTGTGACTAGCTTACCCACTCTGTCTTGCCCACTCACCAATTAAAGACAAATATATTATGTCACTTTCCAGAAAATAATGGGTATATTCAGAACAGAAAAGGAGCAATTCCTTTACTCTTCATATAATTCTTTGTTTTCAGAGGTCCCTCCTAATGAAGTGCCTTATCTGTCTTTATTTGTTATAGAAGTCCTAAGAACTGGTTGACTTCCATTGCTGATAATTTGTTTTAATTTATAGATTGATAGTATATACTAAGATGTGCCAATTTTAGCAGTTTGTAATCTAAGAACACTTCTGGTATTACTCTAAATTTCTTGACAAATTGATTTAATTGACTATAACTCTGACAATTTTACCTTTCTTTAGACCCCTAAAAATAATCCCAGTGCTGGAGGAGGGCTGTGAATGCCTGATGCTCCTTCTGCTCCTCTCTGTCATGGAACTGGGAGTAGTGATGCAGAAACTGTGTTGGACTGAGCAATTTGGCCTGAGATGAAGAAGGTGACTTGTGTCAGATTCATTGGCTAGGAATAATATTAAGATGCATCCAATATGAACTGTATAAATCTGTGAAGTATGAATAACATGTATATTATTATGTGCTTAATATGTTACATGCAATAAATATACTGATACATTGCACTTTCTACAGATTCCAACCAAGAAAAGGATGGAGTCAGTACTGAAAAACAGCCAGTGCAGCATGCTTTTCCCAGAACATTTTCACCAGAAAATATATATGCATATATATATATATATATGCATAAATATATTAAATATACACACATTTATAAGCTTATATGTGAGATATATTACTTGTAAACATCGAGCTGAACATACACAAGAAAAAAAAATAAAAAGAGAAAGCAGGGGTATAGTCTGATGAAAACAGAGATGTTTTGCTCAGTCCTTTACCAGTTGTATATTATCAATTTGACAGGAAAAAAGACAATGCCATCACTTTCTGGCACTCCTTGGATGGGCTACAGGGGTGATGGGAACTCTCAGGCAATTTCTTCAACAGTTTCTTCTGAAGTTGATACAAAAATGCATATGGAGCCTATAAGCAGTAACAATTCTTATGCCATTGAAAAACAGGACAGTTTTTTCCTCTGCTGTATTTAGTTAGCATGACTGAATCCATCAGCGAAGAAAGCAATATTTAGCACTCACAAATATCACAGGTTTAGGGTTTTTTATCAGATTAGACTAATAGGATGTGCTAATGTTTTCTGGGAAACAGGATGCTGTGAATTTAGTAACAATATCTCTTAAAATGGAAAAATAGAGTGAAAGAGTTTCTTGTTCAAAACATAGATGTATCAATTCCTACAGCTAAAAAAATTGAAAAGTTAATGAGCGATAAAATCTTTTGCTTGATAAACAAAAAAGTGAGACTTTGATATCCAGTTAATATTATATGAGAAGTCACCATTGAAGTCATTATGAGAGCTTGATGTCTTTCTTTTTGCCATTTTGTTTTCATAAATATTTTAGCAAGCAGTTTTTTCACCCAGTAGAATGTATATAAAGATACCTTAGTTGAGTGGGTGGTTATAGTCTCAAAATGTTAAACTAAATAAAATGTGTGCACTTAAGATTACAGTAGAGACAAGATCTATGCTTTCCTACCAATGTTATTTTCAAACTATGTATTCAGATTTATATCTGATGAGTACTGCACACCACTTGACATACAGTGTTGTTCAATAAGAGAGATTGCTGCTCCACTTGTATTGTGAAATAATGCCTTTTTTTTTCAGATAATTATAGGATGACAATAGAAGTGGAAGCTCTCAGCCAGAGACCTGTGCTAATGCTGCAAAAAACTTATGAGATTGATTTGGAAAATTGATTTATTTTCATTCTCTTTAAACTAATTTTTGTTTGCTTTCTGATGTGAATAATCACTCTATAAAGGTCTCTATATAAATCAGTTGATGCAGACTAATTTGGAATCCTGCTTGCAATATGAGTGGCCTTACTTTGAAAAGGAAATTGAAAAATTAGACAAGTTTAGGGACAGGCAATAAGTACATTGATGAGCATAAAAAAAAGTCCAGGGTTTTATGAGAAGACAGTTTTTGAAATTATTTGGATTATTTAATTTAGAAAGGTCAAAGTAGTAAACATGGCAAGCATAGCTTTTATATAAAGATAAGAACAGATAATACCTTTAAAACGACAACAAATATTTTATTAGGGATTTGTTAACCAAACTCAGCATGATAAAAAATATCCTATGAATGAAGACATTTATGATTTCTATCTAATGGCAGGATTTTTTGATTAAAATATATTCACAAATGTGCAGATTTTATTTTGGGCCAAAATTATGGCAAAGAATATCCAGATTTTATTTTTATTTAATATTGTGGCATATGTCCATTTCCTCAATGCATTTGCAGGCCATTGCATGGCCATTGCATAGCTATCAAAATTTTGCTCTATTCTTCCAGCTCTCGACAGCCTTTAACCTTCAACAAGAGACCTGACATCAACCTCCTAAAAAGTCAACTTTGTTGATGCTTTTGAGGCAGAGATTGCAGTCTTGGACTGATGACTGCAAGTTGAGGGAGGAAGTGACCTGCAAGAGCATCAAGACAAGCAAAAGCCCATATAATGCTTTCTCTCTCTGGCATCTCTTTTTTCCCTCATCCTCCTGCTTCATCTCCTGCAGCAGGAAGAGCTCAGTCCTGCTCTCCTTTACTGTGGCAGCAACATTTCATTTTGATTACACTGATGGGAATATTGGAAATGAAAGAGCAACACTGAGCAGGCTAGAGACATTTTTATTTTGCTGCAAATGGCAACAAGAGCCTTTTCTGGATATTGAAGTGTCTGCTAGGGTGAAATAACCAATACAAGAGATCTTGAATTTTGTTGATTGGCACAATATTTATGTGAAATATTAAGACATACAAGTGTTTCCAGATTGGTATTATTTTACAATTTCAACATTCACTAAGATTGAACTAAGGTTGATCTGATTCTTTAAACAGGCTAAGGAAAATTATATGGCTTTAATGTTTTTCAACTATATATTATTCCTAAATTTAAAATTGAATTTCTAGATTAGGTAATATATTAAAATATCCTGCTAGAAATTACTTTTTTTTTTAAAATCACAATGACAAAGTTGTTTATTCATGGGAATAAAAACTCCCATGAAAACTTCTTAATCATATAAAGACCTGATTTTCAGCACTGAAGCTGTCTGCTTGGAAAAATGTTGACTCATTTTAATATTACAAAGTGTTTTAATTGGAAAAAAAAAGGATGAGTTTTCTTTCACATTAAGTTTTTGATTTTTTTTTTGTCCTTTAAGATTTAATCAGTCTCCAACATTAAGGCAAACTTTTAATTGATATTTGGGGATTCCTCTTTTCAAATAAGATATTAACACTTGTCATATAATTAATTTACTCATTTTGCTTTGTGAGCAGTCCTCACAGTTTGCTCTCTGTAATGAGCTGAAGGTGTGCCCATGAGAAAACTATATTCTGTTTTCTGAAGTGTTTGTGAAACGTGAGCTGCACCATGCTGAGGACATTTTCTTGTTTCTCTGGCAGAATTCTACAAGGAATTTCAAAGGTCATATCTTCATGCTGCTGCATGTGAAAGGAACAATCTCCTTTTTTTTTAAATTTTCTTCCCAGATGTAAGTGAATATGGAGCTTCTGTCAAAAGGAAGGAGTTTGAGGAAGAGTCTTGCTGACATCAGAATTAATTATTTTCATAACTGAAGGTACTGGGAACTTAGCAAACCAACATTCTACAGATTTAGTAAGGTCAAAATCACAGGCCTTGTAAGTGCTTTGAACCGATTCATTTTTATACTCTTTAAAATGTTCTAAGTCTTCATTATTTGAAAATTAGGTAGCAGAAACAACTTTTGTGTTTTACAGGTGGATTCTAGTAGCAGAGAAAATTGTGATAGTGATTTGTCCCTTATCAGTGAATAAACATTTAGAAGAGTCAGAAATATTTGTAAATAGAATCGTATTCATTTTTAAATTTAAAAATGTCCAATTATGTTGAGAAAGATCACTGCAACTGTATTTCAAACAATAAGCTTACTTGGATTTAAACATAGTTCTGGAGATCATAGACTAGTACCATGATTTCACACCACAAACTACAAGTTATCTTTCCATTTAATATGTACTTATTGAATATATGCATCCACCCTGTCTTGGTGTGCTAATTTTCTGGTAGGTTTATGTCAGTGTCTCACTTTTTTCTTCTTAGTTTTAGACAACTGTAAATCGCACGTTTCCTGGATGGAATATTGCACTGACTTTGGCTGTGGTGGAGTTAATATTTGTCACAGTAGCTGGTGTGAGGCTGTGTTTTGGATTTTTGAAGGAAATAGTTTTGCTAACCCAGAGATGTTTTAGTTACTGCTGAGCAGAGCTTACACAGAGCCAAGGCTCGCTCTGCTTCTCATTCCCTCTGCTGGCCAGGAGGCTGAGGGTGCACAAAATGGACACAGCCAGGACACCTGACCCCAGGTGACCAAAGAGACATTCTGCATCATATGTCATCGTGCTCTGTATATAAAGCTGTATGAAGAAGGAAGGGAAGGGCATTTGGAGTGATGATTGTCTTTCCAAGTCACTGTTATGCAGGAGGGAAACCTGCTTTCCCAGGAATAGCTGAACATACCTGTCTTCCCATGGGAAGTGGTGAATAAATTCCTTGCTTAACTTTGCTTGTTCACATGGCTTTTTCTTTCCCTGTTTATCTTAACCCGTGAATTCTCTAGCTTTTACATTACTGATTCTCTGCCCCATCACACTGGGGAGTTCTGGTAGGGGAATGAGCAAGCATCTGTGTGGAGCTTAGTTGTCAGCTGGGGTGACAACTGTGAAAAGTTTGAAGCAAAGGTTGATGGTTTAATGATCTAATCAAATCACCTTAAGCATGCTTTTTTCTCTCTAAATAAAATGTATAGCTAGGTGCCCTAAACCCAGTGGTATTAAGACAGGAATCTACAGAATACATAAGGAACCTGTTTCAGAATGGGCTTCTGTGGTACACTGTAACATGTTGATCAAACTATAATTTTCTGCTGGGTTCCTTTATGTAAAACCAAAAAAAAAATCAGCTAAAACCTTGCTACACAAATGGATGTGCACACATGCATATATGTGATACATCTTGCACAAGTACTTATCAAAACTTCTGTCAAGAATTTGCAGAACACTCATATAACATCATTGGCTTAATTTAGTTTTGTGGTAAGAAAGCATATGCTGCTATAACCACTTTCACTGTTTTCTGCCTGGTGAAAAACCTCTAGAAACTAATGGGAGCATCTGGATATTTACAAGAAGAGCATCTATAACATGGCAGAAGTCCAATGCTGTTTTACAATGAAAGGTCAAGTTGAGTCATCATGAATCTGTTGCATAAGAGCTCTCACCTTGTTCAGGAAAGCACTTATGATACTTCCATGAGCTGTAATTTTATGAAATACTTGTTGAAATCCATTTGCTCAGAAAACAAGAAGTACCAAATAAACACTATTGCTGTTAAAATTTGTATATTTAAAGGATTTATTTTGACTGGAATAAAAATAATATGTCAAAATATTGCAAAATGAGTAATATTATTATCACTACATGGCTGAAAAATGGCATTTTTTATTCCAAGTGTGTGGTTTTTTTGCAAGGATCAAAGAGATTATACAGGAGGGATTTTTATTTTAACTAATTCATAGTGGAACTGATGTAAAACTCAAGAGCTTTATTTGATTCTTGATTCAATACACAATTTGAATAACACAACCCCCACTCAAGTATCAAACAGCTACTGAAGAAACTTTAAATGAGCTTTGATATGGCACCTGGAATATCTGAAAAATCAACTTATTGTTGTTTGCCTAGGTTATTTCTGTGTGGTTTGTTCATGATCAACGTCATAAACATCGAAACTACTTCCCATAACTACAGGACGGCAAGTTCCCTTACAGCCTACATCCTTCCCTCTTTGCAACTTTTGTTCCCCACATCCTTACTCATAGTCTTCAACAGCATGTACAAAGAGTATTGATTGCAGGCTTTTAGAGTTCTGAGCAACCACTAGAAGGAACTATACATTGTGCATAGTGAGAAGAAATTCACTCTAAACACGTAAGCCCAGACAGCCCGAAAGGTAAATTGGCTTTCTGAGGAAATTATGCCTAAAGGTTTTAGCCATTCTGCTTGTTCTCACCCCACGCAAATGGGACTGATGCAAGTGCTTATGCAGCCAGGGGGTAAACAGTATCAGGGAACTGATCCAGCTGAAAGTACTTTTCTGGGTAACTTTTTGACTGGACTGATTTCTCTGGTCTGATAATCTGTTTGCACTGCTACATCATGCTTGGGCCAATTGGCAATGCCATGGCAGAAGCAAGTGGCCAGGGTATTTTGGTAGCAGGTGGCAATTAAAGGAACTAGATTAAAACCTGCAAATACTGACTGAATCACTATGATCTTGGCTGTCAGCAAAATTTTAGCAGTCGTTATCTTTTGTTTATGCAGGGTAGTCCCCCCACTGCTTATTTCCAGATACCTGGTAAATATTAAAAGCCATAAAAGACTTTGTGGTTTTGGCATTTTTTACTTAGTAACTTGCCATTTTATTGTCTGTGAAGGAGTGGGGAATTGAGATGTGGGCATTGGACAAAGATAAATCTTTTTAGGGTGAGATGAAGGGGCAGTCTGCATCAGAAAAAATTTTTAGAACCAAGGACACCTCTACATGGAACTAACTCATCTTAAAACTGTCTGTGCAGTGCACAGTCAATGTGATATGCCAGCTCCTTGCCTCTGCCTCTGACTCTTTCCATGCCTCTTTTTCCTCACTTTTCTCCCTCTTCTCTCTGACTCTTGGGTTTAGAGCCCCTTCTTGTGGTGCTTGTTGGACCCTTAAAGACAGGAGGTAAGAAGTCTGTTTCTGTAAAATTCATGTGTTCTTCCATGGGTGTCTAGATGTGCTACAGATAAGTTTGTGAGGTAAGAGAATATTTATCTAGGACTAAAGAAAAATGGGAAAGAATTCCCTCTTTCTGGGACCAGTAAACTGTTAGAGTGGTCCTATTATCTGGGAAGATATTAATTTAGGTGGAATTTTCTATTGGATGAATGAGACTCAAATGCTTCATTTTTTCTTGATGTTAATATTCCCATCTGACAGACCTAAAAATCTGAGAATGTTTGCTCCAACTTCTATATTGTCACCACAAGTGTATTTTCTGAATGCATTTCTGTGCTTGAAGCAGATACATTATTCTGCTGACATCAATAGATTAAGAAAATATGGAAAGTGTGGTTTGCTAAAGAAAATCAACCCTCCTTATCGCCACCAGCTCTTACTGTATTATATTTTCCTTGAAAAATTTCAGTATTTGCCTTTTTCTAACTGTGAAAAATTCCAGACAGGGAGATTTTTCCACATGTCAAGTATATTCTTAGTTCTATTAATTATCAGATGTTTATGACAAATACTCTTTTTATTCTCTCTCCCCTATGTGGAGAAGAAAGTGAAGGGACTTCACAAAGCATGTCTTTGGATGTCTGGATTCTCTTTAATACCACCAAAGACCATTCATCAGAGATGAAAAGGAATAGTAATTTCTGGCTGATTCATATGAACTATTTAAATATCCATCTTCATGGGGTGAAGTGGTTCATGGTGTCTCTGAAGTGCAATGTTTCTGAGAGCTTGTCATGGCTTAACCCCAGCTGGCAGCTCAGCCCCACACAGCCAGTCACTCACTCATCCCTTGTGGGATGGTGTTGTGATCGGCGGAGGAATTGCCTCACACAATATGCGTGAACAGCAAATCCCAAAGTTTATTGATAGCTCACACATATTTATATTGGTGTTAATGAAGCTTATACATATTGCAAAAGCTGAGCTCATTATTGGTTAAAGCACACTTAGATCAACCACACCTACTTCTATGCTCTAATGATTATTTTGTTTCTATGTTTACATTCTTATAGCTACTCTACCTAGGCTATCTTCATTTTCTGGCAAGAGATTTTCTCCCCCATCTTCCTGTTTCAGCGAAGGTCACTATGACCTTTGTCAGTGATTGGACACTGGTTGCATAATCCCCAGCTTGTTTCCCCTATTCTTATCCAACGGTATCACATCGAAGTGGCCTTTCTCAGCTAGCCAATTATCCAAAAAGCTCTCCACAGGATGGGAGACAGAACTGGAAGTGCAAAAGAGAAAACCTCTGGGTTGAAATGAAGACAGTTTAACAGGCAAAGCAAAAGCCGTGTACACAAGCAAAGAATTAAGTCACCGCTTCCCATGGGCAAATAGGTGTGTTCAGCCATTCCCAGGAAAGCAGAGCTCCACCACACTTAATGGTGACTTGGGAAGACCAATACCATCACTCTGAACAACCCCCTCCTCCTTTCCCCAGGACTATATGCTGAGCATGACTCTGCATGGTGTGGAATGTTTCTTTGCTCGATTGGAATCCTCTGTCCTGGCTGTGTCTCCTCTCAGGTCCTTGTGCACCCCCAGCCTCCTTGCTGGTGGGGCAGTATGAGAAGCAGAAGAGGCCTTGTCTACATGTGAGAGCTGCTCAGTAATCCCAAAAACATCCCTGTGCTATCAGACTGCTCCCAGTACAAATCCAAAACACAGACCCACACCAGCCACAGTGAAGAACATTAACTTACCCAAGTGCAAGTTGGAAATTAATTCTGGTGTTACCAGGTAGAATATAAGAGAGATAAAACAGTTTTTCTTGAAACTTGCATTTTAATTAATGCCTACATAAATGGTCAGAATGGGATTAATAAAAAAGGTTTTGCAAGGCAAAAAATAAAGGGCATCAATCATTTTTAAGCAAGCCAAATCTATTTTATCTTGTGACAAACTCCAATAATTTTTTTTTTTGATGCTGATGTTAATGGACAAAATTTTAATTTTGTTGCCCTTTTTAAAATACTTTTTCTCAGATTTTTTATCTCACTTGGAATAGATAGATTTTTCTTTGAGTCAATGCATTAGGAAGTTAGTTGCCTAAAGCGGGTTTACACTGTGTTCCTCTGAGTTTAAATGTTTTCCTGGACATCTAATCTATTTTGAATTTAAGAGCTGCTGCCCTTAAATTTCACACTTCAAAATCAATAATTTTATTTTTAATGTTTGATCCATGTCTGCAAAGAGACCCTTGTTGTTCTAAGATAAACAGAAGATAGCTGTATCAGAGGAACTCAACTGGAGTTGTACAAAACAATCAATAGTCAGAAATATGCCCATAGACAGCCTTATGAATAATTTCTTCTCCAATATCAGCTGGATGAACTATGTTCAACTTCATGATCAACCAGAGAACTTTATGAGCAGTTTATCTATATAAAACTCATACAAGTAAATTATTTGATGTATACCATTTTTAAATGAATGTGTGGAAAAGTGGAAAATAATGTAAATTATAATGAAAAAATTCTTGGTGAAATAAAATAGATTATGGATTGTGGAAAATGGATTAAAACATGTCATTTTAAATGACCATATTCAACATTTCTTAGCTTTCTATAGGAGCATGCATTTCCCTCATGGAGAAGTACTGTATTGATTGTAATTCTGACATTAATAATTCTCAGTGTAAGAAAAAATAAAAATAGAATCAGCTTGCTAAAAAGTGTTCCCTTGATTACAATATTGAATGTGAAATACTATTTATCTCATGAGTACTTAGCATCCTCATGGCCAAAAAATACATCAAGACATATTTATTGCCCAACTAGATAATTAAGAGTTTTCCAGGGCAGAAACTTACAGAAATTTAGACAGAGTCTGTTTGTATTAATTGTCTTGTCTTGGTCTTTGGATCCAGTCCCAAATGAAAAATAAATAAATAAACTAAATGAGAACTTATTAATGTTCTTGGTTTTTTTAATTCAGTGTTCAACTGATTTCAAAAGTCTGACTTCCAGTCTGGGTGTATTTACTGTATTAATAAGTGAATAGATACAAGTATTTCACCTGAGTTGGAAATCCAGGACCTTATGGGGAAATAGAAAGTAAAACCAATGCAGTGCTGCACAACATCACTGTTTCAATTGTATCCAAGAGAATTAGTACTTTGCAAGTCTAAGTTCTCAAAAGGAGTCCTTAATGGCTGAGCACAAAACTAATACTTTATTTAATCTCAAGAGTGGAAATATTATTTTAACTTCAAATATTTGTCATATTTTGGTGCTCTTGATAGCTTTTTCAGTGAGATTTTATGTGAGAGATTTCTATGACTGATGAATTTGTGTTAAAACCCAAAATAAGAAGATATTTTATTAAAGGTTAATGAAAATTATAAAGTGTTAATCCTTGATAAGTCATCAAAAGATAAATATTCTTTTAAACAACAGCCTCGTGGATTTGGTTATTATCTGTTGGAGATACTTCTGAACTGATAATGAAAGGCACTGGCAATTACTTTTAGTAACTAATATTTAATTTATAACCAGGAAAAACAAAGATATATACAAATGAGCACTGGTTTACCTGAGGAATCTGTGGCTATGATTAAGCTTGGGTGACATTATTCTGCTCTGATGAAGGAAAAAGAGTGCATATTTGATCACTAATTCTTAAGAAAAATACAGAAAAAAAGGGCTGGATTTCTTTTTTGTTTGGAACCTGGAGTGGATTTTTTCCATTGCCAGTAAAAACTACTTGCAATTAGAAGAATAAGCTGTCTTTTTCTCTATGGCAACCTTAGAAAAACACCAAAGCAAGGAAAAATGACACTTTTTGATGCAATAATATTTCTGAGAAGGGGTAGATATATGTATTCAAAAGGAGAAGTGAATACTGAAGATGCTTCAGTATTTGGCATACTTTCTCATTTCTACATTTTATGTTATTCATCACCAGCCAGCTCATTTCTGTTTTGTCTCTCATTGCTTAAAGCAAACAAGCAAACACTCAAGCAAACATGAAAGAGTTTCTAAAAGACTCACTTTGCCCACTGTTTGCTGGAAATCATGATGATACACAAAGCAGGCACAGGCCTGTTAGGAGATGGAGAGAAGTTATAGCCTTGTTAAGATGCTAAGTACCAGAGGTCAAAAAAATGTTACTGTATATGGGTAAATAAGTAGAAATAATTCACAAATTACAGGTCATAATGTGAAGAGAATATCTATAATTTACTTCTCTGCTCCATATCATAGGCAATTTCCCCCCCCCCTACAATGTAACAGCAGATATATTTCCCACTTTTTGTCTATGGACAACCTAATAATTTAAACTTCAGTAATACCTTTAATTTCTTTCATGGTAATATTTAATATTATGATCAGCTTTTTTAGCAGTGTTCTTCAAATCCCTTTTAGTACTTATTTTAGTACTTTAAGGCTTTTTCTTTCCCTTTTTCTTATTTTGTTACAGTTTCTTTAAGTTTCAAAAAGTTTTTATACAAGTTTAATACATATTCTTTACTGTAGCATTCATAATATTTCTTAGAATCTTATGAGCACTTATGTTTTTTGTTATAGGAAAAAACCATGGTAATGCAGTAAAAGTAAATAAATTGTGTTGTGAAAAATGGGGAGTCACTGTCACAAGGAGAGAGGAGTTTGCAATGAATAATTCATTCAGCGATTTTTTTCTTCTTTTTTGAGATACATCTGAAAAAAGATAAATTGCAGTTTCTCAAATTAATTATTTGAAGCTGTGTGCTGAAAAATCCTCATGAAGAAATATAACTTATTCATAATCTCATTGTTGTAAATATTTAGTAGTCAAATTTTGAATGTCAAGATTTTTTTGATATATTTTTTTTCAGCACTGCCTGCTGAAATCAAGAGAAACCATTTCACTGTTATTTGTGAGCATTGGAGAGTGGAGTGGTTGTGTGTTTCAACCCTTTTTTAAGATAAAGTGAGATTTCAGGATCAACTTTCTACTACATGTGCCTCATTTGTCAGCCTCTACATACATTTACACAAATTTTAGGTATGTTTGCTTTACCAGGGGAAATATTGCTGTCAATACTGTTAATTCCTCTTAATTTCATGCCCTAGGCTGCTACTGAAGTTTGAGGACATAATGAGGTCTGTTCACTTTAAATTAACATTCATAAATATAAATTTTAGGTTTTATCTGTGTGGGGTTTTTTACTCACCCAGACATACTTGTAAAGATCAGCATTTCACTTGTGCTATGAAGAGACTACTGAGAAAATTATTGGAATCTGTTTGCCATCGTGGTGTGAAGCCTCTGCTGCTATTGCACTTCATTACCACCTAGGGATGTTGCTGTATTTAATGGGATAAATTGACAAAAATGTTAATAAACCTCTGCAGAGAAATTCATCCATCAGCTGAATTTGCCTTTCTAAAATGCCCTTTGTGAAATTACCTGGGGACATGCAACACAATTAATATAAAACAGAGACACCAATAAAATTTTAAAAGGCTTAATTCTACAGATTTTTTTTTAAATGAAGTCTTAAACATGTCTGATTCAAAGTTCATAAAGAAATTGGGCCACAGTGCCAAAGTCTGAAAAGGGAGAGACTTTTGCAAATGTTTTTAAGAGTATATATAAACTGCATTTAGATGAATGAATGGAGCATGGAAAATTAAAATCCCTAAACTTTAAATTAAAATCCCTTTGATTTAAGTGGTCAAAAGCTTTCATTGGGAGAAATGTATCTTAATTGCAATTTAAACAGAGTTGCAGAACTGTTTGAGGCACAATATGTGTCTTTTCAGTTGAATTGCTCACCAACAAGAATTAGCTTGGAAACCAAGAACAGAAAATTGCAGCGTAGCAGTTAAGGCAGGGAAAATAGACACCCCCTGAGCAGTATGAGCTAATATCTGTGTGGCTGCCCTCAGGAGCCCAGATCTCAAGTGCTCCATTTCAGAGGTGGTAACAAGGCACCTTGATTACATGACTGCTCTGAACTTCTAAATAAATCTCAGAACTGCTCCAGCTTCAAGGTTACAGAGTTACCTGGAGGACAAAGAAAACTTCCACTGATATAAGAGGCGAAAATATCTGACCATCATTTCTTTGCTATGTCTTTTGTGAGCTTCCAGGGTAAAGGCCAGGTCACCTAGCTGCAACACAAATTAAAAATTCTTCCTAATTTTGAGCCCAAAACACCTAAGAAGAAAGAAGTTCATTGTCTTGTAGAAAAGGATTGTAAGGATGGTGCTATAAGTAAATTTTCAGTTTCATCACCAGTGCTGTGAAAAGCAGCATTTCCTCCTAAGGTCCCAGAGCAGTACTCAAAGAGAAATGTTGAACCCAGCTCTCATATGAAGACAGACTGAGATTGTTTCCCCCAAGCTGCTGCAGTTTTTTTTCATCTAAAAATACAATCTTACTGTATTGGAAAATTATTGTATAATTATGGCATTTGATTATATAAAATAGCCCCAGTGATGATTGAAATTAATTAAGGACTTTTACAAAGGGAAAAATAGGGCTATTCTACATGGCAGTAAAAGCAGAAAAATGGCTAAAGGATAGAGTTATTTTCACATTTTTAAGCAAACAAGAAAATTAAGATTTAAAAACACAGTGCTATGTTAGACCTGAAATATGCATGCAGAATTGGATCTAATAAGTGATGTAAATCCAAGGAGTGTAATATTCACAGTCACTGAACTGTCAGAGCCTGATGTGATCCACCTGCTCCTCTGTCAATGCATGTGAACACAAAAAGAAACACCTTAAATGTTCTGTAATTAAACATGAAAATGTTTCTTATTCCCCAGCCATTCTGCCAAAACTGTTCAAAAGACATAACTAGTGGCAAGAAATGCTTTTACATTACCTGGAGAAGAGAGAGGAAGAAGCTCGTGATGATTTTATTTCACCCCATCATTTTCTTTCTAAGCAAATGGCAAGGTTTTGAGGAATTATTTCAGTAGATGGTTTTAAACACAGAGGTTCAGCTTGGTAATTCCAGTCCCAATAACAGAAGCTCCTTCTTCTGAAATGATTTTGTGCTGTGTTTCTGTGACAGGGAAATGAAGGCCAGGAGCTGATCTAAGCTCTGCCAGCTGGCTAAAGGTACTGTTGTGGCATGGAGAAGATTTTTGGGCAGGCAGTTACAGCCCATTTTGTGGCACAGTCACAGCCCATTGTAATCCACTCATCTTCCAAGTACAGGGAACAGTTAGCAGAAAAATCATATTTCAAATTCTGTATTTTTAAATGGATTTTTAAAAGGGCTATTAACAAAATTTATAAAAATATTTGGATGAGAGAAAACTGACACAGCCCAACATATTCCTGTATTACTCATTTTCTCCCTTTGCTCTTAAATCTTACAGGAGTCAACTTTTAGACTGAAGTCTTATGTAAGTGTCCCCCAGGCTCAGACTAGTGAGTTATTTCTATTTCTAATCTGACAGAACAACGAATACCTCTGCAGCACTCTGTAATGCTCCTGTGCTTTTTGTAGCATCTCTGTCATTGTCAGTCTCAAGGAAGAACATAAAGTCCTTTTCTCTTTGTCTGTTCCATTCATTCTTTCTTGTCTGTTACATCTCCCATACCTTACCCATCTTTTGTTTCTGCTAGGGTTTTTTTCTCTCTTTTACAGGAACATCCAGAATCGGTTTGCTCTCTGCATCCCGCGTTTCATTAGATGGGATCAAAATATAAATTCTGATGATCAAGTTCAAGTTAGTGCAATTTGTGTCAGGCATTTTCCTAGCAGTAAAGTTCTTTTTTGTTTTTTTTTTTCCCCCATACATATAGATATTTGACCTGATATTTGAAGTGGGAAGCTTCATGTGACCATAGGGCAGAGACTTCCAGAGGCAGCCATTCAGTCATTTCAGTGGGCTGTGAAGTCATTGCAGCCCTACCAGCATGTAGAGCTAATCTGGAGGGGAAAAAATCTGCCTCTGTGCTCTCTTTCTTGCCCAACCCCTGTTCAGTATGTTCCCTTCAGTATTTGGATATCTGGAGATTTTTTTTATTTTAATTAATCCTATCTTCAGAAATACTGTACACATGCAGTTTATCATTGGTCTCTCTGTGGGTGGAAGTTTGTTCTTTTCTTAACACTGTTTAAGAGGTGTTAAGAAAAGAACAAACAGCTGCAGCATATGCTGTAAATTTACCAAATTATGAGAATATGGAACAAATCTACAATATGGTATGTAATGGTACATAATGTCAGCTACTTCAAATGGATTTTAAATTTGGACTGCTTAAGTATCAAAACATGTGATCTTCAGGGACCTGTGGGATCCAGACAGTGTTTGATGATCATTTGATATAACAAATATTAAATATTGGTATTTATTTCCAATAATACAAGAAAAAGATAACCTGTGTAAAATCTGGAAAGATGAAATGCTCGAACTGTGTAGAATAGTATGAAGGTAAACAATTTTTTTTTTCTTTTTTTTCAATAATATCTTCCAAAAAACTATGAGTTTATTTGTTTTCAGGGAATACATTTCTCATGGTAGCTATCTACTTTCAATGTATCTCAATATTTCAATGTATTTTTCAGATAGCTGGAAAGCTGAGTCCCTAAATATCTGAGCAAATGAATAGCTTTTTTTAGTGGGAGGAGTTTCACCAAAATTCCCATTTTCAGTCAACAAATTAATGCAGACAAAAACTACTCTAATACATAAATGACACTTACAGGCTTGAACACCACATTTTAAAAATGACTAATAGCAAAGAGAACAAATTAAAAACATCTTTATAAAATAATAACCTCTGGGATCTGAACAGGTGTTACCATAAACTAAATGAAAGCTATTGTTTATTATTTTAAAATAATGAAAGAATCAAAATGTATGCTATCTTACTACTTATTTTTTTTCTTTTTGGGTAGTTTACTTTCTGAATCTGTTGCACTGAGTTCCAAGAAGAATAGATTACAGGTAGAGTGTAAACATTTTTTACTCTCTACTGCTCTTAGTAATATATTTGGACTCCTTATACCTAATTCAGAATAGATTTCTGACTGCTTTTCCAATGATTTTCTTTCACACACATCTCCTAATCTCAGCAGAAAAGAATGAAGAAAATAAACCAAATCATCCACCCTACCCCTGTGGTAAGGGAGAATAAATAGACATAAAGTTTTATCCTGTTTCCCCTTTCCATCCAGATCACTTATACAGTTTTCCAATTATACAGGGACCATCTTAGCTCCTCCCTTGCATCTCTGTGTACTCTTTGAGGGTTCCTTTATAGCTGCTGTATCAAAGATGTATCAAATTGTTCTATAACTCAGTTTACATTTTCTGCAAAGCCTGCACAAAAAATGGCTTAATGTCTAGAAGAAGGCAAACATTTATCATATAAAGTTATTAACATCTTTGTTTGCAAAGGAAGACTTTTTTTTATCCTTTATGAAACAAAGTTTTTGCTGAGGCTGAAAAAAATATTTAGAGTAAATTGTGCTCCCTCTGTGCTCAACACCTGATTTCATCTGCTGCCCTGCGAGAGATGGCATCTTCTAGGCTGTCTTGCAAGAACTGCAAAGCTCAGCCAAAACAGAGCTCAGTTGCTTTGACAATGAACATCTGGCAAGGTGCTTATTGGTTCTAGTGTTCTTTTAAATAAAATTAAGATATCACAAACCTCAGTAAAATTTGTTTTCGAGTTTTCAATGACCGGAGCATCTTTAATAATACATTTCCTGCATCATGCCATAGCGTTATAAGTTGTTACACATCACCTGGATCATTTAAAATATCATCTGGCATAACTTTCCAGATGATATTTTAAAAAATTTGACGTTTTCCAGGACACCTCAGTGCTAATAGGGAGTATAGTTCTGCCATATGGATATAAGGATCAAAATACATGCTCCTTCCAATTGACTGGGTTTGCATAAACAAACCTTTTCTTTTATTTTTTTTTTCTTTTCTCTGAGAACAGCATGTTGGAGATTAATTCCTGATATTCTCCTTTTCATTTAATCTTCTGGTATATTTTATAAATTTCGCTTATCTTCCTCCTGCTATAAAAACTGTTTTCAAGCTATTAAACACCATGCCAGAGTCTCAGAGAGAAATGAAAGTTTAACAGAGGCTTATAGTGCTCAGAACCAGAGATTTGGTTCTGCAGGCTCCAACATTAAAGCTAATTCAGTCAGGAATGATGCCCAGTTAAATAAGGAAAAGTCTCCACACAGTGTCTCATGCATTGTGGCTCTGCACACATTGAGGTCCTCTTGAGTATGTGTGCACACTTACTGAACAATGTGGAAATAACCTTTTCAATTAATTCAAGAGGAATTTGCATTTTCCCTAAAGAAGTAAGAGAAAGTGTGATACAGTGCATAGAAATCGAACTGTTAAACATTATTTGACAAAACATAATATTTATTTGCATTGCATGAAAAAATTACTAGAGAAATATTTGTACTTTTTTTGATGACAGTTCTAAATTGGTTTTAGGTTTTGGATATAAGCATATCTTTGTCAAAAACTGCTCCTGAATTTGTTTTTCTTCAGAGAAAAATAAATAAACCTATTACAAAAAAAATCCCTTATGTTTCAGGAAGCTCATTTAATAAAGGTTTCAGTGAGATAAGAGGAAGGCAAATAGGAAAATTACTTTTCTTTGCAGGTGGTTAATCCTGAGAAATTGAGTTAGAGGAAGAGAATGTGAACTATGATGGAATTAGTGTGAGACTAATGCGGTCCATGTCAAGTATCATGAAGAAAATTAGAGGTGTTATGCAAAAGCAACAAAGACTGCCTTCTTAAATGATCAAGGATAATAATGATATGAAAGTATGATTTGATCTTGCTGCATCATGGGCTTGTCCTTTTGCAGATGTTGAAGTCCAGTTTCAGTTACCTTACCATCACAGCAGAATTTGCCCTAAGAGATGTACTTGTCTTGTGTTGGAACATCAGTTTTTAAGATCAGCTCTCAGCTCTATTAATGTAATGTACATCAACCATAAAATCTGGAATTTCATGGCAAATTTTATTTTTTATCAGCTATACTTTAGAAGAGACATTGGTCTTCTTTCCTAGAGGGGCTACTTCTATTTTTCTAGCTACATCCAACCATCCTCAACTGAAATCATGTTGTCTTGACAGAATGATTTTGTATGGTAAAAAAGACCCCAAAATTTTAGTTTTAATAAGAAATGTGTTTTGAACACAGCATTCAAAGCAGTGGGTTATTTTGTTATGGCATTTACACAGTTATTGAATATATCCTTACGTCTGTATTTTGGGACTGTTTTTTCCTGTTAGATGCTGTTTCTTTTCTTTGCATAAATGATGTGAATGAACATTGTCTCAGTGTTCCTATACTTGTCTAAAATCACATCAAGACCTATTATGCATCTTCTAGAAAGAGAGCCAGACAATGCTGTGTGTCAGCCACAGTCATTCTGTTGGTTTAGCTGAAGCATTGGAATACCATTTTGACCATTGTGGAAGGTATTTCATAAAAATTAAGATGACTTTTGATTTTTTTTCCTTTTTTCTTTATATTTTCCTTTCCTTTGGGACTAAAGTCAAATAAAGTTCAGACAGCTATGATTGACAAAAAAGTTTTCTTACTTTTGTTTTTTACTGTGAGTGATATGAAGTTTCTTTCCTGGTGTTTTCATGAAAGCATCATGTGAGAAAACAAGCTGTACCATTGCAAAGGACCTTGTGGTAAAAACCAGTTATTAGCTGGCATTTTACTTATATTCATTAAAAGTTGTCTATAGTTTACTGGAGCTTAATTAATCTCAGTTTTCTGGCTTATGCATCTATTTTGTTACTGTTCAAGCCAAGAAATATCAAGGGGCTTTCTTTTATTTTACTCTTCTTTATGTTGAGTTGAAAATTCTCTGTTCTAAATTCTATTAACAAATCATAACCATGTAAATATTGCCACTACAGTAGAGGACCCATGACACAGAGAGAAAAAATGGAAAATAAGACCAGAGTATTTAGGAGAAACCTGTGTGTATTTTAAACCAGCTCAGTAACAGTGAAGGAATAAAATGTGTGGATCCTGCCAATATATTTCACTATGTGGATACAAATTGTACTAATCTCTTATTATCATTTTTTTCTGAAATTTTCTTCCAATAAGAAAAGAGACAGTATAAATTTATTCTTGATAATCCTATCAGGGGTAGAATTTCTACCAGTAGCTCATTTTAGGGTTAAATTTCTTATTAAAGTATATATCAGAAACCTTCCTATTTGTAGAAAATTTCCCCCTAGTTTATTCCAAAGATGATTTGAAATTTATTATAGGTGAAATGAGGAGGTTTATATAAATCAAGATAATAAGGGGGAAAATACTATTGCTTTCCTAATTTACTCCACCTCCTCAATCACGCTTTTTCAGGAAATAGTCTCTATTAAGCACAACTGCTCTAGAAAATATCTTCCAGCCTGTCAGTCTCCCAAGCAGATGGCAATGGTTTGGTTTATTGTGCAAGAACATTTTATAAATCACTTGTGTATGTGGTGGCAACAAAGGATTCTGAAGGCTTCAGTTGGCAAACACGATATCATCATTACTACACGCTTGCTAATGTTGTCAGAAAAAAGTGTCATGGATGTATTAAGGAAATCTCAACAAAATTATTGGGAAGTTTTTCTTAAACTTCAGTGCTGTAAAATAAACTCAAATTATCAGAATAAATGTAGAAGTAATTTTTTAATTCTGTTTTAAATGACAGATAATTTATTTCTGCCTGTAAAGAATAGTTTTAAAAATAGTATTTATATTATATAGTGGATTGACTTTCTCAGCACTTCATAAAAAATAACAGCTGGGTGATAGTAATTAGGTTGTTTTGTGAAATTTAAAGAAATTTCTCAATAATTAGAAAAGCAAGTTTTCAGAAAAAGATAGAACGAGAAAATACAACAAACAACTGCAGATTTGATTGGCATCCTTTCTTCCCTCATAATGGTAAGACCATTTTACACTGGGCTTAGATACCCTATATAGGAAACCAAGGCATAGGTTGGTGAATTAATTAACTTTGCAGCTGTCATGCCAAAGGCTGTTAACAGCCACACAAGCAGAACCTTCTCCTTCTCAGCTTCAGTGTTTATTTCAATAAGCCTCTTTGCCTTTTTTGCTATGTCGCATCAAGAAAAATGGGACAGTAAGCAGATAGGGCACTGGGAAAGAAATTATTTTTTTAAAATGGTTATTTAGAATAAGCATTACAGTCATTAAAAGGCTTGGCATATGTCCAGGTATATAGCAGAGACATATCTGAGTGCTCTCCAAAGAATTTAGTCATTGAGCACCTTTGTAGGATCAGGACCAAGGAACAGTTTGGGTTACAAGGGACATTAATGATCATCTAATTCCAATCCCCCTGCCATGGGCAGGGAGGCCTTCCACTAGACCACATCACTAAAATCCCCATCCAACCTGTCCTTGAACACTTACAGGAATGGGGCAACTACAGCTTCTGTAGGCAACTTATTGCAGTACCTCAACATCCTCACAGTAAGGAATTTCCTCCTAATATTTAGTCCAAACCTACCGTCTTCCAGCTGAAAGCTCTTCCTCCTTGTCCTGTCACTACATGCCCTTGCAAAAGGTCCCTCTTCAGCTCTCTTGTAGCCTCCTTTAGTTACAGGAAGGCTGCTATAAGGTTTCTCTGGCACCTTCTATTTGAAAAATCCAAGCTCTCTCAGCCTGTCGTTATAGGAGAGGTGCTCCAGTCATCTGATCATCTCTCTGGCCATCCTCTGGATTTGCTCCAACAAGTCCATGTCATCCTTGTGCTGGGATCCCAGAGCTGGATGCAGCACTGCAGGTGGGGTGTCAGCAGAGTGGAGGAGAGGGGCAGAATTCCCTCCCTTGCCATGCTGGCCACGCTGCTTTGGATGTGGCCCAGGATATGTTTGGCTTACTGGGCTGCAAGGGCACATTAACATCATGTCCAGCCTCTCATCCATGAACACCACCAAGTACTTCTTGACAGGGCTGCTCTTGATTCATTCTCCATCCAGCCTCTGGGATTGTCCTGACCCCAATGCGGGATGTTGAACTTGGCCTTGTGAACTTCATGAGGTTCACACAGGCCCACATCTCAATGCAGGCCCACATATCAAACCTGCTTGGTCCCTTTGGATGAGCTCCCTTTCCTGAGGGAGACTGCGCCACACAGTGTGGTGTCATCGGCCAGTTTGCTGAGGGTTCACTCAATCCCACTGTCCATACCACTGACAAAGATGTTAAACAGCACAGGTCTCAACACTGACCCTGAAGAACAACTTGCCACTGATTTCAACAAGAATTTTGGTTCAGTGGTCCAATAGACACTAGCCTAGCTTAGTTAGGCTTAGTTTTACTAGCTTATTTAAAAGGAAACTGTAAAAAAAAATAAAATAAAAAGAAATCCCTGTTTAGATAGCCTGAAGATGATTTTAAAGGGAGTCAGAGATAATTCAACACACTGGGATTAACCCTATTGAAAAAAATAAAATTTTCAAGAGGGATGAAAATGTGGACAAGCACAGGACCATTTAATTCCATTTAATTCCTAGAAATGGAACTTAACATAAGAAGGTTTGTATTAGGTAAAATTTTGTACTAGATCACCGTAATGCACTACCTCATAAAAACTGCAGATAAAGATATCTGATGAGCACGCAGCTCTTGCTCACTTAGATGGTATGTTCTGAGTTCACGTTACCTTGATCAAAACTATTATTACAGTAGTCTTTGAAGTAGTTTGTGCATTGCACAAACACCAGAAAATATGTCACTTATTGATTCTAGACTCTTAGCTGTTTTTCAGAGTTTGGTATTGTTGCTCCTAAGTATAGGCAGATAAGCTAAACTGATCTTCTTCATGTGGAATCTTATCCGAACAGAAAAATACTGTACTTAACATCATCTCAATGTAAAGCCAAGTATTTTATCAATGATAAAGTCATAACTGCAACAGTAATAATAATAATAACCAAAACTTAAAATCTAAACTTTTCTCAGTGGAAAATAGACAAGTTTCCTGAGATATAATTCCTACATAATAAAACTAGTTTATAAACAAAAGAGAGACTAAATATCATAAACCACTTGTTGGGGTGTGATGTTCATTTTCTCATTATGCAGAACAAGGACGTGTCAGGGAACTCTTATGCTTTTATTGCATATTTGCCATAATTTTGGCAACCAGACCACTGTTTTGACTCAAAAGGTACAGGATAACACACCTTTCTTATGACACAATTCTGCACAAAGTGTTGGCTTGATGCCTCAGGTTTTAGCTTTTATATTTTTCAGATTCTGTACTGCTTTAGTGAATACTTCTGAACTTCATATTAAGGGGTGGTAAGCTCTCTTCATAGAGTAACTAGACAAAACAATTCCTTCTCTAGCTGGGGACCAAGGATAAATGATCCAAATTTTCAAGCCCAAGAGCATAAACAACAGTGGACTGAAGAGAGAAGAACAAGAAAGATGAGACTTCATAAGCAAGCTATAACTGGACAATTAGCTCCAATATGCTGATTGACCAGAACTTATAAATGTGAGAGACCTCATGACTGGTCGTCCATTTTGTGACCCTTTTGGTTCATCTTGGGTGTATCCCTGGCTAGGCTCTTGTGCTGTCCAAGGTGTATCCATTGAGGTCTTTTAATAAATACAATCAATACCCACTTTATTCTTTAGCTCTGTCTAGTGTCTGTTCTAAGTCAGCCCTCACAAGGCATCAGCTATAAGCCCTTAATTTTGTACAGTACCCTTCTCACCTCCCACAACATAAAGGTGCTGGCTCATGAACCACCACACACAACCAAAAGTGCTGGCACACGACACGCCATTACAGAAGCTTCCCAGTTCCATGGCCAAGTTCAGTAGGAAGTATAGAGTAGATTATGGCCACCGTGCTTAGCCCAGATAAAGCAAGGGGAGAAAACACAGAGTATCATCAGTCCTCATGTATTGCAGTGGTCCTGCTGCATGGATGGTCCAGAGCTGGGGCAAACAAAGAAAACAAAAGAAAAAGACAGGAGGAAGAGACAGAAAAGAAGTAGAGCCAGGAGGAAAAAAGAGAGGCATGGGATGTGGTCCTTCCCTTCTACAGTTAACCTGGTGCACATCTCTAATATAAACTAGATTTTTCACACTGTTTTTTAGGAAGACTCAATAAGGTCCCTCAATTATTTCTTATATCTCTGGACAGTTTAAGTGTTTTAAAATTTTGTGCACACCCTCTTATCTTTGAGACAAAATAGGAGGAACAACTGGCCCCTTAATAGAGAAGAAACAGGAGAACATATTGGTCCAGGTACCAAACCATTTGACTGAGACTGTTCAAGAAAAAAACTAGATGTCTGGGAACATCTCAATCTCAATTAATAAGTTTTCTGGAGACTGACTACTACTGTGCTCATTTTCCTGCAGCGGTTCAGTACCAACAAAGCATTGCCATTTTACCCACTGATACTCTGTCTCATTGTTGAAAAGGAACTGATACAGAAAAAATGTACAATTTCTGAAAAAATAAATAAACCCAAATTGTGATGAACAAGCATTTCTTATCTGAAAAACTGTCTTTAACTTTCACGGACAGCTACAAAACTAGTTGTGGCAGTTCTGTAAGTTTTACTGTATGATTTTTGTCAATCTCTTGATTTGAGATTGTACTGTAAATGTTTTCACTGAAGTATGGTACAAGTTAAAAGTGAACTGCAATTGATTTTGAATAATATACACATATAATGGAAAGAAAAACTGAAATACTGAGCTCCTGAAGACTAATGATGGATCTGCCACTGACTTCAAGCTAACCCATATTGCACTTGAACATTTTCTGCACTGTTTAGGGACCATTTTAAACAAAACTAGTCTGCACCCACAGTTCTTGATGAGTGCATTTAAGTGAAAATTAATCAATTCATGAAGTCAGCATTTAAAATGTGGCTACAAATGTATTTGATGCTACTTAGTGAAAATGCACATACTCAAATAATAACTTTCTTTCAAAATTTTAGGATTTTGCTATAGATATTTAAAATAAACTTATTATCATACATATAAGGTTCTCTCAAAAGCTATATACATATACATCTCTTTGCTTGAAGAAGTAAATAATGATTTTTCTATTTTAAAATGCCAGAGGTGAAGTATCAGTGAGGAAGCTAGTAGAGCAAGATATTTCTCTGTAATTCTGGAGGAAAATATGTGAGACATAGCAAATCTCATTCTGAAATGGAAAACAAGGATGACCTTATTTTAATGATTTGCCCGGAAAACAACAACAATAAAAAGTACTCAAACTTAGCTACATTTTGAAAATGAGGAGGAAAAAATGCTCTCTGTGCACAGTAGGAAGTTCCTCTGCCTTTCATATTTCTAATTCCAGGCAGCACGCTATCTGCTCCAAGGAGCAAGAAAACAAATGCCAAGCTTTAATCAGAATTATATTGGCTGTGTAGGGACTTTCAGATCATTTGCCCATTCCTAACAATGTCATGCAGATTTCCTTCAGAATATCAATGCAGAGGCCTTTGCCCTTGCTGTGAAGAAAAGGTTGCAAAATCCTGAAGATGAGCAGCAGGTCTGTTTGAGGTTAACATTTCTTTTTTGTGATGGGGAGAGGAAAAAAGGTAAAAGTTCTGCTCTAATTTAATTCCTTAATGAAACTAAGAATTAGAATCCCTGCAGTGTAGCGCTAACCTTTTCTCTGGTGTCAAGCTTTTTTTTTTTCTTAAATACGTCTTGGATAATGCTGTAGACCCATGGCTGTCTGAGGGTTGGCTTAGAGGCCATTAATAGAGATACTCTACTGAATTTGATGGACCTTACATATTTGCCTTAATCAAAAATCTTTTTTCCAGAAAGTAGAGCCCTGTCTTTCAATAAGAAATGTTAGATAATTCCAAAATTTGTTTATTTATTTACAGAAAATGATAGTTTTTATCTACTTAACTGTTACAAATTAAAAGAAATGTTTTTTTCTGCTTCCTTTTTTCCTAGTGTTCCTAAAATCCTTGGTCTTCCATCTCTTATTCTCTGAAGGAATAATAAAACATGCTCAGGAACAAGTAGTCTTCAATGGGGGTAAGATACAGTTTGACCATCATATTATTTGGACAGTAAGGAAGATGGAGAAAACATGGCAAGGAAAATAGCTCTGCTTTTATAACTTCTGATTATGAGGAAAAAGGCAATTATTTTGCATGCATTTGAAAGCCAGTGCTGTGTCTCCCCTTACCTTCTCTTATTCTTCTGGCTAAAACTTGTTCGAATTAATTTATTCTTTAAATGTCTATTATATAGATAGCTAATTTCTTTCTCTATTACTACAGTTTGAATAAATTATTATCACTGACAGGTGTTAGTGAACATGATGTAATGATAGGAAATAATAGTATCTTTCATCCATGTTAATTTTATAAGGTTTTCTTGAAAGAGATATACTCTACTTGGTAGTTGAGCTTCAATGTTCTTATCAGAACCTCTTCCATTCTGAATTCATGTTTCCTGGACATGACTAAACACATCTGGAAATTCTGGAAGAGATTTCATGGTGACCTTTTTCTGCAGAAGCATATATCAGGGAGAACAGAAACATATCAGGGAGCACGTAATACACTGAAATATTCATAATTGTTTTACAATCAACTACTTGTATTTTTCTAACTTTTTAAATTTCTAATTTGCACTATATGTTCTGGTGTCAGTTTAACCCTGTGTTTGTCCTTCATGCCCTTCTTTTCTACAGCCTTCCTGATCATCCCATCCTGGTTCTTCTAAATCCTCAGCTCTCTCTGTAATAAAACTTCATGATAGATGTCTTTATAGATGTCTTCACAGGCTAGACTTGTGCTTTTGTTTATCTTTCTATTTAATTTTCTCTTGCAAAACTTTTCATTATGTCCTAATGAGTATATTCAGCCTACAATCCCTTCCTCTTTCATGGATTTTTTTTCAAAGAAATATACTATTCTTCTTAGCAAACAACAGCCAAGCTTTTTAATGGTTATTCTTTAATCTATATTTTTGAAAACTAATGTCCTCCCATGTGAAAAAATACTGACTGTTTAAACTACCACAGACCTGCTTTATGCCTGACAGATGTTGTAGCTGGACAACTTGTTGTAGCTGGAAAATTTATATGGGTACTATAACTTTATTCTTGCATTTTGATTATGATGGCATATTAGAAGGATGATTCAAATATTTTCAAATAAGCATTGACTAAAAGACAGCAATGAATGAATACTTATGCTTAACTCTGCTTCCTATGGGAAATGTTACTGTTTCTGCGGTATTTCTTAATTCAGGATCAACAGGATAACTCTCTATTCCAAACTTGTAAGTGGTTGACAACTTGCCATTTCACAGGGTATTACTAGAGATGTTAATAACTGGGATTAAATGCTTGACTGCATGATCCCAGAATCACAGACTCAATGACCTTTGAGATCATTGAGTCAAACTTCTGACTTAACACCACCCTGTCAACTAGACTCATGATGTGTTAGGATTTCTTATTATGAGCTAAGAGTGTTAGAAAAGAATTTCAGATCAAGTTTTGCATCTCTTCCTCTTTCTTTTTTGTTGTATGCTAATAACCAATTGCTCTAGATCCCTCTAATGTGAAGTCTGCCTGTACATCTAGTTTAACTATGTAACTATGCCTTTAGAGGGCATTAGTCAGTTTCTTTATTATGAGATGCATGTAAGCATACATTCAAGATTCCATTGGCTTTCTTAACCCCATTATATAAGGGATATTATATATCACATATCCATGTTATTTTTCAGAACCCTGCCTACATTGCCTAATCAATGATGAGGAACTGATATGCCACAGGAGAAAAAAAACATACAGTCAAGGAACCAACAAAGCTAGAAGTGATATAGGCTAGATCAGTCGATCATCCTTCACCACTTCCAATGAAGCAAATTCACAAGAGAGAGAGATGTACCATTGTGAGAGACAGTGTCACAGACATGTTTTATGAAAAATCCTTTCCTTAGGATTTTTTCTCCTGAGAACCTGAGAGGCCTCAGGAACAAAATGTAAGCAATGGTTATCTGCTGCTGTGGAATGCAACAGGTGCATCTGTGATTGGTCTCATGTGGTTGTTTCTAATTAATGGCCAATCACAGTCCAGTTGTCCGGCCTGTCTTGGTCACTCACAAACCTTTGTTATCATTCCTTTTCTATTCTTAGCTAGCCTTCTGATGAAATCCTTTCTTCTATTCTTTTAGTATAGTTTTAATATAGTTTTAGTATATTATATATCACAAAATAATAAATCAAACCTTCAGAAACATGGAGTGAGATCTTTGTCTCTTCCCTCATCCTGGGACCCCTGTGAACACCACCACAAGACAGCAAGATAATTTTTCTGAAATTGCCTAGAAACCCCATGTTGGGGAGCCTTTATCTCTTCCCAGGTCAGTGTAACTTAAGTTAGGGGCTGAAAAAGCAAAGCTGTATCATGGATCTTTTATAGAAGACTTTTTAACAGTTGTGCTTTTTTATTTCTTTTATTTCTGCTTTTATTTATTTTCTGAGTTGTTCTGCATTTAAATGTTCCTACTAAGATCCTGAACATCTCCTATTTCCTATTAAAATAATAGGAAACTAGTATGATTAGTCTGTGTCTACTTAATCAAATTTTAAGTACCATTTTCTCAGTATCTTTGTGCATAGGGTGAGCAGAGAAGAAAATCAGAATAAATCCATCTGGACATAAATCCAAAAAATCCAAAAATTCATTTTTATAAACAGCTCTACAAAGTAATTTGAATAGAAAAGTAATGTAGTCAGATAAGCATAATGGATGGCTCAAGCAGAGGAATCATGAAAGTTCAAAAGACTGGGCAGAAAATTAGCCTTCAAATTTATGTTTTCCAACAACTGTGAAATTTTGATGTTTGGCAGAATTGTATTTCAGAAGTTTTATAGATGATGTTCTTAATTTTCAGAACAAATAAAAAGCCTTAGAAAGAAAGTAAATTCCCTTTTCAATGCTTAAAAAATTAGGAACATGGGTAAAATACGGTCTCAACTTGTGAAAATAAATATGTATGTACACTTTGTGCAACAAATAGAGACATGAAACATTAACATGAGAAAAAGAATGGGTAGTACTACACTTTTTGGAAAAGGAACCAGTTTCTTCAGTCATACAGCATCTAATCTTCACTTTTCCTCTAAATCACAACTTTCACACACACAGCTGTATTTCTCAAATAAATATTTTTTGGTTTGGAATTAATTAAAAAGACAAAAAAGTTAATCTTTCAAAATGCAGCAGTATTTTATCTCTAAACCACATATAATAGGTTTCTCTGAGCTATTCAGAATATTTGAAATACACAATTGATACTTTTTACGGTTTGTTTTTATCTTAGCTTGTGCTACCACAATTCTCTAATAAATGGTGTGTGGCACAGAAATATCTTACCTGGAAGACATTGAGCTATCTTGGGAAATGCAATGCCATGTTGGAGCAAAGGTTTTGTGTGAACTAATTTGCTTTAGCTATGCTGTGCTGAAATGGCTAGGCTTTTCCTAGAAATATTTATATCAAATGTCATTGCACCACAGAGACCTTGTATCAATTGAAAATAAAAGAGACAATTCTCGCTGTCATGGCAATCATGTCTGAGTGTTTCTCAAGAGGAATTAGACATTTAAATAAGATCTTATGTGTCATCTTTGTGGATTTGGATCTTGGCTGCCTTAATTTGTTTTCTAATTACAATTTCACTGAGGATACTTGGCACGAGACATAAACGCATGAAGTATTCAACTTGTCAGTGGTCTGCTGAACATATCTCTGATCGATCAGGTAAGAAACTAAAGGAGTTGTAAGAAAATTGAACAATGTTTCATACTAAAATACATGCTGTTCCCCATAATATATTCTTAGAGGTCATCTATCTGAGCATCCTTCAAGAGTTTTCCTTTGCTCTTCACCCTTGGTTTGTTTTTTTTTTTTCCTATAAGATGCAGTTTATTATGAAAAAAATAATTCTTTCAATTAGTTAGCTTTTCTTGTTTGAAAACAGAGAACAGCTTTCCTGAGTTTTAAATGACAAAAAGCTCAAGCTTTTTTTAAAGCACAAAAACATGCAAATATTTCTATTATTTTCAAGACAAGTAAAATTGAGTAAATTACATATTAGAACTTAGAGGTAAAAAAAAAATACATTTTAAATTGCATCAATTTTTTTTTCAGCGGAAATTTATATTATTGTCTTTTCAAAGTGGTCTACAACATACACTTTTTTTGTTCCCAATCACAACTTTTATGTTACCCTTTCACATTAGAAGTACAGTTCAAGATATCTATAACTATTTTTCATTTTATTGGAATAGACCATGGGGGCTCTCCTATGCTGCATTCTGTATTATGTTTAGCTTGTGTTTTCTGACAGAGCATTGCTAGATGACTACCCCCACCATTTGTTATATTGCTTCCCTGATCTGCCCAGTCTGGTTTTTATTCTGTTGCTGTCTATCAGGCTAGAGAGCAGAGTTTCTATCAAAGGAAGATACTTCATCTGGCACATGCTTACAAACTGTAGGAGTTATCTCTTCTTTTTCACATCAGTGAGAGATTGAGGTTTCTTTCCTTTCCTCATCCTTACTAGGTCTCTTTGTGTGCTTGTTGTGTTTTGGGAATTGTTTCATCAGTGGATTGCATGCAGCTGGTGTGATAAGTGTGTTTTAACTCCAGCCAGGAACTAAGCCCCGCACAACCACTTGCTCACTCCCCTCTGATGAGATGGAGGAGAGAACCAGAAGAGAGAAAGTGAGAAAATTAATGTTTTCTAATAAAGACCAGTTAATAGATAAAGCAAAAACTGTAATGCACAAGCAAAGCAAAATGAGGAATTCATTCACCACTTCCCATGCGCAGGCAGATATTCAGCCATTCCCAGGAAACAAGGACTCCATCACCTGTAATGGTGACTTAGGAAGAAAAACAGCATCCTGAATGTCCTCTCCTTCCTTTTTCTTCATTTCTTCCCCTAGATCTATATGCTGAACATGATGCTCTACAGTATGGAATGTCCCTTTGGTCAGCTGTGGTCAGCTGTCCCAGCTGTGTCCCCTCCCAACTCCCCGTGCACCCCCAGCCCACTCACTGGTGGGGCAGTACGAGAGGCAGAAAAAGCTTTAACTCTGTGTAAGTGCTGCTCAGCAGTAAGTAACTCAAACCATCACTGTGCTATCAACCCTGTTTGCAGCACAAAACAAAAATACAGGCCCATACCATGTACTGTGAAGAAAATGACCTGAGCCAAAGCCAGCACAATGGTGTTGGTGTAGCCCAAAAGCCCTGCTTTCAGTTGTTTTCCAGGCCTTTTGTCTGAAATCACAGTAATGCTGTCCCAGAAATCTTCTGCAAATCTGTGGATTTTGCATATACACAGCTTATTAGGGGTATCCATCCAGTGTTTTCTTGGCTTTAACAAATCTCTACCTTACAACAAAACTTCTTGTAATTCAGGGAAAACTTCCCCTAAAACTGAGAAGATTTACTGTGTGAACCCTCAGAGAAATGTTTTGGACCTGGAACTACACAGGATTTGTATTAAATGCTATGGTAATCAAATAAAAATTTTTCTTATATAGTAGGGAAGATCCAAGTGCTTGAGAAGGATAAGTTTTGAATTAAAAGAGGATTTTACAAGTGAGGATGTCGTCTCAAAGTAACATGATTAAATTCAATAAGACAAAGCATTATATCTTTTAAGTAAACCTGGTCTCCCATCCCCAGCAAATACCAAATTTAAAACAGGCAGAAAAATCCTGCTAGGAGAGGGGAAATAACTGATTTGGTGTTTTGTCTATTCAAATACGGTATTTGAGCCAAAATGACTTTGTTGCAAATATGACAAATATGACAAATATCATCAAGGCCGTTTTTAAGAAAAGAGAAATAACAATTTTTTTATTAGTTGTCTGCCTTAGAATTGTCATGTCAACATTTTTAATTGAGATGTTTACAAGGAATTCTCCCTATAATGACAGAACAGGAGAGATAGAAATAGGTGAGGTTAGAAGAAGCATAATATTAATCTTCACATAGTAAAACACTACTGTGTTTATGAAATATTTGTAAATACAAAGAATTTTTCTTATCATCAATACATAATTAACTTGACTTATTGAAGAAATTATTAATTTCAGAAACTAGGGGAAAATACCTGCTTGCAAGGACAGCTAAATAATAGAATAATAGAACAGGCTACTTTATGAGGTTTCAAGAAGTAGATAAGATAGAGATATTTCTTTACAGGCTGAAAGAGAGGACTGGTTGAAATACTTCATAATGGCAACTCAAACCCCAGGAAAACCAGTTTCTATGTATATTCCAGTCACTAATGCCAATGGTAGTTTCATCACCAGTTTCAATGATTAAGTAATCTAAATGCAATTAAAAATCTCCTCTGTATGCCAGCAAGATACACAGCAGCTACCTATCATTATCTTCCTTTTACAGATAGAGAAATTAAAGGATGGAAGACAATAAATGGCTGCAAGACAGCAATATATGATTTTTCCAGAACTCAGAATTCAGTCACATTGCTTTCTTCTATGAGTAAGAGTGAGTCACTCTTAACAATGTGATTTAAGGGACTTGCCATAACCATCTATTTAATCATAAACTCTCTTACGTGTAGAAAGGGTTAAAAGATATGAAGATATAAACCAAAGTACTGCTTTCTCTAAACCTCTCTGGAGCTATTGTTTTAACTTCTCTGGAGGCTTTTGAAAGTCCCACCTATCAATAATAATTGAAGAGGGCAGCAATGTGTTTTAAGAAGATTTTTTGAAAAATGTACTCCTACACTTATGGCAATAAAAGTCTGTATTTTTGAAAGCTAAAGTAGGGGAAGAATAGCTGGGATGACATCTCTTGTCCACAATTGGGAATTAAAATGAAAAATATATTCTGCTTTGCCAGTGGTAGAGTTTTATAGAAAATGTTTTGTTTACTGCTTGGAAAAACTGGTGATTTGACTGAATGAACAAGATGCCCAAATAATACTCCACAGTTTGCACCTGCTTGTCTTGTCTTGATGAATGGGAAACAATGCAGATTAAACATGGCCAGGTGTAATGCAGGAACACATATGCTCAAGCATTCTGCTTTTCTTATTCTTCATTCCTCCTTCCCTCCTTAAATCAGTTTTCACAAGCATTTTTTTAAGAAACCTAACAGAAGGGTTCATAAGCCCTTTCACTCTGATAATTGTGCATCACTATAAGCTCTCCATCCTTCTTTCCTTCATTTTACTGATCTAAATTATTTGCTCAAAATACTGCTTTTTTATGTGACTGTGAAGAACATGATACTTTCTTGCCTCTGTACTGAAGAGCTAATAATGAGAAAATATTGTGTGTGTCTTTGGCAACTAGAAGACCCTAGAGAAATCTGAAGAGCTCTTTCCAGAAGCATCGTGTTACTACTGGGAAACTTTATAATTTTTCACTTACTCTAAGGTTTTTATTTTTCTTTTGCATGTTTGTGTGTGTGTGCATGGATTTTCTTTTTGAACTCCAGATTAATTTTGATATATTTTTCATTAAGTACAGTGATAAAGAATGTACCAAAACCAGTACCTCCAACAGAAAACAACAATCTTTTTCTTCCCAGTTTTAAATATAATTTTTCCTTCTGGGGGTCAACAACCTGTGTCTATAGGAACAGATTTCTCTCCAAGCATTCACTTTTCACTAGTGAATTAATAAAAAACAGGCTTCTCTTCATTAGGAACATAGATATTCTTCATTAGGAACATAGATACTATTTCCAGCTCATTGATGGACTGGACTTGTTCAGAGATTTGAGGTGCAAGATTAATCTCCAGTTATGTGTTTATTACTGTTGAGATATGTACATGTATATGTGTGGAATGCAGTCTTGGCAGAAAAAAAGGAATATAAAGGAAAGAAGTGCATCTTTATTTTTTTTCTGGAGCAATGCAAAATACTCCAGGGGGAGAAAACGAAGACACCAAACAGGAAATTTAATTGAGAAAAAAGATGTTAAAGCAGGTGTGAGAAATTAGTATTTATCACTGACAGATGAAATCTACACTAAAATTTAGAATTCCTTGGCTCTGTCACATCCCTGGAAAGAGAGGAATGGAAATGTCTCTATCACAAGAATTCCATTTTCATTGATATGATATGCACTAAACATTTAGACTCAGTGGAAAATTTGAGAAAAAAATCTTATTTAAAAGTTATTCCTATTTATTAGTGAATGTATAAATAAACAGAAGCTTAATATATTTACAACTGTCTCTACAAAAACAGAGGCCGCTGAAAATAAAAAATGGAGCTGCAGTCTTTTTACAACTTATGTCAAACAAGAATAATATGCAAACCATAAACTTCACATCAAAGTGAGAAAAGAAATTCTGTGCTTTTAATTTGAAAACCCCCGACTGTAACATGAAGGTTATGTGGACTCTAGCAGCTTAATTTGAATCTGCATCTAATTGTAACAACAGGAGTCTCTCCCTTTGTGACAAAAGTAGTGAAATCACTCATAGAATCATAGAATAGCCTGAGCTGGAAAGGACTCTCAAGGATCATTAAAGCCCAATTCCTGCACAGGATGGACCCAAAAGTCACACTCTGTGCTCAAGAGTATTTTCCAAACACTTCTTAAACTCCGTCAGGCTTGGAGCTGCGACCACTTCCTTGGGGAGCCAGTTCCAGTGCCCAAACATGCTCTGAATGAAGAAACTTGTCCTAATATCCAACCTAAACCTAATAATTTTCCTAATATCCTACCTAAATCTCCCATGACACAGTTTCATGATGTTTCCTTGGGTCCTGTCACTGGTCACCACAAATAGGAGATCAGTCCCTGCCCCTCCTCTTCCCCTTGCAAGGAAGTTGTGACTGCATTGATGTCTCCCTTCAGTCTCCTCTTCTCCAGGTGAACAGACCAAGTGACCTCAGCTGCTCCTCACACAGCTTCCCCTCCAGATGCTAGTCACTTTTTTATATTGTGGCACCCAGAACTGCCCCCAGCACTCAAGGTGAGGCTGCCCCAGTGCAGAGCAGAACGGGACATGGATGGCAATGCTGTGCCTGATATTGTCAGTGAATTGGAGGAGGCAGTGGAGGGCACACTCATCAAGTGTGTAGACAAAACCAAACTCAGGGGAGACAAGTTGATGTGCTTGGGGGTGGGGACGCATCCAAAGGAGCCTGGACAAGCTAGAGGAATGGATGTATAGGAATCTTGTGAATTTGAGCAAGGACAGGCACGAAGTGCTAGTCCTGGGGCAGAAGAGTTCCTGTATTGGCAATAGGTAGCAAAGAGACAGGCTGGAAGCAGCTCTGAGAAATCTATAGTGAGCAATGAGATGATCCTGAGCCAGCAAAGGGGACCAACAGCTCCCTGGTCTATATGAACAAGACCATGGCCAGGAGATAGAGGCAGCAATTTATCCTCTACTCATTAGGCCAAATGAACTTTGTTCAGTTTTTGTCCCCTGATCAGAAGAAAGACATCAACAAATTTGAGTGTATTCAGGAGAGGATCCTCAGAGTAGAGAGAGTGGGAGAACTTGCCCTGTGTGATGAAGCTGAGAGGCAAGACCTGGAACAAGGATGGTTTTAAGAGCAGCCTCTCAAATCCTTTCAGGGATGTTATTGAGGAGATGGAGTCTGACCTTAATTGTGTGGTGGGAGAAAGAGGGACAAAGGCCACAAGCTGGGCCAAGAGACATTAATGTTGGATACAAAGTGGAATTTCTTCACCTTAAGGGCAGCTCAGCAGTGGGTCAGGCTGCCCAAAGAGGCTGCAGTTTTGGAGATTTTCAACATCCACTGGGACAAGGCCCTGAGCAACCAGGTCTGAACTCAGAGCTGGCCCTGCTGTGAGTAGGAGCTCACAAACTCCCTTCCAGTCTGAATTTTCTGTGGCTCCATGACTCTATGAAAATCCCGTTTCCTGACCAGAACAATGCAGATGGCATACATAAATGTGAAAGCCATGTTTGTGTGAGATTTTGTCCAAAAAGTTGCACAAGGGTTAAGAACTAGACTTTGAAGAACTTCTGGTTTTGGCTTTATAGGAAAAGATCAATCTCCCATAAAGAATATTACACATAGAGATTTATGAGGAGATTTTTAGTTTGTGTATTTTTCTTCCTGAAACATTAAAAAGAGGAAATCAGCTTGTGGCTGCTCTTCTGTGGACAAGTTTCTGCTGTTATTTTTGTGGAGAATTAGTAGCAGGAGGTAAGAAAACTAATGATCAAAGGTACAGTTAACTATAACAAGCAAAAATCCTGAGGAAAGAGAGTCAGTATGGCTAAACCTTTAGAGAACTAACTTCAGCCTTAATTATTGCAAAGCATAGCAATAAAGACTTTCTTTCTTTCTTTATACCAAAACCACGTCTTTATTTACTCTTGTTTCTGTTTTGTAGTTTCAAGTTCCCTTACAATTCTTTCCAGAGAGAGGTTGTTCCTCACTGAGGTCTCATAACATTTGTTTATGGAATTTTTTTTCCTGAATTTTATGCCAGAAGTCTAAGAACTATGCCTAGGGGTGAAAATGCTAACAGTGACCATAAAGACCCTTTGCTGGTCAGACAGACATAGTAGGCTTTTGTTTTGGCAAGTACCTTCCTCTAACCTAATTTATTTTTTTTCTCTATATTTTAACTAACCACAGAAAACTCTCTTAGGAGGAATAATTTAGTCTGATACTGGAGAAGTGTCTGTTGTATTATCTTTTATGCAGGCAGACACTGTAGGCAACCTGTGTCTGACAGAACTGAACTTAACACAGTTCTGTTCCTTTCCTGAAGGCAACAAGACTCAGCAAAGATCCCCTGCCCTAAGCTGTCCACTGAACATCATCCATCTGCATTGAAAGAGAAGGCAAATAAATACTATAACTCAGAGATTTCATTTAACATTTACTTCAAAATGACAAAACTGTTGTAACTTTGAGATTTGTTTATCCAAAGCGAGGGCAAAGTCTGTAAAACCAAGAGTTTGAAATTCCCATGTATCACATTTTCTATTGATTGAAAGAAAACGATTATATACTTCTCGTTCACTCACATTCTAATTAATCCCCAGTACACTTGCTCTCTTTCTGAGTCTTAGTTTGCAGGTTAGCCAGGTTCTGGACCATTTGATATGCAGATTAAGGGCAAACATATCCACAGGTTTGCCAGTTGTAATCTTTGACTTCTGAGTCAGGTCTTTTGGCAACATGCATGGAAAACTGGCAACCAAGCTGGCAGATTTCTGAATGCAAAAGCTGAAGACATAATGATTTATTAGTATGATCACTTTCTTCAGGAATTCTGTGTCTTGCAGAAGGATAAAGCGCAAAAATTTGTCTCAAAAATTTATGTTGACAGACCTTTATTGATTTTCAAGTATAATCATACTTTGAAACATACAAAAAGATAAAACAGATGTGCTGTTTTCATTAGCTTAGCCCATATAAGTTCCTATCTAGATGTTCTATTGACATTGTGAGAAGTTAGGTTCCAGTAATAATACAATCATTGGAATCATGTGCTGTGACTTCAGTAAAAATATTGATAAACAACTGGCTAATAGGAAGTATGAATGAGATTTTAATAAAATTTAACCAAATAGATGTCATAAAATCTCTGAGAAATTGGGGTGAAAAATAGATGCAATAAAACATAAAAATCTGTTTTGATTTGCTCCAGACAGAGTTGTATCTTCAGTCAGCCATTGTCTATCTATGGATCATAGTGAAGTTAAACATGATAAATAAAGTCAAGGACTACAGTTCTTTGTTTGAAAGCAACTTTTTTGACTCTAGAAATATGTATTTTTTAATCTTTATTGAGTATATATTTTTATTTATTATAATAGTTATATGGTAGTATCTTGGAGATTAACAAAAAGAATTTCTTCTAACTGGAGGCATTAAGGCTCAGTATAATCTGATGGTCAATAAAGGTTTTTGGATATTATCTTGTCAGTTTAAAGCCAGAGCCTTTATAATTTTTTTTTCTTTTTTAAAATCAGCTTATTGAGTCTGCAGGAAGTCTAAACCTTGATATGCTGGTTTGTCCTATAACCACAGACTTAATGCTCTGCTCTTCCAGGAGTCACGTATTGACAGTGCTTTCTTCCACGGGAACAAAGATAGGCTACATCAGAATACAAAGTGCCTCTGCTTGCTCAAAATGCCTTTTTTACTGCTTTTCCATGTATGTCCATGTGGAACATACTGTTGAAAGATAGCTAATGATGTGATGTCACCAGATCTGGTAGGGTTCCTCAGTACTGCCCCTGCCAGTACCTTTACAGGGGTTGTATCTGCCTTGTCACAGCAAAGCTGGATAAACACATCTGATTTGTATTAAACCAGTTAGTTAAAATCTGAGCCTTTACCCATCTTCTTGGGCAGGCTGTAAAGGCTGCTCTGAACTCCAAGCAAGTTCCACCTCAGGCAGATTGTTCAATCTGCAGAGGAATTGTGTCTACTGCAGATTTTGTCAAACACTTTAATGACACTTATGGAAGTCCCACCTTGGGAATCTGGGCACTTTGTATCCCAGACAATGTATTTACAGGCCCTGACACTGACAAATACAGTGTAAACATATATCACATTTTATATATATAAATATATATATATATGTATGTATGTTTGTATGTATAAAGGCATAGATTGAGAGGACTTCCAGGAATAAAGTAGGTTTTTAGATTTGTATTCCAGTTAATTTATTGTCTTAAATACTTCAGAAGAGAAAGCAACAGAAATCACAGCAGTGCAGAGATTTTAGTTTATAAATAAAGGTCAGAGTAGAATATCTGATTTAAAAAAGCCTTTGGAAGTGAACACTTTGATTTGATGAATGAAGAAAAAAATTATTTTTTCCTCAGGACTCACATAATAATATCTTGTTATTAGTGAGTCTTCATTAATTCAGACTATATTCTCTGAAGATTCCAGATTGAAATTTATTTCATCATAAGTACCTATAAATTTTTCATGTCCAGTACACAACATAATACTTATAGAGTAAATAACAAATGCTAATGAGACAGTAGCCATCTATCCACCCCACACACTGATATTATTAAGTTGCAAAATAGGTAATAAAAAGTTATTTTATTTCAAGTACCATTTTTTTGAGAAAAGCCATGTAAATGTTGATGCATGGTGAATTAAAGTAAATTAATCTGATTATATGAGTGAATTGAACAAGCTGTGCAATATAAATATTTTAATCACTTCTTGATCCAGAAGTACCTTATTTACAAATGAGCAATTACTTTCTACCTCATGGGAGTTGTCTTTAATTATGAGGCAGTCTAGTTGGTGCTATACAAAATGTGCATGTAAATATCAAACATCAGGCCCTTGAATTTGTCATTTATAATATGAACAGCATTTCATATCCCTTTGTGCAACCCTGTTTTTCCTTTACACTAGTGATTTTATTTGTTGTGTTTTTACCTGAGCAGACCAGTCATTATGGAGCTTTCATTTAATCTGTGGACAGAGAAACACTTCCCATAGGAAGTTTTAATGGAGGTCTATTAAATTTTAGCCTAGGCTTGTATTTCTCAATTCCTTATAGACCAGCCTGCCTGTGCTTTAGGCCTGAGGACTAGAGGTTAGAAACAAAGTTCTGATATAAAAGTGAATTATTTATTATGTGTTGTTTGTCATATGTGAGATATGTGCGCCACTAGTCCTACTAAAAGCTTGATCAGCCTACTGCGTACTTATGTTCCCATGACTGTAGCAAAGGATATTGGCATCTGTGGGTGGAATGATGCCTGCAAAAGGAGAACAAAGAATTTTGTGTGGCCCACTATGGTGCACTGCTCTGGGCATTTTTTATCTGTAAGGTAGGAAATAGCCTTGCTAACCCAACAGACTAGGTAGTTTCAGTGGGTGTCATTTATGTACTGCATTTGTTGTCTAGTTGAAAATTAAGGACTTGTGCTCACTTGCTGCTGATTGTTTCACTTCTGTTCAGCCTGCACTGGAAATGCAAAAATAATGGGCTGAGAACCTTGGAGACAGAATTGTTTGTGTTACAATTACTAATTTTTTCTTAAAGAAGACAATCAGACTTTCTAGTGGGACATATGTATATAAAACATCAATCTTATATAATGTAAGAGTGAAACTCATAAGTGCTTTTGGGACAACACTTTAGTCCACATAGCATTTCAATTTTATATAAGATGTATTTGAATAGACTTACTGATATTCAAACAGTATATACACTTTAGTGGGGGTAAAAAATTTCCCTGGGTTGTTTCAGAGAAGTGCTATTCATCATATGTCTTCCTGTAATTAAAAAAAAAAACAAAAAACTGAGGCAGAGGAAACTGAGTGATCTGATAACAAATACGTGTTACTGTGAAACATGTTCTGTTTTTCTACCTTTCCAGCAAATGTCAATTAAACATAAAAAAGCATTGTTTTCAAACATCACCAGAGATCATAATTACCACAAATCTATCTTTTATGCAACTCTAAATTTCCATAATGTACTCTTACTGACAGTGACAGGAGAAAGAGTGTCATTAATTGTATCAATGGATGAGGAAGAGTCCTTAAAATTATTTCCCATGTATTTCACTGAATTTACTGCTTCTGCCACAAACACCCAATTGTTTCCTGAAATATTTATTTTCAAGATCCTGACTTTGATTTTACTCTAGTGATATCCTATGAGGAATCTTCTTCATTTCCTTCTTTCTACTTCAATCTTCAGTTGAAGAAATACTGCTTTTTTAAGCACATGGCTCTTTTGAGATGCAGATGGGTGACAAATGGTAGTATCTAAATTGATCTTTGTATCTTTGGGATTTCTGTTTGGCTGGGATCCATTCAAAGATTTCCATCATATTGTTTGCAGAAATGAGATATGCAAACCTCTGAAATATAAATCAGGGTGTTAAAATTACCTCTGGGAGCCATTCTGTGAGAGGAGTACATGTTTTTACAAGGGATTAAAGCAAGAGAATGGACAGAGCTAAGAGTAGATGGGAACGCACAAGGAAAATGGAAAATGCAGAATGGTGTTGCTTTCACACATCCTGCTCTCTTGTAAACATGATATGTTTATAAACACTAATGAAATTTCCCATAATACTAATATGAAGAGATTTCAACTCATTAATGGGAAAAAGCTGGCAAACAAAAATGTAAACAAATGAGTTTCCAAGTGAACATTTTGTATTCCTAAATTAATGCTTTTAAAAGGCCTGCCTACATTTCCTTCAATAAAATAAATACACTTGGAATATGCAGTTAAAAGTACAAAGGAATATGTATTTCATCGATTATAATTATCAATATTAATAGATTTAAACCAGTATATCTCTCTTTAGTTTCATCTATTTAATTGAAAACCATTCTCATTAAATAGGAAAGATTTTTTTCATGTTGTTTGCAACATCATCAGTGGTCTTACCAGTATTATTTAATAAGCTGCAACATAAAACTTTGTCTACCTAATTGACACTTTGAGAAACTAATAACAATAATGGACAAATTTGCCTGAGTATCCTGTTTGCATTTCATTAATTTACTGATAATAACAGACAAATAAGAAACATAATTTTTTTTTTTTTGTATAAAAAAGTGACAAAATAATTTTAAGATATCTGACTGCCCCAATTTTACTATACCATACCAGCTTTGATTAAGTAAAATAAGCCTATGGCTAACTTAATTCAGTGAAGGGATCCAAATATTTATGAGTAAACACACAGTTTTTATGTTCCTAACCTGGAGCTTTGATAGCTAAATTCCAGCTAATTTCCACTGAAGCTCTTCTTGTGGATACAACGTTTGACTTTAAATTTTATACTGCAGAGCTCTCTTGCATCCTGTCCCTCCACATGATGAGTCATGGAAGTTAAATATATATATCAACAATCAGTTCAGTCTGTCCTTTGTGTCAGTGAGGACAGGCCAGCCAGTGACCACTTGCTGTAGTTCACTGACAGAATTAGAAGTGATTCTGTCTCTTTTCGGGGGTGGATGTTATTGAGTGATAGGGCTGAAAAGATAACTTTTTTCTTTAATTGTTAAATAATCAAAGCCAATATCTGTCCAAATTTATCAACATCCATATATGTATTTGAATCAATGTCTATAGGTAGGCACACAGAAAAGATTTAACTCCCTTTTCCCCAGCTTGCTGGCTATAGAAACTAGAACATGGTCCTGAACATTTCTGTTCAGTACTTGGTACTTTCCTTTTCAAACCCTTCTGTAATGTATATTACCTTGTGACACTTGCAGACTGTGAGGCCTCTCTGCTCTCAAAATACAGGTACTGGTGCAGTGTATCTGTGTGTCTCAATTTAAAATTAGTCGCTGTAATGACTTTAATTTAATGTAGCTGCATACACCTAACTCATATGAAAATCCAGGTAGGGTATTAATGTGTAAAGAAATGGTTCCTGTTGTCAGTCTCCTTAGAACATATTGTGCCCTGGCATCACAGAGTTTATCTGAAAGGTGCTCCTAATGCCTTCTGCTGGATTCCTGAAGAAATCTCTATTACCAGCACTGTTCTGTGTCTCTCTGGGGTGGAATTATTTTCTTCAGAGCAGTCCATATGGTACTGGTGTTTTAGACTTCTAACTCTCATTATTAGTGTTTCAACTCTCACTTCTTTGCTATTTTCAAGCTACATAAAGGTGTTCTTCCATAAATATATTATCTCTGCATGATTCAGTTGCAATAGAGACTGGAGAAAGTGAATATTATTTTAGTTTTTCTACTGGGTAAAATCATTACCCTGAAACTAAAGATTAGTTATTTACATCATTGATGAATGTGCCTATACTACAGTGTACTTATAATTCAAATAAAAAGGAGTTTTAAAGAGAAGCTAGCTGATTTTTTGAAAATAAAAACATTTCAGTATATTTTTATCAAGATCTAGAATTGTTACATTTCTTCTTGCTGAAAAGAAAACTTTTGTATAAACTTAGAGGGAAAAGAAGCCAAATTCTGACTTTGACATTGTCAATTTCTGTCTCTGCAAATTTTTATGTCATTCCTGTGTCTTTTTATGACTTTATTTCTGTCTTTTGTACATTGACATGTATGGAAAAAATTGAGAGAGTTAAAAGTGTCTTTGTCTACAGGAGAAAATTGTAGCTAATGATTTGCACTCTATAAACAACAAAAGGCAAGATGACAGCAATGGAGAGGAGCATCACCTTTTCCTGGGCTGTATGAGCCTGTGGCACCATCCTGTGAAAAGTGTGGTGTATTTCTTGTCACACTTGAAAATCCATTGCAGAACCTGCACACTACATATTATTATGTAGTACCTTGTTCCATATTTTTTTAAAAAACTTATTTTCTACCGGTTTTAGGATGAACTCAGATTTATTATCCACTGTCTAATGAAAAATACAGTGTGCAAAGAGGGGACTTATTGCTTATTTCTATATGCTTGGTTGCCTTCTGATCACATAAAATACAGCGAAACTCCATAAGTGGGAATTATGCATCACTCCTTTATTTATTTATTTTATAGCTCGTTCTTTATTCTATTGTTTGATTAATAATCTCTTACCTTCTGCTAGAATACCTTGGTTTTCCCTTTTCTTTGTTGTTGTCACTCTTAAAAAATGCCAAACACCTTTGAGGTTAAAGCAGAGTGAATGCACATGGGAGGAGAAAGTCAGAATAGGCAAAACAATAGGTATCTAAGATACCTACTAAGAATAGAGGTGTCACCATCAAATGGGAGAAGGATGAGAAAGAGAGGGTTATGTTTTGGCCATTTTCATTTGAAAAAACTTGGAAAATCAAAAATATAAAGCTGGCATAGTCCTTAGGCTCCAGAGTTAGCAATGCCATGGTAATTTACATTTCCTTTCATGTCCTGCCTGCTATTTGCTACATGGAATTATATGTGTTTTATGTGAAGAGCCAATACAGAGAGAATACCATATGTTTAAATTTTGATTAATTTGATATTTGCTTTAAGTGTAAAATCATTGAATAACAGAAATTAAGTTATATTATTTCTGGTGTTGTCTTAATGAATTCCTATTAATTATCTCCTTGAAAAATTAGGAAAGTCGAACATTGGGTACATGTTTATGCAGGCACTGTAAGCAACTAGTAGTCTTGATCATATACAGAATTAAAGTTATAAAAATAAAAGAGAACTTTGGAATCCCTTGCTATGTCTTTTTGTATTCTGTAATGTAACTTATCAGAGAGGAGGAAGTTCTGTAATCTTTATTTATCACTGTGGAACTAACTTCCTTAGGAAAGAAAGACAGTTAAGCCTTGATATCTCATCAGAGAAATAAAGCTACATATGGTGATAACTGTTTTTCTTTAGAACATTTTTTTGAGAGGTCTTTGTGACCCAAAGCAAGCAGGAATCTCAATCAAAGCATTTTATTTTCTGTATGAAGAACAATGTTTTATTTATTGTTTTCTCACCAATAAAATGAAAATGTAGAAAGACAGCTTGAGAACACCACTGCACTTTTTTCTATTATAATGAGTGAAGAATAGCCAGAGACAGCCTTTTTGGTTGCTTTATGTGTGGCTATTTAAACTACATTGCGTTTTATTTTAAGAATAAGTATTTTCCACTACCACTAGGTGTCATCGTATCTATTATTAAATCCCGTACAAGAGCTCTTCCCAGTAGCTACCAGACAAAGTTGATGACTTAATCAGCTGCATCCAAATATTTCAGTTTAAAAAGAAACAGAAGAGGCAAAAATTTAAGACAAAATGAAATTGGAGAAGTTAATTCCTGAAAGCTCAGTTACATAGAAAAGAAAGCATTCTATAAAATCAGAGACTTAGAAATTTAAATCTGAAACACTTATTTCATTAATTTTGTTACTGTTGAATACAGAAATTATGTCTTTCAATCTTCATCCCCTTCCATCCCTCCCATTACTGACTATTACATCAGTCAGATTCCCAAAAGCACACAGGCACATAGCAGAATGAAATTTACCTTCTTAAGTACAAAGCTGTGACATGAAAGACCAGGCAGCTCCCCATGACTTTTAGTCCTGGAAGCCACTCCTCATGGCAGGCACAACCCTTTGCTCTAAGCATCTGTAAGGTCCAGGAATGGATGCATATGCTCACAAAGGTGTTGATGCCCAAGGCCAGAGTGCTTCAGAGAGCTCGGCCCAGGTGCTTTGAGGGTGTCAAGCTACCAAGTGTATGTAACACCCATGTAGCACACTAAGACAGGACTTGCTTGCCCAGCCAGGAGAAGAAATACTTTTGTGTTGGTTTTCTTTGTCTTCAGACACAAGGGAAGGTGAGGCAGTACTTCTGCCTTTTGTAGGACAAATAATGTGTCAGACACATGCTCAACACATGCTCAGCATGTCACAGGCCCTGGTAACACTGTCAAAAGATTCCTTAACTCTCTGACTCTATGCCAGATTAGTGGGTATAGTTTTCATCTTTTCCATGGGTTGCTAAAGAATCCAAGGGCTATAAGGGAGCGTGGAAATCGGTTAAATGTTTCTAATTTGTCATAATATCCACTTGATTCTGATTTCCAGTCTCTGTGCGTCAGAAATATCCAGGTATTTTTTGTTGAACATACAGACTCTCTATTGGTGATGTTCTCCCCTATACAACTGATCACTCAAAACCTCCTAATCATGTTTCCACCAGAAAATACTTAATTCTGAGGCATGTTCTTTTTCATAGGAGCCTTACACCAGAATCGCTTGGCTAATTATATCTATATGCCTTACAGGGAGAACAGAGACCTCAGACACTGCATAATGTGGGACTATTTACTTAAAATTCAGCAGAAGTTAAAAGGTGGCCATTGGGAAAATGAAATTGTGAAATATTGAAATTGTTCAAAGAAGCCAAAGCAATTCCACCCTCATCCCCATACTTACAGTAATTTAACGTACTTATTAGTCTCTCTTCTGTCATGATTCTACCTTTAAGTGAATTTAACTAAGTGTACCAATTATGTTATCTTAAATTTTTATTTTTTCAAAGCTGAAGCTGTCTAAACTCCCAGCGTGAGGAACTTAGAAGGTGACATTTCACTAATGACTGCTCTGAGAAACTGACAGAGATTGATAGAGTGGTTTTAAAGATGTCCCCATGAGAAGCATCTTATATAAAACGAGAATGACACTGAAACTTTTAAAAGCTAATTCTGTGTTGTGCAAGTGGTTTTATTTACAGGAAAGTACTGGGATAGAGAAGCACTTCAAAGTAGTTTTTCAAATGCATAGAATATACTCTTTTGTTTAAATGTGTCCTCAGACTGTTTTTTAAACAGCAATTTCAAGATTAATAACAACTCACAGAAAACTCTTTTTCACCTTCCTGTCTACCAGAAGCATGCACATTATGGGACAGGCCGTGAATTGGCAGCTCAAAGAACCAGTACTGAGTGGAGAATTTTCTGTTGAAAAACCTACATGCCTCAGCATGAATGGATACATACAGCACACCCCTACCCAGCCATGCATTGGGAAGTAGAGCCTTACCTCCCAATTTGCTTTTATTATATGCATTGTCTCACTATAGATGCTAGAAACCTCAAGGTTTCATTAGCACAGATGGTGCATTTAAGGCTTTGCTCTTCTGCAGGAAGCACAAGGACCAGGAAGATTCTTTAGCTTCTCCCTATTTCCCTCTACCTCAATCTGTAACCTTGCACAGCCGCCAAAGGTTACTGTGATTGCAATCATTCCCATGATTTCAGGTGGAGGATACATATTGAAAAGTGGCTTAAAGAGATGTCAGTCATTGATGCTGTTTCTTAAATTGTGTTTTGAAGCCACGCATCTATATTTCAGGCACCCTAATACTAATGAAGTCCCTCTGCAGCGAGAAACCAAACAGATGAAGACAACAATCCTTCATGGAGAGAGCAGGAGCAGTTCTGGACCTGGGACAGCCCAGCCCAGCCCTGCTCAGCAGTTCAAATGTGCAGTCATTGGACACAGTGAAAAGAGCATTTGATCTTTGTGATTCAGTGTGATTTTTATATACAATTGCAAATGAAAGCAAATATTCATATTCAGGAAGAATTGTGTGTGCCTTTAGGTACAGGTAAATGCACATCATGGGAGGTGAGTGGCGTTCATCTAAAAAGGGTAGAAATGCCACATCATGTCAGCTTGGTGTAGATTTACCTGCTTTGACACCATCCTTCTCTCTGGGCAGGGATCAATTTGCCACTGAATGTTGCTTGACTTTCATCAGAGAAAAACAACTTTGATATTTAATCTTTTTTGCCATTTCAGAAGTAAACCTCGCCACTCCAGATTTAGTAGTTAAAGTAAAATTAAGCAGGATATAAGTGCTGATAGGAAATCTGCTGTTCTCCAGCTTGAATGAATTCATTCCAACAGCCTCATCATTACTTCAGAAGAAATTCTCTTCAGAAGAAATAATGAGAAAGGAGTATTTTATTCTCCCTTGACTTAGATATGATTTTCAGGTCTCTGTTGGTCTAGTCTCTCTTTTAGAAAGAAAAGTGTGTGAGCATAAGTATAAATGCCAGCTTCACTGATTCCCCTGTATCTTCTCTGTTCTTGAAAAATAATTAAAACCAGAAATAGATGGGAATTGCCATCTATGGAGCACATGATCATAGTTGTACTCTTCTGCATGGTTTTATACAGTTCATAAAAATCTATTTCATTCACACGATTTCACGTGGATACATATTGAAAAGTGGCTTAAAGAGATGTTAATCATTGCTGCTGTCTGTTTCTTAAATTGTCTCCTGTCAGGTGCAGTGCAGGTTTAAAAAAACCAATGTCCTTTTCTTATGGGTATATCAATGCATTAAACTCTTCTTCGTGAGAAGCATTGCCAGATCAATAAGACATTTTATCCACATTTTCATGTAGGTCCCTTGAGCCCCCAGTTCCCATCCTAGCTATTAATTGAGCCAAATGGCAGCAGCTATAAAAATGATTTCCAGCTCCAAGTCCTTTTACAAGTCCCACATTGAAACCTTTCAAAATTATATTATTCAGTTGCTCGGGTGCAAGTTTTCTGCTTTATTTCTTTCGGACAATATCATGCCCCCTTAATATTTTTCTTATTATTCTTTACCACCTGTGGTGCAACCATTACAAAGACGGAGACGTTTTAGGTCCAGTGCCCAAATCTGCAATTGAAGGCATTAGAATACATTTTTGCTTAGGCAATGTCAGCATGGGTTTCCAATCATGTGCAACCTCTTAGGATTTACCTTTATCAAATGATGAGATATCAGTGCAATGATGTACATCGATGTGACTGTCTATCCATTGAAAGTTCATCTTTTGAATCTTCTTGTCAGCCTGGCTTTGCAATGACATACCCAGGATCTCTGGTTCCCATGAATCACTGATTTCATGTACTTGCCTTCCAGGCTCCCTAGCCCTAGGCATGTAAACTACTTCTTTGGTCCTGCTGATGAGCCCAGCTTTCAAACTAATCTTCCTCTAAGGAATACAAATATACCTGGACACAAGTTCATAAGAAACAAATTAAATGGAAGAGTATAAGCTGTGAGACTTGGTGCATGTTACTGGTAAGGAAGGAAATTTGCCTTTTTGAGTTTACAGCTTGTTACTGTCAAGGGATTATGTATGAGACACTGTGATAGGGACCAGTGTTTCTTCCTGCATCTACCAGGCAGAATAGTACAGAGGAGCACATATTTATCACAAGTATAAGTCAGATAATTTTTTTCTGAATATTACAAATGGCTACATTTACAACTGGCATGTCTCACCTCTACTGTGTATGTTTACTGGCATTATGCATGTTCTGTGTCTGGATATAGAATGGATTCCATGAGATGAAAAAGCCTGGAAAATATCATATGGGTCACCTTTCTGGAAAATTAGTGAATGAGTAGAAAGAACAGAACAGAAGCAGTTGTGGAATTAGAGAATATGCAGCACAAAGATCAGACAAGATACAGCACGAGAGTATCACAGTTGTGTATGGTATATGTGGGTGGTAATATGGGCAAGGCATGGATGGACAGATGGCTCAGGACAAGGAAGGTGGAAAGAAGGACAGAAGGTCCGACTCTAACAGTTGAGCAGAAGAGCTGCCATCAATCAGAAAGTATTCTATTTGGAAGCCGGTTGGTATGACCGTGTTTCAGGGCATGGAGCAGTTTGAGAAAAGGATGCTGTTTATCTGACAAGAATAGGCTGTGCTGCACTGGTTTCCTCTGCCCAGGCTAATATGGTTCAGTTGGTGCTAAATGCCAAAGAAACAATGTACTTGAATCTGGGAGCAATACTCGCTCCCACCGCTCTGAAAGAGGGCAGGAGCTTGCTGTGGTTTGGCCACCAGCCTTTGAAGAGCACGTGGTATGTGCAAAGGCTGCAGTCAGCACCAGGTTTCTGTGTGAGGTGAGAGCACCGTGACATCTCTGAGTCCTTCCCTTGTGGTTTTCCCACAGACAAATAATTTTAGATTATAGCTACAAAATCCTAAATGCTTCTAGCTGTCCAACAGATTCACTAGTTCAACATCCCATACTGTCAATTTTCTCAGTAATTTTTATGTTTTTCTATAACCTCCCATCCGCATGAACTTTGTGATGACAATTCGATCTCTCTCCAGTAAGAAAAAAAAGATATCATAATCTTTCTGTGTCATGTGGGTGTGACAAGACTTGGTAAGAAACATAAAAAAAAAAAGAGAAAGATAAAAATAGATCTAGGTATCCCATCCTTTTAAGTCAGTGTTAGGGCTGTTTTCTTTCCTTTTTTTTTCCTTTTATTTTCCCAGTGCTTAGGTTTGGCAGTGTTATTAAACTGTATGTTTTATATTTCATGATGACAAACTGGAAAAACAATCAGCGCTAGCTTCTGAAGAAAGAAAACACAGTGGTATCAGCTCTTGAAATGACTACTAATTATCTTCACTTTGTTAAATTTGGTATTTTCAAATATCTGAAGGCAAAAGATGTTAAAATTGGTCCTGGATATGAATCTCTGTTGTAAAAATATTTAGATACTATTTCTATTACCATCACCACTACAGATGTTAGTATCCATTGGCAGTAGTCACAACCCCAGAGAATTTATAGTTTAAAGGAACATTATTGTTAAATTTAGAGCAAAGATGAAAGTTAAAAGAAAAAGTTTAAGTAATATCAAGGAAAATTAAAATGTGTAAAAAACCCATTCAATATCCTTGTATTTTTTTTTTCTGGTAAATTACTATTGAAGTACTGATTTCTCTCTTGTTGCTGTTTTTAGTACCTCTGGTTCACAAAGAAGAAAATTCAGATAATTTCCATTTCTGCATGCTGTTAGTTTGTAGATGTTACAATAAATTCTTTGAAGGTTGATTTCTTGAGTGAAGTGCAAATAGGTTTCAGCTTAACCTGTAAATGCACAAGTGGTGTTTTCATAGCTGAGAAACCCTAGAAGGTTTCACCATAAGCTTCAAGACAGTATGAGGGAATCCTCTGAAAGAGCCATACTACAGTTTGTGCAGTATGCCAGCAACATGCTTAATAAGCCATTTTCTACATCGTTATTTTCTGGTTTTGATTTTGTTTTTCTTTTCACTGTAGACTTGCTTCCTCCCATTCCTTTTTCATTTGTCTCTAGGCCTAGCCTTTCCATGCTTCCTTAACTTCAGGTTTTTACTTTTGCTTCTCTGATTAATTCTTTGTGACTTTTCCTTAACTATCCATATTCTCTAGGGGTTCTCTGAGGGCATAATTCTGAACTTCATGATCAGAATGACTAGACTGACCTTCAATAACATTAGGTTCTTTACAAACTTTGTCAATACTAGCTCTTCAGTTTTTCACTACGGATTTAACTGTATAAATAATTATATGACACCAGAATTTAGAAAAAACTAAGCACATTTCAGTAACAATAATAGCATTAATAAATGACTACATATTAACATAGGAATTAAACTTTGAAACAGAATTTGTCTGATAACATAGATAGGAACAATACTGCTAAATATAGATAGGCATTTAAATCTAAACACCTTGAAAATTATTAAATCAACCTAAAATCATTAGATTTGTTTTTAAACAAAAAGTTTAGCTTCTCTTTATCTAACAGTGTAACCTCTTGAGCAAACAGAAGGTTCATTAATTGCTGTTTCAAGAAGTGAGAACTGACATTGTCAAGAAATAATCTGACTGCAATATTGGGAAATGGAGGAAAAGCACCAAACAACAGCAACAACATATGAAAAAAAATTACAAAATGGAGTTTTCACCAATTTTTTGTGTTACAGATGGGCCATTGCGTGTCTATGACACAGTTCAGTAAAAATTGTTGGAAAGAGCCCAACTCCAGTGCTGCATCAGTGGACAAATGTTAGCATGGCACTTTTCCCAGGCTGATGTTTGTTACCTCTCATGACTGTACATGCCCTGGTTATCAGTTTTGCTCAACACTGATTACATCAGAGAGACATACCCTCAAAATGCTGCCTCATGAATGACTGCTTTCACATTTAAAGCTGCCAAACTGGACTATAAAAAAAGTCAAACTTTGTGAAGTTATCAGTGCTACTGTTCCTGCAAGTGCTGGTTTGTCTGAAAATAACTTCAGGGCAACCTGGCAATTGAGTTCCATCTGACACAAACTACACCAGAATGTAAAACCTTTCTGTAAGATAAATATGAAATGTTTTGATTAGATTTTAGAGAAATTGAATTTTGGATCATTTATCTACACCTGTTTTCTTGTCTCTGTAAATTACTTCCTTTTCTTCATTATAAGCAGGTTGGTGTAGACGTCTGTAGCAAGTTTCTCTCATTTTCCACTCTAAATTATTCACTTAACTTTTTCCAATGACAAGGAGTAGTTCTTCCTTTTTAGCATGACTCTGGCTGCCCACAATAGAGATGTTCTTTTGTCTTCCAAGATGCTGTCTCAGAGTATAGAGACAGTAGCACTTGGGATGCAAGGCCAAATGCCCTGCTTCAGGGTTAGCTTGTACTGTAGTTTCCCCTTTGCTTGAGTGTTTTGTTTCACTTTTGATGACAGGACCATGGTTTCCCAGGACATCATGATATCAACCTTTTCTCTGTTCTACAAATCTCTCCAGTTTATTTTCTGCAGTTCCAGGGGCACAGCAGGCTGAGTCTGTCCTGCATCTCTCCTCTGCTAAATGCAAGATCCTTTTCTCTTTGCAATATCTTCTGGGCTCTCTCTGGACTGATGACCTGTGAGCATGGTAGATGCTTGCTTCAGTGGGTTGGTCTGAGCCTAATGAAGCCTGAAGATGTTGTAGAAGTCAAGGGATCATAAAGGAAACAACTTACAGTAGACAGATTAATCAGAGCATGCATTTTTATAACATTTACAAAACAACAGACTGCCTGCAGTTGTTGCACTTGTTCTGTCTTAAAGCTGAAGAGCTCTACCTGCGTCTGAACCTCCTTTTCACTAAAAAAAAACAAATGTTATTAACTGTAAATATAGGCCTGAGATGTACACAAATATCTGATAAACTGAGTCTTGCACACATTTAAGTGAAGATACGTTGTGAGGTTGATTTTGGGCAACCATGGACTCTTATTCAAAATTTATAAACACTTCTTAAAAATAATTGCCAGTATATAATGAAATAAAAATTGAAGAACAAACATTAGGAAATCCTAACTACATTTATATCTCATTTCCATTTACATTAGAAGAAATATTTTAGACTCCATACAGAATTGAACCATTTCACTATGTAATAAACAGATTGCCTATGTTCAAAAATGTTGTCTGTGTTTATTTTTGTTTAATTATTTTTTTTCTTATGCTTTCCCTTATCTATGTGTGTGAAATAACAAGTAGCACAAACAAGTATTCAAATAAGATTTTTTAAAGAGAATTTTAGTCTCTGACACAAATTATGGTTGATATGGCCCTTAAGTTAAAGTTTTTATAGATTCAGTTGTTCTTCTTTAAGAATGAGGTTGTTTTTAGAAATTTATTCACACTGAGAAATTTAATATTTCTTTATCTTATAAGGTATAGACAAAAAAAATCCTGTGGGGAAGAGCCCACTTGTTTCTGCTATAACTATTTACATGCACTTATCGATTATGCATTACTACATACCATGGAGCATTTATTCACCTTAAAAACAAGAACATCACCACATAAACTTAGGAATGTATCAAATATGTCAGAATAATGGTTTTATTTCAGCACTATACAGTGTCCTTATGCATACCAGGGAGTTTTTGGTTGATATCAAACTGTACTTGAAGAATTGTCCAGAAGTTCCTTATGTCATAAAAATACTTGCTACATCATCGACATAATAAATATTTTGCTTCCTTTTCATGACAACTAGGATTAAGAAGAGGAAAATTTGTTGTTCTCAGTATCTTGCTTTCTTGATATAAACTTCTTTCTTTTAGAATAGATCTCCTTTCTTTTAAAATAACCAGCTGGCCCATGGAATTTCATGGGCTATCCATGGGAAATTCAGAATAAACTCAGAAACTCAATGTGTCTATTTTCTCAACATGGCTCATCCCACTTGGTAAGAATACATGTAGGTTGAAAGAATCTTGTTGCATTGGGCATGCAGTCAGGAAACTTTTCAATGCAAAGGCAGATCAAAAATAAGGGGAGAACTGGTAAATGGGTAGTTGTTGGGCCACTAAAACAACTGCAGGCACAAAATAGAAGAGGAACGAACTGAAACTTATACTGATATGAAGGGAGAAACATGCAGAACCTGACAATTTGAGATGTAAGACTTCTGAAAGAACACTTAAGGGGAAGGGATGGGGTGAAACAAAGAGGAAATTTAGCAGAAAGGCATATAAAAGGGGCTTGGTGTGTCTAAACTGGGGCTGGTCAGTACACTTCTCTGACAAAGCCTGGTGTTGGATCACCACAATCTGTCCTATTTGCTCATTAAATAATTGCTTAAAAACCTCTGCATGATCTCACTCTCCATTTCCTGTATCAGGGCTGTGAGGGCTGATTGCCAGCTACTGGTGAGACCTATGTGAGTAGATTTGGTGCCAGCAGCAGGAGTCAGACCAGGTTGCCCCGTGGCCAGAGGTGCCAGATACTGAAGCTGGTGGAGGTCTCAGCCCCAGCCATTTGGGTGGCACTGGTGTAACTACTGGGGAAACTGGGGAGAACAAAGTGAGGGGGAAGCTCAGCAACAGCAGCTGGAGCAGAACTATGGGTCACAGTTTGTGTACCTGGTGGTGGCTGCTAGAGGTTACCAAAGTCTTTGCGTCTTCCCGAAAGTCTTCGCCTCTTCCTGATTGGCACACACACACTCCCATGCATACTCCCAAGCGTGCATGGGAGTAATTGTGTGCAATTCACCAGCAAACCTCATGCCAGACCAACTGGAAAGTAAGAGAGCTGTGTGGAGAGTCAGATCACCTGGGATCCAGGCAGAGCTGCCCAAGAGACAGAGAGGCTCTGCCAGTACATGGAGGCCTTGCAAATGTGTGGAGGTTTGGAAGCCTGACCTTCAGTCCTGAACAACTGGAGTCCCCACATATGTTATAGGAAACTCAGAATAAACTCAGACATTCAATGGGGTTACTTCAGAATTACCAAAGTGCAACTATAATGAAGAATTAAGCTCACAGGATTTGACTCATTAGGTAAGCATCCTGTCTGTGGCACTATCTCTGCCTCAAGTGCAAGTTTCATTTATTTAATGAATTGTGATTCCCTTTTAATTATTTTGTACACTGAACTGCCTTTTTTTTTTCTGGTTCCTTTCCAAGAAATAATCGAAGAGAGAAATTCATGAAGCACTGGTCAATGCTGAAGTCACTTCTAGTCAATTTGCTCAATTCATATTAATTCAGTGGTCCTAAGCCCACTGGCAAAACTTTTGTGTATTTTTTTCAAGACTGGGAAAATCTAAAGAGAATAATAATAAAGAGTGGGGCATACAATTTGCATGGTTAATCATGCAGCAGCCATGAAGGATGCCAGGTTGCCTTCATGGTGAGACTGTAGATTGATTGTTCCTATTACAGTCTTTGTACACAACTCCACGCTTGGACTCAATTATCAGTGATTCATAGAAGAGAACATGTGAAAAGATTTATCTGGGATTCAACCTGTTATATCAGCCACATTTCTTATAAACAGCATTCTCAAATGATGAATTTGATCCCAAAAGAACACATATTTTAATTAGATTTTTTTAAAGAAAAAATGCTCTTTAATTCCCAAGAATTCTTTAAAGGATATTTCGAAATAGAGAGAGAGGTAGAGCTTACAAGTTTCATGTCATTCCAAGCAAATTAGAGATTAGATATAATATTTTTGGGAACTTTTTAGCAGGTACCAAGGGGAAATTGCTAAGGAAATTTTCTGCAAAGAAAAATGAAAGGAGAGACAATATTGAAAGGGCTTTTGTAAGATGAAGAGCAATTGATTGAAATTGAGGTTAAATGATTGAGAGAGTAGGACAAAGAGCTAGCAGGAGCATATCCTGTATGACCATTCAGTTTTAAACTTTGCAGTCAAGCTCTATGTAACAAACTTGTGCTAAAATTAAAAGATCAATCACTTGCTTAGTCTGGCCTATCTATAATAGACTTTTTTGAGGCAGCATGGGGAAAATTGGAAAGAAAAGTAAAATAGGACTAGTTTTTTTCTGTTTCATTGCCTAGAGAACTAGTTTTTTATAATACCGGTATGAAACCAGAAATATTTTCAGACAATCTGTTGCTCTATTTAGTTAAAAGAAAGGGTAAAGTGTGGCATATGCAGAATGATTTACCATAGGCTCTTGCTTTGAAAGGAAAAGAAAAAAAGGAGAAGAGAAGAGAAGAGAAGAGAAGACACAAAACCCCCTATACCAAACAACTTTACCTGTAATAAAATATTAAAGTGATTAAACACATACCTCTGCTTTTTTGTCTGCTGATTTTTCATAGATTCATCTTCACACTGAGTCTTTCTTGAATTTTTTTCTGAGAGATATTATGTGCTACTCAATGTTTGCGCACTGTAACTAATCTTGAGGGTTAATCTTATAATAAATATAATGAGTAATAAAAATTATCTGTGATAAGGCCTGACAACAGTATTTGAAGCTGAGCTTAAAGTTCAAAAGTGTTTGAAGGGCTGGATTCTGTCAGGTGCTCAATTTGATTAAATAAATTTTTTATCAACTCCTAAGAAGGCAAAACCAAATGAAAGAAATTTGTGCTTGTGAAAAAGGGAATCCTGAGTTCCTAAGGCAACTCAAATTGTTTAGAAATGGATATTTCTGCTGCAAGTGTCAAGTTTTTGATTCATACAGACACGATTCTAAGTTCTTTAACTCTATTACACTTTTGCTTTCACTATTTCCTTTTCATGTTTTTTCTTAATTTAAGTACAGCTCTGTTGATAGCAGGAAAAGCTATTATTGATCTTAATACCATCAGCAATTTTTTTGCCTTCTGAATATTTTTTCTTCAGTCAATTCCATTCCAAAAAAAGGGCAATTGGTAAATTAGACATTCCAGTTTAAGGAGTTTTAAATTTTCTTTCATGTAGTATGTACTTTTTTTCCTTCAATATGGTTTTAAGGGACAGATCTTGTTCTATTTTTCTTTAAGCTTTATTTCAATGATAACAAACATTTCATATTTGCAAAATAATGTGCAGACACTACTTTATTGGTAGTGGGTTCAACACGTGGAGGACACGATAAAAAAACAAATCAGAGATGCAAGGGAAATTCTGTGTCCAGTTCAGTATGATTATTTATTTTTTAAAAACTTTTCTTGATAAATAATAATATACTTGCCTACAGATGTGACTAAGCAAAGTTAAGAAAAACAATCCCCCTTGGATCTTCTTGTTAAGTCTGAATGGTGTTGGTAACTGCTAGTAGGAGAGACCAAGCCATGACTGCAGTGTGCAAGCACTGCTAGAAACAGAGCAGGAGAAATGCAGGCAGTTGTGCACATAAAGCAAATGCCAAACATAAAATTCACATCTCTTCACTATAGCTAGGAGTCTTAACTACACCAGTTACCACAGCTGGTTTTATACTCAATTGAAAAAGATCTGTCCAAGAGAGAAGTTATCATATCCAGTGGGGACACTGTAATTTTTTCCTTGTGTCTACAGATATATCTAAATATCTGGCCTTAACGAGACGACTAGATGTAGAAGTTAAGGCCAATATCAAAGCAGAAATAAAGCAATATCAGACTTTTATATTTCTTCAAATTGTGCAACTGAAAAGCAGCTGTGATGTCATTTTGATTAAAAAAAAAGCCAAAACTTGCTAGGGTGGAGTCTTTTCTTTTGAATTAATATGGTGTTAACAAAAGTACTCCTGGAAGCAATGGTTTTTGTGTATAAATCAGTTGTTGCATATACTTTGCAGTTGATGCAGCTTTAGGAAATACACAAAAAAATAAACAGACCAAATTATCTTAGTCTTAGATAAAAATATGCCAGGTAAAAAAAAATCTATATAAAAACCCCAGTGCCAGAGTACCAGAGTATAAATGTGTGTGTACATATATATATATATATATATATATATATATATATATATATATAGAATATGACCTGTTCTTTGTATTTATATTTGATAAAAGAATAATGATGTTTTCTGAAAAATAATGCAGCATTATTTAAGGTTAGAGTGTCTCATGGAAAGAATATGCAAAATTAAATAGTTTTAGGAGTGCAGATTTTCTTCACTCTTCTTTCACTTTTCCTGAAACTGGAGCACTGAAACCTTAAGATTTCTTTAACAAAGTTTTATTGCATGTCACAAAATGTCTTACATTCCTATTCTTTCTTCTCTTGTCCTACTTTTCCCACTATACAGACCACTCCCTTTTCTCTTGTTTTCCTTTCCCTGCTGGGATATCACTTATGCAACACCACATAGAAAGGAAGAAAAAAAAAATGAAATAAACAAACTTTCTTTCTTTCTTGTCAACATACTACTTATGGTGTCCAGTGAACAGTTCACTGAGAATTGCCAGGTAAGCACCTTATGGTGTTTCTTTCTTCCATGAAATCTATCACAACAATTTAATGCATATGTCTCTAAGACCAATTCTGAGATTATTCCTGTGTAAAACTTCCATCTGAATAGTTTTTTTTGAGACTCGTAAATCAGAGTCTTGAATTCTTTAGTATTTTCAGCTCTTTTAATCTTAAAACCAAGGCTCATTGGTGAGTAGGTCAGATTAAGCCAGCCATGAATGGTTAAAAATGATGTAATTTTCTTTGCTATAATTTACCTGTGCAATTTGAAAGATTTGATAATGCTTTAATCCAAAAAATAAATTTGCAGAAAGGAGGTGTCTCAGAATGGCTTTTGCTACATTTAACTTTTTTATTACATGCATATCGTGTGTGCTGGTTTATTTTTTGCTGTGTTATTGCAATTTCACTGCAAACCATTGACCTGAGAGCCTTAATGTAGACATTTTCTGCTTCAGCTGGTGTGGTAGTGTCCATATTTAGCATATTGCTGGGTACAAAATGAGATGTAGCTGGTTTTGAATCCCTTCTAATTAATCATCTGCAGCTCTGCAACAGCATTCATTACTTTGCAGAGGGTACTAGAGCTGATCCTCTGTTGCATTTCTTCTGATAGTTGGTTTAGCTGTCCTGAGACACCACCTGTCTCAGGTACTTGTAGCCACCATTATTCTAGCAACCTTTACTCTCCTCAGGCCCAGCAAGATAGGGTGTGTGCTTATGCCCGTGTGTGCATGTGTTCTGATGCGTGTCTACTTTCTTGTGTTCCCAGCTCTTGCTGAGAGTTTGAACAAACTTTGGTAGCTCAGCTGAGGTTTGGGTTTCTGAGGCTAGCACCTTGAGATGATGGTACCCACCTTATAGTCTTCAGGTTTTTTACATCATTTATACTCATGAAAAGCTCAGCTGCTCTTCTAATGTAGGTGCAGAGCTGCACTTACCTGTGTGCTCAGTGGAGCAAACACAAGTGATGTGTGTTTATACTCTCCTAGATATCTGATGAATAATAGTGAATTCAGAGCTTCATTCATCAAGAGTTGATTTTTATGACCTGTGCTAAAAGTGGCTTGTATGCATTGTTAAAAATGGCTCTCCTCTCCAGTTTCCTTTGACCAACAATTTAAGATTATACTAATAAAACAACATGATGTTCCCAGGTAGTAATTTTCTGGGTATCAGGTGTCAGAGACATCTTTGACAATATAAAGAGTTTTCAATTAGGTAGAATTCAAGTTCATAAGGGGGCTGTCTAGAAATTAATTTCAGTGAATTATGGTCAATAGATCATCAACCCTACTTCATCAAAAAACCTCAAAACAAAACAAACCCAAATGAATAGGGCTTAACATCAAAGCAGGGCATAAATCCTGTGAGAATAGAGAAGAGGAGTACAACATCTTTGACTGACAGAGTATTCGAAGGATTGGAGACGAAATCACTTTTGGTACACATAGCTCACCCCCATTCTTAATAACTACGCAGGTTACGTGTCACAGGACAAAAGTCACATCACGCTAAACTACATTAGAGCTCAAATTTTTATTTGATTGTAAAGTCAGCTGATGGGTCGGCACTTGAGAGCCTAAAGAAATGCAATGTGAATATTATAAAGGCTGATGTGAGTTCAGATTTGAGCTGCACTGACTACAGGCATAACAGCAATATGGGAGTCAGATCATAAAATCATTGAATGGTTTGGTTTGGAAGGGATCTTAGCAATCATCTAGCTCCAACTCTGCTGCTATGGGCAGAGAAAAATTCCACTAGATCAGGTAGCTCAGATAGGAATTTCAGAAAGTGCTAGAGATCACCCACTGAATATTTTTTCCTTCAAGCTGACTCTTCTCAAGCAGCTAGAAAATGAGATGTTAATTGTGCATATTCTCTTTTGGAAATTCCAATCTGAACGGCTCTAACTTCCACTCCAGAAGGAATTAAGAGCCTTCAGATTCCAACAGTTGGGTATCTGATATCAACTCCTTAGTCTACAGCTTTCTTTGTCTGTACTTACTTGCATTATACTGTAATTGTTTTTCTTCATTAATCCACTTAATTCATTTTACATGTGAGCTAATTCACCAGAGTTTGTAAATTATGATTTAGAAGTCTTTAATTTTTCAGAGTAGTCACTTTAAAGGAAAAGGAAAAATAATGTAAAGAGGAAAATAATATATTATTTGTGAGGGGATAATTTAATTTTATTTTCTGAGATGGCTGGTTGCAATTCCTCTTCATATATAAGGAAAGCTCACTAACTACTCACTAATGTTTCTTGCAAATGATACCTTGAAAATTAATATTGTAATATGTAATCCCCACAGCTGTGGATGTACATCAGCTAATATTTTAAAGTAATGCCCATTAAGATCAACGTCAATTAACCAGAATTCATTGTTTGAATATCGATCAAGCATATTTAATTTACCATTAGTGTTAACAGAATGATGTATTAGTCAATTAAGATAGCATTGACTGAGAATCCTAATTAGATATTTAATTCTTCAGCCAGATTTAAGAAAAACCTAACCATTGGTTTCAGTGCTTTCCCTTTGTCTAGAAGATCTGCTTATATTACATGGAAAGTTACTGAAATGCATCAATATGAACTGTCTTCTTTTTCAACTCACACTGATTTTCTCTGTGCTTTAATTTATCTCCTAGAATTTCATATTTCCGTCAAAGATTTTCTAAATCCTGCACACCAGTTTTTTCAAGCTAAACAGGCAGATTGCAGTGAGCTATTGCCTAACTGTGGAATGGCCTTTTCCAGAGCAATCAGGAAATAATTCCCAAGACAGTCAGTCACTGGCTGCTGCAGGAGAAAGAAGACTCGACTGGAACAGAAACTTATGATCCCTAAGTATTTGTGCAGAGGCTACTGGAGAGGTTTTTAAATAAGCTGAAACCGTCTCTGTGCCTTATTTGCTAAGCAAGCTGCATCTTCGTTTAGTCTGCAGCCTTGGTTCCTAACTCTATTATCCCTTGCCACCTCTGCTCAAATAGACATGCCTATTTACCCTGCACATCCCTGTTCTGGCACTCTTGTGAGAGACTGAAGTAATGCTTTCCTGATGTGTGGAGTGGTAAAGGACAGCAGACTTTGGATTTGTACTATTTAGACAGGAATGAAAAATAAGAGAAACAGAGAAAATATATTATCAGAAATTTAATTCTAAATACAATATTTTCTATTAGCAACAACAAACAGAATAGGTGAAGAAAATATCCTCTTTGAACTGGATTGAGGCACATAACTTTGTGCCTTAACAAAAACCAAACTTCAAAAATGAAATAAAATGTTTCAGCATAGTTTATATTCAATGTTTAATCAATATGAAATATAACTTGTTTTTAAAATTTGATTCTGAGAACTTTAGTATTTTGAGGTTTCATTGCAAAATGGAATGAAATAATTCTGTCATCTCATGAAATCAAAGTTTCATACTGCTGCATTTAGGAATACTCATAGCCGAAAAGAAATTAAAGACTCATTCCAAATGGAGAACAACACTGCATTTGAATTTAAGACTGTTTTATATAAGACTTTAATAACCAGTGCCAGTTAATAAAAACTTAGATGAAGCAGTGAGAAATAGGTATTGCACATATTTAAAGTGGACAAACTCTTTTATTTATTTCAGCTAACCACCGCTGGGACAGCTGCAGTTTTACAGAATCATGAATTCTGAATCAGGATGTAATTGGCTAGGTTAATTTTGTCTCATTTAACAGGCTTTTTTTCTGGTTAAATTAAGGTGTAACTGCTTCATCCTCATATGATTTATTGTTAAATTGCCTCTTACTTGAATAGAGGTTTTTTGTGTATTGAATCCTGAAAGAAGAAAATTAAAGATCATTTATAAGTAACTTTGTTTCTAAATATTTTTCCCTAGCAATTTTAATGAGATGCTCTTTGCCCTTTCAAAGGCTCTGCTTTTCTGAAGTGCATAAGAAACCTGTTGTTATCCTCTAGGGTGCATACACTGGAGGTACAAGCATTACAATGTTGCTCCTGATCTGATGCTAAAGATAATCTTATTTTAAAGATTTTGCAAGGGAAAAATCATGTTATATTTGTCCTGTTTCCTGTGATTTTCCCTAAGCACATACTAATTGACACCATCAGACATGGAATTCCAAGTTGGGTGAAACTTTGATTTAATGATGCATGGCAGTTCTTTCATTCTTATGAAGGTAAATTGTATTCCGAAGTATCAAGAGTAAGAAATGGCAAGGCACTGAAGAGCTTACAAAACTGTAAAAAGACAAGTGGAGTTTCTTAAAAGATTACAATCCTACATAATGAAAATTAAAGATTGCAAATATTTCCACCACCTGCCATCAAGAAAATGCTCACAAGAGACTCTTGGTTCCAAATATTTCTTTACCAGTGTGCTGGAAGCTGATTTCATGACTTTTCTGAGTTGTCAGTAGCACATAGCCTTGAAAACAATTCATGGACCTCTCTAAGCATCCTTTTAGTACCTCTGTGAAAACCTTGTGTAGTGGTTTTGGTTTGCCAATTTTAGATTTCCTGGCCAATGCACCACATAATGTGGTAGGTTTAGTGATGGCCAAAATCACCCAGGCACCCTTTAGGATTTATTTACCCATTTCCTGCTGCGAGGTGGGATAAGGAGAAGAGCAAAGCAGGCTCAAACTTTAAATGATATAAAGAAAACTTTATTAACAGAACTAAAAGAATAGTAAGAATCATAATAAAACCTTCAGAACACTACTCCTTCCCCCCCTCCCCCCCATTTTCTTTCTCACTGACAATGTAAAGAGACAAAACTTGGGATTTTCAGTCAGTTTACCACTTCTAGTCTTGCATCAGTTCTCTTAGGAAGAGGAGTTTCTCTTGCCATGCCATGGAGACTTCTCCACAAGAATAGGTCTTTCTCTTTTAATTTCCACGAATAGCAGCTGCCCAGAAATCTGCAGTCGTGAAGTCCCTCCCATCTTTTTTCAGCCTTCCCACAGCTGTGTTTATGGGCCATGTCAACTTATGGGGTACTATTTTAAGGAAGAGCTGCTCAAAAACAAAAAGTTCTCTTCATCTATCTCTGAGATCATATTCATCTCTCAGAGCAGAGGTCTTCTTCTTCTTTCCCTGTGTGCAAAGGGAAAAGGGTCTTCATCGAGGGTCTTCATCATTCTTCATGCAAAGGGTCTTCATCATTCTTCTCTCTCTCTGTTCAAACTTCTCATGGGATCACAGCTGCTTCAACATTTGCATGCTTCAGCATGGGTGCCCTTGCTTATATCTACAGGTTGAACACTCCATCCTCCCATTCCCTATTTCCATTAATTACAAGGCTATTTCAGTGTATCATAGTCCATCACCATGGCCTTTAAAAGAATTTCAGCCCAAGACTAAGGCAGCTTCCCATTCTCCCATCATCTGACACTAACTCCTTTACTGACTTTAGCATCTTCATGTGGTTTCTCTAGGTGTCTTCACTCTGTCCTTTTCTCTCCTCTCCAGAGAGGATTGAAGGTCTGCAAGTCTCGTCTGTGCAGTAGAAGAGTTAAAATCTCCCCTGGGGCCTGCAGGTGGTCATGTGCCCGGGGGTAGTGACCGAAGCACTCACAGTGATGGATTTTCAGGCCATGCTGGAGGTGCTGTGTCAGGATCTCAGGGCGCCGGCCAGAACGGCAGTGCCTGCTCTGGCTGCATGCCTGGTCTCTGGCTCCTGCTTTGTTCAGTTTCAGCTGTGGGCTCATGGCTTCCCTTTCCCCTGCCCAGAAGTCACTGCAGGGAAGGCTGGTATCTCAGCAGCCAGGCTAGAACTCAGAAGCAGCAGCAGCAGCAGCAGCACACCATGGGCTGATCTGACCACACTGGGGTTGGATGTGGCTCAGCCAGTGCTGCATTAAAGCAGGGCCCAGCCCTGCTGGGACAGGGCCTAGCAGACCCCAGCTGAGCCCAGGCTGGCAGCGGGCAGGGCTTAGTGTGGGCAAGATGTTATCGGCTGCAGCCCAGCCCTATCATGGTGTTGCACTGGAAAACAAAAAATGAAGCCATCACCTTCTGCAGGATAGGTGGCTTGTGAGGACTGCCTAATCAAGGGAAAAAAAAAACTTCATGGAGATATCAGAGAAGGCTATGAAGGTCTAAAATTACTTCCATTTTCTAACATGCAGAAAAGTTGAAAGGGTGTTGTAAAAGATGTTTTCTAAGTTGTTTTGTAGTGGATTTAGTGATAAACATGAAAGTTATGCCTCACCTGCTTGCATCACTTCTGTAAAATCAAAAACCATTTCAGATTCTCAAAATAAACAGCCACTGATTTTAATCTTAATAATAAAGAAAATTTGGGAATAGAATTACAGAAGAAACCCCAAAAGAACATGACAGCTGTTTTAAGAGGTAGGTGCTAAAGCATTTGCACAGAGGGTTAAAACAGAGTTGTCTTAGTGACTGAGAGATGCTATTAAAACTTTCCACTGCTGCCCTCCCAACAGATGTGAGGGATAAAACTCCCACACTGTGTATTGAAAAAAATCAGAAGTCTGAGCAGAAAAAGAATATTTTTTTCTTAAGACTGTGTTAAAATTGTCACTGATGATTTTGAATTGAAGAAGCTGCACATGAAAAAGCTCTAATCTGGGAATTTTTTTTACTTGTGGCTCTGAGCTGGATCTGCATGAGCAGGACCAGAGACAGGGGATCACCATGCTACAGGCGACAAACATAAGTTCTGAGCCAGGTGCTGGCACATGAGGACACTTGGTTGCAGGGCTATTTCAACATTTGTGAGTTATGGGGCAGAGGACCCAGGCAGCATCAATGCCACTGTGCCACCTTTGTGCTGTTTGCCAGCACTGCTCACAGGGCTGGTATGGGAGCACTGAGATATTGTTAGAGCTGGTGGCTTTGGTACTGTCACAGCAGTGACAAATGGTTATTGCTCTAGAATTCTTCTTATAATGGAACACATCAAAGGACAAAGAAATCTAAACTTCCAGATAAACCAGAGGACTATGTATTATGCTCAGAAAACAATCCCTGTGATATACATTGTTCCTGAAGGACTGTCTGGCTAAGTAGGAAAAGAAGATCTCACAATATCAGTCCCTAAATCTGAATTCAAAACCTATTAAAGAAAGTAGCTACAGATCCTTTAGAGATTCTGACCAAGGTTTTGAAAAGCACCTTAATTATTTAAGTGTTTTCCTCAGTATGCAGTTTATAAAAAGCTGTAATTTTGAACATCCATATTACAGCATTCCTGGAGCCCTGATGCTTTGTCCTGGAGCATTGATGATTCTGATCAAAAGACAAAACTTCATTATTCTATAGGAAGCAGTGGCTGCCTATGGAATTCTTCAGTTGATTATTCATATTCTTAGAGCTCAAAAAAAAATACTACTTTACAGTATGTTTTCTTAGGTTTGTATTGCAAGTTTTATATGGTTGTTATAGTGATGAGTTTCAGAGTCTAGTGTAGCTCTTAAATGTTAAATGGTAGGTTTTCTTTGCCTTTAGCTGGAATTGAAGCATATTTTTAATATAGAAAAGAAGTGTTTCTAATGTATTCATATTACAATTTAATCTGTTTAGTTTAATTTTGATACTGAGCCACGTGCTCATGCCAAAAAGTACTCAGCACCAGCTATTCAAACAGAAGAATCTGCTGTAAAACTGAAAGAAAAAAATATTTTGCTTGGTATGTGTACAAAATGAAGTTATGTTTTTTTTAAATTATTTGATTAATAATGCAATAGATGGTGAGAAATATGATCTTTAAGCTGTTTGAATGCATTTATGAATAAAAAAATCCTTTCAGTTTCAACAAGATATATTTTGATAAACCTTTCTGTGTCTACCATTCTTGAATATTGCCCTTTTTTCCTTATAGCCATGCTCTGCAAGTAGTCTCAAGTATCAATTTTTGTACTATTTGTAGGTAGAATCAAAAAGAAGATAAATGTGCATTAACTTACATAGTTTTGAATTTGTTTTTTAAAAAATGCTTTTAAGTTTTTTTTCCATAAAATTAATATTTCTGAATATTACTCAGATGACTATAATTAAAAATCACAGTGAACCTTATCCATTTAGATAGATAAGTAGATTTTATTTTTAGGACCCTGATTACATCTGTAACCACATGAAGTCGTAGTCATTACAAATGTTTTTTAAATAAAAGGGTTAGTATAAGTAACCCTTAAAGTCTACATCATTGGACATGCAGCACTTACATTTCAATGTGCTTCAAGGGACTGGAAATCAAAACCAGTGCTGCCAAGCACTGTCCTACCAGTGTTGTCAACAGGATGTATTTCAAGCAAAGATGACAGGACAAATGATAAGGTGCTTGTGAAGATCTATACTATAGATGCTTGTCAAAATGGATTCAAAGAAGGCCCCAGCATCTTGCTTGAATTTTGGAAAACCTGTATAAAGATCTGAACCTAGAAAGGTCATAGTTTTTAGCTGATTATGTGAAAGTGAAGAAAAGGCAGCTGGAAGGCTCTGACAAGGGATTTGAGCAGACTGAATTGGTGGGCTGAATCCAAAGATATGGGGTTAAATGAGGCCAAGTGACAGGACCTGCCCTTGGGTCACATAACCCCAGGCAGTGCTATGGGCTGGGGGCAGAGTGGCTGGAATGATGCCCAGTGGAAAAGGACCTGGGGTGCTCATCAACAGCAGCTGAACATGAGCCCAGGTGGCCAAGAGGGCTAATGGCATCCTGGTTTGCATCAGGAATAAAGTGGCCAGTAAGACCAGGGCAGTGACTGTGTACTGCTGAGACCACACCTTGAATCCTTTGCTCAATTTTGGGCCCCTCACTGCAAGAAAGACATTGAGGTCCCCACTGCAAGGACCAACTGAGCTGGTGAACGGCCTGGCATACAGGGTTTACGAGGAGAAGCTGAGGGAGCCGGCGGTGTTTAACCTGGAGAAAAGGAGGCTTAGGGGAGATCTTATTCCTCTCTACTTCTACCTGAAAGGAGGTAGCAGTGAGTAGGAGTCAGTCTTCCACAATCTTCTAGACACCTAGTTTTTCGTGTTTTTTTTTTCTTTTTTTTTCCTCTTTTTACTTTTTTTGAAAGAATGGTTGGGCATTGGAGCAGGCTGAGAAGTGGTGGAATCAGCATCCCTGGATGTGTTCAAAAAGCATATGGGTGTGGCACTTGGGGATGTGGTTTAATGGTGAGCACAGCAGTGCTAGCCTGATAGTTGGACTCTGTGACTTAGAGTTCTTTTTCAATCTAAATGACTCTATGATTCTAGGATAATGCTGAAAGGGACATGGAAAAAAGTCCGTCTGTTGGAAGAACTGTTGAGGCAAATGAGTGCCCTAATGAAGACTGGGATCTCAGTTGCAGGGTCTGGTTATATCCTACTAAATTTCTGTCACCTAAATGTGATTATTTTCCCATTGCACCTTTAATTAATTGCCTTATCTACTGTCTTACAGGTTTCATGAAAAAAAATGAAAAAATAAGTAACATGAAAAAAAGCTAACAAATTCTTTCTAAAGAACACTCATGGACTGATGGCCTATAAATAAGAACTAATAGAGGACTTAGGAAACTTTGATAACTTGGGGGGGTCTTAATAATGCTATCTTACGACTTTTTTTCTATGTCTGTAAATTCTAGAGAGAATATATAGAACTGAGCTACCATCATAATTTCAGTGATAATTTCATTACATTTAAAATGTTTAAAGTGTAGGCTCTGGAAGACTTTTTCCTGCTTGATCAGTCTTTTTCATGGATTACTGTCTCAGAGCAGCAATTGTGTCTTCTGTGTGGGGTCACCATCATTCACTGGCCTTCAGCTGCAGTGCTGATCACAAAATCTCTGTCCTTGCTTTGTCTAGTTTACATATCTTTACTTTGTATGTGCTTTCAAAATAAATACCCACAGAAATAGTTAAATATGTTATGCATTCTGCAGAAATGTTTTTAATTGTTGATGTAAGGATAGATAACATCTAGAAGGTAATAGAGTCATACTCTTACGACTAAAGAATTAGTTTTCTTCTCATTACTTTCTACTGCCTTCTCGCTTGTGACACATAATTTTAGTGAAAAGCCTGCAACAACTTCCCTTCTATCACGATAACCATTTCTTGTTAAAATTCATTCTGTAATTCTGCTGGAATGAAAGAAAGGAGGAATAGTACCAGTCAATAATGTGCGAGTGCCTGAACAGTCTTCTATAATTTAGGAATTAAAAAAATTTCCAAATATACATGTAAAATATAACTACATAAATGCATGCTTTAGTGCCTATTATGTTAAAAATATAAGCTTTCAAAGACATAATTAGCTGACAGGCATGAGCCATTTTAGAATGTCCTTCCAGAATAGCTGTAGACTAATTCTTACTAAACTAATATTAATGTAAATCAGAAATTATACCTGTAGTAGCTGGTAAATTATGCCAACCTGATAACAGTGTAATTGAAATAAGAATCTGACAAATTCATGAAGTGCAGCTACCCCAAAGGCACTTGCAAAAGCTATAGAAGCTGGAATTAAACTCATACAACCAAAATAATTCGGACGTAAGTCCAAAATCTATTCCTAAATCATCTCACTGTGCCTTTCTATTGCTGTGTTTTGTTGTGAATACTGCTGAAAGGCACAGGTAGTGTCACAGGACACAGGAAATAAGAAGAAATCTAGACTGATTTTCTTCTCTGTAAATGTAAAGAGTTATTCAATATTTTGATTAAGCTACAATTGATAGAAAAAAACCCATCGTTTTTAGGTAAGATCGGTGAACTTTCAGAATATGGGTGAAGTCAGCTTCATTGTTGAAGAACAAATTTTTAACATTTTAATGCCATCTCCACTCATTCTAATCCCTCAGTAATGTTGTGCAATAGATAACAAAGGCCAGGCAATATTCTGCAGAGGATAAATGTGTAGCTCTATCAGACTCTCTGCATGTGTTCTGCATCTTGTCTGGTAAACTCAGTGTATAAAATACACATTTATTCTATTATATTTAGTCTTACAAAATTAAAAGAATTGAAAATTTTAGATTTATCCACTTGCTTTTTATTCAAGTAGTTCTTCTAACTAAATAAGTGTAAAATGGCACTCAGAGTAAAAATGTTGGCAAATTGACATGTATATATATATATATATATATATATATATATATATATATATATATATATGAAATAAGAGTAAGGTTTCTTTTAGGACTAAGCTGATTGCAAGAGAAACTTAAAGTTATATTTGACCATGTTCTTAATGGCTCATATATGTGTGAAGTTATTTCAGCTTCTATTTAGAAACTTTTATTAGAACAATTATTCTAACAGAATAACAGCTGTTACTGTACTGGAGGTACCAGCTCTAGGAATTTACTTTAAATAGAAGAATTATAAGTAAAATAATTGTAGATTAGATTTGGGTATAAAGAAAAGCTGTTTTTCATCAGGTTGGTTTCCCCTGTTATGTTGAGATGACATTCAAATACGATTTCTTTATCATGTTAAAAAACATTGAAAGTATTTGCATCTGCAAAGAGCAATTCAAGATCATTTTAGAAGGAAGTAGAGAAAAGAAAATCTTTGGAATACAGCAGACGAATGGATGAGAGCTTATAGAGGCCAACCACCAACTTTAAGTATACTGCCTTTCATCTTTTGTGCTAAGTCTAGAAGCAAAGTTCCTTAAGAGTTCAGTGAGAATTACTTGAATAAATGAAATTATTTGACATTTTGTGACATTTGACATATCCAAGACTGTTAATCTAAAAGAAAAATATAATTTTTCATTACAGGCTTTTCTTTTTTATTTTGAATAAATGAATAAACAAACAAGCAATTGGATAGTTTAATAAATACTTTAGCCCTTCTCCATGTCTTGTTCAAAGATGTTCCCTGATAAAGTCCTAAAATTTCCTTATCTCCAGAGGATTATTATTATTTCATGAAATACCTCGTTTTGTATAACCATAAGCTATCCCAGGTTTTCACTGCAAATGGCCAATAGACTTTTTGATGTGTGGAATTTCTTGCTTTTCTGCCAACACTCTGGAGAGGGCATGTGGAATGCTCTGTTGCCACACTTCATACTTGCATTGCCAAAATTTCTAGATTCATCTGTTTCTTTCTTACTTCCTGCACTGTTAAGAACAGTCTTGCAACCTTTATACTTCATTGAGAACCATGCACTACTGTTTTTTGAATTTTGCACAACATGTGCAAAAGCATATTTAGGTTTACTTTGAGGTTTTTTCCCCCCATTTTATCAGACAGGGTTGAACCGTGCATGCGCATATAATATTTACCCTTTTTCTATTGTAGTAATTTTTTATTGAGCTCATATATACTTTAAAAGAAATGGTGTAATAAAGCTATGCAATATAATTATTGCACTGATCAAGCTTACAGACTGCTGAAGAGAAATAAGCAAATAGATCATAACAGAGATGTATACCACAAATGATTTCACTGCAACTAGGAGCGCAGTCAATTTCTCTTTCTCTATTTCCCCCTTTTTCTCCTTCTTTTATGGTATAGTGTCCATGAAAGTTTTTGAAGTGACAGCCCAGAAGATTGAAATAGTCAATTTATCCACAGAACAAGTACCGTGCAGTTGAAGTAATAATCCTTCCATATTACCTCAACTCTGACCAGGAATGACCGGACAGAGGTTGTGGTTTCATTTCTATTGAGTCCTTGGCCTTTGTGCTGATTTTGCCATTGGCAAGAGCCAGCTGAGACATGACTTTTTTGAAGCAGATGTCTGCCTGCTGTGATCAGTATTGATACCAGAGACAAAATAAATAACATTTCCAGACCTCACAAGAGACAGAGTAATAGCAAGAGCTGCAGTAAGCATAAACATAACAATAAATTTCTTTTTTATCTCTTTTTTTTTTTTTTGGTACCTACTACCTGGAATCTCACAAGCTTGTTGGTTTTCTGCGCAAAGACAACTGAACTAAATACACATTGCAATAAATTGAGATTTTACCTGTGGCCCTTCTCTACGCTTAATCCAAAATCCTCTGAGACATTTCATCTGTGTTTATTGATACTCAGTAATCACCTCTATAGAGAAAAAAGGGTAAACAAAAAAGAAGCTTATTCCTTCATATCTTCCTTACTAATTGCCAAGTGAAGTTTTTCATAATCAATTTGTGTGAAAATATCATGACTATCCTTTTGAGTCACCCAAGGAGAGGGGTACAGAATGGAATTTTCTGTCTTTTTCTGAAGAAGGAGAAGTAGTAAATATAATTAACTCATGGGTAGTTCTGCATGAGTACTCATCTATGCTCACCTTTGACCAGCATTGGATCACTTTTCTCTCTGGTGCCTAGCTGCTGGTATGTCAATTGGATCATTCAAATCAATGAAATGATTGAGTATTCTGTCTAGTTTCTGTTGTAACATGCCAAATGTGTGAAGAGGAGAGCTTTTTGAGCATCCTGGGCGGGTTTGTGAGAAGAATGTAGGAATTACACCAAGTCTCTTGTGCAGAGACTTGGTGTAATTCCTTGAAAGTGAAAACGCTTGAAACTGAAAAAGCTCTGCCTGGGGGGTGCTCCTGGTTGTGTGGCAGTCCTGCACGAGAAACAGTACACAGAAGAATCAGGAACCACCAGCACTTCTCTGCTGGAGTCAAACTACTTCCTGCCACAGGTAGTGGATGATCCCACAAGGAATGGCTTCTCTCATACTAACAAAGAGAGAAGGTCTTGATGGAGATTTGGGACTGTGGGCAGCCTTGGCTCTAATGACCATGAAATTGTGGAGTTCTGGAGTACTGGGCAAAGTGGGAGTAGGGCAGCAAGTAAGATTACTCTCATGGACCTCAGTAAGGCCACATCTAGAGTGCTATGTCTAGTTCTGGGCTCCTCAGGACAAGAGAGACAAGGAGCTCCTGGGGCAGCTCCAGGAGAGGGCAAGAAAGATGCTAAAGGGTATCTCTCTTACAAGGACAGGCTGAGAGAGTTGGGCCTGTTCAGCCTCAAGAAGATATAACTCAAAGAGGACCTTATCCATGTGTATAAATATCTATAAAGGGAGGATGTCAGGAGGATGGAGCCAGGCTCTTCTTGGTGGTGCCAAGCAAGAGGACAAGAGACAATGGGCAGACCCTGATGCACAGGAAGTTCCACGTGTAGATGAGGAAGAACTTTACTGTGCAGGTGACCAAGCACTGGAACAGGTTGCCCAGGGAGGTTGTGGAGTCTCCCGCCTCCACAAGCTCCTATTCAAGCACCATCTGGACTTAATCCTGTGAAATGTGCTCTAGGATGAATCTGCTTGAGAAGGGAGTTGGATCAGAGGATCCACTGTGGCAGTCCTGACCTATCCAACCTGACCCATTCTATGATTCTTTGAAAAATGTAACATTGCAGAGTAACAGCCCTTTCAATCCCTCTTGGTAGCTGAAGGACTGAATGATGCAAGCTGTGGATTACAGGGGAATTTTATCTCAAAGGGTCTATAAGGACAACAATATGGGAAAGAAGGAGTGCATTTTTTATTATTTTAAAGAAAAAAAATGTGTGTATCTTTAGATTTGAGAGGTGGTTTTATATGTATTATGTGTTATTCATACTATTCTTTGCAATTCGTTAAGTAAAATGGACTTAAATGGAAGAAAAAGAGACATAAACCCTCATAAACTAGTTTATATATTTTAAAGGAAAAGAAAGTATATCCCTTTTGATTTCATTGAAGCAATTCATCATATCAGACCAAAGGTACATAAAACCCAATAATCTTTTTCTTAGGGTGGACAGGAACACATGCCTGGGAAAGCAATAAATCAGATGTGTGCTTCCCTGGGATATCCGACAGCATATGTATATAGCTTCTCTGGACTTCCAGGGCTAGATAGAATGATTTTGTGGGTTTTTAGGCTTGAGTGAATTTTTATTTCATGTGTTTGTCCTGCTACTTTTTCAATCTATATGAACTATGACCCCTGCTATTTTAAAATGATGCCTTTAACTCACGTGAAAGATGATGAACAGTTGTTATTTACCTTTTCTATGCCTACAGTTCTATAGAACTGTATCATACCTCTCTCAGCATCTCTCTTCTGTAAACAAAAAGCTTCACTATGGTTGTTTCTTCTATGTAAATTCTTTGTGTTGACAGTTTCTTTACTTTTCACAACTGTTGCTTTTGAGGGAGACACAGCAACATTCTATGGGCACTGCTGTTGCAACCAGAGCTGCACGTTTTGTTGAGGAGTTCCTGCACTTTTTACAAAGAAGTAACAAAGTTTTCAGATTTGTTCTCCCTTTTCTAAACATTCCTAACACTTTTTACTCCTTGGATTGCTAAAGAGCATAAGCTGCCATTTTCCCAGAAGTATCAGTTATAACCCCACCAATGAGTGCATCATTCTGCATTTTTCTCCACTGAATTGCAATTGCCTTTTCACCACTCAGCCAATACATGATATTATTTGGCTGGCAAAATGATTTATTATTGGTTTGTTTGTTTGTTTGTTTTTTTTGTTGATGGCAAAATTGTAGTACATCTTTTGTAGTTTAGTTAAAAGGAAAAAAAACAATGCCAAAAAAAATCCCACTGTTGTCAGAGACCATGCCATTTATCTAAGCAAGGAAGTACAGTGTGCTGCAGCTGACTCTTCATTCTCTGAGGATTTGTGAATATTCTGTGTATGCAGTTTCAGCCTGGCTGTGTTCCTACTATCCTAAAGAATGAGTGAAATCTGCTGTCATGAGAAAGCCATAGAGCTTCATTAAAATAACTTACAGTTTAATTAAAATAACCATATACCACTGTGACTATTTTAGTGAGGTAAGTTGTTCTCATGCTTACATAAAACGATAGCAAAGCTGGCACATCTGTGTTGCAAAAACACCCCAGACACTAGAGTAGACATATGCTCACTGACATCTTGGTGGACTCTCTCACCCTCCCATATACTCAGACACAAAAATAAAACCTTGCAATGTTATTCAGGGGAGCAAGTGGATAGATATTTCATGAGGCTGCATAGGCAGAGCTAGAGTGGAAATAAGAGCTGATGCAGGCAGAGAAGAAATGAGACAGACAGCGAGCAGTCCTTCAGTATAAGGAGACTTGGTGTTAATGTAACACTTCAAATGCATATATTCTTCCAATTTCTCTTCTTTCCTCTGTAAAACTTCAGGAGATTTAAGGAAATAATGAAATATGAAGGAATATTTGGTCTCACTTAGCAGCATGCAGGTATGGATCTCAATAATCAAGCAGTGAAGCATTCTGCCCCCAACAAAAGCTCAACCCCCAAGCAAAATTAGAGGTACTTTAAATGCAGTTATTAATAGAAACCATAACTGGAGTGACTTACTGCTGAAGCAAGCTAACTGAACAACTTTGCAGCTCAGAAAATGACAGCCACTCAGTGCCTACAATTGCCTTAGGATGTGCACTGACAAAGTCTATGGAAATGTTCATTAACTCTGACATATGTTCATTAGGTCAGCTCACTATCTCCAGACATACTTGATTACCCTTTTACCCATTGCAGACTTAACAAAACCATGGAGGGAAAAGGATACACCAGATGTAGGGCAAGATTCTCAGGCCCATTAAATCTGTGATAAAACATGTCAAAACAGGCACTTCAATTAAGAGTGGAGCCTGTTGATGGTGAGAAATGTTTCTTATTCACAAGGTAATGTTGGATTTGCCAAGTGGCTTGTCCTGTATGCTGTGATGCTCACCCTGGAAAAGTAGCAGGGCTTTGGAACCTCATTACACAATCCATAATAGCAAACTACTCTGTCTTTATTTCAGTGGTCTGTAACTGCAGCCAAACTATGAAGTAGAGAAATTTCTCAAATCATGCAAAATTTTTAGAGGAGCTCATGCTTGAGAGGATGCTAAGGAACTTCAGAGAGACCCAGCAAAATGAGATCCAGCAAAATTTAGTCTTTCTGACTAAATGTCAGAAAGATATATTGGTTCAATTCAAAACCAGGCATAATCTTCAAGAACTAGAGATATATTTCATGAGTCAGCAGGTCTCCTAAACTCAGTCTGTTTTAGACTATTTTATGAATACTTTTGATTGCCCTGGTTACAGAAGAGACAGCTTTTTTTTTTTTTCAGAGACAAGGAAGAGAATAGATGGCTTCTGGAAGGAATATCATAGATCAAGCTTTTTTTAATGATAAATAATTTTTTTTTTCTGAAATACAGGCATCCTCTCCCAAACTTCTTAAACAGCTCTATCATAATAAAATTAAATTTTATTTTTCTTTCCATCAATGTTTTAATCAAGACATTTCCCAAAATATATATCTCTGTGAAATGTCCCATGGACAATAATAGAAACAAGAGAATGACTAAAATATTATATGAGATCCCTCTTCTTTTTTGATATGAAAAATTTCCACTTTTTGCATTTTGATATGCAAAATTTCAAATTTTAAAATTAAATGTATGTACTGAAAATTCAGTGAACCAAATTTCTAGGAAAAGTAAGAATCTCTATCAAATGTCTTTTCTTCCTTGTGAATTAACATTTCCTTCCAAAATTAAAAGTTAATAAAAAATTTTAGGTGATTACAAAAACAAAATTTTTACTTAAATCCTTGTCAAATTGTATAATTTCAGACTTTCCTTTTAAAATTGTATTTAAATAATCGAAAATTGTTAACACCAGATCAATTATTTACATTCTTTCCTTTCCCTAAAACAATTTCATTCTAATTCAGTCACCCATGTAGTAGCATTAAAAGATTTTCTTCAGTCTTCTAGATTTTTATTTAGGAAAGAGAAAGAATTCATTAGCAATCACATTGAACTGTGGAGATTTTTAGTACTTAAGGTGTACTTAGCTGCTTCGAATTTACAAGGACCATGGAAACAAAGCAAGAAAAAGTCCCTCTAGGTATTTCCAAAAGAAGTATAAAATACCTATTTTGAAATTTCTTAAAAAACCTCAAAAAATATTATATATATACACATATAATTACATATATATAATACTAACTGCATGGTCCACTTAAAGCTATATTATTAGAGTATCTGAAGGACTGTGTAGAAACCCAGATTTTTATTTCAGGGAGGATGTTGTTTGCACTGTTACAGTGAATGTGACAAGTAAGAACTCTGACATGTGTCATAAAGTGAGATATTCCGAGAGTTTTGTTCAAATAGTGGTTCCAATCAGCAAAAAGACAGTTATTGCTTCATTGTTATTCAAATTTAAGTTTTGCAATGGTAAGCTATCTTTAATTATATTACTAAACATACTGCTCATTAGTTCATTAAAAGCACTCTACACTCTAACACATGGAGCTCAAAATAGATCAGCTACATAAAATGTGATATCCAATGATAAAAACACCTCCTGTAGCATCCTAGAGATATTTGAGGATCCTGAAATGTCAGAGAAAGAAATCTGTCATAGGTAATATAAAAACATTGAGAAGTTTGGTTCTTGACAGAACAGGTATATAAATAATCTCTGTAGATCAGCACTATTACTCAGTGAAGTTTCCTTAGTCTCTAGTGCAAGTTTCTGACCCAAGTATTCAATATAATCATCTGAGTTTGGTCTTGATTTTATCACTGTCCTAAAAATTTTAAAAGGGAAACAGACATATAGAAATGCACATATGCACTTTTTAAATGGATGTATTTCTTTGTAAATCTCACCCTCTGTGTGCAGGCTCACAGCTAACATTGTCATAAAATAAAATTTTATGACAACTTAGATCAGAATAAGCTCCAGGAAGTGGTCTGGAAGTTGCTACACAAGATTCCAAAGTTAGAGTTAATTCCATCTCCAAGGACTGTCTGAGGAGCTTCTGTTAGCTCAGAAAAGACCACAAAATAGAATGATCATACTATTCCTATAATTACTGTTTTCCAAAGAGTGTAGCATTCGAGTTTGTCTTTCCAACACAACACATGTAATAAATTAAAGTGCATTCTCTGTATTCTAGAGAACATTCAATTCCTTCAGAAATATAGATTCTGGTTTTATTTCCCTCACTAGGAGCTTTTGTAAATGCGTGGGCCTTGAATTATGCAGACTTACATGAATGCATTTTTTGCAGCTGTCAGACTGAGTTTACTTAGTAAAACCTTATTCACAAATCAGTTGGGGGAAAAGTATTTTACTTATTTGTTCAGATGACTTCATGTTTTTACCAAAGCAGTTTTGTAAATAATAGTATTAAACAGCTCAGAAGTAAACAAACCAAGTTGAAGAATTTACTACTGATTTTAGCTCATTACACTTCAAACTTTCTTGGGTAGAAATAACTTAGAATAATGTAAGTAGAATTTATGTGAATTTTTTATGCTTTTAAAATTAAAATTTTGTGGTTTTAAAATTAAGTATAAGATTATAATTATAATCATATACATACTTATCTCCTCTCTCTGCAGTCTAACGACTCCAGGAATACCTGGAAGTTTAAGGGGGCAGTAACATTCCAACATTAGCTACACAGAGTTCACACAAGTAGCAGACTACAACAGGAAGAGCCAAAGTATCCAAAATCCAGTGTGGGCATACTTGCTTTCTAACTGGCCCCAAATAAAGTTTATGTCCTCTGTCCCTACAGTGACTTCTCATTGTCCTTCCCAGGAAAGATTATTTCCTGTCAACATCCTCATCCCTGACCTTGTTCTATCAAGGGGGTTACAGAAAGGTAACTAACTAAAAAGTGATTTGATTCACCAGGGTCATTTTGCAGAAGTGGCCAGGAATGAGGCAGCAGACAGTGGGTGAATGATCTGTGGGGATGGTGGTGTGGGCTGCTGCCACACCAAGGGTGGGTAGCACTGCAACACTGCTGTCCTTGGCTGGCTCCCAGTAAAACCTGCTTTCAGGGGTATCCTTTAACATCTCAGTACCTTGTGGTCTCCCTTGTTGAATTAAGACTAGTGCCATTTTGTGGATATGATGCAAAGCTTAATTAAGAGCTGCAAAGTAATTTTGTGCCTCCTCAGAGAAGAGCTCAAATTGTGCAAAACAACATCAGGTGCTGATACTGTAAATCCTTTAACGACAGAGCCTGAGACTCCTGAGATCTTCAAGAGGTGATTAAAAGAAATGCTGAGAACGATTGTAATGAGAATATTGCTGGTAAAAAAATAATAACATCGTACCAAGATACCAGTTTGGGTCAGATATTCCTGCTGAAGGCATTAAAGAAAAGAAAATTTCAGTGCCTTGGCTTAATTTGAAAAAAGAAAGTATATAAATTCTAAATCCTAGAAAGTATATAAACTGTATTTAAGTTATAAAGGAAAAGGCACGTGGGTAAGTCATCCTTGTGAGTAAGAAAATTAAAAAGTGGTTCTTAATGACCACAGCGGTTGTTCAAAAGTTGTCTCAAAATGTGGGTTAGGTTCTCAGTCACTGTTCTGCTGAAGTCAAAGAAGGTGATTCTTTTCCCACCTTCACTTATACCAACCATGAATGCCACGACTGAATCTTTCAAATACTGTATTTACAGAGTCCTTCCTTTAATAAGCAGGAATTTTTCCTTAGCTTGCTAATTTAAATTACTTTCTTTGTATGTGACTTGAGGAAAATCTGAAATTATAAGACTTGTCTTTTGACTGCTATAACAACAATCTACCATGCTTACTCGAGCCTATTAACACACTATCCTGTGCCTCTGAAATGAAATGAAAATTGTTCATATGTTTCTATTTTACCAGAAAAATTAACATGATGATTTTTGTTCAAATAACCTAACCTAATTAGGCCAGTCCTAAACTGTTTAGTAAAACTAAACAATTTTACATATCTCTAGTCTGAAAACATTATAGAAAGAAATGCTTTCCTGTAAAGAGAAGGAGATGTATTAGGTATTTTTATAAAGTTCCGAGTGATGCAACAAGTAGTAAAAAAGAGAGGTAATAACATATATACCAAACCAAACCTAGTACACATTAAAGTTCACACAGTCTGTATTTCATGTTGCAAAACATTCAATAGTTATTCCATTTACCACTCAGCAACCAAACAACCTAGTGAGGGAAAACAGCATTTTTTGTGACAAGTATTACAAGAAAACTTAATATAAACTTCAAAGAAAATCTGAAAATTTTAAATAGATCATTTTGTTCTTTGCCCATCTTAAAATTAGTAATCATGATTTACATTACTGCTGTGCTTCAGCTGTATTTAGTACATATGGAAAAAAATGTTAATAAAACATGTGAAGCTAATAGATAGATAAAAAGTAGTGAATACATTACAAGCCAACCATTCCTTAATAACTAATACATTTTTAATTGCAATTTTCTGAAATATAGGAAACTCTCCCCCCGTGCATATACTTTTTTTTCTGGTAATATGTAAATGAATAAAAAAAAGATTAATAGCAAAATAATTTATCTTTCTTACTTTAAAAACACCACATTATGAGCCTATCCTCATTTATTGCTTTAATCACTGTTTTGCTTCAGATTGCATACACCTGCACAAATAATTAAAGGTAGCAGTTATCCACATGTGCTAAACAAAATATACCAGTATGTTCAACTACATGTACAAAACCAAAACCACACAAAAGATAAAATTCCCTTCTGTTCACATTCCTTACCCTACATTGGTGCTCTTAAAACTACTCTGTAGCACCTTGTGCTGCTGGAATTTGTGTGTCCTGACACAGAGAAAAGGATGATGCCAGTAGAAAAATGGGTTCAGGATGAAAAAAATCTCACTTGTTTTATTAGCTTTGCCATTGGTCTAATATTTAGTTAGTACCCATAAATCCATCCTCTGTGTCTCTGTTCCACTAGTTTGGAGCAGAGAGCTTTTCTTATGTCATCTTATGTTGTATTACTTAGGACTTGATATCAATGAAGAATTATGGAGAGTTGGGTGCAGTGTCAGACAGGAAAGAACAATGCACCATTTTCCCTGCAAGTCTCTCTCTGACTGGCAATACTGCAGGTTATTTAAGAAGGACACACAACCTTGGTCCCTTTCTACCCTTCACTGATATTTAAACTCCAGGGCATCTTTGATCATTTGGCATTGCAGGGACTGTCCCCTTCTATTTCTTTTTCCATCTATTTATGGAGTTATTATTCACAATTTGTCTCATCTCCTCTATCCTGCTGATACTGTTGGCTGCTATGATCCCTCTGAGAGGAATTTCCAGAAGTTCCCTACCCCCAGTATGGAAAAGTGCTGTACTTTATTTGTTTTGATCTCAATCTCTACTAGTTGTACTCTTTTTCTCTAATTACAGTATTGCAGGTTTTGATGGAAGTCAGTTCTACACAAACCATATGCACCACATTCATTCTTGAGAGAAGATACACAAATGCTATTTTTATTCTCTCCTGGTAAGGGATTTTTTCCACATTCTTGCTCATTATATTTGCCCTTCTCTACATTTTCTTTAGCTGTACTGTATCTTTCCAGAGATGCCAGGGACAAAAGTAAAAGTACAGACAGTGCTTGTAGCTTGTTAGGTTTTCATTCAATGCCAAAAGGACATTTTCTGTCTTGTTTTCAACAGTACCATATAGATAATTAGCTAAACCATATGAAAAATATATAGGACTTCTGAACTGGTGCTTTCAGACCTAAGGTCTCAGGCTAAACATGAGATTTATATTGCTGGAGTTCTTGATCCCCTGAATTGAAAGGGGCCCATTGCAATTCATTTAGCAGAGCTGCAGTGCAAAATTTAAAATCCAGGGCAGAATGACTTAAAACCACAGCATAGACTTAGACATATTCTCAGAGCTGGATATCTGAGAAAGAATATCCACAAAGTATGAAGCAGAGATTTGTGAGTGCCTAGAGCCATGTGAAACCACATGCTATGACACTGTTTAGGTATGGTCACCTGTCCTGCAATCACACTCCCCAAAGGAAGCTTGGCATATTTTTTGGCAAGACTTATCAACTGCAAAGCTACATTTTAAAGAGGTTTAAATTTTATTCTTGAATAAACATAAAGAGACTCACCTCCCACCTCAGAAGGTGGCAAAATCACCAAAAAAGAGTTCATACATAAATTTCAGTTCCCTGTTTACTTTGTCATTCACCCAAACACGCATGAAAACACAACTACAACGATGCGAAACTTTGGAATTTCCAACACTATAGGAAATCAATTAAAATAATTTTTCACCCCTCAAGAAAAGCATTTTGCCTGTTTTCAGGATAAGGATAATTGAACCAAATCTAGTTTGACACATTGCTGCTCACTGTAAGTTTTCACCATCTTCAGATGGCAATTGGTATAAGATATATAATTCAGATATAAAATTTCAGAAATGCCATCCTTTTTCCTGTCTATGGGAAAAAATAAATCAAAATACCATGACTCTTATGAAACATAGACAGTAAAAGATGCCCTTTGAAACTCTTGTTATTACTTTTGACTTAATAGCTGAACATTTTGAGAAATTGATCTTTTAAAAAAAGCTAAAAAACAAGAAGTAGTTTCCAAAGCAATTAGGACCTATTAGAACTAAAACCTTTTAAATTACTAAGGATCTAAATGTCATTTTTTCAGTACATTACTTGTTTTGAAAAAAAGAGAATATCAAGATTAAGGATATTAAAATTAGATCCTAGTATGAGCTTAATTTGAAATTATCTTTGAAAGGAAAAAAAACCACAGGGATGTTTCCCTGTATAAAAACAAAGTTGTTTATTGTCTACTAATTATCCAGATAGAGTTGATTGAAATACTCTCTACAGTTAGAGAAATAACAAAAAACTTCACATTTATACAGTAACAGATTTTTTTAAAAAAAGATTGTAATTATACAGATACTAGGGCAATCTATCATTGGGAATTGTTTAGTTGCTACACAGTTACATTGGGTGGTTCATCAGAGATTTGCACAGGCAGATGGTAAACCTTATAAAAATTATATGTGTGCCATTTACTTTACTTTCCTTTCAATTCTTCTTCATTGCACAAGAAGAAATAGCTTTTCTGTGTAGACTGTTTTCCTTTACAAATCTGAGACAAATTCTTTGCTCAGAATCTGCCATGAAGCATTCCTTCATCCAGACCCTTAAACCCATGGAAAACCAAAGGAGGCAGCAGGACAGGAGCTGCCCTGTACTGGATGACTCTTTGGGACACCTGATTTACAGGGTTGGTCTCACAAGAAAGAACACCTCAGCTACATGAGAGCAGAAATCTGGACCTTTATGAGGAACAGCTAATCACAGGCATCCATCCCAGGCAAACAAAGAAATCTCTTCAAGATAATTTGGTCTAAGTCTAAGCATGCTAGTGGAAAGCATGAACTGACAGTGATCATGGTCTTGGGAAAAAAGCTATCTTGACTAAAATTATTATTCAGTCATTAATCTAGAGCTCCAATTCAACAGGACTTAAACTATTACACTGAATAAAATGAAACAATTGAAAATTTAAAATTTGATTTTTTTCTATTTGTGAGTAAGTAGGCAAAAAATTAACCAAGTTATAGCAATAAGGAACTGAAATGCAGCTATTACAGGACATGAACCAGGAGATATCCTATTGCAGGAGAAAATCTTAAGCTCAAGATTCCAGTAATTGGTATGAAGTTTGTGTTTGGAAAATTTTGCTCCTGAGAGGCCAAAGAAAACCTATGTCTCAGCATCTTTATAGATTACATACACTTGTCTTTTCTAAAATGAAAAGATAAGTAAGATCTCACACAAGATTAAAGAGTATATTTGGTCTTAGAAACCAAGAAAATGCTATATAGAGACCACATTTCCCAAATAAATATTTTGTTTCAGTATTTCATTTATACTAATGACAATGTAACAGGCAAATTTTTAAACCTGTACTTAAAATGTTAGACTAAATGGGCTAATTTACAGAACTCAAAAAAAATTAAGCAAGATTTGTTTGTGTTTTTTCAGAAACCTGCCAAAACACTTTAATTTCCTCAGTAATAAAGAGTACCTCTACAAAGTGAAAGCCTGGAATATACTCTCTCTTAATTGCAAAACTCTGCATTTAGACCTTTACCTTAGGGACTAGTAAATGAAAGAAATCCTGCACTAGCTATTTTATGTAGACTGAAGCTGACAGAATGTTTCATTGTCTTCTTGAGTGCCTTTCCTTTATTGCCTTCTGCATGATCTTATGCTCTTCTTCTTTTTGGGGAGGGGGGGTGTGTGTGAGTGAAGGGAGTGCTAAGCACATGTGCTGCCATAGCAACTGCTACCAGTTACCAAATATCAGAGCTGAAGTCCAAACCTGACTTTTTGGCTCCGTTCCTCGAGCCTGGCTGTTTTCAGAGCTCTGAGGTTGTTCACAGTCATTTCTAATCACTTCATTCATTGCATTCTCCAGGGGCTCAATGGATGACCTGAAGGAAGACCGCCTGACACAGTGCCAGGATATTTCCCTTCACAGTCCAGTCTCATCAGATTTACTGGTTCATCACTACAGCACAAATTAGCCACTGAATCACAACTGCTAAAGCCCCTAAATGTTAGAATGTTAATTATTCTACTTCTAGCTTTGCCTGGAATTCCCTGTGTTTGATGAGAATGGCACAAAGGATTATGTGTTTAGTACATTTCTGTTGAGGATGGAGGAGACCTTCATACACAGAAAGTTTCTATTTTAAATTTTTTTTAATGACAAAATATTTTGTAATTAATTAATCTGAAGTGATAAAGTAGAATAGACTATAATAGAATAGAACTTGTTTTCTAAGTGAAAAGAGCACAAAGAGCTGCTCTAGTATGATTAGAGATTTCTCTGTAAGGGTTATATGTAGGCTACAACCAGCTCTTCATAATTTTCCTTGCCAGAGTGGACATCACCAGAGCATGCTGCATGCCAGTTTCTGACACAGACCATAAAAAACTGTCCTGCTTGACTTTAAATTCTAGTGTGAGCTCATACTGTCCCCAGATCTGCCCTGGTCTTGGGAATAGAAAGAATTTCTCTACAATGACTCAAAAGCTGCCACTGCTGCAAGTGTTCTTGAAGTATTGTCAATTGTTTGTTGTTTTCATTGGTTAATTTTGTCAGCTCTTCCAGCTGGGAAACATTGTAAAGAGATAAGCTACTTGCTCCTGAAAAGACTGGTAGAAAATGCTGTCTTCTGTTTCCATTGGACAAAACTGACTTTTACTCCACACTGATGTTAATACATTCCGGTGACATCAGCCTTCTGGAAATCAGAGGGATTAAGCAGCTAAATCACATGCTTACATCTCAGATAAGCAGGAATCAGAGTCAAGGAGAAAGGTTAAAGTTACAGTTTGAAGAATCATTTGAGAGGCTGCATGCTTGAATTTTGGACTGAGTGATTTTTCATTTCATGGATATTTTAACAGATGCACTTGGTTCAATAGAGTCCTCTAGATATCAGCATTAATACTAAATTATTCCATTATGGTCAGTACAATTCTAATGAATGCATGAATCATTAATGCCAATATTTATTCTATAGTTTCATAGAGCAGTATTTAGATATTTCCAAGCTAATGTAATCCTAGTACAACCAGTACTCCAAAAAGATAAATTCATGATGGAACAAATGCAGAAATGGCTCCTAGGATGATTTGCAGTGATAAAGAATGAATTTTATTGGCATGGACTAAAAGGGTTTGACTGGATTCACCCAGCTGAAGTCTCCCTCTAAATACCTCAGTGGAGCAAACATCTGAGTAAAAGAATTGTAAAAAGTAACAGACTATCCTGGAACAAGAATACATTATTCTAAACTGGTAATGAATGCATTTATTGGATTCTTTCGAAATATCCACTCAATGAATTTTTTTGTATTACTTTCCAAATAGCATGGAGAAGGCAAGAAAGTAACACACATTTGAGATGGTTTTGGGTAACTATAATTAAGATAATTAGATGGAGTAATTACTTACAATATCTGAGGATGATACTCTCTAGTACAAGCTTTAACTTCAAGTTTCAATTTTTTTTACTTCAATTTTCTGTATTTCTTTTGTAAAGAATTTTTCTACATGTCTTATTCTGCTCTCTCTGGGAAAAAACCAAAATCAAACAAAATGCCCTCCCCAAACCCATAAATAAATAAATAAATAAGTGAATAAATAAATAAATAAATAAATAAATAAGAGTACCTTGCACAAAGGAAGCCAGAGACAGCTGTTGTTGTGTGTCTCACCCAGAGGATGCTCTTTGTTAAGAAAACCTGGACACACATCTTGAAATGGGCTCAGCACTGTATATTTGGGAAGTGCAGGTTTCTGGATTGGGAGCAAATTTAAATTGGGTTGAATAAAAGGAGCACCCATCCTGGTAGCATAGCAGTGCTGCAGCTGGGTCTTCCTGCATCTCTCCTCTATTCCTTCATGACAAACTTTCTTCTCACTCCAATAAGTCTGAATAAGCAATTAGGTAATAAATTGTACTTGTATAATTCCTATCTGCTCCCTATCTTTATCTTTCTCCTACCTTAGAGTCAATTCTTTCTTTCCATAACCCAGCTAAACTCCTTCTCTTGTAAATTCACAAGAAAAAGGAATTAATTAACCTGGTCATCCATAGGCTTTGTCCTGGCTCTAACAATAATTTCTTCTTTGGTATCTTGCCAGCCTAATCCAATCAGCACATTTTTCAATTGCATTTGTTGTTTGATAATGTCACTCTCATTTGGTCATGGCACATATGAGTGAACTGCTTTATGAAGTCTTTGTGCTTTTATTTGCTAAGAGATCTAATTGCTGTGTATATGTCAATAATATTTTACAGATGTTTACAGTAATTATATATAATTTAATTGCTTCATTTCAGGGCTGCCAGGGCAATGAGTGAGGGTTAGCAACATAGCATTTTTGAAAAGGTGGAGTATATACTGTTCTTATTAAAGATATTCCAAAAGGTGAATTTAGGTCTTGCCTGGAAGCAAAATGAAGAAAAAGATATTCTTGAGGTATATTGTATGTAGGGGAGGGTGTGCAGTGCTTCGCACCCTGTGTGGGTTCCCTGTGATGGAGACTGATGAAAACACAGGAAAACATGTTGCATTTTTCAGGCCTTTCAATTTACACAACTCTGGAAAGAACAGAAACAGCAAACACCTGTGCTTTTTTGTCCTGCAGCACACAGTAATGTTCTTGTAAAAAATTAGCAGTGGAAGCTTTTTACACACTCTCTACTGGACAAAATTCTCTACTTGAGGAGGAACAGAAGCTTTTAAAAGGGCATAGTCATGATTACTACAGTGGGAATACAGGTAATGGAAAAAGAGAATGGGGAATAAAGCTGGTGCAAAGAAATAGCAGAAACTAAAACAGGGAAATTGAACTTAAGCTTAGCTAAGTGAACACCTGCCTTCTGCCTGCTGGAAAGGAATATTTCTCTTTCCACTTTGAGACTGATAATTGATTATTAAAAGTGGCATAATATTTTTCAGTTATATTTAACTGCACTGCAGGCAATCATCATGTAGAGAAATAATTTATTCTCAAAGCCTGAGATGTTACAAATAATTACTTTAATAGTAATTGAATTATGTCTTATTATCAGTATTGTGTAAGAATTATATTTGAAAATGGTCTAGTGGTGATATGTAAACTTGTAATTCTACTTAAAGTGATACACGCTTCAATTACATGTCAACTGAAATTAGTGCTAAACCTAATGAAAACTGTGCATGCTACTCTTCAGGCTCTTTCTGAAGTCACTGTGAGTCTTGCTATCCATTGACTATGACACTGTCATCCATAATGTTGCCATTATGGACACACATTACATTTATATATACAATAGGCATCTTTCACATGCAGGTTACAGCACAGATGCTCTAAGCTCCTAGGTATATTACCATTGCAGAAATCTGACAAAAGATATTGTTACTAATTGTCTTGACCCAAGTGGTTATGTTTATTCACATGCATCTCTATATACAATTGAAATAAAATAATTTATTTGCAAAACCTGAAGTCTAGAAAATAATTCAAAAAAGATCATGGTACATCTAGAATCTGGAGCTTGTGAGCATAATTCAAATTCTATTATGTACAACAAAAATAAAGGGTGGTGGGATACATCTTTAGTGAAATGGATTAAAGACCATAGGGGTAAATAATCTGATGTATAATTCTACTGCAGTTTTAATTTAATCGCAGAAGGAATAAGGAAAATGTGCAAAAAACCCATCCCAAATCTTTTAATTGCTACTAAAAGTATGTCAAAAAAGGGAACAAAGTAGAGAAGAGGGTTGGCTTAGCATGTCCAAATTTCTTCATGACTAATTTGAAATGCATTATTCATTTACACATCAAATAGCAATTTAAAAGTTCAAAAATTACACAGTAAATGCACATGTAAATATTTTGAGAAACAATTTTATTTTCTTTGTTTTAAACACACTTAAGCTGACAGGTATTTTTCTGACAATTTTCTGGATCTAATGTAGTTTGGCTATCCATATTTATTATACAAATATTCTTGGATAAATTAGATAAATTAGCAAACTTATTCTGTATGCAGCCTTGACTGTGATGTCAGAAATATAGCTATGTGTAATAACACAGTTTTGAAATTTTGTCTGCAGGTACATGGATAGGTTTTATCTTTACACTTCACAGTGAGGTTTTGGTACCTTCTACGTGAATGTATCATAAATGATCAGGCTTTAATAAATAAATTATTTTGAAATAAGAGGTGATTGTAATAGATATATTTCTTCTTCCATAAAAATCAGTAGGACTTTTAACATTAACTATAATGAGAAAAGCAATGTACCTCGTGTTTTGTCCAATTTTTCCTGATATTTCGTAAACAGATTCAGTGGGGGGAAATACACAGAAAGACAGAGCAACATTTTTTTGGAGATTTCAGTGAAATAAGGTTGGAATAATCTTTATTTTTCTTTTGGAAAAAGGAAATACAGCCTTCTCTTTACAGAAGTGAGTACTGCAACCCAATAAACATGACCTTATTATACTCTTCACACAGTTAATAAGAATACTGATAGCTTTCTTATTTTTATCTTAGCTTTATTTTCTCTTTCTTATTGTAACTTATAAAGGTAAATTATTGCAAGCATTACATGTGAAGGGATAACAAGCATGGCCTAATATCTAGTGTAGCTACAATGCAGCTGAGTCCTTGTGATTCAGTAATACCTACACAAAGAGCCAGAGTAGTGAAAAAACAGAGAAAATTTTTAAAAGGCCACAATCTGTTTCAAAGCCCACATCTATTGTGACTAAAGAGAAATGAAGGTAAATGCCAGCCCTGTCCTGAGAAAAGGAATAGTGTAATGATTATCTATTCAGAATTTACCCTTCTATAGTAACAGTTTGTTTTGAGACCAAAACAGGCCATTATACACTGTGGGATAGCGCTTGAGAGTTGCTTGCTTCCTTCCCAGTACTGAAAGGTTCTGGTAATTGTAGAGGTCAGCATTAGAAACATAATATATGCACTCCTTTTTCTGAGAAACCTTTCTGAAGAAAATATTTGAGGTATGGCTAAAATAGACTTTATAAATGTGTTAACTCTTATGTTTCAAGCTGACAGAGGCACAAATTTTTTACTCCCTTGCCAAACTGAAATGTTGAGAAATCATTATTTTCATTAGTTTCTTAAAGTACTGCTGACAGTTTTGGGAATTCCTGCTTTTTGAAAACTTCTTTCTAATATTAATGCAGCATTTTACTGAGTGTCAAGCTGTATTTGAAACATCTGCAGAAGAACGAAAGCAAATGGATTCCTGAAAGACTGAGCTATTTTTTTACTGATTCTCAGCCTGGGACCCAGGTCCAATTTCTTCCTCTGCCTGAAGCAATTTACACTCATGTTTCTCTGTTCCCTGAAGAGTGCCCTCACTATGAGGATATTCAGCCTTTTTGCTTAAGATCTGTCAAATTCCCTTGTTAAAGCTAATCAAACTCACACAGAAGAATCCTACTTTCTGATTAACACATGGGGGCTGCATCAGCTGTATTAAGACAGCACAACAGTGAAAGAAATGAGTCTGACTTGCTCTCCTCTTTTATTGAGTGTGGCAAGGAAACATAAGAACAGCTTCCTAGACCAAAAGACTTATTTTGTACTGCAACACATTACCCCTGGGGCAGTGGGTTGTGCCTCTCAGCTGCAGTGTTAATTGATATTTTAAAGTCAAGAAGTATTGAGGTATAATGTACTTAGAGAATAATAGTGTCAGAATCTCCTTGTGATGCTAGCTTTGGGCATTCTTTTTGGATATGTAAAATCACTTTAATGTTTATGTATTTTGTACAAGATAAAGAAGGATTTGGATTAGGAAATACAGAAGTAGAGGATTAGATCCAGGTCAGTGAAACCCAAGTACATTTAGATCCACTGAACACTTCAATGAGCACTTTCAGGGGGTTCCATAATGACGATTCATGCCTCCCCACCTCATCCAAAACTACTGAGACTTATGAATCTGTGCACTGTTTTGTGAATTCTGAAGAAATTCATAATTCATGAAATTATTTTTGTTTATCCTTAAGACTGAACTAATTCTCAGTCAACTCCATTAGATATGTCATTAGAGTTCACCCGAATTTGATATTTCTCTAAGGCTCAGGTTATGTGTTTCCAATTCCTTTTATCTTTCAGTATAGAATTTGTCTTCTAAGGATCCTGGCATGAACAACACTCCTAGACCATAAAATTTAATAAAATTTTTGAAGCTTGCAATGAGTGTTCAGTAATTGTCAATATATATTTTTGGAGTCATTCCATATGTTTTGATAGTCTCAGGTTTTTCATTCTGTGAGAAGAAAGGAATATCATTAAGATGTTAATGCTTGAGAAATACTTGATTCTGAAATTAAACTTGAACAACTGTAAAGTAACTGGAAAATATTAAAATAAACTGTGTTAAATGCCTTGCTAGAAACATTCAAACTCCCTTTTCTATTGTTAAAATTTTCTTAACAGTTGTGATTAATGATTTTTCATGTTGTATTGACAGATTGAGGAGGTTTTGCATATTTCCTGAGATGCAGTTTGAATGTTCCCAATTTGAAAAGAAAAAAAAAGAGTATTTGATCTAAAATAATGTACCATTAACCTATAAAAGTAAAATTTGCATAGCATAACAAACTCTAATTCCCATACTTTTATAAATCTGCATTTTTTTGCTTTTTTCATTTTTTCCTAAGTAATGATCTCACTCCATTTAAATATCTCAGTGAAAAGCCTTAAAACCAACAATGCCTTCAAACTCAGAAAATGAAGAATTAACTTAAGTTTATCATCTATTGTGTAGCATGGGAATGTTTTTTAAATTATACCTATATTTGCTTAGGTTTGTTGAGCAGATGTGAGATTAATTATATGTTTAAGTGCCTTGTTGAACAGAGTTCCATTTCTTGTTAAAATTAGATGCTTAAGTAGATGGCCATATATGGGATTTAGTAACCTGATAGTGTATTAAAGTATGCATGTAGTATGATTATTTTTATATAAAACGTTTCTCTTTAGATTACCAGCTCTAGTGATTCACAAACTGAGTTGTCCAGTTTGTTGCACAGTTTCCTGTTTTGCACAGAAAATCAATTTACCTCTAAAATATCTTCTCTGAATACTAAATAGTGATAATATAAACAGATGAAATAATGTATCTGTCCTCAGGAAAGCTGGAAATTGAGGATTTTGAAATACAACAGCAACAGCAAAAAACATGAAATTGTGCATCATCTCACACAAACAAAGTTAAGTTTATGGTACTCAAGAGAAAAATCTATGATTAAGCCCATTAAAAAAAAAAATAAAGAAAGTGACTTTCACTTGTTGCCCGTTTCTTCAGGAAAGTGTCAGTAAGTGTTCTTTCCAGCTTGCCTGCAAGAGAGATGAAAGGCTCCTCAGATTAATTACTGCTCAGTTGTGACAGGCTTGGGAGACGGTTTCTCTTCCAGAGCCTTTTTTTTTTCTTCTTTTTTTTTTAATGGTGGTTTTCCTTCATTTCTGTCTGATCTCTGACTCACCACTATGGAATGAAAAGAAAAGCTTTCTGTGCACTGCACAGACTGCCACAAATGTTATCCTGATGGTAGCATATGATTAAATATAGGGTTTTTTTCTTCAGCATTTGTGTTGCTACTTGTAGCAGACCCTCTGCTGAATGGTGAAAGCCCAAGATCTTTCCCAAAGCCCCTTGACGTGCAGCGAAATATTGGTATTTGAATTAGACCCTAATCAGGAGCAGCAGAGAAAGTGACGTGTTTCAGAGCTGCCTTTTTTTAGCCAATTACTCCAGGCTCCTAGTGTTCATGTCTTCCATGTACTTCCTTTAATTAGCACTTTATTAGTTTGGCTTCAGAGAGATGGTTCTGGAGAAAACTTTCCTGATGCTGCCAAACGGTCACAAGCAGGAGGTGATTAAATTTAGTCCTAAGCAATAGGCATCTGCATGAATTCTTTGAATCTCAGTTTGCTTTAAAATGGTGTGTTCCCAATAATTTATGTCCAGAGGGATGTACTGTCAGTAAATAAATGTGAAAAACTTTCTCACAGTATTAGCACTGTCTACATGCTCTTCATTTAGATCTATTTTAATAATTGGATTCTTGACTCCTCCCCATTAAGATCAAGTTCATTTATGTTAATGACAAATGAAATATTAAATGTAAGAGCCTAATTTTTGGTGGATTGGAAGGGGGAAAAAGCAGCACTTTCTGTTCAGTAGAGTTCTTTTTGTTGCTTCCATTATGAGTAGGTCTGTTCTCTTCATTTTACAGCTATTAACCCCAATATAAGCTTCAGAGACAATTATTAAAGAAGACTGTGCTAGTCAAGAGCAGCAAAACAATTGAATAAACACAGATGATTTAAGAGAACACAGACAGGGATATTTTCTCTGCTTCTTGAGAAATAGTAAATTCAGAAGATGATGTAGTTGTAAATCCTGTGGGTTCTGTTAAAGTGCAAATGATAGCAATGCCAATGAAAACTTTTGTATTAAGTGAAGGCTAGATGGCTGGTTCTTTAGCCCATCAGATGCCAGCTGTGTGGAATGTCTCCAAGGTCGGGGACAGGGAATGAAGGCTGTCCGAGGGCAGATGAAAATAAAGCACAAGTAGGGATACTTCTCACTTAAATTGTATGGCCTTCATTCTACTTCTAAGAGACTGATATCAAGCAGATGAATTTGCTTGGGTTTTGTTGTGGTTTTTGTTTGTTTTTGTTTCTGTTTTTTTTTAATCACCAAACCGTGTCAGCAGGTCTATGCACAGGAAAAGCAGATCTCCTCCTGGGAAGAAGAGTCTGAGTTTCAGGGTCTATGGGTGGCACTTACTGACAGCTGTTTCCCTTGTTGCTATTGCTCCATATCTCCCCTCACTGGAGTTGTAGTGTGGAGGATGCACAGCAGGATCACAGGATTCTAGTTCTGGAATACCCTTTTTGGCAATTTACTTAAATTTTTGAATGCTACTGCAGAAGTTATCGGACACGCTCTTCCCATCTAATTGCAGTGCTGTTCATGAACAGGTGACTCATGTCTGCCAGTTCACAAGTATGAGTTCAGGCTGAAATCACTGAACAAAAGCTGATTTTCTAACAATTTACAGGACCTGTCTCAGTGTTCATAGTTATACTTTGGCCTAACTAATTTAAACAAAAAAAAAAAAGCTAAAAGAATGCAGCAACAGTCAACTTCAATAATTTTTTTCTTAATTCATAGCTAAATGAAAATTTTATTAGAGCTAATGAAATCCATAAACAAATTAAGAACTAGATTCACTATCTTTTACATAAATTGCATGCATGAATTTAATAGACTCATTTGTCTGACACAAGAGGTCAGCAAACTGTTCTGACATATACCCTAGACAGTCATTTGTATCTGTGCTGAGGGAGTACAAAACACAGTAGATGGCTAACCTAAGGGCACAGCCCTGTGTTTCTTTAAAAACACCTCTTGATTGTAAAGGAAGTGATTAATGAAGAATTGTATCTTAATACAAGCCAATAACATTTTGTTCTTTTTAGACAACATCTTAGAAAGAATAGGAAAGCAAAGATTGATGGTCAAAACAGCCAGAAGATGCTGCTATCTTTTTTCATATCCAATAAAAAGAAGTCTTCTTTTCTCCAAGACAGTATATTTTTGAGACTCACAAAAAGTACAACAGAAATTCTAAACAGCCCAATTTTAATATCAGTCAATACTAATTTTGCAAAAGTCTCAAACCTGAGTGTTTGTCCACTTTTTCTGCTATCAGTGTCCTATAATGAATGAATTCAGAGACTTCTATTGCCACACGTCAGGTGTTTTCAGCTGGCAGGTGGCAGAACATCCCTGGAAATGAGGAAGGAGTAACATTTACCTGCATTCATCAAGGCCACCAACAGCCACTATGATTAGCTGAGGTTTGAAAGAATCACTAACACACTCTAGATAACAAAAATGTTGGTGTTGTCTCTAGTGCTCTCGTGTCTCATAAGCAGGGCTGCTGCACTGTGCATGACTGGATCCACAAACAAACCAGTGAAAAGCGGACATGGATAGCTTCTGCACACTCTCTGGTGCATTTTAAAGCCCTCCAGTGTTTAATCTCTTTTGAACTGCAGTTGGTTGGTGTAGAATTGACTCTGCTTGCAATATGATAGCTGCTCCCAAACCCTGAAAAGGAAACCAAGCACAAACCTATACACCCTTGTGAAGGCCTAGATGAGTCCCAAAACAAACTTGCATTATGAAAAATTAAGGTGAAATTGTTTTCTTGTGTTGTATCTACTGTGTTACATGCAAGAAATCTGTGAATGCACACAATGAAGAAAACCAACAGAAATGTTTAGAAGGTATAAAAGAATTGGATTGTGACTATTAAAGAAATGCTTTTTCTCTGTTCAGTAAAAACCATATTATACACTTTATTAATTCAGTTTACAGTGTTAGTCTTTACACTTTATATTCAACAGGAAAAACACTTAAATTTCTAGATAACCATCTGCCTATCTTCTGTCTGGCTGTCATTTTCATTTAAAAATTCTTTCCTTAAATCAGTTTCTGCCATTTCTGTTACACAGGCAGAAAATATTTCATTTATCGGTGAAATGCATCTAATCATAGGAGTAAATAAAGATAAACAATACAGAAAACCAGAAATATCCCTAGCAAAAGAAGAAAGTTACTTTTTTTCATTCAAAATGATGTGGTAATAGTTATTCTTCAAATTATTAAACCTGTTGGAATTTTTCCAAAGCAGCAGTTACTTGGCATGAAAGACAGCAGCTAAACAGGTTATCCATGGATCAAGCATGTATAATTTAATAGGACAGAGTATAATAGTTTTATGTATTAGCATGAGTCACAAAGTGTTTTTAAATACTTAGTCCTTTATAACTAAGATTTCAGTGTGTTAATATTTGTGAGTAGCAGGAAAAAATGTCATATATGTGAGAAAATACTTATTATGACTGAAATGGGTATCTGGACAGAATAAATTTTAGGAGGTTTTGTCTTTCTGATTTGGGTGATTCTGGATTTAGTCTTGTTTGATTTTGTTCTGCCAGACTCTTTTAAGAAAGTTATTAATTAAATTACATGAACTTAAATTAGATGAACTAATCTTTCCTTAGATAGTCAAAATCTAGCACTAGAAGTATAAGATATTACATGGTGTTTAAATTCAATGGCTCCCTGAAATAAATTTCTGTCCATATTTGAAGTTAACAGATCTAAATATGACTTTGTAATCTTCTTAAGTAGCAACATCAAGTACTTACACAAGACAAAGAGACAATACTACACCAAAAATACTTGATTATAAAGTTCAAAGCAAAAATTCTAGAAAGCAACATATTGCACTAATTTTATACATAATATTTTTTATCTGGTTGACTAAAAATTGGATTTTTTATTATTTATTATATGTGCAAAAATTTTGTGCAGTTATCATATTTATCCTGTCCAAAGGGGAGAATGAGCAGGAGAGAACAAATGAAGTACCTACTATACAGTGTGGATTAACTATAGCTGCTTCTTCTGAGAGTTTAAGGTGACTTGCTTAAAATCAGAAAAGATACTGAGAAATTAAATTCAGAAATAGCTTCTAGAATCTTTAGTCTTACTTCCAAATACCTCACAGCCTTTTAAAATTTTTTTTCCTTTCTGAAAATGAAAAAAAAAAAAGAGACTCCGTTGCTGTTTTTATTTAAAATCTCAAATTTAATCTAAATTTTTGTCATTAAAACCAGGATTTTGTCAATTCAAGCATTATAATTATTTTTAATATGATGAAAAAGTAATGAAAAATAATGGACCTGCTTTATAATTTCTGCAATAAGAAAATTTGTATTTCTTTCTAGTTTGATGAATTTTTGTTCCTTATAAAACCAATCTTAAAAACAGAATAAGAATTTATTTCAGATTATTTGTCACTGGAGCTATGTTTGACTAAAAAAGAAACATGATCCTTTGGATTCTAGTCATATGAATAACTGGTGTCTGCCAGAAAGCATGAATAATGACATTTAATTTTTGAATATTTTCCCACAAAATTAGGGTTCACAGTATTACATAATACAGAAAAAAGTAATTGTGAGAACTATATTTTAATATATATCAAAAGGCATAAAAAATGTTCATTGTGAATAACCTTTTCTAAAAGCTAAAATCAATTTTAGTGTGTAATCTCTTTTTTCAGTTTATGAAACAGGTCCAGTAATAAGAAAGGAAACAGAACTTTAAGTGTGAGCTCATTTAAATGAATGCCTAATTTTTAACCTTATTTAAAAGTTTGAGTTTTTTCTAATGTTATTCTTTTATTTTCATTTTCTCTTTTATCTGTCTGGTCCCTAGTTATGACATTAAATCTCGATTGGCTCTGAGGAAATCCTTTCTTTTGGGGATGTCTCTTGGTCTGCTTCATTTAGTGACTAAGTTCATCACACACTTTCTCACCAGGTAACAAGAAAGAGAAATAATGAAAGGAGCCACATGCAGTCAGCAAGTACAGAAGATAAAACATCACCATCTGGAAGTGAGACACCTCAGTTCAACCAGAAGAATCCACATCCTCACTTTCAAGTAACACCATTACATACACAAAAATTAAGAAAGGAAATACCTAAAGCTCATAGTAGCAGGAAAGTGCATTGACTAAAGTGAGATGCAAGTGGCAATGACCAGAGATTTTAGGTGACAGCACAAGCATAGTTATCATCTTCCAGGAGAGAAAAAAAGAAGTATTAAATGAGTGTCTAAAAAATACAAAGACAAATGTCAAAAGAACTGTAAGATGACCATATCTCATTCATATGGGATTTTCCCTGAATTTTGTAGAAAACAATATTTTCTGTATAATATTGAGTTGGAGTCTTTCTTTTATGTCAGATTCTTGAGGGGCAAAGACAAAAAATTAAAAGGAGGAAATTGGTAATTAAGATCTCCTCAGGAGTGTAAAGCATGTTGTACAGTTACAAACTACTACCAGTTTAATATCCAGAGGTTCCAGATGGATTTCCTCACTGATGTTTCAAGGACTACCCTTTTTTGCATAAAACATTAAACTCTTGCCTGATTCCTCCATGGTCTGCTTAGCATGAGTTGAGGGAATGTACAGCTGTTTCAAAATGTTTTTCCTACAATAATACATTTGCAAAATGATCTGGAAAATTAATGTTTCCTCCTCCTCCTGCTCCTCCTCCTCTTCCTTCTCCTCTTCTTGCTGCTTTCCATGGGGTGCAGTCCTTATGAATAACCTGCTCCAGTGTGGGTCCCTCAAGAGTTATAATTCCTGCCTGCAAACCTGCTCCTGTGTGAGCTTCACTCCAAGGACTGCAGTTCCTGCCAGAACACTTCTCCAGGGAAGGTTCTCTATATTTTTAACAAATATTACCCTACAACAGATATTCACAAAGCTTAGCTACTGCACCTGGTCAAGATACTCCAATGAGTGCATCATGGGCAGGTAGACACCATGGGCAGTTTGAGGGGATCCTGCTGAAAAATGTGTGGCTATAAACAAAAAGCATGCTGGAGGAATCGTCTGCTGGACTGGGAAGGGTGCCTGAGATGATATACATCTGAAGGTAGCTGCTGCTTCTCTTCCAAGCTGAACACTTGGAAGAGGTTATAACTTTCCTCTGTTTTGCTTTCTCTCTTGCTCTCTCATTTTCATTTATTTTTTCTTATTCCCTCTCAGCCTCATTGGAAGCGTGACATTAACTTATCAGTTTGGATATATTCATAATAATTTGTGCATTTGACATCATTGTGGATGTCCACAGCATGCAGTGCAGTTGAAAGCTGCACTGAGAAACTTTGGTACTATTTGAATACGAGGCATTCCCACAGACTCTTGACTCAAAATTCATGTGTAACTTTACAGACATTCCCTTCAGACAGTCATATGTTGTGGAGTATCACAGCATATTAAATTCTTCCAGCTCCTAATAGTAAACAAGACATCCTATACAATACATTTGAACTATTCACAGTATCTTTATGTTTTAAAATAAAAATGAAAATTATTTCCTGTTAGAATTGCCCTTACCTATTCTCAAGAGAAACCTGGTGGAAGTTTAGTTCTTGAGTCAAACTGGTTGATCCAAAAATTTCCAGAAAAGGATACTATGAGCAATGTTTGACTGCATTTCAGTTATTTACTTAGGTCCCTTGCAATTCTATGACTCCTTATGAATTGCAACAAGTACCAATAAGTGATTGAAACATTTGTATTCATTAAAAAAAAAAGTTGGCATTAATACAGGTCTTCCACCTGAAACATCTATTTTCTTTTCCCCTCCATTTTGTTTATTTTCAGATTCTGTCTGAAAAACTAACGGAAAAAAAATCAGTACATTCATTATTTTCATCAGCCATAGGAAAGGATATAGCTTTTCCTTAGACATTTATTTTTACACATCCAATATATTTTTAGTTTTAGTTGTCAGAGGTTGGAATAGCTTTTCAGCTTTTTTAAATTAAGTGAAAAAAAATGTTAAATGTAGTTTGTGAAATGTTTTCATGAGGGACAAAAGGAAATAAGCTAAACAGTGCTCATGTTAGTATTTAAATATCAGTCTTTTACAGTCAATATTGCTAATTGTAAAATTATTTAAAATGTATCTATCTCTTGTACAGATCTCTGGTCCCTTTTTAGGTGAAATGAATATATTGATACAGCATTTTTGGACTCAATTGTAATTTTTCTTGCCCTGAAAAATTGTAATATATGGAAAATTCTGCAGACTTCTATTCCCATGGGACCTATTGAGTAGATGAAATATTGAGAGTCTTTGGCTTGTATTTTAATAGCTTGCATCTAACCTACATTTGTCAGGCATTGGCTTGTGTGTTCCGATTGAATAGTGATGTTTTTAATTGTGACTTAATCAGAGAAGAATAAAATACTGAGCTGCTCAATGCCCATTTTTCACACACAGCTTTACATTTTGTCGATAAAAATGTTGCCGTAAAAGTAGACTTCTAGGTTTCTAAAGTTTGTAATCGTTTACAAACATCTGAAAAAATGGCTGGAAGCTACTTGGAGAATCTGAGAAAACAAAAGTAGCCTCTACAAAAAAATGTCCTAATTTCTCCAATTTCTGGTTTCATATAAGTTCAGATGTTGTTGGTTCAGCTACCCAGATTTTCAGTGAGATGCTGCAGCCAGCTCAGTAGCACTACTGGTATTCTGTCTCACCATGTTACACATCTGTTCTTTTTGCTGAGACACTGCCCATTTCCTGTTTCGATATCATCACAAAATATATTTGGAAGTGCTAGTTATGTTTAACGTTAATCTTCTTAACCCAAACAGCTCTTACTATTGTTTTTAGTAGTTTAAGATATAGATAACCAAGAGGTGGCAGCAGTCCATCCTGCATTTACTGTGTTTTATCATTACAAGTACATGCTTGGCTTTCTTTGATAGTCTCAATTATTTCAAATCCTATACATGAAATATTTTTAACTTTTCAATTGCCTGGCATTCTGAGTATTCGATCAAAGTCTCAAAGGTCTCTGTCAGAAGTAGAGAAAAGTAAGTATCTCCTTTAAAGGCTTGAGGATCTGAAGGCTGTGAAACAAGTGCTTTCAAAGACTGCATTGGTATGACTGAGACCAGGCTAAGCCTTTGGTCCTCATGCACAGTGGGAGGCTGCTGAGATTAGTTCAGTTGGTTGGTGCTGATAACACAAATGTTGTGGGTTTGATCCCCATCATGGAACATTCACTTCAGAGTTGGACTCAATGATCCTTGCAGGTCCCTTCCACCTCAGAATATTCTGCAATTCTGTGACAGGTTTATTCTGTTTTCCCTAGCTTAAGTATCCCCATGTGGAGCCTGTTGTGTGATTACATGCAGTTCTATGGCTTTGTGAGGTCCATGTCCCAAAAAACTCAAGTATCAGGGTTAAGAATGATTATTGCTCATGATTATTCCTAGAATTATCCCATGATAATCACAGGGGATGGTGAGCAAGAGAAACAAAGATGGCCAGCTGACAATAGGGCCTATGTCAGACATAAAGAATGATTTTTTCTCTTCCCAGTTTTTTCTCTGTAGCACTTAGAAGGGCAGTGTGTGGCTGGAAAAGCAAAAGTTTCCCTGTTTTTCCTCCAACATTTCTGCTTTTCAATGGGCACTTGGCGGAGCATGTGGCGGAGGGAGGGCTTCACATGGGGAACCAGCTGGTGTGAAGAGCAGATCAAAGCTGGCTTAGGTATGTGAAAACTGCCAGAGAGCTTTTTTTATCTCATAAAGAAACTCATACTCCACCAGGGAAACAAGTTACAGGCTGGACTTCTTCCTAGAACACATAATTCTTCCCTTTGGCTTTTGTAAATTGTGGGCTGGATGGATGAGCCTTAAGGAAAAAGATCTCCAATACAATAGAGGATTCTGGAGGGTGACAAAACTGTTCCCATGTGCAGTGGGTGCAGGAACCTAAAGAAACAAAAAACAAACTTTAGGTGCAGGAACCTAAAGACCGCAACTGACATTCTCAAAGCACTGTCAAAGCCACAGCAGGAACTTGCCAAAAAATAAGCCACCACAATAGGAATTTGAGATAAGCACAGACAGCAAACGTGAAGGAGGTTGTTCCAGGTGTGATAGAGGTGAAGGTTTGCTTAGCACATCAGACAAAAATTCCCACTGTGCAGAGTTTCACAACATATTCAGTGTGATAATTTACAGTCTTAACCAGGATTAGCTACTTCCCTAGGCTGTTTCTGTGGTAAAAATTAGTTTTATCCATATCTTCAGAAATCCAATCAGAAATGAACTGATTTCTTTCCTCTACCAAGGAAAGGCCTCTGAGGAACAGATGATGCAGCAGCTGCCAGGGCTCAGTCAAAAGAGAGGTAGTTATACAGTCTCTAAAAAAAAAGAGATGGTCTTTGCTTAGTTATGGGAAAAGTTCAGGACAGTCACACATAGGTCATTGGGTTGTTTTAAGCATTGATCACAGATGATGAGGAAAAAAATCAATAGACCATTAAAACAGGAAGGCAGGGTTGAAAGAGGAAATGAAGGGTATGCTAATTCTAGAGACTGGAATTTTTTATAAGGAGTTGCACAATACATAGAGCTTCAGGTTGCATATATGTGTCAATATAAATATAAACATAAACAATATAAATATATATTCGGGTTAGCCAGCACGATGATTATCTGCAAATAAAAGTTGGAAGGAGCATCTGAACTATCAACCTGTCAGCCTCATCTCAATGCCAGTGAAGGCTCTGGAACAGATTATCCTGAGATTATCCTAACCCCACACAGTACTACAGGCTGAGGGAAGGGTGGTTGGAAACCTGCCTGGAGGAAGAGGACCTTGGGTCAACAAGCAACTGATCACAAGGTGGCAAAGTGCCCATGTGGCCAAGTAGGCCAATGGCATCCTGGCTTCTATCAGCAATAATGTGGCCAGCAGAACCAGGGAAGTGATTGTCCCTCTGTACAATGGATCAACTGTGCTCATCACTGGTGAGGCCACACCTCAAATTCTATGTCCAATTTCTTCATGTCAAAAAAATATTGAGGTAGTAGATCATGTCCAGAGAAGGGTATTGAAACTGAGGAAGGGTCTGGAGAGTAAATCACATGAGGAGTGGCTGAGGGAGATGGGGTTGTTTAGCATGAGAAAAGGAGGCTTAGGGGAGACCTTATCACTCTCCTCAAGTCCCTGAAAGGAGGGTGTAGCCAGGTGCAGGTCAGTCTTCTCCCAGGCAACTGGTGACAGGACAAGAGGAAATAGTTATATGAGGGAAGGTTCTTGTTACACATCAGGAAGAATTTCTTCTCTAAAAGGGTGATCAAGGATTGGAAAGGGCTGCCCAGGGAAGTGGTGGAATCAGCATCTTTGGAAACACTCAAGAAATGACATGGCACACTATGCCGCTATGGTTTAGTTAACATGCTGGTGTTAGGCCAAAGGTTGGCCTCAGTTTTCTTGAAGGACTTTTCCTGCCTTAATGATTCTGCCATTCTATGATATAGCTCACATTATATTTGGCTCAGGCCGTGAAATGAGAAAAATTAGTGAGCTGTTGCTGGAAGTTGATAATGCAAGTTATCTGGCACACTTTGGCAATTTGATTTTTTCTCTGGTTAGTCTTAGTATAAAGCACTCACTTCCTCCACGATTTAGGTGGATATCTGAGGCATGGGGAAATTTATTGATTTCTGTTTAGGGCCTGACCAACTCCTTACAGAATGTGATAGTACAGTCTGTGACATCATGACTCCTGGAGCAGAGGTTTCTGCATAGGGCATGGGATGAGAAGGCTGCATTTGGGCTGGGGAGTGCTAAAACCTGTGGTGAGAAGCTGGGTCTAACATTTGCACCTTCAACTTCTGCATACATAAACTTAGAGAGGACAGGAACTGCAGGAATAGGCAATAACTGTGCTGTGCAAAGCTACTGCAGTACAGATTTTCTTCCAACGGTGCCAGTACCAGGAGTTTGCCTTTTCACAGGCAGGGAGTTATAAGAGGAGAGGGCTGATGTACTCGTGTTTGTGTTCATGACAGTACTCTCCACAGACATGTATTGTCAAAAATCTCACAGTTAGTCAGGATTTAATTTGTTCAGGGTTAGTTTGGTTATTTCACATGGAAATAGGGGCTTGTTAAGTTAGGGTTATTAATGGTGACGTGTGAAATCATAAAGCAATATAAAATCTCCACCTGCAGAAGGTAAATCAGTGGTTTATATCTGCTAAATTGTTTCATTTTATCCTTTTTTCAGGGCTGGTTTATGGGTCACAGTAGGTGGAGACCAGCTGTGTGATCAAAATATTGTAGCCTTGGCTCACAGCAGGTTTTCTCTTCCTTTTCTGAGTTTCTCTGGATGGAGATTTATTAGCATGGAAGCTGTCCACAAGATCAGAAACATTAAAGTAGGAATCATGACTTGCACTGTGTAAGTTATCACAAATAGTTCCCAGTAGAATTAATAAGGTTGTGGCTTAAGTAAAAGACAAAGTTCTTCATGATATATTGTTCTACTAGTTTTTTGGGAAAAATAAATTTGGATCAAATTGAAACGAGATTTTTTTTTAGCCTGTGTTTTTAAATTCACACATTTTAAAATTTGTACTTTAAAATATGTAGAAGGTAATATCTTTTTGTCTTCAGATGGTTATAAATGCAAATTGCCATTTTTCCATATCAAATGAATTCTTTTTCTTAACTAAGTTTCTTTAGAATTCCAAACTATATTTTTGCAATACCTTTGCCAAAACAGTGGTATTAAAATGGCAATATATTTGATATTATCACAAGTATTATTAACCATCAAATCCTATTCCACAGGGAGCATGTGATGAAACAGTATTCATCTGATACCTAATGATAATCCTATACAAATATTCTGATGTGTTTGCTGTAGCATGTTTATGATCTTGTTGTGTCTGGTCCAAGTTTCCTGACATTCTGAGTACCCCTTTGGGGAAATATGACATCTTGCAGTAATGTATGCTGTGCATGTCAAAAAACATCGCCAATCTGCTTCTGCTACTCTGAGTTATAAAATTGGATGAGCAGGCTGCTCATTTTTCAACATATGCAGGATGGTGATGTTTACAATACCAGCTGGAAAAGCAAGTACTTGTACAAAACAGTGCATGGAGACAACAGAACAGGAGGAAGAAATGAAAATAAAATAGAGTGCCCCACACTCAAATTTTATATATGAAGCAAGCCCCAAAAATAGGAGAAAGAAGATCTCTACTAGCATCCCCAAGCCTTACAGGCCAAAATAAAATGTATCTGAAATATTTCAGGTTATGAAACATTTAGAGTGGAACTATTGCTAGTTCCAGGTTTCCCAGTTCATTAAAGGCATCCCCCCCAAAAAAGCCGCACTCTCCCTCCAAAAAACAACCAAATCAATCTAAAACCTACATGAGAAAAAAAGGAAAAGAATAGTAAGAAATAAAATAACTACTTGGAAAATATATAAAACAAAATGTGGCCTGGTAAGCTTCATGGAGTTTCTTTACCAAACATTAGGAAATAAATTTCTAGATAAGGTAAATAAAATCTTGTAAGTCTTTGAAGTAAGTCAGTTCCAGAGGGTTTGATGATTTCAGCTTTCAGGGTTTGATGGACTTGTGGATCACAAGTTCAGCTGCTTCAGCTAAGGATCAGTTCTAGCTTGCTTAAGTATAAAATAGGTAATGAAAAAGTCTGTTCTGATGTGGTTATACTCCTTAGAATATTTCTACAGGCTCATCTGTAGAAATCTTCCCAGAGATTTATATACTTCACAAAGCCTACTATCTTTATTTTAATCTTAGAATATTTAGAAAGAACATAAAAGAACATTGATATAATATTTTGAGAAAAAGAATGACATTAAACTGCATGTGATTTTCAGCAGCTATCCAGTATTTAGATAACAAATGAAGTCAGAGTAAAAACTTCTGTCTTAAACAGCTTTTTCTCAGACTTCTGTTTATAAAATGACATATAAATTATCTCCTGAGTGATACATGTTCCCTTTGTTAGTGTAATTTTTGGCTATACATTTCTTTTTTTGTTGTTGTTTTTCTGAACTTAATTAGAAAGAAAATATGGCACATGCATTAAATTTATAGTGCTAACAATTTGAATTTAGTGGAATACTTAGGAACCTGTGTAGGTATAGACCTGTCTGCCCTCTGTCTTCGTTTAGCGAGGCTTCTCTCTGTACTGCAGCAGAAATCTCCTTTTCATGGTGCAAGGCTACAGTGTAAGTCAAGCTGCCAAAGGAAAAATAAAAAGAAAAAATTGGACTAAGCTAATATATTCCTTAGCATAGTGTTTAGTTGTTGCTGCTTTGTTGTGGGTTTTGTTTATTTGTTTGGGGTTTTTTTCCAGCAGTTAATTTTCTTCACAGTAGCTGGTATGGTTTTGCATTTTTGATTTGTGCTGGAAACAGTGTTGATAACACAGGGATGTTTCCATTATTGCTTAGCTCAAGCAGTGTCATGACCTTTTCTGGTCATTGCTGCATCCTGCCAGTGAGGAGGATGAGGGTGCACAAGGAGCTGGGAGGGAACAAAGCCAGGAGAGCTGATCCCAACGGACCAAAGTGATATTCCCTGCCATATGACACCAACTCGGCATATAAAGCTGGGGGAAGAAAGATAAATGGTGTGTTTTTGGGAGTTTTGGTGTCTGTCTTCCAAGTCACTGTTATGTATGAGGTGCTCTGCTTTCCTGGGAATGCCTGAACACCTGCCTGCCCTTGGGAAGTGGTGAATGAATTATTTGTTTTACTTCGCTTGCATGCATGGCTTTTACTTTCCCTATTAACCTGTCTTTATCCCAATTCATGAGCTTGAGTTTTGTCACTTGCACTCTTCTGACTCTTTCCCTGATCCCACTGGGGCTGGGGATGTGAGTGAGTGGCTGTGTTCAATTCAGCTGTCAGCTGGGGCTAAACCTTGACACACAGCTAAAAGCAAACTAGATTTTTACTGCAGTATTTAATAGCAGAGTTTACAAGTTAGGAGAGAAATATTTAGCATGTCCAGTGCAAGAAAGTATCTCGTTAAATTTTAGAATAATGGAATGTCTTAGGAAAAAAAAATTGCTTAGCACATTTTGAAAACCCAAGAACTTTATGCAATATCTGAATGAAGAATTAGGCTTCTAATTTAAAAACAAATATAAAAGTACCACAAGTCTATCAGCCATATATAATATGTTGCATGTTGCAGAATTCGTTCTTCTGAATTGTAATAGTCAAAGCACTTGATGATCCTACACCATCATCTTTGGAAACACAAGTATCAGCAGAGCAAAACCAAGCTATTGTTATTCAAAGACAATCTTAGCATCAGTCTCTACGGGATAATGTAACAATTGGGGTCATCTTTTGGACCTATGGTTTAAAAAAATGGTACAGCTCTTCATAGGAGTATTTTCCCTGTTGCATTCTGCAAAAATACTATAAAATAAAACCCTCGGAAAATTAATTTTTTTTCTTTGCTCTAAATGAATGAATATGCAGCTACCAAAAACATTGAAAATGTGAAAATGTCAGTCAAATGGTCATTAAAAGATACAGCTTTAGGAATCAAGTTGTCTTTTCAAAGTGGGAATAAGATGGATATTTGAGAGAGAAGAGAAATAGGAAAATATATATTTTCTTTTTTTTAAACTTATTTATGAAACCAAGAACTACATAGAGAGATTCAATACAGTTGTGTAGATTAGTTAGAAAAATATTGACTGCAATTCAAGTTCATACTCCATACTTCATAATCTATCAATAGAATATTTAGATGCGATGGTCATTAAATCAAAGTATGAATGTTGGTTTTGACTTTACATCAAAGCCATCCCTGAAAAGGAAAGATGATATATAATATGTTATAAAAATTTATTTTCTTTCTTTTTTGATTTTCTTAGGATATCTTAAGACAAGATAAAGAATAAGAAAAATGGAATTAGATATCAACCCAAAGGAAATATATATAAAGTCATCAGTTTTTTAGAAAATTTCTGACTTTAGAAAAATATGGGTGATTACTTCTAGAATTTAAAACTAAAGAATTTGAAACTAAACCCATGGATTTTTAAATTTCTAAAACTGAAAAACACTTGTCTCATGCAGCAGTAAGTTCTCAGGGTTGTCTGTCACACAGCAATCCAATGGCACATCATGGAATATTCACTGTATTTTTCCCTGTATCATGAAAATAGGTCATTAGCCCAATGAAGCAAGTGAGGTAAAACAAAACTAGTGATCAAGAATGCTAACATCAGACTCCTTAAAGTGTCATTGTTTATATGAACAAAGAAAAGAAGTACTATACTTTAAGGTCTGCAATCCATATGAATTTTTCCACTTAAATGTTTTGAAAATATTAATGACCATTTTTTATTTCTTCCTGTGATTAGTTTCAGGATTTTTATATAAATATTTGTAGGATCAGATATGAAAATTGTTTTTTCCCTAGTGCAAAAGCCAAAAAGGGATCTCGATTATACAGCATGTTTTGCTGATGAGAAGTAAGTGTCAGAAGAAAATATGAGTATCTTTATAACGACTTGATATAGACTTTTGTACCTTGTGTGGAAAGCAATTAGAGTTTACTAGTTGACTGATAGTTCTATAAACTGCTGGTAAATTATGAAGTAAAGTAAGACTTCCACCTTTCCATTTATAATGGTAAACTGTTCTAATACCATGAACAAAAATGAATCAAAACTCTATCCTTACTTAAAATGCTGTCAGAAATAAATTACTGATCATATAATGAAAATCATAGAAGAAAGGCTTGTAGGAAATTTAATTAATATAATAATTTAAGGCTTATAGAAAATTAATATAATTAAACAATGAAGAATTAATTCCCTTTTTTTAAAGCAAGATGCATAGGTTAGATTTTGTTCTTATTCTGTACTTCCACAATTAGCAGTAATTCAGTCAAATTCCATGGATGCAGCCCGCAATGGAGCAAAATGAAAACTGTAAAAAATTGCTGAGATATATATATATATATATATATATATATATATATATATATGTATATATATATAACCTGACTTAATATGAGTGGTGTAACTTACTGCCTTGAACTTTACATGGAATGCAAAACAGAGTAGGCACTGCATAAACAAGGTAAGAAACCTCTAATGTTCAAGCATCTCATCGGACATAAAAAATTCTTTACAATATCTCACCTCCAAAAGGGGAGATGGAAGATATTAAGATGGTGGGCTGTAACAGACATATTTTAACTTTGTACTTTATGTGTATATATGTTATGTATCTATATATATTTATATATATATGCACTATTACACATATGTGTGAAAATATTTGCATATCTGCTCCCATTTTGCTTTCTTATGGAAATTTTTCAAGTCACTATGGCTGTAGCTGATAGATTAGAAAAATGTACTCAGAGAAGGAAAATAGAACATATTGAGGGAAAGGGAAGTAAGGGGGAAAACGAAGATCAAAATCCATAATTTTAAGAATTAAAGGGGCTCTTAAAACACTAAAGATTTGAAAAGAAGATATAGAAGGAGTTAAGAGGGCATTTTTATTCTAAAAGCAGTAAAGACAGAATTAAAATTTAAGAGGGAGGCCCAAAGTCTTTGATCCATCCGATTGCTGCCTTGTCAGTAAATAGTTCTATTATTTTCAGATTCATTAAAAAAAGAAATGGTTAATGGTCCAAAACTATACTTTTTTTTTCCTTAAAAATCACTTTGAACCATTAAATGTATTTTGCTAAAAAAACCCCAAATATAAACTGGGAGGATTTTCATTGTAATCAAAGAAGCATTCCTTTGGTTTAAGTTGAAATGATTTTATTCAGAATTTTTATTTTACAAACCTTTGTTTCTAAATTTTTCTTAGTTTTCACACAAAATTAAAAAATGGGTTTTTTTTGAAAAAAATAAAATTTACTAGATTTTTTCTAATTGCAATATCTGTACCTCTCCCATCATGAAAAACCTATTTTTGAGAACAGTACATTAATACAGATGATTTTTAAAGTATGAAAAAAGCACCTCTTTAGTGAACACTCTGACATTTTCCAAAGTCATAAAAATTAAAATTTTATTTGAGTAATTTTGGTATGTCAGGTAAATAAATCATCCCTGTCCTAAGACAGTATTACTACAGTATCACTGTACTGTTGAAGAAACCATGCCAAAATGATCAGGAGGAAAGAAAGAGTGATTTATGTGGCACAGCTGTCAGTCTTTGAGTTCTGAGGTTTAATAGTTCCTATATTACAGTTATCTATTTCAGTATACAGTTTTTAATCTAAGGAGTTGAGCTCCTTGTAGGTGGCACTTAGGAAGCAGTTCTGACTGCTCAAGTTTCCCATTCTATTCATGATGTCTTGTTATTAAGTCTAACAGTCTGTGAGACAAGAAGACATTTTATAAGATAATGGGAAAGTGCATGACTAATCCCAGGTATCAGTGGATCAGTACCTTTATTATTATTTGCTGTGTATAATTAGCACTGCTAATAATAATGACAGAACTTTTATCCCGTGTTTAGTGAAAAGTATCTGCAAAGGCTGACAGGAAGACTTCCAAATGATCTAGTACTGGAGGGCAGATCTTTATGAATAACCACTTTGTTTGAGCATTGATAGGTGATGGAAGTTTGGAAACACGCTCCTTGAGGAAATGGAATACCAGAGCAAGTGGGATGAGCCCCAGGGTGTGCAGGAGGCTGCTGAGCTGTGAGATGTCTCAGTGTTCCACACAGTTAGGTTTTATTTTCCAACTTATGAAGCAATCACTTTGATTCAACAGATTATTGTAACTCTTTTCATTACAGTTGCATCCTATCTCCTCAAGTACTGGTGATGCATTCCTTTAACGGTACTTAAAATCTTTATGTGCTCATTTCTGTATATATGGCAATTTTATTCACATCTTAGAATAATGGAGATAAAATAGATATCAAAATTAAAATATCCCACAGCTTCATGGAAGGTCAAGACATATGGTAACTCACACCTATTTTATGGCTTAATCATCCACTATGCTGCAACCACAGAGAATATAGACTAGAACCAATAATAAGTTTAATAATAATGGCATAAGAAGACAAGCATTAAAAAACTAGATATGCTGCATTTGATATTCACAAGGGCCATACCATGAAAATCAGGAGGATGGAACTCTTTTCTTTTCAGACATTCTCTTCAATTCTCATTTGAATACAAGTTAGAGAAATGCCTTGCACTTAAAAAAGAGTGATTTTCTTGGCAAAGGGCATGTGTGCTACAGCCTGTGCTCCAGTAATACCTGTCCTTTTCAATAAAATGGTTTTTGCCCCTGAAACTGGGCTGCAGAGCCTTTTTATAGCAATAGATTTTCTGCTGTTGATATACTGAGTTCTTTACTCTCTGTGCATCAGATGGCTGTTCCAGTGACATCATACTTTCTGCAGGGCCGCTCCATTTTGAAAGCAGGGAACAGTCAGAATTAAACCAAATTTCTGTGAGATTAAGTGGAAAAAGAAAGAACATAAAATAAAAAAGAAAATCCAAATACACTTTCTACATATAGAAATACACAAAGCCAACAAAAGTTGTTTAATTATTAAAATTATGGCAATGGGCCCAAGGGTGCACACATTGCCTATGTTTGTAAATTAAATCAAATAAATAACAAAGAATTTTAATTTGAGACAATTAAGAAATTTCCATTCCACCTGTTTCATTAAGATATAAAATAAGATACAAACCTTTCCCACTAAATTAATTTTTTCTTTGCCACTCAGATAGAAAATAGAGAGCACATTTTCCAAAGAAGCAGCTTCATTAACGTCCATGAGTAATATTATTGGGATATTAAGGAACACATTTTCAAATGCATAAGAGAGAGAAAGCAATAGAGAAATAGTGACATTAAAACCAAAGACATTTTAACCACTAAGATATTGTGAGTACTGCATCAAAAGTAGAAATGCAGTGTTTCAAAATAGAGTGATTAATCTAGATCTGATTCTTGTTTTTTAATGTCATCATTTTTATCTGAAAAAGTATTTTCTTCTGTATTCAAAGCTTAGTATTTCTATTGGCAGAAGAAACTTGCAATTTTTGTCGTATTTCCATTTTCTTTGTGAGTTCTATACCTTATTCAATAGACCATTTTGAAGGTTTTTTTTTTTTTTTTGATTGCTTGCTGTTGTTAGGTTGTTGCTGTTTGTTTTGTGTGGGATTTTGGGGATTGTGTGTTTGGTTTGGTTTGGGTGTAAGTTTTTACCTGGCCTGAATATTTAACCAAAAAAATAAAAGGCTATTTTTAGGCATGCAAAACATCACCAGTTGCTTTGAAGCTCCCAGTGCCTAGTAGTGTTTCTGAGATTGTAATCCTGGCCAGCACTTTGCAGAAAGCAGACATATTGGTCAACTTGGTCCTGGATGCAGATCTGAGTATGCATCTCTATGTGGACTTAAAAAGCTATGCTTACACTAAGCAAAACCTAATTCCATTACATTTCCCAGGCACTTCTGTGCTCTGGACAGGAGTCATTCAGGAGCTACCTTTGGCCTTCCATCATTTTTGCAACTACCACCAAAGTCAAAAGATTTATTTTCAGGGACATGAAATTGTAGAAGTGTTACTTGAAATACTCACATCAACACCAAAGTCAGTGTGGCTTTTCTTTTCTTTCTTCACAGAAGGGGAGGCCGAAAAAGTCAGCTAACATTAGAGTCTGATCTGATTGATCTCAGTAAGAATAAAGTTTGAACAAATTCAGTTGGGAATTTGAATGTGACTGTCATCAAGTTTGAAATGACTACGCCTACCTATAGGAACAAAAGAACATAGGGTAGTTCCAGCTGGACGGCTGCTCAGCAGTCTCCAGACCTACCTCCTGCTCTCAGCAGGACCAGCTCTGAGGTCTGTCCTGGTTGCTCAGGGCTTTTATCTAGATGGGTCTTGAAACTTCCACAGAGAAAGCATCACCTCTCTGGGCTGCCTGTCCCACTGTGCCCTGTCCTCAGGGGAAAAAATCTTTTCCTTACATCCTGTCACAACTGCTCTTGTTCCAGTTATTTCTTGTCCTCTCACAGTACATCAGCATCAAGAGCCCAAAGCTGTCTCCTCAACAGCCTCCTCAGAGCTGCTGAGGCGTTGCTGTAAGGTGCCCCTGAAGATATCCTTTCTCCAGGCTGAACAATTCCTACCCCTTCAACCACACCCCACAGGGACAGCTCTACAGCTTCCCTCCCCACCGTCCCCCCACCCCTGCAATGTCTTGGTGTCTCTCTCCTGAACCTATTCCAGTTAGCTGAAGTCTTTCTTGCACTGGGGCCCTGAATACCACCATATTCAGGAGCAGATCTTGATGCCAGGCGTACACTCCTGCTGTGTTCTGTCTCTGGAGATTTGCCTGGGAAACACTAGCTGTAATTTTGCACAGCCTGGAAACCAAAACCACTGCCATGATCACTTGCTGGTCTGAACACTGGAGTCTCAGGCAAACAGCATACAAAGTTATGTATAGCTGTAGATTTAGTCTCTAAATATCAATATGTTCTTTTAGCATCTTTTCTTCCCAGAAATTGTGTAGCAGCCACAGAAATTGTCTTGGTTAGAGCATGCAGCAGTGTGACTCTATTGTCAGCGTCCGGCTAGCTCCAGCACTGCCAGCAGCACGAGGGGGCACGTCTCCCGAGAGCTGGCTTCGGGATAGCGCCTCAGGCTGTGCCCCGCTTTCGGCTGTAGGCACACCTTGTGCAGGACGGAGTCTAGTAAAGGCTGCAACCAGCGGAAAGAAGACGGCGGACTCCAATTGTGGCTTAATCCAGGCTTTAATCAACCCCGGAAGGAGCTACAGGAGAAGACGGGGGGGGGGGGGGGGCGGGGGTTGACAACAGGTTTTTAGGGGTAGGGAGGTGCCGGGCATGGGGCCAATGGGGGTGCAGTGGGGAGTGGGGTCCAAGGGACTGAAGGGATTGACACGTGGGCAACACCAACGGGAAACATTCTGGGGAGGGGTCCCGGTTCCTCAGCCAACCATCGAACTCCCCTGCTGGAACATTCTAGCAGTTAGGGTGGGGAGTGAGAGTGATTGGCGGGGTACCGGGGAGGGATCAGAAGAAAAAATACAAGGGTTTCCAGGGAAACCAGGGCGGAGTTTAGGGGATACATTGTTGGCTAGGGTGGAGCCAGGAAGACAGACAGCTCCAAAGGCGGGAAGGGAGAACTGGGGCAGAACCATTTTCAGACAGAGGGGGATTGGAATAAACCAACCTAATAACTTAACAAAACACACTGCAACAAGAGCACAGTGCCAGTAACGCCAAGGTTGTCTCTGTATGGACCATTCACTTAAGAGTTGGACTTTATGATCCTAGTGGGTCCCTTCCAACTCAGAATATTCTGTTATACTGTATCTGGAATACCAGAATAATTAACTCAATCAAGCATGTAACAAACACAGTATCTGAATGGGAGAGCTAGGTATGCTGCATTAAAAATATATTTCTGAAGATTGATAGGCAGTTTATGCCTGCCTTGGGCCCTCAGCTTCCTGTGGGTGGGTCTACAAGGCAATCCAGAGTGTTCCAGTTCCTTGCAGACAGGATTGCTTGAGTTACCAGTACCTCACCCAGGTCAAATTCTGGTAAAGCAAGAGATACTTGAGTATATACTGAATTATAGGTATATCTGCATATCAAGATCCAGTACACTGATCACCAAAGCTAAAAGATTAAAATGTGTCTACATGTGATGTACTGTGCAGTCAGGATGACGACTTTTAAATCCCTGCATGACATTAGTGTGAGAATGGCATGTGCCTTCATTAACAAATTCATATGCTTATCACTATCTCCCAGAAACTGTTTAATTGAAGACAGATCTCTGAGACACCTTTCTCTTTGTTCTACAATACCCTGGGGGCAGCAGGATGCTCAAGCTTGTATTTTTATTCATCATTCTGATCATTCTGAGCAATAGTTGCACAATCCCATCAGAGCACCATTGTTTTTTTAGGACTCCCTGACTCCAAATATTATTTCAATACTGTATATAGTATAGTACTGTACACTACAGTACTGTGTAGTGTGTAGTACTAACATCCAGCTTGTCTCTGCCATGTTCTGGGACATAGCAGAGAACCATCCCTCCCATTAGTGCTGTGACTGTCTCCTTCCCCTTTTTGGGCTGTGGTTGAAAAGAAGGAGGGAAAGACGTGTAAAGAAGAGGTGCTTTCCTAGCCATGGCAGCCGTACATGCCAGGAGAACAGCTGCTGTTCTATAGTTAATCTTCCTTAGAGAATCTGGTCCAGGAAGAGAATTAAATACTTTTGTAGTCTTTAGTATACCAAAGGTCCTTATTTGGCCACCTATAATCATGCTGGTGGTGACTGAAGGCAGGCATTTAGGAACAATTTTAAGAAACAGAGAATTATTTGAAAACTTCCTGTGCTATTCCTGATCAGCAAAAAAAAAAAAAAAAAAGAAAAAAAAATACTTCAGGAATTTTCTGAAATAGACAATACATCTGGACAAATAAGTTTAATCCTTCATTTGGTTGAAGACTGTTAAAACACGTTTATTCTTTTGTTTTCCAAAACATCCATTGAAAATGAGCTCCACACTTTAATTATGTTTCTTTGATTTAGCTGCCTGTTCCCAGGTGTCCTCCTACTCTACAGTTATCCAGAATTTCCTGCTGACATTAGCTGTGCAGCTGATGCTCACAGAGGAGTAAAAGCCATTTGTAGTGATCATTAAACTGAGCATTGGAAGTCATTGCCTTTTATCAATGGGAGGGAAAATGCCCACAAACCCCAAGAAATATTATTTTTGCTTATCTTAGGCTACTGAAAGCATAGAATGTTTAAATAAAAATTGTGAAAACCATTGGAGGTGATGGGGACTCTTCAGTGCAGCATGTATTGTTTAACTAATGCTATCAAGCAGTGCAGCCTGGAGATCTAACTGGGACAGATAACTGCATTTTTTATGCTAAGCTTGAAATAGGTTCCACAGAATCAAAAGTTCAATTTCTGATAGTGCCAGTTAAACCTATCAATTTAACTGAGGCAGAAAAAAATGGAGTAGCTTGTAGTTTGCTGTGTTATAGGTCTTTCAGTAAGACCTCTATGATTTTTTATTTTATGTGGTCATAAAAAGGATTCCATAGCTGTTTTTTGTAGCTGACAGAATTTATTCTGCTCTCCTTGGAATAATTTTCTCTCCTTTGAACATTATGCAAGATAGTTCATACAGCTCAGCTGCTGCCCTCTAATTCCAGAAGGGGATATACTTCTTCAGTTCCATATGTTTACAGCACATAAAAGATTTGCAGACATTTTTGACACAAAAATATTTTAAATATAGATTAATATTGTATGTATAATAGATGAGTGTACTTCTAAATGTTTTCAAAACACCAGTGGTTCTGGATGCTGGATGATACTGTCATTTTATCAAATGTTATTATCTCCAAACCATATTCTGAACTGAAATGCTATTATATGATGACTGAATCTGGTAAGTTAAATAAATGAAGAGGTGTTTAGATAGGGGTAACTACAGCTCCCTCATCTTGGATACCATCTCCGAGAGAACTTTACAACAACTGAGGTCTATGCTATCCTCTTCAGAGCATCACCTGCAGGGAAAAGAGGAGGAGTGCATCATTGCTACCTCGTGTGATAGTGATGTTGCTCTATACTGTTTTTTGGCCTCCATTGTGTTCTTTAGAATGTGATAAGCAGCTAACTCTAAAGGAGAACATAGAAATGTCATCAATTCAGCTACTGAGTTTTATTCTTATATTAAAAGAATACTTAAATTCTCTGTAGCTTCCAGTCCTGTAGCTTTGAGTCACTTGACCTCACTTCTTCAGCCCAAAAAGTTTGACCAGAGAAATAATCTCAAATAAACTATTTGTAAAACAAAATAATGTTTTCATTAAAGGACTTTCAGTTCTAAATGTTTTTTCGTTATCAAAAATTGCTAACACAAATATATTTCACCAACATCTGCTCAACAGTAAGACATCATATTATTCACATTGCCAAATTACATAGAGCACATATGTCAGCATGTGCATACAAAAACTTAGATGGGCTCAGACAGAAATACACTTTATCAAAAATGAACTTCCTAACTTTTCTGTATGTAGTGATTTATATATAGTATTGATTTTGTTCTGAGTGAAATATCCGTAGCTATTCCTAAGACAAATATCATTCGTCTAGTGAATATCTCATGGCAGAAAGAAAAATTTTGTTTTCAGCCTAGATGCAGTGATATACTTGTGTAAACAACAGTGTGAGTTTACAAAGAATACAAATGAAAAATAGCCAGAAATTGACAGCTTGAGCACAAGTAAGTATTAATACCCTCCTTGCTAATTGCTGCCATCACAAATTAATGGAAGCCTTTTAAATCTCCTGACAGTGGTTATGTAACATTCCGTGGTTAAGGGAACTCAAGTCAGTACATAACAGATGCCATCATTAATATGCAACTACATATGCTTCCAGTGAACAAATTTTTGTGAGATTTTTTTTTTCACCCTCTTTTTCTTTTCTCTTTGAAAATAATCCTTTAAATTCCTTAGCTTCTGCTTTTCCATCCAGGTGTTTTAAAGTCAACTGTTTTGACCCATTGTCTTTTTCCATGAGAGAGCATATTTGGACAGTATTCTAAAGATATGCTAAGTGTCTATTCATAATACAACCAGGATTATTTATAGTTTAACAGCATCTATGTTTTTTACTAGGCTTTTTTTAATCCCCTTTTCCTAGAAATCTTTGAAAACAGACTAAAACTTTGGGAAACCAAGTGATCTGTTTCCACAGCTTAATTTTAGCCTCATACTTTTTCAAGTGTTATAACCTATACCGATTTTCTGGGTTCTGTTTCTTCATACAATTACTTTCTCTGCTTCCAAATCTTTATGGGTCTCATTTTAAATAAAAACAACTGTTCATGGTGTTGCCTGACTATGCAGATGAAGTCACCCAAAGAAATACATCTGTCCTCACTTGCTTTCCAGTGTTAATAATTTAGCATGGCTTTGGAGGTAGGGACCAATCAAAAAAAAATTAGTATAAAACTTTATAAGAATAAGAGATTATTGTTACAGGTTTTGTTTGTTTTTCATTTCTTCCTTTCTTTGCATGCCTTTTTTCATGTCCCTTCTCTTCATCTCTCCATCTCTTCTTTCCCTCTGAATGGGGACATCTTCAGCATGGGTTTGTGATGGATTCCTTTACGTCCTCACCCTGAGTTCTTTTCTCTCACTAACCAGGACAGCAGGAGTCTAAAACAAGGCAGAGTCTAAAAGTACCTTCATGACAAAGATACACACACCTTCTTTCTCTCTCACAGATCACAGCTTGGTCTCTTCTGTCCCTTTGCATCTCTCAACAGTCTCCAACAGGGAATTGATGTCACTTCTCCTGGCAAAAAAAAAGTTGATGTACATCTGCCTTAGGGACTTGGGACTTATGCCTGAGTCACTGATGGGAATGTGACTGAACATCAGTGAATTGGAGGGGACATCTCCAGAAAGAGAACTGCACATGAAAGTCTTCCACCTTGCACATAGTCACATGTTCAGAGGCTCTCAGGTCACCAGAGATGTTCTGGTCTTTTTCTCTCTCCTGGCTAGTTTGATGGAGACTCCATGAGTGGTGGCTTGGGAAGCAGATTGGCTTGGTGAGAGCCACGTTACAGAAATATGTCAGCCACTACTTTTTTTCACTAAGAGAATCAAATGATTGTTAAGTGATAAAATACACCATTGAGACAGAACCTAGCCGGTCCTGCTGTTTTTGATTGTTTTGTTTCAGGTGTGCAGGGCTTGTGTTTCTTTGTAATACTCCACACAACCCTTGTTGGCTCAACTCATCCTTGTACCAAATTTGCCTGTCCTGTTACTTCAGTATTATCCACAAACCTGGTGAATGTGAGTTCAATCCCATCATTGAAATAATTTACAGGGACACTGAGCAGCATCTGACCCAGGAGAAACTCCTGGAAGTCTCTAAATCTGATTTTTGCCAGTGGGACTTTGAAACACTCACCCTTTGGGCTTGGTAGTTTAGACAAATTTCTACCCAAATAATTGTCCCTCTTTTTATCAGACAACTTGACAACTTGTTTATAGGGATATTGTGTGAGACCAGGTCAAAAACCTTGACAAAATCAAAGCAGATGGCATCCACAGCTCTATCCTCATTCACTCAGCAAATTGTTTCATTGCAGAAGGCAATCAGGCTGGTCAAGTATGATTTAATCTTAGTTATTCTTTATTAGCTTCTTCCAGTCACCTTCTTATCCTTCATGCTCCTGAGAGGTCCTTCCCTGAGGACCTCTTTAGTTTTCCTGGGAACTGAAGTAAAGAACTGAAGTTAAGAGGACCTCTTTAGTTTTCCTAGGAAAAGAAGTAAACTGAACTAAAGTATGATTGTCTGCAGTTTCTCTGACCTTTATTTTTTTCTCAATATTTGTAATTGGGCAAAATATTTGCCCTTTTCTGATTACTTGGCTTCTCCTGATGTCATGGCTTTTCGAAAATGATTGATAGGAACTATTTGGTTATCCTGTCAGCCAGCATTCTCAGCACCCTTGGAGACAGCTTGCCTGGTCCCATGAATCTGTCTATATCTACCTTGTATGGGTGATCCCTGACTCAACACTTCTCTATCATCAGCAGTTCACCATTTCCCTTATTTCTGCTCCTTGGTGTTAGAGGACTGAGCACTGAGGTGAATGGGGCAACTATTTGGGTCCTTGCTGTAGCATTTGTGACTGACTTGCCAGTTCCAATTGACATTAGCCCTTTATCTTCCTTGTATTTTAACTTTTTACTAGCATTTACAGATTGCTTTCATGTTATTATTTATATCTCTTATCAGCTTGAGTTGCTACAGAGCTTCTTCTCTACTCCCTGCACTGTCGCATGCCCACCTGATATTTCAATGTTGTCATTTTAGAGACTCTATCTTTTGCCATCTCTCTGTCTTTTCTGTCTCTGAAAATCTGTCCAAACCCATTTTTCCTGCATGACAGACTGCTTAGTGATCTCTACTATTTCCTGAGGATGCAGGGATCTGCTCTTCTCAAAGACTTTTTTTGGTCCTTGTCTTACTTACCCTCAGGGTCTTAAACCACACAGAGTTGTGATGACCACATTGCCAAAGCTGTCATTTATATGCAGGTGTCTAAACAAAGCTTTGTTGCTTGTGCACAGCTGTTCTAATACAGCATCACTCCTACCTAATAAGTATTTGCTGGGATTGGTTTTGGAAATTTATATCAGTGCATTCCAGAAATCCCTATGGCTTCTATGATGCTGTGTTGCTTTCCAACAAATATCATGTTGAAGTCACCATGAGAACTAGGGACAGCAGGTGTGAAGTAAGGATGTTATGTTTTTATTAAGTGTCCAGGTAGAAAATGATTCTGTTAACCCAGACCTGTGACTTCAAGGTCCCTCTTTCTGAATGTGAATATTATGAAATCATATCCTACCCTCCTGTCTACAACTGATACATCAAAACAGTCCTTCTCACTTCTGTGTAGCTATCTTGGCTTCCTGAAGGAGTGAGGAGATGGAAAAGATAAAAAAACCAAGACTAACATTTGAGCAACAAGAGGCATAGATTCTTGATGGTCAGTAGTTTTCTACTTTCTCACCTCCATTTGTCCACCTCCTTTTCCTGTGCACATGTAGCAGAGCACACACACCCTGAGCACACACACAGGTGCCACACAGTCACCTTCTAACATACTGCAACAAGGGAGCACAGCACGAGTTTCACTCCACTGGATTTCCAGCAGCACAACTTTGTTTATTCCAGCTTTGAAGGTACCTGTGTATCAAAAAGTCTGTACTTTATTCATAGCACTCATCTGCATGGCAGTGGCCAAGATTTCTTTATAATACCTCAGCATGTGTAGGTAATTTCTTTTGCTTTATGTTTGTGTTCAAGTATTAAGTGCTATTAGTATTTTTGAATACTACATGCTGGTTTTGCTTATCCTAAAATATGTAAATTTTAGAGATTACTTTTCCTGCTTTACATAAAATTGTGATGTTTTAAAAATTATTTCAGTGGTATTCTAAAAACAAATGTTTAAGTGTTTCTTTATTTTGTGAGGAAGCCAATGTCTAATGTCTTTCTGAATGTAGGAATAATTTTTAGAAAGACCTAGGTGTCATGAAGGTAGTCAATTTGAATCTTTGTCTACACAACCTTTTAAACCCAATTGCAATAGTCTTGTTATGTCTGTCTTTTTTCACTTTGGAACAGACTGCCAATCATAAAATATATCTGCACAGGTGAGAAATTATCCACAGAAAGCAAGCTGATAGCACTGAATATGTCTCACTTGTGACCTAAATCTAGTTGTAACTCCCCTCCAGCTTGAAAAGCTTAAGCATTAACCCACTGTGCCATGCAGCCATTCTCTACCTCTGGCAAGCAAATGAATGATTCAGTGGTTTTCATGGCTTCAGATTTTCTCTCTGCAGTCGGAGACACAGTTTTAAAATATTGCAAGTGGAACATTCTCACAAAAGCTATTGATCATTAATGCAATCTATTTGCAGTATTTTCTCAACAATGGCTTTCCCCCCATAATCTCTTAATTTTCAATTACCAATTCTTCTGATACTGCAGTACTAGTAAAATGTTCTGTAGGAGCTAAGAGGTGACTTTACTGTATTCCAGTATGATTTTGACCTCCACAAATACATAGGGAGTCTTCAAGCACTAACTACCTATGAATAAATAATTTCCCATAAAAAAATGAGGGGAGAATATATAATTCTGATATTAAATTTAATCTGTTCCATATAACTCTGATTTAGTCTTTTCTGTATGTGATACTATGGAAATACTGGGATCACTTTGTCTGCTCTGCAGCACAGAAAATAATTTAGATACTCTATACATCCAACCAGACACACCAGTATAAACAGAAATATTCTTGTTACTTCAAATCAAATCCATGGCATGTAGCAAAGAACATCTGGTGTTGAAAAGAAAGAACATTTCAAGCCCACTTTATAGGTAATAGTCAGTGCTTTCCTAAACTCAGAGCAATTTCTGTTCATAAGGCTCATAGACCTGGGATTCTTCCCTGCTGTATTATCCTGTGCCTGCTCATTGCTGACTTAAAAAGGAAGCAAAGAATGTGAAGTACTTATGCTGAATGTTATTTAAAAGTAGCCGACACTGCACATGAGGCCATGAAGTTTACTTCTTTCATTTAGTTCAAACTCAATTATGCAGATATAAAGAAAGTGCTTAAGGCTGTTACCTGTTTTACTCTCATTGATTTTCAAATGAGAGAGGGGGTCTAAATTCATTAGAAGCTTATGGAACTCTTGTTTGTAATCTTCTGTGATTATATAGCCCAGAAAATTGGGGCACATTTTATTGCCATAAAAAATGGTTTTGCAGCACATCTGTTGAAGATTTTCTGCTATGAAAAACAAAGGAGTGAATGTGTCAAAATTCCACATTAATTCCCAAAAGAATATGAAGTTCCCCCTAGGGAGAAAATTCTACTGTTCATTTCTAAGTTATAGAAAATGCATCTATTTTTGCTGGCCACATGCCTCACTCTGTGTTTGTGCCACTTTAGATTTAAGATTATTATCCCACTTTTTTGTTTTTCAGATCAATGAATAGAGGCCAATGTTTATCTTGATGTCTGCCATTATAGGTTTATAAAACCACCCCTAAAAGTTTGCTTTTCTAGATTCTCAATGTCATAAATCCACCATGTCCATCTGAGCTTCAAGGTATAACCTAATTTGAGGAAAATTAAGATTGCTTTCAAAATGAATATTAGCCAGCTTAAATGCCAAGAATAGATCAACATCTCTAGAAAAAGTACAGATGCTTAGGAAATTATTTTTAGAAGTATCCCAAACTATTGAATAGCTCCTTCAGTGTCACATGATGCAGAATATGGTCCTAAGTCCTCCTAAAATTCTACTTGATTCTGAGAGATGCCAGTGGTCTGATAGCCACCACCCATATTACTACTGCCTTTCACTCTTTGCTAGGAGTACTCTTCACTTCAGACAAGATGAGAGGATTGGTACCCCACAGTACTTATATTTTGATTAGTAAGAAAAGGAATAGAAATGTTTAATGGTTTTTCTATCATTTTTCTAGCCAATTAACCTTAGAAATTGAGTCCTTTTTTCCCTGCAGAATAGCTGTATTTGGATATTTTTGTAATATACTGGTTGTTTCCTATAATTCTCCAATGAATAAATTGTTACAAATGCTGTTGTCAGGCCATTCACATTTTCTCAGTGTGCAGCAGGTTTTACATACACAGAATGTTTAATTAATTTTCTGATTAATGGGCTTCTTTTATTATGCTACTGCCATTTGGCAGCTGTTTTGACAAAACTGCCTTCCTCATTACAGAATTTCTAGTTGTGAAAGGAAGTCAACCATAGCAAATGGGCTTATTGAATTATCCAGCTCACCAATTATATAGTATAAAATTATTCATCCTGATATAATTTGATCAGGAAAAATCATTTATCTTTAGTAACTGTGTTAAATTAGATATTATTCTGCTGGATAGGTGCAATTTTGCAAGTGTCTGTACTTAGGAAACTTTTTTAAAATTTGCTTGAACACTAAGTTATTGCCTATTTTCTGATTTCACTTTGTTACCAAAAAGGTTAGTTTCTGACTAATCGCTCCATTGAGCCCAATTCATTCAAAGCTTAAAAAGCGACACTTCGCCATTTTAGGGAGAAATGCCAGATTGATACATATCATTGGCAATGCAATTTTGAAAGATCTATTACAAATGCATTTCTATCTGTTAATAAATCAATTAATTCAAAATCAGTCTTGAAATTTCAACATTATTTACTTGTGTGCTTTGCATGGATTTTGGCGCTATTCCAGCAACTCTGCAATCTACAATGGCGACCCAATTTTTACTCCAATTTTATTCAATCTAACACATCCAAAATTAACTTCACTTTCTATACATTTGCATCTTGTCATTAACCTACATAACCTCTCTTATAAATAATCAATGCTTGATGCATGTGAAAGAAAAGGGTGCAATGTTTCAAAAAATTCCAAAGGTCTTACAGAATATTGTGGACCACAGTGAACAGCTGGTTAGAAATAAATATTTATTATTCCTTAACTTGAAAAGCATCATAATTTGTTTTTATGCTCCACAATGACTTTTTCAGTGTAAAACAACCCAGAAATTCTTGCTGAACAGTAAAGATATGGTTTACTGTAAGTCAGCTCAAGGATTCTCCAGGTATTTCATCAGAATCTGCAAATTTCTTAAAGCATCAATGAGTTCTTTATATCCTCTGTACAGCTGGATAAACACTGGCATAATGACTTTAGCTGTGTGCATGGACATAGGACTGATGTGTCTTCTTTTGGTCTGATTACAGTTTTATGGCACTTTCAGTTTTTTTCTTCTGTAACTTCACAACCTGCACTGCTTTTTGATTCTTCTCTGCTTTCATCTAAATGAACTCTCTGCCTCTCCACCAGGATTTATCATGCTACGTATAAGAACAATCACTCTGTTATTTTTCAGACCTTACTGATCATTCTCAATGTCTCATTCAACAGAAGTTGTCAACAGAGAGAAGAGTTACAATTATCCCATACCACACCATGAAGTCATGTTTGCCTGGAGGATAACCCTATGTCCATTTACCCTTGGCTTCATTCCTATTAGTGTCTGATTAATCCAAAGCATGTCAACAAGTACTGGAATTACCTAGGATGGTAGTGCTAGGTTTCTACAGTGATTATTTTGTGTGTCTGGACTTTAGTTTAGCTGGTGCCAGCATTAGCTGTGTCTTAGATATCCTCAATACACATAAGTATAGCTGAGTGGCTGCAGCCTGCTGGCAATGAGAGAATTATCACTCTTGATAGCCTGTACTTGTTTCAGGATCAGATTTTCTCTGTATAAGGGTGATAAATAATTTATGTTAATTGAAAGATACTCCTGCCTTCATGCTGTTGCCTGACACAGGTGACAGGTGGCTGTTTCTGCACTCTGGTTCCAGTCCTGTAGATCGGTCCCTTTTCAAAGCTGTCTGGATTACAGATCTACAGATCTGATGAAAAGTAGGTCAGATATCCACCATGGCTTTCACTAAGGGTGATTGAGGCTTGCAAGGATTTTTACTGTCTATTCTTCTTCCCACTGCTATCCACAATGCTTTGTTGTTTGGGGTTTTCATTTATTTGTTGTTTGGTCAGTTGATTTCCTGGTTTGTTTTTTCTTTTTCCCACTGACTAGATGCAGATACAGATTATGCTCAGTTTTACCAGAGACACCTTTGGGTTTCATATCCTCATGGTGTTGCCCTGAAGGGCTGAAATTTATTAAGATTGATGAGAGTACTGCATTAATGCATGGCCCTGGATACCCTGGTAAGCAGTTTATACAAATTATCATTATCAGTGCTGGCCATTGCTATTCTAAGAACTTGAAAGTTTCTTGCAGGACAAAGTGTCACAATGATATTTCTGGGGATATCAGTGTTTATGTTACTGTCAGAGGCTTTGTAAACTTTGCTGTGGTTCATACAGCCTTTTAGTCCACATTTTCTTGCTGCATTCTCATCCACTGTGTTCTCAGAGAAGCAAAAGTTCTTTAGTGTTGCAGGAAAATAACTAAGTAGCAAGTTGGAAAATGAACAGCCGTCTGTCTCAACATTTATAAAAGAATGATCTACCACCTGGGTAGCTCAAAGAGGTGAGGGAAAGGACAGGTGAAGGATTTTGTAGGGCCTGAAAACACTGCTCCACTAGTACAGAAAATAGCAAAACATTTAGGTAGTTGTGATTATTAAGCCATTTATTATCTACTTGTGGCATATTATGTATAATGTTGAACTTATTTATAAGAAAGTCTCTATTGTAGGCAAGTCTAACTAACTGGAATATGATAAACTAATTGCACCTTGGTAGAGTCAGTCCTTTCTCAACTATTTTTTTGTTTTCTGCTCTGTTTGTCTGTGTACACTTGTACGTAGACCCAGTATATAAAAGTCAAAGATCAACAAAACAAAAGAGTAGTGAGAACGTATTGACAATGAAGAAGTGAGTATCTGTGGCCAACAGCTCTGGATTGCAACAAACCAGTTATGTCATGGCCACTATCAGGTGCTGCTTTGCTGCCTTGAATAAGGTGACTGTGAGTTCAGTGACTGAGCCTGAGAAAACACATGGGTGCCTTCAGTGTCTCCCATAACTGACATTACATTTGGCATTTCTATATGTTCCCTGAGGGCTATTTGCTCTTTTTGCCTTGAACAGGGTTTTAAAAATTTTATTTATCACGATTTGTTAGTCCAGATCCTTGCAATTGGCAGAAGCACTGGGCTAAAAGTCAGTGAGTAGCTACAGAGAACCCTGGACTTACACTGTTGGGGTGGCCTCTGTCTTTTCCACTTCAAAGAACTTCAGTTTTTGGAGTGCCTGGACCATGATTTCATTATTTCTTTATTCATGTGCCCTTTTCTCCTCAGCCTCAGCAGGAAGCTTCTCCTTCTTGCAGCCATCACATGGCATGTGCAGGACAACCAGGGGATCAGGCCCAGCCAGCATGGGTTGAGGAAAGGAAGGCCCTGCTTGATCAATCTGATCTCCTTTTTTAACAAGGTGACCTGCTCTCTGGGGAAGGAAATGGCTATAGATGTTGTCTACTGGAATGTTAATAAAGCCTCTAACACAGTTTCCCACAACATCCTCCTGGAGAAACTGACTGCTCATAGCTTGGATGGGTGTACTTTTTCCTGGGAAATAAACCTGGCCTGGCTGGCCAGGCCCAGAGAGTGGTGGTGAATGGTGCTGCATCCATCTGGCAGCCAGTCACTTGTGGCATTTCCCAGGGACCAGAGTTAGGGCTGGTCCTATCTAATATCTTTGTTGACAACCTGGCTAAGGGGATTTAGGGCTCCCTCAGTCAGTTTGCAGAGGACACCAAGATGGGCAGCAGTGTTGATCTGATGGAGGGCAGGAAGAAAGAATCTGCAGTGGGATCTGGAAAGTGGATCAATGGGCCAAGGTCAATGGTGTGAGATTTGACAAGTCTGAGTGCTGGGTCCTGCAAGTGGGTCAGAACCGCATGCAGCACTACGGGCTAGGGGCAGAGTGGCTGGAGAGCTGCCAGGTGGAAAAGAACCTGGGAGTGCTGGTCAACAGCTGGCTGAACAAGAGCCAGTGTGTGCCCAGGTGGCCAAGAAGGCCAGTGGCCAGAACTGCCCTGAATCAGTAATAGTGTGGCCAGAAGGGCCAGGGCAGTAGTTCCCCCTACCTTACTCAGCACTGGTGAGGCCACAGTTTGAATCCAATGTCCGGTTTTGGGCCATTCACTACAAGAAAGATACAGAAGGATTTTTAGCCTAGGAAAAAGGAGAAGACACCTTACTGTGCACTACAACCAGCAGAAAACAGGCCATAGTGAGGTGGGGGTCAGCTCTCAGGAAACAACTGAGAAGATGAGAGGAAATGGCCTTAAGTTGCTCCATGGGAGATTTTGATTGAAAAATTTCTTCACTGAAAGAGTAGTCAAACACTGGAACAGGCTGCTCAAGGAAGTAGTTGAGTCACCAGCCCTGGAGGTATTTAAGAAACCTGTAGATGTGGCACTTTGGGACAAGTTTTAATGGCAGACTTGAAAGTGCTTGATAATCTTAGAGGCCTCTTTGAACTGTAATGATTCTGACTCTATCAGTGGACTTCAGGTAATTTTGGATTTCTACCTAATTTTTATTTGAAAATCAAACTATGAACAGCATTTTTTAATGTGCATAAATAGATTTGAGGAATCTTTCCTGGACGTATTGGCTCGTCTCGTGTTGTGCAATGAGGAAGCTCTTTCCATATGAAGCTCTGGGAACCTTTCTCTCTATCTCTCACTCTCAGCAAACACAACAAATTTCTTCATAAGTGATTTCCATGCTACACCTGGCATTCTGGACTGTGACAGTAGGAAACACTATATATTGCAAGCTGGGGGTATAACCCTTGGTGGTCTTTGTTCAGTATTGCCTTCATACTGTAAAGGGAACAGTGAGAAGAATAAGATAGCCTGGTGTAGCTATACTTCTGAGAAGATACACCTGGCAGCCATACAGAGGTGAGCAGCAGCCTTTGTGGGTTCACAGCTTTAGAGTATCAAAATGTAAAGCTCTGTAAATCACAAGAAAAGTGGTAGCTAGCTACAAAAATTCTATCCCTTGTTACGTACCCCAGGCTTGACCTCTCTGAATTCACTCCATCATAACTTCCATGATTCCATCTGAGATGGTTCAGATGAGTCCTGCTGGATAAGAGAGAAGGAGCAGGTCTGTTGTCACCATATAGAGCTGTTTGAAGAGACCCTCCGTGATCTGGCTGCGGCTGCTGCTCTCTGGTACACTATATGACTTTAAGTGGTGCACTTGTTTTCAATCTTCAGGAGCAACAGTTCCAGGTCAAGCTGTACATAACTGCATTGTGTCCACCCACACAAAGAGTTTAAGTGGTGATTGAAACAATATTTCATCTCATTTCTATTTACCAGGTTAAAGGAAGTTTCTCTCTGGAGCCGTCTCTCATCTATTTGCAGCAGGAAATAAATTTCTTTTAAAAATGAATCAAAAAGACTCTCAGGGCTGCCAGCACAGGTCAGTGTAAAATGATTCTATAACACTTAGTTATTGCAAAGTTTTTTTCTCAGCACTTTATCTGTAAAATGTTGAAAACCCCTCAAAAATAATTCACCTTCTCTAGCTGGTTTGTACAGACCTACTTAACAGAGTGAAACTTTAAAAAACTTTCCTCTTTTTGTCTTCACCAAATATTTCAGTTACATGCTTCAAAATACATTTTTATGACAACTGAGAATTTAAAGTAGTCATTTAAATGACCATTCTCACTATAAACTCTTGGATATAAGTAAACCAACCAATGAGATGAGATAGCCATGAATTTTATTAAAACAGAATTTCAAACTTCAGATAATGGTACAAGTACATAACTTAAACTGCCTGCTCCCATAGAATACCAGTGAGAAGAAAAGTACTTGAACATTGCAGGTTTTTTTCCTGTAGGTGTTTTCCCTGCTGTATAGAATTTCAGTGATTTGGTCCAATTCAGCCTAGCAGTAGTAAATATATTTTTCCCATTATTTTTTGGTTATTATTTAATGTAGTTATGACACTGCAAATTAAATGAGGAAAATGGTGACTATATGCCTTTATGACTGGCTTGAGAGAAACATAAATGTCTTTTCTCCTAAAAAGCATAGAATTTCCTATACTTTCTATTAGCTTGTAGAAGTTCTCAGAATTTGGGTTTTTTTCCTGGTATTGAAATCTAATATACATGTAAAGGTTTATATGGTTAAAGACCAGTTTCCCAACACATGTCTGTACCTCAAGTCTAACTGTTAGAAAGCTAAATCACATCAGGAAAAAGAGAAACTAATGGGATGAAAACCCCAAAAAACCTTACTAATTTGTCACTAATTGTCTCTTGTTTAACACAAAAGAAATTGTAGTACCAGATAAATATTTTTATAATTTTTATAAATTTTTTTTTGGTTATGCTGTGATGCAAAAATAATGATAAAAGTTAGATCCTTTACCAGTCCACAACTTACAGATATTTTTTTCTTTAGTTGCCTTTCTATTAGTGTAATGGCTTGTCATTGCAACTCTGTAAGAAATTTTCCATCTATAACAGAACTGCTCTTTAAGTACTTGAGGGGTGTTAGCCAACTCAACTGGCAAAGTTCAGAGTGACAGCAAAATTCCAGAAAAAACAAAGGTGTTCCTAAGCAGTTGACAACTAACTGTAGTGCACATGTATTTATCTTATATCTCTGTCACATATTTATGTTGTATCAGTAGGACAGCCCCATGAAAACTTATACATTTATCACGGCTTGTGCTACTTAGTATAGGACCCTACAAGTGCTCAGCAAGGAGAAAAACAAACAAATGACTAACAAAAGAGCTCAGCAAAGCTGCTCAAAATCAGAAATGAGACAAAAAGTTATAAATCTGTGTAAGCCAATTTCTTCTGCTGTGTATCTTGCAACAGGTGCCAAAGTCTACCTGTTCCTCATCTGACGGCGTTCACTGTTGGGTCTCTCTCGTGTAGGGCAGCTTGCTCAGTGCAGTTGGTCCAGCTTGCTCAGTGTGAAGTGGCTGTTCTGTTTAGACCTAGATGGTCAGAAAATGGAGATGGTCACTTGGGGACTGTGTCTTTCTTCAGTGCTGCTCTGTGCAAGTAAAGCCACATCAACAGGTGTCAACAAGACAAGAGTGCCTAGAAAATTGATTGAGTGATCTGCAACTTTTTATTGGCAGCTAATGAAAATCTGTACAATTATCTTCCACTTTACAATCTTCCCCACAATCATGTCATGCTTCAAAATCACCCCTAATGCTTTGTAGTATTTAAAAACCCAAACAAAACCTGATTCAAGTGTTATGGAGCGACTCATAAGAAGAGGACAGTAGAAATCACAGGTGTGGGCAGCCCTTTCAGGTGATTGAATAGCAAGGAATTTGCCAGTTGAAATTTCTTTAATGTTTACAGAAAGAAAATCAACAAAATGTTCCTCTCCCACATGTGTTTTCAACTGACTAAAGCAGATTAAACTATACCTTGCTAGATCATGATGCAAATTTGCTAATACTACTTCATTCCTGCAAGTAAAACTGTCACAAAAATATCAAGTCACTAATAAAGCACTTCATTATTTACTGTTGATGAAAGAAAAGGTTGGAAGTGTCATCAACAGAATTAATTTTGTGAGCATCAGCCACTTAGTCAATTTTTAAATTATAATTTTTTGATTTTCCCCATTCATCTCTGAAGAAAATGGACAATGCCGAGATTCAAAAGCCCAGCTGCTGCCATACTGAATTTGTTTATTCACATCTGTGTTTTTTTAGCATGGCTTTTGAGAAGCTCAAGACTGTATTTCAGAGAAATTCAATTTATCTGGATATTCTGTAGTACCAGATTCTTATAAGGAATTATGCATACAGTCCCATAGAAACATTTTTTTTCAAATATCCAGGCAGAATGCTGGAATTTGAGTTGAAACTAAAAAAAAAAAACCAAAAACCAAAAAACCAACTTTACATGTTTAAAAGGATTATATAATTTTATGTATCTACTTTTAGTTTATATCCCATGCCATATGTAGTTGTGCTTCACAATAAAACTATAGGAGAAAAGGACCTATTTAGAGCAATGGCATTTGACTTTCCAAGAAGCTACTGTACCCAATGGAGCCCTGCTGTCCTGGAAAAATAATGCCTGTCTGTGGGAAGTAATGACTCAATCCCTTGTTTTGCTATGCTTCTGTGTGTGGCTTTTGCCTTCCTCATTAAACCATTTTTATCTCAATCCATGAGTTTTCCAGCTTTTGCACTTCTGATTCTCTCCCCCATCCCACTGAAGGAAGCTGAGTAAGAGTGTGGGGCTGAGCTCTGGGCAGAGGTAAACCCAGCACAGATAAAAACCCTTCCATAGTATGTTTTAGATGCAGAATGTACTTGGCTAAAAGTTCACCATCTCAGGTAGAGATATAGAAGGAAAACGTGAATTGGAGTAGATTGTATGGGCTGCAAAAGAAGGAGTGAGATTAAGAGGTGGTCTTCCCAGACAGAATAACTATTCCATGGTGGAAAGGAGGATTTTTCTTTATTATTATTTTCCCTCCTCTATCATTAGACAGGAAGAGAGCTCCACACTAAAGGCAAGACATTAATTTTTCTCCTTCTTCAGTGGGAGTGATGTGGTCCCTAGACACTTGTGATGGCGCTGATTCCACTGTGTCTTTAAATTCTGTACATCAGAGGGCTTTGACTCTACAATGCTAGCTTCTCATTAGAACAGGAATTGAAACAAGGAGTTTTCAGGAATTAAAAAAAAAGAGAAAAAAAAAAGAAGGAATGACAAGAATAGAAACAAAGTAGTTGTAAGCATATGTCCCCTTTCCCTGCTAGGTATTTGAATGATGAGATTCAGAAAACTCCACACAATATCTGTTATTCTCATTGTTCTTCTAGCCTGTCTCCACACAATATATTATTCTCATTTTTCCTTTTAACCTCTCGTCCCTGCTTGATATTCTCACCAGCCCTTGTGAAATGTTATATTTTGTCTCATTGCTGAAGTCCACCTTATCTGCAGTGCAGCATGAAGGGCAAGGAAAATAGGACCTTGTTAACAAATCACATCCTTTCAAGGGACTTATGTTCATATATATATTAACTGTGAGTATGTGACCCAAACACTTTTTATGAACTCTTAAAGAGAATAATGAAAATATTCAGTTAAAAAAAAAAAGAAAAGAAAGTGAAGAAAGTGCACATTTCCTAGTTTTCCTGGTCAGAAGAAAAAGGGACAATTTCTTGAAAAAATCATTGCACTGTAACTTTGGAAAGATTACAGGGGAAAAAAAAGACATTTGGGAGGCACACCTTGTTTGTCTATTTCAGTTTTGCAGATGAGTCAGAATTTCTGTTTTTTTTTTCTTTAAAGTAAATAAAAACTTATAAGATTAGTTCAGATTCACATCTAACACATTTTTTTCTAAGCTTGATAAAGATTTGTAAAGAAAGAGAAAGTTAAGGTAGGAACAAATTAAATAACTGATCAGGTTTCAATAGCATAAACCAGAAATATTGTTCTCTTAAGAAAATTGTATTGGAGAATAATTGACTCCTAAGTTAAACTAGGGGACTCTAAAATGTTGGCTTTACCTATTAGCAAAGTTATTGCCATGAAATTGTAGAAGTTAAGTCTCAGGACCTAATCTATAACAAGTAAATAATAGCATTATTTTATCTATTTTGATTAGTCGCATCTGGAGTGCTGTGTCCAGTTCTGGGCTCCTCAGTCCAAGAGAGACAGAAAAGTCCTAGAGTGAGTCCAGTGAAGGGCAACAAAGATGATTGAGGGCCGGGAGCACTTCTCTTATGAAAAAAGTTGAGAGAGTCGGGCCTGTTCAGCCTTGAGAAGAGACAACTGAGAGGCGACCTCGTCAATGTCTATCAGTATCTGAAGGGAGGGTGTTTAGAGGATGAATCCAGGCTCTTCTTGGTAGTACCAAGCAATAGAAAAAGAAGCAATGGACAGAAAGAGATACACAGAAACTTTCCCCTGGACATTGGGAAGAACTTCTTTACTCCATTGATGACCATGGACTGGAAGAGATAGCTCAGAGATGTGGATTCTCCCATTGCTGGAGATATTCAAGAACCATCTGGAATCAATCCTGTGCAAGATGCTCTAGGATGACCATGCTTGAGAAGGATTCTTGGACCAGATAACTCCACTGGTGATTCCTTTCAACCTTAACCATTCTGTGATTCTCTGGTCTTGATAAGGTTGTAAAAGATGGGACCCTAGTTTCATACAGATATAAACTGGATGAAAGAAGTGACAAATATCTCACTTTGTTTTCCACAGGTATTTTTTTAAATTATGAATTAGTATGAAATTTAAAACTCCTCTTGGCCTTTCTCATCTTTCTCTAACTTTGAGAAGATGTATCTACATCCTGTTTCACAGGATTCTAGAACTTGAAATAAGTGAGAAGTTGAAGTAATGCATTAAACTTCTACTGAGTCTGTGATGACAATGTCTTTTAATTGTCTATATATATTGCCACTGTTTTGTCTTGATAGTAATTTTATTCTGGATGATAGTGCTTAGAAATGATTGATTTACCCCCTCTGCACCAAATAAATCACTACGTTTCTGTAAATTTTACTTTAGCAGGACAAACTAATGCAAATTTGAGTGTGGGTTGAGGTTTTTTTTAGGTGGTAATGGTTTGGGTTTGGGGGATCATAATTCTGTGTGTGTGCACGTGTGAGCATTGGCCAAAAAAAAAACCAATTTTCTTTTTTCTCTTCCCATGTCAATTTTGACAGCCAAAAGAAACATCCATTGCTTAATATTTTCTTCCTTTTTTTCTTTGTATAAGATTTGACCCTCTGGAGAACACTGCAGAAATCATTCTGTTGAACAAGTATGCCCTTAATATATCAATGTGGTAGGCTAATATTTTCAAATAAAAGTAGTCAAAACTCATACTAACTCAAAAGGATCTTTTTTTTCACCTCAAGGCAGATTCTTTTTTCTTTTATCCATGGTGACAATTCATGTTTTCTTAATGATCTCCTTTGACTTACCCATTAAACTGTTACTGACAAAGCAATTTGGCAACTCAAGATTTCTAGGAGGAATTTAATATACTGTAAGGATTTTCTTTACTCTGTCTATATCTAAAAAGACTTTCTTTTGCTATTGTAAGATCCATACTGGATATGGTTAATAAAATCACCATTAACATTGACAAGAATGTGTATCAAAGTACATTTACATGTCACTATGCAGTAGACTTTAAATTTATGTCAAAATTATTCTATTCTGTGCTGTGAGTTATGACTTAGAGATAGACAGGAAGCCCAGGTGTAACATCCCTTCTAGAAATGCAGAGAACAATACCCTTGTGGTTCAAAGAGAGAAGTCTCACTTTGTGCTAAAATCAGATAATTTCATCTGTCACTGTTGCTAGTCTGAGAGACATGTATCCTCCATGCTGAAGATTTCAGCAGTTTAACAGTCTTCTAGGCTGCACTGGTGTAAAAACTTTTGTGTGACATCTTTCTGATTAATTTCTAGGAAATTCTAAATTAAACTCACCTACAGAAACTAAATAACATCTCCAATAACCCAGTTTGTTTGGTTTTGTTCTCACTGAATTTTGCACACTAAAGATTAGGTGAACTTTGTGCAGATAAGGAAGAAAAGTAATTTATATTTTAAAGTAAAAATTTAAATTTCCTCTTTTGCTGCTTTTCATTTTTTTCCCCTCAAAAGCTTCATTAACTGTCTATGGTTCTGTCTTCTTCATTAGGCATATAATCCTGCTCCCTTAAAATTAGTAAAAAACAAAACACAAAGTATTAGTGCTTAGTGCCAACATCCTGTTTGGTTATTGATGGTATCCTGAAGACTTTATTGAATGCTTTACTTCTATTTATATATATTCTCCAACTTGGTGGAAAAGAGCATGGTTGCTAGAGTTTTATAGAAAGCTGACAGCATTTTCATTGTTTTATGGAAATATTTTTGGTTTTTCAACAAGTGTGTTACAGGGAGCTCTACATGAACATTTAGAGCAATAAGTATAGGTGCTGCCAAAACAGGCTAAGGAAGGAGATATGATGGAAACAAACGTTTTGTTGAACAAAGGAGAAAACCTGTTTTGGTTATGTTGTATTTTATTGTAGTGTTTTCAAAGCTGCACTAATCTCCATGCTTCAAATAGAGGAACAACATTTTTCATGTTTTTAGTCCCAACATTTTTGCCATAGATTTGGGAGGGTGGTTAGTGTTATATTTGTTTCCTGCAGCAGTGATGTCTACTGCATTCTCAAGTCCAAAGCTGCTAAATTTCTGTTTTAGATGCATTATGATAAGCACTTAGTAGTAGTGGGTAGTAATGACAAGAAAAGCAATACCATGAAAACAATGGAAATTATGATTTGGACCTGAAAGCAAAATATTTTGCTATAGAGCACTATTAAATGGCATGTTCATTTGTTTATCAGTTCCAGTGAACTATCTTGCAATAGTAAATTTATTTTTCTTGTTAAAACAAATATGATATTATATGCCCAGTTGAATAGATTCATGACTTTAAATAGATGGTAATGTAATGTAAAATTTTCTAATTTGCCAACCACTTATTAAATGTATTTACAATTACCCAGTAAATTCTATGAAATATACTAAAACTGAGTGATAATATTTTCTATTTTATGAGACCTTGCCTTTAGTGACATTAGATTAATAAGCTACAAGAAAACTGCAGATGTCTTTAAAAACTCACACTCCTATTCTGAATACATATAACTCTACTCTCCAGAGTTATCATTCATTTTGATTACACTGGAGTTAAATGGTTCATCTGTTCTAAATCTTCAGTAAATGTATATAGCTTTTTTACAGAATGCAGCCAAAGGGGAAATAAATCAGTGTCAAAAATCCCAAATGTTTAATTCCTTACTAATCTCATGGTATATCTCTTCTAGATGGGGAAAGAAGAAAAAAGAAAAAGAATAATTCTTTCAGATTTTATCTTTTAGGCTGTAAAATAAAATCTACCTTGTCCAAAGTTCAAATTATATCTGATAACTTTGAGCAAAACCTAAATGCTGTCAAATAGAGAAGAAAACAATATTCCTATCTTCCCGTAGGAAGTAGTAAAAATGACTTGCTGACTAGAGGCTATTTCTATACCTAAAGTTAAACACACATCAAATAGTAAATCAGAGGTATGACATGCTTGCACACCTATCTCCTTGCATATAGATATATAAGTGTATGAAATGTGTATTTGCACTGCTGAAATATTCATATGTCCAGTGAAAAATCTACATTTCTGATATCCAAAACAAAGCCTCTGTTTTTATGTCTATTTGCTTACTGTTTTTGATGGATGCTTAGTACTCTCAGAGGTCTGTGGGCTCTTTCAAAGTGTACCCACTGGAGAACCAGATTCCTGTTTGACTTTACAAGAAGCATTTGGTACAATGACTTATGACGATCACATGCACTTTTAGCCACAAAGTCACTGCAACTGGGCAAAGCTATCAATCATTTGTGGTACAATGAAGCATGACAGGTCTCCCAGAAAACAACTTATGCTTCAGCAGGGCGCTTGTCTTGGAGTGCGTTTCCTTCTAAGGATGTGACTTGTTAGTTGGAAGCAACATAAAATTAGGGCATAAGGTCAAGCAATTTCAATTAATTAAGAATATTTATTATTTTTTATTATAGAAGGTAACTATGTATTTTTAATTGCATGTATATCTTTGAGTTAGAATTTACCTAGGCAGAGGGTTGTGTAATCACACTACCTTATCTGCTGTCATTAATGTCCCCAAAACAAGTATTTAGTAAGAATTTTTCTCTCTGGGAAGATTATTTTAAAGCTCCTTTCCTCAGTGATATTTGTACTTCATCTAGTATATTTAAGTCCAGCTTATTTAATGCTTGTTGTTTATTTTATTGGTTCTTACAATAATGTTTATTTGAATTAGGTGTGATAATTAAAATGTTATGGAAACTTTTTGGAGCTCCTTGGTGAACAAGTTAGTAAGCAGTTGTCTTTTTCTGTGTGTGCGTCTGTGTGTGGCTGTTTGTTGGGGTTTTTAAGGGGGTGTTGTTTTGTTTTGTTTTTTTTTAAAGAGGCTTTTAATTAAATAAGCAAAGTACAGAGGTATAAGAAAGGAATGTTAAATAAAATTTCTGAAGTGATCTCAATGGAACATTTAATGAGTTTAGTTTTGCTTTTGGTAGATCGCGGTAAGTAAACCAAGAAATGAGAAAAATACTGTGGCCACCAACTCCACAAATCAATATGTACTGTTCATAAAACTTCAGGAAATAGAAATCAAATATTACCTTTGGAAGATTAATATGAACAGTTTTTAATGCACCTACTTATTTGCAAAATAGCTCATATTATATCTCCTTAGGTTATCTGATAAAAATAGAGCACATATGGAATGCTGCTGTGATTGATTCTTATGAGAACTTTATTGTTACTGAAGAGTAATTTTCCCAGAGTTTCCACTGACTTTCATGGAAGTCGAGATCTACATAACACAATTTTTTTTGTGTGAGCAGGCTTGCTCATTCCCTATATGAGGAGAGTGATTGGATCAGGTATGAAGCTGAGCAGGAATGCAGAGAGAAGAACATTTAGTGTAAGGACATGGCGTAAAACATGACTTTACCCAGGGCGTACACTGCTCAGCAAGTCAGGAGTTGAAGGCTAAGAAAGATATTAATTTACTATAACCTCAACTTGCATGTCACTGGATTAACTATTAAAACTGAAGCTCATGAGTAGAAAAACTTAAAATATGAAATTTGTGCAAAAGCAATCTTCAAGAATTTTATGGTGGTTCAGAAGAGTGTTCTTGATGAAGGTTTATAAGAGAAGGAAGGTTTGATGTCCTGTAAATTGACATACTTCTTTGCAAAGAATAATATTTAGCAAAAAACCCAATCTTGTTACTGAATTTTAAATTTAAGGCATTGTGACAAATTCTAAAACTCCTTCTGTCTTGAAAAGAAGCAGATTTTGATGTAGCAGTATGGTATTTTACATTTTGATTAGAAAGATTTTTAACCGTATTTTTTTTTCTATTTTCAGTATTTCTTACTAAGAAATCCTGATGAGAATTCAGAGCAATGTTTCACCCTATAGCCACACCCACTCCTCTCACTTTACTGAAGGCAAATAGAAGCATTTGGAAAAGGATTGACTTTGACAGCTCAGCTATCTGCCTGTTTACCTAGAGGATGAGTTTATTTCTTCTTTCATGTCAGAATGTGAAAAAACATTTTTACCACCTCAGTATTTAGTCATGCTTCTCAATGCCCTGATGCAGTTCTGATTATTATACTGCTGCATTCCACTTTTCCTATGCAAAGTACTCTAAAGGCACACTTCATTCTTGAATACAGTAAGAATCTAGGGAAGAATCACTAGCATTTCAGTTAAGAAGTCAGCAGACTTTCATCCTAATCCCTTGAAATCACTCTTCACTCAAGGCTGGGTAAGGTCAAACCTTTATGAAAGACAGATTAAAAAAAAATAATTAAAGGGAATCAAGTTATTCATCTACTTTCACTAATTTAAAATCATAAATGTTATTATTTATGTTATCTGCCTGATATCCTGACCCCCACCAGTCATAGGTTTTGTTATTTTGAAAGCAAATCTACCTCAGGAAGCAGCTGTTAGAGGAAAATGTTTTACAGTGGAGCAGATAGCTTTAATAGATAATTTCTTTTTGAAGTCCTCCCTTTCTCAAGTATTATTTTTCCTTTTGTTTTCCAACATAGGTGATATCAAAAATAGCTCGAATAATTAAAATAGGAGTTATTTCCCTTTGAAAACGTGTCTTTTTCCAGATTCCATTTTGACATTTTCCAGATAGTAACATATTTCACAAGAGCAGCACATCAGCTGTAGTACATTTTTGTGTAAAAATGTTCCCTTTTGCTGTACATCAGCCCAGGTTATACTGGGCTGATACAATTTTTCCTTGATTTAAAAAAAAGGAAAATCTGAATGAGGAAAATGTGCACAGTTACTGCTGTCTTTTTACCGGTGTGGTTGTAAATGACCACATGGAGGTGAGCGAGGGGGCTTGGGGTGACACTTGTCTTCTTCTTCAGCTGCTGACCTCAACAACATTGAAAGACCTGTTTGCAACTGCAAAAGGATAGAGAAAAGCTTCACTGGAGAAAAGAGATGCCCCTGTTCCCATTCTTTTATTTTCTTCCAGAATGTTCTGGCAAACACGAGCTCTGTTAAGGGCTATTTTCAAACTGTACCAGACATGGGTTTGCTCACTGAAAAAAGAAATTAGACAAACACAGGCTTCAACCACACAGAAAAAAAAGGCAAACCTGTAGCAAAGAAAGAAGTGAGGCTGAAGGCTTCTGAAATGGGAGGTGGTAGGCTATAATTCCTGAGTTTGGGGTTGCCTGTTAAAGCCCCTATTAAGAAAGGGCAATTTCAGCACTCCACATATTTTGTATTGCACAACAGCGCTTAGATATATTTAGTGTTTGTGGAAATGAACGGGCAGAATTTGCTAAAATAGAGAAGTTGTTCTAGCTTGTGGCATTTTGAGAGGTTAATTTCTCTATATACAAATGTGACACCTCTTAACATTCAGAAAAAATCCCCCAAACAACCTCAAAAAAGTCCTATAAACTCCATGGGGTACAGATCCTTCACAAGCAGGGTACATGTACAGCTGCTGTTATAGTTATACCCGAATCTGTTGTTAAGAAACAGTGAGTCCCAACAGTGACTTCTGTGTAGGTAAATGCAAAGAAACAGCTTTTAGAATGTGTTCAGTACCTGTGTACTTACATTAAACAATTTTCTATATGGTCCATTACATATGCTGACCTTAGACATGCAGATGCAATACTTGTCCTTTTTCACTGTTTGAAAACTCACATTGTCAAAGCCTTTAGTCCTTTAGAAAATTTTGCCTTGTAATATTTTTGGCTGCATTCAGGGAGAAAAATTAAAGGTGGACTGTTCCAAATCTTGCTTCTATTTGATTCACTTTCACTTTACTGTCTTTCCAAGGAATTATTTGGCTTTGTTTTGTTTTCCCCCTCTTTCTTTTTCCAAATGTGGATGTAGACATATGAATGGGGTTCTGCACTCTCAGTAATCTACTGAAAAAAAAATAAAACTATGGAGAGAGATTAACAATCTGAAGACAACACTCGACACAATAATTTAATTTCTTCAGTGAGTTCTAGTAAGGAGAATTTATGGTGTGACAACCAGTTTGTAGCCTGAATTAAAAAAAAAAAATCTGTCAAAATGAGAAAGTTAAATGGAACAAATATTATCAAGATTTAAAGTATTTCTCAAATTAGCCTCTCCATATGTAGAAAGAGTTTCTTTCTTTCATGTAGTGGTCCTTAAATTGTGAGTTGTGTGCTTACTGTGCTGCTTTTAGGGAGGTTACAGAAAATTTGGGTGAAAGATGGATTTGGTGCACAAATCAGCTTAATATATTTCATATAGCAGTAGGATAGTTTTACTGGCTGCAAACCTTCTGAGAATAAAAAAAAGCTTGTCCTTATTTAAATAATTAAAGCAGATGTTTTTTATCCTCAATGTAGTCTATAATGTGAGATGACAAAGGCAGCATATTCTTTCTGAAAAATGTACCTTTTTCTTATGATTACCAGCTTTTGATATATTTCTAGGACTTTAATAAACTGAAGTTATTGAGAGAAGCAAATTCAGAATTGTTATGGTAATAGTCTAAGATTATTTCATTCATATTGGTTATGATTATCTCAATATGAGCGGAATCTCATAAAATTACATGAGAATTCACTTTTGTTAAATTTAGCTGTCTTATTAAGAAAAAAAAAAGGTGGAGGAACTGAATTTTCTTGTCCTTAGAGGAATAATGTTTTGTGAGTGAAAATATAGGTATTCTACTTCAGTATTTTTCTTCTACCATTTCCTCCCCCTTCCCCCCACTCTGATTTGATCTCTATTGCAAGACATGAGAAAGGTGTTGCTTTGGTCCTTTGTTCATTTTGTAACTGTTAACTCTGAATGCCTCAAAATTCTAAATCACCCACAAGAATACTTATAAAAAAGGTGCTAATAATAGCATTCAGACAAAATTAGAGAATGTGAAGGAGACATTTAATTTCCTATAGGCAGTTTTTTTCTATGCCATAGTTCAACAAGTTTTTTATTATTTTGCTGGTTTTTGTTTTATCTCGAGGGAAAACAATCAACAGCTGCCTCACTTTTTCTGTATTCAAGCAAAAGGACAAAGCTTTCCAGAAAGTAAAAATTATGGTTTTGTAAAGTGTTTTCTGAAATTTAAGTCTCCTTAGACATGAAATGAAACAAATGCGTGTTTAGTTCAGGCTTCTAAAGCCTAAGTGAGGGAGGTGGAGTAAAAACCCTTCCAAATGGATTTTATTAAGAAAATGTTCCACAAAATGTAGGTGGTGTTACAGGGATGGGGTGAAGAGCTGGAGATATTATATCGCACAAGGTCAGGTAAGGTGTTGATTCTGAAAGCTGGATCTGTTTATCCAATAACTTGATTCTCTTCAAGCTAAGTTACAACTTCAGCCATAGTTCAGCTTGAAAGCAGACTACACCTCTCTGCCTGGTCTCCAGCAGAGTTGTGATGGCACAGTCTTCAATAATCTTTCATTTTTTTCCCTTCCCTCCAAGACCAGACTGTAGTCTGACAGTGTAGGGTAGCATAGTGTGAGCTCCTGTCATTGCATTTTTTTTGTGCTTAAAAGAGACTGGCAAAGTTTTCATACGATTTGCAGGTATTTTTGCCACAGGATTTTGCCACAGTACATCTCTGCCCAAGCCGTCTGACAGTGCAGGTGTTCACCAGCCCCCTTTGAAGTGTGTCAGTGCTGCTTCCGATGGGCAGCAAAGGTCCCTGAGACCTCAGCACAGCCCTGCAGAGCGCCTGCCTACCTCCAGTGGTACCTCTGAGCCTCTGTCACCTATCAGCCCTCCGCCCACTGAGTTTAGAAGCTGTGCTCTTTTTTTAGCCTAGGTAGGGACAAGTGCATCAGAAAACATCTTGTTGCCAAGTTTAAAGGAAGGTCGGCACACTTCTTTTCTAGGTCATTAATAGATGGGGTCTTAGAAACACTTTGTGCTGCCTCACAAAGGCAGGATGTCTGCAGGGAAACTGAGAGGAAATTCATGTGGTGTCTTGCAGAGAAGACTCTGCAGGAAAGAGGCAACTCTTATATCTATTTTTTAACATAGAAGCTAAGGAAGCAAATGGTCTAAGCTTACTCTGCGCTGAGTTAAGGGAAGGTTCAGAGCATGATGATAAAATGCTCTAGAGAAGTTTTCTTGGGTGTTCATGCTTCAGGTTCAAACAGAGAATTTATCCCCACTTTTGTGGTATGGGTTCATACTGCTTCACATTTGTGTAAATGAGCAAGCAGGGGTGAATAATCTGAACAATTAGTAGTGTAAGAGCACAAAACAAAGATGAGAAGAATTTATTGGTCTGCCATTTAATTCATTAGGTTGTGCCAATTAGATGTTAATGATATAACTTTTAATAACAAGCATTTCTCTCAGAGGTCATTCTCAGTGAACTTAAAATTCTCATATGGATACCCTTCAGACAGAAAGAATACAAAAACAGAACAAAAAGTCTCACTTTTTGTACTTATGCTAATGCATTTGTGTACAGCAGTGACCTTTGCTCAGATCACTAATACACTTTTTCCTTAATATGGCATGTAATTCTGTCATAGCATGCTCTTGTAATTTTCTAACTTTATTTTACCCTTCCATTACAAACTGGGTTTGGGTATGGTCAAGAAATAGGGGTAAACTGAAGATATAAAAATTAAATATTGGATCAGGAGACAAAGAAGAAATTAAGATATTTAAGAGGGAACACTTTCACTACTCATGTCTTGAATCCTACTATTTCATTTCTCATAATGTCTCTTCCTTTAAAGCTTCACCTAGGAGTCTTGTAATGATATCTAGTGGATTTCTTTAAACTGAAATTGTATTTACCTTTGAAAAGAGCTTTGTTCATTAGTCAAGGATAAAATCAGTATCTGCTAATTTTTTTCTTATTCAATTAAATGTCATAAAGACATTCTGTTCCAATGAATTAGGTATTTAAGATAATACATTTGTAGTCCAGATTCTTTTTAAACTAACTCAATGTGAACTTGAGTACATTCAGGTGTTTGTACCATGTTCTCCACCAGAATGTGGGCCCAGATCCACAATAAAATACTAATTTTTTTTTCTGATGATAGGGAAGGATTAGACACCTTATTTATACAGCTGAAAAATTATAACTGCTGTTATAACCAGTTGGTTGTCTAAGGCAAGCCCTGCCCGGTATCTTTTCAGCTTCACTGAGATATCTATTATCTGACATGAACCCCTTCCTGAGGGTTTCTAAGTAATTTTCTTTCACAACAATGATAGTAGGAGTTTCAGCAATTTAGCCAATATCTCTGTGACTCTTAACACCCACCAAGGGCACAGATGGGCCACATTCAAAGGCTGCCTGTCCAGAATAGATTCAGATTCACAGCTTCTCACCAGGCAGAGGATAGTTTTGCTTGGTGATTGGGAGAGTGGAGAACAATGGTCTTTTTTTTTTCTTCCCCAGTGACTACTTAAAAAAACTTCATTGTCCCCACTCTTTCAGATCAGACAGAAAAGACCTGATTTTTGTTCACCTTTACAGAGCTCTTTAGAACTTAAATGAGGAATATGACATTCATGATTTCAAAATAGAAATTTATGTGATTTAGGCTAATGTTATCTGTGACTATGGTACCTGGGCAGAATTTTAGCTGTCAAAACATAGCTGCTCCTTTCCCCAGCACTTCCAATTGTATCTAGGCATCTTTTCAATAAATTCCTTAAGTGAATATTATGAATTTGCTTTTTTATCACACTTACCTGTCTATTGCATAGACTCAGGGCCTTTATTTAAGATGATCAGATGCTTCCAGAAAAAATTTAGTTAATTTGAATATTTTATCATAACTTCTTCTATGTCTTGGTTTGGTTTGCCTGGAACAGCAGCACCCCCTCTGCATTGGCAATAAACATTGAAATGCTTGGTAGAAGTCTGGTCTAGAATAGGAGCAGTAAATTTTACCTTCTAGCTTTCAGAAGGAATCATCATGGTTGTGTCCTACCATTCCTTAGGGAAACTGAGCAAAATCTTTTAACTGAGTCTAATCCTGAACTTGAATTTGCTCAGAAGACACTAATGTGATTTGTTGCCTGTCTTTAATGGTAAAATGCATCTTAGATTGTCAGTGTAATATAGCAGTATAAGGGTTTTTTTCCACTTAAAGCAAAAAAAATCAAAATGAAAACAAAACAAAGCAATATATGTTTCTCTCTCTCCCTTTCTCCCACCTGGAATTCCACAAATGCCAATAATGAGTTCCTCTGCAATAGGTGTTAGTGACACCAGTTATGCCAATCACTGAAAGGAATTCTAAATAAAAAAAACATGGGTAAATCTCTGAAATTCCTTTTAATATCTCTATCATCCTTTAAATATCTATTCTAATTGAAAATATTGGATAGCATAGTCCTTTATACATCAAAAATGTTATCTTAAGTATTAGGGTATGTGTTTAAAGATAAAGGGAAAAAACTCCAAACAGACTTAGTCAATGGCATATTGAGCTAGTTCTCATTACAACTTGATTTCTTTTGTTTGATTGTCTTTTGTTTCTTGCTTGTTTGATTAACAGTCCAAAGCTGTCCATGAAAAAAAAGTTTTTCTTTCTGCTTTTAGTACTTTAAATGAGCAAAACTTTGCAAAAAATATGTAGTCACTTTGTTGCTAGGGTGCTTCAGATTTTTAGTCTGCCATTTTCCATGATTTTTCATACATCTCTCACTTTTCTTCCTTTCTTCTCCTCATTATCCCAAGAGAGTGAGAGGAGAAAGAGGTGGCTGGCTACTTGATCTGATCAGTAGACCTCAATCTGAGAAATCTAGATATTTCATCATTCTAAAGAACAGGAGATATGCAGTTTCTTCCATCCAGATAGATATCTTGCAAAACATGTTTCAGCTCCCAAGGGGAGAAGGTACTTCTGGTATCTCAGAATCTCTACAATACTATTTTCATTTTGAAAATATCTAGGGATGTACTGCTGTCAGCACTCACTTTATAGTCCAGTATTTCAATCTGTATTCTATCTCTTCTCGTGTATAATTCTCAGTGACTGCAACAACAAAGCTGGAGGAGAAAGCACTATAAGCTTAGCCTAAAATTCACTTAATTCAGTTAATCAGAAGATTCTTACTGACCTCAAAGCGCAGCACTAGGCGAAACCAACTGTCCTCCACTGCAGTGTTGTCATACCGTTAAACAAGGTCTTGTATAAACCAATAAATAAAGCACTGGTAATAATACCCACTCTGGTCTTGTACATTCATAATATGCTTAATTTAAAAATTCACTTTTTATGATCGACCCAGAACTGCTTGACCAGTATATTTATATGGTCTAATTGCACTTACTGTAATCTGAAAAACACAATTGTTATTGTTCAGCATCCTTCCCATGGCTGCAGTCCTGGTCTCTCTTTCCTATAATTGAAGTATCTGAAAGCCCACTACTGATCTATGACATTCTCACTTCAATTTACTGGCTTAAAAATCCATTACATCTGTAAGCGTGTTTACCAGTTTTCAAATACCTAAGAGTTACTAGAACTGGTAGGGATGATAATTTCTTTTAGCTTCTTTTTGATGTGAATTTATTGATGATTACCAATGGTTAAATACATGTGTAAGACTTGAAAGCATTCACTCTGCTTGTTTAAATAACTGCATCCATGGAAATGTACTTGTTTTATGCACTGAGCAACACTGCAACATCAAATTGTCTTATTATTTTTGGAAAAAGGACTATGCTGGCAGTTAAGTTTGTGTCAATTCTTCCATTTTGTCCATTTTTGCTGCAAAAGACCAATTTCTTGAGTGACGTTAGGGACATTTGTCCATAAACTGTCATTAAAGGTATGGGCTATTGGGTTATACGATAAGACTGCACATGGTAAAGTACACAATACAGAAAACTTCAAATGAGCATAGGCACATGGCAGGAGAGGGCAATGTTTCCATGAGCACCAAACCACAGCACCACTGTCTCCTTACACTGGCAAAGCCACCATCATAAGAAGACATTTAACTAGGCAGCAGCAGGCAGCACAAAATCTTCTGGAACAGAAGAAGCAATGATGGCACTCTGCTTCCTTGTGACATATAGAAGTATCAGAACTGAGTGTAAAAAAAAGACTTCAGATGTTTTAATTTCATGATATGTATACAATTTAAGAGATCTGTGAGCTATGGTTTGCAGCTGTGAATGAAGGAATCCTGAGCTGAAAATTGCATTTGGAAGGTTTTCCTCATGAGGAATTCTAGCTGCTGTTTTCCAAAGGCCATACCATACATACTTTTGGAGTTCCCTGTTTTTTTCTCATACTTATTGCCTTCATGTTTACTGTTTGTTTTCTCCTCTTGCATCTTAGAGACCAAATATAGAGGCAACCAAGATCACTAAAATAGAGGATAAGGGAAAGATAGTAATTTTTCATATATTTTATTTTGATTTTTGAATAAAACTTCACTTATTGTGATACCAAATTCTCTAGATGTTAAGCTGTATTTAACCAAATAGTATAAAGAGTATAAAGTAAAAAGGAACAACCATATTCTTTTCTTATTCTACAGTATGACTGCTGGCTGCTGCCTGGTCAAACTTTATTGTTATTGTCCCAGTAGTGACTGGGAGAGGTATTATTGTGGATGACTTTGATTTATTTCCTGAAAGAGGGCCAGTGTCTTCTAACTCCATTGACCTCTTGTGCTAAAGGACATTTAGACCCAGTACTGCTTTCAAGAGGAGAAGCAGCAACAAAATATCAATTATAAGAAGTTAATGCAGGCTCTTTTTGAGAGGCATGAGTGCTCTCACTATGCTGCTGTATATTGTTGTCTTTAAGAAGTTCATGAAAACTGATTTTTTTACTCAGACAGGACAAAAAAACCCACCAAACAAAAAGCCTACTTTATTTATTATGCTTCATTTATGCATACTTACAGAACACAGTTATAATTGTATCTTTTTTCTGAATATTTACAGATCTCATTCTATACTACTTTGGATGTTTTTCATGTTCTAGAAGCTTTCATATAGACAGCTTATAAGCACTTGATAAAATATAGCTTGTGTGGGCAGGATAAAAATATTTGGTGTATATATGAATGTGTAATCACACACAGAGCACCATGAGAGCATCAATCACCCAGAGCATCCACACAATACTGTGAGGTGTGTTTAGGTTTTTGATTGCCACCTACCACAACAATTTGTACTACAGCTTAGTTTATACAGAACTATAAAGTGAAGAAGCATGACTGTGCACTGCAAACTAACTTTCCAAGCCTGAAATAAACTCCACCTGAAATAATGTGAGCAGCAGTAACATTGTCTTTTAATACTGGAACCCAAGTGATTCTGTGATGCTCTGCACTCAGGTAATTTTGTTCTTGGTTGATTTTGAGCTTTTTTTTTGCAGTCATCCAAAAATATTTTGCACAAATTTTGTGAAGGAATTCATAAGCATTAACTAATTTCCCTTTGTTCTGTTTTCAGCTGGGATGATTTCCTTCTTAGTAGCTGGTACAGTGAGGTGCTTGGGATTGAATAGGAAAATAATGTTTCAGTTGTTGCCAAGTTGTGATGGTGTTTGCAGGGGTCTTAGGATGAGGGAAGAGACGAGGATCTGACTCCATGTTTCAGAAGGCTTGATTTATTATTTTATGAGATATATTATACTGAAACTATACTAAAAGAATAGAAGAAAGGATTTCATCAGAAGCCTAGCTAGGAATAGAAAAGGAACGATAACAAAGGCTTGTGAGTGACCGAGACAGTCCGGACAGCTGGACTGTGATTGGCCATTAATTAGAAACAACCACATGAGTCCAATCACAGATGCACCTGTTGCATTCCACAGCAGCAGATAACCATTGTTTACATTTTGTTCCTGAGGCCTCTCAGCCTCTCAGGAGAAAAAATCCTAAGGAAAGGATTTTTCATAAAATATCATGGCTACACCAAGTAGTGCTTGCTTTAAATTAAGGACTTTCAGTATCCCATGCTTTGCCAGTGAAGTGATGCACAGGAAGCTGAGAGGGAACATGGCCAGGACAGCTGATCCAAACTGGCCAGAGGGATATTCCATACCATAGAACATCATGTTCAGTCTATCGACTAGGGGAAATCAGCTGTCAGGGGCTGAGGGTGGAGAGCAGTTCTATTATTTATGACTTGTTTCTCTTGGGTTTTGTTCCTCTCTCCCTCTCTCCTTATCTCCTTAATAATAACTTATTACAGTTATTATCAATATATTATTATTATTTCACATTTTGTTTCAATTCTTAAAATATTTTTATGCTAACACAAACATTTTGCTCTTCTTTCTGATTCCCCTTCCCAGTATGGGCAGAAAAAAGAGTAAGTGAGAAGTTGTGTGTTACTTAGTTGCCATTTGGAGTTAACCACAGAAACTTTGTAGAATAAATATTAAATTTTAATACATTTTTAATTATTTTTTCTTTCTACAGAAGTATGCTAGAGGTTAAACAAAGCATACATGACTTTCTCAAAGTTTCAATGAAATTGTCTTACAGAATAGAGTTGAAACCAACTTGTTGAAGCTTAGATAATTAAAAATACTAATGTTGTACTTTGTCAAAGCATGTAGTGGACGAAAGAAAAAGGATGAGTGGTACATAATGAAAGCAATATTTTTTATTTCTTAGAAATATCTTGATGGCATTTAAGGCATTTTTTGCCTTACCTGGGAGTTCCAGCCTCTGTAACAGTGAACTTGATTTGCTCAAAAATAATATAAAAAATCACTTCAGATTTTAAGAAGTTCTAGATGTTTAAAAAGAACAAAAAACAGTTTCTCACTAATCAAGAGCCCTTTTGACTACTTTGGGATCATTTTTACTATGATTTTATCAGGCTTAATAAGCTTGGAAATTGTAAGTTCAAGAAAAACAAAAGGACTGAAATTTTGGGAGTGGGAACCAGATGATCCATAGAGGAGCAAAGCTCTTACTTAGAAGACTATTATAATTGTCAGCATGCACATCAATTCATTATACCAAAGCAACAATGATTACACACAAAAAAAAAAAAATACTGATTAACTATTTTTGCTTTGTTTTGTTTTGTTTTGCTTTAAAGACTTGAAAGCTGCCCATAAAAATCCCTTCCTCATCAGCTGATCCAATAAAACCTGTTATTGCCATCTGCAAACTTCTACTGCTGAAGTAACCGGGATGATTACTCCAGACATCTGCATCAGTTTGGTTTCTCTCTTTTGCAAGACAACAAATTACAACTCCTATGCCACACTTTGCTTTTGTAACACAAGTGTCAAAACAATGTCCTCACATTCACAGGTCTGTTTGACATGGAAGGGAGAGGCAAACACTTGGGTTTTTTAATTAGAGTACCCGGTTCTCTCACTGTCACACTGGAAGATTTTACATTTCTGTCACTGAAAGTATTACTAGAATAGATAATAAAGTAGGAAGCATGTTACAAGTGGATGGCATGCAGGTTTATCTAGCTTGCAACTGATTTTCCCTTTCTTTGCAGCATGGAGATGAGTACAAACCTAAAACCTGTGAAACAACAATGAAGCAACATTTGGCAAGGCTATTTTTAGACAAATGAAAATTGTTTTTGAGCAATCATTTCTCAATTAGTATTTTTTTTGTCAAGTAATAGCAAAAATATATGTGGGAGGTCATTTCAAATTCTAGTTCAAATATAATTGTAAAATTTTGAATGGTTAAAACTATTTTTATAAATCTGTGTATCTCTAATAATCATAATTAGAACTCTAATAATCATAATTAGAATTAATGATTGTCCTCTGGTATTTTTTTCCTATTCTCAAAATGACTTTGAATTTCATATAGGTCTGAATGGTCAGATACATTTAAAAGGTAAATTAAGACAGATAGGATTTTGCATTTGCCCTTGGATATATTTGTAAAATATGTGGATTACTCTTACTCTGTTTATACTGGCTGTTTTATATTCTACATTAAGTTCTGGTAAGGCTACAGAAAACAAAACTGGGAAATGTTATGCAGAATTTTATGGAAATATTTGACTTCAGAATTGAGTAAGGGTTTTTAGAACTCTTTGCATTATGTGAGATGCCATTTAGGTCAGCAACTCAATATTTTCATGTGACCAAAAATTATTTTGAACAACTGAAAGGATTGTTCAAAATAATCCCTCTAATCAGATATTATTTAATGCACATAATTCATGTGATAACTCAGTGTTAAGAGAAATAGTTTGTCAAGGCATTCATATCCACTAGGTCTGATTACTAAAAGTAAGTCAGAAGAAACTCTAGAATATACTGGATTTACATTTATATATGCCCAGTGTCTGAAGGGAAGTCAGGCTCTATTATACCACATTAATGTGGATGATTCACAGTAGCTGTCACGAAGCTTTCATTGAAATCAGATATTAAGTAGTTATCTGGAAAGAAATAAGAGTTCGGAATGGGAATATCTTTTTAATTTAAAGAAATGTCCTATTTATTCAAACTGTAAAATCTATACAACTACATTAGAGAAATTCTAGATCTATTGCAGAAATTATAGAAATTCCAGTGTCCTAGGGTAGCACTTTGAGAACATTTTAAAAAAATAGTTGGGTTGGCATTTTGCTGTTGTAATTAAGCACAACTGAACACTTATGTCTATTTAAAAAACTCCCAAATTAGAAATCTTTCAATTGCTAAAGCGGGTGTTTATATGAATTATAAATTTTCTTTTTGTACAAACACTCTATGTATTTATTTTATCCATTCTTTTTGTCTGTATCCTTTTTTATTTTAATTTTCATTTTTGTACTTGGACTTTTTCTTCTCTAAGAAATCCCAAGATTTATACATTTATCTTGTCTTAAATTTGGATGATAGAAATAAACATTGAAACTCTTTGCTGAAAAAAGATCACAGAGTCACAGAATATCCTGAGTTGGAAGGGACCCAAAAGGGCCATGGATTACAACTCCTGGCCTTGCACAGGATACCCCAAGAGTCACACCATGTGCCTCAGAGCATTGTCCAAACACTTCTTGAACTCTGTCAAGTACACTATAGTGACACTCAGCTATCATCTGACTTTTCCAAATTGCATCTTTTTTTTGCTCTCAGATATTCTTGTCTTCCACAGCAGGAGATGAAGTTCCTTTCTCCTTCACTGTATGAAATCACATCCTTCCTGTGATGCACTTTTGTCTCTTCTTTTGGCTAAAGCATGATGATGCTTAAGAGGAAGAAAATGATCTGAAATTATATGATATTTAAGTTTTCAGGTGTTTCTTTCCAATTGAAATACAAAATATTTCAACACTAGTTGTTGGGTTTTTTTTGGTTGATTTTTTTTCCTAGTGGAAAAAGAGAGTATTTCTCCTAGTAGCCATTCATGATATTATTCTTCCTGTCCTTCCACTTTTCTTACAAGAGAAAAAGAAATGCAATATTTGATGTAATGTCTGACAACTTTTGATTGGTGTGTGTGATATGCCAAAATAGAAAATATTTATTCTCATCACATAGATAAATAATTATAGACTGAAAGAATTCTGCAATAGTTACTTATGTGAATAATTCTATTGATATTTAATCATTAATAACTGGACTTTATGAATAGAAAAAAATTCTGAAAGATTGATTTTTTTCTTATATAATATGACAGGTAGTCCTGAAAAGATATTTCTAGTAAAAAATTTAGGCCTGTGGAGTGTATCACAAACAGTGCAACCATTTTAGCAGTGCCAAGCACATGAAGAGGGAAGAAAGATATACTTTTCATGAAGACAAAGTGACTCCATTGCTCTAGTTGCACAGTGTGAATTTTCTCAAAATGGCAGAGAGCCCATATCAAACATTTTTCATTTGATATCTAGCTGGACTTGAGACTCTTTGTTGAGAATGTTTTTAGTTCCATTTAAACCAGGTGTTAGAAACCTCTACAGATATATCTGAAACCTATAGAAACCTATACAGATCTAGGTTTTTAAGGAATATACCTGTATATATCTGTATATATCTATACAGATATATACAGGTATATTGCTTAAAAGAATTACAAATAAGAAAAATATTATTATAATAATATTTTATGATGTATGTTTTAAATTATTTGGAAACCTATGTGAAAAGACATATATGCTGAGATTCCATTATCGCTTAAATGTTTGATTTGGGCCATTGTTTGAATGTAACAGTGAACCTGATGGATATAGCTTTTCCACTCTAGTTAAACTGCACTTCAGTAGAACTCAAAAATTGATGAAAGTTATTAGAGTTTTAGTGTAGCTCCATCTCCTTTGTGTAAGAGTGTTCACTTTGCAACATATCTAGTGCTTTACAATATTCAATTCTTTCTCTTAATCTTACTGTTTTCCAGATGTCCTGTGCCTTTATAATCCCATAAAGACAAGTAGAATTTTTGTGTTCCGTGCTCTCAGCAGACCTGAAGTATTTCATGGAATCACAGAGTACACTGAGTTGGCAGGGCCCCATCAGGATTATGGGCTCCAACTCCTGGCACTTTGCAGGAGACACATAGAATCAAACCATGTCCCTGAGAGGATTGTCCAAACACTTCTTGGGCCCTGTCAGGCTTGGTGCTGTGACCACTTCCCTGGAGAGCCTGTTCCAGTGCCCAGTTGTGCTCTGGGTAAATTTCTATTTCTTACCTTCAACCTATTTCCATACTGTCCATGAGCATGGAAAAAAATGGAATAGATTTTATTTTTTTAAACATAAAATTACGCAGAAGGAAGCCCCTAGATGCCTTTCAACATCTTTCTAGTTCTTCCGACATTCCTTTACTCTGCGATCCACGTAAAGCTACTGCCTGTTTTCCTGAAAAACTGTAAATGGTGAAGGAACCCATAAGTCACCAAGTTAGAATTATCAGACATATTCAAATTTCCCATCGTCTTGTGTGACAGAAGGCCTAGGATTGGAGTTGTGTCATCCTGACATGTTCAGCTGCCTTGGATAAGAGGAATGCATGTCTTACCATATAGATGGAACCAAAACCTCCGGCCTGAGGAGGCTAAGACACTTAACCAATGAAGATAAGAATTGTGAAGATGTTATATAATGCCACTTAGATAGTGGTTTAAAAAATTTAATCAGAATGCTTTTACTGACAAAAAAATAATTTCATTAAATTTTAATAAATTTATATTTGTAACCTTATATTTACAACCTTATAAAATATCTATTTACCTTACTTAGGATAAAATTACATTACAAAATTAATTTTTTTTAAATTGGTGACAACACTTCTGTGAATGAACATCTTGTAAAATTGCACTCTACAATGATTCTGGAAAATAGATTTATTGGCAAATTGGTTATACTATGTTTATGTCGAGAAAGGTTTTGTAGCTAGAGGCAGGATTGGCATCACATTCATCCACCTTTGACAGCCAAGGAAAGGTTTTCCAATATTCATCTCTTCTTTGCTCTCTTTCTGTCTGTATTTTTTTTAAATTATTATTAGTTAAATGTAGAGCAAATAAAAGTGAACTAAGGAAAGGAGAAAATATGTTATGCTGCTGTGAACTACTTTCAATATAGTATTCAAACAACCAAATACAAAACATAAATGTGTGTACACATCCCTTGAGCTGCAGTGTGATGGTTAGGCAGATGCTTCACAAGTTTTAATTATTTTAATACCACAGATCTTTAAAAATTCATCAGAGACAATAAAACAGTTATTGAAGGATTAATATTTACAATGAAAATTAAAGAAATTCTTGAGTGTTATGAGGGACTATTAAATTTAAGAAACTTGAGATGTACCTGTGAATTTACTATGATTGCTAATATGGAAAACAAAAAGGTGTAGAAGAATAATTCAGAAGTGATAATATTATACTAGAAGAATTTCAGACACTGGTGTTACATGAAGTTTTGCCACTGGGTCAAGAATTTTGTTCTACAAGCATTTTGGAGAGTAATTCAGTAAATTGATTTTTTATGAAGCGACAATATCTGGAAGATTTATTTTTTACATATTCTGATCATACCTGCTTCTATATCCTTATCTTTGATAGTGTTTGCACCTTTATCTTAAATGGAGATGTGCCTTTAACAGACTATCTGTAAAGTGTATTAATAAAGACCCTTATGAAGTCTTCTTGTGAATAACAGCAATAGCCACAGTGCAGCCTCCTGCAGGAAACCTGCTATCTCTGGTTTATCATTATCTTTCATTCAGGTTTTGAACTCTGGTTTTACTGTTGCTAACAGCAGACACGACAGTCAGGGATCAGAACTGTAATTTTTATCCTAGACTGTATCTGTAAAGGGTTTCCTTTGTGGTCTATCACACAGTCATAAAAGCATGCTATATTTACTGGGAAGAGAAAAATGATAGGTGATGTTTGTATTTCTTACCAATTAGACTAATAAAGCAAACAAGCTTGATTTATAGCAAATAATGGGTCTTGTAAAACAGAAGAGTCAAAACAACATTTCCTTGCAGCTCTGTGGGCACCACTCAGACTGGGTGTCATATCTTGCATTTTCTTTCTCAGTTTAAATTTCCAACTGCTAGGAAGGATTTTCATCCTGGAGCAAGGCTTGAATATAAAACATTCTCATTCAGAAAGCAATTTATATGGGGTCATAATCTTTCCAAGGCTTAGCCTATATTTCTGGTATGTGTTCTGTAGAGATTTACTTGAGCTGAGTATGAACCCTAAATCAAATGTACTTGAAGAGTGATAACAAAAAGCACAGCCCCAGAGATGCACTGCTTGTTGCAGTCTTCTCTCTCCTCGGCAGGACCACTGCATCTTCCATTATGAATCCAATATAGATTGCAAACACTGTACATGAAAGTGCAAACAAAAAACTCTAAAAAACCCCTAAAAAACTCTGTTTCAGCTGTCACCAAGTTTTGCGTTTTTCTGCCTTGGATGTCTTAATCATTGAGACAAAAATTTTGTTGTTTGTCTTAACACATTCTACTAAAAGTTCTATCAATGACTTAGGACAGTGCCTTTCCTAAAAACCTGCTGTAGGTCTCTTTTTTACTGTCATTAAAACAACTACTTTGGGCAAATTTTTTCTCTCTGACTTTCACCCCAAAGTCTATGCTGGGGACTATGTTTCCCCCTTTTTTAGTAGAAGACTGAATGTTGAGATGACAAATGCCACACAACAACAAAAATCTGAGAACACTGCTTGAACACTTAATTTTCATTTCTGTGTCCTTTCCAGCATTTAGAACAAACATTGCACTCTTGAATATGGATTTGGGCAACCCCATAGCACATAGTACTTCTGATCTCCTCAAGTAGAAGAGATTTTCAAAAACAGTGGGAGAAATACAACGAGAGAAGGCATGTCTCTCTGCCTTTCTCTCTCAAAAACAATTGAGATTAAGTCACTTGTAAGTTTCTGTTTCTGCCTTTTTTTCAACTTTCAGCTTGTTCATAGGAAATAATTTCTTGAATTATTTTTAGTATATAATTTTGCAAGTAAGAGAGGCAATTCCATTTGTGTGCAAGATAATGAAGAATGTCTATATTACACCAAAACAGACTTTAATTTAAAAATTAAAATATTAATTTTTAATGCTTCAACATTAAAAACAGGGTGGGTTTTTTTTTTCCTTGCTACCTTTAAAATAAATTTTTTTAATTCTTTAGTTCAAAAATTGAAAATATCTTCACAGAAGGAAATTTACTATACAATAGAGTAACTTATGACATTTTGCTTCAGTTTTTCTTTATCCAGGAAGGGGATCCATAAATAATAAAGGAATGAAAGCGATTCACACACATCCTGTCCTCCTCCCTCTCTCTCTCCACAGTTTAATAATCCAAAGGTTAGCTGCCTAAATATTTAATAACCTATAGCTTCTACAGAATAAATAGAAACATGTTCTTGTAAAGAAAGGAACATTGTCTACCTTAGGCAAGTGTCCAGGAATGATGTAACTCTCTCTCTGTTGGCTATGGAAAACCTAGGATGTCTTTTTGGACAGGACAATGCATGACAGCCTAAATGAATAGTGCCCTGGATGTATAATGGTGAAATTGCATTTTGACCTAAACCAGACTGCTGTGGAGAGACAGTGTGTGTTCCCTGTCATAATGTATTCCTCTGAGACCTGGTAAAACATGAAACTGTGTGTTCAACCAAAATTTTTGGAGTAGGATCTTCATTGGGGCTGTTAAAGCATGGCTTTTCTCAGCTGTCCCTTTCATAGAAAGATTCATAATGCTAATAAATAAAAAAGCATCTCTCAGTTCTGCAGAAAATTTGCTAGATGCTATGCAAATCTCCAAGCAGTAGAGGATGATGACTCAGATACCAGGTTTTGGAAGTGTACTTTGCTAAAAAAGCAGCACTACATGTTTCTCTCTACTTGGATTTCTTTAAAGCATTGCTTAGAGAAAAGGTAAAATACAGGACTTTGAACAGCTATTTCCTGGAGGATAATTTTTAGGTGCTTTTCAAAAATTTTTTTTAGCAAGTGCATCTTCTGGCATATCATAAAAAATAAATGCATTGTAGACTATAGAGTCTAATTTTTGCCAAAGTCTGAAAATAAAATATGGCTACATTCTAACACTATCACACCCATCTCCTAATCTCATCTTGAAAAATCTAGGCAATTTTTCTTTTCTTGCATGGAAAAGAAACACCATCAAGTTCAGGATGTCATGTAATTCAAAGTTAGAAAATCTTAAAAAACAGGCAATCATACTAAGAAACCTATAGCTCAGTTTGGGACACAACTACAAGAGGAAATAAACCATGGGGATTCAGAGCACAAACGCTATTTTGCACTAATTCCCTGTGTGGACAAGTGTACAAAAGTGAAAGTTAACCATTATACTCAGCTGTCTCAGAGGAAGAGCAGTGCAGCCAGGAGAAACATGCTGGACCTGCAGGAGGATAGAGAATTCTCCATGGGGATATATTGCTCTGTGTGAATACATCTACAAACCACCCATTCACAGAAACTGTGAAGGTAAATTAGCAGAGCACGACCTTACTATCTCTGTAGTTCTCCGTATTCTGTATTTTTATTGGTTTTGAACAAAAAAGTGACGTCATACTCACGTGAATTCTTGAAATCTAGTTCCTTGAACAAAAAAAGGCACCAAAATTTGCCCAAGATAAGGCTTCAAGAATGCTGCAATGGGAAAAAGTCTGCATTTGGCTTCATACTTTTGGAAAGAGTCCACAAATTTAAGGGTTTTTTTATACTTTTTTTTTAAAGATTTCTCAGGCAGACACTGAATATGAAATACAATTAAATGATTTGAATTATGTGGAGATAAAAAAAATTGATCCTTACAGTGGGAAATGTGTCTCAATTCCAAGGAAAAACGAGGCCATTTTCATTAATGAAGGCATGAAAATATATAAGGAGGTGGACAACACCCTATCAGGTCTAGCACTGTATCTTTTTACTTTAGAAGTATATAACTTAGAATTATGTCATCATGTTCTCCTGCTGATTCAGGCTTAATTGTGGGACCTGTGTCATTAATATAACATGGTAACAGCTCTCTAAAGGACTAAGTGAAGGAGGCAAATTGAGGTGCTAAAGGAGATTCCTAATAACTTAGTATGGTTTTATTGGAGTTTCAAGCAAAGAATAAAACTCCCAGACTATTTGTTAATGTGATTGATAGACTTGACTGAAATCGACTCAAAATTGAATGTAAAGCTGATGGGAGCATTTTATAAAGAAAGCAGTTTATGCAGTTTCACAAACCTTTTACAGTTGAGTAACTGTGTGTACTACAAGAAAAACAGATTCCATTTGCATCTGGTTTTTTAAAGGAGTTTTAAGTTACCTGCACTAGAAACATCTATAAATTCTTCTGTCCAGAAAATAAATGTGAGCTACAGAATTTTTGGGCTTATTAGAGCTAAGCAACTAATTTTAAATTTAAATTATCACTGCTCTAAGTTGGGAATTATGATAAACTCCATGATGTTTTATGAGAAAAAAAAGACTGAGAAATTTAAAGCATGATGAGAACACATATATTTGTGGGTCATTAATAGTTTCACAAAGCAAGGACAATAGTTTAAAATTAGTTGAATGGTGAAAGGACTTGGGCAACTACAAGGGAAAAAGGTAAAAGAGGAAAGGGGAAAAACATGCAGAAAGGGAAAACAGAAAATGGATGTGGAAAGAAGGGGAGAGGAGAGTAAAGGCGAATACAATCTCAGAAAAATTAATGTGCTCCAATGCTGTATAGCCCAGTGGTGGTATTTTGTATTTTGATCACCATTAGCTCAGTATACGCAGCTTAACTAGAAAGTGAGCTCACAGGAAAACTGCAAATTATCTTGACACTTTTGAAATCAACAAATGTCTGGTTTAAGATTGGTTTAAGAGAGCTGTTGAAAAATGAGAAGTCACGCACTAAAATGTCCAGACGCAATAAAAATTTTTATAAATTCACCAAGGTACAATGAAAAAAACATAAAACATATCAAACATATAAAATATGTCCATAAACTTATATATAACATATTCAGTATAAAACATGTGATAACTGTTGGGTCAGAAGTCAGGGCTCCATAGAAAGAAACTTCAGGGTGCAATTTTTTTAAAAAGAAACCCTTCATGCTGGAGTACAGCCAGTAAAATATAACTATTCATGTGTTTAAATTTAGAATGTCCATTGGTTCAATTTAAGAAATGAGATTTTGTTTCTTTAAATACATTCATAATCTATACAGTATAAAAAAAGGTGTTTCTGAAAATTCCCTGTGATCAATTTGTATTAATGAAGAATTTTACCAAATCTGGTGATATTACCCATATGAGTAAATTCAACTATCAGCACTTTAATAATCAAATCTTAGTTGAAAAGAGTCTAGATAAGGATTTACATGATTGAATTTTTATGCTAGAATTGCAGACAGCACTATTTGGTAATATCAAAAAATACACAGGTAGTAAACATGCCTTTTCTAAGCAATCTGTCACGTGTACTCTAGGGTGTGAACTATGCTTAAAATTGATAGAAATTATGATCAGAGGCTCAGAAAAAGTGAGCATACTGCAGTCCTGAAGAAGTGGAGAAAGATGAATAAAAATTAACACTTGAAGAAAAAAAAAATAATAAAAAAGACAGAGCATGAATAAAGGGTAGATGAGAGAGAAAAAAAATACTTTGCTCATTCTTTATTACAAAACAAATCCTTACAAGACTAATTTTAAAATCAATTGTCTCCATTTTGTCACTGAAGGACTGCATCGGTGGAAACTGGAAGTTTTATCTAGAGAAAAAAAGGGCAAAGGATAATCAAAGGTCTGGAATAGCAGTAGAAGCAATCTTCAAAAAACTGTAAGGGCAGTATTATGCACTCAAACATCCATTGGGGTTTTAGTTTTTAAATAAAATATTTCTATTTTACACAATGTTCACTTTGAAAAATGCAACACAAAACTTTCTGAAGAATACCTGCTTTGACTCTCTTAGGGAAAAGTGATATTTTTTTCATCTTTCTTGCTTCAGTAAAACTTTTACTGGTGACCTAAGTTTTTCCCCACAGTTTTTAATATATGTTTCAGTGTTCTTTTTTAAAGTGTTCATTTTGCTTTCCATTATTCCTTTTCTTCTTGTTCTTTGTACAGATTTCATTTTATTAACATTTGACTGTTCACAGTGTTCCGGTTCCCCCTCATCTTCTGTTATTTTCTTTGGCCATTACAAGTGTCTAAAGAAGAGTTCAGCTGTACAGAGACAGTGCTAGTGCCAGAAATGTGTATAGGGCAGGAACTAGACAGAGCATTTGCTTTCTCTGATCTCTTGTGCACAGAGAAATATTCTTGCTGTTTTACTAGACCCAGAAACTTTCCCTATTTTGTGAGTACATTTTACTTTTCTGAAGTCTAAAGACTTAAGTTTTGTGCTTGAACAGCTGTGCTAAATTTCAAGCAGAGGAAATATGTATGTAGGTATGGCCAGAAATGCAGTCCAGTGAAAAATCAGTTGTGCTTTAGCTCATTCACTGCCCTACAGGAAATAGTGTTGAATTATATTCAGATTGGTTCACTGAAATCTTGTGAGCAGGCTTTCACGCACTTGACCTAATTGAAAATGCTAATTTATGGTTACTATGTTGACTGCACCACTGCTGGACACTTTTTGTCTGTTTTTAGCTTTGCCAGATATGCCCTGACCTAACACGGAGATTTCAAATTTAATGGCACAACTAACTTTGTTAGTTTGAAATGTTTCTTTCCCATTGTTTCAAGCTGACAGAAATAATGGATAAGTCAAGGGAAGGGAATTTCAGGACCCTGACTCTGTATCAGTCTACTATAATGCAGTTTCAGGGTCCTTAACTCTTTTCTGGTGTAGTAGAAGTTTGTCTTTAAATGGGGACATCTTTCATCACATGTCCTGAATGTTCCTCAAAGCAATATATGGTCAAATATTCATAAAGAATGTAATTTTCATGCCCATCCTAAAAGGGTAAGGATCCTCACTTCAGCATCCATTCTCAGAGAGAAATCAAATGAAAGTAACCAAACTAAATTCTGATTTTAAATATGCAGTCACCTTGCATTGCTTCTCTCGGGCTTACTTTATGGGAACAAAGTAATTTTGGGGCAGAACTTCCAGACTGTTGAAAAACCTCCAGCAGATTTTGATTTTTTTTGGGAGGGGCAGGGGAAAGATATGAAAATACCTGAGGACTGTGGAAGTTTTCTCAATTTACTGCCTATAATCAGTCCTGTTTGAGTAGAAGACACCCACAATTGTTTTGTACCTGTCACACTTCATCCAGGCAGAATTCAGTGATAGAGTGCCATATGATTCCTTTTTAAAATAAGAGAAAAAAAATCTGTTATCTCTTAGTTAAATGATACCTTCAATTTTATTTCAAGACTAATGTTGCTTCCTTATTGTGTTATCAGAACCTACCTCCTTCCAGGTTATACACGATGAAAACTCCTCTGATAAAAGTAGGAGACTTAAACTTCACAAAGACATATATCAGGAACGGGAATAGCTGGATTCAAATGATGGTAAGAATTTTTTTTGTAGGGCCTGCTTGTCTGACAGGGGAGGTGTCAGCACAGTGGACAAGGAGGATGGTTTGGAGGATGATTTTGTACTGTGTCCAGTTCTGGGCCCCTCAACTTAGGAAGGATATTGAGATGCTTGAACATATCCACAGGAGGGAAACAAGGCCGGTGAAGGGTCTGGAGCACAAGTCCTGTGAGGAGTGGCTGAGGGAACTGGGGGTGTTTAGCCTGGAGAAGAGGCAGCTCAGGGGTGGCCTTATCACCCTCTAAAATTGCCTGAAAGTTTTCTGCACAAACAAAACATGAAAAATACTGATAAGGAAGACAGGTGAGAGGCAAGAAGGGGCATTTTGAAATAGAGTAGAGTAAGATAATTCAGACAACCTCCACTGTAAGTGAGACTTGAAGGAGACAGATGACTAGCCAAAAGAGGAGCTCCACTTCTATGTACTAAAGAAGTTGTCTTTTAAATTTCTTTCTTTTGTAGAAATGTTTTAGTTACATAGTACCTTCATTTTACCAAAGTAAATTATAAGGCTGAGATTGGGACTTTGAAATTTGCTTGGTTTAAACTCCATTCAAAGCAATGTAGTGGAATAGATTCTTCATTCAAGTGATGAAGACCAATTCACTGCAGCCTGTAGCCCAAGGAAAGCTTGCCAGTCTTCATTTCTGGGATTTGTTTCCTAAACTATAGACAAAAAAGTAAAACTCCAAAAAGTAACGACTTGCTAGTTATTCCATGGAATGTTTTTTTCCAAAGCAGAGGAACCGCTGGTCACGGTCATTTTCCAGGCCCCTCTGTGAAGAGGAAAGCAATACACATACAAGTTGAACATTGCAAAATATCGTTAGGTCTTCCTTATGCTTCAGTGATTTAATTGTGCCTCTTAGAGTAGGAGAAGTACTGTAAGATATGTAAAGATCCATGGCTTCTGTAAATCAGAGAGGCTAAAGGAATCAGGTCAACATTGTGATAGAGATGAAAAATTTGTTACACTCACATACATACAGAGAGACACACACAGTTGAAAACACAAAAACCCAAAGAAGCATTATGATGCTTGGGTGCTGGTTCTTATGGCTCCCCCTTCCCACTTATCTTCAGTCTGAACTCCTGTAGTATTTCTTTAAAGTCACACAAACTTGCATTAATTGAAGTAATTGAAGTAATTGAATTACTCATTAATATGAGTGATTTATACAGAATGAGCTTTATTGACATATAAAAAGGAAAAAAAAGAGAAAAGTGGAATTGTATTAATATATTTTTAAATCGCTTAAAAAATAGAGCCTCTGTGAATTAGGCTTCTGGCCCAAGACATTTTGTGTTTATTGCCATAGACACAAATTATAGATCCTTAGACTTACTCAAATCAAGGTGTATGGAGTGTTGAAATGTCAAACCTGAGTATTTTTTCTAAATGATTCTGAGATAAAATAGGATTTAAAATATTTGTTTGAAGAAAATCTACCTCAAATTATTCAAGAAGATGTAATATGAGCTGGGACAGTACATGACAACAGGCCGGAAAAGCACTTCAAAAGACTTTATAGATAGTAGATCTTTTCTCCAATAGCTGGTAAAATTGTTTAGTTGTTTTAAATCAGTGTCTGGAAATTAACCTTTGCGTGTTCTTTAAAAACCTTTTTTTCCCAAGCATTTCACTTGGTTTCTAATCTATCAGCACTCTGCTTCCCTGCTTCTTTTAATATAGGAGCACTGTGTTTATAAAGGGGTTGGGTTTACATAAAAAATTAGGAGTTACACTTTGTACCCATGAAATTTGATCCTATGTTAAATCAATCTTTGACAATCAAACCTACTGCTTCTGAGGAAATATACATACAACTTATTCTGTGTAAATTTAAAGGTTTCAGTGTGCATTTCTGTAATATAAAATTAATCATGATCTTTTTCATCTGTCTTGGTCTGGATGACAAGGTGTTTCTGAGCTCCAAGTTCATTCAAATTCTAAACTCAGAGTAATTGTTCATTGGCTCATATTACTGAACACCATCAAAATGGAAAATATTCCTTCCTTTTGGTGATGAATTCTGGATGAATTTACAAATTCTTTGCAAAAGGCATTTGACTTGCATCCAGGTTGAATCCTGAGTAGTACCTGTTGGATTCTGAGACTGATGTTGTTATTTATCCACTAGAAAATTTTGATTGTGGTCAGATTGAATCATCATATGATGATTCAATAAGGCAAATCTTAGTTCCTTAACTAGTCTACAAAATACTTGGTTGCTTATTTTAGGGCTTTACACATAATTGCTTAAGTTTTTCTATTTGAAAATAAAAAAACCCCAAACAACAAAAAACCTGTACACAACATTGGCTCCCAAAAAAACAACAACCCTCTGATACTAGTTGAAATGGAAATGTCTAGAATGCCATCTAGGATACATATTTGCAATGCATCACATGAGCTGTATTCTCTATCAGAGAAAACAAACACTGTTGCATTGTAATTTAATGTTTTCACTACCAGAGAGAACAGGAAGCTTTGAAAACCATGTTTTGTCTTTTTCTCAAGGGCCAAATTTATTCTGTCAAAGCATTTAATTTCTTCAAAACTGTCTGCTGAATTCCGTATTAATATGCAAAGAGAGCTGCACAAGAATTATGGCCTGTCATAAATTCAACAATACTCTACATAATGGCTTCAATATGCCTGTCATAAGCTTATCTTGTCTTGCAATGTCTACAATAATGCAGAAGTCAGCCCTTTTAAATAATTAGATAAATGTGTATTTTTGACAGGAGCTGCTGGTCCTAACTTTCAGAACTACTATGACACATATTCTCTAGTGACTGTCTGCTACACATATATATCTTTGCTCCCCTTTCTATATGTTTTCCTTTCTAATCATAGTAAGATGTATTGGTAGTAGGTAACGTGTTTGCAAAGCCATTTGTTATATGGTATATGCATTTTATGCTCATAGAGTACTCCAAAAGTCTTCCTGCAGGGATTTATTACATCATTTCCCTTGACTTCAACAGAAACTGGAGCAGCCTGCTGTTTCCTAGGCTTCTGTGGATGTGTGACATGAGATACAGAAAGGTGTGCAGCTACTCTGAAGGGCAGGTACAAGAACAGTATAGCCACATCAGCCTCTCATTCTGCTCACAGGCTGAATTGGCTTTCCTTTAATAAGTTTTACTCCATGTAGACCTCTAATTTATGGGATACTAAGGAGACTCCAGTGTCGAGCCAACCTTATCCACAGCCAGTTCAGCTGTCACCATGGAGCGCCAAAAGAAGCCAGAATTATTATAGGCAAACATCCTTATTAGCATTGCCTGGTGCAACACACGTGTTTCAATCACACAAGTTAATAACATGGATTTAATTTCATAAGGTTGAATTTCACTTTAAGTTCATTTGTCTCATAAATGAGTTGGTAAAATGACTGAATGGTATTACTGTGAAAAGAAAGACTTTTATCCCTTCTTTCTCAGTTTAGGACTGGGTGCAGGAAATTTACAAATTCCACTGTGGAGAAAAAGTCTAGTAAATTTTTTCAAATACTTAAGACAGGTACTAACAGTCAAAAGAGTGCCACACTGATTTGAACAAACCTACATACATTATTCTCAAAATCTGATAAGTTCCAGCCTTTTATGAACATGTAGGTCCATACATTTTAATTTTTTTTTGTGACATTCATAGTGATGACCATCTAGATTTTTGGACTCAAGATGTTAGCATATGAGCTAGTCACTTACTCTCCTTTTAAAATTACAGGAGTGACTTCAAATATATGATTTATGTCATTATGAGGTAGATATTTGAGATAGATGCTTAACTTCTTGCCATTAATTTTAAAAGGAAAACTAGGCAATTAATTCAGGTATAGCTACTAATGCTAGAAATACTGAAATTTAAGTGACATCACTCTAGGAGTCTGCCAGTGTGAATAGCTTGAAAAGACTAACAGTTTCTGTAGTGTAAAATATAAATTATTCTTTTTTCAAAGTGATACAATTGTCCCATGTTCTTTAAACAAATTTATTCAATGACTTAGACCAATGTGTTATCTTTTGCCTTGCATTTGCTTATAGATTCCAAAGAGCTGTATTTCTTTAACAATGAAGTGCAGTTCTATGAACATGGGAAACTTTGTTAAAGTTCTGTCCAGTCTGCCCGTTCTTTGACATAGTTAAAGATATTTCCAGATTTTTTTTAACTAACTATTGCATTTTTTATATGATCTTAAATGTTTGTAGTTTCAGTTTCATTGACTTCTAAAAAATAACTATTAGATTTAAAAAATAATAGGTTAATAAACAATAGATTTTAATATTTATTCAGTGTAATATGAGAAGTTAGACAGTGGACACCACTGCTGTTGAGGAAAACTAGTTATGTAGGAATTTTCATTTTGTAGAGGACCGGGGAGAAAATAGTATATTAAGTATGATTTGGAGTAAGAGGACTTTTACTAGAGTTTTACAACACTATAAAGAAGTAGACAAACTCAGATTTTCTATTTGAAAATCTGATAATGGAAGCAAATCTGTCTAGCTAACTTTTACTGAACTACAGGAACTGCAGTTATATAGGTTTTTAATGTCAATTAATACTGCATTTCTAAACATACTCTTGTGTCTGTGCTTCCCCTTAAGCTGTTGGTTCTTGTATTTTGAAAGTAAATGGGAAGATCAAAAAAAAAAGAGAAGAATGAAACATGCATTTACCAGCCAGTCATGTAATGTTAGCACAAAATTTGTTCCAAAAAGACCAACATAATCCATCTACTATTCACAGAAGAAGTGGATGATGAGCCCTTAGGAGTAGAGACAGTAAAAATATTTATCAGTCACAATTTTGGGGGAAAGAGAACGGTTCCAAATCTATTAAGATTCTCTGTCTTCACAAGCCAACAGTGGAACAAAACTTATATTAATGGCACTGAACTAATTTTTGAGTTGAACAAATCAAGTCTTCTCATTATTTCATTAAGTTCACATACATAATTTTAGAACTTTAATTAGGTATTTAAAATATTTGAACTATTTATTTAATATGCAGCCAAATTTCCTCACCATCATCAGGAATTCTTTATCTGCTTCTTCTTTTTGCTGTCTCTAACATCAAATATTATGATAGTGAAAGAGAACTAGCTTGCTGAGATCATATACTTCCATAACACACCAATGAGTGCATTGAGAAGGCAGGCTTGTAATTAGTCTGTGGTATGCACTTAAAAAAATACCTTTTCTTCCAAAAATGATTGTTATAGCTTTTTGAAAATCCCCAAACCAGCATATTCAGTGAGTTCAGGATGTATCATGAATGTGGGAAAATGTTTGGGTAATAGTGATAGTAACTAAAAACTCTGGAGAGATTTATTTTTAATTTATGTTTGTGATGAAGAAAATAGGGATGTGTATATTACAATGATACTAATTTCTTCAACTTCTAACTTACAAATTAATAGCAATGTAAAATATGAAAGTTACAATTATAGAAGAATAAAGATAAATCAGCTTTTTTTTTAAAGAATATTGGGTGATTTTCTGTACTTACTTACTTTCCTGTTGTGATATTGTTTTTTAAATTTTTGGATAGTTTGAATTTTCTGGATTTCAGACTTAAAGGGAAAAGATTGTACTTATTTGTGTGTGCAAAACCCAAACAATATCTATACAGACAATTAAAAAATATTATAATTTAGCTGAATGATTGAAAATGAGCTCTGTTTGAAAACAGAACTGAATATCTTTAAAAAAAATAAAGCTGACTCGGGAAAATGAGACTTTCTCTGTAAGACTGAGAAGATATGTTGCCAAGAAGGCAACATTTTATTGACTAGTCTATTTTTTGTAGACTCAGAGTAAGCATGTTCTTTATGTGCATTCCTGTGCTTCTGAAGGCTTGAGAAAGAGGCACAAACAATTGGAGGTAGACTCTTTGTAGGCTATTTCTAGAATTACCAAAAATAAGTAGAAAAAGAGTCACAAAACATAATGAATGATGTGGCAAAAAATCCCCAAGGAAAATATGAAAGGAAATAAAGCAAGATAAGATACACATGGACACTGGAAGATTGAGAGTAATAAGGCCAGCAGCAAAAAAGCTTTAGTAGGACATCATCTTTCCGACACCGTTCGCAATGCTGAAATTTTGGGAAGAGAGAGGTAATTGTTAAAGAGCCAGCATTATCCTTGTCCAAGAGATCCTCAGACTTTCTGGAATATTTTTCCTCTGATATCTCACACTGCACGTCACACAAATGTATAATGAGCTTCAGGGCACCAGCTAAGGTAGGCTCATCCTAGATATCATCTATCAAGTTTTTACTAGGCCTTCAATCCCAGCAAAAGACCCTAGGAACTGATATAAAGATCAGCCACTTCAGTGAATTATTGTGCCTAGGAAACATTGGTAGGGATCAACATTAGGTTACAGAAAACTTGGAAATGGAGATATAAAATAGTGTGGCTTTTTTGCTCTGCTCTTGTGACCCTTTTGTGTCTATGGATGGAGATAAAAAAGCCTTTGTTTCCCTCTGAGGAGGGAGTATTTGCTCAGTCTAACATATAAAAGCAGAAAAGATACCTATTTCTTCAATGTGGCAAAAAGAATATGGCATTTACAGTTCTGCAGATTACCAATTTATTTGGTCTACAGTGTCCTTCAGACCTCTATGTCTTCTGTGGAAACTATTTAAAAACAAAAATTCCTTTAATTCTTTTTGGGGAAAGATTTTATGAAATATTTTCCTTAGTAGTTCCCACTGGGAGGTGAAGGATTGAAGGAATGGAGTTTTGTTATTTCAGTCACTAGATTATGAGTCTCTACAAATGGATCCAAACATATTCTATTCCTCTGTCTTCTCAGACTTGAGCCAACCAGCTTTGGAAGATCCCACTGACCATTAGACTCTTGATTAGTAAATCCAGCTTTTTTATTGTTTGCTCTTAGATGTTAAGCCTTGTTAGGTAATTTCATTGTGTACATAATTGATTGTGATTTTAATAATTCCAAATAAATTCAGCAGACATTAAAAAGCCTCTGAATGTTAGGGATTTGGACATACAAAGCTATGTCACAAATCTTTAGGCACCTTTCTCTTCCTGTACAGAAACCTAAACGTAAAGTATGTATTTAAAGTTTTCTTTATTCAGGTACTAAAATTCTTTTTTATTTATGTACTAAAATTTTTCATTATTTCTACCTAAACACTTAATTTTATAGGGAAAAAGGAAAAAAACATTTTAGTTGGTTGATGAGGAAGTCAAGTTTCATATTCTGTAATGTTTTTCCAGATAAACAATTAGATTTTTCTTTTCAAGATGTTCATGTTTGAGTGTAATTCTACGTATAGGTTTTAGAAAAGTAATCAAAAGTTTATTATCAGTATGGAGCTGACCTTTTCATAACTGAGCTGCTTAATCTCCCAGGATGATTTTTCCCTGCACTTTAATTATTTATCTTCAATATTTTTGGGACTCTAAGGTTGAAATAGAAGATCAATATCTACCCTGTATATTAAAACTAAAACCAGGAAGTAGTTGATTCCTGGAATACCCTAAAAAGTGCATCCAACATTTTTCAATATAATTACTGTCTTGATCTTTGCCATCTTTCCTAGCCAAATATTCATTAAAACTTGGTCTAAGAACTGATCTCAAGATGCCTAAAATTGGAACTGTACATTCTTAGAAATGATATTTGCTTGTGACATTTCTGACATTCAGGATCAAATCAAGCACTCTATCCTGCTGTCAAAGAAGAAATTGTAATGCTTTATCTGAGTATTGTTGCAGTCCCAGATCTTTTTTTTTTCTACTTATCAAGGGGGAGATAGGCTAAACACTGGAATCCTACAGCAGCCCTGTGTCTAAGTTTATATAAACAGGGAAAATCATTAACACATGGTACATATATCTGACAACTATTAGCAAGACTCCCACTGTTGTTTTTTTTCTCCCAGTTGAAAAGCCATGCTTGTGTAATACTCTTTCATGTCTTGTTTTCTAGACCTTTGTTCTTCTAGCCTAAGTAATGCATCCTGCATTCTACATTTTTGTTCCTGCAAGAAATTTGCTCCTGTCATAACTTCATTATACAGGTGACCTGTTCAATTCAATTAATTTCAGCTTTCACATCTTTATTTTTTCTTTGACCTGACTGATTAATTTTTATTCTGTTTGTACAAATGTTTCTCATGAAGGTGAACCCTGTGGACCATCAGTAGCCCAAGAATTTCTTCCAGAATGCTGGATTTAGGGCACAGAGAGAGAGAGCTGAAAGTAGGCAGATGCAGGAACAGTGAACAAGCACAGTATCCTTTCTGGTTTTGCATGTGATGCACCTGATGGCTGCACAGGAATACGAGATGCAGCATGCGTCTGTCTGTTCAGTAACCCTGTGTGCCATACGATCCAGAATCAACTACACACAAATGGTGACTCAATCACAAAGCAGAAATACATCTCAGACCACTTTGCTTAATGACTTTAACTGAAAAGAGTATCTCCTATTCAGTTGTGACTTCATGTGTCACATTCCTTTTTTGTTGAGTTAGAGTCTTCTACAAGACTATCTCTCAAAATCAACCAAGTCATTTAAACTGTTGCTTCAAGCTCTAATATGGGTATAAATTCTGCCAATTTTGTGGACTCAAAAAGGAGTGAAAATTCTCTCTTTTCCTTATTTGAGACTGCTCAGTAATCAGGGTCAGATGTAGAAGAGGTTTGGTGAAGCTATCAAAGAGATACATTGATTGTTTACCTGTGCCATAGTGTTTAATCCATTTAGTGTATGTAACCTGGAGCCTCCTGAAATCACATGGAGGGAAGACAGAGGGCAGTGTTAACATTTGATTATTATGATTTTTAGAGAGATGTCTCTGCCCAAATTAAGGTACAAATGAGACCATATGCCAAAGTCAATTATACAGATGCTATTTAACAGTAAATTTGAGGCAGAAAGAGATAGAAAGGGATAGACAAGGGGGGTGGGGAGGGGAGTTGAGTGAGAAAGACAGTGAGACATGGATTAAGTAGAGAGGCAGTCATCACCCTTGTGGATCCAGCAGCATCCTGTTGGACCTCTTCACCCTGGGCTCCTTGCTTGGTGGTGGGTCCCACCAAACACAGAGTACAAGGGATTAATTATATTCTGGTACACACGGGAATACCAAGCACCTCCCCTGGAGGGGGAAATGGTTTAAACTGTCACCTGCACCTGACTCTGGAGGCTGCAACACGGTGTATCAGGACAGCTGCTGGGCCTGACTCTCCTTGAGGACACATTCTTCTCCCCAGCCTTGTTTACCTCTCCCTAGACCTGACATAATTGGACACTAGTGTCACCTTTATCTTATCTCAATGCAGGTTGCTTAACTCCCAGTCTAATTTCCAAAAATCCAGGAAATGTATTCATGTTTTTCTGTCAACCCTTGAGCTTTTCCATCTTATTTTCTCCCTCTGGCCTGGATGCACACGTGTGGATGGCTGGCAACCCACCAAGGTAAACCCATCATGATATTTTCATCCACTGATTAATAAAATAAAGCATGCAATAAACTGTATATTGAACTAGTAATTTCAGCCTACTAAAATCTGTTCCTTCTGACAGCACCACAAGTTTTTCCACTGAATATAATGGCTACAGAATTGAAGACTATTAGATGTGTTTGTCTCTTTATCAAAGGTTTATACATAGGCATGAAGTTGAGGTTTTGCCCAAAGTGTCTTTCTTTGAGGCTAATTTTTGGCATTTTTTCTAACAGTTTGTATGCCTAATACCTAGTAGCTATTTGAATTACAAGCAGTTGATGGGGAATTCTAGATTTGGAGAGGAAAATGTTAACCACTGTTCCTTTTTCCTTAATTCAGTGAACATAGTAATTAAAGTCCTATTTGCTGGCATAAATACCTGGAACTACAATACCAAACTTGACCTTCCTTAATAAAAAATATTAAAAGATAGCAGTAATAATAATGATAATAATATACAACAACAACAAATTATTATTAATGTATGTAGTATGGAATATTTTGTAAGACCTTTTACAAGCATACAGTAAATTACATTCTCTACTTCAAAGTGAATAATAAACAGAATAGTGTTTTCAGGGACTCTTATGATAAACTTGTTTATTAGGGATATGCAGAATAAATATAGCAACAAAAAAGAAACATTCTCCATATTTCTGTCACATTTTCATGAGAAATGCTACAGCATGAAGTTTCTCTTGATCTATCAGGGCCTGGCTTAAAATAAAATCCAAAATAATTAATAGATTCAGTTAACTGAGGTATGGAAGTAGTCAACAGTTGATCAACAGAAAGAAAATTAAATCAATTATTTTACAATAATTTATAAAGCACAAGAGCTGAAGAACTAAAGCTTTCTATTTTCTTTCTATTTATCATTATCTGCAAAATCTAGTGAACAATAGTCTGTATTTTATCATATAACTTTTGTACTCTTAGAATATTGCTGTGGTCCTTTCACTTTTGAAATGTAATTTCCTCTCAGTATTAGACCTCTGTTGATTTTTTTTTTTGTGATCACTAAGTTGAAAGCTATATGTGTTCAAATTGCAAGTAGTAATAATACTGGTTTGTTTTGAACTGAGACCTGATAGTTGGGAATTTTTTCTATCCTCTATTTCTGATATTAGAAAATACTAACATTTCCTTCCTATTTGCTCTTTCTCTGTTAGTCATGGGATTTTATGCTATTTTATCATGTCTCTTCTTAAACTTCAGAAGATTTAGTTCATTTAATCATTACCTGAATAAAAGTTTACACTGTCTGTTCATTCCTGACATGTATGGTGCAACCTGTTTTGTCATTTTTGCTGTCCTTCGCCATCCTCTCTGACTTCCAAGTCAAACATTAATTTTTTGTGATAAGGACAGTGTCTGCACACAACATTGAAATATGAGTTCATGTTATGATTTTATTTTGTTTCTCCCCTTCCTTTTCTAGTACTGTTTTCTTGACCAACATTGAAATCTGTCCTATTGTTTTTGTACATCTATTTATTCTTCAGTGGTACGAGACATAATAAAGATCATATTGCTGTTTATACAGAACAAGACAGTGTTTTTCCTATGTATTCTGTATCTGTATTTAATTCCTCTTGCTGATATAATTAGGTCTGACCATTCCCCTTCATTATCTCTTCTATGTTTTAGCCAATTAACAATGATTTTATACCTTTTCTGCATCTTAGTTTCCTCAAGGATCTCTTTGAAAACTTATGTGGACTCTATTATGTTCCTCGTCTCCACAGAATTCTTATATTTTTTTAATAGGTTCGTTAATTTTGTGGGAAATAATTTTCCTTAGAAAATCTTGTCTCTCCTAAATAAAGCATATTTATTCCCATGCCCAGCAACTCTGTTTTCAATCCAGTCTCTACAGAAAGCCAATATAGAAATTAGGCTGTTAAATTCTTAGTTCTGTGAATCTTTCCCCATTTTTTTTAATAGGCACCACATTGCCCATTATCTAACCAGCTGGACCTGGTACTTGAAAAAAACATCAAACATCTCTGTGGTACAGTTAGCAACCTGGCATTGCTGCCACTCTTCCTTTCTGAATGCCATGTAATTCTTTATTTTGTCAGGTGATCCCTTATTCTTTCTCATGACATATCAAAAAGGAACAGACCACCTGTGGTTGCTGGAACCTCCTGAAAGTCACTCTTGGTGGATGCAGCTGCAAAAAATACATTTGGCATTGGTGTTGCTGTCTTACCTCAAATGCTCCTTCTATAATTTTAGATCACTGAGCTTATCACAACCTTCCCTGTAGTGATGCAGTTACAGAAAGATTTGCTAGTTGAAAGAATTGTGCAAGTTGTATCTCTAAGACTTCTAGGTGTGTTTGCTAAATCCTGTCACTAATTATTTTTACATTTTTTTTCCTAGTACCTGCAGTCTTTCTATGGCTGTGTATGATAACTTCTCTCCACTTGCTTTCCAATTCATTCAGTTTTTTCTCTGTGGTGGGTTGACCTTGGCTGGACACCAGGTCCACACCAAAGCTGTTCTGTTGCTGTCCTCCTCAGCTAGGCAGTGAAGAGAAAACACAGAAAATGGCCAAAATAAGAACAGGAAGTGATAATCACCAGTTACTGTCACAGCCAAAACAAACCTGACTTAGAGAAATTAGTTTAATGTTTTATGAATCAGAGCAGAGTATGATAATGAGAAAAGAACTCCTAAATCTTAAGGATGCCTTTCCCTCTCTGGTCCCTTCTTCAAGGGCTCAGCTTTGCTCCTGAGCTTCTCCTCAGCTGCTCCTCAGCTTCTTTACCTCCTCGCCTTTAGCAGTGCAGGGGTACAAGGAATGCGGGTTCTCATTTTCTCCTCTCCTCTCCTCTCTGGCTGCAATTGTCATTGTGCGACATTTTTTTTCCTTTTCCTAGATGCATTATCCCAGAGATGCACTGCCATCACTAATGAGCTTTGCCTTGGCCAGCAGTGGGTCTGTCTTGGAGTCAATATTGCCTCTGTTGTTCATGAAAGAAGCTTCTGGCAGTTTCTCACAGAGTCCACCCTTGTAGCCACCATGTTGCCATGCATACACAATACACTTATCTCTCTGACAAATTACTATATAATCAGAGCACAGATGGTTTTGGTAGTACCCAGGCCTCTGTGTTCTGAAGACACAAGTGAATTGTCTTCGTCTCCAACTTCTGTGCAAACTTGGCCATGTTTTTGTACACTGAGTGTTTCTCCCAACTATCCAATCAGTTATGGGAGTTTATTCATCTCTTGTAACTTTCTTTAGTAGGTCTGTTTACTGAAAACGGGTTTTATTCAAACTAACAATGTGAGGAGAAAAAAAGATATTTTTTCCTGCAGTCAGAAATGGCAATACTATACAGTGTTTGGGTTCTTGTGGATGAGAATTAAATAAGGTATAATCCTGTGGCAGGCCAGGTGGTTTAGCAGCTGTTCAGAGTATTGTGGAACGGGGAGGTTGGTTTGAAAGCAACCTCATCTATCTTTCTCTCACCCATTCACTTGGCTGGGAAGGCTCAGCCCTGCTGATATTATGAAGGTGATACAGCTTTGTGGCCTGACCTTGGCTTCTCTGCATGATAAGGGATATAAGTAGAGGAGCTGGGGAAATGACAGCTGCTGAAGGTAAGGGTACCTCCTGCTGATCAGCTGATAAAGTAACATAGAAGTTACTTGCCTGCTGGTTTTCTTGCTGTGTTTATTTTTCATAGTGCCTGCAACGCACACACACACACACACACAATAATTTGCTCCCAGTGCAATCCAATGACATGTATATATTGACAGATGCAGACAAACTTGAGACTTCACTGCTCATGTTATGCAGGCAGTTAAAGCGGGGATGGAAAGGCCTGAGCTTTTATGCTGTTAGATGCAATGTACTTTTGTTATACATGATTACTTATTTTAAATAGTACAGGTTGTAACCTCTAACTATAATTCTAAAAGACACATGAAGCCTTTCTTACACGTACTTCACTCATTTATGCCTTTAGTTTACAACCACACAAACAGATTACTTTAGAGTTAAAATTGTGCTGGAAGTTCATACCAGAAACTGTGTCTAAGGTGGCTTTTAGAGAAAAATGGGAGTCAGTTTATTGAGCAAATGATTGAATTTGTACCTAGAGTATAAAGAAGGAAAGAGGAAGAAATGAGGTTTGTGTAAATACAATATTAGTCCTTCCTGAGACTGACCAAGATAAGTCAAAAGTAAACTTTGCTGATCTCATTTCTGGAGGCAGAAATGGCCGCTGTGGCCTCCCTTTCCAGTTTAGAGATAAAAATAGTGGCAATTGAAAGATATAAACATAACTGTCCTTATTGGGAACATGCAATGAATTTGGTTGTTGTTGCTGCATTCCCATTCTTGCTTGTGAGAAGAAGCACAGCATAACCAGCATGCGTCAGATGCAGTGACTCCATAAGAGTAATAGCAGAGTAGAGGGTGGGAGTCACCTCCCTCAACCTACTGGCCACATTTCTTTTTATGCTAACCCAGGATATGACTCTCTTTCTGGGCTGTAAGCATACATTGCCAGCTCATTCCCACTGTTTTTTGTCCACTAGGATGTCCAAGTCCTTCTCCTTAGTGCAGCTTGCTTTCAAATCATTCATCCTCCTGTGAATAGTGATACTTGGGGTTGCCCTGCCTCAGGTTCAGGACCTTTTACCTGGCCTTATTGAACTTCATGAACCTTTACATGGGCCCAGTCCTCAAGCCTGTGAAAGTTCCTCCTGTTCCTGCACTACTCAGTTTGACATCCCCTGCAGACTTGCTTCTGTCCCACTGCCTATGCCACTGACTGAGATATTAAATAATAGTGGTTCCTCTATAGACCCCTGAAAGACAGCACTTGGCACAGTTTTCCATTTTGCCATTGAGCCACTGACTGTAAGTTTTCATATATGGCCATACAACTTATCCTGTATCCACGTAAAAGTGCATTCATCACACCCATGTCTTTCCAGTTTAGGCAAGAATTTTGTGAGGGACCATATTAAAAGCCTTACAGAAGTCCAAGCAGATGAGGTTTGTAGCTCTCCCCTTACCCACTGATGCAGTCACTCCTTCAGGCCACTAGATTAATCATGATTTGTCCCTGGTGAAGCCATGTTGAGTGTCTCTAATCCCCTTCCTGTCTCCAAATATTTTAACATATCTTCCAAGGTGATCTGTTCCGAGGTTTTACTGGGCACAGAGGTGAGGCTGACCAGCAAGTGGTTGCCAGAGTAAATGACTATGAATAATGACTATGAATAGTAGTATTTCAAACCATGCTACCCTACCATGCTGCTGATGCCTAAATTCAAGGCCTCAGGACTGACAAAAAATGTGGCAGCCACGCACACACACGCCCACACACCCCCTCACACACAATCACACACTCACACATACACCCTCTAATTATAGATAAATGATACTTAGGATCTGGGAGTATACATGGGGTAGATTTGCTTTCACAGCAGGAGCTGCTTCCTTCTCTCAGCACATCTAGCAGAAGGGGTTGGTCATTATCAAATTACTTATCAGCAAGTCCCATTACTAAGCTAGCTGATGCTGTTTCAACAACAGTTCATTACTTCAATGACAACAAGTGGAAAACTTTAGAAATATTAGTATGAAGAGATAAGACAGACACTTCTGCTAGAAGAGGCATGAAGATCAGCAGATAAATGTAACTCAACAGAGAAATTTTGTAATGATTTTTATTTGAAAGAAGTCATCTCCCTGTGATCTGTTATTTTTTAATGGAAAAGATAAAGCTAATGTATTATTTACTGTAGTGTTAGTATTTATTTTGTAGTCTCCCTTTATATCTCTTTTGTATAACCTCTGGGGAACTTTTGTTTAAACTTTTTTTTCTGTATTTGCTGTTGTAGGGTATCTATTCACTATAGATGTCAATAAATTTAGTGTTTAAACTATGGAATGTTGTCAAATTAAGGAATATTTCATTCATTTGCAAAGAATTGTTGGAATCTGAGAAGGAAAGAAAGCAGAAAGTGAGAAAAGTGAAAAGGATAACCGTTGTTGCAGATCTCCTCTTGCTTTACCATTAACTCAGAACCAATCTGATTTATCTGAAAAGTTTGCTTCCAGTCCTTCTAAAGACATCTTTGTGTGTTTCTGCAGCTGGGGAAGAAACAAACCCTTTTACAGAATTTTAATTTCTTCAAAACTTAAATTTTAATGAGACAGGGCCATATCAGTGCAAAACATAGAGACAGCTTCACTCTTGTCTCCAGATTGGTTTTGCGCAGCCAATTAAAAATGTTCTGATGCAGTACCTAGAAGAAAATGAGGCACTGAGAAAATGCCTGGTCTATCTTGCTGTAACTGAATACAGAGACCAAAATTTCACTAACATTTAGGAATTTGGTCTGCCTAATAGCTTGAATAGTTGGGATATTAGTGAAAAACCTAATTGTGGTCTAATACCCATCTGTAGTTTTGCAGATCAGTAAGTCAAGTGTAGGTAACGTATGAACTGTGAGTGAGGAATCTGTGCCATGCAATGAGCTGTGGAGCACATAGGAAAAATTAATGTAATCATCTCAGAGCATGAAAAAAAAGAAGCAAAAAAAGGTAATAAAATGCTTTTGGATACTTTGTTTTAAATTATTTATGCTTTTAATCATAATTTATCTGCCATTTTATAGGTAATAATTTTTAGTCTCCCCTTTAGTTGCAATGGCTTCTAAGAAGAAGAAAAATAAATCATTACTAAACACTTCTATATTTTGTGTTTTCTTGTTAGTTCTTAGTCTGAAATTTCTGAACTTGAAAGTATTATATTGCTTCGAGCTCTGCAACAGAGCAGAACTGTTTATCGTATCACTGTCAGTGTCCTCCAGGCCCCAGGGTTTCATTTTGTAAATTGAGTCTGGCTTACTGTGGTAATTCTCAGAAAGCAAATTAGAATTTATTCTTAATACACGAGGAAAAGAAAATAAAATAAACCTTTACTGTTATGAAGGCATATTAGGTAAATATTTTAATGCAATGCTGCACTGTAGTCAAATTTGATGATACCAATATTTCAAAAATGGAAAGAAGTAATGTTTGTTATTTTTACTTCTGAAAGTTTGCTCTAGACAAATGTTTCATCTCAATATCAAATCATAAGTTGCACGGATGCCTAAGGTGCTATACTTAAAAAAAATCTGAAAAAATAATAGCTATACTAGAAGGAATTGTATAAAAGAAACTCAGTTACTGAATTTTGCTTTTTACACTGAACCCCCTGTGTTCTGAAGGTAAGTTGATACAGATTAAAAGAAAACTTTACGAGTTTTTAGATAACCTCCCAGCAAGAGACAAATTAATGTTAATTATAGGCAAAGACTGAAGTTGTGTTTTAAGAATGAGAGCTAACTCAAGAATGCAAATGATACTCAAGAAGAGAATTGGACGTGCCTTCCATTGACAGCAATATCAGTATTGTCTTCTGTATTGGAGAAAATAAGGGAATTTCCATTTGAACTAATATTCACCCTTGTGTTTTAAGCAATAAAAGCCTAGACTGAAGAAATATTGTCATTACTGGAAAGATTTTGGCAATGCAGTTATATCTCATTGATGTTTTTAGTTATAGTAAATTATAATTTTAAAGCTTTAATCCACTTTTTGTTCTACTGAAGCAGTTGTAAATAATTTATTAGGCTTATCAGTTGTCCCATCTTTCCACTCTCCATTTATAATGCATATCCAAAATAAAAGTACCACTACTAATAGGGCTATTGTATATTTTGACCAAATATTAAATAAAGACACAAGTAATAAAACTACTAAGACATCAATTTTGAAATTCATAGATGAGGTATGGAAAGGTAATGCCAGAAATTTATGCTAAGTACCTAAATTGGATCCTAATACAGTTTCTCTCTGATAGTTGCATGGATCTTCCTGTATGGAGCAGCCCATGCTGAATTAACCTGCCTGCATTATGACATGAGAATCTAAAGGAACTTTATACAGCTCTCTATGGCAAGCACCTAATATCTCTTTCCTACATCTCCTCTTTCCAAGTTTGAAATTCTCTCTTGCATTACCAATCTTTTTCACTCCTGCTGAACAAAGTCTCATTTTTCCCTCAGTGTATATGTCCAGGCAGCATTGAAACTTTTCCTTTTTCTTCCCCCATCACTTGCTCATACATTATTGATGAAATGGATGTAAATTTTTCTTTGCTTTTCACTGCTACACCGTGAACTGCCCAAGCTATTCAACAGGTCCATAATATTCCATTATGAAGGTGTCCCATCTCTTCTTTAATCCCCTCAGGCTCAAATGAGAGTGTCAAAATCACTACAGAAGGCTTTTGTTTGTGTTGATCTTTCACAAACTCTGACATAAGCTTCAGGCATGTCTGCTTCTGTGAAAATTCATCAAAGGTCAGAAGTTTGTTTGTCTCTGATAAGCATCCCTTAGCAAAGAGCTGTCTCATTGCAGCTCTGCCAGCTTCTAGTTCTTCACTACATTCATAGAAATCAAAGTTTCCAGGCAACAGTGACATCAGTAAGCAATAAAAAAATAGTAAATGGTCAGTTGTGACTGATTTGATACGTAATTATGTGGGCAAAATGAGTTGCAGTCTTCATTTGCAGAAGAATAATTTTGTCAGAAGTTTCAGGGGCAACTGAAGCAATGCTTTTCAACATATCTCTTACTGTCAAGGTGTTTCCAAACACACATTAATAAACACAGCTGACTCTGAGATTGTGATACTCTTCCAGTTTGTTTAAAGATTAAACTCAAGTTTCTTAATTCTTCCATCATCTTTTCAGAGTAATTTAGCCTGTATTTCCTTACAAGATATTACTTGAGAACCACTAAAATCTTTTCTTGTCATTCTCTTGCTGTAAATTTCATGGCAAGCTTGTTATTATGACATTGTTGACATAATAAAATGGTCTTAATATCAGAGTAGTCCTCTTTAGCTTCACAAAAAGAAGATTCTTATAAGGAAGACATTACAAGTCAGATTTGCAAGGTATTTAGAAGTCTAAAATGTAGCTAATCCCCTAAATCCCATGGATACCAAAGTAAATTCAGTAACAAAGTATTGTCAAAATTGTTATTGGCCTTTACAAAATTTAGCAATTGATCATGCTCAGCATGTATGATTCCTACATATGAATAAATAATTTTTGTTTCTGTGTCCCTCCCAAAATAAAATGCATTTTGGCAACAATATCTATTCCATTTTAAGATAAAACTGTAATTTCTCTGATAATCCAGAAGAAAAATTCACTAGTTCCTGAGTCACATAGTGGCACTATGTGGCAGTCCTAACTTGAATGATGTGTATATTTCAGGATTTTCCTAGGAAACATTTTCTTCATTTTTAAAATAACAGAGTAAATAAATGGTCTTATTGTGATGTAAAGATAAGAGGCATCTGACTGAGAAAAAGGTTTTAAAAAAATTAAGGATTGTATAAACTGATTCACTTGGCTTGCTTGACAGAATGAATATGAAACTGCAGCATCATGAGCAGAAACACTGTCAACTCCCAAGACCATAGAAGTTACCAGAAAAATAATTTTCATTTAATCAGTCATGGGGTGTGATATTTATGGAATTGGATAGAGGAGTAACAAAACTGGATTCCTGGCACTGAGCTAAGTATAATGATAATTGTCTTTGACTGTAAATAGATTTAACAAAAGGAAGGAAAAAATCAGCAGCAACAACAATAACAATAAAAGGTAAACATATTTTAAGCTGAAGTGAATAAAGGCTCTTCTTAATTTTTTTTTCTCCCAGGGCCATAACAAAAGCAGAGAATGAAGTTTCGTAGACTATGACATTATACAAAATACAAAGCTGATCATGACCATCTCTCCTCTTCCTAATCCATTTCCAATAAGGATGAATTTTTGTGTTCCAATTAATAGATATATATTCTATTTTCCTTCATTATCTTTCTGACAATCTTAAGACGAACTTAGCCAGAAAAAATACACTTTCTGATTACTCTTACATCAGATTTTTACCATCTTGTTGAAGTAAAATAATTCTTTGCTCATTGAAAAACACTAAAATAAATAAGTCCAATATCTTGGAAAGCAAAAGGAAATATTAAAATGAATAAAGTAAGCAGACTGTTTCAACCTTTTGGATTTAATGTGTACACAAATTATTACTAGTTTCATTTCCATGTTTAAGCACTTTGTCTTGAAGTACTTTGAAGTATTGACTTCAAAGACAATACTTTTAAGTATGGATATATGGAAAGTTATGTTTTATCATTAATTAATACCAGCTGAACAATCTGATCATTATTTTTAGACACAATCAATTTAGAATGTATTAGTATAAAGCTGGAGGTGTTTTGTTTCCATCTGTCTTCAAATGTAGAACATCTACTTTGATGATCCTTTTACATTTGACATTGTTTTCAATCTACATATTTTGCAGGGCATTCCAGAAAATCAGCCAGATGACTTACATATCCACATCTAAAGCAGTAGCTTGGCTTTTATATTTTAGCCCGAAGTGGTCTTTTATTTCCCTTCACACTAGTTTGGTTTACTGCACTGATTTGAACACTCTCTGAAGTCTAACTAGAGGAGGTAATTTTTCAATTTCTTTCATTGTTTTTGATAAACTCAGAAGAGTTGCAAAGGGGTAAATTGTCCTCATCTTGTATTAAACTTTTTTTTCTTTTCAATTGTTAGATCACAGATCTGCTTGTCAGCTGTACCTCAACAACTGTTTGAGTCTTTGTAGAAACAAAGTCATGTAAAAAAAGCTGTAAACCACTCAGTACTTTGAGATTTTTTTTGCTCTACTTCAAAAAATAGCATCTCCCACAACATTTATAAAGGGCCAAAGTGCTTACTGCCTGCAAGAATTGCTTTATCCTAGCAGAATGAAAAGAACATCTGTTATGGTACGGTATAATATATGCCATGTCATCAGGTCCGAAGTAAAAAGGTAAAAAGCTTTCTTTTTTACATTAAAAAAAACCAAAAAAAAACCAAAAAAAAAAACCCTAGTGATTTAAAAGGAATGTCATAAGCATAAGTTTTTCTGCTTCAATTGGCTGTTATATTGGCAGTCAAGTAGGTGGATGTGAAAGTGTGTCATGTCAGTCTAGGTAATGTCTTGCTGTAGTGACACCCTGCCAGAAAGGCTGGAGGGACATTCTTTACATATTCACTTATTTAGTGAATCACCTGTAGGAATAAATTTTTACTGTCCTTATTTTACTTTATAAATACTTTTAGTATATTTGTTACCCATCTATTCACCACTGCTTTGTTCACATACCATGAGAAATACACAGTTGTTAATACTTCTTTCAAAACTTAGTACTTTTTACACTAAAGAACCCCAGCCCAAAACCAACCACACAACCAAATAGAATTAAGCAAAAAAGGTCAATCAATCCCCTAAAAGGTAACTCCTGCCATACCACATATGCACAATACCCAAGTACCCCAAACCTTCAAAACTAGTTATAGTAATATATTTTAGGGGTAATATCACTCCTGATCCAAGACTGGTTCAGTAGGTGTGAAGTATAAAAGAAAATTTGCCCTAGGAATGGATTCTCATAAATAAAATGCATCTGCTTACTCTGGACTTTTTCTTCTCTAATGGAATAACAATAGGACTTTTCTTTATTTTCCCCTTACAAATACATGTTTCTACAGAAGTGTAACTATCCTGCCATTAAATCCTCAGAAAAAGGTACTTGTTGAGAATTTTTAAGAATGTCTGTTGGAAACCACATTTCAGCTAATAAATAGTTTCATTTCTTTCTTTCTTTCTTTCTTTCTTTCTTTCTTTCTTTCTTTCTTTCTTTCTTTCTTTCTTTCTTTCTTTCTTTCTTTCTTTCTTTCTTTCTTTCTTTCTTTCTTTCTTTCTTTCTTTCTTTCTTTCTTTCTTTCTTTCTTTCTCTCTTTCTCTCTTTCTCTCTTTCTCTCTTTCTCTCTTTCTTCCTTCCTTCCTTCCTTCCTTCCTTCCTTCCTTCCTTCCTTCCTTCCTTCCTTCCTTCCTTCCTTCCTTCCTTCCTTCCTTCCTTCCTTCCTTCCTTCCTTCCTCTTTTTTCTTTCCTATAATTTGTCTGTCTATCTAATCTATCTATCTATCTATCTATCTATCTATCTATCTATCTATCTATCTATCTAAATTGCTCTGAGAATTTCTTCAGGCACTGGTAATTTCCTCTGGGACCCTTTATGAAGAAAAGGGAATTTGACAGTTTTGCTCTGATAGTCTGTGTAACTGGAAGAAACTAAAGAGTTTTCAAAGAGACATAAATGGTTCGCTAATTATGTTCTTTATTCAAGATAAGCTGTCTAATAGCTGTCATCATTATTCTGTGAGTTTAAGCCAGAAATTTATTCTGTCCTTCAAATAAGACTATTTTAGTTATATATATGTTATGTTATATGTTATGTATATTATGTTATGTTGTGTTATGTTATGTTATATTTATCCAGACAAGAATTTTCCTGAGTTGCAGGGAACCTGTTCCTTGAAGAAGCTGAAGTATCTTCCTTCTCAGAAAGAGAGAAGAAAGAAAATTGCAAATCATCATGGTCTAAGAATAACAGAGGAGCCCCTCTGAAAATTGGAACAAATTATGTTAATTTGTGGGCCATTGATTGTTATAATTAGAAGTATCTATACTGAATTGTAAGACCAGATAGCAAGAGAAAAACCTGAAGATTATACGTCAGAGGCAGTTTTTCAATAATCCAGTTAATCCACAGAAAACAGATGCATTGGGCTAAGAAATAGCAGACAACTAGCCCAGAGTTCATTCACTGTTCTGAATTTTATAAAATAAATTTATTTTAGTCTTCATAAGGAATAATGTCTAATCAAATGATATGGGGATACCTAAAAGCACAAGGACAACAGAAAATTGCAATGGTGAGACCCTGCAACCCTTGGAGGTGAGGAAATACCAATACTTTTGAATTCTGAAAAAGCAGAGCTTGGGAAGAAACCCTAAAACTGTAAGAAAGGTAACTTGTGTAGTTCTGGATGGTCACAATATTTCAGCAACTGAACTCTTCTGAATGGAACACCCAACACAAGTTGTGCAGAGGTGAGGTGGTGGGTTGATCTGAAGCCAGACTGGGGTGTGACATAAGCAAGAAATTGTCAGTGACTTTCACCTCAGCTTAGGAGGCTAATGGTGAAATCTATTCAATATAAATTTTGTGAAATTGCAAAAGGAATGCTTTCTGAATCTGAATATGAATTCAGAGGTGTGTAGTTGAAGAGCAGTAAAAATAGGTGTTGGGGCTTATCACTCCAATAAAATTTCTCTTTACCTAAAATCTAAGCAGGTCAATGACTCTGAATCAATACGAATTGAGAAACCATTTTCTGAGTACCTATGATTAAATCAACATTAGTTCAAGCCGGTTACATTTATACAATTCCTGGTAGGAGAGATACTTTGCTTCTGAGACCATCCACTGCAATTAACAAAAATGAACATGCTAAATGTGTTGTGGGTATTAATCACCTCTTCCATATGTGAAAAGCATCTGCTATTTCTTTTACTCAATTTAACTGTTTATATTTCATTTTATAGGTAAAATAAACAAAACAAAGATTTAAGGCATTGGATATAATAATTGGGATATAACAACATATCTATCTATTAAGTGTATTGGTTTTAGCTAAAATACAAATAAAATGCACGTGAGTCATGTTCTAAAAAAAAAAACCAGAAATATGAAAATAACTGTACAAACCTGAAGGTTTTGGCCCTTAATGTTAAGTTTTGTAAGAGTAGTATTGAATACAAGAAATGTCTTCATTCATATGCCTCTCATCTGTTCTAAGCCTAGCTATGGCCTTGGACTTTGGAGGTTCTGTTTTTGTTCCAAGGGTCTGTCTTGCTGTCCTTCTCATCAGGGATATCTGGTTTAGCTCTGACATTATCAATCTTTCGCATTTTAATTTTTTAACTTCACAGAGTGTGGAAGGAACTTTTGATAGTGACCTAGCAGTATCAGATCCAGAGTCTTATTACCATAAATGGTAATAATTGATAATTGTGGAGAAACAATTAGATTGCAAGGATGGCCTAAACTGCCAAAATATTCTCCAAAAGATAGCAAATGAAACTACTTATGACACTGAGAACATGTTCAGAATTAACTGAGGCTGTCATCCCTAGAGATGAAATTGTTACAATATGGAACTGACTTCACAGTGAAGTCCAGAAAGGTAAAGTATCTCTGTCCTAAGTTTCCAATGGTTAGGAAGAAATATGATAAAGATTATTTGAAATTAACAGGAGAATGAATAGTTCATAATTTTCATATGTGTGAAGTGCTCTGACTTCTAGGTATAGGTCGTGTTAACTCAGTAGAGAACAATAGAAAACAGGTTAGACTTGCAGACTCTTAGAATGTATTTGCATTGCATTTCTCATTTTGATTGAGATGTCTTCTCCAAACAAACTTCTCAACTGTCCTTCTGATTTGGTTTACACCATGGATGGCTTTGGTTTGCACAAATTGCTTTCTTTTTCTAACCAGAGTAGAAGACATGGTGCAGAACCACACTCAAAGAGGCCACAAGTTGGCACAGGGCTGTGCCACCCCTCATCCTGTCTGATGCTGAGCTTCCTGCAAAGTTCAAAGTGTGGATATACTTACGGTAGAGGAAATAACCATTATTTTACTATACAAATGTTCCCAGAGTGGCCATGCCACTCTTTTCTAATGGAGACAAAGCCCTAAATTCCATGAAGACAAGTCTAGAAAATGTTGTTAGCCACTTGAAGTAACAACTAGAGGGAAAAAAGTGGGTGGACCTCATCTGTCCAGTGAGTAGTGAAGAAAAGGTGGCATTACTGCTTAGGAGTTCAGTCAGCCAGAATGTACCTCGGATCAGACTGTCACCCGCATGTAAGTAGTCTGAAGAAGAAAAACAAGTAGGAAGTTCAAACAGGGGTATTTTAGATACTTTCAAGCATGTTTCTCACTGTACTGGGGCCTACAAAATATTTAAAGATTTTTTTATAAGTATTTTTATTTTCATACTGCTTCCTCCCCAGAAATCTACAGAACTTGAAGTATATTCTGATCCATCCCTAATGTGATTCATTACTATCTTTTCTGTTGGGAGTAGTGCACCTTGTCCCCATTTACGAGATGTCTTAGGTTTCTGAAAAATAGGAAAAATGAGAAGCTAAGCAGTCCATACTAAGATGTAGAAATCTTAGGTATTGTCAAGATTTTATATATATTAGTGATGGGAAAATTGAAGCACTGAATTATCCATTCATATTTTTAATATGTTTACAATCAAGAAAAATGTTGCATTGTGATACATCTTACAGTAAGAGGAAACATCAGCTTTTGAGGAGAAGATAATCTTATCAATAAAAAATGAGAAAAATTATGTTACATCTAAATCAGCTACCTACATAATATATTAACTTCTGCCATAAAACCTTGATAAACAGTAAAGGTAGAAATGTTTCCAGTTAAAAGCTTTATCAAAAGCCCTGGGGCTTTTTATGGAAACAAAACCCCAAACTGATTGCATTAAACTTTTGATAAAGGATAAAATACAGTACAAATGCATAAATCACCTTGTTAGTACAAACTGAAGTATAAACTACTGGAAAAACCCCTTCAGGTCTGAATAAATAAGACATTTTCTGAAAGATAGTTTTTATTTTTGACATTTCAAAGCCACAGCAGCAAAACATTTATTTCTAAAGAAAATCTCTTAAATTTGTAGGAAGCTACTTCTTATTTAGATGCACAAAAATGTTTATTAAGATCTCTTTCTTATTGATTTGTTCCTGCAGGTGAGGATGAATAAATATACACATAATTCTTAATTTGATGGACACACTGTTAACACATTGTAATGAAGCTTGCATGTGAAATAATTGTGGCCTTATCTTGCTTTGAAATGGATAGGTTTCCTTTCTTTCTTTCTCACATCAATACAGAAACAAATAAATGGTTTTTAAATCAGAGAAAATATGAAATCAAGTATCATTGTAAACTGGAAAACAAAGTTCTTTAAATTATAGGAAACTCCTTTACAGGGTCAAACCTCAAGTTCCAGAGCTTTGACCTCTTTCTGCATTATTAAAAATCTTATTATTTCTGTAAGGAAGATGCATTTGTTCTTTTATAGAGTTTGCAGATGCTCTTAATCATAAATTTCAGGTCCAAACATAACCTATAACTGAATTTTTTGCCTCAAACCTATCCCAGCTGCAAAACTTAGATTGCGTGCTTTCATATGAACATTTACTCATCCTAAGCATATGCACTTTCATCCACAATTCACTTGTTTTATAGGCATTAATGCAATGGGTGAAATCTTCATACTTAGGTTCTGCACTGATAGAAATAATAGACTAATAACCCCTCTTAACATTAGTCATTTCTGTGAGCTAATGATCCCTCTCCTTGGAGGAAATCATCTTTTACAAAGTCTGTCACGGTCTCGAACAATTGCAACTTCAGATTGGGCTGTTAAACACTAATGGATTTATCAATTGCTTTTTTTATTTTCCTTTTAATTGCTTCTATAAGTCCTCTATCATCCTTTCATCCTGGATATTTCTAACCAGCTGTTGAAGGAAGGTGGGTAATTTTTAAACCAAATCAGTAAACAGTGGAACAGCAACATTCTCTGTTTGCCAAACAGATACTTCTATCTCCTGTCAAACTAAGCTGGGTTAGACTGAGCTTAGTTGTGAAATAGTGCAACAGTGTTCAGTCCCTTTGGCAGTGGGGTGTTGGTCTGCCTGCTTCAGTAATCCGTTATGTGCCCTTTCATGCTTTTCTATTTTCACCCCATTGGGACTTCCTGGTGGAAGATGTGATCAAATATTAGGTATGCTTCCTATATTTGAATGGCTTAGATTTATTGACATCCTTTAAAACAGGAAATATAGACATCGAGCAGTGTGTGTGTAGAGGGATCATTTCATGGAAAATTGCACTTCTTATAATGCAGCGCCAGATGTCTTTAACAATGGTCACCAGAAGTATTCAAGCAAGTCTAAATGGATCTCCAGAGTCACAGGTTATTAAACATGTGTCTCCTATTCATTTTGCTGGTATTCTGATGAAAACAAACTAACAAACAAAAAACCCAAACCAACCAACCAAAACAAAACTAACAATCATGAAGCTTTTCAGTGATGAAAATAAAAATTGTGGAAAAACATCCATAGTGGATAATGCATTATTGATAAGAGTAAACAAAAAACAATTCTTGTTTTTTCCTCACCATTAGACAAAATGGAATTCTGAACAACCATAAAGACCAAGAGTTGAATATAAACACTCCAGTATAATAGCTCACACACTTTCGCGTGAGATATAAAACTGTTGTTTTGGAGAATTTGCATGCAGAGACAGTGAATCAATTCTATTACACTAAGACATCACATTTTTTATTATTTTGCTGTATACATTGCAGCATACAGAACAAAAAATAATCTCACTACCGTCTCACAGAATTTCTGAACACAGGTACAAGCCAACACATTAATTATAGACTTATGAAATTGATATTAATCTTTTCTTTTCTAATATTGATCCTTTTTTTTATTGCCACAAGTTGCCATAAATTGCTCATTAAACTTCAAGCATTGCAATGCAATGCTTGCTACCATTTATAGGCAAAGCTCTCCAAAGTATAATTAGAGGGAGTATTATGACACAGAACAATGGAGACAATTATTTCTGAAGTTTATTAATGCTAATTAGCATATGGCATCTACGACAGCTGCTGATACTTCATTGCTAAATACTGAGGGACTAATTAGTGTTTGATGTTAATTAGCTTCTTTTGCATGTGCATTGTCCTTAAATGCATATGCACTGTCACCACTGGGCTATTAAAAATCTGGCCTAAGCCTTCTTGCAGTGACAGGATACAGCATTTAGATTTTGCAGACTGTACAATATAGCTCTCTAATGTGCCCTTAATAGCCACTATACGAGTTTTAACAAGGCAAACTCACAAATTTCCATAGCAGTACATCAGAAAATTTATTTTAAATGTAGCTGAACAGTGTATAAATTGTTTAAAATTGAACAGCTTCTAGCACTTTTATTGATAGAAATGGCAGCCTGAGAAATTAAAGAAAGTCAAATCCAACAAACTAAAGAGGGAAATAGAATTTCACAGTCTTATGAAATGTTATCTTCTATTTAATCTCTTTAATTCCTATTATAGATAAGCTTTTTTTTTTTTTTTAATTTCCTACAGAGATTCCTGGTCTCTGTGCATAATCATGTCTGTCTTAGAAAAGTCTTTTTGGAAGTTGGAATATTACTTACAAAAAACCCCAAAACAATTAAGTCATCTTATCACCAGCTAGCAAGGAGGAAATAAACATATCTTCTTTCTTTCTCAACAGATTATTGTTGCTTTACACATGAGGTTATCATTTAAGACCATATTTTTTTTCCAAGGCATATTAGCATTCCAATGAGAATTCCCCATGTCAATCATAAACAACATTCATTTGGTAGTTAATAAAACTTGGCTTTAGTGTAGCCATTTTCCTATATAAATACAGAATATACATTTCCTTAAACAGTGGAAAAGGGACATAAAAGATTAGATGAGAGTTGTGGAAAAACAAGTCAAAAAAACAAAGTTTGCTAGTTAAGTCTTTTGTTTTCATCGAAGCTGCCCTTCACTGTGACAGCAAGGGTTTTGGTTGAAAACAGAAAGAGGAGATGTGACAAAGGATAGGGACCACCATGCAACTTGTTAAAAAAGAAGTCAAAAGAATAAGAAAAGAAACCAAACCAAAATAAACAAAGTTTGATAACACAGGACTGAAAGGAGAGGAATATGTGAGGGAGATTCTTGGTGACAAGCAGCAGAGTGTTTGAAAACTATGAAGATTGAAAGTTATTGTCCTCCTCAATTTGATTTTGAGCTTGGTCTTCTCTCCTACCCAGTTTGCAGACCTAGATAAAAACCTCTGATTTATGAAATCATTTTAACACTTCAGCTACCTTGTCAGATATTGTCAGTATTTAACTGACAGCATTGTAGGCAGAGTTTGCAGCAGCAGCAAGTACCTTGTTTATGCAGGGACAGTTAATATAAATTCATTAAACATGAAGGATCTCTTTCAAACAACTTTTTCTTCCATGATGATTAAAATTTTTGAGCTTAAAAAACGTGATTAAGAAAATATATATATTAGATATTGATGATGCCTGTGCTTTGTGTGAAATTCAAAGCCTCTGAGAGTTGTTGAATAAACAGGATAAAAAAAAACTATGAGCCTTCTGATCCATGACTGAAATATCAGTGTTGCTATTTCAGATGAATAACCAGGTCTTTGACAGAAAAAAAAAAAAAAAAAATTATTGAAATTCAAAATAAATAAAAATAAGGTTCAATGGCATCCTTAGCAAGGATGGATAACTTTACTGGTATGATTGAAAAAACAAAATATCGATAACAAAAAAGTGACCTTATACAATGAAATTCAATTTGAATATATGGCAAAGGTAACACAGGGAGTAAATATAGTGGAATGACCAGAACAAATAGGATGTGGTTTGGAAAGATGCAAGAAATGCAGTGGATTCAGCTCTGAAGCTAAATAGCACAGATAGAAAGGACTTAGCACTCTTTGCCTCTTCATGAATTCTCATACTAATTCCTGCCAGGAGAATTAGATACTGTGGGAGTATAAGAGAAATGATCTGTTAGTCCAAAGCCAAAGTGGCATATTTGTTTTCAGCTGTACTCTGGTGTATACAATAACATGTTGCCATAAACAGTAATAATATGCTGAAAGTGTTAAAGAGGTGTTTAGAGGGGTTTACAGGGTAAGTACATCCCCACAAAAAAACTGCAACTAGGCAAATAGCAGACTGCAAAGGATAAAATTCATAACAGTCCCAGGCAAGAGACCCCTGCATATGAAATAATCATATCATACTTTAAGATTAACCAAAATTTGGACTTATTAACTAGGAAAAGACTAGATTCATATAGAAATACCCTCCATGGAGTGGAGAAAGTCTCAATGGACATTGGAACACAGCTGTGATATCCTGTTCCATTTTAAGTCCTTGAGAAGATTTTCCTAAATTCATTCTTAGTTGGGATGGCAGATTGCTCCTTGGTTCATTCATCAGCCGGATAAACCTAAGAGGCATGCATTAATTGATTACAGAAGCAGGAAGGGAGTAATTTTTCCTTGTGTATAATCTAAAGAGAGTCAAAGGAAAAGGTGAATATTTTCTTATGGATGCTGTGATCACAGAATCACAGACTGGTTAATGTTGGAAGGAACCACACTGGGTCAAAATTGTGCAAAAAAGTTTCATTCAGAAAGTTCTTGAAGAGTTGTCAACTGGAGAAATTAATATCCCTGTTCTTCATGAAAAATGAAGAAAATCAATCTTCTGTCCCTCTAAAATATCACAGTATAGGGTCTTCTGAATATGGGTCTTCTGAATATGGGTCTTCTGCCTATAATCATTGCTGCATCCTCTGTTGGTGCTAGCTAGGCATGCCGACAGGTTTTGCCATTAGTTTTTCTCAGCACGCTTGTGAGACTGGGCTCTGAACAAACCCAAGGGATGGTGTTTGTGTTCCCAAGTGTCGTGGTTTAGGGCAAATTTGGAGGAGAATTTCCAAATTAGGGCCCCTCCAGAAAGCAAACCCACACAGCCCCTCCCCCCAACTGGTTCGGGAAGGATTCCTTGGAGAGAAGTGGAAAGAACCTGTTTATTTAATAGGCACAGCACCCCCAGCACACAAAATGAACAATACCGGATGACACCACTCTGAAAAGAGATGACAAATTCAGAAAGTCTCTCTTGGGGGGTGGTCACTCTGTTCTCAGTCCCTCCGGCGCTGGGGCAGCTGCTGCAGGCCACAAGGTGCAGACTCTTGGTGTTTCCCAGGTCCCAGTCTGGAGCAGGTTCGAAATGGTCAGAAAAAGGAAAGGAGAAACAGTCCAGGAAGAAATTTGGACAGTTTAGCTAAACTAGCTAATGAGCAAAAGCAAGCAGAAGCGAAGCAAGCAAGAGCGAGAGAGAGCAAAGCGAAAAGCAAAAGCAGAAAAAGCAAAAGCTGCAGTCTCTGTGTCCCGCCAGGCTGATAAGAAAACCAAAACAAAACTTTCCCTCTTCAGAGCCAGTCTTAAAGGTACAGAACATAATATCCAACATTATCAGAACACATGAATGGGGATACAAGCATCATAACGTCACTCTAGGACACCAAGTCACCGAGTGGGACGGAGCCCTGCTTTGCTGGGAAGGGCTGAACACTTCTCTGCTCATGGCAAGTGGTGAAAAAATCCCTTGTTCTGCTTTGTTTACATTTGTTGTTTTTGCTTTCCTTATTAAACTGTCTTTATTTCAACCTTTGAGTTCTCTCACTTGTATTTTCCCAGTTCTCTCCCCCATCCCACCATGAGCAGTGAGCTCGTGGCTAGATGGGGCTGAGATACCAGCTGAGGGTTAAGCAGGGCATTTATAATTTGGACACCACAGTAAATAACTGGTGAACAACAGGGACACCAGTTCAAAACCTGATCCACATGGCATTTTTTGTAATTTAAATTTAAAAGCCATGCCCATAATTCTTCTAGAATTTTGCTACATTTATGCCAATTTTGTGTGAAAGGTAATATTACATAAAAAATCTTCTACAGAATTTAAAAGGGAAATAGTTATGTGCTACCTGGTATACAAAGAAATTAAAAAATATTTTTAAGACTCAGTGGCTCTTATTATGGCCTAACACATTTTTCAGGCCCCTCTGCCCTAGAAATGAGATATGAAAGTCAGATTACTACTCAGTCTTTAAATCAATACTGACAGAAACTGTCCTATTGAGTTATAAAACACTATGAACACGGCCTAAAGAAGGTCTGAACTGGTAATGATTTAATTTAATTCATTGTAACCAGTTGTTAAAATAATATTTTATTTCTAAACTCCCCTGGCTGCAGCTAGAATCAGTATTTCAGAGAGTCAGGAACCTTAGGGAACAGAAATTATCACTTGGGATTAAATCTACAGGTCATTCTTTAGCGTATCTAATTTTTGTTCTTGGTTTTATTTTGCCAATAATTTCACAGCTGCTCTGGATTTAGAAAGCTTTTTATGACTCTGAAATGTCAAAATAAGGAAACATTCAAGTTTGTTTGAGCACTGTCACCTGGGCTCATATGTGCTGTATGCAACCATTAGACTGTTGATATCAGCCTGGAACAATAAATGCACAAAATTAGATTTTGTTGATATATTTCAGGCAAAGAATGCTGAAGCACTAGCAACAGCACTTTTGTGGTATATACCCTGGTGATATCACCAACCAAGTGGCAGAGCTGTAAAGGGGAATACTCTGAGTTTGAGGGTTACAGCCTCTCTGATTATAGGGGAAAACAGAGGCAAACTTTCAGTTTTGAGAAAAAAGAACATTGGTGTTTGTGAGCTAGTCCTACAGAGTGTTTTATAGAGAGCTTCCATATTTCTTTGTAGGAAATAACTAGATAATTGAAAAACATTCATAAACCAAAATGTTAGAGGTGTTACAATGCCCAAGAAAATACCATGTATTAAAAAAAAAAGGCTTGTAAAACAAGGTATTTAAAATTCAAATTTAATTTCTAGAATGCATATTTGGCACCTGTGGCTTTATTTTCAATGGAAAATAGATTTTTCTTGGTTTCACAGTTCTGGAAAAATAATACTTTCATTGAAACTTATTCACCCATTTAAAACCTGGGGGCAGAAAAAGAAAATTCTAGCTTTTGGTGTACAAATCTTACTCTTCTATCTTATTATTTGTTTAAATTCATTGAGTCGAGTGTGTGAAGAACACAAGGTGATATCCATACTGTGACTGATAATAGAACACAGATAATGAACTATCAGAGAAGTTGCTAGTAAACATTTCATAATTATTAACTTACTTTCCTCAGAATTTGCTTAGCAGCTTCAATAGGATAGTCCTTTTGGAAAGTAAACAACAGACACAACAAAAAAACACCTTTCCTGAAAAAAAAACCGAAACCAAACCTCCTGCTGTTTTGGGGGAGAAAAGACTTCTAGGAAAGCCTATGTACAAGAAGGCAAGTGTTTTTCAGGAACAAACAAGCTAACATTTCTTTTTCCTGATAAAGTTTAGATTTCATCCTATGCTTCAACAGGTGCAAATCAAGAGCAAAGAAATATCTCTTGGGTTTTTCTTTCATTCCATATGTCAATCTTGTCCATCTGAAATTTCTAGTTTTTAAAATACTCAGAAATACCGGCAAATATTTCCAAAATAACATGCCCTTTTAATCTTTCATCTGAAACAAAATTTGCTGCCTCTTCTTTCATGTCTTCATCTTCCTTTTTTCTCTTTTTTCCTTCTGCTTTTATCTCTGCTTGTTGTCATCCTTGCCACTTTTCTCTGTTCTCTTTTATTTTCTCACGTTGACTTGGTTGTCCATTTAGAGTAAGAAATAGAGCTAACTAGCTGCAGGTTCTGCTAACTCTAGCACAGCAGTCAGAAGACCAGTGAAAGCCAATATTGTGTGAATGAAGATGGAAAGAAAAAGTTCAGGGAACAATAAACTAGAGCAAGCACTAAAAGGATGGCAATTTATAAAGAGAGAGGAGGGCTGCTTTTTATATTAAGTCTCTAACAGAAATCAGAGCATGTTCTTCCATCTGGAGGGGATATCAGCAGGGAAGGAAAGGTTTTAAGTGTGTCTTGTCTCTTTTCCTGCACACACAACTGCATATAATTGTAGCTATATTCCTGATTCTCCTTAGGGGAGGATAGAAATACTGGAGACTGATACCAAAAAAGGCTGTAATATTACAAATTTGAGCAGCAACTTCACTGAAGTTGTCTGCAACACAAATATAAATTGTAAATGGAGACTGACTGGCTAATATCCAGTGCAATCTCAACAGCAATACATTAATAAAACCCCAACTACTCAATTTCAGCTTGTGGTTTGTTTTTTTTTTTTCCTTATGCAGTTTCCAGCCACACTGAAGATAACTTTAAGTAAGGAACTGGAAAATGTATTGGGTAAATTTTAACTACTAAGTCCTTAGTACTTCTTTTTCATCCTTATATCAGTACTACTGGAGGGGAAAGGAGTCTCTGTAATAGAATATTTAATAGATTATATGCTAAAATTATTTGTAGGGCATTTCTGGAAATCCCAATTCATGCTCATCCCAAAAGGCTGTTGGAAAAATGTTCCTAAATTATCTTGACATAATAAGAGAGTCCACACTAGTAACATAGGCAGTGGAGCCAACCCAGTTGTGATTCACAGTATGGAAATTCAAGTATATAGAAAATAACTTGGATATTGCCTGAAGAATATTGTATTCCCTATATAGATGTCATGTTTTGAATGCCGATTTATTTCACATTTGCAAATATAGAAGTTGCAAATAATTTTAGTGACGCTGGTCTGGTAGGGGATGCTTAGTTCATCTGTAATATTCGTTATTTAGTTTTCTTTTTTTATTAACATTATGAGGTCTAGAGGGGGATGGAAAAACATTCCCTGCTCTCAAATTCATCTTTATTCAATAATATGAGACAGAGAAGATATGTTATCTGGTTATCTTTTTTTTTTTTCCACAAGACTATTGGTAAATTTGCATTATTCTGTCCTGAAAGTTAGAGAAGGAAATATATTTTGTCACTCAAGCATTGAAAGGACCCATTTTTAAACATTATATTTCATAATAGTTCAAAATTCTTCATTATAATCGCTGGTTTTTCTTGTAAATTTACACAGATCATGCACTAGATCTGTGAGTAATGGGTTTCAGATAAACTATATCTACAAAAATTTTAATCACAGAAATACCTAAATTTGCCAAAAGTGGTAAGTAGTTAAAAAGCCTACAACTGAGCTTAAAAAATGATTTTTTTTTTGCATCAGTGCAAAAAGAGAAATGCTTTTTTAGGTACAAGGACCAACTGAATCATCAACCACATAACACACCTATGGAATGCACCATCGCTCAGCTCTTCAAGGTTTCTATTTCTCAGGCAGACAGTAGCCTGAATTTTTCTGCATATTAAAGGCTGTTTGTAATTTTGTCTTCTGCCCTTCCTCGTTAAAATGTTTGTTTGTTTTTTCTTTCTCTTGGTTGGGATTGTTTGGTTTTTTTTCCTGTTTTGTTTTACTTTTACCTTACTTTGAAGTAAACAGTGAGAAAATAATTAGGAAGGGTACATACATTCACTGGGCATGCATTCAACACAGAAACTTCTCTCGTGCAGAAGTTAATTACTGTACACAGTAGAAAACTGTGAGGAGGAGGCTAATTGGCTACTATTAAGAAGTGCAAATGAATAATAAGCAAACCAGTTCTTTGGGGAGAAGATGAAATATTTAATAATCTGCTCAGCGTACACATTCCCTTCTCATTCCTCTTTTCATTAGCTTCATACTGCATCTGTCTGGGCTCTTCTCAAAGGACATCCTGCTGTCATGCTCTTCTACTGTGACCAGTAGCTGGTGAGCTCGCATTCTGAGGCAGGCTCATTACTGAATAGTGTCTTCTTCTTCTTCTTAATAATTGACAAAATCAAGGGTAAATTATCATCAAATTTCATGTCCAGAATTTCCTAGTAACAAAAAAACCAAAAAACAAAAAACAAAAAACCCAAACAAAAAAAAAAAAAATAAAACCTACCCCAGAGTGGAAGTGTTTTCTTCTACCATGAAGGAAATGGACTTAAGACACTTTTGGTCAATAGGAAATCAGTGAGTCTTGAATTCTTTGTGTTCCAGTTTTAAGGTACCAGCTTGAAGAGTACCAACCATCCTGTTAAAAATACATCATAGACTTGTGAGTTTTTCCTAAGCTGCTTTCCTTAATCTCAGCTTCTGGAAATGAGAGAATTTAAAATTGTGATCATAGATATACTTAGAACTTTGGATAAGTCAATTCAACATAAAGACAACAGTCATTCCAAATTTAGGAATTTCATATTTGAAAGAAGAAAAAGAGAAAATGCAGAACAAAAATAGTAATTAAAATTTTACAGTTTTATAAAATTTTATGGATAACAATATTAATACTTTATTTTTCAACAGCTTCTAGAATACCTTTAAGAAAAAAATAGTAGAGATATTAGTACTGAGATTAGCATAATATTTGTAGTACTTCTTGAAACAAAAAAAGGATAAAGACAACAATAATCTAACAAATGAGCTAGGGATATACCTTAATTTCAAACTACAGAGTCATTCATCTCTCTTTTGAAAATGAAAATTATTTTGCCACATTGATAAAAAATACAAATCCAGGCCTTTAGAGAATAAATACAAAAAATTCATTAGAAATACCATTTGCTTTGCTAAAGTATTGAGAAGCTAATGAGAACATGTGATAAGAGGCTGAGAGACCTGGGATTGTTCAGCCTGGGCAGTCTCAGGGAAATAAAAGTAACACATCCAGACACTCCACAACAGTGCCTAGTGGAAGGACAAAAGGCAGTGTGCACAAACCAAAAAACGCATATTCTACCTGAACAGTTTTTTTACCCTGAGGATGGGTCAAGCAATAATGCAGGTTTTTTATTGGTTGGGGGTTCCCTCGCTGGGGAACCCCTTTTTTCTGTGTGGGTGCGGGCAGATCCCTCCTTCACGGGTCCCTCTGGAGCATCTCCGCCTCTTCCACACAGGCACAGTCCCAGATGTCCATCTGATGGCACAACCGGAGGGAAGGAGGACTCGAGGCACCGGTGCTGTTCCAACTGGGTTTATTAGCGGAACTTCCAAGGGTGCAGGGAGGGAAGGAAAGAGGGGGTACAGCCACAACTGAAGGGAGCCGGCGTCGGGGTGCTCGAGCCCCAAACTAGGGTGGGACTGGGGTTTATAAAGGGGAAAGGGTAGGCGGGGTCAGGGCACAATTCAACCACTGGGGAAAGGGTACAGAGGAGGGGACAAGGTGGGGTGATTGGGGGTACATCAATGGGAAAATGGGGAGAGGGTTTTCTTGGGGAGAGGTCCAATGAGGAAGAGGGGAATGGGGAACTCTCTAGAAGGGAGGGAGTGGGTTACAAATGATCGATATTCGAATCGTCCCAAGGCACTCCCGCCCCGTCCTCCCTGACCCCTCCTCCCACAGTTTTTGACTCTGATTTCACTTGGATGCTTTTGAAAGCCAAATGTCCATGGATGAAATGGAATTTACTGCACTTCTAGCAGAGCTTGGAGAAGGGGCAGAAGGAGGAAAATAATTTAAGCAAATACCTCTCCACTGAAAAAGGGAAAAATTTATTTATTTATAATCCAAAACCAGGCAGGTAATTATTACCTGACCAGCTTATCAGCTGATCAACTAATCCTGTGTGCTTCATAATCTTCTCATTGCTTATGCTCATTAAAATTATTGGATTTTTATAGATGAGAGGATTCTATTTCTAAGTCTACTTATGTCAACACGTATGTAGTAAATTATGAACCTTCTGATCCTTGTATAATTTTTTTTCTTGTGATTAAATTTTTCTATCTCAATTTCCTCTTTTTATGTAAATTATCAGAATAATATAATGGGATAATGTTTTCCATATGTGAATTATTGATCAATTAATTTTTATACACCCTAATATCTTTGGAAATATACATAACTGTTTAGAGTATTTATTATTAAGTAGTTTAATAGTTTTTGTCTGTATCTCCAAAAATACAGAAATGTAACTTACTTTGTAATGGCTTTCCTCTACCTCAGGAAAAGGCAGTTCAGAAATATAAACTAGAAGCAAAACTTGCCAAACAAGGCACTTAGCTTTATTTTCATGAAGAAATCAATAAAAGTTAATGCCTCCACAATAGCAGTAGTAGAACCACATTTGTGTGTTAAGACTGCTTATTAAAATCTTCCACAAAAACCATCCAGGAAGAAAATTATTTTTATCTGAATGATGCTCCTTTTAGAGTGACTAAATATTTTTTCAATATGTAGTATAGCAATGTGGGAGAAAAAGCGTGTAGTAGTAGTTTAAAGCATGCAGACAGCGTGACTTTTACCAGCATTGGATTCAAATTAGGAATTCCGAGTGCTCAGCATTACTAAGGGATTAATATAAAACTAGAAAGGTTAATATAAACCTAGCATAATTTACACTTCCTAGAAATATCTTGGTGCTTAAAAAAGTCATAACTGATTCAGCAGTACAACAGTCTGCTGAATTGATTATGATAAAGAATGGTCACTCAGGTGCAAAATTTAATCCAGATGTCAGACCTAGGCTGGAAGAACAAGAATGTCAGGTAGTGCATGGAGATGTTGGTCCCAGTGTGGCACTCACCAGACTGAGGCACTCACCAAGGCAGGAGGCTGGGCTTCCTCATATTCAGGTGCTGCAATCCCCTCCCCTCCCACCTCACCAACCAGGTGGGCACCCAAGGTAAGTGCCAAGGAAAGTGCCAATACGCCAAAGCTTGGTTCAGGTGTAGTTGCTTTTTTGGTATGTCACTTTTCCTTTCTATTTTTTGCTCTATCCTCTGTAAGCTGAGTAAGAGCCTCTCCTCCCGTGCATTTAGACCGTTGAATACACTTGCTCCCTGAATAAAATAAATCAGAAGGGAGAGTTTTGTGCTAATTTGTACATAAGCAGATCTTCTGAGATAATTGTCATGTAACACAAAAGCATGGTCTTACTGTTGATGTCCTTTTTGACATGCCCTATAGTCTGAGAAGAAACTGCGTGTAACAGAAGTGAGGGAGACACCACTGCATGGGTAGTGTAGTGGAGGAAAGTAAACCAGAGATTGATCATGCCTGAGGCAGTTCTTAAGGATCTAAGTATGAAACTTTAACTCTGTGTAACTGATGTTGTGCAAAAATCTGCAGTGTTCCCTAAGGAGCCCATTATTTCCATATGCGCTTGTAAATGTTTCCCTATCTGTGCAGCTGTTTACAGTTCTTAGTATGCCATTTGTCTGGGTGTGGGGCAACTAAATTGCTATCAAGTGATTTTTAGTTAAGCTTCCAGTTCAGTCCCTACCAAATAGCATACTTTAATAAAGAAAATTATAACATAGGCTTGATGATCTGGTCCTGATATTTGATAGATTTCACAGCATAACATAATTACAAAAAAAGATATTACCTTCTAAGCCTAGGAATAATTTTATCTAAGGTTTTTTATAGGAACAGTGCTGCTTTAATTTCACATAGGTTATGGTGCAGATAGAAAATTGACAAAAGTGTTCACATTCAAATAATAGACATTATTTGCCTTCAGACACTGTGAAGTTACTTTCCTTCTCCCCACCGCTTGTTAAAGTTGGCATTAACTCTTGAAATCATTACTTGTTTTTATTTTTTTTTCTCTTAATCTAATGCACTGCAGATATCTCCACAAATAATCACTTTCTGTGTTCTACTGTATTTAGGAATTGCTTCTGCCTGAATAGTGTTTGAAAAATAAGTACAGTTTCTTCTTACCAAATATTCCCTCCAGTGGCCTGTTTGGTGTTGCTCTTTCTAGTTTTATTTGGAGATAACTTTGAACTTAGAGTATCTCACTTATTTATTTATTTATTTATTTATATACAATAATATTTTACCTTGTCCTTTTCATTTTTTTTTTACTTCTTTTGGCAGATTAAGATTTTCTCCCAAAGTCAGAATAAGCTCTCAGGTATGTTACAGCTACTTGTTTGTACCATTTTTGCTCAAATCATGGGGAAGCAAAATTCGGGTTTTTTCATTGATTTGTTTTGTTGGGTTTTTTTGGTTGGTTGGTTGGTTGGTTGGTTGGTTGGTTGGTTTTTTGCTATGATTTATTGTGAAGAGGAAAACAAACTAATATCTTAATGCACTAGTTGTACAGAATTTCACTTGCAAACCACCCTTTCAAATTTCCCTTTGAGTAAACAATTCAAATTGCTTTCTTACATTTGTCTTTGTTTATGGTTTTTGGTCTTTGCCTGTTTGAGAGGTTTGTATATTCAGGTAACACTAGCATCAGTGAATCTGTTTCTGTCATATCATTAAAAGAAATTCTTTGTGTATTTATCATTTACTGAATATTGTACTGAAACATTATAGAAATAAATACATAGATGCACAATTGACAGTCATAGTGGTTGTCTATTGATTCATTAAGGGTAACTTGTTTGAAAACCAAAAATTACTCATGATCCTTGATCCTGCACCCCACCTTTTCTATTTTTTCTCCTATAGCACTTACTAAAGTGAAAATTACCAACCAACCCTTTCATTCTTGAAATTCATTCATTCTGTATTTCTTGAAATATGGAAAAAGCATAATTATTTTTAAGTCAGAAATGAACACCAGAGTCTGATGCAGGGATAAATCCCCATAATGCCTTCCTCTGAATACACTACCCTTAAACAATGAGGAACAAACATCTTTTCAGACTTGTATTTGTATTTCACCTCTACTTTAAATATTAGAAGACTTAATATCTTTTTTTCTAGTGGGTTGGATTTCTAATGGCATAGAGTAATGGGGGTTTATTTCCATTTTAATGTTGCCTGTTTTTTTCTGGATATTTACAGAAGAGACCAAATGCCACTGCTATCCTTTCTTTACCTAAACATTTTAAATCCTGTCCTTTGATTCAATCCACTTTCTAAGAAGGCTCCAGATTACTCACTCTCTTGTGCTTTTGCAAATAAGTTTTGTCCCTCCCTAGGGACAAAAAATGTGCTATCAAACTTCTCCAGATATTTTAAATTTAAAAGATCTAGATGTCTCTACAGTGAATCCACAATAAAATATTCTGTATTTTTTTAGCCAGTTTTGTGGACTTGATCTTTGCTTTAATATCAGTGTTTGGTGCCTTGGGATGCTTTCATGCTTGCTTCTAATTAATTTGGTCAGTTTTCACTGATCAAATTTAAAGCTACTTCACTAGCTTTAGATTCCTTCAGTTCTTTAATTACAATTCTTCATTTGAGACTTGTCCTGGGGTGTTTTATTTCTGCATGTGTACAAAAATATTACATTCAGTTTTGCACCCTGCAGTGCTTTTGACTGCAACTAATAGAACTTGTTCTAGGCCTTTAAGAGCACAATTGCATTCACATATTAAGGACACACACAGCCAAATTCACAGCTGGCATTTGAGAGGCCAAAACTGTATCTGCAGTTCAAGGATACAAAAAGGGCGTCTTAAAAATATGTCCAAAAACTGTCCATATTTTGTCTGTAGAAACTTCATTCTGATCCAGCTTTCATCATTACAGACACATCTAAAGCACTGTCTAATCTAGGTTAGATAGTAAGGAAGACTAGCTAGAAGTTTAGTGAAAAATCTGAGCTGTTCAAAGGCACTTGGGAGAGTCTTCTGTCAGACTGTGTGTGTATGCATGATTAAATCTTTTCTTCAAAACCTGAGTAAAAGCAGCAATATTGCTACCCTTCCCTTTAACCCCCTGGGAAGGAGCACTTGGTGTGGAAGGAGAAAGATCAAAACATTCAGCAGAGGCTTTATAAGACTGGGGCAGGGACCTGAAAAGGAAAGATAAAATTTGGAACTGAAATGTGATGAAAGCATTGAGTATTAAACTACAGCCAAAGACCTTTGTAAGAACATGTGACTCCCCTTGCAAAATTTCCTCCCTTTCCCTCTCACATAGGAAGATGTAAAAAAAGATGATACTGAACAGATGAGGGAAGTGGCTACAGCAGCCTTTTCTTGCGAATCCTGTTATCTCAGATTAGAGGAGAGGCAAACAGCAGCGATTTTGTTGCCTTTCTTCTCCGTACACATATTCAGTATTTATGCTCTTTTGTGCATTACATGTAAATTGAAAACAAACATATGTTTATTACTGAAGAATAACTATGACATCACAACTGTGTGGCAATACATGTAGTTGTGCTGTGAATTGCTCTCAGTATTATATTTATTAATTGATCACTCAAAAATATCCCATTTCCATAATTCCTAAGCCCTGTCATTCAAGAAAACTCTTCCAAAAATGACAGTGTGATCCTATTCCATATAATAATAATTTCAAAATGTTTAATGAATTGTTAGTACCGACAATACCTTTCAGACCATTCCGTCCCATGGGACTCTTTGGCAGTGCAGACACATAGAGCTCAGGAAAGGATCACATGAAATTAATGAAAGAGGGATTCCAGATCAGCCAACATTCCTTCAATGCCAGTATTCCCAGGAGGGACAGGGTAAGTTCCCACTGGGGGGTTTTGTGGGGGTTTTGCGGTGGGTGAAGTTTTTGTTGTTGTTGTTGGGTTTTTTGGAGTGTTTTTGTGTTCATTTTTAGTACAATAAACATGGGCAGTAATGTATACTTGTGAAAACTACCCAGAGGTGATGTGACAAAACTCAAAAGATATTAATCACTTTCTATATGGGTAAGATACTTCTTTTTCTACAAAGAGAAATGCATATTATCAGTGAATGACAATTTTTGTTCAGTTCTGGTCAAGTTACGAACATTAATGCAACAATTCCCACTTTTATGAAAGAGTCAGTAAATTGTGTTTAAGTGCCTATGTGGTGCCAAAAACATTATTATTAATGTAGATATAAAAATAAGCTTTCCTTGAGTCCTTTAGCCATCTATTCTTCTGTATTTAGTGTGTTTATATGTTCTGTCTTTTCTTAAGGTACCATAGGATAATTATTTTGTATAAAGAAAACAGAGTCAAGGGGGGAGGGAGAAGCAATGAGTCCATCTAAAACTCAAAGCAGAACTAACCAAATGGTGAGATTATAATCTGCATTACTGAAACAACATAGTACTTCTAATGACTTCACTATCAGGAATCAGGACCCATGGCTTATGAATTGGAGAATGATTTTTTACTAAGCAGTTGTTTTATCTATGTCTTATTTTAATAAATGATTTGGTTTTGTATCTCATAATATTAGGTGATTTCATATAGTTGGTTTTAAAAGTATGAATGAAACTGTACTGTACATTTTATTATTGCCATGCTTATAGTTACAGATTGGGTGAGACAAGTGTCTACCTTATCAGAGAGGCTAAAGGCTAGGCAGCTGTGTGGAAGAGTGAGCTTTGACATTCAGTATTTCATAACCTGTTAATTAAAAGGTAATGACAAAAGTAAGAGAAGATATTCACATTAAATGTTATCTTTAATGATAGGAAGGAAATATAACAAATGAAGGCAGAAGCTTACTATCTTTTTTGGAAGACATAATCAGCTAACTGTGGTTCAGAGTCCATCAACACTAAGAAGAGTAATTGATTCATTGATGTTGATTTTTGGGGGTGTTTGGTGGGGTTTTGGTGGTTCTGATTTGGCATTTTTTTTTTGTTGTAGGGTATTGTTTCGGTTTGCTTTTTAACGGAAAAAGCTTTTTGGACAGCATTCGATATGATGTTTTTGTGGATGACAAACAATTGGTTATATCAGATAGCTTTTACCATGACACCACTTTTAAAACATTTAAGACTGTGTTTTGGGCAAGAATCCTCTTTCAGTATAAAATGCTTGTATCATCCATGTTCAGTTGGGAAATTTACCTAATTCACATGCTTGTACTCTGTAATGGGAAAGATTACATTGTGAAATATGCTGCATCACTAAATTAACATCTGGTCTTAAATAGTTTGCTTGGAGCTGAAACAGCTCTTGTGGTCTATAAAAGATGTCAAATACATGTTAAAAAAGAAGACTACTCTGGCCACGATAAAAATGTGTAAACCTTTTATCTTTCCTTAAAAGAGGTCACATAAATTGTCTTGAACATACGGACTGCATGAGACTTATATCCTCAGTTGCTTGAGAAAAAAAAAGAGAAGTCATGCATGCTACTACATCAGAATCTTTTCATAATTTCTAAGCTCTCACAGCAATAGGAAGGCAAACACAGTAGGAAAATGTTGAGCTACTCCCTTAATATGGAAGCAGTTTCCCTAGTTCTAGCCCTGCAGCTTCTGGTTGTTGTTCTTTTGCTCTTCATAAAGGACATTTCCTTTTTTAAGCTTCCTTGTCAGCCATCTGATTGTCCCTGCAAGAACCACTTTAAACTGACTATGCCCTCCAAAGCACAGTTTCTGGGAGGAAATTGAAAAACTTTGTAGCAGATTGCTTTAAGTTATATGGTACATGTAAGTTATTTTATACCAAGAAACTTGTTGATATGTTTTTCTCATCACAATATATGGCGTTTCTCTTTCTAGGAATTGATGTGGTTTTTATATCTTAAGCATGTACATATGGTCAGTATGAAAGCATCATGTTTTAAGAGTATGCCACTATCTGATTTTGGAAAGCTCCTTCAATACTAAAACTAATAAAAATAGTGACTGAAAGTCACTAATAAAATAGTGACTGAAAGTCACTATTAGCATGACTTTTATTTATTGTTCACAGTAGGTAAAAAAATCTAATAATCTTGATAATGACACTTTGGAAAGAGAAAATGTCCGCCTCAAGAAAGGTGAAAATCAAAGTTTATGAAAGTTAAAAAACCCATGAACATGCTACAACGATTTTAGATCTTACCAATTAACAACAATGAATATACATCTAACTCTGGAAAGTTCTAGAGAAATGCTAGATTCCAGAGGAAATTTTGTTAACTTTGTTCTCCAAGCAGAATTTTGCACTTAGTGAAATATGGAGGAAAAAATCCCTTGGTAGGTTTGACACTAATTTGATTATGGTGAAGTTTTTTAGACTTGATTGCATAAAAACATTTTCTTATATTGTGATATTTGACATATATTTTTGTAAAGAAGTAGAATGTGGAAAAAAATATTATGGGCAAACAAAATATTACAGAAAATATATAATACTTTAAATACTTTTGGCAAAAAGAAGGAAAAACAAAGCATTTTTATAAAGTCTTATAATCTGAGCCAGAAAACTTACACATTTCATATGTGGTGAAAAAGAGAAAGCAAAAAGACAGGAGACAACCCTACAAAATTAATTTTCTGTATTGACTTCCTAGGGTTAAATATGTGGAAGAAGAATTTAAATTAGGGAGAGTGGGAAATGTTTATTTAACTATCTGGTTATTCCACAGAAACTTTATTGTTCTCTTTATAGAAGCTCTCACTCATCAACGTTGGCTTCATAATCCATTCCAGATATCTGTCTTGAAAGTTTTATTAAAAATACTGAAATTATTCTGGCTGACCATTGATTATATTGTCCGCTTGGCTGAACAGTCTCACATCCACCTCCACACATTTCACATAGAAAAGAGTCCTTTCCACATAGATGTGTACCTTGTGTTCTCTGATCTCCTAAGGCAGACTTACTTTTAACTGTTTATGAGGGAAATGTTAGTGCTTAAACTGTGGTTTGAGACTTATTTCCATGTTAAGCTATTTGATTCTCTATCTATGAGGCTAGATAATAATAATTAAAAGAATATTTTAAATGTTGTCTCTCATATTATTAAGATCTATGTTAAAGTCTGGGAATGAAATAACAATTAATTCTAGGCTTTCCTTCATTCCTGTATTTGCAACACTCTCAGTGCTATTTAGACAACTAGCCATCACTCCTAACAGCAATGACATCCCATTCCCTTTTAATCAGTAAAGGAATATATTTATTGGCTTCAGTTTTCCTGTGTACTCAGTTACTGTACTCCGTAATCCATCATCTCCAGTCTCACCTGGAATTCAGTTCTGAAAAAAACTTCAGCAGACTATACATCCCCAAATCACAGGAAACTGCTTTTTATTGTCAAGGCTTGTTCAGCTATTTAAATGTAATGATGTTTTTTTCCATCTCAGTAGATAGTTGTAACATTTTACAGAAGAAAAATATCTCATTAAAAATGGCAAACAATAGTTAATTGATTTTGATCAAGACCAATTTTTATTGTGAAAATTTTTGATGCAGGTTTCAGGAAAATTTCCAGAAAGAACCCCAACTACTCACAAAAATATCAGTAAACAAGAAACTGTTAAGTTCTTGAATCTAGGAACTCTTTTTGTAACTAATTCTATAAAATGTAAAACACTTTCTCCTTTTTCTAGCAAAATAATTCAGCTTTGACTAAGGCTCTTTTTACTGTTGAAAATATGACCAAAACTAGTATGAATGAAATTAAAAAAAGATCTCTCTAATTTTAGAGATTTAATAAATTTTACTTTATTTAATGTTGCTAAGGAAAATCAACTATTCAAAACTATCTTATCAGATTTTCTGTCTAATGCATACCAAGCATATAATTGCCCAGTAATCTCTGACTGAAAGTTTATTACATAAGACTCAGAGTTGTTTTTCATTTCTTAGGTCAAAACTGTAAGGCTAAAACCCATAGAAAACAGCCTTTAACTTACAAAGAAAACTGTTGCATTATGTAAGACTTTTGAGAGAAAAATAAATATGGAACCTTATGATGTCATTGTCACTGATTCACTTTTCGAAGTACAGCAGTGCTATACTCACAGTTCATGTCAAAAGAACAAGAAGATGCCCATCACTTTTCAGGTAGTCTGAGAACTACAATAGATTCCTTCTGTTGTCAGAGACATAATATTGTCTTCTGAAAGAAAATTCAGCATAGATTAAGTGTCAGGAAATTCTTTCTTTTTCTTCTTCTCCTGCTTCTCCTCTTCTCCTTCTTCTCCTTCTTCTCCTTCTCCTTCTTCTTGTTCTTCTTCTTCTTCTTCTTCTTCTTCTTCTTCTTCTTCTTCTTCTTCTTCTTCTTCCTCTTGTTCTTCCTCTTCCTGTCCTTTTTTTTTGCTTCTCTTGGAAAAGATAAATTAAAATCCAAGAGCAAATCACATGTCAAATTAGTGTCTTTGTCTTTTTTATCCCTTTGGTCTTCTTTTTCCTATGTCCATTATATGTCAGATGTTTTTGACATGCTTCTGCAAAAAAATAAACCAATAATTTTTCAAATTCAAATGAATTGAATAATATTTTTGCTTAGTGACAGCCTACCTATTGCTCTTTGAAATATTTTGTTGCTCTCTATAAACAAGGATTTATGTTAGAATTTGATGCCCATCACTTCCTTGTTTCATCAGCTTAGAACCAATAACAAAATATTATTATTATTGCTATTTGAAGAAATATCATGGAAGACTTGAAAAAGATGACATATATAAAAAGGAATGCAGTGAAATAGTTTGGTAATCAACTTCTTACATCTACTGTCAGAGTGAGGATTTCTGTGTATTTTCTAAACTGTGTAACAGCATTATCAGAGATATTGCTTCCAGTTGCCAATATTTGCTGCCCAGAAGTACCTCAGACACAGCTGTTTTGAACTGTGCTTCTTTGGACAGTGGCAGACAGAGATGGCAGATGGGCAAGCACCTGCTTTTTTTAGCTTTTCAGTTAAACAGGCAAATCTGCACCATTTTTGAAATATATTGGTTTAATCCCAAATTTTGGTCAGTAAAAAGAGCTGAAATTAAATAAAAATACACTTTGTTGCCATAACTTTCTTCTGCAAAGTTTTGAATATTTTGCTTCCCCCCATCCTGCCCATTGCTTTAGTTTCTATGACAGTCTATTTTAAGTCTATTATGACCTATTGTATTAAGTAGGCCCTAGTATTTTTGCTAGACATTCTAGCAAGCTGCTAATTATTCTTAGAAAATATTGTTACATTTTAAATTTTACTTTGCTTGAAGCCTTTGTCTGAAGTGTTAGGAAGAAACAGTTCAGTTCCTCAAAGTCAACATCTTTTAAACATGAATTTTGTTTTTATTTTAGTTCATTTTTGCATTATTTTTATAGGAGTGTTGTGTCACTAAAACCTATGTTAAGTGTCTGAATATTTTGCCTGGACAACTTAACATTTTTGTTAAAAAATTAAAGTCTTCACTGTAATTTCTCTCAGGAAGTAAGTTGATGTTAAATTTCGGAGCACTTAATTAAATTTCATCATGAGGTGTGAAATGCTTCTTTGAATCTGATTTGCTCAGCTCAAGGACAATGATTTTGATGTACATTTGAATTACTTTTTTAAAAGTTATACTAAGAAATGCATTTTTCTCACTTCTGTATACTTGCCTTGAGACGCATATAACAACAGGTATGTGATCTCTTCACCTGCTGTTGAAAGGATAAAATGGATTTTTCCTGTATGCAAGCTAGTTCTATACATTTTCTTCACTGAATATGTGAAATACAAGACATTGGATAAAATATCTGTACATCTGTACATGCACCTGCTTTATGTGTATGCACGGGCAAGTTCAATTTCTAGAATCTCCAGAGGTCAAGACATCGCCAATTACATGGCTCCATGTCAAAAGGCAGAGATGACTAAAGGTCTTCCTTTCACCAACTGTATTCTAAATTTTTTCTGTAGATTTTCCATGAATTTGGCTGTGATTCTGGGCATAGGCTGTTTCTTTTTCCTTGAAACAGGATGCAAACATTTCAACCAGATATTTTTTGTAGATTTTGCTAAAAAATTACTTTAATAGTAGTATCTGGCCTGGACTACTACATAAATAATTTTGTAGCATGTCTCAAAATGCTTTTAGCAAGTCTAATTCAATGTTAGTACTAAGTAGCTCACATGGTTCGCTATGAAATGACCTGTTGAGGCTGAAAAACCTAGACTAGGAATGTATGCAAGGGTGCTGGTTTTGGCTGGAATAATTTTCATCAGAGTGGCTGGTATGGGGCTGTACTTTAGATTTGTGCTGAACTCAGGATTGATAATACAGAGAGGCTTTTGTTATTGCTGAGCAGGAATTGCACAGACTCGGGGCCTTTTCTGCTCTTTGTATTGCCATGGTGGGAAGGACACTGGGTGTGCATCAGAATTGGGGGTGGGACACAGCTGGGTGGCCCAAACTGACCAAAAGGATATTCCAAACCATATGGCATCATGCTCAGTATGTAAATTCGGGGGGAAAAGGAGGAGGGATGGATGTTTGGAATGATGGAATTTGTCTTCCCGAGTCACAGTTGCACATGATGGGGTCCTGCTCTTCTGGAGGTGGCTGAACATTGGCCCACCCATGGGAAACAGTGAATCAGATCCTTGTTTTCTTTTGCTTGCAGACACAGATTTTGCTTTCCTTATCAAGCCGTCTTTATCTCAACCCAGAACTTTTCCAGCTTTTACCTTTTGATTCTCCCCCACATAATGGTGGTTGGGTGAATGAGCAAGCAGCTGTGCTGGGCTTGGTTGCTGGCTGAGGTTAAATCACAGCAGTAAGATATTTTAGAAAGGGGAACTTTTGATTATTCTATTGAAAGGCCTTTACATTGAAAATATTCAAACTGAATATTTTCAGTCTTAGCAACAACTGAATATAGAAAAGGGGCAGAAAAAAAAGGACAGTATAAACAGATGGGAATGCAATATAAACTGCTTGCAAACTGTTCTGAAAGACTCAGTCTGAATCTATTCTATTGGTGGTCACAGACCACACATCTGTAGAAGGAAAGAAATGAATTGTAAAACAATGAACAGTACTATAAGAACGAAATACTGATAATGCATGAGAGAGATTCTTTTGCTTTGCTAGGATTAATATTTTATATGAAATTCACCACAGAGAGAGACAAATCCCAGTAAATTTAATTCAGCAGGAAGAAATTTGTCTCAATAGGTGAGGCAAAGTAATGCAAGGAATTATATCTTGAAGCAGGGCTTTTACCACACATATGCAAAAAAGAGGAAACAAAACCTCAAACCACTCCTTCCTCAAACAGCTACCTTAAAGATTATAATCTTTGAGAGCAAATCAGGTTTTCTGTGCTGAGTTTCTTTCTTCTGAATATTTTTATGGTGCCTTTTTTTCTCATGAAGAGACATTAATGTGAAATAAATAATTGTATAATGTCTTGCATATTTATTAATTAGATAGATGCTGTGCACCTACCCTTCTTTCTAATTTGATCACATAAACTGTTTGATTTATCTTCAAGCAAAGCTATTTAAAAACATTTCTATTCCAGACATTTTCTCATTTAGATCAATTTATTTGTCAGTTAATATGTGGTGTGTAGTAATCTTCCAGCTATCCATGGACAGTTTTACTTGAACTGTTTCAAAATCCTATTTAAAATGCAGTTCATCTTTCATTTATCATTTATGAGTGAATTCATAGCATTCAAAAAAAAAAAATTACATTTTCACTACATCTTAGCTCTTACAATTGTTTCTTAATTAAGAGCACTGGGTATGAATTATATATCTAATATCTTAATAAGATTAGTTTCCAGTTTATTGTGAGATTTTTTTATTTATGAGAACACTCAGGAAAACCTTATATAACACATAATGGATGATATTAATTGCAAGAAAAGCCTAAAGAGAAAGAAGGTACTTATTGGACATAGAAAACACTGTATGAGGTTGTCTTTTGGAAAATGAATATACTCTAGTGGACTGTAAGAGATTCATATGTTTCTTTCCTCAATATAGAACTTTATCACTCTCTCTTACCAATGAAATAGCTGACTCACACTGGTTTAAGATAAGAGAAAGATAATTCTCCTGGGAAAAGAAAAGTCTTATAAAAAGATTCAAGAAATTTGACATCTTCTCATCTCTGCAACATTCTGTTAGTTTTCAATTTAGTTTTTCAGCACTAACAACTCTGAGAAAATTGAGGTTTCATTTAAAGAAAGAGAGTAATTCTGCAGTGATATTTGCAAATAATTGCATTTAACAGTGATAATAGGTTGATAAAAGAGCTACTGTACATATAGGACAGCTTGCAAATGTTGATTCTTGAATGCTGATCTCCACAGCTAGGAAATCTACCTTTGTTTTAGAGCAGCTCTGTGCACATCCGCAACATCACTGATGTATCATCAAACAAAGTGATCCTGAAGAGCAAACAAAAGTTCCTCACTTAACTCTATGTGAATAAGGTTACCAAATATCCAATTATCTGCCTTGACATGTCTCCTTTTCTGTCCAGACCTCCTCTTGGGATGTGTGGTATACTGGACATGTACAGATCTGTGTATAGATATATATTCAGAATTTATACTTTCCAGATACACTAGCTGTATTACCCAGCTGTATTACACTAGCTGTATTATTTGGCACCAACTGGATTAAAAATCTGTGGTCTTGTATTCTTATTTCTATCCTGTCAGCCTAAGATGAAAAGACAAAAGCTCAGTACATCAGGCAGTATTGGAAGATGAGTAATGTGAGTTGATGAGTAATTGATAATTACTTATCAACTCACATTATAAGAATTCACATTTAAAGCATGAGACAGGTTAGAAAATTGACAGAAGCTTTTTTTTGTCCAATTCTCTTTGAGTGTATAAGTCCATCTCATCCTGTCTAGGATTTCACATCTTGATAAAAACATATAAGAGAGAGAAACACATTATTCAGATTAAAAAAAAGGTTCAAGTATTCGTGAATGAAGAGTGGCAGATGTTTGTATAATGCTTGTCCCTCAGGCTAATATCTGCACATAAGGAAGAAGAATGCTCTTTCTGGTGGCTTTGGTAAAAATAGGTGGAGAGTCAGGCAAATTATCAGCATTCCTTCATAAGCAAATAAATATTCTCACATTGAGCTAAACAGAGGAGAGGATATGAAGGTAATTACTTATCAGCAGGCAACCACTAAAACATTTAGGCTCTTGTTTGCCATATAATACATTGCAAAGTCCTGCAGAGCAGAAGAAAAAGTCATTCACATTTTCAGGGAAAGGCTTAGCAACCTTCAGCTGAAGCAAGCTGCACAGATTTGCTAACTCTTCCAGTTTCAAATTGAAAGGTCAAACAAGTAATGAAACTAATAAACAAGAAAAGCTTACCTACTGAATATTAAAAGGGGGCCTTGCTACTCATTCAAGTTTCCTTCCAAAATAATCTTCCTGCACTAAGACTTCTTTTTTAACAGATTCAAACCTGTAAGAGAGCTTTTCTCATCTGTGTCCTCAAACCTCAATTGCTTGAGATCTCAATGTGGGGAATTCAAGTCTGGCTCTACAAAGTCATTTTTAAATTTAAGGTCATGGGCTAGGAAAAAAAAAAAAAAGACCGAAAACTCTTGTCACTTACTAGTTGGTCAGGATTTATGACACAAAAGTTTCTGGTCATGGGAGAACTAGTGTGAAGGGCTGTCAGGAGTTCTCTAGTTCAACCTGCTGCTCAAAGCAGGATCAGCTATGGGGTAAGACCTTAGTGTTTAGGGTTCAACTTAGCAGATCTTGGAAAGCTCCAAAGATACTGATCACACAGATGCTCTGGGCCACTTCACCCATTGGTGTGGAATGGGTTCCTGTGGGGGAAAAGTTTCTCCTTATATCCACATGGAACCTTTTTTTGTTTAATTTATGTCAAGTGTCCTTCATCCTTACCCATGTACTTTTCATACATCTTGTGAAGAGCCTGGCTTCCTCTCCTCCATAATCTCCTTGTAAGTACCCACAGACTGCAGGTATGTGCCTCCAAAGCTGTCTTTGCTCCAGTCTGAATTTTCAGTCTTTCTTCACTGGGCAAGTTCTCCAGTCTCCATTGTTTTTCTGTCACTCTGCTAAACTCTGGTTTATGAATGTGTTTCTTGTTTTGAGGTGCCCCAAACTGAGCAGACTTTTGCAGACATGGTCTAACAAGTGCTAAATAGAGGGTGATAATCACTTACAATCTGGTTGCCATGCTCCTGTTCATTCTGCATGCAATGTTGTTGGCTGCTTTTGCTGCCAGGTTATACACCTGGCTCAGGTTTATTTTGCTGTCTAATGGGCCTCAAAGCCTTTCCCACAGAACTGATCCCAGCATGTCCGTCCCCAGACTGTGTTTTTGCCAAGACTTCTCTGTCCAGAGGACAGGAGTTGTTTCTCTCTGTTGAATTTCGTAAGTCTCCTAACACAATACTCTGAGGTCCCTCTGGATGTTGTCCCCATCTTTGAATGTGATACCCCATCCCAAAACTGGTGTCATCTTGAGCAATGAGCTGAAGAAGATTTCAGAGTGTATACTCTCATCAGGTTTAAAGACCTTGAACAGCTTATGCCCCTTGACAGATCTCTTAATACTTCATTAGTTACAAAGTCTCCAGGTAGAACATGACCTATAAACCATGAACTTTTGAGCTCAACTGCCCAGTCAGTTTATTATCTTCCTGGTTATCTATTACCTGAACTGTACTTTTGAAATGAGAATACTGTGAAAAGCAGTCATGAAAAGTCCAGCTAAAATTCATATAAATTATATCCACTTCTCTCTTCTTTTCCCCAAATCAGAGAGGTCAACCAAGCAGGTCAGGCATCATTTATCTCTTATCAGTTCATACTGATTCACTTCCTTCTCCTTTATGTGTCCAGGGGGAACAAGTACCCTCTCAGCAAGTTTATGAATGACAGCAAACTGAGTGTACACACATGAAGGATGGGGTGCCAGTCAGAGACAACCAGATGGGAACCTTATGAGGTTTAACAAGGTCAGATGTAAAGTGCTGCACCTGGGATGGTGCGATCCCCATTTGTGAATGTGCAAAGGCACATTCACAGCTCAGGAAGTCACCAATGTCCTGGGTGGCATCAAAAGAAGTGCGACCAGCAGGTGGAGGGAAATGATCCTCCCCCTCTACATTGCTCTGTTAAGATTCCACCTGGAGTATTGTACTTATCTCTGGAGACCCAGTAGAAAAATGCATTGACCCAGTGGAGTGGATTTGAAGGAGGCCCACAAAAATTATCAGAGGGATGGAATATCCATACTATGGTGAAATACACGAAAGAAACCTTTCACAATGAGGGTGTTAAAACATTGAAATAGGTTGCCTAGAGAGGTGGTGGTATACCTGGAAACATTCAAGATCAGGTTGGATGGGGCTCTGAGCAACTTGTTCTAGCTCAAAATGTCCTTGCTCATTACAGAAGGAATTGGACAAGACAACATTTAAAGCTTACTTCCAACCCAAATCTGTGTGTGACTCTATCCCACACTTTTTTAAACGTGAACTACTCTTGCAACAAAATATTGCAGAGAGAAGTCATATAACAGCCTTTTATTTTCCAGAGAAACTGAATTATATGTCCATGTAGCAAGAGCTATTTAATTGATCAAAGTAACTATCTAACTGTTGGGCTTTTTTTTAACCAAGTAATGCCTCTCTCTGCTTTCAGAGCTCTCTGTCCCACATAAAGTCACAATTCTGAACACTGGTATTTCAAGAGCCAAATTGTAGTAAAAATCCTTTTCTGAAATCTGCTCTCCTAGAATTTACATGTGACTGAGTTTCAAATTTATTTTTATTTTTACCATGATAGGTAGAGAACAAAGAAGGATAGAGTGACTGGTTGGAATTGAGCTGCCTGTTTAAGGTTTTGATATGGGATGATGAGGAAAGTCCACGAACTGTAGAGAAAGTAGTGGTGCTCTCTGATCAAAGAAAGCAAGTCTATGGGTGCCTTGAATATTGTGTTTCATTTCAGCACTGCCTATATTAAGTGCAATACCCTCGCTGGCTAGGAGTTTCGTTTTCATGGTCAGTGATACCTAAGTGAATGTCTACTGTTACTGGATATTTTTTATGAAGGGGAAAAAATTTTGACTTTTTGTTAAGCTACATTTTCTTCTTTTTCTGGGAGATTTTTACTTCCTGATCTAAACAGCTTTGTAAGGTAAAATTTAACTATGACACAGGCTTACTTTAATTGTCTTCACCTGTCATAGAGAGTTTTACACCCATATTCAGTGTAGTAATTGCTTCTTAGCAAATGCTCCTACAGCTTCTAAGACAATGGAATACTTGACTTCACTTAAAGCCATTAGGGCTGCCACGAAGCAAATAATTGCAGCTTTGCACTATCCATAAAACCTAAAATCAAAATTAAACAGGCAATAAACATTTGAAAAATACTAATGTAAATAACCTATATATAAGGTTTAAATAAGGACATTTATATTTGAATTAACATCAAATCAATAGTAGTCATTCAGTAGCTACATAAAGCCTTCCTTTAGATGTTAGAATTGTGTATTGATTTTAATGCAGCTTTAGATGCAGTCTTTTCAGGATATGGTTTACTAGGAACTTGATTATTTGATGCAAGTGCATGAAACATCTGCCTGTAAGTAGTAAATGCTACTGTTTGAAAATTCTGGAATACTCTATCTTTCTAGCAAATATCGTATTTTCATTCATAGAAATATTGCACTTTTTAAAAAAAATTTCTTGATACATGACTTCTTATGAAAAGGAAAAGAAGAATATTTCATAAGAACTGAAATACTTCACATGCGTGATATCATAGGCAGCAGTAAAGGAAAATTTTTCATAAAGATTTATAGCATTTTAATGGAGTGGTTTATTTGTCCATTGTTGATATTTAAATTTTTTTGCTGAAAACCTAATATTGCATTAGACTATTCTATTCCATTGTACCCTTTTGTGTTTTTTAATTTTGTTAATATAACATTGTTTACTCTCAGCTTTTGTTTGTGCTTTGAGATCAGTATGTTGCCCATAGCAGAGATATGAATATGCAGAGGACAATTCTCTAAAATAGAGACATTTTTTAGGATGAGTGTAATGAGACACTGTAACAGATTGTCCAGAAAAATTGTGGATGTCCCTTTATTAGAAGTGTTCAAATTGAGGTTGGATGGGGCTTTGAGCAACCTGATCTAGTGAAAGATGGCAAAGGGGTTGGAGTGAATGTTATCTGAAGGTCTCCTTCAACCCAAACCATTCCGATTTTATGCTCCTGTGTATGTGCCCAAGAAGACATGCCCTGAATGTCCATAAATTCTATCAAATCTCATTGCAAATTTGGCCATGGTCACAGCATTCATAGTTATATTTAGTATTATCCAAGTATTCTCCATGCTATGTCTTTGCAAGCATACCAGCTCACATTTATTGACTCCAAGAACATTGTGTTACAGGTAATGTTATCTGAAAATCTGGTGTCTTATGCTGCATCCAAGAGATGAAGTTCCACAAACTTTGCCTAGTTATCCATTCTTCTACAGAGCTGCTTTTCAAAAGCCAGTGGAAGAGGAAATATTTCATTACTTTAACATATCACTACTTCACAATAAGTTTGGAATGAGTTGAAAACCTTTACATTTCCCATTATTACCTTATCCCTTGCATTTAAATTTGAACTTTTTTACATTCTTGTAATCAAGAGTAAGTTAGAAATCTTTAAGATTTTGCAGGGGAAAAAAAAGAGGGTGAATTTTCAAGTGATTGTGAGTGAATCCAAGCAAATGAGCTCAGATCTTTGGACATGATTTTAAACAAACTCTAAAGGTAGAGAAATGTAGAAATGCCATTTGTAGTTTATGCACATCATGGTATTCAATTTTAATCTGATTTCTTATAATTAATTCAATTTCCAAGATGTCTTGAAGGTAAAATTGTAAGGAAAGGAAGGAAGGAAGAAATTCCAAGAGAAAACTCTTTCTTTTGAAGTTACTTTGCAACCAATTAACTTGAAGACTGAAGGCTTAAAAGAAGACAACGTAAAACTGATAATGATAGGAATGGTATTGAAAAGAAACGTTGTAATAAAGACCTGTCTTGAGGACGCTGAACCCAAAAAAAGTATTTATAGTGGGAATTCTGGAAAGATGGATAGTTAATGGATAGTTGCTATAAATGAAATATAACAATTGTACTAGTTGTACCTGTATTGAAGAGACATTAATAAATCTTTTCAGAAAACAAAAAGATCTCAACCAAGAAAAAAATTCTGCAGAGAATTTGTACCTTCTCTCATTTTCAAGTTTCTATTACTTCATTGCAATAATTGGCTAGAACATAAATTAATCACTTTCATAACTTTAATAATGAAAAAATAAGCTCAAAGAAACCACATAAGACATATATTTAATTTTTCTTTGCATTAGGAAATGTTTCCTCCTTCTGATTAAGCTGAAGACAGTTATAGCAAATTATATCAAGGAAGTTATGGAAAGGACTAACTTTCTCCTTGGCTTGAAATGACTTCAGATGTGCAAAATGCAATTTGATACTTCTGTAATAAAACATTCTCAGAGGGCAAAGGACTTAACAAAGTAGAAAAATATTAGTAGAAAAATATTTGCTTGACACTTAATGAATTACACTACAGACACAGAAAAATACACAGCCTCTTTTATAAACTTTGGTTAATCAGGACAAAGGGGCCTCGTTTCTATAATACATAGATTCTGTGATAAGAAACATGATGTATAAATCATATTGCACATTTTTTTCCTTTTTTTCCCCCTTAGATTTTGGGGATTTTAGGTTTGGTTGTTTTTTTTTTTTGATGTTTATTGACATAAAACTCTCACACTAAAGTAATACTTTGAAACTACTTTAAAGTATTAAGAAGAGAATTATTGGTGTCATGTTTATGAGGAAAAGTATACACCATATATTCAAGTATTCATTCCTTTAAATTAAACTAGGAAGATTATATTCTTTCACCCATAAACATGGCAAGAAAGAAATCCTTCATAAGAAATGTTCATTTTCTAGTTTCCCTTTAAACTGATCTATGCTTGGAAAATTTTCTGGTCTAGTATCAGAACCAAAATAAAACAAAATAGACTGGAGTCATCTTAAACATTTGGGATTTAAGTTATCTTCTGTCAAATTTAAGCAAGAAAAACAAGGTTCTTCTCAGACTATAAAATATTTTTTTTTCCTCCAAAAATGATGCTAAGGACACAACTGGAAAAATTGCTTAGACCATAGCTAATTCTGCTGAATTATCTGAACAAAGTTATACCAATGCAAAATAGAGCATCAAACACAGGGTAACGCTAGGGCAAAAAGTACAGGAAGGACCATCAAATTTGCATGTTTAAACACAGTATGAAGTCCTGCAAGCAAACTTTTAGGAGAAAAAAGAAATCACAGAATCACTAGGCTAGAAGAGACCTTCAAGATCATTGAGTCCAACCCATGCCCTAATACCTCAACTAAACCATGACACCTGGTGCCACACCCAATCTTTATATTTGCATCTTCCCCAAGCTGAGAAAGCCATAAATTTCTCATTGACTCTACTATATATCAAGGATTGATTGAAACCTAACAGGAATTAAAAGGATAGATGCAAAGAAATCCAGATGCCTGTCTTCTCCTTCTGCTGTCTTCCCTTAAGACTTAAGGCGATTGAGACCTCATAACACTTGACAAAGCTAATTAAAGGGGAGTGTGATTACATCCAGCTATCAACACCTCTGTTCCTGCATGTTATAAGAAATTGTATGCTGATAGAACTCTACCTGGACAGGCATTGCCTTTTCAGCTGGTGTGGGCTGGAGACTGGAAGGTAAAGCATCTGACACAAGCTTGGCTACAGTGCATTTTAAACAGTGGCAGAGGAGGCCCACTTGCTCTTCAAGTGAAATATTTATGATGGAGAAAAAATGGGGAAAAATTTTAGATTTAGATGATGTATGTCTAAATCATGATATTCACATTTCCCACAGCTCAGGGTGAGGTTATAACTTAAGATTTTATTAACTTTTTTATCAATTTAGTAAAAGAGGAGTAAGGCATAGTTAGATCTGGTGAGTTAGCAGCTTTGGTGATTGATATAGATAGCAAGATGTGTGGATGATTTGCTACTGAGGTGGGAGGTGACTGGATTTCTAATGAGGTATTAAACTTTGTGATGTGAAAAATTAGTAACTTAGGCTAGGTTAATAAAATTGCTTTGACACCTATTTTTGATAAGGTACTTTATAAGGATAAGTCATTTTGACTTTAGAATGTCTCATGTATATTTGTAGGGCTATGTTAGCCTTAAAACCATTCTCACTCTATGATCTAAATACAAATGGGGTTGTGCTCAATCAGTAAAACATTGTTCTTGAGATTTGTTTTTCAACAAATATTTTAACTGACATATTAATTCCCAACATATGTCATGTTTGTCATGCAGGAAACAAAAACATGACAGTACTTATTTGTTCTACTGTTCATCATGACTTTGAATTTTAGCAACAAAAAGTAGTTGACAGATTTTTCTTTTGGTTTATATACTTTTTTATTTAAGCCTCTGTAGGGATGAACTAAAAATATAAGTAAAAACTAGCTTTGATCATTTAAAATTTAAATGGAACCAGATTTTTCAGATATGGCTTTATAATAATATTTTTATTGACAACAAATTACTCTAACAAAGTCAACATCTTTTCCTATAATTGTCTTTAGTTCGTTAAATTTCCACTACTTGCTAGAGAAACCACTCCCTTTTTCCTTAGATATGTGCATTAGTCAGGCAGAAGAAACATATAGAATGGGTTACTTAACTGAAAAAAGCAAGCAACATTAATGACAAAGTAGTTAGCAACAAAATGTAGGCAGAATTCAAACTATTGCTGTGTGCACTGAACTTGATTTTTTTCACCTTTGCTATCAGATTTTGTGTTTCTTCATTATAATTGGCCACTAAACTTGATATGTTCCTCTATTAAAATCCATTTTTATCTGATTAGAGAAATCTGTAACTTGATCTGTGACCCAGGGGAAAAATAACTAATTTTGGAGAGTAATGACCTTAGAAATAGAGATATGAAACTAGGGGATATGAGGATGATATAAACCAAAAAAATGGGAAATCAGACCTGTTTGTTCCTTAAAGAAGGGATTAGAGAGTACAAAAGCATTTCTATGGCTACTGAAACAACAAGGAAATACACTAACAAACAGCTCTTTTTTTCTCCTAGGTCCATTGTTTTTCTATAGATTATTTCTTCTTGCAATAATTGTCCTCAGGAAGCTGAAGGACACAGGGTGCTGTATTAACTGAAAAGTTCTACAAACAGTCCCTCCATGATAACCATAATTTTAGCATTTAAATTTCAGTGTAAGTGTACATTGTTCTTAACCTATAAGTGCCCTATCTCTTAATCCCACCTTTCTTTATATATGTATATTCAGGAGCTGGTTAATCTTCTGCATCTTTTGTAGTCCTGATGTCTTCCCTTTTCTGTTGAAAACTAATTTGATGCACCCCACCATGGCAAAAGACTAAAAGAATGGATTGGTAAGCACTTCCTGGGTTGCAGTATTTTTTTACTCTCTATGCTTTGACATTTTGCAAAATCACCCAATAAGTGAAGTCTGAGTTAACCATGAATGCAGCATCATTCCCAGGAGCAGACTATCTTCTTACTTTCATCTTTCCTCTGCAGAAAAGGTCTAGGACAATGGTAGACATGGTATTTGTTTGAAAAGAGAAAAAAAGGAAGAACTATCACCTAATGGGCAAATTGTAGCAAAAAAAAAAAATTAAAAGTAAATGGGATGTAGATGATGTCGTGTCCTTGAGAAGCAGATAGGATAGATAGAAAAGCAAGTGCAAAATGTACAGCTTGAATGATAAAAAAGAAAATGACAACTCTTAATTACATATGGGACAGTAAAAAATACTAAAAACTGATTAGTAGTTCCAGTTTCCTCCAGCTGTACTCTTCCATTTATACTTCAATGGTATTAAATGAGTGAGAGAAAGGAAAATTCGATGCCTCTTTTGTATCTCCTTTCTTTAACTAATTCTCTGTGCACTTCAGACAGTGTGATAGACAGACATTTTATTTGTAATATGCCTCATCTCACACAACAGAATGTGTTGGCTCTTTGGAGTCGGTCTCCACTGCCCACAAAGCTGGAGTTTAATCTTTTGACCAGATGTTCATTCTAGTCTCTCCCTAGGTAAGTCACTGTCTGCTAATTTATTTTGTAGAAAAGTAATTTTCCTTCTATAGCTGTATAAATGTCTTTTTTTTTTTTTTTTTTTTTACACTGAGAATGATCTCTACATAATTGTCTAGTAAAGAACTCCTGGCTGTAAAGTGTTAAGCTCTTGCCCACACAGTTTTGGTGACAACTAAGCACTCTTCAATATAAAATGTCATCTTCTACTAGACCATTCTGAAGAAGGGACTGATTAAAGTCTCAGTGCTGAGGCCACTCATGACACCTATTAATTCCTTGGAGAAGACTAAAAGTCAATTTCTTTTACAAGACATTAGGGGGGTTGTCCTTGTTTTACATATACACTAAGCTCATTCAAAAAAGCACATGTTTTAATAGCAATAACTATTTAATGTGCTTTTTTGAATGTTCATATTGTAGTGTTATTATTCAGATGGATGTGACATTTTATACAAAGGGAAGAAAGATGTAAAATAAAGGCCTTCTATGGAGTGCCAGAAATAATATTTGGGAGCTAATACTTGCGCATTAGGATTTCAATAACTTGCTAGATATATAACTTAAAAAAAACACTAGGAATTTGTTAACTAAATGAACTAGCATGTTTAGGTCATCTTGCTGAGAAGATAAAAGGAGAATTTCATAGAATGATAAATAGCTCACCATTATTTGTCAGTAGCAATTTGTAGTTCAGGTACTTAGTGCCCTTGGTGAAGCATTATGTAATTTTATATTACCATACTAAAAATATCTTAAAGACATTCTTAAGTTTCTATCGCAATGCTATATTCAAAGTTTAAAGTGGTAACTAATCTGAAATGCTTTCATGACGTTAGTATTACTTTCAGAAGTTTTATAAATTTAATATTTAGGCACTATATAAGAAAACTAACAATGTTTTTATCTCTAGCCCAGTTGAGATGACAAAATTTAGTTATTTTCCCTGGGCTAGTAAAGCATAGATATTGCATAATAAATATTTTTGTGCAATAGCTGAACTTTCTTCATTGTGCAGATAATGTTGTTGATCTTCTCTTAAACAAAGAGTTGAATACTTTGGGATTCCTTTTTATAACCAGTGATAAAAATGCTCAGTTTTAAAATCCATATTCCAGAAACCTTAATATAAAAATATAAGGTATTTATAAATCCAGGCAAAATTCTGTTATCGCTTTCTGTGTTTACCAGTGTTGTGTAAATAATTCTTCATATTCTGCTCTGTCTATAGAAGGACAGAAACAAGTCTCACTGGACAAGTATAGACAGTTGCAGACAGGTAGCAAAGAAAGTGAACAGTCTGCTAAGTTAATTTCTGGAGAAACAGGAAATGGGGGCTGGACTTTCTATTGACATATAAAGACTTTTTTGTTTTTCTTTTTCTGGTTTCATATTTGTAAGCTGGAGATGTGGTAATATTTCCTTATGGAAATTCCTTTAAAATAACACCAGGCAGAACTACTGTGATCTTACTGATCTGCAAAACACATACTATGAGATTCTTCTAAATGTCTGCATAAGCTTCTGTAATTTCAGTCAAGCAAATATTCAAAAATATCCAGTCTTGATTTTAAAAATGTCAACTTGGCATAATCCTTTATAAATTCCAAAGTAAATTCTAGTAAGTGTGTCATAAGTATCCTAACCTTTATAATTCCCATATACTTTTTTACTTTGATGCTGTGTTCTTTAAGCCTGTGTTTGCCTACATAAAATATGCAAAGTAATTCTAGCGTAGTCCTTTGTTATCTATATCAAAAATGTTGTAAGATTAAATCTCTATTATTAATCTTTATGTAACCAAAATTGCTAACAAAAGTAAAGAAACTTCAGTGATTCTATGAAATATATGTGCTGAAAGGATTTTAATGAGGCCCACTAATTGATTTCAAGTTGTATTAATCACTGGGGTTTTTTTAATTCACTCAACATGCGGTAAATCATGTAGTACAATGATGGTGTCTGAAAAGCATTGTCTGGGAAGATGGAAATCCAAGTACTATTGATTCTACCGTTCTCATTATCCAATTTGTTGGGTTTTTTATTAGTCTTCTCAAATGAAATTAGTCTAACAAGTGTTGACTTGGTTAAATAGCATTAATTGCATCCTTCAGTTCTCAGCTAAGGATCTGCATAATACTTCTATAATCTAACTGTTCACAAATATCATTTACCCCTTCCAAAAGGACAGCATTGTATTATGATTTTATCTTCTGTTTTCTGGAGTTATTTTCCCCTCCCCATTCATACTTCAGGATTCTGCAATGTTATAAAATTGCCATTAATGGTTAATGAAAACAATATAACATGAACCCCCAGGCATGTGAGGGTTCATGTTAACAAGTTAACAATGTGGGATACCTTGGAAAACTTGGCTAAGGACTTACATTTTTTATTTCCTGCCAATGAGAAGAATCCTGATAAGGTAATTTCTTATCAGGAGAAAAGAAAGTGGAGTCAAGATAATGTATAGAACTTAGAGAGGCTGTGCAAAAATGTGCCCCTGGAAACAGAACTACACTGGGACAATGCAAGAAAGCAATGTTTTGACCCACACAGAGGACTGATCTCATCAGAGGAAGAAATAGTGTCTTCATCAATCTTGATTTAATATCAAAATATTATTTTGATTTAATATTAAAGAAGGTAAATAAGCTGTTCATGAAACAATTCACTGTACATCATTACACCAATAAAATTCATTTTTTAAGTAATAATTTATAGTTTACTATTGCTAATAGATGCTGTACTAATTATTAAAATATATGTTACTCAGAAAAGTGTTGCAATTCATTATATTGTGGCACAAATGGCCTATTAGTGCAGACTTTACTTTTTCAGTCGATCAATTCCAATCTGTTAAAATAATACTGGTTTTATACACAATGTGTAAGCCAAGGCAGATGTTGCTAGAATTTTGTCAATGAGTCATGCTCTCCCACGCCCCCAGGTCCTTAGCAAAAGCACTGGCAATATGGTATAGTGGAAGGCAATCGGTAATGAGTTAAGATACTGGCTCCATCCCTGCCTCTCAGAAAGTTTTTTCTGCTTGACTGAAAATGAATACTGTTAGATTCAAGCCTCAGAATCTTCTTCCAGGCAGCATGGACAGCTGGTACTCACAATGATTAAGAATCTTCTGACCTGTGGTTATGACAAGCTGGAAAAATGTCTCTAGTTTGGCTGCTCAGCTTCATTATCAGCAAATGCCTTAAAATGATACTTTATTTATTAACAAAGACAACTCCCTTCAACAGTGCTATCGATCATCCTAATTTATCCAACATATCTAATACTACACTGCTATTCACTATAAGCAACTAAAGATAAATTACTTCTGTTGCAAAGCAAAACTACACTTTGTCATCTGCTTACTCCAAAGGCATGGGTTAAATGAAGAGAAAAAATCATCTTTAGGAAGCAGATTAGATATATAATCAGACTAGGAAGAAGCAAAAACAAAAACCAGTGATTTAATTCTTTCTAACTGTAAAAGTCTATTAAATAAAATGCATGGTATGAGTATTATAACTCACGCTACTATAAATTCCAAAAACGTGTTTTGTAGAATTTAAATCATTTAATCTTGCTATGCAGTTCTATTCAAAGGGAAGAGACTTATATCTCTAACAGCAGTGTTGATGACTAAAATCTACAAAAAAATGTTTTGTAGGAGCTCTTGTAGAACACAGAAGCTATCTTGACACAGTCACAGTTTGCTTTGATTTAATTCTTTTAGCAATATCAAATGATTATTAACTATGATACGGTACTTGAGTTGCTTTGCCATTTAACAGAAGTAAAAAACTCAGTTGAAGCTGGTTACATGGTGACTAAATTAAGTGTATCTAATGACAGTGACAAAGACAAGCGACATTGCCTTAAAAAAAGTGCTCAGTTGCTTAGAGCTTCTTCAGTCATCATCTATATTTAAATGATTGGATATTTGTCTAGAGAAATCTTTTTATCTTATATAGTATCTGCTCTTTCTGGATAGACTTCTGCCATATGTGAAAGAAAATCTGAGAAAAGATGCCTTTAGTCGATGCTATGAAGTTCCAGAAGGTTTCACTGGATAGCGTGAACACGTACATCCTTTGGGGCATGAAACTATCCTTTGTGACAGATTTGGTTTACTGACATCAATAGAAACATCTGACCATATGGTGCCAGGTTCCACCTTTTGAACAATTCCCCTCTGCATACTTCAGCAGCAGTTTCTTAGTCTCTTGTAGTCCCTTAAGACCCTGCCTGCACCTCATGTGCTCCAGTTTCCCACCTGAGCTGGATCCAGCTACCAGAAGGAATACTGTTTCTCTATTTAGTATTAAGAAATATGGAAAGAGAAAGCTACTAGGTCCAAGTTCAGGAGATGGACATGTTTGTTCTTAACTATTATGGGCCACAAACAATGAAATAAAAACTCTTCAAGTAAAGATTTTGAAAATGCAATGGGGTCTCATAAACTTGTGCCTGCACTGCACAAGGAATTTGACAAAACTTTTGGAATTATCTGGGAAAGAACCCAACAAAATGTAGATTAGAAAGTTTGTTTGAGCCTGCAAAACATAGCAAGAAGTAAGGGGAATGTGGAGCTGGATGTTATGAGGAAATTGGAAATCATTTGTCAAGGAAGCAGAAAGTGTACCCAACAGTAATTTTTTTATCTCTGTTTTTCTCTTTGTCCTGGTTTCCTCTTGGTCATATTGCATGAGTCCATACTCAAGTATGGACTTGAGTCCCTTCTCAAGTAAATTCAGTAGTTTCTTCCCAGATATAGGGGGAATACCTAGGGAATATCTAGTAGATCCCTCTTCTAGGATCTACTCTAATCACTACATGTCAGAATGATCTTCTAACAAGCTTAGTCTTCCAACATAACCCATCTTATTCTGCACCATAACAGACATCCACGAATGCCCAGGTTATGCCTGAGAACATAAAAAGAACACCTGGAGCCATGCTAATAAAAGGAACTCTGGCAGACAGCATCACAGCTGCATGGCTATTTCAGATCCTCTAATTTGAAAACCTACAAATATGTTTTAAAATAAAGACCATGATGGCAGCACATAAGACCAAGAGTATCAGACTGTGTCTGAGAAGCTGATTCCTATGTACCATGATAGTTCTAGTCAACCCAAACTGTTCTAAGCCTGAATCAGCCTGCAATTACTGAAATGAACTTTGTTCTGCTGTACAGTCCTCAGCTACATAGTATAACAATCAGCTGATGGAGAAAGCAAGGACAACATCCTGATTTTGGCAAGGAGGAACAGCAGATGGTATAGAACCTAAAGTGGTTCTCTTCCAGAATATCAGGTTTTGTTCTTCTTTATTAGCAGTTATTAATACTGAAATGCTTTACATTCCTTTCTTATATCTTTGTATTATACTGTGAGATATTTAAAACTCCACTGGGTTCAGGACACAGTCCTGAGCAACCTGGTCTAGCTGACTCTACTTGAACAAGGGAGTTGGACAATGATGTCAAGAAGTTCTTTATGTACTCAATGTTTCTGTGATTCTGTGGTTTCTCAATCCATCTTTGCACACTACTCTGCAAGAACTATTATAACAGGCCTTTTCAGTCTCAAAAACTGTTGGATTTGAAATTTCTGACACAATTCAACTTATTTCAATTTTTCAGCTTCTTTTCTAGTTTGTTTTGCAATATGGAATCCATATTCAGTGCAAATAATACTGCTTTATTTGTTCAGAAGTTCGTTAAAAAATTTTGAAAGGCAGAGATGGAAGTGATATAGAAACTCTTACACCTAAACATTTAAATGGTGCTATATGGAATACACCATCCTTCTAAATGTCATCAAATCCAGTGGTTATGGGAAGGTCATGCTGGTCAAATTTCTTATAGGTCACCAATCTATCTGTCCTCCCTGAGAATCTGAGGATTTGACGCATCAAAAATCTGGAAGGTAATGGGAAATTGCAATCAGATGTTGGTTTTGGGTTTTTGAGGATGTTTTTTGGTTTTGTGGGGGATTTTCTGTTTTGTTTTGCTTTTTTGTTTGGTTTTTTTTTGTTTGTTTGGTTGGTTGGTTTGGGGTTTTTTGTTTGTTTTGGTTTGGTTTTGGTTTTGTTTCTTTTTTTTGGTTTTAATAAATAAAATGCCATATAATGTTACATGGAATAGAAATATATGTCACAATGGGAACTCCAAAATAATAGGTGCATCTGACCTTCTCTGCTTTCCTGTATAAAGGAAAAAAATTGTTTTCCAGGTGTACTGTAAAAAGCAAGTGATTTGTTCATGTCATGGTGTAATATCAGTGATAAATACTTTAGAAACCCACAAAGAAATTAGTTCTGCCTTCAAGGAAGAGTTTGTATAATCAGCAAACAAGACATATGACCACACATTGAGTAATGAAGATAAAAATGTTGTGCAGGAACAATACAGAGTATGAAAGGTATCCTGAATGAGGCAAGGATGCTCAGAAAATTGCATGAAAGTAAAACATGATTAGACAGTGTGTGTGTAGATAAGGGCTGAATTAGGACAAATGAAATATTATTTGTGGTAACTTCTGGCGTTTGAGTGTTTGGTTCTGCATTGTAGAATTCTTAGCATAAACTTGGGAATGTTACATTTCTAGATTTTAAGAATTGTATAACTTTGAACACTAGTTCCTGTTAGTGCCCAACATTTAAATTGCAACATATCTGACAGTAGACATTTGTTCCTTGGGCTGCTCACACATACTGCTGATTGCCTTCAGGCTAAGGCTTGTAATGAGGCAACCCCAGCAGAGAGGTATTACCTCACTCACCCACATCCTGGGTGTGAGGACACAGATGGGCATAATCGTTAGACACATGTATGCTGACCCACTGATCCCTTTTTGAGAACAATTGAGCTCCAAAAGAAATTAAAATTGAAACTCTACAGGTACAGGATTGGGTTCATAGCAATCTTTATCTACTTGTAAAATGGAATTAGTTAGAGAGTCACCATTTCTTCATTCATAGCCACACTGAGCAAAAACCACTGTAAAAGCTAATAGTTATTTAAACTCTGGCAGCAGAGTGACTTTTTCAATTGCTTACAACCCTCACATTATACTGAAGAGAAACAGATCTAAGCAGTGCCAGAATGAAGAAAGGCAGTTCAAATGGCAAAAAAGTGAATCTGCAGTTACAGTCAATTATTTCAGCATGCTGTCTCAGTGGCAATTAAGAGCCAACTCTAACGAGCTTGGTGTCAAAACTGGCAATGTCATCCTGGTCCTCATAGACACTCTTTAAACTTTAAAATATAACCCTTTTCCATTAGTATTTCATTACAGCTTTTTAGGTTCTCATTTGGGAAATGCAATGTTCATTTTTGTTTAACGATTTCTCTATTGAATCAAACTCTTCACTAGTCTATCCACGAGAACATGAAATAAGTTTTATGGGGTCAGAAAAGGGTCCATACAGCAGACCTTCTGCCTCCATCAAAAACACGTGGCTAGGAAGTAGAAAAGCAAGCACATAGCAGTGCATCTCAAGAAGACTTTTGTACCTACCACCAATTCTGAGCTTCCACAGAGGTTTCAGGAAGGGAGAGGAGGATAGAAAAGGGTGTTGATGCATATAAGAGTCCATGATATAATTTCCTTCTAACAAACCTGACCTCACCTGGAAGGGTCTGACTTTGGAGGTGACTCTGTTTGAGGAAGGAGTTTGCAGCAGACTTAGAGACTTCCTGAGCTCACTTCAAGCTGGAACAGTCCTATAGGCCTGGGAACATGCAGCAAGAAATTTCATGAGTCCATAATACTCAGTGAAGATATAAAGTTCTTTTATTTTGAGCCTAACACCTCCTAGCTTTACTTATTGCATTAAAAGAGGGAGTGAATTTTAATTTGCCATTCAATTCCTGTATGTCTCATTTATTTTATAGACATCTATAACATATCTATCTGTTCAGTCATTTCTTTTCCAGGCTGAAGAACCTACTCTGTTTAATCATTCTTCCATGGATGCAATTGTCCTTTTCCAGTTTTACAACATGCTTTCTTGAGATGGTATGTGTCTGGAACAAATATGCTAGGTGTATTCTAAACATAATGCATTTTTAATTTATTAAGTAGAAGCATGATGCTTCCAGTATTGTTCCCTTATTTTTATTCCCTCTAATAATTTTGAATATTCTATTTCCTTTTTTGACAAATACACACATATGAATGTGGAATTTATTTCACCTTTTAGCCAGCCAGTATTGTGATGGTCTTCTGCAGTACTTAACAGCTAGTCCTTGTCTTTACTACCCTAAGAAATTCGGTATTAAACAGAAGCATCATCATTTCACTCCCTTTCTCTCACTCTGATCATTTTTCAATATCTTGCATCAAGTTGATTACACTAAAATCCCTGTGAGTCTCTACTGATCATTTCAACACTATCTGCATCTGGCCATTCTCTGTTCTCTGTAATTCCTTTTCATAGTTTTTTAATCCACGTGAATATCCTTTTCCTAATCCCAAAGCAATTTCTTCTCTTTAAAAAACATTTGATGAGAGACTTTATTATGTACTTCTCTTAACTATATCAGCAGAATCCTATCTGTCTATGGAGTTTTATCCTACATGCTATGGTTTTTTAACTGGACTGGAGAAAAAGAAGCAAACAGAAAGAAAACAAATAACAAACCCCAAAGAAACAAAATTATTGTGTTTTTTTAAGGTTGGATTTTTTTATGTGTTTGGCTGGCTAGGTATAGTTGAAGAGCACAACTGATAGCTGCAAATGTCAAGATTTTTATTTCTCCTAATTCAAAATTTCCTAAAGTTCATACTAAATGTATTTCCTCCATCATGAATATGGGATTACTTTCTGACATTTAGGACTATGACTGCATGTGTTTTATTGCTCATTGTTTTATGTATTGTTAATACAGGGAAATAACTTCAATGGTCAAAACTTCAATGATTTTCTCTATACAGGGAATAAACTAAGATTTGAAATTTGCTAATTTGATGATGTAACCATGTATTGTTTGGTTACCTTCCGGCTTAGGTGAAATGGATAACATTATTTTACCTTAAAACTGGAAATAGATGTCTGAAATATCAACTTAAAGAACAGTATTATGTTAAATAACAGCTTATTATCTAATTAATTCTATGACCCTTCAAGAGATTCTTTTTTTTTATTTCATTTCCAAGCTGCCTTTTGTTTCACCAGGGCAATTAAAGCACTTGAGCTGCCTCATTTAGTTACTCCTATTTCACCCTTCATATACTGTTTTCTCTCCAAATATATCACATTATTGGCATTTGTGTTGGGATGTACTTAGTATTTGATCAAATACTTCAAATTTGCAACTAAATGTTCTTTTAAATTTTTTTTCTACTGATTGTTTTTTCAATAATAACTTTGAATCCATTTTATACTGAAACATAAGATATTTGCAGTAACTTCATGAAGAACTGTAATATAAAGTTAATTCTTATAAAATTGTGAAAGGTCTGATTAATACACGGAGATCAAAGCATACACAGGAGAGGAAATGACAGATCCTATCTAAGCACATATACAGGGTTTGCACAGCAAGGTGCTGGCAGCAGGAGGTGCAGGGCAGCCTCTGTGAGGAGAGGGCAGGGCAGTTCTGCACTGTGCACAGCCACTTCCAGACATCCAACCCATCCACCGCAGGGCACAGCTGATCTCCTCAGCCATGGGTGGAGCATCTTTCGCTCCCAAAAAATGCTGCTACCTGTATGGACTACAGAAAATTGGTGCTGATGATTATACTAGCTTGAAAGCAAACTGGCGGGAGATTCCAAGTCAGAAATACAATTTTATAGGGAAATTAAAATAAAGGCAGAAAACACTGGATTTAATTGGCAGAGTCAGGATACAACCTGACACCCTGTTAGTGAGGGTGGTGGTAGCAGTCTGATTAACTGGTGGATGCAGTCCTTTTGAAGTGACAGATGTGGTTCTGTTGAAGCAGTGGGTTGGGTAGGGTTGGGTCTTCCTCTGAAGGTCCAGTGAGTGGTCCAGTGGTTATGGAGCTCTTGCCCTCTGAAAATCCAGTAGGGAAAGACTGCCCATGGTGTTCCAAATCTCAGATTATATCCAGATAGGAATGCTCGGTTCTTCCCCCGGGCAGAGCATCTCAAAATGGGATAATGTAGCTTTATGAGTCATGCAGTGAGAATTGATGGCCCATTAGCAGAAGAAATCCCCAGAGGGAGTTATCAGGGATGAGTCATGGAAGAGATAAAGAACACCAAACCACCTGTTTTTAACAGCCTCTGAAGATGGTAATAGAATACATGCCTTTGGTTACATCTTACAATGACAGTAAGATAAGGAAAGACAGTGAATGAGTCTGAGTTCATTATTATACAGTAAGTTATTCACCTGGTGGCAATAAGAAAAATTGATGTCCGAATAACAAAAATGGCAGCTGGGACCATCATTATGCTGACAATGAAGCATTTCTTGTGTACTTGAGGGCTATATCAAATATGATGACATTTCAAACTAGAAAGATTCCTCCTCTTTGATCTCAGTGCCGTTCTATTTCTTGTTTATTTCAAAATTTGGAAACACATCCCAGGAGTGCTTACAGCAAACGTAATTAACACCAGTTCACAAATGCTTCTGATTGCACTTAGTCAGACCTGCTATTGCAAACAGAATTGAGCCAGAAGGTTAATGGTAGCACATAGTGCATATGCCATCATATTGCTAAATGTTGATTATACTCAAGCTTGGTAAAAGACACCGATCATAGAGGATGAGCTATCACAGATGGATACTATAAGATGTTCTGTAAATAGTCTTGGAAGCAGTAAGTACTGTCTGGCTATGATGATCTCTGTATATTTCACCTTACTCTGCATACTAAGACCTATAAACCTGTGGTGATTTGTGACTTCTATATCAATTCTTAAGAGGTAATGTCTCTCAATGATGGCAGAATATTGTCAGAAAGGAACCTTAGGATCAGTATAGTTATTTTGCTGGCATGTAGCAGCAGAAGAATTATATTTAAAGAGGAATGTAACTTTACAATGTCAGAATTAGAGGTAGGTAACTAACTATAGTATCTACCCGTAGAAGGTTATTGTGATATCAGATTAAACAAAATATTAATGCCATGAATGTGTTGAAAACAGCCATGGCACAGACAAGCAGGAATGAAGCACATGTCCTGACCCATGCTGACAGTGGTTGATATAGCCCAGCCTGGCACTGTCAATAGAGGACTGGAGTTCAGGCAAATCTGGAACTGATTGCCTTTCCAGCAGGACAGGAGCAGATAAGACACAGATTTAAATGAAAACAATCTATCAATTTGGGAACTAAACCAAGAAAACTGTTAATTGCTGCCTACCAGCTAAATGGAAATTTAATCCTAGGTATATAAGTGCTATAGGAACGTAGTACTTGGCCCTTTTAGTTGTTGGAAACATATGATTTCTATCCATGGAGTCAGTATTGTTTGTTTTTCTCATCAATTTTGTGCATTGTGTTATAGGTCTATGTCTATACCTATATCTCTATATCTGTCTAAATCGATCTATCCAGGAACAGTGTACACATACCCATTTTCAGGGAGTCATGCTGTAATTGACCACAATAAAATGATGACATTTAACTTTATCAAGAGCAGGATGATAGTCTACTCCGTGGCCTCAGTCTAACATTTACTTTGTATGAACTACACGCTTACATTTGATAATTCATTTATTCATGAACAACCAGTAGATAAGCCCCTTTTTCTGTGTTTCAATTAAAATAAATAAGTGACCATAAAATGTGTGTCCTAGAAAATGGAAGACAAATCATTATTCTTTTGAAAGAAACTTTGAAGGTCAATGGAGATTGCAAACTTGTACTATTGTGTTTAGAGGATGTACTTGTACAAGGCCTCTGAAACTGCATACTTTCAAAATGGATTTAATAGACTCTTTCATTGTTCCAATTTATTAGTGGGCTGACACTGCAAAATGGTATCTCCTCTATTATTTGTGTTCAACTTGGCCAGAATCCCATCGTGCAATTACACAGGGAGAGAGAGCATTCCCTTCTCATTCCCTTCTGATGTTCTGCCTCCTCCAAATATTAGTTTCGAATGTGTGTGGTTAAAGCAGTCTAGACAGGTATGCAAGTTGATTGACTGCGTGAATCTAAATTAGAAGGAGAAGATATAAAAATAATAGGTGGGGTCAGAGAAGTGGACAGAATGTTATAGTGTATAGAGATGGCTATATATAAAAATACTATATGTCTATAAAATCCTTTCTGTTAATGACTACAATGAGCTGCAGCAACTAATCTCATAAAAATGCTTTCTACCTCCATCTCTTCCAGAAATGTGCACTTTCTTTTAGACTTCGAAAGATGGCATGCAAAGATGGCAATTTCAACAGAAATTGAGGTGTCATGGTTTGACACTGGCACAATGCCAGTGCCCCCATGAAGATACCTTCTCCCTGGTAGCTGCTGTGAGATGTGACCAGGAATAAACAAAGCAGGCTCCTACTTAGGGAAGAAAAGAAAACAGAACTTTATTAACTACACTACAACTACAGATAAAAAGGAACACACACACAAGGAAAATGAAAACCTTACAAATACATTTCCTCCTCCCCCCACCAAATTTCCAACACAATACATCTATTCCTCAAATCACCAACTCTTAGTCCAGAACCACCCTTCAAACAATCAATCCTCAGTTCATCAAGAGGAGAGGAGTGCTTCTTGTACCATGGGCTTCCCCTGGAAACACAGTCGAAGCCTCGTGTGTTTCCGTGTCACTCGTGGCACTGCCCAGAGTACATCTGCCGTCGTGACCTCTTCCTTTTCATGTCCAGTGCTCTCACCACTGAACATGGACCAGAACTGCTTCTAGGGTTGTCTTTTTTAAGGATGCTCTGTCCCGATCAAAAAAGGCACAGTCTCACTTTCGGGACACCTGTCCCCCCCATATTTTTTCACCCCCTGGGGCCGAGGGGCACCAACACTGAACCCTCTTGGTTCTGTGGCCATTGCCTCCCCCTAGAATGCAGTCTCTGTGTCACAAGGAGCATGGTTCTGTCCATGGCTGTACAAAAAGAGTCCAGCAAAAGCCACTCCATCATCTCTTCCCACTAGGGTTCTTCTCTATTCTTCCACTATCTCTCGCTTGCCCAGACCTCTCTCACACTTGCACATTTCCTTCCTCATCTTCCACTCTATCTTCCAGGAGAGGTCAGTGATCTGTAAAGTTCTCATTCTCCAAAAAGGGGTTAAAAGCTCCTACAAGCGGCCGGCTGAACCCCCCTTCTTCTCCGTCCCAGCCGTGCTGCCGGCACAGGCCCATGTTTATCCAGTTTCAAGGTTACAGTCCCAGGCAGCGGCTCTTTCTCTCTCTCTCTGTGTCTCTCGGGGGGGGGGGGCTGCCCGATGGCTCCCGGTGTCTCTCTCTCTCTTTCTCTCTCTCTCTGTGTCTCTCAGGGGGGGCTGCCCGATGGCTCCCGGTGTCTCTCTCTCTCTCTCTCTCTTCCACCCTTCCACCCCGGGGCTCAGGCCTACCTCTCTCAGCCACATGGCTTTCCCCTCCCCCTGCCCAGCCAGCAGCTGGGCCGGGGGAGAGACCCGAACTCTTTCCCGCCGGAAACCCAAGAGGACCCTCCCAGGGGAGAGCTCTGCTTTTAACCCCGTGTTCTCAGAGGTGGATCCATGTCCTAATGGCCAGGTTAAATGCCAATATTAAAGCCTGAACATCCATTGGCCCAAAACACAGCATCCCAAAAAACACATTTCCTGTCAAACTACCACATGAGGTCAGATAGCAAAACTTGAAGCCATGTTTTGCTTGGTTTCTAGCTCCAGCATATTTTTATAACCAGAAAAAGAAATAAATAAAAATTCAAATTTCACTTACTGTGGAATTTATTCATTTCATAAAGATCTATAAAAGGCATTGATTATTGCAACTGCTTTATTAGGCAGGAAATATCAAGTTAGAAGCATTATTTATCAATGTTTGCCTTCTACTATGTTAGAAAGTGTCCAGTGGAATGTTTCAGATTGTTTTGAATATGTGCAGTGCAGAGACCTACAAAAAGTTTTGTGCTGTGTGACATCACATCCTTATTTTTTTCTTATAAGCCCTATAAAAAAAATAAACCCACTGTCCTCCCTTTCAAAATAATGGGCAGCAAAGCAAAAGAGGTGTGGAAATTCCTGTTTTAAGTGTTCTGTCAGAACAAAAGTCCATGGTAGAGGGCATGTCCAAATAACTTACCTGGCCACAGTTAAGGTTGTATTAGGTTGTATTCTACATCTGTCTTCTAGACAAGTTACAATATTTGGGGCAGTTCTTTCACAGCTGGCAACAGAAAAAGAATGTGGCATGGTGAGAGATACAACCATGAATGCTCAGGATAGAGCTCCCAGTCAGCTACATCTTTGAATAATCTGGTTCCCCAGCACAGGTCTCCAGCTAGAATGTGGGGAGAGAGCCTGTCTGAGAGCTTGTGAGTTCTCAGGTGGCCTCAAGACAATCCAAGCCTCATTCAGTGAAGTCTATTTTTAAATGAAGATAAGTTTAAGTAGGAGAAGAGAATCCATTTGTGAATCTCGCCAACCACTGAATCATGCAGCCACTTGATTATAGCCCAGCTGTTTTCCCTACTCTGAGTTCTGTGCATATTGTATTTTTTACTATATTTTTTAGTATACAAAAGATGTTTCTGTGAACAAAACCTCTTTTAGTTTCTAAAAACCCTACTGCTCTCTTTCAGCATTAGACATTGTAATCCTTTTTTCTGCTTCACAGTGAGTTGATATGGAAATGGAATTACAAACAGTATTAGAATGTAGACGTGGGCCAAAAAGTTACCCTTTGTTTCCCAAATCAATCGTTGTCTTACCATACAGTCTTAGGCAACTCATTTTACTTCATCAGGCCCCTAATTCAGCAGAGATATATAGACAATACTACACATCTTAAATTGATTTGAAATGTGGGTATATCACATCCCCTCTCTCCTAATTTTCCAAATAGAAATGGAACTAAAATAATCCCTCTCCCTCAAAATATTACACTTTGTGACAGACAAACTGTCCCTGAAAATTCCAAACTTAAGGTGTTCTGAAGCTCTTATTTAAACTTTAGTCACATGATCTTTGTTCAATCCCTTCTATTTGGTGTATGTTGCATAAAGTAGTGCGTTATTTGAAAAATAAGTCTGTTACATTGCCTAGCATAATAAAAATATTCATCCCAAATTTTCACATGTGATTATATGTATTCATAAGCCTGGCAATAGATTTCAAGGGTGTGGAGGGAGAACCTGCACTCCTCATTACAATTTCATGAAACTAGTTTTGAAATGGCTATCTGAGGGTATGGTTTATCTCTTTTATTTCCAAGAACAAGCAATATTGAAAGTGTGTAGGATTTCATACAATAAAAGCTAGCTTGGAAAACATCTCTTAAGATTATCACTTCCAACGATTGACCCAACCCCACCAAATTCACCATTAAACTGTTCCTAAGTGCCACATCTGCATACCTTTTAAATACCTTCAGGGAGGGTGACTTAACCACTTCCCTGCCTGTTCCATAGCTTGAGAGGTCATGTAAGAGTTTGGTAAAACTACACAAATTATAGGTAGTGTTCTGTCTATGAGTATGTGTTTAGAGAATACAACTTCTACAGACCTACTTTTTCTTGTAATTAAGTTTTAAAAATAAAAGAAAATCTATAAAAGCAGGGTACTTTTCTCAAAATGGGGTAATTTAGAGTCCTCCATGAGGTTATTCTGCTGCTTAAGGATTGAGAAACATGTAGTATTTAAGCAGAATAAAATTATATGCACATATGGTTAAGTGAATTTATCTAGCCATAACAGTGTAGTCTTATTTTGTAAAAGTAAATGTGCACATTTAGACCAGAATGATGTCTCTTTTAGTGCAAGGGAAGTATTCCAAAAGGGATTCTGTTCTCCATTTAAGGCTGCTGCACAGGAGGCAGCCAACACTGCAAATCCAATAATGATAGTGAAATTACTCACACAACCCTACTGGCAACTGATCCAGAAGGTTTTATTACTTATGTTGATTGTGTTCATGCCTTTTATATCCTTCTGTTGCTAAGTCACCATTTAAAGCAGAATTTTCTCAAAATTATGACTTTCATGCATGCATTATGAAATATTCTAAGCTTGAGTCTCAAACCTGTCAAATTCTCTTTTGCTAACTAGTGTAAAATAATATTGGAACTTTAGATAGTGGAAAAAAAAAAAGCCCTATTTTTAAAAGAAAATTCCCCAAATGACAGAGTAGGATGACACAATTTACAAGAGTTAGAAGTGACAGTTCATCCTTCTGCTGTATGTATGTACCAGATCTGATCATCACTGGATCTCCATTAATCTACAGTTACTGAAGATACAGACTGATTTATTGACATTACACTATATTAAGTTTATTATACATTGGCTATTACTTTAGAAGGTAAATTTAAAATAGGAAACATATTTTTGTATATGTAGATGAAAAACTATTCAAAAGAAAAGTATGCAGGAGCTTAACATATTCTTAATTAATGCCATTTGCATGCTCATTTTAAATTGTTTCTCATTTCCTCACTACACTGTTAATATCATACTATTTCTCCCTGTCATAACTTGGCAGAATGGTTGTATTTTTTTTCCATAAGGTTTTACTGGCTTTATTTATTCTGAACTACATTGAAACATTGCAACTCAAAAATATATGAAAGAAACATAAACTAAAACCTGTTACTTTAAATATTTAGTTTATACAGTCATACAAGTGTGATCATTGTGACATAATTATGCTTCATTGTGCAGTCAGTTTTAAAGGAAGCTTTATAATTTATGAAAGCCTTAATAGAGCTAAAAATCCAGATATTTGTTGTACACAATTATTTTCTCTGGGGAAAAATTATTTGTGAAATGTAAAGGTAATGACAGTGGAAAAGCAAGGTTGTTGCACATCATGCTGTTAGACTAATTTTATTTCAGTTGCAAACTTTGCTATTCTAAAATTTTTAAATAAAGTTCTAATATAATCATGTCACTTCCACAATTCTTATCTAACTCAGCTCTCACTATTAACATTCATAGAAGAGATGAGTAGATTTTCTTGTCATCTTGGTAAACCCTTTGTAGAAGTAGTTTATACTGTTAACTGATTTAAAATGCAACCTCAAGCAATTGTGGAAAGGCACAAGATTTATTTAGATGTATAAAGTAAACTAGTTTTCAGAAAAGGAAATTTCTTCATGGAACTGTTTGCAACTATGCTATTTACACTTCCCTTTATTCTCATTTATTTGCATTGCTGTCAGTGAGCTTTTTTTCCATTGACACTCTTCACCTAATTCATGGAGGTGCTGCAGAGCTTGTGCTTAAGAGTTGCAAAGATAGAATCCTGAATAATGGTGCATATATTTTATGTCTCTTATAAAACTCTAAACACACAAATGGATCCAATAAGCTCTGTTGGACAGCTTTGGTGTATGTCCAGTACATTTTAATGCTATATTAAAAATCTCATGTCAGAGTTCTTAATCTATTTTTCTCCTACATTTTTCATTTGGGTTGAATTGCAATAATATATTTTCATCATATTTTCACATGATCCTGCCTATTTCAGAGCTGAGACCAAGACCTATTTTCTTAAACCTTTTGATAATGTTTTCTGAATGTCTTTTAGAAAATATTTACAGCTACTGCCTTTGAAACACATTCCACAGCTGCCAGCCCTTATGTATGATAAATGGATATTGCAATGTTAAGCACTTACTTAAAAGCTCTAAACATAGGGACCAATATACTTTGCTTTCCTTAAAAGCAGCAGTACTAGACCTCCTAGCCTAGAATCGCCAGCTTATGGGTACTGTAGTTTTAGGGTGAGGGAAACTGAAATTTCAAATATGCCCAGAAAAACATGAAGTTATTATCATTTTATATATGTCAATGATCACAGGTATAGTGTAACTACTGGTGAGAAGAAATTAGATGAAAAATGGAAGGGTGGATCAGAAGAATGACTGGAAACAAAAATCAGCATATTTCAGATAAATCTCAAATATAAATCAATCAATCGGTGACTTGCCTAGGTGTATGAGAAAATAAAGTTTCTTTTAAATATGTACCAAGATTAGTTGAATCAGAAGTTAAAACCAGCCACCCTCATGTGTTCAGTTTCATTACTTGGCTTTTGTTTCCTTATTTGTTTTAGGAAAGTCAAAGAACTCCATCTACAAATCAGAGGTTAATTTTGACTATATTGCCTGTTTATTGAGAAAAAGATATTAAAAAAGGATATAGAAAATATGATTAATTTCCTTTCCATTCTCTCAAAAGCTCCTGACCTGACAGGTTTAGCAAGCAGATATATTTGTGCCTGTGTCCATTGCTCTGAATGTAAGACTTTTCCCATTATAATAGGAAACCTGGATAGTTTATCTGGATAGCAATTGAATTTATTTTTCCTGTCAGTTCTGCCCCCGTGTGCAGAGGAATCATGCCTATTCAAATCAACTGAGCAAAACCATGATTATGCCTCTGTACAAAGCATTTTTGATGATTAGACATACTGGAAAATGGTATGCATAGACATATCATGAGTCTTTTGGAGACAGATTTCTTTTTTTATTTTCATTGGGTTTTAAGATACAGGATCATTACTTGGATTGTAAGATCTCAGAATTTTCTGTGCATGTACCTCGCAGCTAAGAATCTGATTATCAATGGATCACACAATTCCAGATCATATCAGAGAAAGTTGTTTAGACAAATCAAAGAGAGCAATTTAAAGCAACTAGGACTTTTCTCCCAATTTTGGCTGTAACAAAAGATTTGAAAAAATAAAATTCAGTCTATCTCCAAAGAATTATTATCAAATGTATGCTACAATTTGAAAAACAGGTATAACATCTAAATGTGTGTATTTTTCTTAAATTACTCTAAGAATTAATCTTATATTTACAAATACTTAGTAATAAATTTTTAATTTCTAAATAGGTATTTTTAAACAGGGAATTAAATAAACCCTCTTAAATTAACAATGTATAGTATTATAGAAATACATGCTAATATAAAGATATTTTCCCAGATTCTGGACTGATGAGTAAAAGAGATGTTAACCACCTTTAAAAAAACACAAGAATTTTCCAGCTATAACTGAATGGAAAAGGATTTTCTAAATCCATGACATTGCAACATTAAACAGAAAAGAAAGAGAGACATTATCCACTTGACCGAAATAAAAGAGAAAAATCAATCCATATATAAAACTGTAAAGAGTATAGGGATAGGACCACATCATAGGTATAAGTCCCTGGCCAAATATTTCATTTTATCTTTTCCTCAGAACAAGCAGTTTAATTAACCAGGGGCATAAATTGCTGAATTAGTTATTTTTGAGAGGTTCGTTCTTATTTGTGAGGCATTATATGCAGAACCATTACATAATAAGTAAAGATTTGCTGACGTTGGAATATTTCTGAAAAAGGTTCTAATGAATAAATCTGTTTTGACAAAATATCTTACTTGAAAAGTTCCTGAATTGTGCCAGTTGACTGGCTAGCATCACGTGGTGAGACATGAAGCTGTGAGGCATTGCTTCTGAGAGTTACACAACAGGTGCCATAGAGCTCAAAGTATGAGCGGCTTGAGCAGCCCTTCACTGTATGAACTCCTCAGGCTGCCCCTGGACCCAAACCAGTTTGGGCTGGATCTCTTCCCTTTTGAATATTTCCTCTTTTCCCTTTTCCTGCTACCCACTATGGTAGCTTAATGTATCTCCTACTAAACCAGCTTGTGTCAATATGGATGATGATTGGACTGTCAGTGCCCAGAAGCTCAAAGCCAAAAGCCACCCATATTCCCTTAGATTCCTGAGAAGTGGAATGATCCATTTCTTTGGGGGGAGGAGGAAGAGATGCCAATAGAAAAGGAGGAATGATCTGTAATTGAACCATGTTGCTATAAATGATACAGTTCCTCTATGCTGATTTGGGCTCAACCTGAATATTGAAACATCCAACTGTCATGACAATATCAGTTGCCATTTACCATACTCTGTTAATTTCAGGACTACACAGCATATGGAAAGCAAATAATTTAGAAGGGGGAGGGAATTAGTAAACTGCAACTAAACCTGGGGGTTTAATAAGTTCATAAAAGATGCATATGGCAATGGACAGAAAGAGTCAGCACATTGACCAAACAAAGAAAATATCTGCACAGTTTTAAAAAAGTTTTACCAGGAAAAAGAACAGCAGAAGAGGATAAAGTAGAATAGGTTGCATAATAATTAATGTACTCAATATTTTAAAAATCATGGTTTAATTTATTTAGAAATTGAAATACAAGTAATCTCTAAAACTAAAACTTTTTTCTAAAAGGTTCAGTTCAACAACAGTATCTCTGTTGGCAATATATTTAGTCTGTAAAATATCGATAATCACCTATGCTGATGGTTATTATATTGGTCCTGTGTGACAGATATCATCAGGGTTTGCACAGGTGTTTTGATTTGTCCGCTGACTAAAGACAGGATCAAAAGCCTTTGCCAGTGAAGCTGTTTCTGTAACCATGTGATTGCCTTTCTATTAATTAAATATTTGAACTTATTTGCATTTACTAATCGTGGTGTAAATGCACAAAGCTTCATTCTCAAGAAATTATGAGCATAGCCTGGTGTAATATTGACAAATGACTTGGGAAACTCCTGTATTCATTTAGTAGATAAAATAAAAATAAAATTATTTTTAAAAATAGCTTATAAGCATTTTAGAATCAATTTTTTAATAAACTCAACCTCTTTCTTTTAAAATCATCATGAGATGAAGGTTTTGCTTTAACATTTTTTTGCAATAATCTAGTATTTAACAAAATGTAAGCAAAGGCAACTCTCTTAGAATTATTCTTCAAATAGAAATATATGGTAGGAAATATTTCATTTTAAAACAACATATTTCCTGTTTGTTACTCTTCCTTTCTAATCTAATGTCAACAAATCCTTCTATGCTTATATGCCTCTGGGATTTATCTGTGGCTCTTACAGATTTTGTCACTGGACTTTAGGGAAAAATGACTTGCAAGATTAGCAGGACTGGAAAAATGGACATCTGTTGGAAAAATGAGCAGCTGCCTGTCTGAGTAGCACGATGAGTAATGTCTTACTAAATATTTTCCTCACAAGTAGATTTCATTGCAATTAATATAATTTATTTAGTGTTCTTTACTGACTTAAGAATTTTAACTAGAATTCAAAAAAGAAGCTCACGACTACCCCCAAAAAAGAGACACACCATCCCCACAAAGAAAACACCCCAGGAAAGTATTTTTCACTGTCTGAGTTCTGTATTGCAATCTTTCATTGTAAATATCAAATGTATCTTTTTTTTTTCACTGCTCATTTAGTATTATTGATAGTCTGCTTATTTTCAAAAGTTTCATTTATTATTCATCCCACTAATGCTGACAGCAAATAGGTTTACTTATTTTAGGTATGCTTTTCAAACTTCCAGTGCAAGAAAGGATGTTCTTCTCCTTCAGGCTAACAAAATAATGAATGACATTTGAGTGAGACAAAGATTTGTCTTTAGGTGAACTCTTGAGCTATATGTCAACCTCTGTATTCCCAGAGGAAGAAAAGTTATTCTTTCATCATTTTTCTGTAGCCCCTGGTGAAGAGGACATCTTGATGTGAACAGAAAGATGCTGCAGAATTATTACCTACTTTTTAAGTTAGAGCAGCTTGAAGTTAAGACCAGCACAAAAGCACAAATCTGCATAAAACCTTCAGAGATTTGTTACAGCTAGTTACTCCAAAATCTCAAGAAGATATGGTGGCCTCTTTCTTCCTGCACCTGTATCTTGGGTATGCTCATAATTGTGAAGAAAGGAAAGGAAAGGAAAGGAAAGGAAAGGAAAGGAAAGGAAAGGAAAGGAAAGGAAAGGAAAGGAAAGGAAAGGAAAGGAAAGGAAAGGAAAGGAAAGGAAAGGAAAGGAAGGAAAAAGGAAAGGAAAGGAAAGGAAAGGAAAGGAAAGGAAAGGAAAGGAAAGGAAAGGAAAGGAAAGGAAAGGAAAGGAAAGGAAAGGAAAGGAAAGGAAAGGAAAGGAAAGGATGGCCAGTCGGATTTATCTATATGAAAGAAAAATCTGTGCACCCGTATTTTATGCTAGAAAGGGACGGCTTGAACAGCAAATTGGACTTAAAATGTTGCTTTGAAGAAAGATGAAAACTTTTACAAGGAGATGTTTTGCTGTCAGCACGAGGTTTGATTGCCAGCCAGCACAAGAACATCTGGTGTTTTATGTCTTGTTGCAGGAAATCATATCTAGTCTCCAGCCACCAGCTCAGAGTACATCTCCATTAGAGTCTGTGTTTTACTTGCTGGCTCCAGAGCAGTGGTTTGCACATGGTGGGGCACTTGGACTGTTCCAATGGCCCCTTTCTGATCAGACAACAGACCCATGTCCATGATAATGAAATTTGCAGTTAGAAGTGTTTTCTTATTGGACTGGTTTTAGTTTCCATTAACAGGGTGAAAAGCCAAAGATCACATAATAGAGATTACCTATATGCTCTTGACAGAAAATTTGTTGGGATTTTTCTCCTAGACAACATAGTGCAACTGATTTATTTTTCAGTGATGCTAAAAGTTGCATACAAGCCTATCCATGCGGGTAGTTCCCTGCTTTGCTGTGTTTTGGTATTCATAACCTTTATTTCATCCTTTATTGAGAATGCTCTTTTAATCTAATATGTGTTTCAAAATAACTTTTCATTTTAACTGTAATAGAACATGGATTTCCATATTTTTATAGTGCTACTTCAAACAAACAAACAAAAACCCAAACCCACAAAAATCCCTTAAGAAATGTCAACAACAAAAACCCCAAGGTGTGGTTTTCAGAGCATTCAAACATAACAAGTCTAGATTTGATTTAGTGATTGAGTCTTACTGAGACAAAAGGAAATACATGTTAACAAAAACATTTCATGAGGAGCTATACTGATTGAATACCTTTATGGTGCTACTGCTTGCATTACTCTTATTTTTCTTCACCTTATATGCATTCTTTTTAGAACCTCTCCTCTTCTAGAGTATGACCAGTTTTACTGGTCATTCCTCTTTTTAACTTCTTTTCAAGATTTCTTTAAACTCATGGATTCCTTTCTTAAAGGAATGTGTGTAAAAACACTGTTCTTCATTACATTAATGTGAAAAATCTGTCATTTTCTCAGACATTGAGATAAAATATTGTTTCAGTGTTGCATGTAAAGGATATAGAAGAGTATGTGGGACATTGAACAGTTCTTTTGAGAAGATTTTGCTCAGATGAGAGATTGACATGATCACCTGGTTGTACTAAAATTTACCATAAATACTAAAGGAAATCAACAAAAAGCACAAAATAGTGAATAGCTGATTGTAAATAATACTATTTCTGAGTAGAAGTAAATGCTTCAGTTTTGTAGAGAAGGAACTGGCTGGGTCACCTCTAAATGCCCATATACATAGATTTTGAATATTGTGAGAAACTTTTGATAGTATTCTGGTTTCTCTCATAAAGACAAATGAAGATGGTTCTGCAACTATAAATTTACATGGAAAGACAGGAAGGAAAAAGAAAAGGTAAAAGAAGCAAGAAGGCGGAGTTTGGAAATGAGTCTAAAATGTGTAAAATCTTTTAGAGAATTAGACTTCATAATTCATTCACTCAGTTTCCCTAAAGATGAGCCTTTATCTTTATTTAGACTCACAAATTTTCAAGATGATTGACTGCTTTAAGAATATTGAGACAATTGTTCCCAGCTTTCCCTTTGCTGAAAATGTTCTAGATCAAATGGCTCTGAAAAGCATTTTAAGGGAATTTTCAAACACTCTCATTAATAATTGCAGTACTTACAACACTTGACTAACTACCTGTCTGAAGGGTAGAAGAGTTCATTTCTCAATCAACACTATAAAATTTCTAAAGCATCTATTTTGTTTTATATTTAATTCTGTGGATGTTCTTGGTTTGTTTATTTATTGATTCTTTTCGGTAAAAATGAGCTGAACATACACCCAGGCAAAACGTTTGAAAGAATAAGGTCTTTTTGTTTCTAGAATATCAACAAAACCAAATTGGATACCTTTAGTAATTTTGGTGAATAGATTGCTAAAATATTTGTCTCTAAATTGTATGCAAAATGTTATATTTTTGCTCACTCCTTGACCAACCTTGTTACATATTAAAGGAAGAATTCTTGCAGTACTCTATTTTGACAGAGGAAAACAAAGGATTAAAACAGTATTAGTTTTTCCATATTTCTTTTTTATTCAGTGCACACTGAATGATAGCTTCTTTTGTGTTGTGCATAGAGTTGCCTAAGCTATTTATTTTTTTCTGACCTCAAGCAGAATTTGTCATTTGCAGCTGTTTTTTCATGGAAACTTACACTGCATAATTAACAGTTTCACATCCCTATAATCATCAAAGTGCTACATTATTGGGAACTGTGTTCTTCAGCTTTCTCCTCTGTTTATTTGCATTTACTAATCTTGGTGTAAATGCACAAAGCTTCGTTCTCAAAAAATTATGAACATAACCTGGTGTAACATTGACCAAAAAAAGAGTCACCTCCTTGAAACTCTTCTAATGATTTAGTTTGTAATTCTGAAAATATTCAAGTAATGTTTCCTAAGGCAAAGTTTAGCATTTATTTTCCTGCTGAAGAAAGTGGGTGCCCTATGAGTGGGATATAAAAATAGATTCTGTCCAAAATATGAATGTCAGATGGCAAGACCCTGAGGCTGTCCAGCAACCTGTGTAACTCAGTGGAAGAATTAACATCTGTTTCTAGTATTATTGCTAAAGCTGAGGAAAGTACACAAAATGGATTTTGAGAGCACCCATACAGGAAATTTTTGCATTGTTTATGCCTATTGCAAATATTGTTTTACATCATTATCACTTGAATAAGGTACATTTTAGTATGGAAGAATGACAGGTATGAAGGTATTTCCAAATTATGCGAGGATCAGTAATGCCTCGTCAAATGTTAACTCTTAAATTGTTACTGTGGGTTTTAGAATACACTCAAATATTAAAAGTTAAGGTAAAATATTCAATCTTTATTCTCAAAGGAATTATTTCATCTCTTTCTCCACTGTTCTTGTGTTATTGAGAACTGTTGCCAAGTTGAATTTTTTCCTGAGGTACTAATGTGGTCACTTTTCTCATTATTGCATAGTATGTTTTCAGGTTGAGTTTAAAAAATCAGTTTCCTTGATATTAATTGTACATAAATTTACACGTTGTGTGATCAACTATTTTAATATAAAACAAAATATCCTTTCTCCTTTCCAAAATATCATCTGTTGTAATAAGAGAACAAAGTACAAGATTGTGCAGAATTAGAAAATTTGTTTTACCTTTATCATCTGAAAAGTTAGAAATCCCTGCAAAAAATATATTTATTGACAATAAACAGTGGATATTGCTCTATTTTAAAATGCAGCTAAACTTATTCAGCTAATAGGAACATTGTTTTGAAGCTGTTCCTTTATAGTGACAGTAGCAAATATGGACTTGCATACTTTTAAATTACTGCTAGGAAGAGATTAAATGAAGTTTATCCAGAAAACAAATCAAAGAAATACTGATCATAAATCTCAAAAAATTCAGCAGTTTAATGTCTTGTCTGAGAAACTTGTTCTGAATTTTTTAAACTCTGTTAATTAGTCTTCAGATTTTTACATTTCGTGAATAAAATATTTTAGTTAGGGTAGTATTAAGGCCTTGTAGCAAGGTAATTATGCAGGTAACTATCAGGCTCCAAAATAATTCAGTTTTGTAAACACAGGACAGCAAGTTGAATCTGAAATTGGTTTTCAAGTCTTGCGCTGGAATTCAACATGGTTATTTTTTAACATATTGACAGTAGGCAAGGGCTGTTTCTTACAGCAGCTTGATCACATAACATAGCCTGGGTACAAAACCATGTTTCTGTTCTGGTTTTGTCATATTTTGCCTGTGGACAGACAGCAGACAGATTCAATGTCTTTACATCCTAGCTAATACTGTCCTCTATCCTTATTATCTATTTTGGAGTTCTCAGAATAGGAAGAAGCAGCTCAAATGTTTCTCCTTACAAAGTCTAGACATGCCTATTCCTTATGGAGTGTACTTACACTGCTTGTACTGCTTAGAGCAGATTGAATAGACATTTTACATGACATCACTGTTGTGGTGGAAACATTGCCTTTGTGTAATCTTATTACAAATTCATGAAATTATAACTTCTGTCCTGAAGGAGTTAAAGTTAGTACATTTCCTGTGTGTCTGAGTTCAGAGGCAATGAGGAATTCTTACAAAGAACAGCTGATTTTTAAATGTAGGTGAATGGACAATAAACACAAACTCATAATTCTGTTTATCCATCAGAACAAAATCATCGCATTTCCACTATCACTGGAGAACTTTTTATCCTCCTGTCTTTTTTGTTTATTTTGTTTTCTGTTCTTTGAATGCTTATTTAAAAGTGATACATCATAAGGCACTAACAGAAATTAAAATAATTTGACTGAGAACTGAAGAAAAAATAATCCAGACTGAATAGAGACAATCATCACTACATCAAACTTATGATGACCAACCTCAAATCCTAGTGCTCACACTTAATAAGAATTGGCACACCCATAAGGATTTCCATTACTATAATTTTAAATATTTCTGATATCTCACAGAATATTTTTCAATACATCCACAACAGTTACATAATTAGTGATAGATGAATTTAAAGTATATTTACAATGAAATAAATTAAGATTCATTAGGAAGGAAATAGGGATACAGATGCAAAGTGTTCTTTAAAAAAGGATGCCATTTTAGTAACGTAATGCACACCACATTCCAAAAAAAATGTCTTATTTCACTGCAGAGTGAAGGGGCAAGAGTAAAGTTTTTGATACATCCATTAAAAAAAAAAAAGAAAAAAATTATGTCAAAATTAATTCATTGAATGCAAGGAAAGGAGTTTTCCAAAAGAATTCAAATAAACTTGAATGAATCAAAATGTTTTTTCCCCAAAATATTTCCCACAGCGAACTTAATTTGCTTTGGAAGTCATTTTGCTCATGCTTAAAGACAGTCTAAGAGGTATATATTAAGCTTCTGAACTACTTGAGAGATCTTTGAGAGATTTCAATGTAAGTTATCAAAGTTTCCATGGCAGTACTTAGTATTCTTAGATTTAGTGGAAAGAAAAAAATGAGATCACCGAGTCCTAACAAGAAATACAATCTTTAGTATGTCAAGCATGATCATTACATTTTCCAAAGCATGAAGGGTGATGGGGATGTTTTATTTCCAGGAAAGCTGGCAGGATAAGATTAATGAAACATCCTTTGGGACAGAAGCTGAGTGTCATAGCTACAATTGTTTTTTTCCATTTTATTAAAGGTACCTGGCTACAGCAATTGTTTCTTTGAGCTCATATATAAGTATTGGTGTCCAGAAAAGACATATTAAGATATAAAAGCCTTCCTCTCCTCCCCACTTCCACCTCCCACCCCACAGCCCACAGTTATGTGTCTCACTTTTGATTTAACACAGCTCTAGAGAAGAAGCCCTTTCATCTTTGTCAGGACCTTTTTCAGGCCAGGCTGGTTTGTCTTTGCAGCCCTGACAGCAAAGTTGCAAAGTGTAGGCAAAAGGAAAAAGAATTATGTATAAAATATTACCGTAAAAATTCTGAAAGTATGTTTAGTTCAGAACCTCATTCTTAATACAAGTATGAGGTTTCTATATTTCTTCAGTGTTTAAATATATTCACTACGTGATAGTGCAAACTCACTTGAATGCTTTAATTCATTGAATATTGTGGAACATTTATGAATTTGCTTTGCTCCAATATAATTTTTGTGCTAAGAAATCCACCAAAGACAGTGCATGCTTCTACTTCTTTTTTCTCAATATCTCTCTTTTCTGGCATTCTCATGAATGCCATGACTGTGCTTATTTCCTGTTTTTTTTCCTGGAACAAAATTGGTATCACTAGATTTTTTTCCGCCATTACTGTAATTTTGTCCTATTAAAGAAAAAAAGTTCTGATATAAAGATTTTAGATACTTTAAAATGTATTTTCATATCAAGATTTCAGATATTTTAAATGTGTTTTCTATTCCTTCTTTTGTTCTGCTAGTTTTCAATCGAACACAGATCTCATCTTTCCTTAAACCATTTTTTCTGCATTTTCCTTATGTTACAATACTCTAATAGAGAGATGGTCTGTATATGAGGACAAGTCAGGGACAAAGATCTGAGGATAGACATCCAATATTTGCTACTCTCCAAGGTTAGGAGCAGTTCCTTGCCAAGAGTGGGAGACAGAACCCACAATTTTCCTTCAGTATGGAATTAACTATAACAAAAATGGTTATTCTAGCTGTTAATTTGTCTGTTGCATTGCTTTCCTGTGAGATTTTTTTACTTTCCTTTCCTTTAGATATTTAGATAATTTCTGCCAGAAAGCAGTCCAAATGAATGCAACAATATTTGCCCAGGGAAAAAATTGACCAAAAGTCTGATTTCTAAATTTGAAACCTCTCCCTTGAACTATTTTTCACTGACCTTGCTAGAAAGCATATTTTTATTATGAAATATAGAGAGCAGTAGAAAATAAAAATTAGGGCACTGAGGTGAAATGCATACATGAGAAAAAAAATCAAAATTTTCTTTGCATTTCATTTTTTTCAGATTTCTATGTTCATTTCCATGCATGACAAAGTTCTGGAGTTTTTTGTTATCAAATTTAGGTGTGCTAAATTGTACAATTGAAATTTGATTAATCATAAATTGATTACCCATGCCAAATAACATTTCTTTTATTAGAAAGAAGGAGGTGAATAGTTACATTATTTTCCAAGTAATCCTTTTCCGTCCATCAAGGGAATTGTCTACCTACTGAAGCAATGAGGAGAAGAACAAAGAGGAGAGCTAAAATGTTCTTCACTATCCATATTTAACTGAATCTTCATACTCATATATGCATTATTTTTGCACAGGCTTTCTTATGGTGAAATATTTATTACATTAATATTTTACTAATACTTTAGATAATCTTAAGAATTATTGAGAAACAGAACACTGGATGAATTACCCCTCCAAAATTCTGTTTTGATGCATTAATAGGACATTCCATGCATTTCTTCACTAAGTCAAATATCTTTATAAACCATGCTGTACAACTCACTAGGTAAATTCTGTTTAATCTAAAATTCTTCTCTGTCCACTTAAGACCTATCAGGCAGAAGTATGAAATTAGAGTAATATGAAAATAAAATGCTATTTGAAAGGTATTATTTTTTCTTTGCTTTTTCTGGTTCCTTCAGTTTATGTAAGCTTGCACTCTTGGCACTAGGAAAATTATAAGTTTTCTACTAGATTTGTATTTGCCACCTTTAGAAATCTAAAGAAATTCCTTGAAGGAATCCATAAAAGTTCTAAAATACAGGATGCTAAAGGATGACAAAAAACAGACTCAGTGAAAGAAGAGTATTTTGAATACTAGGATTCTTTCCTGGTTTTGCAGATATGCTTGTTGCCATGGAGAAAGAGAGTGAATGCTGAAAAAAAAAATAGAAAAAAGGAGTTTTGAATTTAAAGAATAGGTATAATTGCTATCAAGAATCCATATCTCTTTGGATTGCAGAAGGCAGAGAGATGTGGCCCATGAATTAAAACACTGGGAGTATGTCTATAATCTTCCAAAGGCAAATGCACTCAACACTTCAAAAATGTGGGGTTTTAAAGACTTGTGTAAATGTCTTACTTTAAGAATGTGCCATCTTCTTCTCTCAGATGTCACAGACTTCTGTGAATAGCAGTTTTTGAACTAAAGACCTCTAATTTTCCCCAGTACTTGGCAATCAGAACTTAACCTGGTTTCTTAACACGCTAATGAATTTTTAGGAAAACAAGATCAGGGATTCCATATTACTCCCAGATTAAATGAATTCCTAAAGCAACTGCTGTTTTTCAAATAAGAACTGTCAGATCTGGCTATTTCCTTTGATGGTGTCTCAACATCTGCAGATGGGCCCCTTTGCCTTCTGTTTAATAAAAAGAAAATAAAATCAAACTTTAATGAATTACTTAGCTCTAATGTGAATTTGTAAACAGAAATTAGAGCTGCAAAGCTGTTGTAACTTAGGTGGCTGCATAAAAGAATCTTGTTCTAAGCCTGATATGTGACTACAGGGCAGGAAAGCATGTTTTGGGAGCATGTAGAAAATACTCCAAGGTTTATTGCTTTGGGCTTTGAATGTAGTTGCATTGAAATACACTTGAAATCATTAAAATTAGATCTTATTTTAGCATTACAAAGCTCTGAGCAGCTTTGAACAACTATCAATCTATTTTTTTTTATTTCAGGCAAACCTCAGCTCCCAAGTACAGAATTGTTAATAACTGGAAAAAACCCCCAAAAACTTATCTGTGTTTCATGGTACATTTCTAAGAAAAACCTGAGAATATAAGACATCAAAAACAGCAAACCAAAAATAATTATTTCCAAAAGAATGTACATTATTCACCTTTAGCAGTGTAATGCTGGAAGTCAACATTTTTATATTTCAGTATCTTCCACAGGCTACAGGTTTTTTTTTGTTCTCATCTATTCCTCCCTTTTATCAGTGGACAGTTTTAGAGGTGGAAGAATACAAAACAATGGTCCTTACAAAAGGTTCTGGACCTGTCTTTAGAAGTGTCCGTTTTCTTCAGGGTAAGATAGCAAGATCAATTATGGTGATTTGATGTGATATTGAGGATAAGTTTAGATTTCCAAATGAGTTTGAAATACTTAGGAAACCATTTATTTTGAAATTACTTTTGCATTTTCTACCTTTTAGCAGTCTTGAGGGGTTTTTACATGCTCAAACCAATAATTTTATTTTTTCTTAGATTTGTAAATTTTGGTCTCAAAGCAACCATTATGATCATATAGTCTGACTTCCTGCCCAATATGGGCTATAAAATTTCATTCAGCTATTTAGTATCTTTCTATGTATTATTTTGATGGCCATTTAAAACTGCCCATGCTACAGGTAGACTTAATGTTGTCAGATGTTCTCATATCTCTTTTAAGACTAAAATAAATTATGCCATTTAAATCTGTAAGCATCAGTTACAAAATGCATACAAACTGGATCCAACATAAAGTGTGTAAACTGTTTTTTTACTTCTATTTCTGGTGATCTTCTAGTTGTTGTCTTTTTTGCTCGTGACACCAGTGTTGTCATAAAAGAGTTAGCTTGTTTTGAGGTTACTTACAGTTTTGCATGAGATCTGAAGATTGCATTTGCTCTAAATAATGGGCCTCATTTGTTCAGGTCCATTATTATATACAGAAATATACAAAATGAAAAATCCTTTTTTCATTTAGTTTTTCTTTTTTTTTTTTTCCTTACCTCTACAGCATGGCATGAAATGATACATAACATCTGTAAGCTTTCTGATTACCGCTTAAGAGTGAAATTCTCTACATCTCTGCATATGATACCCATTTTCTGCCCAGAGTTAAGTAATTGCTACTTTCTATAACCTTTTCTAGATGTTGAAATATCATAAAAATCTCTGTAGAACACATAAGAAATTAAAAAAATAAAATCAGAATTAGAACAAAGCTATAGCAGCTGTGGAAATCTGCTGTAAAAGTATGGATTGGACTCATGTTAGAAAAAAGGAAAGCTAGACAGCCCGGATGGGATTAAAGTCATATGTTGTGGTAGGGAATATAAGAAGGGAATATATTACTGAGAAAACACCAGATAATGACCACAGTGTATGAAAATCATGTTTCTGGTTGGAAATAATAGTATCCCAGGAGGATAATTCAAAAAGGTTGAAATATAAGGAAGACTTCAAAATACAGTTTAGTGAGTTTTATGCAAAATAAAATGAAAATTCCGGAATTGTAGGGTTTTGGTTTTTTCCCCCAGAGGAAAAAGCAAGAGAATCTGTAAATGTACTGAAGACTTTATTGTCTTTGATGTTTTATATAAAATGTCTCCCACTGGTAGGTAGAAAATGCTAGAGGTCCTTTCTCCCTGTTTTCCTTTCCTCATAATAAGGAAGAGAAAATGTTTTGTTTTTGAAGAAACTGTCTCCTTTAGGTTACATCTGCAGACAGTGATCTATCTTGCCTGAAAAACCTGTACCCAAAGTCTTCTTGGTATGCTGACAATCTTCCTGGCAGTACTTATGGATCTGTATTTTATTGCATCTTTTCAAACAAGGAATTATTTTATAACAAACTAATTCTTAGCAATTAATATTCTTAGTTTATTTTTCTCTTTTGCTCATGTCAGCCTGTAGAAACCTGTGATAAATGCATTTGTTTTAAGAAAAAACTTGCTTTTTACTGAATGGAAAAGTGATATCCACAGAAATCAGGGATTAAATCAACAGGAACTAAGAGGCTTAGGAAAGGATGAGAGGTGATTACTTGAAGAAATAATGCATTTATAATAAGAAAGAAGGTGAATAAAATGAAGTCCAAGTGATTCACTACAAGAAGTCAGCAAAAGGCTAAAAAGCATCACATGAGCATTGTGAAAGTTTGCTAAATAAAGTTTGTTAAAGGACACAGAAAATAAAATACTAGTATAAAGTGGCTATTCTTGTAACAATTATAGAACAGGTAGTGAAAGGTAAGCACATTCACACAGCTGGAGAGGAAGCATGCCTTCATCCTCCAGCATCCTTCTGGTCTCTTCCTCATCTTCCTACACAATCACACTTTTTCCAGAGACAGCCTTTGACCTCCTGTGTGCAGGGGGCTTAGGAGGCTGCCATGAATCTGGAAGGAAAATATGAACATAGGGAGATTGCGAATGAAAAGAGAATAATTTAGTTGAGCCCCTGGTGATTTTACTTTCAATGTTTTACTTTCTTTTTGATAGACCTTGGGCTACTGTAAAGCTCATCCAAGGTCACCTGAGTGGATATGAAATCTTTAAGCAGGCAATTTATGGATCTTGGGAAGTCTGAAGAAGAGACTGAAGTTTGAGATAGACAGGGCTACCTGACTAAAGGCTTTTAAAGGATCAGACATAGGACAGATGGTGTAATTCCAGTATAGTTTCTGATTTTGATGTTTGGTTATCAATAGATTATTTCTTTATGCAACTTCTTTGGTGATTTTCCTTTTTTTAAAAGTGTGATCATCCATCCTGCCATAAAAAAACCATTTATTACCTGATACTTAGTTAAATGGAAAAGAAATTTTTTTCCACATGTGGTATTGTGGATAAATCATCCAATTAAAATTTTGCAGTGAGAAACAAAAAGTAGGCATTAGCAGTGAGAATTTCCAAACTAGAAGTTGTTCCCAAGGGATTTGCAGAAGTACTATTATTTGGCCCACTTAAAACTTAGTGAACATCATCTCTCAACCATTCTAAAGGGAAAGGAATCTTCGTATAAAAAGGACTTATATTATTCAGTCTTCTAATACTTTAATAAAGACCAAAGGCAGTAGATGTTAATGACAATATATAGTATGGAAATGCTTTTGTCTCTTTAGAGAACTGAAAAATATGGAAAATATTTTTACCTTCAGCAGAATTTATTGATATTTTTATGTCCCAAATGCCTCTGATGAATTCTTTATTTAAAGATAGTGCTTTATGAGAACGGGTAAAAATTTAAAAATTGATTTTTAATCTAGCAGTTATATTGGTAGAGGTTTATTTAGGAAGAAATCTGTACAATTCTGTGCCCCAGGTAAAGGGACACCCATTCCAACTGTCATTTAGTTATTCAATAAAACAAAATAATAATAATTATAATGTGCAATTTTTTTCTCATTTTGTTGTTGTCACTTCTTTGTTAGGGGAAAGGGTTTCACAAATATCTGTTTAATCTTATCTATCGTTCGTTTTCTATTTCAGTGGTAATTCCTTTAATCCTTTTAAATTAAAGGGAGGGATTTCTATGTTCACAACAATAACTGGAAACTGCTTTGATTTGGAAGATGCATAGATAGAATATTCTGGTTTGAATACCTTTATGTATGATAAGATTATCAAAATATGATTTTTGCTTGAAAGAAAGTAGAAACTAAAATATGACTTGATATTTGTACAGGTAATTCTCGAGAAGCTGTTCATTGTTTGAACAGACTCAGTGCCACTTGGATGTTTTAAAGTTTGATCAAATGCTCACTTTTCATTAATGACAATTGATAGAGAAGAGTATCTCACAAAGAATGTTTCTGACATGATACTTTCTTGATTCTATTGGCTCTGAAATTACTCTCCTACAAAGTTAGTTTTAGAACTAGTCCAAGATTGTAATTCCTAACAAACTTATGCTGCCTGTTGACTCCATCAAATTTAAAACAAAGTGTCTGAAATGTTAAAGTTCCTCTATATCACACAGAACAAAACCTTCACAGTGCAGTCTGTTTTTGTTGTTTTTTTTTTTTAATGGTAAATTTAAACACTTTTAATAGACACTTGTGTTGCAGAAAATACTTGGGCTCACCACAGACTAGAATGTTTTTTCTCTATAGTATCCCAAATTACTTTTTGAATCAATGCAAACTTCATGTCTCCCCCCATTTATCAAAGATTCTGAAAATGCTATAAAGAATTTAAATCTTTTGGAAATACTTATTTGTTGGAATATTTATATTTTCTTTTTCCATCTTGAGTAAAGAAGCATGCTGCAGAAGGATAAATGTAATATTTACTAATTTTCTTTGAGTGCAATTGCTATATATCCATTTAAATGAAAGTAAAGATGTCTTAGTAGAATGCTGCAGTCATGATCTTATTTAGTTGTCAGTGATTCAGGAGCTGCTTGTGATGCTATAGGTCAGGAAATTTTAAAAATGGTGACCATATTGACATGAAATAAAAAATAAATTACAGAGTTTGACAAAATCTTTACTGCATTAGAATGCAATAAAACAAACTGTGCCCATGATTCTTTTTTTGTATATGTGAAAAAAAAATAATTTTGCTATAAAATTCAATCTCAAAATTTGTAGTTTATTCCATGTGACAATGGGTATCCTTGCAAGCACAGAACAAAAATATAATATAGAATTTTTTGCTAATGATAATACATTTTTTTTTTATCAAGGCAGAATGTCTTAGTGTGTCACAATGGACAAAACAATAGTATTATCTCTGTTTATTATAAAGCATCTATATAATTTAGTCTTGGTTGCAATTCTATACCAGATCTTTAGACTCTCTTCACTACTTAATTCTCAGCTTTCTGAAATTTGATTCTACCTGGTATGTGTACCCACAGACATGGAAAAATTTCAAGACTAGGTCAACATGCAAGCTTTGGAATGTATCATCAAAAACCAATATATAAACAACATATTAATGTTGTTTATTAATTAAGAAGCAATACTTTTATTGCTTTATTAATAACCTGAGTGGAGGAATTTTCCCCTTGGAGAAATGATGCTCCTGAATATTATCCCCGTAAGGATACTCACATCAATTAGGGTGTGAGGTTAGGTTTCTAGCCTAAGTTTAGTTCTAGCCATAAGTTTTCTATCTCTACCAAGTTTGTACCTGAGTTCTATTAGCTGACATTTTTCTTGACAAGTAAGTAGACAAATCAACTAGTAAACCACTGCAATATAGTTTATGTTTCTGGTTTAGTGGGTCAGAAGCTGGGAAGAACTTCTATGGACTGAGGACCACAGATATCAGCATGCTTTTTCCAAAAGTGCTCTACTTTTATTCAAGTTCTCTGACTAAAGCAGAGGTTATGTGGCCAGTTAAAATGTCTTTCAGTTCCTGCAGATAAGGATAAAGAGTAGTTTACCTTACTGCCCTAGACATTGCAAAAAAAGCTGTTAAAACCATGTTGAAGCTCAGAATAGGTGAGATAATCTTGTCAGCCAGAAATAGGTGTTAGTTACTTCTCTTGGGAGGTCTGTGGACAAAGATGTCGTGTTCACTCTCAATTATATTATTTAAACACTTGACAGAAGGGTACATAACCTCAGCACAAATTGAGCACTGTGTGATAAGCAGCCTTCATTGTTACTTTTTCTTGCTTGGATATCTTTGCACTGTTTGGTTAAACCATCTTTAGTCAACAGCTCCTCCTTTAAAGAAGCATCTTAGGATCATCTGTGTGAAATTATTAGACAGATATGGAGACCTTTGAGTCAGTGGCTACTCTGGATGTAGCACATGAGAGTTCCAAATATTGCCAATTTTTGCTCAAAATGTTGAATATAACTCAGTTAATCATTGAATATTTAATTGACATCCCTATCAAGCTAAGATCATTATTACGCAATTTATAAATTAACTAAAAACTTGTTCTGATCATTGAAAAGGGCCTTGTTATAGCAGAGCAATATTATTTCTGCACTTTTTTTGGAAAGTGATGACCACAAAAATTGCATACATAAATTTACATTTTCTTTGTCAAGCTTCTTATACCACTAATTTCCTGTAATTGTGCGGCTGTACCATCTTCACAAATTAATATTTCAGAATCTGCTATATACCATGAGATCTGTTAGGAGAATGAAGAGTTCTTTATTTCTTCAGCTGAGAGAGAGAAAATTGTGTAATACTTTAATATTATACAGGTAACTCATGTGTTGCAGACAGCCAGAAAAATTATAAAAGAAAGGCCTCATAAAATCAGGTCTGCTCTGTTAAATCAATGGCTAGCTTGTCGTTTCTTCCAAGTGCAGCTAGCACTTTGCAAGTTCCCATGTGAAAACAGTCTTGGCACGAATAGTTCGTTAAGATAACAACCTATTCTTGGGTGAAAAATAAGTGTATAACCTGCATAAACATAAGATCTGTTTCATGAGAACCCACAAAATAAAAATGTAAACAGCTTGAACCTTAACACATACAAATCACCTTTTGACCAATAAATGAAGTAGCAAGAAAACTACCAGCCAACAAATGTTGCACGCAAGGTCTGTGAAAACTGTACAAAATAAGTTATGTGAATAAAGATTTGGCTTTTCCTGCATGAAGAAAATAGTCTCACCTAATTTATTCCAACACCTATGTTTGGAAACTCTTAATCTGGTGGTTCTCATATACATTTCATTTTTCTAACAGAAGTTTGCTTCTGATTTCCAGGTAGTATTCTTGGACCATCTCATTCTGTAAGCTCATAGAAAACTAGTTTCACTAGTTTTAGTAGGAGTATTTTAACAAGGATATAGGTTTGTTGAGAAAGACCTCTATAATGATAGGTGGTAATGCCTACATTAGACAGCTTTAACAGTTTGCCAGGTTGTTATCCCCATTTCAAAAACATGGAGTGAAACACACATTTTAAATAAAGTTTCAATAGCACAACCTGGAGGAGTATAGTTGACATAGTGGCATAACCACATGTGGTAATTTTTAGTGCAAATTAGAGCACTGGTTTTGGCCTGGCTATGACAAGTATAAATGAACTCTAAGATGCCAAACCATAAATATCCATCAGCCCTATTTATGCTATCCTGTATGGTGGGTTGACTACCACAGCTGCTTACTAACTTGCCCTTCAGCAGGATGGTGGAGAGAATTGGAAGAGCAAAACCTGAAAACTTTTGCTTATAGATAAAGACAGTGAAAAAAATAACAAGTGAAATAAAGCTGCACAAAGAAGCAAAGCAAAACAAGGAATTTATTGATTATTTTTCATCACCAGGCAATTTTATCCCCATACCCATAGACATTAGACAAGTTTTAGCCAAGGTCCAGATGCAGTCTTAGAAATATATCATTAAAAGTCAAGATACACATGGTTACAGACTAATTCCTGAAGAATTGATACTTCCACAGAAGCTTGTATAAAGGTTACTTGGGAAGACGAACACCATAACTACAAATATCTCTCCTTCCCGATCTTTTCCCTGAGATATTTTTGCTGAGCCCAGCATCATATGGTATAGGATGTCAGGATGTCCCTTTGGCCATTCATATAAGCTGTCCTGGTTGTGAGCTTTCCCAAAACCTTGTGTTTTCCCAGCTTCCTCACTGTAAGGTTGGGTGGGAAAAAGAGAAAATATTGATGCTTAGTAAGCACTGCTCAGCAGTAGCAGAAATATTGGTGCTTTATCAACACTGGTTTAGTCACAAATCTAGTACACAGCACCATATGGGCTAATATGAAAACAATTAACTCCATTCCAAGCAGAGACAGTGCATTCACTTCTGGCTTTTTGGTTTTTTATTAATTTCTTTTTGCCTTAAATTTTTTTTTTCTAGTAGAAGGATACGCCACAGAAAGGAAACGGAAGAGGAACAGTGTGCTCAGAAAACAGATTACGCAGGGTTGTATAGAGCTAGTTCATGTACTACCATGTTATGCACTTAGCAAAGGGTCAGAAATGGGTGCAAGAACCTATTGATTAGTAGAAATAGCAACTAGAAGTCAAATGAGGAATCAATGTTTAGCCAAAACGGTGAAGCAGATCTTCTTTAAATACAATTAGAAAAAAATAGGTTAGTGTTTTCATATTTTTCTGTCTTTGTTGTGTGCTATATGCTGGAAATATTGTAGATTATACACTATTTATATATAGATAATGAAATTGTTATTATTTGTTATTAATATGTTATCTATTATTGAAATAAAAGTTTATTATATTGCATTACTGTGCACTTCTAATCAGTGCAGAAGATACAGCATGGTAAAAGAAGAATAAATATATTCTTCCATAAGAAAAGAAATGTTAGTCAGAAAAAACAAATGAAATGAACTTATTTTTGTATTTTTTTTCCTTTTTTTGTTTTCTTAACAAGGACTTATGGCAATACAGAGAAACTAAAACTTCTCTAAACTTATTTAATGTTGAAGCCCTTCTGAAATTGTTAATGTGATTTCCCTGTATTCAGGAACATTAGGCATTAAAAATTGGGTTTTATGTCCTTGGGGAAGGAAATTAATAGACATAAAAGATTCTCTATCTTAATCTATATATTTATAATATGTACATAGTCCTTGTCATTGCTTTAAGCATTAATGAATATTAAACAGCAGTGAAATTACAATTTGCAGAACCAACCTTCTGGGACTTAAGTAGTCATGAATAAAGCCTAGACCTTCCTTCTCAGAAGCTCTAAGCTGCATCTTCCACTGCTGATGTGCTGCTATAGGTCATGTGCTGCTGCAGCTGAGCACTGACTTGGTGCCTGCCCCTCCGAATTTCCTAAATTTCCTCTCCCCAGTCACCCACCCTTGGTCTCTGATTCCAAACCCCCCGACAGCAGGACCAGCAGCCTAGACATTCTGGCCTTTTATCCCTTCCATATCCCTACTACACTTTCACTCTTTCTTAAACACTGTTAGGTTTCAGAAGCAAAGGAAAAAGAAAAAGAAAAAGAAAAAGAAAAAGAAAAAGAAAAAGAAAAAGAAAAAGAAAAAGAAAAAGAAAAAGAAAAAGAAAAAGAAAAAGAAAAAGAAAAAGAAAAAGAAAATAAAAAGGCAAGTAGCTCTTTGGATAAGCTTTTTACTTTATTGTTTTTCTGTCTCACTTGGATTATGCTGTTTCCCTTATCCCAATACAGATAACCTGAAGGCCTTCCAAACACTAGAAATCATGGGATCTTCATAACAGACAGACAACTATAGCAAGCTGCCTTTCCCCTGGCTTGGGCAAATGACTGCCAGCCACTGTAGTAGATTCAGTGCATAAGAGTATACAGAGAATGCTGACCTGTGTAACATCACACAAGTATCATCAACCTTATGTGACCCTGACTACCGCTGGTAACTAAAGCTGAAAAATGAATTTGATCCCTTCTCTTCGGCTGTATACTTTTCCAGTGTATAGGAATCACCCCTCTGATTTATACACTTTCATTTTCTCTGCAGGCAGTTTCAGGTGGGTGCACTTCATTGTACCCATCCCATTGTGGTAATGGCTCATTGTCCCTGTGGAGATTGGTGACAAGTGGTGTCCCTCAGAGGTCGGTACTGGAGCCAACGCTGTTCAGTGCCTTCATTGGCAACATGGACGGTGGGATTGAGTGCACCTTCATCAGATTTGCTGATGGCACCAACCTGTGTGGTGCAGACAACATGCTGGAGGGAATGGAGGCCATCCAGAGGGACCTGAACAGTCTTCAGATGTGGACCTTTGCAAACCTTGTGAAGTTCAACAAAGTGAAGTACAAGGTCCTAAACTTGGGCTGTGGCAATCCCAGGCACACTTACATGTTTGGTAGAAAGTGACTGTGAGCAGCCCTGAAGAGCAAGACTTGGGGGTGATGGTTGATTAAAAACTCATCATAAGCCAGCAGTACGAGCTCACAGCACAAGAAGCCAATTAAATCCTTGCTTGAATCGAAAGGAATGAGGCCAGCATTTCAAAGGGTGGATTCTCACCCTCTGTTGGGCTCTGATGAGACCCCACCTGGAATACTGGGTACAGTTCTGGTGCCTTCAACATAAGAAGGACATGGAAAGGTTGGAGCACATCCAGAGGAAGTCAGGAAATAATAAAAGTGCTGGAGCACCTTACATAAAAACAGAGGCTGAGAAAGTTGGGTCTGTTCTACCCAGAGAAGAGAAGCTTGTGTGGAAACCTCACAGCAACCTTCCAACATCTGAAGGGGGCCTACAGAGATGCCAGAGAGGGACTTCATCAGGAATTGTAGTGATAGATCAAGGAGTAATGGGTAGAAATTGAAAGAAGGAAAATTTAGGTTAGATATTAGGAAGAAATTCTTTACTTTGGAGGTGGTGAGATACTGGAACAGGCTGCCCAGGGAGGTTTTGTGTGTCCCAACCCTGGAAATGTTCACAGCCACACTGGAAAAAGCCTTGAGCGACCTGTTCTAGTGGGAGATGTCTCTGCCCATAACAGGGTGGGGTTGGGACTAGATGATGCTTAAGGTCTATTCCATTCCCTTAAGATTCCAACCCCTTAGCATTCTATGATTTTATGAATACTTTTCCTCCCTGTTTATCACTTTGGGAAGTGCAGTTCACCAACACAGCCAATATATGATTGCCTTGGTAAAGTTAGATCTATTTTCTTATTGGCATATCAGTTATACTAGAGAAACCATTTGATCTTTAATTAGTCCACCTGTTAACTGCTCAAACCCACAACATTTAGTTTTACAATATTAATAGGCTAATCTCTCTAGTTAGTCAGGGTCCTTTAAAGAAGAGATATTATTGCTAATGGCATATCCATTGAAATATTTTTGAAAGAGTTTTGAAAGATGATGTAACAATTTATTATATAACTTCCTACCCCCACTGAAATATAACATAGGTTTCTAGTGGTTGTGAATCTGCCAAAATAGCTAGGACTTTATAAATTCAAATACCTCACTAGCTCCAGACTTTGAAAAAAAAAATAAATTGAGAGTGTTTTAGCCACCTCCTCCACTACTTTACAGATTTTATTTCAGAAATAAGTAATATTCTTGCTCAGTTATATGACATTTAAATTAATTTTTTTCACCTTGATTCCACTCAAAATTTAGTTTAAATTAGTTATGAGTCCAAAGTGAATCACATTATCAATGCTCATGTTGTAGCAGGTTAACTGCTTCTAGAGATGTCAGATCAAAAGGAAACATATATCTTTGTTTATAAAAAAGTTTGGCTTCTTTGTAGAGACAATTCTTGCTCTAAGTAAGGAGTAATAAACATTTGTTAAATCAAGGGTTGTTTTTTTATGTAAAATTTTGCTCAGAAATGTTTACAGAACTTGATGTATTTAAGTGGGAGAAAGATTCAGCCTATCTGATTAATTAACTTTTCACTTTAGAAAAACAAATTATCTACTACATATAACTCAATTACCTTAGAAAAATCAAGGTCACAAAACTTAAGGTATCAATGTGTTATGGTCAGTACTCTCTGCCTTCTCCTAAATGTTAAATTACATCCAAATCTTAGATTGTGAAAGGACCCAGACTTCTGTAATTTTAAATAATTTACTATAGAGATTTATAAATAAACTTCCAGTTACTTATCCTTCTAGTTATTTTATCTAGATCTATTTCTGACCTAGACCTGTTTAAATATTTCTAGACCTTTTTTAGCAATATTTATCCTACATAGTGTATCTATAGACAAAATTACATAGATAAATGAATAGAAATAAGTACCTATATCTATATCTAGATAATCTATATCTATCTAAATATATCTATATATGAAGTCTGCCTGGTAAGAAGAAGAATGCTACCTTCTAGTTGTCAGATTCAAAGGTAAGGATATGGGTCTATTCCTTAATGAAGGTATTCCTTTGATATTTTTTGGCTCATAATTTCAGAAACACTGTTTAAAAAGAAAATTAGAACTTTTGAACTTATCATGAGTCAACATATTTTGAAAACTGCACTCTATTGCTATATGTTATGATCTAGTTTTGTGGTGAGGTGAGTTCTAAGATTTACTCCAAATATCTGAAGTGAATATACTATTGAAATGTACCTAATAAATGCATTTGAAGTTAACATATACCACCATCTGTCATTATTCATGAATTTCTTCAATTTTTGTAAATGAAGCATAGTTTTCTACTGCTGCTAATAGCTTCCATTTAGTGACTGACAAGATAAAGCCACTACTGGAGATAGAAAAAATGCAGTAAGTGATGTTGTCAGTGCCCCAGAGGTAAATAAATACTGCCTTTTCCATGATCTGACCTTTAGGCTGATTATGGGTATGGTTATCTTTGCCAGAAGCGCAGAAGATAGGTTAAACCAAGCAGACTTTTTAATACTGATTAATCCTGATGGAAGTAGGTTTGTTTAGTCCTAGGGAATGCAGCAAAAATATTGGTCTTATCTGAGAAATTTTTAAAGTTATCTTTGATGTGAGCTAGGAAGTGCTTGTGTTTTGACTGGTCACAGTGTGAGAAATGCCACTTTTGTTGATATTTTAAATTGGCTCTTGCTTTCATGTTTGTACATAATCCTTGTGATGGAGGCTTGAATGATATACCCAGAGCACTAAAAAAAGAGTTGGAAGACTGAGATTTTGGGGTATTATTATTTTTTTTTTTAAGGACTGGCTGCCAGACTTGCTTGTCTTTAATCAAAGCTCTTCCTTTAATTAAAAATGGGTTGCAAGATGCCTGGCAGTTTCACAAAATGCAGTAAAACTGATTCTGTGCCAAGCAGACCTGAACAATGCAGTAAAAAACCCTCCAAGCCTCATCTTCCCATGTGTGTGACTGAATGATGGAATTGCTGAGGTCAGGAAATGATTGAACTGGGGAAGATGCACTCTCTCAAGCATATGTAAATAAGCAATTTGGGAGACAGCCTAAAGAGGCCTGGATCATTTTTGTATGAATCCCGTTCTCCCCAAAGAGATGCAAACAGCATGAATGGAATATTACTAAAGGGAATAAAGCACAGGGGGACAGAAAGAGACAGCTAGAGCTGCTGGTGAAGAAGCAGAAAGTCTAAGGAAGGCCAGAGGAAGCGAGTCATCTCCAGGAAGAGCAGCAGCATAAGCAACACGTGTACTGTGTCAGTACACAGCTGGGAAGTCGGGCTGGGGACAAGACAGGTTTGAATGGCAGGGGATTAGTGCTGTCAGATGGATGGACAAGAGGATGCAATGACAAGTTGTCTTCCACCCAGGCTGATCGAAGGCAGCATTGCGATGGAATGCAAGCCATATGGCCAAACTGTACTCTTATTTTGTCAGCACTTGCACACGTACAGCTCTACTGACAGGTGCCATATGAACGTAATGAAGCAGGGCACTGCTGGCCCCACACAGATCCCATCAATGTGATTAGCAGTGCTCCTTGGGATTACATCCCATACACAGTTAGGTGTTCTGCAGTAAAAGCAATCTTGTTGCCTTGGTTCTTTCTCAATTCCCTCTCTTGCTGAAATTCTGTGGCAATGTTTTACTGCCATGTTGCTGAATCTTGAATGCCTCTGTGCTCTTCTTTACACCTCTACCTTTTCTCTCTCTGCCCTATGCTGCCTTGATATTTTCAGTTCTTCAGTGGACAATTCTATCTCCTGCTCTACTTTTATCTCCAATGTCTTCTTAAGACATATTTGTAGGCTTTTCAAACACACATTTGCTGACCTGTGAAAGGGATCAAATACAGCAGTAATTTTTTTCTGAAAACTGGCCTGCTCAACCATCTTTATCTGGCCCCCTATACCTGTAGTATTTAAAATCCTGTTAAATCTTTGGGGTTTTTACATAGGAATTGACATATGCATGTATCTAAGAAAGTAATAATTTCAGACATAGAAGAGATACTCACTGCGACTGCCTCAAACACTCAAAGGGATGAGTAAATGAAGATCTCTCTGCAGAGCTAAATGTGACTACAGTACAGGACTGAGTAAGTCTGAGGAAGGTGGATTTGGACTAAATGAAAGAGAGGAGGCACTTTTAAGTTGTAGAGAAGGCAAGAACCCAGTTCTGCCTGTTTATTTTTCCCTGTGTTAGTTAGAAGTGGTGGACCCTGAAGAGAAGGAAAGTCACTATAATTGAACATCAACAAGCTAGGAAAGACCTGGTAGCCCAATCCAGACCAACACTGTGAATAAAAAAATCTGAGAGAAACAGTACACAATTCTAAGGGAAAATAATTTTTAATTTGAATTCAAGTTAATTTATACTGAAAACCTAATTTCATGAGTTGGACACATTCATTCAGAACACATAAATTTGTCATGTATGATCACTCAAATCGCTCAAATCACCAGGAATTCAAAGGAATGTATATTTGCACAAATTTTAACCATGGAAAAAGCATGGCCAAGAATTATTGACCAAGTAGATTGCTGAAAAACAAACAAATATAGAGAAGCTGCAGTCTGTTTTAAAAATCATTCATTAGAGAAAAATGTAGCAATATTTTTCTATTGTGAATTGTTTCCTAGAATTCAATTAGGGTGGTTTATGATAACTGATGATTATTTAAAAGGCCAGTAAACAGTGCTCTAGAGGGTATGCTTTTCATAAGCACAGCAGCTCATGTCCCAAAAGCTCTAAAATACTCCCTTGTCTGTAACTTTCAGAGTTGTCTGTTCAAAATGTGATCCTGTATACAGCTGGACTGTTTTCAACACACCTAGAGATTTAAGCAAAACAAATTATAGTGATAAAGTACTTTCCTGATACTGCTGTACATGTCAGCTGCTGTGTGCAGTCTGTATGCAACAAGGGTTTCATTCTTCATATTATGAAAACTGGGGGGATGGAGGGGTTGAGAATTTGTTTTATTTTCTCTTTGGAGTTTGGTTGGTTGGTTGGTTGGTTTTGGTTTTGTTGTGTTTTGGTTTTGGGTTTGGGGTTTCTTGTTTGTTTTTGTTTAGTTAGTTTTTAGTTTGGTTTGGTAGTTTTGGGGTTTTTTTATTATTATTTTTTTTTTTATTTTTATTTTTGGTTTGGTTTTTTCCTGCACTGCTCACAGCTGACCCATCCTTGGGCATTTGTCTGAGCATCTTGGCTACAGAGATGACTTTTTTCCCCCTTTGTTGCGTTCCTGTCATTCTCAGCCCTGAAGAAAACAAAACAAAACAAAAAAATCAGGAAAAACACTAACAGAACTTCAACTTCAGCAAATAAGCCAAAGAATGACAAATGTCTTATGACAACTCTGATGTTCCTGTTTTTAAGAACAGAGTAGCTATACTTCAGGCATGAAGACTTGGCAGAAAATTCAACACTTGGAAACTCACTGAAGATAGGGTAGTTTTTAGTTTCAAAAAATATTTTCAGAAAGAAAAAAAATTTTTTTCCAAAAATGTTTTAAAGGATTGCTTCATTTTTTTGTGTCATCTGGAGCATACAAAAGAAAAAAAAGTATTGTTTTGTTGATCAGTTCTCATTTTTAAACACAAGGTGAAAAGCTGCTCACTGATACCCATTAAACGGTTTTGAATCACATTAACAGAATGTAAAGAGTAGCAGTCTGTATGCAGTATGCCAGAGCAGAATGTAGCAGTCAGATGTGATGTGAGACAACAAGAAAGCAAAACGTCTTTAAAAGTAAATCTTTCAAAACTACAACAGCTTTTCTAGTAGTTGAATTCAGGAAGTAGAGAAATATTTTTTCAAGTGTGCATATGGTGGGAAATATATATATGTGTGTGTACTTTCAAGCAGGCTGATTTTGAAGAGTCATTGTGTGAAAAGCAATATAGTTAACACCTTGATGTGTAATTGTACAACTGACTGTAAGCTTCATTTTATAATAGTGATAATACGTGTGGGATTCATTATGGGACCAAAAGTGTTACCTGAACAAAAGTAATGTAAGAAAAAGTAAGAAAAAGTCCATTCTAAAGAGCTGCATGTTTGAAATTACTCAGCTTTTTTGTTATTCATGTTATGCATATAAAAATTATGCAATATAAATGTATATAAATGTGCAGTGTATATAAAAATATGCAATAACACAACATTGACATTGATATTTAAAGAATAAAGGTCAAATATATGGTGTGTATGGACTATACATTTATAGCTTCAGAACAATCTGTATGTTTTAATGACTGTTTGCTCCAGGTGCATTTTATCTTTACAGAATACTGTAAAGTCTTAAAAGACTGTTTTATCTATTTTTCTTTTTTAGAAGAAAAAGAAAAGCTGATAATTAATTATGGGAAGGTTGCTATACTTTTAGTAAATTAAGCTAATTTGTCTGAAATGTTTTTAGAATGATGAGTATTCCCAATGAAGCTTAGTGAAAAATATTTCAGAATTAAAGGAGATTTAGAAAGCAGACAGGGGGAAAAAAGAAACAGTACATAGAAAACTTTTAAAGAAAAAAATCCCCAGGAAATAAACATATAAAGAGAAGGACAGTTATCAACCATACATACTAATTGTGATGTATTAACGATCAATAGTGGTTTGTCAATCCTTAATGCAAAGTGACTGAGAAACCTAAATAAAAGATATGCTTGTGACTGCCTGAGTTCTTATGGATAGTACAAAAAGGACAGTGTGATATTTAACAGGAAATTGGAAACTGCAGGGAGTAAATAAAGATTATTTAAGTTTCTTGGACTCAAAAGAAAAGTGGCACCTTTGTGGGACCATGATGGGCTTTAACTAGGTCAGTGGCAGCTACAGCTGAAGCTCCTCTATGGCAAGGATGCTTTCAGAAACAGAAAGGAGTGGCTGTCAGCATCAACAGTCACCAGCCATGGGATACAGGCAGAGCTGGAGGGAATCTTGGTCATTAAAGTCAAAAGTCAGAAGATTTTTGTTGTAGAGACTAGAAGAAAGACATTTCTGACTAAGCATCTACCCCACTTACCTGTTCAACAGGAAAACCAGCCAAACAATATTCCTTCTTCAGGCAGGCTGAATAGAAACAAGTATAAAACAATATAAATTAAAGCAGGTTATAATCCTCATTCTATTATTATTATCAGTATAGACATAATTATTAGAGTTACCACCATCAATTATTATAATAAAATACTGTATTTGGGGATTTATTTAGTTTTAATTTCTGGAGTCTGGAATACTTAAATGAAGCAGGAAAATTGCCAGGTAAGCAAAGCAAAGCAAATCAATCAAGGGACAGTAGACAGAAGTAAAATGTAAGTATTCCCGAATCAATGGCAAAACTAAGTATTAGAATGGTTAGAGATGTGAATAGCTGGTTTTATGTTTAAAAGACTTCAATCCCTAAATTGTGAAACCACAGAATTGAATCTAATTTGAATTTACAAAACTGATGGCAATAATAGTCTTTGTTGTTTGCATTTCAATTACACCAAAGTGTGTGTGTTGGTCTTCCAGAGTACAAGTTGGTAAGTCTTTTTCATTGCTATTATTCCATTTTTTCCAAGAGGTACCTGGCTTCTGTCTCTCTGGCTCCTCATTAGATTTTCTTTATGTGTGAATTTCTTTTATGGGCTGATGCCTGGTTTGTTACTTAATTTTTAAGACATTCTCCTTAAAAGACAGAGCATAAAAATATCTGTCACTGCCCTTAAGGTCATGAGATCACACAGCTTTTATACAAGGCAAAGATCATGCAGTTTCCAGAAAAGGGAAGAGGAGTAATGTTCATGAAATATGTGCTTCAGAGTACCCATTTCTGAAGCTCATCATTCACCTCAGGGAGAATATTTTTCATTTGCCATCTCCTTGCAGTCAAACTCTCTGAACAAGTCCATCAGCACTATTTACATAATAAAAAGCAAGCAAACTAACAAACTGAAAGAATTTTTGGGAGGACTGCAGGGAAAAAAATTAATCCTTACATTTGCATTATTCCAAAACTTCAAAATATTGTAAGAATTTGTACTTCTTGATCAACTTTATTCTCTACCAGATTCTTTTGCTAATTTTGATGTCTTAAAACCCAAGATGATGATCTAATTACTTCATGCACAGTGGACCAAGTTTCCCTTGCTTATTTTATTCATACAGTCAGCAACATTGTACCAATGAGAAAATCTTGGTGGAAGTAAGATGGATTTACATGACATAGGTGTCTCAATACCTTGAAAAGAGAAAATAGAGATTGAGAATCATATTTGTAGGAATAAATTGGCTTTGCTGCTGCAGAGCTGGTAGATATTTCCCCTTTATTTCTGACACTCAGCTAGACCTTGAAATAAAAAAATAATGAGCACCTCTCAGTTAAATGTTTGAAGGAAAATTTAAAGAGGAAGTGAGAAATGCTAATGTGAGACTGCTTAGAACAGCCAAACTGAAAAGGAAAGAAGCTCCTCAAACCTTATAGAGAGAGAAAAGCAGAATATAGGAGGGATGATATTATGTCTATATAGACATAATGCATGCATTTTCCCTGCTCACCATTAGAGGAAAAAAAAAAAATGTCTTGTGACAGAACAAAGAAAAAAAAAAAGAGGAAGAAAACCATGTTGAGAGACTTGTACAATCCCTCCCAGAATGGCACACAGCAGTGATAATGTGCTTGGGCTAAACAAATGTCAGTGAAGCCTGAAAAAAAACAACTTGTGATTGAATTTCAGACAAAGCCCAGCTCCATCAGCCATACTGAACTACCTCCTAGATAAACTTTATGACTGCCCTCTTCCAACATGTGTAAATGCATGGATCATTCATGTATTGATAAAACTGTAAATTTTGGCACCATGATACGCTAGATACTGCCAAAAGGGCTTATTTGGGGTTTGAAATACTCTTGTTCATTGATCAATGTTTGTTTCTGAGTAAAGCTTATTGCTTTGCAAATACACTCTGAGCATAGGCAGAAAGAGCATTCAGGAGTTAGCAATGGTCAGCATCATCCAGCTGAGTACTCTTGCATGAATTTTATCAAAATAACTGACTGGTAAGGAATCATTAAACCATGCTTCATGCCTGTGCACAGATACTGCTGCCATTGATAGTTCCTGTATGTCAAGGGTTTCTGGTTCACAGTCCTTCTAATTTCCAAGCTCCTTCCAAGATTTCTGTCCTATGAAAATAAATATTGATTTTCTTGTTATTGATTCTACTGTTATCAGTCCAAATGTGAGGTAGTGTGATGTTGTGGCATTCTGTACATCACACCTGCTAAATGAGATTTGTAAAAGGAAATAGTTTGTGAACAGGCCTGAACTTGCTGTCCTTATTAATGTCTATGAACTTACTGAATGATCCCATACAGTTTCTTGCTTTCTAAATATCAGAGAAAGGAACATTTCTGTTCTGAAATACTCACTTCTTTTGATCTGATTTTTGCTCAGTAATGTTAATTATTCTGCTATCAATACTGCTTGTCATCAGGCTGTCCACAAGTCATGCCTGATGCTCACTATTCATCTGATGCTTTTCTTAATTTCTTTTAATAAATAATTATAGTTTGTTTCTGATGTGAACTTGTTTTTAATAAGCTTAAGGACTGTAAGAAATGTCATTTGCTTTGTAAATATCTGTCTCTTAATTTTTGGTCAGTTTCCTCAGTGTTCCCTTCCGTCTTTGGCAAAAGCTGTTAACTATTCCCAGAGCTGTGCTGACATTGCCAATTATGGTAGCATAAAACTCCAACATGGAAATAAAAATAACACGATTCTCCCTCTGTTTTATTTCAGCTGGAAATCAGGGAGATTGTAGCAGGGTAGGAAATCAATGAATGCCAAATGATGGAAAACAATGGGACTCAGGGGGAAAATATTTTTCAGTTTAATTGTAGACATTAGGACTGAAGAGATTAAAACCATTAGGTACTGAAGAACTGAAGTCTGTGGGAGTAAAGGGCAACCAGCAACTCCCTGAGCTATTCACCATTTCTTGTAATAAGACCACAAAACAGTGCTGATGCTTTAGGCTGACCTCTTGTGCTCTGGGATAAGGCAGCTCTACCAGTACTGCAGAATAAATTGAAGTAATGTAGTTGCAGTCTCAAGATTTCCTAAAGCAATCCCTTATTTTGTAGAGAAATACCTACTAATAATTTAGGATTAGGAGTAATATATGCTGAATTTTTCTCTCATTTGTGTTTTTTGATATTTTTATATTTTTTGATATTTTTGGAAGCACATCATGTTTCTCCTTTAAACCCTCTGATGGTCAGTAAATTAGATTTAGTTACAATCTGCTTGTAACAGAGAAAAAGATAAAGATGGAAGACAGCCATCATTTTTCTAGTAAAATATAAAATATAGCTATGAAAAATTGTTCCTTTTCAATTCTTCAAAAGTTAATTGATTTTTAAAATTACAACAAATGTAAGACAAATTCGAACAACCCTGATCAAATAAGAAGGATTTAAAGAATAAAAAAATAAATAACACATGTTCTACTAAAGGTTTTGCTAAAAAATGTATAAAGTACAAATTATGCATCTGTGCTGCCTTGAAAATGTTCACCAGAAATGACTGTAGCTACTCCTCCTAATTTTTTCCCAGGAATGACTGAGGCAGAACTCCTGCCTGATTTCCTAGATCCTGACAGAAATCCCAGGTACTTTTTTTTCTCTGTTTGTTGTAAAATGTTCAGGAATAATAGAACATTCTGACAAAACTGAGCATTGCAGGCCATTTAAATTATTTTCCTTGATGGACAAAGAGGGATGTTGTACTGGTATCATCAAAAGGAAAAAGAAGAAGAAGACTAAACCAGAGAAAAATATTTTATAGTTAGCTGTAGTTGAAAGACTTTGCAGCAGAAAGAACATTTTTTTTTTATTTCTATTGCTTTCTTAAGTAAAATGGAGTCTTTTCAGATGCAAAAACAAAATTACAGACATAGAATCCGTTACTGCAGTGTAACAGTGTCATAGGGAATTATAGACCTCTAGTGCATATAGTACTAAATATTTCCTAATAATCCCTTTAATTTTTACAAAATAAAAGAAGTTGCTGCATGTGATTGAACTGAGGTTCTTTCTATCTGCTATGATACAGTCTTCATGGGACAACTTTGGCTAATTTTTAGAATGCGGAAATGCCATCCAAGATCTGTATTTACATTGGTTTATTATTTGACCTTTTTTTCTTTCTGAATGTTGGCTATTTGAAGAAATTAAAATGAAATTAGTAACACTTTTGATATTTGGACCCATTATGGTTGGCTATTGAAACATCTTGAAGAATTTTCCTTTTATTCAATAATAAAATATATGGTTCCAAATATTTTCCAAGGTATAAATATTACACTAATTGGTAAAATTTTTAAAGCATGACTTCATTAACAGGAGCAGTGTTGCTTTATAATTAAGACCAAAATGTGTATGATACAGAAGGAATTTTTCTAATATATAATCTTTTTGTCACATGTGCTAAAAGCACATGTTTTTAATGTTTTTTCTTTAGTTACATTACAGCCTGTTGCCTGCAGGCTGTACAATAATGCACCTAAAGGTGGTATCAACCTGCAGAATGAATATGTACTGACCATGTGAGTTCTCTGAGATCACTGAGATCGAGAGACAGTAATCAAGAAAAAGGAAACTCAGAAGAATCAAGTGAGTTTTTATTCCTGAATTTGACACTGACTTTCATGGTTCCTTGTCCATACTTCAGCTTCCTTGTGTAAAAGATAGAAGAAATAGTAATTAATGAACACTATATTATTGCAATACTGCACATAATGCTGAAGTATTGTGAACTTAATTGGATAATGCATGTTTAAACACTTGAAATGAATTTGTAAATGCAGAGATAGTTATAGTGATCAGGGTGACATCAGACTGGGGACTGGCTGTTAGAGGGGTTCCACAGGGCTCCATGCTCAGCCTCATGCTCTTCAACATCTTTATAAATGACTTGGAGGCAAGACTGGAAGAGACACTAAGTAAGTTTGCTGGCGACACTAAATCTAGAGGATAGAGAGACCCTGAAGAGAGACCTTGGCAAATCAGAGGGCTGGGAAATCACCAAGTATATGAATTTTAACAGGAGAAAATGCCCAGTTTTACACCTGGGACTGGACAATCCTGGTTGTGTGCATAGACTGGGGAATGAGAGGCTGGAGAGTGGAAAGAGACCTGAGGATCCTGGTTGATGGCAAGTTGAACCTGAGTCAGCAGTGCCCTGGCAGCCAGGAGGGCCAAGCCTGTCCTGGGGGGCATCAGGCCAGAATCACCAGCCAGGCAATGGAGGGGATTTTCCTGCTCTGCTCTGCACTAGAGTGGCCTCACCTTGAGTGCTGGGGGCAGTTTTGGTGCCACAATATAAAAAAAACATTGAACTATTAAAGAGCATCCAAAGAAGAACAATGAAGATGGTGAGGGTTGTGGAGAGAAGCCATACAAGGGGCTGCTGAGGTGACTTGGCCTGCTCAGCAAGAGAAGAGGAGACTGAGGTGACACCTCATGACACTCTTCAACAATCTCATGAGGGGAAGAGATGGGGCAGGTACAGATCTCTTCACTCTCAAGACTAGTGAAAGGACTTGAGGAAATGATAAGTGAATTGAGGGAGGATTATGTTAGATATTAGGAGAAGGTTTTTCTCCCAGGAGGTGATCAGGCACTGGAGGAGTGTTTTTCAGGGAAGTGGTCACAGCACCAAGCTTGACAGAATTCAAGAAGCATTTGGATGATGATCTCAGGCACATGGTGTGGCTCTTGGGCTGTCCTGTGCAGGGCCAGGAATTGGATTCCATGATCCTTGTGATTTTCTTCCAACTCAGCATATTTTATGATTCTAAACAGAAATAAAAACTATAACACACTTCAGGAAGAGAGCACAATCCTAAGAATCAACTATGTGCATAATCCAACAGGGAAATGTTAAATCCGGTAGTCCAATTCAGAGAAACTGGTTTCATTTGGTTTGTAATCTTGAATTTTAGTATGTGAGAAATTCACACAGTTAAACAGTGTGGTGGTTTGACAGGAAATGTGTTTTTTGGGATGCTGTGTTTTTGGCCAATGGATATTCAGACTTTAATATTGGCATTTAACCTGGCCATTGAGACATGGACACGCCTCTGAGAACACGGGGTTAAAAGCAGAGCTCTCCCCTGGGAGGGTCCTCTTGGGTTTCCGGCGGGAAGGAGTTCGGGTCTCTCCCCCGGCCCAGCTGCTGGCTGGGCAGGGGGAGGGGAAAGCCATGTGGCCGGGAGAGGTAGGCCTGAGCCCCGGGGTGGAAGGGTGGAAGAGAGAGAGAGAGAGAGACACCGGGAGCCATTGGGCAGCCCCCCCTGAGAGACAGAGAGAGAGAGAGAGAAAGAGCTGCTGCCTGAGACTGTGACCTTGAAGCTTGATAAACATGGGCCTGTGCCGGCAGCACGGCTGGGATGGAGGAGAGGGGGGGGTTCAGCCGGCCACTTGTAGGAGCTTTTAACCCCTTTTTGGAAAATGAGAACTTTACAGAACATTGACCTCTCCTAGAAGATAGAGTGGAAGATGAGGAAGAAAATGGGCCAGTGTGAGAGAGGTCTGGGCAAGCGAGAGATAGTAGAAGAGTAGAGAAGAATCCTAGTGGGAAGAGATGATGGAGTAGCTTTTGCTGGACTCTTTTTGTATAGCCATGGACAGACCCATGTTCCTTGTGATACAGAGACTGCATTCTAGGGGGAGGCAATGGCCTCAGAGCCAAGAGGGTTCAGTGTTGATGCCCCTCGGCCCCAGGGGGTGAAAAAAATATGGGGGGGACAGGTGTCCCAAAGGAGAGATTGTGGGGACAGGTGTCCCAAAGGAGAGACTGTGCCTTTTTTGGATCGGGACAGAGCATCCTTAAAAGACAACCCTAGAAGCAGTTCTGGTCCGTGTTCAGTGGTGAGAGCACTGGACATGAAAAGGAAGAAGTCACGACGGCAGATGTACTCCGGGCGGTGCCACGAGTGACACGGAAACACACGAGGCTTCAGCTGTGTTTCCAGGGGAAGCCCATGGCACAAGAAGGACTCCTCTCCTCTTGATGAACTGAGGATTGATTGTTTGAAGGGTGGTGCAGGACTGAGAGTTGGTGATTTGAGGAACAAATGTATTGTGTTGGAAATTTGGTGGGGGGAGGAGGAAATGCATTTGTGAAGTTTTCATTTTCCCTGTGTATGTGTGTTCCTTTTTCTTTGTAGTTGTAGTGTAGTTAATAAAGTTTTGTTTTCTTTTTTCCCTAAGTAGGAGCCTGCTTTGCTTATTCCTGGTCACATCTCACAGCAGAAACCAGGGAGAAGGTATTTTCATGGGGGCACTGGCATTGTGCCAGTGTCAAACCATGACAAACAGATAAAAGATTATCCATGAACCCATGATAATTCTTACAGGAGTTACTCTAAGTTATATTTTTTTCAGTCAGTCTTCAGGGTGTAGTAGTAATTGTCTTGTAAACAAATACATAGATAGATACTGAAAACAGAATCATTTATATCTATGTCACTCCTGAAAGTAACATTTATGAAGCTATCCATGTTCTAAAATATTTTAGATAGATATAAAATATTTCAAGTGATAGCAGTTCCAGTAGTCTATTTAACCTTTCTTTCTGTTAGACCTAAATTTTTTTACCCTGAGGAATAAATCCCTCTCTCCCTTGCTATTTAATGTCATTATTCCTTCCCCTTCACAATACCTTTTCCATAGTCAAAGACCATCATCATGTTTCTAAACCTAATAAGCTTATTTTCTTCAACTTTAGACATAGTTGTATTTCCAGGACCTATTTCCACACTTGTTACTATTTCATGGACTATCAGGAAATGAATCAAGCTAAGATGCTTAAAGCTGGAGTTAATATTCCAACTGAGATATTACTACCACTTAGAAGAGGAAATTGTGACTTCAGGGTTTTTTTTCCAGGTAATAGTGCAGTTCATATCTCATTAACTTAAATGAGTTTTCATCATTAGTGTGATATTTTTGATTAATATATGTTGTGACTGTAATTCTGTTCACCACCCTTTTAGCATTTTCTGAAATGCTACTACTCAGGCAGGTTTTCTACACCCCGTGGTTGTGCAGCCACTTACATCTAATTGTGTGTAAAACTGTGGGTTTCATTACTAGATTACATCCTAATTTTCCACAGTTTCTCATATTTGCCAAGTTTATTTGGATATGTATGTTTTTCCTCCAGTATTTTTGGACTTTGTCAAAATTTCACTTTGTTTATGATTTAAATTATTAGAATACCAGACTTACAGAACCCTATATGATATATTATAGTTTGAGAGTGTTGCTCTCTGGAAAATACTGTTGCCAGTTAGGTGTTGATATCATAACAGTTTAATTTTTCTAGATTTCTTATGAGAATCCCAAAAAGGTGGAAAAAGCTGGATGAAATGAAGATATGTGATATCTAACACTTCCTTTCTATTCACAGAGTCTATTACTCTGTCATAGAAGGAATTTGGTTTAATATGATCTAGTCTTCACAAATGTCTGTTACTCTTCCTTTTATCCACCAGGTAGATAAATTTATTTTAGTCTGTGTATTCTACTACTTCTCCAGGATCTGGTGAAACTCTGGACATGAACCAGATCTGGTTGCTGAAGTTCTTAGAAATGCCTCTGCCTGAATTAAGGTGCAAACGAGACCATATGGCAGTGACAACAGTATGGGTTTTATTTGATAGTAAATATGAGAGAGAGAGAGAGAGAGAGAGAGAGAGATGGAAGGAAGGAAGGAAGGAAGGAAGGAAGGAAGGAAGGAAGGAAGGAAGGAAGGAAGGAAGGAAGAAAAAGAATAGGTGTGTCGGTGTGTGGGTGTGGGGGGAAGACAGAAAGAGAGTGACAGAAACAGAATAAAGAGAATATCGCCACTCCATGTATCCCAACAATGTTCTGTTGACCCTCTCCAGCTGGTCTTCTTGGTGGTGAAGATCCCCCCAGAAAGCAGAGAATCCAATGGATTAATATATGCTCAGGCTAGGTAGGAAAATCCAGCACCTCCCTGGGCAGAGGGAGTTTGCCCTTGTCTCTTACAACAGACTTTGGGTTTGCTGCATCACGTGCAGTCCTGTGGTGCAAGGCTTCAGGAATGACTCGGGGTGGGGTGGGGGGGGGAAGGTACTTCAGGGGGTATTTGATGGATCATGACACCCCCTCAGCTGCCTCTCATGTGAATGTCCCATGGATGTGGCCTTCCCAGGGTCCCGGGTTGGGGGATTCACAGCTGGGCTAGTTTGTGTAAGGGAGGATGGGTCACTGCCTCTAACCAGAGGTTACACCTGAAACCTCCTCCTCCCATCCCTGTTTCAGGGGGAGGCTTCTGCGAGCTGTGGTCTCCCCCACCCCAAACTGAGCCAGGGAAGAATCTCTGCTTTGACTTTGGCTTTCTTGTGGATTAATTCCTCTTCTTCAGCTTTGTTTGCTTTTTCCTGGTTCTGAGATGATTAAAGAATGGGTTTTCCTTTATCTAATCTTAGTGGTTTAACTTACAGTCCAAAGTCCCAGTCAGTCATCTTCAGGGAGGCATCTCTGGTAGTAGCTTTTATATACAGTTTTTGTTATAATGAGCAAAACTTTATATCAATGTTTGAGGCATGAACTTTTTCAGTCTCTGACAACTTGCAGCCCAGAAAACCAGCTATATCATGGGCTGCACTAAAAGCAATGTGGCCAGCAGGTCGAGGGAAGTGATTCTGCCCTTCTGCTTTGCTACCATGAGATCCCACTTGGAGTAATGAATCCACTTCTGAGGCTCTCAGCATTAAAAAAATGGATCTGTTGGAGCAGGTTCAGAGGAAAGCTGGAAAGGTGATTGGAGGGATGGGAAATCTCTCCTAAGAAGAGAGATTGCCTATGGCAGAGGAATTGGAGCTGAATTATCTTTAAGGTCTGAAACCATTCAGTGATTCTGTGTTTCTGTGACTGTTGTTGACTTGATTGGTCTATACTTTCTGAGTCCTTGAATTATCTTATTTCTAAAGTCAAGTTGTCTTTGTGTTTTTCCAGTCCTCCATAATTTCTGCAGTACCTACTTCTGGCAGTTTAAGGATTTCATTAACAACATATTTCAGAATAAGTACTTCATCAGCTCTTTCTAATTTTAGGGGGAAGTAACATATGTAAATATGTCTAATGTTTCCATGCTTTGTTGTAATTGGAGTTCCTACTCTTCTGCAAAAGATGCCAGTGACTTTTTAAAATGAAGACTGAACTAAAAAGGTATCAAATTGATTCCCTTCTCCAAGTCATTGCTTGATACTTCATAGTTTCCTTATTCTTCTGCCCAGCAGTAAGACATTTTGTTTCCTGGTCTTCCTCTTACAATGAGGTTTGGAATTGTTACTTTGTTTACATATTTGAAAATGTTAAAGGTGTCATTGATTAGGAATAACCAACATAATGTTGGATTTGCAAAGCTGCAGCACAAGTCATTACATGTTTCTGATATAAAAGTAACATTAGAAGAGAAAGAAATGTAAAGTGCCATTTGAAAATCAAGGTGACTTTACAAGTAATTCCTTTATCTAAAGGTTCCAGTGGTATCAGAATACCTGTATGACTGTCCAGAGAATAATTATGACAGTAGCATAATTATGACAGCAGGCCTTCACAACCTGTGTATGTAAAGGCCTCTTGGAAAACCTGCAAGTGCTCCATAGCCAAATGCCTGCTGATGTCCCAGTATGTTTACTGTTACAGCAATGGTGCACTTCCACTGCCTGGCACCTGTGGGCAAGCCTGCCCTTGAAAGCCATCCCCATCTCCACCTTGCACCGTGTTTCCATATTCACTCTCTCTACTGACAGGAAATGCAGTTCCAAAGGCAGCTTTGAAACGCCCCAATGCAGAACGTAGTGGTGTTCTAGTGAGTGTGCGTGTGAAAACAAATACAGTGGGCACTGAATTAATATTACAGATTTATTTTACTTTACAAGTAATTATAAACAGAGGAGAGCAGCATGAGAGATACTGTGAAGCAAAGAATGAAGCTGAAATTAAATGTTTTTGCTGCAGGAATTATTAGTCTAGTGTGTGAGGTGACCACTAATAACTGGTGTTGCTGTTGCTAGGAGCTATCAAAAGAAATGTCACTCCTCACAGCAAGTGATGAAATTTGACATATGGCATCAAAGGATCATTAAAACTACACCTGCTGCAGAAGAGGTGGTGTCTTTTGAGAGACTTTCAAGCAGAAAAGGTTATTCCAAGAATATGAAAGGGTATGCCTTCTTTTCTTTATTTCTTAATAGGAAATTAAGGAGCAGTAAAAATAGCAAAAATGGATAGAAATAGGATACAAAAGGAGATCCAGTCTTGATTTTCAATGTTTTATGGAGTAAAAGTAAGAAACTACCAAGATAATTTCTTTCTAAATTCTAGAACACAGTTGATGATAAATCATTAATACACATAGCTGGAGGAGTGCACTATCTTTTCTCAAAGTTTGGTTCTGCATTCTACAGCTATTACCTTAATGAAACTTCTCTATTAGTTTTGATAGCATTTTAAAGTGTGAACATTGAAAATTTTGGTCAGAAGCCTGAAACAGTTTGATATTCTGTTTGTCATGCACAGACTGAACTATGTATAAGAAAATTGCTGTTGACTTCAGTTGGTGTCAGCACAATTTCTGAGTCACCACTGAATTTATACTATAGAAGAACTCTATTTCATAGCAAGGAAGGTTTCTGTTGTAATTATATTTGTGATTTTATTCCTGAATTAAAATGGAATTTTCATATATTTTTCTATATTTCAGCTCATACAGTTCTTACTCTTGTTTCAGACAAAAAAATAAACACATAAAGACTTGTTTATTGCCTGTGCAGATTTCTTGGAAGTTATTGCTAGAAATTAATACACATAGAGAAAGGATTCAAATAAACCTTTGCTGTAAATCTGATATTTATAGAGTTTCAATGTGCATTTACTGGGAAAACTGAAAACCAAAACAGCTTAAAAATATAAAAAGAAAAAGAATTAGTGTCTGTGTGTATTCAATGGTTACACAGAGCAAAACCTATGAACTATTACTAGTTATATTTCTTCACTGAAATGGGATTAGTCACAAAATCATTGATATTTTTACCTCTCTCCTCTGCATTCTCCATGGACTAATGGTCTAGGATTTTCCAAACTATATTTTATTGCTAACTCTTCCACAATCTCCTAGATAACTCTGCCACAATCTCCTAGACACCTGTGGCCAGATCACTGCCTTTGCATTTCATTATACCAGTCTGCAAAACAGTGGCAGTGATACTAAAAAGGTCCTAGGTATTTCTATTGGTGTTTCAATCTTATTCCTTTAGGCTGATATATTTTGAATGTTTACACAGAAAATGTTGTATATGTTGACCTCTGTTAATATATATATTCTATATTCACTGAGGGAAAATTCATAGATTCATAGAATCCCAGAGTATCCCAAGCTGGAAAGGACTACTGTTGGAATCCAGGACATTCCTCTGGCTGCCCTGGAGGACTCAAGACCCTGGCGGGGGGCTCAGAGACCTTGGCATGGAGTCAAAAAAATCTATGCCTTTGATTTTAGCCCATGGAAAAAAACTACCAACTTTGTATGAAGATGTACAAGCCACAAGAGTTTGAATAGAATCACAATGAATTTATCACTGGGTGAAAATGTGGAATTTTGGGGTTTTTAGAAAGGGGGTTGAGGAGGCAAGATAGAGGAATCTGGGCATGTCCTGTCTTTCTCCTTCTTCTTCTTAGTCTCCATCTTCTGCTGTGTTGGTGGCACTTTTGGATTGGTTTAGAGCAGACACAAACAGTCTAACATAGGTGATAGGTATTGGAAAATTGTTGTAAATAAAGTACATGTAGTTTTTAGTACAAAAAGATAACACCGCCCTGAAGGCAGTCAGTGTGCCATGAACCGATGTGCTGGACACATCTCAGCAGGTCGGAGAAAGACAATGTATAAGAGCAAATAAACAACCTTGACAATGAGAGCCAAGGAATTCTGCCTTCTTCTTTGGTCTCAGGGCTGGGAAAAAGAGACTTTCTAACGCCGCGGGGTCGTCTCAACACCAGAGACCCTGTCAGACTACAAGAATCTTCAGGTCCAACTCCCTGCTACTCACACAAGCCCAACTTTGGATCACTGTAAAATATTTCAGTTCATTTTTAAATAACCTTAATTTTCAATTCTGAAAACATAAAGAAGCAATCAATACAGTGTTAGAGAGACTGTGCAGAGGAAGTAGATATGAAAGCTGTTGCTCAATGTATCTGCTGAATCTCCTGTAACCCAAGGCTTTAGATTCCAGTTTTTGGCACTGATTCCAACAATTCCTTTGCTTAGTTTATTTTTGTTGTTAAGTAATGTGGTCTACCTTTATCAAGATGATGCAAAATTATGATTCCTTATACAATATTTCTATCCACAGCCCTAAAAGTTGATATTGTTGAAGTCCATAAGAAAATAATTGATTTGCACCATTCTGCTTTCTAACGATGAAAACAAATTTTGGTCTTTTTCAATTAATTTAGGTGCTGGAAATCAAATAGTGATATTAAAAGGGGAAAAGGGAGGACTGGATCTTAGAACTGCTTCAGAGACAGTGTTCAGTCAATCTTTGGCTTAAACTGACAAAGATTTCTATAGCAGTCCTTCTACTGTGTTTTGTTCTCCTCTTCAGAAGACCAGAGAAAAGAAAAAACAGTGTCTCAAATCTGAGCAAGCTTATCAGAAATCCGAGGGGGATATAGATGATTTGGTTACAGTGGTGATAAAGGAAGTTTTTGGTTGATCTTTCTCTTTTGTAGCAGGCAAATATGGAGCTACAGAGAGTGATTTGTTAATCATACTCTTGGAGCTAATTTACAATGAAGATGTGAACTTAAAACAACATGCATTTCCATTATGTGACTGGAATAGGAGTGATTTGCTGGCAAAAAGCCACAAAGGCTTTTTCAAATGGCTTAAGAGAATATGCTGTCTGGGTTTGAATCTAGATATCAGGGGAATAGTGTGTTAAAAGAATATATAAAACTGTAAGTGCTGCATCTATTTTATCGTATTTGCTTCAAACAGCATTATTTCAAGATCAGAATCAGCCACAGCTGAATAAATAAGCAAGATTGAGCAATTATGCTATGATTGACAAAGGCTTAGGAACACTTATTTTTTTCCAGTTTAACTAAATGAAGGACAGACCAGGAGATAAGTGACCAAATTAGAAAAGCTCTGCTAGAGATACCATGCAGATCAGGTAAAGAATGAAGATTTTTAACTCCTGCAGCCTAGCAGTTCAAAATGGTCCCATAGTAGCAAGGCCTGGCTTTTTAGTCATTGCTGCTTAAAAGAGAGCCACTCAGAGAAAGTGAGTGGCAAACATGTTTTGTGGTGTTGCTTTTTATACCAAAATGTGGAGTGATCAAAAATGCAAAAGTGGGCAGAACCAGTCTAGAACTCCTCAGCACTCTGCATTGGTTTTGCAATAGATCTCTGGAACTTGTAAGGATTTATTAATGCACATTCATTCAGTGCTTTGAATAACAACTGTAACTTTGATATTAACATTCTTATAGATGGAAACCTCATACACATGTTTTTAGATAGAGAAATTCTTCCTCCTGCCTTCAAACGAACCCTGGTCTGAGTTAAAATTCTGAAAATTACCATATCCTCCCATTTTGAATGAATCTGCTGGTAATGAGAAGTTCTAGACTAATAGCTCAAGAAAATTGGCTTCTACAGAAATGTTCCATTTAAATTTCTTTTATTTTGCTTTTCCAATATTCCTGACTGTGATTCAAGAACAACTAATTTACTGATTAACAGCAAAACTTAGATGTATGGATTCATAAATCTATTTATTAAACTTATGGGAATGATGCTATTCTGAAGATTATTTATTCTTACTCTAAGTCCAGTAAGTATACTAGAATTGAATACCAATTTATCGTCTTTGAGGGTCATGAAATTTTAACAGCTTTCTAATTAATAGTAATTGGGTTGTTGTTTAAAATTACACTAGCTAAAACTGAAAAATTCAAATCCTTTAGTTGTCTCATGACCCACTCAGTCTTACCAGATGCTTTTTGTTCCTTTTTTTCTTCTTCTTGCTTTGGACAGTTGGTTCATCTTATTCATACCTTTTGTTGCTGGTAATCTTCCTCTCACTCAGCCACATGTTTATGTTTGTTTATGCATGTTATATTTTTTAATACATGTTATGTACATTTATGCAGATTCTTTCATTCAGCTGAATACTGGGATTTGCAAAGGAAGTGTCTCACTATTTTATATTCTGAAGGGCACAACATTTTAAAAAAAAACTTGGTTTTTAAATGGGTTTCCCATACAGAGAAGATTTTATGCAAGTTTGTTTTTCAGGGTAGTTGTGATGTATAGAAATTATATACTTAGAACAGTAACTTTTATCCTCTCTGTCTAATGAGGGAAATCTAAAAAATAAACACCATTTTTAAATTGCCATGAAAGGGAAGAAAAAAAATACTTTGGAGAATTAAATTTAACTTTTACTGTAAGTAACTACAAAGAGAAGGATTGATTTTAAACCTAAAATACTGGTCTAATTTTCTTACCAGTATGGGCTTAGACAGTCACCTGTTTTTTGGTTGTGAGGTTATTTTAAATGTAGTTTAGATTGGTGCTATAATTTTCAAACTACTGGTTTCAATTGCATCTGGAAGTCGCTGGAAGCCTAGAAATGCAGGAGGGATAAATGCAGGAAATGGTGTGTAAAATTCTAAAATGGGTAGTAGCCTTTTATTCCACACACATAGGTATTAATGTCTGCAATGGAAGTTCTTCAATAACTTGTCTCCAGCAGTAAATTATGTATACTTCTCTGAGATACACTAAATTCCATTTCTCACATTATGGCTATAATCAGGGCACTGGATTTCAGTTCTTTTCATCACAAGTTTTGTCTCTCAGTGGTTGATAGACTGATGGGCCTCATTAAGTTTAAATTACACCTATCTGTATTAAAGTACCTTTACCTCTTTCCAGAAATATCTGCAATGAAGTCACATGGAAAAAAAAACCAACTAATCAGTAACACTGACTTTGGCTGGTTTGGTAGACTGTTACATCCATCAAGCTATCAATTTTGAATATTATGTTTGTTTATAACATAGAGCTCACAGTCTTTCATGATTAATCTGCGCTAAAAGAAGGAAAGGCAAACAGTCAACAAAGTATAACGCTCTGTTGACAGATGTGTTCAGTGTTTCATGTCCTGACCTCAGTTCTGAAGTAGAAGCATGAAAAAAATTATTCTTCATTGTGCTAAAGAAAAAGTCAATTTTTTCTTGATGAAAAGAAAAAAAGAACCCCAGGATCTGAAGATCAGAGTTAATATTTATTTTGGCAAATCTCATTCTCTGTTGGATAGTAAACCTATGTTTTGTTTTGAGTTTTTCTTCTAGCATCCTCATAGTTTCTATTCTTGTTCTTTATAGTACCTCTGTTTTGCTTGTTATTTGCAGACTAGTTACAGTTGTGTTTTCTGAATGATCACATGAAAACTCCTCAGCAGATGCATGGATAAGAATGATATGAGAGAGCTTTCCATCTCATAGGAATTCTATATACAACAGGAAAAAATGTTCACTTTTTTTTGTCCATGGTACCCAAACACAGTGAATTAATGATCTAAAAACATAGTTTCCTTTGCTCTCCCTTGCAGCTTTCGGTTACAGGTTCATAATAAAGATTATGTCTACTCTGACTACAGTGTTACTATGGAGACTTCATGGCATTTCTTAAATCTTCATTATTATATCCCATTACTTCCTCATCACACTAGCAAATACTTGCCAATATATTTTTTAAAAATATGCAATGAAAATTTAGGTGCCTAACCACACACATATTAGTGATACACAAGAAAATTAAAGGCACCAAAGCCCTAAATTTAAAATGTACCATGTGAACTGCCAGTAATAGTGTATTCTTGGATTATTCATACACAATAGTTTATTCATACTAAGTTTTGGTGTGTTTTTTTTCCAAGTTTCAGGAAAACTTTCAACCATTGCATAATTTCACCTTCTAGAGTGGTCTGCATGTTTTTCATCTGACCCTTTTCAGATTTTATTTTTTTCCTAAGATTATTTGAGATGATTACTACACTGTACTCAACACAAGCAGACAAAATAATTTTAGGCAGTTTTTACAACATCCCAAACTACAATATTTGATTAGGGCATTAGCTCAGGCTGCAAACATAAACCCTATTCTTTACTGCTTCTATGAATGAGATATGCTAGAAGTGCTTTTTGACAGTACTATACCAGGCAAATTGATTGATGCGTGCCAGGGAGAACATCAGCTTCTATCTTTCAGAATATTTAACATGGTTATTTCAAAAGCATAAAGGGGCAAATTTATCTACTTTAAAGCAGCTTCTCCATCTGGCTACAACTTGATTGCATGTTTCAAAATGGCAGTACATTTTAATATGTTAGTAGGAAGTGTAAGTGATGCCACAGCTGGTAACGACAACTTTGTGTAGTTTGGCCATTTAACTTATATCATGTTAAATAGCTTAGTGCTTTAAGACAGCCTACTTTAGAAGCATAGAAGAATAGTATTTCAACTCTAATGTGAAACTTTTGTGGTTTAAATTCACTGTTCAAAGCTACTTTTGGTGTGAGTGTGACTTTAAGTCTTGCTTGAACTTTTTTCTAACCTTTTGAAATGTATTCCATTTTAAAATTTCCCAAGTAAGCAAAGAACTTGATATTTGAAGAAACAGAGACAAGCTCTTTTCAAATTATAGCAATTAGTGAGTTTCTAGCAGTTGATAGTTCTCTGCATTATCAACAATCCCTTCTCCTTTCCTCCCTTTCCACACTTCAAATTACAGATATAGCTTTGATTTTCACCTGAACCCATTTTGACAGATTTTGAAATGTAATATGTGCTAAGCTGCAACTGTACTTCTATCCTCAAATGGCGAGCAAGACATGCTTTCCAGGTACTGTCATATTCTGTGAAATATCTTACCCTCCAGCAGAATTATTCTCTGTTTCCTTTATTGATACATCATATCAGCTGTATATAGCATTGCACTGTTTAATTTTTCCCAGCTGCATTATTGAAACTGTAAGCCACTACACTGTCTACAGCAGTATAATATTTAATGCTTCCCTTGTATATTTTCTGGTGATTTTGAAACTCTCTTTTCCTTTGTTTCATATCTAAACCTCAGACTTAATTTTCAAACAGCAGTGAATACAAAACAGCAGCGAGTAGTCCTGAAAAGGTAGAAGTACCATTGTAAATCATTGATGGCACTACCTTTGATATTTTATCATTGTCACAAAAAACGTTAATAAGACTGAATAATACCAGAGTTCCTGGCGCTAATGACCATCGAATATTGGGCTGTATCTCATTTGATTTGTTTTGTTGAAAGTTCCAACATCTTCACGTATTCTTGGAAGCACTCTTAGGCAAAGGGCTCACTTGGTCATCCTTCTGAGCTAGTCAAGATATGAAGTATTATTTGAAGGTCTATTTGTGTCTGAGTGAGATTCTGATTTAACATTTTATCCCATGACATTTAAAACACTAGTTATTTTAATATTTTAATAACCTAAAGAATGTGATTTTTTTTTTTAATATTTGAAACATCACTATGTATAACCTTGTTCTGTGTACAATTTAGTGCCTTTAGCACAGAAAAGCTTGGTGACATGGTTGTTGTCAAGCTGAGGAAAGAAAAGCTGTTCCTTGAGCTACTTTTGATTTCTAATGATAAGAGGGGGTGACTTTATTCATTGTCAGAAGAACCAAGACTTCTGCAGTTAAGAGAAAAAAAAAGAATATTTCTCATAGTATTTTTTTAAAGATCCTTTAGCTAAGACTGTTTTTTCATAGGCTGTCATCACAGTGTATTTTAATTTATGTGCAAAGAGAAGACATGACAATTTTCAATTTAATCCCATATACTATGGATAAAAAGGAAATTCTTATGGACTAGAGACATTTCTTTGTCTACTGAAAAGATAAAATGAGGATAGACAATTACCTCAGAGTGTGAATAGTTGTTCTTCAGAGATAGCTGTACTTCAGAAAGGTTGATAATTCTGAAATAAGGCAGTGGTTTGGTTGTGCTACACTCTGTAGAATCATAAAGAATTTTGTAGCTGTTAGATAAGACATTATTGCACAACACTTTTGGAAATAATTTCATACACTTTATAATGCATTCTATTTTTCTGAATGCTAGTTCTTATTAAAGAACTTTGGCAGTACTGTACAGAAATTAGAATGAAGATCAATTTTACCAATAAAAAAAGGTTCCAACAAAATGCCATATTTGTCAGTATCAAAGTAAGAGCATCCCGCTGTTAATATTGCATTCATAGAAAGCTGCAAAATTCTTCTCTTGGTCTATGAATCATTATGAATATACATACCACATTTATGATGGTTATGCTTTTCTCTGGGGCACCTCTAAGTGACTTTCTGCTTAAATTTTTTATCCACCAAGCACTACCATTCTTGAATGAATGTGATCTTTGTCTAAATAGTATATGGTAACTTTGTTATTTTCATTTTATCTGAGAGGTGACCATCCAGTTTTTCCATCAGATGATTTTTCTTTTTCTTTCTGAAAACTGAACTTCATTATGGCAGAAATACTACAGAGTAAATACCACTGTTTGACAATAAGTAAGCTGTAGAAAATAAAACATGTGGTTTAAAGTTAATAAGAACTTTGACTTTCATATATTAAACATTTATATTAAACATTTCATTTATTAATGATTATATTATACATAATCATTTATACATATACATTTCAGATATTAAACATTAAAATATTAAACATTTTAAATGAGGAAAAGAAACTCAAAATACAATAAGAAGGAGATTTCTTAAATTTTTTTTCAGGTGTAAGCTCTTTCTGATTGGATTGGAAAAAATAAGAAATAGATTGGCATTGAGAGTCTCAATAGAGAGGTAAATGTGATGGTTGGTGGAATCTCAGATACCTGAGAAAAGCTTAAAAATATATCTAGATTTAAGTGGAAATTTCATGTATCCTTGAACACACTTTGGTTTTCCTTCATTCAAAATTTCTATTAAAATAAATGGAAATAATATGTTTCTAGAAGTGAACAGGATATAGTTGGCAACATAGCAACTGAGGGCAGGGTTATTTAATTATTAAATTGCAGCAGCCGAGAACACTTTAAAACTGAATTTTATGAGTTATGAAAAGAAATAATTGTAATTCAGAATCAATAAAATAAATTTCTGAGATTAAAAGAAATTATATAGGGCTGCAAGTAAGTGTCATTAGGTGCTCTTGAAAAAAATCAGTTAGTCTTTGTTAATGTAGAGATGTAAAAATACAACATGCAAGCAGCAGGTGAAGAGGTAGTTTCAGTAGCTACTGTCAATTACTTTAGTTTCAAGGTAGGTTGACTTCTCTGATTTTGTCTGCTTTTCACAAAACCAAAAAGTTAGTGCTTTCTGAATAATGGAAATTTCCTCCCACTAAAAGCTGTGTAAAATATTGTAAAATCTTCCAAGGGAAAACCTGTATATGGAAGCCCTCAACATCTGAAATAGAATTCTTGAAGCTGTTATTTGTTTATGAGGAAAATTTCTTTCAGTTTGGCTTTATCATGCAAAACCAAGTAGGTACTAGGGGGATGAGCACTGAAGCATTCAGCCATTCACACTTCTTCCACTACCCCTCAGGCTGAATAGTAAATTAAAGAGATGAGTGCCTCAAGTCCCTGTATTTTTAGGGTTTGGCATCAGGATAGAGCTAGGTACTGAATGATCCCTGGGGACCCTGACCTCCAGCCTTCACAACTTGACCTCCAGCCCTTGCTGTCATATGTTTAATATGGTAACTGATCTCCAGAAAGCAAACATGAAACAAATGTTTTAAATTTCCAACTGGAAAACATCAGTTTTACAAAAGAGGTAGTGTCTACCAGGAATAATTTCACCTGAAATTTCTTATACAGCTGGAGTCATCACTTCTTTCAGGCTCGGTATATCTGTCCACAGAGAAAGTAAAATATATTTATTTTTAAAATTAAATCATAAAGAAATAAGTCAACTATATGTTTCTCTGGCAGTCCAGCTTCTCCATATTTCATGAAGTATTTTGCTTCTGGAAGTGAAAGTTAAGAAACTTCTCTTACTTCAATACATAAAAGGCATCATGTAAAGTGAAAATAACGTTAAAAAGCCTGTGAAGTCAGAACTCCATTTGGTTAAAAAATACTGAAATCAGATCATTCAGGGAGACTGAATCAGAAGCAACTGCTTTGCCAAGCTGCAACTGATTTCTATTCATTTTTATCTGGTAAATTCCATATGCATAAACAAATTATGGCTGAACTCAAGACTGAAGGTGACTCATTTTTTCCCTCTTTACAAATAGAATATCAGGTATTTGGAGGGGAAAAAAGAACACTAGGAAGGATAATACAGAGTTTATTTCTAGAGGCAAAAACTCATATCATATTGTTGATTAAAACACATGACCACTTATAAATAAGACTGTTTCAAATTTAAGGTCAGAGATAGCCTAAGCAAAAATTAATATCCCAGATTAAAATGTTAATGTTCTATCTGAAATGCAAAGAAAGAAAGGTACTCTTATTTAGTGACATTTCCCAAATTCCAGAAAAGATTACTACATAAATCTGTTATGCATTTTCATTAATCTGAAATAGAGACAAATCTTTAGGGGCAGGGTTTGAACATTCTGAACCCTTAAACTTCTGCAAACTAGAGCAAGTTAGACCCAGCTTTTTAAACATTATTTGTGACTATTTTCTTTCAATTAAATAGACCAAGACATAAAAAATGGTGAAATATTAGTTATAGTTTCCTAACATCACTGAAAATTAAGATTAATTATTGAGACTGAAATTGTGGAAATTACGCCTGTGAATTCAAAAACCATATAATGACAGAATAAAACAATGCCCCATATGCCATATATTCATAATATCTCTAAGGTCATCTCAGATTTTGTGCTTGTGATCAAGTTCAGACAACTTCTGTTTCCTAAACACAAGGTGACAATAGCTGTTGCGTAGCATGTAGTTTTGTTTGTAAAGCTAACACCTCCGTCAGTGATTGTGCCTGGACATTTTCTTTACACTGTTAATCCATTTGCAAATACTGCAGGCATGGAAATAGATATGAAAATGTTTTTGTGCTTCTAATATCCTGGTGTGTGCATTTGGTAGACTGTGTGTTTTATACGTGTACAATAGGTATAAATAGTGCTGATAATTTTGGCAAAGTGTGGTGTATATCTGCTTTCCAGCTGGCTCAGGTATTTTCCACTCATTTTTGAAACATCCTCCTTTCTCTGGGACTGCAACTTAGTTGTATGAATCACTATGTTAGTTGGGGTCTCTACGATTCACTGGATGTCCTCTACAGAAATTGGATGGTAAAAAGGATCTTCTGTGATTGGTCTGGTTTGGGGAAAGGGTTCCTACGAAACCAGGAGATAAGACTTAAAGATCCTTACAGCCTCAGGAAATCTATCCAATGTCAGTTTCTACAAATGTGCACCAGAAGACTTGTAAGTTTTACCAAGGATTTTTTTTACGAAGGATTCTCTTTTACCTTTGTTTTCCTTCTAATTCAAATCTGAAAACAAAATCTGGGGAGCAAGACTCTGGAAAAGGGAATATCAAGGATGTATGAGGGAGACTGCTGTAGGCAAAATTAAAGGGATGTCAAGTGTCTTCAACCAAAAAGTCTGAAGAAGACTCAGCTCAAATGCCTGTCAAATTGCGTCATTACATCTATCCCATTCTCTAGCATTGCCTTTTTTGTGGTATTTCAGTATCGCTATGGGTTTGTTTCTCACTATTTTACCATATAACATAAAATATATGCATTCTCCCATCATGGCCCTGAGGCACTGCCAGCCTCACTTTTCCCAATCTGGGCTTTTGCAGCCTTGCCCACATCCCAATCCTCCTCCCACATGGCCCCAACCCAGTATTGCAGCTCCCTGGGGTGGCAGCTCCTGGCACAGTAACATCCCAGCTGGGCTGGTCTCCAGCTCCCCACAGTCCTGCCCTGTCTGGCCATGGGGCCACCCACACACTGTTTTCTCAGCCTGGTCTTGGCCTTGGACCATTCCAGCTCCCAGGGAGGTTCCTGGGGCTGAGTCTGTCCCTGATGCCCCTTGCTGCCAGATCCTGGCTGGCATTGTGGGACAGGCTCTGGCTGCCAGTCCCTGCCCTGAAAGATTCATCGGGAGCTCTTGCTGCTACTGGCTCCCTGGCTCCCTGGAAGCCACCTGCTCTTGCTGCTTCCTGCATGATTTTCAGTCCCTAGTATAAATTTGTGAAGCCATCCTTAGCAAGAAAAAACAACCACTAATAAAGCTCCCCTGCAGCAGACTGTTATTGTTGTGCTGAGATACACTCAGGGAGACTTTCAGAGTTAAAAATGGGAGCATGAATCTCACATAAGCCTAAGCTGAACCACTTCATACCTGTCTTGCACCATATGAGGCTCCTAAGAGTCCAGCCACTGTTGTGTCAAAGGGCATTTCCATGGTTTTACCTTGATATTCACCCCTCAGACAGTCCTAAACATCTTGGCAACCTGTGCCAGCTGGGGAGGGATGTGTCCACATCTTTAAGGAGAGGTGCTGCAATGTGTTTACATATTCATCAGCATCAATCAATATGTCATCTACTACTTATTTTATTTACTGTATTCAAGAGGCCCAAGATATCATTCTTTTCAAAGAAAACAAACAACTGTGTCTGAAGTGAACCAGCGAAGGCCAAGGCATTCTATTATCCAAAGCAAATACACTTTGAAAAAAAGACATGGTACAACAAAAATACAGGAAATAAAAGATGCAGATTTCTAAACAAAGTAGCCTGACTGAACAAACCAACCTGACTAAGCAGATGCATAATGCATAAGCTAAAACTTAAGTAATAAGTAAGAGAAGGGCAGAAAAAGTCAGTCTGAGCTTGCCTGTTCTCATTATCTACTTTAATGCTAGTTTAAAGATTTCTGAACAAAAAAGAAAACGGTGCAAACTTTGTAGTTCCAGACAAAATAATGGTACCTATTTTTCATTAAGATGCATCCTTTCTTGATAAGGTCACACTCCCCTCTTCCTCCTTGTGTTTCAAGATTTCTTCTTTCCTCTCCCTGCTGAATTTATGATAACAATTAAGAGAAATTCTGAAAGCTTGACTTTTTTTTTTTCTTTTCACATCTCTTAGAATCTTTTTTTCTCCAGTCATTAAAACTAATATCATCATTGCTGGTTGCGTTTAAGAGAGTTAAGTCACAAAGTATTTATGACTTAATAAACATAAAACAGAGCTTTTTCATTCCACAATGAATTACATAACATATGTTAAGCCTTTTTACAAAGTAAATTACTTTCTAGATAAATTACTTCCTCTCTAATTAAGTCTTTCATAATACAAAAAAAAAGGCTTAATGATGGCTTATCCTGCTTTACATCCTGTGTTCTAGGCCTCCATTTAGAACCCCTTTGAAAATTCAAGAATGGTTTCTAGCTCTTACAGAAATCCATTTTGGGACCCAAAAAATGTGTGCAATATCCAATACATATTACACATATTTTGTGGGTCCCAAACAGTCTACAAAAGAAAAAAAAAAGTGTTGCTACTATATTTCCATTTGATTTTTTCTAAGTTGATTTCTTTGGATTCTGTGGGAGTCTGTCTTGCTTGAAAATTTATGGGTGGCAGTAACACTAACCTGTGAGCAGAGAAAAGAGGAAATTCTGATTTCTTCATGTTTTAATTTCTCTCAGTCTTCTCATCTGTTCAGCACAAAGGAAGCATCAAGTCCATTATCATTCAGATTGCATAAAGTGAAAAAGTAAAATAATCTTATATTATTCTTTCCTCAGCATGCTGCTAAAAGGACATAGTTTAGTCCAAAATACTGTTGATGCTGAGTTTTGTGCTGAATGAGACTCTTAGGAGTAATTTGTATTACAACAGGTACGCTATTTTATTACTGTTACATGTAACATATGGTTACTGCTATTGTATGTGGAACTCTATAGCTTCAGGAACCAATTCAGTGAGACCTCAGCTTGAACTGAGACATTACTAATTGCAAATTAATTAAGTTATTTAAGGCCCTGCTGTGTAATGCTGATGAGAGACTGAGCTGGCTATTCTGTCACTTTTGTGAAAAAAATTAAGGGTCTTGTAAAAATGCAGAAATTTATAACAAATTAAATGAGGGATTCAGAAAAGAGAATGCTAGGGTTTGAAGCTGATATTGTTTGGGTTCTAATTTAGTTGTAATGCAATTTTATATTAGCTTCAGTTTAAAACCTAATTCTATAGTGATATTATGGGCTATTATAATGCAGCACTGCCAGTCTATATCTCAAACAAATTCTTGGTATGTTTGTTGAGAATTATTCATGTGTTTGGTTCACATGCAATCATTCTTCAGCCTTATACAGGGTCATCTAGGTCCTCCTGTGTGTGAAGGGAATCCAGTAAAACTTTGAATTTACACAAATTTTATGGCATTCTTAAAGAACTTTGGTAAAATAATTTTGTTAGATCTTTTTAGTGTTCTGAGTATTGCATTGAGTAAATAGAGTTTTTGTTTGAGGAATTCAACCAAAATATGGGGTAAGCGCCAACAATCAGGGAACAATTGCTTCAGAGTAATGAATGAAAGAATTGCCAGTAATTTTATCTGACCCAAGATTTCTTTAGAACTTTTAGAACCCTTTTTGGCAGTTAATTCTGTAAGTAAAAAATTAAAACTTAACTTTTTGGCAGCACAGAAAAAATTCTAGTAGATTTCTGGGAGGATATATTTTAATTTAGGAAACTATAAATCATAATTATATGAGTTTTAATAGTATAGATCCAACTGTAGATTTTTCTGAATATACTAAAAGGCATTTTAGGTATTAAAGATGTGTGAGCAATTGACTCATTGGTTGGGTGCAAAGGGTTGTTTTAAATGGTGTTACATCAGTCTGGTGTCCTATCATCAGTGTGGCTCTTCTGGGATCCATCTTAGAGCTAGTGCACTTCAATGTATTCATAAATGATTTGGATGCAGGACTTGATGACGCTAAATTCTGAAGGTAATTTTTAAACAGAAAAAGAAGAGAAGATAAAGAAAGAAAGAAAATGAAACAATACAAGTATTAAAGTGGAACAGGCAAAGAAATAAAACTTTGAAGCTTCTTTTTTTCATGGCACTGAAATGCAATTCCACCCTTTGTCTTTTTCTGAGTCACATTTAAGACCACTTCTTCTGCAAGTACAGCTCTGAAAAACATCTTTTAAATAAAATATCTACCTGTAGTCACACTTCATATTGACTGTATTTCATTTTCACTATTCTGTATTGCAAAAGACATTTGTATGAAGACCTTTCTTTGTTTCTGAAAAATTAGTATGCTTTAGCTTCTTTCTCTCACCTGAAATAATAATCCTTCCTTTGTGACCTCACTTTTCATTGTTGTGCTATGATGGATACCACAATCTGAGATTCTGGCTTCAGGTAGGAATAAGTAGTAGAAAGAGAAGGAATAATACAGAAGAAAAAAAGACTTAGAGTTTTCATCATCTTAGAATATTGTCAAGAACAATATATAGAAATGAGATTTTAAACTGAACCAGGATAACCTCAAGAAATTACAGGAGCACTTTACTTGCATCTTTAATTTACATCTGTAATGTAAATCTGTATTTCAGATTCAGACTCAGCAATTCAGATGCTGCTCAAGATGCCATTTGATATTATCAATTTCAATAAATAATGCCCTAATTCTAATATTCTTTATAGTACTTCACCTATTTAGCATCTGTTACTTTAAGCAGCCTGTAGAAAATTCAGTGCAAAGGAACAATTCTGTAGTGATTTGTAATCTCCAGTATAATACACTTTAATAGACAGATAATGCTCACTGTCTCATCACAATTAATCACTAAAAGCATCATCTTTTACAGCTGTCAGGTTTGAGATCTTACCTCTACACCACTGTTACATCAATAAAAAACAATGACTCATTCAGGCACATATAGTAGGGTAATGTGAGGGAAAGGCTGAGAAGAATTCATTCAGTTGTAGAAAATTATCCAGTAAAATACAATGTACTGAAATTAGACTTTCTCTAACTTTGAATGCCATTTTATCCAGTTTGTTTCATGTGCTTCAGCTTAATTTGGTTATTTAAAGGAGATACCAATTTTGAAATCTCTAAGCTTCAAATATTAACAAGTGTAAAGCTGTGTATTTATTTATAATAATAAAATATAGTATAGTTATTATAGTCAAGTTATCAATTATTCATAATTAATGCATATCTATATTTTAAAAATCCATAAATTATATAAAATATACATGGTGTACATTAACTGCATGTATCTAATTGTCTAAATCTATATATATGAACATCTTCATGTGCTGAGTTCTCCTTGGATGTTCACATACTTTTCTTTACATATGAGCTTTCTTCATGATATGCTAACATAGCTCAATTATGCTTAGTCCCTTAAGAATGGGAATCTTCCCACTAAATAGATTTTAGTTCTTCAAGAATCAGTATGATTGAGAAAGTATATCCAACTATGTAAGTGCGCCAGAATTGTTATATAAGGGAAACTTGAATAGGTAAAATAATGTGAGTTGTGAAAAAAAAAATTGGAAACTTAGAGAAAAGCTGATGTGAGTTTATAATTTCCTTTAGAAATGATTGCTTGAACTCTACAGAAGAATTGATTCCATTTATAAAAGAATAAAAAAGAGCAACAAAAAAAAAAAACCCCAAACAACTAAAACAACAACAAAAAACCCCAAAAAACATCGCAAAAAATCCCACAAAACCCCCAAAAACCCTCCCTTCCAGAAAATAAAAAATATGTGAGTATAACACATCCATGAAAGGTAGAAATTTTTTTCTTACTATGAGTAGGAATGTGTCAGAAAATGTCCCCAAACCATTAATGGTCAGCAAATAAAATTGATCTTAACAGAGGAAGGCAATTTATTTAGGTCACACACACGTTTCGTTTCTGTAGATGTTTTTATCAAGAATCAGAAGTTGGAGCAGTAAAGATCAGAGATAATAAAGAATCAGAGATAATAAAGGGTCAAAGACAATAAAGCAAAGCAGGTCTTCCTGAAGCCACATGGTCAATGAAACCAATGTGTTTTCCCATTCAAGTCTACACAGTTACAGTGAATAAACACAGACTCCTTATAAACAAACAAAAAAAACCTTCCTGCCTCATTTGTTTCTTATCTTCTCTGTTGACTGTCCCCCAAGGGCAAAAAAAAAATCCCAGTTGTTAGGAAATAAAACAGTAAATCAACACAAGCATTGCAGATATTTACATCTTGTTGAGACTGAATTACTTTGCCAGCACCAAATTCTGCATCTTCTCCAACTATGGTAGGATGGAAGGAGATTGTGTTAAAGGGGAAAAAAAATAAAGTGATTATTTAACATAGATAATACAAACCAGAATGCAGTAAGTTTTCTCAAGCTATTTTGTTTCCCTAGGGGGAAAAAAAAAAGAGGGAAAAGAGTGTTACTTTCAAATTCCACTTTTTTCACTGCTCCATATGGTTTGTTTTCAAACAAGAAAAAAGTCAGTACGAAAACTGAACTGTATCCAAAATTCAGTTCATGTGTATCTGCAAAAGTAGGTATCTTGATTTTCCTACTTCATTTTGGAATACAGGACATAATTATACAACAAACTCAGGTGTTCTCTGCTTTGTTGGTAGTGTATGGATGCCTTTTGAGAAGGCATCACCAATGATGGTGAAAATTTACTCTGTGACCTTTTGTAAAAAACTACTTTAATAACAATATCTTCCCATAAGGCTAGCAAAAAGAAAAAAATGAATTTATCAGAAGTTATTATTCTCTTTTCTGCAAGCCATATCTGAATAAAATAAGCACCTTATCACAGATGGCATTTTAACAAGGAGGATACTAGTTACATTACACATAGACAAATCTTGATATTTTAGCTCTGTTACAGAAACAATAATAAATAAAGTACTTAATCAGCTCTAAAGTAAGGTTAGAAGTAAAGCATATTTCATCATGGAACAGTAAATTCTTTTGTATTTTTGCATCCCAAGACTACTTTGGGCTGTTCACTGCGTTTCTGAATGACTGGGAGGGCTCACCATGTCTATATTACTACGGAGTAGTAATAAAGGTAGAAAGTGGTGGCACTACCACCGATTGAAAATGAAGCAAATGGTGCCAGCTCAAAGGCCAAACCAATTTTGGCCAAAGGACTAGGCTTGTTTTAGATAGTGAGGCAAAGTGGAAAATATTCCAGGGTAGAAATCCATTTTTATTTAGGTGAAATGTACATCTTTGAGTTAAGCCTGTAGTTTGAAGCATAGCTATGAAGCCTGACTGCAAGGCCTAGGCTCAGGGATCCAGTGAAGGACAGAGATAAGGGGCGGGGGGAGACAGGGGGTGATAGAGAGAGACAGACACTGCTGTGAAAGCAGGTCAACCTGACTTAGGAATTCTTTCTGATAAAGAAGAACTAGCAGCAAATGTCATGCAAAATTTGTAAAAATGAATATGTATGAACCTATTGTGAAATTTTATGCATATGTATTTGAGAGGGGGATAAAAAGGGACCTGAAGTTCCCAGAGGTACGCATGCCTTTTAAGGAGAGTAATCTCCTCATGCGTCTGGCGCTGCAATAATAAACATACCAAACATACCGGCTTTGCAACTTTCACAAAGTTGTGGAGTTTTTGGCTATATCTCCACAAAACAATAGGTTCACTACTATATTGTAAGCTAGTTAACTGTGACATGAGATATAGCTGAGTTTATGCTTACCATGGGAACTCTGTCTTAAGTGTCAGGGAGTGAGTTCTCTATCTACTGATTTATAGCCAGAGTTTCTGATAATGACTAATGATATGAAGTGTGGCTTTCTCCATTGCCCAGAAAGTAAACCCACTCTAAACTCAGAATTCATAGCCCCCAATTAAAAAGCAAACAGATACCAGTCCTTGGTTTGTAAGAATTTGTAGTTAAATTTTATTTGAATTCATTAGGAAGGCTTAATATTTTTATATCATAACTCAGATTTTTGTCCTGAAGTTGAACAGATAAGTCAGCTTGCTAGAGGATTGCACAGAATGCCGTTGTTATTCCTACCCTGCATTCAAAGAGGGACTTTGCAGTGAGAAAGACATCACTAAAATAGTCGATCAGTACAGCTTTTTTTCTCTTGTTCTTTTGGGGACCATACAGATGAAATTTCAGTCCTTTGAACCTATCTCTGCTTTGTAGCAAAGGAAATTTAACCCTCTGTTCCAATGCCAGAAAAACATGGATGTGGAAAGCCCAGAAAAATATTCTTTAACTCAAAGTAGGTATTCAGAGGAAATTTTTACTCTCTTTCTGTAAGGAATTTGACCAGTCTTTATGTGCAGTCTCCACCTAAATAAACTATTATCTATTAATTGTTTATTTTCTATGCTGTTCAAGAAACTATAACATGCTATTTAAACAACCACTCCCTCCAACTATAATCTCACTGAAAAAATAATCTTAAATGGAAACACACAGATTTCAAATAATATTTGAAGCACTGGCTCCATCCTAGGAGGGGATTTATTCCTCTATATAAAATTCCTCTAAAATTTTTCCTTTGAAGGAAAAATTGACCTGATATAACATGAGAGATTCAAACTTCAAGAGACATTCAACATTCAAATTCCAGGATTTACCCTTAACTGCCTCCTATGCCACACCATCTTCTGGTAATTTGTTAAAATTGATGGAATATGTAAGATCATCATAAACCAGAAAGTATTACCCTCTGTGTAAACACTGTGGACAAAGAACTTTAGGTCAGCAATCTGGTTCCAATGTTTCCAGTATGTTTACTGAGAAAAATGTATTTTTCTGTGGCCTAACACAATGATGTCCACATTGCAGGAAGGTGTGTGCAGCAACAGTTTATGCAGTGAGCATGAGCAATGGGTCAGACAAGAATCTGTCCAGTTAACTCCTGGAAAAAAATCTAATTCTTTGGCATCTTGGACAGTATCATGTATAATAAAGTCAAATGAAGTCTGGATAACAGGGTGGTTAAAATATATGTCAGTTACTAGAGACAACTGGAATTATATAGCTTACTGATTTCCTGGATAAACTTAAGTTAGTTATTTTTTAAAATGCTTATAAACAGCAAACCCAGAAGACTGTTGTGGACTTCAATCTTTTTTTATAATAATAAGCTTCTTTAAAAAAAAAAACAAACCAAAACCAGCAAACACTATTGTAACTAGTACCTTAAAACTTCTCTGAATAGGTCATATAATATATCCTTCAAATGATCGAGTTGTTGACAATACTTTATCTAAAATTCTAATGATTCACCCATTATAACAAGATAACAAGGATTTTTTTATGCAATAAATTCTCCTTCATACTGTCCCATTTCATATGTTAGTGTTTTCTTCCATTTCCCAGATGTTCAATTCAGTTGTATGATGAGTTTACTCTGAATTTTAGGAGGTGGAGGCAGAGGAAGTTCCTTCCATGCCTACCAGAAAAAAAAACCGTCTCTTTTTTGGAAGCCAAAACCTGTATTTTTTAATTGCCCTTCAGAAAATAATTGTCGCTTACTCCAAATGTTGGCCTATTCAAGAAGAAAACTAATTTAATACCATATTTTCTTTTTATTGATTATAGTTTCTTATAATAATAATAACAATACCAAAATATATTATTATTTCCTCTTATTAGTATTAATTGGGTTTGAGTGAGAATGGAGGATCAGATACCTTAGACAAATTATAGTACCCACTGTCAAATCACAGTCAATGTGGTAATTATGTGTGTGTCGAAGCTTTTGGGACTCACAAATTGCTTCTTAAGCACTGAGGAATTAAGTACCCTCTTTATGGGTGTAAATGAGCATGATTACTTCTCTCACATCCTGACTGGTAATCACTTCTGATCTTATTGCAATTTTACCGAAATCACTATTTTCAGTTATACTTATGACACTAAGCTTGCTTTTCACCATACAGAAGTTTCCCTAAGAAAAAGCAAAACAAGAATGTATTCTGTTTTCCACCAGAATTAAAGAAATTACAATGAAATCCTTGAGCACTTATCCAAGGGTCTTTTTGTTAAGGAATGGGTAAATAATAACAATTTTTTACCAAGATGATTAGTTTATATAGAAGATAAAAAAGATGAAGAGACAATTAATTTAGCTAATTTAATGATTACACAATAAGAGACTAAAAGAAATTACTTCAAATTAGAAACCTTTTTTTTTTTTCTGGTTTACATACTCCAGGTCATTTTAGGCATGTCATATTTTTCATTTTTGCAAGTACAGTTTGAGACAAAATGAAAAGGAAAAAACTTCACGAAACAGGAAATGTTTAGTGAGCCTAGAGCCTAGCTAACTGCTTTGATATTTGCAGATCTTGAGGACTTTTAACAGTACAGTTAGCTAATAATGTAATATCAATCAGGGTTACAAACTGTACTACATATGGGGATCTTTAGAACCTTTTAATTTTGCCAAAGTTTTTTCAGGCTTTTTTGAAAATTATTCTTTGCATTTCTTTGAAATTCACTGGACTGTACTCCTGTATACAGCCCCTAAGGAGCCTTCCATTTTGATTGCACTTTCCATAATCTGTTTTCATGACAGAATATTTTTCTTTTTTGTTCTCTAATATGAAATCCATTTAAATTGCAAATAATACCCTGATATACTCAGGTTGTTTGCTTGTTGATTGTAACTTCATACACCTGGTATATTGTGGTATACAATTCCAAAAGATTGCCACATGCCTGATCTCCAGCCGCTGTGAGCTCTGTAACAAGAGCGTGATGCTCCTGCTCTCCCACTTGTCGCCTCTCCAATCCCACTGGCCAGTCTGCAGTAGGGCACAACATTTCTGGGCTTGACTCTTCCTCCCATTCCAGCAGTACTTGTCAGGGGATTTCCACAAGATTTGAAGCACATCTGGGCAAAGACTGAAGACCTACATGTCCAGTGGCCCTGCAGGTTTCCATGCACAGTTCATCTGTGCATGATTGTCAGATATGAGTAGGAAAGTGATTTTTGTTTGTCAGTATTATCAGTATATGAAACATTGAGAGTTTAATTTTGAAATTAAATGTAGCACAGACTAGCTTCAATATTTGGCTCTTTAGCTGTAATGTTTGAGTCTTTAAGGACTGGCAAAGGACTTTAAGGACTGTATACACCACACATGAACCTTGACTCCCGTCTTCAAAATGCTAAAGATATGCTTAATCTTTTAATTCCTAGGTTTCATGATTTTTGACATGAATATAATTTTAACTTATCATCAAAGGTTAATTATTTAAGGGCTTTCACTTTAACCCCTTCACATGAATGTCCTGAAAATAAATGCCAATTTATTAAATTATACACAGGGAGTCAAAAGAACTAAACAATGTTTTTATCCAAGAGCTAAATAATAAGTCTTTTGTAATAGTAGAAGCAGAAATTGTGATATTAGGAGCATTCATGAACTACAGCATTTATCTTCAGATGTGAAAGTAGTAGAAAGAAACACTGTACTATACCTAAAACCAAATTTTCTTTCAAAATTTAAAATTTTTCTCTGATATAAAGTGTTTAACATGTATAGCTATTAGCTATTAGGCATATCTCAATACAAGTACAAATGCAAATGCATGATAAAAATTGGTGATATAAAGTGTATGTATTTCTGTGGAGATCTGAGGTACAACGTTGCTAATAAAACTATTGAAGTTATATTTCTAATATTTATCTATGGTAGGAATAAAACCGGATAATTATTTATAAATGGAAGTGTAACCCATGATAATGAAGAAATAAATTGCATATTCATGAAGTGTAACTTAACCTGATTAATATTACTTGACAGGCACAGCTTTTGAAAAATAACTTAAATCTAAACTCCAACTACACAGTCCTAAAGACTCAGGTTAGATTTTGCACTGTCATTTATTTTGTTTCCAGTAATTTATAAATTCAGGTTATACACTAACTGCTGCTTTTTATTACAAAAGAAGAAGAATAAAAAAATAGAAATAAGGTCCTGAAAAGAATTTACAGATCTATATTTTTTTGGAAACTGGATGCCAGCAGGTAGATTGTTCATTCCCCAGATGTGTTTCAGATTTCACATGGGAGCTATTCTTAGAAATGGAGCCCTTGAGGTTTGAACTCAGATATTAAAAATCAGTGGTCTTTTATAGAAATGTTACCCAAGAATCTTCAAAACCCTGGCAGCTTAAAAACAAATAAATTTTGTTCTCTTTTGTAACAGTTTTAAACTATCCACAAAATCATGGTTCTTTTTTTCCAGTTATGTCATTTTTTATTTATCCTTTAAAAGTGAGATTAAATCTTCTCATTTCTTTGGGAGTTTAAGACATGCAATATAGTATGAAGTTGTATATTATAATAAAATATAAATTAGAAAAAAAAACTTTTAAGGATAATTCAAGACCGGCCACTAGAACTCTTAGTAACCAAGGTCTTACAGAATGTTTATTAATGAACAAATTCATTGTCTTTGTTGGGAAGTCTGAAAGATTGTTTTATTTTTAACTCTATGTTATGTGGAGACATAGCAATTTTCAGTTTATCTAGGTTTGTGACTGGGAAGCTGAAAAATATCTATCCAATAAAATTACATCAACAATATTATTAAAATATTCTCACAATATAAAATCATATAATTATTTAGGTTGGAAATGACCTCTGGGACCTACAAGTCTATATTAAATATTTTAAGCTTTTTTCATTTGTATTTCCTTGAAGAGTCTTTTTTTCCAGTTGTGCAAAAGTTACATTAAAGGAATTAATAAAGAAGAGATTATGATTTATATAAATACAGATTTTTTTTTGCAAATTTGTCTAGGGGAAATAGCAACTTTTCATTAGATGAAACATGTGAAAACATTGACAGAAAATGATGCACTGTTGCAAATAAAATTGTCTTCTGCATTGATATTTAGTAGCAAACACAATTGCTGAGTTCCGCATTGATATGTTGTTTTATATTTTGGGGACCCTGCTAATATGTTTAATTTTTAGGTTTCTGTCAGACTATGGTAGTCATTTATGAGATAAAAATGAAAATTAAAAAATTTATAAAAATATTTGAAAATTTGAAAATTTTTCCATACCTTAGCTGCTTCTGTGTACATGACAGAAGAGAAATATATGGAAAAATATCAGAAAGATCTCTTTTTGCTACCACAAAATGAATCTCAACTAAAGATGAAATTGAAAATGGAAGATCTGTGAAAGAGATCAAAGTGAAAGATAACCCATAAAGTGCAGAAAAACCTATCTAAAATTAAAGGTTACCACAAAGATGACTGTCAGTCCAGTGGCCTGACAGAGTGCAAATGGGAAAGGAGCTTCATTGTCACAGCTACAATCCCTCTGAACATATTGATATGGCTGGGAATGTTCTCTAGTATCTCTGGCATGGTGTAACTAGGAAAGAAATGAAGGGATATTTTTCCTCCTCTTGCAGATTTGAAGAGGTCCTCATTTTCAGGGAATTACCAGCAGCCCTGGCAAACTGGGGAGGTCCCAGTGGTCTGGAGGTTGGCCAATATGGCACCCATCTACAAGACCCATGGCCAGAAGAAGGATTCAGGGAACTACGGGCCTGTCAGCCTGAACTGATTCCTGGGAAAGATCCTGGAGAAAATCTTCCTGAGTGCCATCACATGTGCATCACAACCAGGGGATCAGGCCTAGCCAGCATGAAAGGCGGGTCTTGCTTACCCAATCCGATCTCCCTCTTTGATAAAGTGACTCATTTAGTCAATGGGGGAAAGGCTGAGGATGTTGCCTTGTGTAAACTTTAGTGAAGCCTTTGACACTACTTCCCACAGCATTCTCCTGAAGAAACTGGCTGCGTGTTGTGTGAGTGGGTTCTCTCTTTGGGTAGAAAACTGGCTGGATGGCCAGACCCAGAGTGACAGTGAATGGAGTTAGGTTCATCTGGAGCCCCTTCACTAGCAGTGTTCCCCGGTGCTCAGAAGCATTCCTGTTTAACATCTTTATTGATGACATGCATGAACTTACCTCAGTAAGTTCACAGATAACACCAGGTTGGATGGAGTGTTGATGTACTGAAGAGCAGGAAGGCTCTGTGAAGGTATTTGGGCAGGCTGGATCAATGGGCTGAGGCTGCTTGTAGGAAGTTCAACAATGTAAAGTGCCAGATCCTGCACTTGGGTTGCAACAACCTCAGGCATCCCCAACAATCCCATCCCTATGAGATGGGGAAAGAGTGGGTGAAAAGCTGCCTGGTGGAAAAGGACCTGGAGTAGCTGGTCCACATATGGCTGGATATGGTCTACCAGTGTGCCCAGGTGACCAAGAGAGCCAGTGACTTCCTGACTTGGATCACCAATAGCGTGGCCAGCAAAACTATGGTAGTGATTGCCTCTCTGTACTGGGCATGGGTACAAAGCCCCACCTCAAATCCTGTGTCCAGTTTTAGGCCCTTCTCTACAAGAAAGACATTGAGGAGCTGGTGCTTCTCCAGAGAAGTGTAAGAGACACGGCAAAGTGAAGAGTCTGGAGAAAAGTCTGATGAGGAGCAGCTGAGGGAGCTGGGGTTGTCTAGCCTGGAGAAAAGGAGGCTCAGAGGAAACCTTATCACTCTCTACAAGTACCTAAAAGCAGGTTGTGGCCAGGTGTGGGGTTGGTCTCCTCTGTAAGGCAACTAGTGACAGGACGAGAAGAAATGGCCTCGGGTTGCAGAAGGAGAGATTTAGATTGGACATAAGGAAAAATTTCTTCACTAAAAGTATTATCAGGCATTGGAGAAGACTGCCCAGAGAAGTGATTGAATCACCATCTTTGGAGGTATTTAAAAAATGTGTATATGCTGCTCTAGGGGACGTGGTTTTAGTGATGGTCCATTGTTTGGACACAATGATCTTAGACTTCTTTTTCAACCTGAATTTTTCTATAATTCTATAATATATAATTTGAAGCGTTTTACTAATTTTTTAATACATTATGCATGTGGAGTCACTGTGAAGGTAAAGGCAAAAGCAAAAAGAGGTAACTAATGTGCCGTTTGCAAATATTTGAGGTGCTTCTGGATATTTCTGTGAAAAAAACCAAAAACCAAAAAAAAACTTTTTGTGAGCTCATTTTTGACTGCATCTATCAAACTTTGTAGTGAAACCTTTCCTCAAAACAGAACAGCTCTCTTACCCACACACACAGCAAAGGAAGACATCAAGATTGACCCTCAGATATGTAAGAGCACCATGGCTGTCTCTAGAAAGAAGCCCTACATCTTGCACTCACTGTCACCTAGACTTTCTCCAGCAGGTGCTTGCTGCAAAATTTGGTCTCCAGAGCAACCAGGATCAGCCTAGATATTTATCTCATTTCTGGGCCATTCTTTTGTATTCGCCTTCCCTGTACCATTTTGGGTATGATTCTTGCTTTGGTTCACTTAAAATCAGCGTAGATGGGTTGTCTGGGATGTGCCACTTTTTCTGTTATGGCCATTTCTCTTTCACTACACTCTCCTTTGCAGTTTGAACTTCATCTAGATCCCTTTCTTGCTCAAGTATTATGTTTGCATTCTAAAAATTTAAATCTTCCAAACTCTGCTCTGTTCTACGTATTGTACATCATATTACATCCATATTTCCCCAAAGCTCTTGTCAGAGAAGTATCAGCTTTGTTATGAAGCCCACCAGTGAATACGTGGACAAACTGATAACAAAGCACAGGTATTGGATCCACTCTGTGGACCTTTTCTCAACTAGCTTTCTTAGCTCCCTGTCTTCATCACTGCTATGATCAGTTTTAGAGGTATGAAGGTAATTCTAAAAATTAAACTGTGTATGTTTGATATATCTATAGTCCAAATGTACAGAAGGGCAAAAGAACCTAATGAGAAGATATTAGGGAATAGAAAATAGTCCTAAACACACAGTCTAAAAAGACAGAGAGAAAATTTTTTCAAAACATACATGCTACTTAGATGTTTCATAACCTCTCAGAAATATCTATCCATATGTCTCTCAATATGCATACATAAAATATAGGTATAACTTTCAAAATTAAAGTTCAAGTTTATTTTATATATAAAAATAATTTTATTTACATAATCTGTTAAAGTAACAGAATTACAACTGCAAAATACTTTCCCTTGCCACCACCTGGCTTGTCATTAATGGGTGTACATCATCACACCAACATGTCTCTTAAGATGCACTGACACAATATATCATCAAAATTGTATTGCTTAGAAGATGTATATCTCAAATATAAGGCCAATTGGCAATAAAGAATATATTAAGATATTATTTTTTTTTCTGTATGTTTCAGATAACTTAGGTTATTTGAATATATAGTTGTAGTTTAGAATACTGCTATATCTCAAAAAAATGCACAAATGTGCTTCAATGTGTGATAATTGATTTTCCAACATATTTTTATTAATATTTTATTATTATATTTATTTTATTATTTTATTATTATTTTATTTATTATTATTATTTTATTATTATTTTTATTAATTATTCAATGTATTAGTAGTCTTTTTTTTGTTTTCATTCTTCATTTCAAGAGTGTTTAGAGACATGTTGATTAAATAGTACAATTTTCTTTCTCATATATGGTAAACATGATTTGGAGCTAACACTGTAAAATTATGTTCCCAGTTTAAACCTTTGTTCAAAAAACTGTTCATGAAGTTTCACATTGTATTACAGTATTACAAGACATTACTTTTAGTATCAGTGATATCTGTCACAGCGAATCTACCACAAAATGCATTATTGATTAGGGTTTAATAAATAATTTGCAACAATGGATTTATTTAAAAAAAAATAGCCTATATTCTGCATATGCAAGAGCTTCCGGCAAAGAAATAAACAAGCAAATGATAATATCCTTGAATAAATTTAGAAACATTCAAATGATTTATTTTCAGGCTTTGCTTTTTATTTTGTTTAATTTGTATCATTCTCTGCAGCTTGCATGTTCATGAACCATTTGCTATGAACATCTAAAATACTAACTCACTGCTTATTTATTTCTGAAGTGTCAGCTATATCACTTTTTTATTAATAATTTTTTTTTCTCCTTACACGAAGGAAGAAAGAATTTTCTAGGACCAGTAAAGCTTTTGCAACTATTTGTCTAAAACCCTGGCTTTGCAAATATTCACTTGCATCTTTGAAATTTACTTTCCTTTAATGCTCTTGCCAGTAAAACTCAATACTTCAAACATTCCTCCAGAAAGATCACCAAAGGGTTGCATGTATTGTCAAAGCAAATTCACTCAAAGGTTGGTTGAAAATCTTGCACTGTATTTGCTCAGCTGTGTTAAAAGAACAACTCATTCAAGTTCTTCTCAAGGCATCCCCTATGAAAATCTAAGATTAGAAAACCGTGTTTATATTTGATGGTTGTTTATTTGTATATTCTTGATTTAACAAAATGTTTTATGAATATGCACTTCAAATTTACCTTTTGTTTGGAAAGAAACCATTTCATATAACTTTGATTTAATTTTTTATAATATCATTTGCTTAATAGCTCTAAGCATTATTTAGTGGCAGACAGAGCCATATCTGGAATCTCCTGAAGCTCTTTTTTTTCTGGTGGAAATGAAAGAACATCTAGCCTTTCAATATGTATTCCCTATTCTCCTAATTGCCAGTCTGTGCTTCTTAGGGATTATTTTATGTTGCTACACTGCACTTCTGCATGTTTCATTATTTGTGTATAGAAACTTGTCCCCACTAAAATAATAAGATCATACTGGGGCTATAATAACATATGGGAAAAAAGCCCTCATCCCACATATTGATTAAATGACTTTAGGATGAGCATGAATGTGATGATATTAGGGAAAACCAGTAGCCTAGCAAATTCCACTGATTTTTAACAAAGTGAAAACTTTAACTTTTTTGTACCATAATTTTAATCTGTAAGTATACCATATCCCATTTGACACCTAATGATGAGAGAAAAGGAAGAAACCCTAACATACAGTCAAACTTGCATTAAAATTTCCAATTCATATGCTGTGCTGATTTTATTCTAAAATAAAAAAAAAAAACAGAGTTTTTCCCTTGGCACAAAACAATCTTTCTTTTATTGTTCCATTTTTTTAATATGTGAAATACTCTTCATTAGATACAGAAAATGCATAAAACTAAGTGCAGAAAAGTAAATATGGATTGCTTTTACACTCCCAGAGCTTACAAACTGTTTTGTCAAGAAAATATATTTAGTGTAAATGAGACAAGAGTGTTTATGGAACACTTGCACATCTCCAAAGTGTTTAAGCATGACTTAAATATTTAGTTGTATCAATGACTTTGAGAAGTACTTATTCGTTTGATGAGAACATTTTACCGTTTCTCATTTTTCTGAACAAGGCCAAACATATTATCAAGACAGGATAACAATAATTTATTTTATAAAGTTTTGCTTTAAAAACAGTAAAAAACTCAAAACTAGCATTTCTTTTAACTTTTTAGGATAACTTCACAAGACACAAATATTCTCCTGTGATAATGTGAATCTGCAGTTGGTGCTATAAAATTGTTAGAAAATCCTACTTTATCTTCTTCTGCCACAGCCTTAAGATTATTCAAGTGTTGATTTTCTTGAATGTTAATAAGAAGGAGAGATATGTGACAATAATGCTATTTTTTTTATTCTTTAGTATGTGAAAGCAGTTAGTATTGAAGCAATAAACTCACATTTTTTAACTGAAGTCTGAAAGATTCAGAGGACATGCTAACAAAGACTGAATAGTGAAATAGAATGACAGGAAAATTCTGAAGAATTTCATAAACTGTAGGGACTTTAGGAGTTGGATAAATATTTATAAAGTACAAAGTTGAAATTTGCAGTCACTGGAATTCAACAGAAATTTCCTGTCACAGTTTCTCATGATAAGCCTTTATATATTCAGAGTGCTTCTCACACCTGAGATCCAAACAATAAAAGATCTTTTCTTCCCTCTGAAAAGTTTTTTTCTCACCACCTGAAAGCCAAAAATAGCAGTTTAAGTATTACAGAATATCAATTTAACCTTCAATATCCATCAATTTCTATAGATATAATCGCCTGTAGCATGTTAATATTATCACATGGCAAAAATGTTTTCATTTGCAATATGACATATAGAAAACATCAGAAGGGACTCAAGTTATTTAAGTGAAAACCATGTTTGAAAATAGTTCTGAGAAGAAATTAAGCTATTCTGAAGGTAATGTGGTAGATCTGTATGCATGACTCTCAGTGTTTTCTAGGCCAACACCTCATCTATAGGAAAATGGGCCATTATATTCCTAAAAATTCTGTCTGGAAATGTAATTGAGGCTGGGAACATTACTTCTCATACTATGAGGATTTTTGTATGTTTCAATGATGACTAGGTTTTGATTTCTCATAAAAGTATTCTGTACAAGGTATAAAAATCTATAATTTTTGCTACATTTCTCCTATAAAGTAAAGGGAGTATAGATAAAATAGTAAAAAAACATCCTATCTCCAATCCAAGTTGATACCACGAACAGATACATTTAACAAATGGTTAATATTCAAATATTACTTTCTTCAAGCACAAAACTGGAGTGTGCCAAAGTGCAGGAAGTCAGCCAAAAGTGCCAGGGTATCTGCATGGATGAAAGGTCAGTCTCCAAGACAAAAGGACACAGGTGGAAGGTGGAAGAGTTAAAGAAGGAACAGGTAACCTTGGAAGAATACAGAGACACTCTCAGAGTGTCCAGTGACAAAGCTAGAAGCTAAATCTTAACTTGAATTCAGTGAGGGACATAAAAGGGAAATATATATAGAAAGACTTCTAGAAATAAAGGTGACAAGAGGAAGACAAGGGAAAATGAGGCCCTGATAACACATGACATGGTAAAGCTGAAGTCCTGAATGCTTTGTTTGCCCCAGATTTTGCTTGAAACATCTGCCTTCAGAAATGCCAGGCCATGGAGGCTAAAAGAAAATTGTGAAGCCAGAATATTTTAACCTGTGATGGAAGAGGATGTTTTGAAAACTGGACAAATATAAATCCACAGGTCCCAACAGTACACCCCCACAAGTGTTGAGGGGTTTGTCAACCCATAGGTCTGTTGTCATTGTGAGGTCAACACATTATCTCTGAACAGTCATGGTGACTGGGAGAAGTTCCTAGTCATTGGAAGAGAGGAAATGACACTCCTAACTTCAGGAAGGGCAAGAGGAGATCTCATAGAACTTCAGGCCAATCAACCTGACTTCATTCCTAGGAAAGTGATGGAGAGGCTAATACCAGAAGTCATTTACAGGCACAAGGATGAGAAAGTCATCAGGAGCAGTCAGTATGTCTTCACCAAGAGGAAGCCATGCTTGATGAACCTGACAGCATTCTACAATGAAACAATTGGCCTGATAGATGACAGAAGATCAGTGATTGTTATCTACCTGGACTTCTCTGATGTTTTTGATATTGTCTCCCATAAAATCCTCATAGAGAATTTCAAGAGGACAAGAGATAGGTCAATTAGAAAGTTAAGGGACTGGAGCATCGTTCATATGAGGAAAGGCTGTGAGATCTGAGACTCCAGAGGACAAAAACTCAGGGAATCTCAACAATATGTACAAATGTCTGACATCTAGAGTGTATAATGAACATGAAGCCAGGCTCTTTTTAGTGTTGCGCAGTGATGGGACAAAAGGCATTGTTCACAAACAAGAACACAGGAGGCTTCCTGTAAGTGTCAGGAAACACCTTTTCACCGTGAGGCTGACAGAGACTACCCACAGATTTCATGAAATCTCCCTCCTTGGAGATATTCAAAAGCTGTCAGAACCTGATTTTATGTAAGAGGCCTCTTTCTGACCCTGCTTGAGGTACAGGGTTGGAACAGGTCCAACCAAAAAGTCCCTTCCAACCTTAGCCATTCCATGATTCCCTGACACTGTGTCCAGACATTGTGCAGTGCACTTCTGTAATTCATATCTGCTCATAACTTTTCAGAATATATTGCTGCTAAAGCATATTGATAGTCTGTAACAAAATGAGAAAAAGTTTGGTGCTGCTGAAGAGAGCCCATGCCTTAGTAAGTTCAGATCTACAGGAAAATAAATAATTAGAGAGGCAAGACCCCTGAAAGAGATCCAATGGTTCTGACAGAGTTATTTAACTGCTTAAGTACTTCTATTCATTCTGGCTGAGTGTTTTAAATTTTATAGGAAAAGAATCTATGTTATACAATTTTAACATGATATATACTACTAACTACTATGTGTAATAGCAATTTACATAGTATAGCAAAGAAGAGGTGAAGACAAAGATGTCTTTCAGAAATCTTCATGATCTCTTGATAATATTGGGTCCATTACAGCCTCTGGCGAAGTTTAGCACAGCCTCAAGGATGCTCTAAAATCTGCTGCTTTGTAAATGCCTTCTGGGGCCATTATGCTAAGAAGAGTCAAGCCATGCCCTTGGCACTTGACATGCAGGAAGGACAGTAGATGATAAGGGTAACATAAAACCAAAGATCAAACAGACAACGCAAGCATCAAACAAGAAATTCTTAATCTGTATCAGAGGAAGGAGTACTGAAAGAAAGTTAGCGAATCTGTCAGAGAACTAGTGGAAGGAAAAAAGCCATTAAGGAAGAACATAATATCAATGAGAAGCCAATTTTTTTTTTTGTCTTTACCACATGCTGTGATTAAGGAATTGATTATCTGAACTTCCTTTCTAATAATAATATCAAAGAGTTAAAATAAAAGGCTTTGATACAAATTGATACATGTATTATCAAATCTTGCTAACATTTTTTTCATTTAGCTTCTGCATAAGCTGAGGGAAGAGGCTGTTCAGCTCTTAAAAATTTCAATTTCATGTTAAAATCAATTAATATCATGAAAGAGTAAAGTAAGTGCTGTACCTGTATTTTAAAATGTTGTTAAGCATGATCCAAGCAGCCAGAGATATAAAACACTACTTATACACCTGTTTAAATCATTGGAATATATCTTTGATAAAAATTAAATTATTGGGAAATGTGGAAAGTAATTGTATTAATATATTGTTCTTTTCTGCACAAGGGGAAAGACATGCTTCAATAATCTGTTGCCATTCTTTGAATGTAAACTGCATTTTTTTTAGGATTAACTTTAATAATGTTACTTTTTTGCTCAGAATTTGCAAAATCTGACAATAATATTTTCATAAAGAGGAAAATAAAATAAAACAAAATTAAGAGATCTGAAGGAAACTGGAAGACAAATAGGGCAAGTACTGTTTTCTCAAGTACCTCTGCAGGAAGAATTAGCGGACACAATTTACATGTCCTGTGAAAATCTCCTAACTACTAAAACGGGAAAAGATTTTCCATTCATTTGTGTTTAGTGAGCATTTTTTCACAAAACTGAGCTTTCATAGGAAAGTTCTGAGGAGGTTTAATTTAGAAAACACTATTCTACTTGGAAGAATATTCTTCTTTGTCCTAGACTTCAGAAATTGATATGAAACTGGATGCTTTGGAGAATAATAAACTTCAAATATATGGACAGCTGATGCAAAAGTAATGCAGGTATCCCACAACACATTGGACTAAATTGGCTACTGTTACTGACATTCCTCCTTTTGAAAATTCAGTATTCTTCTCACACATTTAGGCCTCAGATACCTGTTGAAAATTATATACTTAAGTTGGATGATTTTTTTCAGGCAGATAAAAATGTTACATTTGTCTAAAAGTATCTTTTCCAGACCTACTTGTGAGACTGTAATACAGCCCCACGTGTTTTTTCCTGACAGAAAAATGTATATTTATTCTCTTGCTGCAATAAATTGAATGGAAGATTAGATATTATTTTTTAATTTCTGCTACTGGTCCAGTCATTTTTTCTCTTATTTTGACATAACTATCATATTTTTAAAATTTAAATAAAAATTATTTTATTAGATTATTTTTAATGATAATTTTATTCTTTTTTACCAGTTAGCCATCTGCTCACTGCAGAGTAAAGCCATAGATTTGAAGGTGCTTTGTAGTTTGTCTCTGGCCCCAGCTGCTATTTTCAGAAGAGAAAGTGGTAACTGTCTTTTTCCACCAGATTAAACTTAGCACATTTAACATGTGTTACTTTACAATTATTACTTCAGTGCTTTTTAAATTTTCACTCCATTAGGCTGAAGTTATTGCAGAAAAAAAATGTTTAAGCAGAAAGCAGGGAGCACAAGTAGCCTAATTAGCATTTACTGTTGCCAATATCACATGAATTGTTCATACTACCCGTGAATTGTACATACTACCATTCTACCTAGAACAAATATGTTCAAGGGAAAGAGTCATCATCAATGTGCCTCTTTGTGCATTTTTCTAATTTATATTTACATAATATCTCTCAGGGATATTAGCTTTTACAATAGAGTTTAATTTTCATAGACCAGACAAATCACTTTTGACAAATTTGTGGTATTTATCATTATATCATACTTTCATTGTTATTGTCATGTAACCCAGAATGGCACTGCTAACCAATATCAGTTTTATCAAAGAGCTCAAATATCTTACTTAACAAAAATATAATGTCTTTCACTTCCTTTTTAATCAGCATGCTGATTTTAGCACTCATCTTGAAAGTTTTTAAATTAACACCAAACACCCCTTTTTTTCTACCCATTTCTACACATTAACTAAGTCTTTTGGGACCTAAAGGCTACCTTTTTTCAAGGGTTAGTAATTGTCACATTGATCTTCTCATTTTGGCAACCAGTTCACCTTATCTAATGCAAATATTGATCTAGCACTATCAGTCCATGGCAAATTTAAAGTTTTGGGGCAAAATCTTCTTTACTTCTGACTGGGTCATTTATTTTTTGAAAAAGTATCTACAAAAGATACAGCACACACAGGAGCTGAAAGGAAAGGAGAGAACTGAAAACTTTTAATGGGAATCCAAACCTTCTACTGAGAGGTTGGACAGGTCATCTCCCTTAACAAGACAGATAGGAAGTATTCATTTCTTTTAAACTGACATTGGCAAGGACAAAATGTGAAATAGCTTTATTAAAAGAAAGAACTTGAACTCCCACAAAGGGAGTCATTAAAAATAAGTCTGTGATACAATGATCGTAGTTAAATACAGTGCAATTGGCATTTTAATTCCGAGCAAAAGTCTACTGACTATAGTCAAATATATGATGTCATTTCCTAAAATTAAGTTACAAGTCTTTTCTGCTAATTATTAAGCTTATAGGACCTTGCCCCACTGTGCTGGACTGCGTTAATGGCATTTACAAGAAACATTTCCAAAAATTTAAAAGAGGCTTTAGATCTTAAACATTAAATAACAGACATTTTTAATCTATGTAAAGGTTAAAAAAAAAAGCTCAGTATTTGTGTAGTTATTCACAGCCCTACAGATTGTCTTATCTATTCACAGATTTTTAGTGGAATCCCTTAAAAAGAAAGTCAGAGAAGATCTACGAATACCATCCATTTGTTCAAAAAATCTCAACCATTTCACAAAATTGCAGGTTTTCCACCATTCCCATATAAACTCTGATGCAAATAGGGAGATAATTTTTTTCTAACTTTAGAAGATAATGGAGTTCTACATCCTGCCTTCATCAGGTCCAAGTGTATTTTAGCTTTACAGATATATTAGCAAAGACAACAATCAGATTGAGGACAGCCTATTAATATTCCTTCCAGGTAATAATCAGGTGAATTTATATTTCATATGATATAAAATTTCATAGAAACAATTCCTTGTTGTGTTTCTTTCAAGTGTCTGTCTTGAATCTTGCGTAGCATTGTTATCCAACACAACTGTCTTTAGGAAAGAATTTTTCCTCTGGGCACTTCGATATGTTTTATGTGGTGTCACTCAAATGTCACTCAAAGATTAAACAGCTGACAAACATATGTGAATCCACAGACCACAAAGATCCTCATTTTTTTCTCGTCATTTGTCTTTATGCCATGCCATCTACATGGGTTTCCCTCTAACTTTTGGGAAAAATATTTTTTCAGCGATCATGAGGAGACAAAGGAACAAACATCTTGAAGCAGAGAGCACAGACTGGAATGCATAGCAGGAGTTCAAATAAACAGTAAAATCTCCAAGGAGAAAAGTCCAAATATTTTTTCTAAAACTCATACAAATGCTGACGGAATACTCTGAAGACCAAATTTAAGCTAAACTAAAGTAATTTATTGCCATTGCAACTGAAAATTCTAAAATCATCATCTTCCATAAAACTGACTATTTTAGCTTTTTTCTGCAGTTTTTCCTATCCATGAAGATTAGACTTTACCTGTAAATTTCCTGGGAAACTATCCTAAAATAATGCTGATATCAAGGGAAAATTCTTTTATCTTTATCTCATAGTTCTCTTTCCTTTCTTCATAGCAGGTCATACTGTGGAAATTGTTTAGAGCAAGGAATATCAGGCCGACAGTAGATTTCCAGCTTGAAAAGCCTTGCATTCATGTTGAAGTGAGCTTCAAAGGATCTGAAAAGAAAACTTGCAGAAAGGCTCCAAAGCCATAGCAAAACATTTTAATGCACTCCTATTGCAAATGCACAAGTTGTATGTTTAATTCATTTTTGGTGGTCAGAGTACTGAAAGCTGACCATGTGCCTACTATTACTTGCAACTCTGGTGTCTCTTTCCACTAAAGAACATAGTAAAACTAAAATGAGACAGAGAGGCAGGGAATGATCAAAGAAAGAAGTACTTCTATAGAAGGGGATATTAGATTAGGCATCTTTAGCTTAGGGGAAAAAAGACCCAAAGGGATATGTTCTTGATGTATAAAATAATAAAAGTCATGAATAAGGAGGCAAGGGAGCAATTAGATGCTATTTTTGTAAAACAAGAACAGGGGCATTAAATGAAATTATCATCCAGAAAATTTTTAGCAAACAAAGGGAAGTGCTTTTTCACACACTGCATAATTAAATCGTAGAACTCATTGCCACAGGATGCTGTGGAGGCCAAAGATATAAATGGATTCCAAAAGGGATTAGAAATATGAAAGGAGATTGATCAAAACCAACAACAAAAAAAAAATCTCAACCAACCAACTACCCAACCACAACAAAAAGAGAAGGTACTCATAAAATACCTCTACATTGCAGTGCCAGAAACTGTAACTCTGTCTTTTCCCAGTTCATATACTCTGCTTTTCCCAGGCCGCTGCTTCTGACATGTGTCAAGGAAAAGCAGGACATGTAATCTGTTCATACTGAATGGATAGCCTTTTCTGGACATGCCTGCCTGGAAGCGCTTGAATGGAGGAAGCAGCAGGATATCTCTGATTTAAAACATGTTTTCTTACACCACCAGAGGTCCCCACCAGAAAATCCATCTGGTCTCTGTCAGATGCAAGATTCTGGCATTTAGAATGGCTGTTTTGTGGCAGCTGCAGTACAACTAACCAAGCAGACACGATCTGACCTGACTTTTGGGCCAGACATATTTACCAAAACTCACTTTACTTAAGGCTATTATAGCCAAGATGTTAATATGACTGAACGATAAAAATCTTATAAAAATATGACTGAACTATAAAAATCTTAAAAATGTCTGAATGATCAGGAGCCTCTTAGGAAAATCAAAAGTTTCTCTATATACACAGCAATTTTCTGAATATTTTTTCAATAAGAAAGAAGTGTAGAACTTAAACAAATGTTTAACCACTAAGTCAGTTCTTTGAAGTACTCCTATGAACCAAAACTCTTTGTTGTGTTTCAGAGTCTTTCAGCCTCCTTCGACAGACTTTGAATCAAACCAGCAGAAATGATAGCATTGCTACAACTTAAACACTTCAGGATCAGTTAGAGCTATCTTTGTCATCTGATAAAAATAAATTTCTTTACGGATTAATTTTCAGTACCTTGTCTCTGAACTCATTTATGTTTTGATTCCCCAAAATAATTTAGAAAAAAAGGATATTTATTTTTTTAAGTAAGATAAAAATAGGACTATGTTTTTTCCTAAAAAACCCACCCAAAATAACCCTTCTGCACTTTATATTATCCAAGATCTTGACTTAAAAAAACGGATGATATTAACAAAACCTGAAATTGTGCAGTTTTTCAGTAATTTCTTAAAACGGACTTGGGATTTTTTATCCTGATCTATAGTCCTCACAGTCTTGAGTGGGCACATATGGAGCTGTTCACATGAGCATTTTTTTGTATCTAGCCCTTACTCCAAATGTAATTTATAACTCCTGACTTTATATAGAAGTAATTACATCACTCCCCTTAGAAAGCATGGCAGGGGGGCACGACCATTAAATAAATTAATCACAGGACTAGTAGTTGAAGACATAGCTACCACGTTAGCACTTGTCCATTCACTGACACAAAATTCTTCTGGTTTCAAGGCAGAAGACTTTTATACCAATGAGTTAGCCAGCAACCTCAGCTTCAAAATCATCTATTAGTCAACTTCTGTCACTGGACTCTCAAACCAGCACAGCGGATTTTATAAGTAACCAGAGAAGAATATCACAGTTTTTGTTTGATGAACATCAGCTAAAACTCATAGATGAGAGGCTAGACACTGGTTAGTTTAATCTACCTAGTTGGAAGGCGGAATATTGCATAGCTATAACAGATGAGAAGTATCTGAAATGTTCCATTTCATCTTGTAAGGTTATTAAAGGTCCCAGTAAAAGAAAAAGATCTGAAATAATTTAGAGTTATGATAATATGTGCAGGTTGATTTTATGTGAACCTACTTTACTGAATAAGTACCATTACATACATTTAGCAATTGAAAACAAAACCATGCAGACTACCCTTAAAGAATGTAGACTATGTCTATTTCTCCTCAGCTGATACCCTTGTGTAGATTTATTACACATTTGCTCTCTTCCTCATATTTTTATCACTGATAAGTAAGAGTCTGTTTGAAATACAGTGAGTAGATTCATGAGTTAGAGCTGGACTTTGACAAAGACAATCTTTGTAATCTGCACCTTAGAATTTCCCCACACTGTTACTGAGGAAGACTAAAAGGCTAAAAATCAGGAAATTTCTTGAACATTGCCAAAAAACAGATAAGGATGTTAAAAAAATATGTTCTAAGCTGTGTCTGTACTTTTAAGGATAGGAATTGATGCTATAGTGAATAGTGTTTTGGTGGATTAAATGTGTGTGAATATACACAAGTGCAGAGTCTCATATATAGTAATGATATTCCACAGAATTTTAGAGGAAGGCATTACAAAGTAAGATGAGACATTTCCTATAGAGGCAACAATTCTTGCAGGTAGAGAAATCTGCTACCGTATTTTGCAGTCACCAAAAGTAGGTTTAGAGATTACTTCAAAAGCCCTTCTCACTGTGTCAAACAGCTTTATTGCTGGATTTGTTTCCTGCTTCTACACAGCTTTCAGAAATCCTTCTGTATCACCCTTCTTTTTGACCTTAAACTCTTGGTGATCTCTGGTTGCCCGAATAAATTAATACACAGTCAAATCAAAGAGCTTCCCCATTTTTTTTAATGAGGGCATCAGCCTCCTGGTGCAAATTAGACAGGGGTCATAATTTTTTTTCCCAAGCTATACATAGTGCTGTTCAGAAACAATTGAAATAATTTTTTTCTATTTTATCATTGTGTGCAGTCACTTTGACAGAAACGAAAGATTTTTTTTTTTTGTGAGGCATATGGTGATGGGGAGAAACTCATGGGAGAGACAGAGGTCATTGAAAGTATTTTTATTGACAAATTCTGATATTTCATAGGAAATTCTTAAGTCACTTTTCAATCTTTCCTTGCACAGCTTTGAGTTTGTATTTTGGGTTTGGGGTTTTTTTTGGCATTTATGCAAATGTTTTTGCAATACGTTTATTGCTTAATCTTAGCAGACACATTACTGAATCTAAGATATTTTAGCAGTCAGAGAGTGATTTTGTATTCTTGTGTAGGACTTAAATTTATATTGCTTGTGATCTTAGGCTTTAAAATATGAACTATAAAGAGAAAGAAGAGTTAGGCTACAGTATTTTTTTTTCAGATGCTTAGGAACCTTCTAGTTGGTTTTGTCACAATGTTCTTAATTTTCTGAGTTATGCTAGTAAAAACCTGCCTATAATTTTGGATGTAGACAGCCAACATAATGAATTAAAATCGGTATCACTGGAGAAGAAAAAGAAAGAAATAAAGAAAGAGAAATGAGACACAATTAAAAAACCTGGAAATAGTGCTGATGCCTTTTCTTGGTCTTAAAAAACTGAGAGCCAGAAACAGTCAAGGGATAAGGAGTTTTTACCTCAGTATTTAATAAGGATCCTTCTGGTGCGGCGTTTTGCCAGGGTGGGATGTGCCACAATGCACACACACAATAACTCACGTATACAATTTATAGACCTTACAAATTAGCCTATCTAACAAGGATGCCCCAATGAGAGTCTTGAATGAATAGCATGAAATCCTTCCATACCGAGGAATTCCCCCCTGGACGGGCCAAATCTCTGGTTTACAGGATATGTTCTAGGGAGGACATTGGTTTCTCAAGACAGTGGGGGGCTTTCCAGCCTCTAGCTTGATCTCCTGGTCTAACAGAATACTAGGACTATGATAAGTTAGAAGACTTAAGAAATTACAACAATTCATGCTAAGAGCACTGAGGATACGTAAAAAAGGTACATAAAAGAGAAGGCAAAAAATCATCTTGGCATCATTGTGACTGAAAAAGTAATAGTTCTTTAAATGATCAAGTCTACAGACTAACTTTTTGTCTTGTTCTACCTCATAAGTAAGGCTGCCAATCTTCCCTTTCCAGCTATTCTACGCTGGAGTTAAAGGATGATACATTATTCCTTTAGGCATTTGGAGAATCATGTAAAATACTTATGTAGAGTTTTGGCTTGGTTCTTGCATGTTTTATATTACAAAAAAATCCAGAGCTACTCTGAGGTAGTGATTATATCCACTATTAAACAATCTGCAGACCTGGCTAGATTCAAACATTTATGTCACCAACATCCATGACCTGAGAGATAGTAATCAGTAAACAGGTAGATTATCTATTTTACTTTTAAGGGACATAGTATATTTTATTTTTCTTAGAAAGTACATTAGTGAGAACAACTTCTTGATTACTTTCTTCACTGTAATGGTAATGATAAAACTCTGTGCTGACCTGAACTCTTCAATGTGTCTGCTTTGAAAGTCTTCTTGGGAAACAGGCATACAGAGGAGAGGTTTTCTAAACTTAAGAACCATAATGGTCTATAAGAACCATAATGGTCTGAAGTGACTGTGGTAAGCTCCTAGCTATAAAAATAGTGAATGCTATCTGCTTTTCATCAGCAAAGTGAAGTTACAGTTATAAAGCAATCCTGAACACAGAAAGACCCATAGGAGTCAGTGGGATGTTTGGAACTATACAACACAATTCTTGCACTTCCACTGAAATACATCCTCACTTGCAGTTACATTTTGTGTCTCTGAACTTGGCTAGTATATGGCGCCAACACAAAATTTTGTTCAACAGGGACCAAAATCTTGTGATGGTAATTAAATGTGATCAAACAATTGTATTTTTGTTATTTCTACAAAAATCAAACTATGGACAAACCCACTTAGACAAATTATGCAGTAGACATACGGATACTTCAACTTGCTCTGATTCAGTGGCCTCTGAAAGGCAGATGACAGAACAGTGTGATGAATAATTTTCTTTCCTTATTTAGAATAATGATTTCAAGAATCACTACAATTTAATCTTTATGTTCCTATTGTCTACTTAATTTTTCTCTTTCTTTTGAAGAAGCAAGAAATTTTATTTGACATATAAGGAATCAGCATGTCTAAATACAGCACTATTTTAATTTCTGTGCCATAAAACTCCATCTTAATCTGCAAGCAGACGAAATTATATGAAGCTGCTGAAGGCATTATTGGGAGAGAAAATCAAATTAGGTATACGAGAGGAACTTATTCAGAGAGAATATAGCTTCACTAGGATGCAAGTAGGTATTGAGATAGAGTGATAGAAGGAATAAAAAGCAGCTGTGTGAGCCTAATATTAAATATCTCATACACTCAATTGCAAATGCTTTCTAATGCGTGAGTAAACATAAAAATATACACAAAGCTCACAAGATCATCCTGAGGATACAGAAAAGGGTCCAAAGCTTGTGTTGCCCTAAATATCCATGAAATAGATTGTCATATGAAACAAATACTACTGGCCCTGAATAATTAATCAAAGCCATTTTGTTATATAAACAAACATAAATGCAGATTGTAATGACCCCTTTAAGGAAATGTGCTTACATTGACTTTAAAATAAAGTACTTATATTGCCACAGAAAAATGTTAGAGAGAACATGTAGGAGTACAAAATCCCACAGAGAAATTAGAGGGCTTTTAATATAACACTATTTAAGTAAGTGATATGAAAAGAAGCATAGGAAAAATGTAGACTGTATAGATGGTGAAGATTGAGACAAGGATTTTTAATTAGAATTTGAATAAACAAAATGAAGGAATTGAAAGTGTAGGCTGGGAAAATAATACATTTTATTTGGCCATCTACATTAATCCATCATCATAATGTTCAATTTTCAGTGCTAATTTTCCCAATAAGGAAGTATAAATGGAACATAACTTCATTAGGCAAAAAGTAAAGCATTGGAGCTTCAACTGGGAAGGTACACGTGTCTGTTTATGCGCTTAGATAAATATGTGTTATTTAAAAATTCAGAATTTCACTTTGGAGTACATTTTTCATTGCTTTAATAAGTGGACCTTGTATAGAGAGCCTTTGCCATGAATTGGAGGAAGGAAAGGACTTTGTCTCCCACAGCTCAAATAACTCCTGTATATTCCCTGCTTTCCCCTGAATTTCCCCATAAAATGCTGTAAAGAATATCAGTTCTTTTCATTGTTCACTTGAAAAATCACTTTTTACCCACTCTTGTTTTGCTGTTTAAAGGAAGGCGTTGAACCTTCTAGGTAAAATATTTAATTTTTTAATTTTTCTGATTTTTTAAAAAATTATTTTAATGAGGATTTGAACTATTTCCATAAATTTAATGTGGGTATTTTGTAAATTTTTTTTTCCATCCAAGTATCTACCTTGCCTTTTGCCCAAAACCATCACATGATAATAAAATTATGTCACACAAACAGCAGTTAAATGATTGAGGAGTATAAACAGCAAGTAGAATGGTGAATAGAGTTTCTTTAATTTGAATTACCAAACATCCACTTTGTTTCTCTATTTATCAAGTTTAGAAAACATTTCTAGCCATAATTACTTCATGTCTGCTTTTACGATGGCTCAAGCAAGAAATACAGCAAATAAATTTCAGGAGCATCGGTAACTGATTTCATCTTTTTGGCTCCTAGCATACGTTCCATCAGGCAAATAAGACAGATGGTCTACTGTGTACCACCATCCTTTCATTTCCTATATTAGTACCCTCTCTTACAGGTCAGAAGCTCTTCACAGTATTTCATAAAGACAGGGTTAAGTATTCATTTGCCTCTATGTATCCTCCAGATGCTTTAAAAATTATTGATGACTATGTCAAGCTATTTAAAGAAGCACAAAATGAAGATTCACCTGTTTAGGCCCATGCTCTACTCAAGAATGGATATTCTTTAAGGAAAAAAGGTCTTATTCTCTGTCTTCTTTCACAGCCAAAGACAAAGCCCTGATCTATCAGTATTGGTATTTTTTTGTTTGTGTTCTTATTTCTTTTCCCCCCAAATTTTCCTAAGTGGGAAATATAAGTAATGTCTTTCTTCGAAAGGTAGTACTTTATGGTCATTATCAGGCCCTGATAAAACTGTGTGAAATTACACTATGGATCCTGAAGGTAAGGATAATAGATTTATGTCTAAAAACAGAAGATGAAAACTAAATTTAAACAATGTCTCCATCTTTTGATCGACCAAGTATATCTCCAATCCAAGTACTGAGATCTCAAGTCAGAAGTCACTGTTACATATACTATGATTTATTCTTTTTTTTAAATAAGGGAAGAGAAATAATTTCTAGTTCAAGCAATAGTCTTTCAAATAACTATTTTTTGGTTTTTTGGGCTTTTTTTCTGTAGTTTGGTTTGGTTGCTTTTAAAGTCCAGCTACGATTTCAGCTGTCTTTATAACTAATAGCTGATTGAATGGTCTTAGAACTAAGGCATAATTATACATTTCAACAAAAGAAGCACTAGGCTGTCATTGTGTTCAGTTTCTTCCAAGAATGAAGCCAGTCTTTTCTGACACTAAAATGCATTAAAATGGTATCTTGCAGAGGAATAAGAAACATGTTTATAAATAAAAATTTCAATCTCATCCAGAATATTGGGTACAAAACCACAGTTGTATAACAACTAATAATCCATGCAATATTGCTGTATTTTAAGAAAGATCTCTTACAAGTGTTTTAAAAGTTGCTTTTATATATTATTCCTTCAAAAAGACACTACCCTTATTTTGTCTAATTTCATGATATACTTAAGCAAAGTAGCATTATAAAAAAATATGTAATATAAACTACTATTTCTTAAGCACATAAGATGAAAGCAGATGATTCCCTGGGTCTGGGAATCAGTCTGGCCAGAGGAGTACCGGGGGATATGTAGTAAGCATGAGACATCCATCTATATTCCAGAGGTATTTTCCATTGTCAGCTGCCTGGTAGCAGGTGGGTAACCCAAAAATATTCTTGGACACTCCTGAATCTTGTAAATGGGTCTGGAAAACATGTTTAGGCATATGAATCAATCCTAATAATAATAAAACGTATTGATAATTAGTTAAGTATTTTCTTCATAGTTTATACATAGAGTGGGTCTGGGGGTTCATGAGGTGAAATGCTTTTCAAAGGATAGATTTTAAAGGCCTAAACTTTAAATTAGTGAAAGCCTCATTTTATCCATTTTCCAGAAACTGAAGATATGTTGCACAATTTTCTCTTAATCTATTCCTGACTTAAAGGAAGAATAGCTACATTTCCTGATTTATTTATTCATTTATTTAGTTTTTGGGGGTTTTTGTGCATATGTATATATGAAAGAGAGACAGAAAATATATATCTGTGGTTATGTGAAAAAAAATTTCTGATATTTGCCTAAGATCACTGAGAGATTGAGAGCAACCTATGCAAAGACCAAATAATTTTAAAATGCACTAAATAAAAGAATATTTTCTGCCATATATGTATATAACTATCTACATGATGACTCTTTTTGGATATAAAGAGTAATACCAAAAGTTTGACTTCTGTTTGGAGGTTGAAAATACATTTCTGCATAAACTCCTAGAATACATCTTGTGGAGTGAGTATTTTGGTCTAGTAAGTTTGTTGTACTAATTTCTGGCATGGAGAAAATTGTGTTCTTCAAAACCTGTTTTGTCTGCAGATGAAAGGGAAATGTGAAACAGATGGAGTGTTGTATGTAAAGAATGAGGTATGTGTGTAGAGCAGAATTGACATGTGACTAGTAGGACTAGTACAATGTATCAGTGAAATGAGAAAAACCCTACATTTATAACCTAATTCTAATTCTGACCTTTTTTTTTAATCAAGGAAAGAAATGTAGGCTTTATTTTTCTTCTTCCTTGCAGAAGTCAAAAACTAAATTTAAACACATTCTGCCATATGAATGATGAATGCATAGAGGTACTTTTACCACCAAATGCCTAAATTGGAATTCATCCAGGTAATTAGCGGGAGAGCTCAAAATATGTAATATAAATAACTTTTACTGAGCAACTAGTGCAGTGAATTAATCACAGAGGTGTCCTATAAAAAAAGAAGGTGATGCTATTTAATGTTTTTAAAACAAAACACTACAAGGGCCATAAATGGGTGAAAATAACCTGTTTTGAGATATTCCTATAAACACATAACACCTGTCATAGCTAAATCCTGTACTCATTTAAATAATGTGGCAGTTTCAGTTCAAAGCTGGGCAGAAACACCAATTTCGTGTAGTGGTTTTGGTTCACCAATTTAAGATTTCCCCAATTTTGAGATTTTCCTGGCCAATGCACGAAAGAATGTGGCAGGTTTGGTGCTGGCCAACCACCAATACACTCACTTCCTGCTGTGAGACAGGATTAGGAGAAAGGCAAAGCTCAAAACTTTAAAAGGGTAAAAAGAAATTATTAAAAGTAACTAGAAGGAAAAAAAGTAGCAAAAATCAAAACAAACCCTCCAGAACACTTCTCCTTCCCCCACAACCTTTTCTTTCCCACTGACGATGTAAAGAAACCACACCCAAGATTTTCAGCCAGTTTACCACTTCTGAAATAATCTTCAGTTCACTGAGGGAGAGAAGTCCCTTTTGTTAAGGTTATGGACACTTCTCAACAAGAAGAAAAAACAGTTCTCTTGTGGCTCTCAATTTCGTCACAAGTAGCAGCCACCCGGGGAACCCTGCCATCATGAAGTCCTTCCCATTTCCACAAGCCTTCCCGCAGCTTGTTGATGGGCCATGTCAACTTATGGGGTATTGTTTTAAAGATGAGCAGTTCAAAGGCAAAAGTTCTCATTATCTATTTCTAAAATCATCTTCATCCCTGGGAACAGAGATCTTCTCCTGGAAGCACAGGACTACTCTTCTCTCTTCCTCTGTTCAAACTTCTAATGGGATCACTGTTATTTCAACATCTGCTTATCTTAGCATGGAGGCTTTTGCTCGATATCAAGTTGAAACTTTCATCTCCCCATAGTTTCATGCGTCATAAGGAAAAAGAGACCTTTCTCCATAGCTTACAAGAGGATTTCAGCTCCAAAAACAAGGCCTTTCCTCCTCCCTTCCATCTAAGACTTAACTTCTTCCTCACTGACCTCCATGCCTTCATGCTGCTTCTTTACATGCTTGCATCTTGCTCCTTTCTCTCACTGGAGGGAGGACTGAAGTACTGAAAAGGTTAACATCATGCTTGAGGCCTACCTGACCCACGGTAACTTGTGGCGGGGAGCTGTGGCTGGGATGTGTCAGGATGGGCCTCATGGTTGGTCTTTGGTTTCTGCATGGGCTGTAGGGGTCTCTGGTCCCAGCCGCGCTGGGGAGAGAGAGTCTGATGGTGAGATCTTCACAGCTGTGACCAGCTCTGCTCTGGCCAGGGTTTGGCTGCTGTGCTGGGGAGAAAGAGTCTGATGGTGAGATCTTCGCAGCCGTGACCAGCCCTGCTCTGGCCAGGGTTTGGCATGGCCAGAATGGGGCTGATGGGGGAAGCCAGCAGGTGGCCTGAAGAAGGGGGAAAGGGCCCAGCCCATGGCAGGACCGTCCGGCCCAGCCTGGCCGAGACAGGGGAATGAGGCTGGGGCCCACAGCCTCCTTACCGAATGGAAAAAGACAGTTCCTGCATTTTTTCATCTCTAACGTGTGTTTCACAGAGGTGTGTCCAGCTTCTCAGTAGTTCAACAGACTGTCAGTTACACAAAAAGCTTGGCATCACTTCCCTGAATTCCCTCCTATTCCAAACCAGGACAGGATTAAGTAAATTGGTGTAAAAATTATTCTCAATAGCATAATACTGGATTCCGCAGGTTGGAGAAAAGACAAAGAGCTGAAATTTTCTCGTACATTGTCTGTGAGAAGGGGTGGCACATCATCAGGGCCCATCTCTTTGTCTCATCAAGTAGGCAATCAAATCTATAGTTGATATACAAGACTATTATAATTGACAATGTGTTTAAAATTACTGACAGGCATTTAATGTGTATTTTTTTTTTTCTTAACCGGCTTTTTATCTTAGTATTGTTTTGCAAGCTGTCTAAATAAGGAATTCTGCCATTGAAGATTTTATTGATGGTAGAATATATTGAAATCCTAGAAAAGGAAAGAATGCGAATGAAGCCTGCACATTCTGTATTGGTGACTCGATTTATATTTGTGTCATATATTCTTGATGTTAAGGATTTACTTCTCAGCTGAATAAGAATTGAGTAAGGTCCTTAGTGAATTCCCTAGGTATACAATGAATTGTTTGAGTCAACCTTCTTTACCATTTATTTTAAAAAAGCATTATAAAAGCATCAGCTTAATGCTGATTAACCTAGCAATTCTGGTAACAATTCAGAGTTTGTTTTGGCTTGAACCAGCTGCTCTTTTGGTATCTATCCAGACATTCATGTGAGAATTTTTGATGAAAATTGTGTTTTCTTCAAAGTTTGAAGTCACATTTTCAGAATCAAATTTGATGTCTCATGAGTCATCATGTAATGACTTTGGGTCACTACATTCCTCTACCACCCTGGTATAGTCCCAAGACAAGTGAAACTACTAAAATCATATTTTACTATTCTGAGTTGGTCAAAGCTTCATTATTTGCAGAATGACTCATCTCATTCCTTAATGTCATTGTACGTTTTCAGGAAAAAATTTTCATTGTCTCTGAGGTAGTCAAGTCATGAATAGGACAGGGGCAGAGAATGGCAGGTAAAGGTTTAGAAACACATATAAGTGATGCTACAGATTACATTTATAATGCTGGGATTTTTTTGTATTTTGTTTCCACTCTTCCTACCATTATACATTTATAATGTAGTGGTGTCAAGAGAGCAACAGGCTTTGGGGAATATATAAAAATGGCATTCCTTTGCTCAAAGAGATGACAGTCTCAAAGAGACTGTGCAACAAGTGGATGCAACAAGCATACAGAATAAGGGCATAGCTGCTGAGATGTTGTGAAGAGGTAGGAGGAGTATGATTTTGAACTAGTTGCAATGAACTGTCTGCAAGTTCACTGTGTACCTGTTAAATTTCACCATACACAGTTATATATGCATATCTCCGAAGTTCCTGTATCCTAATGCAGTCAGCATGCAGAGTTAACGTGATGAGGGAGAGATCTGTGTGCAGCTGCGGACTGCCGTCTTTTTGGAGATGTAGTGGGATGACTTCTGTGTCTGGAGTGTTGCAATGGGAGGGGATATGGGCTCTTTAGGAAGTACAGAAGGAAAAACTTAAAGAGAGAGTGTTGTCCTTTTTCTAAGAAGTATCTGGAGTGCAGATACTTTCCCAAGATGGATGAGGAACCAAGAGCTTATTTGCTAGAATTAAAAAAAAACAAAAACAAAACAACAAAAATGTAAAGGTGGCAATAAAGTGGATGTCTGCTATTGGCCACCTGAGCAGGGAAGAGCAGTGGATCAGGTCTTCTACAGAGGAACGGCTTTATTTTCACAAATGTTGGAACTCATGGGCACTTAACTACCCCGTACCTGCTAGAGAAGCAGCACAGCATGACATAAGCAATTCTAAAGGTTCCCAGAGTGCATGAGCAGTTACTTTTGTCCTCTGACTGATAGAGAAGCCAACAGAGATGGTCTCCCAGACGTCATGCTCACCAGCAGGAAAATAATCTCTGGGGATGTGAAGATCAAAGGCAGCCTTGGCTACAGTGACCATGAAGTGGGGAAGTTCAAGATCTTGAGAGCAGAGTGAAAGGCAAACTCACAAGCCTGGACTTCAGAAGAGTGTATTTTGGCCTCTCTCAAGACCTGTTTGGAAGAGGTCCAAGAAAAAGGGGACTAAGAAAATTGGTTTATGTTCAAAGATCATCTCTGCCAAGCTCAGGTTCCATCTGAAGAAATACAGTCCGCCAAATATGTAGGAGGGTCTGAATGAGTGAACAAGGAGCTTCTAGGCAAACTACCTGAAGGTAAGGTGCAAATAAAATGAACTCAGGCTCTTAGTGGCACTCAGTGACAGGAAAAAGGGCAAAGGACTAAAACACAGGAAGTTTCCTCTGAACACCTGAAATCTGTGAGGTTACCCAGAAAGGTTGTGGAGTCTCCCTCACTGGAGATACTCAGGAATTGTCTGGCCATGGTCCTGGGCAAGCAGGTGGCCCTACTTGAGCAGGAGGGTGAAGATCCAAAGGTCTCATTCAACATCAAACAGTCTATAATTTTGTGATTCTGCTTTACACCAAAGGTGAATCTTGAGGTGGAATGTAGCAGCATTTTTACAGAGGACTCAGAAATCTGTATGCCTCTGGAAAAATGCCTAGAGCTAAAAGACTTGCTTCTCATAGATTGTGATGAACCTGCTCTAGTTTATTATTAATGCTATGCCAAATGCAGAATCCAGTATGAATTTTCATCTGATTCATCTTGTTGAATTGTATATAACAGAAATAAATTACATGAACTTAAACAGACTTTTCAAGGACAAATACAATACACAAGCACAGTGCCCATGAAACAGAAAAAAATAATCTTAATAACAAATGTCATTCATTACAGAAAGGTAATATATAGCTTTTCTTAGATGATACCGACATTTTACCAGTGTGGAACCTTAAACTTTTTCCTGTTAGACAAAATGACTTATTCTTTTTCTTATAAAAGATCAGAGAAAAAAAATAGCCTGTTGCTCCAATAAAACCGATCAGTTTGTTGAAAAAATTCCAGGCCAAATCTGCCTTACCTTTGCTGCAGCAGAAGCCTCATGCTGAGACCAGAGGTGTCTGATTGACCCATCATCCCTGCTGGAAGCCTCTGCTCCTCTGCTAGCCCTGACTTGTGCGACCTCAAAATAAGTGCTGGTATTTTACAATTCGTGACACAAAGGAAAAGAAAAAAATTAAAATGGAATATCTGATTAGGTGTATAATTTTCAGCCATCACTGTTTCCTGAATGCTTTGAATCCTGGATGCTTTGACTGGTACCAGCAGTTTGAATCTGTATATATATTATGCTAGAATCCTTCTTCCTGTTAAAATAGACTAATCAATACTTGGATTTAAGCTGTAATTTTGTCCTTAAGTGGCATGCAAAACAAAAAGAAAAAAAGAGCAAGGGTCAAGTACTTGTCCTTCATCAGCCAACGGAGAATTTAATTAATATATTGCAAAGATCTTTTGCATGTGTGACATAGCTCCATTATCCCAACTGGAATGCTAGTGGAAGCCTAGAGTCAAATATCATATTGAATTTTAATAAAGACTTGTGCAAAACAAAACAGGTTGTACAAAGTAATGGAATTTTACTCCATTTTAGAACTAGAAAGATAGAAAACAATTTAAAATCTGTATCAAACCAAGCCAACTGGATTATACACACTATTTAGTAATTCTCACCAAAAAGAATCCTAAAATTCTGTACTATACATTCTTTTAAGGATTTCTTTCCTTATAGGGACTATATAATCTTTTATTAGTTTGTGGTACTGAAGTATTTATTTAGAAGAAATATTACTAAGAATTTAGTGCTTCAAAAAGTGAGCTCTTGATCATCAGTATCTATGTAAACACTTGAAGCAACTTCTCTGAAATAGCTGTTTCTCAGTAGCCAGTTTTTCCTGGTAGCATTCCAGTTCAGTCTCTTCTCACTGCTCTGTCACTACCAAAGGAACTTCCTTGGCTAATGCAGCCACCTGTAAAACTTCATTTTTGCTAAGGCTTACAATTATGTTATTCTCCTCTTTTCATTCTGTGGTGTGTACCCATTGATTTTTTGGCAAACTTGTTTAGAAAATATGCTGAAAAAATAAACAACTCAGCCTCCACCTCCCTCACAAAATATCCAACCAACCAACCACCCAGAAACAAACAAACAAACAAAACCAAAACAAAAATAAAACAAACAAACAAAACCAAACAAAAATTTTAAAAAAAGAAAAAATAAAAACAACAACAACAAACAACCCCACAATGATTATGCTTTCTTCTCTATTCTACTTTGGTGAGTTTCAAGCTTTTCTCTTTCTGTTTAGTATGGTAATGACATGATCAGAGATTCAGACCTCAGGATCCAGCTCACAAGTGGCATTAGTCTATCTTACAGCTGTGCATGAGGAAAGATGAGGATTTGGCATGCCTTTTGCCTTTAGTACTCAAAATCCTGTTTCTGCATTATTGAAATGGTTGGGTTTTTTCTTCTTTTTATTTCTTCCTTTTCTCTTTGCCTTTAATATTGCCAATTGCCTTGATGTAAGCAAGAAGAATTTTTGAGTCTTTATGAGAATATGAAAAAATTGATAACCTACACGGAGTAGCTGTACACTGAGAAGATGCAGAAAACCCAGTCTAAAATTTTTTTCTATATAAACATGCTATTTTCATTTTATTCAGTTACATAACTCAGATCAATGTATGATTACATTTATGGTCTTTTGGAAACCAAACAAGACATATAGATACATATACATATATATGTGTATATATATGTATTTATCAGTAATTTTGTTCGTTGGCTGTCAGAAAATAGAAGGTTGATAATGAACTCTGATGTGAAGGACACTATCCTGTTATTCTATTTTTTTCACTGTAAAGCACATTCTGACTTGCAAAAGGGGAACAAAAAAAAATGAACCCAAAACATTTTTCTTCCTTTCCTATTGAACATATTATTCTAAACAAAGTATTATTCCAGAGTTTAAGTAGAAATGCTGGTTCTAAATATAATTGGGCTAAGGGCTTTTAATGCTAGCATAAAATGCTAGTAAGAACCAGAAGCCAACATGCATTGTCTTACACAAAGGTGCTTCAGATGCATTCAATGAATTCAATCAAAGTTTGAGATGCTTTCCTTATATACTTTATCTTAATGCATTAATGTAAATTATTTTTTCTTCTAGCTAGAAGTGGCTGTCTTAACTTCAGTCTATTTTAGCTTAGAAAGCTTATTTTTCTCTGCTGTGAATTAAAAATTGTTTCTGTTTTCAGACTACACTACTAACTGAACTCTTTAATAACTAGTTATTTGTGTCACTATAGATAAAATTTAAGACCAAGTTCCCCTATATCTGAAGGCTTTATTATTGCTTAAAGGAGTTGATATTCATATCAAGTCTACTTCAGATACAGTTTTATATATGACCAAATATCATGATATAAGACCCATTCATCACAGTTATTACCTAAATTATTCTGAACCAATAGGTCTAGCGTGTTATTAAAACACACATTTTTTTTTCATTTTACTTTCTGTTTAACAGTTCAATCCTGAATCAAAGGATGTTACCATAGTTATATATCTTAACAGTATTAGACAACCCTTTGCCTATTTGTATGGTCTGATTAAATTTCTTCCTGCTGTTGGGGATTCCTAACTCCATCATAGAGGTCATTTGAGTTCCACTTATGTTCAGCTTTGCAAGTTCCCCATCCCTGATGTCACACTCTTAATCTCCTGACATCTCAGAAAATATCAAACTTTAATGTACAATATAATGGTTACTCCTGGGGCCGTGCCATGTATCTTGGCCGGCTTGACTAGGCAAAGCAACACCCTGGGCAGCAAACTACCAGAGGCAGTTGCTCTCTCTGGGTAGTCACAAGACTGACTGATGCTGGCAGGCAAGTAGGAATGGTTTGGACCATCATCCAATGAAAGCAGCAGTAGCCCAACCTAGAAATATCCATTATTACCATCTTTCCCAAAGGAGCTTGATGTCTTTTGCAAAATCTCAGCTTACCTCCTGCTCTCCAGGGTAATTTCATTCCTCTGAATTTGTCCTTTCCTGTAGGAGCCACTTACACCTTAGTACTCAGCAACTGCATTTTGCATTTATCTCCTGCAAGCCTTGGGATCTGTGTGATTATCCCGAGGTTATAGCTAATAGATCATGTCACAACAGTTTGTGTGCAAACTAATGCTCCATATCTTCAGGCAATTAATAACATAATTTTCTCTTTGAGTAGTGAAGCTCATTTTTTCTATCAGGCATCAAAATCTAGGTCTTCACTTTGGGTTTAATTTTGCATCAAGTGTTCTTGATTCCATGTACATCTCCATTCTCACATGTAGTACTCTGTCTCTACTACTACAGAAATAGTAGGCATAACAGAACAAGAAAAATAGATTTTCTTGGTTAGTTTCCTATTGGTAAAAATATGTAATTGTCTTCACTCCTTTATTCCTTTTGGGTTTCTCTGAATCCTGAACTCTTTTCTCAAAACACAGATTTGAGAATTAAGTGTTAATTGTCTCCTGTGACCAGGAGTAACAGAAAGTGCCAAAACTGATGTGACAAAACTGTCTCTCTAAACCCCACACTAGCATCTAAATATTTTATATACCCTGTGCAGGCAACACAAAACAATGTAAAGTACTTTTACTTGATGGTTGTAAATTATGAAAGAGCTCCTAGTTTTCCTGAAACCTTAGGTGAAATCTAAGGACTCTTGCCAAGATGTGTCATGCAAGTTAATCATCTGTACCTCTATGAGGACAACAGTTCAGACAGATGGCCATTTAGAGTCCACTGTTTAGCCATGGAGGAAAACGACAAGAAAATGGAGAAGAGAACCTGTTGGGGCAAATAGTACAGTAAAATATGCTATTTTTCTTTCTTTATTACACTATGAATTGAAAGTGCTAACTAACTGAAAGGTGAAGATAGACATAGCTACAATATTGCAAGTATTGAGGTGACATTTTATGTGTTCCTAATAACTGCTTGTCTACCCATATTGGGTGAGGTCTTATATGCTGTGCTACATGATAAATTAAATTATTGATAACTAGGATATATAAAACCTATATTCATTGAAAGACATGAGCAAAAATAACTTCTCATTTTTTTAACATGCAGTCTGCCATCTGATTTGAGAATTACACTTCAAAAAGGATTTTCCCAGATCACAGACTAACTGCATTTGAATTTCCAAATCATCCACATAACTGGAAGAGGAAAGAAAACAATCAACTTGCAGTATATGTATTCAAAAGAAAGAACCCAAAATCATGTTTATTTTTGTCCATGTTTCCCTATAAGATGTGGCATATGTGGTAAAAATGGTTCCAGTCCTTTATATAGAAAATGACATAAAAAATATTATTTGCTAAGTCATATCCTATCAGGCTGACTTTCCATAACATTTTTTTTGAAGGTTATTGTTTTTTTCCTGCCAAACCTTTTCAGTTGGTGTCTCACTGAGCAGGAGTAACAACTGAATCCAGAGGGCTCTTGCCACTGAGATTACACTAAGATAATTTTTGCCTACATCTCCCTGGATTAGTGTATTATTTTATATTTATTATACATTGTGCTGCATATTCTCACAGTCTGTTTCCCCAGCCTGCCCAGGGATCACACTTTTTCAGACATGCATTTGGAGAACAGTTCCAGAAAGTGATAGAGTATTTGGTCTCACAAATCTCGAGTGCAGCCTGTGTGCCCAAGCTGTTTGGCAGTACCTGAACACCCTACCATTGTCACACCATTGGCAGGTACTTCTCAGATCATAGCACTCCTGTTAGCTCCTCTTCCTTCATAAAATCAGAGGCGTTAATTCCTGTTTACTCATTAATGTTCTGTATATATGTCATGAAAATCTTGGGTCTGGATTAGTCTCCTTCAACCAAAGTACATTACATCACTGGAGTTAATTTTGAGAGCAGTATAAGGACAGTTTAATCAGTGGAAGTAGTATAGGAAATTAACACAGCCTGCATTTCCAACTGCTCTTTAGAAACATGCAAGAAAGTAACATGAAAATGGTATTGGGAAAGAAGAAGAATAAACATTAAGAATAATCAAAAACCCTAATAAAGTAGATAATTCAATGGAAAGAATAACAAATAAAACTATGAAAATGTACTTTCATGGACCAGCCATAACTGTATAGGATGCACAGTTTCTGAAGCTGCTACAAAAGGTTAAGATTTCTTTTAGGGGTAACTACATAGGGTTTATAAATCTGATTATTTCTACTTTTGTGTTTCACGTATCTTTAACTTTTTGTTGTTTTTCTTAAAAGTGATTTTTTTCTTGTGAATTCTTTATATGTCACAGAAACAGGACATGTTGACATATATAGCACATCCATTACATGGATTATAATCAGCCCTTCTGGTAAGTACTTAGAATCAGAAATTTACAGGAGACCTCTGGCCTCCCATTGTCTTTCTTGATTTATGCCAAAATTGGACCTTTTTCCCTGTGGTTCCTTTCTGCCTTCTTCTGATGCAACACTTGCAGAAAATATCCCTTAAAGGTGTGATGGCAATATTTAGTATTCTTTTGTTATTTTTCTCCATATATCTACATATACAGGTAAGTATGTATATGTACATGTATATATTTTAGAAGTAGAATATTTTCGTTTTTTCCATATCCCTAAGTATTACACTAACTATGCAAGGTGATTTTGAATCTCCAAATTTAATTTTCATTTTCACACTCTATGAAATGTTTTGGCATCAGGTAAGTAACTTTAAAGCAATTAACACAAGATGTGGCTAAAAATGATTAATGTAGCAATTAGTACAGGAAATGAATTTTTAGTTATAAAGTATTTGAATATGAAACTTGAATTTTCAAAGCAGCTCGCTTAATATACAAATAAGTGTGTAATCTTCTCCTTTGTGAGATTATATTCTTCTCACTAATCAAGCAATAAATTCCAAAGAAAAACAAGGCGTCATTTACAACAAAGTTGCCTTTAACATCCCAAATATTCTAGGACTTTATGAAATACTGCACTAATGATGTAATATCATGACCCAAAGTCCACTTTCCATTGCATCAGTATTTCTGTCTTACAGGATGAATGATGCATTCTAAAACAAAAAAATCTCATTTTTTCAGGGATGGATGAATGTCCTGCCTCTTGAGGATAATTTGAAAGAAAGCTGAGAGCAGCAGCCACTCTTAGTTATGTAAATTATAGATAGTCCTTTTAATCATCTGACAGATACATGCAGTGAAGTGCTATAAAGTATTTTGGTTTCTTCTCAAAAAGCAGCCCAAACCAAAATTGTGGTACATTAGACACCATGAGTCCCACTGTTTACATATACAAATTATTACCATCACCACACTAACCCAAAATAACAAAACAAAAGAAAAATTTCACAAAAATATAAAAAGCAGTAGTAAATGTCCTAAAAGAAGACTGTCTCGAAAGAGTTTTGTTTTTTGTTTAGGATTAGATTTGTTTACAGAGAATCTCTCCAGACCCTGGGATGTTAGAAATAATCTGGGTGTAACAAAAGGCTTCCAGCCTTGCTTTTCTGTCCATCTATCTTCAAACAAGAAAGGCTTTGAAACACTGTATTTGCTTATCTTCAACTTCTAAGCTTTTGTCTTGTCATACTGCCTAGTTATTTCTTATATTAAAATCTAAAGTATTACACTATCCTAGTGAGTAGCCAGTACATTTCCTAAGTAAGGATCCATCATCAAAATATCTTTGAAAGATATCAAATGAAATAGAGTTAGGATTGCATTCACTGAGTTTCAGTTTTAACTTTTTTAAAACATTATCTATATATTGTATTTCTTTTCTTTGTTTAGTTGAACTTTGATTTTTAATTAAAACCCTCCCTGAATGGCCTCCACCTTCCTTTCTTGTCTCTGCTTTACATTTCCCTTATTTAAATTTGCCATATTTTTCACTTGCATTACAAAAAAAAAATATATTTGTCAGAATTCTCATTACTCATATTTAAGATTATTTCTTTTTCAGTGTCTCCTCAATTATGTTTCTGTCTGCAGTTGTGATGTTGCTTTCTATTCTTTCTCTTTTCTGTGGTCAGACTTAATAACTACTAGCACACACCAGTAAATGCTATCTTCAATCCCAGTTAGTAGAAAAGCTCATATCATTGTTTTTGGCTCTTCTGCTCTCTCCCAACTTTTTACCTCTATTTGAAATATAAACCTTTTGGCAATGACATTTCATTTACTACTGTAACCATAGATACTTGGAACTTGGTTTAGTACTTACTTATGTTGAAAATTATCATTATTTACCTAAGCAGGGTTTTGGGGTTTTTTTCCATACATAAGCAAATGAAAATGTGAATAACAGCACACTGTACACAAAGCAATACAGTTTTCCATATTTTCAAGATAAGCTTTTTGGTTCTTTGAACTCTGCATCCCTCAAGTATAATTAAGCTTTTCATTACTCATTTATTTTTTGATATTTACTCCATGATTAAGAAATTTTATTTTTTCTTCCTTATTTCATCTTGGTGCTGTCATAATGTGTTTCATTGTGTTATACAGATAGAATTACAAAGGAACTGAGAAAATAATTCTGATTCTGTAAATTTTCTGAACTCATTACAACAGACTTTCGGCAAACTTTTGGTTTTTAATTTCTTTTTTATAAAGAAATTCTATTTTGCAAGGGAATGGAATTAGCATGTAAGTCTTCAGTGTATTTTATTAATTTCAGTGGAAAATGCAGAAAAATATAGAAATATAAAATTATTAAAACCTCCAAGATTTATTTTAAGTGAAATGTTATGTTTATAGTATTATACTAGCAGGAAGTAATCCAAATAAGTGCAAACCATCAAATTTAGGCAATCTATTAAGCTAGATACACCAGGTGTCTTCCATAGCTAAAGGAGAGACATCTCTAAGAAACCATCCAGACTACCTAGGGTTTGAACCATACCTTTTAGACCAACCCTCTCTTTGCTTTAATTATAAATAAATAAGTAAGGAGGAAACCTCAAGTTATAGTACTTCTTCTTTAATTACTTTTGGGTTATGTCAAAATTCAGTGGAATGCAAAACCAAAGTAGATTGCATGTTAAGATTTTTATTCCCTGTCCCAAATGTACCTGATGAAGAATTTCTTACTTGTTTGTACAGATGCACAAGGAGAGACAGAGCCTAACCTGCCATTTCTTCATCAATTGTTGTATTGGCACAAGCTGAAAGCAGTTCCTGTAGAGGGTGTCCAAATATAGAAGCTAGACATTCCTATCAAAATTCAAATAACAGAGTTATTTCATAATTTAAAGCCCATCTGGACCTGAGCCTCCATTTTCTGCCAAATGAACACCTTGGCAAGGATATGAATTGTTAATTTTATGGTATGGCATTTTTATTAAATACTGAGCATGTAGCACTGTGAATTTATGTCATACTTTACAAACAGATAATAAAATACAGTTCCCCTCCCAATTCTGTGATGAGATTGCAAAAGACAAAACAGGAATGTTTCAGAAATTTAAAAGTGAGCAGATAAAGAAGAAAGAAAAGGTGGAAAAACACTGAACTTCATTTCAATGAACCTTATTTGAAGTGAAATAAGTGTCAGCCTGTCAGGGAAATGAATCAGACTTTCTTAACTGCATCATGAGAGAAGGCATGAAAGTTAATTTGGTAGAAAAAAATATCAGACACCCAGGAAAGAGAACAGGGAAAGAAAATTTATCTAAAACATCTGTCTCTGTATCTCCAGGTCAATTAATGTAATGACATCTTTGTAAAACTCCTTCATTACCTTCATTTTGGGTCACTGTAAATAACATTGACTCACTTAAGAAGTCAGTTTGCTAATAATGACTTTTTTTATGTCTTTATAAATGTATTGAACAGCATATGATTGAAGTCAGATCATGAGCATTAACTTCCCCCCTTATTTCCTACCTCTTATTTGATTATCAATCAATTAAAATATGTTCTGTGGATTATGACTCACCACATACTCATTCACTCTGTCTGCTTTTTTTTTTTTAATTTGACTTTCAGTTGCAAGAACCAGAATAATCTTTTATTTATGGACAAATATAATAATATAATAAATAGATACAATAAATACCAAGAATGCTGACATGGTCAGAAGTATAAGAGAAGCAAACAGCTCTGCAAAAGATATTTTGGACACTCAGAAAGGTAAGAGACCAGACAGATGACAGAAAGCCATCTGTCTCAAACAGTCTTATGAAAATCCCATTAACAGGGCCTGAAAAGTCAAGCTACTCAAGGTGGGAAAAACAATACTCTGTATCAGCTGTTGAAGTAAGATCCAGTTTATTAAGGAGATATAAAATTCTTTCACCTGTTGATAAAAGTTTCTCTGGGGTAAAAACAAATTGAGTTATTATGCAGTAATTTTCAAAATGTCTGTTGGGCTTTATTTATTTTTTCGTAACTTAAAAATATGTGGATGTACCATAAGAGCCTTCCTCAAAAATCTGTCCTTGTGTGCACAGCTAGATTATAATAACCATAAGAATCCAGAGTTAGTAAGAAAACAACAGTTTATTCAATGGTGGCATTTTCTGTCTGTTCTTCCTAGCAGTTAAGGATTTAGGAGAAACAACAAGAAAATAAATTTAGAAATAAAGAAGAAGAAATAAATTTTGCTATATTTATATAAAGTAAAATTGAAAAAAATTAGGAGCATAAATATAAAGCATGATCACTCTATGACTGACTGTATAGGAAAGTTTTTAATACTGTACTTTGAATTGGAACATATCTTACATGTAAATTTTAAAATATCTGAGGTCCGCTTTTTGTCACCTTCCATTAAATACACTTAAGAAGAAGAAGCAATGATATACACAGTGATCATATTCTCCTGCATAATTAACTTTCTTCATAGTACAAACCTGTATGCTTACTAATATCTGATAGAATTTTTTGCCTGCTTGTTTTTAAAATTCAAAATTCTTAGCCTTAATTTGAGTTTTAAAATTCAAAATTCAGTATACTTTTTAAGAGAAAAAAATACCTTATAATGAAGCTCAGCTCAGTGCTTTATAGGCTTTAATATTCAAATATATGGACTCACATAAAAGGAACTGCTTAACCTGGGCATGATGAACTATAATGGCCTAACTAACCTGTTTCTTTACATGAAATGCATTTAGATTAAATGGTACTTCTTGTTTCCCTATTTTTGTCCACTATCTCCTATATATGAGTCAGCATTGAACTAAAGTTCTTTTCTCTCTACTGTGTTCTGTAAGGTGTGATGGATAAGAAAAAGCCAAGGTACCCAGCATGTGTTAATATAAAACCTGACAGACATTTTGCAAACATAGATTGTCATGGCCATATGTATTGCTTACAGGCAAAATCACCTTAATATGTCAATTCAAAGAGTCAAAGATTTTCTGACTAGGACAGGCTTTATGTAAGATCAGAAGTCCAGAAGATTTGCCCCATCAGTTCTGAGGGAAAAAAAAAACCAAATCCCAAACATAAATACTGATGTGCAATGAAAAGTATAATGACTTTTAAAGAACCTAACAATGCGAAAGACATAACTATACTACAGGGTTTTTTTTGGTTGGTTGGTTGGGGTTTATTGTTTTGTATTTTGTTTTTTATTATAATTTATTAATTTATTTTATTATCATTTATAATTTTATTAGCATTTTATTATTTATTTTTACATTATTATTAAATTTGAAAAGATCTTTAAGATCCTCTAGATCACCTGTAAACCTAACACTGCTAAGTCCACCAATAAACTCTGTCCCTAGGCACCACATCCACACATTTTTTGAATACTTCCAGGGATGATGATTCCACCACTACCCTGGAAATCCTATTTGAGTGCTTGCCAACCTTTTTTAGTTAAAAATTTTATTGATATCCTATCTAAACCTTCTGTGGTGCAACATGTGGCTGTTTCCTCATGCGTTGTCCCTTATCGCCTGGGAGAAGAGGCTGACCCCCCTGGCTGCAGCCTCCTTTCAGGCGCAGGTAGGGAGTGATAAGGTCTCCCCTGAGCCTCCTTCTCTCCAGAGTAAACACCCCCAGCTCCCTCAGCTGCTCCTCACAGGGCTTGTGCTCCAGACCCTTCACCAGTTTTGTCACTATTTGGATGTTCTTCAGCAAGAGCTTTCTTTTGTTCTTATAATAACAACAAAAACCAAGAGTCACTTTTGTCGGTATCACTGACTTAAAATTGTTGAAAAAACTGACACCTTTTCAAAATATTTTTTTTCTTCACTCTGGCTAGCAGATCAGGTAGTTGAATATAGAAAGGCAGTTGGTAGAGTGTTTAAATGAAAATATTGTACATACATATGTTGATATTTTTTCCTACACTGATCCATATTTTAGTAAAGTTATTCCATACAAATTCAATGAGTTTTAGAAATCCAATAAGTGATCTTTCAGCCAGATGTAAATATTTGACAGCATTATGAGATATAAATTTTTTTTCTACTAAAACTTTTTATATAGCTTATGTTGCTTACTGCAAAAATAATGGACTACTGAAGATTAAACAAACATATCTCATGAATATAATGATATTTCTTGTGTAAAATCAAAGGTGCCAGATAGGCAGCTTATGAAAGCAGTAGTCCCAGAATAAAACTCTGTAGAAGTCACATTGAAATTGGCATAAGTCAAGTTTTTCAACATAGCACGGTCAACACTCTTCTGCTCTGTCCTTAAAGAATACTTATGGCTGAAAAATTAACAGAAAATTGATACATATTCCTTGGCTTCTATGCTAAAATGGCATCTAGTAGCAATTGGTCTGAGACTGTAAATTTTTTATAAATGGCACAGTCAGTACCATGCAGTCATTTTCAATAAAATAAGGTGTCTAATTGCTTAAGATGAACTGATTGCAATGTCCTAAGAGGCAGAGGAACATCCTGTATTTATTTTTTTTTTACCAATGCCTGAAATGTCTAGTCTTTCTCCTACTGCAAGTGTTGGACATGCCAAGGATATAAAGGTGCATTATATTTTTTGTTTCCATCACAAAAAGCTGTATTCTGAAGGGTTTTTTCTGATGTTAAGTCATGACATCTGAAAGTTAGTGTGACATTGACAGCATAATTTGAGAGGGAGCTGGTCACTGAAATGAACTTTTCCAATTCATATTATCTAAGAGAAGGTCTGTAAAATAAGGAGATGATGAGTACAGTTGTAAACAAGTTACATTTCAAAGAAGCACAGCCACCAAGCAGATTTGTCCCAGAGTCTAATTCTCTGCTTATTTCATTTTGTATATTTGAAATTACCAATTCACATCTTTAGCAAAATTTGCTGCTCTCTGTTAACTGAAGTAATCTGACATCAGAACTGCCAAGGGTTACAAAGATACCTCAGAGGAAAACTTTCAGAAAGAGTGGATTTACTTTTCCACATAGAAAGCAAAAAAATGATTAGAAAGAAAAAGATGAAAAACAGAAAAGAAAACTCACTGGGGTGAGAACTGAAAGAAACTGAGTGAGCTGATCCTGCTTCAGGTATCTCTTTTCAAGGGATTACTGTGTGTTACATTCATACATGAGATGAATAGAAATAATAACAGATACACAGTGAGAAGGGTAAGATTATCTTCATCTGTCTAATAGTCTAAGCTGATTACTTGGACCCATTTAACCATCAAAGGAGAGGGACAGGCATCTTTAAAGGATATTGTGCTGTCTGCTGCACACAGAGTGACCCAGTCAGTGCAGAGTTTCTGTCTCTCCAGTCACTGCAGGGGAAAACAGCTGGGAACACTTGTAATGCTGTTTTTGTATTCTTTGTGTATTTATTAGACAATGGCAAAATTCTTTGTGTATTTATGAGAAAATGGCAATTCTTTGTGTATTTATTAGAACAATGGCAAAAAAGAGACATTTACCAGACACTACTGCTGTAAGATATATGGGGAAGACAATACAATCATTGGCTACTATATGCAACTGGCTGATAGTTGCATGAAGAAGGTTTGTTTTCTTTCTGGGCTAAAAAATAAAAGACTGAAAAAGATGAATGATAATGGTATGTGGGAGGTGGTAGAATGCTTGAGCAAAGCTGCTTTCTCAAATACTTTTAGAAGAAAGTGAAAGGTTGTGGAAAAGGTCCAAACAGTGCCAGCATAAAGTTAAAATGAGATTTCATAAGAAAGTAGCAGTAAATTACTTAACATGTTTTAGAGATATTATCTTGGAAATAACAGAAAATATAAATTCTAACAAAATTTCTAATTAAAAGGATTAACAAAAATATTAACCATCCATGACATAAATATTACACATCTCTGATATACAAAAATGTTATAAACATAGTATTTCTAAAGAAAAAATACTAGTTCTAAATGATTCTGCTAAAGAAGTACTTATTAATTTCAGCAGTAAATATATCAACATGCAAATGTAGATAGATAGATAGATAGATCTTACACAAATTAAATATAGCCTGTTCACAATATTTCTCTTAAGAATATATTATCAACACTCCATGGCCTTACTGGAGCTCTGCCTCAATCCAGAGAGGAGTACAAAGGGTGATGCTGAGATCTTATGACAACTAGAATTATAGTCTAAAACCAGTCTAAGGGGTCTCCATTACCCATTGAATCTACACATATATTGCTTTTCTACTGACTAAACCCAGAATCTTGTGGATGATGAAGAGGGAAAAGCCTCAAAGCTTTCAGATGCTTCCAGAATCAATTGTGTCTTGAGGAATAGACTTGCTGTTTATCCAAATACCAGTGAGTATTTCAGTTATCTCCTTTGTACCTACAAACATCATCCAAGAGCAACTTTAATCCTCTGCAAACACCTATTCATGTAGTAATACAATACACAGTAGGGTAGTAGCTGGATCATTTCCTACATGTACCCTGAGAATTACGTTAGGATTTAGCACAAAGTGATGCTATTATGCTGATTGTACACTATGGAGTGTAGAAAAGGATTACTGAGCAAAAAGTCTGGGATTAGATTTGCCTTTTAAGAATGACTTTTGGGTGTGTGGGCAGGCATAGCTTTCTGGGGATGTCTGAGGGTGTTGGAATTACCTCTGGAAACCCATCTGTTCTCCAGCAGAATGCCTGTCATTCTCAACAATCTATGAATAGCTGCAATAAAGACCTAATTAATTTTAATCAGAATGACCTGGATCATCTTAAACAGGTTTAAAAATTAAAAGCTTTGCTGACGCGACTCCATTTAACTGCAAGTGGCTACAGAACAGTCCCATAAGCTATTTTAGAGCCATACCAAGGTACAGAGGGAAGGGAAACTTCTATGAAGCTTCTGTCAACTTAAAATGGGTCATTGTTTTTTGGTGCAATTGCAGGGTTCATATATGCCTGTGAGTACATTGTTTGGCCAATGTCTATAAATCGTGAGCAACATTAATAGATGCTCAGCAAACTCAACTGCTGATTTCTGTTTGCTTCTTTGTCATCACTTTTTTTTACTGCTGCTTCTCTTCCTTCCTACATATCTTCTCCAACTTCACTTGCAATGCAGAAGAAAACCAGGTACTTATCTTAGGCATCTAAATGCAATTGATATTTGGGTGGTGTTTCTATGCATTCTGATAAAGTGCAAAATAAAAATATTTGTTAAGCTCTTCAAAGCAGGACAGCATATTAAAAATGTTTATTCAATTCTTTTCTTAACTTGAAAAAATTGCAGTGAATGTTATTTCTTTATGTTTAATATGTTTTTAATTATTTAAGGCAATCATGTTTACTGCATCATTTGGTAAAACAGATTTATGTTTACTTTCATCACCACAGAAAAGATAGATCTATAAAGGTAATAAATCTTTCAGTGCTCCATAACCTTACACAGTCTTTATAGGTTGAAAGATAATCAATAATCATGACAGAAAAACTGCATATGATTCATCTTTCAAATCAACTTGCTTCTTTATGACACAATGCCAATAGATGAGAATGTAAATGCTGTGATCAATTTTTTTTTTTTAATAAAAATACCTGGACTTGAAAGGCTATTCATTAGAATTACTTTCCCAGGCAAAATCAACACTAGATGGATCTTCCATGTTCACTACACTTCACATGCTGTCAGATTGCACTATCCAATTATGCAGTCTTTGCTGTCTACTGCAGATTATTTCTGTCTGCAAATTTAGCTGTATTTATACTTTTATTCTGACAGTGTTTTCTACTTCTGATACATTAATGCGAGCAAGTGCTAGTGAGGGGTTTTCTACCCAATGTAATCAATTATTTTTGAATAATTCAATAGATTGAATTTCATTTTAAATGAGCAGCTTTTCATTTCTGAAGTGACTGTATCCCAAAGTGTCAGGCTTTTCTTGCTGAATCAGTGTGCTTGAGCTCCGACAGCCTTCAAGATGTTTGTTGTCCTGGTGACATCCTTCATAGTATCACTTCAGCAAACTTAAAGTGCCAAGTAGTCAGGAATTTAAGTTTATTCATACAGGTATTAATTCAGACAGGGCTCTCAGAATCAGGAATTTTATTTTCATTAGTATTTTTTTATTCTTTATTCTGGACTGTAAATCAGGACAAAATGTATCAGGAACAGTGCTTGAAATTATTTCTTCTTTTCTTCTTCTTCCCCTGTCCTTTTCCCCCTTGAAAATACAGAGAATTACAGAGACAGCACAACCCGTAAAGTCACTGTAATTCTCACTTGGGAAGAGAAATTTGCTCTAGCTACTTAAAACACTTTTTGCCTGAAGGTATTGCAGTTTTGGCCTGATACTGCTACTCTGTTGAATGTAAAAAGTGTGCCAGCATGATTAATGAAATACTGAAAAGCTAAATTGTGACTTGAAAGTCAGTCTCGTCGGATATCAGCACATTGATTAATTGTGCCTGAATAGTGAAAGAAAAACTGACAGAAAAGCTTTGTTTGTTAAATCAAAATTTGTTTCAGAATTTGACTGTCACGTGCACCAATTACAGGATAATTACATTTGGCCCATCATATTCTCTATTGAACATTTAAAAATACCATAAAATTACTTTTTGAAATATTTTTGTTGTGGTTTTTTTATTAATGGAGTTTATAAGAACACAAGCAGTTTGCCATTCCAAGTTTTGAAGCACATAGCATTAATGTGTTTAGGATTGTTGAATTAAACTAAAATATAGTTTAGCTTCATATACAATGAAATATATATTTAATACAATTTTTCAGTTTTATAATTTCTCACTCTAGAATTTATACTATTCGTACAATAAATGACAGGGAAAATGAAATATGGCAAAATATTACCTTAACAGATGCAACTAATTTCAGATATTAATCTAATACATATTTGTTTACTGTTTAATAATGCATGCTATGTATCTCAGAGACTGGGTTGGTGCATGTAAATAGACATTGTCATGGGATTATATATGCTGGGTTACACTATTTTATTATTTACTTATTATCTCAATTCCAGTAGACATTCATTATGATGTAGACTATGTGATAATAATAAGTAACTCTGCCATGGTCACTAGCTTGAACTTCTTTTGAAACTTTATTCTTCTCTTGTTTAAGATATAGGTAGTATTCATATTTTCATTAAAAATGAAAGCAAATATAGGACTGTTCAGGAACTTGAACTCTCCATTCAGAACATATTCAACTAGATACGTCTGTAGAAGAGGTGTGTGTAAGTGAAAATAAAGAGACAAAGCACCTCATAAAGCCAGATCAGCCTTCCTCCAAGAACATGAGATGTGAGGGGTTTGGAAAAAGTGGTTGTTGTTAGTTGAAGAACACAGTCTGCACTCAGATATGAAAAGATATGTATGTATTTTTTGTAAATAAAGATAATTCTATAGAATATATTTATATTTATATTAGGCACAGCATCAACTATTGTTTCTAACTGGGATAAACAAGATGCCCCAGTTTCAATTTACCTCTCATGGTAAAAGGAGGAAACAATGAAGCTCCTTTGAAGCTGGGACCTTCACAGTCTGCAGCCAGGTATGTCTGATGGCACACAATGTGCTTCTGAGATGACTCCTGACAGTTACACAACCTGTTACCTTTTCAAAACATTTGACAGTGACTATTTTCTTGAAAACAAAAGCATGGATGCTGGTGGGTAAGGGGAGGAAGAGGACTAGTCCACCGTTGGGTCTTGCTGTAGTGTGGGGCTGAGCCATGTGAGTTTTGACCCATGTCAGGATGTAGTACCCTGGCAATGAGCTGTTTCAAGCAGCACATATGCAAACAGATAAGAGTGGATTTTCAACTCTTGCTGGACTTCAGCAAGTCTAAGGATTAAGCCTTTTAGGATTCTTTGAAAATTTCATTCCTTCCGAACATTCCTTCCATCATTTTCCTTTATCAACACTTCACAACTTAAGTAGTATCTATTCTTCAATAAAAATTACACAGTGCATATACTAGTACACCAATATGAAATCTAGAGACAGAAATTGCCCTGTTATAGATAGCAAATCAATATAATTCAGAGGCAAGATAAGTATTACAAATATCCAGAGACTTAAAATTTTCATTAGTTTTAGACTAATCTTGAGGAGCATTCACACAAAAATCCTTCTTTTAAAATATATGTACAAAATGGAATTTTTTATTCTCATTTAGGAATTTTGCTATGAAATATCAACTGAAATACATAAGTTTTCATGGATAGGAATTAGAACAAAAATATTTGTTTCAGTGCACTATATAATGGACACAGCATCCCATCCTGCAGAGTAAAAAAACATATAATATAATGTTATACTAACATATAATTCTTATAATAAAAAGGTCTTTCAGGTTCAAATAAATAATATATCTTGATATTTTATTAAGTTTAGTAAAAGGTTTCACTAATGGTATAGCCCTCCAAAACAGCTGAGGGAGGGAGGCCATGTATTAACATCACACTAAAAAATCATATTACAAGCAAAAGCTAGACAATACTTTAAGTTAGCTACTAAAGCAGTGTATATAATACAATTCAGAGTATACCAGGAATTGACTGTACTAAAATGAGAAATTATATATAATTATAATTTACTAATTCTTCATAAAACTCAGTGTGTTATTTAGGGATCTGATCTGTGCTGTTTTACACCATGAAATATGCTACAGTTTGAAATTTGTTGCACATTCATGCAACATATACAGTCACTCTTAACTGTGTGTGAATGCGCAGTCCCACTGAGCTGAGTCCAGAATTAACCTGTTTTTTTAAATTTAATATCTAAACAGATAAATATCATGTCCAAGGGATCTGATGAAAATCTCTGTGCTCTCTCTGCAATTCAGAGCATAAATTAACAAGAAATATAGTTTGTCACAGTATTATTGCTTAGTTCTTATAATGAAAACAGAAGACAGATAAACATAGCCTCTCCTTCCCTTCCCTAGTTATCCAGGTTGTGTTGATTTTTTTTTTTTTTTCATTAAATAGAATAATTGACAAGAAAATAGGATAATTTACTTATTTTTACATGAAGGGATTTAAGGAACAATTCTATAACTTAGAATAGCAGCATCTCTTATCTACCTAATATTTAGTTTTTGGGGGTCGCTGGTCATTTAAATGGTGGTCAGTCACTTTCTGCTTCAGCACATCAATTTAAATAGATTGCATTGAGATAAAATCTGGTCAGTTGAACAGTTTTCTTTACATTGAAGTACTTTAAAATCATTACATATTTTTAAATCTTAATTTCTCATGTTGAAAGTAGGAGCTACTGCTATCAATCAGCATGGAAAATTTCCCCATGGTGGTGAACTACCTAAGTATTCTATGATCACACTGAATAAAATATGAGATAGTGGTGTAAAGTTTAATCATCCTGTTTCCTCAATTTCCTTCATTCCTTTCAACAGCAACCACTGGGGGAACAATTCACTTTTCTGCTTTGTGGAAAGCTCAGGCTAAGGATTTTCTGAGCTCTTTTAATTACTCAGTTTAAGCTGGAGATGCCAAAGGACCCACAAAGCAACAATAAGGGGTAATGACTTATGCATAGAAAATTGAAAAGTGTTCATCTTGGTAGAACAAAGGAGAATAAAACAGAACAAATGGCAAGTAAAATTGGAAACACAGAAGAAATGAAGGTGAACTATATAGATTTCAAAAGCAATCTATAGCTGCAATTAGAAACTATGCATTAAATCAATTTTCAGGTCTTTTGAGGAATCGAAAGTAACAAGGGTAGTTCAGAGTACTGTACCTACTTAATAGATTATTGATTTTCAAAAAGAGATAGCAGGACATCTTTCACATAGAGCTATCAAATTTGCACTTATGGTACTTTTACATTCCTTTTTTCCCCCCCCTTTTTTTGCTTAGTTGACTGTTAATTGTATTTTGGTTTAGTATTGAGGCAACAAATTCATGATTGCTTTTGGGAAGCATTTTTTCCCAGACACATATTGTTCAGGATGTCTAAATGAAACCCTGATAAAACTTTTGCAATCTTTCCTATAGCTGTAAAGTTATAAGGGAATATGAGAATATATTGTGTTCTATTGAGAATATGAGTGCTATTGCAGTGTTTTGGTCTTCTTTGCTACCTCATCCTTCCAGCAAGACTTGAATAAAATCTCCCTTGGTTTCCTTGTCACCTGCAGTAGCAAGGGCAATCACACCAGGAAGAGTGGCTGTTAGAAATTCCTGATGCACTTATGGCATCAGTAGACTATGACAATACCCAATTCTGAGCCACTTTCATGCAGGGGAAAAAATGGTAAGAAACCCTTAAACTGATATTATAAAATATAGGGGTAATTCAAAAGACCATTGCCTTTTATGTGGAGTCCTGAAAAGAGGGAAGTGCCAAAAGTCTTACGTCTAAAAGGGACTTTGATTTTTTTTGTCAATGTTGCATACAAAAAATTTAAGACTTTTGTTTGAGGGAACTATTTTAATTCCATTATGCATCAATAGTAATGATATTTCTGTCTATTGCAAATACAAGCATTTGAACCCGAGGCAAATAAAAACTTAGACATTAATAGGCAAGATAACATGATAATTTTAATTTAAAGCAAATTATTGAAAGAGCCATGCCTAAAATATAGATTATACAGTGCCGATATTTGTATAAACACTTTGATTTGCTACATTATGCAGCTCATTTTGTACTACAAAATATGCCTAACTGCATACATGACCTGAAGAAGAATCTGTTCATGGCTACTAAGAACAGATGTGACTGAGCAATAAATTTTTGAAGTTTAGGAAGTTATTCTAGGGAAGAGTTATGATGTTTATTCTGTATTCATTTTCTTGAATATCCAGTATTTGTTGCTGTCTTAAATAGGGTGCTAGAATGGGAAAACTTTTAATTTGACTCATTCTGTCAGCCTTACCATTAAAAGTAAATTTTAAAAAACAGATTGAAGTCAGTCACTTTTTTGATTACCATAATTGTATGGTAATGTCTCAGTATGACTACAAGGGCATAATTCAAAAGTGCTGAAATACATTCGAGCTAAGAACTTCCATGTAATTTTAATATATCTTCCAAAAAGGAATTAATTTAATTTGATAAGCCAAACATCTTATTCTGGTTTACTGTGCTTGATGGCTAAAGCAGTTGCCCGCAAGAAGATGACCCACTATACCCAGTTCCTTTGGTGTAGTTAAATGATCTGGTACCTCTCTGCAAAGCTGTTTTTATTTTGTTTTGTTTGTTTGGGAACTTTGTTTTGCTTGTTTGGATGAAAGAAATCTGTCTTGGACTACTCTCCAGAAAAAGTTTCAGAATTTTTAATTTCATTTTGCATGGGTATAGCTTTCAAAACTGAGTTTTCATTATAATTTTCTCTTCAAGTAGTGTCATTTAGCCCCTGTGATGCTAAAACCAAATTTCTAATTTATCATGTTTAATAACTTTTTTTGATAGAAGCCTTGGCTTAAACATCTTAAATCTGCGGAGAGATGAGCTTTTCTAAAGCCTCAGGTTTCTTTTCTGCTTTGTTTTTATTTTTTTCCCTCCAAAACTGGATTCCATTATGAACAACTACTTCACTGCATTTTTGGACAGGTTCTATATTTTCTCTATGAAATTAGTTATTTTCTTTGCTGTATGATTAGCCTTGACAATGCAGGCTCACTGCTACTGTATGAACTTTATTCCCAAAATCATAAAGAAAATACTTTTTCTTTTTTCTTCTATATGGGCTTTGCCCTTTTGAAAATATATGACAATAAAATTACTCATTTTTTAGAAAACACAAATTTGTCATTTTCTTCATCTAGCATCGTACATCATATACCATTTGTCTAATTATTATGTCACAGTATTCTTTGGAAATACAAAATGGTGCTCAAAAATATAAATTCAATCTAACCATTTGAAATGCCAAAGTAATTTTTCATTGTTAGTTCTTTTCATTGAATTCAAACCTCCTTCATACCTACAATAAGGTGAGAACATTAGCTTCTCTACTGACACCGTTCTGTGTCACATCTCCAGAGAAACATTTCTGACTAGCCTTGAGTTTACTTTGCTAAAGAGGTATTCAAATATGGTGTCAAAATCAGTTTTAAACTGATGATAAAAGCAGCATTTCATTTTTAAAATATTTGTCCTGAGTTCTTGTATATAAGGTTTTCAGATAGATGTGTCTAGACATTTTAAATTATAGTTTTTATTTACTTACGCTTATTCATATATATGTTTAAATAAGAGGAAATTTCAAATCCAAATAAATGATAACCATGTAGATCTATTGTATCCAAAACTTTTCAGCCAGAAATTTACTCTCAGTCTTTATTGAAACCCTAAAATGGAAGAAGGTTGTAAGACTGACACAGAAGGCTCGTTTATGAGGCTCAGGGAAAAATACATGTATTGGCTGACTGTGGCTGTTGCAAGCAATGCTGAATTTGTCTCAGCACATAGGGGACTAAAGGGCAGCCCTTGGCCTGAATAAATGGCTACACATGAACCAGCCAGAGTGCATTTTATCAGTCAAGTGGATCAACTGGTTTTGTCTCTACAGCGAAATAACCTTTTAGACTATTAGACTAAGCATTGGCCTTTTAGTCTATTAGACTAAGCATTGTATTTGTATTGTGGTTCTGCTGTAAATTACTACTGCCATATTCTCATAGTGTAATTTGTATCTGTCCTGTGATTTACCTATACAGTTGTATCCCTCACTAAATTAAAATTCAGTATAGCATAAAAAATTAAAATTTGATATTAAGCATCACACTTTCCACAAGTAGGCAATTTAAAAAAACTTGGTCAGAACATATTAGACTCTGATAAAGCCCTAAAGGAAAATCCTCACGGTCCCATGTTAGCACTGCTCACTCATCTCCCTGCAGTCCCATCCAAGTTTACATGAGGGAAATAAATTAATGTTATCAGACAACTTGGAAGCAGTCAACTGTACTAATAACCAGTTACCAGCTGTAGCATTTAGTGTTCACAAGTAAAGAATGGAAAGGGAGAAAAGCTTTGGTTCATGTGGATTTTCAGGGAGTATGTTTCAAAAGGAAGTTTGAATTTTTAATGCAGCCTTACCTTTCTGAACAGAAGTATACTGTTCTCAAAGTAACTTACTCCTTTATTCCCATTTAAGGCAGATTCATCACTTACAGCTCAAAACACTGTAACTTGGAAATTATAAATTGACAAAGAATCATAAATAAATGCACAAATAGGAACACAATTAAGCTAGAATAGACAAGCAGTGAAGAATTCACAAGCTGATTTTAATTTTGTTATTATGACATTAAACCTTGGAAAAGCTATTGTCTGGCAGATTGTTTTAAAGTTAACTGAAGTAATTCAGTAAAAATCCCTTTGCCATACGTAGATATCAATTTAAGGCTGTTAAAGCATGCAATGTGTTTATAGTACTTTTTTGTATCTTACATAAGGTTAATTATTTTTTTTGTAACATTCCTGTGAAGCAGGAAGTATCTTCTTTTACTAGAGAAAATGAAGAGATACCTGCTTTAGTGCTGGGGTTTCGCTTCAGTTTTTTCTTTTTTTTTTTCTTTTTCAGAATGACACGGAATAGCTGTATCACAGAATCATAGATTAATTTGGATTAAAAGGTACCTTTAAAGATTCTCTGTTTCCAACCCCTCTGGCATGGGTAGCTCCAACTTCTCCTAGACCATATTGCTCAAAGCCCCATCCAACCTGGCCTTGAACATTTCAGTAATGAGGTATCCACATCAGCGTTGGTCAAGAAGCCCACCCTGGAGTGTGGCTTCTCTGGGGAAGACGACCAGAACTTGTGACCCTGTGCAGAAAAAGTCAATGCTGCTGGAGGTGTACTGTCAGGACTTATGACCCTGTGGGAAACCCACATTGGAGCAGTCTTTTTCTCAAGTACTGCACCCTATGGAAGGGACCCACAGTGAAGCAAGGGACGAATTTGAGATGTCCTCCCCCCGAGGAGGAAGTAGCAGCAGACCTGAGATAAATTGACCACAGCCCCCATTCCCTCGCTCCACTGTGGAGGAGTAGGAGGTGGAGAATTCAGGAATAAAGTTAAGCGCAGAAAGGAGGAGGGTTTAGGCGGAAGGGGGTTTTAAATTAGTTTGTATTTCTCATTATCCTGCTCTGTTTAATTTGCAATAAATGAAATTGTTTTCCCAAAGTCCGGATATTTTGCCTGTGTTGGTAACAGCTGAGCGATCTCTGTGCCTTTATCTCAGCCCATGAGCTTTACTCTCTCCATCCTTTTGGTGGACAGGGAATAATAGAAGGAAGGACTTGCTGGGTACCTGATGGCCAGCCCAAGTCAACTCACCACAGATTTGTCCCAAAATTTTTCAGTGCTGACAGTAAGATCACAACTTTCTGGTTGCCTAGCTGGGCCACTGCCCATGACAGTTTACTAGAGAAATATGTCCTGATTCCTTTGTGGAGTATCACAGGTGTTTTCCTGTTGTTTCCCAGTAATTCAGCAGGCTCTGGTTCTTTTCTGTTGTGCAAAACTCCACTCACTTCCCCTTTTAAAAGGCAGGCATTGAACAGGTAGACTGAAGCATTATATGAATTAAGAGACAGATTGAAATGAACTGTTTAATAGCGCTGTATTAACCAAAGCGGAAAATATCGCTGAAGATAATACAATCCTCTGATTTAAGTTAAACTACTTGAGAAAGCAGCATTTTGATTTTTTAAATAGTACATACAGTACTAATGAAAACTTGAATTCCATTTATGAATATAATTCATACAGTATCAAGAATCTTCAAAACATTTTCAGCTCTGATTAAGGAATATATGACTTACCATTAGGAACTTATGATTAAAATATTACTTCTTCAAGCTGGCTTATTCCTAAAATAGATATATTATTATGGAACAGTGCTTGTTCTTGAGTTTCTACTTCCCAGATCCTGGCAGTCTTTATTTATTATTGAAACATAACTAGTTTCAACTTTATATTTCTTTATCAAAATTGTCAATGGACAATTTATTATTATCTGATTAAAATTTCTCTTTTCCACTGAAAATAAGTATAAGTATATACATATAGGAAGATTTAATAAAAGATATTTCACCATGCAAGATTGAACAGGTACCTCAAAGTGTCTCCTATAGGAAAGTATTTGCAAAGGTACTACCAAATATCTTTTTGAAAACTCCAATATTTTTAAACATTAAATAAATAGTTGAATTTTTCCATTAAAAACAAGAATGCCATTTCTAGATTTCATATTTTCTATTTCATATTTTCAAAGAAAAAGGAAACTATATGCCTCACATATATATATCCTGCAATCATAAGTGTCTTCTAGTCTTGTTTGTTTATTTCATTCGTTCTTTTCATTGAGAGCACACACAGCCCAGTATTAAGGGAATGCACTGAGGTCTGAGGTCTGTAATGCTACATACTGGGCTACAGATCTACATATGCATCTTGCACTCATATACATTCTAGGGAATAATGAGAAAAATACATGTACAAATGTCTCTGCAAAGATTAAAAGTTTATCAAGAGTATTTTGGAAAATTATGTAATTATCAATAGCAATGTTCTTTGAAAACTAAAGCGCTGTCAATTACTAATCACTTAAATGAATTTTTAATTTTTTAAAAAAATTCAGCAATGTGTATGAAGTAAGAGAGTTAAGAGGGAAAGACTTTAGAAAGAAAACTACAGAATTTCATGATGTTTACGTAATAAAATGCATCTCTCACAAAAGGCAAAGACACAGTACCTGCTGTTATGTCTCAGAGGAGGTGTCAGGGAGCAACTAAAAACAAATTCTAGACTTTTATCTGAATTTTCTGTCAGCTGAGAACAACAAAAACTGTAATGATTAATTAAATACTATTACATTGACATTTCCTATTTATGTGTGAGGGAGTCTTCTGCACTAAGCAAAGTCATAAGACTTGGTTGACTCTTTTTCAGTGTGACTATTAAAGAAAGAAGAAAAATAACATATTATTTGGAAAGGAATTACTGTATACCTGGAAGATATTGGATTTTGGCTCAGTCAGATGCAATTCAGTAATGAAAAATATGTTCTGTATTTGCAAGCCTTGGATGAAAACTCTCTGTATTGATGTCTCTGTGGGTGGGAGCACAGGATTTGTTATGTTATTCTGGGAAATAGCTCCACCTTTGACTTTCAACACCTCTCAGCATGTTATAATTTAGAACCAAAATCTCAATCTAAGAATGACTTGTAAAGATAACCTTTCATATCCACTTGGCAAATGTTTTTCTCCCATGTTATGGTTTAATTAATAGAAAAGTAGGGGGGGGGGAAGACAAAATATTAATTTGAAACAGTCATAGATGACAGACATAGTATTGAGTAATAGTTTAAATAATGGCATAATGTTATTAATTTTAATAGTATTAAACTCTAACACTGAAATTTGTTTTCTCCTGATATTTTTAACTCAGATATTTATCCATCTCTGTTCTTCATCCTATCCTATCCTTTTGTTTGCAAATCTTCTTCCAGTTTAGAACACACAATAAAGGATATTCTTCTGGTGAAATTAACCAAATGAGTAAGGCTATCAAGATAGTCATTAGAAGTGGCAAAAAATAAGGTTTTTTAAGTAAGACCTCCAAAGCCAATGGCTGCAGCTAGCACTAAGATAGCAGCATTGTGAGATGAGTGCCAGCACAATTTGGAGATGTGTTAATTATCTTAGAAACCAATTGAATTGTACAATTCTAGAATAGATGGATTAGATATATAAAGGCATCTATCCTGCCCTGAACTATAGTCTTTACAAAACAAATTGTTTTGAAAATGGTGAGAAAACTGTATTCTATCAGATGAGAAAAAATCTAATTGGTTGTACTTTTACACAAGAAAAAAGTCTGTCAGTTTGAAATATTACTGGTTTTCCCATGTGTTCCATATTTTCTACAATCTTAATTTTCACTATTCTTTCCCCTGGACAGTATAGTGTTATGATTCCTACTCTTTATTTCTTTAGAAAAAGAATGCTTCATATATGGCAGTGTTTTTTCCCTCTTCTTTTCATTAACTTTTGCTGTTATTTTTAATGCTTGGTAGTTTTCTTTTAGTAATTTAGTAAGCAAATCTTAAATATCCTATCCATCAGTGTATTCAGTTGTACTGGTTTTGCACAGCCTGTTTTTTTGGCAACAAGGGAGGGCCACAAAGATGACTCCTGTGAAAAGCTCCTGGAAGCTTCCACCACATCCAGCAGAGCCAATCCGTGCTGGCTGTGAAGACGGACATGCTGCTGGCCAAAACTAGGCCAATGACAGAGGCTGGTAGTGCCTCTGTGATGACATATTTAAGAAGAAAATCAAAACACACAGTTTTTACTTCTAGCCAGAGAAGAGGAGGAGGTGAGAACATGTGAGGGGAAACAACATGGAGACACCAAAGTCAGCAGACAAGGAGGGGGAGCATGTGCTCCAGGTGCTGAAGCTGAGATTCCTTTGCAGGCCATGGTGAGACCAAGGTGAGGCAGCTGTGCCCCTGCAGCCCATGGGGATCCACAGGGATTGCAGAGATCCACCCACAGCACATGGGGATCCATGGGGGATGCAGAGATCCACCCACAGCCCATGGGGATCCACAGGGTTTGCAGAGATCCACCCACAGCACATGGGGATCCATGGGGGATGCAGAGATCCACCCCCAGCCTGTGGGGCTCCATGGGGGATGCAGAGATCCACCCACAGCCCATGGGGATCCATGGGGGATGCAGAGATCCACCCACAGCCTGTGGGGATCCATGGGGGATGCAGAGATCCACCCCCAGCCTGTGGGGATCCATGGGGGTTGCAGAGATTCACCCAAGCCCATGGGGATCCATGGGGGATGCAGAGATCCACCCCCAGCCTGTGGGGATCCATGGGGGACGCAGAGATCCTCCTGCAGGCCATGGGGGAGGTGCCCATGCTGGAGCAGGTGGATGCCTGGAGGAGGCTGTAACTCAGTGGGAGACCCAGTGGAGAGAGAGGGCTCCTGCTTTCAGACTGGAGCAGCCTGTCCTTGGAGGAGTGCACCCCATGGAGAGACAGACCCACATCATGGCAGTTTTGGGAGGACTGTGTGCCTGTGCGAGGGACTCACATTGCATCAGGTGTGATAACGCTGCTGCTCCTGAGAGTGGACTCACACCTGGGAAGTTCACAGAGCACTGTCTGCCACAGGAGGGACCCCACAGCCTCACAGGGAAAGGAGTCCTGTCCCAGAGCAGCAGAAGGAAACCTTGGGTGATGAACTGACCAAACCCCCAAGCCCTGTCTCCCTGCACTGTCAGTGGGAAGGAGGGAGGGGCTGGAGAAGGGTGGGGGAAGGTGTTTTAAGGGCTTATTTTGCCTCTCATTATCCTCCTCTGATTCTGTTAGTAATAAATTCACTTTGCAACTTAAGCTGAGCCTGTTTTGCCCTTGAAGTGCTTCTCCTGGTCCTTATCTCACTCATGAACCCTTTGTTAATTTTTTTTTCAACCTCTACTGCCCAGCTGTAGCAGAGGAGGATGAGCCAGCAAGTGACTCTCATGGGTGCCTGGCGTTGGGCCAGTGTCAAACCACGACATCAGTTTACTGTAAAAAATTAATCAGCACCACTGTACAAAGCTGGAAGGATACACAGATCAGGAAATTGTGTCTCAGCAGAGACTGTCAGTGCTCCAAAATCTTTAGAGCTTTGTGAGCCTACTGGATAGATTTTTTTCTTTTAGTGAATATAAATCAACAGGGTTCTTAAACACCAAAGCTAGTTTAGATTTGAACAAAAAACTGGAACAAAGTCTTTTAAAACCAGAGAAATCAAAATAAACAAAACCTATAGAACAGAAACAAAAGGGCATCCCAGAGACTAACAAGGACAAGGCCAGCATCCAGGCTTTGCTTCTTACTTTCTGATACCCAGTCACATTTTGTTAAAAAAAAAACATAATACACAATTCATAAACTACAAACAAAACAGATAACATGGTCTTCACCTAATAGTCTTCAGCTTGTCACAGAGTTTAGAATTGCACGATACCTGTATAATTTTAACACAGGAATCCATCATTGTGTTTACTTTCTTAGTGGAGGCTGGTTGCTAAACTCAGCACAGACACTGTGGAACACTCTCCCTCACTCTGAGAGAGATATACAACATCCTGGACTTTAGAACAATTGCTCCCCATTTAAATGAAACTTGACTTGCTACTACCTGCAAAATACATGGAGACAAGCAAAACTCTTTGCAAACCACTCAGAGTCTGTAGATATTTCCAGAGAGTATGAATTATCTTGATGGACAAATTTAAATGTCATCCTTAGTTGACAAGTCCTTACAGTTGACAAGCACCCAGTACATTTATTTACTGGAGGATTTTTTTGTCTGTTTATTTAAATTCAGAAGTTTATTTAAATTCAGCCTAGAAGCTCCAGTGAATCAGCTTGGGTCCACTGAATTTCACCCTCCATCCATACAAAACAGTAAAATTTTTCCTTCACTGGTGAAGATACTGCTTTGAAAAGTTATGTAATAGCGCACCTACTTTTAAGAAAAACGTTCACTGCCTTACTTTTTGAAATTTTCCTCTTTTCTGCAGATGGAGTTGGATTTCTTTTTTTACTGTACAGAATGCTTAAATATATTTTGACAGAAAGCTCTAAAATGTTTGCATTTTCAATGAAGCACAGAACTTACCTTTCATACAAAGTAACTGCTCTCATAATCAAAATGGTTTCCTGTTTCTAATATGACATCGAGGACAAAAAACCCCAACTTTATTATTTCCTAATCTGTTATTGTTATTCTTTGACTATGAAAATAATCAGGAAGCATTAAGGGTATCATTATATTTTAATGAAAATCAAAACTTCTTTTTCTGAATTTGACTCTTTGTTCTTTTGATCTTTCAGATCTCAAGGGACTACAACCTAATTAAAATTGTACTGAGTTTTCCTAAAAATATATTTCATTGAATAATGTTCCAAAAGAACATTTTATTTTTATTTCTACTTGTAAAACATACATAATATAGATGCAACTTTCTTTCTCTGTTAACATTTAACAGAGCATATCTGCTCATAGATAAGGCTCCAAGGTCTATAGTGATTCTTGATAAGTTGTTCCATTAGATTCTCTCAAATCAAAGATTGAAATTAAATAATTTTACAATAAATATACTTCAAAAGACTCATTAAGGAATAGATCATAAACCTTTCAATCCCTTTGATAAAAATATATTTGAGTTCAGTCCCATTAAATCGAACTGTTTTAGCAACACTATTATTATTAAAACTTACTATGTTTTTAATAACCACAATCACACTTTTTTCCTAAATAAATAAAATAAAGAAAAATATTAGAATTAAGAAAAAAAGTTTTGAGTTCAGGGAATCAGCAAAGTGTTTCTTTCTATGTGTCCCAGTAGAGGGCTAATAAACCTATAGAGGGCTAATAAACCTATGAAGTTAATCTATTACATGTGGCAGCAGTTTCCATACTTCTATTGTTTTTTGATAAAAGTAGATAGTTTTTTAAAAATGACTAAATATTTAGTTTCAGAAAGATAAGGCCCTAAGGCCTAGATTATGGATCTATTTTTATTTATTTTCTTTGAATGAGTTAACATGCAAGTAGCTTTACATTTTGATCTAGAATGGATCCAACAGATAAAAAGATATTGTTCCATACAATATAAAATAGTAATAAGTTTTCTTAAAACTCAGAGATCTCATTCTCCATCCCTGTGCCAAATGACAACAGAAAGAGATATCACTAAGTAAAATAGTGTCCCAGCAGCTTGTGTACAGGATTTAAGAATATCAGTGTCAAGAACATCTTGACCTTTTCCTCAGCACTGTGAATAGTACTTGAATATCCCAACTCATCTAAGTCTTTGTATCTGCTTTCTTATGAGGATAAAAGAAAAAAAAGTGTATCTTTTCTTTTCCAGAGAATTCCAAATTCATACAGCAGAAAGAATATGCTTGCTGCTTATTATTATTCTGGTTATATTTGTATAAGGACTTCTTACAGAAAAAAAATGTAGAATGTAAGGATTCTAGATGGATGACAAAACTTTTTTTGTCTGGTAACAGTGGCTAATTTAGACTGGCTTTGAAAAGAAGGAAAAATCAATATAACAATCAGAATGAAAAAATCAGGTTATGGTGGAAAAGAAAACTTCCGTATTGCAGTCTATAAAATGTCACTTTCTAGAGAGAATATTTTAGCATGAAGCTTTAAAGTGATAACTGTTACCCAAAAGCAGAACAAAAAATATAATCAAATGTTATTGTTTTGTGTAATATTATGTGTCTGGCTTCTCATAATGAAGCAGTATGATTACTTTTCCAAGCCCATGAATTGAGATTTAGTCTTTTTAAGTAAACAGTGTCTGAAGATTCCTTGATGAAATTCCATGTTGAGTAATGACATTATTTATCTCAGAAGAGTTTTTTCATTTTGTTTCATTTTGGAGGGTATTTTTGGAGAGTCAGTTAAAACAATGCCTTCAAGTGTTAGGTACAAAATATTTTTCTACAAATAATAAAAATACATTTTAAGGACTATTGGAATTTAATTATAAAATCAATTATACATCTATTTGACTAACATAAAATTATACATTGACCATTCACATATATTATATGTGATCTCTGTTTTTTGATAACTTGTTGGCTTTTCCATGAAAAGGTTGGAAAATAAATATGGCCCAAAATGATTTTCTTTTTGTGTCTGTTTCTTTGTTTCTTCTCTCTTGTTCTTCTCCACTAGGCTTATCCATCTATCAACAGGATCTGTGACGTTTAAGGGTTCATCTGTTCTTTTTTCTCATTCTCAACTTGAAGATATAAACCTACCTTTATGCCATAATAAGCATGTCTAAGGAGAATAATGTAATCATAAGACTTCAAGTTGAAGATTGCATCCTAAAGTGAGAAATAAGCAACAGAAGCAGATGAGTGTAGACTTTTTGTATGCAAATTCTCTTCATAATAAAGAAGGGAAGAGAATTCCACAAAGTGCACTGTATATATCCTACATAACTCTGCATGAAATTATTGTTGAAGTTTTCCATGTGTCATCTGTGGTCTTTGAAAATACCTTTTATTGGCAGTTAACTCTGTATCCAAGATTTCACTGAAAAAGAGACCCCATTGAGTATGTTTCAGATTGAAAAGAACTTCTCCAGAAGAATAAAAGTAAGTCAAATGGATTTAAGTGCCAGAGAGTATGTAAAAATACATATTAATACTGGCAATATTCCAAAGAGACATATTAAATTAAAGAGTTTTCAAAGATATTTTTCCTGTTTTTTCAACACCAAATTGTCATGGCTCAATCAGAAATTGAATTATACTGAGTAAATCAATAAGGCTGAACATAGCAAAAGCTTTATCAAAATTAAGTCACAGCTATATTCCAAGAGGAGGGAAGCTGCTCTGCTTTTTAGAGTGTGATTCACACAACCCTTAAAGAGGGAGGTGCACTCTGGAGAAGAGCTCATACTGTGGCATTCAGGAGACCTCAAATGTCCCTTCGTCTCTCTACAGACACAGCTTCTGGAAAACAGGAAATTTTGCAGCTGTATCATCACATCCAGTCTCTGGAGGCAAAAGGCAGAGCAAACCACTTGCTCATTTTCAGGGTGAGCTGCCATTAATGCAAGATGCAAAACTGGAGTAAAGGAGTAAAACTTATTTATCTTATCTTTTTTATTTATTTATTTCTCTTTAAACTTCCTTCATTTAATTTGGCATACTCTGCCAGAAGGACAATTGGCATATTTCTTATTAAGAACAAGTGAATCTTCTATAAGTTGTAGACACTGTAATATAATTTTTTAGAATACCATTCTTATGAAAGCTGTGTGGTTGAGGGACATGCTTTTAATGTTTTCCTGCACTCCTAAGTATCTGCACAGAATGTTGATGTAGATCTTAGCCTTTATGTTCTTTATTTTAAATAAACCAAAATTTTAAAACTTATAGATGCAAGTACTTTTAAAGAAAATTAACTCCACATTGGAAAGAGTGATATAGAAATTTTGGTGCAGATTTGCATAAAATGAAAAAAAGAATAAAGTTTTTGGAGTGTTCAGATAAAATTCCTTTTGTTATTTTTCACCAATAGAGGTAAAGAAACAAAGAAAAGCATATTTTCTATTCAGTGCCCTACCTAAAATGTTGATCAATAATGTTGGGCCTTAAAAGAGTGTTTACAATAAAGTCTAAGCTTCTGTATTCTCAGCAGTCACATTGCATTTGAAAACATTGTATGACTCCTCCGTTATCAGTTCTGAAAGATGACAGTGATTTGTGCATGATAGCAAGTGAAATACTCTCTGAATTTTAACTCAGCTGAAGTGAGCAAAATATGAGTTCATGAAGCTCATGTCCATATACTAACAGAAGTGACAGGATGGTTACTACCTATACCAGATTATCTTCAAGTCAGTTTTGCACTTCATTTTCTCACTGGAAGCTCACAAAATGGATGGCAGATCCAGCCTTGTCTTATAAAGCTACACATGTCAGAACAGATCCCTCTGAAACTGGAAACTAATATAGATGAGCTAACTGGAGTCACTGCTTTTCTGACCTACTAGTTTCCTGCATCCCTTGGGATTCAGAATGTTTCTGATTCAGCTGTAGCAATATTCTCATAGTATGTGTGTTCACTTTCTCTCTGTAGATTTGCAATGCATAGCACCACTTTGGGGCTTAGTGCTACTAAATATATGTGGCTCTGGGCACTACCATAGGTTCCAAGCGTTGGCATTATTGAAGCGTGCAACTGTTGTGAAAGATACATCTAGTACTTTATATCACTAATATGACTATAGTTAAGGAACATGTAAACCATATTTTTGAAAGCTTGTCTCTGAACACGCCAGCATTCTCCAGTGTGGGCGTCTTTGTGAGACATCTTATAATAAAGAAAGCGATTTTTCCAAAACGACGTTGTTATTGAAGCCCTCAGTATTGTCAGAGGGCTGACTGTCCGAGAAACTTGAGTGCCTTTTTTGCAAACTTTTTGAATGTCCACTGTCTTATAAATCAGGCCTTCGAAAAAATTAACATGCTAGTTAAGTATTAGCATCCTGATAAAATAAATAAGGTAAAATGACTTCAGTCTTATCTGTGACATGCCATGGTCTGTCAGAGTAATTTCTCTAACTTCTTGACTTTGTTAAACATTGCCAGATGGGAAATAAGATCCTTTGTGAATACTAGAAGGGACCAAAATAATTTTCTGACTTGAATTATTTGCTAATTTAAAAGAGAAAGGCTAGTTAAACCTAATAGGACTAGGTTTAAGAATAGCAATAAATTGTGCTATGGTCCAGTTGGTAGTATCTCCCTGAAATATCATTTCTACCAACCCAAAAATGCATAATACTAGTATTTTAACATCAGTTACTTATATTGAAGATGCCAATCTCCAAAGCATACACTGTGAATCTACACTGAACAGAATCAGGTTAATAATTAGACACAGGTCATGAGATCCAGGCAGGAAACAGTTTTACCATGGTTTCAAAAAATGCTCATGGACTCCATCTGTGTGACTGAAACTGTTCATCCTTCTCTGATCCTTCTAGTCTACATTTTATTTCTACATAAAATAATGATTTTTAAAAATCTGCTTATAGTTGTTAGAATACATTTATTGCCTTTTTACCTGCTGTCTAAAAGTTCCTAGAAATATGGTAGGCTACTCCAAGGCTAAGTCTATTTGTAGGAAATCTGTTTGCAGGTTGTTTCTGACAGTTTTTGTGGTACTGACCTTAGTCTTTAAGTTCTAATATTGTAAATTTTGATGACATTTATTTCTCATGCTGCTTACTTGACTATGTTTATCTTGTCACTGACAAAAAAATTGACAACTTGAGATTAAAAAAAGCACAAGATGTCTTATGAAGATAAGTAGAGCTGGAGATGGAGGTCTACAGGTTTCAGTGAACTGGTACAGCCTGAATTAAAATGCCATGGCTTCAGTACCCTGGTCCACTATACATATTCTTAAATCTTATATGTAACTGTCAGTAGTGCATTTACTGAAATACCTGACGTTTTTCAAATTTTCAATGCATTCTTATTCTGAATCTCTACCCAAAGGGAGGACAGTGTATTACACAAAGTGTTTTGTTCTGGTAGGAATCTCTTTATTGTATTGTTTGTGGTTTTTTTCAGCCTGCCTTTTAATGCACTTTTCAGAAAAACAACCCTGAAATCGAATGCAGTGCTGGGATCAGAGCTGTGCCTCCAACCCATATTGCCTCCCAGGAAAGGTCTAATCTTCACAAAAATAATTTATATCTTTTGGTATTTGCTATCCACTAGCTCTTCTCACTAAATCATCATGGTTAAACAACTTTCTTTATGATTTGTAATAACTCTCCATTCATAGTCATATAAGATTAAATACTAGCTACAAAAAATTAGTGGGAGAACAAGTTTCATGATAGGGGGAATGTATCATGATAACAAAAGAAGATTTTGTAAAATGAATGCAGATTATTCTCTAAGAGGTTTCACTTTGAATGCTTAGCAAATCCTGGCTTGAATATAATCTAGACATTGTTATGCTCTGTTTAAGTATAAAATCTCCAAGTTATTTTAGTAGTAAAAATGTATTTTTAAAAGGTTCCTTTTCTTCCTTCAGAAAGCAGTGGAAAGCATACTCCATAATGAGTCATCTAGTTGGTACACTTGGATGTTATTCCTCATTTAGAATATACATAACTACTGTGAATTTATTCATTATGTATGAGTAGCCAGTCATTCTTACTTTTTAAATTATTCCAAAGTGAGTACTGAAATGCTTTGTATCAAATAACTGAAAGCATGCTTTTATTAAAAAAAACCAACTAAGTATGGTCTTAAATCTTCATAATTTTGAAAGTATTAATAGCTGATGCTAAACACTGAGCAAATGCCAAATTTTTGGCTGAATGAAGTCAAAATTTTTAATAAGTTTGCTTTTTTTTCAATATATAAATATTTATTCCTATTATTATTTCTCAATCTTCTATTTTTGACCAGCTGATTGAGAAAATGGTTTCTTATATAACTTTTACAGAATGGTTCTACATTCCAAAAGATATAAAGTTATTCAGGTCTAGATTCTACATGTGCTGTGTTGTGTGATTTTGATCTGCTTTCTGAGCAAATTCCTAATTCCAGTGTAAACAAAATCAAATATAATTCATAAATTGTACCTTAATGCAAATTTTTGCCTATGTATTATGTAATTTCTTTTACTCTGCCTCTAATGTCAGTAGACTGTGTGAAAGGGATACTATCTTGAAGTATATGAGTGCTCCTATTGAAGATGAGCCTTTAAAATTAAGCACAGACATTAGTAAAAGCTGCCTGTTCTACTACAGCTTCACAAAATTTTTCTCCATTACATGCAGAAGCTCATTCAACATAGGAAATGAAAGAATTACTGAGAGCCCAGAAAGGTAACCTCTCCATCCACGTGAATATACATTTTTCACCAGAAATTCCTTAGTCTTTAGTCTTAAAGCTTACCACTGTCATATGTTTATCATTAGCACATTGCACAAATTGCCTCCATGTCCATTATGTAAGTGCCAGGACTGGCAAATTTTCATTATTTTCAGATATCAAGGGAAAAAACCTACAAAGCACAATAGTACATTATAGTGTATGGCACAATGCCATTATAACTTGGGAAAGCTGCATTGTTGGTTTCTCTGGGTGTGAATTAGTCTGCCTGACTTACAATATCTTTGTATGATGCTGTCTCCTCATGAGGGGGAAAAAAATATAAAGGAGAACTAAGTGAAGAAAAGAAATCTCACTTTTTTTTTTCCAGCCAATAACACCAGTACTGTAGGTTGGTGGCCACTGAGATCAGAAAGTTCTGCTCACAACATGATGATCAAACTGACCAGCAACATGAGGAAAAGCTCTGTTTTTTATTTCTATATGAAAACTTTGGCACTTGCTTTTTTGTTTGTTTTTTTTTGTTTGTTTGTTTTTTTTTGTAAAGCTCTTTAATAAATGTAAAGCAGCGTCAAAAACTAGGGTTAGAATATTTTAGAACTGCGTATAACTATCTTCAATAAAACAAATGTGAGAAAATAAAGGAATTGTGGTCTTTCCTTTTCCATACATAATTGCTGACAATACTGTGCATTTCATCCATCATACTAAGCTATGACTGCACTCAATTAACTTAATATGGTGTTAATGCAATATGGGAGAGGTAGCACTCATTCATCATATTGTATTATAGCAGTAATACAGTAGTATTGTATTAGACTGATGTAATAAGGCCCTTAATAGAAGGCAATAAAACTATTATCAGGAAACTGCCATTAATACCTGGGATTTTTAAAGGCCATTTCTGTTGTGCTTGTAAATCTTTTACTCGCCAAGATGCAGTAAGAAAGACCCTCTGAGACTGCAGAAGGACTTGAGTATGTGACATTATGAATGTGCTATTTTTGGCTTTTCGATGGAGGAGCACATCTTATAGCACCTAATAAATCTGTGCTGAGGGTTGAAAAGCATATTTTTCTGTTGAACAGTAGGCTGTAATATAGTAGAGTTATATAAAAGGTCACGACAAGTTCTAAATATTTATTCATTTTTCTATGACATCAAGGCCAATTCCTTTTTCTCTCTACTAGGAACAAAAGGAGGGGTTTTTTGTAATCTCTATCTTTTTCATAAAACATACTAGATTATTAAAAAGATCTTTAGTTGCTCTGTGACTTTATTTCCAGAGAAATGGTTTATGTTAGAGTTTACACATGCTCTGTGTTTGTTAAATTTGGTTTATATTCAAGGGACTAACCCCAATTCATTACTTTCATTCAAAATACTCTGTAAAAGTGGAACTTCAATCATGCCTCATTTGTCTTCAGAAAGACACAGATTATCCTGATAATCTTGGTTGTTTTAGTTTGGGGGTATTTTGGTGGTTTGTTTTTTTCCCCAGTCATTTGACAGAGATTTATGTACAACATAAGCTTGTGTAGGTAAGATTTCTTTTATCAGATCATATTGCTTTGGGGTTGTTCAGAACCCCAAATTTATGGCATGACTGTATTAATCTAACATAATTTATGCAATATGCAACATTTCTATTAATTTTCTCAAAGTATGAATGCTGGAGTGCTATAGTAGGAGCATATAGAACAATATTCTACCATGTGCTTCAGTTTCATCTAATGCAACCCTAAAACAAAATTTATTGTTCCAGATAGAGCAACTCCCTCCGCACAGTGTTGAACCAGGGTTTATTAAATGCCAGTTTAAAAAAGGGAATATTTTTGCAGTGCTGGCCAATTCCTATCTCTGTCTCCCAGCCCAGGTATGATTTCCTCACACTGATGGTTCTGATGGATGTTGTGCTTGCATTCCTCACTAGGTTCATAGGTCTAGATTGCACTGTTGTACAAAATGTTCTTATTTCAATATCAGTTTGCTATGAAGATTCACACAAAGGAAAAAGGTACTATTTATATTCTAGTCCCCACTAGCCTGGATCCCTGTGACAGTCACAGGGAATGCCCAAGCTCCCTGGCATATAGGGTGCTACTGCCTATGTGCTCCACAGCTCAGCTCTTTGGCTTGCTCCAAATAATGTTCTGTTATATTTTAAGTCTCTGATTCCAAGTTTCCAAATAAATAATCATTACATTGTTAAAACTACATGTGCTGGGAAAAAAAGAAAAAGAAAAAGAGTTTTAAAGTGAAAAGAAAGATGTGGAAGTCCTCTTTGAGGTATTCTATGCATTGTTCCCCAATTTTCTTCCCCTCCCCCACTCTCTCTTCCCAAAGGTGCCAAAGAAAAGGCACCAAATAAAAACAACAACAACAACAAAAAAAAAGAAATTAAATCTGACTAATCCAGAAGATTATGTAAATAAATAAAATTGTATTTCCCAGCTTTAAGAAACTCTAACATTATATAATGCTCATATTCCATTTATTCCTTATCTTTTTCCCTCCCAGATATATATATATATAAATATATCCCACCCAAATCATAATTATAGCATAAAATAAAAAAAGAAAAATCATAAATCTATCTAAAGGCTAAACTTGTGATATTGAGCTGATGATTACTGCAGAGAAAAAATGTATCTGTGTTGTGACAGCAGATGTTTTCTAAATCTGTTTATCACAAATCCAGAGAACTGGATAAACATTCAAGACAACACTATTCAGCAGAATCTTTTGTCTGTCTTCTTCTCTGTTTGCTCAAATTCAGCTGGCTGGAATTCCAAATGTGTTCTCATGCTTTCTTATTACAGGAGATGTTTTTATGAAAGCAATTCTGCATATTGATCTGGAAGTGCCTTGGATACATAAAGAAGAGCCCAAGTTCAGTAGGTAGAGTAGCCCATCCTGCTTTCTGCCCTGTGACAGTAATGGCATCAATGTTCCCTCTCTTGATTGTCTATAGAGCAAGTCTAGAAAAAATTCTGGAATATTTTAAATACTCCAATTTAATTGGAGTTATCAATTGAATCTAGTGAATAAAACAATAGATAAGCATGAAAAGATGAGATGATTCAAAGTATTTAATCTAAGATCCTGATTTGAAGATCTTCCTGGTCAGCAGCTGTGTGTTTTTGCATATGTGTGCAGCCAAACATGCAATTTACCTTTTGAGAATTCTTGCTCTCAAGTTTTCCAGAGTGTGACCAAGGGGAAAAACAACTCAGCATCCCTGGCCTTGATTCAGGCATGCATTTAAGTCCCTGTCTATTCATGAGGAGGCCACAAGAATGCACTTAAGGGAGTCTAAAATAGATTTAGAATTTGAGTCAAGACTACATGCTTTCCGGACTCAGAGCCAAATATATCAATTTGCAGTATATGGGCTGCTCTGAAACATGAACTGTATATAAAGAAAGTAAATATAAATGCAAAAGAACATCATGTACTTTGACAGAAGAGGGGTTGCAGGTATATATTGCTTTCTATTGGCTACTGTTAACAGTAAACTGAAAACAAAATTCTACTATCCCAACTTTGACAGTAGTTGGTTGAGACAGGAAAAAAAATTTAAAAAAATATTTCAAGACTTAAAGGCTTTTATTTACTTCTTCTGAGGATTCATAGAACCAAATAATTTTATACCATTCTGTACTGAAAACTAATAACATCCAGGAAGAATCTTAATTTTTTTTTCCCTTGTAGATAGAAATAACACTTAACTTCATAGATAATGAAATTTCACCCGAAGAGAGACAATAGACAATTCCAAAGAGTGGTTGCTGGCAGAACATCTATGGATGGTCACCCAGTGAGGTACTTTTTGCTCAAAAACACGCAAAAAAGTGATGTGGCTTGCCCATATTACAGCATAGCACCAGGTTATAATGAGGAACAGCAGTAATTACAGAGATAACATACATTTCAAATGCCACTAGTTTCTCACAAGTGCAGCTCTTTCTCATATATCTTTTGTTGTGGGAAAACTTGGAGACAGCTGTGGGATAAAAGCTATATTAGATCAGGATGAGACCTCAGCAGGTGTTTGAGAGAGCTGATCCAGTGCTGTTCAGTCTTAATCTTAGTGAGAATGTCCTGCAGAGTGCATATGTTGGGAAGGAGGGGTGATCCAGATTTAGTAGTGTCAAATTTACAGTTAGTCTCAATGATCTTAAAAGCCTTTTTGCAACCTAAATGGTTTTCTGGTCATATGATTCTATCTTTAAAGTAATTAAATTTTTCCTTCTCATCTAACCACCATACAGATGGTTGATAAGAAAACTAGTTAAATAAACCAAAGAGAAATGGTTTGATACAAAATTCTTCTTCTATACTTAAAATCAAGAGGTACTCTAAGCAAAAAATCTATTCTATATTCCTATTAAGAAACTATTCATAACGCCTTATCTTTCTTTGAACTCCTATTTATACCTTTTGTAGTTTCTTTTAGCAAAGAAGCATACCTATCCTAGTGTGATGTCCTTCTAAAATCCCAGGCCTCACTGAAAATCATCTTTTTGTGAAACACAATTGAATTTACTTAATTTTCTTACTAATACTTCACAATTCATAGCCTGTGGCTTCTTTACCTGCATGCAGTGTTTAATGATAAACTCAGGTGCTTTTTTCTTGTATCTTAATTACAAAGAATCTCTTGTACTATAATTAACATTTCCTAAGAGCTGGAGAAGTATCTATGCACTTAATTATCTGCTCCTATTTCATTCTAGGTGATGCAACTGGATCTTAAGACAAATTCTGTGCTGTCAGGCAAAATATGCTTTAATATGATTTGGATCAGTCCTAGAATAATCCTACAAATTCAGGTAATACTATCTCACAGACTTGTTGTGCTCAGAAGTGCTTTCTGTATTAGAGTATATATTTGTAGTTTCCTGAATCTGAGTAACACAGTATATACTGAAGAGGAAATTTGCACACACTGCTCCCTGCCTCAGAATCAGAATATTATACATCTAAAACAGTCTATTTGAAAATATGAAAAACATTATCATTGTGAATATTTTTTTTTGTTGTTTAAAATATTTGTGCATGAAATTATTGTTTAAAATAATTTCATGCACAAAAGAATCACAAAATTCATGCTTATGTTGTATAAATATTAAATAAACAAAATAAGTAAATTATTCATTTTGCCATTAGATGCAAATCCTCCATCTCCAACTGATTTTCTTTCATGTTGGAGCTTCTTAGGTCTTTTAATTTGACTCTTTTTTGTTTTTTTCCCAACCTAGCAACCATTTTCCTCAGTTGGCCTTTTATTTTTCACCTTCGCAATTTGTTTTATACCTTGAACAATTTTGCTCTTACAGACTGATTCAGGAATCTTTCCTAATTCATGGTCTGATCAAAAAGTACATCGAAGTCAGCTGTAATAATCTTTGTATACTGGCTCCAGGCAGGTAATATAGAACAGGGTTAAAGATTAATGCAGATGAACATTTCTTCTCAACCTCTGCTACAAAAGCCACATATGGAATGTAAAAGAAAGGGAAAAAAATCCAGTTTTAATGAAATAAAATTGTTCCCAAACTCAGAGGTGTTTTGCCTAAAAACATGGGGAATATTTATTTTATAAAGTAGAATAAAGAAGACAAAATGCATTTTGAAAATCTACACAGTCTATTTTTGAAATAAATTTATTTGGATGGTTTCTAGCTAACAATGAATGGGTTTACAGCTGTAGTGCAGAATTCTTTTGTGTCTCACTGATGTCAGACTAATATAAGCCAAGCTTCTTGTGTTCTACAAATCTATCGATGCTTTCCCCCTTGCTTGCCTTCACTAGCTATTTCTACTCCTTTCATTGCTCACATTCTACCCTGCCTAGCATTTTCCTTAGAATTCTTACTGGTTATAATATGAAATTTTTATGTGCTAGAAATGAAGCATCGTTTTTGTACTTTACTTTCTTGAAGAGTTAATCAGCAAAAGTCACTATCTCTTCTTATTACCTTAAGTTGCACATACCTATGAGTGACTATTTAGTGAAATATTCTGAACATATTTCTCTCTGTAAAATACTATCAGCACTTGTTGGAAAACATTTTTTTTTCTTATAAAATCCATAGATCCTATCCTGTGTGCAATCACGTATGTTGTTTCAACTAAGTTCTACTCAGGCTCAGTGGAAATTCTTTCTCTGTTTTTTTTTTTTGTTAAATAAATTCTCGAAACCCTTCCTTTAACACTTTTGGATTAAATTGGTCAGTCTTTTTCCACCCTGTTTCAATATTTGTTCTGTGAGATCAATAAACTGGTTTTACAGCCTTTGTGGTCTGAGACCATGTAGACTATTGACAGTTTTGAGGGCCTTATCTGTCAGCTGGGCTCTGTTTTGTGCTTCCTTTTATGCCCATTTGGAGATTTTTGTCTGTGAGTTCTATATTGCCATCTGCAACCTCACATGAAATACATTCTCCAGTCACTAAACACATTGATCCTTCACATCAGTAAGATATGGGCTGTGCAACACCAGACAGAAACTGGCAGATGTCACTGCCATAAATGACATTTGAGCAATCAAATTTTAAAATACTTGTCCATTTCATGTTCTGTTACTATACCCATCTCGGTAATTTCTAAGTATTTATTTAAGAGTCTCTGTGAGCAGCATATGGATGTAAGTTTCTGTTGGAGTGTATATTGAACATCAGGGTGTTACTGCCAAAAATACCATATGCAGTTCTCTCTGTTGAAGGTGTATGTCTTAGCAGTCTCAAGGTAGAACAGACTTTTCAAGAGTTGTTATAAGCAGGGTTACTTTAGTCCTCTATTGTAAAAATTCCTCATTGCCACTGTATTGTTTTTCCTCCTGAACTTTCTTTTACAAAACATTATTCCATAGAAATATTACATAATTCACTGTAGATATAGGTACTTTGCCTCTTCAAAACAGTCTTCCTCCCCATTTCAGTTTAACCCAAGTGCAAGAAAGATTGAAATGAAAAAAAAATGTCTGCATAACAGACACTTCTCTCTGCATGTATATATACTATTATGTACTTCTTTTGGATGGGAGTGACTTAATTTTCTTCATAGCAGCTCATGCATTGCTGTTTTGGACCTGTGGCAAAAACAGTGCTGATAACACGTTGCTGAGTGATGCTTACATAGAGTCAAGGTCTTTATGTTTCACACTGCACACCTTCAGGGAGTAGACTGAGGATGCAGAGGAATCTGGGAGGGGACACAGAAGGGACAGCTGACCCAAACTGGCCACAGGGATATTCCATACTATATGGCATTGTGCTCAGCAAGCAGAGTTGTGAAGAATAAGGAGGAAAGGGGGGCTTTTCAGAGTTACAGCATTTGTCTTCACATGTATGTGTTATGTGTGATGAGGTCCTGCTTTCCTGGAAATGGCTAAACATGTACCTGCCCATGGAAATTAGTGAATTAACTCCTCATTTACTTTTCTTGTGCATGCAACTTTTGATTTACCTATTAAACTTTCTTTATCTCAATACACAAATTTTCTCACTTTTACACTGACTTTTATTTTTTTTATATTTTATATTACAATATTATTATATTTCCCTTTATCCCATCCCTATGCAGAGGATGTGAGCCAACAGCGACATTTACCAGGGCTCACCCACAACAAAGTTATATCTACACATCAGCTGTCTTTTCAACAGTTAGGGCAATGTTGCTGAAAGAAATACCATATAACATTTTCCTCTTTTGCCAGACAGTACTAACATTATGCCATTCTCCCAGGGTTCTTCTGATGCCTAAAGATTTTTTATCTTTTAAGATACTTCTCATATATTTGTAGTTTTGTAGACTGTTAATACATGGTTATAAAGCTCCTGATATTTTTTCTACCCTTTCTCTTAGATTTTAGAATAATAAGCCCACCCTTCTAATGCATACTTGGAATTCTGTTTGGTCTTATTCTTAAGAAGAAGAAGCCCAACTAGGACATTTTGTATTCTGCTAGAACTTAGAAAACATAACAAGCAGTGGTACAAAGTCCCTGGAACAACTCCTGTGGAGAGCAGAACCCGGGGGAAATTACCTAACCAACTAATTGGAGAATATTTGTAACATACATTAATTAAGTAACCTTATAACAATTGTAGAAATAATTTATCATGTGTGCATATAGTTATATATAAACTAAATATATAAAACTATAAAAAAGGAGTTATATAAATTATAGTTATATATATATAGTGCACCTGAAAGCTTTCAATTAAAGACTTGTTTTTATATTATCATTTTAACACTGTTTGGAAAGGTTTTGTGTTTTATTCCACTCAGCACCTCATTGGCTCACCAGTCCCTACTTGTCACTTAGGAGAAAGGCAGCAAACACTACAGGGCAGTAGTCTTCCCTCAGCCACTTCAGTTCAGTTAATGAAGTTAAAAAAAAAATCAAAATTTGCAGAAAGGAGCCCCAAAAGATTTGTTGTTGCCAGTTTGTTCTTTTGTTCATTGCCTTTTCTTTGCCTATTGGATTCTATGTTTGAATGTTGCTCTTGACATGGATAACTCACGGGAACAAGGCTTTTTTGAGTGATGATATTCAACCAAAAAGGCATGTAAACTTTTGAAATTTGTTTAAAGTGACAAGTAATGATGATAGTATGTCACATGAAATCTATAACCACGGCATGTAGAAGGTAAGCACCCCTCTTTCTCTGTGTCTTTCAGCTCTATCTGTTTGTCCATCATCCATCCATCCATCCATCATCCATCCATCCAAGATATGTTTAGCATATCATATCATGTGTCTGGTATTTTGATTTTTCTTTCCATCAGTAGACAGAAGTCAAAAAATGATTGTTGTTAATAGTCTATGTATTTAAGTTTTTGAAGAAGCCTTGTCCAAAGAGAACCTGTTAGTTCCTTTTTGTAAGATTTTACTTTGCTGTTGTTGTTAAGGATTTGTCTAGTTCCTCATCCAGAATTTATGTGCTTGCTCTTTGGGGATAGACGACCTTTTCAGCTGCATGATATACTTGACAATTCAGAGCTGCTGTAGCAGGTAATGGTTTCTGAGTCAACAGAAAGTTTTACTTATGAAAAAGGGGGTTTCTTTACCCAGTGTTTCTGTTTGGGAATAAATATCCAAGTAGTATAGGCATTTTGCTAATATGCTAATATAATATCAAATATTTCCAATGGCTTTGAACATTTTTGTAATTTTTTTCATACTTCCTAAAAGAAAAAATCCTATGAACTTCAGTTTACTGATATATTTATAGACAGACAGTGGGAACTAGGTCTTTTAAAATATCTGATAAATATTTATTACAATCAAATTATAACTATTCCTGTCCTAGCCTGTCTGGTTCCAGCTGAAGTCCTGGACTGAAGGTTCTCCACAGACCTCTAGAAAGAATCTTTTTTCATCATTAATTTACTTTTTTTAGCTCCATTTTATGCAGAAGTCACAAAGAGCTTGGTTCTGCTGCCCTGTGAATCACTCTCAGGCAGAGACACAAGTAGTCCCTGGATCTCTTCTGATTAAAGGCAATATAAGTTTAATTGCAGTATGCTACAATATATTTTAATTTTTAATAGCAGAGTGCAGGATTTCAGTCACTATTCCATACTTCAACTAATTTGAAGTGTCACTAATATTATTTTTAGTGAAGTGGGATGAAGTCATAGTTGGTGTAAAACTAGGCAGAATACCTTAACTATACTTTTCAAAGATTTAACTTATCCTTTGTGAGACTTTGCTTTGTGACCAATGTATTTCCCCAAATCTTACATAAGCCTTCATTAAAAAAATAATAATCTTAAAATGCTCTGGAAATACATAGAAGCAAAATTGTTAATACATGATGTCTACACAGGCCAATGTAATGAAAAAAATTAAATGCACAATTAATTGCTTTATTTCAAATAACATTCTGGTTGTTGGACCTTAAGGCTCTTGGTTTCATGCTGTTGTATAGTTTGTTTTTTTGGTTTTTTTTTATATAAGTGATCAAAAGAGTGGCTTTTAATTTGGTGTAGCTGCAGTAGAGTACATGGCCAAGACCCCTGAATAGTTAATGCTACCTTTTATCCTTTATCATTTTCTTTTATGAGCTAAGGGATTGTTCATTCAAGTTCCTCTAATCCTCATAATATCTTGGCCATTATTACAAATCCTAGCTTTTTGGACAGCATCTAATTTCTTATGAATCTCATGAGTGCTGGAGGAATGTTGTTAAATGAAAATGAAGCACCACTTTTTTCCCATGATTTAATTTGTAATTCAGAACTTTAAGTATCAAAAAATAGAGGCTATTAGCTGTGAATTCAGTCTGCATACACTTAGTTATAGGCTTTTTAATTTTGCAGATATGTGACATATACTAATGACCATAACAAGATGTGACAGACAGTGTGCTGTTAGTTATTAAATAAAACTTTCTTCCTGGGAAAGAAATTTCTGAAATAAAAAAATCTATTACAGCAGTAGTTAGTGTTATAAACAACTTTATTATTTCCTTGTACTCAGTAGTACTGTCAGTAATAACTTTTGGGAATTTAAATTTAGTGATACAATTCCATATTTTTTCCCACTCAATAATTGATGTCCTGGAATTACCTAAAAGGAAAACCACACTGCATCTACTACAGACAGAACTTCATGGCCACAGAGCCCTAGGAAATCTCTCTAATATGAAGATGTAGCTCTCCCTTGCATATTTGTTTTACACTAGAGAAAGTTAATGGTATGAAATAAAATTATTTGGGACTTTTTGCTTTAATAGTAGTTGTTCTTCTTTTTAAGTGGGTAGGGACTGATCCTCTGAACACGATTAAGGAGGGAAGTATGATCAATGTCTAACTCATTAGTGCAGGCCACAAGTCACCTGTATTTAGTTTTCTCTCTTGAAACTATCTGTCTGTACCTCCATTGCCTCTGCTTTATGTTAGTGTCTGCAAGGCTTTCAAATTTTGCCTACACAGTGTCGCAGACATCTTTCAGGAAAAATCCTTTCTTAGGATTTTTCCTTGTGAGAAGCTGCAGTTTCAGCAACCAAAGTAAACAATGGTTATCTGCTGCTGTGGAATGCAACAGGTAGACCTGTGATTGGTCTCCTGTGGATGTTTGGATTTCTTGACCACTCATGGCAGAGCTGGCTCTTGCTCTGTCTGAGACACAGATCTTTGTTATTCATTCTTTTCTATTCTTAGCTTAGCTAGCTTCTGAAGAAACCTTTTCCTTTCTATTTCTTTTTAGTATAGTCTTAATGTAACATATATCATAAAATAATAAATCAAGCCTTCTGATCATGGAGTCAACATTCTCATCTCTTCTTCATTCTGAAAACCCTTGTGACCACAGTCACAACACAGTCTTGGGAATTGAATCCCATTGCATTACTTGTGTAAATACATCTATGTCTGACCTTCTGAACTTGAAGGCATCCAGTTGAACTGATGTGTAAAAGCAATGAACTGAAATATTTCAAACACCCTGACATTATATCTGTATGAAGCAGGAGGTCCTGGGGTCCCCACATTCAGAGCTCCTCAGTCTGTAAATGGTTATGTTAAACATCCCCTATCTGAATTTTTACAGAGTTTTCTTCTGTAAAATAAGCAGAGATGTGGCCCCACTGTTTAGAATTGGGTCACTTCAGTGAGCCAGTCCTCTGGGACTGTTATTTGATGAACAGATAAAGAAAAAGGGGCAGTGGATGAGCAGGGTGAGGTGGTAGCAGTGGCTGGGCCATCTTTCATGTGATGAGGAAACCAAGGGATCTGGAAGAAAACAGACAGTGCCTATGTTTTGGAAACAAGATGCTTCTACCCAGGTGATTCCTTTTCCTGCTTGTCTGAAAATCCCTTCTGCTCCTTCCAACCATTTTCTAATCTCTCTGGTCATTAGTGTCGGCCAGGCGGAAATCTCTAAATGCATTGCTGGCCAAAGAATCCAAAGGGACAACAGGCCAGCACTGCAATGCCACAGACTGTCCATAGCCTGGATGTGACAGGTATGGAGAGCTGCTTGCAGTGTCCTGGGACAAGTTAAATGCAAAAGAGCATCACAGGATTTTGCAGGACTCAAGGAAAACACTGAGTTTTTTTCCTGTATGCCTGTGTTGAGGAGGGAGTTCTCCCATTTGGGGCTCCTTCTCTGAATTTACATTTGCAGCTTAAAGATCAGTTTTACAAAATAAAACATGGCCCTAAGATAAATATAAATATGGCCTCAGCAGCAGGGTAAGAGTAAGGTAAGGTAACACAAGGTAAGATAACTATCTTGATATATACATGGATATTGTCACTGTGGTAATAAAAAACTGTTTTTTCTAGCTAATACAACAAAAGAAAGGGTCAGAGTTCCCATTAAAAGTTTGAATTTTTTTTCATGTTGTAAGCAAAAGCAATATATTAGCTACATAACAAGAATATGAATAAATACTGGTTAACATTTATTCAGGTTCAGTGTTTTAAATATATGTCTCCTTTTTACATGACCTCTGTTACTGAAATTATTTTAACCTGTGACAAAAGTCATATTTTATTCTGTTCAGTGTTTTAAAGATATGTCTCCTTTTTACATGACCTCTGTTACTGAAATTATTTTAACCTGTGACAAAAGTCATATTTTATTCTGTTGAAGAGATAGAGAATATCTTGTCATACGTGTGGCAAGGGGAGAAAGCAGGGTTTTTAACAGAAGATATTTGACAAACTTGCCTTGTAGAGTAAAACCACATCCAAAACCAAACCAAACCAAGAAAACAAACAAAACCACACTGACCCACACTGACACATCTCAAGAAGTAAAAAACAGTAAGAGTAGTTCAAGCAAAAAAGACAATGTTGGCAAATGAGCACAACCTGGCCATTAAAAATTTAGGCTGGACTTCAGACAAAAATTTTCAGTCTCTTGAATGATACTTCTGGAACAGATTGCAGCAGAAACAGTTGGAACTACACAGTAAAGTGCAACAATTTAAAATTAAGCTTGGAATAAATTATAGGGCCATCTACTTCACTGTAGGATGGAACTTGAAGAGCCAGCATGTCTGTTTATGCTACCAGATGATTCAACTCTGTGAAGTGTAGTTAAATAATGCAGTGAGCCTAGCAGGTAGCATTTCAATAGTAGGGTTTTCTGGGGGTAATACTTGCTCTTGGCTTAATTTTTCTTTGTTGGTCAGGAAGTTTTAAAATTTAAGGATTTTTCAGCTTCAGATTGTATTTTACTGAGTCTTTCTTAATAATAGTTAAATTAATAAAATTAAAAATTTTATTAATGGTTATATTTTCCCCAGCTGAAAAAAAAATAGAAGATACAAATATCATGAGGATTTAGTCAAGAAATTATCTGGAAACTACTATTGAAACTCCTATTGGAAACATGCTACTATTGAGATTCTCCCATATATGAAATTGGTAAGTCTGATGCAGGAGAATACATTGTGTGTTTGAAGCACCAATTCTAAATAGTGAATTATATAATGAAGCAACAGAATAACACACTAAGAAAAACAAAGAAATTTATTTTAAGTCATTCTGAAACCATTCCAGAAAACAAATTTTCCAGAGAATTCTCTTTCAGTCCATACAAAGTTACAAGTGTTTAAATGAATACTTCACTGAATACACATAGCCAGAACAATTTTGTCAATGAGAATTTCTGTATAGCAATTATTTTATCTGATAAACCCCTTCTATTTAAGTTTAATTTCACCATCTCATAAAAGGAAAATAATATTCAGGCTTTTGTCTTCTTTCTCATTTACACTTGAGACATAATTTTTTCTTGCTCTGTAAATGAGAACAGTTGAGAAAAGTGATTTTAGGCTCTAATAGCATAACCTTATACTATAATCTGACTTTATACACTAAATTATCTTCCAGTTTCTAATATAAACTGATCCAGTGCTTTGTACTTAGTAATCCCATCCTCTGCTGTTCTACTCCCCACCAGAGTTATTGTTTATATTTTTGCACAGCAAGCAAAAATATAAACTTCAACTATTTGTATTCATCACTTTGAATATTAAATACACCAAACCACCATTCTTGATGATTTCATCAGACAGTCCTTCAGTCCTATTTTTTGTTTTCCCTAGAATCACATTTTCAATTTTCACCACTTTTTCTCCATCTTTTTAAGTCTTTATTTCTAGATTTGCATTATATTAATTTTGTAAATACTCCTCCTGTGTAATATTATGTCAAATATTAAATTGAAACTTAATTATCTTCTATATTTTTATTCCTTAAAATATTTATAAGAAAGACATTTTATGAGGTTGCAGGATTCATTTTTGCTTGTGTTCCTTTAACTGTCCATTTGATTACATGTTTTCTTGATCACTTCTGATCCTAAATCTTTATACATCTTAGCTACACAGGTTTTTATACCATTAGAAAATAGAAAAGATGGGATTGACAGCTTAGAAAATGTGTGATTGCTACCTCTTCTGATTTAATAGATTTATTTAAAATCCTTATCCAAATTACACTTGCAATTTCCTGTGGCAGCTGTCTGCCTATTTAGAAATGGAGATTATCCTTCCTTTCCCCACCTCTGCTTTCTGCACCTTGTGACCTGAACACATCTATGTTCTCAAGTTTTCTTTTTAAGTTAGGTGCAATGATTTAATTTCTACAGAGTATTTTAAATTATGTCAACCCAGGTTTCAATTTTGCAGGCATAATTTTGTGCCTACAGGTAAAGCCAAGAATATATACTTGCACAAATTGTATCTTTCATGTGGATATCTATTTATTTAAATTGCAGACTTTATTGACTGCAAGTACAAAACTGCACCTAAGGTGATTCTTTGGAAAATATGGATATTAATGGCAAGAGTATGGGAGTATAGAAATAAATTTGTTATTTTATAAGAATATTATTTTCTCTACTTACCTAACGTTCATAGACTTCTAACACATGACAATCATTTTTTTCTGTTGCCATAACAGACAGATAGTGAGTCAGTCAGATGAGACAGAGTCATAAAAAGAAACTCCCACAAGTTCAGCCGTAAGAATTGTTCACGTAAAATAATCTTATTTAAACCGTGCACACTCACATTGCTCTGAAGCCTGTGGATTAATGTTCTAGGATTTGTTTCCTGTGGGCATAATAGAGACATCCCACCTGTCTAGAAAGGATCTTACAGAGATTAGAAAAAAATAACATTAAATGTTTTATAAAAATCTAGTAGTAAAGAAATACTCCGTCAGAGTGGAAAGTTCAGAAAAGAAGATGTGGCTTTTGCAGAGAATAATAAATCCACTTTCAGCTGATGGCATTTATGAACTAGTTGTCAAAAATAAAATAACTTAAATAAGGAGGAACATACACTAGAACAGAAATTATAGCACATTTTCACATCCTCAGAAATCCCTGTATTATAGATTAAGTGAGATATGGGGTTTGTGGTGATTGTGATATTTACAAAAACAAGAGCTGACTTCTCAAGGAGTGTAACTCAGTGGTCACTGATTGTGGAAGGACTTCTATAACTTTTTTTATCACTGGTTTTATGTGCCCCTGGTTATCTGAAAAAAAAAAGCCAAAACCCAAAAATGTAGAAAATGGAATGGCTGTAGATTTTTAAAATGTCTATAAACTAAAATAGAACTATCGTATTACCTATCTAGGAAGATAAGGTCACCAACAGAGTGAGGCAGAGTAAAATGGAATAAAAAGATGCTGGTGTATTCACAATGAGGTGAAAATTCATTTCATGTACATGAAGTATGTTGGAAATATTACCATCAACAATTTGGGCAGCATGCTTTCTCAAAATGCTTATCAGCTTTAGGTAGAGTTCAGACTTAGTCTTGTCACATTAATGTAAATGTTGAGTGTACTGTACAAGAAAACATCAGATTTGAAGTCTGAAGTACAATGTTATATAACCACTATCTGAGATTTCCCTTGTGAGATATTACTTTCAGTCACTGCACTAAGCTCTTCAGTACTGACATGTACTCTCAAGCCAAGTCTGAAGATACACCAGGCATAGTTAACTTTTAAGATGAACTTTGAAGATTCATGACAATCATGAAAGTTTTCTCCTACAGTACATTCTCTTAGTTCTCATGTCCTCTTCCATTTCTTGGCTGAACACCAATTCATTGGAATTTCTAAGGGCATGTGCTTTCTTATATTGCACTATTCTCTTACTTTTAGGCTAGAAATAAAAAAAAATAAAATTTAAAAAAAAATTTAAAAAGTCAAATTCCTGAGATAATATACCTGAAGTTCTTGGCATATAAGTAAAGATTTCACAAACACTGAGTGAAAATTAGGCACTGAGTACCTAATTTGAGACTATGGCAATTCAGTTACTAAAATTACAAGGATGCTTCAAGGTGCAACTGAAGTCAATACAAGAGCTCCTGTGAACATATAAAGTACAAATATTATGAAATATTGAATGATCTGATAAAATAAAGTATTCCCAATCCGACTAGAGCAGTGAATAGGAGTACCCAGACAATAAAACCCTCAGTGCTGTGCCCTCCCTCTGAGGATCCCATTTTAGTCAGGCATTTAAAGCTCTGTGGCTGTGCAGTCAATCAAGCATATGCATGCAATATGAAGAAGCATGTTAAAAGGCTGAGAGATTCAGTGAATAGGGCACTGGCTTTGAACTCTTAAGGCCCAGTGTTAGTACCAAGTATATTTTTTTCTCTCCAACTTGAAAAGTATTCAGGTTGCAAGAACTTTGTACATTCAGTATTTAATTTATTTCTTCTGCCATAAAAATTAAAAAAAAGGTAAATAAAAAAATGTTATTCACCAGAAAAACTATTCCTTGTTCCAGCAAAAAACTAAAAAAAGCCATAGACTAAAACATTAGATTTCGTAGACAAAGTTAGTGGTCAGTAAAACTTCACATCTGAAGTTCCCTGTCAGCATCCTAGTGATAGCAGCATCAATCAGCTATTTGTCAGAATCAATCCCTTTTTTCCCCTGCACAGTGAAGGAGAAGTTGAAAGAATCCTACAACAAAGAAAGACGGTTCAAAAGGTGTATACTCTACTGCATGGAAGTAATCTCAGCATTGGATGCCTGGTGGTGTTCTGCAGAGAGGTAATCTGATGTAACTTGTATTCCCAGGATGTCAGTGAATGCTGTGTGGCATTCCCTGTGCCACTGCTGGGACATGCCTGAACCAGCTTGGGTATTGCTCTCCCACACTTCTGTCACACAGTTTACATTGCACAGGAGGAGAAGATTTTTAAAAGCCTGGGAGACAGTATGAGTGATACCTTTATTCTTCAATAAAAACATAAGTTGTTAGAGAAATATTTTACTTTTTATAAAACGTGGACCTTCTTCATAAGTTTAGTCCTATTTTTTTTCTTAACTGTATCTAATATTTAAGGAATGGGTTACAAAAAAGGTGCAGTATCTCAACACAATTTTCCCACCTACTCTCAGTAATTCAGAATAAACAGATGAAGAAAAACATTTATTTAATCCATTCTAGGTGCATCATTCTAGGAATGCACTTATGAGCTAATGAGCATTCATGACACACTTCTATTCACAGATAGTTCCTTTTTTTAATGCCACTAAATAATGGTAGACAGTAAAACTCTCCTTAAAATTACACTTTATACATAGTGAATAAACAAAATGAGTATCTTGTAATGGTAGCAGAGTTTTTATAGTTACAATAACTGCTTCATTCATTCATAGCTCTGCCATTTATAACTTATGTAGCCACTGTAACTCAGTGAATATGGCTTCATCTATAGCTATCAATCTTTTCTAGGTTATTTTGTTCTTTTTTCTCATTTTATGAGATATTACTCTAGTGAAGCTGTGGCTGAATTGCAGAAGGTACCTTTTTACCCTCCTGGTATTCCATTTAAGATCTTTATTCTTTTTTAAATGTGAAATTAGTTTGTCACATGGCGAATGCTTATGAATAACTTAATAATATTTGGTGAGACATATCTGAGAGCCTTTTCTGGGATTTTTAACTTCAATAAATGTCACTTTTTCCACTAGTCTTCCTTACTCAGTCAGAATTTTATAGACTGAATAATCAAGTGTGTAGCTGAAAAATTAAATTTAAAATTCAAAATTTTTATAGGTTGCAAAATAATTCCTTAGAGAAAGTTAGAGAGTTGCTTGGATGAATTAGAGTAGTATCTATTGTCCCAATTATCCCACTCTGGTGACCACTCCGCAGAAAGAACGAGACAGCTACTAGCTTTATGCATGAACAATATTTTTATTAATATTAATACAAATAGTACACAATTTTTTGTATTTTGCAACCAAAAGGCTTTGACCACCATGTTTTGTTTTTGGCATATGAGTACATGACATGTAATTGTCTTTTTTATATATATATATATATATATATATATACACATGCTCTGAAATCAAATAGTGTGCTTTAGCAAAATGAAAATTTGTTGGATACTTGATATCTATCCTCTACTTAAGACCTTTTAAACACCTAATTAATGTCAAGGATGGGAGCATAAATGAAGAAATAACAGGTCTAAAGCATGGTTCTAATACAAACTCACCATATTCTGCTGTAGTTTTTCATTTTCAGCAGGTGTAGAAAGAAAACAACAGGAAATTCCACAGAAATGTGAAGTAATTCTGTAATTTGTTCACAATTCAGTATGAGATTTTCTATTTAAATAATGAAAGAAGAGAAAATATCTCTTCTTTTTGAGTAAGTAATGTGCAAAAGAAATAGGAATGCAAAGAGAATGACAGACTTGTTTACCTTCAAAAATCTGATAAATTTGATAGGTAAACATGACATTGTCATAAATGGTGAATCATCTACAGTTACCATAAAATGATAAGGGCTGAGGAAGATAACTTTATGCCTTGGGATAGAAGTGATAACTCTTGAATCACAGGAAGAAACCTCTTTTCTAGCTGCTATTCTGATGAAGAAGGTGCAATGTCATTGTAATTATGAATTACATTTTATCAGCTGCTGGACATCTGTAAGGACACCATTCCAAACACCTACTATTTAGAAAACTGACAAAAAGAAAATTTTCAAGAACCAGAATCATGATGAAGTCATTAAGAATTAGTGCTGCCTAAAACATGAATATTGTTATGGTCTTTCTAACCTAGTATTCCAAGAGATGTCATCTCCAGACTGGAAAATAAAATCATTAGTTTTTGGATCTTTCTCCAGACCTCAGATCCAGGCTATCTTGCGTGAATATTTAAAGAATTGTCCCTAAAGATCTGCTAAAAGTTATGCATAAAACTTTGTATTTCCTTTGACACAGTGAGGGTGTTGTGCAGAGCACTTACTGCAGGTCCTTCGTTCCATTTTTCTTCCTGTCAGGGCGTAGAGAGCTGCTCCACAATGGAAGCCAGACTGTGGCCACAGCCCAGGCAGTGCTGTGCCCCATCAAAAAAGGAACAGGCCAGGAAACCTAGCCAGAGCCAGGTGGAGAACAGCACTAGGCCTGGGGACCACCACACAAGGTGAGGTACAGTCAGGTCTAGGGTCATCCTGGGATATCCAGCCATGAATCCAGTTCTGCTGGAGGCAGGGCTGCCAGCCACAGGGATCAGACTGTTTAAACCCCTGGGCCTATGGGCTGGAAGCCACTATTGGGAAACCCCAACTGAAGCTGCTTGGGTTGATGGAGCCTTCTTGAAGTCCTCAGGGCCCTGAGACCCCACCAAGTCATGGAATATGATGAGTTGGAAGAGACCCATCAGGACTGCTGGGTCCAACTCCCAGCTGCGTGCAGTCACCCTAAGAGTCATGCCATGTGCCTGAGAGCATTGTCCAAATTCTTCTTGAACTATGCAGGCTTGGTGCTGAGACCAGTTCCTTAGGGAGCCTGTTCTAGGGCCCAAACACCCTCTGGGTGAAAAGTTTTTTCCTGATATCCAACCTAAGCTTCCCCTGACTCAGCTTTGTGTCTAATAAAACAAGTACTAGGGTCATTTTTAGGGTTATCTTTGCTGATTTTGCCCTAACCAGCCTTGACATAATGCCTTTTTTTTTGGCTGAGGTAAAGACATTTTAGACTGCATTACTGTGGTATATAACTAGTTTTTATTAAAATTTGTGGAAATGGAACCCAAGAAGGTGAATCTGTGTTTTTAATCAGCTTAAGGCTGCCCTTGACAGGCAGCGCCATGAAACCATGAGTTCTGTAGATAACACGGATATACAAATGCATGTACATGCACACATACACAAACATAGACACACACATTTAATTTATAAAAGTACAACTAAGGCCTTTTCTTCAAAAGTGTTAGCTATCAGGTTAGATACCTATTGTTTCAGCTCAGCAGAATAGTAGAGAATGGAAAATAGGACTACTTCTATTCTCCTTTAACAAAAGCTAGTAATTATCCATTGTTAACTTCCATGAGACCAAAACATCTGCATCAACAAAAAGCATTTTTATGTTCAAGTTCCCAAGGAAAGTAACAACAAATATTTCAGTGGACCAGTACAGAGAAGATCGTGTTTTTTTCAATCTAGTGCAGGTTAGAAGACAGTAGTCAGTTGTGCCTTAGTTAAATCTCTTAATTTGTTTTGATAACTAAACTGTATAGACATGATTTTGTTGGTAGTTTCATAATTGAGATATTCTCTTATGCATTTTGGCTGAGTGATTTCTCACTGTGCTCCATTTACAACTGCACAGCCTCGAGAGTCTGCAGAAATCAGATGTTCATGCTTCTGTTCTATCATGTGTTGCTTGTAATTAACTTTTATTGTCAAAACTTGTCAGACTCATGACTATCTTCTTGAACCAAAAATTACATTTGACACTTTTAAACCAAAATTAATCCTTTAAGTGATTTGTATTAATCTGGCAGAGGACCAAATCCCCAACAGGTTTAAGTAAGCATAAAGCTGTTGACTTCAGTGAAGAGATGATAATTTACATGAGTCAAGAATCCAGCTGCACTATTTTGAAAACACTTGATTGATTTGAAGCATCTAGACTCTTATGGGCTTTTATTTTGCAACACACATGTTGCATACATTCCGTAATTAAAATAAATGTAATAGCAATACATATGGTAATATTTTTTTTTAATTGACTTACTCTGAGTATCTTAGACACAAATCAGATTTTTAATTCAGTTGTTTGTATTAAAGTGGAAATCTGTGGCTTTAGATCTTCTGGGTCCAGAAATTACCTACTCCTTAACTGCAGCCATCCATGCTTGTAGGGCCTGGTCCAACTCCTACTCGTTGATCTCAAAGCAATTGTTACACAGGAAAATCCTGACAATCCTTAATGAAGGGCTATTCACTGGGGATCTCTCTGATGGAAAAGCAAAACTTCTCCAGCCTGATGTATAGCTGTGATCATGTCTACCTGCTGTTTTCTGTTACCATGACCTTAAAATGTCTCTTCCACATCCTAGAGGAAAGGAGCAGTAACTTTCTCTGCTTGTACTGTGACATCTGGTGCACAAGAGAGAGTGGTAACAAAATGACCTTTAAATTTTTTTTCTTTCAGTAATAGGTTTTATTTTTGGGGGAAAGAGGTTTGCACCATCTGTCAAAAGCATTTCCTACCCATTTAAGAGTACCAGCAATTATTAATACTATATACTTACTATGATCAAGCTGTTCTATCCTTTAAATTATTAGGTGGTAAAAAGAATTAATAAATCAAAATGCATATAAATTTCTTCCTTTTTTTTTTTTTTTAATTCCCAGTGTATCAGGGTAACGGAGCATGAAATTTTAGTAATATCTCTTCATCAAAATTGGCTGATCAACAATTACAGGGTAATCACTGCTTTTGAGTATTTCCAAGAGATTTGTGTAAGTCTGAGGCTGAAATCTCTCCAGCACATCTGAGCATGAAAAAACAAGTGTTTGAGCATTGATTCTGGATTACAGATAATGAATGTCAGCTATTATGGACAGGGAGAAGAAAAAGTCAATTAGAAAAGTCAAATGCAAAGGATCCCACAGGTAAGATCTAGAATGAAAAGGATACTTCAAAATGATGCTTAGTTCAGAATTTCCCTCCCTGGTCATTTATCTAAACTTCTCTACTGAAGGAATTATCTTGATTTGGGATTTGTGCTTATTTGTTACTCCTTGGCAGGTACTCACAACAGGTTTGAGGCTCTTAAAGAGATAGTGGTGACACCTTTCCTTTGATGGAAAAGCAAACAATTGTGGTCAGCACACTCTGCAATACTGAGAAGAGTTTTTCAGACTGCATGTACTGAGGTTTGTTTCTACAGCAGATAAACAGCAGTGCTGTGGAACAAACTCTTGATTACTGGCCTTCAGAAGCATATTTTTAATATGACATTTTAGAATTATCTTGGGGGCAGGGGAATTGCCAAAACTAAGATTTCCTATAAAATGTTGAAATGTGTAAATGACACAATCCTTGCCTAGAAAATGCAAGCAACTTTTTCTACTAATTGATTTTTGGTACCTTACATTCAAGTCCTGGATGGAGAACAAAACATGCTACAGACAGTAGTCCAAGCTTTTTGTTCCAGCAAGGTCATTATTATCAATCAAACAGAGAGCTCTTCAAACTACATGGAATTATTTATTGGGGTTTTTTTTCATTTTTTTAATATGAAGATCTCTCCATAGTAGGTAATGACAGACTTTGAAAGCTTGTTTACCACAGAAATAAATCTGTTAATTAAGCACTTGACTGAGGCCCTGATCTTTTGAAGTACATAGCATATAGGATAGACAATGATCATTTCTACAGAAAAAGATATAAATTCAAAAGCATCTTGTAAGCTTGCAAATATTTTTTTTTTCCCAGATTGATTTTTATTCTATACCTGAATAATTTGGGAATACTGAAATGGATTCTTCATGTTGTGGTGGTTTCTTGTCACACTGAAACATGGCTTGCCAGCCCCCATGTAAGTAAACATCCAGAAAAATTTGTATCTCTGAATAAATAAGCACTGAAAACATGTCACGTTTAATACATCATCATTCAGCACACACATTTTTAGAGAAACTGCTTTCCTACAGCAACTAGTCCATTCATAGGCCTTCTGTATTTTTCTGCTTCTGCATTTTTATGTCTGCTTCTACACTTTTTCCATCCGTATCACTGAAGGGTTAACTTATTTTGTACCCTCCTCTTCCTCTGCATTTATCTCACAGGGAGCATCTGCAATAGTTGCAGTCACCCTACAAGTGAAATGGCAGGCAGGCTCCTCCGAGATGGCATTAGCACTCTGTGAGCAGCTGCTAGGGGAGCACAGAGACACAGTGCACTCTATCTATCTTTTCCCAGAGTCTCAGACTATTTTCTGTATGATAGTCCTTTTTCCAGCTGGTTTGAGAACTGGAAGTCCCAAGGCACCTCCAATAACTGTGCTTGTGGGGTGATAGGCCTGTTCATTGAACTATTAACAGAAGCATTAATTTCTTTGACCAAGAGTTAGAAATTATAATAAATCTGACTGATGCTTCATCTGATAGTGATTTGTGAAGCCTCTCATTTTGAATATATTCACCTAAACTGCATTTGATGAAATAACAGGGAGGAAGTAAAACCATCTTTACTTAAAACAACATAAATACTTCACTGAAAATGTCCTGCTTCTAGACAAAAAGTAATTCAAAATACACATGCACACATGCACATTTATAAAACTGCATCCCACAAGAACTCTCAAAAACTGGTTTGACAGTTTTATTTTAAAAGAGAGAATAATTGTTCATAATAGTGCTAAATAAGTTGTTTTCATTCTGGAAAGTTAACTATTCAATTTCTATGTTTGAAGCAGAATATCAACTAGGGACTCCAGGGGGATGTTGTCTGCTTCTTTTCATCTTCAGCAGATGAATCTTGCCTATGGTGCTTGATTCATGACTCAGGAGAATATGAAATGCTATTATAAAATAAAAGATATCTACAATGAAAATACAGTTATAGATTATTGCACAGAACTGTGATGCTCTTCAGAGGGTTTTATAGAATAGAATCTTCAAATTCCATCTTTTTTTCTGCAATGAAAAGCAAACTCATAAGACTTTTAGTTGACTTATAAAAGAATCAATCATATTTGGAAAGTTTGTACATGGGGTGTTTAGTCTTTTGTGCCTTAACTTTTTGCTTCTGAGAGACAGATCCTCTGATAGTTTTAAATATCTTAGCTGAGAGTGGAAAAACATAAGGCAGGATTACAAGACCAGAAAAATTGATCAGATTTCAAACTCAGATCTAATTTCCTGTACCAATGAGGGCTAGCTAAAGATGCTTTGGAGGAAGTCTAAGAAGCCTGTAGCAGACAGCATGAGATAGTCTTTTCCTGCTTTTAGTTTCAATCCAGTGTTAAGCAGGTGATTTAAGCCTGAAAATTAACAGGAGACAGGAGATTTAATTAAGAAAATTTAGCAATCCCCATCAATTAGTGCTACCTGTATTGCAATTAACTCAGTAGACACTCTCCTATTATTTGTCCGTATATCCAGTCCCATTATTTTGTTCTGATCCCTTTCTCTGGCAATGGATTCTGCATATTTTTGAACAGTATTTTTTATTAATTTCCTCTTTGATTTTCAGGTCTACCATGTGGTCCCATTGCTCTTGTGTTATTACAAATGAGAGCAAGCAAAGTCTGCCCTAAGCATGTTCACATATTTTTGAATAATTTTCTTTTATATGCACCTATTTCCTTGTCTAAGTGACCCTAATGTTTTGTCTCATTTTCATACAAGTGTTTTGTCAATTTCTGACTAACCTCTATTCACTCACCTGTGATGAGGCAATGATTTTCTTAACACAGGACAATTGGTCCTCAAACCCATATTAAAGGTGAAATCTCATTATCATCTAATTTAGTTTTACTGCAGCCATTTTCTTATTATTGACTACTGTTTATCACATGCTCAAACACTGAGGGCTTTTTGCTGTTGTTTTTTAGTCAGGCACTGCTTTTTATTTGGAGCAGATGAGCAGATGAACACATTAATATTAAATACTTCAAATTTAGAAATATGAATAGTTTTTTCTTTATGTTTTTCTCCTTTTGTTTTGAGATTTGAATGTAGGCAGGAAAAACATTGCTTTGTTTTAGCTGCAGAAGCCCTTCTTCCATCGGCCTTAAAGCACAGTAACACCTCTCTCTCACAAGACAGGCTGAACACAAAGTATTGCAGGTCTTCTGTCTAGAGAGTCCATCCCAACAAGAGGCTACATCCAAAAATATATTGTCTGGTCAACATAAAGAAAGAACTGCAAAGTAGGTTGTAGCAAGTCCTAAAGCAAGCTTCTTTTTTTTTTTTTTTTTTTTTTTTTTCAGGATTTGAGTCCTTTATTTGTATTTAATAATGTTTCTTTAGTGAGAGAAAGACACTGTAGCCAGCTAGTAATGCAGATAATGAAACTTTGAATAATAATGCTTTACATTTGGTAAAATTTGTATTCCTTTTGAAAGATTTGGCAAAGTTATCCATAATGCCCAAAATGCTCTCTTGATGAGAGAATAATTTACTCATACAGTAAGAATGTAGCCTCCAAAATCCTTTTGCAGTGAGGTTGTCTCGATGAGACATGAAGAAATAATTTTGTGACTCTTCCTTGGAAAAATCCAGGAATCCAAACTCCTTAAAATTTCTGATATCAAAGAACATTTCTGTTTTTTTTTTTTTTCCTACAGAGTCTGACCAATATTTAAATTGCTTTGCTTAATGTAGGTAAAGTCAGCAGATACACCCCTAAAATGTTACACTTTGCGAGGATATAGTTTTTTACATGTCACAATAGCCTCGGTTACATCTGTGCCAAGACAAAAGAAAGCACGAGGAAAACATCAAGCCAGGCTGTTTTCTTACTATGTTTAACCTCCTCACCCTCACGGCAGCTCCCCATCCTGTCTACCAGCTTGATAAAACAGCAGCACCTACATGGTCTCCCTCACCTGTGCCATGCCAGAATCCCAGGTACCATTAACGTCAATACACATCACTAGCTCCTGAAACAAAACTATTCCCTGATTTATTTAATTTGTGGAGTGGTAGAGGGAGAATTCGGGGTGGGGGTAAATGCAATTTCTATGCACTCATATATGGGATTTCTATAAAAGACTGGAGGGAAGATGTAAACAGGACAGAATGTTGGGACTGAATCTGAAAAAAAAAAGAAAAAAAAAGGGAAAGAAATGTTTGCACATGTAACAAATGGATGTGGGAATCTAGGTAAGAGATAAGTCCTTGCCTTTTGCCCAGGCCTCTGGCAGCAGGCAGTAGCTTATTGAGGCAGCCAGCACCCCATAACCCACTCTCATTCAGAAGTTCTTAAATAATGGCTGATTTAGTCTATTATAGAATGAATTATTTATTCAATAAACAGATGAATAACAGACATAAGACTTAAAACAAATACTACACAGGAATAAAGGCAAAAAGAGAAGCTACCAGTATATATATATAGCACGAGGTAAAGGTACTTGTTAATGTTACAGCTAGCGAAGAAATAATAAAAGTTAGGATTCAATGTATCTTACCATCCAGTTGTTGATGGTGCACACATCGAGATCCTTTCCTTCAATCCCCAGGGAAGTAACCACTGAACCTGCATCCAGATTCTGGGGAGAAGTCTCCCACACTTTCAGGTTGTGTGTGTAGAAGGCCTCTGTGATAACTCATGTGTCTTCTATAGTCTGTAAAACAGCATCTCTTCATCAAGAGTATTTCCTTTATCTCTTCCCACATTTGCTCTCCAAACTAAGATGTTGATTCTTACCTGAGGTCTGAGCCCTTTCAGTGCCAGAGATAACCCCTCGCTGGACCTTTCAGCCCAGGTTATCTTTTTATGTACAACTGTCTGTTGTAGAGAGGAGGAGGAGGAGGTAGACCTCCTGATACGATACATTTACAATTCTCCTTAAGAGCTCAAAGTAAAACTCCAGGGAAACATAGATGGATAGATAGATAGATGGATAGATAGATAGATAGATAGATAGATAGATAGATAGATAGATAGAAGTGTAGAGATTTGTAACAAATCCACAGTTATTTATTAAACAGTGTCTTTGCTGAAGAAGTGTCTTTGGCAGGCTTTAACTCCACAGTTCATTCCACAGAGCTAATTTATAAGTTGTTTTCATATGTCCAATAGTGTTCACAGGTAAAAAAGAGACAGAGCTTAAAGTTTTTTAGGGCAGAACTTGTTTTGCTTTCTGTTCCTGTATAGTTTGATAGATATATACTGAGTTGATATAATTTTCATTGTGTGAATAATGAAGTAATAACTATAAGTGCCTGGCAGAAGTTTATTTTTTAAAATAAATTGGATTAATTATACACCAAAGGCATGAGCTATCGGCATAAATAGTATTTATTATTCTTGGAGTATACTGAATAATGAGAGTGAAACAATTATTTTTCCTAAAATGGTATCTCCAAGTCAGGACTGAAAAAAAGAGTTATAACTAAAGACAAGTGAATGACAAGGAGTTGTAAACTTCCCTTTATACTAATACAAGACAGTCTCAAGCCTAATCAATCACAATGTAACATATGATAACACAAGTAGCTATTATGACAAAAGAACATCTACATGATAATTGACATTTCCAGGACTATTAGATTGTTATTAAGAAAATTGTGATGTACATCTAGGAAACATAACCCTTCTATTTTTCCAAAGTGTTATTCAAAGATGCATTTATTTAGACAGGCATTATTAAACTGTCAGTCCCAGTGCCAATAATTAGCAAACAGGAAAACTCTACAAAAAACCTTCACACAGACTTGGTTAATGTCATGCTGTTACTGAGCAAATAAACCATGATAATTAACTTACCCCTGCAACTCAGCCATCATCTATGGGTTTGGGAGTTTATCTAATGTTCATTCTGGTAGTCAGTAGCACTGATAAAATTCAGTCACATAACCTTACAATAAAAAGACCATGTAGATATTAATCATATACACGTTCTTTGATCTGCACAAACCCAAGGCAATTGCAAAACTAGTTGTAAAGCCACATTTCTATATTCTTAGCAACTAACACTTTGCCAAAATATAGCTATTAGTTGGAGCTTAAGAATTGCCAGATATATATTTCATGTCCAGCTGAAAACCTACTCAAAATTCATAAACTTTACTATAAACTTGTGCAAAAGATGCAAGTCCAAATATTTGTGGATTCAGTATTGATATTGCTCATTGAAAAGACTTCTAATAATATCTGTCTAGTTATAATATTTTTACCACTATAATCTTTTATTAATGCTAAGAAAGTTATCATAACTTTTTCTTTAGAGATGGTAAGTAACAAGGTGCTTCACAGACCATAAGAAAATGTAAAGACTTTCTCAATTAAAAAATACTCAAGAAACACTAATTTATACCAAGAAATTATTAAAGGCAAATTTTTCCTTTAACAGAAATTTATAATAGGTGCGGCTTTCAACATATTTTATAGAGAAAAAAGATATTTCTTCAGTCAATGGTAGATAGTCATCTTGCAGGTCAACATATGCTTGCATGGCTGATATTGAAGTCAGGGCTTTGATGTTCATGATTTCTCAGAAATGAGGACTGTTGGATAAAGATTGAATGTAACTGGGAAAAGAAAAAAAACAAAAAAAAACCCTAACCAACCAGCCAACCAAGCAAAACAAACAAAGAAAACTCCAATCAAAACAACTGACCAAACAAACAAAGCCATCAAAACAAAACAAACGAAAAAACCAAGCAGTTCATATCAATCTCACCAATCTGGAAAAGTTAGGTGAACCTTAGGGGTGAAAAAAGTTAAGTTCTGCACCAGAGGTTGAATAATCCCATGTGGCAATACAGGCCGGGCTCTGCTTGCCTAAGCAGAAATGTTTTGTCCATATGATCCCAGAAACTCTTTTCCAGTCTAAATTATACTATAAACCTATACAACAGTAACAATTAAATAAAAAATGTACAGCTTGACAGAGGGGATGAGGGGAAGAGCCGCTGTAACTAACTGGCGTACTTAAAAGAAATTACATGAAATTTTATTTATTCTTCTCTCCCCATAGAATAAAAATTCTCTGTAAACAAATTCCATGTCACTGTATTTTATTTAACTCATTGCTTATAGCTTTTAACTTGTCTTTAGCAACTCATCAGATTTAATTAATTGCCTTGTTCTTGTCATGAAGTCAAATTAGAGTGTTCACAAAATAGTTTTTTATTATTCTAAATTATATCTTCCTTTATTCTGAAATTCCAATATTTGGAGAGTTACCATTCTAATTGCTCCCAACAAAAAATGTACAAGAGTAAAGTTTAAATCACTTCTTTTTACTGTCCTAATTACCAGCTAACTGTTGGGATTTGATCTAAGCAGAACTCTATCTGGAGTCAAAGGAAAAGTCTTATAATTTAGACAACTTGTAGGATTGCATTAAATATTCTCAATGAATGGGTGTTCACTGATACCTAGAGAGGGATCATGAATAACTAGCTAATGAACATCAAATTTCTACACAGATAATTGAAATTATTATCATGGTTTCTCCCAGGTTTACTCTAAGTAAACTAGTTCTAATCTTGTGGGGCTAAAGCAATAGAAACCAAGGTAAGAATATACCCATGCATTGTGTTGACTCCTCAGGGGAGTATTTATATTGGGAGCAATGAACCAACTGGAAGTACTAGGATTAGGCATTGAGCATTTGCGAGATTTTTAGTTTTGTGCTTCCATGGGCCTCTTACACTGTAGAGACAGCAGGCCTACATGGAGGTGCCTGCATGGCCTTCCCTGGAATCCTGTTGTTTGCCAGAGAGACGTATGTGACAGTGGTGACAGGTGCCCAGTGACACCAGGGCATCCCTCCTCAGTCACCAGCTGGGTGGTACATGGCTGCTGCCACCCACTATGTCTGGTGTCTGGAAATGTGGCAGCCAAGCAATGAAGGGTCATGTAATACGAGAAGGCTCTTGCCTGTGGCTGTGTGTGTTATCATGTTAGGCACTGCCATGTTGGGTGAGGGTCCCCAGGACAAGGTGAGAGATGAGAATCAGTTCTCAGAAGGCTGATTTATTATTATATATGATATGATATGATATGATATGATATGATATGATATGATATGATATGATATGATATGATATGACATGATATGATATTATGTTATATTATATTATGTTATATTATATACTAAAACTATACTAAAGAAAGAGAAAGGAGACATCAGAAGACTAAACAAGAATGAATAATAAAAACCCGTGACAGACCCAGAGAGTCTGACGCAGCTGGCTGTGATTGGCCATTAATTAAAAACAATTCACATGCTGGGTAAATAATTCTCCAAACCACATTCTAGAGGGGCAAAACATGGAGAAGCTGAAGCTTCCCAGCTTCCCAGGAGAAGAAATCCTGGTGAAGGGGTTTTCATAAAATATCAGAGTGACACTTAGGCTAGAATCTACACACAACTAAAGCTTTACGCTTAACATTAAAAATTATAATTACTGTGACCATGGTCACAAGGGTTTTCAGGATGAAGAAGAGACAAGAATGTTGAATCCATGATCAGAAGGCTTGATTTATTATTTTATGATATATGTTACATTAAGACTATACTAAAAAGAAATAGAAAGGAAAAGGTTTCTTTAGAAGCTAGCTAAGCTAAGAATAGACAAGAATGAATAACAAAGATCTGTGTCTCAGACAGAGAGCAAGAGCCAGCTCTGCCATGAGTGGTCAGTAAATCCAAACATCTACAGGAGACCAATCCCAGGTCTACCTGTTGCATTCCACAGCAGCAGATAACCATTGTTTACTTTTGGTTGCTGAAACTGCAGCTTCTCACAAGGAAAAATCCTAAGAAAGGATTTTTCATGAAAGATGTCTGTGACAAATTACTATACAGTTTTTAGTTAGAAAAGGGATAGTACAAGTCAGTGTTCCACATGGCCATTCAAACACCATTTTCTGTGCAAGTTGACCTTTTGGTTTCAAAGCTTTGATTACCCTGCGAAATGGAGGTATCGTATCGAGAGCAAGGAGCTTATCAGATGGCTTAATGAGCCCAGATAGCCCTGTGCAATTTGAGTCTCAAAAGCAGTAGAAATTCATTATCTTGGCACGATGCCAGAGTGAAGACAGTCTCAGGCAGCTCCATGTACTGAGGTCTTTTAATCAGTTCCAGGCTGACTGTTTTGGGCCATTACTGACAAACCATGCTATGTATGTCTTTAAGATCAGTTTTCTAACCTGCACTGCAAAGATTCTTGGACAATATTAAAAAGAAAAAAACCAAACAAATCCACATGCCTATATTTTTTTCTAATTTTGAGGAGCATTTCTCTCTTCCAAATGGTCACATTAGCATGAAATTACACATAATTGTTTCCCTCACTTGTTTTAGAATTTCCCATAGCTAATAAATATTGCTGAGCAGGAAAGGTTTCTGCCAAATTCTAACACTGAACACTGACTGCACTGAACAGGAAATTTCTCCGTGGAAAGCCAGTACAAATGAATTCAGGTAGATGATTTAGATGAAGGCATTATAGGAATTCAGCTTAGATCCAGGACAAATCTGAAGGACTTCATAAAGCATGGTTGGCCTATTTCTTGTTGTGATTACACTTTTATTTCTTTTCTCCCAGACTACTCTAAGTTTTGTTTGTTTAGGCAAATTTGTACATGAGGTTTTATTTCACCAGTTCAGTACACCTCTAGCCAACATGAAATCCAGGTCCACATGAGGACTTGGTGAAGAAAATTATTCAAGTACTAAGTCCATTCACACCTTTGGTGAATAATGGTTAGATATCAAAACTCAAAACATTGATTTCCTGCGGTTATGGATATTGTGCAAAATACCCAAAAAGAGTAAGAGAAAAAGAAAATACTAAAAAAAAATATTTGAAGTATTTGCATATGCCTGACAAAGAACAAAATTTAATGGCTATTTCCCATTTAGAAATACAAATGTTTTCTCATAACAGTTTCTGAACTCACGGCAGCCCTGTATATTGACAGTATTTGTTGCTGGTACCTTCAGATTTTATACATCTATGAGCACAGGAAAAGAAAGGCATTTCATCCTGCACAAGTGGAAAATATGCCTATTGCAACTTACCAATTTGTTAGTGAAAACAGATGCTCTCTGTGCTGTATTCTCTATTTTCACTAGGGTAAGAAATGTCAGAAGGTTGCAAATATGTGGGAGGGGATGCTATTTATGGTAAAAAACCCCATAATTTCAAATAATAAAATAATAGCAGTAATAATAATAATAAGAAGAGGAATAAGAATAAGAATAAGAATAAGAATAAGAATAAGAATAAGAATAAGAATAGTAATAATAGAAATTTAGTCTGAGTGTCAGTGAAAATGTCTTGGCATAGAATATTAACATACAGTTAGTTTCAGAAACAATATTTTCTGGCACATTTTAAAAACAGATAAGAGAAGGAAAGACATTGGTAAATACAAGATAGCAAATACTCAGTAAATACTACTTTGGGAAAAAGTTCTTTGTACAAAGAAATCATTAAATCATTTTCATCACTGAATTTCACTTTTCTAAAAACAAAGATCTATCAGGATGTTTTGTGCAAATGCTGAAATCAAGAGGCTACAAGAAATTAACATATTTCAGATATATTTTTTGACACATGCTTTCCAAGCTGATGTAAGAAACTGTGGGAGATGGAGTGGAACGTGACAGTTCCAGTGTAACTGTCAGGATCTAACCAAAAACCACAGTAGAAAACACTAATGGCTGTGAACCACGTTCCTCAGAACAGCTTCAACCAGTCTGCACTAATAACAGAGCATGTACCCCTGGGTGATGACACTGTGCTTAATTTATAGAGCATCTACCACATGCAATAGGTTACTTCTATCACCTGCAATACTGAAATCAAAACATCCAGGCTGACATAGACAGATTTGTATCCCCACCTCCCTGCTTTATAAATAGCAGCCAAAAGAGCTATAAGCAGCTGTCAACATGAATCTTATTCATCTGTCCAACAGCTAGCACTTTTCATGCCACTGAATATCTAAATGGGCAGGTTCTGCTCCTATGAAGCATTTAAAGGAATTTAAAGAGGTTGTCATTCTGACACTTTAGATCAGAACATACCTGTTATTTATACTGTGTGCATTAGCGCTTGTGCTTGTGTGTGTATTTTAGCTCTATATAAACACAGGCAGACTTTTTACCTCACTCAGCTTTTCCTGAGTTTCTGTTTAGTGAATGGACTATTAATTTCTCTCTGGAAGACTTTGTGGGCCAGATTCTCTCCATAGAAAAAAAATAATTATGATCAACTTACAAATAAAGAAAATTGAGATTTAAGGAATGAATGTCTATGGACCATAAACTAATGCCTCCTAACATCACCTGTCTCAATACTTAGTTTGAAAGAGCTAGGACAGAGGTGTTGTAACCTTATTTTAGTTATTCACATATTAAAGAAATGGGGAGTGGGAAGACCAAGTTCTCCAATCATCAAGGTATCAATTCTGTTTCTGCTGAAATCAAAGTGACTAGGAGTAGAAGGGTAGAAGAGCGTGGGAACTCACAAAATGTGCAAAATTGCGTATTTACATATTGAATTTTATTTTTTTTTTTCCTATGGAATAAATAATATAATCAGGAGTCCCAACATATCCAATACCTAATATGTAGTTAAGGATATTGCATTCACAATAGACCGTGGATATTTCAATAAATGGATTGCCACAATCTTTTCTGCTGTGTAAGGGAGTCAGTGCACAACTCCTTCCTTCTTCTTTCCCCCCACCGTGCCAGCTGTGACCAATGATTCCATTGTCTTTCAGATGTTTTTCAATACCTCACAGAATAATCTTCTCCATAAATTTATCAGGCACTGAAGTGAGACTTCAGTGACAGGCCTGTGGTTTCCAGGTTTTCCCTTCTTGCTCTTCTTGAAAATCAGGTTAACATTGTCCAGCTTTCATTCAGCTGGGACCTTTTGTTCTTAAGCAGCAAGACTGCTGAAAAATCATCGAAAGAGGTTTTGTGTTGACAACATCTAGCACTTTGAGGATCCTTGGACAAATACCATCAGACCCCATAGATCTTTAGGGATCTAGCTGTGGAAGACAGAGGCAAAAAATGTGTTAAATACCTCTGCCTTGTTAATGTCCCTGGTTTTGAGATGACCGTCCTCATCCTATAATGGATTAAATGTTATTTTTGCATTGTTTATTGCCATTTTTGTATTTGAAAAAACTCTTGATTTTTCCCCACAGTTCTGTCAGCTTCAACTTTGGCCACATGAATTTTCTTTTTTGGCCACATGAATTTTCTTTTTTGGCCACATTTTCTTCCTACAGTGGCAAGCAGCATCTCCATATTCTTTCCATGTCACCAGGCTTTGCTTCCACCAATTGACTCACCTGGAACATGTACTGTTGCCAGAATTCTTGGATAGCTGTAACAGAAATAAAATCACAGTATTTGCCTGTCACCATAGCCTGAAAACAATATCCTTACTTTCCAATACTTATAGTATTGTCAGTGCAGTTCCCTTTTTGTGTCTGTATGTGCATGGCTAAATTATTTCATGTTTTTTCTTGCCCTGAAAGATGAAATGTAGCATGCTGTTTGATGTGGTACAAGTACTTAATTGGCAGGCATGGAATTGTATTAGCTTTTCGGTAAATTTAACTGAAATTTTCCTCTGTAGTGGTGCTAGCATTTTAAAGGGAATTTTAAGACAAACTGCAGTCAGCCATGGGTTGTCTGGTTATAGAACTACACTGGTAGGAGCGTGTCAGGGACCAAGAATTAAATGCCAGACTCTAAGCAGCTGCATGTCACAGGAACTCAGTGTAGATATAGGATCTAAGAACAATCTTGCTCCCTTTGATAACACAAAGAAAAGATTGATGATTAGATGTCTCAAGCCTTCACTTACGGTTGTTATCGCAGTGTAAAAATTAAGGTTATCCTCAAAGACATACTTAAACCTTTTTAAAGTGTGATTAGTCATCCTTTGAATGTAATGCAGTTAATCATTTGCTTAAAGGCAGACACATGCCTTAAATGCCTTGAAACAATGGGAAGCTAATTAAATTGATTCAAAGTTGATTAGTTAAATAAATTTAACAGAATCACTTAAAAAGCATTGATCATAGTAACAGGATGACTGGTCCGCTCCGTCTTAGTGCAGCAAATGAGACTCAGGCAGAAAATTATGTGCTGTGGATAGAGGTAAGAAAAGATGCCCACATTGTTAGTCATGAAAGTGAACTCACCACCCACTCCTATAATATTTCTTCCCCTTTTCTATAACAGTCTCCATATGGTGGACTTAGCATTTGAATTCAGAGAACCACAGATTTTCTACTGCTCTTGAGAGTAGATGAGAGATCAGTAAACTGCATGTCACAAATGAAACCCAGGAGCAGAGAAGAGGTCTTGGTGCCTTTCTCTTTTTACTGCATGCAGATTTTCATCATAGAGGAGAAACTGTAGGGCCACATGTGTGATACAGGTGTCAAAATAGTATGACTTATTTTCAAGGCACAGGAATTAACAGTTTTGAAGAGAGATGGAATAATCTGAAAGTGGGTGTGGTGAAATAATCAGATGATGACATACAAAGAGGCAAGATGTCTTATAAATAGTTTTCAGTAGGGGCGCTGAACCAGTAACTTCTGGAAGAATATTCGGATAGGATAAAAATGTGAGTGTGATGTAAATTTAAAAATAATATCAGAAACACCTAAAACATTGTAAAATTATGTTGTTACTATCCCAGATGACTACTTTGTTGGGTTTGCATGGAAAGGTTCTGGTAGTGGGGTCTACAGGGCTGGCTTCAGTGACAAACTGCCGGAAGCTTATGCAGCTCCAAAATGGACCTACTGCTGGCCAAGGCCAAGGTCATCAGCAACAGTGGTCTGAGATACCTTAAATCTGAGATAACAGATTTAAGAAGAGGAGAACACTGCTGTGTAATTGCAGCTGAAGGGACAAGTAAGAATATGTGAGATACAGCCCTGCAGACACCAAGGTTGGTGCAGAAGGAAGAGCAGAAGGTGCTCAAGGCACCAGAGCAGAGATTCCCCTGAAGACCACGGGGAAGACTGTGGTGACCCACCCTGTCTTCCTGCAGCGTATGGAGGCCAAAGACAGAGCAGATGTTTACATGCAGCCTGTGGAGGACTTCATGCTGGAGTAGGTGGGAGGACTCCATGCTGGAGTAGGTGGTTGTCCCAGGGAGACAGGGACACTGTGGGAATTCCATGCTGGAACGGCTCCTGGCAGGTGTGTGGACCCATGAAGAGAAGTTCCACACACCTGAGAGAGTGTGGACCCATGAAGAGAGACCCCACATTGGAGCAGCTTTCCTGGCAGGATTTGTGACCATGCCATGGAGCCATTCTGGAGCAGCCTGTTCCTCAAGGACAGCACCCTATGGAAGGGATCCGCTTTGGAGCACTTTGTGAAGAACTGCAGACCATGTGAAGGAGAACATGAACTTCAAATTATAGAAATTCTTGGAGGACTGTCTCCTGTGGGAGGAATCTGCTGGAACAGGGGTAGGGTGTGAGGAATCCTCCCTCTGAGGAGGAAGAAGGAGAAGAAACAACGAGTGATGAACTAACCACAATCCCCATTCCCCATCCCCCCGAGCCAGCGGGAGAGAGGAGGGAAAGAAAATTTAGGTTAAATTTAACCAGGAAGAAGGGAGCAGTGGGCAGAAGGTATTTTCAAGAGTTGGCTTTAATTCTCACCCCCTATTCTGATTTGGTTCGCAATAAATTATACTGATTTCCCTGCATTTTGCCCGTGACAATAGCAGGTGAGAGATCTCTCCCTGTCCTCATTTCAACCCACAAGCCTTTAGTTATATTTTCTCTCCCTTGTCCAGCTGAGGAAGGGAGTGGCACAGTGGCTTCGTTAGGCACTGGGTATCCAGCCAGGGTCAAACCACTACAACCATATATGCAAATATGTCATATTGTTACAGTTCCTTTAATTATTCCCTGCTGAAAATTATTTAAAGTCTGAAGGGACCATGCAAGAGTTTAAAATTTTCATAGAAACTATGAAATCCATTTTCTACTAACTTCACAGTTACCTTCTGCCAGATGGATTTTTCACTGTTGCTGCACACATTGACAAGTGAAAACTTTGTCATTTCCTGGAAGTGCTGATGTGAGCCCTCATACTTAGTCTGAAACCTGTGTGTGAATTTGCTTTTCTTGCATCTCTTGAATCAATTTCTTGCCTACCACAATAATGAAAAAGACAACATCTACCCAATATATACTACAATACAGATAGTGTTTAGCATTCCTGTGACAACATTCTAAATTTCCATGTTTTTCTAGACTCTATTACAGTGAAATAATGGACTGCCACTTCTTCTTAGAGTCAGAGAGCCCTCAGCCTCAGAATGCCCATTAAACCACCTAACAAGCTGGTACTCAGGGCATTCAGTGGACATGTGGGAGTCCCCAGTTAAGACTGCTTGCTCTGCAGTCACCTGAATAAGACAGCATAGGTTACTATATACTATTACTATATACTATACCCCATACTTCCCTGGTAATTACTAAGGTGTTATCCTGTGAACCAATAAAAGTAGTGTCAAAAAGTGAATTTCTTTCAAATAAGGATGATTAAGATAAACTTTTACAACTCTTGAGGACTAAACAATAACCTGAACTTGACAGAGCAGTGACCTGTACTTCCATCCTTCTGTCTCCTCAGCAAGAACCTTGTAAATCTCTTCATAGTCCAAAATGTACTCTGTACAGTAATATATTTTGTTAAAATATTTTTATCTCAATCCAGCATTTAATCAGTATAACACAGCTGTGTTTCATCAGCAGGTATTCAAGAACCTACTAACTGTTATGTTCAGTTATATTTCTGAGATAATTGCGGAAATTGGAGAGCTATTGTAAACACACTGTTGTACTTCCACTAGGAACAGCCCCAGCCCATGCCAGAATAGATCTCAGTACAGTAAATTTTGGTGAAAAAATTTGCAGTGCTTTAATTCAGTCAGACTTACCTCTTATTTTGTCAATTTGTCAAGAAAATATCAGTAATATAATTGGGACAGCTGGAGAACAGAAGCTCCTGTAGATGATTTCTATCCTATCAGTTTAGCTTCTCTTTTCCTTTTCTATGAAATGTGGCTATGTCTGTCATAGAAATATTTGCAGTCATTAACAAGCTCACCACACTATAATAAAAACTTTCTGAGAAGTTTTAACAAAGTGCCCTACTTTGTCGATTTATTTGTTTCATAAAATCATGCAGCATGATAATATTTCAAAATTAGTTCAATGTTAAATTTGGCATCCCCAAAAACATGTTCCAAACTAGTTTTCAAATTCAGAAAGAACAAAGCAACTGCTAAATTATAATTACCTACAAATAGACGAGGTCTGAGTGAAGTGTGCAAAGAATCGAAAATTTGAAGTCTTTGAATTCATTAAATTACTGAAACAATTAAAACAGACCTGTTGATATATAACAAGAAAAAAATATTTGAAATTAGGGTCTCAAAACAAACCTATTAAAACTTACAATAGAATCAGAGAGTACAATAGAATCAGGATTTTATATGCAAAATATAAACATTCAAGTTGTGCCCCACAGTTCACAGAAAGGTGAGTCTCCTGTTGAACACAGTTGCAAAAAAAAAAAAAAAAATAGGTTTTACTGCATTAGATTTGTCTTTTCAGGGTAAAGAAAAAGAATTCAATAAACTTAGATATTATTAGATACTTTTAAATTTTTTATCTCAGTTATAGTATTTTCTTTTTAAAAAAAATAACGATACACTTGTATTAATTTTAAAAAATCCCAAATAGTTGCCTTCAAAAAAAAAGCAAACCAGTTTACATGACACAAGTTTGTTGTAGAAAAATATAAAGCATTGATAAATGAAGAAAAGGTTATCAAAAGCCATTGTGTATATTCAACTGTCCTTGTGCCAATTCTTATGTGAATTACCCCAATTCTAGAACATTCCTGGTACTTTCTTGGACTCCATTGCTTATTGCTAACTTAATCTTGAAATAAGAAGATAATGAGATTCCCACTTTTGCCAATGCAATGCAGCATACATTTGAGGAAGAAAGAACATGCAGCCATGAATTACATTCCTCAAAGGAGCAAAGTAAGTAAAATTTAACCTTTAAATTAAACTATTAAAAAGAAATAACAATTATTAACTTCCCAACTTTTATCACTTCATTTCCAGAGTTTTTCTGCATTTAATTTAAAATTTTTGTGTCCTTAGTCATATTCTGTAAACTTTCATACAGAATAAAAGCTCAAATGTAATTTATAATTTCATCTTTCAAGTCTCTGAACCTCTAGGTGGGTGTTGGGGTAGTGATGTCCCTCTCACTGTAAGCAAAGAGCAAATTAAGGACCACTTAATGAAGCTGAATAGCCACAAATCTAGGGGTCTAATGAGATGCATCCCAAAGCACATGGCTGATTTTGTCTCCAAGCCATTTTTGTTTTCACTGTCTATCGTATTTGAAAGGTCATGGTGGTCAGGCAATATCCCTGGAGATTGAGAAAAAGGAAATATAATTCCTCTTTTTAAAAAGGTGATGAAGGAAGATCCTGTGAGCTACAAATTGGAGGACTCTCTTCTGTGCCTGGAAGGTCATGGAGCAGGTCCTCATGAAAGCAATGTTAAGGCTCATTTAAGACAAGGAGGTGATCCAAGACCTCCAACACAGCTTTACTAAGGGCAAACCATGCCTGCCCTGCTATTATGGAGTGAGAGTCCATAACATTAGTTGACAAGAAAAGATGACTCATGTCATCTACCTAAACTTCAGTAAGGCCTTTAACATGGTCCCATGCAGCACCCTTATTTCCAAATTAAAAAGACATGGATCTGAAGGGTGGACTATTCAGTGGCTAGTGAGCTAAATGAATGAATGGATGGAACCAGAGAGTTGTGGTCAATGGCTCTATATCTAGGTGGAGGCTGGTGACAAGTGATGCCCCTAAGGGCTCTGTCTTGGCACTGATGCTCTTTAATATCCTTAGCAATGACAGTTAGATCAAGAAAATCAACCACATAATTGGCAGAAGCACAAGAAAAGTGGCCAGCAGGTCAAGGGAGATGATTTTCCCTCCCTACTCTGCCCTTGTGAAACCCCACCTGGAGTACTCTGTCCAGTACTGCATTTCTCACTTGATATTATATCAATTTGTTATGTCCTTTCAAAATCCTGACTAACAGTTTGTGTGCATGGGAAAACTGTGTTTCACAAAGTATTACTTTTGTTTTGACATTTTCTCTGCTAGCAGTATAATGATCAACAGAAACAAGCATTTTTTTTTATATTTCCATTTCCACTGCAGGTGATTAAAAACTAATTGTCTGTCATTTTGTGTAACTGTGGTTTTATGTGTTGAAAATGCTCATGACAACATAAAGAATGGTTTTGATAAAAGCATAATATTTTTGAAACTTAGGGAGTGATCAAAAGTGAAGATGGAAAGAAAAAGAAATTCAAAACAGCAATGCAATTTTATAAGAATATTTGACTATAAAGTTTTCCAATTCAGTCTGAGCTTCACCTTATCTCAGAACAAGTTCACAAGCATTTTGTTTAGAGTGTGTGACCTGGTCTTATTAGTTATGAAGAAAATTCAAATGGTTCAGAAGTTGGATGCTTCAGTAAGTTAACTAAATCACTTGAGACAAGGACATGCAGGTAGTATTCTCCTGAGTAAAGAGCATTTTTGAGCCTGACAGAAGCCTTTTTACTGCTAAAATAACAGGCAGATTATTCTTGTTCTTTTTCATGTAATCAGGATGATGTGCTGGGCATAATGGCATGCTGAAAGTGTGTTACTCAAAACACTGAAACAGAAAAAGGTTGTCAGCATTGTTAGCATTTCTATTTTAAGTAAATATTTTCATGGGGAGGCAGTATTTTTAAGACAAAAAGACTAGGAGAACAGAAAAGCAAAGAAGATTCTAAAATTTTCACTTTCCTCATATCATGCTTGGGAAATATTCCACTGAACTTTTAGAATAAAGTACTACAGTGTGCATACATACAGCTTTTGTGGACTTTTAGGAATAGAAGGGAGGTCATGTACAACTTTAATACAGATAAACCCTTAAATTGTGGATCCAGAGAAATTTCTGTAGTTCATTATAGGGTATCCATTAAAAATGGAGAAAAAAAACCCAAATGTATTCAGAATTTGCTTAGTCCAGTGTTTGCTAAGAGCTGGTTCAGAAGCATCATAGGAAGATGACAAAATGATTTTGTGAAAAGTTCATAACCAAACTCATGCATGTATACATCCCCATGGGCAACTATCAACTGCATCTGGGAAGAATCAAACTAGTAAACAAATATTCAAAGTTATGCCTAAATTTTGAGCAATTCTGTGTGAAAGCTAGTCATGTAAATGAAGAATACAATGGTTTTGGAAACCATGGTTTTGGTATCTTTATATTTATCCATATATCAATCATACAATTTAGATGTGTAGAACAAATACTGATCTAATTCCCTCTCCTGACCCTAATAATCCTTCAGCTATACTGCCTAACCTAAGCAGTAGTATCCAGGTCCAAGTTCTGTTCTATTCAGTCCTTTGCCCTCTTGAATAAAGATGTTATCATGTTTTCTCTCAATAGTACGGTTAATTTATACAGAAAAGTACTTCAGAAGTTCTTGAGTGAAAATTAAAAAACAGCAGAAGATCAGGGACCACAAAGGCATTTAAACTGAATTTTAATAAGTAATTCTGTCCTGTTTCAGTAGCTAATGTATTTAGCTCTTTAGCAAAATATTAGGGTGCAATTAAGAAATGAACATGAGTTATCACTTTTAAACAGAAATATGATTCCCAGCTACACGGGGCAGTTGTCTGCAACTTTTCTTTTGATACTATTCCCCTGAGTCTGTAACAGTGCAATTGAAAAAAAAAAAAAAAGACAACTAAAAGAATCCAGACCAAATTTCATCTCTAGTTTGTTTTCTCCTATTTTTGGCATTTCAGTTTACCCTTCAAAAAACAAGTGAGATCACTGCTGGGGAAATAGTGTTTTGTCTTTTCTTTTAAAATTTATGAAGCTTTCCTTGGGGTAAATTTAGCAACCTTTTTTCTCAAAATAAGACATTAGCTGAGAAAATAATTTATTTAATGGAGGGGGAGTGTTCTTTTTCTTCATAGCAGGAATCAGATTTAAGTGACTAAGGTATTACAATCTGCTTAATATGCAGCTTGACATGCCCCTCCCTGCTTTTTGGTGGCCAGATGCTTCCTAAGTTATAGCAAAGTGTCATGTTTTTCATGGTATGAATTTGTTCATGTGAATATATCAAGAGACACGTGTATGGTTGCTGTAGTTCAAGTTGACCCACTCTATGTGGGTGCAGCCTCATCTTGAGTTTTGGGTGCCACAGTGGAAGGACATAAAGCTCTTAGATAGCCTCCATAGTAGGGCTACCAAGATGGTGAAGGGTCTTGAGGGGAACCCATACAAGGAGGGCTGAGGTCAGTTGTTCTTTTAAGCCTGGAGGAGACTGAGGAGAGACCTCACTGCAGTCTACAATTTGCTTGTAGAAGAAGAGGGGTGGAACTGATTTCTGGGGTAACCAGTGACAGGACCCAAGGGAATGGCCTGAAGTTGTCTCAGGGAAGATTTAGATTGGATATTAGGACAAATTTTTTCACCTGGAGTGTGGTTGGACACTGGAACAGGCTCCCCAGGGAAGTGGTCACAGCACCAAGCCTAACAGAGTTCAATAAATGCTTGGAAAATCCTCTCAGGCACATGGTGTGACTCTTGGGGTGTCCTGTGCAGGGCCAGGAAATGGACTCTATGATCCTATGACTCTAAGAGGTCATGTGGATGTGTATTTACCATAAAGCCACCTATTGAAAGACCTGATTTAGAAAGCAATAAATGTCTTATTTTAATTCTCATTAAATTATACTGCCTTCTCCCCTTCTCCCTTCTCTTTCTCTTTTTTTTTTCTTTTTCTTTTACATCTATCACATGGGAAAGAATTATCCCAACACATAGAAAAAAAAAATAAAAATTGGGATTTGGGATACAACAGCACCCCTGGAATCAGAAAACAATATGATACTGTTTCGTGGTGCACATATTTGAGATTTCCATACATCATGGTAGCAGCATTCCAGAAATGCCAGCTTGCTAGCAAATATTGGCAAACAGTTAAAGCTGGTCCACTCAAACTATACAGTAAGTAAATTGGCCTTGGCATGCCAGAATTTTGATTTTCTTTGTGCATTTTGTCTATGCATTGGTACTACAAAACTGCATGGGTGTTTAAATTTTAAAACATACTATACTAATCTTTCAAAAATTTTCATTAACTTGCATACTGTAAATTAATACTTGCATACAGTTAAAAATACTTCAGTGAAATGGACTTTCAGCATATGATGTAGTGTCCTGCAGAGTATCAGCAGTAGAAAATGTATCCTTAATAACATGTACATTAAACTTGTAGGATTACAGTATTTGCTTTGAAAATTTAGCTCTATGCCTGTCAACCTTTCAACTAGAACAATGCAATTTCTGTAGACAATGCTCTTTGTCTTATTTTAGAAGGACAAGAACTATACAGATTTAGATATCCAGAAGTATTGCAGTGAGCCTGTGTTTCTATTTCATTTAGGGACTGCAGAATCTGTTGGTAAGTATCTATTCTGTGTGCCATTATAAAATCTACTTTAATCCTAACATTTTACCATACATTTAATTGCTATTTCATTTAGGGTAATTTCCTACAGAAAGGGGCTGTAAAATTTAACAGGCAATGATAACTCTCTTAGTTTTAGTTAACCAAGACATGAAATTTGAATTTAATTCATGTTATGTACTTAATTGTCCTTGAAAGTGAAGAAAGAAAGGCAAGACACTGGGAAAAAGATTTTAAGATAGTATGACTTCATTGTATTTCACATCTGGGAAATATCATTCCGTAAAACAGTCAGTGTAGGTCATTCCTCCTGCATAGCTTTGCCTAGACAGGAATGTCATGATTCAGTTACAACACAAGAAGTTTTGTAGAGGTGATAGGAGCAGGGACACTGTATAAAAGAGGAATTTAAAAGCAGGTCATGAAGAGATGGTATGAGGAAAGCCAAAATTCAGTTGGAATTTAAACTTGCAAGTGACAATGTGGGCAACAAGAAGGCCTTCTACCATTGCATAATTTCAAACATTTAAGGAAAATGGAAGCACATTGCTCAATGAGGATGGTGATTTGGTGGCTGTGGATACAGACTAGATTGAGGTACACAGTGTCTTCCTTGCCTGAGATTTTTCAGACAAGGTCTCACAGGTATCTGTGAGCAGATAAAGAATTCAAGGGGGATGACCAGATGTGGATGAGAATTGAATCAGGGGTTATTGGAGAGATTTCAATCCATGCAAGACACCCATGGTTAACTCCAAATACAGCCAATGAATTTAGAAGGTCTCAATCTATTATCTTCAAAAGTTTTTGAAGACTGGAGAGACCACTAACAAATGAAGAAAGGTAAATCCTGTAGCCATTCTCAAAATGGTACAATGGTGATTCAGGAAACAAGAGTCTCATCATTGTAGTCCTTGGAAGAATCCCAGAGAAAGTATCATTCAGATATCTTTCTTGTCCTTCAGCAAGAAAAAAAATATCTTAAAGGGGTTCTTTTTAAAAAGTAATCATAATAGCACTAAAAGTTATTTGGTTCCCATGCAAATGACAGACGACTTTCCCATAGCTCTCATTGGTGCACTGAGGAGGACACCAAAATAAAATTATTCAATCGTTTTACTTACAAACCTGAAAGATGCTTATGGTTTTGGTGCCACAAACATCTTACTAGTCACTTGCTTCATTAGAGAGCAGCAGATGAATTCACCCCTTGGGAGGTCCTTCACTCTTAAAAAAAATCACTGAAATTTTTCACAGAATTTTTTTAACCCAAATGCAATGCAAGAATTTTTGATTATGCAAATGAATGAAATTATGAATTCCTCTGCTTTATTTAATGGAAAAAAAAAAATTGTTTCTCTTTCAATTTACCCTGAACTTAGTGCATAACAAATATGCAAAATAAAGTCTGAATATTTGATTTAGTCAATTGGGGCTTTTTCCAACTAAAGCTTGTTTTTGCTTGCATGTTTGTTTTTATGCACTGTGTAAAAAATTGGATTTCAGCTACAGCTTTACTTTTTTTCTCATAAGAAGATTTATTTCTGCCTGTGTTGTAATTTTTGGTAAAATTTTAAAAGATTTTTTAAAATACATCTCAAAATTTAAGTTTAATTCTCCCTAACTTTTCTTCTCATGAACTACAACACAAGATTAAAACAAAAAAAAATCAATGTCTTTTTTTACACAGTTGTAACAAAATAAAAAAAGAAATGTTTGCTGCAAAAAAAGTCTGAAAAGATATGAAAAATACAAGTAACAAAGACTCTTCTATCTGTTCTATTTTGTCAATGCCCTTGAAGAGTTTATTCCATTCACTGGCTTTACACTTGATCAATGTATCAAAGCTAAACATCATTAATGTACTATGACAGTTAATTCCAGACCACTTTGTTTTTCCTCCTTTGACCTAACCAAAGTTTCTGGCTTCTTCTCGGATGGTCAAATGCATGAGAAAATATAGTGGTGGATAACAGAATAGGCAAGGTTTCCTGTAGAAACTCCTACAGCTGTCCCATGTGCAGCTCAGAAATTACACTGTTTTGCCTACTCTCTGTAATTCCTTCTTGCTTCATTAATGACAGTGAATAGGCGCCACACTCTCTGTAAAACAGACTTCACATGGATGGAACAATAGAATTTTAACCACTGATAAATAACTTAGGAGATTAAACCAAGCTTCAGGCAGCATAAGCCCATTGAACAAGTCGATTACATGAATATAATGAGATTTTGTGTAACAGTTATAGGTCAGAGAATGACAGCCATGAGAATAATTTTAAAACCATGAGAGTTCAAGTAATAGCTTTTCATCGATGGGGAAAATAATTTGGTGTTTATAAGGCAGTAACAGCATTTTAACACTGATTTCCAAGCATTTGATGTGTCCTGCATATTTTCCAAATTAATTGAATTTATAATGCCAAATTATAGCACAAATTTAATTTAAAACTGTTGTAAGAAAAGACACAGAGCTAAGAAATTATTAAGCACATGAGAATAGTATTGACTGGACAGTTTCACACCATGTCAGACTTTTAATATTGGGCTGAGACCCCAAGAATTAAGATGTTGGTAATTCATCAGTGACAAAACTAAATAAGAAGATAGGTACCAGCTGCCTTCTGATCAGAGAGAAGAAAACTGTTTCACTAGCAGAGCTGCAGTAAGCAACTTGCTCTTCAGATTTGAGAGCTGTGACAAAGAAAAGCTCTCCAAGAATGAGAGCTCGCTGCTATTAACCTGGTTGGTCTGAAACAAGCAGGATCTGATAAAAAATGTCAAGCTGCTCCAGTCAGGGAAGGCAAATCAATTGCAATGATCATACAAAAATTCATGTTTTGAACAATGTCATTTCATTGTATGCCTGTGATAGTATGAGTATGAGGAAAAGAAAAGCCATGAAGGCTGAGTAGATTTGAGAAGTGTGGAATAAATCTCTAAAGAGGACACCAAAAGTGCCACCATTGTGTGGACATCCAGAAGAGCTACAGATGCATGAAAACTCATACAAAATGGAAATGTCTGACATTTTTCTGCATATAAGTTTTTTCATTAGCTAATAGCATGGGCATTTGGTGAAGTTCAAAAAGCAGGGGAGGAATAATCCTTGGACTTAGTAGAAATTCAGTGCTCATAGCTAATAGTTTCTCTGTTATTTTCAATCAAAAATATGTTTAAGACCAGTAGATTGCAGAAAATTTTCCTGCTTCATTCCCCTCTCCGTTCCTCTGTGTTGCCCACAAATTATATAGTGTTGGAACCCAGGACATCTCTCTGGGTGTCCTGGATGACTCGAGATCCTGTCAGGGGGCTCAGAGACCTTGGCACAGAGCCCAAGACCCCTGTGCCTTTGATTTTGACCCATGGAAAAAATTAACAACCTTATATGAGGAATTACAAGGCACAAAAGTTTAAATAGAATGATAGTTAGTTTATCACAGGGTGAAAAGTAGAATTTTGGGGTTTTTTAGAATGGGGACTTGGGGTCCCAAGATAGAGGAATTTGGGCGTACCTTATCCTTCTTTGTCCTTCTTCCTAGCTTCCATCTTCTGGGTGATGGTGGCACTTTTGGATTGGTTTAGAGTAGGAACACAGTGTCTAACATAGGTGATTGGTATTGGAAAATAATTGTAAATAATGTACATGTATCTTTTAGTATAAAAGATAGCACCACCTCTGAAGGTGGTCAGAGTGCTTCAACCCAACCTGCCAGACAGACCTCGGAGAAAGAATGTAATAGATAAGAAATAATAAGCAACCTTGAGAATGAGAACAAAATAATCCTGACTCCTTCTTCAGCTGCCAGGCTGGGAAAAGAGACTCTCTAATGCATCTTGGGGTCATCATGACCAGCAGAGATCCCTGAGGATATAGAGCACCTCTCAGACTCTGCACATCACTCAGGAGAATACCTGTTTTCTCTTAGGAGGGTCAATTTTCCCAGCTCATTTGGGTTGAGAAACAAATTGTTTTCCATTGAGATATTTTCATTTATTTTCCAATGGAAACTGGAGCCTCTGTGTGAAAGGACTGTGTTACACAAACACATAATTCTGGAAAAATAGTGTATCTTCTGTGGGACTCCTCTGTGATATAAGAAAACACATGTAAAAGGTTTTGACAGATGGCCGCTATTTAATTTGAAATTCCTGCAGGATAACTTGCAGATATACACTGTATTCTTCACTTTGATGTTGGTCACAGAAAGCTGTGCCCCAAACACAAAGTACTGAATAATGTTACTATGGATCTTTTGTGTTCAAAATCATTAAGAAATTTTAACAATTTGAACTTTAAACTTGCTTTGATATAATTCCTCTGTCATAGAAAACGTGAATAATAATTCTTCACCTTATGTGGGTGTTCTGAAGATGAGTTCTGGAAAGGAATAGGAGCATTGATGTTGAAGCACTTGAGGAAGAGTTGTTACAAAAGAAACCAAGCCAAACATCACAAAATCCCAGACTCAGTTATGTTATATTTTGAGATTGTTTACATAAAACAAAGTGATATGTGAAAAGGAACATGAAGGGAATAAGCAGACGTTCTAAAAAATAATTTCTCTGTGAATGATAGAATAATATTATTATTGAATTGATCATAAAAATATATCACTATTGTGAAAATATATGCAAACAAATACATGGAATTATGTTGAATTTTCTCTTTTGAGTTCTTGATTGTCAGCATTCTAACAACTTACTTTTCTTTTAAAATCTGTATTAGAAGATAACTGAAGATATGTGTCAAAGTAATGCAGAAAATAATAGAGGCTATTGTTTTAATAAGTGGGTTATTATTTCAAGTAATTATAAAAAGTGTTACCACTGTTCAGTATTTTGTATACCTTTATAAAAAATTTCAAACAAAAAATGGAGTTCATTTATAAAGTAGAAATACACAGATAAGCCTTAAATCAAGTCACCCACTGCAAGCGCTAAGCTTAATTTTACATGCTTGGTTATTCAGGTATCCAAAGGATACTTTAATATTCATTCAGGAATAATTTATTCAGTTAGACATTAACTTAATGAGCAGTAAGCTAAAATCGTTGTACAGATTGTTAACAGAAATTTGAGGTAGAAGAATAAAGCAATGAAGCAAATCAAACCAATAATCTGTGACAAGTTCAGTTCCTTAAAGTGACAAAAAAGACAAAGTGGTTTGGACAAAACACTTGAAATACCAAGTCTGCCATTATTATTCCTAATGTGCCATGTGTAGTCACTACAAAAAGGCAGAAGTAATCTCTATATTTAGATTCTAAATCTAGCAGAACAGTTACTCCTAAGTACAGGTACGAATGGTTTATCACAGAATAACTTAATGGTTGATATTAGAAGGGACCTCTGAAAATCCCCTGATCCAATACCTATGCTCAAGAAGGACCTTTACAACCAGTTGCCCAGATACATTTCCAGATTTCTTTTGAATGTATTCAAAGTGGGACACTCCATAAACTCCCAGGGCAACCTGTTCCAGTGCTTGGTCAGTCTCACATCAAGAAAGCATACCCAAAATTACTGTTCTATTGAAACACCATATAAAAAAAATAGTTCCCAAACATAAAATCAGAAAGACAGTGTAGATATGTAATAAAATAATCTGTTTTATACAATTTTACATATACATGCAAAATATGTGAAATTTTGGGCAAAACTGCATAAGTTTAACAGTATTACTTGTACCATGGTGCTGATATGGATGAAGTTACTGGTGAACATGAAGAAATCAGAGAAATTCAATGGTAAAACATGAAATTAGAGTAAGAGAATGGCCCACAGTGAGAAAATGTCATTTTATAACTACTTAGAAAAGTCTTATTTAAATAGAAGAGGATGTTCTAAACTGAAAAAGTCTAAAGAGACTTCATGAGTCTACAAAATCTTTAAAAGGAATTATAGACTAAGATATACTAAGGAGCACACACAGTGATTTTTAACAAGGGAGACAGCCTCTGTGACTGTTTGGACATTTAAGTACTAGAAAAAACTGCCATGGGAGAACATGAAATCATCTTTGTATGGGATAATAAAACCTAAACAGAATCCCATGTACTACTGAGAGGTGCAGAATTAATTTTTTTCCCAGATAAAAAATGAGACAGTGACCACTCAGGCATTTTTATTGCAAAATTATTCTATGTACTCTCCACAACTCTATTCCTCACCCTTAAAACAAGCAACTACACAAATGAGTCCCATCATTTCCAGCTTGGTTCACACTTTAAAAAGGGCTCTGTTTTTCAGAAGCTTTGAGTATTATTATTCCAGAATTTTCCTTATGTATTTTGTTGCTTATATAAGACAAGATGATGAACTGAGATGCAAAATGTTGCTCTTTTTTTCATGAGATCACGCTGACAACAGAATTACCTAGAAACTAAATAAAAAAGGGAAAATTTGAATAGATCATTGGATTTAGTAGATATATAATTCTTCTGCAAGCATTTAAAATATTTTTGATTCACATTTGAAAAAAATCCCTTCACTCTCATTATGTTTTTATCTGTAGAAACACAGCAATATAAAAGTATAAAAATAACGCTTAAGAAAATGTTTGTGAAAAAAAGAGAAAGAAAGGTTTAGAGTAGAAAGACATCACCACTTATGGATCCAGAGACAAGACCTGATAGCTGCAATTTTGAGTCCTTTGGTTGAACTGGTGGTTGTTCTCTTGATCCATTGGGGTGGGGAAAAGCCCATGAATCACAAATTTTAGTAGGTTAATATTAGCTCAGGTTCAGGTGCAATGCCCAGGTTCCTCTCCTGTGGTGGGTAGGGGTTTGCAACATTATGGATCTGTTGCAACACTGTGGATCATGCACAGTCCTCTGGTGGAAGGCCCCAGAAATTATTCTGGGGCACTTTGAAGAGAGGTCTTTGATGGTTCATGGCCCCTTCTAAGACATGACAGCTGCCTCTCACATCATCATATTTGAGCCAATGAGGCACCATCAGAAGGGATGAATGCCTTCAGGCCTATGTGTCGGTGTTTGGATACCTTTCCTGGGGAGTTTTCACACCGGAGCAAGTTGTGTAAGGGAGGACATTGCCACTATAAAAAGCACTACCCCACCTCACAGGATCCACATTTAAAGGCCTGTTTCCTTATCTGGCTCAAACCTCAGTTTGCAGCCTCCAGAGGTGTGCTGGGCCGTTACCTCACACCCTGTCATCAAAACACCTGCTGCTTTTGCAAACAAACTATTGTTTGAGTCATTAACCATTAACATTTCAGTTTCTCACAACTGCTCTTTTCAGATTTCATAATTTCTGGTAGACAGGTTTTTCAAAGCACCCAAACTTGATATTCCTTTCCTCTCTGACAAGATGGATAGACAGACAATGTAATCTGCAGTCTGATTGACAATGCCTTGCTTGTGGTGACTTTTCTCTGCTTGTAAGGAACACAATTACCTTGTTAGCTTCTTTCATTGAAAATAAGAAAAAGAGTTCAGTTGCTTATCTTAACAGTGTAGTCAATCATTGCAAAATAGATAATATTAAGACATATCACCATTAAATAGAATACCTCTTGGAGAAATTATTTCCAAATTTTTCTTAACGTAAAACATATTACTTAGATTTTTCTTCTCTTTTCAGAAGCATCATTGCAAAATTTCTTATGTTATTGAATTAATAAGGATTCTGTGAACTGCAAAAAGGCAAAAGGCATTTGAATATCTACTCTTGCTTTTTTTCTTTTCCTAAAGTTTCATTTCTAACTTTATTCATCTCTACCCACAGAGGAAAGCTGAGTTTTCCAGAAAAAAAATACCTTTTGTAATCTTTCTGTTTTCCCCACTTGCACTGAAGTATGTTTTTCTTTCCCTTCTCTAAAATACACTGCACTTCCTTATTGATCAACTAACACTTCCAAAATGATACAAAAAAATTAAGACTAACTAAAGAATAGACAAAGTTAAAAAACTGGATTAACACAACTGAAATATAGAAGCTGGAGAAAGAAAAGTCAACAAGAAAAATGTGGAGAGCAACAAAAGTCACAAAGAAAGCATGAATGAAGATGCTTTAAGGAATAGAGAATTTTGAAATAAGGCAACTGGAAAAGGTCATAAGGAGCCATGGGTGATTTACATACTTAAGATTCTTAATGGAATGAATACACACCAAGGTGGTGGAGCAGCAACCGGATAGAAATAACTGCAATCTAATTTGATCCTTCCAGGTAATTGCTCAGAAGTTATTAGCTGTCATCCTGGGGAGCCTGTGAGTTTGACCAATAGAATGTGAGAGAAACATAAAACATGTTTTACAGTGACTCTTGAATTTGGAAGCTATATTTTTTTCCTTGTGACATCCTTTTTCACTTTTCAATTTTATTCTTTTGACAAAATATTTAGTGTGAGATAGTTTTGGGAACAAGCAAGGAGGAGTTATTTCTTTTTAGGGACCAAAATTAAAGAGTGACACTTCATTGTACATTAGACCAAAATATTAATGATAGAACATACTTCACATTAGTATTTTAAGAAGAATAATATTGGTTGCCAAATCATAATATAAAAGCAACTATAAAAATAGTAAGCGTTGTGGAATTAATTCTGAAGACCTGAAAACTTACAGTGATTTAGACATTGAACAGCATCAGCTCAGCAGGGGATGTTCACTGGTTCATATGACTTTCCATAGAGGCTGCTCTTACTTCATACAAACAGACTTTCAGCTTTGTCTCCACACAGAGTACATGCTCAGAAATGACAGCTTGAGGTTTGTGCCATGAGATCTGATGGCAGTGCTCAACCAGTTGGTTTAGAGGTGACTTTGTAAGAATGCAAAGGCTCTCTTTCTCCCTCTCCCCTGGGGCTCCCAGGAAAGCCCTTTCACTAGTGTCTCCCATGCAATGATTCTCTTGCTGCTTTTTGGATTTAGTTTTTTTTTTCTTTCTTTCTTTTTTTCTTTTCCTTTTTGGCACAGGTGAATTCCAAGCACCAATTTAGCTAGCTCTGGACTCCTTGCTTTTAATCATCCAGTTCTTTATATTCTTTCATCTTCCTGTATATTCTTTTCATACCTTAGATTACAGAATCTCTTGAAAGTCCTATAAACTTAGATATGCCTGTTTCTGTGAAGAATTATTAATATGTGGCTGTGTTTTAGATCAAAAATACATAATGTTTGACAATTGTTTGCAGGGAAATTTCTTCTGTATAACTTAGTATAACTTGAAGACTGTAAAAGAACTGTATTGAGATTGCATGTATACTTTCATTTTTTAGTAGAGTCTGTATTTTCCTTGATAAAAAATGAACATTGGTGTATTGAAGTGAAACAATTTATGTTAGGGAGTTACCTTAGAAAGAGAAGCAAGTTTAAAATTGCCAGTGTTAGGATTAATCTTCTTTAGAGAAAAGTTTTAGTCATATTAGGCAGAAGACTGGGACCACCTCTCCCTTTTTTTATTTCTGTTCATATTTCCAACTTACCAGTGAATAACCTCTTAGGAAATTAAGTGCTGCAATTGGGTGCCTTACACATCCATAGAGGTATAGAAAAGGATCCAGGTCAATGAACATGAAAAATTCCAGACAAAAAGACAGAACAATAATGACAGAAAACAAACAAAAAACAAAGAAAAAAAAACTAAAAAACCCTAGCCCCAAATAAAACCCAAAGAAACCCACTCCGTTTTATACTGTTTTACTTAATTTTCATGATTTAACTAAAGGCATCAATATGGGGCTCTTTCTTGTTTAAAATTAAACAGCTTTGTTGTTTTTGTAACCATTCAGCAGCTGTATTGAAAGTGTTCAATACAAACATTTGACTGAATTGACTGATGTTTAGGGATTTGTCAAAATTTAATTTTATAAAATTATTGCATGTGATTTATTAGCACTTGTGTGCACCAATATCTGTAGAATGCTACAATTCACATTTGAAGTATTTTCTGTCCTACAGATGCAATTATTCTGAAAATATTCCCATATTATGAATATTTTGAAGTGTATCATCCAAGGTATTTTGGTATTTATAGATGCATGTGAATACTACAACTGGGTAGCATTTTCTCTGCTGTTTTTTCTTAAATGAAGTGTAAGTATGATACAAACAAAGTTGTTTATCATCTAATTTGTGAAGCAAAATTTTTTTGTACCACATATCCAAGAAAACCAGCCCAAAATAATTTTCTGGTTTTATGGTGTTGTTTTTATGTCATAGCAGGATGGGTTGAGGAGGGGAGAGCAATGGATGTTGCCTACCTTGGCTTTCGACACTGTACATAACATCCTCATAGGTAAGCTCAGATAATGTGGGTTGAATGAACAGTGAATCAAGGCCTGGCTGCATGGCAGAGCTCAGAGGTCATGATCAGAGGAGTAGAACCCAGCTGGAGGCCTGCAGTCAGTGGCATTGCCCAGGGATCAATACTGGGACTGGCCTGATTCAGCTTGTTTATCAATGACCTGGACGAATGGAAAGAATGTACCCTCAGGATGTACCCTTTGATGATGATTGTATAAAACTGGGGGAGTGGCTGATACAGCTGGAGGCTCTGCTGCCATTAAGTGGGACCTTGATAGGCTGGAGAACTGAATGGAGAGAAACCAAATGAGGTTCCACAAGGGCAAGTGCAGGGTCCTGCACCTGGGGAGGAATAACCCCAAGTACCAGCGCAGGTTGGGGCTGACCTGCTGGAGAGCAGCTCTGCAGAGAAGGACCTGGGAGTCCTGCTGGGTGACAAGCTGGCCATGAGCCAAGCAGTGCCCTTGTGGCCAGGAGGGCCAGTGGGATCCTGGGGTGCTTTGGGAAAAGCGTGGCCAGCAGGCTGAGGGAGTTGATCCTCCCCCCCTGCTCAGCCCTAGCCAGGCCACATCTGGAGTGCTGTGACCAGTTCTGGCTGCTCAGTACAGGAAAAACAAGGAGCTACTGGAGAGAGTCCAGCAGAGGTCATAGAGACAATCTGGGGTCTGAGAGGGGATCTCATCAATGCATATAAACATCTCAAAGTTGGGCATCAAGAGGAGGGTTCCAGACCCTTTTCAGTGGTGCCCATCAACAGGATGAGAAGCAATGGCCATAAATTAAAACAAAAGGACTTCCAAATCAACATGAGGAAGAACTTCTTTATGTTGAGAGTGGCAGAGCACTGACACAGGTTTCTGGGGAGGTCATGGAGTCTCTGTCTCTGGCGATATGCAAAACTCATCTGGATATATTACTGCATAAATGCTCCAGGTGACACCAACTTGGCAGGAGGGGAGGGCTAGATGATCTCCAGAGGTCCCTTCCAATCCTAAAAAATCTGTGATTCTGTTTATCAGAAGACAATTTTATTGAGGAATATTTAAAATACTAGTGTAAAAATGTTAAATACTCATGGAAATGGATAAAAACATCTAAATCTATACCAGTTTATTGTGCTTTGAAGAAGAGTTTTCTAACTGACCTAAATTACCACTGTTAATTTTAACAAAAAAAACCCTATATGTATATTCTTGGTATATATATTGATACACAATATCCTATGCACATCTATTATAGAACTGTTTTCCACCAACTCTTGCAGTTTGCTGTGAATGCTGAAAGCTGGTAATATTTCACTGTATTAGATAACACTGAAATTATTTCTGAAGCATCCTAAGGACCTGGTACAAATGAGGTGAGCAGGTTTTAGATGTCTAACCTCCTTAAATGCACATCTATACACTATAATAGAAGACTATTTTCAGGCACATAGTTGTATTTTAAATGGTGCTTAAAGAAGGACACAATATACAACAGTATCTTTATAAAGAGATAATGAGTAGAAGAATAATATTATTAATTGCTATGCCCTACCAATTCTGTCTTGAGATAATTAAAGCATGAAAAATAAAATGTGAAATTGCAGGGGGATAATGAGAGGACAAACAAGATCTAAGCTCCTTAGACAAAAAGGCCTGAGTGGTAATACTTTGTGGGATACTTTTCAACTGAGAAGCATGACAAGAAAACACTCTGTCTCATTTTTTTAATGCATGAGAAGCGCTAATACAAAACAAGAAAATAAGCTTTAGGATCTCTATCTCTTCTAAGCTCTCCCCTCATTAAAAGCCCAATAGGAGTTTTAATCTGTTGACACAGTATGAATAGAAACTATAAAGATCACAGCTATTTCTGTCATTTATTTTGCCAACAACAAAGAAATTTGGCATAAAGAGCACATATACAAAGAATAGCTGAATTACTCAGGGGCAATAAATTAGCATGCATATTATGACTGCATTGGCAAGGTATTCCACCCTGGAAAAATAAATATTCTTATTTTAATTTTTCTCAGCCTGAAATCAACAGCAAGGTTGCCAATTTAAAGGTTAAGTCAATTTTTTTCACCTTAAAGAAGTAGTTCAAACTCCCACAATATACATGTGCATCCAACTCAAACTTACCATGAAATGTCACAATATTTTTAACTTTTCATTTAAACAACAAAAAAGGTGGTTTTAATTCAAAAAACAATGTTACATAGATTTCTAGATGCAATCGCTTTATGAATATTTCATTTTTAAATAAATCATCCTTTCTTTTCAGTTTTCAGGAAGGAATAATCTCCAGATAAAGTCCCAGTCTAATGCAGCATGCTTTACTCTGAGCAAAGTATGTTCAAGTACATGCTGAATTAAGGAAAAGTATATTAGTTATTAGCAGTGTCCAAATGATTCTTAGCAAAATCTGAGAAAATGTAGATCTTGTGGAACACCACAATAACCTTGTTCAGTTTCACTAAAAGAGCCATATTCCAGTGGAGCAAAGCAAAGTTCAACCTGTATCTGCTGATTTTCAGTTTAGTGTTGTATTTGTACAATTTCTGCGTGAATCAAGTACACCAAAGTGTCACTTACTTTGACAGAATTTCCTTGAAGTCTCATAATTATATTTTAACCACTGTCTCTATCAACACTGAAAATAGAGCATTAACAGACTTTGTAACCTGAGACCTAATAAATCAGATTATCAGACTTCAATGGCCTTTATGGCCTAGAGACATAAGGCCTTTTTCCTTACAGATCCCCACAAGCAGTGCTTCCAGTAGCACTGAAGTTCTTCAATTTCATCTTAAAAAAAACACAAAAAAGAAAAAAGAAACAAAACAGAAAAGAAAACAAAACCAACCAACCAACCAAACAAAAAAAAAAAAAAGATAAAAAAAACCACCAAAACAACAAAAAACCCACAGGATTTTTACATTTCAATCATCTGGTTTGTTCAGATCATAAAAGTTAAGCAAAGAAGAGAAGCACACAAATATACATGGGCTTTATTCTAGCAAAATTTTCTGATGGTGAATTTTGACTTTGAAAAAATCAAGGACAACTCCCTTGTCTTCTGCGAAGAGAGTTCCTCAAAACTATGACCATTCAGATGAAGAACCTGGGTAAATTACTTTGCCTGTCTCAAGCAGATTTCTTCCTTCTTTTCAAGACAGCATCACTGCTGAAAATTCCATATAGCCTCTGTTTATTTTCTTTGGAAATTTGTCTCCATGTCATAATTTTACTTGCTTATTTTCAACAATGGGATAATGGTGTTACCTAGCTCCCTAATGAGAGGAACTGTGAAGGAGGGCTTTCAATATAATGCTCTGTTGGGAAAATTTTAACCACATTTTTATGACTTTTGAGAGTAGTAAAGAGGTAAAAGGCACCATGCTGCAGTAAAGGAGGGTAGGTGGCTTATTTACTCTTCAGCAGTATTGTTTATCCAAATAAAAATATGGTATTGCTATTGACCGACAAAGCAAGGTTTTTCCTACAACTCAAGTTGTTTTGGTGGGTGCTTGGAGCAGGCTGTGTCTCCACTGGAAGCCTGTGCTGGAGGCAGGCTCGTGGCAGGACCTGTGGCACCATGGAGAGATGGACCCACACTGGAGTGGGTTTGCTGGTTGGACCAGTGATCCCACAGGGATCCCATCTGTGCTGAAGGACTGCACTCTGTGGAAGAACGCCATGCTAGGGTGAAGTTGAGTCTGGGAAGAAGGGAAGGGTACACAAAAGTGTGTAATACCTGTTTTTATTTGTTGTTAACCTACTCTGACTTTTGATTGGAAACCAATTAAGTGAGCATCCCCAAGCCAGGTCTGTTTTACTCATGATAGAAATTGGTGAGTGAGTTCCCTGTCCTTTTCTCAACCCACAAGCATTTTATCACATTTCCCATCCTGTTTTGATAAGGAGGAAAGTTGATAGAGCAGCTTGGTGGACACCTGGCATCCAGTCAAGGTCAATCCATTACAGAATCTCAGATCTTTTGATGAAATAACAAAACATGTGCTTAAACTCTGATAACTGAGTTTGAAAATGCCTTATACATAAATTCAGAATGTTAAGTTCTAAATTGTTAATGCACAACCTATATTGACTTATTTGCAATTGCCCTTTGCTTGAATATCATCTTATTAGTACAGAAATGCAAGATTTATGTGAAAATAATGTGCAGGCAATAGAATATTTCACCTTTAGAGATAGAAGTGGTCTACTACAATCTAAAGCTGGAGAGAGTCAGAGTAGCAGAGGCATAAGCTCTCCTTGTGAAATTCTACTGCAAATTTTAGATGTTACATTCCAAAACCAAAGGTATTTTGGTATTTATAGATGTATGTGAATTCTACAAAGTCTGGATTTAAAGAAAAAAAAGACAACCTACCATAAAAAAAAACTACAAAAGATACATATTCTGACATATGATAATTAGATTCACTAAATATATGTTCAGATTGGGTTTTGCAAAGGATTTGAAACCACTGTAAAAAGATGGTGACAGACTCAACCACTAGAGCATTTGTATTTTCTCTGCCTAAGATGTTTGCATATTTTTCAAAATCTTCTGGTGCTGAGATTTGCTTTTAAAAAAACAGCTTTATTTGAACAAAAAAGTAATAATGCATTGGAATTTAAGAAAATAGAGTGTCCCATGTCTTTTCCATCTTTTGAGAGAGAGTATTTCACTCCAGATGGAAAAGCTGACAAAACTAAAGTCAAAAGAGGAAAAGATTTGGAGGCCAGGACATATCAAGGGAAGGGAAGGGAAGGGAAGGGAAGGGAAGGGAAGGGAAGGGAAGGGAAGGGAAGGGAAGGGAAGGGAAGGGAAGGGAAGGGAAGGGAAGGGAAGGGAAGGGAAGGGAAGGGAAGGGAAGGGAAGGGAAGGGAGAAAAAGCAAAAAGTAAAGCAAAGAATTACGGAATCAACTTTGCTTTCCTTCCAATGTGAAAAGCAATAAGAAGCCTTTCATACAGTCAAGGCGTAATTCTGCTCTGTTGAATAAAATGATTCAATTGTAACAGTGGAAAGACTGTGTACATAAGCCATGAATCAGTTAATAGACAGCCATGGATATTGAAATGTGCTTTCTTCTGAGATGAAAGACTTGGATATGAAAGTAATCACCTGTCAGCCTTTTACTGTGACAGAATAGGTCATTGTTCAAGACAGAGTATTTGTGCTGAGTGAAAAAAAAAAGAGCCATGTTGTGGGATTTTTTTAGTTTGGTTTGTGGTTATTTGTCTGAAGGTGGAGAAGCTCTGAATCAAATAACTCAGCCTTTGTTTTGCCATTTCTCTCTCTGTTCTACATAAAATCTGGGATTCATTAGGCCCTTTTCCCTTCATAAATCATCTGATAACTTTTGCTATATCTATCCCTGGTATGGTTTTCCTCTCTCAATGTGTCTCTGCACCTTGTGTCTTGTCTTTTGGATTTTTCCAAGAAGCCTTCTGTAACTCTGTGTACTCTTTAGAGAAGTTAACTACTATTAACAAAGCACCAAAGTCTTCAGGTCAAGCTGCCACAGGTTAGCTGGACTCCAGAGAGTAGCTGTACTCCCCTCTGAACAGTAACAAAACAAACCTTAAAGTTCTTCCTGTAAGGAATCAATAGGGCTAATTAAAAGTATAGTCTGCCTTTCTCAAATCACTCAGTCCCTCAGGACAAAGCCACTTCCTGCACTGAAGCCCGAGGCAGCTACAGTCAGATAAACAAGTGTGCATTTCTGGTTGATAACAGTCCTATCAGAGACATCATCTGTGTTTTCATCAGCTACAGAACCATAAGGTTTTATTTCCAGTTAGACAAAAATTATGTGCAGTCACACCACTGTGAGAGACTTATAACTGAGAGAGAGGTTAAATGAGACTTAAATGTCAACACCACATTTTGTCTCTAAATGGCTTAGGAAGGAACAGTCTCAGGACTGAAAGGTGTACACATGTAAGTAACCTTTGCCTACAAGTGGGATTAATGCATTGTAGAAAGTGATTCAGAGAAGCTTTAAATGACTTTGAAATATGGGGACTAAAAAGGAGTAGTGGTCATATCTCTGTTCCTAAACATAGGAATGGAAAAGGCCACAGGTGGATTATTGTATTAAATATGTGATCTATGGATGCTGAAAAAGATTATGCTTAAACTGAGTGCCAGAGCAGTTAAAGTAAAATCTTTCTATATTTTCATTTTGTGTCTTTTCAAAATTAAAACCAGAATAATTCACAGCAAGCAAACACATCCACAAATTCTAAAAAATCCTGGGAAATTCTACTTGTACTTCAACTTTTGTTTTAATGAAGCTGCAGCTTTCCCCATAGTTAGAAAATAGTAGGCTATTACAGACAGTAGAAATGCAGTACATACATATGTACAAATAAAGATTTTTTTTTTCACTTTATAAATGTCTGAAAAAAAATCAATACACTTTTTTATGATTCTTCTATTTAAAAATGAAGTCATGTTATGTTTTTTGGGGTGCTCTGTATTTTCATCTGGCGTGCAAGATGGAATTGAAGAAAATTATCCATTCTACTAATTTTGGACTGTTGTTTTATTTCTGTTTGTTTAGTTTTTCTATTTCCAGCTAGAAAAAGCCCCATCAATTTCCAGACATCTCTCTGAAGTCTCCTGAGGTTTGGTCACACCATCTGTTTGGGAACTTTCTCATTATAGGGTAAGTAAATAAGCATTAGATGCTGTGCTCATACTGTGAATGTCTCTTACACTGTGTCTTTTCTAGAAGTCTAGCAGATCCACTGCATATTTTGTGTTTTCACCCTACAAAGCACTATGTGTGGACATGAAGATGGTTATCAGCTTTATTTCTGCTATGTTGACTCTCTGTTTATGCTATAACAAATGGCTTACTATTCTGAATTTAATTACAGTAAGAAAAATTCATTTCTTGGAGAATCTATTAGTGACACTAATGAACTCACAATAATCATGCTTGAAAGAGACACATTTGAGAGCATTTGTAGCTATTGTCCCTCCTTCATGCCCCTTTAGTATTCTTAATTTTTCAAGATAAATTGAAGACTAAAACACTTCTCCATACATACATTCTTATTCTTTGTGTTTTCATACCAGATGTTACTTTTTCTCTTTTTTCTGGTATTCGGGGGACGATGAGGAGAAGGAGGAGAGAACAAGCAAAGTGCTCACACTGATTGTTTACTGTGGGGAAGACAGAGCACATTGTACTTCATATTTTGTGATTGACTTGCTGTCAGGAGCAAGAGTTCCATGGTTTCAGATGCATCCCTGAGAAAGCCCCATTTCAGGGAGTATGGATATTACCCTTGTAAAAAGATCTATACTGCCTGAAGTTTCATTACTGTGTTGGAAGCATTTGCTCCCTTTGGTAATCGGGACTTAAGACTGTCAAGCTGCTTGAATTTTGAGCAGCCATGAGCTTGGTGAAAAACCATCCTCTGTACCTGAAAGATATCACATTTCTACATATGCATTTTTTACTCCTGAACTTTAAGAAAACAAGGTCTGACCTTTCAATACGGCTCACAAATTGTTGTGATTCTCCATGTTACTGCAGTATCAAATTGTTATAAAAACAGCTCTTGGAATAGTCAAGGATTTAAGTTAGTTTAATGCAAGTACTTGTTTAGAAGATATTACAAAGATCTTTCCCTCTAGTTTCTCCAATCTTAATTTCTTTCACATTATTCCATTGAAATATGTATTTTATTGTGTACATAAAATGCTTTCAGGATTCTAACCTACTTTATGGATCATGTTGACTAGTTATTCAAACAAAAAGTGTCTGAGACTGGGAGATGTTAATCAACTGATGAAAAATACTTAAGCAAAGCTGTGGAATCAAGTTTAAGCTGAGAAATTATTGTGAACAGCAAACACTATTTTTCCAGGAATAGGGCTCTGAGGAATACCAACAACCGGGGTTCAGTCTGGTTGGTGAATTAGTCATTTCTTTCTTGAGAGAGATTTTCATTCTTCCTGCCACTGTTTGTCCTTTCTACAGCCTTTGTATCTAACAAGCTAATATCTCACACATTTCTCTGATGGCTTCAAATCTCAGTGGAATGATTCTTTGCTCTTTCTATCCTTCAGAAATTTTTAATCTCTGACGGGTATTTTCTTTACTGTGGGATCTCAGCACATCGTTCCCGATGTCCAGAGATGCCAGGAGAACCCTTGGGGGTCTCGAAAACCCTGGAATGTTGCCAAGAGTGCTTGGTGGCTTGATTTTGATCCATCCACAGAAGTAACAAGAGTCTGAGGACAAGAGAATCACTTTAGAGTACAAGGTGTAAAAGAGACACATTTAGAGGGTGAGATATAGACTTTAAGGTTTTTGGTACAGGGGGGTTATGGAGACAAGATGGAGAGATCGGGGCGTGTCTTGTCCTTCTTCTTTCTTCTTCTTGTCCTCCATCTCCTGTGATGATGTTGGCACTTGGGGATTGGTTTATGGTGAAGGTGCACTTGCTAACATGGGCAAAAAGCATTGGGAAATAAAGGTAAATATTGTATACGTAGGTTTTAGTATAAAAAGACATGACCACCCCGTGGGTGGTCAGAGAGTGCCTGTGACTGCTTGCAGATCAGACCTCTGTTGGGCAGACAGAAAAATTTTGTAGATAAGAAATAATAAACAACCTGAAGACTGAAAGCTGAAGAGTCCAGACTCGTCCTTTGCATCGCGCCCACCAAAGAACCACTCTACCCGTGTCGGGGCAGAGACAGACAGCCGGACCCGACACTTTACCTCACAATTTCTTTTTCTATTTAGACTAACAAGTGTGTCCTGTCAATTTTTTAATATATTCTTTTTTTATATGGCATTTTAAAAACAGCTATACTTTTGTCATCCACTACCACTTTTTAAACTTGTACACCTTGTTCCTTTATAACACTACACTGTTTTTTATAGTGGGAGTGTCTAATGAAGATAATCAGAAGTATGCAAGGACCAATTGTGGGTCAAAAATGTATTTAGTGCTGCTTATTGCTTCACCTCTTAGTTTTTCTTCACTTTTCAGAGGAAGAATTAATATTCCTACTTTTAATCATAGCTCATTTATCATTTATTTTGTTTAATCAGCCAATGGAATACATAAACCACCAAACTAGTGTACCCAGCACTCATCAGTGGAGTCAGAATGATCAAAAAAAATAAAGATTCTGTGATTAGTAGATCTCATCAACTAAGAATGCTGTTGCTTAATCTGCTGTGGCAGGAACTTTGCACCACTTTGTCTGAATCTAGTAGTGTCAATGAAAGAATATTTCTAAGTCCATGCAATTAAGTGAAAGAAGTAGTACAGCCCTCTTCCTCACTTTACCGATTTCATATTGCTGCTGAAAATTTGCTAAATTAAAATTAGTAAGTAGCACCATGTTTTGTGCTTTATGTAAAGGAAAACTTAAATCAACAGACTATTTTAATTAATATAATTAATTATCTGTATCTAGCTCTAAACTCAAATGAGATCTGAATAAATTCCCAAATATTATAGTTTCCTGAATACAACATGTTACTTTTATGTGCATCATACAACTTCATGTAGCTCTTCCAAGTGACAAGCATCCAAATGGCAATTTGCCAGCCATGGATATCTGAGGACTACACCAGAAATGAAAAGAGTCAGATAAGCATAAGTTCTTTTCCTTTTATGCGACAGGCTGTTCAAAGCACGTGTCTTACAAACATTGAGAGAAACGGATGAAAATTTCTGCCAAACCAGAAAACTGAACTACATTTTTCTCTAGAGCACTTCAGCGTTAGCCTGCTCTGAAAATAGTTCTCTGGTGATGGAATTCAGGACAAAGAACATTGTGAGGTCTGACACTACCCTAGCAATATAGAAAGTGTTAACAATGTATGGGCAGAACTCAGCTGAGAAACTCACTGTAACTACTGGTGGGCACTTCAGGGGCTCAATGTCTTCTTATCTGAAGTCCTCTACTATATTTTGGTACTGCAGAATAGCTCACAAAATATCTTGTTTTTGTTTTGGTTGTTACAAATAGAAAAAGACCCCAGACTAGTCCCAGCAAGTTTTTGTTTTCCCCTCCATATCTGCTTTTCTGTTGAAGGGTAATTCTGATAAATTGCTAAGGAAGATAGTGTTGAGATAAAATGGAAAATGGATAGAAACTTTACTGTATTTGGCATCTATAATTATTATTTGGCAGTCATTTTTTTCATCTCTCTTGGAAAAGTCTTTCGTTAATAGGGTTTATAAAAATACTTTAAAAATATCAAGTTGTGGTGGAGATTAATTTTGATCTCCTAGTGCTAGTGCTCAGGCATATTATAAATGTTTAGTTAGTGTCTGACTATTCTAGTTGAAGAATCTGTTCTCAAGTAGAAAGAGACATTTTACCTGGTTTGAGTGTTCACTTTTCTGCTTTGTGATGACTACAAATGGCTTTGAATATTTCTTCTCAGTTGGAAGATCTTCTTGTGAATGCTTGCAAACAGGCTAGAAAACCACATTAAAAGGAGTGTTTCTGAGAATTTCTCATCTTTACTCCTGTGTCTGTTAGTTTTCAATGTCTCTCCATTTCTAATAATTTTGAATAAATTTAACTTCTCAATTTTAACTTTTTCATTTCAGTAAAGGGCCTAAGTATTTCATTAGGATTACTCCCAAATTTAGGAACTGCACTTTAATGAGTAATCCTTATTAATAACAATGTGTGGATGAAAAGTCAGATTCCCTCAGATTTTTCTGATTCTCCATGAATGGCTTAATGTTGAAACAGCAGGAATATAATAAATTGAAAATGCATACAGAAAAGTAATAATATGGGCAGAAAATTATTTCCCTACTTCCAGCAGATTGTCTCATCATTTATTTAAAAAAAAATTGATAGAGTGAGTATTTTCTGTTATATCTAGCTGGACTGACTGAAGGACTTCAGGAAAAACGTTACAAGGTACATCAATAATTATTATTTTTTCATTTCACCTATTTTATTATATGTGGACAGATTTAATCAATAATTTGAATTAAATATGAAAAATGTTTTTAGAAATTTGTCAACACTATTAATTGTCACATTTTAAATTGGTAAAATGGTGACCAGATCAAAATTTAGTGTTGATCCTCTCCTCATAGAGAGGAACTCCCCTGAATCCTCACTTACTGCATTGACATTTTGGCAAATATCTTCTTCAGTGAAGGAGACTAGGGAAAGATTTATCCAAAGCTCTGTACAGCTAACATTCCTAACACAATAGAGTACCTATGTATTTATTTTTGTTTAAACATGTGACAGCCATGGTGAAGACAACTAGCTTATTCCCATGCCCCAAGACTTGCTTGGCCTGGTTGCAAAAGCCTGACCTTTAAAACCTTGGGAGTCAATGAAAAGTCTGTGTTAGCGACTTTTTCTGGAAAGCTGTCTAACTGTTCCATTGCTAATTTGGGATAATTCCTGATTTTTGTATACTGAATTTTCAACCTCCAGATAAAATACTGGTATAAAGGATCAATCATGTAATATAACAAAGAAGACAAACTCAGAATTATTTTAAAATCCATAAAGTGCAATGCTTTCCTACTGCTGAAAGCCTTTTAGAGCCTCAGTGTTATTTTGCAGAAAAAAGTCCACTTCACAGGTGAGTATAAATCATTCAGTTAAGGCAATGTTTATATGATCTGTTATTAATGTCAAATTTCAATGTTGTGATTAATATTTCTAAAAAATAATTACTTTAAGACAAAAGTGTTGGCCTGTACCTGTAATTAAATAAAAAATCTGACAATATTAGTATTATGAAGACTATAAAGGCCTAGTGTGTGTGTGTATACTGATACTTAAGAAGTTCTTGAAAGGAAACTATTTTAAACAAATAAAAAAATAAAAGAATCATAATTCTGTAAGTATTTGCAGGCCCTAGATTTAAAAAATCAATGATTGTGGTTTTACTCCTTTCAAATTCTACTGTAAGATCTATTAAACCAAAAAAGAATTAAAAAAATTTAGTGTAGAAAACCTAACCCTTCAACCAATCAATGCTGATTAGATTTTACAGTCTAACTGCAGTTTTTATAGTTTTCATCTAAGCATTTTCTCCTAGATTATGTTTCTGGACAGATCTATACTATAGGAATTGCTTTAATCTCATTCACTGACAGGCTGACAACTACCATGCAATGCAATTTAGCTCTCACAGAAGTCCAATATTTCTTCTCTGGCTCATTTATAGCAAAACTCACTTGGTTTCAATGACATTGTACAATAATTTCCCACCAGCAGTTTCTCCAGTTGTGAATTTTCCGATCAATTCTTATCTACAGGGATGACCATTTGCATCCTGTTAGATCTTTCATGCTCCAGTGAACAATAAAGTTTTAAAATGTGTGTTAACAGTTGGCCTCTACATGGATCTTTGCTGAGCCTTCCAGGAACTGTGTTTGTGAAGAATATCACCCTATCCAGAAAAAGATCCCACTGCTCAGCAGGGCTTGGGAAGCATTTCCCATTCTGGTACAGTATGAATTACTCTTGCAGCGTTATCTGGCAAAAGGGCAAGTGATACATGCAGTTTATTGACATCTCACATTATTTACACCTCAAGGTCACAAAATCACAGAATCACAGAAGCGTTATAGTTGGAAAAGCCCTCTGGAGATTATCTGGTCCAATCAAAAGCTGGCAACTAGCTGCAATTTATAACAGGCAAATCTACTAAAATGAGTTAGTGCTTCTTGCTGAATTGCCAAAGAGCTCTTAGACATCAAAATTCTGCCATAACTCTCCTTGAAGTTGAGACAAAAACCTCTTTTCTTCCTTTACAGATCTTTTTTTGCATCAGGGCTGCATTTAAAACAAATTAAAATATATCCTGTCTGCATCTGGAGGAATCTTACTGGAGGGGTCTGAAAAGCTGATAAACTTTTTAAAATGCCTTTTGAAGCCTATCTCAGAATTCTGTCAATGAGACTTGAATTTATTGTAAAGATTACAATAAATTACAATCAAATTACATCCTACAAAGAAGAAAAAGTAATAAAATATGAAAAGCCCTAGTGACTGAAAGAAGGTCATGTCTGAAAAGATATTTGTTAAGAAATCATATTACTTAATATTCAATAATTTAATGCACAAACAGTTATTGATTATTTAAATAATATTTGTAAGATTACCTGGCAGCCAGCAAGATTTAATCTTGTCTCTTTTGGCTGCTTCAAAGCCACCCGCTGCTGGAACAAAACCATTGAGCTAAGTGGCACATGTCTTTAAACGCGCGATTAGTTACTTGCAGTGATAGTAATTAACTTATTTCTTCCTGATTAATTTCAACTCCAGATCATTAAAATGGAGTTCATGTAACCCTAAATGGTTGGGAGGCCAGTGCAACTTCAGCACAGCAGTGTCACTGCTTTGGCACCATGCTCTCAGTGTCTCAGCTGCAGCATCTGCTCCTGGCCCCTGATGTGTTCCCAACACAGAGGTAACCCCACCTTTCCCAGCAGCTCTCTGACATCCTTGTCACCATGCCCTGCCTGCTCTTTAGGAGCTCTGAATGTGCTGAAGCTGTGGTGTGACCAGACTCTCTCCCATGTTGGTGAATCCGAACCTGACCTTGCCTCTCCTCCTACAGATGATTCCAATCACACAGAAGTACTGCACAGTAATGCAAAAATTTTGTAAAGAGAGGATCAAAATCCAGTGATGTCTAAATTGCTCTTTATATGCTCCTCTAGGGATCCTCTACACAAGGGAGGAACTTTAATTTGATTGATCAGAAGTTTATTATTGAAAAGAGTACATTAAGTCTCTAATATATCCTCAATATTACATATAAACCTGAATGATAGTTTAGGTAATTCTTTTGGGAGGTAATGTAGAATAAATTGTTCTAACAAAATCTGTGATTATCAGTGGTTCTGCAACCCACTACCCTAGGATTTAAATTGCATGACTGTTTCCTACTTGGAAACTTTTCCTTTGCTTTTATTAATTCACTGGTGATTTTCCCAGTTCGTATGAAATATGAGAAGACAGGGATAATAACAAAGATAAAATTGGTTATAAAAGTGAGAAAATAAGTAGAAACATTATTTGAAAGGCAGGAGATAATTTGAGATATGATCTTGTCCTATTTTACTGTTTATCTACCTTCCAATCTTAGACTCCTTAAGGGAACACAAGGCTAAATCACACTGATTTCTTTATGTGCTTATTTTTGCCTCAGTTTTGCTGTCGGAAAAAAAGAAGAAGGACTATTGAGCAAGCTTCCATTTATCATACCTTCTCTGGTGAATACCAGAATACAAATTTCTGTGAATAAACTACTGCCTTGATCTTTTTTTTTCTTTTCTTTTTGTACCAATAATGCTTAATTTTTAAAATTGTCTAAAATTTGCAATTTTCTTTTAGGGTTTTTCCAGTCATCTACTTTGACGGATGCTAGTAATGGAGGGAGGGAGGGAGGGAAGGGGAAGGCAGGAGGGAAGGAAGGAAGGAAGGAAGGAAGGAAGGAAGGAAGGAAGGAAGGAAGGAAGGAAGGAAGGAAGGAAGGAAGGAAGGAAGGAAGGAAGGAAGGAAGGAAGGAAGGAAGGAAGGAAGGAAGGAAGGAAGGAAGGAAGGAAGGAAGGAAGGAAGGAAGGAAGGAAGGAAGGAAGGAAGGAAGGAAGGAGGGAAGAAGGAGGGAAGGAAGGAGGGAAGGAAGGAAGGAAGGAAGGAAGGAGTCCTGGGTTAGGGCAAATTTGGGAAGAAACTTCCAAAGGGGTCCCTCTAGAAAGCAGATTCAAGCAGCCCCTCCCCCCGCTGGTTGGGAAAAATTTCCTTGGAGAAAAGCGGAAAAAATTGTTTATTTAACAAGCAAAATATTCACAAGCATAAAAAATGAATAATACTAAAAAAAAAAATTCTCACTGCTCCAAAGAGATGACAAATTCAATTCTTTGTCATGGGGTGTAGCTCGGCTCACTCAGTCTCTTATCAGTCCCTCCTGCACTGGAAATGCCACGTCCCAGGCCCTGGTGGGCCACAGGTGTGAGCTCCTGGTGTTTCTCTGGGTTTTCAGGCCAGAGCAGGTTTGAACAGTTCCAAGAAAAAGAAAAGCCACATTCCAAGGAACTTCTCTGCCTCAGCTAGCTAAAAAAAAAAACCAAACTAAAAAGCAAAGGAGAGCTCTCTACTGCTGTCTGTGTGTAGACAACACAGTTCAGAAGAAGATGCAGGGCAGCAAGTGCAATCAAGTTTCTGATAACAAACTTATCTCCGGCCGGGGGTATATGTACAAATCACAAACAGGACAGGACTGCTGTAGAATGTGCCTTGAGCTGTTTTATTTTTCAGCATCAGTCTCATTACATGGTTATGACAATGGGAAGATGCCAGCAGCTCACATCCCAGGCAGCAGACCAAGAACTTAATGTTACAAGTTACTTTATAAGTTTTTTGACCAATCACACAAAGCAAAAGCATATTGACAGTAGTTCTATCTAATCACTATAAGCACATGTACCTTTGGTTAAAACAATGTTTGTTTCTTCTGAATACAATACCTACTTGTAAGCCTTAAAACAAAATGCACAGACCTCCATTATTAAGCCTCAAACTTCCTAATATCTTGCTAGATAAACTTTTCTGTAGCTTAGGCAGTTATTCTAGACAAGTGTTAATACACAGACAATTGTTCTATTTGTCCTTGCTTTTCTACTTTTTAAATAATGTTTCTGCTGACCTATCTCATGGCTGCTGCTTAGCTCTAATCACAGTTCTGCTGTCTCTGAGGCCTGCCTTTTGCAGCTTTCCCAAAACCCTCTGATTTTGTGGATTCCCACAAAACTCTGTGCTTCTTCTCTCCCCCTTCACTGTTGGAACCAGTCTTAAAGGTGCAAAACTTAATATCCAGCATAAACAGAACAGATGACTGGGGAAAAAAGCATCATAAAGTCACCCTAGGACAGAAAGAATTATCGAGCAAAAAGACAGGTGACAGTAAAGTTATATATTTACCAGAAAAGTGAAAAGCCCAACTGTACATGGTGAGTGTAAGAGATCTATGATGCTTGACCTCTGTCCATGCAAATTTGATCTCACAGGCCTTGAAAATGCATTATAAAGATTGTTGGTTCAATGTTTTACATGCATACATAATTACTCTTATTACAATCCTGTCATATTTGTCATCTTAGGCCTTACTGTTTATATATGGCTCAAAGGTTCCTTGAGGTCCATAGGAGTCTTTAAACATCTGAAATCAGAAGATGATAACTACATCAGAATGCACATACATAGATTACAGGAGCTTGTGACTATCAAATGCACTCTGAATATAGATAGCAATCAATTCTGTGTAAGACATTATTAATAAATGTACTTGGTAAGAATGCCATCAATTCAAAATCTCACTTTTTCTCTGGATTGACTCACATGGTTCCATCATTCCAATTACAGTATCTAAAAGCTTCCTAATCCACTGATGTAAACTGTCAGGATGGGTTGTTAGCTTCAAATTTAGGAACTTACCATGCTGATGTAATACATGTCTACACATGAGAGATGAAGATCAAATCCTGTGTATGTAATGCCACAAAAAAAAAAAAAAAAAAAGATGGCTTAAAAGTCTGAAACCAGTCTGACTGCAATTACACCTCCCTATAAAGAAATTTGGCAATAAAATCTTAAACTTAAGAGTGATTTAATTTTCTTAAAAATAAAAAGGTGTGAAAAAAATAAGAGTTTATTGCTAACAAATGACATCAAACGTTTACAAAAAAACCTGAAGCTCAAAGATGGCAAGAGAAATTGCATATTTTTGTGGAAGTATTGCAAAGAAAAAAAAAAAATCAGGCTCTTCTGGAAGGAGCACCAATATGAGTAAGAAAATGGTTTATCACCCATTATTTTTTCACCACCGGGCTTTTCAGTAGGATTGCCAACAAAGAAGGTCTGCCCCAGAGATACTTTGTCATGTTATTTACCATGGAGAAAAAGAAAAAAACAATCTTACACTCTACGTCAAAAAAAACCCCAAACACTTGCATTTTGAATATATGAGGCATATTTGAAATATTATCCCTCCCATATTTCCAATCAACATTCTCAAAGCATTTTCATCTTCATGTAGGCAATCTCAAAGCAACAGTTTCTCTGCTTACTTAGACTAGTATTTTGTGAGTTTCCTTTAGAAGATGCTCTTCTGTTGTATTTCCACACAAATCATGATAGAAAGCAGAGCAACAGCAGCTTGGTGAGTATCCAAGGCTTTAGTTAGAAATATCTGGACTTGGTAAGGGAGAAGCAGATGTAGATCCAACTGAAATTAATTTTGCTCTCATTCTATGCCATAAATATCCAGCAGTAAACTAAAATGGTGAGGAAGGAAGCACCTCGCTTAGAGATGAAAAAAAAAAAAGTAAGAAGATTGTGAGTAAAAGCAAATCCCTTTGTGTTTTATTCCTGTTTTATGGCAAAATCCTCCTTTTAGTTGTTTGGGTTTGCTTTTTTTTCTTTAATGCCTGTACAGTACTCCAGGTGCTGTGTTATTAGGTTCTAATTTCTATAAGAAAATCAGTCACATATATAAAAGTGCAGTCTTTTTTTTTTTCATTGCTTATATTAAAGAGAAAAAATTATAATTAGTGTCATGTGATCCCCACATAGTTTAAAACCCACAAGCGCTATTTGGTTCAGTAGGCATGTGTTGATTCTGGAGATCTAGTCAGAACACTCTGCGGACATAAACAATATACTTCTAGTCAAAACAACAGTAGTAGTTATCAAATTCAGTTATTGTAGTTGATAAGGAAATAAGCACCTTCATCAGAACAAAAGTATGCTTCTTATGGAGCAAGAAAATCCAATTGCTTCTTTCCCTAGGCCACCTTTCTACCCTTTCCATGTCTCCCCACCGCAAAAAAAAATCACAAGTATGATGGATTTGAGGTTTAAATTTTATGTGTTTATTTGTTTGCTTTAAGTTTTTACATTATTTTCTCTATACTCAATAACCATAGTGTTTGTGCCTTATTTCCTTGTCTTGCATCATCCCTGGCTTTGTCTGTGTGAAGGAAGAGCAAACTTGTCTGGTCAGCTGGAGCTGCTGCCTAGACATCTGCTGAATGCTGCCTTGGGATTGTGTTTCTTGCTATCCCAAAGCAGAGCCATCTGGCTCTCACAGAACAGAAAGTAACTCTGAGATGTCTGTAATTTCTAAAGAGATCCATAGTTCAAAAATAAGCTACTATCATACCTCTTATTCCTATGAACAGTTTGGTTTGTGACACTGTCTCTCCCCACAGTATTTAGTACAGAACTACTGTGTGTGTTCTTAAAAGCGCAGAAATCTTTAAAAGAGATTAATAAAATAATGAATATATATTTATAGTAACACGGCATCTACATGGCTACATCAGACACCAAGCTTTTTGGTACCATACAATTTATTTAGTTTTTTAATGGCATGTCACCAGGTAAGGAAAGAACTTTTTTAAAGAATATTTCATCTACGGGATGGTGTAACAGAACTCCATAAGAAAAAGTATGACTGAATCATTGTGCTCTTGTTTGATCATGACTCATGATTTAAATAAAATATTAATTTATCCAAAAAGTAGGAATAAGGACAGATCTCTAAAGTAAGCTGTTGACAGATGATAATAGTAATAGAATATACAGATGGTAGCAGTAATATAATATATTACTTATTCATATATAAATATAATAATTATATATATATATATATGTATATATATATGACATATAATATATGACTTATTCATCAGGGTGAAAATAAACTGTGTCCTTGGAAGTTTCACAGAAAGTCTATTTTGTAATTAAGCCATTTTGAGGTGTGTTGAATAGATGTTAATTTTATTTTGAAAATTTTTATACTGATATAACTGAATACATGATGGGTATTTATCTTAATTAAATTTTCACTATCATGGTTACATTTATTATCAGGAATGGTGTGCGTTAGCTGATTAGACGATCAGCTTTCATTAGGCTACTTGATATCAAAAATCATTCAGATAGAAGTCAAAAATCCTTATTGCTTTTAATGCTGGCAGTTGTGAGTGTAGAGACAATTTTATATTTTCTTATTGAACAGAAAAAAGAAATGGTTTCTATGAGTGATCAAGTGTAAAACTGAATGGTATCTGGCACTCACAAAAATTTCACAAACAATGACATTCCTTGTTGTATTTCATGAATTGTTTGAACATGTTGGCAATCATTCTTCTCTGCCAATTTTAATCAGTTGACATTTACTGGGTGCTGAAACATTGAGCCTCAGTTATCCCATAAGCTGAGACTCTTATTCTAGATTTCTGAACTCCTCTTTATTGCAAAAAAGATTCCTCCAGTGCTGGAAGGAAAAAGAAAAGCATCTCCTAGATTATATTTTTATATTAACACCATACATATTGTATACATAATGTACATAATACAAATACATTATGTTTTTATGTTAACACTGTGGACCCAGTATTTAAATACCTTCAAAGAAAAAGGCAAAAATAAAAGTGATTCAATATTTTGTATGCTTTATCTTAAAATAACCTAATCACTTAATTTTAAATAACTAAGAATATTGTTTGGGGTTTTTTTGGTGTTTTCTTCTGAGAAAATAGCCAAACTCTTTTGTGTAGAAAAAGCAAAATAAGGTGCCAAGAACACTCTATACCCAGTGAAAAAACCTGATGTACTTTGTCCTGAGCAAGTCAGAAGGCTGCCAGGTGGTGGCTGGGTGTTGGAAACTGGAAAGCAGACACAATGAGGCACACATTACTGCAGTGCAAGCTCAAAATCAACCTTGTCTAAACTGGACTTCTTGTAGCGCAATAATGCATTTCTCTGGGATTTTCTTAGTTACTCCAAATCTCCAGAATTTATAGGCTTCTGAGTGATGCCTACATTTTCTTACTTAAGCCCTGCAGTCTTGACTGGAGTGACAGAAAGGTCAGAGTTGCACTGATGCACTAGCTCATGCTCTCCAGGACCCTTGATATTTCTTAACCTGTAAGAACATATATACATAAAATATATGAGTGGCTTTTTTCCTAACAGATCAACTTAGTTACATATTATGATCATCTGTCTATTTTGAACTGGAAAACCCGAAATCCACTTATGATTTCAGGTAAATGGTAACGTGCAGAATAAATAGAAAGTTAATAATGTTTATACTAAAATAGAAGACAATACATGTAATAATAAATATTCATAAATATTAAAAAAGCAAGTGAATCAGAAGATAGATATTTTCAGCGTTCTAAATATACAATAGTTCTATAATTTACTATAAATTAAAATAGTATGCTAAATTATTGCAACTGATGTAGCAATCTTATAGTATTCTTAGTTTAGAGATTCTAGTATAGTGTACTAGAATCTTTTGATACATTTAAATGTTTCTACTATTTATTTTTGCATTGAGAATATTCACAAGTGTCTGTGGAAATCCAGTCACCATTTCATATACTCTAAAATTAGTTTCTCTACATACATTAAAAAATATTTGAAATGCAATCCACCAACTTCTCCATATCACTACTATAGTTGTAGGCATTTAATTTTCATCTCTTTATGTCACTGAGGAAGATAGGTGCTGCTCTGAAGCACCATGATAATGGTCCTGAGCCAAAACCTCAAACATCTGTAGTCAGACCCAGGCCATACTCATCCAACATACCCAAGCGAAAAATTTAGGCAAAGAGAATCCCAGAGATTTTGTTAAATGTATTATTATTTCTGTCTTGTAAACATGTACATTTTTATTTAAATAAAGTACATTTTCTGTTTAGGAACTTTTTAAAAATAATATTGGTGGGGAGGGTGCTTGATGAGGGATGGAAAGATGTTATGTTTGGTAAATGATCTCTTGAAGATTTTGCATTTTCTTTATAATCATGTTGGCCATTTACTATAATTTTATAGTAATGTTCCTAGTTTAATGATAATTTTAATAGCCATTTTTCAATTTGGACTCTGCTAGATATGTTTATCCCCTTAGATTAACTACTAATTATTTCAATGATAGGATCCCAGTTATACTGTCTATGGACACACTATATAAATTAAACTACTCATTGCTTCTGGAAAAAAATACACCCCGAGTTATTAATGTGTTCATTTCTGAGTCATTGTTTATTTCCCTTCATTATAAATGATTTATGTGATTCATTAGATTGTGGTAATTATCATTTTAGACTCATAAGTTTTTTATTTATGCAAGCTTTGCTGGTGATGAAGTACACTGCTTCTTGCAAGTCAGGTTGGATAAGTAGTAAATGCAGGATAATGAAACCAGACAAAATATGCTTAAAGGACAACAAAATCTGTTGTGCTTTATTCATAGAAACACCTTAGCTTGACATTACAAAACAACTGCATTGTATCTTAAGAAAAAAGAGAATCTGTATCATTTCTAGAAGAAAAGAAATAGTCCTAAAAAAATAATAACAGCTATGCTAATACCACACCATCTTCAGCATAAAGAAAAGATTGCCCTGTTTAACGCATCACTAAAAGAGATATTACATGGTCAACTCCTGAACTAACCATTGGCCTTATCAGCCCTCCAGTGGTCCCCCAACACTTTCATACCCTTTTCTCTCCTCTGCCTTCTGCTTGGCAATGTAGTTCTGCTTGGCATTGTAGTTCCAGCTGAGGCCACCAGTTTACCTTCGAGCCTACAGGCCAAACTAATGAGCTCAGCACTCCTTTGAGTTTACCTAGCTCTTCAATTTCCAAAGATTTTAGCATGCCAGTCCAAAATTGTAATTTCCATACATCTGTGCCTCTTTGAATGACAAAGCTAAATCATTTATAAATCATCAAATCATTTAATTCTGTCCTGTAGTTCTTTATCAGGAGCTATGGTTTGAATTTTCTCCACTGTCCTTCCTCTGGTTATTCCAAAGTACTGATTATTAATATTACACAAAGGTGCACACAGAACATTTTTTCAATTGCCTGTTTGAATTTGTCAATGACTAATTTTAAAAATTAGGGAAAAAAAAAAAGGAAACAAATAAAAAAAGATGAGGCAGGAAACATACATATTGTTAGAAGGGACTAATTTATTCTTAAAATGAAATAGAAAATGTCACTCAAATTTGGAATGTAAAGTGAAACATTTACTTCCTTTGTAAGCATAAGTTTTGTAGCTAAACAGGTTTTGAGGAATGAAAAAAATCTTGCTCTTAAAAATTACCCTAAGATACTACAGGTATATTTTAATGAAAAGATAATAAAACAGAAATAATCTTTCTATTGGGATTCCAGAATTATTAATTAATCCATTTACTTATTTTTAAAAGATTTGAACTAAAATAAAATAACAACCAGGATGTCTTCATGCTAGGAAAAGCGACAGTTTTATAGCTTAGTAAGTTGCAGCTGAGGTATTTTTTAAATTAATGTGAGTCAAACTAATCAGTAGGGAAGTTAAATTCTTATAAAGGCAATTTGGCAAAGAGTTTACAGCTCTGGCAGCAGGGGAAAGAGAAAGCAATTTTTTGTCTTCCAGTTAATTGTCTTGAGTTACAGTCTGAGCACAGCTGACATTTATTGTTTTGCAGACCAGAAATGTGCAGTATTTATCATTATTCTTTGGATTTAAAACTGTAGTTGACACCAAGTACACTACCTGAGAGACCATGTAAGCAGATAATATCATAAAACATTCAAAGAATATATTCATGTTAGAACATGTTAAATATAACTATAATAAGAATTTTTAAAATGGCAGTGTGAGCCAACCTCAAATGTAGCAGATTGGTTTAGGGGTTGGTACTATGCATATATACTCTAGTTTCTTATTTCCTAAATTGCCCCCTGACATTGTCTTTGGTGTTTTTTTTTGGAGGGTCTGGGACCTTAGAGCTAAGATGTGCAGTGCATCTCCCACAGTTCCACAAGTCACTCTGTGCCAGGTGAGCAGCACAAGTTACCATTTACCCATGGGCCATTCAGCTCCTCTCACAGTGAGTTAGAGCAAAGCAAAATCAAAGTACCCCACATCCTGGTGGAACAGTGAAGGCAGCTGTGATCTGCTTGTATATATAATACACACATAAGCATTACTTTGGCTCAGAGGATACATTGCAGCAGCAAATGTGGGACAGTAGGAAGCAGGGGTTGTTTGTGGCTAGGGCTTCTCTTTCCCCAGGTAGCTGTTAACTTATGAAACCCTGCTTCTCTGGAAATGGCTGAACATCTGCCTGACAAAGGGAACTGCGAATGAATTCCTTTCTTGCTCTGCTTGTATGTGCAGATTTTCTTCCTGTCTTAAACTGTCTTGATATTGGTCCATGAGTTAATTTCTTGCTTTTGCTCTTTTGCTTCTCCTCCCCATTCTGCTGGGGGAGTGAGAATGACTGGGTGATGCTTAGCTGCCTTCTGTGATGAACCCACAGCACCTGTGAATATCAGCACAGCCATAACACGACAAATATTGATTAGTTTAATACTAATTGCTGTGATGATGGACCATTGATCACCTTTTTAGTTTTCTTTGATCACTTGTTGGAAAAAACAGAACATCAAAACTCATAAAATATTATTTGCATAATACAGATATTTGCTTTTTAAGTCTGAAACCAATCTTCCTGAAGTTAACAAATTGCTTGGTTTGAAGAACAAAAAGTGAGAAGTCAAAATTCCTTTCCATGTTTTATCAGTAATTTTAGAAGGCAAGGCTACAAGGTAGGGGTGTTTTCATTTGATTTTGTGTGTTGTATTAGACTATCATGAACTTCATTTTTAATTAAATATACTATAACCCTTTTGGGAAAGTTGAGCTTTAATTGCATATGAAAGTTACTGAAATAAAGCTCAGGATTTCACTCTTGATGAGGTAATAACACAGTTTTCTGGAATTTGCATATTTTTGCCATTGACCTCTCTGAAAATTACGACAGAAACATGAGGAAAATATATTCATAATGATGCAAATAGGAGAAGGAAAGCAATTTCTACATAAAAAGTATTTTGAATTCTACAGGGGTTGTGTTAAAATAACCCTTTTTTATCACTCTGCTGCTCTTATCCAAGGATACTTTCGGAATCTTGTTAGATATGAACAAAAATTATTAAATTTTGCAAATGAGATCACTCACATTCTGAGGAGAGAGGAGGGTTAAAACTAATACATCTAACATGTACTTTCCTCATTTACCTGACAAATGAACTTTTAGCATTAATTCTGAGGATAGTTCAAAGTTAGGTTAATATGTCTTAGAAAAGTAATGAATTCTTAAAAATAGGAGCTCATTTGTTGCTCCACAGTTCTATATGAGAAGTTGGGAGGTACTTTTTTTTTCTCTGTGAACGTTGATAAATTTGTATATGCATGGTTATATGCATATATGAAAATATGCAACAAATGTAAATTTCTCATTCTACCATAACTTTAGTAGTTTTTTTGCTTAAAGCACATTATTTGAACAAATAAGATTATAGAGATATTCTCCATGATAACAGCAACTCCCTCCCCAATTTATTGCATATTTCAATATTAAAAATCACTGCTCTGTTTTGCCACAGTTTAACTTTTTAAAACATATTTAAAATTTTGGAATATTCATGCTTCGTAAAAATTCAGAGCATTTAAACAAAAATAACTCAGGCATATTAAGAAAAAAAGGAAGGCTGAATAAAACCAGTTGTCTGCCATATATATTAAGCATCAGTATAGAGGGTTTTAAATAGGTTTTAGCATCATTATGCCATGAAACAGGGATGAAAAGAAAACTTCTAGATTAAAAACCCCAAACATTTGAATTTAAATACCATATCATAATATCAGCTACCACAAGTGCAAAGAGATCCACTAGATTTTGAAAAGAGTATTTTCAAGTATCTCTGAAATGAGAGCATGTTTTACTCTCCTAACTTCTGAAATGGGGAGGAGGAAAAATCAGACACAGATGGAGACCTGAAGTCATACTAAAATAACACAGGGCTGGAGAAGTAGTTCAGAAACAACCTTTGCCAGCATTGGTCCTGCACCAGTTGAAATATGGAGGTAATAAAAGGCAAATCGATAGCAGTTAGGATTTGGAACAATGACCAGAGTGTGCAGAGGCCAGAGACAGAGCTGGAGAATGCAAGTTATACCAGAACAGTGGCAGGAAGCCTCAGCAGCAGGGAATGGACATGAGAGGACAGCAGTGGTATCTAACGATAGACTCCTGTTTTTTCAAGCAGGTGCAATGGAGTCACTCATGCCCAAGAAGACCTGAAGTCAATCTGCTGATACTTTCAAACACCTGGAAACCATTTAGCTGTGTGGCAATGTGTCTGACCTAGAAGCAGTGTTGAGGAGCAGGACCTAGAGAGAAAGGTTTGTCTGTGTACCCTTTTGCACTTCTTGCTCTGTGTGGCTGATCATTGGCTTGGAGCACAGGCAGAATGAATTAGACTTACTGCAAAAAACTTTATAAGCACAGTCCAAAAAACTCATTCTTCAAGATACCTTGCTATTCATCTCTCATTCACAAAATTAGGACACATATTTGTGATAATTTTAAAATACTGTCCCAGGGTCATTTGTACATTTGTCCCATGACTGAAGCCTTTAAATTTTTGCTTCTGTGCACAAGTAGCTGAAACTACAATTAAAACAGATAAATGTACTGTGATTGACTTGACATTGATATGAATTCAAGCTGTGTCATAGAGCTGATACATACAACTCAGACACAGGCACATGAATGTAGGTAGAAGGATCTAACCTGTGGGGACAGTAGCTTCTTCAATGTTGACAGTTTATTCATGAAAAGGCAACTGTTTGTACCACCAGATCAAGTAGCTCAACCTTAATTGTGATGACACTACTGAAAAATCACATGATATGCTTATTTCTGATTTTGTTTTTCTCGAAACATGCAAAAGAAAGAAGGATTTATGATAAGATACTTTATTCATACTGCAAAGTCAAAAGCTTGAGTGAGAAAAAAGCTTCACAACTTGCCCAGCCTTTAACCACCTAGTAGTAGGCAAAAGAGGATGAAGGAGCTGCACACAGGTAACAGTCTCAAAGATGGTATCTAGAGAGATAGAAAGAAGTTATAGAAAATTTAAGCAAGTTCAGCAATGCTATTTTTTGCAGGAGGAACCAAGTTTCATTAAGTGCACAAAGCAGAAGGATTATTGTATAGCAAGGGCTATTGCTCCCTGTAGAATTTCCAGTTAATTATTTGCCCAGATTGGAAGATCTGCACCTAAGAATAGATGAGGAATTTTCATAGCTAAAGCCACAGAATTATGTTCTGATAAACTGCTTCTATATCAATTTCAAATTTTGTGGATGATGCTGTAGATTTTTAATGACTATTTTATTCTTTGAGTGATGTAGTGGATACAGGATGAGAATCTGTATTCCTTATTTCCTGATAGCAAATCTATTGAAAAATGAAGACTGCTTTCCTGTGGCTCTCTATTCCTGCAATTTCATATTTGTAAAAAAGGGGAAATATTCTCTGAATGAAAGTTAGTAACTATGAGGAGTCAGGAGTATGGTAACAATATTGTAACATAAAAACAAACCAAACTGAACAAAACTAAAACAAAATCGTTCTGTGAAAGTAAAGACCAGGACTGCCTCTTGAGCAAGGAGAGAGTGGTCATGAATATTCTGTGATTGTGTGAGCATGTTCCCTGTTAATTGATGTATCAAATGAAGAAGGGCTCAGGAACAAATTATCTCACTACAACAAGAGGCTATACAAGAACACTTTTGTGTCTTGTTTTAAAAATTTGTTATTTGAATTACAGCCTATCTACTTTGAAATATTTAAGAGAACTAGCAAAACAAAAGGTGCAAAGTGCAGATAATTCATATTACATCTATGAAGATATAATAGTAGAGACACTTCAGACATTCATATAGGTCTGAAATGCTGCCAAATCAGTGAACTATGGAATATTTCTGATCTGCTGAGAAATATTGAAAGTTAAATGCATATCAAAGCATGGTCAGGTAACAGGTTACAATTCCTGGTTCACTGAAGCCTTAACTCTGAATTTATATGTTGCCCCTAAGAAATTCAAACTTTTTAGACAAAATGAGATGCTTATGGCTAATTTTTAATCATGCCTGTTTTTGTGAAGCTTGAAGGATTTCACCCTATGTATGAACATTTAACAGGGAGTTGTTCTTTCTTTTTGTGATTACTCTTTGCTCCTTCACACTCCCTATTGGAAGTAATTCTGGAACAAACCCTCTCTTTTCACTCTGAAAAGTTAGTCTTTTCATTTAAGATATATTCCATAAGAACCATAATTTAAATTTTTTTCATATTAACAAAGTCCTTAGGATAATCAGGATTTTTTCTTGGACATGGAAAGCTGAGTAAGCTGCTGTGCTGCTCATTATTTGTGTGGATATATTCTGTGGGATTTCCATTCCTTCACCAGAATGAGCTCTTTGCACACTCTGCATTCTGAAAGTTCATAAAACCACAATAAGCCAACAATATTTATCTTCAGTACAGTGGTTGTTAGGCAGCTATACAACAACTCCACTTCTCTGAATTTCATTGCTCTCATTTTTTTTTCTCTCTTTAACCTTGGCAGTCTTCTGATTGATTTTATGACTGGCTGTCATACAATATAAAATTGGTGAACTTAATTTAATCTTTGACCCTATGCTCTATGTTTATGTACATTTTAGATCTGTTAACTTCATGAAAACCAAAAATTCCTGTTTGTTTCTTTGGTTAATAACTCCAGTTATAAAACCATTAAGTAAATATTTTCTAAGTCATTCTTTTACACAGAAATTTTTCACTTGATTCTACTGAAGAAATAAACAAACCAAAGCAAAGAAACAGAGAAACAAAACAATCAAACAAAATAGAACAAACCAAAATCCAAAGAAAAGTAATCTCAAACTCCAGAATCTTATGACTGACAATTAGGGTGTGATGCATATGAAAAGGACCTGCATGGAGCTTCATTTTGCATCACGAAGATGCAAACCACGAGAATAAGAAAAACTGGAAGCATCAAATTAAAGATCAGATTTAGAGAACCAGTCTCATGCTCTGCATCTCATTAAATTCCCTTCAAATAAACTCAAGGGAGTGAGAAATTTCAAGAATGTGTTCTGGTATTAGAGACTATTCTTTAATACTGGCAAATTTAAATTAAGGTCCATCATTCAGTGATGGTTTCTACCTCCCACATGGATAAAACAAATGCCTCCTAGTAATTTTTTTTTTTAAAGCTTCATGTCAAAAGTGAAGTTTCCCACAACTTCTGTATGTCATAGTAGTAACCAAGATAACTCTTGGGATCTTAAGGGTCCAGGACAAAACCAAGTTTATTGTCAAATATCATTGGTATTTTTTTTCAATTATTTATGGAAACTTCTTTTTTTTAAATAGTACTGAATTTGTAGAAGTGCCCATAACCGTATCCAAAAACACACACATAGAAGAACTACTGGTTAGTTTCCTGCAAACCACAGATAGCTTAGGATACTTCAACCCTACTGATCCTTCCTGTTTAACAAATAAATTTTGCAAAAAATTTCTACTTTTAGAAGTTAATATTTTGTATAGATTTGCTGACACACATAGATAGACACACATATATACATATACAGAAGTCTGGGCTTCAGAGGACCAGTTCTTTATGAACTTATGTCTTATTGACAGCTTAATGCTTTTCCTAAGCTTTTGTTCATGCTCAAATGAATCCTTCATCTTTTTATTCTTAATCAGGTTCATGACTTTTACCTTGCAGTAAAAAATAAAAGACACTGGGTAAAACCATATGGCAAGATTTAGTCCTTTTTTGATAACCCAGTATGAAGCCGAAACCACATCAGCAATTTAAATTGTTTGGTTTGGGTTTTTTTGCCTTAGTTTTGCACCCTGAGTTTTTGAGTTGAATAAAAGTTCAAATTTAATTTTATAAACTTGAGGAGAAATTTAGATGTTTAACTCTCACTAAATGGTGAACATACAGAAATGACTTGTTCTGAAGATATAAATGGGTATATATTCATACATTGTATCCAGGAGACTTAGGTAACAGCAAAAGACCTAAAAAAATAAATGGAAATGTGTCTGTCTTGATAGAAATTCATTAATTAAGTACTCATTTACAGTTTCAAGCACAAACTTAAGTAATCTGGAATATAACCCATGTTATAAATTCTCATAATCAAAACTTGCATTGTTGTACTTTAAGAACATTTGGGGAAAGTGAAAAGGCAGAAATCGTATTTAACTTAGCGATGGGAGGAGTGTATCTTGTGAGAATGTGTGGTGATGCATACATTTTCTTTCCCTTAGTACTTATACTTCCCTTAATACTTACTTAATAATATTGAGTGTCAGTTACATTTTCTCTGGGTTTGAAATGCTGAACCTGAAACAGTCAGGCCTCTGCAGAATTGGTGAGATTTTATCAGGATGAATATCCCAGTTAGCGGTCAGTTCAGCTGTTTCTATGGTTACAGAATAATTCAGTGGTTAGAAAGGCAACCTTCAGCATATATATCTCTTGAACTGGGAACATAAGTCAAAGTCAAATATCTTGAGGCACAGCTACATTTGTAAGGATGGACTGACTTGTGTAACAAGGTTTCAACATCTATGATTTCTTAACTAGTACTTAATAAGCAACTTTCAAATTCAGAATTAAAAAAAAAAAACAATAAAAACCAACCAAAGAAACAAAAACTTCCACTAAGGTAGCTATTTAAGAAAAAGAATAATTTAGAAATAAACATCCCAACATTTACAGTATGGGAATTATTTTTAAAACAATTTCTAAAGTCTGAACAAAACAAAGATAATGACAGGATTGTGGCTTCAACATAATGAATAACTATATAATGACTATTATTTGATTAAATCACAAATAAATTAGAATTCTAGTAGCGCTCTTTATCAAAGTGCATTTCTGGGTAAGATCACATTAATTTTAGACTCTGCTTTATGCATGACTTTTAGGAAATCAAAGTTCTACCTCCTTATAAATGTGCTTACCGAAAGGTAACTTGAAAAGCGGGGAACTGTGACATCCCTTCCAAAATCTTCACATTAATACTCTGCATGATTTATATGAATGTTGTACTGAGTATGGTGACTATGCCTACAGAAATGCTAGGGAAAAAACCCACTAGTTAATAGCCAGTGAAAAGAAAACACAGATTATGTTAGTGTTAAGGATACTTTTCCCCTCACCTAAACAGCCTTTAAGCAAAAACCTTATGCACTTTAGTCTATCACTACTAAACATGCAAAGGGCTCTTCTATTACGGTACACTGGAGGAGGAATAATGTTCTTATCCTTCTGGATATGCATTAGTCAGAATAGAAAACAAGTTTAACAACATCAGAATATATTATCCGTTCTTAATTCAGTCTAAAGTGAAACACCTTCACATAGAGAGTATTTCTAGTGTGCTTTAGCCAAATGCTGATGCTACATTTATTGGGTGGTAGATGTTGATACTCAACCTGTAGAAACTGAAAAATCACTAAAAAGGTTCAAAGAACAGCAAAATTAACAGAAAAAATGATATCCAGAGCAAATATATCTACATAGACAAAACCAGTATTGCATCAAATAGAGATAATGTCAGTGTTTAATTTTATTATATGTTTATTAAACACAATCTTTTTATCTTTAAGACAAAATTATGTGGAAAATATCATCATAAATGGTCCTGGAGAGCCTGGGGTTCTAGACAGCAGGAAGCAGTATAGTATACTTGGATTCTCTGCTTCAGGGTAGCTGATGCATCAGATAACTGATGCACAAAATCTGAATTAATATAATAGGAATTCTTCTCATTCATCCAGTTGCAAGGTAAAAGAGGGACCAGAGGACCTATAAAACAAGGAATTACTGGCTACCCTTTTTATTGTAAGTATCTATAAAAAGGTTAATTAACATATTACAGTATCTTATATGTAAATTAACACATTTAATAAAAAGGATATGTATGAGCAATCATGTACATTTTTCAAATATACACTTTATTAAGTTTTAATACAAAAAGTGACACATGATAGAGATGTGATACTTCCTGGAGCCTTATAAAAGGTTTTTGCCATCAGTTGAACCGGTCTTCATATTAGGAAAATCAAATGAAAAATACACAGGTGTTTCTTGAAAAGACAATTAGGAGTTACAGGATGATGGTTAGAGTGCAGTAACTTCTACTTTGGAGCTAAAGAAGGACTGTGTAAATGTGGAGTAGATTGTCTCTTATCTCATGTAGAAGTGACAGTAATTAACAGTTCCATAAAGAAACAGAATGATGCACTGCATCTTTCCCACATAGCTTCCTATGGGAAATGTCTTCATGACCTCTCTTAGAGACTAAAATACAGTCTGCTCAAATTGAGACTACACTTACAAGCTTTCTATGTCCCAGATGGTTAATCCAGACTGCTTTTTTTCCAAGTTTCCAGGTTTGTACTCAGATATAGTACAAGTAGAGGTACAAGACAGAAATACAATACATTCATGGCTGTATCAAAGTGCATGTCATGAATTCAATTGATCTTGGAATTGTGTTGGGCAGATGAAAATGGAGGAAGAGGTACAGGGAAAAAAGAGACAGATATGTGAAATGAAAAAGAATATAGCAGCTCTAGCATGATTGCTAAACTGCATTCCTGAAATGGTTTAGAAAAAGTAAACCCATATTCCTGCCTGTACAGCCCCTCATCCTAGAGCAGGAGAGGTAAAAAGTGGCAACATGGCCAGAGAATTCTTTGAAATATGTTTTATATTATAACACAGCTGGAAACACAAGAGATAGCATTTCTTGCATCCTTAATGGAAAAGAGAGACACTCATCTTAGCAAGGTTGAATAAACTCCCTACAAGCATTTTGTGGCTCTCATTCATCTCTATGCAGAAGAAAGAGAGCACAAGTGGCCATTCCGGTAAGGCAAAACCTGAATTGAATATCAATGTTAAAAAATAGTATCTTATTCCAGAATAAAACTTTATGCTGAACTTATTTTTATTGTAAGCTCTTTTTTTTTTTTTAATATTTTTTTAAAATTAACAGTATATTTAAGTGACTTTATGGCAGCAGACATAGGGACAGTAACACATACTCATGCATCACAAAGTATTAAAAAATTTAGAGCTGTGGATGTTTAGTCTAACCAGTTCAGACCAAGTCCTAAAAACCTCTTGGTTGTGAAGTCAAGTTAACAGAAATTGGTCTTCCTAAATCCAGAAGCCATAATAAAACACCGTAGTTAGGCCAGTGTTCAAGTGCTTAAAAATGAATGAGAAATCTGTTTCTCTTTAACATGAGTGATTGCCCATTTATTCTACTCTAGCCAGTATAGATCTCGGACTAGGGCAATAACATAGCACATAAGTTTTCTGGAGCAGAGACCCTGGTGAGCAGAACTGGTGTGGCAGAAGGAAATAATACTATTGATCAATTGCTTCAGTGACTATTGCTATTTTAGTTGGTAAGAGAACCAATGAAAAATGTGCTTTCATTGAGAGTGATTTGCAAAATACATTTAAGCAATTAGAGGAAATCTGCTACTGAAGGTACTTGCAGCTACAAGAAGAATGAAGTATAAAAAATGAGGAAAGGAAAATACTCTAAAAATCCATTCTCTATTTTTATGTGCTCACAGCTAAAATACGCTCAGAGATATGTCAACAATACCCTTTTTTACTGAACAAATGTCATTATCATTAAAAGTAGTGATCATTAAGGTGAATGAGCTACACGAAATAGAAAATATTGCAAAATTAGTTATTAATACAAACAAAATTTTACCTGATTGAATCATTAGTTTGAATAATATTAATTGTGAGTTCATACTGGTTTTTAATGAAATACCTATTCACCAGAATAGGTAACCAGTTTTTTTTCTGCTGACTACAGTGATTATTATGAATTAAAAAACTTTTTCTATTCTTTCTTTTTATTTTTTTTTAATTGATATAATTACTTCTGAGCAATGTTAAGTTCTGGAAAAGATATTTTCAGACATGACGTACCAAAAGATTCCTGATCTAAGTGTAACTTGACACATGATGTTACATTATGGGTTAATGTTAACATCTTTTTTCCTCTACTGTATTTATTTGCATCCCCAAATTAGGGGTAATTGTTTGAAGGAGAATATGAATTAATGAAGGAAATACATTACAGTGTATGGATTAAAAAAAATTGTATTAACATATTCCAACCCTCTTTTAGCCTTAATATATACAGCTGGAGGGCACATCTTAGTAGTTTCCAAATGTTATCTGGAATGACTAAGTTCCTAAATATGGGTGCATTCAGGTCCCAGTGATTCTGAATCCAGCCTTCTTAGAAAAGCAGATATGTTGAAAAATGAACCACTTATAAGCCAAATGACACCCGTGTTCTTCTTGACACAGGTTTTAGATGAAGTCCCTTGCAAGTAATTTTTTTCCAAAATGAAGGTGATATGGTTAAGCAATTGTTCTAACATGTACTGAAGAAGGATTACACTGTATGGCTCAAGTTTCAATCTCTCCTTCCACGTTACTTGTAGAGATTTCAGGTTATTATATGTTGGAGTCCAGAGAAAGACATATTGACTTAATAGGACCACAGGGCTGAAAGAGCATGTCTCAGAGTCTAGGGGAAGCATGACAATTTAATTAACTCTGCCTTTAAAACAGAAAACAAGAAAACTAACCAAACCAAACAAAAAAGAAACAAAAAACCCACCAAATTTTGCTATTGTGCTGTTATTCAAGATGAAACAGTGAAGCTGGTTAAATCTAATCTGACCATCAGTGGCAGATTTTACCCTAATTGTTTAGGAATGCTATGACATCCAGGCAGGATATAAAGTCTGTATGCTCTCCTGAAGGTCAGAGGATATTTCTTTCTAAACAGAAAATCTTGATCTACCTTGTAACTGGAGCCACTCATACTTCTTCATAAGTCAATAGAACAAAATAATAGGAGATGTACAGATTCATTGCCTTAACAAAGAAATCTAAGATTGTTATTTCTCTCTGCATGGTGAAATCTCATTAATCCTTGGAGAAAAACTTAATCCTGGTTTCCTTCTCCCAGATAAAGAGGAGGAAAAAGAATGAACAATTTCCTAATTAATATTGAGCTTTTGCTCTTTGTGGTTGAGTGCCTGTTCATTTCAGAAGTTTCAACCAATGTTTATTTAATGGAAAATTCCCCATGGGGAAGTGGCAACCACTTTGTCACACTAAAGGCAAACATTTCTTGTCGTCACAGCCTTTGCACCACTTTATTTACTTCATGGAACCTGTTTGCTTTACCAAGACCTACAAGCAAAGTGAAAAACATGATAATAATGAGGGAAAAACTGGCAATAGGTTACTTTGCATAACTGAATTGAATATGGACATGTTTGGAACCTGAATTTTAGGAGTCTGGATAGGTTTCATGAGAGTGCACTAGGACTTAGGTACCAACATGAATTCCAGAGTCTCCTGATTCTTTCTCTAGGGCTTTGATGGACCACACACAAGGCACTACACCTTGCTGTCTCTCTGGCAGCAACATCAAGTTAAGGCCATCACTGACTTTCTGCCATCACTGTAAGAACTGCTAGAACCATCACTCTATTAATTTCTTCCAGAGATTCCCAAAGTTTATTTAGTTTATCTCGACATTGTTTATTATTGACTCTCATTCTTATCTGAGCTTATGGATAATGCATTTATTAGTGATACATTCATTTAAAATTATCTTTCAGAAGAGATAAGCATGCCAGTGAATTCAATTTGACAGTGCACATCTAGTCAATCTAGAAACCAAACAAGTCTATTTCATAGATTACAAGGGTAGGACAGAAATACCGATGAGCCCTTTTGTACACTTGCAGTTGACTCTTTATGAATTGTGCCATCTGTTCTTTCTTAGGTGAATGATTGATTAACTGAGCAATATATGATTAGTGGCTTGCCTTGCTACTGTACTGTACAAGTTGTTCTGGAGTGTGCTCTCAACAGCCACCATCTGTGTGCTTAACAAATCAAACAGTGCTACATCCTGTTTTGTGCCATCCATGCAACCCTTGGGGCTTCTCTCAAGTTACTGATCTCTCTAGTCTGTACGGCTCTGGTTGAACAGATCTGAGCAAAAGTAGGGGTTTTCTGTCTGATTTATTATTATCATATTATTAGTCCTACCTCCCTCCTTCCCCCCTTCTTTCCCTCCTTTTCTCCCTCTCTCCTTGCTTCCCTCTTATTCTCCCCTCCCTGTAAGTATTTTACTTTTAACTTTTCTGCTGAGATTATAAATTGTTTTTGTTGTTGTTATTGTTTTCACTATTATTACAATTTCAAATTATTACAATTATTCAGGAACAGATATCCCAACAGTGAAAATTTCACTTGATACTTGAAGTTTGAAAAAGGTATTGAAGTTATAATGGAAGATATTGGGAAACAGAATAACATCAGAATCACACCATGGTTGAGGAAAGAACTGCAGAAGAAGGGAGCTCTGGACTTCATCTTGTCCAGCCCACCTGCTCAAACAAAATCTCCTAGACCCCATTTCCCAGGAGCACATCCAGGTCCTTTTGAGTATCTCCACAAGTTCCCTGAGCAAGCTGTGCCAGAGCTCAATCACTCACAATAAAGCAGTGCTTCCCAATGTTCAGAGAGAACTTTCTGCATAACATTTTGTGCCTGTTGTCTCTGTCTTGCTACTGGGAACTCCTGAATGGAACTTGGCTCCATTCTCTTCACACTCTCCCTTTCAGGTATTTACAAACCTCCTGACCATTCCCTTCTCCAGGCCGAACAATCCCAGGTCTCTCTGGCTTTCCTCATGGGAGAGATGCCCTTAATCATCTCTGTGGCCCTTCTTTGGACTCTCTCCACTATGTCCATGCCTCTCTTGTACTGAAGAGCTCAGAACTGGGTCTCAGCAGCACTGACTAAAGAATCTGAGAACTTATCACACCCACATAAGCAATCCTAGAACTACAACGTGAAAACATGCAGCACTTGTCATGGCTCTGATCCTTCTCCTTGAGAAAAGCAGAGTTATAGACAAGATCATAAAGTATTTTTTAATTCTTATGTTGGCTAAACAAGGTATGATCAAGTGCTTGACAGACACAAGGAATAAAGTGAAATTTCTAGGTTAGATTTGTTAATGATTCACAAAAGACCTTATTTTTAAACTTTTTCTATTAAGGTATTGAGTATGTGAAAACTAATACCATCATCATTCATTCTTAAAAATTGCTGTTTCCAGTAATGAGAATTTAATGATATTACCTGTCAGTAATTTTGTTAAAAGTTAAGAAAGTCGCAGTTGTTATTTTATAGGAAGGGGAGAAAAATGTTCAAGAGGTGTTTTTTTCTTCTACACCTACACTTTTTTAAAAATATAATTTGAGAAAAAAGAAATGTAAACCTCCCCCTTTCTCCTTCTCTCATTATGTTTTTTTGCTGTATAGTCGGAAGCCTGAGCTTAATGTACAACCTATGGACTGGTCAGAAGTGAAATATATCTTTTATTAGGAAAAGACTGGAGTATATTTAATTAAGTGTACTTGTATTGGGACAGAAGGGGAATTATATTACTGGGTCAAATAGTTCCCAAGTGTACTTTGATTACAGCTGTAAAATGTTATATTTTTTATGTTGGCATTGGACCAATTAAAATATTGCCAGTAAAAAGCTATGAGCTAGAAAAGAAACTCTAAAAATAACATCTTGTTAGTGCACATATCTGCTTTCTGTGTAGGTTCTGCTTCAGGGTTTTACCGCTGTCAATACTGCTGACAAAAACCTGTAAAACCACAAGCTGTGCTCTATTCTGCCTTGTGCATCATCAACAAAATTGATGGGTAACACTGATTTTAAAATCTGTATTACTGATGGGTGAAAATGTATATCAACAAATATTGGATTGCAAGAAAGCCTGCAGTCCTGTGCTGAAAACAAAAGGGATGGGAAGAAAACACAAAACACAGAGAATGAAAACTACTCTTGTGTAATGCCTTGAAAATAGAATTAAGCTTTTGCCTCAATGACTTTTAAAAAGATCTTCTATGTCTGATAGTTAAGAGTTCTGTCTTCCTATAAGCCAGAGTGATGAATACAATGATTTGGGAAAACAATGACCCTCTTTTCCCCTTAGCTATATTTCTTTTCTTGGCACATTGAAACACGCTGAACCACAGCTCAGAGCACAGCAGTATGTCATTAAGTTTACATACTAATTCCTCCAGAAGACAGCTGCTAGTTCAGATACCTTTGCAACTAATTCAAAATGTCTGTCAGATGTATGCAGCTTGTACTTCCTTATAGGCAATTTCATGGATAAATATCAGAAGCGGGAGTCAAACTGAGCTCCTGTAGCATAAATATTTATGAAATTTGTTCACTGTTCTTCAGTTTTACCTCTTAATCAGACTCTGGTGTCTGACACAGCCCAACACCATGCTCAGAACTTGAGGTGAGGCAGCATCAATGCTGAGATAGAGTGGGACAGCCAATCCTTTTGACCAGTCAGTTGTGCTTTGCTTAAAGCACCTCAGGATACTTTTGGTCCTCTTGGCTGCCAGGGAACATCATTAGTTCATATTGAACTTCACAGCAAACAAACCTCTCAGATCCCTTTCTGCAGAGCTTCATTTCAGCCTCTTATCCCCCAGTCTATACATGCACCCAGGCACAAAGCATTATACTGTCCCAAGTATAGAATTCAGTATTGGTTGTTGCTCAGTTTCATGTGATAGGTATTTACCCATTATTCTAATTATCAATATCATTCTCCAAGACCTCTCTGCTCTCAAGGGAATCAGTGACTCCTCCTAATTTGTTATCTTCAGCAAACTCTGTGTGACCTATCTCCTGTGTCCAGGTCATTAACAAAAATATTGAAGAGAATTTTCTCTCAAATTGAGCCCTGTGGGAACACCACTTGTGGCTGCCTGCCATTTAGATGCTGCCTCCATTACTGCATCACTTTGAGCCCTTCCTTTCAGCCAGCTGTTCACCTTCCAAATAGTGGGCAACTTCAGCTATATGCTGGACACCTTTTCCATAAATATGTTGTGAGAAACGGTATTAAACATTTGCTAAAATAAAAAAAAAAAATGCCCACTGCCTTCTCTTCATTCACTAGAGAAATATCCTTGTAATAAGTTAATAAGTTTTCGCTTCATGAATCCATGTTGGCTTTGACCAATCATTACATGATCTTTCAAGGGTTTGTCATTACCTCCCAGGATAATCTTTTTTATAATTCTACAAAGCCCAAAAGCAAGATTGTCAGGCCTACAATTAGCAGGGTCTTCTTTGTTGCCCTTTTTGAAAACTGGAAAAATGTTTGCCTTCTTCCAATCACCTGGAACTCCTCTGGACTCCCAAGACTGTTGATATATAACTACAGTAGGTCTTTCAATAACATCAGTACACTATTTCATTACCCTGGGGTAAATCCAACCAGGTCCCACAGACTCATTTGCACTCAGTTACAGCAGGAAACTGTACCAATTCAAAGTCATCTGAGAGCTTATCATTCGTGGTCAATCATGGTGTTCCATCTCAGGGCTCCCAGAGCCCCAAGGCCCATGACTGGTGTTAAAGACAGAAATGAAGAAGGTAATAAATATTTGTGATTTATCTTCACCCATATTCCTAAAGTGATCAACCCCATCACGTAACAAATCTATGTTTCTTTAGACTTCCTTTTGCTACCTAAAACCTCCATTTGTTGTCCACCAATATATTGGCCAGCTTTAACTCCTACTGAGCTTAGAATCTGAATTCTCTTCCTATAGTGGTTAACAGCATATCTACAGTCCTATTGTATAGCCTGACCTTGCTTCCAAATCCATACTTTTCCTGCCTAGGTTCTAAAGGATTTCACTGTTCAGACAAGCCAGCCTACTGCCTCTCCTTCTTGACTTTCAATGCATTGGGATTGCCTACTCCTGCACTCTTAAAAGATATTTCTTAAAAACTGACTAACATGTGTGCACTCCATTTCACTCAAAACTCAGATTTCCATGGAAATTTACTAACTAGTACTTTGAGCAGCCTAAAGTCTACTTTCTCAAGATGTAGTATAGCAGCTTTATAGCTTTATTTTTTTATTTTATTCTTTTTTTTTAAGTTTTGCAAAGATGGTACAGATTGAAGTCCACAGGAATTCGGCCAATTGATTCTAAAAATACTGGAGATGAAAAAACCTTGTCAATGAAATGGATATATTATTCTATCACAGGACAGTGAGCAAAAGACATCAGCATGATTTATTTTTAATGTTTTCATTAGCACTACCTTGCTTGTCCTTCCACAGGTGTTCACACCTTAAGCCAATTGGGGATTAATGAATTATTTCATTAATATATCTGTGAAATTAGTTTATAGTGTTTACAGTTTTTCTCTTCCTCAGGGTTGACTTCTCAGCATGTCTCATATAACTCCCAAAAGCATACCTTTGTTTCCTTAATTTTCCTGTGTTGATTAGCAATGTACAGTTTCTAAAGCTAGGAATGAACCTTTTTCTCAATTCTGCACAGTTGTAGGGGAAGTACAACTAATTGCATTGTTCTCCTACTGTTTCAATTGCACATTAGAGAAGATCTATCTGTAGACTAACTTGAAAATACTGCAGAAATATTAAGAGAATGAAAAACCTAGGGATATATTTCAGAAACTGGCTTATCTAGCTCTGGCTATGCTTTCACTTAAGACCTAATTTGAAGAAGACAAATAATAGGAATATACATTTATAATATTTCTGTAATTTGAAGTCAATTTTTAGACCCCAGAAGGATAATTTAAATAAAGATAATAGTCGTAGAAAAACAGAAGAAAGCAGCAGAGAAAAAACTGAGCATCACGGGAGACAACAGGCTATCCATGAGCCAGTGGTGCCTTATGGCCAAGGGCCAATGGTATCCTGGAGTTCTTTGGGAAAAACACTGCCAATGAGTTGAGGGACGTGATCCTTCCCCTCTACTTAACCTTGGTGAAGCCACATCTGGGGTGCTGTGTACAGTTGTGGGATACAGTGCATGAGAGACATGGAGCTCCTGGAGCAGCTCCAGCAGAGAGCTATTGAGTTTATCAAGGGACTGGAGCATCCCTCTGATAAGGACAGGCTGAGAGGGCCGGGCCTGTTCAGCCTCCAGAAGAAACACAGCAAGGGGACTCTTGGGGACTCAATATCTGTAAGAATCTGAAGGGAGGATGTCAGGAGGATGGAGCCAGGCCCTTCTTGGTGGTGCCAAGCAGTAGGACAAGAGGCAACAGGCAGACTTGGATGCGCAGGAAGTTCTACCCAAATGCGAGGAAGAATTTCTTTATTGTTCAGGTGACCATGAACCGGAACAGGTTGTCCAAAGAGAATCCCTTACTTGGGGATATTCAAGAATTGCCTGGACACAATCCTGTGCCATGTGCGCTAGGATGACCCTGCTTGAGCAGGGAGGTTGGACTGGATTACCCACTGTGGTCCCTTCCAACCTGATCTATTCTGAGATTCTGTGTTAAAAAAGAAAGAATTTTTCTGCTATATATAGATCAACCTGTCTGATGAGCATCATTTTTAATGCTGCTGGAATCAGTAATGGATATCCATGACAGTTACTGAGAGGAATTTAAAGAGTGATTGATCCTTTACTTTGTTAATAGTCTAAACATTGTTACTGAACAAAGTGTGCTGTATTCTCAAGTAGGAAGGAAGGTTTTCAGCTGAAATACAGAGGTTATAAATCCAGCACTATTAAAAACTTGCATTTGATAACGTTTTAAATACTGATGGCAAATAATGCCTCCCAAAAAGGGATGAGTGGAAAGGAACAACTTTAAATAGTTGCATAATGACTTTAGAAAACTCTGAAAAACCTCACCAACTTTTAGCTAGCATAGTTAGTCTGTAAAATAATGATAAAAAAATTATACAATAAATCATTAAAACTTTCTTCCTGTCATAGTCATGATTTATTCAAATAGAGCTTCCAATCTACCGTCAACACAGGATAAGACCTAAGTTGATAAAAAGACACAGAGGTTCATGTCCTCAGTGCTAAACATTAAACAATACAGTAAGTTTTTAAAAGTATAAAAACCACTGTAGATATTGTCATAATACTTTCTGAATGAAACCATCTTCCTGTCATTCTTTTGCCTGTTTCTAATTCTATTTCTATAGATTTCTGTGGATTTACTGTGTTTTTAAAATTGAGATTTCCACAGCACCTGCAACATTAGATCTCCAGATATAACAATACACTGACTCTGTTGATTTGAGTAAGTTTCTAGTTTTAATGGAAGAAGAAAACTCAGAATATAAAGGCCATAAATCCTTGCACTGCTGCTGGTCTGTTAAGGTAATCCTTGACAAGGTACTGAAAAGTCTTTGCCTTAATGATACCATTTGAAGCAGAGAAGTAATATTGCTGAATCTGAAGTTGCAGAATAATTTTGCCATGTAATTATGCTGTCATGAGGATTGTTTGCACCTCTACCTGTCTGTTTATGATCTGTAAACAGTCTAGTGTTAATAAAACCAAGACAAGACAGCTGCCTAGATGGTAGAGCTCTAACAGGAGTTCATAAAAATGTTCTGACAGACACTAGACAAGTTAACTATTTAGAAATTCTTGGAAGATATTTATTTAGGTAGAAAGGGTTTTAATAGTGGATAAACTGTTGTCTTTGTATGGTTAAAAAGCATAAATTGGTGTGTTGTATGATATAAAGAATAAATCAATGGATATTTAACTTGTCACGGAGCAGTGCAAGAAAATGCTTTTAACTCACCTGTAAGTGCTTTAAGATAAATACTCTGATTGGTATATTTGAGGAAGACAGAGATATCCAATGAAAAAGTAGCAACTCTGACACCATCTGTTGAGCAAAGTGATTCCATCTGAGGTGAAATCAAAAGGTATAGAAAATAATATTTTTATATCAAGTAGCTCTAGTTTCAGTCTCTAAGATCCAGGAAAGGGAAGGCTATAAAGTGTCTTTCAAAAGATGTAAGGGCAGCAAAATAGCAAGGCATTATAAAGCAGTTACTCTTAGCATGTAATGAGATAGAAAATGGGAGCTACACATCAAATATACATTTAAAAGAATTGAGGGAATATTAAGGAAGATTTAAAAGCAATGTGAAAGAAAATGTAAGTGATACCAAACAAAAAAAATCTAGTAAAATCCAATTTACTCCTTTCATAGGGTAGCTAAAGTAGTATTTTAAGACCACAAGCAGCAAAAGTGAAAATGCCACATAAAGCTTTGACATGCCATCCTTCCACAGAAATGTTAATAACAACCCCCTATGCACATTCATTAATGAAAGAATATATGTTATAGGTTAAAGCATTTCTACAGAAGGAGATGCTATATTTTATATTCTGAGAGGGCCTCTAGCTCAATCCTTTGAAACATTTTTGTTAGCAGGCAGATTGATGAACAAAAAACCGCACTTAGACCATTCACAGATGGTAAACAGATAGGTAGAAGAGCAAACACTCTTCTGGATAGGATGAAAATAGTTTTGATAGAGTGGGAGAAGTTCTGAGATCAACAAGATTATATCCAATAAAAACAAGCGCATAGTTCTACTCTTTAAAGAGAACAAACATAAAATAAGGAATATCTGGCAGATGTTTGCAAGCTTCATAGAAGTAAACCACCTTATGTCCTATAAATGAGAAAAACAGTCTTTTGGGTTATGCTAGTAAGACTGTCAGATGGACAACACAGGAAATAATACTTCTACTCACTGTGAATATAAATGAAGACCAAATTAATAAATTTGGGGTTCAGGAGAAAGACAGTTTTAAACCATCTCAAAAGCAATATTATTTGGGCAAGAGGTTTATCTAGAGCAAAAGAGACTAGGATAGAAGGGTAACAGTATGATATGTTAATAGTGTTGTGGTAAAGGTACCAGTTTTATATTATTTTCCTGAGTCCACCAATGACAACAAGGAGTTATCAGCAGTCTTCATTACAACAAATCTTACACTGAAGGCTGAGAAAAGCTTTCTAATTATATGAATGGAAAACCCTGCAGCAGCATGCCTGAGGAGATGTAATCTCTCCTAGATTTCAAAGACTAGGGTACTCAGCCTGTAGCCAAAGAATAGAGTACCTCAGCTGGATTTCAAGCTCTGTTTTATGAAATATTCTCTATTGCTATATACAATAATAAAATAAATAACAATTAATATTTCACTTGTATGACTTCCCAGAATAAAAATGTATATCCTAATGTAAAATATTTATGAAATTGTGAAATAATAATATATTATTTGGGCACAAATTTTGTTTTGCCCATACATACACTTATGCACCCTACATGCATGCAGAAATACTTTTAAGCAAAAGGCTACAAAGAAACAGCAGTGGGTTTTTTGCAAGATGTTGTTTTATACAGTTTGATACAGTAACACTTTGAAACAGTAGTAATCCAATAGAAATTATAATGATATTTATGTAGATTTAAATTTGCACTCCCCTTTCTCCTATTTTAAAATACTTGGGTTTTTTTTCCTTAACATGTTTTCTCAAGGACCCAGTATTAAATAAATCATTAATACTTTGAAATGTATTTAATGTTCACTGTCATTTTCTTTTATGCATAATAAGGCACAGAGATGAAAAATTCATGATAACATACACTAGGAAATTGGATTTCAAATTGAGACAAATTATATGCAAATAAGGGATCAAAATTCAAACAAAAAGAGCAATTAGGAATTTAATAAAATAATTTTTAAAAGGACAAAGAGGAGGGTAAAAAGTGATAACAAACAGAACAACTGTGCTTTGATGTATGATAAAAATGGATTAGTCCTTTAAGTGCCAAGCCACTTGAAGAAACAATATTATTAGCTCTATCTTTTAATAATAATGTCAGGCTGTAATATCTACACCTTTGATTATTAGAAACAAATTAATTTGCAATCAACATCATCTGTGATTATAACAAAGGGTATAACTTGCCAAAGGCATATTTTGATACTGGAAATGATAATCATTGCTAGTACTGTGAGGAGGAGGGGGAGCCCTAGGTGTATGGATGTTAAAGAACAAGCATGCAGATTATTAGAGACTGTGTCAGACATAATAAGTTCTCAAGTTCCACGTAATAACTCTGTACCTGATTGTTCTGCTCTAGCAGCTTTATTTGACAGTGAGAATTATTGGAAGACAGACCAAGTGCTTTAAGAGTCACGAGCTACTTTGCCCATTCATAGACTTGAGAGAGCCAATACTTGCTTGTTAGTAGCCACACATCCCTAAAAGCCATAATAAAAGTCTGTCCCAAGTCTGCAGGAAATATAATAATGAAAATTTTCCCACATCTCTTCTTTCACACAAACTCTGCTGTTGTGTGGAATCTGTATAAAAGGAAACATCCCATCAGAATGAAAGGTCAGTAGTAAAGGATTCTTTGTAATAGTAATTTAATGAGCTCCCAGAAATGGGCCTATGGGAAGTAATCATGAATCACTCACATATGGATTTACTGAGAATATTTTTTGTGTTGTTCTTGTAGTTTTGTTGGTTTTAGCTTTTTCTGTTTGTTTTGTTGGGGTTGGTATGTTTGTTTGATTTGTGGGTTTGGTGTTTTTATTTGTTTGTTTGGCTTTTGTTGTTGTTTTTTGGTTTGCAGGGGTTTTTTTGTGTTTTTTTTTTGTTTTCATTTTTGATTTAGATTTTTTGGGGTGTGGTCATTTTTTAAATATTATTTTTTTAAATCCAGATTTTAGTGAACAGACAAATTGGAATTGCTGCGTTTTGACCACATCACGCATATTACTGCATTTTGACCATATCACCACATTACTTGGTTTGATTTTCATCACACATATGACCAAAACACGTCTGGAATCCTAGGCACGGAAAGATAGTTCATATATCTATAAACTTCCATTAAAGTGAGAAAATCCTTCAGAGAAAAATAGAATTATCCAGATATGCTGCCTTATACATAAATAATTCACAGACTACATTTAAATTTATTGCAAGGTAACCTCATCTTTTAGAATGACAAATGGTCCTATGAGTTTATATAGAATATTAAAATGAAGCTTGGAGTGTTGGCAGGCATAGTTTATTTGATTCAATAACTAAAACTGTAATAGGTTTTTAGTACAATACCCACTAATGTTCAACAATACTTTTCATACTTTCTTCTAAAACTTTTCTTTATACTGTATGCAAATTCACCTGCATCAGGATGTTTAGTTGGATAAACAAGCCACTACGTTAGAGAAAGCATTATTTAGCATTCTCAGTGAGTCACAAAGCAGATGGGTGCTTTTTATATTTTTATAGGAGAGCACAAAAAAAAAGTTAAATATCCAAAACAAAATATTTATAGTTAAGTTTGTAGTTTTAAATGCATTAAAATGTTACAATTTTCATCATATTAAAATATTGTATGAGTTATGGTCATATCAAGCAGAGGAAAATTTTTTTAAAGGATAAAGCTGTTAAAATAGAACAGCTTTGGTTCTGAGAAAGTAAGGGTCTGATAAAAAAAAAAAAAAGTCCTCAAAATGTTAAAAGAAATTTAAGTAGTTTAAAATGCTGCAGACATTCACGGAAGACTTTTGAAAGTGTTTTAGTAAATGCCCTCTAAATACAATATGGCATACTGACCACCAGCTTTCTACTTCAAAGTTTAATATTTTCTTAAAAAGGATGAAATTATTCAATGTGTGGAAGTTATTGTAACTGTTTTGCTGAGTTCTGGAACCCTTTCATTCTGTCAACACTTTTGAAAAGAACAAGTTTATTGTTCTAAAGTACATTGCATACAGCTGTATAGCGCTTCACGTGTGATGACTTCTGTTTATGAAAGAGTTTGATTTAATTGGTTAAATAATATTTTTCATTCACCTAGACTGAGTTTTCTTCTGTTTGATCCAGAATAGTACAAAGCAATAAAGCTGACAGTTGTTTCTCTGCAATATGTTAGAAATTCTTCAGAAAGCTGACTGACTGAGAATACAAAAGATGCGCGAGAGAAGAAAACAAGGCTCTCAGTGGTTTTCATAAAAATTTGGAAATTATTTTCTTTACTTAGCTCTGTGTTAAAAAACACAAACAAACAAAAATTTGGTTCTTCAGTACTTTTGAAATTAATTCATAGTTAAAACTAAATATTATTGCTTATTAACTTTATTAATGCTTTTTAGTAAAAATTTCTAAGAAAACAAGAGACATGGCTCATGAAATTACCACCATAAAACAGTATTAGAGTATTGCAGTGTAAGGATGAATTAAGACAGTTTAAGCATAATAGAAGAGATGTCATTCAGAAGGACACACTGAAACACTTTTGACAAAAATATCTAAGATTCAAGCATAAGAAGTAATAGAAAATATACCATGATTAAAATGTCAACTGTTGAGCCTAATTCTGATAAGGAACATGCTATTTCCTTTGTATTAAAAGTATGGCAAAATTTGATTATATGGTTTAATGTACTCTCTTACACCTAAGTAAAATACTGAGAACATAATAACTGAACCCTGTTGCCTTGTGCCAGGCAAGGAACTGCAGTGAAACTGTTAGTTCTGAGACTGAAGCATGACCTTTGGAATAGTATTCAGATCCTTATCTTTTCCTTCAGTGCATTTGTTGAATAAATTAATAAATCTCTCATTAATCATCAATGAGATCTACTAATAGAAAACTACTTGATTACCTGTGACAAACTCTGTCATCAGCTGCTGATAACTACGTTTAAGTAGTGTCTTGGCCAAAGGTTAATATAGATTATTGACCTGTCCCTGAACAAGAGCAAGACTTTAATTAGACATTCATGGTCTTATCAAGATAAGTTTATTATACATATTGATATAACTATAAAAAAACTTCAAGAATGAATGGGATCAAATGTCAACATATTTAGTTATCTAAGACTAGACTGGAAGTCCAATGATTTTTTTTTCCAATTTTCCAGAGCTTTTCAATATGAACTGTTCTAGAATGGACTAGATTATCATTTTTTTTTCTGAAAATTAAGCCCTATTAAGATTATTGAGGTTAAGATATCTGAATGAAAATTAAAAGTAAAATAATTAAAGGTAGTAAGAAACGTTAGTTTCACCCACCAGTTATTTAACTTTTTCAAATAATTCCTGAAGGTTTTGCTGGTGGCAAGAGTCTGGAGAATTCAATAGCACACTATTTTTAGAGTAAAAAACCCGAGCCTTGAAATAATGCCAGCAGACCCAAGATAAATAAAAGGATTTTTAAAACAAGTACAGCTGCAGCACAGTACACTTGGCCTTGTTGAACTTCATGAAGTTTGCACAGACTCACTTTTCAAACTTGTTGAGGTCTGTCTGGATGGGTTCCCTTTCCTCCAGTGTGTAAATTGCACAGCACATCATGGTGCCATGTCAAACTTGCTGAGGGTGCACTGAATCCCACTGTTCATGCCACCAACAAACATTTTAAGCAATGCTGGCCCCAATACTGACCCCCGAGGAGCACCACTCATCACTGATCTCCACTTGGATATTGAGCTGCTGATCACAGTTCTTTGTGTGTGACAAACCAGCTGGTTCTTTGTCCACCCAGATGTCAACCTACCAAGTCCATATCCTTCCAGTTTTGAGTCAAGGATGTTGAAACGTTTAAAAGTTGTGGAAAGGAGGAGGAATTATTTTAATGTGAAATTATTTACATTTATTTTAGTATTTTTGAATAATCATTTTACAGAAACTGCCCTAAGGCTCCCCCAGTGTTATGCCCGTCTGTGCAGAAAACAGAAAGCGAAAAAAATAAAAAGGCTTTAAAACACAGGGACTAAAACCAAAATAATTCTAAACTCCCAGTCACCACATGGACCTTGAATCTTTTTCTTAGGCCAGCATTATAGGAGAAAGTCCTACTTCCATCACCAATTGCTACCAAGGAAAACATTGCTGATGTCATAATTAGAGAAACTCAGGAAAAAAAAACCCTACCATTTTGCCACATGTGAGTGATTTAGAAAGAAAATTAGGAAACAGTTATTTGAGCCAAAGACACGTTAAAAATAAGAAGTTTAATTAATTTCAGTGCTACTTTATGATAAATGAACTTTGGAAACAAAACTTGTGTCATTTGGAAACATTCTTAGTATTAGGATTCCTCCTGAACATTTCGCTAAAGGTGTTTAAATCTTTTGAAAAACACCATCTCCCATCCACAATCCAATTTTGAAGCAAAGCATTAAAAAGCACACGTTGTGTTTTGAAAGTTGAGCAGATAGACAGCTCGCAGAGACACTGACAGTCATCATCTTTTGTACACCAAGAACGCTGCAGGTACACTGTCAGTCACGGCTGACTAGTCAATGCACCATAACTGGTCCTGGTAAGCTGCCAGGGGAAGGAACAGCCCTAGCAGAAACTGGGAGCATCCTCCTTCCCTAGCATCGCTAAAATTTAGTAATAACAATGTAACATTTACCCTTAACAAGATCAAATCTTAAGAGATAAGGAAAAGAAATAAATTCTCACCTAAAACACAGGAATTCTTAAAAAAAACCAAGTTCTGCTTCTGTGTCTCTATAAGTTAATGCCATGTAATCTTAGGAATCTGAAAGGCTGTTAGAACAAAAAAAAAAAAAAAGAAAAAAAAGAAAAAAAAAGGATTTAAAAGTGCTGTTAAGGGAATTAAAGCCTTAGAATGTTACATGCATCTTGGAGACTTCTTAGGGCATCTGTATTAGAAGCACAGAACAAATCTATACTACTCATAAAGGTCTTGAGAAAAGAAGCAAGACTGGTTAAAAGGCAGAGGAAAGGAGGGTTTTTTGAAAGCAGTCTTCAAAGAACTGGAATCATGTTGAAATGAAGAAAATAGAAGAAAAGTAATATCTGGAAAGTTAAAAAACTCCATAAACCTGGGTGAAAGAAGAGCTTGAGGTAGAACAAGCAAAATTCATAAAAATTAATAAATCTTTCTTCAAACACATCAGGAGGAAGAACTCTGAGAGACTTCAAATCCCACAGATTATGGAGCTATAAAAGGAGCCTTCAGGAAAAATAAAGTCACAGAAGAAAGCTGAAGAGACACTTTGTGACTGTGTTCACTGTTGAAGAACATGTACAAATTTTCCCACCAGAACACCCACCCACTCTTTTTTTTCTTTTTCTTTTCTTTTTTTTTTAATTGGGAAAAGATTTCAGAAGATGTGTTTCAACTTGAGCTCCCCTAGGGGAAGTCTCAAAAAAAAAAAAAAAAATAAAGACAGTAATGAGAGACCAGAAGCAGATAATTTTTATCCAAGGCCTTAGAGATTTGATGGTAAAGTAGATGAAAAAGATGTACAATCTCTCCCTCAAAACGGTGAGGCACATGAGAAGTTTAAGGGAAGTTCTGGGATTTATTTAACCACAAATGCTTGCAGGTTCACAGATTATTCAAAGTTTTATTCAAACTGTTTTATTCAAACTGTTATTCAAATAACAGTTTCCCCTGTTATTATAGTCTTTTCTATGCATCTTCTTTTGATGGTAGCACCAGTTGAGGAGGACATTTGTTCCCATTTCAGTACCTCTTCTCTTCCATGACTGAGTTATAATAGGAATGACAGTTTAGGCATTACCAAAATGTGACTAAAGCACCTAAATGCCATACTAAGGTATCCCTCACCCTTACCACAACTGCAAATAAAATGAAGTACCCTGTTGGCTTTCATTTGTTGCAGAAGAACCCTGTTCACTAACACTGAACTTGTCCACTGGGAGCTGCAGCACCCTTTCAACTGGGCTGCTCCCCAGATGGGTGGATCCCAATTCTCCAGCCAATGCATAGACCACTTGTACATACTATCACACATCAGTTTCTCTATATCAGGCCATGTAAATCCTGAAAGTCTTGTAGTATTGTACTGAAATCCTTGGAGAAATCCAGGTGGGCAATTTCCACTGCTCAGTCCGTAGAGCATCTCCAACTTCTATAGGTTAATTAAAACTAAACAGTTACCTTTAAAGTCTGAGGAGCTACCTTGAATAGCTGTCATTCAACTCTGAAGCACTAATATATAAAATACCAGATTAAAAGGGACAGAGAAATCCTGCATTTTCCTAAATCCAAGATGTGATTCTCCAAGTTTCCTTTTAACTATTATATTGTAATGAAGAAATTAGAAGCCTGTGAGCACTTGAATCACTGAGATCTCAGATCCTAGCAGCAAGTTTCCAAATGTAAAAACAAGATTTAAATGAAAAATGTGGATCTTTAAGTTTAGCAGCATCTATATTTTAGGTCACTCCCTAGGCCCTTATGTTCCAGAAGCACTTGATATGGTGTGAACATTTACAGTGTAAACACACCACCAATCCCTTTACTACATAAATATATAACATTAGCAGGCAAAAATTGCATAAGCAGCATGGGGCAAATATCAGACCAACACCTACAGAACTGCATTTTTAATGTGGTAACTCCTTACATACATCATATAAATAGATGCTGTTTTAGTTAAAGTAACTATTAAAAGGCTGATTATGTGGTTTTGAACTTAATAAGCAGAAGAAACCTGAAATGAGGACTCTCATATCTTAGATGCATCCAATGAAACGCAAAAGACTGAAGATAAGAACAGCTTTGGTAACTCAGCATTAAACTGAAGAGTTTATAAAGCACTCTCCAGCATTTTGTTTTGATGAATATGAGAAAGTCTCTGCCAGATAAATGAGATGTTTACATGTTGGCTACTCTGCAGAGTTCTCCCCTAGACAAGAGCAGCCTTCAAGCAACATAAGAATTACACACACATATGCATGAACATATATTATATGAATATATATTTCCAATTGGCAGTCTGGAAAGAACTATAATAGAATCCCATGAGAGCTTGGAACCTGAAAAGAGGTAGGCGAATACTATAAAACCCTAAGCAGCATAATACAATGTCAAATCCAGCATAATCTGAAAACTGACTGTGGACTTTATTTTTTATGGCACTAACAAAAAATGACAGTTTTAGAAGCATATATGTTATAAAATCAACTCAATGCTAAATTATATATATATATATATATATATATATATATATATATATATAAAGTTATTCATAGCTCCAGATGTTGCAACTTCTGACAGGATTTGATCCCCCTGCTTCTGAGTGTGGTTTGTCTTTATAGAGTTTATGCCCAAGACCCTCTGGATACTGTTACAGTCGTCGCTGTTTTTTCAGCTCTGCAGATGGTTAGAATGCATTCACAAATGCCTGTGGAATGCCAGGGAGAAATAGCCAGGTGAATTCCTTTAACAAACCTTGTGTAATATACAAAGACATACGTATGTTTGTATATATGTGTGTGTGTGTGTGTGTGTGTGTGTGTGTGTGTGTGTGCATGTGCGCATGTCTGCATGCATAGTAGGTCCCAGCTGGTCCCAGCTAGATATGGGTTGACCCAGCTAGATAATTTAAAATTGCACCCAATGGATATTTTATTTTTATAGACATACTTATCGATTTATTTTTATGTCAAGTTCTATCCCTTCTCCTCCTTTTTCTCCCCCCCTCCCCCCAGAGATTTTAATTCATTTTCCTTGAGAAAAATTCTGAAAATAAATCCTACTGACCTGTGTATTTTAATATACTCTCGAGGATCTTGCTTCTAGGATGAGAGCTGGGTCTATACCTCTAGCAGGTTACAAAGAGAAGTTGTGAAGTTTCCATCCTTTGAGACATTCAAAAGTCATGTGGACTTCATCCTGGGTAGCAGGCTCCAGATAGCCCTGTTTGACCAGAGAGGCTGGAACAGGAGAGGTCCTCTCCAGCCTCATCCATCCTTTAATTCTGTAATTACTAATTTTGCCAAAGTCTTCTCTTCTTATTCTGACATGCTCAATGCCTTTTGAGAAAATCTGGGGGCATATAAAGATCAGCAGTATTTATTTTTCATATTGTATCACTTGGTATGTGGTAGCAGCACAGATAGCAGCAAGAAAAAATAACATATAAGTATTTAATAAATTAGTGATTTAATTCTCAATTTACTTGTCTTTATTTCACCTGTGATACTCTTTTGAAGGTGTTTTTTCTGCTCCTAACTAGTCACTATTTAGAAATACGTTTCATTGCAATACTCTTTCACATGCTTGTAAGCCTCTACTATGGTGTCAGAACTCTTCTTTCTTCTTCACTTCACTGCTACTGGTAGAAATCAAGCTGGGTATGAAACATGCTCAAAACCCAGAGTAGATACCCTTTATAATAGAAATTGTGATTGAGAATCTTTTTATTCTAGTACATGTATGTGTCAAACTGTGCTGCAGAGAGATTCCAGTCAGAATTACATTGGTAATTGTATTAAAGTTGTAATGTGTCATCCTTCATGATTAGTCTTCATTTTCATCATTAGAAAGAATCACATAATCATAATTAAGTTTTTGTTCTTTTAGAGTGTAGGCCAGTGTCAGAGCTACGCAGAGAGAAAGGAAGGACAAGATCTCATTACAGGTTCCACTGCGGCTGGAAAATGCTCCCAACTCCGGATCATGAGTGGATCAGTATTAATCCATTTGACCTCTAGCCTGGGTAAATTAAAAGGATTGCAGTCTCTGGGAGCAGGGCAGGGTGGAGCACTGCTCACTAATATTCCTTTGCAGGAATCCCTCTCCAGGAATAATAAATAGCTTAAAGACAGAAAGAAGATTTATTTACTGTGTGGAGACTTTGTGTGTTAATGTGGCATAATAGGTTCAAATCTCCATTGTGGAAATGTAAATCCAAGAAATTTAAAAGGAACATCCTGATCAGATAACAGTTCCAAGGCTTGAGGTAGGAAAAAATAAGTCTCTTTGCTGCAATGCACAGCTCTTTATTATTTAAACCTCTTCTAAGCATTCTCCACTTCTCTGATTCCCTGATGAATGCAACAGTGAGAGCATCAGATGAAAGTAATTTCTGACAGAGACAGCTTGTATCTAAAAATATTTTATGTCTTGAATATGATAAGTGACAGAATGAACAAAAGGATCACTTGAAAATTGTTTATTGATAGTTCTTCAACAGAGACAGCTTGTATTTATAAATATTTATCATCCTCAGTGAAATATAAACATGAATGGAAAACAAGAGTTGGACAGAGTATCTGGAAATAAACTAATTACCATTATAATCAATTATATGACTAAACTACACTGCTTTTTCAATAGACATTGTCTAAATGGGTTTGGAAAAGTGATTTGCTGAATGTGTTAGTGGCAAGCATTTAGTTTATTATTTTCATCTGGGCAAATTAACAGCACCTTTTTTTTTCTACTATGTTCCAAATATTGAAATGCTTCCATTTCTTTCTAAATGCAAACATATGAAAACTTAAGTGAAAGAGATACTACAAAAGCTAACTGTAATTTTATGGAATTAATATAAAATAAACTGAAGATACTTTTCTAAAAATGCTGCCAGCTGTTTTCTCCAAGTGCAGAAATCCACATCAACCTTGCAACAATTTTGTCTGTTTTAACTTCACTACTTCACTACTGTTCACCTATTTAGGCTTCCATGCCAATGAGGAAAACTGGTGATGCTTCTGGTTGTAATGGCTCCAGTAAGAAGACATTTGGCTGACAAGAAATAAACCAATTCTAAACCAGAGTCATCTGGAGGGGAGGTTCCATGCAGGTTAAGGGAGGAGCTCTATGCTTTGGAACTGCTGGTAGTCCACTCCCAAGAGACCATTATTATACACAAAGTGCTATCAAGCAGCTCAGTCTTTCATACAGATTCCTTAATGCAATGTATCTGATCTCCTCAGAAAGGGAATCAGTTTTTATTTTTTTAATTTTTAATGATAAGAGGTTTCTGGTTATGTACACACAGAATTTTGATGCACACCAGATGTTTGAGAATCTTGGTTGACATTCTGTGACTGAGCATCCTGAGTGGTCCTTTCTAGATTTTGCATAAATCATCCAATGATCAGACTAGCAGCAACATTCTACAAATGCACCTAAAATATTCAGTTGTGTTCTGCATGATGTTTAGAAGGAGAGCTGATACAAGTCACCATGTGAGCTCACACGACACAACCCATGAGATAAGACTCAGAGGAACTAAAAATACTGAGGAAAGGCTCTCTGCTGTTGGACCCAAGAATACTGCTCTCAAACCCACCTTACTCCTCAACTTAATTATTTGGTTGTCTTTTACAGGGTTTGAGATAGTTCACTGATGTTAACAGCACGTTATTTGGATATTAAACAATATGTGACACAGATTTTCATAAACCATAAATGAGACACTATAGGTGTTGCCACAGCTTGTTCGCCATCTCCGTGAATTTCAGAATAATCTAAGAAGGGCTCTGTGTGCAGTAATACATAAGCACACCTTCACATTAGAATTTACAATACCTGATTAGATACTTGAATTATCTCACAACATGGATGAAGAGAGTTAAATGTTCAATATTAATATTTTAGTTTCCTGACTACATAGATTGTAGAAAATGTTATTCTTATACTGTTTCTGCACCTAAAGTATACTTGGTAAAGTTAAAGCAAAAGAATTCTGTGAGCGTGCAAAAGAGTATAAAACCTCTTCCTAGAATAAAAAACCTTCCATTTTTTCTCTGAACACAGATGGCTGCTCTTTTTCAGTATATTTCAAAGAATCTCTTTTATATGAAATCACTCAGTTCCAACTGGAAGGAAAGAAGAATCTATTGCCCTTGCACAACCCAGAGCCAGATATGACGAGTAGTCTTGGAAATGAATGTTGGGCTGTAGGTAATAGGGGAAGTGCATTCATACAGGAATCCTACAGAAGTTCTTGGGTGAATAAAATGCCTCTTCCCTTTATCCTCTGAATTTCAGTGAAAGCTTTTTTTTTAATTTTAAAATGGAACAAAAAGAGAAAGAAACATAAGGCTTGCTCAAAATGTTTGCCAAAGTAGCAGAAAACTGGATTCAGCTCTCACCTTTCCTTCCATCACAGGATATAACATGCTTGAATCAACAGGGAGAAGACTAATTTGAAGAGAAAAGGTGGTCCCAAAACTCCTGTTGTGTTCTCTCAGATTTGGAGAGATCCCTGTTGTTTTAAAGCATCAACTATTTACTATTAACTATTTAAATACTAATTGGCCTTAAAAGAGAGCTGATCCTCAAGGACAACCCATAACTGGAAGTCAATGCTGCCAGGATTCCAAGTCCATGTCAAGAAATGCTCAGCATATAAAAGGAATGTATGTGATACAAGACCTGAAGCCTATTTCATTTATCTGTGAAGCATTTGTTTGTAGCATTAATTGTGAATGCTACTGAGCATTCAGAGCAAACTCTATTGAGTTGGCATGTCAAGGCTCTTGGTATGGGGAGGACTTCTCTGAGAAGCTGACAGAAGCTTCTCTCATGTTGAACAGAGCCAGTGTCAGATGGCTCCAAGACAGATCCACCACTGACCGAGTCCAAGCACATCAGTGACAGTGGCAGCACCTCTAGGATAATATATTAAAGAAAGGGGGGAAAAGCCCTGTGCTACAGCAACTGCAGTCAGAGACAGGAATGAAGAAAACCCAACAGAAAGAGCCCTGAAGACACCAAGGTCAGTGAAGAGAGAGGGAGAGGAGGTGCTCCAGGTGCTGGAGCAGAGATTTCCCTGCAGCCTGTCGTGCAGACCATGGAGAGGCAGCTGTGCCTCTGCAGCCCACAGAGATGCACAGAGGAGCAGAGATCCACCTGCAGCCTGTGAAGAACCCCATCCTGGAGCAGGTGAATGCCCAGGACATTCATGTCCATTCCATGCTGGAACAGGATCCTGGCAGGACCTGTGGCACCGTGGAAAGAGAAGCCCATGCTGGAGCAGTATTTCTGGCAGGACTTGGGACATCACAAGGGACCCACACTGGAGCAGTTCATGAAGAACTGCAGCCCATGGAAAGGACCTGCATTGGAGAAGTCGGTGGAGGTCTGTCTGCTGTGGGAGAAACCCTCTCTGGAGCAGGGGAAGAGTGTGAGGAGTCCTGCCTCTGAGGAGGAAGGAGCAGCAGAGGCAACGAGGTGAACTGGAAGGAGCCCCCATTTCTGATGCCCCTGCAGCACTGTGCAGGGAAGAGGGAGAGAAAATTGAAAGTGCAGCTCAGCCTGCAGAGAAGGGACCCAAGAGAGTAAGGAAAGATTTTTAAGATTTGGCTTTATTCCTCATTATCCTACTCTGATTTGATTGGCAATAAATTAGGTGTTTACACATCTAATTGAAAAAAAGGCAGTGGCAAGATGAAAAAAAACAGAACCCAACCATTCTCCATGCTGTGACAATACTATAAAAGTCTTCCAACACCTAAACACATTAAGATCACTTTTTGTCACAGATCACACATTAGAAGATCAATTTTTTATCACAGATTATCTTGACCATGCAAAAAAAACCTCTGTTTTGCAGAAGGAGAGGGATTGGGATTAATGACTTTTTTTCCTAGAGTATCTAGAGACCTCCTTAGACGACCATTAGATTTTGATCCTTCTTGCACTTTATATTTGTCCTATGGTGCACTTTCACTTAGTATTATCTACTTTGCCCATCATTTTTCTGTGTTGAAACTCTGAATATGAAAGTTTTACATCCTTTTGAAAGAGAATAAATGTGACTTCAGACAACAAAGGGGTTACTGCAGAGCCAACCCCAGGTAAAACCTTTTTTCTGCTGATGAAGAACATTCCCATTTATTGAATCCCTGGAAATAACATTGTTCTCCTATTTAAACATAGCCAAAATACCCTTTCTTTCTTTCTTTTTTTTTTTCAAACTGAAGAAAACTAAAATTAAGGTCAAGATCCAATCTATTCAATGTAGACCACAATGAGAAAGTGTCACAGCCTTTTTCTTCATAAGAAGAGGTCACAGGAATTTCATCATCTTTGCCTTTATTCTGTCACAATTCTCTTCTGTAATTCCAGGGGCTACCTGCCCTTCACACAGCTCATTACACAGCCCCAGTCTCCCTGCCAGCCATTAATAGGCCAAGAAAGTCACAGAAGGCTGCTTTTGAAGTGGTGGGCATGGATACTTTGACCATCTCTGCCTTGCATCTAAATATCTTAGAATGCTTGAACACAAAACAAACCAAACCTAAACAAAACAAAAAACAAATAAAACCCCCCAAATCCCCAAACAAACAAACAAACAAAACAACACCAAAAAAACAAAACTGCCAAATTGACCAAAACTGTCAGTGAAAGAAAACACTCTGCCACTTTCCAAAACGGTGGCAAAACTTTTTAATTGTCACTGTCCTACAGATAGTCACATATATATATATTGTCTCAGTGAAGCAGTTCATTTCAAAGGGATTAATACTAAGTGTAAAAATATACACTGGCAGGGTTTGAAAAAGCAGCCACTGCTGTTCTGACACTTATCCAACCTCTGGATGAAATGGAAATGTAGAAACAGGAGCTCTTTGCTAATAAAAAGCGTACATGGTCCTCCTCCAAAAAAACAACCAAAATTATGAAAAACCTGAACCACAAACAAAATCAAACAAAGTCAAACTAAAAACCCATAAACAATCACAAACTAGACTAGAAAAATCTCCTAAAAACAAAGATCTCTATTAAACTAGCATAGGTTTGTGAATTATTACAGTTGTCTCAGTACTGTAGTTACAGCAATTAATATCTAAAATGTACTGCAAATGGTAATATATTGCAGAAAAAATGCATTTGTTTACAGGATTTAATTAAACAAAATACAATTGAAGCTGAATTTGCTGATTCAGAGAGCCTGAAATGTTTAATTTAATATATTTTGAGATCAGTGAACTGCTGGCCAGGACTTGGTACAGCCCGAGCAGATCTGAGGGTTCCTGCCTCTCAGGGAAACACCTCGACTGGTCACCTTCAGAGCAGGCACCCATTCACCTCTGGGTACACAGGAGCCCCTTGCCTGGCAAAGGGCTCCTGATTTGGACACAGATGCTGCCCTTATTCTTCCATCTCTTTAAATCACAGCAGCAGCCCCAGGGGCTGGGGAACAAAGTGCTGTTTAGCTCCCCACACAAGGGAACACCAAAATCCCGATGCCACCAGTTCTGTCTGAAGTCTGGACTGCAATATCTGCTGCCTTTGCAGAGTGACCAGTGTGTCTGTGCCCAGACTGATTAATTAACCAGGCAAGCTCCACCACAGCTCTGCCACTTGCCTGTCTCACTCCATCACTAAATAGCATTCTCCATGATGATGTGTCAGTGTGTGTACATGTGCATGAGAGAAAGGGAGCTTTCAGGTATTAATATGTAATTAATTTGTTACAAATACCTTATGAAAGATCCAGAAATAAGCATCATGTGTTTTGAAAGGTCCAGATTCCACCATGTGGCCCAGGGCCAAATAGCAGATCTTGCTTCTGTTTTATTCAAAAGTACAGGTGTAGTCTCAAAGAGAGTTCTGTGGGTCAGAAGCATCTGTCACAGCAGGGCTACCTGTGCTCCCCTGGAGCTGGTATAATAACAATCATAATCCACATAGACTTCACTGATGGTACTTATTGACTGTTATAAAACAGAACCTAATGTCATCCAGAGATATTTTTAATGGAAGTTATTTTGTTTAAAAAAGACACAGCCCCAAGATGGCATTCACTGAGAAAGGGAGCCTCAGGCTGGTCCTAGTGGGTCTGAGAAAAGTACTCCCAGAAATTTCTCATTAAAGGAATTTGCTGTTTTGAAATATGTTTTTTCTGTTTGTTCTATTGTTCTGAAAACAGTTTTGAATGTGTTCTGAAGAAACACATTGGACACCAGACTAAGCACACCTACAGACAGTACCTATCATAATTCCAGGTGGGAGTAATATTTTTCCCCTACAGAACTTTCAAGACAAACCATTTAAAACAGATGAAAAGAGAGGACTAAACCTGCAGTGGGAGATGTGAGTCACAGAGAGGAAACATTTGCATTTAAAAGAAGCAGGCAGTTTGGTCTTTCCCAATTAGGGGCTAAAACAAGCTGATGCCAGCCAGTCCCGAGTTTCAGTGACTATCCTGAGTTCAGTGATGGGGTAACTCAAGAACTGAGTCATAATCTCTTCAAGGTTATCTACAACCTCAGAAAGTGCATTCAGACTGAAGCACACTAGAGCAGATTTGAAAGATGTTTAAGAATAGTGCTGGAAAAATCTATATTTTAGTCTCTCCACTAAACTTTCTGTTCCAAGTCATCCAGCTAGCGCCTGTGTTTAGCATCTTCAGTTTTCAGAAGATTCATATTTCCTTATTCAATTCCTTAAAACTTCCAGGTTAACTATGCATGCATTAAACCAGCAAATTAAAGTCTACAAGGTCCAGACTGCAAAGAATTAGCAAGGAAATGAAACCCCATAGAAGCTTTCCAGCAAAACTATGTTATTTCCCAGAGAAGAGATCTTATTTCACATTTTCAAACAAATAATAATTTTTCCCAAGAAATAAGAATTTCCTGAAATTTTCAGCTCAGTGAAATGCTGAAAACTACTGGATTTGGTTTAATTAAAACCCAAATCAAATTTCTACAAAAACAAAAATAAATCCTGACAAATGAGAATTCCCACTCTAATTAGTTAAAACCAAAAGAGCAGCACAGAATCACAGAAACTTAGAAAGTAGGAAATAGAATTGTATTGCATCAGTTTCTGCATATCTGAATGACACCTTGTAAGTAAACCTATTCAGATAATATTTTCCGTATAAATATATACATATCCATATATATATATTTATATTGTATTTATTCTACATTTATTCTAATGTGAATAACATTACTTTTTTCATCCAGTCAAATTTATGATGGCACAGGAGATCACCATGTAATCACCATATACTTCCACAAAAACTTCACTCACCATGTTTTCCTGGTTTCTCTAAATGGCTGTTTCCATGGTCATTGATAAATAAAAGTATAATTAAGCCTTGCTTAAAAGTTTGTTTCCATGCAAGGGAAAGGGCATTAACATCTCATTATTATCAAGGCAGAAAGCTTATAAACATAACATTAAGTCCAATGCTAAAAAATTTTCAAGTTTTAGTTCTTGAGAAAAAAAAGCCCCTCACTTCAAGATATCTACAAAAGATGGAATACTGTGATTAACTATATTTGTTTCAATAAATGGAGATTATACAGTGACCTTTACTTTAGCTGCCTTGGTTTCTCCATTTTTAATCATTATGCAAGATTTGGTAGGATTTGTTGCTGACACTCTGCTCCTCAGGGGACAATTAGCAGAGAAGTGAATTCACTAGAAAGGCAGCAGATCTTTTCATTTTGCTACCTAAAATGACAGAAAAGAACCCAACTTTGCTGGACTGTCATAATGCTCATCTATGGCTGGATCTGAGAGGAGCTAGACAATTCAACGCATAACACAATTACATAAATCTCTCTTAATTAAACATTGGAGATAAAGAATGTTAATGATATATAAAATGTGTTCTGTGGTGCTGCAATTAAAAGTTTCTCTTCAGAATAAAGTAAAAACTTTACTGTTTTCATTCTGAAGGAGTAATGTTAGTCTCTTCAACTTGCCCTGAGACCTGGCATCTTTCTCTTTTCTTGAAGTACTATTAATATTAAATTTTGCACAAAGGGATATGTTAAAGGATTTTGTGGGCTTGAACTTTTCGTTCAATTCCTTCCCCCTCATCCCATGCAGGCAAACACACTCACCTTGTGTCTATTGCAAAGACCTCTGACTGGCACATGCTTTGTGCACTGCTAGCTTTATGTTTGCTGTTTACACCTTGCTAGAAGTGCAACTCCAAATTCCTGGTGCCTGCATGCCTAAAACATACGGTCATCATTTCAGTTCCATTAGTGTAGCTCTATTTCTATCATTCTCTATGTACTTAATATGCATTTGCTGTCTTCTACAGACTGTGATGTGGTAAAGGCAACAAAAATTCCAATAGTTTAGTGTCTCCAAAGAAAATAAGTGTATGATTATTTATAAGTAATAAGTTATTCAGTAGAAAAGGTCAAGAAACAAATCTTCTAAAGAACTTGCATATTTCAGGGCTTTAAATTCTTTCCTGTGCTTGAGATTCACAGTCCCAGGAATAATTTGGGAAGAAGAGAACTAAGCTTTTCTTGTATTATATCCCACTCCTGCCAGGAACAATGTATGTTTCAGGGATTCTTTTAGAACTATAAATATTAGGAGAATATTTGATCAGGAAGAGAGGTAGATTGCATAGGGTAGCACAGACAACTATAAGTGTGGTATCCAAAAAAAACCCAAAATACAAAACAAGCACCTCAGAAAAATTAAAGTATGTACTCTTATTTAGTTCACACTGTCATAGAGAAGTGTAAAAATGCCAGTCCCCCAAAAAAACTTGAGGGTATTTTGGTGATTCATACATATTTATTTGCAGTAGAAGGAGAGGAAAAGGAAAGTACACTTGCAACCTTTCCAGTTTTTCTCTCGATAGGGAAAATCAGTTCTGGTAATTAGAGTTCCTTAGGTACTTTGGGGCAAACAACTTGTGTGGTGAAAACAACACCTACAACATAACTATGTAAATGAAGCCACTGGAAATACATGAAGAACCATATGACAAAAGAATGCTAAAGTTCCTCAAAAAATTAATTTAAATATAGAAAAAGTAGTAAATATAAATAAGGCTGTGTAAACATAGATCAGTATATCTGTAAGAAGAAGAAAAAATATGAAACAATTAGTTTTTTGATCAAAGTAGACTTCATGAGACAGTCTTGTTCACAACTTTTTTTAAAAAATCTTTTTATTACTACCAGAATAAGCAACCATGATCTGTTTTGGTTGATTTTTTTACTGGACTGACTTAATATATATATTTTGAAGCTTTGTGCATGAAGATTTAAATGTTGCCCTATTAAGTATTAATGCTGAGTTTGAATTAAGAGGATAATTATAATTTTAAAAATATGGAAAATGTTCACCTACAGGTATATTTCTTACTGTGTGTTTACCCCCACAGAGATATGAGACTTTTCCTTCTATTAACAGCTGTATTTTACCTGTGAGGCCATATAATTGCTTCAAACATTTTCAACATGAAAATTAACATGAAAATTTTCAAATACCTAGTGCTTGTTGCTGTTGTAAAACATCCTGCATGTGAAATTACAAGACCTTGTAAAAAGTACTGCTACAAAATAGATATTGTGCACAGTAGTAGCAAAGACAATATATATTTTCATAGCTCCTTAATGTACAAGTCAAGAAATGTCTTAAAATACTCTCTTAATACAGAGATCTGCTTCTGTTTTTAGGACTGAAATAACCCACTTATCAATTAACTGAAGACAAAGGAGAATCTCCTAAAGTAAATAGTAATAGGATTGGTAAATCTGACCTGTCAAAACACACTCCTCAACGTGCATCTTACACCTGCACTTGCTACCCAAACGTTATGCAAACCTCCAGCATTCATCTAGTATGGTTTCTAATGAAATGGAAGGGAAATTTATGTTCTACAACATGGATTGTTTTTAAATTAATACTCACATATGCAAAGATATTCACCAGTGAGGACACAATATTTTTCCATTTAATAGTCTAAGTAGAATAATGACATACAGCTGCTAGATGTTGTAGCATAATGTAGTCTCAAATAAAGAGTTGAAACCCCAGAATAGTCACAAATATATCCATCTTGCCATAATAAAAATAAAATAGATAAAATTACTAAGGAGTAGTAGTCACGTAGTAAGAAACCCTGTTCCACCTTAATCCTAGATGTAGCACACATAATTTATGTACAAAATAAATTAGGTGAACATACAAAACTTTTAAATACATCACTGGTTATGTTCAACAATGAGTGGATAACACTAAGTCCTCCTGAAGACACTGATCCCACTGGAATATATCACATGTAAAGTCCAATGTGAGAAAGATGAATATTAATTCTTAGTTATAGTAGCAGAAGTTTTCCTGTTTTATTTGGGGTTTTTTTTCAGAAAATTTGAGGGTGATAATTTAGTTGATAGCTTATGCATTTTAACATACCTGAACTGTAAAAATGTCTTTGTGTAGAAGTAAATATGCAGGGGCATCATAAAACTTACTCTTTTAAAATTTGTTGGCAGGAGTCTCAAGGAGAAACAAGGCATCTCTGGTGAAGATGAATACTCATTGTATTGTGTTGTCAAAGATACATTACCTTAATTATCAAAGTTATATGAAAAATAATATCTGGAGCCCTGGTTTTCTTCTCATTGGTCCTGTTTGGTCTCAATGATGAAAGCTCAGTGCTATCACCTAGAGTTTAGAGTAGGGCAAAAGGCAGTTTGAGCTCTGAATAGCCTCAGAGCAAAAAAGTATTTATGTAGGGAAAGATGATTACAGCTATTAGAACTGAGCATGAGCATTTTGGGGAAGAATGACTCATTCTTTGCATCCCTGCACCATATAATTGAGATCCCAGTACAGTTAAGTACAGTTCTTTATTTTCTAATTAGCAATTAGTTATGGTTTTCCCTACACAGTTGCAAAACCCCATGATGCATTCTTGTACTACTGCCCATTGTTATCAAAATTCATGCAGCTGATTTATTTATTGTTTTAATGATACATTCAAATGATAAACATGTTTTCATCTTCAGCATGGCTAAATGTAGTTGAGTAAAAAGCCTATTGCTCCATAAAGGAGTCAGAGAAAGTCAGTTAAATAATAGCATTTTATTTCAATAACATCACTGATTTCTTCTACTATTTATCAGGCCAAGTTTGGTTCAAAGAAAGGTAAATTATATATAATGAAAAAACATCTCAATTTTTTTCAATAATGACAAAAAAAAGTCTACAATCAAAAATGATTTGTTTTAATGTAAGTAATGTATTCAAAGAGAATGTCCAAAGTTGCATTAAGATGATAAAGTCTTTTAAATCCTCTGTCTAAACATCATACTTTAGTAAGAGCAAAGTTTTCCATCACTCTGTCATCTTGAAGCAATCTACATTAAAACTAATTAAAGTTCTGCACTGATCAATTTAATTTATAAAACACATTCTTTTTTATTTCCAGAACACTTCATCGTTTTTGTAATAACAATTGAGGCTTTTTTGTAAATCGCAATAAATTAAGACACTTTTTGCTAGTCACAATTCTCATAAGGATGCAAATATGTCTTTGCAAATAGACTTTAGATTAGCAAAGACATTCCAGTGTGAAGAGTAATCTCTGGAAAATATACTAATTTTTTTAAAGGACACAATTCCTATCATACTATTTGCATGAATCAACATAAGCATTCAAATCTAATTTGACTGAGCAAAACAACATCTTCCACATACACATTTTAGTAAACATTTCACACTGGACCTTGTTAAATAATACACGCAGTTTATAATCCATGGAGAGGGTGCTAACTTACTGCAAGCTTACATAGAAAAATATTAAATACTTTGCATATGAAAGTAGCAAGCAGGTGTCCTGTGATACAGATGAAATTACAAAATTTAGATTCTGTCTGAATTGAAACAATTCCACAATTTGTTCTTATTTTGCAGCATAATAGTTTCCTTCATCTTGAATATCAGTAATGCAGCATTAGGAATATAAATTATAATGCCCAGACAATGTGTGCAAGAGTAGAGGAGGACTGTTCACTTTCTCTATATGTAACATTATTCTTCCTTTTAAATATCTAGCAACCCAATTGCCTTGAAGGAAAATGAGAATGTTTGCTGACACAACATATGCTGATAACTACTTTGAAGACTCCTTCACAGAATCTTTAAAAATTCTTCATTACACATGGTTTGAAGATCCTGCAAGTAACTATCTTGAAAAATAAAAAATTACTAAAAAATCATAAACAGCTAAAGAAGTAAATTCAGTGTTCTATTTATTAATGCAGTGTATAATACAGTTTATGTGTTTATTATATATGTGTGGAAAATCTATCTATATTATTTATTTTAAATGTTCTAGCTATTGTGCTGTACATGATACTGTATAATAGTAACATATATAGGCATTCAAATTCATGTATGTCTACATGAGTTTGATATTTCTCCTTGAAATATCATTATTTTATTAAATGCGGACATTATCTAAATCTGTTCAGAGGTCTGTGATCATTTCTTGCCTACATTGTCACCACAACAATCTGTTGATGTATATGACAGGTGGAATTCAAGTCAGTGGAGTCTGAGCAAAACAGACTGCAAGTTCTCTGTTAAGAGGAATCTATTGCTTAGAATCCATTGGTTAATCTCAATATTTTCTGGTTTTGCTTTGGCTGAAATATTTATTCTGTGTTGCTGGAATTGCTGTTTTATGGTGAAATTCAAGATTCTGAATAGCTCTTGCATGTATTTGTGAGATTCCTCTGCCATATTAGCCCGCTTTGACTGTTGATCTTTTTTCTGTTTTGTTTTTCTGAATAGTTTCCAAAATTCCAGCATACAGAGTATGTGAGAACACTCAGCGCTGTTCTAATTTCTTTTCTTTTCTGGAAGGAATGGAGGGCTCATAACACCCAACGAATTACCCAGAAGTAGACAGGATTTAGCTATTATTAAAATCATTGTACACCACCAAACACTGAAATAGTCATTGAAATGTAAGTTTGAAATAATTTTAAAATATTAAAATATTTTACTCTCCCATCACCAAATCCACTCAACTTCTTTTCCAATACACACTCTCTCTCTTTTTCCTTTCTCCAGACACAGATCATCTCTGGTTCTCCAAACTTTCCTGCTGAGGTCTCATCTATTCCAAGTTCCATTTCAGTGACCTTATGTCAGACATCCAAATGTGGAAAAGAAAAGGGGGTAAAGGTGTCACAGTAAATGCACCAAAGAAGGAGCAGGGCCTCCTGACACAGCAATCTCTCTTTCCCGGCCTGCAGTCCAAACTGAGGTCAGGGGATGGCCCCTCTAGTTCCAGACAAGTGGTATTCTTCAGGTGTCAGTATTGGGAGTGGCACTGCTAGAAATCTTGGTCAGTGACAGGGATGGTAGGATTGATTGCATCCTCAGCAAATTTGCCAATAACACTAAGTTGATAAGTGCAGCAGACACACCAGCAGGAAGGGATGCCATCCAGAGGGACCTTGGCAGGCTTGAGACATGGACCTGCATGAACTTCATGAAGATTAATCAAGCCAAGTGCAAGGTTCTGCACATGAATAGAGACATCCATGGTTGATGAGTTCAACATGAGGCAGGAATGTCTTGCAGCCTAAAAGTCAACTGTGTCCTGGGCTGCATCAAAAGAAATGTGGTTAGGCAGGATGAAGGAGGTGATTCTCCCCCTCTACTCCACTCTCCACATGTATTCAGCTCTGGGGCCCCCAGCACAAGAAGGACATGGATTGAGTGGAGTGGATCCAGAGGAGGGACATCAAGTTGATCAGAAGGCTGGAGCTCCTCTCCTGTGAAGACAGGCTGAGAGAGTTGGGTTTGTTCAGCCTGGAGAGAAAAAGGCTCTGGGGAGACCTTACAGCAGCCTTCCAGTATGTGAAGGAGGTCTACAAGACAGCTGAAGGGGTACTTTGTAAAAAGTCATGCAGTGACAGGATAAGGGGCAATGACTTCAACTAAAAGAGTCATTGATTACATATTATACATATTATTACATAATATGTAATACATTACATAATATTACATATTATACATATTTAGATTACATATTAGGAAGAAATTCTTTTCTGTGATGGTGGTGAGGCATTGAAATGCCCAGAGAAGTAGTCGATGCCCCAACCCTCAAAGTGTTCAAGACAAGGCTGTACAGAGATCTGAGCAACCTGGTGTAGTGCAAGGTGTCCCTGACCAAGGCAGGAGGATTAGAATGAGATGATTTTTAAGCTGCCTTCCAACCCAAATGATCCTATGATTTTATGAAATTTTCTTTCTGAAAACTCAGCCTCACACTAATCTTCTTTATGCTTTCTGGCTGGATGATCCATTCCCTCTCCTTCCCTTTTCTTGTCAGCACTAACCAGGGCTTGTACAACTCTCTATTCTCTCTCCTCACACTGATTAAATAAAATCCACCAACAGAGGCATTATGTTTCTTATCTTCTCACTGTCACAACTATGACTTCTCTTTCAGCCCACTCTTCTTTCATGACAGACAATTTTAGTATGCAGGTTCAAGACATATATTATTATCATGGTTAAATTAAATCAGAATGAAGCTGTTAATAATGAGATGAATCTTTCTGTATTGCATGTATCTTTCAGCTAAGCATATTTACTTGGAATCAGCACAGTAGGAAAGACTAGGGCAAACTATATCAAGACATCTATAGTATGCAATTGATCTCAGTAATTGTCTTACACAACTGTGAATTATGCTCCAAATTATTTTCTTGAGCAGAAAAGCATAATAACTTATTTTTCACTGATGTATGAAATTTCTGAGGAAGCATGATATGTCTGGAAGATTTGCCTCCTAAAATAAATAAATAGATTTCCTTTTTATTTTATTATGGTCTTTCATTTCTTTTTTTCTTTTTTTTCCTGGTTCATGGCAACCAGCAAATGTGGCAGGGAACTTCCTAGTGCTAAAATTTCTGCAACTCACCTGACAGTAGGCATATATAATCATAGAATCAGAGTCATAGATTGGTATGGGCTAGAAAGCCATTGGTACGATCTTGAAAGGCCACCTAGTCCAAGTTCCCTGCAATGAGCAGGGACATTTTCAACTAGATCATGTTGCTCATACCCCCACCCAACCTGACCCTGAATGTTTATGAGGATAGGGCAACCACCACAACTCAGGGCAACCTGTGCCAGATACCATCCCCATATGAAAGAATTTCTTCATTATACCTAACTTAAATCCCCACTCTTCTAGCTTAATACCATTGCCCTTTGTCCTATCAAAATGGGCACTGCTAAAAATTTGTCCCCATCTTTCTTACAAGACAAAATCCAGCTTCAACTCTGGACTGAAAGAGTGCAGAAGCAGAATTTGAACATCAATCACAACTTTAGTCCTGAATTCCTGCTTAGTCATCAGTAACATTTCATGCTCATCTAAAGAAAAAGTATCTGCTACTTCACTGGAGCAAAAATGCCCATTCTGACACAATGGGCTGTGTAGGTCAGTCATCCAAAGAAGATTGGATTCAAAATTATTACTGCCCAATTAAAGAGGGTTAGAGGGAGAGGAAAGAGTCTGAGGTTTGTAGACACCGTAAAATCTTTACAGTTTAGGATTTAATCCTAATACTGCTTTTCCACACCAGCACTTCAAATCATTGTTTCTGCCTATGGATACTCAAGACAACCTGAGAATGCCATCTGCCTGTTAAATGTCTTTTCAGAGTGTATACGTGGTGAATAGAATAGTTTAATCTGTTTGAAATCTGAACTCCTCACACTACAATCTATTACCTAGAGGTTAACTTCTGGTCATATTGAGAAATTACCATATTTTGAAACCTATTCTAGGCTAATGGAATCTTTTTTTTGTCCCCTTAACATGGAATAAAAGGAACTCTAATTAAAATGGCCTGCATTCCAGACTTTGTTATAGTTTGTCGTTGAACAGCTCCTCACTGAAGGTCAAATATATCAGAATAAATATTGCCTTCTTTATCCTATTGATCAGCTGGAATTCTAGTTTTTTTTAATGAAAAGCAGCTTTAATTTCTATCTATAGAAGCCCATAAAATCTTAGAACCTAAAATCACAAAATACAGATTTATCCAAAAGTAATTTTGAATAATTTTGAAAGGATTCACAAATTCTATGCATACCTAAATGGTTAAAAATCCATCTATTTCACAAATTCATAAAAGTTAGTGTTCATAAAATATTTGCAGGTAAGTTAGTAGGGTTTAAAAAAAAAGAAATAAAAACTTTGATGTAAACCCTCAAGTAAAAAAACACCTCACATAGATAGCACTTATAGATTAACCTAAAATATGTACTTATAATGAAGATATTTCAATCAGGAACTATTTACTATGAATAATATTACAGTATGTGCAATGTATATACCTCTTTTCTCATCGTTTCTTCAAAAGAATAAGAGAATTTCTAATGTAATGGTCGAAATAAGTAGTCTGGAACATGGACTGAAAGAAATGCATACAGACACAAAATAAGGTAATTGGATCTTAGAAGACCAGGAATAGAGAAAATGGCTCATTAGGGTCATTTCAACAGCTTAGGTTCATTGGAGAGGTTAGGAATAAATAATAAGGTTTGGTTCAGATTGAAAAATGGAAGAAAATTATGCAAGGACTAGAAAGGAAGTCCTGGAAAAGGGCTGGGGGAGAAGGAGAAACAGGCCCAAGAAAAACTGTATATTAAAAATGAGCAAGAGTGAAATAAAATTCACGGAGCAAAAAATAATCATCTCTATTTAGCAGCTGTATAAAGGCTGAGTCTTTTTTGATTTCTCTGCGGATCACCAACTTAATTAGCATTCCACTAAGCACAGAGATTTGCAATTGCAAATACAATTTTGTGTTCTTGGCAGTACTGCCTCTAGCTGGGATGGAGTTAATTTCTTTCATAGCACCTTGTATAGCAATGTGGTTTGGATTTGTGAGTAAAATAGTGTTGATAACATGATTGTTTTGACTATTGTTGAGCAGCACTTACACATTATCAAGATTTTCTTTTTCCCACTGGAAGCAAGTTCATTGAGGATATGTAATTTGAGAGGAGGCACAAGCAGGACAACTGAACCAAACTGACCAAAGGGATATTCAATATTATATAACATCATGTTCAACAATTAACCTGAGGGATAAAAGTTTGGTTAGGTAACCATTCCTTGGAGATTGGCTGGGCAGCAATCTGATTGTGGGAGGTGGTGATGTCCTGTCTCTGCATCACTTATTTTGTTTCAGTTTCTTTCTTTTTCATCTTTTAATCTTATTTTTTTCCTTATTGAACTATCCTTAACTTTCAAATTTACTGGGTGCATTCTGCTCCCTATCCCACTAGTGGGAGGAGAGAATGATTGGCTGTGTGGTGCTTACTTGCCAACAGGGGTAAACACATAACATCATCTATGTGCCTGCTATTTGAAATTTCTTTGCCACTCTGAAGTCACCAAGACCAGCCGGAGTCCAGGATAACTTGACTGAAGTCAGTGAACCAGCCTGTTTCAGAAAAACACTTGCAATGCAGCTTATGCAGTTTGATTGACCAAGTCAGATCCAGTGAGTTTGTAGTAATGGAGCCACATCTATGATAGGATAAATATGCCTCTTTATGTTCTTTAGTAGGATGTCGTGAAATTCCCTCCTTGCTCATTCAGCAAAAGAGGCAATTAAAAAAAGAAAAAAAAGTAGCAAAATCATTCCTGAAATTCCTCCCTTAGCTGAATGTTATTTGCTGTCCTTACTACATACACTTCTCTTAAGACACCTGATTCACAGGGATGTGAGTTCAAGTACAGGATTAGTAACAAAGAGCTTACAAGGCAACTTGAAACATCATCTTAAATGTTAGATAGAACTCTGTTGCTGTGAAAACCGTTCTTTGATAGTTTAAAGGTCTGTAAAATAAGTTACCAGATTAATTAGATTCAGTCCTCCCAATTAATTATATGGCCTAACATGAAAAAGACTAACAACAGGTAAAACAGGAACAATGAAACTACAAAGTATAATATTAAATACAAGGAATAATATAGCAAACACACAAACATCTGAGAAAAAAAGCAACTGGGGCACTCTTTAATTATTCTTATACAAGAGCAATTTCATGCCATTGCTCTTATGTGAAAACAGAGAATGGTTATACCCTTGTTTACTGCTTGAAAACTACCCACTACTGGGTGAAGGCAGATGTCCTGCTTGTGTGCAGAAGCACACTTGAGTTGGATAATGCTGCTGCCTAAGGGCTGCACTTAGTACATGATAAGGATGGTTCTAGCACTAGACTGTTACATATAGCCTAATAGAGAAAAAGGGATGTGTTCCATCACCTTCCTAGTTAATGCTGTCTCATGAGCTCTCTAAGTAACATAAATAGAACCAAATGCATTCTTTTTTTCTGCCATTGAAACTGATATCTTTTGATGGATAATGGTCCACTAATTTTCACATCTAGAAAATATACTGAGATGCATTGGGCTGCTGTAATTCCTTTCACTTTACTGAGATGGTCTGGGTTTGAAACCATTCACGTTGGAGTTTATCAACATTGAATCTATGCTCTATTCTTACAACACATAAACAGAGTGATCATGGGAAAGGCTTTCATTTTTCTTTTATTCTTCTTAATAATGGTTGTGTATCTATTCTTTTGAAACTTCACTGTCTAGAGATGCATCCTGCTCCCAAGACCTATTATTAACTATCTGCTTCTTTTTAAAAATGGCTGGGAAAATTGCTCATTTCTAAATAACCAGTGTTCATCATTAGCCAGAAAAAGGAAGAAAAACAAGATATTAAAATCTGTTATAGGTGTCAGCCACACTTTTGCATTTATATATTTTTGAATGGATATTGTTTCCTTTGGCAACTGCTTTGCTTATTAACTTACTACATGATTAATTATAATAATTAATTAATATACATAATTAATTATATTGTACAGTGTCACATGAAATCACATTAATACAACAAAGTAATGCATGATATCAAGTCAGAACAGAACTTCTAGTACTTTCACAATGTTTTTTTAATAAATAAATCTAAAGTGTTATTTCATTAATTCTCCCCACACATGCCCTAACAACTTTCCTTACCCCCGAAATCTTCCTGAATTTCAGAGCCAAAGTGATTACATTATATTATATTATTATAAAGGATTATACTATATATTTTAGCAATCAAATGCATATTTCTGAAGGCAGAAGAACCCCCACTATTAATTGTTGTGGCCAATAGGTTCTCCATAAATTACTCTGTGAAACTCTTCATATAGAAAGAAAGAAATGTCTGTAACTTTAAGGATACCATGAAAGAAGCTGACAGAGTAAATAGTTGTCAAAAAAATTCCATTTTCTCTCCTCACAGTGGCCTACAAGCACAAGACAGAAAGCAAATTGCCCTAAAGAGAGGAATGGCAAAATGGCCATTATTCATACCTGATACATAGACCTGTACTTTAACAAAAAAATTCTGTGACCTAATGTGCCTGATTTTTGTGTAAGCCAAGCTCTTACTTTTTTGTTTTGATTTTTGTGTAAGCCAAGCTCTTACTTTTTCTCAAAACAATTGAGAAAAAGGCCTGACTTTAATGGACCCTTGCAGCATGTATTGAAAATTTCTGTGACATTTCTACTTACACATTTGGCCTTCTCACCTATTTAATGTGATGGATTTGGCTCAAAGCAGCAAACTCTGGTGGAGATCAGGTTCAATGAATCCGAATGAAGAGTATTCTGGACAGAGAATTAATTTAACTTGTTTAAAGGATTGGTTTTGGTTTGTTTTTTTTTTTTTCCCATGTGACTCTGCTTCTAATTAATTAGATAATCTTGGATATAAGGCTTAATGTTTTCTTTCTTTATTTCTTTCTTTAATATACATGCCCAAAACAGAGACAATATCACCTCAAAAAGTGTGGTTTAGGGCAGACATAACAAACATTAACATATAAAAACTAGAAATAGAATTGAAGGACAACATAAGAAAAAGACACTCATTGAGTTCCCACAAATGGTATAAAATGTTTAAGTTACACTTGATGCTATTTTCTGTTGGTATGGAAGCCATAAGTAATGAAAATATTTTTTATAAAATATGTGATCTTATCAATATAGTCAGGCTGAATATTTTCTAGACAGTACATTTCCTTTAGATGGCCCTTGACAGAGGAGATCTTTTATGCTGCAGTTCCTATTAAAGTATTTGCTTTGGGGACATTGCTATTCAGCTACCACTTTCCTTTTCAAACATCCTCTAAGGCCTTTCTTTCCTAAAGGACCATACGCTGGTCTAGTAACTTAATGTTATATAGCTCCTACTACAATTCTCTTCTTTGGTGTCACGGGGCTCAATGAGACAATGAAAAGGGTTACAATTTTAAAACTAATTGACTTCCTAGAGAAGTCTAATAGCAATGTTAAAACAAATATTAAGTTGAAACAGACAGGCAATTAGAGGGAGAAACACTGCCCTTTTCAATTTCATTACTGTTTCATCCAAAGGTATTTATTTAGTCGTAATTATTTTTCCTTTGAAAAGTTATATCTTGCTTAGGTAAATGTGAAGTTGTACCAACAATAGGGTGGCAAAACTGCAGATTCTATTCCACTCAAACAGTTACAGTACGGAGCACCTAGGATGTCAGAGAGGCTACCCAACACCAATTAAGAAGTTGGCACCAAAACATTCTTAAGCATAGACTTTCTGTCTCCTAATTTATCTGTATCACATTCCTTCATGCTTTCAGCCTAAGAAACTGTATTATGGCTACTCTCCTTGTAGAAAGCAAGGACAAGAAAAAATTGGCTTTTTTTTTCTTTCATTAAAAATCCCTTACAGCATAGCAAGACTACTGAGATGCAACTATGCATGTTTTTTTTTTTTTGCCAGAGTACAGGCATTATCTCAACAATGAGCAATGCACAGTAGGGGGAAGAGAATCCCTAGAGATTTATTTTGTGAACTAGAAACAGAGGCACTAACAATATAAATATCTTCATCACAACAACAAAAGAGATGCATGTAAAGTTTATCAGTCAGATCAATAAAATCAAAGCATTCAGTTCTCCAAGCTTTAACTCTACAGGATTAGAGCTAAGCTATTTTTGAGCATACCCTTTTCTCTCACATTGTCATAACACCAGAAAATTGAATTATGTAAATATATAAATTTGAATTATGTAAAAAAATATTCTGAAACATAGGCCATACTACAGACTATTCAATGCTATTACTTTAATGATTAATTAATAATTATTAATTATTGATGCTTTTTATGAGGAAGAAGATCACCTAAAACCAGTGTCACAGCTACCTTTTTACAGGGCACATTCCTCACAGTTGAATCTACAAATTAATTTGCTTTATCTGAAACATTTGAATACTCATCTAGCATTTATTTCCTTAAGAGTAATGGCAATGCAACATCAGAATGGTGGACAGCCATCCTCTGATTATTACAGAAATATTCCAATTTAATTAAAAATATCTACTTGATACAGGGAGAAAATTCCATAAAATATCTCCATTTTGACACTCAGACAACTTGATCAGATAATTTCAGATGAAGATTTCCATCTTCATTCTTCATTTACTTAATTAGGAGAAGAGAAAATTCCTCCAGTTATAATAAGGTTAAATAAGGTTAAAAAGCTTTATATGATGAAACCTATGAAGAGCAAATTGACTGAAATTAACCATAGAATAAACTATGTGATTATAGATTTGTTTACAGTTTCTGACAACTAATTTGAATTTTGTTAATGAAGTAGTGCTTGCAAACTTTTTTGTTATTCAGGGGATACCAACAAACAATTGAAAATATCTTTAACTGGAACACAGTTAGGATTGTTTTCCTCTTGCTAAAAGTATTGAGAAAGCAGAAAAAAATTTGGGGATTTAAGACATTTTCTGACTAATCAGTTATTAATTTCTCAAATATATGTGTAAGTCCTTAACTTGTTTATGCTTAGATGCCATTATGATGCGTTTTCCCTCTGTCTTGAAGAAAGACTTGGAAGTCTCAGATACAAAATACAAACATCATTATCAGATGACTAACATGACCATTTTACACTACACCACAAATTTTTATTCCACTAATACTCATTTTGTTTTAACTGCATTGGGATGCCCTTTCAAGAGGATGCAGTGCCACGAACATGACAGCATTTTCCATCACTCACAGTTTCCATAAGTAATATTGCTGGTAATCTTATCAGAGCAGATATTTAGTGTGACAGAAGTTACAACAAACAGAACAGCTGTCCCTTCTTCTGTCAAATTCAGGTTAAGTTAAAGTCCTCAAATCTATCATAGTCCGAACAGTTAGGTTATAAGGATATAACAGGAAGGACTATAATACCAGAGCTGAGGGTTGCAGCAAAGGACTGGATGTGAGTACTGCAATTAATGAGGGTCAAAAGAGAAATGTAAAATCTACAAACACCTCTCCCAAAGAAGAAAGAGGGAAAAACCACACTGCAAGATTCAAAGTGTGAGCATCCCAAGACCAGATCTGAATTAACCGGGCCAAAGAAAGTTCCATGGAGGTGTTGTACTGTAAAAGAAGAAAAGTACCCAAGGGCATGCAACCCAGAAGGGAGGGACATAATATAAAATGTGAAGACTGAAATATAATGGGGAAAGTGTGATAAAACAATAAAACAATGTTATGCATTCCTTAAAATTTCCCCAAATCTGTAAGCAGACAAAAAAAATATTTCTGCTTTGCTGAGGTTTGAAAACACAGTAAGGCAGTTAAAAATACAAAATAGAATTTTAGTAATATTTTGAAATTGTTATGTGAAGTGCAAACTTTGACCAACTTTGTCCTTTACATCATTTAGATTCTGAGGTCTCCAGCAGCACTTGCAATTTCAATGTTTTTTGAGGGAAATTGATTATAGACATCATTCTTAAGACAGGATATTTCTATTATATGATGTAGAATCTTCCATTAACAAGAGAACTTATAATCCTTAAGATCTCTTCCACTTTTAGGCAGAGGTAAGTGAGGAAGTTAATGGCTCACTAGAAATTCCAGTCAGTGTCTTTTACTTCTACAGCTTTGAGAATATTGCACTGCAGACAGCAAATTTTAAAAACACTTCCTCTTGAGTGTATTATAATATGCTCAAGATACCAAGTAGGAGAAATGACTTGTTTATATCCAATGCTTTTAAAGGTATATATATACTGTTTGTTCTGCATCCCAAAGTGCACACTACCAGAATTCAGACTATAAAGGGACCCTGAAGAAAGGCAGTCACAGATGGCAGATGACCTCAATATGAGAAAGAAAGGAATATAGTCTCTTGAATATATTTACTCTTAAGTTTATGATTTGTGCTAGCTCATATGCAACAGAATCAGATTTATCTTTGTCATTGTTCACCAAATAAGCTCTACATGCTAATACACCTTAATAATTTTTAACACAGTCTTCCAAAGCTCAGTTATAATGAAGTCAAGAGAAAAAAAAATAGTGTGATTTTACAGTTGAATGTCAAAGAACCAGAGCAGTAATTAATAGATCTGATTCCCCTGAATGGGAAATGATGGACGCAAAGGCCAGGAAATAGTATCGTTGTCTTGCAGTCAATGACTGAGATGTTTTTCACAGTGAGCAATTTAAACTCAAGAGCTAAGAGAAGAAGAGAAACAGTCATCAAAGTAAACTGTGTTGGCATCTAAAAATCTAGTGCGAGTTCTCCTTCTCTAGCTTGCAATTTGTTGGAGAGTGACTGACCATAAGAAGGAATCTTTTAGGTAAAAAAGACAGCATGAAGAAGTCTATGCTATTGAATTTCATTTCATTTTACACAATGCTGCACTACAAACTTTGTTAAGGTGTTGAGTTATTTACAGTTTAATAGAGACCAAATTTCAGTGATTCATTTGGTAGGTCCTACATGAACTATTGATAAATTAATGTCCACACACAGAACATGCATGGTAGAGGAACATAAAAAAACATAAACAAAAAAAAGAAAGCCAACACAAAAACATTCCCCAAAAACAAAAAAATAACAACCTCAAGGAACCATGAAAATCATGTAGATACAAGCAGTTGTAACGATGTTGTAGACTTTAACGATCATTATCTAATCTTACATTACAATTATGCATTTCATAATATCATAACACATCTTACCTGTGCTACCACAGACAGTCACAAAGTAGACAAGGGCCTGTGAAGGGAAGACTGTTAGCACTTAATTCCCAACAATTCTGTGGTTTATACAGATGGATATCTCCTACAACAATGTGATGGATGTCTCCTACAACAACCTAGAAAAAGGAGGTTTTAAATGTCTTTAACCCAAAGACATTAGGTAAAAATAGGGCTCAAACATTTTACATAATTTTTTTTTTTGTGTGCATTATTTATTTATTTAAAATACTGTGGCATGCTCATGATTTAGAAGTACTCTTAGGCATTCATTGTGGGGCGAAGTCTAAAAACACAAATATTGTCTACTGTTAATGTTTACTCTTCAAAAGCTCTAAAATACAGTTTTATTCCGTATAAGGATTTCTCTGTCTATACACAAAGCTGCAGAACTAATGGTACAGGAAATTTTGAATGGGTTTCATTGATGTAAGATATATATCATTGGTTCAGCAAATACAAGCACTTTCATTTCTTGAAAAAATTAACAAAACCTGTGTGTTTGTCTGTGATTATAAAAAGAAAGATTGAGATGTTTCCCATATGATGAGAGAATGGATGGTCAAAAAAATAAGGAAATACTCACTCTACTCACTAATGAAATGCAAGTTTTGATGTTACTGTAATATATTAATGTTCACAAACATACATATTAAATGCTTAGTATTTTTCCTGATGAAGGCTGGGAAATGGGGGAAGATAGATTACATGCAATTTTTTATATTGTCAAGCCTCACTAGTGTCACTGTTGATTTGAATTTAAGCATTAAGAACAAAAGCCATAATACTGTGAACCTTTTGAACTCTTAATTATTTTATAAGCACTGTGAATTTAAGATTGATTTCTAATGGAATTGGCCTCGAACAGGAACAGAGCCATCAAGTCAAGTGGGAACTATGGTTCCACTGGCTACCCCAATGGCTAAATGTCATTTTAGCTTTTCCCATGTCAAGGTCCAGCTGCTTGTCCTTGCATTAGAGTTCTGCATCATTGGGACTAACTGCCATTGGAGTACTGCTCCACACCCACATGAGAACTTAATCTAAAATAATTTCAAACAAAACAGATTTAGAAAATTAAAAGTACTTTTAAACTCCATCACTCTATCAGCCTGTGATAGTTTTGACAGTTTGGGCAAGGGAAAAATATGTTATTTTACAAATCTGTTAAAAAAGCTCTAACACATTTCATCAGATCTTTTAAAATCAGCTAGTCCAGTTGTGTATGATACAGAGTTGTTGTCTTGTACACCCTCAACTCATGATACCGCAGTAGAAGAACAGAGATCCACAATTCTGTGGTGTCTTGTGAGAATGAGGAATTCTGTACACAACACAACTAAGAGGAAGCTAAATCTACCAAAAGAATCTGGCTTCCACTAAATAATAAAATCCTCATCTCAGAGTGCTTTAAGGGTTAGGTAAATATGGACCCCCATTTCAAGAAGGTAACATTCCTGCTCTAAACACAAAAAGCCTTCTCCAACAAGACTTTCTTAGATTCTTTGTAATTGCATTTTGTAAAAAAACCCAAGAAACAAAACCAAAAGAAACAAAAAACCTGCAAAACAAACAAACAAAAGAAACCCGACAAAAACACCCCAAGTTTACTTCCAGCAACATTTATATATATTTGCTAAACTTCTGCTAGTTCTCAGAATAGCTTTGAGTGACTGCTGGTCTTCTCTCTTGAGCAAATTGTTTAAGCAGATGTTGGTCTTCAAATCAATCTTGTGGACAGAGAAGAAATCCTTGTAGAATAAAGTAGATACATTAATTAAGAGGGACCTTGCAGTAACAAAAATTTCACTCATGAACATTTTTTTCAAAGAAGTAATTACCTTTGAAACTACTGTTACTGTGTAACAGTAGTTACACAGCTGTAACTACTAAAGCTGTGTCTATCTTCAATTACAATTACACCTCTATCTAGCAAATGAAGAACTCACAAATAGATCTAGTCTTGGTTTACCTGCCTCTGTCAGTCCCAATCAAATAATTGGTAACTTAATTGTTAAAAAGCAGTTATTCTGAGAAAAGTGACTTACTCAGGAAAGCAGATGTGAGGAATGAAATGCCAAAGAACTAAAATATCACTTCTAATACTCTATTACAGAGGTGCTCTTAAGAAAGATGAACTTAAACATCGATCTAGAAGCAACCACCATACATTTTAATGTCATCTACATCATATACGCGTGATTTAGTAAAATAGAGATAGAAGATGCAGACATTTTGTTCACAAGTGAATTGTAATTACAAATGATTAAGGAAAATGTGAAAAATAATTTTCCCATGTATGAACCTCCCTAGGAAAAATGCATTGACTCCCAAGCCTGTGAAAAACGATCTTAAGGTGAGTACATTATAATTCTGTGGCAAAGTGGTAAAGACAGACTTGTGACTATCTAGCATACTAGGTATGAAATTTTAATTTTCTATCTAGACATCTGCTTTTCTCTGTGTGCCATAGAAGTTTGTTTACCACAGGCCATTTTCTCAGGCGTATAATTATTTTGACTTTAAATATAGTAGTCATTTATTATGAGGCATAGAAGCTGCTTAGAGTTGTGACAGCTGTGGCATCACATCACATTTTTCTAAGTCACTCAAGTCTGCTGTTATACAACAGTGTACTTCAAATATAAATTATCTTCAAAGAGGGATTTCTATCCAGAAATCTGAAAAATTTTATATGAAAGTACAACATGTGTAAGGTACATGAATCTAATGGACAGTAACACATCTCAGAAATTTCAGTCATGGAAAAAGAGTAAGCAAAACACAAATCACAGAGGCATAAAGAAAATTTCACTGTGATCCAGCCACAAGTTCTATAAAGCATTACAAAAACCACTTGCTCATATAGTTGATGAGTACAGCGTCTTAATGCTTAGCATGTCTTAGTGCAGCAAAATAAACCTCGTGAAACTGTTAAAAGTTGAGTAAAAAAATATAAATACTGTACAACTTTTTCTCTGCTGACCTGTATCAGCAAATGAATCTTCAACAATTTAAGTGTTACACACAATCTCCCTCTGATTGTGCTGAAAGTACATAGAGCATGTTTTTGTTTTGTTTCAAGTTTGTTTTGTTTCAAGTTTGTTCATGGAATTTTTTTTTTTTTTTTTCAGAGCAGAAAATAGTTATTTAAAGTTTTCTTTTTTCTTGTTCCAGTTGCAGGGGTATCAGGTATAATAATAGTAGTGCATTTTGGAGCAAACAAATCTACTTTTATTTGTTTCACAGAGGACTTTTTTCAAAAAGATACAAAGTAAAGAGAGTATCAAGCATTTGCTGAGGAGTATCCGCGATAACAGGAAGTTAGTCCCTCTTTAAAAAGAGATTTCTAAATTGAACAAATATTCCAAGCTACAAACCTCTTATCTAATTTTAATAATGAGATGATTAAGTTTTCTACAACAATTATGAATTGAACACACAAGAAAAGAAGCTACAATCTTGAGCCTTATGACACAAGTGTGACAAGCAAAAGAATATTTGGACAAGCATTTAAACTTTCCTGGCTTCTCCTTGGGAAAGTGCAGGTGTTGAGTAAATCATTTTTTAAATTAATCCACTAGTTAAAAGTGGTCTAGATAACTTTATCAAAACAGAGAACCACTTCTATGCTCACTGCTTTTCTTATAGTGTGGCTTATGGTCAACAAAACATTAAAAAGGCAAAGATTCCCAAATTCTGACACTAAAAATGCATATCCTGTTAAATTTTGGTGTTTAGTAAAGATGAACAGACAAGAAGGGTCAGTATGTATTTACAGAATAAATCTACACAAATATTAAATTGTCATTGGTACAAAATCCTCATGTTAGAGTGTTTTGTGGGCATTGTTATTCTTGAAACACAATCACTTTTGTATGTCATTTAATACTCTTGAAAATAGAAAAAACCTGGAAAATTAAGATTTTAAAAGGATAACACCAGAGATGAACAATACATGTCCCTCTTTATTTCTCAAAAAATCTGCTTCTTAGTCCTTTTCTGTAAAGCATGTTCATTATGGAAGTTTCAAACAACACTATATTAAAAGAATGCTTGAGTTTTTAATAAGATTTTTGAACACATAAGAAGCTAAAAAGATGTTCAGTGTGAATTTAGCTGACCTTGTGCTATCAAGCAGAAACATAAGTGTTGCAGTTAAACATCAGAGGAACAAAACTATTGATATCCCGTAGAGGCCAATTAAAATTTTTTGGGTTTTTTTTAAACAAATGGATTAAAATTTAATTGAATGCCAAGTCTATGGAGGGTCAAAGAATCACATCTCATAATTGTATTGAGAGGTTTAGAAAGAGCATCTTGAAACATATTTCTTAAAGACTTTCCTGTATAACTTCCCCTTCATTGCAGGAGGTTTACTGACATTAAGCCACAGTATTTAATGCACTTGTTTCAGCCAGCAAACTTCTTGATAAAACCATTTCATTCCAGAAAGTCATGACCGAATTGAGCAATAACTTTTAAAAAATGCCTGAATTGTTTTCAAAATCAGACTCATCTGTTCAAGACCACAAAGTGTCCTGTATTGAAACTTTTTGGAGCTGTTATTTACCTTAATTTGTTACCTATCTAACAATTAGAAATTTTAATACAAACTGGAGGTATTGTGAAAACAAAGAACCTATTCAATGAGAACTATTTTCTAAAATTTCTTTTTTGCCAGGTCATAGTCACCCATGAAATGATGCACTTCTTTATATTTCAGGAGTAAGTTCTTCCCTAAAAAAAGGCAATGGTGAGAGAAGGAGGTACTTTCAATTAAATTGCATAAGAAAAGAAAAAAAAGCCTTGCTTTTAAAATTGCCTAGTTTTTGGCTAATTTTCTCAGTGTCTTGATTAGAGTTTTATAAATCAGATGTTCAAGTAGTGTAATGTTATGCAATTTCACATGTATAAGAGAAGGATGTAGGAAATTTAATTTTCACTGCCTTTATTTCTGGAACTTCCATGTTATAACAATAGAGGTATTTTCTAGTCCTGAGTTCATTGGAAATTTTTTTACAGGATGGTAAAAAAACCCAAAATAAGAGATTCCATACTGAAGGATTAGAGAAGTGGGCAACAGCCATGAAGAAAGTAACTTGTACAAGACATCAAATTTCTTACAGAAATGGCAAGAACATGATGAGTGACATTGCATGGAAATCAAAGACAACCATCATTTTAAGCAGCAAAATTGAAATGCATCTATTTGATTGTACTTTCCCTAATATAGATATATGGTATTATGCAAATTTCTTTAAATAAGAAAAAAATAACAATTTGAACAGAGCACATTTCAATGGAAAATTTCAGGAGCTTCTTGAGAGAGACAGAACAATATGTCAAAACTGTTGGCCAAGCCACCTCATGTACCATAAGAAAGAGCTTGAATGATAAAGAATGTATTTAAAAACTGTTTGTTACTGAGGAAAAGGGCTTATCATGAGGATTGGTGGCTCCTACTCCTAGTCTTTCACCCATCACTACATTACCATAAGAGGGTGTTACCATGTTACTTCTTCAGTTTTCATTCCTTCATTAATTTAATAAGCACACTGTTTATCCTCGAAGTAACTTTGTGATGCTTATTTACTTCATTTTTTGTAAATGAGAGTTGAATATACACTCTTTTAGAACTGATTTGGATTAAAAAAGACAACAAACTCATATATTAAGTGGCTATACAGGAAAATACTTGATTTATATGTAATTGTGAATTTTTTAATTCATATAGAAATGCCAAAATCCTATGAAAAGATAGCACAGAACAGTGTGTTAATCCACAGTAATTTAATTTTTTAAAATTGTGCATTTAGGCAAATAAGGTATGGTCTGAACATGGGGCTACAAATTCCCCGGGCAACAAAAGAGTTCCAGGAATTTATTGGAGTTTAAAAGGTAAAAAAAGTGTGGAGACAGAGGAGGTTTTTATTAAGCATTAAGAAAGGAGACCCCTGACAGCTCATCTTAATGCAATTGGAAAGGTTAAGTGATTAAAAATTCTGCTGGAAATCTCATCAAAACTTCTGGTAGCAGGCTAGTAAATTTAACTGTGTGGTATCAACTACCACAGCAATCCTTTAGGACACATCAAGAGTAGCAAAGACTTTTAATGCTTTATTTCTAACAGTTCATTGTCCCTGAGGCCACATCAGCTTTTCCCAGCATCAATGACACAGATGAGATTGTTAGTTTTAGACCTCCTGTCTAGAGCAGATAACAGTTGCAGGGTTCACTACACCAATATAACATATGAACCTCATGAGCACAAATCAGGTGAGTTGGATTTGTGCTATCCTATTCCTTCTAGCTCTTTTTTATCACAAGAAAACATGGAACATGGGATATGGAAGTAAGGAAGAAAAAAAAACAACTCACAACAATAAAAAGCTAAAGGCATGCATTTTTGGCATCTATGAAAAACTCCATTACATCTTTTTAGCACAGTGTAAAAAATATTTGTTATTTTGGTACAATAACAGGGTTTGAATGGCTCTGCAGTTTGCTCTGTAGCACTTGCCATAATAAGCAGGAAAAAAACCAACATTGTCTGAGCATCCATTGTTTCTTGGAAAACAGAGTGGAAAACTGAAGTCATACCTTCAACTAAAACAAAAGAACCAGAGAGTGCAAATATAACCTCATTAAATAAGACAGCAAATCTAAGTGCCATACAAGGCTATTAAACAAACTAGATTGATCCATAATAATAAGAAACATATTTCACATCTGTTGAACAGCTCAGAGCTTTTACCAAGTAATAGGCACACTACACTGTAAAATAGTTGCTATTCTCCATCAGTATATCATTGTCAATGGCTGTGCTACCTCAAAAGAAGCACTTCTCCCATACACTTTATTGCCTGATAGCTTGCTGATTGCTTTTACAAAGCAATAAATTGGTAGCCTGATTCAGCAGTGACATTAAGTTACATTCATTCTCTGTGATTGATGCTTTGAATTAGAGCTCTTACATTCTCTTCTGTTTGGAAATATGAAATTCCAAACAAGCAAACCTGATGTCACAAACAAAATGAGACAATGGATGTCAGATGAGTGAGATTTATACATTTAAATATCTAAAAAGCATTTCTCTTTACTAAAGTTTTCATAATTTATTGTTGAAGGGACTGTCTTTCAGTTAAAAGAATCTAGTCAAATAAGGAGAGAGGAGAAAAAAATTAGAAGACGAGAGTAGAATTTCCACACTATAAATTTCTGCAATATTATAAATGCATGTGAAGATGAACAATAAGAACGTATTAATTATTTAGCTCTCAATTAAATAAATTTCATTATTTATACATTTTACAGCAAGTTTTAAGGTATAAAGTAATTTCATTCTTTTTCACTGGCTAAAAAATTAATCCATCAACTATAGCAGCCTTTTTTATTATACGTCATTTGAAATGACACTTAAACTATTAAGGCAAAATAAAAAAGATGAAATAAGGAAGGGTGACTTATGACTGTTTTTCATTATTTCTTCATGATAAATATATTAAATAGGAAGCACTTTGTTAAAATACTTCTAAATGGGGAAATAAAGATCTCCAAGAAGTTAAGAATTTCAGTTCAGTAGTCCTATTTCATTACAAACAAACAAAACCCAAACAAAGACAAAGCTCCCAAAAGCAAACAGCCCCTCCCAATCTGTTGAGGATCACAGCTGTCAGGAAGCACTTCTCCCCACTAAATGTTAAATTTCAGAAAAAACACTGTCATGTGGGGACCAACTCCTGAATAAATATATTTTTACATATGGATCATCGAAATCACTTCATAATAGATGTATGCACCTCCTTCACACCGTGCATAAAATGCATCCCTGACTGCACTGCAGCCCAGCATTTGAAATGGGAAAGACATTAAATCCCTACTTTGTAAAATCTGATGATATTTTTATGTGTGCATTAAGTTTCCTGGATAAATATATATAAATTAACAGCTTTAGCTCCAGCATCTTCCTTTAATCTGACCATGACTTGAGAAAGATTGTAACATCTCAGTTTTGATATCTGTAAATTGAGGATGATGTTATTTACTAACCCTCCTGCTGAAGCCGTGCACATTCATTTGCTGCCTTGCTCTCTTTTATACTGGTCTTTTAAATTATACAGGCAACATTTAAGTGATAAATATTTATGGCGATAGGCAAAGCATGATGGGCATCTGCTCATAGACTGATGTTCTTATCACTGAAAGGGATATAAAATACTGTAGCTTTCACTTTCAGGCTCAACATAATTCTTAGGTCATTCCTTTCAAAGAAGCAATGGGTAAGAACTACAAATGAGCTGTACTTTCCTGCAACACATTTATACTTTTTTCCTTTTTTTTCCTCCTTTTTGGTTTTGAAATCCTAATACAAATGGATTTTAAAATCATTTTGACTTCACTTACACATCAAAACATGTATCAACCTATTCTGGCATAGTTCAGGTATCATTCTAGTGTAGTTATTGTTATCCCCTTTCTTTTAGGGGTTTCAAAACACATGCATATTTTCATATTTTCAAATTACTGACAGTGTTCTTTACCTCACCACAGAAAAACACCATCACAAAGTTTGCCCTAACTATGCCATTTTTTGTTGGTCTTTCTTAATTTCTTTTCAATGAAATTTTGTAAATATTTATAAAAAGACTTCAAATACCCATTTTCATGATCTTTACTATCTCTCTCCCAAGGAAAAAATCGTACGCATTCTGAAAATATCTGTTAGGTGTAGTACATTTTTTATCATGGCACACAGGATGAAGCTCCTTTGCAGAGCAGGGTGCTACAGGCCCCATGCTCCAAACACCAGCACAAACACCTGCTGCAGTCCCACAGCACATGAGTTTCCCTGCAGTAGCAACTGGGACACAGACATGGACCCTGTGTTCCCTCCTTTTCCTCATATTAAGGTGCTGTTATAGAGCTAGGGCCAATTCCTCTTTTCTTCCTTTCTCATTTCATTCCACTGCCCTGTCACGGTCTTTAAGTTTGGAATCAGAGAATGCATGGGGTGGGAATGGACCATGATGATCATCTAGTTCCAACCCCCAGTGCTAAGGACAGGACCACCTCCCACTAGACCAGGCCACTCAAGGCATCATCTAAACTGGCTGTGAACACTGTTGGGTTTGAGGCATCCCCAACCTCCCTGGGAAAGCTGTTCCTGTGCCCCATCACTCTCACAGTAAAGAATTTTTTCCACATATCTAACTTACATTTCCTCTCTTTCAATTTGTACCCATTGCTCCTTATCCTATCACTACAGTTCCTGGTGAAGTGTCCCTCACTGGCTTCCCTGTAGGCCTACTTCACATACTGGAAGACCGCGATGAGGTCTCCACATAACCTCCTCTTTTCCACTCTGAGCAGCCCCAACTTTGTCAGCCTGTCTTCACATGGGAAGTGCTCCAGAGCTCTTATCAACTTGATGACCATGCTCTGGACTTGCTCCCATAGTTCCAAGTCCTTCTTATGTTGGGGGCACCAGAACTGTACCCAGTACTCTGGTGGGGTCTCACCAGAGCAAAGTAGAGGGAGGAGAATCTCCTCCTTCGACCTGTTGCCTGTGCTGCTTTGCATGCAGCCCAGAATTCCATTGGCTTTCTGGGTTGTGAGCACACTCTGCCAGCTCATGGTGAGTTTTTCATCGACCATCACCCCCAAGTCTTGTTTTGCAGGGATGCTCTCAGTTACTTCTCTGCCCAGCCTGTGGGTGTGTCTGGGATTTCCATGACCCAGGTGTAGGATCTTGCACTTTGCTTTGTTGAAACTCATGAGGTTTTCATTGGCCCACCATTTAGGTCTGTCAAAACTGAGGCATAAATGTTGTTCAGAACCTCAGCCTCCTCTTTGTCCAGGAGGAGGAAACAGTTTTCCTGTTTCCTTCTGGAGAGGCCCCACATATCCCTTGTCTTTCTTTTGATTTCAACAGTTCTATAAGAAAACCTTCTTTTTATCCTTAATATCCCTCTCAATGTTCAGTTCTATCTGGACCTTGTCTTCCTTAACCTTGTCCCTATATTCCCATATACTTTGAGTACTCCTCCCAGGGCACCTGTCCTCACTTCCATCTCCTGAAAACTTCTATGCTCTGAGTTTTCTCAGCAGCTTCTTATCCATTCGTAAAGGTCTCATGGCATTTTTGCTGAATTACTTCCTTGTTGGCGTGCCTTGCTCCTGAGCTTGGAGGAGGTGATCCTTGGAAATCAGCCAGCATTTTTGACCCCCTCTGCCCTCTTTCTGCTTTTCACTTCACACAGGTGTGCAAAGACTCTAGAGCAATGGATGATGTTCCAGGTGTGTTTTATATAAGCTTAAAGTAATGGTTTAATGTTGGCAAGTGCCATGCTTCAGCACCAGCAGTAGGAAACCTATGCTGGTGCCCTTCAGAGAGAGGTAAGACAGTCATAGGATGATTGGCAAACAGATTCCAAGCTTTAATCTAGAAGTGGCTTGCGCTTTAAAATATGTTCTTGTTGGTTGATTTTGGAACACTTTTTCTCTAACAATTTTTATTTTATAGTTGTTAATATCGTTCCTATTAAACATACTTTCAGTAGATATAGCAGCAGGAAGTAATGGAAAATTTTCAGGTGTCAGACTCCAGATTCATGCAGTCACACAGGAAGAAGCAGAAAAAGTCAATACATGGCTTGGGACTGTGAAGAAAAAGTTAACAGGTTGCAGTATTTCTGAATAATTGCTGTAGAAAAGCTAAATCATGGCTCTAAACTCTGCATGGTCCTAAACACATATCAGAACTTACAGGATAAATTTGGTTTGGGGATTGTGAGATCATCTAATGATCAAAGGCTAATAAATAACATAGATTATTTCAAATTAAAAATTAACTATTTGGAGTAATCAGTGAACCAAAATGAGTTCCTGACATCTAACAGAGGCATTGAAGTTTCCTGAAATGAACCAAACAAACCTTATATGACAAAATTAAAAAAGAAAAAAAAATACATAAAGCAATCATAACATTAAAAAAAAGCAAAAAAAATCACAAACATCACCTCACATAACCAAGAAAATGAGGAAAGATTCTGATGGATTAAATGGCCCATGCACAAGAACATGTTGTAGAAACATTCAGTAGCTATGATTACATAGGCAAATGAATTTTCATTTATTCATTTTCAATGACTATGCTTGCAAGATGAATACAAAATCTTCTTATTCATAAAAACTATACTTTAGACAAACACAGTTACAACAGCAAAAAACCTTTTGAAAATCCCAGTGAAACTTTTTGGGTGGCATATATCTCCAGAAAGCAGTGGTAAACAGAACAATGTTGGCAAAAGGACCTAGGACAGGATATTTTCTGATAAATCTTCCTGGAAATGTTGAAAGAAGGAAATGTTTTTGGATCATTCACATGACACAAGAAATGTTGGAGAGATAGGGGAAAAGGATTATTTAGGACTTATGCACTCTCTGACATAAAATGATGTAGGAGAATAGCTGGTAAAGATAAGGCTTTGCTGCTGGCAATTAAAATGTTAACGTTCCTCAGAACTGGCTAAACTACCAGGTTTCCTCATTTGATGCTATCTGTTGACCCTTTAACATTGTGGACCACTAGTAAAGAATACTGAACAAAAATCCCTGCAAATAAAGTAGCATAGAATGGGAATGCTCATAAATGAGACAAAGACTATGTCCTGTTCTCCACAGGATACAAAAGGCAAAAGCAGTCTAAATCTATCTCTGAGAATTGGAAAATGAGGCCTCCAATTGGTATGCTGCAACTGGAGAAGGAGAATTTTATTATATTGCATTCTTCTTACCAGCATGGGCATTACTAACCAGGAAATTATAATCAACATGTAGTCTGTTAATTCTTGGATTATAATATTTTCCTAAGTAGCTAGGAACAGTGATGTAATTATTGCTTCAGAGCAACAAAATATAATGCAAGTATGTAAAATACTATTTGATTTTAACTTAGATGAATCCATGTCTATGCATCTTTATATATATTTATTTTTGCAATAAAAAATTTATCAGCAAGTGGATATGAAATACACACAAGTAAAAAGAAAGTTTTGAGAATTTGTCAGAAGGACTATTTCTTGTTCTACATAGTATTAACTCATTTAAAATTTGTATCCCTTCTCTTTCTTAGGTCTAGCTTAAAAGTGAGCTTTTCTGAGCTCTGCTCAGAAATCAAGCCTGTTTCAGCTAAGTAAATTAGAATATTTCATAAGTGGGCACATCTTATGTACATCTGCACAATAGATATAATTTGACTGAAACATTGTTTGTATGTTTTAGTGCTCATACTCTTTTTTGTTGTCTCTGTTAATATTTTGTCCCATGAGGTTACCTGAAAGAGGGAAGTATAGTGAGCCTCACAGGGCTGTCTAGATAATAAGGTTCTAAAATACTTTTGCATCTGTAGCTTGGTAAATTATAGAGTGAGGAACACAAAAATGAAGTATTAATACTATTGGATTAATGATAGATGAGGCAACCTGATGCCTGCCAGGATTTCTTTATGACTAAACTAAAAATACCTACAAAAATCCAAACAAACACAAAGCCTCTACCAAAACAAACGCACACACACACAGAGATGGCCTAGACAAAGTTTCGTGTGTCCCTCCCTGCCCAAAAAGCAATAAGTAGAATGGTGTACTGTAGAACATAAAACGAGTTTCTTTCAGTACAATATTAACAGAAGACTAACGCTGAGATCCTTAAATTTTTCTTTCTAGAGCCAGATTAAAATTCAAAAGATCTGTGCCTTCATTTTATTAAATGAAGTTTTGTACTTTTCCTCTGAACTTTTCAGGTCATTGGGAAAGAAGGCTGGCTAAACTACATCTTGTTTCCTTCTTTTCCCAATCTTTCTGGCCCCCCTCCACCCTGAGATGAAAGGGAGCTGAATGATATAAAATAAAATATTACCTTTTTCTGCACACTGCATAAAATCAAAATTAATCAAGAAAAAGTGTGGGACGTGACACTTTACCTATGAGGCCCTAAACCCCAGTGGTGTTTCAGACAACAGTAATGATGTACTTGCTTCTTTGTCAGGAAAACTCTGAAAAACTAAGTAAAAGGCCCTCTCCCTCACTCCCCCCTCCCACCAAAAAAAAAAAAAAATCCTTTACTTTATGAAGAACACTTGGTAAGTAAAATCCATGATATAATAAACTTGCCTTTATTTAGCAATAAAGTTTGCCATGTAAAGCAATAATGCATTTGTGAGATCCAAAGCCCTTCTTCAGACAGAGCTCTTGATGATGGATGTGTCCCTTGCTCCAACTCTATATTCTGTTTTTCAGTAAGTGTAATAGCTCTGACTCCATGGATATAAATGTTCTCAACTGATTAGATTAGTTAAATGCCAACTCTCACTTTGGGATCTCAAGGCTGCAGTAGTTGCTATTAAGCTATTGATTGGAAAATAGGGCTAAAATACCAAGGTTCACAAACACTGAGAGTCTCTCCTCTCCCAGCTGTTTTTTAAACCTTGAGAAATTCAAGACATCAGTTTTTTCCTATATCTACCACCATGACCATTTATACTACACATGAAGAAAATTCAAATAAATTAGCTAGATGAGGGGTCCCACCTAACTGAGCAGAACCATATATTTAACCTTGCAGCAACCTGGAGAACCATACAGAACATGAAAGAAAAATTTTAAATTTGGCCATAGACTTAACTGATATGTTTCTGACAGCTGTGGGTTTGGACTTAATTAGACAGGAAAAGTAAACAGTCATCAGTATTATTGGTTTGCTTTTAAAATGCTTGCACTATTCCTATACTTAATTCTTCTGCAATGTACCACCAAAAAATTGATCTTTCTAGTAACAAATATAAATTGTGTCTCTCCTACTGTTTTGAAATGGTGACAGATCTTCTATTATCTTCACGTTCCAACATCGATGACAACAAATGAGCCCTTTCCAGGCTTAAACATTTGTCTCCTCGTTTGGTTTCTGATCCAATGTAAATACTTAACATTCTTCACAAACACTGAAAAGAAATAAAATATTAATTTTAAGGCTCTCAGTGGTATTTTTGTTTTATTTTAATGAGCTAGCAAACTATATGTACCTTTGACAGGGAAGAAAGTTGAAATATGCTTCATTCACATTTAGATTTGAAAAGAGTGATCCTAATGATTCTCTGAAAACAAAACCCCAACAGATAAAGAACAACTAATTATGTTGCCACAGAAAGGCAAGTATCCTGAGATGCTTAAAATGTAAGATTTTCTGAAAAACTGTTACCGTATCTGATGGTCATAAAGTTATAAAAACGAGTATATAATTAAGCTTAAACTATCTTTGAAAAAAGTTTGTTTACATCAAATATCTGAAAGTGGCTAATGATTCATTTCTCTGTAAAACACACAAAAATAGTTAATGACAAAAATAAACTTTTATACATTATTCTGCAGTCGTTTCTTAATTCTGACCTGGGGAGACCTCTAGGGGTGAGAGGTTGATTCTGTACTTGGTGTCCCTGCTGAGATTGCCAGCTGGGGAGCCACAGCCCTGGACGGCCTGAGACCTACACTTCCTCCCTCCTGAGGCCCCAGAGCTGCACTCATCCTCCAGCAAAGATTTTATCAGCACGGTCCCTAATCAAAAAGTCATCCCACACAAGGAAATATTACAGATTCTATAAAATAGCATCATAAAATGGTGGGTTAGTTATTATTTGTAATTGCAGTTTATTTGAAAACCATGACATTTCCCCATTTTTATGATTTTAATTTATAGTGGATTTTTGAATGCATTCCTATCACATTCCAGGACTCCCAACACACTGAATGCAATGCAACACATTGCACACTCAAAAAATTTAAAAAATTATTTTCAGTTATGCAGCTTTTATGTCCTGAATCAGTGGACTAAAGAGAGCTCAAACTGTGTAACTTTTCCAGTATCTGAGATCATGTTGTATTTGCCTGTGTCCAAAAAGAAATTCAGGTAATAAATTATTTTTAGTTGTTTTATTTTAGCCATTCTGCATTTAAGTCTGAAAGACTGAGGAGGTGTTTGAATTCTAAAGTTGTGCATTGATATGTGAGGGGTTTTAAGTTGGTGGGTAATCAAATATGTTTTTAAATACATGCAGAACAACACTACCTAATGATGTATCCTCCCCATGATGTACTCCTTCAATAGAGTAAATGCAGAACAGTAGGGAGGAGAGAACAGGGAGTGAGCCCAGAGTCTCCCACATTTATCTCACTCCCCACTTAGAATATGATAATGAATCATGTGCCTAATACATATGCCAAAGTTCTCTTTTTGTGTTCAGCGTTCTCTTTAGAGCAAGGAGGGAATGAAGAATTTGTTGTATAAATTGAGAAAGGCCAATTCTGAGCCTGGGTTAGGGACCTGCTGTTTCTTCAGCTGATATATATCTATCTATAGAGAATGAATTTATCACAACATTGCTTCACATGCTAAATTAAAACTTTAAAAATCTGAAAGGGAAGCAGATTCAGCATATGTATATGTCTTTGTATATATATAACACATAAACATACTGAGTTTATGACACACCATCATTTTAAACTTCTGCTGTTCTGCGTTCAAGTTAATATGGCTTAAAGATTACCTTTAAGTACAGAAAAATCAGACAGCTGCTAGGAGAATTACTATTTTTCTTTCTTGCTTTGTTGATATCATGGTGTTGGGATACAAAAAAAAAAGAAAATAAAAATAGATTCCCACGGCTGCCCTCACATAGTGTGGGTAAGGAAGCAGCATTTCTTACAGAAATGTAAGACAGAAACCTATCCCTTCTCTGGACAATCAAGAGAGAAAGCCTGCTCTGTGGGGCTTCCTCCCAGTAGATCTTGATCTTAGTTCTGTCTGTTTTCCCTCCATTTCTCACTGTCTTTTCTGCCACAGTTAAGAAACAGCCCTCATTTTTGGGACCAAAAAATATTGCATTCTTTGAGTTAGAACGATCTCTGCTTTGAAAACAGGCAGACAAACAGCACCCCACACCACATAAACCACCCCTCTATTTCCCTTGCCATGAAAGCACATAAACAAGATGACTTTTGTTTCTGTATTCCCCCACTTCAATTATATCTCTTTCTGCAGACTGCACACAGTGTCCTAGAGCCCATTATGACTGATAAACAATGCCTAGACAGTTCTTGCTCCAAGAGCCATTATCCAACTTATTTGTTGGATAGACTAATATAAAGGTCTTTAACTGGCCCCACCAGTGGGGGTGTATCTGCAAGATTCCCACCCATTTGGCCATTGAAGTTATACAGCCTGACCAAGAGGGTGATTTCAGCAGCAAAGGCATGTCTCTAAAAGGATAAACTGTATCAATACTGGTATTTTTCAAATTTCATGTTCCTTTGGGATTCAGGTAATTAAAAAAAAACATGCCTGAAATAGCTAGGCTTCTAATAAGACCCAGGTAGACTTTTTTATCCTGAAATAACTTCATTGTGTATAACTTAAGATATTGATTCTTATTCTACCTGTTGTCTTCCATCTCACGTGCCACTCTAGACAGCTCACTTTGCCTTTCAATACCTCCTTTCTTCCAAACTCATATTTCAAGTCTTCACACACCAGTGTTTCTTGATCCACTTATGTAGTGCCAGAAGCCTCAAAATCTTAAACATATTTCAGTATAACATAAGGTCATACAAAGTCTCTTCCAGGAGATCCAATATCTAGCAAAACAGAGGATGACTAGATCATAAAATATCTTTTTCTGTTAGTTGAATAAAAATAGGAAGGTCTAAGGTTTTCAGATTGAATACTTAACAAATATTCTCTACATACACTAAATTTGCATTGCCTGATGTGCTACATCCATTTCAGGCCATGTGTAACTCCAGCAGTTTTTCTGTGAACCACTCCCACTTATAAGAAGCTTGGTGCTGCTATTCGCAGCTGAGTCAAGATAAAATACCAAGATAAAAAAATAAACTCCATGAAAGCTTCTCTGACAGGCATAGTATCAATGTTGGGCTTGATTAAAGTTTACTGTATATTTTGTTTTAAAAGGTGCTTGCCATCAGTGAGGGGGGCTATCTGCTTGCTGTTTTGTTCTAGAGCAATGAAAACTGCATAGCTAAATGAATCAAATATGGAGCTGTCCTTGGAAGCCACTGAGAATGATCAGTTGGGAGGAAACTTCTGGATTGCAGGAGATGGATCATATGGACAAAGAGAGATGCAAAGTACCACTAAGACAGTGACAATATGATAAGACTACAATAACATAACCAACTGTATGGCACAGAATTAAAAAAAGGAAAAATAAAGTAATTGAAAAGTCATGCCAGAAAAGTGAAAGAATAGGGGTTGTGGATATTTTTTATTTTTTGGTCAGAACTTTTAATGTCTTAGCCAGGAAATCTGACTTCTCAACATTTCAAAAGTTTCCTTGTTCCTGTGCTGTAATAAGATTGGTTTTTAGTAATTGGAAAGTCATTAGTGATTTTTGGTAATATCACTTTAAGGAAAATTTGCAGACAGTTCCACTTCAAGGATCTGGCCAGAGCAGGTTTTGTCACAACTTATTAGTAAAAAAGTCAACATCTCCATGTGTGATGGCTGTGTTGAAACTACTGCTCCAAAGTGAGGAGCATCTCTCTGTTACTTCTACAGCTTCTACAACCCTACCTGAGCAGTTTTCTCTCTTTAATATATTATCTAAAACCTTCTGGAGCAAGGCAAAGCATACTTCTAATTAAAATGAGAAATACAAATAATGAGTAATCTATAGTATGTAAACCAGCAAATTCTATCACATAACAGGTTACTTTTCTTAAGCCTGAGTTTTCTCCGAAGTAGAAATAAACAAACCAGCTTCTCCTGATTATATTAATGAATCAGGACAAGGGGAAGGAAATAGTTAGTATTCCCAAATCAGCCAATGTGACCGCAGAATAGATGTATCCTTCCTAAAATTGTTCCTGCAGTATATAACACAGACAGTATAACTACACTGTGTTTTCCTTCCTTTCTAAAAGTGTAATCCCATGCCTACTCAAGTATCTTCCTATTACCTAGATCACGTCTTTGTCTGCTGTTAGCAGACTTGCTAGATTTCTGATTAATATTCAGAAACAGCTGTCCTATATTTCCCCCTTTCAAGACAATTGTAAAACAGTGGACAAGCACTATGTGCAGTCATCTGTTAGGAAAGAATAACACTTTCTTTCCTTTTTTGAATTTTTTAAAAATTTTAATAAAAATCCAGTGTTAATGGTTTCTTCAGACAGTGACATTATTAGTTGTGCTTTCAGATGGAACACCAATTGTCAGACATTACAAGGGCTTAGCAGCAAATTTTGTCACAGACATAGTTTAACTTTCCAGTAAATTTATTTCCATATTTCGAAACACTGAGTATGCCTGGACAGAAAAGAAAACATAAAATTTCTATGTGCCTTTCTCTCCACATCATTCTCATAATTTGAGAGTAGAACATAGTCTTGAGTTCATCTGTGTCAAAATATGTACAAACTTGGAATTTTCAGGTGGTTTATATTACTTATATTTAGATACACACAATTTGTTAGGTCACACTGCAACAAAAGACATAGAATAAATCTTTGAAAGGCCTACTCTGTGAGGACCTCAGATTACCTTATTATTTATTAATGCTTCATGTTTGAAATTACATTCAGGAGTTCCTTTATATAGATATATATTTTATTTTAATTTTTTTCAAATTTATTTAACAGAAAAAGTTATGCAAATTCCCAAAGTGAGAGAGAAGCTGTGTTTAAGTCATGGGTTGCCAGCAGCAAGAGTCACTGGAAAGATTAATGAAAACAAGATGTTACCCTAGAAGATGTTGTAGTCATTCAAAATCTCTTCAGAGAGTGAAGATCTCAATATGGTTCCATGGTAATTGCAGGCAAATGTCAACTTGGCATATTTAGCTGCAGTTAAACATCATCAGGGAAAAAACCCCACAGCTCTGTATTAGGCTTTGGCAGAACATCCATTACAGCTAATTGTCATATATTTCAGGAATCTCATTTTACAGTGAAGTGGCAGAGAGATTGCTTGTTTTTTGTGTTTTCTCAAATTTCTAGAATTTGTGCTTAACAGCTTTTACCCTGGCAGGGGGAATCAGGTGAATTGATTTGCTTGTCAGATACATGTTTTATTAACCACTCAAAGGGGTAGGAGACCTCCAATGAATCCTCTGAGAGCAGGAAGGGTTGCCCAGTTGAGATATTTAGTAAACCAATGCGCTCCTCCTAACAGGAAATTATTATAACCATCAAAGAGACCAACTTGAAAAAAAAAACAATGAAAGGAAATGTGTTCTCTCAGCATTAAGAGACATTTGCAAAGACATCAATCTAAGACCCTCCCCAGGAGTTAATAAAAAAGGCACAAGAGGGGTCTTTAATTTCACAAAGATTTCAAAGTAAGGGTGAAATTTTCATATCTTGAAAATTCATGTCTCACAAATTTTCATGTCTTGAATTTCTTTTTGAAGGTGCCTCTTTGAAAGGAAATTTGGCTATGTTTGCATATTCACATACAATAAAAGAAGAGGTATATTTTATTTTCAAATTTAATGCAATAAAAATATAAATTATTCTTTTCAATTATTTCAATTTCTGGTTCAAGTGCACCACAGACAGCAGGAGCCCTAATGTCAGAATCAGTTTTTCATATTGGTGCTGTCCTTTGAGAACTGGATTTTCATGCTGTTGTGTGTGCTGACAGGTCTCAGATCAGGTTGCTCCAAAGTGTCATGAGATGCAATTAAAAAAACCATGTTGAGCAACAGCCATGACATGTGGCCTTTGTGTTTCTTTGTCTTGGGAGTTCTGATCTAGTGATTAGGACACAGTTCTAGCCAGGCCAGAGAACAGCACATTTTAAGGTCTGGGCATTCACTCCAAGAATGGAAACATCAGAAGCCACACAAGAATTGAAGTGAAGCAAAGAGAAGAGAAAATACTTCTCACTCTTCTTCCACATAAGAGCTTTGAAACGAACCGAGCAATGAATAGTGCGATTCTTGCTCCCACTCTCCTAAAGTATCCAACTGGGAAAAAGTAGCTCAGGTTGGATGGATCCCAAGATGAAAGAGGCTGATCCCACACCCTCTGTGGCCTAAGCTAGCCCTCCATTATACTACCAGCAGCTAACCAGCAGTTACGGCCTTATATACTTCGACTACACTGAAATGTTAAGGCATGTTGAGAAACTTGATGTAAAGCAATCGTTTTGGGGCATGTGAGTTAACACCTACTGAGATAAATGGGCTTGTTCTCATTTCTGAGAGCTTTGATGTCAGTCTGCAGGTATAAGGAAGGGTCGCTTCACTTGCATTGAGGATAAGACTGCCTTCTGCCTCACCACTGAAAACTAAAACTAATTGTAAAGAGAAAGAGATATCGATTGCCTCAGACAACTCTGAGGACACCAGGCATCTCTAGTTAAATCTTGACTGGTGAGAGTTGATGACAAAATTAAAAAATATTAGCATTCTGAAACCAAATGGACTGACTATCAGCCACTGAAACCATGTAATCTACAGAAGACTTATTGCTTTTCATCATAACATCGAAAATATCCTTGTTCAATCTTAGATATTTACTTTTAGGATAAGTAGTCTTGTTATTATTATTATTATTATTATTATTATTATTATTATTATGGCATAAGGTGCTCTGTTGTCAGAATTTTGCCATATATGCTCTGAACAATCAAATTTTAAATGTTTCATAAGTGCAGTCATTAATATATTAGAGCAAGTTAAAAGACAGATAGTAAAAAACTGGAAAGATTCCAAGGAGAGGAATAAAATTAGAATTTCCGGTGCCTCAGCTACTCATTTTCAAGGGTTTGATGAAAGCCAAAAATGTGCAATCTGATTTTCACCCATCCTTCTTGCTACATTAACTACATCTGCTGAAATCTTGGGGACAAAGACAAGACAGAAACAAATTTTAAATTTGTTTAAAATTTATTTTAAAAATAAAAAATTTTTATTTTTAAAATAAAATTACAAGAGAACCAAAAAGATTACAAGATAACTAACGTGGTAATTTTTGTTATTTACAATTATGTGACATACTGAACTCCTGTCAATAATGCACAAATATTTAATATAGTGCAAAAATATTGTCAACATTGAAATCACATAAATTAAGCTCAACAAGGCTGGTCAGAGCAAATGAGTTACAAATAAATTATCTACAGATATCATAAACATCATGAGTGCTACCTGATCTCCTTCTAATAGGCCAGCCTTTCTAAACAACTTTATGAACAAGGGAATTCTTTTCTGAACATTTTTCTACATGCATCTATATATATGTTTTTAAACATATACATACATACATGTTTATAAAATAGTTATATATATATATGTGTGTGTGTGTGTGTGTGTGTGTCTGTGTGTGTGTGTGTGTGTGTCTGTGTGTGCATATATATTACAAAATAGATTGGTGTTAACCTAGAGGCTCCAGTCACTAGATATGACTCTGTTTCTCAGCTAGAGAGCTAAGGTAGCTCTGAATAATTTCCTAATGAGTAGAAGTCTCATTAAAAAAAAAACTGTTACAATCCCAACAGCATAAAGTAAAGCCCTCTTTTTCCATGTGAGTGAGTAACAGACCTTAAACCATGGCCTCTGCCAGGTAATTTAGCACAGTACCAGTTATATTAATATTTCTGTTCTATTTGTCTGAATCATCTATGCACTGAAATAATTCACAGCACCATTGTACCAGTTTTTTCCAAACAATAATTACAGAAACTGACACAAAATACTTGATTTGTAGGTGGGCTTATTCTTTAAATGGATCTTGTTAATGGAAAAGACTCTTGATTCATGAGTGTAGTTTAATGCAAAACAATTTTATGCCATGGTAAATTACCATCAAAACATAAAAAATAAATGAAGCCAAGTTGTGCCTGAAATTAATCAAACTATCTTGAAAGGTTCTTGATTTTCAATCTAATATACAAATTGATGGAAATAAAAACTTAATATAAAACACAAAGCTAGAGGCATCTCAATATTTGATGGGTAAGTACCTATAGAATGTATTTTATAGGAAATTAAAGCTGCAGATAAAAAGTAAGGGTATTTAAATATTTTATAAGAGCTCTTCAGTGGTGATTGTTCCCCTCAACAGACACCAAATTTGATTTCTTGTACCAGTACTTGAAAAACAGTCTGCAGCTATCAGAAGTGCCCATTAGTTTCCACCACTAGTTGTCCCATTGCATTTGCCTCCTGCAGAACTGGGAAGGTGCAGTTGTTTCTTTGTTCCTTTTCACAGCAGGAATTTTAATCACAGATGGAAGGCCCAAACTTTGAAGCAATCACTACCTCTTGTCTCAGACAATAAGAGACATCTTAATGAAGGCTGTGGAAATATTGATATCTGAACTGCTAAAATATTTGTCTAAATTTTCACCAAATTTATTCTGTAAAGAAAATTAGCATTACACTAGAATATTTCTGTCATATCATTTTATGCATTGTCTGAGAACTGTAATTTCCAGAAAACATCCCTGTACATGGAAATTTTCAGCCCACCATTATGTGCACCTCCAGAGACAGTGGAACCTGGTAAAAAATCCTCAAGTTACATCTCACTATGGGGATCAGGAGATGGAGACATCAGATCAGGCAGAGGTCTGGAGCTCCTTTCCACACCTCCTCAGTGTCTTGCTTTCTAAAAAAAGAGAAGTCCTAGTGAAAGGGCAGGGCAAGAGCAGAGTAAAATTTCAACAAGCTTCAAGCCTGAATAACCAGGGAGATGCTGGCTCCTGAGGGAAGGGTGGTGCCTGACTGAAGGCAGGACTGGGACAGGGAGACCCCCATGAGCTCAGGGCTCTAGTGCCAAACCAGGCTGGAGAAGGCAGGACCCCCAGCTGCAGCAGGAGCTCCAACCACTGGCTCTCCAAATTGAGTGTCCGGAGGAAAGGCAATTCAAGGAACTTCCTGCAGTTGGGGCAGTTGTCTGATCCCTTTAACTTTGGAAAAATCCAACAGGACAGTTTTCCAGAATGCTTTGCTAATACAAATTTTCCTTGAAAGTAAGATTTTTATTTTTTTTTTAATAACTATGCTCCATTCTAAACTGGAACAGTATTTTTTTTTTAATATCAGTGCTTTCCTTGCCATGGACAGTAAGTTTCATTCAGTTCTACTCACAGTTGAAACCATGTCCATCTAATTATAGCTTGTATGTGGAAAAATCAGGGTTTGACCATCTTAGAAAAGAATTTTTAGTCCTTTATCTGTCTTTTTTTTCCCAGCAGAGTTCACTTCTGCAAGGGCAATTATTGAGTTTTGTGGATCATTCAGATACAACCATGATCAGTATGATAATAAAGACCACAAGAAAATTAATTCATCCTGATATCAGAACAGGATTTACAGGAAACAAAGCACTTGGCCACATTTTGAACTGTGATAAGAGTCTTACAGCTTCCTTCAAAGTGAGTAGCAGGGAAATTTTGTGCAATGAAAGAGGAAGGACTTCTGTCAGAGGGAAAAAGAGATATGATCATACAGTCAGTAAAAGTCATAATTCAAGCAGAACCCAAAAGACAATTCTGTGTATCTCTTGAGTCTCTTTCATCACATAGTTACTGCTTTTCAAACTTCACATTTCATGTAGCTTAATCGTAAGAGAATGAGAACTTCTGGTTTAGACCCATCTCTACACCACTCCAGTTAGCCTGACTTGCAACCTCTGCTTTAAATACTGATGGTCTTTATTCCCACTGAGCAAAAGTTCAGATCTGTGCTTAAACTTTACAAGTGTTTACTTCTGTTTCATGTGTATAAACAGATAAATAGATTTTTCTTCTCTGGACAACTTGAGCATGAAAACCAGTTTTAATGTGATATCTAGCTAATATCTACCCAGCCAAGGAAGATTTTGCAATGAATTTTACATTTTGTAAACAGGCACAAACTGAGTGTAATGGAGTTCAAAGAGTCATATGAAATCAAACCCTCACTGAGGAACAAAGTGTAAAAGATCAGTCCATTATAGATTTATCACTGTCCTTGTTCTTGTTTTCAGAAAAGGCATACTGAATTTTTCTCCTAATTTATTAGTAAAGTAAAAATTATATCTATCCATTTAGTGTTTAATCATTAGGTGATAGCTCAAGAGCGAATGTAAAAAGTGTCTGTAACCTGGGGGGAGAAGGAAGATCTCTAGGCCATGATCCTGATTGATTTTTGCTGCAGTCTCTTTCACCTTCTCCCATAAAATTGGCTTTCAAGTAACTACTGGCACATCCAGAAAGATTAAAGTGCTTCACTGAAAGGAAATTTCATCTTCAGATGCTTCACTTGTGGTCACTTATGGTATAAACAACCACATTAGTAGTTATGCATGACATGAAAGGAGCCACCACCTCTGAAGAGAGATCCTTAAAGCCAGTAAATATTTTAAAAATCATTTATGCAGTACTTCAATTTCAAAGGACTTTACAAGTGCTTCTAACAAATAAGCACATGTGTATGTGCAGTCTTCTGGCTAGCTTAAAGCAAGCTGTATACCTGACCTTTACTTCAAAGGAAAGTTAAAGGGCTGCACAGAGATGCTGCTCCCAGAAGATTTAACCAAGATACCAGCAGCGTTCTTCCCGTGGCTAATTTCATTCAGTGAAGAGCCTCCATTTTTTAGTGTTAATATCTTGAAACATTAACACTATGGATCACAAATATGCAAGTTAAAATCGTGTTTCACCCTGATACAGCTTTTGGATTTACTCCTACTTGGAGTAAGGTTCAGCAGCTGTTGAGGGTGCAACTGAGGCAGCTCAGAGCTCTCCTCTGCAGCTGCTGCTGGGGAGCCTGGGGGCTGCAGCTGCCACCCTGCCAGCCTGGGCTGCAGCAAGGTCTTGGTGGGAGTGAATAGTCCAAAGCTAACCAACAGATACTTATACACTGAAAATTTGAAGGCTTATATCTGTATATAAGCCTTCAAATCTGAATATATCTGTATATCTGAATACTTCCAGTGTGGCTATCTGGATCCTTTAGCTGGATATCACTTGATAACAACCTTCAGAAGCTCTCAGGTGGAGCTGCAAGAACTCTGGATAGTAAAAGTAGGGATAGGGAAAGGGGAGGAAGTAGCATATCTCTTTAAGGACAAATGCATTTGAAAGAAACACCACACCAGCTCTTTGTTGGTTGTTTTCAATATGAGAAAGGCTGGGAAACAGAAAGAAAAATCTTAAATTTTAGGCAAGATGGATGTATGTTTACCACAGAACTACATCGTATGATCAATATTTAAAAGGTTAATAATTAAAAGATGAAATATATTATTTTTAGACAACCACAGGTAAAAGAACCAATTGAGAAAAACACTTAGGAGTTTGTGCTTGTATTACAGTTTGCTATATTTATTGGTTGGCAATGTAACAACTCTTTTTGGTGCAGCAGAAAAAAATAAGTAGAAAGTAGGTAGCTCAATAATGGAAGCACAAATTCTTCACATTTTGCCCCAACCACTGAGAATAAAAGAGAGGTTCTTCTGTTTTCAGCCAATATTTACAACTGTGATCTGTCCTCATACCATATATATAGGCACATACACACACAATTAGGTAAAAGAGAATTTCATGAAGCATTGATTCTAAAATTCAATATATTCCTGTAACCAGTGGTAAAAACTAGTATTGGAAAATCTTCATTGTCTCCATCTGTAGTAAAACACTGCATCAACAGATATTTAGTGAAGGGAGTCAAACCAGCAAAAACAGCTTTTCTGGAAAAGTATCTGGGCATGGCAGGTAGCCATGAAAATGCCTATTTGCAAGTGAAATGTGGCATTCATGCACAGTGATAGTCAGAGCTAACTTTTCACTCACTTTTCCATCAAAAAAATGAGCACTGAAACTGCTCAGTCAGCGGACGGCATCTGAACCACTCAGACATGTCTGTCAATCACATAACACAAGTTAAGAAATAGAGCAAAAAGGCAAACACTTTGCAAACATGAACTTGAGCATACAAATTCCTCAGGGGATGCCTAATTATGATGCTTACAGAAATCATTTCACAAAGATTTGTTATATGAAAATGGAGGTTAAGTTAATAGACTAAATTCTCACTGTTGCAGAACAATGCAATTTAAAAGTTCCAGCACTTTGCCAAAGAAAAGTCACCTTTCCAAATTCAATCTGGCTAAAAGACATCTTTTAGAAAAAAGACTGTAGACTTTTAGAAAAAAGACTGTAGACTACTGAAGACCAGAGGTCAGCCAGTTCGATACAACAGGCCAGATTTTACCTCCAGTGTCATCCTATCTGAGTTACACCTGAGATTAATTTACTCTGTTGTCTATGTAGGACACCACTACAATGAATACATCAACCTTTTAAACCCAAAGTGTCACTTTCATTCCATACTGGCTCCCTAGCTCTGTGGCTTGCTTAAATAAGAAGTGATGGGTTAAGTTTACTAGTGGTTATTTTAATCAACAGACATGTGAGAAAGAATTTTTTGCACAAGATTAACTTATTCTCTTAACATAAAAACTGCGATACTGGAAGAAGATTTGTTTGCATATATTTGGACCTGTGTGTATAAACACATAACATAATGTGGTGGTACCTTGGAAGGTCTTCTGTCTGGTTACAGCAACACAGTGTTGAAAAAAATGTTAAAGACTGCTTAAAACACAGTGTCAAATATGAAAAGAAGTAATGTTGTCTTTCCTCTTTCAACAGATGGATTCAGAAATTAACCTTCTGAGCTCCATAGGCTGTCTACAGAAAAAATACAGGATGCTTTGAAATTAAATTGAAGCTATTCTTCCACAATATGTAAGCATTACCCACAATGTTGGTATTAAGTAACATAGTTCCATCCTTTATTGAATAGTTTCTCTCATGACTGTTACTACAATCTACAACAAGCTCAAAAAAAAATAATTGTCTATCACAAAGATATTAATGGGTTCCATGGTGGTCATGACCACTAGGAACTATCAAATGGTCAAAACCTGCAATGATATCAGAACTATCAAAAGGTTAAAACCTGAAATGGTATCTACAAAATCAAGGTGAAACTGTCTCTTCTGTTCAAATGGGAAGAGATACAGCCTGGATCTGTAGAGAAAAGTTTTGGATTTGTTTGTTTGGGTTTTTTTTTAATCTCAGGGAAGCAAGTGGGTTTCCTGGCACTATGATCTAGAAGTGTTTCAAGAGAACTCTAAGATTTTTATGACTATTTCAAGAGACAAAAAAAAATCTGTTTATTTCTAATCTATATGTTTTTCCTTGGTCTAGTCAAAATAATATCAGTGCTGAAAATATGTCTCTCAAAGTGACACTGACATGCTCTGTGCAAATTAAGCTCTATAATCTAGAAAAATTATTAAAGTATGTTTAGACTTCAATGGAGAAACAAGAAGGCTTTAGCATGTGCTCATGCAAATAGAGCAAGTAGAGGAATTGTGCTTATGCTCTAAGGAAATCAAAAGTGAAGACACTCTTAAACAAATTTGTTGTTTCCTGATCCAAGTAAATTACTGTAATGCCCTCACTCCTCATTTAATTCTCTCCCTAATGTTCTGTAGTCATAGTCATCATGTTAAGTCTAATGTGTTGATTACAGCCAATACCCTATAAGAAATTATTTAGGTTTTAGTTTCTACTCCAAAATTAAGAGACAAAATGTCTGGCTGCATTAGTAAAGATGTAGTTATAAACCAAAACATAGTAAATTATTTTTTAAAAATCAAAATATCATCCAAGAGCAAAGCTAAAGACAGAGATTATAAATAATGTTTTTGAAGAGACCATTGTCAATGTGCCTTCAGTAGAAACTAAGGGGGAAGGAGTTCAGATGGAGCCTACTTCACACAGCGGCTGAGTTTCAACAAGCATTGCTCCATGTAAATTCCTTTCCTAAAAAAAAGGCTTCAGCTGCATCTGGTGAACACTTTTTAAAAAGCATATTTAAATCTACCCTCTACTTATTGCAATAAAAATTACATTCCGTAACAACACATTTTAAATACAAGTAAAAAACTTAACAAACAATATTCACTTTCGTGGTTTTAAGGCCACAAAGTGGTCAAATTTGATGGCGCTGCTGTACGAGGAGTGTGCCAATGTAGTCCACAGCACTGTCCATGGGCTATATAGTTTTGAAATCATGATTATTGTGCTTCTGAACTGATGTATTTTCCACAGATCTTTGGAGCTTTTCCACACTTTACATTAAATTCTGTGTTCTGATGAAACACATTCATAATGTTCTCTCCAAATATGCAAGGGATGTGAACACCAAGGGTCCCAATATCATGGATACCTGTAAATCTGTAGGTTTTGCTAGCCACAGGCTACAAAGGTGCTCATCAGCCATGGGTGCCAGAACCCCACAGAGCCACTATGTCCCAGAACAGCCTCCTCTTCTATTAATGGCCTCAATATTTTGTTCTCTGAGACATGGGTTTGCTCAGCAATTTTAAGTGCTGATTGCCTGCCTATAGTCCTCTTTACAAATAAAATTGATCAGATTTATGACTATGACATCTTTTACATACATGCTACTTTTTTTGGTTTTTTGGCAGCTTAGCATAACTAATAAGAATGTGTTATAATATAATGACAGAAAGCTCTATCTGCATGATCTCAGGAACAATCCACTGTCTTAATATCCCATTAACATTTTTGGTTTATGACCTGTCAGTCAGCCAGCATTTAATCCACTGATCATGAGCCAGGTTGAATTGGAATCAATCAGCTTCCTTAAGCAAAATACATTGTAGCACAAGGTCAATTACTCATACATGCCTAAGACTAATATATCAATATTACTTTTGTCAAGCAGAATAATCACCTAAAAAAACCAATATCAAGATATTTTGACACACTATATTTTTCATAAAGCCTTGATGATTGGTATTAATAACAACATCCTCTTTAGTATGTAATTTAGCATCCAACATTATTATTGTTTTTGTTGCTTTTTCTTTTGTGTTTCTTTAGTGTTGTATGTACCTAAATTATGAGATTGTCTTTAAGAAATACTAGTTATCACCTCACTGCATATTACTGGAGCCTGTATAATAAAGCACAAATATCCTAAGTATTGGATACTAAAAACTCTTTGGAAGTAATTTTAAAGTTTGAAGTGTTTTCTATGACTATATAGTCGTTTTTTATTCCAAACAAAGAGCAAATATTTTTCAGAATTTTCCTCCTCTTACAATGATTACTAGAGTTTTTACGGTTTTTATATAATGGTCAACACTGTTTTTTAACGCTGTTTTCATGCCAATAACTTAAGCTAATAAAATCTCATCCATGCTAAAATTGTTAATAGGGAAGGGAATATTTATTTTAGATATTCACATAAAAATTCAGCTGTATAAATGATTGAATGTTACTAGATTTCCAATCATGACAATCTGACTCAAATGTCATGCATCTACTGCATCTCCACCAGTAACTCCACAAGTGATTCTAGTATAATGAAACATGAGTCACTTCTCCTCTGACCCCAAAACACAATTAAGATATTAAACAAATAATCCTTCCCTAGGGGTTTGAAACAAAATGCATTCTGTTCTTAAAAAAAAAGGAAAAAACTTTACTGAACTTATTAGTCTGTGAAATATGAGAGGTACACCTTTATGCAATACTTGGAGACAATCTTAACCAGATATTTCACATTATTGGGAATTTTTTGAATGAGCAGACATCCAAATATTGCAGCTAACTTATGTGAAGAAAGGCAGGGAAGGGTACTCACATTGTGTTATTTTAGTGTTATTTCAGCTTTTAGAACTCAGCGATGGATCACTGAAAAATAAATGCCAAAGATATTTTTACGTTTCATCCAGCTTGTCCAGTTCTGAAATGAGCTTAAATTGCAAGTCTTTTGGGGTTTGAATCTTATTTTCAGTCTTGTATGTGCTTAGAAAAAAATAAGTAGAAAGCTTCCTTGTGCATAGGAAGCACCCTTATTAGTAACACTTAATATTCTGAATATTCAAGTAAATTAATTTATCAATAGCCACTAGTTTACTTTGCCAGGGTTTTTTTAAGGTGGCAGATATCAGTAAGTACCCTTTAAACTATTCAATTCATAATCCTTAAAATACAAAAGAATTTCTCATGGTCTCTATAACTATTATTATGCTATTCATAGTGCAATAATTTCTAAAAGTATTAAGATGAGACATAGTAACCCTTATTTAGAGGAATATTTCAAAAGAGTTTTACAAGACAGTATGGAGCTCTATACTTGTGTCTTGTGTCAGTCAGGTCTGCCACAATAAGACAAGATTTATAGACTAATCACTGGAATTATCTTTCTCTTATTTTTTACTGCAAAGTTTGTTGCTGTGGTTCAATCAGCTTTTGAAGGAGCACTTGCAGACAGCATTCTTTGGAATAATCTTAAAGATTAGTCAGTTATTGGCATGAAAAAAGCAGTTTAATACCTTTGAATCCTTTAATTTACTGTTTAATTCCATAGTCCAAATAGATGCTGTTGCTGAGCAACAACATACCTTAAGCAGCAGAAAGATATTGTAAGATATAATTTCTTACAAATCTTCTCTTATTGAAATAACCTCAGATGCTTATTGCAAGCCTTATTTTTAATAGTTTTTTGGGATGAATTTTTTGGGTTTTTTTGGTGGCATCTTCTTTTGGTGGGGTTTTTTTTTGCAGACACTAGACATAATGCCAGCTATAAAACTAAGCCTAAATTTGCATACACAATAGTGCAATAATGTCTGGACCTGTTAGCCCATAGTGATTTTTTAGGGATAATAATTTCAGCATTAACAATTTTAACTGCATAGTAGAAATTACACAGTACCAAACAATGTCTCAAAAGTATTCACAGAGCAGGTATAATGAGGTCCATGTACAGGAAAAAATATCAGTGGCTCCTTTTTTCTGTTCCAAGAAATACAGCAGTGCTTTAGTAGAGAAGTGGACTTCCTTAGAATAAAATTGCCTTTAAAAATTAAACTGGGAACAGCAATGAAAAGAGGAATATACGGAGTAAAAATGTCCTCCAGATCACTGTTCTTCCTTTGTACTGATATGAGTGAGGTTAATTATAAGAAGCCAAGTGACAAGGTTAATAAAAGCAATCATATTGATAAGCTTAAAGGAAAAACTCTCACCCATCGCAATTTTTTTTCAAAAAATAATTGCTCAACATAATGAATATCCTAATTTAAACAAAAAAAAAATCCAAAAAACTCAAGCAAACAAAAAAGCCCCATAACAAACAAACAAAAACTACCAACCAAACAAGATCTCTGCAACTTTATCCATAAACTGAAATAAAGCTGCTGAGGTTCTTGTCCTGGTCCCATGATTCATCAAAGAACAGCCTAGCAAGAGCTGCCCTCTTCCACATCACAGTGCAGCAAATAGTGAATGTATGCAATTTAGAGGAGTATTAATGTTTCAAAGAATATACTAAACAAAACAAAGAAAACCCTTCCACCACCCCCAAAAGAATACTTAAAATAGAGAACAAAATAACCAAAACCAAATGAAAATGTCAAAAGATTTTCCATAATATTTAATTCCTAAGTTTGCACTGTAAAAATCTTTTCCTTTTGGTCTGTATCAATGATTAAGAAATACCAGAACACTTGGAACAATAAGTTTTGTCAGAATGGCAAGCCTAAGGATCCAATCTCTCTCTATTTATCAGGTGATATAAACATGTAAGAATAACAAAAAATAATAATAAAATGAAGAACTGGTATTTTAATATAATAGTTTCTTGATTTTTCTCTCAAAATTAATTCTCCTATTAATTAAGTAATTAAGTAATTCTCCTAAGTGAATTCTCCTACGTCAACAGTGAATTGATAAATATAAGAAAATAATTTTGTATAATCTTGTGTAGCGCAAGTGTACCAATAACTACCCTTAAAAACTGATTCCATAATTTAAGTATTTTTTATGAAAACATCTAGACTTCTGTACTGAAAGGACTGCTTTTCCAAAGCCACTTTTCATGCTTCTATTATGTAAATTAAATGAGATTGATAATTGTAAACAACATGAAATGCCAGATTACAACATTTATATTGTTTTATATGATATTAAAATAATATAATACTGCACTTAACAGTCTTGTGTATTGCCCCAAGAAACATGCCAACCATTCATAAAATTGCAGATTGCAGTACTGGGGGAGAGATCATAGTTTTACTAAGGACAAGATTTAGTGTAATTTACATATCAAACTCATCTTAATATCACAATCTAAATCTCTTGTTAGACCACTTGATGATTCCACAATCAAAAGCTTAGTAGTCATACTATTCCCCTCCTAGTTTTAGTCATAATTGACACGGTGTGGTCAAGCTACCTTGGACAGTTCACAAGACAAGGAAACACAAAACTGGGGGGAGGGAGATGGAGAGAGATGGACTCTGCCTGTCAGGAAATAATTCCCATTTGAAGTAGCATAGCCCTGATGATGCTGTGCTGGACAAACAAAAATGTTATGGAACAGAAATGGTACACATCTAGTCTCTCACCTGCAGATTTCTCCTCAACTAAAATAGTAGAATAATTCGTCTTGTGTTCTCATATGTTTTTGAAACTGTCAACTTAGATGTGCAAGATGAAAGATGTACAAATGCTTGTGCAATTATTCACACAACTGTGACCCCTTCCACTCCAGAATGAGTGAATTTTCCACAGCTGGCATAAACAGAAAAGATATACCAGGCAGATACAGGAAAAAAAAAGGCTAGAAAAATGTTCTTCTTATAGCACAGCATGCTTCTGGATTCATCTGGGATTGTTTGGATTTATATTACCTTAGAGAGTCCTATGTATTGTCACACATACTTCCTGCTACAGGGAACAATTCTCATCCCAAATCATATCAGAAATGTGAAAGAATCCCATGAACATCAGCTCTGTTTTTCTGCCTGTAGGTTGGTTCAATTAAGTTAATTACTTTAGACCTAACCTATAATCAGATGTTAGGATTTGTCCTTTGAAAGAGAATTTATCAGGAGGAAGTGCACACCCCTTAGAGCAGACTGAGATTGCAGGGTATGTCAGATAAGAGGGTAAGCATGAGTCTTTTTTTTTTTTCTTCTCTTCTTATCCCTTCATTTTGACACTGTATAAATCCTGCTGGTAATCCCTTCTGCAACATTTTCCAAATCCACTTATTCTCTTCTCTCCTCCAAAAAAAAGAGGAACTTTTGACCTTGACCTTGATTTCCAAAACCATGCCTTTGAATATAAAACCAATTGATTTTACCTTGTGTGTCACTTTGTCCACGTAGGCAGCTTGAAGACATCATCAAATCACTTTTGTATAGTTTAACAACATCAGACTGAGGAGGTATCACTTCTAAAGTTGGGTTTCTATATTTTCTACCTTGGGAAAAAAATCCAGATCCAGCTTCCACTCACAGGAAAACTATGAGATGAAAGTGTGCCTCACAGAAACAAAAAATAAATTATATGCATATATTTATGTGTGTGCATATAGATTGCATGCATGTGTATGTTTATCTATCTATATTTGTATATAAATGAGCATTCAAAACAGACTGTGGCACTCTTCCACAGTACATATATTGTTTTCACACTCATTATCCAGTATGGGTGGAACATTCAGCAGCAGGTGATATGACCTCAGGTAAAGCAGAACTAGATTGAGTTTATTCCTGTTACAGCAGAAAACTCTTTCTTCCCCTTCCTCCTGCTAGGTCCCTCTGAGCTGCAGTCAGCCCAAATCATTCTGCAGTGATTGCAGATGCCTCACTCCCCAGATGCCATGAAAAAATAAACTCCCTTTCCCTCTCTGCTTCCCCCTCTGCTAAAGACTAGACTCAATCTGTTCATGTGGATGTGGTACATATTCCTGTGTATTCTTCTTGTGGTAATGTTCATGAAAATAGGCAAAGGGATCACAATCGCTTTGATGTACTGTGTGACATCAGTTTATGACATGATAACATCAAGGACAATGAGTGTGATAATTCACTTCTGGGGAATTTTGGAAGGAATTCTGAATGATTTAGAGAGGGGACTCTGATTTTTTTATGATGAAGTTTATTTTCTTATTTTCTACATAGGCAGGAAGGGTGAGTTTGGCTCACATTGTTACAACAATGGTTCAGAAGGTCACAAGACCCTTAGTTACAAGACCTTTTAAGGAGTTATTGATTAATAAAACACTGCTAACAAGGATATTTATGTTTTTGACCTAATCTTTAAATATTTTGTCTTATGGACTCATGCTACAGTGTAAGCTTTCTTAGCCAATCATGTAATGAAATATAAACCTATAGCATTGCATTCTAAGGTCCTTGTTTACTTCTTATAACTACTTTTATTTTTATATCTTAAACTCTAAAACTTTAAAATTTCCTTTACTTAACATGTCTCTGCTTTAAACTATAAATCCGCATTCGCACTTCTAACACCTAAATTTAGAAACCTTTTCCAAAGTCTCAGATCAAATTTTATGTTTCATTCTAAGCTTTAGCTTACAAGCCTAAAGTTCTGAGAGTTCCTTACATTTCAAATTCCAACAAATGAGGGCTGTTTGCAATGTGTATTCAGTGTTGCTCCCCTTTCCTGGCCTTGGTCACTTAATCTGGGGATTCATTCATGCCCAAGCTGTGGGGGGAACATGACAGGATAACTTCTGCTGGCCTTTCACCTCCTGCTCCTTCTTCAGGTCTGCTGCAACAGCGTTTGACAATTTTGAATTCCCTTTGGATGTTAAAGAAAGCATGCCCTGGTTGATGTGCTTGCTATCTCTCCCCTGTGCAGCCTACCACTCTTTTAGAGTCGGGACAAATGTTTGTAGGGACCAAACTCCAGCTATTTTGTGAAGAAATTACTTCCACCCTGATATGGGCCTGCCTCTTGTCTGTGAAAAGACTGACCAAGGATCTCCAGAAATGACAAGAGGAAATGAAAGACTGGCTGCACAAGGGTGAGCTGTTTCTGTCTCAGTGGGCCCATGATACCTCAGGTCACCAGGGAAGAGATGAAACATATAGATGGACTCATGCTTGAGGGTTGGACTAAACAATGGACACTGCACCCCTGGTCCTGTGGTGACACGGCAGAAAGAATTGAGTCAGACAAAGGTACAATCTCAAAAACAGCCTTATGACAGCTGGGCCAGAGAGCAGGATATTGAGTGGCTATATCATATTCCCTGTAGTTCACCAGCCTTTGGGAAAGTTGAACAGTACAGCTTGTTCTAAACTTAATGCTTCAAACTATTGGCTGCTGATAGTTCACTTGCTCTGAGAAGTAGTGTCTGTTACTTTTTCCAGGTTTGGTGTGATGGCCATGTTTTAAAGACCTTTATCACCTTTTTACAGAATAAAGAGTGCTGAGCTTTGTAACCTCTGCTTTTAAGAAAGCCAGTTGCTGTTTTTATGAAATGAATCACTCTTTTCCCTTTCCTCTTGCTGCTATATCCTTTTGAGAATGGTGACAGAAATTGTGCAGTTTCAAGATGTGAAACACTATAGATATAGTGGCATAATAATTACATTTTGTTCCAATCTCTTAGGAAAATTTGACATTAGATTTTTATTTGCCAAACTAAATAAATATTTTCTGAGGATTTTCCTGGTCACTTCAAGATCTCTTTCAAGTCTGTATTTATGTGTGAAGGGTTGGTACTTTCCCCCCCCTGCTGTCTCATGTACATTGTTTTGCATTCTCTTTGTTTGATGATTCCAGAGACTGAGCCTTGACTGTAAGGTTTACCAGTCAGTTTTAGTATTTACTGCTATTAGTCAATATCACAGAATATAGCAACTTTTCCAACTTACCTATTTCATGACTCTGAATCTGTTCAGTAGAGAAAATTCCTGTATATGTCTTGAAATGTATTTGCTAAATGCATCAGACAAATTTTTTGTTGAAGAGTGTGTGATTCATTCAGTGGTTCATTTACACTGGAAGTTGAAACTAAATAAATTTATATTTGAAATTAGTTGGAATTTAAAGCAAGAAGTAATTTAACCAAAATTGTGGGAAATTCACCATCACAAAGAATCATTAAAGCTACTGTTGGACTCTTTCTATCTCTGAAAATTTGAAAATTAAGAGTGGAAGGTGGGGGAGATTTTTTTTTTAAGTACTACAATTTACTTCAGGCAAAGATTAATTCTAGAGCTTGAATAATTCCAGAAGTCAAACCATATGTATTTGGCCTAAATTCTTTAATTCTATGCTGACAAATACAGCTTTCCTAATACTTAACAAGGTGTGGCTGTCTCCTGGGCCTGCAGAGTGGAGGATAGTCATCAGAAAAATTACATAGAAAAATATTGGTTAATGACCTGCTAAGGTATAATAAAAAATAGGAATAATAACGAAAATGCATAATGGATTCTTGCAATAATAACTTTGAAACCTGCAAAATAGTGATGGTTTTTTTTCCTGAAAAGGTCTGCATTGCCTCAGCCAGTAATATCAAGCAGATTAATGCAAGTGTGCTCTGTGACCATGCAGAGCTACTGAAGGGAACAAAAACTCTTCATCAGGTAGAGACAGCAGTGCCAGACCCTCCCTCTGACCCAGGGCTCAGCATGCTCTTCACCCTTCCATACCTTTGACCACCTGGTGTTAGACATTATCTTCACATTCTTTCCCTTAACAGCCTATCTTAATTTTAGCAACAAATTTGATAATAAGTGATCTAGCCTGTTGTTCCACAAGTAATAAAAATTTGCATTTCATTTTATTTTCTACTTTTTTAAAAGCTGCACACAAAAAATGCCAGATAACCAAAATGGGATTAGGGAGAGGAATCTCATTACAAGTAAGACCCCAAATACTCTGTAGCTTAAAGAATTTATGGAATAACTGAAATGGAAAAATAATCTGATATTTCTGTATTTTCAAGGGGAGAAAAGGGATTTAGGTATATGATTAAAAGATTTTGTTTTCCTCCTAAGCGTCTTCAAATTTTGTCTTATATTTCTGGCCCTGAATATGTACATACCACTAAAATGATTTTGCTCTACTTCATACTGGCATTATTATCTATTTGTTACTCAGATATGGATATTTTAAAAGCCTAAAATAATAAGGTAAAAAAATCACCAAATAAACTGGCAAGATATATGTGAAAGACTCCAACACACACACATAGCCCTGACCAAAAAAAAATAAAAATTCTTCCATAAAAAGTGTTCTCCTGAGGACACTACCCTTTTTTTATTTTTTATCTGTGATCCTGTCTTTTCTTTTCTCTCATTCACTACAGAGTCTATATTTATTATCTGTTGCTATCTAACTTAGATTGCAAGTTCCTTAGGGCAAGGACCTTGTCTTCTTACATGTCTGTAATGTACTGTGAACACCTCCAGCACTAAATAAATAATAAGCTCTGCAAACTCCATTTAGCATCCATTTCAATTTGTGGTGAAGGCTCACCATGTTTGCAGAGTGTAAGGTTCATTTCTTTCTTTTAATGGCTGGTTCTGGGCAAGAATAGATATTAATCCATAGTTTTCTGGCTTCTTCTGGAGCAAACTTGCTTATTAGAGCTCCTGCTGACAGTGACCCTAGGCCAGTCTAGTCAAATCCAAGTCTTCATGGTAAAGATTTTCTTGCAGTCAAACTTTACTACCCAGATTTCTTTTGTTAATCTTCTTGGTCCTTTATAGTCATGTCTTACTAACACAGCTTCAAGCTTGAATAACTAAAACATCTCCCAGGAATCTCTGATAGTCTATAAAGAATCTAGAAAAGACTATTCAAATGAGAAAATAAAACCTATCAGGTTGTGTTGATCTATTTTCTAGCAGGCTTTTCCTGGTGGACAAAAAAAACCAAAAAACCACACCATCTCTCCTAACCACTTAGGAAATTCTTCTTTAGTTAAGCTGCAGCTTTCCTGTTTCCAAGGAAAAAATTTAAAATAAAATAAATAGCTAGAAAACAGCATTGACTCATTTACCTTACTTGGAAAATTGCCATTGTATGAGACATTTCCTGTATTCTGCTAATCATATTCTCTAACAATTTTTTCCTAAACCTGACTATAGACCTTGCCAAACTACCACAACATCTTTAAGCAAAACAAAAACTATAATAAGCTTTCACTAATATAACGTGTTCCCTTTGAATTTTGGGATTTTTCACTGTTTGGGAACAGGAAGGGAAGAAGGAGGACTTCAGTTTCTCCAGCTAAAATGGACTGGGTCACGTCAGATTCAATTTAATGTGGCAGTCCTTTCAAGCTCCATGCCAAGGAGGTTATACTGCCTTAGTTGTTCCAACAGTGCACAGAAAATGCTTTAGGCACGTTGGTTACTGCCACAGCCCACAACTGTAGGCAGGAGGATATGCTGAAAGGAAGACTTAGTGAGAACCTCTGTTTCAGCCTGCTTCCAATTCTGCATGCTGGATGAAATGTTGCCATTTTTCCTCAATCAATGTTCAAAATGAATATTTATGGAATGTCTGAATTATGAAAATAATTAATGCAACACTTATCCCTTTTGTTGCCTCTTTCAAATTGGAAGAAATAGACTTCCAGAAGGAGTTAGCCTGTTGCCTTTAGCTAACTGTTGCTCATATTTTTTACATAATCACTTATAACCAAGAGCAGGGGTGTTTTCACCAAGAACAGCACAGCAACACAGTGGAAGTCAATACCAAGCAGAACACAACAGCTTCAAGCATGTGTTGGAAAATCCTTGCCTGTTAAGAACACAGTCTTGTTCCTTCCCACAGCTGAGCTGTCCTTGCAATTTTCCTTGAGCAGTTTCCACAAGTATCATCATTTACAGCACCAAATCTTTTTGCTCAAAGCCAAAGTCAGACTACTTACGAGTATTTAAGAAATGTCACAAAGAGCCCTAAGAGCAACTAGGTAATGTGGTGTTAATAGACTCTATAAAAGAATAATTCTTTTTGCTATATGCTTATGGATTTTGAAAGGTAGGATTATATTAATAGCCTCTATGTATAATGGGTAAAGCAGAAAATTGTGCACGTCGACACAGAGTGGCAGGCTTTAATGAACACACTAGCATCTGTCACTGCTGAGGGATAGGAAAATAGGAGATTGTTTCAAATGCACAGATATCTTAGGGAAAGAGAACTCAGTAACTTGCTAAGCTCTAGCAATTTATTATTTTAGAAACTACTTTATAAAGTGGCAAGATTAAATTATTCAGTCAATGTTGTCAAGTTAGCTTGTATCATGGATACACTGGGCATATAAAATCTTTCAATGACCTGTTTACCAGATGGTGTGTCACTTGATACATGGCAGCTGTGGTCACCAGCATGTTTGGGGTTTTTTTTTCCCTTTTGCTGTAAGAACATTAATCATTGCATTGCTGTAATGAATCAAGTACAGTCAACATATAAAAGTTGATTGAAAAAGTTGATATGGATTTGGGAATGACACTCTATTCATTCCCTTAATCATTATGGGGTAACATGCAGCAACAACCATATAGCACTCAGTGAATAGTGACTGGAGTTTAATATCCTTTTTTCTGAATTTTTTAAAAATAGAAAATATTGTTTCCAGAAGCTCAACAACCATGACTTAAGTCATAGTAAGAAGCTGGTAGACAAAGACCATCGTGTCAGAGAGGTATCTTGGCAGGCTCCCACCACTACTGTGGATAATCTTTATAAAAGCAAATATAATCTATTAATTTGCCAAGAACTCAGCATATGGCTTCAGCAGAGCTGTAGTGAATTCACGCAAGTCCTGTATCTTATAAAGAAAGGAAATCACAGATCTTCTGCAGAGAAAATCCTCTTGCCTAGTGACATTATTGCAAACCATGAGTGAGTTCTCAATGATGCTCAGCTTTAGAACAGTTCAGGCCTTGGATTTCTCTCTCTCAGTAATTCATTACTTGGAAAAAATAAAAGAAGTATATATCTCTGTTTTACATAGTTATTAATTTTTAGGCTTGTCCAGAATATATTTTGGAGTCTCAAAAAAGGTCCAAATTTCTCTCCAACTTCCTATTCAGTTACACTAGCTAAAATCATAAAAAACTTGCCGTTTTCCATGTGGAAAACAGTATTGTCTTTGCTCCTTTACAATCCTCTCTTTCTCTCCTTTAAAAAAGGAGAAAGAGTCTACCTCTTTCAGTATCATAAAGCCCCAAAGAATTGCACAAAGAACTAGGAAATCAAAAGTGAGTTTGTCTTTGAGGATTTTCAAGTCTCATGGTGGCATGAACCCCAGCCATTCCAGGACACCTTGGGAACTCCCTGGACCCTGCCTGGAGCTTGGAGCCATTTTACGGCACTCTAAAGAGACATTGGCACATGCCTTTGGGGAAATAAAGGCAAGGATGTCTTGGTAGACTATTGTATTTGCGAGGTGCCCTGACGAAGGAAGGAATGATGCATCTGACTCCATGTTCTCAGAAGGCTAATTTATTTTATGATACTATTTTATATTAAAGAATACTATATACTATACTAAAGAATACAGAAAAGATACTTACACAATGCTAAAAGGATAATAATGAAAACTCCTGACTCTTTCCAGAGTCTCAACACAGCTTGGCACTGATTGGCCAGTGGGTGAAAACAACTCACCAGAATCCAATGAATCATCTGTGGGTAAACAATCTCCAAGCACATTCCAGATGAGCAAAACACAGGAGAAGCAAATGAGATAAAAATTGTTTTCTTTTTCTCTGAGGCTTCTCAGCTTCCCAGGAGAAAATCCTGGGCAAAGGGAGGGATTTTCAGAAAATGTGAATTCCACAGTGGACAAAGTGGAGAGTTTACCGATCCAATTGTCCAATATATCAAGAAAGCAGTATTTGAAAAATAAATTAAAGTCTCCCCTGCTCCTGTCTTTTGTACCAATCAGCAAAATCATGTCATATTCATATTTTATGCAACTGAATAACATGGATCTGCATCAGTGCCTGTCCTGTTTTTCCTACCCCTTCAGAATGGTTTCCATAGGCCATCTAGAATATCTGCTGTGTGTTCAGACATGAGAATGTGATGTTGTTTTTACATGATGTATCTGGTCCGGATTAGCCAAGGGCCACTTTTGTTTCAGCCTTCTTCAGGAACCAATAATCCATGCAGAAGTTTTTGTGAGCAGCCACGCATTGAGGATAAAGCCCTTGTACTCAAACTCAAATAAATCTTAAAATGGGAAGTGACATATAGAACATATATTTATAGTGACATTTGATTTGCTGAAATATTTAAGGGGATGAAACTAAATAACTTGTTTTTACAAAAAAAAATCTGTTCTCAAAAGAAGATTTCTCTAACACTAGAAATTTCTAATACTAGTAGTTACTAGGTAAGCAAAAACAATTATGAAATAATGAAATGCTGAGGCAGATATTAAATTTCTTCTTTTTTCTATAATGAAAAATCTTAGAATATGAAGTTATTATAAAGATTTTCATATATGAAAGATCAAATTGCAACTATCATCTTTTCTGATAATTACGTCTTATTTATGCTGCATGGAAAAATTATTTAGACCCACACATATACAGACATACATTTATATTTAAACACTAATTTTACTATGCTGGATGATTTACAGAAAATGTAGTAAAATCTAAGCTTCATCTGTATTTAGTTTCTAAGCATTGAAAGATCTCAATAAAAGCATTTTCCTTATGCCTTCCCTTCTCTCCTTCGACAATCAAAAATGCCTTTAAGTTTAGCCAGGAAGGTGCAGGTGTACAAGCATCTATGCTTTGCTAGAAGCACTGATTTTCTGCCCTTAAATAAATGAAGTACACTGGCATAGTGCTAGATTAAGCCTGGAATGAGAGCTATGGATTTCTTAGTCCTTACCTTACAACCAAAAACTGCATCACAGTGTCTCCAGTCTCCAGTTTTTTAAGATACACAATTTAAATACTCTTTTTTTTTTTAGCTTCTTATTTATACTGCACTAACCACAGACTTCAGAGCTTTTGTTTGCTGATTTGAATGGACCAAAATGGAACCTTGACACTCCACAGAACTTGAAGAATTATGTTACCTTCAAGCATAATTTTACCTCTCAGGTATACGTTTCCTTTCTCTGCAGGAATAGAAACTTGCCTGTTATGGATAAGATTAAAAATAAAAGGGAAAAATATACTAATAGGACTTACTAGGGAACAAAATTAGATATCAATTTAAATCTTTAAAACATCTATAAATGTTGATCCTATTTATTTGAAATCTTTTGATATGACATGGCACATGAAAGAGCTGAAAGTGATTTCACTTGCAAGTGTTTTTAGAACACAACAGGTTATTTATCACAGTAAAGAAACTGATGAACACCTGGAGTATTCAGAATACTCCTTCAGTCACACTGGACAGAATGTTAAGAGGAGCTTCTCCCCATCTAAGAGATGGCAATGTAGCATAAAGCAATGATAAAACTGGCACAAGCCAAACTTTACTGTATCAACACCTTCAGTACTCAGAGTTTCAAAATGGGGAAGGATCTAACCAAAATCGAAGCATCGCAAGCATTTCTGATGATACATATACAGACTGCTTATCTTGAGTCTTAAGAGTGGTTTAACTTATTCTTAAGAGACTGTGACTAGCCACAGAAGCTACATTTTCAGCTAATGCATAATATATGCTACAGGAATCCAGAAAGCTATTCTGAGTATAAGATAATCCAAAAAGCGCCCCCAACTTCCCACACAAATAGAAAAGAGTAAAGAGAGAGGATGCATGAATAATTAAAAAGAAAATGCTTGTGGGGTAAGCAGTTATATTATTTTTTATAATAAAGCTGAATTTTCTAATCATATTAAAATTACTTAAATATGTATAGAACTTGTGCATTGAATTACCACTTCATTTCAAACTACTTCTGCTTCCCTTTTTTAGCCAAAATTGCTCTAACATATCAAGTTATGTCTATCTACATTACTTTTTAAAAAAGAAATCAATAAAATGATAGCTAAAAAGCCAAATTATTCAGCCAGCTATATAAAGCACTACCCTATTTCAGTGATTATTTAAGATGTAGCATAGAAAATTTGGCTCATAAATGTTTTGGTGAATTATTTACATGGAGACAGGTTTCTTTGAGAAACTCAGGCGTTGGTAATTAAGTGCAGGGAGGAACACAGAAGCCTAGAGGAGTTAAAGCACTAAAAAGTATTGAGCAAAGAGTACATATTTAATAACACAGACTTAAAGAAAAATTAGAATCAAATGCTTTTACTTAGAAGCCTCAGTGGTACGGCCTCATACTGAATGCTTTGGTGTCCTAGTGCTTAACTCTATAATGCAAAACTCCATTGTAAGGATTCACAGAGATGACTAAAAGATTAATATAAGAAGAAGAGAGAACCATGCATCTGTGGGGTTTTCATAGCTAGCATATTGCATTGAAGAACCTCCCAAGGGAAATCCAGCTCATCTTTGTGTGTGGTTACACACCTGTATTGTTCCTTGATAGCTGTCAACCAAATGGGGAAATACCTGGGACATTTGCCTGTTATCTTGTGTTAATTTTCAGGAAATAAATATTATACTAGGGGTTCTACATCCACAACAAAGAATTTTTCAGGAATATAATCAAACAAAAATAAAAATTGAAAAATTCATTAATAGTGAATAGGTGCAATTCCAGAATTAATCCCTTATCTCCCAATGTGTAAAACATGCTCACAAACATCCAGCTCTGTGTTGACCAGTAGGATGACACATCAGCATAACATAAGGGAAACTTAACAAGCACAGGCAAATTGTTTTGCTTGGTATTTTTCTGGTTTCTCTTTAACTGCATTTTAATGCAATTATAGAATTGATTCTTATGTGGAGTAAGTAGTTTCTTATTAATGCAGAACCATTATCCTAGGATAGGATTTGCCTCTGTACTCAGTGTAACATAAGCTTAGAGCTAACTAGTACTTGGCTGTGAAAGGGATTATAAAAAAACTTAATAAAATAAAAAGGATTAATTATGGATTTTATCCTTCAATTAGTTCAACAGTTTATTGCAGAGCAGGGTACTTTAGTGGAGAATTTTCAGATTAGCAGAGAACCATTCCTCCATGCATTATTCCAGAGAAGTTTTTCTGAAAACCTATGAGCACAGACACCAGACCACAGATCATATAACTTCTGAATTCTGAAATATATTCTAAAAACTAGTATGCTTTAAAATTCTCAGATGACATGAAATCAAATTAACTTGGAGTCAAAGGGACCCCTAAAAGACTTCTTGCTTTATTAGCTGGAAGTCAAAGGTCATAAAATGAAGCTAATCTTGTAAAATGAATCAAGAGGAGCATTATTAGAGTACAAAGGTAAAAAGTTTCCAAAATATAAACCACTGAGCTAGAAATGTGTCTCTTTTAAATTTTTAATAGTTGATAGAAACTGCTTAGTGCGGTTTACAGTGGGTGAGAATTATTCTTGAGAAGGAGTGGTGCATTTCTCACCATCGTCCCTGAAGTGATAATTACTGTTTCAGAACAAAACACAGAGCAGAAAAAACCCTTCAGAACAATAATTATGTTTCAGAAATAAACACTTAGAACTAAGTCAGACAACAAAATACTGGACTAGAAAGAAAAATAACAGACTGCCTTTTTCAGATTTAAAACCTGCCATCTATTTATGTGACTGCAGCACATTAGGTCACTTCAATGGCTGTTTCTCTTTCATAATTTGTTTTTGATACTTATTTGAGGAATATGAGCTGTGGAACAGCTTTTATAATGCACAAAAGTAGCAAGAAAATAAGAAAAAAACTGAAAATGTATCCCACCCTCACATTAAAAAAAAAGCTAAATGTATTACCTCTCTAAAGAATGAAAGAGGATGCTAAAAATAATTTATATACTACCTTCTTTTGATTTTCAGACCACTAGGATCAAAATGCAATATCTGGACTTCAGTTTTTGTCACTGCAGGAACCCTTGTCCCAGATGAAAGAGATTTAGTCTAGCATTCAAATGGAAGAGCAACTCCATCTATAACAAAATATTCCCTCCAGTGTCCTACACTGTCTGCTGCTCATAATTTCCCTGGGTTTTTAAATATGAAAGTTTGGGGCCTGGGTGTTTTGGTTTGGGGTTTTATTTTTTTTGTTTTGTTGGGTTTTTTTTTTTTGTTTTTTTTTTGTTTGCTTTTTTTTAAGTAATAAGTACAACCTTAGTGGATAGAGTTAAAAATTAAGAGATTTTAGTGGCAAATTTGGTGTGGATCTTGCCCAAAATCTGGGCATATGACCTCTTATAGACATGTATAATATCCCCTTTGTAGCAATTACTCTTGCTTTCACCATGCTCCTGTCCTCCACAGATGCTGAGCTGCTGTATCCGCTGTGATGTGCTGGCACCTTTCCCAGGCATGTGTGCTGGGCTTGGGAGCAGAGGTCTGTGCAGGGCATCTGCTCTCTAGAATAAGACATCAACATCCATAGCAGGAGTAATGGGGAACCCTGAGCTGGAGAGCAGAGAGACTGAGAGGCAAATGCTGCCAGAGGAGACATTTTCACAAATGTGTCTTTTTCATCCCATCCCACATCCTTTCTCTGTTGGCTTGTTTTGAAAAATTTTCTACAACCATCATATGGGTTGTCAGCTTTGGACTGGGGAAAAGTCCTGTATCAGCTGCACAGAATCTGCTGAAAAACGATCTGAAGTCCTGAGTGGCATCAACCTGTGAGTGTTGAGGTCACAAATGGTGACCTAAAATATGACATTAAAGTAGGTATGTACCAAAAATCTGCAAAATGGTAATCAGTTCGCAAGCAGGAAGTTGTAACTAGTTTTCAATGTTGTCCTTTTTGATTATTTTTAACTAACTTGTAAAGGGACAATCTATTCCCTAAACAGTGGCTAAACATGGGGGAAAAAACTGTGCTGGGCAAGAACATTTTTGGAGAATCCAAGAGCACCCAGAGTTTTCCATCAAATTCTACCTCTAAATAGAGCAGCAGAACAACCTTCTTGTCATAGGCCACCTATCTTCCTATTTTTAAAGATTTTGCAGGTAGCTTTGCCTAAAGGTTTTTTATGGCTATACTTTTTCTAAACAATTCTTAAATATACATGTAGTTTCAATCTTAGAAGTTGAAGTCATTTTTGCTACCTGCGAGAAGGACTTTAAATAAAGCAGATTGAACAGATTAACACCTTTTGCAAAAGCAGGCAAGCTTTTATCTGATATGGATGTTTTTCAAGCCTCTATGCAATACTTAAAGATTTACTGAGCAGGAGTCTTCCATTAATGAGATATTCTAATTAGTGACTTGTACATGTGAGAAGTAAAAAAGGAGCAGAAGGAAGAAAAAAAAAGTTGGGTTCTAAGGACTTTTTTCTTTTCAAATTTGTTTTCATGTTTCATCTTTCTTTGCAATAACACCAAGAGTTTCCTAACTTGGCAGTACTTGGGATAATTAATACTGATTACCACAGTGATTATTATCATCTAAGTAGTGATCTAACTGGCAGAGTAGAAATAGCTAGATGCACAATTTTTCAAGTACTCTCACATAAACTCTTTATGAGTTTTACTTTGCTCACCTCTAGCTTGGCCATGAATTGTTTTCTATTCTCAGAATCACTGAAGTGTGCAACTAAAAGACTACTGTTTTTACAATAATGAGAAAGTTACTCTCATGGGACTAAACTCATGATTAAAGGAATTAATTAAAGAGATTAAAGGAATATATTTCTTCTTGCTTTGAAAACTCTAGTTATTCACTGGTGCTATGTCAGATTGCTGATAGCATTGTACATGCTTACATACAGAGAGGGTTTATGCCCACTGTGCAGTGTTAGAATCCAGTCAGGTTTTTGAGACATACACAAAAAAAGAAGTCAAGTGCATGCAAACCCAGGTTGCAAATGGCTTATCTGAGTAGCTTTCCTGTGACTACACTATGCAGTAAAATATCTTTCTTGATCCTTAGCTTTTCAAAATTTTCAAAAGTGAAGACCATTTTCCATAAAAATTAAATTTTTGCTTAACAAAGGAGTATTTGAATTCCCCCTCCCCAAGCTTCAATGTAAAGTTTCGATCAAGATTTGGTATTTTGCATTTAATACATCCTAATAATGGCATGGAGTATTTGAACATGGTCTGTTAACAGAAATTAAAGGCACCCTCCAGAGACCTGAAGTGCATGTCTGGAAGAAGGTATAGAGCTATGGCAGATTGGACCACACTAATCTCATTCCCCAAGAAACATTCCAGTAACTTTGAACAAGGAAAACAGCTTCTTTGAAATACAAACAGTAGTAGCAATAACATTTTTTATGTAGCTGTTAAGGTTTGTTACAGTTATTAAGTCTTTCAGCTCCATGAAGTCCAAGGAAAATATAGTGTACCAATAATAAAGCAATTATTTGACATAATACTAGGCATGCAATCCTGGGTTCTTATTAACTCATTATAAGGCTTTGTGTGCTGTGAATATATTGCATTCTTCCATCGGAGGAGCATCATTTTCACACTGGACATCTAAAACTGCAGAACAACTCAAAATTACAGCTTTTTTTGCAGACCATGAGTACTCCTACAGCATAATTTAATTGAATAAGTTACTATACCTTGCTAGCTCAAGCTTGAGACTAGCCTTTATCTTCTGACACATTTATTTTGGCAAGCCACTATCTTTCCTGACTTTTTTAACTGTAAAATTGAACAAAAAGAACAAGGATTACTTGCAATTTTAGTCAAATTCCAAAACCAATAATTTTAAGTTATTCTTGGTTCCACAGGACTGTCACAATTTAATTAGAGGTTGATGGTCAGGATTTTTACTGTTAAATTAAATTAGTTAAAGTATGCAAGGAGTAGAACAGAAATAGCTGCTTTAGAGGATTTCCAATCCTATGCTTAAACTGAGAAAAAAAACCCAAGAGATAAAAACTCAAGAATCTTTTTCATCTGCCTGCAGGTGTATAAAATCCGAGTGGTAAGTATTTTTCAATATATAAATGTGGCAAATAAATTTAGCAAGAATTAGACTAAAGTAGAAGTGTCAAAACAGTTCTGTTAAAATAATATAAACATATATTGATGGATTTATTATGATACTTTAGGACTTGAAAGTTTATATAACAACTAAGAGGTATCTCAATAACATAGAATATATTCTATGACATTCATTTTTAATTTTTTCATGTGCTGGACATATTCTTTTGGGAAAGAAAGGAATTCTAACAGCAGAAGAGATAAAAGCTAAACCCTCCTCCCTTTCACCACAGGGAATCTAATGCTAATGGAATATCAAAGTTGAAATCTATCTATTGGACCTGAGGAAATAATTTTCCTGTAAAGATATGCCAGAAATAAACTTATCTCCAGAGACAGTGAAAGGGAACAGTAATCAGTATAGCAATTCTGAAAGACCATATTAAAGCAGGGAAAAACATAAGCAACAGAGAAGATCTTGCATTGTCAATTACTCCCCAGCACTGGGTTCATCTATCTGTCTGCTATTAGTTTGGCTTCAATTACCTGAATTCATCACTTTTCATCTCCACTGTGGTCCTCATAGCATTCAACACCTTCAGCTTCACTGAGGGAAAACCTGATGCAAAGATTGCTCCACTTCCCAAGTGCAAACCTAAGCCAAAAATAGGCCTCAGCAGATTTTCCTAGCTCTCACAGGACCTCCTTCCTCAGCTTCCTTTGCCCTGCCCTGATTGAGCAGGAATGAATCTGTGTGGCTGCAAGCCAGCTGGATTCATGAGTTAAGATTTTCTACCAAGGTGTCTGAAATTCAGGTTATTTCCTTCCAACAAAAGGCAGCCAGAATGAACTACTCATAGTAGGAAATGAGCACCACCATACTGTGTGGTATCTTGGAAGGAACTGGCCATAACAGTATGTTCGTTTTTTTTTCAAAAATAATTTTTAAACTTAGTTTCATACATTTTTGTAGTGAGTGATTGGCTAGAGAAATGCTGTTTTATAATATTAGATTCTTTCTTACACTTTAAAATTAAAAAAAACAATTGTTGTAGTGAAAAAAATTGTAAGTGGCACGGATTGAAACTGTGTTCACCTTTCATCATAACAATATTCCTGACACTACAAGAATTCAGGCATGCTTAGAGTAACAGAAGGGAAGTATTTGCCTCACAGCACTGTGGCTTACATCTCACTCAACCTGGTAATTTCTCAGGCTCTTTTGATTATGAGCTCACATAGTTTATGGCAGCTGGTACCTCCATGTCCAGAGGGCAATGAAACACCTTGAATAATCAGATACAAAAAAAGGAATGTGGATATTCTTCTTCATGAATTATGCATAGACTGCATACTCTGACTCACCTGTAAAAAAATAAAAAGAAATATGTGGGACTGAAAGTATGCATTTTCACAAAGAGAGCATTTAGCTAATTATATTTAGGTTTGGAGTGCTCATTGTTTTCATAGACTCCCTCTCACTGCCAGTTTGCCTTTGTTCTATTACTGCTTTCTTCTTTTCAAACATTTTCCCATCATCCCATTAAGTCAAGACAATAAAGCTAGTTTCTTTGAACTAATATTAGTACAGTCCTGAGGAACTGTCTCACAAGAGATACTCTGACAGAAGCAGTCCCTGAAATCCACAATATGCCAGAACTTGCTCTCTTCTGTGCTCCATACATTCATCATGGGAATGGGAACAGAAGAACACCCGCCATCCCCTAAATCCATTCTAAAAAGTTGATTTATTATTTCATATCTTACCTCTAGAGATTAAGACCATAGTAAAACTATTTCATCAAGCATCCCAGATCATCTGTGAGCACAGAAAATAAAGCATATATGCTCATCTGTGCAATAAGGGCTAGGGGATTTAAGTCCTGCATCTTCCTTATTTATTGACATCACCTTTTTCTGAGTCAGCAAAATTACCTAAGTAGTAAATGTTCTTCCACACAAGTTACAGAATTTGGCCCACAATAATTAAACGAGCCTCCCAAATATACATAAAAACAGTAACATTTGTGACAAAGCTTTTAGGAAAATATAAAATAGTAGAACCACTGTGATTGCACCAAAATTGCAAACAAGGAGAAAAAAACACAGTACAATAGAAATCAGTTGTGTAAAAGTTTTGTGCACCTGGAGAGGGAGCAATCATGACCAATAAATACCTCTTCAACCTGTAATTCTACTTCAAAGTCCTAAGTCATTGGCTATCTAGGTTCTAGATATCCTAAGATTTTTCAGGTATTATAGGTAATGTTAGTGAATCAAACAACCTGCCACAATGACAGGTTAGAAAATATGGCAGAAAAGCAACAAAAGCAGCACATGTATTATATACATATAAAAACCTGAATTTAGAGGTAAAACAGTTAACAAAAATGACAAAATATGATGAATTCCTGACCTACATTTCAAAAAGAGGAAAAGAAAGGAAAATTTTTAAAATGCAAATTAAGCAGCAGAAATTAGCTATACCCTTGTGGTCTGTGAAGAATTTGAAAATGCAGTCTGTGGTATTGGAGTGATGGTGCAGATCAAAAAGAAAGGGAACCAGAAAGGATTCACAAAACTGTAGTGTAGGCTTCTTTTCCTTATAGTCTTGTACAACTTTTCTTCAAACATATGCTTAGTGCTGAACATCTAAAAGCTACCAAAAGCAGAATGCACATATTGCATGAAAGGAAAATGGAAAATAGTTCTAGGGACATAGCTGCATTTCTAAAGATGCAGAGCCAGTTACAGTTAGGAGAGGGCTTTTGAGTTACATTGGTGTTTCATATATAGAGATATTAGAGCAAATCCTAAAAGTATTATAAAATTCTAATTAAATATTTACCTGTACAGCTTTAAATTAAACTTTATACAAATTTTATAACATTAAAGTAATCCTACTTCTGGGAAAATTAGTATGTATCTGCCACATGGAATATATAAGATTAAAAAACCTAAAGAAATATGTCCAGATGGGTGTTTCTATGGAATTACAGTAATCAAAAGCTAGAGTAGACCATCACTTGGTATATTACAGCTAAAGAGATATAACATCAAAATATGGGGAAAGTTTATGATCTCAAAAGCAAACGATCATTATTTATGCTGCAGTCTTTCTGTCTAATTAGCTCTTTTAAAATGATAATCTCTATCTTTTTTCAGAAGGAAATGTGGGGGTTTGAGCAATGATGTGGTACATCTTTGAAATCAGTTGAAAGAACATTCATTCTTTCAAAAAGGATGCTAAGTACTTTTGTACCATAAAATAGAAATTGTTACAAACTCATTTAGCAAAGCATGCAAATGTAACGGCGAAGCTGGGACACCATCTCTTATTTATATCCTGGCATCAGAAAGGAGAGGAGTGGAAAGACAACCCACTCACCTCACTTCAAAATCTGCAGACTCCATAATGTAATAGGCAACAAATTTTCAAGGCAAAACAGTCCTCTTTCCCGTAGCACTGTATCCTCAGTATCTCATCCATCTTATATCTTTATATGGTAGGTGTGGCAACAGTAATCAGGTTTAAATTATAAGTATACCAATCATATTTGTTGTTTAGCTACAGCTTTGTGCTGGGTATCAGAGCTGGGCTAGTTAACACACCAAGTGTGTTCACTCCAGTCGAGTCACTCAAGTCACTCAGACAGTCTGAGAACTGCACAGATGAAACATGGAGCAGGTTTCAGATCTGTTGGAAGCAAGGTGATTGATTGAGCCTTCAGTATCAAGTATTTGACTGATATTTGACAGGATCCCTCCAGATGGGAATTTTGTACAGTTCTTGAAATTCCTCAAGGCAGGTCCCACTCTGTCTCATCTGATTTGTCAGCTTAAATGTATTGACTGACATTCTGGATGGAGTGAGCAGTCTCCCCAAGTGCTTCAGACTGCTGAATTGGTCATGCTATTCAAAGTTAAATATTTGTAAGTAGTCAAGACAAAATGTTCTACAAACATGGTAATAGGGATCTGTTCTTGTTTGTGACTAAGATAATCAATAGCAATGAATTACATGTGTTGCTGGTGTACTTACATATAACCATGGGCAGCTGGGGTACAAGAACACAACTGAAGACCAGCAGCCCCATTTCTGACCCTGGTTACCCAGAATTTAATCCAGTCAGATCTCTAAGGAGAGGGACTGCACAGTCTCTCTAGTCAACTTGTCTCACTGTTGGGCTGCCCTTGCAGTGCAAATTTTTCCTCATAATGCAGCCTGAACCCCTCATTTCAACTTCTTTCAAGTTGCCTCACATTTTGTCATCACTCTGACCTGTGCAGAGCCTGTCTCTGCCCCCTTGGTAACTTCCCCACAGGCACTGTTGGGCTGTTGAAAGACGTCCCCTCTTCCAGGCTGCAGCTGCCTCTGTCCCTCAGCCTCTCCCTGTGGTGCAGACAATGCTGCAGGTGTGGTCTAATGTGTGCTGAGGGGAGGGAGAGAATCACTGCCTTTGTCACCTGGCCATGCTCTTTTTCAAGCCAAATCTGTTGGCTACCTGTGATGACTGAGGCTTATCTCAGTGCCCAGCAAACCACAGGGCTTGTCCCAGTCCTTAGCCAGTGCCATTTTAGGAGCTTCTCTGTCCCAGGAGTAGCAGGCATTTGCCCTTGCTCAGTTTCACAATGTTCCTGTTGGTCCATTTTTCTAGCCCATCCAGGTCCCACTCCCCTGTCATGGAGCTGTCTCCTCACTTTAGTTTCATCAGCACACATGATAAGTGTGTTCTCCATTACCCTTCCAGGTCATGTGTTAAAGGATAAAAGCATTAAAAAGACAGTCCCAGGATAGACCCTTACGGTCCTCCCATTGCATGGACCTCTAGGTAGAACAGCACCCATTAACCATGTCCCATTCAACTTTTTACCAATTGCCCATCCCTCCAGACCATGATGTCCTAGGATGGATACAAGGACATTTAGAAGACAGGTTTGTCAAATATGATTTGCTCTTTGTAAACACATGCTGGTTATTTCCAGCAGCTGCCTTCTCTTCCACATGCCTAGAAATGTTTCAGAACTCACACCATGGTTTTTCCAGGATCCAAACTAAATCTTTCCAACCTGCATTCTTTTTCTGCTTCTGAAGATGCATAATTCATTGACCTGTCTTCAGGCATTGCAGACATCTCCTGGTCTCCTGAACCTTCCAAGCATGATAGTCTTGGAAGGATATGAGCCTGTTCTTTCATCTCCAAGCTGGATGCAGCATGAACTGGGCAACCAATTTTTCTTGGAACCGAAGAGTACCAGCCAGACTTGGTGTTATGTAGTTCTGCCAAAAGCCATGCCTTTCCAAAAGCAGCAAGAGAGGGGTCATCCTTTCTTACAGATGAACAGTTCTACTGACTATATGACAAAACTGTTTCATGATTTTGCTCTTCATTTTAAGTTTTTCTTCTGCTTGGGAATAATTTCTTTCATTCAGAATGAAGCGTCCAACAGAACGTCAATGGGACGAATTTATGGGATTCAGTGAAAAATGCATCTCAGGCACATCAGTTAAAATGTAGTTATATATATATCTGTGTTAGCCATTGAACAAAAGAGCAAAATGAATCTGGCAAGAGCAAAACTGGGTACATAAGCCTTAGCTTGGCACCAGATCAAGATGTTTTAAATGGGGCTAAAGGACAAGTTCTTCCCTAAGGGGTAAAATCAGGTTGAGAAGAGACAACTCATTTGTTACTTTAGTCACCCCAAGAGCTCAAAATGACAGTGGACAAATGATGACAAATTGAAGCATGGATGTCAACACTACAGTTATTGCTTACAATATAGGTTCAGTGTTACACATTCTTGGCTGAATAAAGCATCTATATTTTTAAGACTTGTTGGTCAGTGCAAAAAAACTTGTGCTCGAGGTACATATATTGTTGGCTGGCAAAATGAAGTACCATATCAAAAAATACATCTCAGACAAACACAGAAGAAACAAATGTTGGCTTTTCAGAAATGGGAAAGAAGAGCAAAAAATTAAACCAAAAGTTTATAAAAACTGCACAGTAATTACCTCTGGAATCATAAGTGTTAACAGTAACCTGAAGAATATGCATTAGGTAACATAAAAAAAAAAAAAAGCCTATTTATTTATTTTGCAAATTAAAATCTAAATGAAGTGTCTACAAAATTAATCATTCTACTCAGCTTGGTCATGATGATTGTAAGAATATCTACTCAAGAACTCTTTCCAATGTTGTGCATGAAATAGCAGTATCACTTTTAAGCTGACCTGTCTCAGTGGTTTCCCAGAAGGTGATGAAATTCTACCTACAGTTTTTAGAGATGGCATCGTTCTTTAATTTAAATTTGTTAACATAAGGAATTGAATTTACTGGGATAATGTCATTCATGTATTAAATTAGACATGTTCGAGAAGGAATCAACTAGCATGAGTTTTTTCATAAAGGACAATAATGTCAAGGCAGCTTTAAAGATCAAGTAAAATGAAAAATTGCAGTCAGGAACAGAAGAAGGTGGGGATAATATTTATTGAGGATATTTAAAAGAAAGTTACAAGATGAAGAAGACAGAAAAAAATATATTATTCCTGAATGGACTCTGCAGTAGACATTTTATAGCAGAAAAAAAGGAAGAAAAAATAGGTTAAATTATTTAAAATGTCTTAGTTCTAGGCCACAACATGGACGTAATCTAACCTGGTCAAGAAATTTTATGATATGAAAATGACAGTCTACTCAAGGCAATAATACTCACTCCATTATCTTATTTGAGATTTTTTAGAAAAAACCATACACATATATACACCTTAGAACTCAGTTTATTCTTTACAATAGTAGCTATATATTGCTATCCATAGAGTGTTGAGGATTTCTATCAGATTAATGTTTTGATAGTTGGACTAGGCTTTTAGCCCTAGTTGTTCAGGTACTAAACTAGCTGTCTCCTGAGTATCATAGCTTCTTCTAGAGTTAGACAAAGATCACAAAAGCAAGAAACATTGACTTGCTGTTACCAGAAAGGAGAGAAATGAATAGATACAAAATGTGGAAAATGCTATGAGAAATTGCTGACCATAATAGCAATATTGTCTCTTTGGCCTGTGCTTCAGTGCCCAATATTAGCAATATCTTTTACTCTATATAATTTCATATAGAGTAACTCTATATAATTCTGGATAATAATGTAGTACTTCAGTGTGTTACAATCTCACTCGTTGACAATCCAAAAAAAATCCAAAAATTTCAAAGCCAAATTATTAAAATTTAAGAAGAGAAATGCTTGCTTCCAAATGTTCTGTTACTATTTAAAAGTAGAAAATGTAATTTCTAATAAATATAATGCTGTGTCCTTTATAAAAATATGTCTCAAAACCTTTCCCCTTCAAACATATGTTGCTGGTATACTTGTCTAAGAAATTAAAAGTTCCTTCAGCTAAACAAAATCCTAAACTATTCACCTAAAGGTGACAGTACAACACAGTGGAAAAAACAAATCAAGCTCCTACTTCAGTTTAAAGCACAGGAATACAAAGGGAAAGACAATATTTTTGCCTTTCAGTATAACTGAGACTCAATGGTAAAATAAAATAAGCTTCTAATCACCTTGAGTTGCAGTCTTCTCCCTTCTGCAGACATAATTTCAAGAGAACATATTTTTTTAATGCTGAAAGAGATAAGTAATGCTATATCAGTAGTGTCAACAAAATGGCTTAATAACACATGCAAAAAAGTTGTCAAAATTATGACTATTAAAATTTTATGAATAATAATCTAAGATCTCAGTTTATCTTATTTTCATTGTTGAAAATCAGCTGCAGTGAAAAAAATCAAGATAATTCTAAATTATTACCAAACAGTGAATCCAATGGAGAAAGAATACTTCAGTATGAGCGCATCAAAAATAGATGTTCAATTGCACAACAAAATTTACCAGATGAAGAATTTTTTTTTTTTTAAGAAAAAAGGGTGAAGTTTAATGGTTTATTTTGAAAATAAATTTTAAAATGGAAAGAGACAAAACTCATAAAAATTTTGGAAAAAAAATGCATCAAATAAAAATTTTGCTTTTCCCAAGGTCTTTTATAGAGTCAGTGGGCTTGCAATATTTTGGTAATATTCTGCTTTCCAATTATATGCAAATATATATAAATTTGCAGATCTACTTATTTGTTTTTAAAAGCCTGGATAATTTTGAATATTTTTTTCTACCTGGGAATAACAAAAGGCAGTTATAGAATTCCTTCTAATCCCATACTCGGTCTGTACAAATAATCATTGGTCAAATGACTGTACAAAGTGAAAAGCAACTACAAATTTCTATGATGCTCTGTGTTGTTTTGTTTGAATGGATGCTTTTGAATTTTGAATACTCATTTGAAAACAGACTGTAACTTTTAGAAATAATCCAGAAAAAGAATCATTAGTTTTCAAAGACAAGACATAAATCCTAAGCACTTAGAAGAAAAGGTTGAAATGCAAAATTAGTTGAGTACATCCTTAATGAATTTGATAACAGGCATGCATCCAGATATCTTTCAATACGTTTGCTTGATGTCCCTTAATAAAAGGAAGGAAGTTTGTGGCAAAGCAGAAAATTAGGCTGGGGCCCATTAAAAGGTTAGAGGGTTTTTTTTATATAATCATAAATTCTGTATATGAAGTCACCTTTATTCACAGGATCTTGCAGATACCACATCTGAGAAAGAAATCTGCTGCTTCAAAACCAAATTTGTTGACTCTACCCCATACAAACCCACACATGGCAAGTTGTGGAAGCTGGAAGTTACTTACAAACTTCTGTATTTTTTTGATGCCATTGGTCTAATTTGTCACTAATTCAGTCTTATCAGGGTAATATTTTAATCAGTCCCCCTGCAGTGTCAGTCTCCTGCTGTGAAGGCCCTTGGTGCTGTGCACTTTTGTTCCTGGGCTGCAGTGCCCACATTATTCGCCCACCAGCATTTCAGTGAAGACTGATATTCATGCTGAGCAGAGCTGGCTGCCAGGAAAATTGTGTTAATCAGAGGCTATTAACCCAAGTGAATGGGATCCTGAGTCAGCTAAAACTTAAAGCTAAATCTGTCTAGACTTTCTTAATTCTGTATTCTTTAAATAATGTTGAAATGCTTCTAAAAAAAAACACCAAACACCCACAACAACAACAACAACAAAAAAATCAGAAGAACCAACCTAACAAACAAAAAACCCCAAAACACACAAATAACTATATAAACAAAGGAAAAGAAAATGCCAAAAAATTCACCCCAGATAAGTTTTAATTAGAAGTCTGCTGGAATAGAGGTACAGAAAGCTTACACCTCCCCCTCTGTCCTTACAAGGCAGATCCTTGCTTGTCAGTTTGGTTTTACATACACGTGTTACCTTCTGAGCTGAACTGAACCATTCTGTATCCACTGCTGTCCCTCAGAGAGCTCTTTTCATCAGCTCTGAGGCTGACTTCTCCTTTCACCAAGAGATCCATCTGACAAGTCACTTCTGCCTTTAAAAGAACAGTGAATAAAATTGAAAATAAAGGAAGAGGGAAAAAAAAACCCAAACCAAACCAGCCACCCAGAATAAGTGTATTCTAGAGATTTCAGTATTATCCATTCACTCTTAACAGGAAAAGTATATCACTTGCCAGCAGAAATGAAAAGCAGCTCTTCAATCCCTAGTGTGTATTCCTAGGAGTAGCAAGTAGCAGAATTAGTTTGGCAGTAGGGGTGAGTGTTCAACATAGCACTTTTAGAGAATTTATATCTGTTATTGAGTTGCTTCTCTATACTCTCCAACATCTTGTTTGCTTTGACTGCAAAACCCTTTTCTGATTTAATTACCAGTGACTTAACTCACTATTTTCATTAATACCGTCTTTTTCTTCCTAGAATCTAATAATAGTTTCTTTATTATTTTAAATTACCCTTTTCCTATAGTGAAAACAATAAACATCCAACCTTATTAGAGGTAGTGTGGGTTGTGTGGTTTTCAGTAGCTTTTCACTGACTCAGCTCTTATTCTTCAGACCTAAGTGAACATCCAAGTAATACCTGCTGTACTTTTAGCTTCACTCCGTGTTGTGATTACTGAAAACAGCTGCATATGTTGAAGGAGAGTTAAACAGTTCACTTGATCAAATGATGTACTTTTGGCCTTATTGCAAATCATAGCTGAAAGGTGGACAAAAGACCTTTGTTTGGACACACTGAATTTGTCTTGCATGCAGCTAAGGTATTTTCCTATTAGAGCAAATCCATTGTTCCTGAAGGTTCACAGCATTTTGTTGCATTTCTTCTGCCTAATCTATCATAACCCACAAATTCTTGTTCAAGGTATCAAAACTGTTCCAACATGTATTTTTAAGCATCAGGTTTTATACACATTGACTTGTTATCCTCTGAATAAAACATGACAATCCTCACAAGGCTACCTAGAGAATGGCTAGCAGGATCATATCACACTAATACTGATTGTCTTAACATGTGTTCCTCTTTTAAGACTCTAAGCACTGTAAATAGTCTACAGGGATTAAGCTACTTTTCCAGACTCAGTGCCTGAGTACACAAAAGTTGCTTTTTTCCAGTAGTCATTTCGCACCGGTTTAGTATTTCTAAAGCTTTCCTCCAAAAAGTCTTCAATTAAGAGCTGTATACTTTGGGACTTTATTTGGTTGTCAGTTTATTCACTTTCTACCTTATTTGGTTGTCAGTTTATTCACTTTCTACCTCCTCCATCTAGATGGCTGCCGTTTCAAGTGCTTCCCACAGTTTTCTTAGCATTCCATCTGAAATGCAGATTAATATGCTTCTCCTTTACTTCTCCATTCCCATAATAATCTGAGACTTCACCTTATACCCCAACATATCCTTCCATCATATGCTCCTGACAATCATGCATATGGTTACTTTTCATCTTACCTCCTTGAAATTTTTTCCCAGAGCTCAGAAATTAGATCCTCAGGCTGAGGTCTCCCCTTATGACAATCAGACGTGAGGATATAGGAATTCTAGAAATTGCCTGATTTTTTTTTTTTTTAACTCCCAGGGTGTAACAAACCTCTTTGGAGAAAGAGACAATAACAAAAACATACAAAAAACCCAGACTATTTGTATTGTAATTGAGATTCTGTGTCACTATGAAGCTCTTAACCTTGGCTCCAGGGAAATATTTTCAAGGTAGTATTCTGATCACTCCTCAATCACATATTAATAAGTACATTATGTCCTCCTCTGTTAATTCATAACCAAAATATTATTTTATAATTTAGGCACATGGTCTTGAGTTTGGAAATGATGTTTTAATTCACTCATAACTGTAATTTTCAAGGTGACATACTTTGCTCTTTATACTGAGGCTTCCAAGCTTTTCATCTGCAAATTGCACCAAGTCTCTCTAACTTTTATCATAGTTCTCTAACTTTCATGCTGAGTAACTTTTATGCTGAGTTCATTAATCAAAATATCAAAATATCAATATCAAAACATTTTATTTGTGGTGATACTGAAGAATGTTTTTCTTATTTGTTCTCTCTCTTTGGCGCAAACAAATGTAATCTGGCCTTTAGCCATGTTTTCATCCAATTTACATTTCTAGTGCCAAATTCTTTTATGAAACTGAGACAGAGGACATTTTCCTTAATCATTTTCCCAAAAGATTTTTTTTGATTTTCCTGGGTGAACTGTCTGTGTTCTCATTTTGAACCCTGTTTTCTGGATTCATCATATTTCAAATCCTTTTTTTCTTCTGAAACAATTTTGATTAATTACTTAAACTTTTTTATTCACCAAACTTCAGGCTTTTTTTATTCAAACTTGAAATTATTAGTTACATGATGTATTATTATATGTGAAAATCTACTGATATCTTATTCTTTCACATTATCTCATGTGACCCATCATAAATAATAAATAGACAAATTTATAGATAGATAAATAAATAAATGATGACGAGAACTGGCAATAGAAAAAGGAGGATGTGTAGTTAGGAAGTGTAAATAAGTTGCAGAAGGGAGGAACAGAGAGGAGTGAATAGTTTGCTGACATTCAACTAAACTTTAATCATTCTGTTTCCAAAGAGGTAATTGCTATTTACAGGAGTTCTAGGTCATGATCCCATCTTGGACCCAACTTAGAAGAAGTACCTGAACAATACAGCACACCATGAGACCAGGGCTGTGAATGAGCACATCTTCAGACTTCCTGAGGTGAACTGCATCATTAAAAATAAATCAAAGCCTGTAAAAGTTGACATACTGTAGCTGTTTTCCTCACCCCACCTGCTTTAATTTGACACATTTTCAGAGGAAAGTCACTATTCATTTCATATCTAAACCTGTCAAAACTTTTTTCCCCCTTCACTTAATACCAGAGGAATCAAGTTTCTTAGTATGGCTTGTTGAAAAGCTATAGAGACCAGACAACTTGTTGCATGCAAAGCATCAGTGGGGAAATAAATAGTCTACAACTGAGTAAATATTAAAGATTTCAAATCAAAGTATAAAAAAATTGAATGTTCAAAGCATTAAATTCTATGTAGGAAAATAAAATTAATTGATGCTTAATATTTCGAAAGGACATATAATGCTATCAGAAGAGGAATGATTTGAGGTTTTGTATTTATTTTGTTTTGTTTTCTGGGTTTTTTTTCTTTTTTCTACAGGTAAAGTGCAGACTCCTTACCTCTGAACCTGTATTTCTTAGTTAGTGTTATGTATGTTTAATAATATTTCTTATTTTCCCAAGGTGGCATTATGAGACTTTTTGAAAACTTGAGATGTCACAAAATGCCAGTCATCAGAAAATATCTCCTTACCTCATTCTGATTTCAAGTAAATATTCCTCTAATAGGTAAAGAAAAATTAAGAAGCATGGAGGTGTAGTTCTACCACCTGAGGGAAAAAAAGTAAATACCTTTGACAGGTAACTCAAGTCCTCTGTATGTCAATATGGCAACATGGTACCAGTAATTTGGAAGCAGAATGCCTCTGAAACTTTGATCAGTGATTCAACATGAACTTAGTTGATAAAAATTGTCACAGAAAAGAAGAACCAACTTTATTTTTTCTTAGAGGAAATATTTCCTTTGAAAAATATTTTGTTGAAATGGACCTAACAAGGCTTTTAAAAGGCTGTTTTCAAGTGCCAAGAGTAGCTTTTCATCAGCTTATGACAATGGGAGCCTTGCATACACTTTTAGAAAGTGGAAGAATTATTTCTTTCCAATTTTTTAAAGTAATTTAAACACAGCAAACACCTTAGGGAAGACAGAAGATTAGCAACAAAAAAACTGCTGCCAGAGAATTCGCCTTCTTTTAAGGCAAAATCCTAAATAATCGGACTAATGTTGATACGGGACTGTTCCAAGTGATATTAAATATCCTTGGAAATGTCTGCTCAACCCACAACACTTTTATCTGGGAAAGAAATCTTGAAGAAAAACATGTGCAACAAATTAAGTTTTGCATTAATCTCAGCATCTGTGAAATGTGTTATTGCTGTGTGATTTTGACTTTGGTAAAGTCTTTGGTTCAATCTCAAGCAGAGACAAGCCTCTCCTGTTAGCTGATATTTTCATTGTTTTAATAAACTAAGTTATCTTTGAGTCAAAGTTGCAGGAAGAAATGCAGCTACTCAGATAGCAAGGGCAAAAATCTCCTGGAGCGATGTGAAACACATCTACTCTGCTCAGTGTGAGATCATTGCACAAAATTGTGAACTGGAGCTAGACAATTCCATGGATCTCACTGAGAAGGAAAGCTCTTAAGTCTCCACTACTACAACCAAATTCTTTAAATCTCTGTGCTATGAATGAGTCAATTGCCTGTTTACCTTTGATTTGCAACCGCAGCTTTTACAATAGGGAGCATAAAGGACTCCACGGCCATGCAAGGCAGTTTAGCAACACGAAACAAGCTCAACTGGCAGAGAGAGAGCTAGTGGTTAGCCCTGTTAAGAGACAGTCACAGCTGGCTGCTTCCTTTGACAACTAGTGACACCCACCAATACTCTGGGTTGACCCACTTAAAAACGGAGAAACTGGCTCTAACTCATTTTAGGAAGAACACTGGTAGTAGACATAGGAATTGCAGAGCTGGAGCCAGTGTTGAACAGCAAATTTGCTTTATAGGATCATGCTGGAATTGGGGCTGCTGAACACGAAATTATATCAGACTCTGGCAGCCAGGCCATTATTACAGATGCTAGGAATGTTCCAGTTCCAATAATCAGATATAGGTAGAAGTAAGATCTGCATTATTTTAAAACTTTTGCTGACAAAGCTCCAAATAGGTCTTCATTGTCTGCTGGCAAAACACTGATGTACTGTGTGGAATCCATCCAGTAGTAGAGAGCAATAAATATGCATGGTAGGGAGAAGATTAAGATTCTGGCCTTCCCTAAAACTATCACCCAAAATTGCCTGTGAGAAAATTAAAGACTTGACAGGAAAGAGTGCAATTAAGTGTACTCAGGTGTATTTGCATGTGCTCTGAATGAATTACAGGATACAGTGAGTGTTCCAATCATAGTAGAGAGAATTATAGAGTGAATTACAGAGTAATAACATACTCATTAAAAGTACATTTAATCTATTTCTCAATATTTCGAAAAACAAAGCAAAACACATCATCAAAACCACTCTTTTCTGAATTTTAAAATTAAGATAAAGGTAAAAGTCTCCCTTTCAATTAGAGGGAAAACTTTTTATGGCAACACAATGAATTACAGTAATTTTATGCAAAAATACTCAAAACCTGCCAAGAATTTTTAAAATTAACTATGAGTTTAACAAAATTATGCAGAAATTTTATCTATTCCTACTTAAAAGACAAATTTTTCATAACTAATACTGATTTCAAATTACCTGAATAGAAAATTTAGAGAACTAATCTTCTAAGACTGTAAGTCTAGTCCAGTTATGTTTAGGGTTAGGTTGGGATTGACAGAAGAGGGTTAAGAGAAAAAATAATAACTTTGTATTTTTTTATTATTTTTATATTAATTTTATCCAAAATTAATAATTCTATATAATTCTAACATTATGCATACTTATTGACACTGCTTTCTTAAAAAGTCAAGTGTTATCCCTAAACTCACTGAATTAATATAACAGCAAAACAACTAGAGATATCTAATTAAATATTTCAGTCACCTTTAATGTCACAGAGTTAAAGCAATATATTTTGTGTTTCAAAAATGTTAATGTAGCTGATAATTCAAAACATTGTACACCTGTAATTTAAATTTCTCTCTAAAAAACACCAATTTCTTGAAAACAAGATTAATTATTCAGAGTTCATAATGAACTCGAAACCACAAATCATGTTTCAGTGCTTTCAAACTCTCAGTGTGGTGGCTAAGAAGCTTGCTGTAGGTGTTAATTAATGGCTGCATTAATTGTTAATTAACAAGTGTTGAAATAGTAGCAGAAATTAATACAGAATATATTTAGACTTTCCTAGGTTAACCACTTTGGAAGAGTGACTGGCATATTGAGACAACTCGATATTTCTCAGTCTTTTTGGTGATTCAGAAAACACCCATGGCCGCTGATCTTTTTTTGGCTTGTACAGGGCAGGTTTTCATTTAATTCTCTGCTGGGAATAGAGAAGTATCAGGGTAATCCATTCTAATACTCCACCTCCTGTGACTAGACCACTTGAGTCACATTAGGAAACGGAGTTCCTGCACAGTTCTGGGAGTATGTAAGGGATGCCATGAATCCAGCCACCATGTCAAAGTTTTCCTGGGTTTCCTCCTTTTTGGGTCTGAGTCTGAGATTGGGTGAGGTATCAGGATTAGGACTCAGGGAGAAAATTCACCTGTATTAATGATTCTCTTCTTACAGATTTATTTTTAGTTGCCCAAGCACAGAGTCCAGCCCACATTTTGAAACGAAAAAAAATCCCTCTTCTTGTTAAAGTATGACTGTGTGGGTTGTACAATTCTAGCACAACAAAACCTTAGTGACAGTATGATGTCTTTATCAATAGCAAATACATAGTTGCTGATCATCCAAACAAAATCTACAGTTTAAAGAGACAGGAACACCTGAAGGATCATCACATACAATATAAGTAAAAGGAATTTTTTATAAAGTGATGGCAGGTTATGAACATAACAAATTTCAACAACAAACTTGGTGTTCTGTCAAATGCTAAATCACATACCTCCAGTAACAAGGCTAACATTTACTTCACAGCAGTCTAATGCTCAGAAATTCCAAGGATGAGCAGATTCTACTTCCACAAATAATCACCAACCTTTCCTTATGTTGCAGACTTTGAGATTCTAAAGTGAATCATAAATATTTCATGAAAGTATTGCTCTGTGGCACCCATCTGGAAGAAACGTATTTTCTCCTTTGTTGATTAAAACTTTATTGACCTTACTGTCTGTCAGGTCCTGCTAAGGGGATTTTTGCCAAGCAAACTTTTAATATTGTGCTTGCCAAAATGCATCAACAGATTTTGTAAAGGGTAATCGTAAAACCATGGGGAACATTTAATATTACAGCTAAGACCATGGCATTTACATTTTAACTTTTGCTTACTTTCAGATTTTCTGCAGTTACAATGGGAAAATGAAATGCAGACAACACAAACACCCCTGCATAAAACAGTGAAATGTCATAGGCTCGATAATTAAGGGATGTTGTAACCTCACTGACAATATTTCCAAAGTAAATATCCTTACTTAATAACTAAAAGTTTATGGAAAAATACTTCTTAAACTACATTATATTCTTCTTTTTTTTTTAATTTCTGACAAAAAGCAACTTTGATGAAGAGTCACAGAAAAAGATTGTTGCACAGCCAAAGCTCTGAGTTTTTGAGAGCTTCTGAGAAGAACCCTAAGAACCATTCCTCAGAAGGAACCACAAGGGATTGACCATTAATTTTCTGTGTCGACAAGAGAGCGCAGAGGTTCATGCCTGGCAAGAAACCCCAGCTTCCCTCTGTAAGTTCTGAAATTCAGCTAAAGGGAGGCCAGTAGCAGGTGGAATTAAGGTATAATATAGCAGGACACGGGAGAAGACTTTATGATATGAGAAAAATAAAAAGTATTTTAGAACATTAGTCCTAAGGCTAGACATGAAAAATAGTTTTTCAGAAGGTGTTATTGATTTGTATATACTAATCCTGTTTGATAAAATAGGTATCTGCGCTTTAAACAAAAAGCCTTGTTTCTTTCTAGCAGAAAACACTCCAAAAATGTTGGTCTCTCCCAGGCCACTCATCAGATGTTTGAATGTAATGTCACTGTTATGCCAGTATTCTTCAGATATATTTGAATAAACCATTTTTCAGAGAGAAATGAAAGTACTCTGTTGACCAAACAACTAGTTGTGAGATACAAGGTCTTAATATCAACATTAGTACTGAGGTGTTACAGTACTGAGGTGTTACATTACAGACAATCTTCTTTTCTTTCCCATCCTCCTTAAAACTCCAGAGTTCTTTCAGGTTTTGTCTCTTCATAAGGTGTAATCTAATCCTACCCATATATCTAAAAAATTCATTATCTATATTGTTAACTTAAAAATTATCTTCAAAGCAAGAGTGACCTAGAAAGACCTGATATTATCCAGCCTACCACAGCTCTTTGGGATGATTGACCATGGAGTGAAATGTATTGGAGGATTTGGAAAACATACCTAGTCTGGTGGTGCAACAGAATTCCAACACAAGTAGTGTACCAAGAAAATCCAGAATAATAGGCTTCCAGTAAAAAAAAAGAAAAAAAAAATTAACACAGAAAATAACCAAAGTCAAAAATGTTCACAAACAGGTGCAAAAAAGGAGTATCACCACAGACAATAAGACAATATAATCTGATTGTTTTACTGAAATGTTTGGATTTTATAATTGTTTTAAATATATAAATGTGACCAGACACACAGAAAATACACCAAAGGGTGTATAAACAAGACTGTATATGTTATTCTGATAGACCAATCGGTTTCATAAAACTTAAGTTAAACTGAAGGGGAAAACAAGAAGGCTTTGCTGAACTGTCTTTCCCAGTTAACTTCCAAAGAACCCTTAGTCCCAATAATAGTACCAACTCAACGGTATCAACTTCTAGCATTTCATATCTTCGAAGGCTCATTTATCTTCACTTATACATCTGTCAGTAATCTTTTTTTTCTAAGTGCTATCCAAAGACAACACTTTAACAACATTCAGCCACCAGGCAAAAGTTAATCACTGGACTGACAGAGGAGGAAACAAGGCTACACAGTGGGGCAATGTTACCCGGCAGAACAAGGGATCATCGTGTTTCTGTGCTCTAAATCCAAGGACTGCAACATAGCAGAGGTAATTCAGAAGTAGTTCTGATTTATCTCAGCATAATTCACTTAGGTTTTTTGGCTAATTTGTGCACTGCAGAAATATGCACTCGTCTATTTCAAACACAGTTTGGGCAATATATATATATATATATATATATACTCTTTGTTGCAGGCAAAGCAGCAACTATACTTTGATTGTAAGTTATATTCCTGACAGAACAGAAAGAAAAGTAAGCATTTGGCTAAATACATATGTCGTTTAAAGAAAAATATTCTTATTTTTAGGTACAAATTTTGGTACTCCACAAGATAGAACTTCCTTTTTCAGTCTGTACTTTCTGTGTCATATTTATTTACAGTTTAGTATGTTGATCATCAGGAGAAGTCCGTCATTTTTTCCAAACCATTCTGCCTGATTAACTTGTCCAAAGAGGAACTATAGTGAACTAGAGATAGTAATGTGGTAAAGGCCATAGGAAAATAGGAGGATATGTTTTAGTTTAGTTGATTTAGCAGGTGCTTCTGTCTTGGTGCAAGTTAAAAATATGTCATCTGAGGTTTCCATTTAAAAATCACTTGCCCATATGGAGTATGTTACCACATCTGTTCAGAAAAATAGGTCACAGATACGTAAATATGGAAATTAAACCAATAAAAATAATCCACTCTGCATCCATAATTTCTGGCCCAAATAATGTGCTGACCTCTAGAACTGATAAATCTGCTAGTAGATGGCAAAGATCTAATGGAAGAAAAAATTATATTTGTAAGAAGAACCCACAAACAAATTTATGATGACAAGCAAAGATGAACAAAACATTTATATGTTTTGTTGTATATGTATGTGCTGCAACAGCTGGTTTAGGTGACCTGTTTTATTTTGTGCAGCAGCAGTGATTTCCTCAACTCTTACACTATATTTATACCACTGTTTGTTTTTTTCCCCTAGCACTGCTCCACAGTGCTCCACAGCTATGCAGCTATGATGACACAGCATTTGCTAGCACATCTGCAGCATACTTGGCTGTATTCAAAGCTGGAATCATGCCTTTAAATTATACATCCTACATCAGGGACATCGGATCTGAGCCCAGACATCGCAATCCTTGTGTCAGAAATTTAAGTAACATTCACAGGCCCTGTGCTGACTTCTCCATACCCAACATCTGAATCCTTCTCAGAGGCTGGAAAGAAAAATCAATGTATCTGCAAGATTTAGTATTTGAAAGAGAAAACTCTGAATCATACTAGATGTTTCTTGTTGCTTACTGTAAATTGTTAGGAACATTTGCCCTTCTTTATAAATTCCCTCAAAAAATCTAATGTCATAAACTGAGCTTTACAATGGCTGAACTGTAGTGGCCTTCAAATTAATACACATGTAACTATTTGTAACATAATAAAACATTTCTTTCAGCATTGCACTTTGTCAGCATCCCTTGTGATCCTGTTAATCTAATTCAAACACATAAACTGTTATCCTGCATTAGGAATTTGTTCCAGCTATACTGAAGATGTTTCATTTCAGCTGCTATTTGGTTTTTATTAAAATAGAACTGCCTAAGAGCACTAACACTGGAAAAAGGAATTGTGTTTTCCCAGTATGCTACAAATCTGGGGAGTTGGCACTTAAAGTGCAGACAGACAGGAATAAAAAGAGACAGAGACACAATACAGGAAGCATGAAGCAAAATGTCAGCCTAAGTACTACAGTTACACCACTAATATTTAAGATTATTTTTAGGTTGTTTTTTGGGGTGTCTGTGGTTTATCTGGTAAGAAGATTTATTTTCAGGACAGAACTGGAAGAGAAACACACACTAGCATTCATAGCTTTAGGGATTTCCTGCCATATGCAAGGCAGGTCAGCCTGAAATATAAGAATCTAATATCCAGTATCACAGAATCACTCAGGCTGGAAGAATGTCAGGAGATCTCTAGCCCAGTGCCCTGCTAAAAGCAGGGTCTGCTCTGAATTCAGACCAGCTGCTCAGGGATTATTTGATTTGGTATCAAATATCTCTCAAGACAGAGATTGAACAGCCTCTCTGGACAACATGTCTTTGAAGTCCCTGAAGCCTTAACAGTGTTTTTCCTCCCACTATCCAGTTAGAAGAACATCTACAAATCAGTGGACTCTGATAATATCCACCTGAAGGTATTAGGAGAGCTGGCTGATGTCATTGTGAAACTGCTCTCCATAATCACTGAGGAGTTATGAAGATCAGGAGACAAGCCAGAAGGCTGGAAGGATTCTTATGTCCTCCCCATCTACAAAAAGGGCTTATAGGAGGATCCAGGAAATTATGGGCCCAGCAGGCTTACTTCATATCCAGGACTCCTATTCCCACAGTCTGGAATGTTGTGGACCACTTTGTTGCCAAGGGTTGACGACTGACTGTGTTCAGCTCTTTGTTCTCCAGGGCCCCAAGAAGAGCTTCTCCCCATCCAGTCAGCCAGACTCCCTTCATACTACTGTAGGATGTTCATTTCCAAGTACAGGGCTTTGCATTAGCCCTTGTTGATTTTCATGAAGTTCCTGTTGTTCCATCACACTAGCCTGACTAAAGCCATCTGAACAGCAGATCTGCCCTTGAATGTTATCTCTTCCATTTCCTAATTTTCTGTCACTGAAGAAATTGGCCAGGGACATCGTGTCTCCTCCTCAACACCACTGATAAAGATACCAAACTGGATAGGCCTAGGATAGACCCTCTGGAAAACTCCACTTCTAAATGTCCTTCAGGTACAATATGGCCACTAACTGCTGCATTTCGAACCCAGTGAGACAGTTTTCCACTTCTCTGGTGGTCAGTCTATCTAGAGTGTAGGACTGCAACATCCTAACAGGGAGAGAAAGGATGATACAGGAGACCATGTTGAAAATTTTGCTAAAGTTAAAGTAGATGGCAGCTGCTGTCATTTCTTCATCCACAAATCTAGTCATTTCATAGAATGACAAAATCATATAAAGATTTGTGTTGGAAGGGACATTTTAAACATTTTCATACATTCAACTAGATCAAGTTTCTCAGAGCCCTATCCAAAATACCCTCAAATGTTTCCATGTATGGGGTATCCACCACCTCTCTGGGCAACCAATTCCAGTGCCTAACCACCCTCAAAGTAAAGAATTTCTTCCTAACCCACCTTCCTCCAGTTCAAAATGATTTCTCCATGTCCTAACACTATATATGTGGAAGGATAGAATGTAAGAGAATAGTGCAGAAGGCAATCTCACCCCTGAGGAGTTGCAGCTGTACTAATCACCAAAGATTAGGAACAGACCCACCCTTAATAGGCCACAGCTGTGTCCAATAAGGGTGAGTGCTATAAAAGAGTGGGTTAGCTAGTTGAGAAGTGAGCTGGAGTTTGTTGGTTGTGCTGTGAAGAAGAAATCAATGCTGTGAGGAGATGCCCATGAGAAATCACTGAGACGGCATAAAAGATTTGCAATAAGATGACAGCATATATATTCTTATATAAAGTTCCTTTCCAATTTTTCTGGTCCCTGCCAGGTACTGAAAGGCTGCTGGGAGATCTCCCCAGAGCCTTCCCTTCTTCAGGCTGATCAGTCCCCACTCCTTCAGCCCCTTGTCATAGAAGACATCTTCCAGCCTTTTGAACTTCCTTGTGACCCTTCTCTGGACTCCCTGTAACATATCCATGCCCTTCTTGTGCTGAGGAGCTCAGCATTGGATGCAGCACTTCAGGTGGGTTCCCACAAGGACAGAGTGGAGGGTGAGAATCATCTCCCTCAATGTGCTGGCCATGCTTCTTTTTCATCATACAAGGCTCTTGGGTTGGTCAGGTTCAATTTGCTCTTGATAAATCCTTTTTGGTTGTTCTCATTCATTCTTCTTCAGTGCCCAGAAACAGTTTTAAACTGGACTTGCCTTGAGACCTTACTAATGACTCAATAAAGGCTGACTGGTCTGTCATGACCACTAAAACTAGGATGAAGAGTTGTAAAATTAATCACAAGGATCTCAGTGGTAGGACAGGAACCTCATGAAGCTCTCCAAGAAGAAAATTGTGTACCTTCAGTGTAATAGACAAAAGAGAGACGAAGCAAGAATCTTCTTAGAGAAGTAGAGTAAAATAAAAATTATGAATACCGAACAACATAACCTAACCAGAATTTAGCCTTGCAATGAGAAGTAAATTGGAAGAGAATTCCAAAAGTCTGTTCCACTCTTAATTATTTAATGACTGTATGAAAGATAAATAAAAGCAACTAGAAACTGGCTGAAACAAATCAAGGCTGGAGAAAATAAATTTACTTCTCTAGTAACATTATGAATGACATACAAGGTAAGAACAGAGGAAAAAGTGTTTCATGCTGGAAAATCAATAAGTAAAATGATGAAAGCCCTCTCATAAAAAAGAACATAATGAAGCATGACTATGTTAAGTTGGAGGATATTCAACTTTATCCACTTAGTAAGTTACTCTATGTAAGAGAAAAATCTTTGGTTCATATTTATACAGGTTATTTACTACAGAATTCACTTTTTCATAAGAGATGAAGCAGTATTACATTGTCAAGCATGATAGCAATTTGACTGTGATTCCCCTCTGGCCACAAGCACGTCTTGAAGCAGAAGAGAGAAGATCAATATAGGGTTCATGCTCCTACCATTCAGCTGATGCCTCAACAAGCATTCTCTCTCCACTTATTTTTCCACATTTTTCTCATGCTCAATGTGTGCTCATGTTATGTGGCTATCTGGTCTGGATGAGTGGTTTCTTTTTATTTCCTCTTCAGGTGCACGATAATAATAAAAAATATTCAACAAATGGAAAACCAACATCATCCTCTTAGGTCTTCAGAGTTAAAGCCACTTATCTAAATGTATACATTGAGAAATTCAAATTTGTACAAACTGCTACTCAACTAATTTCTCTCTCTTACATTAAATCTGGCACCAGGGCCAAAAGTGAAAGCTTTTGGACAAATTAATACAAAGATATTGAAAAGGAAAATTTCAAATCTCTTAAAGGAAACATATTTTTACTTACTATTCATTCTGCAGCAAACTGTAAATAAAACATTTGCAGAAAAATCATTGGGAACTTTCTCAAGTGTAAATATTGGCTTTTTCCTCTATCTTTTCAAATGTAACTGCATACAAAGGAAAAGTCTATAAAGACAGAATTTAAACAAAGTAGCTGTTGTAGCTGTTGTTCCAATTTCAGAAATAGTTCTTTACAGTTTCATTGCAGTTACAGCAATAGAGTCAATCCTACTGAAGAACAGTTTTAATTCTGTCAATCTTAATGATATGTTGTTTAAGAGTTGAGAGATGGACAGAGACATAAACTCAGCTGATGAAAAAGTCCTTCATTTGTAGTTAATTTTGAAAAGATGGAGGCCCATCTGTTTAGTGTATTTAAAATGTATCTATTTAATGTAATTACAAATATTTCTTAGCAGATTTCATGCTATATATTTGTTAATTTTTATTCAATTTAAAAATTTAAGTTTAGTTGTGGCTGAACTTTCAAGTGTTACAATAGCTGAAATTGACAAAATACAATTGGAGACCAAAATTCAACAAAATTTAATACCTGATATGTTCTTAATATAATCTCCCAAATACCATTGCCTTATTCTCTGCTGATTCCCCAACACACACTTTAATTTCAACATCTTGAAGTTAATACATTCTGCTGGGTTATGGTTGATTTGCTGTCATTTTAAAATAGGCTTTGTGAAGTCTTATGGGAAAATTCAGAAATTACTCTGAAATCTTATGTTTTAACTTTTATTGTACTTCTTAAATTTACAATTTTTACATTTAAAAATTAGGGATTTTTTAAATCCCTAGTAGGTAAGTACATATTTTATTAAAATATAATTTTGGAGTATTTTGTTATACTTTGTTACTTTCTGCATATAATACTAAAAAGAAGAAAGTTAGTGACTCTATGGAAGTGTTTAATTTTCTTTCAAAAATGTTATGGAAACATCCACCTACAGATTGTTTGTGCACGTTGGCCAAAGGTACATGAAAGTAAAGAGGTGAATACCACATTTTGGGGAAAAGGGGGTGGGCAGGGATAAATTATGCCTTTCAACAAATTCTTGCCTCTTTCTATGAGCCTAGCAGCAAGACTGCTTAATCACTTTGACTCCAGAAAAATACTTTGATATATTTCACCTTCCCAGCATTGCCTGAGACCTTCCAAGGCCATTAGGAGCTCTGTAGGTGTAACAGTAACTTCAGTGTGAACATTTCCTGCTCATGCTGTTTCAATTCCTAAAGGATCATGCATAAAACTATTCCTCTATTAATGCAGGCAGTCTTGGGTGAAAAACCCCAATTCAGGTTGAAGTTTAGCCTGTATGAAAACTGATTTGATAGTTGAAAGCTGTGAGGTAAGTGCATGCAGGCAAAACTTCTTCATATTCCCGAAAGCCCTTTCCGTATCACACAGAAATAACGTGAAGGGTGGGATTAAGGCACCTGAAACTTCAGGGAGCCAGAGGCAGCAGACATGACACATGACATTCTGCCATAAACCTGAGTCCAGGAGTAAGAGCTGGAGGCCATCTGGGGTTCAAGGCAATGTCTAAGGTAATTCTACTGTTAAATGTTCAAGAACCTTCTCTGCTGTCATAGAACTGTTTGGGTTGGAAGAGACTTCAACATCACCAAGGTCCAGTCCTCTTTGCTTGGGCAGGGATGCCACCTACTAGATCATCTTGTTCAGGACATCCTGATCTTCAACATTGCCATGGATGATGGGTCATCCACACCTTTCCTGGGCAGCCAGTTCCAGTGCCTCACCAGCCTCTGCATAAACAATTTCTTCCTCAGATCTAATCTAAATCCCTGTTCTTTTTCGTTTAAAACTGTTCCCCTGTGTCCTACCCCTATCTGCCCATTTAAAAAGTTGCTCTCCCTGACTGGGAGAGTTTGGAAAGAAATTTAGGACCCATTAGTTTTTAAGGATATATCTAAATAAAAGCTTTATTTAAGGTGACACTGGAATATGAAATGTCCTTTAGCAAAGATCATAGTGATTCAGTGCCTCTTAAATCCTTCTGAAGACCATGCACTCCTTGCTTCTTTCAGTTGATCCAGCTATTTGCTTTATTCCTGGAGTCCAGTTTCTTCATCTTTGGACTCACAGTGGGAAATTCTCATCTACTTTCTCCTTTGAAAGTGTCATCTAGTACTAAACAGAAAAGAAATTAAATCCTCTTCCTAGTTATATGATATGACAGCTGCAAAGAATAAATAAGCCCAAAAAAATCACCTGTGTGATAGGTGATTTTTTCACTGTGGCTTTCTGATCTTAGAGAGAAATGTCTGAATATCTCTGGTTAGACCTTTACCACTTGAATATATTTTTCTTAGTACTACTCTATATAAACCATTAATGGAACTGCTACAATAAAAATATATTAGTTTCTCCTTGTGACAAGAATTTCCTTTTTATATTTGGTATTTACATAACTACTGTCAAGTAATCCTATATGTTTATATGCCATTACTTTGTCCTGGCCAGAAGGTAAAAGAAAAAATAAGAAAGAGGAAAAAAAAAAGAATAAAAACCAAAAGGAAAAAGAGAGATGCTGGAGTAGTGCTCAACAGGAAAAGTTTTACACATTGAAGCACAGCTGTGATTTTTACTGCAGATTCACAATCCATTGTAGTCTTAGGACATCATAAAACTATTTTACCTTTTTTGTTCCCAGTGGTTAGTCTCTGTTGAAAGACTGGGCTACTTCAGTCTGAATTCTGCTCTGAAAACAGGTTTAATAAGTGGTTACACTTTTGTGTGTTTTGAGATATGGATTTGGGTGATTAAGCCTTGACATTGAATACAGCAGCACTGGGTCAGAAACAGGTCCACCTACCAACATATCCTGTCTCTGAGAGCACATATCTCAGGGGAAAAATAAGAAAAGGGCAGACATTCTGTGACACTGTACCCCTACATTTCCTCTGAGATAACAATAATGTGCACATTGAGGACTTTTGAGTCACAGGTTTTATCCTTGTGCTTATCAGCACTTAATGACTGTTTGACTGTTTCTCCACAGATTTCAGTCATTTATTTTTAACTCATCTAAACTTTTACTGTACATATTATTCCATGTCAAAAACTCATATAATTTAATAAGACTTTCTGTGGGAAAAATATGTACCTACTTTTTATTCTTTAACTTAAATCTCCTTAAAATTTCATTTGTCTCTGTCTTGTTTCTGTATTCTGAGAATGAATGAAAAACTATTCTCCTATTCACTCACTGCCATGGTGCTCATTATCCAGACAAAAATATCCAAATCTGTTTCACTTTTTCTCTTGCAGAAACCATTTCACCTTATTTATCATAGTTGTTGCCTTTTTCTGTACCTTCTCCATATCTAATATTTTGTTATTATAAAAAGAACTGAAAATAGCATTCAAGATGTGAGGACAACATGGATTTATACAGCAGCATAATTATACTTTCTGCTTTCCTCTCAATTCTTTTCCCAGTTCTCAAAACTCTATTTATTTTTCTGACCACCACTAAACATTGAAGCTGATGTTTTCAGGGTGTGATTATATAATGACTCCAAAATCTCTTTCCTGAATAGTAATAACTAATTTAAAGATCTTCACTGTATATGTAGAGATGGATTGTTTTTTCAACAGCACTACTTTGCATTTGTCAAAAGTGAATCTCACTTACCCTTTTATCATCAGTCAATCAGCTTCACAAAATGTACCCAGTGTTCTTCATTCAGATTCCTTCCTTAATATTTTGCATAAATTTAGCATTATCAGCAAACCTTGTCACCTCATTCTCCACTTCCCTTTCCAGACCAGATCAGCACAATCCTCTATGGATACCTACCAGTTACTTCCAGCCATTTTAAAAACAGTCTGAAAAGGGTCCTCTTGATCCAAGTAGCTACTAGTGGAAGGATGTTCCCTTTTATCAAATGAGTGTTGTGTGTATTTTCTTATGCCCTGACATTTTTGTAACTCTATGAAGCTGGTTCATTCCCTGACATCTTGCATGCCTGCTTCTCTCCAGTTATCCCACAACCACCACTACACTTTGCTTCTGCAATCTGCAATAAATGCAAGCCAGCTTGTTCCTTCTAAAAAATTAAATTGGAATTGGAAACTGGAGGAGTCTGCTTCAAACTTTATACCCTACAGACAACACAGATTCACTCCCCTCTGTTTCAGTCAAGACCCTCTCTCAGCAGTGTGGGAAATGGCTCTCAGGCTCACTTGACCACTGTCCTGTGTGGATGAGCATGTCACCAGTGAAATCCTGCTACTCGAGCAGCCTGCACAGCATGTTCTGCAAGTCAGAAGGATGCAAGGACAGAGACAGATTAATTAGGATCACAGTAGAAGACAACAGTTTTCCCTACATAAATTACTCATCGACCAAGAAGATCATCTCCCAACAATCCAAGAGGGTGGTTATCATGTTGGCGCTGCAGCTCCCAACACAAAGCTTAACAGAGTTTGGTACTCTAGTACCTGCACACAGAGGAGCGCAGTTCAAACTAGGAGGCCAGTGCTACTTGTCAGAAATGCCTGATCTGTACTGAGCTCCACCAAGAAGGCAAGCAGCTATTTTTATAAAACCTTCAGGTTCTCAGCCTGGGTCTATGTGTGAAGCTTGTGGAAAAGTTTAGATTGCCAAGTGTCTTCATAATCATCTAAATTAGTATGGTGCTAGTGAGGGATGAGGAGGGAGAGACAGACTGCCTGATCTTAGGAGAAACACAGGGCAGTTAGTATTTGACATGAAGTGGTACATTAGAATGTATTTATAATTTGTTTAGCAGTACAAAAGCAGCATTCTTTCCCTCAGTACTATTATGAGATATGTGAAGCCTTTCTCTTCTGTGATTTCACTTCTGGATCCAGAGTGATAACTAAATGTGATCAAGCACAATAAATGATCATGCACTACTTCAGCCCACACCCAATTATTCTTGGCTCAATTTCACCAGCAGAAGGTAAAAGCTTGGTAGCTGTAACTGTTCATCATCAATGTCAGCATTGATAAGTGAATGAAGAGAATTCCATTCCCATTCTATACTGTAACACTATATGAAATTCAGTCACTGATTACTGTGGCAAATTTTTCCCCAGTGTGTACCCTGCTGTATGTTTCACTGCCAGTTTGTATTGTTGTCAGCTAGGCATCCCTGGCTTTCCTCTAGGCTCTTCCCAACTTTCATTTAATTTCACACTTCAGGCTATTTGCATAGGAAATTTAACATATCCTATGATAGTACACAGATAATAAAATGGGGTAGAAGGTAATCTCTTTTCATGTACCACAACATCTGTGTGAAACCCTCCTTAAACCTGCCCTTCATTTCTTCATTCAGGGAAAAAACAAAGTAAAAACCAACCAAAGAAACAAAAAAAAACCAAACCCAGATACCTTCCAAAGGATACTCTCTGTTAATAACTGTGCTTACACAGGTAGCAAGAGATAATTTATGAGACATCAGGAGCATATTGTGGAATTCAAGTTTCTAACGGAAGCATGCTTCATGCAGATTCATTACAATGAATTTCAGTAACCATTGGAGCAGGTGATCTCACAACTGATACTTCAGCCTGTAGTCAGAAGTACCAGCTGCTCCTTTCTCTGTGTTTTAGATACAACTTCTGTTTCCAGTGCCGCACTTACAGAGACCTTTTGCATACTGCTTTCAGTACTGAATTTTTTTAATCTAGGAGCTGTCTTAGAGCAGTGAGCATGGGAAAATAGTCTTCTGCACCACAAGTTTATTTGGAATATATATAATCTTCACAATGAAAAAAAAAAAAGTAAATATCCCGGGTTTCTGCAACAAGATTGCAGTTCATTATATTTTCATTTTGTTACTACTGATCAGAAACATTCTTTGCAAGATGAGCCTTTGTTTCACACAGATATGTTCATATATGTATACCCCCGCAGTTTGCAAATGTAAAAGTGTAACTAGAACAAAGAGTTTTAATCTCCCCTCATTTCCCAACAAGCAGTTACATCCAAGCAGGAATTCAACTAGCACATCTGTGTGAGGCAGTGCTTACACCTAGGTAGTGCCACATACTGCATAGAAGAAAAGCACAATATATACTAAAAATACTTAACTTTCACTTTTCTCCCCAACAATCAATTCATGGCTCTATTTGAGCTTAAAAACTTACTTTTGAGACCAGACACATTCAGCAAACGGAGGATTTTGCAATCAAAAATATACATGGGTATCACTCTACAAGATAGTCTACACTACAAAAACAAAAAAAATTAGTTTCAGGCAGATGAAAGATAACAAATGTGTCATTAAGGTCTTCAGTACTCAGGAAATCATCACTTATTAGGCACTAATAAGTAGGTCACCTGCAAAGATCCTAGTAATGTGCACTGCCGTAACTCTCCTCAGATGAATATGTTCCCAGTAAAATATTTGCTACTGGCCTCACACAGTTTGACACTGATTCAGACTACCTGAGTGAATTCCACTACCAGTCTGGGAAGCTAAGGAAGCAACAGGAGCTGCATATACAGCAACCAGGTTTTATCAGAGCAGGGGTAAATCTGCATGAAAACAATGCAGTACAGCTTTGCAGGGAAATCTCTGTAGGAAACTAGTAGGGAAATAATCCCAAATTTATTTATTTATTTTTTCCAGGAGAAATGCATTAAGAGCATAAGGTAGATATGCAGAAGGTTTTCTCTCCTTTATCAAATATCTCATTTAAATTCTAGAGCACAGCAGACATTCATTAAAATTCAGTTGTTGCCAGGAATTTCAGTGACAGAACTGTGACAGCTGACAACAGGGATACTGTTAGTGAGGTGGTCAAAGCTACACTGAAGATTCTTCCTTTCAGAAACACAGTTTGATCAGACTTTTTTTTTATTCCTCCTCCCACTCCCCATTGCACTGAGTGTTGCAAAAGCAGATTTGTGATTAGACTGGACAGCCTTTCGAGCTAGGACTCCCTGCATACTCAGATCGCTCTGGAACAAAAGCCATGATAAGCACAAAAAGATCCATAGGACAACTCAATAACAGAAAAGAAAAAGACAATAGTGCCATGGGCACACAGCTGGTAAACAAAGTAGCATGAGGGACTAAGAGAAGAAAGAGCCAAAGTAGTGTATATACCAGTACTGAACCCTTCCATCTTATTTCTTTTACTCCACAGCCTTTACCTGTCTCTTTGTCTGTCTGGTTTCTATCTCTGTTCTCCCAGGAGTGAAATTTCTGCTACCAATTAGGCTCATTAGGATATCCTGCAAGGCTCTGTCACTGCCCAATTAAGCCAGTCCCCTGATTGCAGACAAAAATTGCAGGAGACTCTCCCTGTCTGAAGTCTCTCCAAAGACTGCAAAATGATCTATCTGTACACAGAACAGAGAGCATCAACTTCTTAGGTGCTAGGTAGGCATGGCACCGGCTCAGAAAACAATTTTTCAGAAGAAATTTTTTAATGTTTATATTGTTACTCTTAACTGGGGTTATTTATTCCTACCTATTCTCCCACAATGAAAAGTAAATCACAAGTTCTTTATAGCACCAGCACCTGTTACATAAACATAGTAATAAATTAATGAATACATAAATAAATATAGAATGACAGCATCCATGATTGTTGCAACACCAGTCCTTAATTTGAGCACTGCTAATAACATGTACATTATTCTAATCACATATTTTAACTGATGAAAATCAAACTTCATTCAAAATATACTACAGAAGGAAAAAAATGTAAATCATCCCAAATTGTGATCTTCTGCAAGTAAAGTAAAAATCAGGAATAAGAAAATGTGCATTAAAATTGATATGCTACTTTCTAAGTTAATTTAAATGAACATATATTTTGTCAACCCTGTCAAAATAAAGGTATACCAAAACTGCTGGAGATTATCATTAAAATTTAATGATGAACATTTCAACACCACAGGTTCCCAATAAATCTGGAGATTTTAATGGAAAAGCTTTGAAAAGGAAAACTATGAATGACAGCTTTCAGCATTACTGTTCTGAAACATTTTGCACCTTTGTAATTTTTTTCTGCTCAGTGCAAAATTCATAACATCAAAGAGAACAAATATAAGACATGATTAGACAAAATGACTGTGCTTAAACTGTAGAAATAGATATGTTTTGAATTTAATTTCTTTCACTTCTCAAGTAGAATTCTTGTTATTATCTGAAAGTGGAGAAGATTAAGTTACTTTTAAGTAAGTTAAACTTATCATCCATACAATATTCTTGTTTAGAACTTCTTCTAGTCTCTAGTCTTTGATGCAACTTATCTTTATTGCTTTTATTCTGTGATTTCATAAATATCTAATCTATTGGAGAATAAGAAAACAACTGAATATGTAACAAAAACTTAGAGGAAATGTTTCTAATTCAGAATTGCATGGCAACAATAATTTCATATGCAGGGAAGCTCTGATCCCACACTTACTAAAATCTTGAAAGAGAAGAACTTTAAAAAACACTTAAGGGAATTTCCCCATCTTACTTTATTAGGTATTACCAGTGTCAACTTAATGTTTTGTTTTCCTTGATGGGAATTTCAAACTCTTAATCTATTGAAAATACACCAGTGTGGGTAGCTCAGGCTCCAAACTGAGATATAGCTTATCCCATAATAAGGGCCAATCTGCAAAATATTCGTTCAGATTTTGAGTTGTTTTTTGTCAAAAATCTAAAGTTTTGATATCAGATTTTAACCAGATATTCTAATTTCCATGTCCCATGTCACAAACCTAGGACAGAGGATTTTTATAGCAAAAATGTTCAGATCAGTAATTTTAAATGCAATAAGATGTTATTGGCAAATGTATTGCTTAATTCTTATCACTGAATGGAGTGTGGAAAGAACATAATAGTGTTCTTCAGGAACCTGAAGTAGGGGATCTTTATTTATTTTCCCTATTTAATACAGAGGATCTGTGTCTCACAGAAAGAGCCATACATGTCTGTGTGGTTGGGGGTTTTTTTCAGAGGTAAACATATAAATATCTATTTATTAGTTCTTTCATGGATTGTAGTCCTAGAGAGCTGAGTAGTTACTATGTTCTCTCATGTTAATTCATGGTTAATTTAACAGCCTCTGAAAGCTGACTGGGGCTTCCACATCATAACATTTCAGTGTAATAGCAAAAGTGTTTTATCCCTCAACATCCTGGAAATTTGTGCTGTGAATTTCATGCTATTTATTTAAATCCTTTTCTTTCAGGTATTCCAACATATTTTGCTTAGAACATTTATCTTTGATGTATCAAGGAACAATTTTATGACAAGTATCTCTCTACAAGTGTCAAGAAAGATGACAGCATTTATCAAGAACTGCCTCTGTACTTAACCCAGACTACCTTATAGCACAATATAGCAAAACTCTTTTCATACCACCTCTTGCTCTCTCTACTGGTGTCAACTTCTCATCTATATTTGATTATCTCAGTCTAATATTTACACATCCTCCTTTCAGAAAGCAGGGTAATAAGGAGGACCCTGGGATTTTTTTCCTTACTCTTCTCTTGTGAAACCACACCTGGAGCACTGTGTCCAATGCCAGCACTCACAGTCCCAGAAGGACAGTGATCTAAGAAAACAGGTCCAGAAGGAGGGTCATGAAAATAGTCAGAGGACTGGAACACCTGTTCTGTGAAGATGGACTGAGACAGTTGGAATTGTTAAGCATGGAGAACACTCCAGAGAGACCTTACTGTAGCCTTTCAGTACCTAAAAGGGGCTTAAAAGAAAGATGAAGATAGTAATTTTACTAAGGCCATTAATAAACATGTCTGTTGTGGGTACTCCATGATTTTGTGTTCAAGGCCAGGCTGGATTGTGCTTTGAGCAATCTGATCTAGTGGAAGGTATCTATGCCCATGGCAGGAGGGTTGGAACCAGATAACCTCTAAAGGTCTCTTCCAACCCAAATCATTCTAGGGTTCCATGATTTTATGTTTTCTTTTCCATCATGCAATAGATGTTACATGAGGTTCCCTTTTCACAAAAGCATCAAACCACTGTAATGTATATCTATCAGAAAAAATTCTCTCGAGGCTTTCTAGTTATTCAAGCTGCTTAAGAGGCATGAAGGGTTTGTGAGGTCAAAATAAAGCCCACACAAAAAATTATCATTAATCAACTCAGAGAATTTATCTTGAACTATAAAAGGTATCTCTTCTGGTTTTTGCTTTTTAACTGTTCATGCATTTTATATTTGTAATTCAAATTAAAGAAAATTGTAACAACAATAATAATAACAAAGTTCTAATTTACTGTGAATAAATACATAAGAAAGAAATAAAAAAATACAGAACTAAAACTATCTGGAGTCTTTCTTTCTTTCTTTCTTTCTTTCTTTCTTTCTTTCTTTCTTTCTTTCTTTCTTTCTTTCTTTCTTTCTTTCTTTCTTTCTTTCTTTCTTTCTTTCTTTCTTTCTTTCTTTCTTCCTTCCTTCCTTCCTTCCTTCCTTCCTTCCTTCCTTCCTTCCTTCCTTCCTTCCTTCCTTCCTTCCTTCCTTTCTTTCTCCTTCTTTCTTTCTTGTCTTAATTTTGCCTTCCTCTCTACACATACAAAAGATCAAAGTATGTTCAGTATTACAGTCAACTAAGTATAATATTTGTATAATGTAAGAAAGCCTTCAGCTTTCTAGATAGGCATTATAAACAATATGCAAGTAAAAATCAGAACGAACTGTACAGTTACATGATTTCTTCCCTTCCTGCATTTGGACAGGAAAAAGTGATTCCTGCTCAAGTGCCAAGAACTGCTAGGTTCAGAAGAGGACCTTAGTATCTACATTCAGGTACTGCAGTGAAGGCACCTGCCCTTAGCTCAGACTTGGATAAGCATGTTCTGAAGCACAATGAGAAATCACAGCATTTCCTATTGCCATAAATGCAGAGTTTAGTGACTTTGTAAGGTGCCTAATCCTGTCTAGATCCTCTAGAGAAGAACTTAAAGGCATCTAGTGCTGGGGCTTAATATCAAGAGACCAGGAGCTTAAAAATTAGGAGCTATGCACCTCACATGATGATAGTGATCTTCTGATAGATTTAAGTGTGGAAAAAAATCTGAAGGGTCAAACCATAAAATACACACTAATTCACAGGTTATTTTTGCCATCACTGTGAAAATGATTGTTTTCATCCTCTATGCTTTTTTAAAATCTATGTATTAGTAGTATAATTCAATTCCTCTAATGGAGGGAACCATACAGAAGAACTAGAAAATGTCCATATATCACTGGAATCATAATTCTTTTACAATGTGCCTGGACAATTCTAAATGACTTCTCTTTCGTGATAAACAGTGAAGTCAAGCCTGAGTCCTCTGAGTACAAAAAGAAATGAAGACAAGAGATACAAATAGTTCTGATTATTTTCTTTAGGTTTTGTTGGTGTCTTTTTCCACCAGAAGTCTTAAACATTATTTCATTTGTATGGATTTTTTTTTATTTATTCCCCAGTGCCCACTTGGAAGTATTTTTCTGTACACATATCCTACAGATAGGTCTTCACCAAAAACTCAAGCATCTCTGTCAACATATTGATGAACATCAATCATAATGTAGGCTACAGAAGCACTTATTAATGCTTTGAGGATATACCAAATCTTTAGCAAATTAACAAATTCACAATATAATAATATTTCTTTTTATGGAGTAACATTATTAAGGGAAATAAATACACTTTTATCATCAAGGATTATTCAAGCATGGGCTCAAGTCTAGCTGCATTGATAGCAGAAATATTTCAATGTTACTTTTTAATCAGTTTCTATTCTTCTATGCTGGTAAATAGAAAAAAGTCTATTGCCACAAGCTGACTGTAGTGACTGAAACAAACTATTGTGCTTAGATAATCTTAGGAAGAAAGTTTAATAAACACATACATACGGCTTTTGTCAGGCTTTTTGCACTTAACACTCTTCCAAACCATGGTGCTTTTAGCCATCTGTCCACATAAACATGTGGAAACTCTATATTAGGCTTCCAGACTTGTCACTTTTTATGTGATTTGGCATATCAAGAATAATGCTGGTTGAAGCTAAGCTTGTCTGTAAAAGATGAGGCTTGTGGGCATAACTCCATTTTACAAAACTCTGCTCAAAACCTCAATTAGTGTTGAATAAACAGCTATAATAGAAATTCAAATTACAACAAACAAGTTCTGTTTACATCAGCCTAAAGCAATCTGATCATTTGGGCTTTCAGCCATACTCTCAGCTCCTGCTGGCTGTTCAGGCTGGGATTCCAGCTCCAGCATGAGAGCAGGAGCTGTGTGCAGCCTCTCTGCTGTCATCTGCCCTGGGAAGGGTGGCTTGCAGGAGCAGTGTGACAGTGGTTGATGTCAGTCACCTTGACATTTGATACACTGTATGGCTAACACCACATTCTGGGGGATTTGACAAATATTACAATGTCAGGAGCTTTGAGGAGCTTCCTGATGCTGTTTGCAGTATGTTAGAGGAGGCAGATGTTAGCACTGCCCTATGTCATGACTTCTGTCTACCCATGTCTTGATGTCAGTTTATTTCTGCCTGAAATATTCCAGCACATTCTCATTATCTTCTCACAAATAGAGGGCCAGCTTCTGAAAGCTGCTGAGTGTCCTCAATTTCTGAAGTTCAGTTTCAGCCAGGTTCAGAAAATACTAAACTTCTCTAGGATACCTGGATTCAGCTAGCCAGTGCAATTCTCTATCCATAATGACATGTGTTGACAGATGCCATAAATTTGATTAGGAGATCCTTTCCTGACAACACTGTTCAACAGATATGCTGACAATGTACAGAAGATTTTACAGATATATTAATTCAAAATACAGAATCCAGTAAACAAATAAAATAGACCATTCAGCTCTTTTGAAGTTTATGCAAAAAGCATAAGTAATGTGTTTTGTGCTTTGAAATTAAATAGATGTCTACACTCTGTTTTCAGGTCTGATTGTACTAATTCTGGACAAGATTTCCTTACAGTTAGAGAAAGAAACTGTATTAACTAAAGAAGCAGAGCAAGGCCTCTCAGCCCCCTCACTGGCTTTCATTTTACATCACTGAGAGAATTGTTTTACAAATTTATAAAAATTCTTCTGCTAAAGCAACAAATATAGCCATACTAGCAACCTTTTTAGGTAAAGAGGTACTTTAAAATCCCTATATTTCAACAAAGGTAAAACTTATTAGAAATTTTTTTGTAAAACACTAGAATAAAGGAGGATTTCCCATTATGTTAGGATATATAATATGTTAGAAAACCTATGTATATTTTCTTCTGTGAATGCTAGTTTTTCACATTTTAACAACATAGATAAAAAGTCTACCTCCTTGGTCTTTTAACATACAGTTGATAGTGATCACTAAAGGAAGAAAAGACAATTTTTATTCTGATTTCACAAAATATTGGTATCTGAACAATCTAAAAAATATCAACTGTTTTGCATAAGAAGCTTCAACTGAACTATGTGGAATGTTTTGGTTTTTGTTAAAGTTTAAAAGGAAATAAAACTAACAAATCTTGTTAAAATCTAAATATAGCTCTAAACTATAGCATCCTTAATTATATCTGCTAGGTCTTAGCTGTTTTAAGAACCAAAGGCTGAATTATCTAAAATAAGGGACTGAAACCTATCTAGCTTCAGCTCACTTAAAAAAAAAAACAAAAAACCAAACCACAACCAAAAATCCATTCCATGTATTATTGTTATTATTATTGTTATTATTACTATTGTTTCATTTCATTTTTTTAAATTATTCTGTAAATACAGCAATTAACATTTAGCCTACTGGTGCTCAGCTTTATCTATTTCTGCTTCTATTAATTAATAGGTTATATTTTTTAAAGAATTTCTTTGATATCTATTTTAATAAAGACTTTAACATCCACATTTTGACTTGAAGGCAGCTTTGTTAATCTAAAATTTTTGGGTATTTTTTTGGTAAAATGATAGCGAATATTTCCAAGTAATGTTTTACTCCCTCCTGTTATTTTGGTGTTTTCTTCATGGTCAATTTACTGTAGAGTTCATTGTCTGCAACACAGTAGAACTAAACTATCCATTTTCATTCTGTCCTATTACTCTGCTTGTCCAAAATAGCAGAAAAGATGGCTCCCATGACTTGTTTTTCTGCCTACAGAAGAAAACTTGGGAAACATGAAACTCTTCTTAGAAGAAGATATATTTTGCTATTTTCCCAAGCCAGGAACACAGATTACAATTTTAGAGAACAAAAGAACAGCTTGTCCTGACAGGAAGAATTTTTTATCTCGTCTGCAAAAAGTAGTGGAGATGCAAAGTCTGGTGTTCAAGAAGGGCACCCAGCTATGCACCATGCCTTGAACAGCAAAAGGTTCTGGAGATCTGGGCATGGTTTATATAGCTGAGAGGCTGAGGAGCACTCAGGGCAGCTAAGTCACTCTGATCCCAAATACATTAAAGTTAATACTGTGGCATGGTGAAATGTGAATGCAACAGATTTCTGATATGGGAAATCGTTGTAAAGAAAATAAATGCAAACAATACAGGAATAGGAACACATAGAAAATGCAGTAATAATGTAACTGATTTTCTGTAGTGTTGATCTCTTCCTGTGACTACAGACTTATTTATTTCTCTGGAAATATGTAAGACATAGGACATTTTATTGTAGTTGACTACTTACTAGGAAATTGCTTTTACAAATAGCTATTAATGAAGTGCAGGTGGAAATAGAATTATGTAAATAAGTATTCCTCCAAATTTTATCTCAAATATAATCATAAGAAGGGAAAAGATGATAAAATATGTTGGCATGGATCATCAGTAATGTTTATACTTGAAGCTGAACTTGAAAAGCTGCATCTACCTAAACATCTGGGAGGCTGCATAAGAACAGCATTATTAATAGCAGTGTTATTAGTATTATTAGTATTATTAGCTACTAACAACAGATGAACATCAAAAAGGAAAAAAATATATCAAGCAAGCTCTAAAACTTATTGTAGAAGGCGAAATTTTTTAGAGGAGCAAAAAGGGGGAAAAAAGCTGTTTAATTTAGTGAGGCTACACATGCAAATATAAAATGCTTTAGGCCAAATAATAATAGCTCTTTTGTTGGAGAGAAAGGCCTCTGCCTGAAATAGCACTGTTCCTGCTTTAAAAAACTAGTGCTCCAAAATGCTACTACAGCAGGATCAGCAAATGCATGGAGGTTACCAGTCTGAGAGGAGAGGCACTGTTAAAAGGACCTTGGTAAAAGGAAGTCCTTTTATAAGTTTGAGAAATAGAGACTAATGGATGACCAATCAGTTCCAGTTTTATAAATGAGTTTAGTAGGAGAACTGTTAGGCTCTACTCTAGTTTAAACAGTTTGGTGTTGTTACTACAAAACCTAGTTTAGCACACCATAAATAGAGCTGGTCAAAAAGTCTTGATGAAGATGTAGTTTTAGATTGTATTTGCACTGAAGCATTAGCTTCTTATTCTTTTTATAGTTGTCTCCATCACTAATGGAATACATTTAGTAGTTTGACTCACTTTGGACAGATGTATCTACCTTGTATCTGTGTAACCAGAAGAGGTGTGAAGCCCACAGGCTATGAAAGGGAGGCCACACACAATCTCTACCCTGTTTGGCATAATTGGTAGCAGGTATTATGTGGGAAAAGTAAAAGGGAACTCTCGTGTAGCTCTTGAAAGGTGTGGGAAAATTTCAGGTGAAAATATGATTTTTTAATCTAATTTTTTTGACAGTTAAGCAGACCTGGATTAACAAATTACATTAAAAAATTCATATCTGTTTCAAACTCTTTCTTGGTTTAAATGAAAAGCTTTCAGAGGTTTCCCTTTGGAGTGTTTTAAAATGAAATACATTCCAACTGCATCAAGAAAATGAAGAAAGGAATTCAGAAATGAAATTTTTAATTGTACATCCAAATATTTTTGTTACCATTTCTCTCAGTTCATCTACAATATTAAAAAACCAACTATCTACCCAGAAGTATTCAGGTTACTTCAGACTTTGTCTAGAACTCCTAAATAAATCAATCCATAGAAATGGACTTTTTCATGTGAGAATGTTCAAACTCCTCCATTTCTGTGAATTTGTTCAGATGCTTGCCCTCTTTGTGTAGCCTAGATCTGCAGCACCCAGACTTAAAAACCCTCAGGAAAATACACTGAAGCAGTGCTCCCCTCCTCAGGTCCACTGATTCTATTGCTCCAGTAGAGTGACAAGACAAAAGTGGGGATGTTGAGTACAACACCATTGAGCAGCTGATCCAGCTCACTGCCATTTCCAACCTGCAACTGAGGAGCCCTGGGCGAGCAGAGCGGGATGTCTGTATTTTCCTAATTGTAGCAGCTGTCTTCTGCCCTTGTGGATTCTCAGATAAAGACAGAGATTTAAGTATGTGAATATGTTCTTCCTGAGTGCACTTTGCAGTCATTTCACTGCTGCAAGTACAGTTGTACATGCAGGTGAATATGTCATCTCACACCACTGGGAAGTAGCAGCAGGAGTACTTTTGCAAGACTTATATGACTCCTGTAACAAGAAGTGTGGATATTGTACCTCATTCGTGGCAGAAATCTTCAAAAATGTAAGTATGACTTATATCCTTTTAGTGGAGCAAGTAATGTCAGTTAAGGAACAGATTTCTGTGCATTAAGTTACAGAGAAAATTGTGGACAAAATATTGGCTCCAATGTGTATATGTAATGCAATTATTTAAAAATAGGGGACTAATGAGTTTATTCACAGAAAGCAAGACTTGTTTACACTGGTAGACCAAGCGAGCCAAATAAATTATTCGATGCAGAGCTCTTTGACTGGCTTCACCACCAGCTCTCCCCCACAGGCGTGTACCTTTCTCCAAAGGAAATGAGCTGCACACTGCTAACGAGGCTCATCAGCATTCCTGCCAACATTGCTGCCTCCAGGCTCACCAATCCTTATTAACAGAACTCTAGGGCAGGTTGGCACCTCAGCTCAATCATGTATGGGGTCACTTCGCCATGCCACGGCACCATAAAGAAGTCCCAAATTGGAACAACATCTTTTAAGCGTACTCTACAGCCTTTATTTAAATGCCTTTTAATGTAAATTCACTGCTCATAAAAGTGAAAGAATGACTGTTCTGGCAGCCTCTGGGCATCATTTGGGAAGATGAAGTGCAGGCTTATCTGCATAACTGCAAGTGCACTGTCTGGCTGTGGCCTTGTAACCTCAGCTCCAGTCTCTTTATCAGAATCAGCCCAGCAGTGCCAAGTTGTGCAAATGTTTTATGGACATGGCCCAATGCTCACTGTGGTCCAAACCGAGTTTTGCACTTGTGCCCTAATTACAGTTGAGATCTAGTGTGTGTCCTGTGAGCTGCCTGGTGAGTCACAACAGTGCCAGTGGGAAGATTTGGAGAGAGATGAGGATGTGGTGATGACACAGCACCTGAGAAGTGCGAGGTTGTCTCAGTCAAACTCCTGATCCATCAGTCACCCTTGGAGCCTGAAGCCCTAGAGAGAGCACAAGTGTGCTGATAACTCAGTAGTTTAACAGTGTGGATTCTTTCCTGCCAAATGCTGAGTCAGTTTTACACAAAATAAATCAGTTTCCCTTCTTTTCCTACCACTTCAGCTGCCTCCACTTGCTCATTTCATAGCAATTAGGACTCAGACTGGGGTCATAAAAGACAGGCAAGACAGAGAGAGAAGGAGAATCAGTAAATGTATTCAGAAGGCAATGCATTTTTCAGCCATGCCTGATTTCTGTACATCACTCATTCGCCCACAGACTTGACACTATCACAGACAGCCCTAGTGTTATCTCAGAATTTATTACCATGAAGTAAAAACATTAAAATTGGCAAGCAGGAAGCAAATCAGTTCACTTATCTGACATTTATCTAGTGTTACCCTGGATTTTAAAAATGTACAATACGGAAGTTGTACCCAGATGGAACAAGTTGCCAGTTTAGGCACATTTCTGGGAACCCTCATGAAGCCACTGCTGCAGCAGCTCCAGACAGATTTTCAAACTTATGAGGCAGGAGTGTCCCACTTGGCAGACTGAGAGGGAGGCTGGCAGTAAGAAGATCTAATGGGAAGTCTTAAAAATAAAGGAACAGTCATATCAAAGGCGAGATGTTGTCACCAAAATAAAAATCTGTCTAGATAGATCCAAAGGAGAAGGACAACTTGAAGAGCTCCAAATCAGGTAATGGAGCAGCGCATTACTGTAATGGTGAAAAGAGCCAAAAGCCAAAAAAAGGGATGACAAAGGGATCCTGCTAATGAAAACTTAGTCACACCACAATAACCAAATCTTTGCATTCCTTATAGAGATTCACTGGATAAACACTAACCAACATAGAACTTAATTAGCTAACAATAATTGCAAATAAAAGCAAGGAATATGTTTAATTTAGACTTTATATAATTATTTATTTTAATTTTTATATAACTAACTATGTTAAATACATGTAGTCATTATATAAAATAGAAACTACTGGTGAAAGCATAACATTTAGGTAAAAAAACCAAACACAAAAGCCTATTAATAACTTAGGTAATCTAGAACTTGCAATTGAAATATGAGTACAAAAATTAACCTAGAAATCTACGCCCAATGCCATGCTCAAACATCCAGGGTCTCTGAGGCTTCAGAGGGTCCAGACTGGGCTCACATGAAATATTGTTTGGAGGCTTAAATCATATACAGCAGACAAATCTGCCCATGGGGCTGCCCATGGGGCAGTGGAGATGCACTTCTAGGGGCTGGGATGCCCCATATCTTGCTCTGAAAAAAAAATTCCACAAAAAAAAATGCTTGTTTCATGTTAGTTATTAAAACTTGATTTCTGTCCTGCATAATCTATTTAATCATATGAAGAAGATTCAGCTGGCACTGAATGGAAAGAGCTTCCAAATGATACATGGCAAGGAATGAAAAGCAAGGGCAAGAAGGGTGAAGTACTGTCATTTAATCAACATGTAAATTTTATCTTCCAGCATTCTTTAATGCCACCTTAGCTTTTTTTTTTTTTTTAAAGCAGGTCTCATTATTTCAGTACTACATAGAATATGCACTTGAGCCTATTAGGCCAACATCTAAATTATGTCTATCTCCAGTCCAGTCCATCAGTAATGTACCTGAAGATGTGCATATAATCACATTTTTTATAATCTTCTCCCCTGGCCAGTATACAAGATAACTTATCAGCTCTCAGTTTTTCTTTCAGAAACACCTTTTTAACTTGCCTTGAGAATTTAAATGAAACTAGAAAACAATGCACACGGTCTTAGGTAAAAATGTTTTTAGTCAAGAAAGATGGGCTAAATTATACTGCTCAAGAAGCAGTGCTATATTTTATATAGCAACCTAAAGGAAAAATAAATAGATTGAACAAGAGAAATTAAATGGTCCAATATTGCAAATAACTAAATAATTTCCTCAGTACAAGTTGCATTATTGTTGTTGCTAGCAGTAGTGTCAGTAGAAAATCTCATTACTTTTTATGCTTGCACTGTGACCTAAAATTATCAAATTAAAAATTACTGCAGCATGCATCATCAAGGAATGTTGGAGATTTTGACAACTGAGTTGGACATTCTGACTAAGATTCAAGAATGCACTTTAGGTATTCAGATGCACAGTCAGTACTTCCCAAATAAATCCTGAAAATGTTTTCAGAAAGAAAAATAGAATCCATGCTACATTGGAAATAACTGTCTCCACATGCCTTTGTTATTGAATATATTCTAGCTCTAAAAACTTTTGTTTCTCATTAAAGTTGATGATTCTTTTCAAGCATGTGCCTAGAGCCAAAGCCATTGGGATGCAAGATCTCTCATGGTGATGTTCCTCAGACTGCATTCTGGAAAAACGAAAGCAGCAGATTGCTGAGCGAAGACTTGAAATTTATAATCTTTTTGTAGATGAGTCTTCCCTTCCTATTCACTGGTGGAAGGAGCTAGACCTGCCAAAATGTCTGCTGTCTTAACAGGCCATCCAACAACTGTTTTAATGGCCAGTGAACTTCTCCAAGACTAATAAAGGTGCCCTTAAAATTTTGACGGCATGGGACATAATTATAGAAAATATAAAAGATGATAATGATGTCCTGGAACTAAAGAGATAAAAATTACTAATAAAATTAAAAAAAATACAAGCACTATGCAAAATAATAATAATGCAAGACTGGACTATTTGTGATTTATATTATATGGTTATTTTCCGGGGTAAGTTTGCTCACACAGATAAACTATCTCTAACTTAGTCTGGTTTTACCATGGCATCTGTCACTGCTGAAATTCAAAAACACACAATAGATTTAGAGGTGTTCTCTTTACATTCTAATTAACAATATTCTGATCAATGATACTACAAAGAGATATCATAAAGGACTACTTTATGGCTAGTTTTACACTCCTTAATTTAGTCAGGAAATGTAGATCTGAACTGTTATTCTGTTTCTTCCCCTTTCCTAATTTTCTTGCTCAGCAAATCAAATGTTAATATGCAAGCTTGTAACAGAGATTGGCTCAGCAAGATTAGAAGGCAGGATCCCACTTATTTCTCATTCTTTATCATAGATTGTGGGTTGCAAGGCCTCTTTCTTTGTTGTTCATATAAAATATAGACTGTAGACTGTGCCATATAGATGGACATATATATATATATATATATATATATATATATATATATATATATATATATATAAAAGTACATATATAAAATGAGTCAATGGTCAAAGTAGAGAGTGGAAGTCAATAAATGGGTGGATTGTTTCTGATTGAAATTTTCCTTCTGAAGGTATTTGACTTATCCAGGCACTCAAGATCTCAATTCAGTGTTGTGCTGTATGAAAAGGTGTATAGGGAAATACAAGTGGAGAGGCAAATTATTTCCCCAGATATTTTTATAGATCAATGTAAGATGTCCACGAAACACTCAGAAGTACTAGTGAGCACCCCGAGAAGATAAAGGTCTGCTGCAGCCGTGATTCAGCCAGCAACATTCAGTAACAGTATTTTGCTTCCTTTTTGTGCAAAATCAAAATCACTGTGACATGGCCTCTCCCCCAAAAATGCTATATTTGCACTGGCACAATGTTTGATCACAGTCACTGTTCTCTTACAACATTTTCTTTCTCACCCTCTTTCTGCTCTCTGCCGTGAAAGAAGGATTTTCTTGTTTTCATTTTAAAACCTGAAACTGTCTTTTTCTGATGAGGTAGTATGAAACAACATATTCTTTTCTGATAAGTGCTTTGGCCTCTTCCATTAGACCATTTCTTTAATTTAGTAAAATTAAGGAGTGTGTATGTATATAGGTCTATTCATAGGGTATGTGTATGTGAATTGAAAATTCTTTAGAAAGTGGTGATTTTGTGTCTTACGGACTCTGGAAAATATATTTTGAATCCTGTTTTACTTGATTTCTCATCCCAAATTTCACTTCAAGTTTGTAGTTTAGATGCAAAATTTTTAACATACTTTGATTATTCACACCACATTTAAAGCAAACCAACCAGAGAGAACAAGGATCAGGAAAAAGACATTTGTAATACCTCTGCTCTTCCTCTCTTCCCATCTTTCATCCACAGAATATTGTCCTTCTAAATTACTTTTTTTTTTCTGTCATAAGAAAACTCGTCCATTCTCAGATCTTTCTTCTCTGCTCATGATATTCATTCTCTTATTCCTCTGGTGCACTCAGAGCCCTTCGAGAAATGTCGACTGATTTACTTTTGTGACATTCCAGTTCTTTGATCCTCATGACAAATAAAGAACAACACAGAAAACTTGGAATAGAGGAAGAGTGAAAAGCAGAGAGTAAACATACTTTTTCACTTTTATTTTTTTTCTTCTGAAAATACAACAGAGATGGGTATGGCTACTATTGAATATAGCCTCCTCCATAAGAAACATGTATACGCACATATATATGTAAAAAAGTGTCATTGAGGATGGGTGGTTTTTTTTTCTACATTCTTTTAAAGACATTTTACTTGAATACCTCAAAAAAAGATATTTGCTGTATGAACTTGTCACCCTAGAATGCTGGGTGAAAATCAGGAGGAGAAGAAAGAGAATGACAGCCTTCATACTCAGATGGGAGAATAGATGACAATAACACAACTAGCAAACATTCTTTTTTTTTTCTTTTTTTTTCTTTTTTTTTTCTTTTTTTTTCTTTTTTTTTCCTTGTTTTTTTTTTGTGAAATGACACAAACAGTAATTTGTCTCAATATCAGCATGGTATAAACCTGTCTACATAGCAGAGTTTCCAAAGGCAGACTGAAACTCTCTCTCGTTGGAATTTTACAGAAAAATTAATTATTTAGCATACATTCATGACAGGTACTTTAGTATTTTACACAACTACTGCAAAGAAACTAAATATTGTGTATACCTCCTGTCAGTGTTGAAAACATTGCTTGAATATTAATGAGTGCTTCAACATGCTTGTTTCAGAAGAGTTTTGAAATAAAAATTCTATTAAGCTAACTGTTTTCTTCTAATGTACACCAAGAACAAGATTAAAAGAGAGACATTTTATGCTCTGAAAAAGGTAAAACTTTTATAAATTTTATACTTTCTTGAATTGAAATGTTTCTTGCCTGCAAACTCTTAAGTTAAAGCTGTTAGATATGACAGCTAAAACTTGCTAATTGATGCAAAAAAAGTTTTATTTGAAACTGCTAAGGGCTAGGCAAAAGATAAATAATTTTTAAAACAAATTTGAAGCGTCATAAAGCTACTTGAAAGATTTTTCTAAGTATGGACATATAAACTGGATACAGAGGGAAATGCTGGGCTCACTACAACACAGGGCTATTCATGTATGCAATTTGAAACAGTCATTTATTGGTCTTCCTGAAAATGTAAATTAGAGGTCACCATGGCATACAGAGGTTAAAGTAGATTAGAATAGGAACAAAACCCAAAACAAACAAAACACATAGTAATAAACAGTCTTGAGTCAAATCCAATCCAGCTGCTCAAGGTCACCTAGAACCACTTGCTCAAGATCACATCCAGCTTTTGGGTACCCCCAAGGTGGAGGACCCTGACGCCCTCACAGAAAAATGTTTCTTGATGTTTCATTGGAGGTCTCGTGTTTCCAAGTGCCATTGCCTGTACTCCTGTCGCTGGGCAATACTGGAAACAGTTTGGTTCTGTCTTCTTTACACTCTCCTTTCAGATACCCATGTACTGAGTGCTCTCTCTTCCCCAACATAAAAAGTCCCAGCCCTCTCAATCTTTCCTTGTAAGAGTGGCTGCAGTCCCTTCTTTGTGATAGTTTCTTGAACTCTGTGTGGTATATCCGTGTTATCTCTTTTCTTCCTGTGCTCTGAGGAGCCCAGAACTGGACAGAGTATGTCAGATGTGGCCTCACCAGTGCTGAGTAAGAATAATCTCCAGCAGCCTGCTAACAATGCTCCTCTTAATGCAGCTCAGGATACCATCACAGTTCTTAAACACAAGAAAGAATACATTGCTGGCTCATGTTCAAATGCCCCAGATCCTTTCTCTTGCTGTTTTCCAGCTCAGTGGCCCCAGCATTTACAGGTGCCTGGGGCTGTAAGCTGTGCCATGTGCACAATTTGGTGCTTCTCCTTGTTGAGCTGCATGAGGTTCCTGGTAGGAACCTCCTTTTTTCCATCCTGGTGACATCCCTCTGGACAGCAACACAACCCTCTGGTGTATCAGACACCACCCTCAGTTTTGGGTCATCACCACAAGAGGTTCATATGAAAAATGACATTTCAAAGCCAAAAGTTCAAAAACTCATGAACTGTGGAGGACAGTCAGGAGCGTGCTAGGGCTGAATTAAGAATTCTGCAAAGCAGTTGTTATGAAAAGACTGTCCACACAACTTTTTTACTAGAGAAGGACACAGAAAAGACATAGGGAACCCTATGTTATATCCCAGAATATGTACCTGATAATTGTTGGCTTTGTTAAATAGAGAATTTTTTGGTGATTGTCCAGAAACGTTTGACAATGTTATGCAGCAAACAACTATTTAAAAAAATAAATATAACTGGGTCCTACAGTTTCTTCATGACACTTTCTTTCTTTTCCTGGTAGTTTATTAAATTTAGAATATTTTTTAAAGCCTAATTAAAGAAGTTTTTCATTTTGGTTTTGGTTTGGAGGTATTTTTGAAAACCTTTTATCTTGCTACTCTCTTTTGGAAGATTTTGTTCTGCCCAATGAATAAATAGAGCAAAATTTCTTATCTAATGTTTTCATGCAATCAATGTTTTATGCAGTGGTTAATTATATATTGCAAAATATGAGTGTGTTCACACTGCAATACTATTTGGACTTTGTGTGCAATTTATATGCAAGTATGAGCAAAATAAGAAAGAAATAAACATATAAATTAGCAGAAGCACTAACACAAAAAAGGGAAAAAAAGAAAACTCCAACGAAATTCTAGCTAATTAGAAGCATGTGGGGTTTTGACACTGTCTTCAATGAAAAAGAATTTCATCTTTTCTGTTCATTTAAATAAAAATAAAGAGAGCACTATCAAAAGAAACAGGTAAATTGATATGTACAACTAATCTTCCACAATCTCAGTAACAATGACTTTTATAAATTACTTTGCTTTTAAAGCTATTAAATCTATAGATTACTTAGCCTTAATTGACAGTTTATAAAGATAATTCCATATGTCTTTATCTTATGGGGTTTTTTTAAATAACATGATACTGAAGGTCATGCAATACTTGCATTGGATAAGTATGGTTGCAGTATTTGCCAAGGTTTCCTTGCCTTGCAAAGTCAACTAATTCAGAAACTGTTAAATATTGTATAAGTTTTTTTGTGTTTGAGATGAATAAGATATTGAAACCAAACAAAGGTATGGTTGTTAATTACAAAGCATCTAAGCATCTCATTTCATTTCCTTTCTGTAGCTAAGAGAATGTCTTAAAAGGATAACAGGAACATATTTGATTAATTTGTTTACAGTCAAGCAGTGAAGCATAGACCAGGAGTCACATTTTGACTAGGTAGACTATAAAGGACACAGAACAATCAGACTGATATGTTAATGGCTTATGAGTGGCTAAGATGAACAAAAATATTTTTGGTATATGAATACATTATTTTCATACCTATATTTATGTATGCAATTAAATACATATAATTTGAAGGGAAATTAGTGCAACATATTCTCTGCCTTCTTTATTTTTATGGACATTGGTTTATGCTACTTTTTTGTCATTATTTTTTTATATTTTGATGAGTCTCTAGTATGTTTCACAGAAAAATAGCTCTTCAACAACTACTCATGATTCTCAAAGACTGCTAGGATGGCAGAGGAACACACATCAAACTATAGCTCAGAGGAAGTAAGAAAAGCTTTATACAGGCAAGATGTGGGCATAAAATATTCTCTCCAGAAGTCAGGAAAAACACCCCAGAATCTATTCCTAAAATGAAGAAGAGGGTGAAATGTTTCCAAAGTAAAATAAGAATTAAAAAGAAAGAAAAGAAAAAAAGAAAAAATAATAATAAGACATAAAGAGAAACCACTCAGGAGTAAAACTATGTGGTAGACTCAAAGGTATCTCTGGACTTGTCAGCATCACTGCCTGGTGAGCTTATGCAGAAACTTGCCTCTGGCTTTGTCAGATGCCACAGCTGGAAGAATATCTTCCACTTTTTGATTTTAATGTTCTTCAACTGCCATCTGAATCAGGACTGAGTCAGTGGAATAAACAAAATAGTGTTTTCATAAAACTATTTGTAACAAAAAGGTCCAAACTAGAATGACTATCAGAAAAATATTCTTGACTTATCAATATTGTTTGTATACTAATATATTTTTTTTTGGAAAACACAGAAACTCCCTGATATAGTTCTGAGTTCATTCAGCAAATTACATAAAGTTTACTTTTGCATATTTTCAAAGAATTAAACATAACCTCAACTGTTTGCACATCAGAGAAGTATGTAAAGAGACCAACCAAACATCTGAATGCTAAACTGTCCTATGAAGTTGGATGGTTATATGATTCTGTAATGGATCACAAACTCCATACATTCTACTGTGAAGGCAAAGGATAGGAAAAAGGCCATTCTGTCTCAATCATTTCCCATAACTGCTGAATTTCATCTGTGTCTTATTGATTCTCATATTAGTTACAGCACTCTTGCTCTGATCTTGGTGGTGCCTTTGTTCGTACATTTGGATGAATTGCACTGGAGGTCCACTTTGAATAAAACAATCAATGGTTCTGTGGATTTACCAAATCCATATTATTAAAACTATGGAGTAACTGAGACTGAAAAAAGGATTCAAATTAATCACAAACCAGGCAATTGTACACCAGTGAGTCCTACCTGGTTTGTCAACTTAGAAATGACCAGAAATGGCATCGTCATTGAAATGTCAAAGTACACAAAGACTGCTTTTGTTTAAGCCTCTCTGTCACCAAGGCAGGAGCTTATGCTGCACACTGAACCCAGTAAAAGGGATATGAATAGATGCTGATCAAATAATACAGATGTGCTTTGAAAAACCCAAAATATGCTCTTGTTTTATATGTAAATATTTAACATGAATATTTAAATGAAACCTGTAGGCTTCCCAGCCTGGTCCATGGAACAGGTTACATCATCTTAATTTGTAATTTCAGGATGACCAATATTCCTTCTGATGTCCAGCACTAAGACTCTTCCAAAGACATTGCTAAAGACAGGGTAAAGAACCAAGTCACAAATAAAATCAAATTATAATGCAACTCTCTCCGTAAAATGTACCATACTGAATGTTCTTTTGAACAACTGAAGCATACCAAAATCTTAGGAACTCTAAGTCTTATAGCCAGTTTAAGATTTAAATAAACTCAAACACAACTCCTTGGGAAAAAAAAAAAATTTCCTTCCCTCCTTGGGGCTCTAGGTGAAATAATGTTTTGAAATTCTTTTTCTACACAGACATATAGACAAACAATGATTTACATGTGTATATATATATATATATATATATATATATACATATATATATGTACAATATATGTACACATGTAAATCATTGTTTGGGAGAATGGATAACTCTAATATTGAATTATTGCAAGCATTCTGTATCATCACAACAGATAAAAGATTATTTTGCTTACAGATTTTATATTTTTTTAATTAAATATTTAGGGCGCAAATGTCCTTAGTTAATTTTTTTGACAAAAATAATTAATTAGAGTTAGAGAAATTCTTGTTAGCAAAGAAAAACGCATTAATGTGAAAGATGCATTCAAATTGTAATGCTTGAATCAGAAGAGGAGAGAATAGAAGAGAATAGTTCAGTGGAAAGGACCTGCAACAAATATCTGCTCCAGCTGCCTAACTACTTCAGACCTCTTCAAGAGTTAAAGCATGTTCTTAAGGTCATTGTCCAAATGTCTCTTAAACACTGACAGGCTTGGGACATTAACCACCTCTCTAGGAAGGCTGTTTCAGCATTCCACCAGTCTCCTAGTAGAGAAATGCTTCCTCATGTAAAGCCTGGACATTCCCTGGCACAGCTTTGACTCATTCCCATTTGTCTTGTAAATAGACAAGGAGGAGAAAAGAGCATCTGTAAAGATGGATAAGGTCATCCCTGAGCATCCTTTTCTCCAAAGCAGAGAAACCCAAAGGCCTCAGTGATTCCTCATAAGACATTCCTCCAAGCCCTTTCGCCAGTTTTTTGCTCTTCATTTTCCTGGCAAAAATACTGAAAGGAAAATAAATTGGTTTTAATTTTCAAATTCCTGGGTTTTTATGGGGTTTTCCCACTTGTCTTGGTAGATCAGCTTAAATTGTATGTAATCTAACAAGACAACACCCAGCACCTAAGCAGCATTCTCTGTTAAATATGCTCTGTGACATTTTCCAGGACTCTGTGGGTTTATTTTTTGCTATATGAAATAGGAAGTATATAGAAATAATGTTTCTACTGCCTATTGATGTAGCTCAGAGGTTCAACTACTATATCAGGACAGTTTATTAGGTTCATTATGATCTCAGCTTGTACAGAATTCATTTTCTGAATAAGTGCACTGTGAGTAATGAATATCCATTAGTTACATTAGCAACATTCTTAAAACTTTTTTTTTTTTAATGTTCAGCCATTATACAAACTCCTACACTTGAAATGACAGCTAAGTACTTTCACTGTATTAAAATAGTAAACATTGAAACAGAAACTGATTTTCCTTACTTGCATTAATTCTCTAAAAGAGAAGCATGCTCTTGTCATGGAGCTGTATCACTGCTGTGCATATACACCCCTTGTTCACAAATACTTGCTAAAAACTCAATATGAAGCACTACTTGCTTTTTGAGGTTGTTTTTATCAAGGTATTTTCAGAGGCACAAAGGCTGGAAATGGAACTGTATGAAACAGGGAAAATCCACTTTATATTTAGTTTTACTGTACATCCAGAAGGAGAAAGAAGTCGGTGCTTCTTTTCTAAGTATTAAATGAACAGGAAGATATGACTTTAAAATGAATCTCAAGTGATCATAGTCTAGTAAGTCTAATGAAGGAACACATCACTCACAGTGGTAAACAGTTTACTGCTTTTATGTGTGCTCTTTGCTAAATCTCAAGTTATTTTTTATTGATTACATGGACATTACAAATTTTTAATCACATGGATTTTTGAAAAGATAATGTTTACAGCACTCTGAGAGTACTTAGAAAATTACAATGTAGCAAATTTTGTATTTCAAATCAATTATGAACTGTACTGCATAACTTAAGATTGCACAAAGATTGTAATATTGTTATTAAGAAGCAGCCAAATCTTAGTGACAATCTCTGCCATGCACCAAAATTCATGCCATTCTCCCCAAAACAGACCTAAACTAAGCCTGCTACCCAGGAAGTTTATTCAATGTTTTATAGTGTCTTTGCAGTAACAGTAAAAGTAAAACTTGTCTAAAATGAAACCTCTTTTTTTTTTTTTTGGACTATTTTTAAAGGCTGACTCTGCTGCTGGTATTTCAGTAAGAACAGTAGAAAAAGTGCTGTGGGTCAGACTAGAGGTCCATTTATCCTAGTACATCATCTCTGAAAGTGGCCAAAAGCAAATGTCTTAAAGAAAAGAGCAACATGAGACAGATGTATAAGCAGAAGTATTTTTATTCCCCTTAAAAAAACAAATTTGTGTCAGTTTAAATAATTCATTGGAAAGACTCTCAGTTTGAAAGGAAGAAGCCAGAAAGAAGAAAAATCACCACAAACTTCTCTTCATGCCAGCCTACTTCTGAAGGCCCTATGCTCAACCTCTCACTAGGAAAAATGGAAGATGGAGTGATTCAAGTTGCCTGTTGTCTACCTCCAACCATCAGCATTCAAGAGCAAGGCAGCAGTAGAAAGTACAGCTGCAAATAAGGCTTGTATAGCAGCCAGCAAAGAGAGATGTCCAGACTACCTCTGGCTCAGTCATGTTTCTCTTGCACTAGCAGCTTCTCATTAAAAAAAACCTGCTGTAGGATTGTGTGGATCAGAGAAAAGAGAGAAATACTACACATATGCAATGTCCAATCACCAGTCAATAAAACAATTTCATTAACAGAAAAGGATAGGAATCTACATTGGTTGTTTGAATGGCATTTAGGTTTAGATACAGCTTCACACACAAATATGACAATATGATATATAGGAGAGCTAAACACCTCGTTTCACATTTTCAGTCATGTCTCACATTATTGAGCTGCTCCAGTGCTATCCAGTGTGTAAATTAGACTTATAAATTTAGTCCTAATCTGCAGTTAATTGCTTTTTGTGGTTAGAGATCATTCCCCAAGTTGGAAGTAAGAGTCCAACTGCCCCTGAATATCCACCAGAGCAGATACTGGAAGAAGGAAAAAGGGTTTTTCCCATAGATTTTTTACCTGAATAACAGTATGTCACTAATGAAAATGTTAACAGCTGCTACTTTGTGTGCATAGCTTTGTAACATTATAATTACAGTCTCAAGGCTGAGAAATGACTCCATGACAATGTTAGGAAACAATATTTTCACATGCCAGCCTTTGTGTTACCAGAATACCTTTCATTTCAAGCACATCTGTAATATGATCAAGACATCTTTATACTTAACTAAGAAGGTGAGATCCAAAATGCCAGTTTATAGTCAAAGAAAAATTAAAGGAGATTGTTGAACACCTCCAGGAATAAAATTTATTCTCCATTAGTTCTCTAACACTGGAAAGAGCCTTTTCAGAGTTGGACAGCTTGACAGCATGGGAGGCTGTCCGGGTTTTGAAAACATATAATTAATTTTCCTAAGTAACTGGTACAATGATATATTTTGGATTTAATGTGAAAATATTGTTGATAACACACTGATATTTTATTTGCTAAGCAGCACTTACTTCAAAGACTTTTCAGTCCCGTACTCTACCAGTGAGGAGATGCACAAGAAACTGTGGGGAAGCATAATGAAGGCAGCTGACCCAAATTGGCCAGAGGAATATTCCACACCACAGAACACCATGACTAGTAAATATACTGGGGAAGCTGGCTGGAAGGCACTGATCACTCTGTGTGGAATGGGCTGGGCATTGATCAGCAGGTAGTGAGAACAATTCTATTGTTCACAACTTGATTTTCTTGGGGTTTATTCCTCTTTCCTTCTCTCATTTTCATAACCATAACAAAAATAAAATAAAATAAAATAAAATAAAATAATAATTATTATTAATAATAATAAAAGTTATAGTAGTAGTAGTAGCAGCAGCAGTAGTATTACCAGCAGAAGTAGTATATTTTCATTTTTTTAAACTAGTTAACCCATGCTTCTCTCAAAGCTTGTCTTTTCTTTCCAATTCTCCTCCTGACTGTAGGGGGGGAGAAGAGAGAGAAAATTGGCCGCATGGTACTTAGTTGCCATCTGGGGCTAAACCACTACTGACTGCCTGAGTCTTTACTGTTGACAAAACAGAGGTGTTGGTAGCAGTAACAGTTCCATTCAAAAGCTGGAAAGAGAAATAATCCTTTGTAGAACCTTAGCCCAGTTTGATTTATTTCGAGCAGATAGGACATTTTTTACAGTAAAGTTTATAATAAGCTCTGGTTATGAAAACAAGATCCCTACATTATTCCAGTTATTTCAAGTGGCAGAATAAGGAGGCAGATACATCTCCAAGAAAGAATGAAAATACTAAGTAAAATGTAAATTTTATGTCTGCAACAAATAAAAATTCCAGCAATGTTCTTTGGATTTGACCACTCAGTAAATCCCTTTGCGAAGGTAATTTTTGAATTTCTTTTAGAACAGAGCAGTTAGATGCACACACAATGTCAAAAGCCATATATTTTTAGTTACTTGGTATTAAGACAGAATTAGCAGTAATGTTCATATACTGCAAAAAGTTAATATCCCAAAAGACATTTCAACACTGCTGGTATATCTGTAATTTAATTGAAAGATATAATGATTGAAAGATAATAGCCTAAAATTCATTCACCTTGCCACAAAACAGATGGAAATTTTAAATTCAGTTTATTGCACTTTTTATTATCTCTTTCTCAGCTTTGCAGCACTTTTAAAATCAAGCAAGCAATGAGACAGCTATATATTTGATTTTAACAGACACCTTGAATGAGGAAAACATGGAAGACATGGATGGGAAACAGAATGAGGTCCTGATAATCCAAAGGGAAATACAAGATTATGGAAATACAAGAGGGGAGGTCAAATCCTGTGTTAAGTTTTGGGGGCCTCACACTACAAGAAGGACATTGATGTTTCTGGAGCACGTCCAGGAAAAGGCAACAAATCTGGTGGGAGGTTAGGAGCATGAGCCTTGTGAGGAGCAACTGAGGAAGCTGGAGTTTAGATTGGATATAACGAAAGATTTCTTTACATGAAGGGTTGTTAAGCATTGGAGCAGGGTGCCCAGGGAAGTAGTGAGCCACCTTCCCTGGCTGTATTTAAAAGATGTGTTGTTGCAGCTCTTAAGGATATGGTTCAGGGGGCTGGCCTCAAAGATCTTACAGGGTTTTTCTCAAGCTAAATGATTCTATGAGTCTATGAATTCAAATAAGAGTCTTTAATATTCCAGAATAAACTGATATAACACAAAGTACTCTTCCCTGGGCAATTTTTTGGACTGCAGCACCATCATTAACATGTTATTAAAATGTGAAATGAATGTATTAGATGTTAAGTAAAACATAACCATGTCGTTTAAGCATCTGATTTTTAGTTTTCTTTCCTGTTGCATAAATCACAGATACTGTGAATACTCTTGACTCAGGAACTGTTGTAGCACATGTGGCCTTTGTAATAAAGTTGGGAAATTTTATTCCTTAGGTTTTTATGGCAGGCTAATAAACTGAAGTAATGCAAAGTCTACATACTGCAAAAATGTGAAAAAGGATTTATCAAAATATTTTATTAACTTATCAAAGTATTTTATTAACTTGCATCTGCTCAACAGTGTCAGAGGTAATGTGGTCATTTAAGAATATATTGTTAATTAAAGGAACTTCTGAGTTTTATGGCACCTGAACACATTCAAAATAACCAATAGAAATTGTCCAGGTTTCCTAATATTGTACTCTCACAGACCTTCAAATCGGCCCTTGTATTCAGGATGAATGGTAAACTACTCAGCTGTCCACTGCTAAAAGAACACCAGTTTATGATGTTTCAATAAGACACTACTTCCCCCCTTTTCTTCCGCCCCATAAAATCTTAATATTCATAGGACTTCTGAAGTTTATTTTATCCAAGCTCTAGACCAAAGCAGTATCATCAATAATGGATTGATTTAGTCACGTTTTTGTCTCATAGAAGAGACCTCTGGTGATACAATCTTGTGATCTACCATGACGCTCAGGCCTCTTCAGCAGGGAAGCCTCCCAGCCCATGTGGAAGCTGCTCGTTTCCACTTTGCACTTCTCCTTGCTAATATCTATCAAGTTTTCTGCTAACGAAATTCTTGGGTTCCTTGAGGGATGAAAACTCTACCTCTCAATATGCCAACAGCTTTTCTCCATGAATTTAGCATCAGCAGCAATGAATGCAATCAATGATGCAATGCTTTTAATATTTAGCTCTACACTGCTTATTTAATGAGAATTATCAAAGAAAACAAAACTTTATAGATTACTAAATAAAAATATAGATTTAAATGTCAGGAATACAATCTTATTAACTAAACAATAATCTAGAGTGGCTGAAAAGAAATACTGTATGTTTTAATATTCTATTTGGTATAAATACTGTATTCTGAATACAAAATATTAATTTTCCAGCCTTTCTGCTGAAAAAGATACAGTAGGTTTGTCAGACAGACTATTCAGATATTTCAAGAAATTTTATTCATTTATGTTTACTTAAAAAATAGTCACTAAGTCTGAAGTCTAAATTATGTCATAATTAGTCTAAATTATGTCATCAAAACATTAATTTTTTTGTCTTCCTGACCAAAACTAAATTTGCATATTGATTTAAGTGAAAACACTCATGTAAATCTTCCTACACATATGTACACTTTTTATTCACTACAGAAATAAAAGTACAATATTTGCAAAAGTAAAAAACACTACTGTCACTTTTGCCATGTTGATAAGTTGATTAAAACTGCTCAAACTTATCTTCCTTATGAAATCTTACCAAATATGCAATCCATTTTCTTCAGCTCTTCTCCTGTTTGATTTTTTCCTAAGAAATTGGTTTTTAGTCAACATATTGCATATATATATAATCTAATTTATTAATTGAAAGATAACAACTGAAATAGGAAAGCTTTAGTCTCTATTCTAGAAGCTCTTTCACACTCAGAGACTTTATAAAGCTTGACTAGCAAAAAGTCAGAAGCCAACAGAGACGAATTTGTCTATATAAATAAGATAGCCCCAAATATTAATAAGTTATACATGCAAATTATATTTTAACAAATGTACCTACTTACAGGGATGGAAGAGTTTATATAAAGGGGCTGACATTTCAGGGAAGGTACTTGTTCTGCTGAGATGTGTTTGCAGTTTCACTGCAGAGGCCATGGCTGCCACATAGAACCCAGTCTTAGTTTCCAGACTTGTACTTTTCTTGCATGCAGATGACATTCTCCCCCTTTGGGAAAGACCCTGTCAAAGTCCACTTTGATAGTGCAGTAGCCTGCCAACGTGGAACAGACTTCAGAATTGGGGCCATTCCTATCAGGTTTTCCTATTAAAATATTTTTGGTTGCTTACCTAGAATCTCAGCTATCAGACATATATTTTTAAGTAATACTAATAATAGTATATTATATGTAGTTTGTGCATATACTTAATGTCCAATAAATGACAGTACAAAATCTTTCCTCCTACCACTGGATTAAAAAGGTTCCTACCAAAAGTCTCACTGGGGCAGAGAATATATAGCAGACATGGAGAGGTCTAACATTTAAGGATGGAGTGTATTTTTCAGACTGTTTTGGAAGGGGAACTGGCATTGTAAATCAAACAGCTTTAGACTCTGTGTATACAACAGCTTTAGACGCTGATTAAAAGACAAAAAAGCTTCACCATGCTTCTTGTAAATCATATAAAAAAGTAGGAGAGTAGGGAAAAGCAAACAGATTATCATAAAGTAAAGGAGGACTCAGATTTTTACTCTTAAAGTGATGCCCAAGGAGGACACACCAGCCCATCTGTAGCTTTGTCATCTGACAGAAACAGAGGTAACTTGCTTTTGTGCTACTCAGGGGAAATGGCCAAAAAAACCAGATTCCTTCACTGAAAAACAAAACAAGAAAATATTAAGAAGGAAAAAGCAGCCTGGAACCTCAGTGTCTCTGGCAGTGAAATATTAGAATCTTGACAATGATTATTTTAATCCTTGAAAGTCTCAGCATTGTAGTACTGAATGTGAGAGTAGTTATGGGAATATTTGTGTTGACATGTTGATTTCTACAGGCCTTCATGTGTTTTACACCATTTTTAAGGGAGACAAGTGTACCTGTTTTACAGATTTTGCTAAAATGTGTTTCTAAACCAAGAGGTCAGAAATGTTAACATACAGCCTAGTTCTATGGTACAGGTCTCAAAGACAAAAAGTGTTTAACTAGATACTGGTTCATTCTAAAAATTGCTTATAGTAAAATTCATCATGGTACTTTTAACAGTTCCAAATTTTACAGAGAAGAAAAAAATGCAGCTCCTTTTTTTAACCTCATTTCACTACTTAGTAGCCTCAGTATGACCTATCTTGGAGTAATAGAAGCATATAAAGTTGAAAAATCTAGTGCAGATAAAAGCCCACTCTATCGGCAAATAATGAAATTCTTTTCAAAGCTAGCACAAAGCCTGATGTTCTCCTCTCCCCCTCTCCCTTGCCTGCCCCCTCCCTGTTCCCAGCTTATATTTTCCCCATATTTGTCTGTCATTTCTTTCTCTTAAGATTCTAGGGAGATTTCTGGGCTTAGACTTTAATATTAGTAATCTTATTAATTTTTTAAACTTTCACAAGCCTTAAGTGAGAAAACAACATATGGCTATGCAACTCAGCACCTCTGGAGATTTTATACTCCTCAAACAGCACATAAAATCTTATGTTGTGTTCATTCTTATTCATTGCTTGTCTGTCCATATTTTAACCCTGCAAGTATCAAGGTATCGGTCTAATTCATTATGTTTTATTTGGTACCATCTGCACCTTACGGATTGTATTCATGGAAAATTAAAATCTCCTTTCACAAGGGCAGTGCATAGGTGTTATCTCAGTAGAAGGACTATTCTTGCAGTGAACAGCAAGATATGTGACTACTTGTTGGATCAAGGCAGTCACAATTCTGTCAGGCCAAAAAGCTGCAACTAATACATAACATGAAGTAGTCAGTCAGGATTATGGCTCCTGATATCTGGGACAAAAATCCTGCAATTATAGTCAGACATTTTCTAGAGCCCAATGACCCATGCTTGCAATTGTTAAACAAGGGAGGACCCTTGTTTATATTAGGTGATTAAAGAATGACACTGCTGAATGCAGAATCTCATTTAAAAATTATATTGGGGACATTAGGGATGCATAGTTAAGCATGCATATCATTAAAGGCTAGTGCTTTATCAATTTTTAATAATAAATGGTAACCATATATATGTATACTGCATACAAAAGACATTAAAGGAACATTAAGGTTGAGAAATCCAACATTTAGAAGTTAGGGAATGACAGACTAAATTAGCCTTGTTGTGCATAGGCATTATGACAGTTCTTTTCAGCAACACATAGGAAGTGTGTAGCAGAACCAGGAATGATTAAAAAATCTAGTTTTGCTTGGTTTCAGCTTAAAGCCTGAGTTATAAATGGTTGTCTTTTCTTTTTGTTATTTTTTTCTCTACAGTCTTCTTGTTCATACCATCTTTTTCACAATATCTGTGGTCTTGCAAAACAAACAAACAAAAAAAAAATAAAGTGGCTGTGATCATGTACAGATGAAGATATTCTTTCCTGGAAAGAAAAAGCAACTCTAGCAACTGGTAAAAGGGTCAGCTAGGAAAGATAATATCGAAAGATAACACAGTATAAGGCATAGCTTTATCCCTGTGTCTGATTGTGTGTTTACAAGAATCCTGTCCTTGCCCTAAATCTTATTGTGACTGTGGAATTCTCTGTGGCTGAGCACTGTTTCTGCAGTCCTGAAGAAATAGAATAAATATTTCTAAAAAGCACATTGACAGAATACATTCTTTCTTGGAAATGCCATTAGTCTTTATTCATTAAAATTAGGGAGAAGCACATCTTGAAATAAAGCCTGTTAATTCAAGATGAGGGTCTTTTCTTCAAAAAGCTTTATGCTGTTAGTGTGTTGTGAATTTTTAATCTGCACCATGAGAGATGATTTAAAACAAAAATGAAAATAATTATATAAGGAGGGAGACAGGAACAATCATTCATTGCAACAGAAGCAAACATTACTCAGAGTTATAATAGCAAATATGATTATTTATATAAATCCTTCCTACAAGCTTTTCATATGCTTTCTGTTTTGTTGCAAACTAAGACCAAAACACAAAGGGTGTTCACAGATATCACACACTCAGTTATTCTGCTGTATGCTTTGTAAGCATTATTGTTGCTGAGAAAAATTGAATCTGTTTTTTATAGGACTACTGCCATGCTTGATTAGATAACCAAGGTCTTGTGTTCCTTGATTGTACCAAGTATTTTTGCCCCCTGCTTTAGGGGGGGATCACCCAGAATTAACAAATCTCTGCTTTGCATGGACTTTTGAAGGAGTTAGAATTAAAACAATTGCAAGATACCTTTCTGTTTTGCCTTTATGCTAAGCACATTGGCAATCATGTTGTCAATTAATGTCACTGCCAACATACAGGGGCATAATGAGTCCATTATTGCTCAAACACCATGGAACAGCCATCAAAAGGTGTAAGTCCAAATTCATATATGGCAACCAGTTTCAAGTAAAATAGAACTATTTTAAGGAATCACAAAAGTATTAAATTATAATAAATGGTATTAAAGGGTATTAAAGTGATCATCCTCCTGGGAGAGTTAATATCAAGTCTAAATTCCTTATTTTATTTTCTGCATTGTGCAGAGGAATTCACATTAGCTTTGAAACATGGCCTAAGTAAAAATTAAATGAAAATATCAAAATGTGCAATGGATATTTTTATTGTTTATTTATTTTTTGAACATACATTATTATAAAAATCATCCATGTGTGGTTTCATTTGTTTTGTATTTCACTTTCTATATCACAAAATTCATCAAAGATCAAAAGAATGAATAAAACAAGAAAAAGCTTATATCTTTTTTCCCAAATAAGTACCACTGCATATCTAAACAAAGTCACAAGTCATCTCATTCATAGCCATTTCAGCCTATAGCAGATGTGTGCTTTGAAAAAAATTATTGGCCTTATGAATAAAGATTAGCATTCTTCTCTTCATCTCCATTGGAGAGAATAATATTCTACAGTAAATGGACATGAAATTCAACAGTGGGGATATTTCAAATAAAATTGACCAACTTCATTGGCTACATTTTCAAAGAACCACATGGAAGGGATTCATACAAATACAGTTAATAAAAACCTTTACAAATGTGCATCTTTGTCTCTGTCTTTAAATATAATTTCTAAGTTACGTGAATGAGGAAATGTAGAGGACAGAAAGAAAATTAAATAAAACACACCAGTTCGAGCTTTTAAACTTAAAAATAGTCAACCATGTCCAGTTTGGCTGTGAATTTATTATAATACTAGCTAGGGGTTAAATATTAGTTCTGCAGGAGGATACTCAAAAGTTGGAAGACTGGCAATTGTTGCGTCTGTCTGTAAAAGTTGGACTGTTCTGTTCCCCCTATCATGTAATGGTTCTGCCCTGGTTCTCACTTCCCTCCCTTGTGCTGCCAGTTATCCCAACTCCTCCCCAGTTGCTTTGGAGATCAATGTACCCTTTCTCAAATCCCTCCCCAGTGCCCTGTCCGTCACTCGGCGCTCCCACCCTTCTCTCTAGAACTCTCTAGAAACTTCCAGCTAGAGCGTCAAGTGATTGGCTCAGGGGCTGGGGCCCCACCCTCAAGTTATCCCCATTGGTGTTCTCCCTAAGTCAATCTTTTGTATCCCACTCCCCTCTGAAACCCTATTTGTCCAAGGACTGACTCCTCCCTTGTTTCCCTCCCTCCTTATAAGCTGTTGCAAGCTCTTCCCCCCCCCCCCCCCCCCCCCCCCTTCTGCCAGAATCTCTCTTAGGTTATTGGTTCGTGTGGGACCCAATAAACCTGGATTCACCACAACTGGAGAGCGCTCTCTTATTTCTGCTGACTGTAGCCATGAGCCAAGCCACATCCTACCACAAGGTCACGCTGCTGTCATAGCACAGAGTGTTTGCCTTAGGTGCTGTCCCGAGCCATGGAGATCAGGATAGCGCTCCCATGCTGCTAGCGGTGCTGGATAGCTGGCCAGGATGCCCGAGAAGGACAATCCTTCTCCAGCTTGACTGCTTCAGGCAATAATTTGGTTCTGTTTCTTAGCTCACTATAGTAATGGGTTTATAGGTAAATGAGTAAAAGATGGATAATGACGCAAGAAGAGTTTAAATTTTAAGTATTGTTTTACTGCATCTAACTTCAACAAGAGTCATTGTTGATAACTATCTGCAAGTTCCCCTTGTGATTTAAGCATTATCTCTCTTATACTCAGATGAATAGCAGATTTAATGTAAAGCCTAGTTAAAACTCAATGACATGATTGAAATGGAAGAAAGTATACACATGCAAAATGACAGAGCATATCTTCCAAAAAACCACTTCTTTAAAGCCCTAATTACTTTTATATTTATTCATATCCTTTGGCATATTATATAAATAATAGGTGAGAAAAAATACTCTATCAACAGTAGCCTTTGATATCAAATACAGCTTTGTTGGGTACTGAATTGGCCAGAAAAAAACAACCAAAGCAAACCCAACCAAACCAAAGCAAACCAAAACAAGCCCCCTCATAAAATGAAAAACAAACAACAAAAGAAATCCAAATCCAACCCCAAACCAAGCTATGACTTGAATGGTGAATTGAACTAGTAAATAAGGTTGAGATGCCTATTGAAATAAAAAATAAATTCGAAAACACAACAAAGAAATGTCTCAAAACCAAAAGAATTTTCAAAGGAAAATTGCACATAAATTATAGAAGAGGGAAACATAAGGGAAAATAATCTTGGTTTTATGGACAGTATCATCTCTCTATATAAATAGTAGATTATAGTCAGGGACTGGGGCTTTATCATCAAAGAACAGGGTATTTTGGTCCCAGGCACCCATAAGCTATTGCTTTCTCTGGTATTTCTGTTTTTCTTTTTTTTCCCAATAATAATTTATACTGCCAATCCCAAAGAATTAAAACAGCAGAGAAAACAGCAAACCAACTAACCAAACCCATAAAAACACCCACAAGCTTGGTTTCTTCACATGTCATTATAATACTGAAGTTTAATAATTTCAAAATAAAATGCATCTTCCCCTCAAGACTTTTAAATAAATAATAAGAGTGGTAGTAGTAGTAATATTATAATAAATTATTGCCATATGGCTTTCCTTCCTGATCAGGGGAATAAATGAGAGAACCATGCATGATCTCTTACTGTGCTCAGAGGGTCTATAGTCATTCACAATGCTTTTAAATTATATTGTTGACGTGGAGAATGAGAGCAACTTATATTAGTTTTTTAATTAATGTTCGCATTACCTGCTGGCTATTCTTTCGTTTGACTTTCTGGAGTTAATTCAAAAAGTCCTCTAGCATGATTAAATTGTGGTTACCAATAACAAAACATCCTGTGCCCGTAGAAGAGCAGTGGACTGGCTTCTTTGGTACTCACCAAGCTCACAGAAGTGTAGATCTTTTTCAGAGTGAGGGGGGAGAGGAAGGGCAGCCTGGGACCAAGGCGTGTGACTGTTCATAGGGGCTGCCTGACACATGACTGCCGCAGGAGAGGAACCAGTTCCTTCAAAACACATGGTTGCAAAGGCACTGGTCTGGCTGTGTCCTTATATGCTGCTAAACCACTGTCCCATTTACTATTAAACTTTTTTATATTGCTGTTTTATATCCACAGACTTATTGCTACTTCTGTCTTACAAGTGAAGTGATTCATTCCATCCATGACAAACAGACACTAAAGAAAAGCCTTTTATCTTCTTCAGACCACAAACACAGTTTGCTTAGAAGAGCCAAATTTAACACTATGTTCCAGAAAAAAAAAAAAACAAGGTTTACGGAAGGCTGTCATTAAAAAATTTAGTAGTTTTAACATTTCTATCAGAATACTTTCTAAGTGGGATAATAAATACTGTTTTGTTTTGTTAAAAAAAAAAAAGAAAAGAAAAAAAAGAAGGCTTTTCTAAGTTACACGATTTTCTAGACATAGACTTAACAAAAGCTTTTAAGCAGGGATTACAGACCAAACAGCCAAGCAGGCATCAGCACTGCTATGTGCTCATTATCACTTCATGTGCACCTACCATTCCTACAGCCATCATATATTATTATTATTATTATTATTATTATTATTATTATTATTATTATTATTATTATTTTAACAGTCTAACTCAGGTTATCTAAAACCATTCTTTACTTTCTTAAATTGTTGTGTGATGTTAAGACTTACCACTTCCAGCTTTCTCAGGTAGCCTTTTTACTGAGGATCTCTCTTATCTGTTGGATCTGTTGGATCTGAGTCCTCTGTATGTTTCAGGTGTTAATGCACAGGAGCATTCAAATGCTGCAGAATCCTTTGATCCAAAACCACAAGATCACTAAGCAACGCCACATATGACCTCAGATGGGACACATCATGTCTTTTATGAAATACTGATTGTTCTGGACACCCAAAGTAGCTGACTTACCTAGGACTTCTCATTTTCATTTCATTTACTTGGAGGATTTCTAGTTACGGCAAGGTGTATAATTCTGCTTGGTCAGTGTTATGGATTGCATTATGTGAGAGATGATTTCTTTGCTCAAGCAATTGCATAATCAAATGCTACAGTCTCTGATTGCTCATCTGACACCATGGCACACCACACTACTGTACTGTGGCAATTTCTTGCTGTTTCCTTGTGCTTGTAAGATATTTTTGGTATATCTATAATTTCTCATTTCCTCAAAATGGAGTGGGCAGCAGAAACGACTTAAACAAAGCAAAGCTTTACTAAGATCATTAATATAAATAGGGAGAAAAGTTGAGAAGAGGAAAACAAGACTTTCCAACAACCAAAAGGAAGTAAACAAATTTTTTATGTTAGATACCAATATGCTAGATTTAATATGAAAAATAAATCAAAGTTTAAAATAAAACCAGAGAAGACTTTATTGGTCTGTCTGTATTTTGCCTCATGTCTATTGCATAGCAACTGAGAGAGAATGTTCTGTTACCACAGTTGCCAGAGCTCTGGAAAACTCAAGGCACTTCAAAATATGCCAGTAAAGTGCTGGTGGAAAAGTGGCTAGTTCACAGAAACCTAATCATAGATCTATATGTGCTGAAAAAATCCTTCAGATGTCATTTAGTCTATCATCCCTGACATGGGTCAGACAGATAATTTAGAAAAGCACTCAAGAGTTTTGTAGAAAGCCATAAAACAGCTGATGTGACAAGGCCCATCCTTGAAGAGAGGCAGCCCCTGGTGTAGAGTCATCAATGGTGCCTGCTGAGATTTTGGAGCTGTAGATGGACGGAGAAGATCAGTGCCCTGATTGGGACAGAATGCATGGCCAGTATCTCTTCTGGATTTTTTCTTGCATTCCAAATCCTTTTGCCATAGATTCTTCTCTGTTCCTGTCCTTCTTCAACCCCTTGTAGCTTTCTGAATTCATCAGGCAGTTTTTGCATCTCATCCTGCATTCTGAAGCAGAGTTTGTGGTCTTAAGCTTCAAGGAGAGATAATGATCAAGCACCTACAGAAGAAATACAGTTTTTTTGGTATTCCTCCAAGAAATGTAAGAAAAATAATTTCTTCTGCAGTATAAAACTTATTTCACAAATAATAACATTTCTATTTTACAAGATAGTCTGTTTGGAAATAAAGGATGGAATTAAAACAATAAAGGATGGAATTAAGACTTATGTACACATGGTGTGTGTATGTTTAATCCTTCATCTGTCCCCTTAAATAAATAGGAAAATTACTAACCTATAGCACCATTGTAGTGCTGAGGAGTTATAATTTCCATTCTGTTTGCTAGATTGTGGTTCTATTCAACTCTACATGGAATTTATATATTTTTTGTGTTTTTTTCTTCAGCTATATGATATACCTACATCATTATTGCCCTAGCCTGTAAATGTCCACAAGAAAAAAGTATTTCAAGGCATTTTTTTTATTTCTGCTGCAGTCTTAAACTGGATAGTACCTAGTCAGGTATAATTCTCTGAATGCTGAAAATGTATACTTGAATTGACAGAAAATAGGTCAGCTGGCTATTTCGGACCAGTTGTCTGCTGTACATCTTGAAAAATACATTACTACCTGAAGAATAAGGAGTTAAAATCCAAGTTAAGGTAACTTAAGTTACAGCCAGAATTAGATGCTGAATGATACCAACATTTTATCATTTGAGGAATACCTATATCTGAGACTTTAATTCAAAAATTTGCTGTGATTACAGACTAAACTAGATGTTTGCAATGATAAACAGCAAATACCAATGTCTCCAAGGAAGATTGGAAAGGATTATTATTTTCTATATAAAGAGTAGCATGGTGAAGAGAACACAGTCAGAGATGCCTTACGGTTTAACCAGTCCTGAGAACTGCTGAGGATGAGATAAAGCAGAGAGATGAAACATCTGATAGACGCTCTCAAGAAGTGCAGTAAAAATCTTGGTTATGCCATCACTCCTCTTAGGGATGCCTAGATAGAGAACTGACCCCTACTTTTCACTCTTCAGCCCCCATAATAAGAACTTCTGTTTTGTCCCATACTGATCAGCTACTCAGTTTAGAAACTATTGCTCTAGGACTCACTGGAAAAATGCCATGTACTTCTCCACTACCTCAAAGAGCTGTAGAAGACAAAAGGAAGTCTTACAGATGGTCAGATTCAATCTCAGTCAGTTCTGACATGGAAAATTAAGTGAGATATTACTAGGACCATGAAAAAATTGTTTACAGGTTGTGATATAAATTATATAATTCTTATCATGAGAAGATAGAAGCTGGTTAAGCCAATTGCATTCAACAGTGAGGAATTCAGCTATGACCAATACACAGCCAGGTTATTTTATAGTTTTTAGTTGTAATGAAAATCAAGAACATTCAGAAAAAGATATCGGAGTGCATGACACATTGGATTGGAGATTTTTTTTTCAAATACAGTATTCCTATTTCCAAAAGGCCAAGAAGCTAGCTAAATTAAAAAAAAAAAAACATAGCAAAGCAAATTAATTTTAATCACAATTTCTCCCATTGCTGTTCCATTCATCTCTGATTAAGTTTGCCTTCTACTCTCTCTGTATGGTTATTCAGGGTAAACACTTCCAGAAAGCAATTCTATATATTCTACAAAAACATATTTGAGTCATCCTCTGACAGTGTTCATTTCTCTCCATTCTTCTTAGATGAGAGAGACCAAGCAACTTGTTTAAAGTAGATGCCTAATTTAGAACTAGACGATAATTCAGTACAAGCTAAAAATCTGTAATATTTGCAAAATTTTTGAATGCATTTGAAATTTATTTTTTAAACATGCGTATTTTCCAAAGTGACTTTACCATATTTATTGTCAGACTCACTGCCTTTATACAAGGCAAAAAATAAACACAGAACTACAGGTTTAGGTGGGAAGGGACCTTTGGGAGATCATCTGGTCCAATTGCCCTGCTGAAGCAGGACCACTTTCACCAGGTTGATGGAACTATGTCCACACTGCTTCTGAATATTTCCAGAAAGGGACTACAATATTTCTGGGCAACCTTTTCCAGTGCTCAGTCACCCTCACAGCTAAAAACTGCTTCCAGATATTCAGACGGAAGATGCTGTGTTTTCCTTCATGCCCATTACCTCCCATCCCTGGACATTGAACAGTGTCTGGATGTTCTTTGCACCCTCCCTTCAGTTGTCTGTTCACATTGGTAAGAGCTCTCTGAGATCTCCAGGATGAACCATCCCAGCACTCTCAATTAAGGAGAGAGATGCCCTTGAATCACCTTAGTGATCCTTTTTTGGACTCTCTCTTGTGCTTTGTACCTCAGAACTGGATCCAGAATTCCAGGTGTGGCTAAATAAAAGGAAGGTCAGTTGAAACTTATATGAAGCTTTCAATCATACTTGTATGAAGCCACCTATGGTAATTTTCAGATGAAAAGACTACCTCTCTCATCTTCTATCAATCTTTCAACCAAAAACCTGCTGATAGTCCAGGACATGTCCTACCAGTCCTGTGCTATTTGCCAGAGATGTCTGAAACCTTTGACCATCAAGAAAATTAATCCCTTTCTTCTTTAGAGGAAAGGCTAATGTTGAAACCTAATGTTAGATGAACTGGAGATATGATCTTGACTAGTCTGCATTTTAGTTGTTTTTTTTTTTTTCCCTATCAAAAATTAAACATAGTTTTCAAAGCAGAAAATATCACAACCCATCTGCTTATTGTGCTTGATCTTGCAGTGGCTCCTAAAGGAATTGCTTAGACATCTGAAGCAAAATAAAACCTATGTAGTAAGTGCAGAATAGAAGAGAAAATGATGCAAAATTGGCAGTGCCAATTAAGATTATCAGCAGAGGAGGAAAAATTTAAAAATACTGTTCTAGGCAGAAATTAGGTAATCAAAATTATCCATGTATGATAAACTTCTAAGAGAACAGAAAGAAATTTTAGAAGCATATGCAATTAATGGCAGAATCTCTAAATGGAAAAAAATCCTGTCAGTTATACAATCATTTTACAGAATAATAAGCATTTTCTTAATCAAGTATTGACTATTGAGAGTATACATAATTTATAGTGCTATCACATTGCAGTTACTTCTGATGTTTCTGCATGCAGGTGCTAAATCACATTGACTGTTGTAAAGTGCATTTGTTCTACAATGAAATACTTTGTATAAATCAGCACACACTTACATGTATACATGAAATCACCTGTAAAAACCTAGATGGCATTTCTGCAACTTGCTCTTATGACTGTATGTACTATAAAAGAGGGCAAAGAGTATCCTTCAAATTTTAGGCTTTGTCTGCTAAAATAGAAAAAACTAGCAATGAAGGAAATGTGTAAATAGTAAGAAGATTACCATTAAAGCAAGGATAATTTCCAATTCATTTACAAGAGCATCATATAAAAGGGTAGTTGAGGTTCTGCTGTAGTGGGTGTCCAGAGAAGTATTTGATATAATGCCATAACCCTTCCTACAGATTATGGGGGCAAGAACCGATGCATCCTTGTTTAGCATGAACGTTATCAACAAGAAATGATAAAGAATTAGTCAAGTCATCATTACAGGCAGCAGTAGGCCTGATCTCATGTCAAATTCTACTGGATTCTTAGGATGTACTTGAACCCAAAAGGAAAACCCAAGTTTTCCTTTTCCAAACGGAAAACTTTTTTAAAGATGATTGCCTAATAGAAAAATAACTTCAACATCTGAGGTTAGCTTTATGAATCCACAAACTGGTGGCTCAGTTGGTAGCTGTTTGGCATTCAGGTCCCGAAACAAAAAATCAATATCCAGAATGAAAGTAAAGGTAAATGTGATGAAGTGCCTTTGTGGTGAAAGAAGGAAGCTAGCTCCCCATCTCCTCCTTTCCCACCAGTCTTTGTGCACAAGGAAGTTACAACCACTTCTATAAGGGTCCCTGAGACAGATTGCATGCTGGCATTTGTGAATGCTTATTGAGTCAGCTTGAGGGTCTTCAGGTGACAAGGGTTACAGTACAGGCAGTTACACTCTTTGGAAATCCATCCCTACACCATGATCCTCTTGTGCTCCTGCTTCAATGTGTTCCTACAGAGGTGGTGATAAATTCAGGAGAGCTCCACTGCCTCTCAGAGAAAACCAACAGTCACATAAGTCTGTCAACAAGTAATAAAGCTTTGGGGGGTTTATTTTATGGATATGGGTCTGGAAAAGTTAATATAATACTTTTTTGCTTTCTTGCCTTAGGAGACTAGATACAAATAGAGACAAACAAGTGTTTTAGGCCAGGCTAGACTGAAAACTTGCAGCCTGTCGCTGCTTCACACTTAACTGCTGTTACCATGCTGAAAAACTGATGGGTTTCCTCTTTTGGGGACTTATTTAGCAGGAAGAGAATAGATGGGGTAAAGAAAAAGGAGGAAAAAAGGGGGGAAAAAGGAGAAAAAAAAGGGAAGAGGATACCAGGAAAAGTTCAAACCTGTGACAGTAAGAAAAAAAATCATTTTGGAATACAGAAATATACAAAAAGCAAAAGTGCTATAAAAGTCTTGAGGTAACAGTTAATAGGAAGTCAGCTATATTTCAAAGCCTATGCCAGCAAGAAGAAAAGCAAAAATAACTTTGATATGATTTTAGGTGCAAACAGAGGTTCATCCATCATAGACCAGATACGTATTAAGACCTACCTTAATGCCAGAGTTGTGGCTTTGCCCCATAATGTGGAGCCGTGGGCATCTCAAAATTTACAATATATAAAGAATTCAGAATAGAGAAACCCAAACTGAGATTCTATAAAATCTCACCTTTGAGGAAGAAATCAAAGTAGGGCAGAAATTTTATATATCCTGCCTAATGTATGTCAGAGAGAGAAAACTTTGAAAAGTATACATATAAAGCCATGAGAAAAATGACTTAAAGTCATCCAAGGGGGCATAAATACAATAAAAAGGGGAACAACAAGGCAATGTATAATTTCCTAGCCTTGAAATACATTCAGCTATAGAGCAGTCTTATAAGGCAGTGGTGGAAAACTCATCACTCCAGTACCTTCACCCTGTATTCTCTTGTTGCAATACAATAAAAAATTGCAACATCAGAAGTAAAGTATCTTCTCTTACTAAAAAGAAGAAAAAAAAATTATTATGGACAGGACACATGAACCAAATCTTTAAAAATGGCCTTAGAAAAAAATATTAAAAAAAAAAGCAGGGAATATTATTTTATTGGCAAAGAGAATGATAAGAGAATTGAATAGAATTATCATTACCAATTTACTTAAAGCCAGCTATGTCCATATTACAGAAAATCTTACTCAGTAGTATCTTTCACTGAAACAGGCTTAGATACTAGGGTCAGGGACCTATAACTTCAATACTTCTAAAAGATCAAAAACTGAGCACAAAGCTAGTCGGGGCAAAAGTGTTTTGTTTTGGTTTTTTTTAATCTTACTTTAACACCTGCAGTGTCAAGTGAAAAAAATTCTTGAAGTAACCATAGTGACAAAAAATTTTTAAATATCACATGGAAGAGTTATTTGTGCTCTTCAGGGCTGGAGTGAGGGGAAACTGTCCGGGAAATAAACATTTACCCTTTTAGATCAATCCAGGTAAAGGACTTTTTTGACTGCCTGAGAAATAATGTAGCACAATCCAAGCAGTGAGAATAGGAGATGAACAGAAGGTAAACCACTGTGAGGCTACTAAAACAGAGTAATAGCAGTTCAGTCACACTCCATGCATGGCAAGCATGCAAACACAGTCTGATATCACAAAGGCGTTTGATGAAAGAGGTAAATGAGACAGAACAAACAAAAATACTATTTTTGAACAGGCATTTTCCTTTAGCAGCAGCAGAAACAGCTTGTTCTCTCTCCCTCAAAGGAAAATCTCTGCCCTGTACCTTGTTTCAACTTTTAAATTTTTTTGCAATTTTTTTTGATATTTGCATCCCATTTGGTGAAGTTCCAAACTGAAATGAAACCTGTTCCAAGCTACCCCATGTGACTACAGATATTTGGTGAGCTGCCTCTCGTTTAACAGCAATGGGAAGCAGCAGCCAATACCCCATGGGCCCCTGTCCATAAGGGCCCCTGAGGCAAGAGCTGCTGCTGTTTTTGAATGCAGGTGAACTGCAGTGGATTATTGACTCAGTTTAAGGACAAGTGAGAAGTTCACAGAACTGAGTTCCCAAAAGAAACTTGAAAGTAATAAAGATTATGTCACTTTGATCTCCCCTACCCCCCCACCAAAAAAAAAAAACAAAAAAAAAAAGTGGTAACAAGCTCCTCTTGTATTTATTGGACATAGAACCAGCAGCTGCTAAAGGATTTGAAGAACATGAATACAGGCTTGAATGGAACAGTCTGAAAAATTTCTTCTGCACAGGGAAAAGACTTTGTGCAACATGACCAAACAGTATGATGTATTAAAGCACACAGCTGCATGGAAGCAGAAAGAACTTTTCAGGGCAGAGAATAGCAAAGGATATATTTTAAAAAGAAATATTATGGCTCACATTTTTTCCAAGGCTAAGATGAAACTTTGGCAAATGTCCTAGTTTTACTGGTCACGTTTACATTGTGGCAAATACAGAACAAGAAATAATGATTAAGAGTTTTCTCAGTGGGTACTTACATGTAAAATAGTGCTATTTGTAAGTCCTTTATTAAGTACCATCTTTCTTCCTCCTTTGTGAATTTACATCTGAGCATAGACATGGAATAATGAGGCCCAGAAACTATACTCTACAATGAGACAAAGGATTATAAAGAGCTAATCAAACAAAAAAATCAACTTGTAGCCACAAGGAAGTAGTACACAGAAAATAATTTTTTGCTTGCCTCTTTCACAACCCACTATGTAACTTGGGGCCAGTGTCATCTAATTTGAACTAAAACATCCTTCTTTTCAATGAATAAAAACCTAGGGATTACACAAATTTGGCTATTCCACATTTAATATTAGCATACATGGATATAAATATAGTGCAATTACAAATAAAATTTGAAAGCAGCATAGCTTCTTAAAAATTTGTTGTTATCCCCTTCACTCATGGGTGTGTTTAATCAGATTGACCTATAATATATAGCATTAGACCATTTCCATTGGGAAACATGTAAGATCTTGTCCATTTCATCTAGAACTTAAACCAAGTACTTCCAATCACTGTAACCTGGTTATTACCTGATGAAAGATTTCTTGTCTGATAAATTCCTGTGAAAATCATTCCAGATCACAAAGCTAGCATGAGTTCTGAGGAAACAACCAGGACATCCTAAATCCTGACTTTTTTTACAAAAAAGTGCTTCATTTTACCTTTTTCATATTATTCTCCTAACAATGTTTCAATCATTAACAATACTTCCTGTGTTTCAATATTTAAATATTTTTTGAAGAACAGCTTTTTTTCTTTTTTTTTATTCATTAGGAACAGATTAAAGTAAAGCTAAGTAATATCTGTGTGTGTTTTACTTTGATGTTACAAAGCTCATCTGCATATGCACCGTTTAATATTCCTGTCTATTTTGATTACAATTTTTGAAGGAAAGTTAGGACTGAATTTAAAGTAAGATAATAGGAAAATAATTTTTTATTTATTAAATAGATTGAAACATATAATTAGCAGGAGGACATTTGATTTCTAACATGGGTACCTAACACAGTAGTAGACCAAGGACCAGTAACCATCTTTTGTGTGCCTACCCATGAACACAAGCTTCAAATTGAAAGAAAAAAAAAGATTTTAAAAGAAATCAAGCAGTATCTCTGCCTAAATCATCAGCAAACTCTACAACTGTACACTTAAAAGTCCATTCCTAAGCTTACTTTCAGCACCATTCATTCTAAATGAAAACATAAAAGTGTTTTATGAGACAGAGTATAACCAGAAGATGTTTCTATATTTTGGTAGGCAAGATGGGTTTCTCATATGGCCAAAGCTATTTTGCTTTTGGTTTTTTTTATTGAAGACTGGAATGCAGACAATCCCAAACATGCATTTACATATTTATACATCAAGAAAAACCTGTGCCGGGAAACAATAAGTCTGAATTATGTGTAAAATATGAACTCATATATCTGCAGTATTAGATTTTGCTGTGCTGCAAAAACTTCAAACATGTTCTTACCATTAAGTCTGTTAATGTAATTTTCCCACATTTGGCAGATTTTACAATGATCTACACTTTGCAGGAATTTAAATCATGCTTTTCTTTTACACTGATATATTGCAAAATTTAAGTTCATCAAACTTGTACATACAATCAAGAAAGCAAAAAACTTTCATACTCTGCTACTGCCCCACTGACACTTTATTATTGATTTCAATTTGGAATTCCTATAATTAATAATGAATTGTGAAATAAAAGTAAAATTTTACCTCCAATCTAATTCAAGACAAGAAATGCTTCTCCGAATAGAAATACATTCTTAAATTATATTTATAGGCAAAATATTTGTTAACTTTCTGCTAAAAATTTTCTCATAAAATACAGAGCAAAATTCCTAACTATATTTCAATGTTCAAAATAGGTTAGCCCTCTCAAAATCAATAAAGTTCATTCAGCTTGATTCCACTAGAGTAAGATTTACTTTCTTAGATTTAGCAAAAGGATATTCTCCCACAGAATTTCAGAGTAGATTTTTCTAGCCTTTGACAGTACATGAAGACTAATTTTGCAACTAGAAAAAACGGCAAAATTTGCTAATGCAACCCATATCTCTCAGATTCACCAGTCTTATGTCAGTTTGCAATATAAAATATTCTGGAACTACTGCTAATGGTAGCATTTTCTTGCTGCAGCCAAAAAATTGTAATACTGTAGCAGGAGAAGATGAAATATGATTTACTTTTCCCTTGGCTCATAAAATAAACCAAAATCTTATTTCGAAAATTCTAGCTTTAATACCCACTGTTTGTGTCTATCAGAGATTATTGCTGGGAGATACTTAAAGCAGCTCTGATCAGATGACTCCAGCATAGGCTCCTTCCCAAGAATCTGTTTGCTGCCAATGTCAGATAGGGAATACTGGAATGGACCTTTTCCATCATCTAGTATTCCCACATTTTTAACATGAATGTAAGCCAGAAAGAGAATATATAGAAGCAAGCAAGCAAAAAAATAATGTTTCTCAGTTTTTCCCTTTACCTATCCATACATCAGACAGACATTCCCATTTGCAAGAAAATTAATTATTGCTTCCAGTTCTGAATGTGTATGTGTGCATGTCCACATATATTGTGTGTGAATACATATACCAGCATGTAAACAGCTGGTTGTGACTGCAATTTCAGTCTCACTCTGGATGAAATAGATTTTTTTTAGTAGAAAATACCAATATTGTAATTTATTTTAATTTCCTGGCATTCAAAGAGATTAATTAATCCATTTTAATGACACCTACCTGGATGAATTAAATTTCAATTAGACTTTGATTAGAAAGAGATGACTAGAGGGGCTGCCACTAAAAAGAGGATAAAATAACCAGCAAGTTTGCCCTAGAGGACTGTGAACAAACCTCAAACCAGAGGATAGGGCTGGTGTCTGGCATTTTCAGTGCCTTTTTAATTGTAGCATCTTTTACCATATTTACTTCAGGAATTACATCTGATGCTTCTGTTATCTACCAAGGGCACTTTTCGACCTGCAATTTTCTACCCTACAATTTTTGAAATCCTTGTAAATGTTAGGTCAGAGTGTATCTTTAGGCTTCCTGCATGAAAGGACCAAGAGATAGTTGTCGATAAGTAAAAAATAAATACAATGAGTAAAAGTTCCTGAATAATAAATATAGCTGAATTAGAAAGCTACAAAAAGGCAAGGAATAAACATCAGACAGCAAAAGATGCACACCTTCCATAGTGGTGAATATGTATGGCACAGTTCTGACCTGGACATAAAGCTGACAAGCAAAATGTTAATGCTTACTAAGTCCAATCATGACTTCATAAAAAATTGTCTCTACATGAAGAGGAAAAAACCTCAAAGTTTGCAAGGAAACTCAATACTACCTTTATAAAGTGCAAAGAGTTAGATACTTCAGTGATGCTTCAGATAAGCATACAAAAAAACATTTTTGAATGCTTACACTGAATTCTGAATAATTTCTGCAGCAGTAGTTAATTGGACATCTTAGTTCCTGGGCTACATGGCAGTTCCTGAGTTATTTCCAAATTGCAGCACATACATCTATGCTTAAATTCCACTGCTTTGAATTTATCTTTTTCAAGTTCTGTTTTAGAAATGTGGCTGACCTGGCAGCTCCTGACTGCTTGATGTTACTTCGCTTTAATTCTAAATGCCATTAGAATTCTGCTTGCTCTTGTCCCTCACCTCACTGTCACAAGCTCACAGAGAATGATTGTGGAGGGAAGCTCTGTCTGAACAGCTAAAATCCAGAAACAACCCAGCTGGAGTTCAGGTCTCCATTTATATCAGCAAGTGCATTTTCCTACAGAGGGACTAGAAAATGGAATATACACGCGCAAATAAATACATAACATAGTATTTGTACTTAACATGACACCTAATAAAATAAAAAAAAAAAAACCAAAAACATTTTTTATGCAGTATTTAATCCTCAAATTACTTATTCCAAAGACATAATCTTCCATTTTTTTTATACTAATAGGACCTTGGTCGAGGTCATCCAATGGTTTTTCACAGAATCACAGGATATGCAGAGTTGGAAGGGACACACAAGGATCTCTGACTCCAACTCCTCTCCCTGCCCAGGACCAATCCCAAAGACATAAGTTTACTTTTGGGCAGCACTTTTTAAAAAGAGCCTTAACTGGCTTACTAAAGGTCACAATGGAGAAAAGCTTTAGAAACAGAAGATACTTGGTCTAAATCCAAGCATAAAATTGTGTCTATGATCATTAAATATTTGGCACCTTTTAAGAAAATGTTAACAAAAATTACCTGGAACAGAGAGACAACTTTCCTTGCATAGGTAAAATGCAGCAGCAGTTAAAGTTAAAAAAGTATTTCTGTAGGGAAACCAAATGTTTGTGTAATAGCAATGGTTAGGTGAAACAGAAATATAGAGCACACTGCAAATAGACCATCTGAAATAATGAATAGACACTTCATTTACTTCTAAAGTATATGGTAAGACAGTCCATCTACCTCAGTGTTGAATTACTAGAAGGCAGAAAATGGAAAAAAAATAAGAAGAGGTCTATTCTAGTTCCCTTAGGCTAAAAGATCCAGACATCACTATAATTTCTAATGCTTATCTCACTCTTAGAGACACTAGTGGGAGCACACCAAAAATATATTTAACTACGAGATCTGCCTGTGTCATTATATTAAGGCAGGCTTTCTTCATGCATCAGCAGTGTCAGCAGAGAAATTAACATTTGGGAAATCATCAGCTCGTGATTCAAGGACATCTATCAATAAGTACACAATTTTCTTTCTGTCAATTGAGTATAAAGGACGAAAGGAAGTCTTAATTTTTAAAATGACTTGTTAATCCATTACTTTACCAGAGAATAGAGTTGTAAGCATCTGAAAACTGAATGTTCAATTTGAGTTGTCTGCAACCATGAACTTCTGGACACTGCTGTTTATGAGATTATGGAAGAGAAGGTTAAAACTATTCTTCAAAATCCTTACAATTTAAAAGCAAAAATTAATTCCCATATATGTTCCTCCTTGGTCTTCCATGATCCCAGTGCTTTTAGGACACACTACAATGAAATGTTGATGCCTCTACTCACAGATGCCCAGCAGAAGAACAATTTATTGGATGACAAAAACCAGAAGATCTGAGCAAGGAAAACTTATTTTAATTAATGAAAAATTAAAAATAATCTCATTTTTACCCTAAATATAAATAGTAGCCACACCTAAACCCATAAAAATTTATAGAAAATATTTACATTCTTCCATCCTCTGGTCTTTGTAAGTCTCAGGATTTTATGGGAGAAATTTTTCATTTTGAGTTATTGATCTGATATTCACTGCAAATCAGAGACCTTTTGCAACCTTTTAAAAGGTTTTAAAACTTGGGTTTACAAAGAGGATTTTGATTTTCACACACATTTAGACAGCTTATATACCCTTGTATTTTTCTCTCACATGATATTCCAGTTATAAATAGTCAAACAGGAAGAGCTGACTTTTTGGATTAGTTGCTCTGTGAAACATTTTAAACTATAATTTCAGGAAAACAGAGTACTGTAACTCAGAAGGAGTTGAAATTATAACTTTCAATGTTCAAATATTACTTTTAACTTCATATCTAATCAGAATGCTTCTCCCTTTCCAAACATTTCCCTTATTATTACTACTTCCAAATGAAGAGGATGCTCTGTCTTTTCTATTTGCTTGCAAAAGCAATCTGTAGTCAGGACTGAGAGAACACTCTTTCATTAGGGAGAAGGAGATGAATGTCATTCTACTGCATGCATTTACTCACTTTCAAAAAATTTATTGAATGGTCGTCTTGAAATACTTCAATGTCAGTTAGTGTTTGTTCAGTAAACCAGTTTGATTTCCATAGTCCTCTGTTTTGATTTCAAATCATAGAACTGTAGGATAGTTTGGCTGGAAGGGGCCTTAATGGTTATCTAGTTCCAATGCCCTGCCAAGGACAGAGACACTTCCCATTTGACTAGTTGCTCAATGCCCCATCCAAACAGCCATTGAAGCCTGACAGGGTTGGGCCACCCACAACTTCTCTGGGCAACCTCTTCCAGTGCCTCACCACCCTCACAATAAAGAATTTCTTCTATTATCCAAGCTAAATTTCCTCTCTTTCCATTTGAACCCATTGTTGTTTGTCCTCTCACTGCAGTTCATGATGAAGAGTCCCTCTCTGGTTTCCCTCCAGGCCCTCTTCAGATACTGGGAAGTTGCTGCGAGGTCTCCATGCAACCTTCTCTTCTATGGGCTGAGTAGCTCCAAATCTCTTAGCCTGTCTTCATGTGCCTTAGTCCTCTTATCAACTCTATGGCCCTCCTCTGGAGACTTGTTCCAATAGTTCCATGTCTGTATGTTGTGGGCACCAGAACTTCATGCAATATTCCAGGTGGGGCCTTTGCAAGAGCTGAAAGGAAGAACCACATCCCTTGACCTGCTGGCCACACTCCTTTTATGATTCTTCCTACAATCTTCCCACAATCCTTTCTATGTATTTCAGAAGGATAGACAATTTTTCTTTTACAGTGATGCAATATATTCAACACCATGGTCTATGCAGCATGTTTTTACACATGTACATGCTGTATTAAATCTGCAATAGCCTGCTGCTTCAAAATTACATTGCATCTATGTGAAACTACATAACACTGGAAAGCTGTAGTAGGTAGTTTTACTCTGTGCCTAGAGCACATTAAATCTTGCTATGCATTGTTCAGAACTTCCTTGCATTAAACATGATCATGATCTCAATTCACATGACCTGAAGTGATTTATTTTTAGGCACCACTTTAATGATGACTGGTTATGCTCATATGTTCATGAATATTGGAAGCATGAGTGGCTGCATGAAATTGGAAGTTCAAAATGGACTACTGTAATTTCTAGGTGAATTTGATACAATAAATTAACATGCAAGGAATTTGCAGTGAGCTGCTTTTATGAAAAAATCAATAAACTCTTGTAATAAAAATGGTAATAAACATGCTAGTTCAGTAAATAATGAAAAAAATAGATTATGTGCTTTATTGGACTAATTAGGAAATGCTTTATAGGATCAAATGTTCTCACCAAAATTAAAGAAATTCCTTTTTGAAAGAGTCATGAAAATAATTTCCCTTTTCTTACTGAACTCTGCAAACTAGTGGAAACTCACTGAACTGTAGCTCTTCCACAGACTTTATGTGGGCTTTTTATATGGGATTTTAATTTAAGTTATTAAAAACAATGTCTGAAAAGAAACAAATCAAGAAAATTCCACACCTGAAATCCTGTATGATTGCAGATATTCTATATTGTGCTTGGTAAGTGTATCCAAAAGAAAAATCACAGATTTTTTTTAAATCTTTTTTACCTTAAGGGAGATTTTTACCTTAAGGGAGATTAGATAATTAGATAATTATCCTCCATTAGATAATTTTTTTTTGCCCAGCTATGATTTTAAACATACATCCAGCATGGAGAAAACACAAAGGAGAAAGAGCTTCCTGCTTTATTGAATGAAATCAGAATTGCATCTTTGCTTTCCTTTAAATATGCGCTTAACTTGTTTTGCCAAATCGAGTTGAAAACAGTTACCCTTGGAAGGTGTCTTACCCTGCTCCCAATTAGTTTAATAGCAACTGTCAAGGATTTGAAGTATTCTGAGAACACACTTTCGCTGTCACCCTCCTATTTCATGATTGGCTCTTAGTGACAAAATATATTCCTGCACAGTCACAGTTTCAAATGATTCTCTTTTAATTAGTCTTACTCAAAACCTTCTGTGACTGATAGAAACAACAATAGTTTCAATTTCTTTTCATCATGAAGTCTGAACTTTATGTATCTTGTCCAGAAGACTGATTGTTTATGCCACAGCCTGTCCTAATGCCTTCAAAAATATTTGAGTCTTTTCTGACTTGTAAGAAAACCAAAGGGCTAAAATAGACAATTTGTAAAAAGCAGATCATTTAAAGAGGTGTAACTTCTAGTGAGGCAGAAGTTCAGGTTGCTGTTTCTTACTTTCACGAGAGAATAAAACTTTTCAGATATATATTTTCTATCTTTAAATTTTATTTTATCAGATTACATTTATTTTATGCTAGATCAAGGTCCAACTTTAATCATGCCTGGATGGGCTAAAGAAATGAGGTAAAGGAAAATGTTTTTTATAGGAAGAAGTCAAAACAAATTCAAAATATTCTTTCTGGTGCCTTAGCACATAAAAATTCACATTTTCTGAAAATCCTTAGCTATTTTGTGCACCAGGTCAATATTAGCTATACATTTAATCTTCCATTCAATAGAGCTCCAGGCAATAAGATGTGGGTTTTATGCCTTGAAAAAGTCCACAACCAATCACAGACAATGCAATTCATCAGTCAAGCCAGGAGAAAAAGGAATGGAGAACATGCAACTGGCTTTAAAGTCTCTCAAGAAATTTCATTTAGCTTTTGTAAAAGGAACAGATAAAAAGAGGCATAAGGAGAAATTCTAGCTGTAAGGCTGGCCTTCAAGTATGTGACTGGCTGCCATGGAGAGATCAGCCACATGGGAGACTCCAGTTGCTGTAAGAGGAGGACAGGTATGTGCACAGGAGAACCAGAGGGACAGAGAAATTGATATGCCAGATTCATGCCAGATATGTATGCCATGCCAACAAACCCAGGGTTTTTCCAAGAGAAAGGACTGCTCTGTTAAATGTGATTTAATCTTAGTTGGACATGTAGGGTATTGCTGACTTGACCTTTTATGTGGGTTAAAATAACACTCCCCTCAAAACCAAAATAAAGCAAAACAAACCCCCACAATAATAACACAAAACTGTTCTATTTGATTTTTATGATAAAGGCATTTTCTCCTCCAGCAAATATACCAGTAGTTGAAGAGAAAATGAAGGAGAATGCATTTCAGTGTAGTCTAGTCTGAAAGGAATGTAAATAAGGTTTCAGTAGCTTTGTCTCAAAATCATATATGCAAAATCATATATGCAAACTATTTAAATTTTTTACTTTTACCCATAGTGTTACTGCTTAATTGTCTACAATGCTCCCCCAAATTAATACCAGAACCATAATTATAGTCCTTTGTAATTAACTTTGCTTTAATTTTAATTAGCTTCGTTCCGTGGCCAGTCCATGGCCATTTACTTCAGTGAGAGTTGGAACAATCTCATAACTTCCCATTGCAAATTTTCTAAGTATTGTTTTTTTACAAAATATTATTTTTCTTGTCATAGGGAAATTTATGCTTTTATTCCCCACCATGTTTTCCTCTAAATCATGTACTGTGCCATTACTTATCAGCAATTAAGGACCCAAATGGTTTGAAACACGGTATTTCTTTCCACAGACTTGCTTAAAAATAGAAACATCTCTACTCAGAGATACATTTTTTTGCATAGGATAGTATTACAGTAATGAGGTATTTTTAAAGAAAAATATAGCAAACACAATATTTACTTACTATTTGGTAAAACAATGAAAAGACACATAGACATTCGGGATTCAGAGCCATTCTAGGGTTATAAAACCTATTAATTCAATTTAAAAATGCAAACTATTCTTTCTATTTTCCCCATGTATCTTTCTTTTTATATCATATTCACCTTAATGTTCTAACAATAGCTATAGCTAGATGAAGTTGGTAACCATATTATTTAGGTTAATACTTTACAAGTTCACCTTATACTATTACATAATCTCAACTAATCACTACATTTCTGAAGAGGGTCCTGATCAGAGAGTGGGCCAAGTAACAACAATCACGCCAATGTGGCTACATGTCCTTCCACTTCATTCAGCAACTTTGGCATATTTATCGTTCTCTATACACTGTATCATGCCACCAATGCTTAATGTTCATTGGTTAAGTAGCTATATTCACACATACATGTTATTTACTGATTGGTTATTACACTATAAGGGTATTTAGCTAAGGTGTGCTAAATTAGCAGTTCCCACAACATGCTTGGCATCTGGTCTTGTCTAGGCACAGTGCTCATTCTTCCTTGTGGTATCCATTTGAGGACAGTACATGGTCTTCATAGTAACTCTGTAATTTGCAAGCCAGGGTTGCCCAATTCCTGTAGGAGAATAGTTTGGCCTTGTTCTGCTAAGAATCCTTCTATACACTTCATACTGTATTATTCCATCTGTTCAAGGAATCAGGACTATGACTAGAAAAATTGTGCTGGGGATTTTACTTTTTCTACATTTTCTTCCCTAGCAAAATACCCTATTGATATAACTGGAATTACTAAAACTTCAATCATGTGGTAAGACATTTTTTCATTTTTTCTTTTCCTCAGAAATCCTTCAATTTTTCAGTGTTTTACAGGTGGTCGGAGTGACTTGCTCTTCCTTATAAAAGTCACTTGGTACCTTTTACAGTCTTAAACTATTGAGTTGCTCCTGTAAATCTTCACCTTTATTATTTTTTTTTTACCAGTCTTAGAACATACATTTCTATATGGCCTGAAAATACACTATATGCTAATATGCTAATCTCATTATCACAGAGTTCATTACAGTTCGTAGCCTAAATAGAGGTCCTTCTTTCCTTATCCACTTCATTGGGTTTACATGGCAAAATTTTGGTAGTGGAGGTACTGCACGGGTGGCCTCTGTGAGAAGACATCAGAAACTCCCCCCATGCCTTGACAGAGCCATTTTCATCCACCTCCAAGACAGTCCTGTCTCTGGCCGCAGCTGAGCTCATCAGGAGCATTGGCATTTAGAATGTTTAAGAAGAAGGAAAAGTATTAAATGGCAGCTGGGAGAGAGGAGAGAATATCTGAAAGAAACAGTCCTGCAGACAGCAAGGTCAATGGAGAAGGAAGGTCAGGGACTGAGATTCCCCTGCAGCCCACGGTGCAGCTCACAGAATTCCACTGGGATGCAGAGATCCACCTGTAGCTGGTGGAGTACCCTCTGCTGGAGCAGGTGGATGTCCGAGGGAGACTGTGAGAAGCTCATGGTGGTGCAGGCTCCTGGCAGGCCCTGTGGCACCATGGAGAGAGAAGCCCACCTTGATGCAGGTTTGCCAGCAGAAAAATCTTGTGATCTCGGAGAATACACACCTTGAGGAAGTTTGTCCCTGAGGGGCTGCACCCTATGGAATAGGGAACATGGTGGAGCAGTTTGTGAAGCACTGCAGCCCATGAGGGAACGATCTGTGTTGCAGAAGTTCCAGAATGACTGTGTCCCTTGGGTGGGTCCTCACACTGGAGCAGGGAAAGGGGGTAAGGAAGAAAGAGTACTAGAGACATGTAATGAACTTACTGTATCTTCCATTCTCCTGGAGCTTCTGTGTAGAGAGGAGCTGGGAATAAAATTTAGCCTGCAAGAAATGGAGAGATGGAGGGAAGGTGTTTTTAGATTTGTTCTTCTCATTTTCCTACTCTGTTTGATTGACTGTAAGTTGCATTTCTTGCCTGATGTTGAGTCTGTTTTGGCCATGACAGTAATTGGTAAGTGATTTCTCTGTTCTTATCTTGATCCATGAGCTTGTTGCAGTACTTTGTCTCCTTGTATTGTTGAGGAAGAGAAGTGGTATAGCAGCTGGCAGCCAGCCAAGGTCAAACCATCACATCTAAAAGAGACTAAGACTCTCTCAGGGAGTCTAAATCTCTACTAAAAAATACTGTGAATACCAGTGCATATATGTGAGTGCATAAATGCTCTGAAGCTTTTCTAAGATGTTTGTATACATGTAGTCCAGACTACATTTTAGAATGCCTGAAGGTACAGCTTTCTGCTGATGAACACTCTGAAAAAGACCTTTTCTTGGTCTTTTTTTATCTGTGTAGGCACATGAATTTGGGTAAAGAAAAGAAAGATTGGTTTTCCTGAAGTACAACTAGTGTGGGGAATATTGCCATTGAAACACATGTAGCAGTTACTTTGCAAGTACTTAACATTTATTTTACTTGGTTTCATTTTATTTTATATTAATTAGTCAAGCAAGGAAGAAACTGATTTTCTGAGAACTTTCTTCCAACCATCTCCAAGGGCTTGGAAGGGTTTGTACCCTAGAGTTCTCTCTCATATCAGCCACCTGACAGAAGGTGTCCATAACATAATGCATATGTTAGTTCAGAATGTTCTCTGCTCATGTCCTCAAAATTAGTTTTAATACTGAAACAGAAGGACATAGGCTCCTATCTGTTAACTGGAATATGCTTCTATTTTGATTTTGAGAGTATCTAGTAGTTTAGTAAATAGGGGTAGTAAATTGAGTCATAAATTAGGATATTCAATGTCCATTATTCAATGCAATATTTATATTCATACTTTCCAGCTGAGAAGAAGGAGATACCTTCCCAGCTTTTGTCCTGATGAATGTCAGGTCTAAGCCAGCATGACTGGAAGGAAACCTGGATGCAAACATTTCATTTGCTGCCAACTGTATTTCACTGATAGTGACCTCTTTATTTCCATTGAGGAGCTGAATTTTATTACCTGTCCTCAGATACACTGGTCAACTTTTCTCCGAGATGGATTGTTTACTGTTTTTATCTGTCAGTATCCTAACTGGTGGTCATAGCATTTCTTCACTGCAGATAGCAAATTTCAGCAGAATTATGTTAATTCTATTCAAATAATCAATTACACTGTTTGCATAGATCTTTAAAACACTTATAGCATTAGCATTGTCTATGCCAATCAATATGTAAATATTATAAGCACTCTCGGGTCTCAGTTTCTCAAACATTTTAAAAAATATTTTCTCACTAAAAACAAGACAGAAAATGTGATATCTCCTGAGTTACTAGGCTTAAATGTGGAAATTACACCAGAGTATGTCTACAAAGCAAACCCAAACCAGGAAAGGAAACTATTAGAAGTAGAGATGCCACTTTCTCCAGGAAGGGACATTCATCTGGACAGTGTCCTGGTCCTGCACTATTAACATCAGCTGTTGTACTACTAGCACTAGCTTCCAGAATGTGATAAAATAAAAACACTCCTCACAGGGAGAATATATCGACTTCATATCACATTAATATTGCATGTTATAACTACAAAATTCTATGTAGCTGGGAAAAATGGGATTATCACCTGTCACTGGGTACAAAGACAGACACACAGCAACTATTTATTCCTTATTTAAGCCTATTACTATTTATTGTTTGTTAGGTTTTTCTTTTAGGTGTGATTTTCACTTTCTTTGACTACCAAGTCATCACATATGGAATTGGAAAAGCTATCTGGCTCATCATAGGACTGGGATAATTATTTAATGACTGGTATATATATATGATTAAAAATGTGATGTTTTGCACAGTAATCTGACTTCATTTTAACTTCTGCAGCTGGTCTGTGATTGTTATTCTTTTCTACCCTTGGAAGCTTGAGGCACAAACCACAGCAATTGCTCATTTTCTGTAACATGTAACCAAAATATTTAACCAACAGGCATTTTACTCTCAAATTTTAATCTCAAGAATATTAGTCTTCTGTCTTTATTTTTGTCTCTTGTTCCCCTGTGCAAATTGCACCCAGCTATATCAATATTGCTGTTATGAATATTATCTCATGAACTTTCGGTTACAATAACTAGGTGATAGTCACCATCATTCAGTAATATTCTAGGCAATGATTGTTCATATACTTCAGGTATTTAAGTACTTTAAGAAAATTATAATTAGTATAATAAACTTCACATTGAGTGGCAAACTCGGTTCAATGTATCTTGGACCGAGAAGGCAAAAAATGTTAGGATAAACCCTTTCCTCAACTCATCTGCATGCTAAGCCTTGTAACAAACATTGCCATACTAGGAAGGGTCTAGGAAAGTGACACTGTACCTGTTTAAACTATTGTGAGGTAAATCAGGAGTCAAGCAGTCATCTCCCTTCAAAGAAACCCATGCAATTGTCAGTACATCATTTACAGATCTCATTTCTTAGATTGTACACATCTTCCTTCTTCTGTATCTGACCACAGCAGTGTGCCATCATGCTCTTTAAAATTCTTGTGGGAATTTATTTTTAATGCACCATGCACTGACACTGAAAAATGAAGCCCATTTTAAAGATTTAAAACGCTGCTTACTTCCATCTGTTTTCCGTAAAAGATTATGTCAAGTAAAGGTCTTAACGTAACAGTTTTAACATGTTGATTACATCTGCGAAACAATTAAAGAATATTTCTACAAGATCCAGTAAAACTACTCTAAATTAGGCAATGTGAGACTTCAGAGTGCAATTCAAGACTCATCTATTGTACTCCTTGTGTGTATGGTCTGTGTTCTAAGGGTTTTCAATTAGAGCAATAATTCCTTTCCTTTGAATGATTCTCTTCATGATACCAAGAATAGCTGATGCATGTGTAAACCTTTAGTGCAAAGGATAGACCGAAAAGGGGGATAGAAGAAAGAATAAAGTAATCTGCAAAAGAACTTACTAGCAGAAAAGAAATTAGCTTAGATTCAGCACATCCTCTCAGCCAGATGTTCTTCACTGCATCCATTTCACCTGCTGTTGTATCTTGTTGCAGCATCCAAAGAGAAAAGATGTGTCACCAGCAGCAATTAAACAAAAGCTATGTCTAACCTTCAGATTTTCTTTTCTTTTGCCTTGATTTTCATTATGTTTTGAGTTTTAACAACAAAAAAAAAAAAGAAAAAGAAAAAAATAGAAAAAAAATGCAAAGGAAAAAAAAAAAGAAGGAAAACCGGGGAACTGATTTTTAGTTCTTTTTTATTTTTTAGTATGTGCATTGTATCTGCTGACTTTGCATGAGCTATTGTTGGACAATTCTTCATTAGATCAGCCATTCTAAGATATGACTAACAGAAATAAAAAGTCTTCAAAAAGGTTTGACAGATTTACAATAAGATACTATGATGGGTCAGAGGATGTAAAAAGCATATAACTCTGTACTCTAATACAACGTCTTCAAAATTTTAGCCACATTTGTTAAAGCTATATGTCATGCTTCTTCCACATTTCTCTAACTTTAAGAATTCCATATCAGTATTTGAAACTATTATAATACATATTAATATATATGTTTGCCATTTATTGTGATTATAAGGCATGTTCATCAAATTAAAGTTATGGTAAATCTGCTTTTATATTATAGATGAATATAAGAATATTTTTAAGAAACCCCTTTGTAGCCCAAAACACTGAAAAGGAGGAAAAGAAAGAAGAAAATGAAAAGTACTTCAAAGAGCAATTTAAGGAAAAAAAAGAATGATTAATATTACAGCAGGACCCTCTTCAGGACACTCCAAAATATTATGCTCAGTGCTGCTCATGCCATTTAGTTTTGAAATTATTATACCTAAGTCAACTTCAAACATCTCCTCTCTTAAAAGAAAATAGTCATTAACAATGACAACAGATTTCTGCTGCTATATTCCACTAAATTAGGGTGCTAAGAAAATAGCATACATATTTATGAGAAGGGTTTCTGAATAGAAGGATGCCATCAACTCCTAATAAAAAGAAAAAACACTTAAAAATATTTATGAGTTATTGAATAAATAGTTAAAGATAATGAAAATAGGCAGATAAACAACATCAACAACAACAGAAAAAATCCCAATACTATAGAAAACACCTTTTATTTCCTAACTCATTAATACAAAAGCCATTCTTATCACCTTCTATTATTACAATCTGTTCCCCTTACCAGACAGCTGAGATGAATAGAACAATTCACAAAGATTCACAGACACTGCAAGACAGAAAGATACAACTGATGTCTTTGTGAATATAGACTGTAGGCCAACACAGTGATTTTGATTATTTTCCTTTTATTTTTTTCCATTCCACATAGTTCAAAGGCTTTCTGAAACTGCAATGAGACCATAGGCTTCAAGGTACACGAGGTGTTTGTCATTGATGTCTCTCCTACTGCTGGTATTCTCACCACTCTGTAAAAACTACCTCTTCTAATCCCATTTTTTACATAAATAACCCCCTCCTTCCATGTAGTCCCTCAAAACACACACACACACCATACCACAGAAAGTGACTATATGTAGAATAGGTGTGCAGCAACCCCTTACCTTCAGGTATCCTTCATCATTTCCTCAAGGGCTTTCCTTTTTTAACCTAAGATGCTCAGTGCTACTTAGCAGGATTTGATTTTACAACTATTTCTTTTCTTCAGAGTCCTACTCTGGATGCACTCTAGGTGAACTATACCTCTCTCAGAGCCCAGTGATAAAAGGTGGATAAAATATTGCTATGAAATTATGTGGGAATGGAGGAGAGCATTATTACCAGAATTGCCTCTGTAATTTGTGACTATATGATTGATTGCATTCATTGTGATCCTTTAATCCTTTCTACAAAACTGAACAGTTTCTCACAAGTTTGCATCTGTGCACTTCATTATTTCTGCAAAACTGATGATTTTTTGGGTTGCGTCCAGGTATTTCAGATTAATTCCTCCTTCTGAAGATTGTTTTGAATATCCCCTCTGTCTTCCTTATGATTCATCCTACCAGATTTTCCACTACACTATCCTGTCTGATAAAACATTGAGCAGAACTAAAGCTATCTTCAAATTGCTCTGAAATACTGTCCAGTACCTCCTTCCTTTTTACCTGTGAATAGTCAATAAATGTGAAAATTCTATCAGAGTCATGCTCCTCAAACATGTACAAAATAGTTTCTTCTTATTTAGAAAAATATCATGGAAGATAATATTCTTAGACTCAATATCAAGATGGCATGATACCTAATGTATTCCTCATTTACAAAGCCTGTTAATTTTTTCAGAAAGAAATTTCCACTGTTTGACGTCATTGGTTGACATATCAGATACTATTCTTCTGCGTGTTGTCTTCTGAGTGGTTTGTATCTTATTTGCTGAGATTCTGTTCTGTTATTATTTTCTCTTTGGCCTCCTAAAAACATAGAAAAGGATTTTCAACCAAATGAAAATTCTCACATTTTACCAGAAGACTTGTATTTGCTTTTTTAAATAAATTCAAGAAGCAGCTTTCTTCTACTGAAGAGTTTGGGGTTTGAGGGGATTTTTGATGGTTTTATTTTTTTCACTTTTTAATTTCTATTTCCACATCATATAGTCTAGATTTAATGTGTACATATTTTTACAGTTCCTCACATTTCTATCTATGTAGTTCACTATACGTCTGGTTTTTTATATATTTCAAAGTCTTGAATTTTGCTCTTTTCACCTCCAAAATTTTATGTGTCCCTGTCATTTCTTTCATCTTATGAGTAGCTGATCCATATTTATCCCATTTATTTACAAATTAAAAAAATTAGTAGAAATAATAATTATACCTTTTTATTAAAAAAAATTAAAAAGTTTAGGGGATTTTTCTTAACATGGAGTTTTGGGGTGATATCCCAAACTTATAAAATAAGTTTTCATTACTTCCCTATTCTTCAGAGAAGCAGAATAATATCAGTTAGTACTGGTGAAAATCATATTAAGTCTTGTTCACCCATTTTTACAATACCAGGCTATTGAATTATAACTTTTCAGAGAGTTTTAGAAAGTCAGAAAGCACATCCTTAAAAGTATGGGTTACTGAAGGCTGCCACTGCTGCTTCTGCTGCAAAAGCAGATAGGAAGAAAACGCCTGTACTGTCTTTCACTAAACAAAAAAGAAGGTTAGTAAGGATATACACCATTATTCATTATAGGAATATGAGTGCCAGCATCAGTTAAGGAAGTATTGCTATGTGGAAATCAAACAGCCAGTTCCTTTTTCAATGTCCCAGTTTTACCCCTCGCACTTACCCAAAAGTTCTGCTTTGCCTCTGCCTTGTCTCCACAGCTGATGTTGGGCAATTGGAGTGCTGGATGTGCCTCACCCACCACAATTGTGCCATGGAATCCATGCTGTCCTTCACATGCACATGCAGGCAGGGTCATGATGCACAGTCCAGATAATGCCATTAACCAAGGTGTGTGCACTGTGCTTGTACACCCCGTGTGTCTGTAAGGAAAACACCAAAGCCAGTGAAGCTTATGCTCCAGTCGTGGACATATAATCACTGTTATCTTAAGACTTTGATGAGACTCATTAGCAATTCACTACACTGCAAATACACTGCTTTTAATTAATTTCAATGGAATACTTGATATAGTGATTTGATAACTGTTCCACAGGAACATACAGTAAAATGGCAGGAAAGACAAATTGTGTGCAAAATAATTTTGTTCCTACCTGGGTTCAGGAAATAATGAAAACTACTAGATCCAAGCAGTACAAATCAGCTATAGCTGTAGATATTCATGTCACAGTTTAATACACACATGCCCTTCCTAAAACATACATTAATTTGTTTGCAAATTGGAGGCTACTTATTCTAAACTCTGAAGCGAGCATATTTTAGCTGTAATTTGGAAGGTTGAACTAGAGAAGTCCTCATCCTCTTTCATAACGTGAGTGACATAATCTGGACAGGCTGTCCAGATTATTCCAGGAAGATGACTCATGGGCAACACATAGAGTCTTTACCCTAAATGAACTTTCAACTGTTTCAAAGAGTCAGCAAATTTGACCTTACTACTTAGCTGAATAAGTTAGTATTGGATAGATGGAAATATATCTCCACATTAAAAAACTAAAATTAAAAAAAAATATATAGTACAATTAATAAAGAAAAAGAAAATTAAATATCATGCATTAGAAAGAGTATTGCTTTTTTAAGTGCTACGTACAAAAGTCTCACAAGGATGTGTCAAATATAAAGCCTCACAGGTGCAAGCAATATTAAAATATTTTACTTTAAATGGAAGGCATAAGCACTCACAGATGTAAAAATTCCACTTCTTTTCCACAGCATTATTTCTGCAAGTTTTAGGGGAAGGGGGGGGGAAGGGGGGGGTGAGTGTTTTTTGTTTTACTTTGTTTTGTCATTATTTTTATTTTCTTTTAAATACTTTGAATCCAAACTCTCCGAAATGTCATGTTTTATCTCTGAGTTTTCCTAATGATCACATAGTTGTCTGGGGATTTGGTTCATTGTTAGCCTTTAGTCCTAAACAGCCCTGCTGAGCACTGTTGCTTTCTAATTATTTTAAGCGTATCAATTAAACCTTCTTCTTAGTGTTTACATCAGAGACTTCTGTGTAAGAATGGCAGAAACCCTCACAGAAAGCCTTCAGCTCAGTTCAAAGACTGGTGACAAAGGTCATTAACAAAATGACTGAAAGAGAAGGGTTTCTTTCTGCACAGTCTTGAAAAGGGAAAGAAAGTGTAATGAGGACCCTACTCTGAATCCTCACTTTCTCAGTGCTAGCTGTAGCCCTTAAAAATGCCTGATTACAAGAAACCTATTCAAAGACCTTTCTTTAACCTGAAATAAAAAAAAAAAAAAAAAATGAAAAAAGAAAGTGCTTTCCCCCATCTCTTAAAAAAAAAAGGGGGGGGGAAATATTTAGCTCCACTTCAACTTGCCAGATATCAACTGGAAATACAATGCAATAGAGAGAAAATCATCTAAGAGTTCCTGGAGCTTGTGGAAGACAACTTTCTGACACAGCTGGCAAGGGAGCCAGTTGGGAAAGATAACCACAGGACCTGGGGTTTTAAGTGCACAGAGCACTTGTGGGTGCTGTGATGGTTGGAGGCCATCTCAGGCATACCAGTCAAGAAATTTATATGAATTTCAGCCCAGAGGTGTAGCATTATAAAGAATAAAATAAACTCCTAAGAGTATTTCTGTTATGTGTTTGATTTCTCAATTGGAATGAAGCATGTACAGGTGTGCCATCATGAGAAGAGCTATGATAGCTAATTTATTTTGTTGAACTTAAACTTTATTGAAAATTTTAATTAAATGTTACAGAATTTTAAATCCAATTTAGTGTTCAAACTAATTATGTATTTATATTGCACAGAGTATGGACATAATTAGATCTTGATAAAATAACCATAGTTTTTACTACCTCACTTATTTCCTTTTTATTTTTTCATGCAACGGTTGCAGGTGATCTTCTTGTCTTCCCATGGGACTGCTTTGTATGTGCCTGTTTTTCCATTCAGAGCCCTGAATCCTTCTCAAGGCTAATCAGACAGGATTATGACAATATTATTCATGTTATATGAGAACAGAGACCCAAAATGCCCAGAATCTCATCTCCTATATTGGTCAAGACTGGATTTTTGCAGGGGTGCATAAGCAAAGAAAAAGAAGTTAGGCACTTCTCTCAATGAAGACTCCTTTTGTAAGTAAGAGGTTTTAGTGTTGTACCCACATCATTGTAGTTAATAACCCTTAATGGGGCTTACTTCCATCCATTCAGCTAATTGCTTTTTGAACTGATTTATATTTTGGCATCAAAAACATCCTGCAGCAATGAGTTACACAATTTAATTATGTATTATATGAAAAGCAATTTACACTTCAGCCTGGTAATTTACTTGGGCACTTGCTGGTTTTTGTATCATGAATGGTGAATAAGATATCCTAAATCACTTCTGACCTGCCATTCATGACTTCATATATTTCAATTATACCATCCTTACTCATCCCTTTTCCAAATTTGAATAACCTTGCTTATAAAATTTCTCCTTGTATAGAATTCATTCTCTATGGTTCATTATCAAAATTACCCTTCCCAGTACCATTTTTAATTCTGGTGATCACAGACCAGTTTAACAATGAGTTTTACTCTTCTGTAATTTCATAGTGGAACAACACACAGGAAACAATATGTGCAACACCAGAGACTTCACCACACTCTGTTTTTTTGTTAACACCAATCTATTTTTCCTCTTTTGGACAGTAGTGATTCTAGAAAGGTATTTTTATTGTAATCTCATGGCAGTTCAATCTCTCTAAGAATCTTGTTGAGACAATTTTGCACCAGATTCTTGCCAATGCATGCACACTGTACCAACCAAGGTCAAATTTGGCTGTGTGCTCAAGTGACTTACGCATACAGCAGATGAATGTGAAATGCAACTCCTCTTTACAAAAGCCACATTAACTGTTCTCCATTGCATCATGCCTATCAATGCATTTCTTAATGCAACAATTTCCTAGCATTTAAATAGGTTTACTCAGCATGAAAGTGAGATTAAGTTGCCTGTAGTTCTTTGAGTTTTAAATATATTGACTCCTCCTTAGCCAAGTACCAAAATTAATTATAAAGGTTATCTACAAATCACTACTTTCTACACAATTAACAATTACCAATCACAACTATAAGTTCAGCAATGTCTCTGTTTTCTTTCCTGAAACTCCTGGTTGAGAACATTTCAATCTTTGTGATTTATTGCTACATGTCTGTAATCTTTTCTACTGTTGCTACAACCTGAAACTGAAGGGTAAATCCAATCTATCACTGAGTTGTACAATTACTTTGGAGCCCAGGTCTTAGACCAGTATTTTGACAATTCTTCCTTAGTTTTTGCTCAGTTTCTAGTTCTAGTTCCAGCATTCTAGAAATGCTGGAGCTCTGCTTAGAACTCAATTGTTCTAGAAATAAAGTCTATTTTCATTTTATGAAAATAAACTTTTTCTTCAACCACACAAATATCTGCCAATTTTCTATTGCCATGACTCTTACATAAGTAGATTGAACTTCTGTAACAGTGCATAGAATTGTTTATTCAAGCTGAAGATTGCTCTTTTCATTATTCTATACACATAAAGAAATCGAACATTGCCAATTACATTCTGTTCATGTTTCAAGTTTGTTACTTCTATGAAAACTTCAAACCTAGAGAATGCATAAAGATGAAGTATTAATTTGTCACCTTACTCTGAAAGTCTTGATGCTTAAACAGTAGTCTTTATTCCTTGTAGCTATTATTTTATCTTTTTCTCTATGTGAAGGCCCTGTATTATTTTAGCTGAACTACAGTTACCCATCTGTACATATGCTGTTTGCTATCTGCATACAGTCTTTTGTTTATCATTTCTGTAATTATGCTCTGGAAACATGGCTAGGTGAAATTTACCTAAAAAAAGTCAAAATTTACCAGTGAGATTAAAAAGCTAATAAAGTTGTAAAGTGTAGATCCTCCATATACTTTGCAATTATTCTCCCAGTCTATGATTAGATTTCTATATAAAGAAGCTATAAGAGAAACTCTAAAATCTTGCATAAAAAACAGACATTAAAGAAAGCAATGAAAACTAGACAAGTGAGTCCAAATTACAAAGTAGTGTTAAAGCAATTGTTTAAAACCTACAATTATTAATGTGGTTATAAAACAATGTGACGATCACTTCAGTACTTTTAGTCAAAAAGATAATTTTTACATAAATTAATTAGAAAATTTATTTTACTGTTTGACAAAGTTATGGTTCATTAATACTTTACCTTTTGGTCCAGAAAAACTTTTAGAAAAATTAAAAATTCATATTGTCAGAGATGGATTTCATAACTCCATAAACTGACATTTTAACAGTTACTCAAATGTTTAATATACAATTTTCTCTAACAACTACTCATCAGCCAAAGTTCACCAGTGTATTTCATTACACCCAAAAATGTATCACAAGAGTAATTTAATTCTTTTCTCAACTTCAGCTGTTGTGTTCCATACTCTGGCATCCCTTTCATGCTTTGATTCATTGATAGATTATTTAAATTGCAAATGACCTCCTTTCAATCCTAGATTGCCCCTCTTGGACCTACTTAAGTATCAACTCGCATTTTGCAAAAACAGAAATTTTGTCATTTGCCTACTCATTTATAGACGTAGAATTTTCCTTTGATCTCTTTTACACAGCATTTAATGACTCTATATTTAATCCAAAACCATCTAACTGTTCATTGTATGTATCTTCCCACCTTACACACTCATACTTTTTCATGTTCATTCTCCTTCTGTCCCTTTTTTCCTAATCTCATAGGTCACCATCTCACAGACCTTGATATTACACAAGAATTTTGAAGTTAAACAAGAATTATTTCACTCACCTTTGCTAAATCAGAGCAAAATCCTAAAGGCTGAAGATTTACTTCTCCTTTTGACCAAAAAAAAAGGGCTACATTTTTTTATTCTTTCTTCCCAGCTAGATTGTAATTTTATGATAAAATTGAAAGTATAAAACAACCCACTATTTATTTTAAAGTATTTCAGGGGATTAATTAAATTAAAATAGAAAAGAAATGTGCATATATAAACCTTATATCTAGGACTAAACTTTTCTAATCCACAAATCATGGAAGCCCAGAAACCACAGGGTAACAGATAGTTATTCTTTGGCACAGGCGCATTAGAAGGGTCAGGAATAAAGATGAAGACATTCAGAGTCCATAACCTTTTCTCTCTTCCAGTCTATGTCTTTTATATCTCTATATATAATTTTGTATAGCCTTTCTGAGGGAACATGCTTTCATATGTAGGAACTCAGAGCTAGATTTGCATTTTTGCCTGTCACCCCAGAAGGTGTATCCATAACTAAAACAGCAGCATCACAAGAAATGCAGGCACTGAGCTCCTGAGATGTACAGAAATATATACAGTGCATTAAACACTAGCATTCATACAATTAATGGCATGTACCCAGGTTCTACCAGAAAAAACACTGGAGGATGGGTGAAATGGTCCAGTTGAGGTCTGGTTTCTCTAAGAGCCTGCACACAGGTAGATTTTGGAACTGTGGCCTGTGGCACACACACACATACCAGACTGTGTGTGTGCCAGACGTGGCTGCTCTTCTGCTCCTTGGGGTGAGGTGGGAGGCAGCTGCAAGGGTATATGGCACACCATGCACCCTAATGGGCATGTGGAGAGGGCTGACTGGGAGATGGGGGATACCAGACTCAAGAACTCATGTGAGAGAAACCTGCAGGGGAACATTGGCAGGTGGGTTGGTTTCAGACTGGGAAGTTTGGAGGCACATACCTTAATGCAAACTCATTAGGCAGCTGTGGCAGGTCTGTCACAACCAGTGTAGTAACTGGTTGTGATGGTACAGGCTGCTTTGTGCCCTCTGAAAGCCCCCAGGCATATCCATGCTGATGTGGAGGTCTCAGCATAGCGTGGTTAGTTCAGAACCATTACAATAAAAGCTAGAAGTACCACTAGAGGGCATTAAAAACACCATAAATAACTTTTGTCTAACACCAACAAAAAGGCTTGAAAAGACCCAGATGAGAAAAGCCAGAAAGGATGACAAGAATGGTACAGAAAACACGTGGGTCCTATGCAGTGTGTAGCTACAGAAATCAAGCTGAATTGAAGGTGCTGAAGGTCCAGAGCTAACAATGCCAGACAGTTTCTAGAGAGAAGACAAGTTGATACTAAATTTTATGTCAGCACTCAGATAATTAGCTAATTTACATATTTCAGCCTGTAGGCCATCTACTTAATGACTAGTGAACGTTATAAAACTATGACAAAAATTATGTTGCATACAGCACCTAAAGATCAAATGGTGATCTTTAGCCTCATTGAGGGCAATAGAAACAGCAGTGGGTAACAAACGCTTTAGATTCACCAGTGGAGGCAAAGAAAATTTTTGAGATGTCTGTGCAGGTTGAGCAGGAGGGCAAAACAAAGGGTGCCTGCAATCATCCAAAAAGCAGATGTTCTCATTTCCATTGTAACAGTTAGACATTTTTGCTTCATATTATCTCAGCTGTGCAACAGAACAAAAGACATAAAGGAAAAGGCACCTTGTAAGTAACAAGGTCTGTCAAGTATTGTCACTTATAGAAATACATGTTAGGTTTTCCTGCAGGCTTTTCCCAGCACTGGAGAATTTTTTTCTATGCATTCTCTGATTTATCTTATGAAAGAAATTAAAAAAAAAATAAATGCTGCCAATAGTGTAGTCACATTTCTTTTTAGAGGCTCAGTATCCCAAATGGTCACAAACTGAACCTCCCTACCACAGTTTGCATTGCCTAGAGGGAGCATATAAAATATTTATTTACTGCTTAGAGTTATTCTTTAGGAGAGTAATGTCCCTCAGGATCATTTTATTTTGTTTGTGCTCTGAAAAAGTCTGTATACAAATTTACTATACAGGGCAAAGTCAAAAAGATATCAGCCCTTTAGGCCAGTAGGTCAAGAAGGACCAAAAATACTTCACAGAGAAGTATGGAAATATTAGAAAATGGAAGACAGCCACAGCTGAGAGAAAAATACAGTATTTCTTACGATAGAAGAGGAAAAATGAATTAAAGTTGTGAATGCAAAGTTCCTAAAACTCAAGTTAACTGTGAAATCCTAATTTTGATATGTAAAATATATCTCCTCCTATCACTAATGAAGAAAAAATATAAAAAGCTTCTTCCATGTAAAAAGGCAGAAAACAGACAAGCATACTCGAGGAAGAGGGTTTTTTTAACCAAAGCTTTCCCTGCTGATACTAAAGCATATACAAAACCAGATATATACTTGAAAACAATGAGAAAAATGGACCCAAGCTGGTAAATGTTGGTTTAGGTTTTAACAAAATCTTTTTTCCTACAACAACCATATTTAATGCAAATTTTTATCAACTAATTTTCCAGAAAAAATAAATCAGAGAGAAAACGTGGTATGAGATTTGACAATTTTGATGCATTCTTGTAAAAAAGTGACATCCTCAGCCACAAGCTTTATTGTCACATGCACATTCCTAACATTTCAGACTACAGAGACTCAGCACTTACTTTAGTAGACAGCATGGCTGATCTTACATGCTCCTGACCCTTTAGAAGTATGGGGTTCAAATGGAGCATCCAGCAGAGCACTGTGACAGAGGAGAGCTTTCAGCTGGTGAGCAACCTGTCTGAGAGAGAGAGATGCAAGATCCCTTTCTTCTCCATATGTTACCAGATTTTTGTTATAAGTTTCAGCTCTTGCTTCTTGTGATTCAAATTTCAAAATGTTACAGAGGTTCAAATTTTCCATATGAAGTGTGTGGCACTGGCAGAGAGACCACATTCCCTGATCCAAATGATGTGACAGTCACCCAAACATTTATGAGGTTCCTTCAGAAAAATGTAATTTTCTGTAACATACTCCAATTATATTGTAATAAGTTGCCTTTGTATTATCCAGTAGTGCTTACTTTATAAATATTAAAATTAAATATTTTACATAAGAATAGCACATTGTAATAATACAGTGCATCATATGTAATATGGTCATTTCTAGAGTCCCTTACAGTGAAATTATTTTTCATTTTAAGCTGTCATGACAGTAGCAATATATTTAAAATTTCTGCAGCTCCATTTACCTTACAAAAAACTATTAATTTTCCTGCTGCACTTACAAAATCATGAACAGAAGGACCATTAAATGTTTTAAGACATTAATAGAAGCATGACTTTAAATGGGTATTAATGCATAATGTAATACAAAGCTATGAGACTTGCTTGGAATCTCTTAGGACAAAATATCTCTCACAAAAACATTCCTTATCAACCTAACAGATCTTCAGACCCTCAGCAATCCTTATGGTATCCTAAAAATAATTATTTGACAGAGAAGGTAGAACTGACAAGGTTCCAAGCATTAGCACATCATAATTTTCCAGTACAACCTTCTATACCCTTCATCTTACATGCATCACACCTGAGGGCCCTCTGTACCCTTTTGTGATTGGTCAGTACACCTCAGCATTCCATGTTTCTTTGCCCTCAACACTGGTCACCTGTCCTACACAGCTGTACCCCATCAGGGATGAGCCTTGGCCACCTCCCCAATCTCAGTCGCTACAAACCGTGTGCCTACAATTGCTTTTAAGAGAGAGGGGCCTAGTCTGACCTCATTAATTAGATGTGTACTAATCAAAATAAGAAGTCAAATTTGGAAACTGCTCTTCACCGCTGAGTTGACAACTCTGCCGATTTTTTTTCTGTCTTGGTGTGTTTTTAGATAAGCTGTCATTTATGATCAACTAATGACACAGTCTTTTTTGTAATTTCTCTTTTAACAAATGTACCATGTCATAACATTCAGTAAATATTAGACCAGACATGATTAATCTCTAAGAGAGTATAAAAATAAATCCATAATACTTAGGATACTGTAACCAAAACAAATTCACTGCAACACTATTGAAGACACAAAATACATCAACGTATATTAGCTATCCCTGAAGAACTTAATTAATAATACTTATATAATACTCTCCTAGTAAAGCACCAATTCCCCCCCAAAAAAAACCAAAAACGACAAAACTGCAAATTAAACAAAAATATCCCAAACAATACAATCTTTAGAAATATTTCCATGAAAAATATACTGTTGTTTTCAGTTTTTCTTATATGCATTCTCAAAATGAAGTAAATCTGTTAATCTTGTAATTCTTCTGGAGATGAGATAAAAATAATGGTAACCAGTTTTTTAGAAAAAATTTCAAATTTTAACAGCTCTCTCTTTTTTTTTTTTTTTTTTTACAGAGTAAAAAATTGAGTCATGTATGAACTGAACAATTAGTTAGAACCTGAGGCATCTTCCTTTTCCATTAATAATTTGTAGATTTACTGATATTCTCCAAAAGCGAAGGTTCATACTATCAGGTACAAAGAGAGATACATTACCAAAGTACAAAAAAGGTTACATTGGTATAATTTTAATATTGCATACATGTATATATATATAATCCAAAAGAAGATTAATTCCTGTCTTAAATATAATCAAACATTCACTTGACTACCACAACTGTGTAGTAGTCAACAATTATTAGACATATTGCTATTGGCATGGAGGCAGCAACTCACAGAAAGAGTATGCCATTTTAACTGAATCTTTGTTTCTTCAAGAGAAACAAAAAAATTTGCACTAACATCAAAAGTTATAGGGTTTTATTCAAGTGAGGATATATATATTTAATGGTTCCTCAGTCTTGGAAACAACACTACCTTGCGTTAGAAGCCAGAGAATATATTTTAATTACTGTGGTCAACACTCTACAGGGCTTTTGTTGTTTCAATGGCTCTTCCTCTGCCATTTTTTACATTTTGCAAGATATTAGCAAGAACATAGGCATCAAGAAGTGCTTCATGCTGAGAATCTGTAGTTGGATTATGTCAAACAATACGGTTCTCATGCAGATCGACGATTGCAAACAATTTTCAAATAATTTAAAAATATTTCTGCATGTACAACTTTCTGCATGTAGTTTGATTTCAATTAATGCTATATTTACCAAGCCAGGCCAAATTGCATTTCCTACAACTTGTCAACTGTAAAGTCTTTTTTCTTGTACCACGCTGCCACTCTTCCTTGATGAAAGGTTTCTATCACTGTCAATGATCCACTTTCCATCCATTTCTAACATTACTTTAGCATTAATATAATACATCAATTTTCTGTTCGATTGGTGATTGCTCTACTTGTTCTGTGATGTATTGTACTAGACCAAAAAAGCCTAGACATTGTGCCTCATGCAGATAGTATATAACCCTTGAAACACACAAGATAATTCTCATTAGAAAACAAAACAATGTCTGCATAGGATTATTAGAGGTAATTTTTGCCTATTCTGGAAATATATTAAAAATGTATTATCATTATCAGCACTTAAGCAGTAGTTGAAGCAGCTTCTACACTCAATAAAAACGTAAGAAATTTAAGAGGTTTCTCTTTAAAATATTCTTCCTCTTGATGGACATTTATCGTAAAGGTAGCTCAGATGTTTTTGGGGGAATGAGAAAGTATTTTTCAGTCCAGCTGACCATGTTGTCATCTTCAGGCAGTATCAGAGGGAACTAAGACCTCGGATTAAATGAAAGTGTTTTCCATCAGGGTTTTAACTTAAAATCCTAATCCACATCTTCTCCAAGTTTCAAGGAACATTTTCTTTCTCTGTTAAGTGTTGTCACCAAGCTCTGAGACCTTGAAAATCCACATATACCACGGAAAAGTCTGTTAATGGTTGGAATTTCCCATATGGAAGCAACCAAGTCTTAAAATAAATTTCCAAATAAATTGTTAAGATCTGTACCTTTCACCTGCTATAGTAGTAACTGGACCCAAAGCCTGTATGTAACAAGCAGATAGTTCTTACTCAGATAGGAATTGACTCTACCATATGTTTTCTTCTTTGAGTGCTTTCTCCTTACAAAATTTGCAGATACAAAACCAGCATTTTAGGTAATATTTCTCAAAAGTTGGCTCAAATTACATAGTTTTGGTCAAACTTTTGGTTGTTTTTTTTTATTTGTTGGTTTGTTTTGTTTTGTTTTTGAATGTTGAGGTTTATCTTACATGCTAGTTATTTTGTTGGCTAGATTGCTTAGATGCAACATGTGACTGTCTGAAAGCTGAATTTGTTTCTTTTTTTCCTTTTTCCTTTGGCAGAGGAAGGATAAATGACAGTCATATAACAGGAGGTGAGCAGTCACCTTGAAATGGCTAATGGTAGCTGATTGGCAGCTCTAGTGTAGTCATTTCTTGATTTATGGATAAAATACTGAAGTTTAGTGGGTTTTATTTTTAAAGATAAAAAGGAGGAACACTGGGCTTTATTATCTTCTTGCCAACAGTCATCTGAAAATCAGCTCTGAACAAATCAAATAGTCTGATCTTGCAAGTTTTATGCCTTTCCCTGCTAAATCTGTCTACTTTCCATGAGCTTGGGAGAAAGGTCATAGTGCAAATTCTCTGAATCACTCATCCTTTGTGCCTGAATGCTGGTGAAATTAGAGAGGTAACATGCTTAGATGAAACCTCCTTTACACAAAGTTGAGTTTCCTATCCTTTTTACCTGAGGGACTATCATACAGCAAGGTTATACGGTCAGGGGCCGTCAGCAGGAATCTGTCTATTTTTCTGCCATGAGAAGATGTGGCACAATAATTTCTGGCATCATCTCCCATTTTCTCCCTAAATCTAGAAAAACTATTGCAATAATACATTCAAAATATAGGTGCTTGATGTCTCTGAATACTGCATAGAGATCTAATAAATTGTGTGTCTGGAAAAAAAGCTGGTACTGAAATTGCACTGAAGCCTCATCCTTTGCAAGCTTGCTTGAGCAAACACTTCAGCTGAACCAAGTGTGATTTTTCAAGACATTTTTGTCTAGAAGCTTCATCCTAAGGAAAAGATTCTCCAAACAGAAAAAGGACCAAAACAGCTAGAATGCTGTTTCTTTCTCTGTTTTTTAACTTTAAAAAGCAAAAACAAAAACAAAAACAAAAAGCAACAAAAACACACAAAAACCAACCAACCAACCAACCAACCAACCAAACAAAAAAAGCTAACCTTTTAACCACAGTCTCTAGAAAAAATAAACTGTTCACAGAATTTCTTCACAAAATAGCAACTGAGCCAGATATTGCTAGCTGTGAACTAGTGGATTTCACTCTTATTAGCTTGATAAGTTCTACATAACATAAATTTAACCTTTTTGTGTTTAGCATCATTTCACAATATGTCATGGTTTAACCCCAGCCACCAAGCAAGCCCCAGACAGTCACTCGCTCACTCCCCACCCTATGGGGATGGGAAGTACAAATGTGAGAAAGCTCAAGGGTTGAGATAAAGACAGTTTAGTAAGAAAAGCAAAAGTCACACACAGGTAAAGCGAAACAAGGAATTCATTCACTACTTCCCAGGGAGGAAGGTGTTCAACCATCTCCAGGAAAGTCAGGCTCCATCACCCGCAATGACTTGGGAAGAGAAAAGCTGGCACTCCAAACATCCCTCTCTTTCATATTTCCCATGTTTTTTTATTGCCCTGTGGTACAGGATGTCCCTTTGGTCATTTGGGGTCAGCTGTCCTGGCTGAGTCCCTTCCCAACTCCTTGTGCTGCCCCAGCCTCCCCACTGGTGGGTTGGGGTGAGGAGCAGAAAAGGCTTTGGATCTGTGTAAGTGCTGCTCAGCAATGATGGAAACATCCCTGGGTCATCAAGACTGTTTGCAGTGCAAATCCAAAACACAGCCCCATATCAGACAATGTGAAGAAAATCAACTCTACCCCAGCCAAAATCAGCACACAATGACTGCAACACCCTAAGGCTAAATTCGGACCAAATATTTCCACACTATGAATATTACTTGTGTACACTTGCACTTTTTATTTGTGTACATACACATTTTATTTGATATTTATGGCACTTAAAGGGAAGCAGAAAACTAATTACTCCTACTAAGTCTGCCACTCATTTTTATTATTGGAGTTTTTGAATTCTTTTCTAAAAGTTCTACTTCAAAAATATGCAGAGTGCTGTAATTTCATCAAGACATGAGAAAGACCCACGTAGCAATACTTTTCAGTCTAAAACCACACCTACAGAATACTGATGAAGAGGAAAAACAAGAGCAGGAAAACAAATATGCCAATATTACATACTGCTGCAAGTCCCCTTGGTGGGCTATATGATACTACTTCATGAATAAAGATGGAGTAAACTACATTTGTAGCATAATAAGAAAAGGTAATTAGTGCCATCTATTCACCACAGTTAGAATTTGACTAGAACAATTTGATTACTTTTATCACATTTTAAACTTTGAGTAAGATTTTCAGCTCTGTAATCCAGTTAGTGGTAAAGTGTGGAGAATATAAGTCAGCTTCCCAATATGATTGATGAGTATGTGCTGCACAGGAAAGGAGCTGGAAAAAAATACCAAACTCATAATATAGACACTGTCTGCTTGCTTTAAAGCAAATCTCTTCTAAATCAGTTTGAATCCTTCAGCATGACTAAAATATAAGCTTAGTATCTTCTCCAAGCAAACAGGAAATGGAAAATTATTCATAGGAAAGAGGAGCCCTTTTTTTTGGTTTTAGCTTAACACTGTGATCTTTCAGATATGCATTTATTATTTATACTTTGTTAACTCCCACATCTTGCTGAGAATTGGGCTTTACTCATGCTGGGTGTTTTACAAACACAGAGGTAATTATAGTGATAGACTATTTCAAATTTGAATATAAATCTATTGGTGAAAGGTTGAGTGATACACCCTGAGACAATGTCAGGCACAGGGATTTAAATACCTCTGTTCTCACTGATGGTGAAGCAGCCTTGGTACAGTGAGGCACATTAATATTAAGAGCCTGCATGATCCCAAACTCCCTACAGAGACACTCCATGAGGTTAGAGGCTCATTTGTTGCCTCTTCTCCTGGGACCTAAAAGCCAACTCCATCCAGATCCACAACATGATCTCAAGCAGTAATGGCAAAAGCAAGCAGACAAGCTGGTCAATCTCTTTGAAGGAGGGGTGCCATTTAACTACCTGTGCACTGGACTCTTGAAATCCACAGGAATTTTAGGAAATTACTTGTTCCCATAGATTAATAATGATCTGGGTCACATAAAGAATGGGGTGTTTTGCAGAATGAGGAATTTATTATCCTGAGCTGTGCTTTTTATGCTTTCAAACTTCTCATTTTTTCTTCCTGTAAAATTAATGTCATTTAATGTGACAGTGATGATAATGTGAGAGCTTTTGATTGTCTCTTTCTAACAAACATTTTTTCATTGATGAAAATGTGGCAGCTTTCCCTAGATTATGAGATAACTAGTTATATTGAATTCTATTATGAATAATCATACTGTTTTCTGATATGATTTTTTGGATAAACATTTATGTGGTGTGTATTTTTACTGTGGTGATGCAGCTTTATGTACTAGAATACAAATTATGTTTCTTTATAAAATATTTAAAAGGCTGTGGGATTCCTCTTTTTTATATTTAATTTCCACCCACGGTGTTTTATGGACCTCTTTATGACAAGACCTTTCTTCTTTTTTGTAAATGTTGTGGAATATGAGGACTTACATTTTTTCTGTCATTTCCCTGATATTCTCCAATTTTTCTTTCAAAACTATAAATCTGTTTAAAAATGGCTGTGAGGTCAGGGAATTGTTCAGGGTTGCAATCTAGCAAATTAAATGAGAGGATTTAAATCCAGTCCTTATTTTGATCAAAATATTGCCTTAACCATACTCCAAACCTGCAGTTTCAGGTTTAAGTGTCTCCAGCTGCAGAGATCCTGATTTGAATGACAGATGCTTTGGTTCATCTACAGCACTGGGTGTTCAATGCACACTTGTCTGGTGCTTTGACAGCTTTGGAACACACAGTACATACATATCTACTTTGAAGGGATAGTTAAATAAATACTGCATTTATCAGTATTATTATCCTTTTAAGTATTTTAATACAATTTTCAAAATATGTAAAAAACTATTACTCCACTTACTAGATGACAGTTATTTCCTTTTTGCAATAGAAATGCTGAAGCCCTGAAAAATTTAATTGACAGGCCCAAAATTCCAGAGGGAATAAAAAATAATTGTAGTAAAATGAAAACTCTACACTCCTTCCTTTAACCAAGCTACTTTAAATTTGGCCATTTCATAACACTAAATGATTCTATCACATAGTTTCTCTGCAAGGTATACAGAATAAAAAGTAACATATGTGATTTAGATGCAACGTAGGCATCTGAGCTAAACATTATATCTTCAAAACCCTTGTACTTTTGCCTTTTATCTCTGGAGGCATCTGATGATGTTCATTCACTGGCTCTGATCTTGATTTCTTCTCTCTGTTAAAAAATTATTTTCAACAGAAGAGGAGACAAAGACTACTGTCTGATAGCACTTTCTGGAGAGAGGAACAGAGTAACAAGAAAATTTCAGCAAAAAGAGGAACTCTGTCTTTCTGTCTTGAAACATATTTCACAATAGAAGATTTCAGGTGTGGATGCTACGTGGGGAATAATAGTGTTAGATTGCCTAAGGAGGGCATCTGAACTCTGAAGAGACTGATTGTAAAATAGTTAATTTTTTCTCTAGATCTCTATGGTTAGACTACCTATAGATATTTTTTCCCCATTTAAGTATACCAGTTTTGTGTAACTCCCCAGTGAGTTCTGGAAATGATTCAAAGGGACAGGCAGCCAAAATATAGGTGTAAAACTGCCAGATAAAATTCCTGTAGTTCTGTAAGTAATGACAAGTGTCCCAAACTGACTTACTGCTGTGGCAGGAAATTTAATTTGTTCTAAGCTGCTGGTTGTCCTTTGACCAAACATCAAGATTTAAAAAAGTGGTTGACTGAAATACAAACCAGTTCTCTTTCTTCTTTCTAATGAACAGGTATTTGGCAGTGAACACAGGACAGAAACTACTATTGACTCTCCATGTGACCTTAGACATGTTGAATTAGCCCAGAGTCTTTCTTCTTTTCATTAATCAGATTTTCCACTTTGCTCAAATATTAATATAGAAAATAAAATGGGCAGCTTTTAATGGTGAATTAATGTTTCAAATTCTCCTGAGCATTAAGGCATTGCTCTGATATTTCAAGGTTTAGATACTGCAAAAGATGAGAAAATGTCAATTAGCATAATGTAAGTCAACAGAGCATTTGATATGCAGGGAAAAGATAATAAATGAGTAATAATGTAGGGTGTCCCCAGACTGAATGAACCCCAACAGGCAGCATTACTCCATCCCTTGTCAGACTGGCCCACAGGGCTACAGAGGGAGCAAAGGCTGTAATGGATCCTGGGAGAACATGTTGTATCTGTGCTAACTGGTGCTGTGATTAACAAGGTAAGCCTGGCAATGCACATGTAGGCATGTGTGTTTGGGGCTGTGGGTCTGTGTTACAGAATACAGTGTAGGAATCTGTGAGAAATGAAGTGATGTGTCGTGCTTTAACCCCAGCCAGCAGCCAAGCCCCGTACAGCTGCTTGCTTGCTCACTCACTCCCCCACCAGCAGGATCAGGGAGAGAATCTGAAGGATAAAAGCTGGAAAACTCATGGGTTGAGATAAAGACAGTTTGATTGGAAAAGCAAAAGCCACATATACAAAATAATCAAACAAGGAATTAATTCACATCTTCCCATGGGCAGGCAGCTGTTCAGACATCTCTAGCAGAGCACAGCCCCGTCACACCTAATGATTATTTGGGAAGACAAACACTACCACTCCAAACATCTCCCCTTTCCTTCTTCTTCTTCTTCTTCCACTTTATATACATGGTCTGGAATATCCCTTGGGTCAGTTTGTATCTCCTCCCTACCTACCATGCACCTCCACCTTTCTTGCCAGCCTGGCCATAAAAACAGCAGAAAAGTCCTTGTCTCTGTGTAAGCCCTGCTCAGCAACAACAAAAACATCTCTATTTTATCAGCTGATGCTCAGCACAAATCTAAAACATGGCCCCTTACTAGCTACTGAGAAGAAAATTAACTTTACCCCAGCTGATACCAGCACATGATGTTACCTCCCACTACATCTTCACTGGCATCACTGTGGAAAAAGTTTATTCCCTTGGGGTCTTCACATACTTCAAATGATAATATCAATAATGGACTGTATAGAGCATAGCCACAGAAATTATCTGTGAGGTGGAAACACTCCCTGGAGTCAGAGACCTCAAAATGTCAGTCTTTCAATCTTATTCTTTTCTTTAGGGGATAGGGGTGCAGTAATATCAGAGTGCCATATAGTGAGCAAGCAGTATGCTGCAGTACTGGGCCCATGCCCAGATTAGCTAGTTTTGTGGAGATAACAAGAATATCTTGGGCAGATTCTCTCACTGGCACAGCTGCATGGCACTCTTCTGCATTGTGTGGATTCTGTAATTATATGCATTATGAACTGGAATTGCAGGATAGAAATACAGTGTATCTGCTGAGGAGAATAGTACTCACTACTATCTTTTATTATTTGGTTGTTTCACTGGGAGATGTCTCAGTCTACTTGTGGAAAAGCAGATGTAAGTAAAATACATTCTATAAAATCCGCGTGAACAAGTTGACAAGAAAAACTGGTGGACATTAAATTTCCAGAGGTTTTCAAACAGACTAGCTTCTTTCTAGAGGATGCAATTATTCAGACATAGGAGTAGCTGCAATGCTACAGGACAATATCAAATTGAAGTAGCTCTTTAAATAAAATTTATGTCTCTCTGAATTTATCTTGAGAACCACGACAACCCCTGGCTCTATTAAAATCTTGCTAGGTAGAAAAATAGCCCTTGCATCTCCTTCTGTTTAACACACCTGACCAATGAGCACTTATTGTTGTCACTGTTGCCTGTATATCAGCAATATTAACACTATTTCATGAACAAGACATTCCTCTCACCTTGTTTGGGCTACACATAAGAACAAGAAAAATGCTTTGGAAGACTGGAGAGGAAAATGTTAGAGTACCTCTTGAGAAATACAATGGTCATATATTATGTAAGATATTTCTGAAATAGATAAGTTATTATGAGAAACATGGGAATGCATAAAAACAGGAAAAGAAATGCACAAGTGAGGATAAAGTTGTCTACTGTGAATACAGAGAAAAAGGAAAGGCACTAGTAATCTTCTGGAAGCATCGAGACAACTTTAGGGATATGTCTGAAAGATGGGAAGAATATCAGCTTTGAAGAATCCAGAACTAAGCAGAAGAAAGGACATATTTAAATTAAGTGTACTTAAGAATTATTAAAATTCTCTCTACTTTTACTAAGATTTCCATCTGTATTCAATATTGTGTAAAGACTCATAGAGAAGTGTATGTAGGCTATCTGTAGAGGCCCAGAAAAGCTGACTTTAGTTGTACCCAGGCCACACTATGATTTGAGAAATTTTCATTAGGCTTTGACTTTCATGAGCTTCATCTGCACTAAGCCCCTCTCCAGCTTGTCAGGGTCATCACATTATCATATGAGGATATTTGATCAGACAAGATTGGTATTATAATTCCAAATCTTTTATAATTTTCTATCATCATTAATACCTTTTATTTGTCAAGAAAAAGGTTTTCTGATGATTAATACTCAGAAATAAGTGCTTTCTTTCTCAAAAATTATTATTATTAATCTTTGTCCATTGTTTCAAATCACCATGTCCATGTCATCATTGGGTACAGGACTCATGTGCTTTGCATCAAAGGGTGCAAACTTTAATTAATATACTTTCATCGGCCCCACTGGGTTTAATGTGTTTAGATTATAATTAAAATTAGAGAAATGCTGCAACTCATCCTGTATTTCTAGGAAGCTGCAGCTGAAACAAACAATATTGCTGCAGATCAAAAGACTTGAAATTTGCCTTTAGGATTTACACAGACTACTCATTTTGTTCAGATTGAGGTCATATGTGTGATTGCATATTCATTGGCAAAATAGAAAAAATCCTTGCATGCTACACACTCTTTTTTGGTCTTTCACAAACTAGCAGAATAGCTGAAGTAAGAAAGGACCTCTGAAGGTCTTCTGGTCCAAAATCTCTGCCCAAGAAAGGAATTCATATAAGCTTTTTGTGAAAGCATGAAGTAGAAAGATTTCTGCAAGACCTATTCGATAGAAATAATATATAGTTTGCAGAGAAATAGCATAATTGCAAACCAGGTGGCATTTGTACATCAGGCACAGACATCCCTTAACCTATAGGCCAGCAGCCAGTGTGAAACACAGGTAGAAGAGCAGTGGCACAGATTTTGGGGCAGATGCTGTATTTGAGGCAAAGAGTAATGGATAAATGAATCTATTATAACAAGATGCAACTTTTAAAAGATAACGAAATATTTCTGTCATGCCGCTGAGATCCTCAACCTGTATTTTACAAAGGTATTCATATCATAACCTCACTTCTGACTAAACAGCAAGGTAAGTCACAATTGTTACTGAGGTGGGAGTTTCTCCCATAGTCCACCAAAAGCCTGAGAATTCATCTCTGTAAGTGTTCCAGACACAAATCTTCACCGTACAGACAGAAATGAGATTACCTTAGTCCTGATTTAATCTTATAATCAACCTGAGCCGATTAAAGCTGAAAGATCAGATAGCAACTTCTTAACACTCCCTTCCTACTAACTTCAAGCATTCAGTGCATTGGGTTAAACACTTTGTATCATTATACACACAACATCCTAAGAGAATACTAGGAAGGACTCAGGTGTTACTAATGTGTATAGGTCTGGATGATGCTGCTGTCCCAGACAATGATGCATGTCACCTACTGACCCATTTCTGGGAGAGGCCTTGGGCATACTGCAAGGAAAGTGTAAAACCCGTGAGAAGAAAATTATGATATTTTTCCTCCAGTGAGCAACAACTTGTAAGTGTCACGTTTTCTGAGCCAGAGGTGCTAGAATTGTCCTCATTACCCTTTGCTGAAAGTCAAGCACATGAGCCTCCATTTAGCAAAATAAACTGCAAGGGTTTTAAAGCATTCCAAATATTTCATCACAGGATAAAAATGAAGCTTTGTTTTTGTTGTAAATTTGGACATGGGAAAAAAAATTGGTTTCTATTACATCTAAAATAGAGACAATTACACCACAGAAATTAAAATGGTTATGGTTTTTATTTCATATTTTATTTCCTAATTGTTGTTTCTATGCAACATTTAAAAAATTAATTATGTTTCCTAGCTATTTCAACATACTCAAGCCTTCCTTGTCTTCAAAAACTTAGAAAAACCTTACCACTTTCTCTGTAATAGATGTGATTAATATGACTAGTCACAGATGTCTCCAGTTACATAGAAGGAGTTATATAGGGAGACAAGACTCTGCTCTAAAAATCAAATATGGCATTACCAAAGCAGTCTGTAAACATAAGAAATATTAGTGCCTAAGTGGCCCAAATGCTCTAAATAAAATAGGCCTTCACTTTTACTCAGTTCCTCATACTCATTTTTTGCATATATTTTTGTGCAATCATGGAATAGAAACCATAAATTATACAGGAAGTAATGTATAAATAAAAAATAGATGAGGTCTACCACCCTAGTAAAAATCCAAACCAAACAACAACAAAAACACTGCTGTGCACTCAGCCAAATTCATAGATTAAACAAGAATTTCATCTTTTTTTTTCTCTGACCTTAATGTTTAAACTATTATTCAGCATAGATAAATCAGCCCAGGACAATTTAGAACCAGGTCTTTCTCAGCAGCTATTTCATCTCATCCCATCTCATTAACATTAAAGTTGCATATCTGGGAAAAGAAATTATATAAATATAAGCAATGGTTTTCAAAGATAATGATGATGGTACACATCTTTGGTACATATGCTTAGCTTCAGAAATCAAAAACAAACTTGAAAGTTTTGTGGACTTCCTAAATATATTCTTTTACTCTACTATGAGTGAATACCTAACCTCATTTTCTTTCATGCTCCCAGAAGCCATTTGACCATATGAATGCAAATAAAACCTGAAAGTGCTCTGATCTGGACATGTCTCACCTGACTCTGAAAGCTGCAAAGATATGAAACAAGATTAATAATCCTGGTAATTATTGCTTAGATTTCATTTTCAAAAATTCTCAGTAACATATCTGAAATGCTTCCAATTGAATCTCTTGTGGTGCAGATTATTTCCAGAGAAAGAAATACTCCAGGCTTTCTAGGGTTTTGTGAAGCAACCAGGTGTTGGGGAGGCTACTTTCCTTGTTTTATTTTGTTTTTATGACAAACACTGAATTCACCAATCTATGGAAATCTAACTCTTTTAGCTTTATAATTTTTGCCTTGATTTTCTTTGCGTTGAGTTCAGCTTTGTGTTTGTTTGCTTTGTTTTATTTTTTGCATTGCCACAGAAGATTTATATTACTGAAATATCTTTAATCTGTATTGAGAATACATTTAAAATCAGCTCCTGGCATGTTGATGTTTCCTAACTGTGGTTTAAAAAAATTATCTCTATAGAGTATGCCATGTTACTGTGTCAGTCCACTGTTTCTGGTAATAGATGCCATATTAAATAAGCAAATAAATGAATAAATATGCAAGAACATGTATATTCCAAAAGCCACAGCAACCTAAGGCCACTATATATGGTACTCAATATTTCAACTGATCATTTCCTCACAAAAGTATTGCCCTATTTTCCTATTTGTCATTCAAAAGTATTCAAATAAGCAAATACTGGACTCAAGTAATTCCTTGTCTATTTAAAATGAAGGAATTTAAATATTATCATAAAAAACCCCACACTACATTCTTTATCACACCTTTAGAATCAAAATCATAATTTCAGAATTATGCTGTTAATGACTGCTAAGTAAACCAAACCCTGTGTATAACTCCTTTCACTTACTTGAAAGTGGCCTGAAAATTTCCATGAATTAACTGATACAAAACTAGTTTTTCTTAATTTCACGCAAAAGGCAACAGTACACTTACACTGGTTTTATCCAACACAGAGCATTTTCAATTACTTTTATTTTTAATTTATAAGCAGTGATTATCATATGTTTGTGGAAAATATAATTGTCTGCTTGATTTACAAGGATGAACTACTTCTTTTATTTTACTGCTTTTCAAAAAGTTGCTTCTTATTTGCTGCCTCTCTGTTTGTAAGAGAGAGAGCATCAATAATATTATTTTATAAAATGAATACACAGAAATATATTTCTGATATGATAATTTAATAAGATGAATGTGTTGGAATTGTGAGTTAAAATCACAAAAATGTGACCAAAACTTTCTCAACTCCTACTTACCACCTCATGTCAGATACCAGCTACCCCCAGTAAAGACTGGAGTTTTGTAATACAACATAGACATCTTTAATTATACAAGGGAATCAAATAAAACTAAATCCTCAGGGGAAAACTCCAGTGTAATCCAAGAGATAATATAATTACAAAGGAAAGTAAGTTATTAAAAGTGAAGTATTTTGGTAATGAAGAACAATTAAGGAGAAGGCAGATAAACAGCTCTCATCTCTGAGGAAACAAATTTATTGATGAAAACAACAAAATGAGCCTATTTCTATATTCGTGTCAAAAAAGAAAAAGGTTGAAAATAGGTAACTAAATATAGAAATTCCTAGGTATAGGAATAGAATAATTTCAGATTATTGGCATTTTGTTTTGATTCTTATTTGTCTTCTTTCTTTTAAGTAAAAAGAGTGTATAGAATTTGCATGCAAATGTATTCGCTTGTCTCCCTCCACCACAGCCTAACAAAGGATTCTTGCACAATTTTTTCTGCACTAAGTGGAGAAACAGATGGTCATTTGAAGTCAGAGAGACTGAGCTGATATTCACACCTGCTTCATAAAAGTTCAACCCTCCTAACACTCTCATATAGCATACAGATTAAATTCCAAACAAAAAGTTACTCCTAGAGCAGGAGTCAAACCCAGACCAAACCCAGTTTTCTTGTTTCTCCTCAGGCTGAACTATCTATCTTCCTACACTGGATTTCTTGCAAGCAGATTCCCCCCTTAATTTAAGTGGAGTCACATTGACCTTAAGTGACATTAGAAGAGCTATCACTACAAAGAGTTCATTTACCTGATATCACTGCTTAAAGTCACAAGTCGAATATTTGTTTGTACCTTTAGAATGCACTTCCTAGAATCTGTATATCAGTTTTTCTATAACTAATAAGGTTATCTATCAGAAATTTTCCATTAATTATTTGTTTTGACAATATAAAGCTAACGTTTTCCTTTCAGGTCTACTTTGTAGCTACAGCAAAGGCCCTCATCCCTTGCTGGTTTGAATTAAGAAAGAAGCAGTAGCTCAAAACTTTTAAGAGTCCTCCATCTGAAGTCACTTAAGCATGAGATTGACTATTTCACCATCAATTATTTGTGATTTAGATCAAACACTTGAGTCCAGAGACTCTCAGAGTCCAGGAGATGCATCCAGGAGATGCACTCTTATAGGTACACTGATAAGAGTTATCAGTGCATCTTTTACCAGTGCATCTGAAAGACTTCCTTATGCAAATGATGTGTGACCATTGCAATTGCACCAGCAGCACTTCCTTGCTGGGGTCAAATGGTTATTAATAGAACAAGGACTGCTGCACAGCTTCTAGGTCTATAAAACAACAAGAAAGGAAACAAAAATGCCTCCCAGGCTATCACATTTTTTAGCAACCTACAGTAATTGTAACTTATATTTTACAGTTTTAATAAATTAATTGACATCTCTCGCTATTAGATTTTCTCCAAAATAATTATTTGCTTTAGCTTGACTTTTGAAAGCCTTGGTGGACACACTTTTCATTACAAGATTCAGGAAAAGACAAAATAGATGAAGAAACTTGTGGCAACTTCTCCATTTTCTGATATTCTGCATTTTCTGATATTCTGCATTAGAAAAAAATAGCCCCATGCTTTAGTACAACACCTAATCTGTCTGATACCCTGTTCTCATCACTGATTTGCTGCAAGATTCTGGGAAGAGTTTTATACATTCTACTGTCTCTTAATGTATCCATATATTGACAATAATGATTTTTTAATATGGACTTTCCTATATACATCCCATTCTGATGGGGGGTTGTGGCCAGCAGTAGGTTTACAGATAGGAAGTAACATCTCCTTTTCTGTGATGGCTACAAATGTGCTGGAAATCACTTGACATCTTGTATTCCCACAAAGAAAACACAGCTTTCTATTGTACAGAATACAATAGGTACTAGAATCAAAATCTTTTACTCTCCTAGATAAGTCTTTCCTTCTTTACTGCTGCACAATGTTTTGCTAATCTGTCTAACATGCACTTCCATGAGGATGTTCTTCACAAGATTTTTATGCCATAAAAGCATAAACCCAGTAGCATCTCTGTAGCATAATGCATATTTCATATGAATTTCAAGCTGTTTGACAAATTAATATTTAAGATCATTGGATTAAATGTTCCATGTGAAAACTGTAAGGTTAAAAGATTGCTGATTTTGAACTTTTGTCAAACAAATAGTTTTGGGTAGACTAAAAAAAAATTTTAAAAGGCTATTTCTTTTGCAAAATTTTGATCCAAAAACTGCATTAGAGCTTAACCACATTCAAAATGAATGCACCAGAAGGCCTGCCTCAAAATCTAAAAGAGAGGGAAAGGGGACTACAGTTTTAAAACCAAAGTGTGATACCTTTGCATTTTCTGAATGATTTCCACTTAAGGAAGGAGCATTTTAAGGAACAGAGTGAAGTAAAAAGAAAGAAAGAAAACATGAACATGTTAGCTTCTGGTCAAAGAATTACAGTGTTTCCAAACCAAAATCTACTTTGATTTTCTTCTCTCTAACTATACATTCAGAAATTCAACTTCCTCAGGATTCTCAATTTCTATTTTGTTGTAAATAGCAACCAATAAACCAAACAATTGTCAAACTCCTCAATACCTGGGCATCTACTTTCTTGCCATTTTAAATCTCAACAGTGGAGACAAATATCATAACCTTAAATATTTCCCTTTTTCTGAGCAGAAAACAGTTTCTAGCTTTTTCTTGTTCCCCTCCCACCTCCCACCATTCTCCCCTACCTGTTTTTCCTTCCCCGCTTCTGTAGACCTGTATTTGTTATAAGCCCCCACTTATATATTCTCTTCCTCAATTTGATAAGCTCTGTATTATCACCCTGCAAATGCCCTGAGTCATGTTTTTCCTTCCCAGATGGAGTCCCTACCCAAATTTTCTAAGACCCAAAGTCTTAGAAAATTTGACCATTATATCCCTGATATATGCAATTATTCAAATTAGTGCTAGTGTTAAATGGAAAACTCACAATGCTGCACTTACTGCCAGAAACTTTCCAGGAATTTCCCAGAAGGTCATTGACATTTACGGAATGAATCTATATTTGACTCAAACTTAGGTGCCTGATTTATAGCAATGGAATATTTCTCAGAAACTTTACATTTATGTGATTAATGCTGTTATCCACACTTCTGTAACTCAATAAAAGTAGCTATGCATCTTCTTCAACCTTTCCAAAATTTATAGTGGCCCTGTCTCCATGTGTTTCTCCACCTGAATGGCAGAACTTCAGTACTTAAAGACTCCCAATCTGCAGAAACTACATTAGACTGGAGCAGCAGAGGGAAACATGAACTGAAGCTGGTAGCAGACTCCATTTAGAATTTCACAATAAAAGTCTCTTCTTTCCTGCAACTGTAAAATACTTAGATTCAGAGATTTAATGTAGATCAGTAAAGGTTCCAAAAGTCCCTAGCTTCCTGTCAATTAAAACCCAAAGGTTCCTGTCAATTAAAAAAAAAAGTCATAATTAAATTATCTCACAATCTAGATACTTGGAAAATTGGCATTTCTGAAATTGGAACATTGAATTAATCTAATTATATCCTCAATACATAGCTTCAGAGTTTCAAAGTACAGCTGTACTCCATTCCGCTATTTCAGGATTTACCACACTGAAAATGTGACAATAAAGCAAGTGAAGTTTTGACAAATCTAATTCAGTTAATGTGAAATCTGTGTTAAAAAAGGAGAGATGAACATCCATTACTTTCTTAGTAAATTTGCCATATGCTTTCAGTACCCGCATACACACACACACATATACACATATATATATGTATATATTCAACAAAGGATCAAGACTTAATCTGATTGTCTGAATATTTTTAAATGTTGCTGTCTATAATAAGGGAGTAACTGTTTGTATACAAAGAAGCAAACAAACCACCACCCCACACCATTTATCTACTTGAAGCCAGGTACAGGAGTTAAACTAACTGACCAGAAAGTAGGTTAATGTGGGGGCTGGGGTGGGTTACAAAACATGTGCCTGATACAAAGTTTTTACTCTGAAGCAGCTGCTTTCAGACACATGTGGTACATGGAATTCCAGTAATTTTATCTCCCAGATCTCATTAAAATGCAACTTTGGATGTTAAAAAAAATTGAAAAAATAAAGGTTTTCCCATGACTGAAATTCTTACTTGCCCTTGGAAGAAAATTCACATTACATTTTTGAAGTGGCACCTCATTTAGAAAATTTCAAGCTACAAAGAGTGGATTAGAGTTATTTAATTGCAGTTGCTCAGGAAACTGTCTAAACCACAAGAATAGTAGTTAGTATAAACTAAATTAAATCCATCTGTCTGAAAATTTTCCTCTTAATCTTGACTTTCATTGTACAAGTAGTCAAAATGATCTTGCCAAATAAAACTGGCTGTCAAGTGTCATTACAGATATACTCTTAACAAATTAATTTCTTCTTCTTTTTGTGTACTGTTTTGAAAAAAATTAAACCTATGATTTAAAAAAAACCCAAACAAACAGACAACCCAGCCTTCTAGATCCTTCTTAAAATAAAGGAGCTATAATTTTCACAGAAGCTCTTGCTATAGCCTAATTCTAGAAAAAGGAAAATGGCAGACACTATGCTACGTCATTCATTAAAAAATCCAGAATTATGTTGTAAAGAATTCTTTTCAATTATGATTTTATAGAACAGAGGTTGCCATGAGAGAGATTCATTCAGTGGTAAAGATCCAAGCCAGATATGGCACATCTAAACAAAAAGCATCAGCTATGTGATAAGCAAACTAAATGAATGCCATCTATTGTCATTCCAAGGGCTGTATTGGGATCTAAAAAACAATTAAGTGACAATAATTTTAAGTATGTAGTTTTTCTACTCTTTAATGTCTTTTTAAACTTTTTAATATTTTTCAAGTTATTAATCTTTAGATAAAAACTCCAACACACTTTTGATTTGTACTAATATTATAACAGAGAGAATATAATCATAGAGAAACAATCAAGCACAGAAGCCTAAATGGCAAAGAAGCTTACTTAGCTGCCTGTGGTATTGTCTGTTTCTGGTGCTTTAATTTAGTGGAAATAGAGATCACATGTTAAATCAATTGAGAGAAAAAAATAATGACACTGGTTAATAGACATGCATTTAGTAGACATCAAAGTGCAAATCTGGGGACTTCTGACTGAATTAACTGAAAGACTTCTCTGCACTTTCCTTGTAGAGATAAAGCATAACACCAAAAAATACTATGAAGTGGCCTCTTCCAGTCCAACATTTGCAAATGTCTTGGAGGCAACAGAGAAATTCCAGAAAATAGAAACCAACAGAAGTAGAATAAGCTGGGATATTTTTTGCACATTGTGACTATGAATCTCATGAAGTAACACTCAAAGCTATGCTAAGTGGAGTCTGGAAGATGTTCACCATTCCAGAACTATGTTTTGTCAACAATATTCCCAGTTGGCCTATGATTCAGTCAACAAGTGATAAAAATAACACTATGAACTCTTACAATGAAGTAGATATCTTTCCCAATGAAAAGGAAAGAAAAAATCATACAGAAACATTACAATATTCAGTACATTACATTAAAATATTCTTATGGGCCATCTCTCTTTAGTACTCCAAATAAAAATTTTCAGCCAGTGGAAGATTTTTATCATCAGTAAAAATCATAGATAGTGGCACTTAGGAAATGACTTCTGCCTCCTCTGGAAAGCTGATCACTTTGCTCCATCATTTACTTTGGTCTCCATTCCCAATCTTCATGTTTTCAAGGACCATTGTCTTGTATTAAGCCTTGTATATTTAAGACTGATTGTGGCAACACTGGTTTCAAACTAATTACTAATCCATGTTTATCACTTGTAAAATGACTGCATGTATGTAAAAATAAGAGCTTGTAAGAGAGAAAATATTTCCAGGGATATGAAGAGCAGGAGAAGTTCATCATTGAACCTATATGTGGTTTCAGGACTTCTTTCCACTTCTGCATGTTGCCAAACTGACCCATATCCAATAAAGTCTGCCTCTGTGTGTGGAGAGATGAGGACTGTACTCAGGTGAATCCATTCCTACTCACATACTTTCACCACTGAATATTTTATTTTAAAGCAGGCTAAGAGAGAGGCAAGGAAGTTAGGAGCTCAACCCAATTTCCAGCAAGTGGTTTTGCTGACAACAGAGAATTCTGGCTTATATCATTATATGAATCCATATATACATATACATGTGTGCATACACACACACACACACAGAGACACACACACACACACACATACATATATATATATATATATTTAGCTGCAGAGCTTGTACTGAAAAATCATGATTTTTAAGTAGCACATGTTCTGTTTGTGGCTGAATAGAGAAATCTGAAAATGATGTTATGATGTGCAGCAGTGCCACAAACATTTTGTCTAATTGGTTGTTGCTTAGTCCTGAACATTGGAAGAAAAAAGCCAAATGAATTGGGCAATTATTATTGTTAATTTTACAGTGGATGTCAGCAGAACATACTTGAATTAAATTAAATTATTTCGCCTATTGCAGAATAGCTATTGATGATTTGCTGTGTATAGAAAAAAAGCTACAAAACATCCCTTATATCTATCCCTACAAAGCATCCCTTATATGTGTCACCATCCTGAATGTTTTTTTCCTTGTTTTCACTTGGAAAATGATTTAGTTTAAATTTATTTTTGTGTTTTAGGATTTTTTAGTGTTACGGTTTGCTTTTCTTCCCACTATTGACATGTCTCATCTCAAAAACATTACTTAACCTGCCCTGTATCACAAATCAGGATGGAAAACATTTTTTATATTTATCCGTGCAATTACCTAATACCACTGCTCTAGTAAAATGAGCAGGTTTCTATGATTCTACTTTAGGAACAAAATAATACATTTGGAGTGGGGGGGTGGGGGGTTGGTTCCTGGTGGTGGTTTGGGTTTTTTTTTACTATTGTAGGATATTTTCCTAGGTATGAAATTGGGAAAAATAAGACTGAAAGAACAATTTGGGAATTTATAGAGCTGGATTTTGACTATGTTAGGGAAGATGTTGGGATTTAGGGTGGGGTTTTTTGTTTGTTTTTTTATTTTTCTTTGGTGGTGGTGGTGAGTTTAGACTTTTAGCTATTACAGCAAACTTAGATTGTTATTTGGAATATTAGATTTTAACCACCGTTGGCAGTCATATCTTTTCTCAAACAAGGCAAAAACCATATCATACATAGCTAATAATATATACTAACCAAAAAAGCTCCCTGAGAATTAGCACCAGGAGGAAGAAAATAAAAATCTCATTATGATTTGCTTAGTGTTTCCAGTCAAGATGGTCTTATCACTGACCTTTCAAGGGGTCTGTTCTCAATTGTTTACTGCATTTTTAGCTAAGACATAAAGAAAAAAATCCTCTTAGTATATTTTTTCCCCCTAGTAGTAGTTCACAGTATCAAGATTTGCAAGACCAAACTTTGCACATAGAACAAATAGTTAAATATATAAACTCAGAGCTCAGAGAAGTGCATTTATTTAACTTCTTCATTCTTTATTGTGTTTATTTCAATGACTTGCATGAATTATTCAGTATGCTTTAGGGTAGCCTAGAGAAAACGTTTTCTTTTAAGAGGCTTATTTCTCAGACATTCTTTTAAGTGAGTTAGATGGCAACAAAGTTTTAGAAACTATGTCTATAAATATGGAATGATTTTTTTAAACTAACTTGTTCAAAAGTAAGCAACACTGTATTAATACGAAAAGACAATCAGAACTCTTGACCCAAACTCTTTCTTTTTTTAATTGTCTCAGCAGAATTCACTTCAGTCAAAGATTATTTTCATGTCTAAAATCAATTTCTGCAGAGAGACTGAGGGAGCACTGATGGTGACTACAATACAGCACAATTGCTTCAATTTATGCCAAGCATTGTATTGGCCAACAAAACTCTCTAGCAGTAAGCAACCCATGTTGCTTACATTGAAATTCACCTTGGCATGCAGTTGATATTTGTATCCCTTTTGTTCAGGAAAAGAAAAAGATATCCAAGAATTTAAAGTGTTGTCCAACAACACTTGCAGTGGAACTATAATTGAGTGTGCAAACAAAAGTCAGTGTGCAAACATTTTAAGCATTTTCAATTTTTTTCTCTCATAACTCACAAGCATGGCACATTTCTACTTTGTTGCCTAAGATATATACGTTTTCACATTTACAACATATGTCTTATTACTTTTATATATCTGAAATCCTGTCAATCTAAAACATCAGAAGTGAGAATTCAAAGCAATTACCTCTACAAATAAAAGCAATCACCTTTACAAATGAAAACAATCATATATTTTGACTTTAGAGCTTGTCTCTTGAAAGGCAATTTTGGTATTGATCTGAGAAAGACACAGAAAAGTCTTCTTCATGCAAAACACTAGTGAAGTTTCAGGGTTTAATTAATTCCATTATGATCTTGGCTTTTTAAAACCCATAAAGTCTTGATTCAGGTTTGGCTAATCAAGCTCTTTTTGCTTACCTCTTATTTTATCTGAGAAAACTCATAGTTTAGAGTCTCTCTGACACATTACCAAACAGGTTTGACAAAACAATTAATATTCTCCTTCAAATATATAATAGTACTGTGGAAAACACAGAGCCATCATGATAACTTCAATGTCCCCCTTGCCTTTAGTTATTTATTTGTTAAGAAAAGTATGGGCTGAACAGGCATTACTATCTCCCAGAGCTGCTTTCTACAGGACATACCTACAAGTTCATTTTCTTATGTCAAAGGACAGGAAAAATCACATTCAGTGTGAACTAAATGTACAGGCATTCACTGCTGGCCCAGATCCAGGTACTGAAGACCTTCAAGTTCACCCTTGGCAAAACTAAGATCCTGGTCTTTGTGACACACTGGGCAACTTTTGCAAGAAAAAATTTAAACCCTTTGGCAAATCTTGAACTTGTGACTTCATTCTTATGAATGCATCTGTCTCTACATAAAATTGACCTATTTTTATGACACTTTTTTCTGTAGCTGATTTATTCAGATTTTTTTTCTTGTTGGCTTGCAATTGATGTTTATCTCAATTCCTCACTTCTGATAGTGTCTCATAAAACAGCCTACCAAAGCAGGCTGTTTCTAGATATTGTGGTATGCCTAGTCTCAGTTCAATCAAAATATTAAAAATTCTGCATGAATACATAAAACTAACATATCAAGATACAAACTAACATAATTATCCTTAATTCAATTTAAACACAGAGGTCTTCATAAACCTTATGTAAATAGCAGAATATTAATTTATAAGGACTTTTAGATAGCTGAACATAGGAATTTGTATCTTATGGGTTAGCAATATTTATTTCGTAATCATCACAAATATTAACATAATAATTTTTATGCTATTTACTTTTATCTAAGCCCACATTCAATAGATTTCTCTGCCTTAAAAGTATTATCATCTGTTTTTATTTCATACAACCCCCAGACAGAAATCTAACTGCACTGAAACTTCATAAATAAAATGCTCTCCTCTGCTCTAAGACTCTTAGAGACAAATGCAATAGGCTTGACTCCACAATAATCAGATAATTTTTCTACTGTGACTGTAGTGCATGAAGTCTTTACACATTAAGGTCACAGTTCTTAAATAAGATTTGCAAGTTGCAAATGTCTAGTTATGAATTCATGAACTGAAAATGTGCAGTCATAAAATTTACCAGTCCCACAGCTCAACATTTACAATGCATGAATCAGAGGAGATTTATGAAGTTGTATGGTAGTTGTGAGCAGGTGATATCAATGGCCAACCTCATGGAATGTTGGAATTTTTTTAACATACTTCAAGAAGGTGTATAATTCAGTGAAGAAGGATATAAGAGTGTTTTCAAGTAACTTAGGAGGCAAACACAGGCTCAGGTATATCTTGTTATCATGACCAAAACATGACCAAAGACTTTGAAGAGGAGTTCTATTTTTCTCTAAAGCACAGCCTCAAGAAATCCTGTTCCTGGTGAGATCACTGACTTTAACAACCAGTGGTTGTAATTGGTCAAACAGCTTGCCAGCTGACTAAGTGCTAAGAGTGAAATAGACTTTGTCTCTTCCACCATAACACTCCCTCAAGGCAGTTAGTCCATCAGATCCACCACACATAACAATCGATAAAAGTGCACTTTCAATCTTTCCTACTTCCCAGTCTTACTAAGGTCATGAAATCTCTATTGTCAAACAATTAATTCTTATTAATAGTGACTCCCTGACATCACAATAATGTTCCATGTAATGCCTCAGGAGAAGAGTTTCCAACACCAGACAAGACACTGTTCTTCAGAAAACTGAACAGCTCTTGGACGTTGCTCTTGGAAATGTCCAAAGGAAAAATATGTGGCAATAAAACCTGTTTTAGCTTTGTCTTGTTTTCAAAATAGCTGGCCATGTAATTGTAGAACTAGTTGAACACCTTGGGACCTCACCATGGTTTCTGATTTTGTGTCTGCATTGTTCTATTTTTATTTTAGAAGCACCTTCAAGGTATTTTAACACTAAAACATAGAAAGTTAAAATAGTTCACATACTTTGATATCCACTATTTGAATACTATGAAACATTTGAATTTCTTAATGCATATATGTTCATAACTGTAATGCAAAGAAAGAGGCATATTTTGAACAATTTAAAAATATTTTTTTCCAATTTCATATATTTCTACCAGTAATATGCAAAATTTCATACAAAGAGATATTTTGTATGAGCAAAATTTCATACAAAGAGATATTTTGTATGAGCATATGAAGTGCATTTATGATGGTGCTTTCCCAGGACTTCTTTCCGAGGGGTAGCATGATAACAGAAAAATCCTCAATTTTTGATAGATTCCTCTTTTATGTCCACAAGAGTGAAAGTATTTTTGAAGTTATAATACATGAAGTCTCCATCTTCCTTAGGCCAAAATATTTATGTCTTTCCTTCAAAAATACATCAGTTCTTGTCAGTCTTTCACGAATACCTAGTAGCTTGTACCACTATAGTGCTTCTCATTACTGGTCAAAGTACTCATCAATTTTGCTTTTTCATACTGCTTGCTCTAAAAGTAGCTAAGTAAACAATTTCTTTTTTTTAGCGTTTCTTGACTGCTAATAACACTGGGCAAGATACTTTCATTTCAGTTTCACACAGATACTTTCTGCAGCTTCAATTTATATGAATTTGCCTTAGTCTATAGCTTTATTCATTCATTTGAACCTCAGAACTTAAAGCAACGACCATTTGAATGAAACAATTTTTCTCCTTTTTCACATCAAAACTATGCAAATTGATGAACAGAACTTTTTTATTTCTCACTGGGGAACAACTGCTCTGTTTATTTTCTGCTTCTTCTCCTCCTACTCACTTAACCATTTCTCATTTCATTAACATTGGTTTATGTAGCAGAATCTTGTAATATGGTCATGATTTTCAATAGGTGTTCATGTATATAAAGGTAAATTAAACTGGGTCATGAAAAGTACCTGTCATTAAATTCATAACAAGTGAAGAGATTTCAGCTGTTTTAAGGATTTTGACATGGGAGATTTGAAAGAAAGACCTCATCCAGCAAACAAGGCAGAAAGCAGTTCTCAGGCACTCACTAGAATACAATGAGTTCTTGACACATGCCTCTTCAAGACACTCTAAAGTCATTAATTTAACTTTCCACAATTTCAATGTTCAAAAATTATATCAACAATATAAACCACAACTGTCATCTTTGTAAACTCTAAAATCTCTGTTCTTGTTGAAGAACTGAAATGTCAGAGGTATGATTCATAAAAGTCTATTGCTTCCCAGACATTCTGCTTTTCTTTTTAACATCATGATAGTATATGGTTACACAAGTTAGAAAAAAAAAGAAGTCCCAGTACTTTGGACAGCAGCCTAAGTCATATTTGAAATAATATATTTTAATAAATATTTTTATATAAATATTTTTTATGAAGTAATATGTTTTAAAAACATCTTCTGGTATTCTGGGTTTCAAATATATTTTCTTTTTTCTGTTTTAATCCTATTTCCAAATAAAGACATTTTCCCAACCTAATTAAATCTTTCCTTCAACTCAATTCTGAACTGTTCCCAAACTACCTGTTCCTGTATCTTTCCCTGAATTGGATCTTCCTGGTCAGTAGGATCAGAAATAAAATAGGAAAAAAAAACCCAACCCAAACCAAACCAAAACCCCAAAACAAATCCTTTGTTGCTCTCTTCTCCCCTCCCTTTCATCCCACATTTTATCCCTCTATTATTTCACATAATGATCTATTGAGCTACTCTTGGTTTTATAAGTCATCTGTGTTCCTCTGTACTCCCAGTGCATTCCTGGATTCCTTTGTACCTCCACTATTATTCTCCTTTCCTTTTCAAACTGATATCCCTTTCTGTCGTCAAAGTGCAAATGTCTCTCTGTGTCTTTTACCATCCCTTCCTCAAATCTCTTCTTAGTTCTCTAAACTTCCCTTTCAAGTTTTGCTAGCCACGCTTTTCCAAGCCACCAGCTCTTGAACTAGTGAAGGCCCTCTTCTGTTCAGTTTTCAATCCTCTCTTTTCCCTACATGGGAGCTATTCTTAGCTATTCAACACAGAGGAAAAACTCCTCAGTGCACATGGCTTAAAACAAATCAGGATTGATGTAATTTATTGATTTATTATTGACATTTAATTAACCAGCAACCAGTAAGCTATGCACACAAGATCAGTGTTTGTGATAAAGCTGTTAAACCACAACAGGAAGACAATTCACAAAGTGTCTTTAAGTGTTTAAATGTCGTACATGTTTATTAGCATTCTTTCATGATTAATACTGAAATGGTCTCACCATGTACACAAACACATTCACATATACACTGGGTGAAGGTTTGCATGCATGCCTCCCACCCCCTGGGCCAAAGATGTGCATTCCCTCATCTGCAGACCCCTCGTGAGAGATGTGGATGCTGCAGCTCTGCCTGATGACACCTTCACTCATGATATCACTTTGGAGACAAAAACTTTCTCACATACAGTGTGTCCCTAGTTCCTACCCACTTCTCCTTCTCTATGTTGTGTCTTTTTTTTTTAAAATCAGCCCATGACATGACACTTACTGATCACTTATTCCAAATCCCTGCACACTTTGTCATAATGTTCCTGTTTTTTAAGAGAAAGTACCTATAAACATCCACTGAGTGACTCACCATCATTTTTTTTATTTCTCCTCTTAGTAGGCTGCTTTCTTGTGACAGCTGAGAAAAAGTTAACAAAGCTTTTGATAAGCTGAGATCATCCTGCTGATCAATGCATTCTCACTATCTCCTTTCACTTCTTTTGTTGATATCCTGTTTCCTTGCTTTTATGTTATATTTGTAAGTTTTATGTGTGTGAGAAGGAAAATGGTGTTGTTGTGTTCATGCAGTGTCAAAACAGCATTATTTTTCTCCATGTTTTGAGGTTCAAGTTATACAGTAATATAAATTGCAATATTTCATAAAAAGCACCATCCGTTGAATGAGTGTTTGTTCAGGGAGTGTTCCATGATCTTAGGGAATTGTGTGCTCTAATAAAGTATCCTTCAGAAAAGAATACAACCATCCCAAAAGTCACACAAACAAAAGATCCAAACACAAATAAAACACCAAGCAATTATCAAGGAGTTGGTGTCCTTACTCACAGAAATATGTATCTCAGAAACAAATAGCATAAATCTATCACTGCCTTCAGTCAACACTGTGGAGAACAGTAACAGATGTTAGATTATTTTAAAAAATCTAAATCTATTATGCATGTCTCTGATTTAGCAGATGAGCATTAAAGGCTCAAGTTGTCTGTGAAGTTACAAATATCCTTATCCTTTTTCTTTATTAATCATTTTTCAGTTTGCATACAGGAGTATTTAAAATAGAAAAAAAATCTCAGTGTAGAAAAAGTTGAAATGCCAGCCAGGTAGCAAGAGAACACTATTTTTATTTTGAGAAATGGCTTCTTTCTTTTTCTTTATGAGAGAATGCTGTTATCTTGGTTCTTTCAAAGCATGTGATAAAAACCTGCCAAAGATAATGACAGCCACTGCACTCATAGAGTCACCATTCAATTAGAAGAAGGGTTCTTACATGCTGCTCTATGTGCCATCATAAAACCTATGACACCTACAATCTCATAATTACCAGTATACTCTGCTTTCTTTTATCCCTTGGGTGTCCCACTTGCCTCAGTAGCTATAATCCCTTCTTACTTCTCCAGACACTTTGCAGGCACCAATTGGAACTGTTAGGGATTGATCCAGCTGCACTGCACAGCAGAAATTTTTCCACGGAGCCAGAGACATGTGAGAAGACCTGTAATCACCTTAACTTATTCAAATAGCTCTTTGTTTTTCCTTGCAAGTAGTGTAAAGCATATAAAGTAGAAAGTATAAAGCTCTAGAATCCACATGTTTTTGTTTGGCTTATAGTGAAGGTTCAGACACTGTTTCAGAATAAAAGGAATAGTAAAACAAGAATTGTTCAAAGATTTTCCATTGCAATTTTAATTAAAGATAAGGGTTCACACAGTACCTTTTAATAATAAAAATTTTAAAACTCAGGATTGTTGCTAAAATTTCCCATACTCATCTTTTAAGAAATGTACATACAAGTTTTAGAGATGTGAAAGCACTGATGTGCTGGGCAAAGGCTTTTTACTGAACTTCCTCTGGTACCTAGGATACTCTGATTATTTAGGACAATTTTGGCAGAGATGGCTGTGCACACGCTGCATAGCAAAGCTACATAGATAGCTTTGATATCTCAAAGCCCACACTGAAATCCAGGTCAAGGACTTCTTGTCCTTGTATATATTGTCAGAAAGTAGTCTCAGAAGAGAGCCTTTATCATGGAAAAACAATGCAGAAACTTTTCTTGTTGTGGTAGTCATTAAACACAGAAGTGAAATGAGGAAGATTTTCCCTTACAAGAGTTCCCTCATTTAGAAATGAAGTAAAAAGTGATCAAAACTGCAGTAATTGTTTTGTTGGCAAGAGGCAAAGGCTAGAAATGTAAGCACTCCAATTTCATGGCAAATACAATTCACTCCTTTAAGACTGTCACTACTGATGCACTGACCCGTGAGCAATAAGAATCACACTGATTTTGCTGAGACTAAAAAACCTTTTACATGTTGGTGTCTGCTATCCATACATATTTATCATTTCTTCACACAAAACACTATTCCAAAATCTTCCATAAACCTTCCAAGCTTATGAGACCTGTGTGTACTTCACAGCACTACCGTATGGATTATATCAAAACATTCAAATTAATTTTCTAGATTTTGGCATCTACTGTAGCGAAACAAAACAGCTTCTGTCAGCAAGAATCACTTTACTGATATACATTTCCAAAATTATTTTTAGGTATGTAGACCCCTGGTCCTTGAGGCTATAAAATTTTCTTTACTGTTTGGATAAATATATATAAAATATAAATATATTTGCTCTATAAATAGAGCATTATAGCTTTCTTGCTATAATGCTCTATTTAACTTTCCTGTGTGGAAAAAATATCAGTATGATTCCAAGCCAGTAGGTGAGATAGGGTTTCTGGTGTCCAGGCACAAAAGGCACACATTTTTACCATCATTTGCTAAGAGTGAAATAACTTTGAGATTTTCACAAATTCAATGCAATGCAGACTGACAATGTAATTAAATTGTTGATGTGTGATTTGTATAGATTGAACTGAGAGCTGTAACTAGATTAGTGACATGACTTGCACACACTGCCTGCAATGAGTTATACTACCCTAAATAATTACAAGAATTAGGCTCTAACACAGACTATATACAAAGTACATTGTCTCTGACCAGATAAAGTACTAGAATGAATAGATTTACACTAAGTGGGTATATTTCCAATGTAAAATACAAGAGAAATAAACTGACTGAGCACAGGACAATGCAATCACAGATCATTCTCAGTGGGGCAATCTGGTACAATCTACCATATTTTAACATTATATAAACTTACATAATCTCCTCTGTTTAAACAATGGATATACCACACTGCTTTAACATGATTTTCTAGAGAATAGTGGAAACAGGATATGCCAAGAAAATTTCCCATTTGTTTTGGTCCCGCAGTGTTGGGTTCTCAGAGAAGAGTAGGACTCAATCAAGGTGTGCTATGGCTAAGGTCAATCTCCTCGGGACAGGGTTAGACTTTCCCACAGTGGATACTAATTTTCCTTTCTCCTGGAACCCAGGTATGGTACAGACAGGAAGCTAGACTGAGATTGTGGGGTACTCCTTGGATCACTTGAAGTACTAGATAATTAAAGCCTAGCTAAAATGACCTTTAGGTTTCCCGCCAATGAACAAGAATGGGCTAAAACTTGTTTTTTTCCTCATGGATGCATGCTTAGTATCAAGTTTAATCTGTTTTCTAATTCCACACAAGGAAGATTTTGAAAGCATATATACGTCCAACAAACTTCTCCCAAAGTAAAGAGAACGTTAGAAAATGGCACTCAGAAAGAAGGCTGCAAACAGGAGGCTGGAAAGAGGAAAAGTAAATAAGAACTTTGTGAAAATTAAAGATGAATTTAAGCTTATAAAAAACATGAAGGGACATGACCTGCTTTAGTTAAGATCCCAGAATATCACAGCAGTTTCATGAGAAAATCAGGGAACTTTTCTACAAATTCTTCCATAATCCTGAAAGCAGACCAGGCTTCCTCACACATCTATAGCTAAATTATTTTACAAGGTTAGGAATCAAATGTTCCATACCCACCTACATGTCCTTAACCATCCTAGTCTTTTCAAACACGGCATGCAGAGGTTCATATAACTCTAGAATCATTATTATTTGTTGTAAAAGACAATTTTACTTAGTTTGCTAATGAGTAAGTTACACATGCATACACAAAATGGAAAATAGAATAAATGAATTTATTATGTAAAATAAATATTAAGTTTTCTTTTCAACTATCAGAAGATGCCTAACAAAAAATGGGAAAAGAGGCTGACAGGCTGGGAGAGAAGGAAATATAGTGCTGATGCTAGAGATGTTCATTCTGTTATCTGCAAAAACAAATAAAGAAATCTGGGCCTTGGCAACAACAACAAAAAAGAGCAAAAAAAAAAAAAATAGATAGAATAGGCTTCCAGATATGGAAGCTGTGTGAAACTCATTTAGCCTGTCTCTGTCACCAAACCCACACCATGGTGTAATAAAAAGCCTAAAACACAGGTATAAATCACAGAAAGGAAAACTGTCAACTGTGATATTGTTAAGATAAGCATAAGCCAAGACAAAACTGGATTATGCCTAGACACTTAGACTAAAGCTTTTCCATGTGTCAAAGAACAGCCTACATTAGAAAAAGGATGCTTTCAAAATGAGGAGAGAAAAAAAGTCAAATTAGGTTCAGGAGGATTTTTGAGCAGCATAAAAACAGAGGCTACATATAAAGTATTTTCTTTGGTTTACAATTTTATATCATTGTTATACTTGGGCAGCCTACAATTTACATGCATACTTATCCCATGGATCTATCATATTTCTCCCTAAAGGCAGAAAATCTAAACTTTGTCCATTTCTTCAGTAACTCTTAGTTGGTAGTGCTTTATTTATATATTACTGTTTACTTTCTATTTCTTCTTTTTCTGGTATACCTCTTCTGCTAACCATGTAATTAGTTTATCACAATTAGATTTCTCACTACTATCTACTGATCAGCTTCTTATTGCTGTTGCAAGAAACAAAGGACAAGTAATGGAAGCAGAACTACAAAGGCTGTACTATGGGAGTCATCTCTCTATAGTAAGAGTTCATCTGACCCATGCTGACTGTACTTCAGGCAAAATTGATAAGTGAGAAGGGTGAAGATACTAAGGGTATATTCAAAGCAAGTATTACTATATCATCAGTATTCAGAAACAGGAAAGACTGCCGGTGCCAATTACCCCAACTAATTTCAAAAAGAAATGAACTTCTAGTGACAAGGATCTTGCATTTATGTCGTATCAGTTCTGATCCTAATATCATGACAAAGTACTGAGATGATTTATATGTCTCAGTTTCTTTTTTTTAACTATATTAAGTAACTATAATCATAATCATATTACTTCACAGAGATTTTAAAAGGCTAAATTCAGGAAAGTGAGAACTTGAGTAGTATGATGATCAAGAAACATAATAATCAATTTCCTGGTAGGAATTCCATCTCCTGCAAGAAGAAGAATCAAAACAACCAGTAGCAATAATAAGAAACATGCAATGAAGTCTATTAATATCATAACTATATGTAGTGAGCAGTGCTGTTTAGTGGAACTTCAGATTCTAGCTACATTTCAGGAAAGTTAATTTCTTTTTTTGGAGTCAAAGAATCCAAGCAAACAGGAACACAACATAACAACCTATCTTAGAACTGAAGTGGAAACTACCCTCACGATTTATTAGGATTCAGCCTGAAACAGATAATTAAGTCAATGTGAGCTGAATCTAGAAAGCAAGGGAATGATAAGAAAGGGAGTTCAGAAATTAAACCCAGGTGGCACAAAGTTTACAGATCTCTTCCAAGGAGGCCAGAGCAATACCTGAATTCAGATCCTAAAAATACAGACACATACACATTTGTTTGATGACAGCTCACAGCCCTCAGACAAGCTCTGAGAGCTAGTTCCCTGGGTGCCCCTTGTCCTTAGCTACCCTAGCTATGATAGGCAGCATAGATATAAAAATCTTTGGAAGAAGAGAGAAGCAAAATTCTGACACTAAAGGACCACACTGTAACAAAAGCTTTGTTTTGAAGAGTATATATTTTCTATACAAAAATGATATTTTCATCACCAATCAAAAGAGAACCAGAAGGCATAGTGAGGCATTTCTTGTCATGTGTTGTGCACAAGTGATCCTTTCTACAGCAGCTGGATTTACCTGTCTTAGTGTTTTTGGGTGTCAGAGTACAACTGGATAAAATTAAATTTCCTAGAGATTTTTCATAATAAAATCACTTTCCTCTTCCATGAGAGCTGAGGATAACCTTTTCTTACACAAATTTCCTGTATACAAAGCCACATTTCTGTAAAAGAAAGTTTAAATTTAGATGCACAAATATTCTTTTTCTGGTTCTAAAAATGATGCCCAACTCCTAGAAAAGAGGAGTGCACAATGTGATTTATGTACTGCAAACAATTGAATGCTAAACCAGTGTCCACTTAACAATGACTTGTTTATAGATAGGCTAAGTAATCATCATCATCATTATCATAAAAAGAAGAAGACAAAAGAGCTTGTCTTCAGCTATCAACATATCCACAGATTTCACTTCACTTTCTTGGTGACTGATAAAAACTTGTGGTGGAGCAGGACTATTTTTTTCTTGTGAAACTATTAAAGCTTACTGCAAGAATTATTCATAAACATTGAAACAGAAGAGATATAAACCAATAAAATGAAACTGTATCTGCGCTAATTAGCAACAGTAATTACACTGTATGATGTAGGAGAATAAATGTAAAATAGAAAATAACTAATTCTTAGGGTAAATTAAGCAGGAAAGAGCAGACTAGCATGATCATGTCAACAAAATCCCCAGCTACATAAAAATATATCTAATCTAATGTAGAATCTTTTTCTTTTTTTAAAGTTCTACAAGCAAACAAAGCTGTTGGGTTATAAATGACCAAATCACCTGAATGGCTGACAACAGCAAACCCATTCTGTTCCATGTGTACACAGTGCTTAATGTCTGCAGAGGGGACAGAAAAGAATAACTATATTGATGTAAGAAGCATGAAAAGGACAAATAAGATAATTCGATGGGCAAATATTTCTACACTTCTAAATTTGAAATAACTTCATCCTAAGAGATGTATATCTGGGAGCGGGCCTGATTCCAATACAGCAAAACAGTTATTTTGGAGATATGAAATCACTTTACTGCACCGGCAAAAGTAAGCAGTCAACACACAGAAGTTTTCACTGGATACTTCCACCTCAATGACACTTTGTCTTGTTACAACAAGAAAGAAAATAATTTACTAATAAAATTGAGCTGTATGGAAAGTAGAGCACCGGGTTCAAACTGAAGTTGCTGCCTCTAGATTCCCAAAGGTTTTTATTCCTTTCACTTCCCCTTAACTTTCTCTCCTTTTTAAGACACTAGAACCACTTGAATCATACAAACACCTTTAGGAACAAAATATTTAATAGTATTAAATCTGAACACTGTAGCAGTTTTCAACACAATAGAAATTTTGGAAGTTAAAAAGTGGGCATCCTATCTCCTTTACCCTCAGACATACACATGCACACACATCCTAATCTGAGAAAGAGGAAGCCTAAATGTCCTGTCTAATTACAATCTAACAAAGAGATTATCTGTTATTGCAAAGGAGTTTTTTTTTTCCCTGCAGTGTAGAAGATGGTCCACGATATTTTACTTTGCAACTTTATATTACCCTTATTGAATACTGGTAATGACAGATCCTGTTGACAAATGTTTACAGTGAAATCCTAAAGCCATGACAATAAAATATGAAATGTAGGTTTAATTTTAATAACGCCTTCAGAATCTCCATCAGTATTTAATAATCATATGGTGGATTCCTTTATAAGCATTTAAACTTATATGTGTTACATTGTTCCATTACATATACACCTATAAATAACATGGTTCAAAGCTTTCACAAAAAACTTTTTTCCTAAGGTGAATAGGAAGATAATTGTCCTGAAAAAAAGGTTATTTTCATCAACCCACTTTTAGTGTTGGGTAGCAGGTATTCACACCTGCCACAATACTTGTAAAACAGATGGTCAAAAGCCACAGTCATTAATTATTTCATTAGAGACATCCAGGTGCTAAAATTGTGGGTAATCTGCTGAATTCCTTCACAAAGATCATTTATACAGGGAAGGTAGAAGCTTATTTGTATTTTGGAGTTTTTAACCTGGTATAGCAGAGTAGTGATATATCATGTTGCATTACACTGCCTTCCATGCAATCTTACAGTGTGCCAAGATAACTAATAACTTTCATAGTGTACCATGAGGAAATTTAAATGCAGCACCAAAACTACTGTACAGATTTAGTGTCCACTCCTTTCCTTCCTACTCCATCTGGCAGAGAGATAGTTTCCAATCTGGGGGAGTGTGTAAAAGGAATAAACAGTTATTATCCTTTTATCCACATGCAGGAGTCCCTGCAGCTTGCCCAGTGTCTCTCATCTGAAGATATGGTGGTTGTTTATTCTCAGCCAATGCCTGCTGTGATTTTGTTGGTGCAATGGGGTTACATATTGTATCACATTTGAGAAGCCAGCCATCTGAGAAGCACTGAATTCAGTAAATTTCCCTCAGCCTTTCCCTTTGTTTCAATACACATAAATTTTCAACATGCAGTTTCTTTTCGGATTTTCACCTTAGATGAATCTGAAACGTATAGTGTGACATAGAAAAAAAACTGCCTGAGCTAATGATGCACAGTAGAGTCCAGCTTAGATCTGTTGTAAAAGTCAGTTCCTTGATGATTTCACGTTTTGGATATTGTACATGGTTCCAGGTCAAACTACAAATCTATCAGGGTTGAATATTAATCAAGCTGGCCTCAATTTTTAATACATTACCAGTTACAGCTGATTTACATAAAGAAAATTACCAGCTAAAAGTAGAGATAGAGACTGGTGTCTCCAACAGAAAAACTAGTAAAATTGCACTCTTTCTTCTATGTAACATCCTTTTTCTTGTGTGTGATAAAAGGATGGCAGCTATCTTTATGTATCGAGAGATTGCTGTACGCAGAAGCCACACTCCTCTCCACACAAGCAAAGGAATCATTTTAGTTGTGAGCCTAATGAAATAATAATCACTGGAACAACAGGTATAATTGCTGTCAGCTATTACTATGCTACTCCATTGGAGTGTATGATTCTATTTTGATTGTTCTTTTTCCTGTTTGGCAGATGGCGAATTGTCTTAATTATCCATTCACACTCTGAAACCTCTTTAACCTCAACCAATTGCTTTCTTGAAGACCATCAAGCAGAAAACATGTTCATCCAGCTAAGCATGATTATAAACTGTCTTTCTAATCATGCAGCAGTTTACCACTCCAAGCCATGTTTATCCTATTACCATAGTAAGAGAAATAGCTTCCTGTATTAATATAAGCCATCCTCTGAGAACCTACATCCTACTGCCCACCATGCTGACAACAAAGGAAAAATCAACTATGCAATCTGCTTCCCTCCATCCAACATGTTGTAAAATATTTCTGCTCTCTGAGCAAAATATAAGCTTTCCTCACTTTTTAAATCCTCCACTGACAGTAATAACCATGAATGTATTCCCCTTGTACTTATTATGTGAGGAGCATAGAAAGTTCACTACTGGGAGTTACCATTTCTCACTCAGATACTGCATTAATTTTGCAGTTCCTAAAGGGAAATGCCATGTTTCACTAATCAAAGATTAATGAGTTCAGTGTTTTCTGTGGAAGTATTTTTTAATGCAGAAGAGATTTCCATAACCACCACCAATACTCTCAGTTTTCCCCATTTTTTATTTGAGTTGTAACACTAGGCAAAGATCATAGAGTCATGAAATTAGAGAATGGGTTGCTTTAGGAGCAACCTTGAAGATTATCTAGTTCCAACCCCCCTGTTATGGCCAGGGACACCTTCCATGAGACCAGGTTGCTCAAAACCCCATCCAGCCTGACCTTGAACACTTCCAGGGATGGGGCACCCTCGGCCCCTCTGGGCAACCTTACAGTGCCCAGTTACAGTGCCTCACCATGTTCCATTAAATGTCAATTTAGTAGACATCTATTACTTTAGTGTCCTGTGAGACTTAAAGCCTACATGATACACATGGAAATTCAGTCTAGAAAAAAAAAAAATTAGCTGAGAGTCACTGATCAAAACGTCTACATTCTCACAGTTATGGGCACTCTTGGGTCAGGAGAGAGGACAGCATAGCTTGCACACAAAACATGAACAACAAACCACAATAAACCCCAACAACTACAGACAATGGCTCCTACTTGGAACTAAGAGATCAATTGTTTAAGGCACTGCAGGTAACTCTCTTTTACACAAATGTAATTTAACTTTAGGACAAATATTGATTAAAAAATATCCAGTGAAGCTTTATTTCATAGGTGTTTTTCAGAGATGCAGAATTGACTTCTCCAATTAAAACTCCTTCAAATTCAGAGGACTGTCTGGTGCTCTGTTCTAGTTTGGGATGAAAAGAATTCTAAAATCTCACAGAGGCTGTAAAACAGCATCATCATTTTAAGGACAGTCCTATTTAAAATAGTATCTTTTCCATCTATCTTCCCTATTTTCAGGAAAGCTCACAGCAATGTCACATAGAAATTTGGAACCCAAAATATATAATAATTATATGTGAAATACATGCATTATCTACATGTGTAAAGATGCTTGAATATTAACATATATTAAAAATTAAAAAAAAATTCCTCAAAAAAAAATGTAGTAATCACAAGACCAAAGATCAGTCATTACCTGTGAGAAATGGAAGAGAGGCTTTAAAAGTATTTAAATGTTTGATTAAAAAACTGCTGTTCAAATGTGAAATTCACTATTACTTTTTGTTATTTTTACTATTAATATTATTATTTTATTTTTATTATTTCACTTTATTTCAGTTTTTGTGTTAATCTACAAGGTTTAGCGCTTTTTAAAAATTGTTTTTCTAATTCTTCTTCCCATCACACTAGGGTAGAGAAGAGGGACTGAGTGAGTGGGGGTACTGTATTTAGTTGCCAGCTTGAGTCAAACCACAGCATAAAGAAATGGGAAAAATAATGTAAACTGAAACTGAGTGTATGAATTAGATGTCTTTAAAGAATATCTTCTTTTTCATTCTAGTTACTTGTCTATTGCTGTTAATTAAATGGATTTAGGTATTCCATCTAATCTACAGAAAATATTTCTGAGTATTGATCTGCTACTGAATTATCATACTTAGTATACAAGTCTTTCCTTGTACAAACCATAGAACAAGACTCATTAATTCTTTAAAATAATATGAACCTTTAAAACTGTTATTTTTAGGTCAAGATTCACATTTATTTTATTTTAGGATTTGAGAATGCCATTGCCATTGATTTTTTCCGTTACATCTAATTTCTCCAGAGAGACGTATTCCCTTCTACCGACCAGGTAAAGCTAAATGAAGGTTTGTCTCCTCTGACAAACCCCACTCAATTATCACTGTCTAAAATTTAGCATTAAAGTCAGTGTGTTTCGTTCTTGGATTTCCCATGCTGGCTTCCATTTACTGTTATGAGTGAAACACAGTTATAGTGAAATCAAATATGCCATAGAAAACATGACTATGAGTAATTCCCAAAGTGCTACAGTAAACCCTTAACATTGGCAAAGAAGAAGTAACTAAGCTTTCTTGGCTACAAGAAGGAAAAAAAAACCAAAAAAAAAAAACAAAAACAAAAAAAAAAAACAAACCCAACCCCAAAAAAAAAAACCCCAAACAATCTGAAAACCAAAGGAAAAAAAAAAAGAACAAAACCAGCAGCAACAACAAAAAGCCCCAAAAGCAAGAAACTTTTCTGACAGACTTTCTGTACCACCAGCGTTTTGGGCAGGTTTCTGTATGGTGCTATTCATTTTTGTTTGACACTGATGTATAAAGTCTATGATGTTCTCCACATGACTCCTCTTGGTGTTTCTTCAAAAGTGTGCTCTGAGGCCAATACAGTCCCGAACAAAGAAATTGTATTTCCACCACCTCTTTCAGTGATGCATCAATAAGAGATGGGAAGAGAGAAATAAGAGACTTAGACAAAACAGAAAAATAAAAAAGCATAACCCAAACATCAGTCCTTGTCATTTTCCATTTGAAAAAAGGTAAGTTGCAATAGCTATGAATGCAGAAATTTGCCATATTTAAATTCATTTTGGGTCATCCAGCATTTTTAAAAAAATATTTACAAAACAAAAGTACATATGTTTCAACTGGTCAACTTATTTAAGTGAAAATTAAACATAATAATTAACTTACATTTAAAAAAAATACATTTCCTTTCTCCAGAGTATGCTTCCATATTTCATTGCTCAATCAGATTTTCCTCTAAGACTTTCTTATAGAATCAAGAGTTTCTTCCCCAACACAGCATGCATACATTATCAACAGTTAGTCTGCTTTTCCAGACAATCTCAATTGCCTATAAACAAGGTATGTTTGTATGCAATTCAGGTCATGTTTTTCTCATCTGATCTCAGCTACTGACTTTATGCTGCATGATTTGTCCTTTATAACCTGATACTGCTTATTCTAAGAAGAGCAACATGGACAGTGTATCAAATTCATACATTCTTCCTCTTCTTCCTCTTTTTCACTTCTTCTTGGCAGAAAATATCAAACAGCATCCAATAAATAGTGTAAAATCTAGTTTAGGCCCTACAGCACAAAAGTGACCTCTAAACTCTACTACCCACACACAAATTTTAATGACCTGTAAAAGAAAAAGAAGTGGGATGAAAAACTCAAGCATGGTGACTGAAATACTTTCTCAGTGTTCACAGATCTTGATGCAGTCCAAGATTAAAAAAAAAAAAAGAAACCATACCTGTCGCAGACATCTTTTTGTGAAAATCTTTTCTTAGGATTTTCTCTCTTCTGAGAAGCTGAGGCCTCAGAAACAAAATGTAAACAATGGTTATCTGCTGCTGTGGAATGCATCAGATGTGTCTGTGATTGGGCCATTTTGAATGTTTGCAATTAATGGCCAACCACAGAGCAATAGTTTGGACTCTCTGTCCGATCCAGCTGCCTTTGTTATCATTCTTTTCTATTCTATTCTTAGCTAGCCTTCTGAGAGACAAAACCTTTCCTTCTATTTCTTTTTAGTATAGCTATAATGTAATATATATATATCATAAAATAATAAATCAAGCCTTCTGAACATGGAGTCAACATTCTCGCGTCTTGCCTCATCCAAGAACCCCTGCGAACACTGTCACACATACCAATCAAACAAAAAACTGTCATGGTATATATGTTCCACCTTTTTTCTCTGGTATTGAAAAAGTATCAAAGTAGATGTGTTATACCAGACTTCAGTACCCAGACTGCTTCCATGCAGACACATCCCCTTGCTTCAGGGTGCTTTTTCCCATCTGAATTTCATAAGGGATCTGGAAACTGAAAGCAGTCTCACAGTCTGCAAATACTGCATTCTATGAGAAAAGAAAAAAAAAAATATATATGGCTCATTGACACAGGCAAGCCACTGCCTCAAGCCCCTTCACAGTGCCAGGTTCCCATTTCACGTCCTATCTGAGCTCAGTGGGAGCTATCACTTGCACTGCCACAAAAAGTAGTTCAGACAAGAGGAAGCAATCTGGTAAAGCACTAAGCAGTGCCTTATAACTCTTGTTTTATACCATTTAACTCAAAATCCAGCATATGAGCTGCCAGTTCAATGGTTCAGAAGGTCTCTTAGTTTTTATTGTGTCTAATGTATTTCTAGGTTCCCCGATATATAGATTATACATAAATATCTGAGACAGCATGGCTGGAATTCTGCCCAACAGTTGTAAAAGTAATTACAGCAGTTAAGGTCAATGTAAGGAATAGCATGTTAATTTTGTGGCACATTTTAACCTTTTTTTTCTGATGCTCTGAAATGCAAGCTCCTTCCTAAAGTGACACTACCTCTTATTTGTATTTTCAACAGTCCACAATTCAAAAACAGGTTCAAAAACTCAGAACGAGGAGCTAATGTGGTTCCAGTGTCAGGTGAGTGGGTAGAACACCTTCCACCCAGAGGTCACCAATGCATCATAACACAGCTGTGTGCAGCTCAGGGCTGGCACTGCCACAACAGCTGCTTGATGCAGCACGTGGGATGATGCTCCCAGATCAGTTCCTAGTGGACAGATACATGTATCATTTAAAACAACATAAATCTCTCACAATTGCCACTAATTGGCTCCCTTCTCAGCACTTTCAGCAGCAAGGCTGCAGATCTCAAAGCCACTGAAATTAAACAGTTATCTAATCCCTAGAAGTGAATAAAGTAGAAGGTTCAGTGAAAAGCAGCTTGCACTGGTGCTCTCTGTGCTGTCCATCTTCTTGGGGTAATTGAGGTTCTCATTTTCTATGGCTGTCACTCTGACATCTCCCATCAGCAGCAACATTCACTCGATCTTTGCATTTCATTTTGTTAAAAGGAGAGAAAGAGCAGGAAGGATAAACAGAAAAATAAACCTTGCAGAATGAAGTGAAGCACTTCAGTATAGTAATCTTATTTACATCTGAAAACTGATTGAACCCCAAATTTGCAGTGACTTAGCAAAAAAAAAAAAAAAGGTAAGTTTCTGATTGTTGAGTACATAAAGATGAAATATCACTGTGCTATTCATTCTTTAAATACTTGTTCGTTAAGTCCTTTTTCCAAAGCCAGATTGGATGCAGCTTCAAAATGAGTTATATGAGACACAGAATAGTCATGACTATTTCTTTATTACATGAAATTATGTAATTAAAAAGACTCTTCTGTGAATTAAGTCATTCCTTTCCCAGTAGTGGTATTTCTTCATGTTACTGACGTGGTAAAAGAGAAGTGTAATTAATCCACTGTCCCTTTATCAAGACCAATAAACAGAGAGCAATAAAATATAATCTGATTGTGCCATTATCTCAAATGAATATTTTATCATCTGCTAGCAACTAAATAATAAATTATTTTTCAACAGCTTTTTAATAAGATGAGAGATGATCAGTGCATGCTATGAAATGTTTTAATACCCAGTTTGAGTAATCAGTCTGTTTTCTGTGAAGAAAAGGATGCCTTTTTTTGCCTCTTTGGAGAAGCACAAAAATTTTGAGATTTAGAAGGATTAAAAATAAGGTGATTTGCTCAGGAGCAAACTCAAAAGTTCTTAAATTTTGCACATCGAATTTCACTTTCAGGTGGTATCAGGAGAAGTCATTTCACCAGTTACAGATAGAGCCAATATGAACATCAATCTGCAATCAGATACTCATCTCAGTGGTCAGGATCTCTAATGACCTTCATATGAGCAATCACAAATTTGGAGGATATAAATTTGCATTAATGTGGATTCCTAGTCAAGTGCAAATGCTACCAGTCCTTCTTAATGCTAGAACAAGAGATTCACTTGGCATCCAATTTTTGGTTCATTTTCTCCACTTCTCGCTAAGTCTGAGGGTGCCTATTTTTAATACACTATCTGGAACACTAAGCTTACTGAATAGCAAAATAATAACACTACTATATTAATACAATCAATACCAACACAGGAAACTATAGATCTGATGAATCTCATTTTCCAGTCTTCCCAGGTTCTTTCAATTAGTTTTCTCTTTTTAGAAGGCAAAGGACTTTAAAAAATGCTCCTAAAGCCATCCTTCTTGGAAAAAATTTACAGCTGCTCAATCACCCTGTACCTGGTACTGTATATATGAGATGGATTTCAGGGACAAGTAGAAATAGAATATTCTCACTTGGAAAACAATTTGTGTTCAAAATATTATAAAATCTTGGTAATATCTGGGACAAATCAGCATAATTTTGTTCCTTTTCTCTAAGGCAGCTCTAATCTGCCATAAGTAGATAAAAGCTGGTTTTGCCATTCATGTGTCTGCTTATTGACACATACATGAGCACTTTTGAATGGTAGAGCAGTGTACTGTTCCCCGAGTAAGACTATTGCTTACAAGTGCTGGACTTAAAAATTACATTTACAAATGCAGATCCTTTGGATTTCCAGTGTAAGCAGCAATGGCAGCTTAGACATAAATGTCTTTCACAAACAAAAGTGCTCCAAAATAAAGAAACATATTCAATAATTGTAAAAACTGTATTTTAAAAGTACATCACAAATCTTATGAACAGATTAAGTTATTAATTTTTAACACTTGCACAGTTTGTGCCATATTTGAAACACTCTACAAGAATTAAATAATCAATTTTTCTACTGCTCAGATAAATTGTGAAGTATTAGAACTAGAGCTTGGTGGCCACAGACATTTCAATCTGCCCTGAAACTAACAGTATGCATAATTATATATTATAATGTCACATTATTCCAAATGAATGTAGAAATTAATAAGCAAATGAAAAAGACTAGCTCTGTCAAAAAAAAAAAAATCTAAAAGAGACTTCTTCACCTCTAAGACCTCATTGAGACATCTAGATTTAACCTTTTCTGACTGGTACAAGTTTGGGGACTCACCAACCAAACTCAATTGAGTTTTTGCACAGTATTCATGCTACTACACAAAAGATGAACATGCAAGGGTGGAATATTTTAGAAAAACTCCACAACTTTCTATTGTCTTACTTTAGTTATCTCTACTCCATTGTCAGAGAGATAAATAAAAGGAGAGAGAAAATTTCAGCTAATATAAGTTTGGTTGCTAGTACCAACACATGGGGAATACTTAAAAAATATTGCTAAATATCACTTTTTGCTCAGGACCACTCAGCATTCTATTAGCTCTCAGCACTTCTGAGCACCTTACTAAGCATTTTGCTTAATAGTATTGAAGCATTAGGTTTAATAAACAACTTTTTCACACACATTTTCTAAAACAGTTCCTCAGCTGTAAAGTGGGATTCTACTTGACTTTCTATTTGCTTTGAAATGACATGAGACTCCCAGAGTTTTAAGTACACTGTAAAAAGTTTTTTCTATGTCTGCTTCAATACATAGTTTTAGCTGATCCATGATATTATGAAATGAAAATAAGATTAACCACAAGAATGCTTAAAATTTTCTTGAACTGCAGAGCAATTTTCATCTTTTGTAGAGCAAGAAACCACTTAGGTGTTACTTAAAATATTATGGCTTTATTTTTTTTGTGTATGTTTGCATACATATCTGGTTTTCAACAGCTGGAATATTGGAATACTGAGAAATTACATAATGTGATAAACATTGTATCAAATGATGCAATCTAGTCTAATAATTCATAACATTTCTTAACATTATACTATAGTGCAGAACTTTGTTAGTACAAAAATATAGATAAAATCACCTTGTATAATCAGAGGTGACAGGTCCATGTAAATCTGATTATCTCAAGTGGGCTAAACATTTAATGAGCAAGATTCAGTTGCCATTGTAAAGGAGGACTCTGCAGGAGAGATAGAACCACTCTCTATCACTGTGCTCATATATGTACTTTTCCATATCTTTTTTAATTTCTGTAATATACATTTAAAAGGAAACAAATACTTTGCAAAAACGTGAAACAAAGCCAGTCAATATCACCAGATTCTCTAGCATCCACCTTGTTACCATCACTGTAGATGTGACCATAATTATAATGGTACAAGAACCCTTGTAGAGATATTCAGTAAATTACTGCTCTAACAGGCTTTTTCTATCTGTCATAACTCCATTTCTCTCTTTTAACAAATCCAAATAAAATATAATATAGCTGAAAAAGTACTAATTGATTCATTTCCATGCTATGAAACTTTTGACAGGTCATTCAGAGACTGTACTCATAACTTGTTGCAGAACCAATTTAGGACAGGATGAAACAAGCTGCCAAAAGTACAATACACATCATTTGCATTTAATCCTCAGCTACACTCTCACTTTCATTTCTTCACTGACACCTCAGGGTGCCACCATAGAGTAAAACTATGAGATGTTAAGAGAAATACATTACTATTTGGCCTAGAAATAATTCACTTTTTCTATTAAGAACTTCTCACATTCAGGAACACTACAAGGTTATATAAAGGCAAATTCCAAACACTGATAAATTATGTGTGTTTCTCGTACAAGCTGCTTGAGGACAGGGCAAGAAAACGCCTATACAGAATACAAATGTTTTGTGAATCATCATCACTGAGGACATTTTAAAGAAATAGCAATGACATACTTGCTTGTTCTGTTATAAAATCTCATATCAAGGTGAAGATATACATACCTCCTCAAAATTCTTCACAATGAGTCTTTTCTATGCCTTCCCCAAGCCTCCCTATAAATAATAGATTTCATCTACATCTAAAAACATCTCTTTGAAAGTGCACCAGTAAGATAACAGTTGTGTGGTTTCACCACAGATAATTGCTGAGCTGCTACTTTTCTGCTGAATATATGCAGGTTGTTTCACTACAAATATGTTTGGTTTTTAGTCAAAATATAGTATTGTCACAAGCAGTGAATTAACTGGAGAACATTAACATTGTGATTAATTCATTGTGTCTGATTCATTGTTTCAGCAAGTCTGTCCTCTGAGGAACTAAATGATCTAGAGATGCTAAATTGAGTATAAAAAGGACCAAAGGATACAAAACTTAATTTAGAGCACTAACAGACTAATACCCTGCACAAAAAAAGACCCCATCAGATGTCATGATTAAATGCTGATACCAACTGGTTCAACACAAATAGGATCTGCATTCTGTCAGCAAAAATTGAATTTTCTCAAACATGGATCATTGACACAGCAGAGCAAAACATCTTCGTTAAAAGCATTTTATGATCCATTTATGCAACATGACAGCAATTACAGACAAGTTCTGGCAACATGACTACTTTCTATACACATTATATCCTAATGCCAAAAAAACAATAGAGTTCACTAGAAGGAAATACACACCATGTATTTAACAGTATCATGTTTCTACAACTAAATCTAGTTTTCTTGCTTGTCATTTATACTGTTACTATGGAAATTCTAAGTATCGAATACAAACAGAAGGGGAAAAGAAAATTAAATAACACATTATGGTAAATGATGATGTCAATTTATCATCCTCCCCTCCCCTTCAAGAATTATAAGCCCCTCAAAAACAGAAGTTCAAAATTGAAATTTGCAAAGCATTTTTCCAAACAGCTATTATTAACCAGAACACAGGCTCTGATGAGCATGAATTCCATGATTATCTGCATAAAAAGCACTTGGTCCATTGAGGATCTGTGGATCCTCCTTGGAGCCCTGAGGATCAGCCTTGCTGTTGCTGATAGAGGTTAAGGCCCATGATAAATGCTCAGACCATGGAGCTGTTTCCATTGAGCATCACTGAGAAGTTCAAAAAAATGCAGATTGATAATGGAAAAGGGAACCAGGCAAAAATCATCCACTGCTCTGCAAAGAGACAGTGCACACTGAACTTCCTTACCTGGTGGAAATATTAAATAAGGAATCAGATTTGTTAATGAGGAAAACCATTAAGTTTTAGGTGAACAAGGTCAGAACTTGGTGGCTGCTGTGCCATACCAGCACCTAAATGATGGCTGAGGCACATTTTGCTGAGGGCAGGTGATGTGCAGGGGAGAACATAGGAGTAGATGTCAGCATTTCTCTGTCGTAGGTCCTCATTTTGACCAGGGAGCAGGAAATACTGACATTGGAAACAAGGATGCTAGGGATCTCTGATATGGTGCTGTGAGCCCAAAGCACTCTTTAGATTTGTAACCACCCTAGGTACTGACTGCCCAAAGGTGTTTTCCAGAGATTTATTTCAACTTATCCTGAAGCTCAGGAACAGCCATGCTCACCAGCACATGAGCTGCCAAAAAAAAAAAAAAGCATTATAATTATTCCAATAAATTACTTGGACAGAACATGGAATCTTCCCCAAGTCCATTATTGCAGTAATTATCCCTAGGTCCATTGCTGTCATGTTATTTGGGTATAATTTAGAGGATTTAGTGTAATTTGACAGATTTGGGAATAATTTGGGGGATTTAAGGGAGCCATAAGGTTAAATTGTGGGCTAAGTGAAACTTGCAGACAAGTGACAATACTTGAGGAGCTTGCTCACAGTGTGTGAGGATGCTGCCAGCACTGGCACCGAGATGGGGAACACCAGCAAAGCTATGGTACAATCCTCAGAAGCCATAGAGAGATTTGGGGGCATTTTCCATTTCCCTCTGCATCCAGCAACAGTTCCTGATAGTTATTGTCTCTGGTATTACCCATGCCAGCATAAAAATGGGGGATCTGTGGGATCACTAAGCAGTGCCTGTCCAAGGTCATTCATCAACATCCTTAGCAAATGATTCTTGGGTCACTTGTGAATTGGTTCTTCATTACATAAAATAATGATGATAGTTAGAGGTACTATGCTGACTTTCTCCAAGTACAACAAAATTTAGGGAGAGCCTAGAGCAGGAATCCTTAGTGCACTGCTTCTTTATCCTTATGTTTGCAAGACCGAGCTCACTATCCATTGGAGATAGCTTTTCCATTCACGCCTAACAGCGCTAGAGGAACATGACACAAAATCACTTCAAAATAGTACAGTTATTCCAAGGAGCCCAACAACACAAAATAAATAACACAGTAAGTCAAAATATATAGTATAATAATTCAAAATAGTACAATTAATCAAAAATGTCCACTGTGCAATATCCACTTGACAGCTTCAACATCTGCAGGATTCTGGATCATTCTCTTTTATTCAACTGAATTTTCAGGATACCAGATAAGTGACTGCACAGCTTTTATCAGCTATGGGCAGGTTTAAAGCATGCTCAGGGGTTTCTTTTCTCATTACTTGCTGGTCTTGCTCCCTTGAGGGCCATTGCCCACCAAGGGAATATCTGTGGCTGTCCATGTGGGCTGTTCCCAGTGTAGACCAGCAGTCTCTGGGCCTTGGGCAGAAACTTGTTTTCATGGTGGTGATTATTGCTCTTATTGCTAAAAAAATCATGAGAAGGAGATGGAAAATTAATATTATGCACTTGAACACTATATGTATCTATATGTACACACATACATAAAAATATTAATACTACTACTGTTAGATTAATGCAAAAATATTATCTTCAAAATTACAGAGGTAGTATTTTAACTGGCACACCAGATAAGAGCAACTTGCCTCAAAAACTCAAAGTTGAAAAGACTGGGCATTTCACACATGGGAATTTCAGACAGATCCAATCTGGTGAAAAGACCAAAAAAGGTGGAAAATTATAAAAGTTGTTTGTGGTAACTGTCCCTGGTGAACCCAGCAACTGAGACCTTGGAATCCTGGTGGACCAATCTCTCCGTCATATGGTAGAGGAAGCAACTGAAATCTCCCAGCACACCCTGGTTAAGGCTTCACTGTCCTAGTAGCCTGGCAAACCCACAGAGCAGCTCCCATTGCAGAATCAGGGGATTGATCTGACTACCAGCAGGATCTGGGAATCCTTTTCACCAGGACCTATGAGTTATTTTTTGCCAAAGAAGGATTAAATTCTTTCTTAATGAGACTCGTCCACACATGAATGTGTGATGGGTAGCAACACCACTGGAGAGGATGTGCCAAGGTTTACTGCTGCTCAGAAAGATGAAAATTACTTAAAAAAGGGTTCCTAGTGAGCACCTTGCTTTCTTGGTTAGCAAACATTGAGTTCACCTGTGCAATGCCACAGTTTAATTACAGAGAAAACTTGATACGTGTGCTGTTCCTGCACTCAGGAAAATACATCTATTTTCCTCAGCAGAGAGCTGGGTACAAGTGCCTAAAATAAAGAAAAATAGAATAAAAAAAAAAAAGAAAAATTATCTTCTCTTTGCCCAGACCTCAGAACAGAGTTTAAATATATAAGGGAAAAATTAATCTATCAGAGGTGCTGCTGCAATGAAAAGGAAGACAATAATATGCAAAAAAACCCCCAGCTTTTAACCTGATCATGTAAAAACCTGAAGAATTGATGGATGAATGAGTGGCCAGGATAAATAGAAAAGTTTGCTTGTCCAAATTTTATAGCAATAGATAAACAACTCTTGAGAACTGCTGTTATCTTATCACAGGGGTTCCACATTGTTGTCTCCTTATCACAAAAGTTTCATACCTTGGTATTTTCTCATAGGCAGCTCCTCAGAGCACCAACTCTTTCTTCTTCACATAGCAGCCAACCAACTCCAGTTCCCATCTCAACCAGCCAACCCACTCTTTTATAGCATCTTCTTCTCATTGGTTACAGCTGTGGCCTGTTAAAGTCAGGCCTGTTCCTCATCTTTGATAATTGCCCAGCTGCAACTCATTAGGTGTAAGATTACGTTCTACACTATTTTCTTATATTCTATCCCCCTAGAGAGGACCTTTTACAAATGACATTAAATATTTGTTCCATGCTTTTATCTCAGAACTTCCTTACTGAAGACTCAGTATCTTCATTCATAGAAAACCTTTCCCAGGAAATGCTGAAAGATTGTTTTCCTTTCACTAGCTGAAAGACATGGATTATGAGAAACACCAGGAAAAACCTTTATCTTGAAAGGTCTTTTATTGTTTGTTTCTTATTACTATTATTTGTTTCTTATTACTATAGACTTAAAAAGTACTTCCAGGGATACCATATAAGCCACCCCAGAAACTACTGGAGTTATGCCAAAGAATTGGCCCAAAACATATTAGAACCTTAGCATTCTAGGAAGAAGAAAGAAAGCTGGTTTATTTTAAAAAAAACATGTATCAAGAAATAGGCTTTCTCTGTAAATAAATTCTCATTTTTATCAAAGGCTTATCTTACAAAATCTATTTAAATTTATCTATGGTTCAGTTTATTTATCTATGATTCTGTGTGTTCTAGCAAAATAATCAAAGCAATTAGTGGAAGAGGGGTCATAGCAGAGGTGGTTTTCTCTCTGTATGTTAGAAAGATAACCTATTCCCATTCTAATAAGAACCAAAAATATAATATTTGAAATCAATTTAAATGTTTTTACTAGAATGCACTAAATATTTAAATACATGTTTAATAGCTAGTTAATGTGCACATGCACCATAACATTCTTTCATCTTCCTTGACAATATTTAACGCTCTCTTGGACCATGAAAACACAGAACTTATTCACAAGCTAAAAGGCACAATTATTGGCCATAGTTCATTGTTCTCTACATAGTCTACACGTGCAATTATGTCCTGATTTTCATTACAATATTACTGAAAATTTGGCTCCTTTTCCAGATTCCTATTCTCAGATCTGCTGAGAAGGAAAATAGGAATTGGAGGCTAGATAATCTCTCATTTCCAATACTATAAATCCCATCAGGGAAACTTCTTTGAAGAAATGAACTGTTGACTCCCCAGCTAAAGCTGGGGAGAATAAGTGGCAGGACAGACAACACTACCTTGTGCAATGAAACAGCAGTACTTGCTGATGATTCAGAAAACCCACAAACTGAGCTGAGTTTTTGAGTCTATCAACTAAGTCTGATGGCCTCAAACTAATAAAAAGGCATGATATATTTTGTCATACAACTATTATTTCAAAGAATCCTTATAATAAATTATAAGCCCTAGCAAAATTCTCACTTTGACACTGAATAACTGAAATAGGGGAATGTGGACTAATTTCATAATACCAGCAAAATTTTGGTCACTTGATTTCAGTTTTAAGACCATTTAGAAGAGTGCATTTTTCAATTCATCAGTGATCAATTCACTAGAAAATAATAATCTTCTGCCCTGATTTGTCACAAATGTCCCTACAAGCTTCCAAATTTTGCTCTTAAAAAGAAGATTGTTTTCCTTAATGTAATTGCAATGTAGCACCTCAGCACCTCACATTAAATTATCTCAAGGTTTTCATTTGGGTTTAGGTTTTCTTTATGCTTGTTTTTTCATGGGACTTAGTGACCCAAGGTATTTTAAATTTATTCAGGGGAAAAAAATAAACAAAAAAATCCTACCAACACATCACTACCCACATTTCAGGCCAACTAAAGATTTAAAATATGGTAAAGCAAAAAAATGAAAAGGTTTTAAGTGGAAGAAATTGCTCCTCCAGCTTACCTTCTGAAATATTTATGTCATCCATTCTGTGAATCAATACATTCAGTAGCATTTTAGCAGTCCCTGGAGTCATAACCGAATTGTTTTGAAAGGAATACCTTCAGTGGAAATTTGCAAAGACAAAACACCCAAGGTACAATGGGTGAAAGCCAAACACATATAAAGTTTACTTATCCTATAAACAGTTTTTTTCAGGGGAGCTACATGTAGTAGCTCTTGGATAAAGGAGGTACCATCATTTTTAATGCGTTTTGGTTCTTTTTTTCTTACAGATGACAAAGCCAAAAAAACCCCATGCATATATAAACAGAGGTTTGTCTCTTGTTACGTTACCTATTTCAAATGATATTTTTTTAATAAATCTTTATTGTCACACATCCAGAAATCTCTGCTTTCTGAATTCTTAATTTTCTTTGGCCTTCCTACAATTGTAGTTTACTTTTTCTCTTTCCTATCTTAGTGTCCATTGGTAATAAGGACTACTGATTGTTGACAGAGAGCTGCTATCATGACTTAACGCTGTATGCATCCTTTTTCTCCATTCCACTTATTTGGAAGATGAATACTGGAATGGCAATGTGATCAACACAGTTTCCTTATTCAGAGTATAAAATGTAAGCTAAAAAGTGCTTCACTCACCTTCAGAAGAAAGTAAGCAAATCTATTCAAGAATTTCAGAGCTGAAACATAACTCCAAACTGAATGGAGTTCTGATCCACATCTACATCTCTATGTACCTGCCCTGTTTACATGCTTACTTTCATCAACTTTAACCGTGCAGAGAAGAGTTACTAAATCCCATGTGTCATTTCCTAGGCTACTGCACACAAAAATTAATACTGTAAAGTAACACTTTTTGGGCAGATGTCTAGAGGCAGGGTGGTTGGAAGAAATATTATGATTAATCAGTTCTAGAGAGATGTATGTCCTGTGGTAGAATCTTTCTTTGAACCACTCAGCTCCAACTATTTGATTCAGTTTCAACCAAAGGTCTCAAGGTGGGTGGTAAAAGTGGTTCCTTCATATTTTGTGAGAAGAATAATCAGAATTTTTCATGAAATTCTAGATTGTCACTACCTGTAGTATTCATAATTTAGTAGAAAAGTTTCTTTCAAGTTGGTGATACTTTCCATATGTGCTCTTTTATGGTTCTTGCTTCCTCTTTTATCAACATTTAACACCAAAAGAAAATTTAAAGTTACTAAGAAACAATACTTATTTTATTAACAAATAATATTAATAGTCAATAAAATTTATTTCAGCTTCATCTAAATAAAATTTAATCAAACTGGGCTTTTCTCAAAACTAAAACAACTTAAGGAGTTTGCATTCATGCACCAGCTCTAGCAGTACTTTTGCTTGGGAAATAGAGATCTAACAAGAGAGGGAAACCTTGAAAAGGGGTGAGATACTTTCTTAGCATTATATCCAAAATGTTTTATTATGGGTCTCCCATGAAATTAGATCAAGCAACTTAAAGTCACCGTCTAGGAAATTTCCTGCTCTGGTTAGACTGTAACTTCCATTTACCATCTAGTGAAGTTTTATAATTCTACACTGAGAATGCAGTTCCTTGAAGGTTGGTAATACTCCAGTGCTCTCCCAGATTTTTCTCTTATCATCTAAAATTTGTATAAATGCTGGGAACAACTTCTGGAGCACTTTAATAAAATGAGTCTTGGTAAATACTTTTAGGAACACATTTCAAGAGTAAAGACGACATGAAAACATTGCAAGAAAATTGAGAAAAAGAAAATTCAAAATATAGCTTCAATAATTCAGTCTAGTCATAATAATGCTAAATAGAATCTTACACTGCATTGTGGTCACAAGACCATGGGTTTGATGTGTGAAACCAATAGTCAGATCACATTTTGCTCAGTTTACTCCACTGACTTTCACAAACTCATCCCAATGCAACAAAAAGAAGACTTTTGCCCAACCTCCCATATGGAGATGAGGGTACAATGGAACTGATAAAGGAGCCTGATGTTTTAGGCCTAGTCAAACAGAAACCATGGGAGAGATGAACATAGATTACACCCTGGGGTAGAGGTGACCAAGAGATACGTTGTAAACTTTGTAATGATTGCCACATAACTGATGTCACCTAGAATGTATAACCAATTGGAAATTGTTACCAAAACCAGAATCCTTTATATTAGTGTCATACAAATATATCCTATATAAACCCTTTGTATTCTCAATAAAATTGTCTTCTGATCCAGCTCAGTCATTCCTGTTTCTCCATTACCAATACTCCCAGGCCAGACAGAATACCAGCTACATTTTTCCCCACCTGAAGACTGCAGTTTTCAGGAGAGTGGATATTACCATGCAATCCCATTTATTTTCCCAGGTACAGAAAAAAATCCTCAAAAGCAGTTATTCAAGGAAATTGTTTCTCTTGACTGATGGAAAGCACTTTCATAGCTTCTACTTAACTATATCCACTTAAAGCTCATTAAATAACATTATGTTGAAGGCACTGATCAGTTCTTCATCACTGCTGGGGAAGGGAAGGGAAATCAGAGGTGTTAATTCTTTTATAAGGTGAACAATTTTCATCATCAATAGTACCAGATTATTTCAAGGTATTTTAAAAGCTACATACAAAAACAAGTTAGCTCCCACAAGTACATCCGAATTCAAAGTATTAGCCATATTACCTTGAGTGAAAAAAATCTATATCTCAAAATCTTAGCAAACTTGGGATTAGAGAAAAAAAACATCAATATTCCCATGAATTCTGGAAACCCCCACATAGCTGGAGTTCAACAGATTTTTCATCAGAGTGCAAGACCTATTTATTCAAATGCCTTTTGACTACTATTACAAATCTGTTGGGGCTTTTTTTTATATTGATAATTATTTATTCTATAGGAGTGAAATGAGAACAAATATGAATTTAAAAATAAATAAACACAAAATATAAAAAAATACTTAAGATAATGTGCAGAGCAATTTATTTTAATTACTCTAAATACCATCTTATTTAGTTAACTGGCACATATGGAATTTTCTGAGCTGAAGATTTTTCTGATAGAAATCAGCTTTTCCAGTACATAACTTCTGGGATTGTTTGAGCTTCAGATTCAAATTTGATTGCTAAATCAAAAAATTGTATAATCAATACACTATATTGTTATGATTCTGTCCTGGTTTCATCTGGGAGAGAACATTGCACCAGCTACCAGGAAGAAAATCAAATCTATCCCAGCCAAATCCAGAACCCATACTTAAATATGTTCAAATTTTCAGCACATGTTCAATTTTCAGAACAGAAATATTCAATTTTCAGGCTATTTTCAGAACTCAGTAATAATGGGGAAATTTAGAACATATTCCGTTAACAAAAGGAATTCATGTGCTCTAATTCTTAAAGTTATTTACAGAAATCCTTTTACTTCAAGAGGACAAGATCAATATTTTGTTCATTGATGCAGTTACTTAACTCTTCATCAGTTTCAAAGTCCTCATGTCACTAAATACTCAGATCACAGAGATGCCAATTCCCTACACTTTTCCTTTTCCTGGAAAAATTTCTGCAAGAAATGAAATTGTAGTTATCTTGGTTATGCAAGAATGCTTACACTCTGAAAACCTAGGCAACATTCTAATTAATTTAATGTTTTCTCAATGCAAATTTGCTCATCATTGGGGTTTTTGGTTTTTTTTGGTTTTTTTGGTTTTTTTTTTCCCAGTAATTCACACTAGAATTTTGTGAAAATAGAAAAATGTCAAAATTTTATTGTAAAAAAAAAACTCAACATTTTATTGGCTAAGAGGCTGCTCGGACAAAAAAATCAGTACATCTTGCATTATGAGTCTTTTAGTCTGTTGACTACTTAACACAGTCATTTGTTGATATAAACCACATACCCAAGGTCTTCTCAAACATAACCTAGGTTTCATTACATTCCAGAAGCCAAATCCTCTGAATAAACAAATTTGCAGGCATATAATGGTTGGTTTCACTTTCCCCCAACTCTGATAGAATAGTTCTTGAAAGGAATAATTGAAAGACAACTTATAATAAGTTCTATTTTTTCATGTTCTTTAGTCAAAAACAGAGAGCTTCCTCAAAATTATAAAAATATTTTCTCAACCTTATAAGGTATCATACCCAGGCTGGAGCCTGTCAGACATATATTCTGGAAAGGATAAGAGCCTTATGCATGTTCTACATCTTCCAGCTCATGGATACCTCCTTGAGACACTTCCTTCCATCCTCAACCTTTCAGGGTACTACAGCACTTACAGTCAAAGTATCACAGTGAGAAAGCAGGAAAGGGAAATTCTGTTAAGGTTGAAAAAACAAAGCTATTCTGGCTTTAGCCTTTCACCCTCCATAGTGGTTAGTATGCAGAACAGACACTAACCGTAAAATATACCAAAAAAAGAACATCATGAAATCCCAACTGAGTTGTCAAACTCCTAGAAATGGGTGTATATATATGGTTAAATTTTCATGGATGCTCCACATTTCTGAAAACACCATATATTTACGGAATATGCCACAAACCATAATTATACATTTTGATTCTGTAGACCACAAAGTCTTATTTGCTCAAGATGAGGCAAGACCTGCAAAAAACCAAAATCAAATATACAAATAAAAATATAAATAATTTATCAACTAGAGTTGCTTGTGGAGAATATTTAAACAAGATTTTCTTCTGTTTAAACAGAAACAGAAAATCCACATGAAACATTAAATCCAGCAAAATCAAAACACTACTTTTTCTTTCAAAACTAAGTATTCTCCTTGGAAATTCAATAAAACATTTGATCTTTGTCCCTTCAAGAGGGAAAAGAACTTCTCTATTTTCCTAAATTAAGAAAAACCTTGATCAATGGCAGTGGAATCAATTGCCTTCTCAACACCATCTGAGTGGTGCAGTTGACACACCCGAAGGATGGAATGTAATTTAGAAGGACCTGAAGAAGCTGCAGAAGTGAGCCCATGGGAACCTCATTAGCTTCAAAAGGACCAAGTACAAGGTCCTGCATCTGGATTGGGTCAACCCCCAGTGACAATACAGGCTAGGGGATGAAGGAATAGAGAGCAGCACTGGGGAGAAGCAACTGGGGATATGAACAGATGAGAAGCTGCATAAAACCGCACAATGTGTGCTTGCAGCCCAGGAAGACAATGTGTCTAGGGCTGAATGAAAGACAATGTGGCCAGCAGGGCAGGGGAAAGGGTTCTGCCTTTCACTCTTGTGAGACCCTCCTGGAGTACTCTGGTCATCTCTGGAGTTCTTAGTACAGAAAGGACATGGACCTTTAGAAACAAGCCCAGAGAAGAGCCACAATAGTGGTCAGGGGGATGAAACACCTCTTTATGAGGCTTTCCTGAGAGAGTCCAAGGTTGTTTAGCCTGAAGACAAAGCTCCAGGGAGATCTTATTGTGATCTTTCAGTATGTGAAGGGGACCTGTAAGGAAGATGGAGATAAACTTTCTATCAGGGTATGTTGCAACAGGACAAGGGATAATTCTTTAAACTGAAGGAGGATCAATTTAGATTATGTATAAGGAAAAAAATTGTTTATAATGAGGGTGGTAATATACTGAAGCAGGTTGTCAGGAGAGGTGTTTGATGCCCCTTCTCTTGAAATATTCAAACTCAGGTTGGACATAGCTATGAGGAACCGGATGTAGCGGAAGGTATCCCTGCCAATTTAAGGGGATTCAGACTAGATAACCATTATAGGTCTCTTCCAACTCAAACTATTTTATGATTCTAACTATCCACTAGCCAAACAACTAATCTTCAAGCCAACCCTGTGTGGTACAGGTGGTTCCAGTGACTGGGCAACCCACACTTCTCTTTCTTTCCGCCTGAAGCAGAACTCATGTCTCAGATGCATCATGGCAATCTTCATACGTGAACCAATCACCATCCAAGCTTACATTTGGTCTCTTTCAAAGGAAGGAAGTGTGTACAACATGCATGTGAGCTTATAGGCATCCTTGAGCAAGGAAGTTTCACGTGGTATTTCCATGCCCATTATTTTCACGTATAAAAGCTTCTGGAATATTTCTTGTGGTGCTGTGATTAGGAATGATGCAACTGGCATTCCCTTGGTCACACACTTAAAAATAGGAGATAAATAAAAGCACATTAACTTAAATTTTATAGACTGATATTAAAAAAGCAGTTGTCAGAGGAGCAAAAACTGCTGAAAATAGGTCAAGCTAGTCAAAGGACTGATATCATAAGAAATAAGCAAAATTTTGCCCTTTTGCTGCCTGTGCTCAAAACTAAGAGTATTTGTTTTCCAGCTTAAAAATACTGCTTAAAGTCTACAAAATAATTCAAATGCTAGAAAAATTATATGCTTAAAGAAATAAAAGAAAAAAACGACAGAAATAGTCCAGTTCAGTTGAACTGTGAAATATGACAGTATTAAAGTTTGAAGACATTTGTCTTTAAACTGTAGTTTTCTTCCAAATAACATGTAGCCTAACCTGCCAAAATTAAAGGTTTTTCAGATGTTAGTTCACTTGCTGTAATACAAGAAAAGGTCAGAAAGCAAACTGAAAAAAGAATCTAGACAGCTTTAACCTCAAGGCTTTACTTATTCCAAGAGACAGGGTTATCAGTCATATTATTTCTTATAAAAATAAAAATAACGAACAAACAGAAAAAAATCATAAAACTCAACATTCAAGGATATGACAAGAGGCTGCTATTCTGATTTTGGAAGCAGTTTTAAAGCATGTGAGGCAAATTATCATTCACCTTACTTGAACATTCAGATAGTATTTTCAGCTTCTGAAACACCCTGTAATGGTTTAACTTATTGTGAATTTCTCAGTTATTTCAGCATGCAGAGGTAAGATGGGGGAAAACAACAAACAAACCCTTGAAAATTGTTTATACAAAAATGCAGACAAAAATCCTGAGACCCCGCTTGAAGTAATTTCCCTGTTGTAATTTATGGACCTGTCATTTGTTGAATTAAACTAACTATTGTTTTATCCACATTCAGAATTAATTCCGTAAAGTTATAAACATATTTCCCAAAACAATGAGGAAAAAAATAGCAGCTATGATTGGAATTTTGCAAATCTTAGAAAAAGAATGAAGAAATTGTCTTGTTTCTAACACAATTATTACTAGAAGTAAAAATTAGAAGGAACATTTTGATTAACCTGTGAAATTTAAAAACCTGTGAAAAAAGTAAATTAAAACAAATTTATTGCAAAACAAGATTGGAATAGAGGCATTAACTGTTATAAAGTATTGTGTTACTAAATTTCTTATTCAGTCAAGCTAGATTATTTCAAATATCCTCAAAAAGTAAGGAAAGATTACCATGGAGGTAATTGCACATATCATTGCCAGAGCTGAGACAGAACTACGATAATATACATCAAAATCTACATAAACAGGAAAGATTATAGAAAAAATAGAAGAGGGTAGACACACATAAGAAATTACTAAGTGGTAGCTTTCCCCCAACACAATCTTCATTTTGTTCTCAAATAAAACCCACTTGAAAAACCTGATTAATTTACTTTAATCATTTTGATGAGTTAGAGCATTTTTATTCTGAAATTGACTATAAAATCATTTTACCTTTGACATAAAATATTGAAGCCCTAGAAAGGCACAGTTAAATGCTTTTCAGTAATTTTTTTTTATTAAAAAACCCCTCTGTTATTCCTATAGTCTTCACAAACTTATTATGTAGAATAAAGTGCCCCAATATTCCTGAGGCAATGATTTTTCTGTGTATTCAAGTGTCCCATATTAACTCTCACTTTTCAAAAACTAGAATTGACAGAAATAGCCCTACAGTTTTTTGTGCTGCTACATGTAAAATAAACCACTCAAAACCAAACAAAAAAAACCCATCTACGTTTTCAATTTTCATCTTTTATATGGAGACTGGAAAAAAAAAATCAGGTTATTGGAGTGTTTACATTTTTTGAAACACAAATAATCATACTTCTGTTGTACAAACTATTGCTAATGTAGAAATTGAACATAAAGGCTACCAGAAGCTTTCTGTTTACATGAATTTTACTCTAGTTCTGTCTTCACAAGTATGTAAATACATAAATACCTCCTCTTCATCCAATTCTGTATATACAAAGTTGAGAGAGCTAAACACTTGTCTATTAGATCTTTTTCATTTAACATCCATTGGGTAATGTTCACCACACACACACACATTGTTTCTAAAAACTTTTTTTTTTTTTAATTTTTCAGTGTTAAATATTTTTACAAACTTCTACTCTTCTCTGGAAAGCTGTTCTAGAACACTTTAAATTAATTCTATCTCCCTAATGACATTTAACATATTTACCCTCATACCACCATTCTGTGGCAGGGAAGAAAAATAATCCAAAGAGGAGGAATACATGATTTGTTCATGATGCCACAAAAGTCATTAAGTCTATTGAATCAAGGTTTTCTCACACCAGCTTCCAGCCTCTTAAATGTATTTTGCTGAATAAGTTAAATTCACTGTTTTGAATCATGCAGTACTCTTGAACTGAAGAAAACATTTGTATTCCATGTCATATTACAATGAAGAAAAATGATTTTTTCCCAGAGGAAAAAGGAAATTATTTTAAAAGCTTCTATGTAATTTATGTTTTCACTTCAAAAAAAGGTAAAGCACCCATTTTCATCCTTTCACCTTTCAGCAATTCCTACCTCCTATAACTGCCATCTGTTTCCTACTGTCTACCACACAAATATGTGAGGTTTTTCAGTTGGTAATAAAAGTTCTCCTTGCATGCCACCTGACACTAGCTTTCAGCTAATTAAATAATTTCTATATGAATGCTGAATAAAAATAAATTATTTAATGGGAAAAATTTCTGATAGCCAACTGAATCTTTTGAGAAATATCATGGTCCTCAGAAAAAGGAGCAGAGACAGTGCAAGTCTTAAAAGCAATAGAGAATGAGCCAGCCAAGCCAGCCATAAATCCTGCTGCAGGTCTAAGGAAGCACGTTCTGAAGCAGAATGCTGCTGTTGGGGAGATTATTGTGATGTATATTCTGCCCTGCAGCTGCTAGTTCCTCCTCAGTTCAGCCAGTTTCCCTTGGGGATGCCAGTACTATCTGGAACATCATTCCCAGTCCCAACCTGCACCGTAGCTCTTGCTAGAGACACAAAATAAAAACCAAACAAACTGAAAACCAAAAAACCCCCACCAACCTAAAGACCCTACCAGCCCTCAAAGGAAACTCACAAATGAGCACCCAACACCCACTACAGAATACGCCCTGGAGCCATGAAAAGGAGCACCCACAAGAGTGATATCTATAGGATATTTTGAATTTATTTTTCCTTAGTCAGTTTTTTTTGGGTTTTTGGTTGGTTGTGGGTTTTTCTTGCTGGTGGGTTTTGGTTTTGGGTTTTGTTTTTTTTTTTTGAGGGTTTTTTTGTGGTAATGGTAGAGTGGGGGTTTTCAAGGGGGGTTTTGTATTATTTGTTTTGTTGACTTGTTTGTTTGTTTGTTTTTGTTTTTTGTTTTGCTTTTAGTTAAGGCTTTAATTTTGCATGCAATTGAGAAATAGCACATGACAACCCAGACAAGCCTATGGTTAATTTGTCTGGTTATCACCAGAGACTAACCTAAGGATTTCCTACTGGCCAGGTTGTGCAAAAGTACTTTGGGTTGTTTACTACCATGAGCTCTAGGATGACCCTGCTTGAACAGAGATGTGGGACAAGATGATCCACTGTGGTGTCTTCCAACATTACCCATTCTGTGACCACAGCCTGAGGGTTTATCATAACTTAACACACCAATTATCAGAATGAGATCACATCAATTAAAGACAATGCCTGGGAATGTTCAGGAGAAAATATAATTTCAAGTTCCATATTCATAAATACATACTAAATTGTGTACTGATACTGAATGCCCTTTGAGAAAGTTTTCTTTTTCTTCCTCTCTACAAACAAAAGACAAAGGGGGGAGAGGAGGAATGGGAAAGGCTCTTTCTTTTATTTATTATGAGCAGTTTACTGCTGCTTTGCACATGTGTTTCTGTCGTTTTAGGAGGCTGTTGGCAGAGTAACATACCTCGACACTGCCTTTATCACAGTGTGAAAAACACCAGATGTACAAAATTAACGTTCAAGTTAATCAAAATATTGCTTGACAAAGCAAATAATTGAATTGCACTTTCAATGCACTGTGGTAGACAATAATTAACAAGCAGCATCTTCAACATCTGGATACAACTTTCAATTTCCGTTTTAACATCACAGAATGCTGTCTACACATTTTTTAATGGTACCCCTGATAATAATATATTCTGTTTTTAATCATATTCCACGTTGCAGGAAATGAAGCTTGCAATTTTCCCAGGTGCTTATCAAATTACTACTGCAAGCTAATTCTCATCCCCCAAGTTAAGAGTTTCAACACTGTGCACATTAACGGCCTGCTTATGTTCTTCCTGTACAACAGAAGGTAAGTTAATATGTGCTTCAATTATATCCAGTTTGTGCATTTATAGCACCCTGTGGGCAGCACTAAGAAGGCTGTAAATGTACTTATTCTGCTTCTTTAATGCTCTACTGTATTATAGGGAAGAGGAGAGAGAAGGGAAGAGAGACAACTGCATCATTTTATCAAGAGAATCAATAAGAAACTCAACTTCACTGTATTGATTCAAGAGGGCTGCTAAGGCACAGCTCTCATTTTACTTGTTACAAAAAAGCTTACCTGAGCTTGACTTTTATATAAATTTCCCTCTTCTTCACATATGCGGATGAACACACACATAAGATCTGTGTTTGTCAGCTTTAATAAAACACACGTGAAACACAATTTCAAGTATTGCAAACATTTTACCTTAAATTAAAACTGAAGATTTATTGCATGATTGCCTCTGCTAACTGTGATATTGACAAAACAGAACAGTGTCTTAGAAGAAGGCATCTCTTTCTTTTCCTAACTTTTATATTTTGTTGCATTGCAGGCCAGCCTGAGGTTCAAAAAATAGTTGAATACTAGCACTCATGCCACTTGGATTTTTTACTTCTTATTTCCAATCCAGTGTTCACTTACCTGTGGAGGGTAAGGGGCATACTCTGTATTTTAATTATTTATTTTATTTTTAATGGTAATCGCTTTCCCACTTGGCCTTCATGGAAATTTTCCAGAAGCAAAAACCAACAGTGTGAAAGACAAAAAATCAAAAGTGTCATAGAATTTTTTGAAGGAATATAAACCTCTCCCACATTAGGGGATGTGACAGATGCATTTCCTGTAGCTTGGAAAAAAACCCAAAAACTTGAGAAGACTTATATAAAAAGTTTTAAGATGAAAATATTTCCTCTCAATTTTCACTCAAATACCTCTTGCTATTTAAAATTCCAAAGGGAAAAGTTTGGTTTTATGACTGCTAATATTTAGATTTCACTACAGAACTGTTAGATTTAGGCAGTGTTATACTTCCCTTTATCCTTCTATTCTTTGTCTACCATATCAAAAAAACCCAAATCAAAATTAAAAAAAAAGTAAACACAACCAACACACAAAGAATAAAAACTAAAACCAAAGCCATGGTTCATCAAAAATCCACATATACGTGTCATATTCAACTGGGCAAAGTTTATAACAATTTAATCCTTTTCCAGAAAAGGTATGATTTGAGAAGTGATCTCATTGAGGTGCAGATTACATACACAACACTAACAGTTCCTTTTCAAATATGTTTTCTGCACTTGTAAAAACTACATAAACAGAAGGTGCATCTTTTCATTTATCATACTCATGTGAAATATGTGAATGTTCCTCATCAGCAACAATCAAATCAACATTATTTTCAGTTTTCTGTGCCTTAGAGAATGTGCCCTTTGTGTATTTCTGTGTGACATAAATTTGACCAAAGGGAAATGGAATTGCTTTTGTGTGCTCATTTCTCCTTCAGAAGTCCTCAGGCTTGGCGTCTAAATGTCTACAGAAATCTAGTATGCATTTTTACTGCATCACCACATAAATCCATTATGATTATTTTAAATCAAGTTTTCTTTTTAACATCCTAATTTCTCAAGCTTATGATATTGATGTTCTTCTCAATGGCTACAGACATTCTGAAACACTGTTGAAGCAAACATTAGGCAAACACATATTGGACTTTCTGATATAAACTGGTTACGTGCACCTTTAAGTCAACCATAAACAAAACAACCCCAGTTTATCCTTTTTAGGAGAAAGATAGAGAAGGAAAATCTCAAGACTTCCCTCTGTGATAGATCCAAATATCTCCATTTCACTAGCTTTTGCTCAACTTTGCTGAAAATTTCCTACTCACCTTTACAGGATATATCATAAGTTACGTCACAATTATACATAGAACACTAGAAATTAAAAAAATCTTTTCCACACTCTGATTTTTCTGGTAATTCTAAGAGTCTTCTAAAAATGAATTTGACAATAGTCAGCAGTTCTTAAAACCAGATATGGTCAAAACACAGAGTGCATGTTCCTGCACATACAACTTAAGTCCCATTTCTCATGTCCTTACTGAATGTTAATACAAAAGGTTTTGCAAAAGTTATAGTTAAATTAAAATCAATTAAATGATCAATTAAAGTCAAAGAATGTGAAGTACCACTATTGGTATAAATCCCCTTTAGATAAATCAAATTCCAAACTCAAATGTATTTATATGGTCCACGTTCAATCCAAAAAGACCCTTAATTTAGCAAATTTAGAAGAATGAAATATGTTTAAGCCATACAATCAGTAAGAATAAATTTTTAAAAACCACCAAATATGTTGATTTTTATAATTCTTTTCTTGGCCAGGAGTTTCAAAGTAATTTTTAGCTATTAAGGAAGGGCAGGAGAAATATGGTTTTTGTTTTTCATTCTTCAATGTTTTATATATATATATCATCCATGTATTTAAGGAACTGGATTTATCCCATGGAATGCATTGTCACAAAATTAAACATTCAAATTAGATAATATGGATGGAAAATGAGAATAATATTCTTACATCCTATGTTCAGTAATTTACTACTTCTAATAAATAAATTTTAAGCTAACCTCATTGATTATGGTGGGATTATAATTACAAAACCAATGGAGAAAACTGAGTAACCTGAATAACTGCTCAGAGGATGAAACAGGGTGGTCATGTACAATTGTTTTTCTCTATTGATTCTCTACAGAGAAATCAGCTGCACTATTCTTCCTCAAACAAGTCCTAGTTTTAAATCACCACATAGACTTCTGTGTATGACAGTCTTGAAAGGAAGGGGAAGAAAAAAAAGACGAAAAAAACCCAAACACATTGTGGTTACTTGCTGCTGCCTCCTTTGGGGAAGCTTTATTGGTACCAGTCAATCAGCCTGGATGATGCAGGCATCCAATGGATCACTGCTGGCTGGCAGTGTTTCTTGAATACATCTGCACCCATCCTCTATTTTGGGATTCTTGACACAAACTGTTTTAAGAGACTCCAGTCTGTAGGGATGAAAGATGCCAGGTACAGGTCTTAATAATATGAATTAGTTTGGGAGAACCTGCAGTCTGACATATTAGCTGGCAGAGTTCTCATATTCCCCAAACACTAAATTACAATAAGAAATATGGAACATGAAATAAACAAAAAACCAAACATAACCAAATTTAAAAAAAATTAATTGGTAAAATATGTTCAATTTTACTGCCAATTCCTCACCAGTTGCACAAAATAAGGTTCAATTACCTAATATTTCAGTAACAGAGAAAGAAGAAGAGGGAAAATAAAATTATATGTAAAAGTATGCTTGACTACCTCCCATTAGATATTACAAGTCAATATTCACTAAAAAGATTAAGAAATTCTCACAATTAATCCTTTGTTCATGCTCTGGATTTGCTCTTTGAGCAGATCAGCTCTTGAGAGAATGGTAACAAGATACTTGGAAAAAATATAGAAAACACATCGCTCTGCACAGGTTTTTCAGGAATGCGCTTGGACACAATTATGCAGTCTATCAGTCTATCTAAGCTCATCCAGAATATGTCATCTTAAAAAAATATGACATATTTATAAAAGGAGGTCCTCTACAAAAGCTTACAATATGCTGTTCTGACTTCTCCTGGAATGTTTTCCTGTGCAAAACATAAAAGATTAAACTGTGATGAAATGCAATTTTTTTCTTTGTTCTAAAACAACACTGATAGAGAAAAGAGATGTTATTTATGATAAAAGGATATTTACTGGTGGAATATATGTGTAAAATGACAATAATGAATCTCAGTGTGTTTCTCCGTGTGTAAAAGCATGCAAATACATGTACATGCACACAATACACAGAAATGCTTATGCATATAGATATACTCAGATACTATTTTTCATATGTACTGGTTTATGCAATAGTACCTCAGTGTATCCATCCAAGCAATATCCGGTCTCCAAAATCACATTTTTTTTATGGCTTATCTTTTTAATACTTCAGGAAATCTAGGTGGGGCAGACAATGGTCTAACACTTTTAGATAGTTGCCTTATACCTGTGTTTACCATAAAAAGGAATGCATTCTGCACACATGCTCTCAAGGTTTCATCACAATGTTCTTCTCATGATGGGTCCCTGAGCCTGCCAAACCTTGATACTTCATTCTATATATTTTTTTCATTAGAAAGAATCACTGAAGTTTAAGTGAACTCAAAGATTTTTTTTCTCTTTTTTTGTAATTGGGAGAAAACTAGAAAGATACTTTTCTTCTTGCAAGCTGGTGTCTTTCCTTCAGATCTGCTCAATACAGAAGCTGTGCAATTTTTTCATAGGTTGCTGCAACCTCCACAGTCATCTTTGGCTGTCTAGAAAGACAGAGTTTGCAGTCTTTCACCTTGAAGGGTAGATACATGACTTTCCCTTGCCCAACATCTGTTGTTCTGCAGGCTTCCAGATCACCCATGCACCTCCTCAATTCCTTATTCCACAACATGCTGAGAAAACTGTCCCATCTGTGTGAGTTTTCAGGAAGAAGCAAGTTCTCTTTCCCCCCTTGGAGCTCCATGTATCCTGGAGTACAGCAGTCTGATTGTACCAAGCCAACAGGCTCCTTTTCTGCTGGTACCCAAAGGACCACAACACAAATGATACACAACACAGAATAATGAGGTTCCATTCACCTCAGAGAGAAACGTGTCAAAATTAGATAAGTAACTTCTGTACAAATACTTATTTCAAAATTAATAAATTAAGGGTAATTCCCAGAGCATTTATATACTAAAGAGAATATTTTAATGCTCCCTTGCACCAGGCACATTTGGCACAAAGTAATTGATTTACCACTTATAGGTACTTAGGTGTCATATGCCAGGGAATCTTTTGGAATATCTGGTCTTTAACAAAACTTCACTTGATTAAAGCACTGTTAAAACTTTCTTGTACTGCCCTTGTTCAGTCATTGTTTGTATTAACATGGGGATGGCTTTCCTTTTTTTTTTTTTCCCTATTTCTTTTCTCATTTATTCCGGATTTTTTTTTTAACAAAAGAGTTAATATAAGGGGCAGGTCAGCATTCAGTATTTCAACTTCATTTTAAGACATTCTAGTAGATCTCAACTGGCTCCTCTCAGAACCAGCTGAGATCTGAATCCAGTGGCACAAGCTCCTTATGTCTTAACAGACTGATGATCAGCAACACTGGTGAGATCCTCTGTGGTGGAAAAAGACTGAATACTGCACATGGGAGCAGTCAAAACCTTGTATGATCTGGAGTAGAGGTGGTGAATCATCCCAGCCCTGAGCAGTGGTGTTTCCCTTTGCAAATGATTAGACAAGACACTTATTAGCTAACTGGTTCTTGATGTCACATCTTTTGAAATACCAAGGATACCTTTCAAGTCTTCTTAACTGCTACCACTGTGTCCTCTGTCACAACTTTTCCATCTTGGACATATACTTCAGTTTTAGCCAAATGCTGCATCTCATGCTTCCATAACATGACTGAATAGATGACTGAGAAGTGAAATGTGCTTTGCAGAATCCCTGTTGCCACTTTAACTTACCTTATTTTACCATTTACACTCCTAAGCTTCACCTAGAAAGAAACTTACCTGCAACACAGAGGTAGCAGTGGTAGAGTTTTCATAATGATATAAATAGTTAGCTTTTTGCAGTTGTGTTGATGCCTAGAGAGGCTGAACTGGAAGAGAGGCTAGACAGAACCAAATGAGTAAAGCAGGTATTTATTTAAAGACCTTCAAAAGACACACCTTGGGCAGCACAAGAGCCCTGCCATGGCTCTACCCAAGATGGACCCAAGATGGACCCAAGATGGATAACCAGTCATGAGTTTTCACACTTTTATAAGTTTTGGTCCATTTACATATTGGGATTAATTGTCCAATTATAGTCTCATTTTATGAAGTCCCATCCTTCCAGACTGCTTTCTTTAATTTGCAGTTGTTTATACTTTTTGGGCCTGAAGCTGCAACGGTGTCCTTGGTTGTCAGGCTGGAAAAGAATTGTTTTGTCTAACTAAACTGTGAAGAGAACTTACTAACATTTTATATGAAGTTCAGAGTTACACACTAAGGCAGTACAGAATCTGAAAAAATATAAAAGCTAAAATTTAAGGCATCAGTGACAATCAAAATCTTCAAAATTGTATTTTCAGTTTTCCATATAACAATTATGTCATACAATGTAATGAAGGGGGAAGAAGATTTTTATACCAATGTGGGTATAAGTTCAATGAATAAGTGATGAGATATTTTACCAGCATAACCATTAACTATTAAGAAGTGGTAGAATAATCTTCCTTTCTCTCTCTTTTCCTTTGTACTGTAGATATTCAAGATAAGGTAAAATGATGTATTTTAATGCTTTATGAAGTACATTGAAAGTAGAATAAAAAATAACTTTAAATGGTCTGTTAAATTTATACTTCTAGGGTTTTCTTTTAAATTAAGATCATTAGAACTTTGTTAAGTTCATCATTTTTCCTTGTAACATTAGGGTTATTAAGTACATCAAGTATATAATTTTTCACTTGGATATGTGGCACAAAGCCAAATCATAAGCCAAGCCAAAAGGAACACAGAGGGAGAGAGAAGGGGGTGACATAAGAGAAGTATTTCTTAATAACAGAAACCTAGTAAAAGAGGCATCAAATTTGTCAGCAGAACTGCAGATATGACTCTATCAATAATCCATGGCACTTTTGTATTTCCCAGCTGAGGCTATTATACAGCTTTGGATGACAGCCTGCTTCAACTTCATCATGCAATCCACTGGGACAGAAACTCATAACTGGCTTTCAACATAGATCCTTCATATAAAAGGTAATAACTGCAGCCAGTCAGTGTGGTAAGATTATCAGAGACTGCAGCAATGAACTGCAAAATGTGGGAAAGACATTCTGACAGAAACCTGACAAAATAACCTCAGCAGGATAACTCCTTTAAATATCAAGGAGAGAAGTAAGGTACCAGAAAGGTGCCCTGCAGAACCTTTTGCAGCACTGTTCAGCTGATGCTTTGTAATTAAGCTTATCTAGACCTATCTTCAGACAGTAGAGAAGATGAATAATTAAACAGAAATTTAAGCTTCTTCAAGAAAAGTGATAAAGATGCTACAGTAGGTTTTATCTGTACTGATGAACATTACTGATGTTCTTACAAGTCCATTGATTTTCAGCAGGATTCAATAGGACTGTCATAGTGACATAACAGTATTACCTAATAATGTATTATCTAATAAGGTTTTTATCTCATAATGTATCTATGTAGTGTACATAAATGAAACTTAATTGGGCCTATTAAATTGTCAATGGCAGAAGTTTCAAAATTTTTAACATGACTTTTTTAGCATCCACTGTCCCATTTTCAGAGGTTCAATATAAACCTCTTTCTGCTCAGAGCCAGGCAATGTCATCTCCAGTTGCTGATCTCCAAAATTTACACAAGATTTTATTCTGCATTTGAATATGATATAGGCTGTCTTTCACATCAAAGAGGAGATTCAAGGGCTCATGCTACTGCAAACTGCCCCACAATATCAAACCCTTTAAGAGTACACTTTTGATTGCACATATAGATAGATGTAGATGTACTCATTTGGGGGCCGGTCACCAGTGATGCTCCCCAGGGCTCAGTGTTGAGGCCAGTTCTGTTTAATATCTTCATCAATGATCTGGACAAGGGAACTGAAGGCACCCTCAATCAGTTTGCAGAGGACACCAAGTTGGGCTGTGGGACTGTTGATCTGCTGGAGGGCAGGAGAGTTCTAGAGGGATCTGGTCAGGTTGGTTTGATGGACCAAGGCCAGCTGTAGGATGTTCAACAAAATGAAGAGCCAGGTCCTGCCCTTGGGTCCCAAAACCCTGAATGCAATGCTCTTCCCGCAGCACCATTCAATCCCCATCACTTTGTTTTGCAAGGGAGCAACAGAGAACTTCCCTAATGCTGTTGTGTCATCAGCTAACAAGCATAGAGCCTCAATCTAGCCACTCTAGTTTTCTTTCTGTGGCTTTTATTTAATGGTTTTCTAAGGAAAAACTGTTAGTTTTGAGTACACAGGAAAGAAATATTACTTTTATTGGGAATCTGATATTTTTCATTCAGAAAAACCAAGAAAGATGTTTTTTGGGGTAATTTTGACACAGATCAGAGAATTCCTTTTTTAAATTGGAACAAGTATGTTTTATTGGCTCTGTTGGTTAATGCATGGTGTTAATAACACCAAGGTTGTGAATTTGATCCCTGTATAGGCCATTAATTTAAGAGTGAGACTTGACAATCTTTGTGGGTCCCTTCCAACTCAAAATATTTCTAAAGAGCAATTGAACTCAATAATTTTGGATATGTGGTTTATGATTGCACCCTAGAACTGTCCATTTCTTTCCCTTGACTATAAAAAGACTTACTATTGATGACTGAAATCTTGAGGTTCAGTTGAATTCTGCTGAGATATTTTCATATTTTGATAGAGAGCAAGTGCTGCAAATTTTCCCAACAAGACATTTGTTTGTGGTTCCCAGTATTTGCCTCATCCTTCTACAAAGAATGAAAATGTCAAAACATCTTGCGACATGAAATATCTTTGTTTTACTTGTTACTAGCTTTTAGCAACGAAGCCTCAGAAATCTATCTATAGTCTGAAATGTTAGGTATGATCACCTAAGTTTAAAGACCTTAATGAGACTTCCAATAGAAAATCACTGGAAGTGCATGGCAGCTATTGCAGTGCTCAGGTACTGTGTTAAATTGCCAGGCATTTCTACTGAAGCCCACTGCAATATATTAACCCTTCCTCATGCATCCAACAGCAAACAACAAGCACAAGGTAGGCATAATTCATGTTAAACTTTCAGCTACATAAAATTATGTAAGATAACTTTTCAGCCCTCTACAGCAATGAAGAAATAGTCCCATATGTCTAATAAACCCTCCTGTGCCTGTTTACTTTCAGCTATGACCTTTTCTTAACTGTTCTCTTCATGCCTTACTCAGAACAAAACACTACATTCACATTTGAGGAAGCTGTTTTATTTCTGAGTCAATCCCCCATATAGTAGCAACTCAAGGAGTTATGTTGATACATTTCTGTGTCAGATCACAAAAATCTTTTTACATTTTTATAGAGATGCTACAAAAATAAAATTATTTTGGGTTAAAATGTAGCAAAAAATCTTAGCATATGCAATTGCAGTATCATGATTATTCTTCCAAAAAACAAAGTTAAAAAAAAGGAGTAACTCACCTCTGTGCAATACCTAAGAAGATAATAATTACTTACAGAAAGAGTGAGAGAAAAAGCTATACAGTCGTGGATTATTACAGAGGTTTATGTCACATATTGCATAACTGTGTTGGACTTCATTCTCCACTGAGGCATTAATTTTATTCCATGGAAACCTTAAAATTCAGTTATGTTCTGAGTCAGAGTGAAAAACAAGCTTATTAAAATTCTCCATGGGAGGAAAACCCTGGAATCCTTTCACCAAGGTAGGTCAATGGTTTTGCTGAATCCAAAATCTCAAAAACTCCAGGGTTTCTGCTCCTGCCAGCAACCTTCTCCCTGAGTATTATGAGCTTATGGATACTTGAATGCATGATGTCAAATAACCTGATTTAGTACAGGAAGAACTCAGCACTTCTCCAAATATCTAAGGTGAAAGTAAATAAAATTTACTCTGGTCCCAGTGGAATTTTAGTAGAATATATTTTCTTTCCCTTTTTTTTAATGACAAATCAAACAAATCGTATTGAAATTGCCCAGATTTCTTCCATCAGCTCTTTCTCAAAAGAACCTCTGCACCATGACTTCTGTCACGTGGAATGTTGCATAGTCTTTTAAATGAAACTTTACATGGTTTAAGAATTACTGCTACATATATGGGACAGGAGACTTTAAAATCAGCACAAACAAATTCATAAGGTAATTATTCATAAAATCATAGGAATATAGGGTCCAACAGACATAATTTACTAAAATTTCCCACTCAAAGACTGTTATTAATACTAAAAATATCATGTTTCATTTGAATCTTTTCTGAGTGTTAGAGATGTGAACTTTATAAATCATAAAATCTTAATAAGGAAATGGGGTGGTTTGACAGGAAATATGTTTTCTGGGATGCTGTGGTCAGGCCAGTGGGTGCTCAGATTTTAATATTGGCACCTAATGTGGCCATTGGAACATTGGTTCCGCCTCTGAGAACACGGGGTTAAAGCAGGGCTCTTCCGTGGGAGGCTCTCTGGGTTCCGGTCGGTGAAAGGTTCAGAGCTCCCCTGCCTGGCTGCGGGCTGGGCGGGGCAGGGGCAGCCATGGGGCCGGGTGAGGTAGGCCCAGGGGCAGCCATGGGGCCGGGTGAGGTAGGCCCAGGGGCAGCCATGGGGCCAGGTGAGGTAGGCCAGGCCCTGGACAGAAGGGAGGGGAAGGCCCCTGCAGGATGGAAGCGTGGAGGAGCACTGAGAGGCATCAGGCAGCCACCCCCAACCCCCCCAGGAGAGACAGAGAGAGAGCCTGTGCCTGTGCTTGGCCGGCCGAGAAGGAGAAGGGGGGGTGCGAGAAGGGGCCAGGCAGGGCAGCCGTGGGAGTTCTGGACAGACAGAGCCTCAGATTCTTAACCCTTTTCTAGGATGATGGAAACCTTACAAATGCTAATCCTCCTGGAGATGAATGAGAGTAGCGATATAGTGGAGATAAGAGGAAATGGGCCATGAGAGAAATAGAGAAGAACTCTGGTGGAAGAGATGATGGAGTAGCTTATGCTGGACTCCTTTTGTATAGCCATGGACAGAGCCATGTTTTCTTGTGATACAGAGACTGCATTCTAGGGGGAGGCAATGCCTCAGGACCAGGAGGGTTTGATGTGGGTACCCCTCGCCCCCAGGGGATGAAAAATATGGGGGGGACAGATGTCCCAAAGCTGAGAATGTGCCTTTTTGGAGTGGGACGAAGCACCCTTAAAAGTCAACCCTAGAAGCAGCTCTGGTCCGTGTTCAGTGGTGAGAGCACTGGACATGAAAGGAAGAGGTCACCATTGGCACAAGAAGGACTCCTTCTCCTCTTGATGAACTGAGGATTGAGTATTCTGAAGAGTGGTGCCGGACCGAGAGTCGATGATTTGGGGGATGTATTGTACTGGGAATTTGGTGGGAAGTAGGAGGAGATGTATTTGTGAAGTTTTCATTTTCCTTGTGTGTTTCTTTTTTTCCTTTCCCTTGTAGTTTAGTTAATTTTTTTTTTTTTTCCCTAAGTGGGAGCCTGCTTTGCTTATTCCTGGTCACATCTCACAGCAGAAACCAGGGAGAGGGTATTCTCATGGGGGCACTGGCATTGTGCCAATGTCAAACCATGACAGAAATAATCATGGACTTCCAATTTTTCACATGTCAACAGCATTCTCAAACCACTTTTTCTGGCATTATCCTCTTAGGGACAAAACACAAGCATCACCATTGCTAGAAAATATTAATTCCTTTCTAAAAATGCACACATTACAGAACATAACATTAAAAATCTACGCAAGATCATTTAAGTATGTTTATATGTAGCATAAATTCTTACTTATTAAAATAATAAAAGATAAGATAAAGACTTTGTTGCGCTGTATTTTTGTTTATTGTAAAGGTATTCTGTATTTCAGAAGGTGCAGTGGTTGCCACAGAAACTAATTTTTAGTCTATTGCAGAGTAAATAATTCCATAAATCTCACTTCATATCCAGTTCACAGGTATGATTTCCTTTTATTATTGGGATGGGAGAGGAGATGAAGATAAAACTTTTCCTCCCTAGATATTATTTGTACTTTTTCAGCTTGTCTAGCAATGTCTTTTAGAAAAAGAGAAGTAATTAAGTCAAGAGGAACCCAGATCTTGCAGAAGTCCTTGTCTGAGCTAATGAATGCTTCATGAACTTATGGAAAGTATTTTTGTGTTCAGAACTTCATTGGTTCCATATGTAGAACACAAATAGAGGACTTAGTGAATGTAATTCTCAGTAGGTTGAGAAGCTGAATCATTATTTTTGCAAAATTTGTCAAAATACTGTAACTAAAGGTGTTGTATAAGCTCGAAGTACTACTGCTACTGATAATTGCTTCCATTTATTACTGTGCTGAGATCAGCGAAGCTCATTTTTATAAAAAAGTTGTTATATGAATTTCACACTTCTTGGGACCTGCATATCGTGTATCACACACCAGTATTTTAATGTTTTAGCTTTCATCCAGCATGCAGTTTTGTACTCAGTAAAAAGGCCTGTGAATGTTTCTTTGATATGCAGAGGTATTTACTATAAGAATGTAATTGGTGGAATTGCACTAAGAATTCAATCTTTATTGTTTTACATCTTTGTATGCTGTTGCATTGCTCTCTGTGGAACACCATCTATATTTTCCATGTATCTAACAGAAAAACTACCTTTCTTTTGTGCTCTGTTTTTCTTTTCTTACCAAACTCAGATTTTCACATTACCATTTTCAGCCTATCTTCTGCAACATTCATGCAGATATGAAAGATAGAAATCTCAATTCTATCAGTAGGACTAAAGCACACTGGAGCTAACAGATCTAGCTAAAACTGTGAAGGAAAACTGAGCCAGGGCCAGAAGACAAATCACAACTTCAGAACCTACTTCCTCTGCTTGACTGGGTTTCTTGGCAGGGCCTGACCACCACAGTAACAGGGAGAGAAGCTGTCAAAAAGTTAGCTCTGAGTGTTGAACATGGCCATGTTTGTTATTTGTGGAGTTCACCACTGAGCCCATTCAGGACTTCTTGCACTACACACACATTCAACTGTACACTGAGGAAATGGATTGCTGTAAGGAAGAGAGAAGGAGAAGTTAAGGAGTTTCTGACACCTGAAAAGGAAAGAGGAAGGAGTAAGATAGGGAAGCATGTGGAGAATTTGCATTGCTGCATCTTCCAGGAATACAAGGGATACAAAAGAGGAAACACTGAGTAGTGCTGCTGGCAATGGATCCTTCACCAGCCCCAGCAGCATCTGTCTGTCTGCATCAGGTCTCCTGGCTTTTCCTGCTGCTCTGATATAACAAAAGCAGGCAGAAAGGCCAAGGCCATTTTGCTGTCCTCCGGGTTCTACTGCCTTGGAGAGCTATCTACCTTGGCCATGATGAGCACCAGGCCAAGCTTAAAAACAGCAAAGCTCCAGCCAGGGCAATTTTATGCAGTTACATCAACGTTAGAATCACCAAATATCCTCAGCTGGAAAAGACCAAAAGGGTCATTGAAGTCCTACTACTGGCCCTGTACAGGACAGCCTCAAGAATCACACCATGTGCACTGTTGTATGTAGATATTACAGATATGATGCAAAGAAGGACCACCAAAAGTCTATGAATGTCAGGAAGGCCTCCACAAGGAATCAGAGAGAGATATCACTTGAAACAGAAGCAAAAGTAGCTGGTGGATATAAAATTGTACAACTGTATTTTTTTCAAAAGACTGCCCTGTCTCAGGTCAAATGAGCATAGCACTGCCTCTAAATTCATGTTATAAGCGACATAAATAAGTGTTTTCAAGTTTGGATTGAATGGAAACTTCTTTATTTTGATTGCTCCTAGAGCTAGCTCTATCTCTGCCTTTTGTTTGTTTCCATGTATTCCCTACTCAAGCAAATTTGCTTTTAATTTCAAAGGAAAGTGTAAGTGCTCTGATTTTAGGAAGACCATGCATTCACTCGAGTCTGACAAGTGGTTTAATTCCTTCACTTTTGACATCTATGTTGCAAACAAAAGGCTAAAATGTCATTTTTGAGATTTCTCTAGCAGCTGCATTAAATCACACTGCTCAGTTCAGTGTTTCCAAACAATATTATCTTCCTTACATAGAATTTAGAGACATATTAGGAATAATCAGGGAAGGGAAGATTACCATCATCATGTTTTCTGACTCATTATCCATACCCTAATTCCACAGATAGAATACTTCCTTTTCTGATGCCAGCAAAGTACTCCTCATGTACTTAATCTGAAAACTTGGGCATTCTGGGAATATCTTGTTTGTTTAGTCCTGAGGTTCTGAATGTTTTGGGTAAATAGCAAAGGAATCCAAATGCAGCATTTGGTTTCAAGGCAATACAAGAAAGAAAATGATCACACAAGGAGATTTTATATCTAAGCAATTTATATTCTTACAAGTCTTCTACAAGACCAACATCAACATTTAAGAGCTTGCCAAACATGCACACCCGTGAGCAAAAGAACTATCACACCACTGCAAAGCTGCTACAGCTGATATCCATCAATAATCTGCAGATTCTTAAGGTACCTCCTGTTCCAGTCTGTTGGCTATCCTACTCCATCCTCTACACTTTTCAAAAACTAGGGTGTTTAATATTAATGCTGTTGTAATGAATATACATTTGGGAAGAAAGCATTGGGCTGAATTGTACAGCTTAAAAAACTTTATATAATAACATGATACAGTATAACTTAAACTAAATCATGCCAAAGAATGTGAGCAATTGAAAGGTATTTTAGAGCTCCCTAGTCCTTTTCTTAAATTAGGCTTCACACTTAAAGGCATCCAACATCATGAGATTCAAGAATATTTTTCTTTCATGTCCATTTTAAGACTCCAGAGGCCTGTAAAAATACTATTTATTTGGCAGATTGTCTCAGACATCATTTCAGTTACTCAAAAATTCATGCAAAAATGTCAAAATGAGTGAATTTCTTGATATGTACAAAGAATAAGGTATAAAAGGAAAATCAGAATTGCAATCAGATGAAGCAAATATTTTTATACCTGACTTTGTAACTAGAGAATTTTGATTTTGGCACTCAGACATCTGATATCCTGCAAAATTCAGAATAATACATGCCCATTTTCACAAAATACTTTTACTGAAATGGGGGAAGAGATTAATTCTCTTTTTGCTATATGTTCTACTAATTAAAATGCACTCTCATGTTCAGTTTACTGAACTAAAATGTCCAATATAATTTAATATTGTATCTGCACTGATTTGTGGTTAGTGTTTTGAGGGGTTTTGGTTCGTTGGTTGGTTTTTAATTCAACACTTCTTGTTACAGAACAATGTTTATTCATTGTAAAATTCCTCACTCATCTTTCATACAGTATTTCAGCAACACTTAAAAAACAATTCACAAGGAGTTAAATAATAAGAATCTACTTCATACTGACAACAGAAAACAAAATAGAACTTGATATCTGGTCTTTATTGTAGGCAGCAGTTTTGTGGGAAAATAAAGGGCAAGAAGGCCATGACTGAAGGAAAGGAAGCATTTACTGAGATAGGTAATATTTAGAGCATTTAGAGAGGTTTGTTTCCTCTGGAAATGACATGCTTTGTATATGGCTTTTATAGACTTCCTCAAAAAGTCCATAAAACAATATAGTTTAAATTATGGGTCATCATTGTTTAATTTTGCAAATAGATAATCTAAATGTCTAAAGCATGTTTGTGCTGGGGTTTTTTCAAGAAATTCTGATCAATGACATTGATTTTGAGGACACAATATGTCACTGTTAAACTCTAATCTCCTTCTTAATGCACAGTTACAATGCACATTAAATAAATAAAGCCAGAACACAGTACCTCGCATAACTTCATTGCCTCAATTAATCAAACAGTTCAATGTCTCTAATTAACATTAGTGTACTATCTGGTTTTAGGACAGGGTAATCATTTTGAGCTGACTCACAAATTGCAGACAGGAGCACAGCTTAATGCTGAGCCCACTTTAAAACCCCTACTTCTCTCCAAGAGGGAAGTCATGCCAATCAGCCACAGGTTCAAAAGCTCTGCTTCAACTACAATGTCAAGAGTATGAATACGTACACATAAAAAATAAAATTAAATAAAAATTCAGATACAGTTTATTCATCAAAGACAATATCCATTATGTTCATGTTAATATGCACAGGCTATAGGAGACTGGGGTTTTCTATGTAGGTAAAAAGTTCTGTAAAGCAGGAGAGATCTAATAGAGTTTTTTTCCAGCAGCAGATGAAGCAGTCAGTGACTTTGTTCTCCAAAAATGTCCCAAGTGTTCAAGACTGCAATGTATTTCTGTAAAATCTACTACTGAAATTATAGCTGCTTTGTCAAGAAATCATTAATTGTCTCCATCCATCTGTGTTTTCACTCTTCTTTGTGGCTTCCCCCTAGTGATTCCTCTTCAGACATGTACAGAGAGAACTCTATTTCATTTATCAAATCCCATCAGTCTTAAAACTCTGGTCATCCTTTTGCATAGATAGCAACTTCCTTGGACACATAGGGCATAGTTTTGTCTGCTTAAAGTGTTTCAGTTCCTACATTTAAATGTGCCATCAGCAAAAGCACGTGGATTTCACTACATATATAAGTTGGGGGGTAATCGTAGAAAGCTTATCACCTTTATTATGATTCCTATGCTATTGTATTTTTTTAAATTTAATTTTATTTTTACTTGTAATTCTGTATTGTCCTTGCTCAACTCAAAAAGAGTTTCTTACTCCTGCCTAGATCCAACATTCCCTTCCAGGGCCCTGTTCAGCAGAAACACAAGATCCCATAAAATACTTTTGTCTGTATGAAGCAAGAGGACAAAACAGGGAGAGAATTTTGTGAAGTTTTTATAAAAAGACATGGAACTCTAAGAGCAAATAATTACTGTTACTATTAAGAGAAATAAGAGTTAAGTTATTCAATACTGATGGTGCGATTTTATTTGTACTCATAACCAATTTTCTGTCTTTTTGTGGTCTTGGTCAGAGATCAGGATATCTTAATTTATTAAAATGTTTCTATTGTCTTTTTAATAAAAGATTTTGTGTCCATTCAAAATAATAAATATATTAGTAAATACTCTGGTCAACATTCATTGCATTGGCAATCAATCTGCTTCCAAAACATCAGCTGGGTTTTTTTTCCAAACCTTCAGCAAAAGGAAGATCTAGAAGTAAGTCTTATGGGAAATATTATTATTTTTGTTTGCACTCTTCCTGCAGTTCATTCCTGAGACACATCCAAGACATGGGAAAAGATACAGCATCTGAGAGAAAGAAAGAATGTGCAAAACTACAAAGACTTCTCCAGGGATGTCCTTCCTCTGGTCTACTGGTTTATAGATTTATGTACAGAACTGTCACTCTCCTAACTGAACTGATAGATTTTCCTTTTATGCCTGAACACTGAACAGAGATAAAGAGTCAGGGTAATACATATCTTTATTCCCTCAAATATTCTGTTCTTTTTTAACAAACACATTTGAGAAGGAGAGTTCATCAACCCCCCAGATACAATTGTGCTAAAGCAGAGTCACCTGGGAATCCATCTATCTATCACACACCACTTTCGTCACATTTATTTAAAGTGACAAAATTATACACAGTATGGAATCACTATGTGTGTGAAGCATTTTTTTTTAATTCTGCTACTGATACATGCTTCTAAAAGCTGGCACAAGGAAGCCTACTGAATTCTAAATTTTTGTTATTCCTCCACAGATGTGACTGCAACAATTCCCCATTCTACAGTTTCCTGTTCATGAATAGTTTGTTGTGTACTCCTTCTATTTTCCTTCCCATTGCCCCACACTTACTAGTGCTCCAGTGATTCTAATTATTGATTTAGCTACCCAAAGTACAAAGCCCTAATGCCTTGATAAAAACATGAAATCTGAGTTATTCTTTCTGGAAAAGCTGCATAAATGACATATGAGACAACAGCCCAGATTTGCCTGGAATTCTGTTTTATCTTTTATTTATCTACTTATGGAACTCCAGCTGTGATGCTTTTATATAGATATTGGTAAATTTTTTCTAACACACAACTGTCTGAAACATCAGGTATTTTTCATTACCTCTTTTCTGTTTGGTCGGTGTTTTGCTTTCATGTGTGTGTCACTCCCTACTCCAAAACACAGCATCATGTTTAGTCAGCTAATGGTTTAAAATACTTTCCACCCCAGGCAGACTTGGACACATTCTTGAGAAAATTTCCACGAATTTTTATTCTCACTTGCCTGAGCACTATGGTTTGATAACTTTTACCTCCATTCAATCAACTTTTATTAGTTGCTATCATACAGGCATATCTCAGCTACAATATTTGTAGCAGACAGTACTGAAACTAACTGCAAATGCATCAAGATTTATAAGTGCTTGTGGAATTTTTCCTGGATTCTTATTAGACTGGCAATTGTTACTTGAATGACTAAACCTACATTTTCTGTTTCCTCCTGCTGAAGCTCTTACATTCTCACTCAATTGCCTTATTTTAGAACTGGGTGACCATCCCGAATAAGAGACAATATTCCATGTTTGTAACTTCCTTGCAGCAGATAATTGAATTACACTATGGATTTCCTAAGTATGAGCCAGAGGAGTCCTGAGTAACACGAGTCATTCATTAAAGTTTGTGCTGGTTTTGACTGAAGGGAATTGTCTTCAGAGCAGCTGGTGCTTTTGGTTTGTGCTGAAACCACCGGATTTGTGGTGAACACATCAATGCTCCAGGTACTGCTGGCAGGGTTTACACAGAATCAAGGCATCTCCTGCTCCTCATGGTGCTCCAACAGCGAGGGGGCTGGGGGTGCTCATGAAGCTGGAAGGGGACGTAGCTGGGTCACCTGACCCCAACTGACCAAAGGGACATTCCAAACCACAGGACATCATACTGGGTATATAAAGCTGAAGGAGAAGAAGGAAGGAAGGGACATTCAGAGTGGTAATGCTTGCCTTCCCAAATCACTGTTAGATATGATGAAGCCTTGATTTTCTGGGAATGGCTGAACAGCTGCCTGCCCATGGGAAGTGGTGAATAAATTCCTTGTTTTGCTTTGCTTTATGTGCATGGTTTCTGCTTTATCTACTGAGTTGCATTTACATCAACCCCTGACTTTTCTTGCTTTTACTCTTCTGGTTCCCTTTCCTTCCCAAAATGTGGAGTCTGTTAGCAACTGTGGGGTTTGTAGCTGCCAGCTGGAACTAAACCACAACAAAGTCCTAGTAATTTATAGTTCCCTTTCTAATGCACCTGGGCAAACTGCACTATTTATAACTAATTACAGCTATAGCACAATATATTGTGACTTGAAAATAGGACCCAGTTTGAGGGGAACTGTAAAAGAGATATTCTGAACTCTATTTTGTTGTGACCACTCTCTACTTTCTTTATGGGAGACAACATAATCAGTTGTCAGCTTCTTGGTGCATCTGATGTTTCATGTCAGGTTAACCATGTCCATAATGCATCTTTGCTAACCAGTAGTGCAGAAATTTCCAGGAATGCAGAAACACCTTGAGATTATTATAAACTTTAGAAGACAATTACCACGCAATTTACAGATTACAGTAGTCTATTTAATACCTACAAACATTGTCGTTAACTGTTTTTTTCACCTTGGGAATCTGTTGATAATGTTTAGACCAAAAAGTGTAAGACACACTAACAAGTACAGCAAAAACAAAAAGTGTAAGACACACTAATGAGGACAGCAAAAACAAAAAGTGTAAGACACACTAATGAGTACAGCAAAAATGTGCATGTAAAAACAAGGCCAAGAGAAACTGAAACTGTGGCTGGGATATGCAACAGCCTCTGCCATGCCAGGTCCACAGCTGTGGTTGTCAGCTTTTGCTGCTTCCCAATGATCTGATGGCATGTTTCAATATTTCTAATGGCAGTTTTGGCTTCAGGTTGAACCTTGACATTCTCAGTTCTCTATATGTAGTGCTGATGTCCAGAAAATTGCAAGGTGCTTGTTTCCCTTACCTACTCCATCCTGCAAAACCCTTCCCAGGACTTTATACTGATAACTTTTATACTTTTACCAAGTAATATTACAAGAGGCTCTCAACTCTTTTGTGCTTCAAATACTGCATCGAAGCAGACTGCCTGGCTTTTTAATGCCTACCAAACTTTTATTCACTGTAGGGTAAAAGTCACAGTCACACAGGAAAGATAAATTCTAATCCACTGAATTTCCACTACACGTAATTTCCATTTTCCTGAAAACTTCTACTCATATATTTCATGCAGCTTCAAAGATGACCTAATGTCTCAAGTTTTAATTTCTGCCGGTTTGTAGCAACTGCAGGGTTCCCTTAAAATCAGAATTGTTTAAATATTTGTCTATATTGACAACATATTATAGATATTTAAAACTTATACATGCTGTTAGTCAGACATCTCAGTGATAGGTAAGAATCACTATCCAAAGATCTCACTTCACGTACTGACTTTCGTTGGTTTTGTTTGTAGATATATTTCACCTTTTGTGATCTAAAGAATGCTCATGTACCTGGAATCAAGCAATAATATATATTGCAAAACACAACTGGAATTAATGTGGTCCAACAACCTGTTTATTTAGACAAAGCAGGTCTAACTTCATATTTAAAGGCTGCTCACAGTTTTTCTCTAGTCAGTCTTTGAAAATATCCAGAGAGAAAACTCACAACCTCTCTGGGAAATAAAATAGCTCATCACCGAAATAAGAAATTCAGTCTAAGAAATAAGTTTGACAAGAACATCGACACTTTATTTAATTTTCTTAGTCAAAACCATGTGATGACCCTGGATATATTTTTATAAAGGAATAAATAAACAGTGTCATAGGGTAACAAAGGGCAGATTGTGATGAGGAAGACAGGTTCACAAATCACTGGAAATGGGCTAATTTAAAGATGTTACAAGGTATTAAATACAAAACAACATATTCTCTGCCATGGCAGATAACTGAAGGCACATGGGTGAAATGGGTACTGAGAAAAGCATATATTAGCAAAATAATGTATCATTTTAGGTTAAGACCAATATATTAGGAATCAACATGCTTTCTTCCACATCTTGTGTTGGGGCTGAATATGTCAACAAGATTGCACAACTTTTTCCTCTCAGTCTGGAAATATTCATTAAGCCAGCAAATAACAAAGGAACAGTCCCAGCTTTGGAGTCAAAATTATATTCCTTTATCTACAAAAATGAGTGGAGGATAAAACCACCCAGCATTATACTTGCCAATACAATTTGAAGTGTAGGAAGAAAAAGGTGATGAAGCTTCTTTCCACCTTACAGTTTTACACTTTTTGCATCAGAACCATGGTCTAATGAACTCTGATACTGTGACTCTTATTACATTTTAGTGCCAATAAAAATTATCAGTTGATTCAATAGCTGACAGCATACAATTATATTTCTACCTATAAGTAACTTCTCTAAAAACTTCCTTGTAAGCAGAGGTAAATGATTTCACCACTGCAAGAAAAAAAAAATCTAATTTTCCCTTCTAATTTCCTGAAAGTATTAGAGGAAATTATTTATAATGTAGCAATATGGTTCTGCAGAATCAGAAGGAAAAAAGAGCTGTTGCTGCTGAACTTTAACATCATACATCCAGTAAAAACCTCTTTAAAAATAGCAAGCAGCATTAATGAGAAAACAGATAAGGACACAATGGGTTGCAAATTGTTCTTGTAAATCTCCAAACATAACTTGAATGAGTATGCAGTTTCATTCATCAGATAAACTTATGTAATACCTTGTTTTCTAAATGGTCTATAAGACAAATGTCTAACCACAGTATCTAAAAAAAAAAAACCCAGAAAACAGTTGTTCACTAGAACAAAAAGTACCAATTTGTACAGTATATTGCTTACCTATTTGGTCATAAGTCATCTGCAGAGGAAACTTATCTGTATAACACATTTTTAACATGTTGTTTTATAAACAGGCATCTCTCCCCACTCTGGGAAGCTAACTGGCAAGTTGATGTGTATATGTGCTTCCATAAAGGCAAACTAAGAAACAGGTTGCATTTTTAAACTATGAATATACTACAAAATAATTAACTGTGAGATATTACTTATAAAGCTTGGCTATAAACCTTAATTATGATTTCTGTTGCATAAACTTCATAGACTAAGATACTAAGATACTAAGATACTAAGATACTAAGATACTAAGATACTAAGCTGGGCATGCTGATGTTTTCAATTCTCTCTACCTTATCCAATTTCTAAATTTTGTTTCATCTCAGCCTCCTGGAAGAGCCACTGACCATTTTCTGATCATAAAAACATCTGCAAAGGATATGAGAAAAGGTGTAGATGCATTTTAATATCTGCAGATGAAGGAGAATACTTCAAAATGTTATTACTGGTTAAGAATTAATAAAGCTGTTCCACATTCAAAGGACAATGTAATCTGCATTACTTACGGGCTGAGTTAGACATCTTGCTACATGTTTATTTTATTAAAAAGTTAAAAGCATTGAAAATAAGTAGTCTAAAGAAATTCACTTTTTAAGAACCTGAAATTACAGTGACAAAAGAAAAATGAAACATATTTGAAATAATTTGAATTAGGGAGAAAAAATTTGCAAGAGAAAACAGCATACAAACCTGGGCAATGAAAGTGTTTGTGTACTTACAACGTACACATGAGAAATATTTCTATACCATAGATTAAGGTTTTATTGGAATCCAGAATGGGCTGATTCTATTTGACTTTACTCTTAAAACAATGTAGAGGTGGAATCAGTTCTAGGGTGTTTGTAAGATTTAATTTTTTTTTTCTTTTATGGAAGAAAAGTATTTTAGAAAGGAAAAAGTGTATTATTTATAACACCAGAGTAGATTACGGCAGAAAATGCATTTGAATGAGCTATGGAACAATTTAAATAATACTGAAAAATGAATGGAAAATTAATTTTTGGCCAGTAATGATATTAATAACAGTTGTGATACTATTAAAAACCTCAAACTCTTCTGGGTAGCCATGTTGAATAAAGGGTACAGTATTTACTATCTGAACCAGAGAGTGTTATATTTGTCACTGAATGAAATGCTATATCAAGAAGCAAGTGCATAGAGCCTTACAGTAAATACAAGACATTTGTCAAGTGTTTTATTTGCTCTGTCATTCATAAATAGTGAGAAGAAAATAAAACTTTTTCGGGCATGGTCATCTGATTTCCTTCTCTTTCCTGCACCCTTAGAGTTTATAGATTATTTGGTAGCTCCCACCCCTCCCCCCCACCCCCCCTCATACACACATGCACTAATTTCTGAATATCTTAAGCAGAAGGAAACAACATCTGCTCTAAATGACCAATCTGGGAAATGTATTATTCAATATCCTGAGACCTCAGTTTCTCTGATAAGGCTCTGATTACTGAGCAGCGCTGGTCAGAGTTTACCTGGCACAAGGGCACAACAGGGCTTCCTCTAGAAAAACATGTTTACAGAAGGTCTAAAAGCAGTAAGATTTCAGGAAGTCAGTCCCATTTCCCACCAGCATGCCAGGCTCAAAAGGATCCAAAGCAGGAGAGCCCATAAAAGTCCAGGCCAGGAAGAGAGAATTTCAGGGCTGCACACTCTCACAGACTCTTCACAGATGAAACTCTCCATTCCTCTCGACAGTGAATTGTCCATGGAACTTTCCCAATCTCCAAAGGCAGGAGAAAGAGAACACCAAACATTGACAAATTTAGTGATGAATTTGAAGTTAAAACTGACATAATTCTGTTGGTTAGTCAAGGTTTTATTACTCATTGTGGAAGATTCCAAGTGCTAACTTTATGCTAAGTGTCTCTGAAATACAGCTAAGTGAAAAAAACCTAACCATTGACTCTGACAGAGTTTCCAGAACTCAAAAATATTACTGAAATGTTCCTTTGGAAAGAGCTATTCTAAAAGCCCAAAGTTTGAGAGAACTCTAATATGTTAACCATGAACAAAGGAAGGAGCTCTGAAAGAGGAAGGTGCAGATGGTGATCAGTTCTTTTGCAGTTAAACACAATATATAGTCTGGAGGAGTCAAAGTTCAAAATAATGAAGCTTACGATGACCCTAACAAAAAAGAAAGCTTTTAAGACACAAAAGTCATAATGTCATCATTTGCAATTTTATTTGTAAATTATCCACAATATTGTATAATTTATTTGCTTGGAAATCTACACATAATGAAGATTTCCTGGTCCTCTGTTTAGCACCTTTCCTCTCATCAACTTGTCAGGGATTTATGTAGGGAACATTTAATAATGATAAAAGTGATTCTTTGCATAATATTCCTATGCTACAAAGAGAGACCTCTGATTTGACCCTCCTCTTCTCCCCCTTCTTCAGTATTTTGTATTCTCTTTTATCTCTTTTCTATTTCTCTCTGTGATCAGCACTTTATCTCTCTGTCAGATCCTTTTTAGGGGATGCAGAAACTTTTTTTCTGAGTAGCAGACTGAACATGACTGAGACCTTCCTCAACTAAGCAGACATTTAGATGCTGAAATCTTGTGAACATTATGCTTGTCAGGTTTGCTTGTCAGATATTGTCCTCATCAAACACATGCTCTCTCACAGAGTTAATCCTCTGTAACTCACTGAAGAGTTTACTCCATATATTTTGAACTGATTTCTTTCTTATTTAAAGAACAAGGGAAAACAAGGAGGAGATTTCCTACTGCTCATCTCTTTCCCCCAATAGTTCTGTCTTCTACTGCATCAGTTTTAGAAGAAAAGGATTCCTAGGTTGTTGATTTAATCTATTTGATAGAAATGTGTGTATTGTGAGGACGCACCAGGTCTAGCTGGGACAGAGTTAACTTCCTTCATGGTGTTGGTTTAGACTTATGGCCAAAGGAAGACAATAAAAAAACCTCTTTAACTTTTGCTAGACAGCATTTGTACCAAGATCTTTGCTGTTTCAGTCTGCCCTCCTGCAGTGAATAGGTTGGGGCTCATGCAGGATGTTACAAATATGACACAAATTAACCAGAGGTATTACATGCCATATAATGGCAGGTTATGCAATAAAAGGGAAAAGAAGGGAGTTTAGGAGGTTAGCCACCTTTTGCCTAGGAACGGACTAGCTGTTGGTCTGCTTTGATTTTACTCTTCTTTCCCTCTTTGCTGTCCCACTGAGGGTGGGGGAGTGACCTGTGTGGTGCTGAGCTGCCCTCCTGTATTAATCCACAAGGGAGGGACCAGGGGAAAGAAAGCTGTCTGAGATCTGGAGATTCCCTCCATTTAAGGGTATAGGGAATGAAAGTATTTAAATGTGTAATTAAAGGTAGCAAGCAACAACTATTTCAGTAACACAGGCATGACTGAAACTTCTCATTTCAGTCCAGCCTGCAAGGGGACTTGTTTTCCTGTTGAGCTTTATCTGTCAGAAATAGACTAAGGAACATCATTGACCCGATGGTCACATATACTTTGTTCTTTCCTCTTTTATCTACAGAAAATAATAACGTGTAATGCTAATAAATAAAAAAATTCAGCCCTTTTATTTGCTTAAATTTTGTTTTGTGTTTTGAAAATGAAAGAGTAGAGTGACAGCTACCTGGGAATTTATCCTATATCCTGAAGTCATTTTCATAGGCAACAACAATTTAAAGAGAACAGAACTTACAATAGCAAATTTGATTAGTATTTTATTAATTTAATAAGGTGAATTAGCAGATGATGTGCAGTCTTCCTGACTGTGTTTTATAAACATGCCAATACAATTCCAAGTTTCCTACATTGCAAAATTCATTTCTATAAACAGTCACCAACATGCTTTTGACTGCAGCTCCTCTGGCGTGGTCTCCTAGTAGTATTCTTGTCTCATGTGGCCAATAAGGCCAATGGCATCCTGGCCTGTAGCAAAAAATTCTGTGGCCAGCAGCACCAGGGCAGAGACCATCCCACTGTACTTGTTACTGGTGAGGTCACACCCCAAATCTTGTGTTCAGTTTTGGGGCCCCCCCTGCAAAAAAGTATTTAAGATGTTGGAGTGTGTCTAGAGAAGGGAAACAGAGCTGGTGAAGGGTCTGGAGCACAGATGATAAAGGAACAGCTGAGGGAGCTGGGGTTATTCAGCTGGGACAAAAGGAGACTCAGGGGGCAGCTGCTCGTCCTTTGCAACTGCCTGAAAGGAGGGTGTAGCCAGGTGGGGGTACCATGTGACAGGACAAAAGAAAATGGTCTCAGGTTACACCAGAGGAGGTTCAGACTGGATATTAGGAATAATTTCATCACCTAAATTCAGTCAGGCTGCCCGGAGAAGTGGTAAAATCACCATCCCTGGAAGTGCTCCAAAGGTGTGTGAACAAGGTAGCTGGGGATATGGTTTTGTGATGAACACAGCAGTGTTGGGTTAATGGCTTGGCTTGATGATCTTAGAGGTATTTTCCAAACTTATTAATTGTATGATTCTGTGATTTTACACATTTTGACAAAAAACTCCTCTCTCCTTCATGCTGTAGACAATCAAACAAAAAATGCTCTCCTAGGACCTGTATTCAGTAGATTCTTTACAGATGAAAGTCTCTATCAATAGATTTTTTTAAACAGCTATCACTCAATTTAAAGACTGTATCCATGTTAACAACTCTGCAGCAAGGTGACAATAGACAAGTTGGATTGTATCTCTTTTCCACAATGTTCAATTTCTACCAACAGTTAAATACCTAGTTATTATTTTGTTTTCAAGATTTTAAAGCACATATCAAATGTTCATTAATAACACAATTCCCCCCACACACATTCCTGTCTCAGTGCATTATTATATGCATATTCATTTGGATATATAGATCATATAGTTATGTTAATTTGGGAAATATACATGTATTAATATACATATTACCATTTCTACTGAAAGCTATGCTACAACATAATACAAATGCAGTTGTCTTCATTAAAAAATAACAGGAAAAAAAAAAGCTGAAAATCATTTACACTGTGATCAGCACTTCCAGGGTGCTGGAAAAAAAACCAAAAACCTCTTATTCTTAAGCAGCACCTTGTAGATTTCATGAGACAGTGATGATATGGTCATTACATGTAATAAAAGAACTACATACGGATTTTTGTATAATATAAAGTAAACATCATTAACACATATTTTTAATTCTGGATATTAGCTCATTCATATGAATACTTCCTTAAATTCAGGGCAGTTATTTTCTGAAATTACTTTTTGCCTATAAGAAAGATCTAGATTCCACAGAAGAACGATGGCTATTTTGTCCTCTCCCCTCATCTCTTATTTTCTGTTACCACTCTTTGAATTGTATCTCATTCTTTCAGATGTGTCAGGACTATTTTGTTTTAAATTACTCAAAGTTCACTTTTTTTTTTTTAATCATATGGAATTAGGCAGATGGTTTGCAATTAAATGTACTGGAAGAGATCTAATTCTGAAGAGGAATCATCTGTAAAATAAACTTTTATACTTACTCTATACAAAACTAATTTAGTTAATGTAGATATCAATAGAAAAAATCTTTCATTAAAACAGGTCAGATGTCAGCCTTCAGGGCTCCTACAGATCCAAAACTCCACAATTTTAACGGAGCATGCTGCCTTCAAAGTCTCTAAAAAATGGTTATTATTATAGTTGATCACAGCCACCCATTTTTGCTTTGCTGCATTTTATGAATATAGGGACAATTTGTTGTTAAGAATTCTACTTATAAGCTCTTTTGTAGATGCTAGATATTTCATTACAAAATTATCTAGAGTCCTGTTTCAGTGAAGTGTCTCAGTTGATTGTTTGCCTTGAGATTTCTCAAGATGGAGGAACCACCAGCTCTTCATTTCCGAGATAGTTAAGTAAGAGAAAGGAATTGATATGTATTGCTTCTCCCTGCTCATCTAAACAATATAGGGACATCAGTATGCAAATAGAATTAACTTCCTAAATAATAGAATTTGAAGACCTAGTCTGGCCATAGTTCTCACAGTTAATTTTCAGCTGACCTCAGAGAGAAATCAAGTTTTTACTTCTTTTTTGTCTACCAGATAAAGAAGAGTCTGAAGGCACTTTGTCCCTCTGGTTTGATGTTTAAGAAATCCAAATAACCACAAGAAGCAGAGAGGTTTTATGTTGACTTTGTCCAGCTCTTCCTGGCTGGGAAAGGAATGGTGATTCAACAAGCTGATAGAAAAATAGCTATACTATTTCAGTTTAAAGAGTGGAAGAATACTTTAGTTGGTCTTATCTGTATTTCAGAAATGTGTTCTGAAATAGAAATAAGAAACATTATTTGAAGGTATTATTTTCAATCAAGTTTTGCCTTCTAATATCAAATTCCTTGCTGAGTAGACAATTTCAGTTCTTAGACAGAACTAGATGGTGTCGTCTGCATTTACAGAATAATGGATTACTCACTTACCAATGACCAGCCTCATTCACGTTCATTTAATGTCAAGTTAAAAGCAAATTTTCCAGATAAGTGGAAGCCGCAACTGCCAGAGCTGAAAATCCTGAGAGCATTACCCACCAAGTATTACTACATCACTCCCTGCCAAAAACAGTGCAATATTTGTGTTCATTCAAATCTGTTAGAAGCTAAAGACTGAGCACAGCAAATTCTTATTCCTCAGAGAACATTACCTCATCAATTATTTCTCGGAGACTTTCATATCAGTTACATTTTGTGTCTATCAAGATTCTTAAATTAAAAAGATCCAGATAATCTGTGGACACAGCCAAACTGAGACTAGCTGCTCATGAATATATTACTTAATAGTCATCCCTCTCCAGCAACTACTTTCCTTTTGTTATGCAGCTTAGGTATCTGTGCTATAATCTATTGGATAGCAACACACATTCAGGAATACACTAGTGGATCATTAGAGAATATTAAACACAAGAGTAACCAAGCTCAATAAATGAACTGGCCCAGATTTTTCTTTCATAGCTCAATTTGGATAAGCACTAAAAGTAGTTCAAGGAGAAAGGAGCTGTAGTTTCCACAATACCACAGTAGATTAAATTGCTTCAGATGATTGAATATACATGAAAATTCTCAAAAAGGAGAAAATTAGATGCTGTATGAGACATGCTTTTTAATTTCTAAGCATGGTGAAACTTTTTAACCCTGAAAATTTGCTGTAAAGGGCATTAAGGTCATAGGTTATCATATGCAAGCAAGCATGAAAGAGCTTCCCCTACTTTAACTCTTTGTAGGAAGTGTAACAGCAAAACTTACATGTTCTTGCATAAATGAGCACAATGGTTTCTGGAAGGAATTGGTAAATAAGATGTGGTGAGTTCCCACAAAGGAAAATGCAAAGTCCTACATCTGAAATAGAATAAACCTGAGCAAGGGCAAGTGCACAGGGTTGTATCAACAAAACTATAGCCTGATTGAGTATGGTTGGCTGCATGTGAGTAGCTTTGCAAGTGCTCCACAAGAGATTTCTTCTAAGCTTATGCTTCCCTAAGTTTCATTTTCACAGTATTTATCATATTAGGGTGAGGAGCTAGTGGTATTTTTTTCCAGAACGTGGGCTGTGTCTTCCCTCTGGAGGTTTCATCCTGCACTTGGCTCTGTGGTATGGCATCCATTCAATCCCAGGACAGCAAAGGCTCACACTTGTAATTGCTAAGGTGGAAAAGAAGAATGCATCCCTCCAGAGAGTTCAGTTTTTCTCTCCTAGACTCACATTCAGGTTTTATTTGTTTTTCAAGAGGACTGTAATGATTCTTATTAGTCATCATATAATGCAACATCAAGGGACATAGGAAATTAATTTTCAGTGTCAGAAAAATGAATGAATTAGGTAGCTGTGAAAACTGTAAGGAAACAGTGGCTCATAAATTATCTTTTTATGAAAACAAGCATGCACTGATCCAGTAGCTGGACTGAAGTTATGTAGGTGATAGGGAAAAAAACCTCAGCTGCATCCACAGAAGTTGGTGAATGGTGCATCAACAGATGCCTGAGTAGCTTCATTAATTCTTCTTACAAAAGCTTTATTGCAGAGACCAGCAAGTCCAAGATGTTCTGACTCCTCTCTGACTCACTGAATATTCCTCTTCTGTTGTCAGAGTAGAGACTGCCCCCTTCCAGAATTTTTAAACTCTGTGAAAGAGGCATATGTCAGAAAGTCTTATGCCTACATTAGGCTCTCATTTCTGTCTTTTGTGCTCTTGCCACAGCCCAGCAAAAACATAAAGGAATTTTTATAAAAAAGAGAAAATATTTGGACTTTGAATGCCAGTAGGCTCAAATGCAAGACAAAGCTTTAAATGAAAAAGTAGGTGACATCTTAGTGCTAAGATCTCCATAGAAATCTCCACGGCATTAACAGCACACATTTTGGGACTAAAATATTTTTGTCAGCTTGTATAGCCATCACCCCTTTGAGTGATACATCTAGAAACCACCATTGCATGTTTAGTAAAACAGTTTTAACTTCTTCAGAGGTTTTCATACCACTCAGCTCAGCACACACAATAAAAACATTGACATAAAGAGACCAGTCTCCCTTTAGAGCTAAGAGAGAAGGAGGTCTCAGAAGTCTGGCTTTTTAAAACAAGAACTCACTCAAGGAGCCCATCAGTCACCATGACTAGATTCCTTATGGATATGTCACAAGTCAGTAACAACTGAGAAATATCTTATTTTGTATCAGCTAAAAAACTAAGCAATAGATCATTCCTGGGAAAAGAACTATCTTTGCTTTGAAAAATATAGCCCTCTGCAGTTTCACATTTCTTATTATCCTTGCAACTCTATCTAAACTTAGTAAAAATTCTAGTCTAGAAAGTCACACATTAAAATGTGCAACAAATATTCTGTATTTATAGATTCATGTAACACACTCACTAAAGCTGCCAGAAATCTGTAAAAAAAAGCCACCCCTTGTTAGAAGATTTGCATATATAGCAGTGGACTATTTAAGTTTGCAAAATCAGATCATTGTGTTGGTAAGTACTCGTGCACCCAGATCATGAACCAAAGTCTACATCTGGCTTAAAATAGACAGAGTTTTTCCCAGTTTATTTCTGTTAACTGAATATAGTGTTTGACTTCATGCAATATTTTTCACAGGCTTTGTATGATCTCCAGAAAAAATATTTCCATGGCATCAATGCCAAAATAGTTGACTGCTACAGGCAAAACTATAAATTGGAAGCTCACAAGTGCCCATACTTTAAATTTATTTCAACAAGGCAGATAGGACACTAGAAAAACACAGCACACCATCTTCTGAGCTTTTTCTAAATTATATATAATTACACACAGATAGTCTTTTAAGGAATGAATTATAAATTTGTTAGGTAATTTATTTAGCTAATGTTAATAATAAAGACTTGCAATAATCTCATGTACATACAATATAATAATGTTAAGCTCATCAGAGTAATAGTTTTAAAGATTTTATAAGCAAGAGTGTGAAAATTGCTACTAAGGACAGCAATAGGATTAACTCAATAGCAACAGATCAGACAAACAGAGAAAACCTCCACAGGACAAAGCAACAAGCTTGTGCTATTTGTTTCTGGAGACTTATCAGTGTGCCTCACTGATATCCAAGGCAGCAGAACTGTCACCTCTTTTGTAAGCTGAGACTGCAAGATCTAGTAATGTATTTTGTATGAGGAGAGGATCCTTAGCCTCACATTTTCTTCTCAGAACTGCACCAAGTTTGGGGGTGGGGGCGGTAAGATGTTTCAGGCAGGAATATTCACCTAGGATTTTCAAGAAATAGATTAACACCTTGAATACCCGTATAGTGCCAGCTTTTTTTGAAGAAAAAAATAGCTAAAGTATGTTACTGGTATTTGTATAAATATACTAGATCAAGCAAGAATCATAAAGTTCACAAAGTGAACTTATATAAAAACAAAAACTGTCAAAAAATTACTTTTGTATTAATTTTTCTACATATTACCTGTTCCTTGGACTCTAGTTCCCACATAAGGAAGGAGTGGACAAAAACAATGTCAAGGGTATATATAGTGAAAGTGGTAACCAAAGTGAGATAAAGTACTGTGAAGACCAAAGAAGAAACCAGATGCAGACACTCACTGCCAATTTTCACTCAGGCATCAGCAACATCCTAAACTGCTCTGACCCAGCCATGTCAGAGTCTCATTGGATTGTCTAGATGGAGATTGAAACATGTTAAACTGATCTGTGTCTGGGATTATGCCAGGTTCTAAACAAAACACCATAGTACATGCATAGAAACAAGAAAATTACAAGTTTTGAGCTTTTGTAATTTTTTTTTTTTTAATTTCAGGAAAAATTTTTCTGCCAGAATTACTCAGACCACTTTTTAATTCTTAACTCTCAGGTACCCCAACTCCTTCATCTCTTGTAACTTGTTTTGTTTGAAAGGCAAAGAGGAAAGAGAATAAACAAAAATAAGTGCCACAGTAAGTCAAAAATGTTCTGCCAAGAGCAGTGAAAAACCTGTTACTACCTGAGATGCACAGGCACAATCCAATTTTCTACTGATTTTATTGTCTGTTGGGTCACAACTCTAAAGAAGAATAAAGGATTGATTCCCTTTCTCATTGTCACAAAACGTGCTGAAGTCTGCTTTAAATGAATATTCAGTAAGTTGGTGTTTGCTAGGGTGGTTCATTTTGCTGTGGGTTTTGGATTTTTTTTTCCTTTAGAAATATAAAATGTTCTAATTGTAGTTATTTTTACATTTGAAAATATTCACATTCAAGATCTTATGATTATATTTAAATCCAACTAATATGAACGTAAGAGAAGAAAGCATGACAAAGCATGACAAAACTTAAAACACAAAAAGGAAAATTTCATTAGGATTAAGGAAATAATCAATTTGGTAGTTCCTAGTCAAGTTGAAATTTAAAGCAATATAATTTTTTTTTCTCCTTTTCAGTTACCTATATTTCCATAATTCTCTAGATATTATGTTTTAGTTCCCTTGTCCGAGTCAACACAAAATCTGAAGAATCCAGTTGAATGAAGTATATGCATAAAGACTGCTCCTTTCATAAAATTGAATTCTAAATCTAGCAGTGGCTGATTAGAGAAAGACTCCAGTTTTCAGTGTGGGGATTTGTTGTTTTTGTAGCCTTTTTTTTAATTTTTTTTAAATAGTAAAACCCAAAATACTGGTGGGTGTGTTTTTGGCTAATATTTCATAAACCTATCAGTCTTGAAGAAACGTGAGTTGTTCAGTAGAGGCATTATGGGAAATTGAAGAGAATACTGTACTGGGTTGAGGCAAGGCAAAGAAGGAATGCAACAATATTCCTTGAAATTTTTAACAATGGCAAAGCCTGAAAGTGGTTTAAGGTGATACATACCAAGGTCATAACCAAATCTTTTCAGGTTATACATAACGCAAATATATGGCTTTTATTTCTAAGCTGTTTTGCAGATGTGATAGCTAGGCTGTTATGCATTCATAGAGAAATAATAAGTTTTCTGATGTATGACATTTTATCCTGAACATAATTTCATAGACTTCTTTCAGTACATAAGTAAGTTTTGAAGCAAAGCACAAACTTTTGTTGTTGTTTGATGCCTAACAAAAATTCAGACATTAAGTGAAAATTAGGAATTTTATACACACTTCATTTCTGTCACATGAGAAAGTCCAAAGTAAAAACTTATTGATCTACCCCTCTATGAAAGACTGGATGGCTGGGGGTAGGACATAAAATAGGGATATTTTAATACATTTACTGGAATATGTTTTAATTTAGTTGTAGTTGAAGTAAATAAAAGTGGTATCTATGTACTGTCCAACTGTTAGTCTTAAAGAATTGTAGATATTTCAGACAGTTCTGTGTACCTTGAAGAACATAACACTGCATTGTCAGAAGAGGTGGCAGATTATATCTCATGAGATCCTAGATCTTTAAGCATAAAAGACACCAGAATTCTTTTGCCAACCCTCACAAAGGTCTGTCTCAACTTCAGTCAGTGTTCCTGTTTGTCAGTACTCCAGACTCAGGAGTATTTTGGTGTTTATATTTCTGGAATAAAAAAGCTGATTTGTGTTCAGACCTTGCTAGAGGTCTAGTATGGTTCTTCTTCATTCTGTGCATATAGTGCAGTGTAGACCTCATATCTCTGAACACTGTGTGGAAAGAATGATATAGTGTGTTTTTACAGATTAGACCAATGCAAGCCATCATCTCTTTACTCTCCTTTTTTTTCTGTGTAGATCTCAAGGCACGGCTTGCACTGTGGGAACTATAAGCATACATCACCAAGGAAATCAGATCAGGGGAATATAGATACCCCAAAGCATGTGCATAGGCTTTGTGCTTCATTCTAATGTTGCCAATCTGGATACTTATATGGGACACTTCATTACTTTCTTGGAAAACAAAACAATTAAAAATTAGGAGATTTTTTTTTTTTTTTACTATTGCTAAAGAGATCTATTCCATTGTGTAAAATGTTAGTGACAGACCAGAGTTTTGATAACGCCAAGGCAAATACTCTTGCACAAGATATCTGCTAAATCAGAGCCTGAGGTTGCTTCTAGTTCCTGGATTGTTAAAGCTCACAGCAAGTTGGTGTCTTAACACTGTTGGTGCTTGAGAAACTGATGCAAAAGGTCAGTAATCTTCATAAGTTTCTGTTTGGGCCTGAAGCTTCAGAAGACAATTTTGCATTTGAAAAACAAAGCAAAGCAAATCACTACTCTATAATTCTCCCTCAGCAAGATCCCAAAAACTAAACAAATGAAACAAAAGCAAAAAAAAAAAAACCCAATTCCAAGAGGAAAGAAATAAAATCAACAAACAGACCCTAAAAAAAATGATCCTTGTTGAGATTGCATGGAAGACGCTGCCACTTTCATGCTAGGGGAACGTTGATGGAAGTTAATTAAAAATCCCAAGCAAACAAGTAAGAAAATGCCGAAAATACAAAGTATAAAAAGTTATAATAAGAAAGATACACTGTGATAAGGTCAAAGTGTTGTCATGACTTTCTGTCTTTGAAAAATCTCTGCCTGATCCAGTGTATTTGCTGTAATGCTTTACTGGAATGTATCTGTTCCTGATAGTCTTTTATAAAAGTGGGAGAGAAAACATCAATAGTAGCTAAAGTGCTGTGCACACATTTCCTTCAAGTGATGCTTACAGCATTTCATAGTGGTGCCCCATTTCAATTCTCCTTCTCAGTTAGCTTGCAAGAATCATGCACTCGAGATGGCATGTAAAATTTAAACTATTGTGTCCTGGTGAACTCTTCTGGGCCTAGTGCAACAGGCGGTACAGAATCAGGACCTCTGTACATTGCAAGGATGTTTTTATGAAGGCTAGAAAATGGTGCACATGCACCTGCTTAAATTCTGTACTACTTGTATTTAACTTCTATTTATACCCTGATCTAATATAAAATCACAAAAGGGTTGAGTTTGGAAAAAAAACGTTCCTGAAACGTTTGCCTACTCCTAGGCTCATGCTCAAAGAAGTCTACACTACAACTGGTTGCTTAGAGCCTGTCCAGTCAGGTTTTAACCTTCTCCAAGGATGGACACCTTGTAAGCTTTCTGGAAAACTTGTTCCAGTGTTTAACCATTCTCTCTTTTCAAACCAAATAATCCAAGCTCTCAGGCTCTCATCCTGTGTATGATGCTCGAAGTATCATATCTGTTGTGTTTTATTGGATCCAGTCCAGTATTTCATGCCTCCTGTACCACAGAGTGCATTACTAGGTATCATACTTCAGAAGTGGTCTCACCAATCTAAAAAGAGAGGCAGGAACACCTCCCAGCTTCCCACAAGCTACTGAAAATGTTTTTCCAAATAAAATTCAGGATGCTGTTGACCTCTTTTGCTAGAAAGGCACAACGCTGTCTCACTGTCAGCCCATTTCCCACTGTGACCCCCAGGTCCTTTTCCAGAATTGTCTCCCAGGCAACTTGACCACCAGCCAGTTTGGTGCATGGGGTAATCCTCCCCTGGTGCAGGACTTGGATAAACTTCATGAGTTTCCCATTTTCCATTGTCTCTAGTATGTTGAAGTCCTTCTGAATAGAGGCATGAACTGGTATACCAATTACTCCTCACAGTTTTGGATCAGCAACCTGATATTCGTCAAGTGCAAAGTGGAAAACATGAGCAACAAGGGAAAAAAAAGGCAGTGTACCATTTGAGAACCTATTGTAAAAATTTATTAAATTCTGTGACTTTCACTGAATAGAAATTTGTAATTGAAATTTGTAATTGATTTTGTAATTGAAAATATCAACTTCACTTCTTTACCTTGTAACAGAAAAACTTCCAAAATATTTGCAATATAGCACAGCAAAATTAGCAATCTTACTCAGGGACGTAAGCACAAGTTGTATGTGAGTTTAGAGAAGAACCGAATAGGGGATTATGCCTGTGATCCACAACATCCACATGACTAAACAGTGATACCTACACACTTTAATCAATTTTAGCTAAGTAGCTAGCCACAAGACATCTAGAGTATGCATCTGTCCAAAGGCCATCTGATCAAATATTGTTTTGGCTTTATCACTAAAAGAGCTACAAACACATCAGGTGATTAAACCGATATATTGACTATGCATTTCTAACAATTTTTTTCCTCCCCAGCCTAAAATATATTTTGCTGTCTTTCCAAAGAATCAGACATTCACTTCTTGAGATAAATTAAAGACCATGAGTTCACTAGAATAATCATCAGAGAGAATTCTCATTCAACCATGTTGCTCATATGGATAAGGTCTGATTGCACAAACTCTACTAAAAGTAATTTCTCTGATTCAAAAACAATAGCAAGATTGCTGTTAATCATTCTATTGTCTGAAACATCATTTGGTGACAATCAAGGGAAAAGAAAAGACAAGAGGAGAAAAATTGGGGAAGGAACAATGACATTTATTGACATTATATATGCTTATTATTAAGCATATACAAGTCAGCAACAAGCGACTCTTTTTTTGATAGCACAAATGTGTAACTCTGTGTAATCACACAAGACTGACAGAACAATACGTGTTATTGGCAAATAAAATCTGAGTATTATGAGAAATCCCATGCTTCTGAAAAATGCCTCTCTTAAAAAAACCCCAAAAAAACAGCAAGAGCATAAGGAGGAATGGTGCTGCTTTATTTAACAACAGAAATGGAAATAACACTTCTGTGGTGCTTGTCTAGCTGTCAACAGAAAACACTAAAAAAACTCACATCAAAACCATTTTTTTTAAATTTAGGTCCAACTGAATTGAATTCTTTCTGTATTTAAAAAATGTATAAACGTGTTATGAAGCAAAATATTTAGGGTTTTTTTCTTCACATGAAATGCCCCATTTAATCTGATATTGCTTCAATATGTAATGAAATAAAATTAAATGTTAACCTTACAGGGCAAGGGGTAGGGTGGAGGTGGGAGAAATTTTACAAAAATGCTAAAGGAAAGGAAAGAAATCAGGTGAGATAAGGACTCAGTGTTAAAGCCCACTTAAATACAGCAAAAAAGCTTGAAGCAAATTTAACCAAAAAAGCTTTGTTTCCCAGCTTCTAACCTGGTGATTGTTTTCCTTGTTCATCATACTTCTGAAGAATTTCATTTCTGCTACTGATTTTATCAGCAACATATTATACTAAGAAAGACTCACCTTTAGTATTTCCTTCAATTCTCAAAGAGAAAGAAGTGGAAAGGTCTGTATTAGAGTAATCAAATTCTTATACAGAATGCAAACTGACATAGAGAAAGCCTGAAATCAGAAGAGATTACTTAATTCCAATGGGAATCTGTAATATTAATCCTGCTGGTATCTCCATCATTTTTTTTTTAATAAATACCTTCCATGAAAAATTAATTCTGCTTTCTACCTGTCCCCTCAAATATGCAAGCATTTGATTTTTCTGACTAAGCTTTAGCTGCATACTTTCTAATTGTTAAAAAAAACAAAACAAGCAAACCAAAAGATCCCAATTATGTGGTTCATAGCTTTTTATTTTTTGACCACAGAGATGCAAATGCATCAAAGTGTATTACTTATTAAAGGCAATAACTTCAAAATTGAGCAAGTAATTGATGGCAGATAACATGTTAGAGAAGAGTCTCTTCATAACAGCAGTTCAGCAAACACTAGTTGTCTTTTGGGAATGAGTCTATATGTGTATTTGCCAAGACAAACCCACAGATATATTTACTCCTTCTGCACATTTGAATATTATAAATTATTCCAGAAACATTACAAACACTCCTCAAAACAACCAAGAGAGATTTAAGGAAGAATTTTCTCTCTTATTTCCAAAAGGATATCTGACAAGTTTCAAATAATTAGGTAAATTTGTCTACCATTAAAAACCCCACACTTTATTATTTTACAACCTATTTAGATTCTTTACGAAACCAAAAAAAATTAAAACATCCCAAAAACAAACAAAAAAAGGCCCAACCCACAAAACCATTCCCCAAAAATATTCAGTCTTTCTAGGATCTCAATTAATGAGACAACCAGTATCAAACTGGCTTTGAACCTTACAGAATGAAAATGATATGATTTGGTCTTTTCTGTGCAGTTCAATACTAATGATGTGCTAAAAATCAGATTCGTCTTGAAATTCTTTATTTTTTCTTTATTTTTGAAAGCACTTTCATAATGAGGTCAGGTAACCTTAAAGAGTGTCTTAAAATACAGTTTAAATTTATATTGAACTGTTTGGAATATCAGGGATTCAACTCTGTATTTTGTTTTGTTCTACTAAGGCATCGACTTTTAAAAGCATGTATTTCTGTGCGCATGCCTGCATGCTGCAGAATCTTCATGTCTTACCAGTTTGTGTCAAGAGATCCTTTTAGTCTGCCTTTCTCCACACCTTTCCTAATTTCTCCCTTTCCCAAACTGAATCAACTTCTTAGATAACTTTGAATAGTGCTTGTTTAATTCCACGATATAATGAAGGGAGGAAGTTGTCACCACTGACTGAAGTATCTCCAATCCCTCCACTCCTTATCCAGTAATAACATTCTAAGACTTTATTGAGATAATGAGAATACAGACAAGAGAAAGATTTAGATAGTTGACTTAGTCCATCGTCATTTGATGAGAGGTATCTTACTTTGTAACTGACCTGAGAGCTTAGATTTGTTCTCTCATGTTTCAAAAAATGATATTATTAAAGCTTAAGTAATAACTTTTAAAATTGGAGGGCACCCACCAGGTTAGATATAATTTTAAGTTCACTAGCATCCTATTCTCAATTCTCCCTGAACTTTAGCACAAACTCGAGAAAGCAATTTAGACTTAGTTAGCCTTGGTTCACTGCAAATTACAATACTAATGCCAACCTCTCTTGACCATTCTAAGATTATACAGTCCATATGCAACATGGGGAGACTTCATAATGAATTTCATTATAAAAATGTAAAGTATTATTCAGATATTCCCTTGAAGCATCACTAAAAAATAGCTTTCTTAAATATCCTTTAGTATTTACTCCATAATAATCTTGATTAGAGAAAAATTCAATCATAACCCCACAAGAGTATTTCCCTGCAAGCAGATGACCTTTTCCTAAGTTCTGTCTCAAAGAAAGTGGCCCCCAACGTGACCAGGAATATAAACTAAGGGAAACAAAAACTAAACATGGAAAAGACTTGTTTATTTGGGATCTTCAAACCTCAAAAACGTTTCAGGATGCCTAAAAACTACTTTTTTCCATGTATTTGTTTACAAATGAAAACATACACCAATTAGAAGTGCTTAGCAAAGATAAAGGCCAGCATACATGTGATTTTCCACTGGCAAAGTATATAAGAAGCATTTTCCAGCTGCAGGGGGTCAGAAACAGAAAAAGCAAAGACATGGTTTGACATAAGTTAAAGCAATTTAGAAACTAGAAGCACAAGCTTTTCTTTTGAGATTGTCGAAGAGCAAAAGCCATCCTCTGGAATACTGAGATTTTAATTTGGGCTTTTAAAGTAATCTATTGCTTGTTTCTCCCATTTACAATAACTCTAAGTCCAAGCCTGGCACCTCCTTATACTTAAGGCTGAAGAATCTAGTTTGGTAATAACACACAATGTTTGACACTCACAGTTTTTTGACTGTGCAAAGGTGAAGCCTTTAATCTTTGGAGCCTTTGCTCTGTCACAAAGCTATACTGAGACAGTAGAAGGAAAAGGAGACCAAAAAAAAAAAAGAGGAAAAAATAAACAAACAGAAGGAAAACATGGAAAAGAGCAAGGAAAGATGGAAATGGATTGGCTGAATAACAACAGAATGAGGAAGGAAATTTCAATACAATAGAGATAAAAGGAGAGAAAAATAGTCCTGTCATCATTGTGGGAACCTGTCAGTCAGAGATCAGAAACACTTATTGTTCTGGCAGCCAAAGATTACAACCACAAAAAAGCAAGCATTTAAGTAGGAACTTCAGCACAACAAAATTTAGGGGGATGCTCTATTCAAAAAAACCTTTTTCCTAGGATAGTTTGTAAACATGAACAACTAGACTTATGAATAAAGTAAGTGAGAGTTTATTTCAAGTAAATATATTAAAATGAAAATATATCACTGATTAATTCTTGAACTACATTTTAAAGATTAATATCTTGTTGTTTAGAACTCTGAAGTTTAATTAAATATCCTGATGAGTTTTACTTTACTTTTTAAGTGTTGAGGTAATAAACTACACTAGTTTTGAAAAGTTAAATGTATAAACAAAATAGATTGGTTGTCCATTGGATCCAGAAAATAAAATAGTTCCCTTTAATGTCTATAAGAAAGGTTTCAAAGACAATTATTTCAATCCTTTGAATAGTGACTGCCATCTGAACAACATAATACTAAAATAATACTGAAATAATACTGAAAGCTTGATTAACTTGTGTAAACTGAGTCAGCATCTTCTAACTAATGTAAGGTAAACACTGAATGGATTCAATCCTTTCTACATAAAATTCTTTCCTTTACCAACTATGCTTTAAAAAAGAAAAAAATCATCTACTCAGTAAAAGAAGAGGTCTATGTATATACATCTAAATAATCAAAGGTGAATAAAGTGAGTTACACCAAGCTTTAAACATCAGCTGGAAAAGACAATAGCATGTCTCAAGCAGAAACAATAGCCCAGTTGGGATGTGTTTTATGCTGTATTGGGAACAATTTTAGTTAACCAGTATACCTAAACCATCTGTATAATGAATAACTGATAGCATATAAATGTAAATTGAGTGGACAGGTTGATAAAATAAATACGAACTGGAACATCTATAATGTTTTGTCCATTTTTGAAATGATGACAGTGAAGTTGCTTTTGATCAAACTGTAAATGTAAATTCCCCTAGAGCTCCCTGGAGAAGGCAAAAGAAACTCCTTATGATTCAATCCATCACGCTGTGTTCATAAGTACCTATTGAAAAATTAAAATGTTAACTGTTAAAAAATATTCATCAGCAGAAGGTTAATATCTTCCTTCATCGATATTTCTCAATTTAATTGTAAACTAAAAGTCTTATTGGGCATAGCCAGCAGTAAACTGATAATACCACCTAAATGCTCAACAGATGTCTCTAACTGGAAACATAAAATTTTAATAGTCACTTTCTTCAGTATTTAAAGACTATATTGTTATCAACATATTTTTCATAAAGGAAGTCATGCACTTCTGTCAGTTATATTTATTACACCAAGGAACACTTTATTACAATAATGCAGATATCTTCATTCCACAAGCCCCAAAGGTACTTAAAGCTAGGATTTTATTACTTGTGCCTGAGGCCAAACAAAGCTATAAACCTGCTACATTCTAATTCAAATACTGCTGGTGGGGCTTGCATTTTTGTTCCATAAATTACAATACAATGTAATTAAATACACACAGAAGTGGTAGTCATAGAAACAGTCTTACCAATTCACAAAATTTTAAGACAAATGAAAAGAAAACCCCTGATTTATGAACAATTCTTTTTACTCTGGACTAACTTATTTCCTTTCAAAAGGAATATATGTTAATATTATCCAGCAGTATGGGATGCTGACTGCCCTTGAAGTGCTACTAAGAGCTGCTCACACTATTTACCATTATAGCACCTATTCTGTTCCTGTCTAACAAGGTGCACCATCAATTGTATCAGCTTTGTGTTTTGGCTAACACTGACCAAGTGTTTCATCCAGTAGTGGATGAAATACCCAGACATTAAATGCAAAACAATTGATGTCTGTTGTGATATTGCCTTGCTTAAAATGAGAGCACAGGCAGCTCTTGGAAAGCCTCACTAGAAGTATCACAAGAACAGGAAGCTCTCCAGTACATTGTGATACTTGAAGCTATAAGAATTTTAAATCATAAACAGTGCAATTCCCAGAGTATTACATAAAGCACACAAGTTCTTATATCTAGCAAGACTTTATATTTTTCTTGAGAGTTCTGTTCAAGTTGTGTAGTATTTTGTAGCACTTATAAGTCAAAAATCTATAGCTTGCTTTACTAGCACTTTATTTCTAGAAGTATTTTAGCAGTTCTTTTTATATAATTTGAAAATATCTCTGAAAAATCTTAATATTTAATATTATCTTGGTAAGACACCGGAGGGTCACAGCTAGGTTGAGATTTTCTGCATATTCCACAAACATGTAAAATAGCAGTCTGAGACACATCAGGGCTTTATTACATGTAAAATGCTTGACTGGAGTTATAGAGTGTTATCCTGACTTTTCCACATCTGTCGTAGAGATACCAGTTGTTCTTCCTGTAACTTATCAGGATGCCTAGACTGCTTTATAAACTTTCCTTGTCATGTTCACCATTTCCAAAAGAATAGACAAAAGGGGATATGGTTGTGTTGGTGAGGAGGACTTCCCTGACATGTTTTCTGCTACTAAAACAACTGGCGATGGACAAAAGAAGGAATGCAGAGGACAAGTACTCTTTTGAGTGTTTTATAAAGACAAGTTTTAATGTAGAAAAAGAGAAACTACATGTCCAGAGGGCATAAATCGATGTTTATTCCTGAATGCAGAAGTATTTTACTTTTAGTAAAGTACCAGGTTTGCATGTGCTCTCAGAACAAATGAACATAGACAAGTTTCTAGCACCTAGCTTTTTTTCTGAAGCAGGAACTATCCTCATTCATTTGTTCCAACTCAGTGTTCCTGGAACTTTAAAAAGCAGACTACAATAGAATCAACAACTATTATTAAGAAACATCAAACAACCCAAGATTATCCATTTCCAAACATTAAACACATCCTCAAAAGGGAATTTTACTTAGATTCAGCATATTAAAAGCAAAAATCAACATGGAACAGAGAGTGTTCCACCTGTCAGTTAGAAGTTTTGCCAACTCTCTAAAGAAAATGTGCAGCAATTCTACTCATACACACAAATATTTAAGTTGCAGAACAAAAGCTGACAAGTCCCAAGAAATAACATGCATACATATGTGCAAAAATTCCCTTCTCCAGCTCTCTAAAGTAGATTCAATGAGTTCATACAGCACAGCAGGGTCAGAATAAGCAACAATGTGGTTTTCTTTAAAGCATATAAAAAGGAAGCATATAGAATCTGGAATTCAGACTCAACAGAAAAAGAACATTCCACAGCATACTCTTAAGTCCTTATCCCTGGTATCAACCAGATAATCTATTTCTCTGGAGCACAGGTCTCCTCTAGCTCGTGCCCAGGTTTCTTTCTGAGAGAAACAAGAGCACAGGTAGATATGAGTAAGCCATGCCTAGTTTTACTTCTGCATGGAGCTGGAAAACAGGTAATTCTACTAACTCCAGAGCTGAGGAGCTTGGTCTTAAGTGCCACAGTTCAGCTATTAAATAGAAATTTAATTTCTAAATACCTCTTCAGACATAGAACATGTGCCAAGTAAAGAATGCTACATGCAGTATATTAGAGATAGTCTAACAACTTATTATAGAGTAGGAAGGTAAAAATGAACCTTTCTGTGTTCTATTCTTGGCTTGGCAAATCCCCGCAGCTAACAAATATTCCTAGATTTTGATCCTATGGTTTCTCAGGTTAGTAATTCTGATAAGATTGCTAGTAGAGCCTTTTGATCAGTCTAACAGAGCTGTTCTTTGTGGCCTATGATTTTCTCTTATATTTCCTGATTGTTCATCACCACCATTACTGTATATAAGGACACCAGGCATTACTTCCAGAGGTGGAAGTAGTTCAGGAGTTGCTTAATTCCTGTTTTATTTTTCTTAGCTATAAGTGCACCCAGTTCCTTACATTTTTTCCAGCATATTCATTATTTTGTATCAACATTATACGAAGATATATTCTTAGAGTAAAAATTTCTTTTAGATAATATGCCCTCATATGTAATGAGATTTTTATGAACATATCCCTGGTTCTGAACCTAATAGAGGCACTAAGTCATAATTCAGGAAGGTAAGTTTATGAGGGGAAGGGAAAGGGAAAGGGAAGGGAAAGGATTTATAAAATTAATACTGGCTTTCAAGCATTTGAAAAGAGTTCTAATTATGCTGAACATTTTGAAAACATCAAAACTGTTTTTTTAATTAAAAACCACCAAATATAAAGAAGAACAATACCTTATCCATGCCCTTTATAACTTTTTGTAAAAGAATTTCTGATTAAATATAAACAATTAAAAAACATTTAGAAAAAATAAAGCAGGCAGATCACAGTAAATCACTGTTCTAAGTTTACAGTTATTATAAATACTTGCATAGGAAAGTATCATTACAAATATCATCATTCTCACCTTCCCTGGCTTCTAACTCCAGTATGCAAAATAATTTCACAGAAAAAAGCCACAATAATAATATTCTCATACCAATTTAAGTCTATTTGAGTTTTTTGTTTGTTGGGTTTTTTTAGTTTTATTTTCTTATTATCTTTCTTTTTTTTCAACTGACTCTCAAGGAGTCACTAATTCAGACTTATAACCTTTTGTCTAACTTTTTCATTGGGCCTTCCCCACAGCTTGGTTGTTTAACTATTCACAGATACAATCTAGCTAGCTGAGTTCAGCATTAACTCTTTACTGGCCATCAGCTCAGAGTAGGCTACTGCCCATGGTCACAAATGTATATTATCATCTTTGCTAGTGTTCTGGTGCATTTAAGAACAAATGCTGGTATCTTAGTAACAAAACCAGGTATTATGTACTCCTATGACTGTGCTGTGCTTGCCTTTCAGATATAAGAATTGTGTTACCTAAAGTTTATTAATCAAGTGAAAAAAGAATTGTAGCTGCTGGCACCATTTTGCCATTCGACCTTTTGGATTTGACAGTGGCACATCTTGATGGTCTACTGAACTGCAGTTAAAAAGCAGGAAAACATCACTACAACCAAATTCAACAATGTTGTCAAGTGTAACAAAAATTGAAATTTGTGCATATTTCCAGATATTGTTAAAAATTATATTTATACCGCTCTTTGACAATAGGTGTTAAGTAACTTATGTTCTTACCATTTGTTGCACTGGGACGTGTGTGTGCTATCTTTTAACTGTCTTAGGATTTTCCTCTTTAGAAAGAGCTATATATTTCACAGCTGACACAAATTTACACTGGCATCCTGGCATAGAATAAAGAGACCATCAACCTCATCCAGCAATTTGATTTGGAATACTAGCAGTTACCTCTTCCTATATGAAATAGTGTACCCTGTTGTTTCACTATTCAGTTCAAATGTTGTGTAGCTTTGACTCCACAGAGAGATGGTATTTAAGAGCCAAAAGAAGCAGTATCTCTGTCCATATATCTGCTTTTTGATTTTTATCATTGCCCAAAGGCCTGCAAAAACAGAGACTCTATAACCACACAAATACACAGCAAGACTTTTCTGAGAATCCTTACTGATAACATTGAAGTTTTTTCTGTTCACTGCAGTGTACCTCATCTGTATATTACAAAATAAGTGAAATTTAATGAAGTCAAGCAATCAGAAAGGACAATGCCCCCTTTCACTATGTTAGCTATCAGTTTGGAATTTCCAATGGCCCTACTTTTTTTTCTTGAAGATTTTGTTTCTAGGATCTTCCTGTGACAGTGCCTCGCCCAAACTTTGGCTGCCATAGCTTAAGAAAGAGTGAACCACATTTCTCTTCTAAGGTGTGTTCTCAGCCACAACTGAATTCTCAGCCACAACTGAATTTCCAGACACAAGCAAGAATAAGGTAAACAACAGGATCCCCCAAACAAACCATGATCCGCAGACATTTTTTGCTGTCTCTGGTTAATCCAAAATGCCATTCAAAGCACAACAAATTTCAGTTTTTCTCCTGAAATTTACTTCTGAAGAGGCTCTGCACGATTTGAATCTCATTTAATTCACACCAGCTGACTGCCACAAATGAGCAAGTGCCTGATCCTCAGCCTCCTGCCCCACAAAGCAAATCCTTCCCTCTAAAGTCTGTTTCATACAATTACTGTCTATTCACTGTCTATTAGTTTAGAATATCATCATAAAAAATATCTCTTACCAATATTCCGCATATTATCCTAAACATATGAGTTAACTAAAGAAACCACTTCAACAATTACCATCAATCAGCATATCAGGCATGAGAATTAGGCTTCATGAGACAGATTAAATTTTCATCAAGCCATACTCGATTTTATGTTCTTTTGTGGTTTGTTTTGTTACTTTGTTTTTTTCTTAAAAAGCTGTTTTAGCAGCAAGATATAAAAAAAATTAAAATAAACAACTCCTTTATGATTATTTTAGGTATTACTTTTATAAGGACCCTTGCACAGAGATGCAATTCTTCCATTTCAAATGTTTTAGCAATGATAACATGAAATTTAATAATCCTTGAGTTATGAAGACTTCCGTAGTCTGCAGAGATACTAGCTCCACATTACCTGTATGGATTTAGATCAGAGAATTTCACAGGGTAAAATAGTTTCAGCTGAGATTTCAGCTCCTAGTCTGCCCCCAAGTCACCCCCAAACAGCTCAACAAGCAATATCATTCTATGATACAGTTATGGTTTTAAAATAATGCAGTTCCTTTAGGCCAGGAATGTATCACAGATTTTGGTTAAAGTGGTTTTGGCATTTGATTTATAAAGCTATTCTGACTAGCTTGAGACTCTTTGAGAGTAAAAACATCCTAAGAGAGTGAAACAGTGCCCTTTTGAATTTATGAAACTAAACAGCAGGAAAGAAAGATCTTAGACTTTTCGTTATTGTTATTTAGGAATAAAATTGAGATCAAAATAGACACAGGTGCCTGCAGGGTTGTTAATTCAATAAACTACATCATTCTTTTGGCACATTCTCCTAATAGGAAGATAGAAAAGCAAGTTTAAAAGAAAAGTTAATTCTGAGAAAAAGCCATATGGAAAAGGAATCTTTGAAATAATTCTCAGTCTTTCTAGGCCAATGCTCAATTCAAAGATTTCTCTTTTGGTCCCCTTTTGCCAATGATCTAGTCAGTGAAGAAGAGTAAAAAAAGAGAGTAAAAACTGTGCTTGAAGATTTTCTATGCAAAAATGTGCCTACTTAGGAAAAGAGAGATTTTTTTTTTCCCCAGAAGCTTGAAAATCCATGGGGTTATCCTGCTGCTAAATTGATGCTGACAAACTCATCCTTAACATGCTCAGGCTCATTTTCTCTGCTTTCAGGAGGTCCTTGAGAAGGGAGTTAGGTAGCATCGCTCTGGCCAATGATTTCTGAGGAGGTGAAGCTGCCATTAGGACAAGATGTTTAACAGATGCTGCAGAGAAGCTGTAACTCCACAATGGTATCTATGTCTCAAAAGGCCTCAGGTCATCCATAAGTTAAGAGGAACATACTCTTGCTAGAAGGCAAAAATTATCCCCTCCCTGCATGATACAATAAAAATTCAAGAGCTTAAAAAGCATCAGGTTTTGCTTCTTACTCTGTTGGAGCAGTAGGCAGCTGACCTATGTACCATCAGATCTGAAATCACTACTTATAGTGAAGAGAACAAGACTTTATTCCAGCCAATGGAAACTCTTTTAGCAACTTCTTTTCATTTTAGAAATAGGATTTAGAAGGCTACTTTTCTTCTTTTGAGAGAATTCTAATACCTTTTGGGTTCAAAGTGACATCTCTTGTCTTAGAAAAGGTTAGCATATTTCTTGAAAGAATCCTCTCTTCCTTTGCTCTGCGGTTCATATAATTCTTTTCAGAATGTGAGTATATCATACAATTCTTTTCAGAATGTGAGTATAAAGTAGATAGTAAATTATCTTGTTTCTATTACTTTAATATAGCTTCCAATAAGGTAAAATGAAGCCCCTTAGACTAATTTGAGATTACATAATTGTGAAATAATTCTCAGAGAGATTAATTATGAACCTTGCTCATTGTGAATACAGTCAAGGAATGCAGTCAAAGGTAATGGTACCATTTTCTTCTTCTCTTCCTATAGCAATTTTCTGTGTATCTATTATCTGCGATTTTTACTAAAAGCGATTTTCTGTGTATCTATTTACTAATTATAAACAGTAAGCCACCACACTCAGGTTGTTGTGCTTAGTTTCTGACAGTAAAATCTCAGCTAAAACAAAACTGATTCTGATCCAGTGTAAACCAATGCAACTACTCTGCACAGACTGAAATACCCTGACTTAGTTTCATAAAAATGGTGACTGAGTCCTTGCTGTGAAATCTGATATATCTATAGACTTAGGGGTTTGGTAGACACCACAGTGCCATAGATATGCCATAAACTGGCTTATTGATTCTAGGGACTGGACTCCTGAGTCTCTGGGTGCAAGAAAGTCATCTCTGTAGTACACCCAGGAGTCTCTCGTCTTGGAGGGTCTTGGGTCTTCAAACTCCACAAACACGACAGGAGTCTGGGATCCCTTTGCCAATTTAGGTTCAACATTTTCAGAACACAGATTTGACTTTCTCCCAGATATACTTTTTCTAAACTTTTCTCAACTGTTTCTAAACTTCATTGTGTTTGAACATATTTCAATTCCCTCTGGAAAAGCTTTAACTACAAGTTGAATATTTTTTTCCAGATTTCTTGGAAAACAAGCCACTCTAAATGTCAATATTGTTTTATTATTTTAATTAAAAAATATTTTCATTTTCTGTCAAAAGAATTCACAAGTTATCTGACTTTTACTGGTCTGAGAGAAGTGAATTCCACTTTCTTACTGTTGAAAAATGCTAGCAGGTTTTTTTTCTTGCTTTGTCCTCTTTTCTTTTGTTGTGATAAATAAATTTTTCCCCATTGGATGGGATCAACCCAGATCTCCCACAGACACTTTACTGTTATTTAAAATTACCAAATTCCCCTTCTTTGGGGCTGTTTAAAGAGAACATGCTTTCTCCATAGGTGCTCCCTCCATACTTATATTGACCCTCCATGGGTTAATATAAGTCATAGCACCGAGCTAACTGAGAATTCCTAGCTGCTCATAGATTTAATATCACTACTTCCAGTGTGTGATCTGGAATATATTACTCTGCACTGCTTTCCATGTAGCTGTGAGCTTCCTGTCTATCCTGCCTATCCTAATGATATGCAGCAGCCACACATTTTAATTGCCACCATAAACCATCCTTTTTCGTCCATACAGGTGCAATTCAACTGTAATCCAAAAGAAATCTTCTTTCTTTCTCAAAATCCTAATGATATGAGGAATTCTTGTTGTTTATTGTGTATTCCTGAGCAGTATTCCATGTGGACTACTTAATGTGTGCCATTGGGATGCATGACCTTTAAAGAGATTCCTGGCAAAACACCTTCTGAGAAAATACCCTGTTTAAAAAAACTTTATGTTGTGACACAAATTTCTATTTTAGATGTTATCAGGAATCAGAACTTACTAATTTGTATATTCCATCATTGCAGAAAAAATGTTCTTCATCATAATTTAAGGTATGGATTATGAGATCACAAGAACCCAGTATATAAAGTCTTTTATGGCACCAAACACAGAAAATTACTCCACAAAGTAAGGATAATGCAATGGTTCTGATAAAGTTTAATGTTAAATGTTTAATGTAAAGTTAAATGTAAAATTAATTAATTTAATTAATTTAATAAAATAATTAAAATTAATCTGAATATTGATTCATATTTCAGATTTTTTTTTTTATTCAGACTCTGTAACATTTCAGATAGCAACATCACTTTACTGAGAGCAATTGAAGTGGATGTGCACTGGAGAAACCATTACATTTGGAATTTTATGCGTAGATGTTTTCCATGGCTTTAACTTGTTCATGCATATCTCTGGAGCTGACTGACTGCACTTGTGGTACTGATCTATTTTTCTATACTTTCTCAGCCAACAGAAATGAATCTCCCTACAGTTTCAGCATTCCAAGCAAACTAGAGCCCAAATTTAAAGATGAGAATGCCCTGAAAACTTTTTTAGACCTAAATCCCAAAAGGCAGGAATTTGCATATTAGTCAAGCAGCAACAGTTTTAATCCCAGCACTGCCACCTACTGAAGAGATCATTATAATAATTTTTTTTTTTTTTTCTGAAAGATGCACTTTAATATATAGATAAATTATTATCTCAGGAATTGGGTTACTGGATAAATGGAGTCCCTAACCCAATAAGTTATACTATACAGTCTGGCAAGATGATCAAATGACCTTAAAATATATATAAATCCAATAACAGGAATGGTGGTATTTCAGCAGTAGTGAACAGAAAAATACCAATTCACTGTGCCTGGGCCTGACTTTCTCCAATTAAAGGCAAATAAATCCCATCTGGACTGAATAATAACAGAATCAAATGCTGTTTCAAGTTAGTTAGACTTGATATTAATCAATTAATTGCCCAAAAAGGCAAACTAATAAATCAATGTTCCAAACTCTGGAGGGATGAATGCAAATTGTAGCTGAACAATACTCCATGGGGGAAAAATAATTCCTGTTTTCTTAAATAAGAAAATCTCAACAATAATTTATGAGTGAATCAAGCTTGATCACTCATGGACAGCTTCACCCCTGGTGTACCTGCCAGTTCCCCACAGGATGCTCAGGGTACCTGCCAGTTGCCCACATATTAATAACTGATAACTCACCGTAGACTATTCCCTTGCTGCATCTGCTCCTCCATGAAACAGCTCAATTTGATGTTGGTGAACAGGTTGGGCCACACCCCAGATGAATGCATCAGAAGGTTTAATGATACTCAACATTTCCAAAATTTCTTCCTGAGGAAATGAGTCTCAATTTCCATTGTAAAAACATGGGTAGCCAAGTGCTGGCAACAGAGGTGGAAAAGTGGCTTGTTCTGTGTGGATTGAGACAAGCATTATACAGACAACACCTGAGATTATTTTGTTATTTCTACCTAAACAAGAGAGTGTGGCAGGGCACCGATGGCTCCCAGGGCCTGGAGGACTCCAGGACTGGGGTGGTCCCTATGTGGTTCACCAGGAGAAGGCAGAGGGCAGAAAGCAGGAAAAGCTTTAGTCCCAGGCAATAAACACCACCCTGATGACAGGAATGTGACAAGGCAGGGCCAGGATGCTGACCTGCAGGTAGGCCTGGTTGGCAGGGCCCATGGCCAGGCAAGGTCAGGCTGTGGGGAGCTGGAGACTAGCCCTGCTGGGGCAGGAGCTGATGGCCTTAGGGCTGAGAGGGGGTCCTGAGCTGTGGTGTCTTAGGTTACACTGTGAGATATAACCAAAAATATGTATTCTTTTAGCATCTCCATAAGCTGTTAAAACCAGGTGGGGCAGTGTTCTTTGTCTCATCCCTGACACATCCCTGACAACTCCCTCTGGGGATATCTTCTGCCAATGAGCCATCAAGTCTTGCTGCATGACTCATAAAGCTACATCATCCCATTGTGAGATGCTCTGCCCAGGGGGAGGAGCCAAGCATTCCTATCTGGATATAATCTGAGATTTGGAACACCATGGGCAGTCTTATCCACTGGATTCCAAGAGGAAGACCTGACCCTTCTATAGGATCACTGCTTCAACAGAACCACATCTGTCACTCCAGAAGGACTGCAGCTACCAGTTAATCAGACTGCTACCACCACCCTCCCCAACAGGCTGTCAGGCTGTATCCTGACTGTCATTTTAAGCCAGTGTTTCTGTATTACTGCCTTTATCTTAATTTTCTTATTAAATTGTAATTCTGACTTGGGATTTCCCACTGGTTTGTTTTCAAACTAGTACACATGGGCAGCTGGGGAAGGTCCCAAAGGGTGGGCAGGGACAGGTAGTGCTGGCAGTGATTCAGTGCAATGGGAGGATATTAGGTTGGCTTCTAGTAAGCCCGTTTTCCTTTGGAAGTGTTTATATTCACTGTGGTTTCTGACCACAAAACTCACAAACTATAACCTAACAAGCTGTAATCCCCCCTCAAAACACTATGAAATTGTTTAAAGATACATTCTTTCATATCCTCCCCCACCTCACCTCAAACTGAAAATTGAAAGATTACAATTACATCTACAGCAGAAAACAAATTAACTCAAAATATGCATTGATTCTTTTCTCTATTGTTTTCTATTTATTAGTCAGCCATATGAAGCCAAAAGCACTGCAGCTAGCCAGATGGATTGTTGGTTGCCCTCAGCCAGGTCTGGACAAGCTGCAGCACAGAATGACCATCTCTCAAGAAGAGCAGGGTCTTACAAGGAGGTGCAGAGCACACCAGGGGGAAACAAGAGGAAAGGGGCAGGCTAGCTGGCCCAAAACAAATTCAATAATATATTTTGATGGGTCAGGGAAAGAAACTTGTTCTTAGGAAGTAATGCTCACTTGCCACTGGCAAAGTTAGAAAGGAATTGCTCATGCTAGCTATATTTTCAACAGTTGGTAGGACTGGTGAGTCATTTACAGAGAATGAGAGGATCCAGCATAAATGGAAAGGCTGTTAGAAAAAAAAACAACAAGTGGGTACAAAAGCCCTTGATATAAATAGAAGTAAGAAAAGAAAAATAAGGAAGTGCTCAGAATTCTGCCCAGTCCATGCATTTTTGAGATAAACACACAAAATCTCACATCTGTCACCTTTACTTTCTGAATTTATTTTCCTCTTCCAACTTGGAAATCATTTGTAAAAGCTGTATTCCTTTTGCCATGGGACTCCACTGTCACATCAGACTGTGACATTTCTATGATTCTCCATCTTACCAGGTACTGTACTTGCGGGGTGCCCCATGGCAGGAAGGAATGATGAATTTGACTCCATTTTCTCAGAAGGCAAATTTATTATTTTATGATACTATATTATAATAAAGAATACTATACTAAATTATACTAAAGAATACAGAAAGGATACTTACAGGAGGCTAAAAAATAATTATGAGAATTCGTGACTCTTTCTAGAGCCCCAATACAGCTTGGCTATAATTGGCCAATGAGTCACAATAATTCACAGTAGAAACCAATAAAACAATCTGTTTGATAAATAATCTCCAAACACATTCCACATGTGAGCACAACACGGGAGAAGCAAATTAGTTAAGATTATTTTCCTTTTTCTCAGCAGCTTCTCAGCTTTCCAGGAGAAAAACCTAAGCAAAAGGATTTTTCAGAAAATAAAAATATAACATCCAGGTATTTTTTGTACTGTATAATTTCACAGCTTCTTTCCCTCTTTTTCTCTCTACCTGCTTCTTGCTGCAAACTGACCAGATGCATTACAGGCCCTAAAACCTCATTTATTTGTTCCCTTGTTCACTCTGGATTTCTTTTTTTCTCTTTCTCCACATTTTGTTACAGCATTTGCCCCAAGTCTCTCACTCTGTAAATCCTTCTTTTCTAATTTGGACAAAATTCTAGTCTCTAACTCTTGTTCTAGTGTTTCAAGACTAGTCCCATGTTTTATATCTAATTTCTCTCCCCCATGCTCTATCTCTTATTACACTAAATCATTTTCAGCCCTAGCATCACCTTCCAAAAGGATCCCTGCTTTCATTCAAGTCTGTTCTCTTCCTTCCCATGTTCTTCAATTTGTCATTTCATATCACTTCTTGTCTCTTCTGTCATATGGTTATTCTCATTTCTTCACAATTGCCTGACTTTAAGGTGCTAGAAAGATTCATGATGGTAAAAATATCAGTGAAGAAAGCACATCATTGTTTCTATTGTCAGATTAGTTGGTGCTGAAGCATCAAGATGCTGTCCAAATGTCACAGAGTATAATAATAAATTTTCTCTCCACTCAACAAACCTCAAAGAATTAGTACTAGGGATGCCAGCTCCATATCCTTTATGTCTTCACCTATTACTTGTTTCTAAGTAGATTTGAAGTGTATTCTGCATTCAGGATTTTGTAGAAATATAGCAGAGGCTCAGCCAGCCCCTAGATTATAAACCTTTGCTATGTACCCATGTGAGTACCGATAGCCAGGGGGAAAAAAATACTGTATCAAGAAAAAGTGACCCTAAAAAGTTTGTGTTGTGTCTTCTCAACATTTCCAGTGAAGGGAAAGGCTCAGTAGAATCATAAGTACACTGTGCGCCAACACCCGCCTCTGTGGCTCATATCCCATGCGGAATTGTGTGCCTGTGACCACTGGGCCATCTCTTAAGGATTAAGGAATGGTTGTCTCCATCTGATGAAGTGGGACAAGAGAATTTTTGCAAACAAGCTTGTTTGCAAAATGACATAGCATTTACACATGAGATTTCAAGATAAAGACCAAATGCAAGAGAAGTGGCACAGTAGCGAGCAAGGATTCTGGAAGACACCACAATAAAAGAGTTCTTCCACATTCCCTAAAAAACATCACTACTGGGAACATATCCAAAGTGCTGAGACACAGATTTCTCCAGCATAAGGAAAAAACCCCAACAAAACAGAGAAAAAACCCACAAAACAAAACAAACTAACAAACAAAAAAAGCAAACAAAAAAACGCCAACAAACTAGAGGAATTAGAAATTGTGAGCAGTTGCAGAGTAACAGAACATGGTGGGATAGTTCACACTGTAGTGCAATAGGTGTGAACAGATTCTTTGAGAGGCACAGGATGGGAATGACAGGAAGACAAACTGTGCTCTATTCAAAAGAGCAGCTTGAATGTGTGGAGCTTTGCCATGAGATGGCTCACAAGCAAGCTGAGGGTTTACAGGTCTGGATCAGAGGGCGGCTAGTGAGGAAGCTGTTGTGATGATCAAGGGGTAAAATAAGATGCAGTCTTCTTTAGCTGACTGAAAGCAGCCTTGCAATCAGGAAAAAGATTTAAAAGATTGATTTGACCTGGAATTAGGAATTCTAAAACTCTGCTGCAATTGAAACTGGCAGGCAACAATCAAACCCTCTATTAGTATACTAATGGGAAAACTAGAGGGGTCTTGTGATAAGGGTCTGCAGTGTTCAAAGCTTTGTCTGCTAAGACCTTTTACTGATAAGGTATGTCCTCTGGCTTTTCAGAAGAGTCTGTAAGACTGAGTTACTGCCTGCGGTAGGAAGGTATTAGTTAATGATCAATCAAGTGAATAAATTTGTTTTACAACAGTTCATGAGACCGTATGAGATAAACTGATGTTGGTAAGGAAGCTTAGCCAAAATCACCTTTCAAAACCTGTGGTGATCCAGAGAGAGCCTTTGTGACTGGAGAATGGAAAGTGTCACATCGTTATTCAAAGACAAGAGAATTTGGGACATTAGAGGTTGGTCAGTCAGTCTTCACTCTCAGAGTGAGGAGCACTGCTCACTGCAGTCTCCTGGAAGATTATGGGGAAATCTGCATATCAAAGTCATTCATAGGCATATGAATGATAAGATGATTGGGAAAAACCACAATGGATTTACAAAGGCAAAATCACACCCAACTCATTTCCCTCTCTGATAAATGAATTGGTGGCCAGGGCATATTATTTGTCTTGACTTTCTCATGATTTTTGCATGATTTACAATCATATCTTTGTAGCCTACCTAAAGAGATGTGAACTGGATACATAGACTATAAGATGCTCATAAAACTGATTGGACTACAGGGTGCATGGAAAACTGGTTGAATGACAAGGATCCAAGAGTAATGGGTTGCAGTTTGAAATTCACTTTGCCAGATGGTTACTAGAGGCTTTCCTCACAGGCAGGTACTGGGACTGTTAACATTTCATATCTTCACTAGCTACCTGGATGACACACAAAAACACACTCTTATCAAGTCTGTGGATGAAACCAAATGTAGAGGAAGAGGATAACATGCCTAACAACAGGGTTGCTCTTCAGTGAGGCTTTAACTGACTGGGACTGATGAAAATTCAGGAAGTTCAACAAAAACAATTAGAAATTCCGAAATCTGGAATGAAATGACCATGTGCAGCAGTATTGTCTGGGACTGACTGGATAGAAAGGTTTTGAAGAAAAAAAAGAAAAAGAAAAAAAGAGATCCTGAGGTTAAAAGTTTGAACACCAATCAATAGTTCAGCTTTGAAGTAGTAAATGTTTATTGAAGAGTGGGATATATTAGCAAGAACATAGCCAGCAGATCGAAATCCTCTGTATTTGGCATTTGTGACCACATTTAAAGTCTCTTGCCCAGCTTTGGTTTCCCAGTACAGGAAAAGTAGCGACACTGGGGAACAAACCTAATGGAGGTAAATCAAGATAGACCCTAGAGAGATTTTTTAATAGGTCATTAAATGTATTCTCTTGTGCAGTTATATGTAGCTGGGAACTTCTTTTCCAGTCCAGATAAATTCACCACCTTTACTGTTTACAAGAAAGCGTACACTGCTTTGTAATCTTTGTCCTAGCATTAAAGTACTCTTGAGATAGTGAATCTGTACTTGGCCATGCCACTTCAATGTTTTCTGAAGTTTTCTTTCACTGCACCTGGCTGCCTTGGTCATGGATAGAGTACAGCCTATATCCAACAGATGTCCTGAGCCTGGCTCTTTCTAAATATGATGTAGACACTTTAGGCCTTATGTAGTGGCTTGACCTTGGCTGAATGCCAGGTGCCCAATAAGAGGCTCTAGCATTCCCCCTTCTCAGGTGATCAGGGGAGAGAAAATTAAATGGAAAGAGACCTCCCAGGTTGAGATAAAGTCATTTAGGAAAGCAAAAGCAAAAGGGTCTGTGTGCACAAGCAAAAAAACCAAATATTTTATTCTCTACTTCCCATCACCAAATGATATCCAGTTGCCTCCCAGAAGCAAGTCTTCAGCCTGCCTAGTAGTTACTCTGGAAGGTTAATGTTGCAAAATTACAAATGTCACTTTATTATTTCACCTTTTTTTTTTCTTTATATCTGAGCTGATTTCATATGTCTTGGAATATCCCTTTTATCAGTTTGGGTCAGCTGTCCTGGTTGTTTCCCCTCCTAAGATACTGCCCAAACTCAGCCCCCTGTTGGTGGGGCAGAATGTTGGAGAGAGAGCTGATGCTGTGCCAGTGCTGCACAGCAGCAGCCAAAACACCGGTGTGTTATCAACACCTTCTCAGATATCAATGCAAAGCACAGCACTGTGAGTCCAGCTATGGGGAAATGAACTCTGTCGCAGACAGACCCAATATAACCTTATTTTCAGAAAATCTGGCGATCAGTGGTGAGAAAGCCAGTCCGTTATGGGTTTAACATGTGAAACTTGCAAATCATCTGTCAATTTAGTTCAGACATAACCTGTGAAGCTCTGAAAAACATTAGTGCACACATAAAAAGCAGTTAACAGGCAAATATGTAAGGGAGGATGGGGACATGAAGGCAAATAAGCAAGGCTCTTTTTACTCTCAGTAAAAACTGAATCATGCTTTATAGTGTATGTGGATTCCATTTTTGTTTTCAAGAGGTAAGCTACTTCTTGACTGAGGGTAAGGGAAATATACAGAAATATTTATAAAATGTTTATTTCACCTTTTGTAGTCCAGTGGTCTGAATTGTACTTATTGCAATCTGATCTTTGACTTTAATAGCTCTGTAAAGATAATTTTGTATATTTTTCACAGGAATAGCTTAGATATTTGTTATGTAATGCATCATTGCATGCTTGAGTGGCATACACTGTGTAATATATCTGCATTGAGCCACTGTCCTTAATAAACATTTTGGTCCAATCACTAATTGCCTGGGCATTTTTAATCCCATGTAAACTGCATATGTATTTTCTCATAATTTTTTTGCTTGCATGAAAGTTAGAACTCAGGGAAAGTGTTTTACATACAATGCCTGTCACTTATAGCTATGGTTCTTACATGTACATGCACATGTCCTAGGATGCTTTTGAGGTTTGTATTTGTGCAAAGAATGATTAGTTACTCTTCTGATTTTTTTAGAAGGGCTTCTTCCCTTCCTACAGACTGTTCTTTGTCACAAGGTGTTCGTGTTAAAGGATCACACAGCTACTTGAAGATCTCATCTGTTATTTTTATCCAATACTCTAACACCTATACAAGAGGGTCTATAATTTTCAAGCAGGCTGTAAAAGGGAAGATTCCCAATATGTCTGTATTTTTTTTAAAAAGAGAGGTACCAAGTCACTTGGTTGCTCATTCAGGGAGAACAGACTGAATGGGATCAAAATATTAACCAAAAATCACAGATTCATATACATATCTCCCACTATTTATTTATTTATTCATAGTTATATTTTTCCTCAGTCAGATGGGGTTCTCCTGGCTGCATAATAGAGGGAGAATAATCTGTGAGCAGTCAACTAAAGCTGTCATAATTTTGTATGAACAAGCTTTCACACAGTTGGAAAAGCATTATTTTAAGAAATACTCAAAAAATTCATCATCAGAAGCATTTCAAATATGCATGAAAGGGCAACAGAGGGCAAGAGAAGAGAAATTACCATGTCTTAGGGAGGTAAGTGTAGTGGGAATCTTCTTTTCTCTACTGGAGATTTTTAGCACAGTTCATGTGGTATAAGAAAACAATAGAGCCATTGCACAGAAGCAGAATAATAGATGCTTTCCTTACCCAGGTGAAATAATTATGTAAAACTGGATTTACTTGACAGTCAGGCTTAAAGGACAGTTTCATCTAGAGAGATTGTAAGTTCCTGAGAGAACACATAGCTCTACACAAAATTTCAGGTAGGGAAGAAGCCAGCTGTTAGAAGGTCTACCTATATCCATTTAAACTCCATCCTAAAATAGTCCCAGTCATACTATAACAAACAGCTGAGAAAACTCTGCTTTCAGTAACAATAAATAAGAATTTGAAAGATTCTTTTTAAAATAATTTCTTCCATATTCTCAATGTCACAAAAGGCTTTAGGAGCAACATATGTTCTGTGCTAAGTTATTTCTTCTAGTGAAAAAAAGTTGTTGAACCCTTTATCCTTTATCCACTGTAGTCTCTGTACTCTTAGTTCTGATATGTGACAATGTAATGCATCTCTCTAGATGTAAATTAACACAGTCAAAATTAAGTCAGCATATAAGGATTACTGTTGCTAAACTAAGTATAGGGACATGCTTGCTTTCAGTTTTAATGACTATTAAAATTTCCCATCTGGAGTCGATAGAAGGACAAACTGAACCTCCAGCTGTGGTCTCCCTGTATGTCTTTTTGAAGCAATTCCCACACAGCACTGAAGTTTTACTCATCACAAAAGCTTTCTACAGAACATGAGGTATTTAAGTCTTTTATTAATAACTGTATGCTTCACTTTGCCCTAATATTACCTAAACTGTGGCAGCTCTCACACGCTGAAATATATACTGCTATTTGCTATTACTCTGGGTAGTCTTATATGTAAGCAACGATAAACAGCTTTAGGTATAGAATGACAAAAAATATAATAAAAATCAATTTGCTGAGGCAATGCTTCAGAGAAAGAAAGGTCAAACTGCATATAAAAAAAAAACAGCTCTCTTGATCCATTCCTAGCTAAAAATGTATTTTGCATGCATGCGTACCTATATATGTGTGCACTTTTGTGTATATTCACACACTGAAAGCTAAAAGTATTTCAAATAATTAGTTTTAATTAATTTTACTATATCAGCAGAAATGACAATGTCTTATGATAACTACTAATTACTAATTTATGAATTTAGGTTTTGATTGAATTAATAGCAATGAATATATCAATATGCTGAGCAAGGTTCTTTTAATTATTTTGTGAGTTGATCTCACAAAACCCTTGAGTGATCTCACAAAACAACTTAAATTATTTTTATTCCTATGGTGAAAGTAACACTTCATTATTACAATGGAAATACTATCAGTCAGAAAGATTAATTTAAAAGCTTAACTATGATATGAGTTTTGGAGCATTTGTCAATAAGACCTGAATTTCTGTTGATGCAGACTTTTTTTTTTTTTTTGGTGCAGAATTTATAGTCATTATTTGCTTGCTCTCCATGTTTTGCTATGTCATTACTTATACCATCTGTTGTATGTGATCTGCAGGGAACTAGCAAGTTAGGCAACTTTATTTTGCTGATGAATAGCAGAGATGATTCACTAAATAGGTTAAGCTATATGAGCTAAGAAAGGGGAGATTTTAGATAAACTTGGTATGTGAAGTGTATTTGCATCATGACACTCAACGTTAAGTACAATTAGTGATCTTTATATTTTATTGGCAATAGGAAATAAGAAAAAAATAGAGCATGATTATTTTAGATAAGACCATAAACATGACTAGTTTGGGGAAAGATTTAAAACATGCATTCAAAATATATTTGTACACCTTTACTTATATTATCAGAAGTATGATTAGTGTTGAAATACCTCAACACCCAAGAATAGTTGTGTTAACTAAGGGTTTGCACTGATTACTGCCACTGGTTTTTAAATGAACATAATCGTAGATCATGACCAAATCCAAACCATACCTTTCAAGCTCAATGGTACTGATGTTTTTCATAAACTCCACTCACATGTTATAGGAAACAGCAGACATTTTGGTGTACTTATTAGAATATCAGATATCCTGATATATTTTTTGTTAGAGGGGGAATCGAACCTCTGTAGATTGCAACAGGGATTATGATTTGAGAACAATTAAAAGAGCTTCCCAGCACATTAAAGTAGGCTTATACAAAGTAATTTATGTAAATAAATTGATTAGGTAACATTCAGAGTTGGTGTAAACTTAATGTTAAGAGGCACTCAAGTCCATTCATAAGAGGAACAGACTTCACTGAAGTGAGTGAGACAAGCAAGATCAGCCTCTTAGCTGAAATGACAATGTATTTATCTCACTATGGAACACTTGAATTTTACTGATACTTGATTATATAAACACCTGATCTAAATGCTTGTCTATCATCTGCCCAGCCACCTAGTCTGTGTCTAACTACGCTCACGATATCAAAAATCAAAAGGATATCAAAATTTCTCAGGAATTTATAAACTCCAAGTGTGACTTAATTAACAGATGACCAGGAATCATAAAGTTCTATTTTAAGCATTCTGACAGGTGAAATAATGTCAGATAAAAGAAGCCACTCTACTAAGAAAATGCATATTTTACAATGTATCATCGTTTACTACTGTGATTTAAAATTGGGCATGACTCCTCACGATAAGTGATCCTGGAAAATTGTTCAAAACAGTAAGTGGTTCCAAATCTAGAAACTATGCAATAACTCAGAACATTCCTTGGCCTTTCAACAATATATTAAAAGAGGGGAATTGATTGTATTTCTTTAGTTACATATAACTGCTTAATGACAAGTCATTACACATGAAAATGAAGTATAATAATGACAATGCTTTTTGAGTGCTCATTACCATTAGAAAGTTATCCTGGATCAAAGCAGACTATTATTCATAAGAGATATTTTTAAACAGTGCTATCTGTGACTCTGCCTATTCTTGAAACCAATGTCACATTAGAAGGACATGAAACCACTTTCAGCTATTTCTGAATAAATCCACCAGTAACAAGCCGTTTTAGCCTATCTTCTACTTTGACAGATTGTCCAAGAAACAAATTTGGTCAATAAAAACAAAATGTTCTCTCTAAAAGTTAAAAAAGTCACAGCTGACAAACACAATGTAACTTCTAAACAACTCCTTAGTTTCATGTCCTGTCTCTCTCCTCCTCCCACAGATCCAGCTTGCAAGATGCTGACCAGTAATGAGATACACCACACATCCATCACACCCACTGTCTCAGGGGGAGGTGAGAGCACACAGGCTCTCTGGCAAGGCTGTGTTCCAGCTACGGGTATAAAACTCAGAGGAAGGCAGTGATATATATGATGAGAATTTATCGCTCCTAATACAGCTCCTGGCTTCCACCCTGTCGTAAGTAGGCTGAAGAAGTACTAAAACAGTGAACACCAACAACACCCAGGTACAGATCATCCCCTGAAGGGAAGCAGTCAAACAGACAGTGGTTTCATAGGAATATGTTACAACTGTTACACAGCAGCTAATGAGAAAGCTTGAAAGCTGTTGGAAGGGGTCTTGTGCTGTTGCTCCCACAGGAACCAGTCATTATGGTGCCACTGGTCTACTTCAGTACCACGTGTCTTACACCTCTAACTCTCGTGATGCCCCTCAACATTAAATTTAAACCAACTCTAAATGTTACCCAAACTATTTATTTACATAAATTATTTTCTATAAGCCTACTCTTGATGTACTGGGAGGCTCCTTTAATAATTCTGATTTCATTGTTCCTGCAATCTCCAATGCTGCAGTTGTACATTTTTTTCCTCCAACATAAAATATGTCATGATATCCACCCTTATGAAAACATCAAGATTTCTACTATTTCCAATAGCAAGTAGATTGCATGTTCTCAAACCCAGATGCAAAATTAAAAAGGAAAAGGTAATAATAAATATTGCAAAGGACATAAAAGAAAAAAAATCATGATTGCAATTAGCGTACAATAAGAATTTACTCCACATTTTCCATTTATTGTAACTGCTTATATAGGAGTCCTAACTCTATAGCTTATCATGAAGGACACAAGAGTAGCAGAGGGAAAGTGGCATTTTATGAGATACTTTCTTTAAATTCAGAAGATTGGCTATCATTTAAACATATTTATTAAAAAAAAACATGGTCAAGATTACTGAGCTTGAATACATGAATTGAGATACTCAGATTGTCCAGCTTCAATGGCCTAAGAAACTTCCAAGGATAGTTCCAAGGAAAACATTGCCATTGGCCTCATTTTTCTTAGGAGAGAGCCAGAACTAAGATGTCATTGCCTTATTCTAGCCAAATGAACTGAAATAAATGGGAAAATTGAATGTGGTTATGGTAGGCAGAATTTTAAAACAAAACTGAGTACTTCTCATTTTAAATTATTTTGACTGAATATTTTTATTTTAAATTAAAAATATAGTAGAAATTAAAAACTTTGGAACTTGAACCCACCTCAGTTTCTGTCTCCTTAAGTGACACGATCAAGTTATAAACACAAGAAGTAGTTTTACAATGTCTACCATTAAGACAACTGTATTTATTGTATTTTAATAGAAAAAGGTTGCTGCTGACTCAGGTTTTACTTCATGTACTTAAACTTAGCCCTGTGGTATTTTGCAACTAGAAACATTGCAGTCATGCCAAAGCACAAAGAGGAACTAGAAAATGCAACCCATTAAAAGAACCAACAACCTGAAACCAATTCATTAAGTAATCGGCAAAGTGAAACGGCAAAGCAAACAAACCACATCAATGGTGAAAATGCACAAAAATGTTAAATATTGAATTGGCTTATATATTAGTCATCTGAGGTATATAAGCAACACAGATAAGGGTTTTTTAAGAATATATGACTTTAATTTTGTCCCTTGAATGATAAATTTACAATGAGAATGACATGTCCACCATAATTTTGAAATACAATGTAGTCACCACTGCTTTCCTGAAAATGCCTTTCCATTATATTTGGTTGTGGCAGAGGAGTAAATTTGACAAAAAATAAATTCTTATGCACATCCACCCTTAGGGGATTCATAATAAAATGACACATTTAAAATTAAATAAATATCGATAAAAATTCTATAAAATAAAGATTCCTCCTGGATCTTCTCAAACAAGATTTTCCTCAGCATATTGCCTAGTACACCACTTTAAAAAACCCAAAAAACCCCACTGAACTAAAAAAATAAACTTAAAAAAAACTGAAGAAACAGGATCAGTTTATTGAGAATGAGGCAAAAGGGTACAATTGACATTGGCCTGATATTTTACCTCTTGTTGAATGGGATAACAATTTTCTCAGTGTTCAACATCGATGTCAGTCCACCCCAGGAACTTTGAGGCCATTTGTGTTGGGAAGAGCAGACGCAGTGAATATATGCACGGCACCAGTGCCAGCTTCTGGAGCATTTGTTGATCCTCTGAGGCCACTCTCCCTCTGAGGCCCCTCTCCCTAAGCCTGTCAAAGATGCTTGTGTCTACTCCTCCAATACTTGCCAAGGACAGCTCAAGTAGAGATGGCTTTATTTAATTTGGAAGAGGAAAAATTTGCTCTGCCATCTCTCTGTGCTTCCACAATGTGTACTCAAGCATTAGTGGACAAATATATCAAATAAATATTAGATAAAAGCACCCAAAATATAGTAATGCAAAGAAAGTATATATTTTAGGGTATGGTCAGAGAAGATATTCAAAGCCTCCACTGTTGCTTCTAGAAATGTCAGGACAAGTCAGAAATGTCAGTTCCTTTACCGGTTTCCAGATTGTAATTGAAGGATCATGTAGCTCTCTCACTCTTTCTCTGTCTTTCTCTCTCTCTAAATAGGTCTATAAAGATCAGCTGGAAAGTGCAGACAGAAATTGTTCACTGGTTAGCTTTACTTAGAGCTACAGGGTATATATGTGCTTTGTTTTGTCTTATTGATCAATCTAGCTTACATTTTTAGCACACACAAACAAAGATCAGGAAAAATAAAAAGTTGATGAAAAACACAAACAACACAAATAAGGTTCCAATCGTGCAAATTTTGCTTCACTGGATAAAGCACTTCTTGACACAGTAATGTCCAGAATCCCCCTCCCCCAGAAAAAATACAGGACTGAGACTGAAGCCATTCTTTTTTTTTCCTTTTTTTTCTTTTCTTTTTTTTTTTTTCTTTTTTTCCTTAAGGCTATACAACACAAAGAAATAGAGCATGGAAGAACACCTCATTGGGCTGAACACTCCATTCTTCTGGCTCTAGAGTGAGCCTTTGACAAAGTGATTCTGTGGTCTGAGTTATTTGTTTCATTGGGACAACAACAAGAGAAAGAAAAAGAGGAAAAATGAAAGAGGAAAAATAAAAAGAATAAGAAAGTCAATGATCCCAACAATAAAATCCAAAATTGACTTTACAATCACAGGTACAAATTGCTCAGGTCGATAATTTCATTTCTCCTAAAGATCACTGTCGTCTAAAACTAATTAGAGGCGCAGGTTCCAAGGAATTGTCAATATTCAAAGCAAATGTTGGAGTTTAGAAGGTTATCATTCTTCTACTGTGACAGTCTGACGGGGTGACTGAAAATATTGTCATGTGCTGCCAAGTTCAGGGTGTCATTAACAATTGAATCCTTGCTCCAGCTCATGGATCTGTCTCCTATTTGGCCTTCTTTTATAGCGGAAAGACTAAGAAGCCGGAAAAGGTTGAATATTTCCACCCTCCCATGAGGTTACCCCTTTCCAGTTTGAGATGCACTTTGTCTTCTCTTTCCATGAGGAGCAAGACCCCATTGCTGGCTGCTTCTCTGGTGACGTCCTGATCCCCTGCAAAAGCTGAAATCACTGGGTAGTTGTTTTGCATTAAACTTACCTAAAAAGTGCAAAGAGACAAAATCTGAGTTTTCTCAATACTCTCAATGATTTTTTTGCCCTGTGCACATCACTAAATTTTTGTACAGGGCAGAATCTAGGTTGAATTAAGCTAAGGAAATAGGCAATGCATGATTTCTGTTATGTATACAGACCTCTTTAAAAATAACCCACAATCTCATTCTTCAACTTCTGTTTTTTGTTTTTGTTTTTTTAATATGAGTCTTGAAATGAGCATTTGAAAAAAAAAAAAAAAAAAAGAGAAAAAGAGAATGAAAGGAAGGACAGCATCTTCTTTCAATTAGAACCCACCTGGATGGTTTGTCTGTTATAGACCTTGACCACGTGGAAACTGAAACTATATATCCCTTTTCTTGGTGCTACAAATATACTGGAAGTAAGATCAAAATGGTTGCCAATATTAACTAATACCTGGAATGCAAACAAATAAAACAGAACAAAGAAAAGGAGAAAGAGAAAGAGAGAAATCAGAGAAATCAGACTCCACTTTAGAGAAGCACCAGCAAACATTTGACATGAGCTCAATGACCAACATAAAGCATAGTCAAAATGGCATTTGCAGCACAATTAAAAGTGCATGGCAGGGGAATGGAATCAAGCTACAGAGGCATTTAAAAGGCATCAGAGTTAATAAAGCAATTTAGTTACACAAAAATGATCTCCAAAGCCTGTTAGATTAAGTGTAAATGTCCACACTGAGCTGTCAATAAAGCAAAGGTGGCAGAAGGAAGAGGGGGAGGAGTGTGAAATGGAGGGAAGGAGGGAGGGGGAAAAAGGTAGGAAAAATACCAAAAGTCATTAGCTCATAACGGAAATAGGTCTTTTAGATAGCACTACTGAAATCAGAGCTGGCCTCGAGTTTAGTAGGGTATAGAACTAAAACTGCACTACAGAGAAGGGCAAAGGAAGAAAGAGGATGCTCAGGAAGAGCAACATCTGCCAGCTCATGTTCTCTGTCCTTCTGGAGGGCTGTGCCCCTTGGCCCGCAAGCTCCTCAGGAGGCTGGGGTGGGCTCGCTCCTCCTTCCCGGCAATAACCTTATTTTTTCATATATTTCAATAGGTTTTTTTGAAACAAAACAAAACAAAAAGAAAAAAAGAAAAAGAGGAAGAGCTGAGCACTCGGGCAGATGTGCAGAGCCTCGTTCGGAAGCGGCGGCCGCACCCTGCCGATCCCGCCGATGTGACAGGGACCTGGCCTCGGCTCATCCTCTGGCGCCTTGTCCGGGCTCCTGTGACCGGAGCAGGGTTTGTTTCAAAGGGCACGGGCAGAGGAGAACCTGAGGGTCGGTGGCGATGCCGTCCGGCGAGCGGGTGCGCCCGAGCCGGCTGCTCCGCCGTGCCCACCCCCGGGGCACGCCCGTCACGCTCCGTTTGCGGGCTAAAACTCAGCTTTAATGAAAAAATGCAAAGCAGGAGAAAAAAAAAATACCATCGTCCCCCACTCCCAAATCCCAAGCTTTTTCCTCCCAAACATCCAAAGTCTATAGTTCCCTCCAAAAAAAAAAACCACAAAAAAAAGATTTAAAAAAACCTTATTGTGGGAGCACCGAGAAAACGCCTTCAAACTCCTAGGAACTGCACATTGCCGGGTAAAGCATCGAACATATGCTATATATTTAGCAAGTTGGGGGGGTTGATTTTTTGTTGTTTTGGGTTTTTTTTTCCTACTGATCTAATTTTATGAGATCTCGTATGCGACGAATGGCTGTGCAAACTCATTAGAAAGGACAGGCAGACAGATAAATGACAACCAGACAGGTAAAAAACCCAAACAAATAACCTAAAAAACAACAAACAAACAAGCCCAGAGAAAACAGTCTAGTATGCTAATTTCGGCTGACTCTGCAATTCAGGAGTCAGAAGTGGTAGGAAAAAAAGAAATTTCACCGCAAAAATAAAGTGAATGGACGGGGTTTGGTCTCCGGGAGGGGAGCGGCGCGACGAGGCAGGGGCAGGACAAGCAGAGCAGGTTGTTCGCTGCTCTGCCCGGCGCATGCCGTGCGGGATAACACCATTCCTATATAGCCCGCCGGGGACACCGTTTGCCTCGTCTGATAACGCGGGAAACACCCTCTTCTTCCTCATCCCTCCCTCCCTCTGAGACATGCTGTGACATTGCTAAATGCGCTCCGAACAGGTAGATCCGGCGATTCCTCGTCGGTACCACTCTGAATTTGCACCGAAGGAGGGATGCTCACGCTTTCCCCGGGTCGTTCCTGGCTGGCCGAGGCAATCCTTGGCTGCAAGGCGCCCCCGCACGCGTCCGAGGCACAGACTTTCACCTTAAAGCTCTTTCCGTACTAGCGATTGTGACCGGACAAGCAGGCAGCGTGTTCACCCCCGGTACCACCCTAGGAAAGCCCCGCAGCTACCTAAAAGAACTTTCCAAAGTCTTTCTGGGCCGTTGAGACGTGAAGTCGCTATTGAGCGAGTGGGTCGGGATTAGGAGATGGAACGGGGACCAGGAGGAGAACATGCGTGCAGCCAGGGGAGGCAGGGGCGGGGGATGCCCGCGCAGGACGCGGGGACAAGGGGTAGCGAAGGCGAAGCAGGCGGCGCCTGACCTGGTCGAAGTAGATGGTCATGGTGCGGTTGCTCATCTCGGAGGGCTCGTGGTTGGTGCTGCGGGTGGCCGAGAAGGCCACCTTGGCGCTGCCCGAGCGCACCGAGATCCCCAGGGAGGAGGTGATGGCGCCGTCGGCCGAGGGGCTGGAGTCGCAGACCACCAGGCACTTCCCCTCCAGGACGATGGGCTCCGTGTCGTTCTGCGCCCGCACCGGGCACCCGGCGGGCAGCAGCAGCAGCAGCAGCGGCAGCGCCGCCGCCAGGCAGCAGGAGCAGCCGCCCGCCGGCTCCGGCAGCGCCCCCCGCCGCCGCCGCCCCATGCCCGGCGCCGGTCCGCCGCCGCCGCCGCTCCGGATGGCCGCCGACATGCGGGCGGGCGGGCGCGGGGAGGCGGAGGGGGCTGCGCGCCTGCTGCCGCCGAGGCGCCCTGCGGCCAGCGCTCTGCGGGACGGCGGCTGGGCAGCGGCGGCTGCGGCCGCGCCTTCCTCCCCTTCTCCTCCTCCTCCGCCTCCTCCTCTGCGCGGGGCGAAGGAGCCTTCTCAGAGGGCGGGCGGCACGCAGCAGCCTGCCAAGGGGAAAGGCGGCGGTGAAGCACGGCAGCGGGCAGGCGGGGAGCCGGCACCGCGCCGCCCGGAGGGCTGCCCCTCCCCGCCCCCGGCGCCCCAGCGAGTACAACAGGTCTGGGAGACACCTGGCTGCCCGGTGTTCCCTCTTTCTCGGGTTCCCCAGCAGCCTGCCGTACTCCGAGGGGGGAGGAGGGGCAGCGCTGCATCCCCAAACGCCCGGCGGAGCATCCTGCGGGTGCCTCGGGCAGTCCCTTTCCTGCCCCACCACCAATGGGGTCTCCAAAACCCGGCTCCGCTTCTTCCCACAGCCCCGCTATTAACTACATCTGCGAGCCCGGATTGTACCCGTCTCTTAACGCCCCAGTCACCACGGAAGGAGATTTTATTCTTGTTATAAGTAACGCGCCCTCTCCCCCCTCGATGGAGCTGCCCCCCTATCTGTAGAGTTCGCTGGCGGCCGGGGCGCCCCGAACCCCGCGCATCCGCCCCGGCCGGGCTCTGGAAGCCGCCGCCGCCCTTTTCTCCCCGCCTGGGGGCTGCCGCGCTCGGGCACCGATTTGTACTTCCCAACCTTCTGCGCCCCAAGCCAGGCTACCACCTCTGCTGCCGACCCCGGCGACTCCCTAAACTCGCGAGAAGGAGGCAGCCGGCTCAGATATCCCCCGGTTCCCACCCCGGCATGCACACATATCGCAGGAGTCAAAGCCTCACCCGGCTTCTCCCTCTGAAGTTGCATCTCAGTTTTTCCCGTTTACCAGAACACCCGGTGATCTCGCTCCTGGGAGATCGCCCCTACACTTCCCCAGAGGCATCTCTACGGTTGCCCTAACCTTATTCTTGCTACCATTTAAAATGATATTTTGCGAGAAGAACAGCCGGCGGGGAGGAGAAGGGCTTTTTTACCTGGGAGGTCCATGACGGGAGAGCCGCGTTGGCTAGATAGCTCGTCCGTGAACTTGTATAGCTTAGAGAAAATGAGCCGAGATTGCGCTGGCAGAAAGAAAAGGAAACAGGAGTCGCCTCTTTCTCTCCCGCCCATTGCCAATAATCATCCCCCTCCCGCCAGCCGCTACCACCACCACCCCTCTTCCCCCCTCCTCCCCTCTTCTCCGGCACACACGCACACACACACACACACGCACAGGCACCCGTCAGGGATTCAGACACCGGGACCAGAGCGGAGCGCTGCCACAGCACCGCCGGCGACGCTGCACCCCAGTCCTTGCCCCGGCCAGGCATCCCTGCGCCTTGGAGCCGCACCCCGACACATCGCGAGCAGCAGCGACAAGCCGCGATGTTCCCTCTGGGACGGCCTTCCCGGTGTCATCGGAGGCAGGGAAGAGCCTCGCCCCCCCTCTCCCCCGCCATTATTTCTACTTGAACCCGTCGTGCTAAGACGCCCCTGTTCCAACATGCCACCGACACGGTAGCGCTCCCCAACCGAACCACACGGTATCACTCACTGGGAGCTATTTGGAATTCACAGACTTTGGTTCTGACAACAATAATCATTAAAAAGGACACGTTGTTCGGGGCACTTCGGGCCGTAAGGCTGCGCCCCGCACACCGCAAGGCCCCATTCCCACGCTTGTACCCGCACACCTCGGCGCCCAAAGTTCGGTGGCGGGTCCCCCTTTATTAATATATTTCTTCCCCGGGGCGTCCTGATTCCTGGCCTGTTCCCCGACACGTTCCCGAACCGGGACCCGCTCCCTGACCCGCTTCAGCACTCTGGGACTTACTCCCCCACCCGAACCCGCTCCCGTCCCAGGGCTCGCTCCCGGCCCCGCTCCCGGCCGCTCTCCCGGCCCCGGCTCCCGGTCCCTCTCCCGGCCCCGCTCCCGCTCCCGGTCCCACCCGCGGCTCCGCTCCAAGCGCGGTCGCGAGGCGCCACCTGGCGGCGGCGTGAGGCGAGCCGCGGGGCTGCGAGGAACAGAGGGAGCAGGGAGGGACAGAGGGAACAGGGAGGGACAGCGGGAACAGGGAGGGACAGCGGGAACAGGGAGGGACAGAGGGAACAAGGAGGGTCGCACCTCGGCCGGGGAGGGAGGAGGGAAATTCCCAAAGGGCAGAACGCTCGGCTGAGGAGCTGGGTGGCCGCCCCCTCTCGCTGCCTGCAGGGCCTGGGTGAGCTGGGCTCGTAGGTCGGCCCTGCCTTGCGGAGCGGCAGCGGTGATGTCTGTCACAGCCAAGGTTATCATCAGATGTTGCTGGCTGCAAATGTTTCATGCTCCTCAGCTCGTGGGGCTGCTGCTGAGAGGTTATCAGCGATGCGAGGGAGGGTAAGGCAGAGCTCTGGCAATGCAGTTTTGAGAAACACCATTGCATTTTGATGCATTTCTCTCAATTGTAAGCTGGGTTTCTCATTGCATATGGCGTTTTCCTAGAGATCCTGAAACTTAGACTTCAGCATCTGGAAGGAACTTATCAGAAAACTGTGTTTACATTTAAGCAGTAGCTCCTGATATAGAGAAAATTTGCAGGTGTATGTCAACAGTAAAATTACAATCTCTTCCACGAATGAGTGCTCCTGTTTCAATCTTCTGCTTTAAGCTGGAGCAAGGAACCCCTGAGGGTGTCTGCCTGGTGATTTGCACCGAGAAATTAATCATGCCCTGAAATTACAGCTAAGCAGTGTGCAGGGAATTCCTAACCTATAGCTCCTTATTTCAAACGAGAAATTTATGCTAAGCCTGAAATACTTATGTTTAATGGTCTTTTTCCTGAGTTCAAGCACGGAGCAATGAGAGTAGAAAGCTGAAAAGTGTAGTGCATTAAAATTATCAGAAATCAGAGCAGGAACAAGTCTATGGCTGTAAGGCAGCATGTATTCTGCAAGACAGTGAAAAGGAGCACAGAAATTCCTTTAGAAGAGATTGACACTCAATCTTACCTGTGTCTGATACACTAGGGAGTTGCTATTATTTCTCTTTAGATCACACTACTCATTGATTATTACTATGTTGTATAAATGAGGTCTTAAAGCAGAGCCAAAGGATTTGTACCTTGCTATATATGACTTAAAACATAAGGCCCAGTGCTGAGGGAATGATGGCATGTTATCCATTCTGCCTGCAACTTTCAAGGAGGATGAACATAAGAACTAAAGGCAACTGAAAAGCCATTAAATCCAATGTGCACGCACAGGAAAAAAAAAAAAAAAGAGATTAATCTTGCCCTTTTTAGTACAAGAAATGGATCCCAAATGCATAGAAACTCCCTTCTTCTTAGATAGGTAACTAGTAAAAGACCTGTAAGTAAAAATCATTGCAATATGAATAGAGGGAGGGATAATAGCAACAGAATATTTACTTCTAAAAAAAATCGAATCATATGACATTTACAGTACTTATTAGAAAACAGTTCTGTGTGTTACTTCTAATTAAATATTGTCCTTAATGGAATAAAACTGCAGCCTTCATGGAGCTATGTAGCTGGTGGATTTACTTAAGCATCTTTCTTTTTTTTTTTTTTAAGTTGGAAGACTGAAAATATAGAACATTAAATTATTAATGTCAGAAAATGCACCTCAGTCATAAAGTGGCTTCAGAAAGTATAGTTTCTAAAGTAAATTAGCAGGTAAGTTACTGGTAAAGTTTGGTAAAGTTCTCTTTCTTGAGTTCAAAAAGTTGGTTGTAGTTGGAAAAGAATAGTGTGCAATCAAGTTCATGTCATTTTTCATCACTTTGCCAAGAATACAAACATTTCTACCAGGGATGTGTTGAACTTGATGGTGTGGAAGTTACACAAGAAATAAAACTGTTCATTTCTTTGGAACCATTCCTAAGCTAGCCCTCACCTTGAACTCATTTAATCCAACAACTTCAAGGGGAAAAGCTTTTTGTCTTATCTACTAAATCAAGTTATCAACAGAAAAGTATTTTGATCAGTAGCTCCCAAGTGTTTCCCATATATTATTTACAATAATGTCAAACAAAATAGGGCACTCCTTTCCAAAAGAAAATGCTGTATGTCTTTTTCTGAAATTATTTCATAGATATTTGCATATATTATATCATTGTTACATGTACATAAACAGAGAAAGAAGAAATGTTCATTTAATGTGAAAATTTCTGTTACATACCTAAAATATTAGAACAAATTTGTAGCAGGGACACAAAAACACTTCCATAATCAACCGAGGTGATGATTTCTGGGTCCTCATTTATCAAATAGGTCACCATTTAAATGGCTAAACTCTGTCATCATGGCTTACTTGGCCTTTAAGCAACAATTTTACTGTAAATTGTAACAAATGGGGTTTAAAAAAATCTGATCATTTTTTCTCGCAAGCACACCTTTGAAATATAACCTGATGGCAGAGAAAGCGTGGTCTTCTGTACCTAGCCAGTGACGACCTCCCTATTAACCACAAGTGATTGTCGGTGAGCCAGCTGAGGTACACCCACCCTCTGTGAGAGCAATCCCTGTGCTACATTCAGCCATCAGCCTGACTAAAGTAATGTTTTGTTAATTCAAATCCGTGTTTAATTCTCTATTCTATGGGGACTCCAGGGCTTATTACCTTATAGCTGTCAGCTATGGCCAGGAATATATAACTCTCTGTTGATAACATGCACAACATTCTCAAGTATAAGCAATATAAGGAAAAATTACATAATAAATTAGAATTCATTCACAGAGATACTTAAACTTGTTTTCTTGTCCCTGAGTCTTAGTGTTTCACACATCAACCAAGGCAGTTAGGCTTCTTCCCTGCATAAGAAAATTCACCATAAGTTTTTATCAGGTGACAGTTCTCAAGTGCAAAGGTTTTCCCTTCATTGGAAAGTGAGGAAAATTTAGGCTGGATGGAGGAATTTACCCGTTCTCATAAAGAACATCATGTCTGATAGAATTTCAGGAATATCTTCATAAGATTTTACACATTGAAAGAAGCGAGTGTAATTCCTCAAGAACATTTGGTTCATATAAAAATATCAGAACAACCCTAACATCATGTTCTGACTCTGTCATCAGCCTCTCTGACCATATTTTTGAGTCATTCAGGTTTGCTTGGGAAAATTTCGAGATGGAGATGTCATATCATTAAACAAAAAATGGTGCAAATGGCACTTTTTTCCCTAAATATATACCAACTAGAAATGCCCAGACAATGTGCATCAGCCACCAATGTGCTCTGCAGGTTCAACACTTACGCCCAGTTTTTAAGGTTTGGTGCATCCTCAGAACAAGCAATTTACAGTGATGTGAAGCAGCTCTGCTATTCTCTGGATTCCTTCTTCACAGAGCTTTTAAGCAGATAAATGATGACAGCAACCCAGTGTGCCTTCTAAAGACTTCAATTTTTTTGTCTAAAAAAGAAAAGGCATTTGTGAGAAATGTTTACTACAACAACAGCCAGACAGTGGGCTTGGCAAGCACAAATAATTATTTTTTTCTTTTATATGTAGCACTGAACATTGCTTGTGTGCCTAGGTTTTGGGTACTTTTCACTCATACAAACTCAAAACTTGACCTTATAAATAAACCCCCCATATTTTAAAAATGTAGCTCCTAACTAGCAGAAGTAAAGACCTTATTTATTCTCTTTGTGGCCACACAATATCCCTTCTCTGAGCTTCTCAACTGCGTTCAGAAATTGAAGAATCTACATGAAATTTATAATGAAAACATTGCTATAAACATAGCACGATCTCAAGTCTCATTACTTGAATTACATGCCTTAGGGCTCATTGCCAATATATGCAAACTTCAAAGAAGTTAATATATGTTAGATAATATCTATCTATCTATCTATCTATCTATCTATCTATCTATCTATCATCTATCTAGTATCTTACAGATATTACCTTATTTTTATATAGATATGTATATGAAAGATACTATAAGTGTATATATTAGGTTCATGCAGATTTTATGTGTTAATAATGTGTGACAGGGTGACAGTTGGGAAGAACGGGTGGTGTTAAACTATATTTTTGTATAGATTTTTTTGCTGCAGGTGAGATACTGCTATACAATGTCACACAAATGTGAAATTCAAGAGATGCAGACTATTTATTTTCAGAAGAGAAAATCTTGAAATAGGACTTTGAAGTACAACAAAGAAATGCCACAGCCTTTGACTGCTTTACTTAGTTCATTGCTTCACTTGTTCATTCAGCTAGATTTCAAAGAAGGCCTTCCAGTTCTAATTGGAAAACAAAGTTATAACGAATCACATGTTTGAAATGATTCATGATAATTTGTATTAGCAGAGAAGACCTTGGCATTTCTGAAAACTATCCAAAGAAATAAAAATACATGGCATAGATGGAAGATCACATTATAAATTATTTCATTTAGTTAGTTCTGAGTAGCATTTCAGAATGCAAATCAGGTTTGAAACCAATACTGTAGAAGACAGTCTCATTAATGACATACATGGAAGGAAATCTGTAACTCTATCATTTATATATATATATGTATGTGTATATATATATATATATATATATATATATAATTCTGCTTTAAAGATTCATCCTTTTATTTTTACAAAGCAACTACTCTGCAAACAGAGCATTGTTCCAAACTGTACATTGCTCCAAGTTTTACACTCACAAAGTAGGAATACCAAAAAAGCTACTTGCTATAGAAATCTTAGCCATTTTTAAAGAGCTGTGACCATCCCAGTAGGAAGAAAAACCAGTTAAGTTCAGTTCTTTTAAAATTAACTTTTTTTCTGAAATAAATATATTTGTGTTGCAACCAAGAGACTCCATCTTCAGAGAGATGGAACAGATGCATTTGGTCACTTTTATATGCTAATTCCAACTCAGCACATGCCTGCTGAGAACTCTGATGACATTTGAGAGATCCAGAAGATTTGAGTCGTAGTTTCCCTCACTGAAATTAATGAAGAAGATTTCTGGTTGTTGTCAACTCACTAGTGTATTTCTCTCAGCTTTTATTTGTATTAGTTTTTTTCACTTTTCCTCCATCAGAGCTCTTAATTTGTACTAATAATTAGACTAATATACTGCTGAGATTTTTTGTCATATATATTTTTTTTGTGGATCCGTCTTTAGAACTTCCTTTATTTGAAATAGGAAAGACTGAAGTTCCTCATCCAAAGAACACTTACAATCCAATCCCAACCTACAAAAATGGTACTTCATCTAAGGTGGGTGTAGAGAAAATCCAAAGTAGTCCATGGCTGTTGAAATGTTGTCTAAGATGCAAGAAGATTTACATCCATCTAAGGAGGTCACATCCCTTATCTGAGTTCCAGACACTTCACTTCAGTCTCAGCTCTCTGCTGCTGTAGGTTTCAGCTCTACCACTTATAACAAAATTTCACACTGCTTTAGCTTTCTCAGGTCTGTGGAGACTTCTGTTCTTGCCTCATCTGAAACAGTCCTGAATAGCAATCTTTGTATCCTTTGAAAGCACGAGGAAACTTATAGCCAGTGCAGATCCCATCACTGTTCATTAGTACGGCATTAGGTTCTTCTCTTCCAAAATCTTTTATCAAGAGAAGGTTTTAGGTACTATAACTGCAGCAGTAGCCTCACAAACCAGGGTGATGCATGCAATGGCAGTTCTCCACTACCCTTAAGCATTTGCATTATGAGGTATGACCGATCCCATTCATCTCAGTGACTGGGTGTCCCTAAAAACACTTGTGACATGTCACTTCTTCAGTCCTCACCAAAGCAGGTAGGACAGGAGGGGAAACATTATCTGTTGAATATTTGCACAGTCCACTGTGAAGGAAAGCTCATTTGAGCTAGATAAGGGCATCTGGGAACAACAGTATTTGTCTCTCCTTACAATAGGGAACTCAAAACCAGAATCCAGTTGATGTCTTAGATTCTTAAGGGAATAGTGAAGGGAAGGCACTGAGGCAAAGTTGACATATTCGATGTCAAAGATCTTGAGAGCCAGGCCCACAGGCCCGGGGAAGGTATGAGAAAGAGTATCTGGATAGTTATCAGTTTTACTTTTAACAGCTTCATTGGAAGAAGAACTGAACATTAATTTTCTATGCTGAGCTGAACCTTGGGCATATATCACTGTTTAGACATTCCCTGTTCTCCTAGGAATTATTGCAACAGGTGAGAGAGATGTTTATGCAAAGTTGTTGCGCTCTTTTGAAGGATCTTTACATATGTTTGTACCATACCTCTGGGAAACCATCTACATCTCTGATCGCATCATTTGATATAGCCAGAATTCTCAGGGTAGCAGACACAGGTAATCTGTCACTGTAAACCCTCACATAGCCTGATTCACACCTATCCCAAATACTGAACACCCAACATGTTTTATTGCATGTGACTACATAGAAAAATAGTGGTGCCTGAAGGCACAGAGAAAAAGAGATGACAGAGAAGCAGTCATTCCCATCACCTTGTATTCCTCCTTCCAGGGAAAACTTGAAACATTCAGTATAGAAAGAAAATGCACTAAATTTCAGACATTTGCATTAGGAACTTTGAGGCAGACATAGCATTTCCAATTCTAATACTGAGGCCTTCACAAGGGATTTCACATCTGAAGTTTTTCATTGCATTAAACTGAATGACACTAAATTTAAAATAAATGATGAGCCAGAACTCTGATACACCTTTGCCAAATACAAGAATAATATGTGTTGTAAAAATGAAATAGAATTCACATTGCAAATAATTCCTTTACATAACAGTATATATATATATTATATATATAAAATATACACTATATGAATTATAGAGAAATTAATGTGCAGAGAGCCTGAACTAAAAGTCTTAAGCCTACAAAGACTCAGTCTGTATTTTACTCGAGGCACATGAGCAGCCCCACTGTGCTTTGCTCTTTATGTACATAAACCTTTGTAGGCCTGGAGCCACAGCACAGGAGGAAAAAAATACCAAAAGCATTTCATAGCATTTCTTTTCATGACTTTGTGCTTGTGATGTTCTTGAATCAGTATCATTATTATTTTATTGTGTTTTGTCATTGTGGTGACACAAAGGATTTTAGTGCAGCTGTGTTTCAGCATCAGTTCTGCTCTGTTTGAAGGCAGAAACAGATTCTGGAGGTGGGATTTGTAATGGCCACAAAGCATCTGGCATCTCTGTCACTGTCCCCTCTCAAGACCAAGGAAAATTTCTTGATATCTTTTACAGCTCTGATTAAACGCTGCATGTGCCAATGACAGATATGTTTAAAGCTACTTCCCTTTTTAAGCTACAGTGTTTTATCTGTGTTGAACTTTCCAATAAAAGGGAATAGGGGCAATGACCTTAAGGTGAAAAAGGACAGGTTTATGTTAGATATAAGGAAGAAGTTCTTGACCATGAGTGTGATGAGGCACTGGAACAGGCTGTCCAGTAAAGCTGTGAATGCCCCATCCCTGTGAAAATGTTCAAGGTCATGTGGGGCAGGGCTCTGGGTACACTGGTGTACTGAAAGTTGTCCCTGTTCATGGCAAGGGGGGCTGAAATTAGGCGGGCTTTAAAGTCTTTTCCAATCCAAGCCATCCTATGATTCTGTGATAACAATGGGCAGGGCTTTTCATGGAAGAGAACTGATAATGATGTATCTATCTAAGGGAGTGTCTCTCTCTGCCCTGTCTGTACATACAGAATAGATATTTAATTTTTTTCCCTCTCATTAGCTTTATTTTTTTCTGTTTCCTAAGGTCTTTATGACATTTTATAGTTTACAATGTATATGAGTTAACATTAAATTTAAGGGTTCACAAACACCATCTCCAGGCCAGTTTGAAGCCCATGCTTATATTAAAATCTGCTTCACATCCACACAGCCCGGTTACTAGTACTTAAGGTCTTGGCTGCACACTGGTAGTTAGGCCTAGAAACACAATAGTCAGAGCAAAGTCAGCTGGCTGTGCTGGGCACTGGAAGATGGTACTGCCAAACTGGTGAGTCACAGCTGGCAGTCAGGGATTTCACCTCTCCATCTTGAGAAAAACAAGAACTCCAACTATGTGCCCCAAAAAGCAATATATAAGTAACTGATTCACCTTAAACTGTTTGAAAACAAATTGAAACATCAGCATAAGCGAAGGTGATGTATCTCTGTCAATCTTTTTAAGGAAATAACTATTGATCTGCCAGAAATTATGCACTCACTCAAATTATCACAATCCAGATGATGGCTTTGTGCTTGGTGTAACTTACTTAGGAACAAACAGGAAATGCCATAAATACATGTTAACACTACTGCCCAGTGATATTGGGGCTGAAGAATAACTCTTCTATTTCCTTCCCCTTATTTTACCCACATATGAGCTATAATTATATGGAAATTAATGCAAATGAACATTGATTTTCAAATATGAAAATATTGTGTGAATTTTTGCATCATTTTAACTTGAAACACAATTGCTGCCAGTCATAACTCTTCTCCAGCTGTTTCATTCTGACAGTTTGCATCATCCTGCTTTTATAGATTTTCCTGTTACAATCAGGTGAATTACCTCAGAATTCCATAAATGTTCTTTACTAGTACGTCATGGCTTCTCACAGGGAAAAAAAATGCAAGATAAATTGTGTTTTCATGCTCCTGTTTTATAAAAGTAAGCAGAGAAATACACAGTTGAATTCCGATTCAACCAGAAGCCTAAACAAAGGCTTTCTGACTCATGATGACACCTTCAATCAATATTTTCCTAAGCAATCAACATAAAATGTAAACAGGGTAACTGCAGTGCTGGTATGCAAGAAGCAGGCTTCCTGAAGAGGAGCAATAGGCTTGTATCAAAAGACATGCAAAGATGAAAAGGATATGGCCTAAGTTCAAATTTAGTTAATCAGTTCATCACATGCTGAACACTGAGCAACTCAGTAGACCGAACAAAGCTAAAAAGCTGACTGAATGGAGCTGGGCTGCCCTCGCTTGACTTTCTTTAAGCAGTCATTGACATAATTTGGAGTTCCTTGGGTTCCTTGGGACCTAGCTTATATTCACCTACGCTTGACTTTCTTCAAGCAGTCTTTGACATAATTTGGAGTTCCTTGGGTTCCTTGGGACCCAGCTTATATTCACCCATCCATCCTTTTATCCATACTACAGCTGGCACCGCTACAGCCCTTGAACTGTGAGAACTGAGTTGTCACACTCTGCAACTGACCCTGTATGAAATAGACCCTCCTTCCTATGTGTGCTCACACACACTGTTCTTGAGTAAAAGTAAGATGTTCTCTAATCTCTTTTCACTGCATCTTCCTACAAATATAACAAGAATATTGGGAAAAACATATTTCAGTCGCCTGGCAGAGTTAGCCTTGGTGTTTGGGGTAGCAGAATATTTGCATATAATTTTGTAGTTTGTGCAGAGTTTCTAGGAGTGCACTGGTTTTCAGCATTTTTATGGGTTTTTTATAGTAAAATAGGCTGTCCAATACAATGAGAAATTAAAACTACTTGAAAAAACCCTGGAAGATTTCTTGAATTTTATTTTCATTGATTCATCTGTTTTACTCTTAAAATGTTACTGTTTCTCATCCCATTTATAATGCACTATGTATATAAGCCAAGTAGAGTGTTTCTGCATCTGTCTTAAAAGCAGCTGTGGCACAGGATAAAATTCACCTTCATGGTGCCCTGAGTATTCATACAGCTAATGGTCCCCACAGCTAATAGATTAGACCCTCTTTTGGGAGATCCATGTGCCTATACAGAAAATAAAGTCATTTGCCAGATAATTATGAAAGGTTTGCAACTGCTGGAAACTTCATGACCAACTCCAGTGATGTATTATGGAGGCTTAACTACCTAAGCAGCGGGATTAAATTCCATAGCAGCATGATGATATTTGTCTTTGAGTTTTAAGATACTGAAGATCTAGTTCCGTGCAGAAAACCACAACGTTAGGCTTTTTAAAAAAATTCTTGCAAGTGATAATATTTACCTTCAGATCCTCCAAAAGGCAAAATTTCTTTCAAAATTTTCAGTACTTTTTGTGTGGACAGAATATGAGGATCTCACTCTTTCAGATTTTCAAGTAAGTTAGAATCCAGAATATAATTGTTGAATATTGAAGGGAAGAGGCTGTGTTGAAAAAACCCCAACAAACAGAAAAACACAGCAAATATGTTTGGGTCATGCAGAAGTCTAGAAATAGAGTATTCTGAAAGCTGGTTATGCACTGAATCATCACTCCTTCTGTAGTTCACATTTTTTGTGTTGTCAGAAAGAATGTTGACTCATAAGTTATAGACAAATGGTAAACACACCTTTTTATACTATCATTTGAAATTTTCATTTGGAATGAAACAGAATTTCAGAATTTTTTAGAGCTTTTTATGCCATTAAAAAAAAGTTCCCAAAGAGGGCATGCATCAGTAAGCCTTTTCTAGATCAGAAGCTACTTAACTTACCTTTCTCTTTCAGAAAATTTGTCAAATTTACTGAAGGAAGAAGCATTTTTAGGCACTTAGCCACTCAAGCCACTTTAGTTGTGGATTGCACTGAAATCTCTAGTCGTCCTTTGGAGCTGGCCAGTTTCACATACATGATGAAATAACCCCTGGAACACATGGAAAAATTAATTGAATTATTCATACCTAAATTCAAGCCTTACTCAGGTTAGTAAAGGCATCCCTCACTATAATTGTAACATTTTAAAAAATGAAACACTCCAGTGGTTTGGAATGGAAGAATTTTTTTTCTTTCTAATCCATAGAAACTTCACCCAATTACCAGACATTGTTACATATCTAATCATTAATTTTAAGAATTGTGATGGGTGTCTAAAAATTAAAGCTAACCAAAGTGCAAGCTCTGATTTCTAATATGTAAATCTCACACTGGTCCATTGTGGTTCTCTTTAGGATTGCTTTTACAAGTGACTAGTTACAAGTGACACAGAATTTTTCTTGCTTCAGAGCACATAACCTTAGTATTGTCATTCTCTCAAGACCTAATGGACATTTCAGAGAAATGGATGACCGGATATTTCAAAAGACTTATTGTGAAGTTTCAACCAATTCTGAGGTTAATTGCTATCTTGGGATTTGGACCAGATGACTACAAAGGTCCCTTCCAACCCAAACCATTCTATGATCCTATGATCTTCAAACCCAGAGCCTACTCACGTACAAAGGAATCATTACCACTTCTTGGTCTCCAGTTAAATTCTCTTAAGTAGTTTTCAGGCTGAAGTCAGCCATCTTAAAATAGCTTTCTCCATCTCTTTCCTTTATAAAGAAGATATCTTTTTCTTCTGCAGAACCCATTTTCCTAAAAACACATTTCAGTTGAACCAGAAAAAATATGATCCCTTTTTCAGAGGAAATGTTTACAATAGAGGGCTATTCCATAGGATAAACTACTCAAATGCATTTCTGCTGATGAAATGAGTTAGAGATAAAAGAAAATTTTCTCTTAAAATTAGATACTTTACATGAATAACCACATTGCAGAGAATGACCTTTTTTCATTCTGTAATATAATTTCATATGTGCATGCACAGTAAGTAGCTGGAATATCTGGGGTTCTTGAAAACCAAAAGTGAAAAAAAGAGAAAGCAAAATGAACAATTATGATGATAACTTGCTGCAATTTAGGACAAAAATGATGTTGTGGTAACTAAATAAGATACAGATAACAATTTGCTCTACTTCTTGAGAAGATGGTAGTCATGCAAGAAGGAATGTATCTGCTGTTAAAAATTCTCTCAGCCTTTGTAAGGAGAATAGAATGGTAATGTAATTTTAAATAAAGCAGGAAAAAGACAATTTTTTTCTAAATTCTAGGTAAGGTGTGTTTCCTTGCATTGTATATATTTGCACTTTTTCTTTTTAAAAGATACATGCTCTCCTCCATGTATGCTTGCCTTGTTTTCAGGAGATGTGCCTGTGGAACAAAGAGAGCTAGTAACACTAAATTAAGAGGTGAATTAAATGCTTGTGAAAGTACCAGTTGGCAGCCTAAGAGCTGGAAAGACCAAGCTGCATGCTTCTTTATATAATTTTACCAAGATTCAAGCACCAGTAGCATTTCCTGCAAACATGTTACAGTGAAGTCATTAGCTTAGCTTGAAGAAGTACCAACTCCAAGAGTCTAACCAGGTTACTAAGGTCCTATTGGAACATTCTGGTCTCAAACAAATGAGGAATTAGATCACTGAAATTAATCAAGTTAAACAATGGAGATGGAGATGATGGAGATGGAGATGGAGATGATGGAGATGGAGATGGAGATGGAGATGGAGATGGAGATGATGGAGATGGAGATGGAGATGGAGATGGAGATGGAGATGGAGATGGAAATGGAGATGGAAATAAAGAACTCAAGTGTGCAAAATCCTATTGCATATTCATGAAGAATGTCTCACCAGCTGCAAAACCAACACATCACAACCTGCGTCAGTGACAGGAAGATTGAAAGTATGTCCAGTCAAACTCTAAATGCTTGTGTAGTGCAGCTTCAGAGTGAGACTCTGGAGGGCACCATCACTGGCAGGTTAATGTCATTTGGTGGCTTAGCTGACCTGGTCTGGCTGTGGCTACACACCCTCTGTATGCTCCTCAAGAGGGAATCTTGGGGATTAGCTCATGTTGAGACCTACACACAGACTGAGAATGTTGGGGGATGAGTATGAGTAAAACCTGCAAAAAACATTGATTGTAGAGGAAACTGTACCCATTCTGATGTAGACTGTGATATATTCTTCTTCCAGTTTCTGTAGCGCTTCTGTCTCTGACACTTAATTTTGTTTCTAAACATCCCTCCACCCCAACCAAGTACATAACACCATATGGCTTCAATTCTACTGTGTGAAGATAGTAGAAAGGAAATGTCATGAAAATAGTTTTGTCATTCTCTAAATGGATGCTTAAATCCTTTTGTTATTTAAAAGGCAGCAACTCCCAATCTTACAGGGTTTTACTGTTTAAATTTCAAATTCTAGAGATGATATTTCCTTGTGAATAGACAGAAATAGTCGCATTTATCTGAAATTGAGATCTCTAATTTCTACCAGGTTATCTGTTTTAAGATAAGATCATCAGGAGCTTAAAATTTTTCTTTGTTTTGAAATGCATTGTTATTTAAATAGTGTATAAAAAGATACTATAAAGTCCTACAAAAATTGACTACATTTACAATGAAAACTCTTGACCTATTGATGACATATTCAAGGAGAATTGACTTCTAATTCTGCAAAGAATATACTTTGGATTTGTGGATGGAGAGCTTCACCATGATGATTTCAAAGATATTTATCATTGTCCAAATTCTCTAATAGAAGAATATAGAAAAAGTATTCTGACTGAGATTAACATTATTGTGTCCTTAACTTTTCTCTACTCAGGTTTGCTTTTCTTTCATTTATAATTTAATTACAACACTTCAAAATTGCAATACTGTGATTGATTTTTAATTTGAATATTCTTTCTAGAGCAAATACACTTGTAAAACCAGAAATCTCAAGAGGCTTTAAAAGAAGAGACAATGAGAATTGGTCTACTATTTATTGTGCTCTAGGTTTGTATGAGTTAGTTATTTCTGGTATAAATTTGTGCAGTATTCAGTATTTGAAAACACCCCTTCCTTTTCTAGGACTTATCATTTGAAGCTAACTGAAGTGTAATTTGTACATTAAGGAAGTTATTTTGAAGGAGGAAATCATTAGACTCCAGATATGTAGGAATTCAGGGACAGCAGGTCTAGTTAAACAAATATATTTGACTTTTCTGGCGATAATAAAGGGAAAAAGGGAGGTAGTTGGCATTATTTTGTTTAGACTTCTAAAGCACATTTTACACGGCATGACAGATAAAAGAAATTTTGAAAATAAATTCTGTGTGGGTTATAGAAGGAATAAAAAAATTGGAATGTGACTAGAGGAAAAAAAAAGCAAAGATCTATGATTTAAGCAGTAAACCTGGGCTAAAAGATAGTAATTTGTTCAGTTCATTACATGATATTTGTTAATGTTTATTGTGCAGCTCCTGACCTTTCTAGCAGTAAAATACAGATGTGTTTAAATTACATTAATTTTTTTTTAATTGCCACAAAAATTATGTAATTATACATTAGTAACCTAATTCTAGAGCCTGGTGAACCTGGGTAATAAAATTCAACACAAGCTAATTAGGTATTGAATGTCAATTTATTTGATCTCCTTTACAAATTCTTATTTCAATGCATTTCTATAATATTGATGGAGAAAAAAAATCATAATATTTTACCTTCTAACTGCTATCTTCATTTGCTTGTGTTAAAATTATGTTAAAAACTTTGTAATAAAATTGTTAAACCGTTTCTGGCTACTAGTCATTGTTTGAGCTGTGCAATCAACTTGTGTTATATTAGTTGAACAAATTAGTGTATACCAATCACATTTCACATGTCCATAAAGAAATGTATCTTTTTGTAAATAAGAAGGAGGCTGGAAGAGAAGCTGCAGAAAAATTCCTTTTGTTTAATAGAATCCTACTTCAGCACAGGTCTTCCATTTTTTTTTTAAACATACTCATGGTCCAGTTAAACATATTCCTAATTTTACTCTTTTGACAAATTGGTTCTAGGCTGCCTTCTTTTGAAGGAAGACTGTGTCTGGCTGTTTACTAATTTAGAACATATAGCATTTCAGCTCCAAAATAAACACACTGTGGGAACAGAGGGTGGAAGAATGAAAATGAGGTTCTATTGGATGTTGCCTCTTTTTGCTAACAGTGCATCTCCAGCTATGTAAATGAGAACAGTTGCAAGGGGAAATGTAGTCAAGGGTTCAAGCCAGGTGCTTTCTTCCTCAGTCATATAATCATAGACTATCTTGAGTTGGAAGGGATCCATAAGGATCATTGTGTCTCTTTCCTGTTTATTACATATTATTATTATAAGCATGGCATTTCAAATATCTTTTGCAGCAGTATGATTCGAAGACATTACGAATTATTTGGGAAAAATATTATTTAAAAGAAAAATGTTATTAAGTGACTATTTAAGTCAGATTTACAGTATTCACTGAGAAATAAGTGCTTATGACAGAGAGTCCAAGGACACTGAGTGAACATAAAGGATTGTAACTCAACATGACTTTTTTGCCTTTTTCATTACCAAGTCTGGAGGACTTGGCACAATGTGGTTCTACAACAGGAACATCAGATTTTAGATCTATTAACAACAAGTAAATTATTTATCAACTTACAGGATATCAGGAGTTATTTGGCAGTTGGCAGGCATCAGTGAGCCATAGATTAATAGGATACCACTATTGTGTAAAATATCTTCTGAGCCATCTATTTCAGAACAATTTTTTTAATAGATACTCTTATTAAGGACATCAAATACCCTTAAGCTGCTTTTTTCACTTGCTTATTTCTCTGTCTATAGGCATAATACTATATTTTATAGAGACTGAAAGGAGAAACTGAATACATTTCCAGTTATTTCTGAAAACAACATTTCTGTACAACAACTTTACAGAGGAAAGGATTTGCACTGTATGCTAAAATCAGCAACAATACTTGGGTGCATTCTGAAACAGTTTTTTGGTCTTGTTACAATGGGAGAAAAAGTGGCAATAATAGAAAGACACAGTTGAAGATAGTGAGAGCCCATTTCTTCAAAATTATCTCATTGGGAAGCACACCCTGGGCTATACCAAAAACAAAGTGGCCAGTAGAACAAAGGAGGTGATTCTGTTCAGCCCTAGCACTATCCACCACTAGAATAATAACCATGTCCAGCACTGGAGACCATTTTCTGTGCTGTCCTCATCACAAGAAAGACATGGATCTGTTGGAGCTGCTTCAGAGTAGGACATAGAAATGACCAAAGGACTGGAACATCTGTTCTGCAAAGACAGGCTGAGATAAGTGTGGGTTGTTCAGTCTCAAGAAGAGAAGGTTTTAGAGAGGCCTCCTTGTGGCCTTCCAGTACTTAGAGAAGGCTCATAAAAAGAGGAAGAGCAACTTTGTATATGGGCAGAGAGAGAGAGAGGACAAGAGAGTACTGCTTTTAACTGAAAGGAGGTAGGTTTAGATTACATGTAAGAATAAATTCTTTGCTGTGAGGGTGGGCAGGCACTGGAACAAGTTGCCCAGAGAATATGTGGATGCTCCATCCCTGGAAACACTCAAATTCCGAATGGATGGGGACTGAGCATCCTGCGCTAGTGTTTGGCATCCCTGCTCATATGAGGGAATGGAACTAGAGGAACTTCAAGTCCTTTCCAATGCTGGCCATTCTATAACTCTCACTGGAAGTTCCAATCTCATCCCAGAGGAGTGGCTTGTTTCCCAAAGGGCTTGTTCAAGGCAAAATCTAGCAGATAGATAATTTTCTTGTGCTAAAAGATTTTCCTATTCTTATACTCTGCACTTTTACTCTATATCATGCAACTGTGAGCAAAATAGCATTTTTTTGTCATCTCTAGTTGCAGCTGCTTTTCCTCTGTAAAATAACTGAAAACACTGAAGCTTTTGCAGCTTCTGCTGCTTTCTGAAGTGCCTTGAACTTTCTAAGCTACCTGTCATTTCAGTATCTCTGACACTCCTTGAATTTTATCTTGTCATACTGGATCAAGAGCTTAGAAAAAACCAACAAACCTTAGGCATTTTCCTTTTCAGATGTGTTGCAATGGAAAATAAAGGCTTCAGCGAAAGACAATTTATCCCAAAATAGGAGCTTTCAAAAATTCTCCTGTAAACTTCAAAATAGTTTGAAGATCTCCCTACCTAGGATCCCAGGAGAAGCCAGATGAGGGGGACAGAGGATGATAAGTAGGCCATTCTATTTAGGTGAACTAACAGTTATGTTAAGTTAGAAACACTTGGTAGTGTGTTTTCTGTTGCTTAAAATACTTGTATATTTACATTTTCCTATAAAAATATTAAGAGGAATAATCACTTGTGAATAACAAGTTCAGAGTGAGAAGTAAATCTCTTGAACTACCATTAAATTTAGAAAAGAATATCACAGAAATTATTAGTATAATTTTCCCAATTACCGTTGCAAATAAACCATATTTTTTTACAGGAAAATGTCACTTATAGCAAAATAAAATTTGGAAATGCCAAATTTTTTTCTTTAACTTGACTTTTAAAAAATGCATGCAAGAATGTTGATTTAGTATAAAATTTTATATATTAAAATAATAATATTGTCCCTACTAATACTTTTTGAGCTAGTAATAAACAGTTATTAAAAATGGTGATAAACTATTACATATCCTATTAGCAATACTTTAAAGGTTAAAACAAACAACAAAACCAACCAAAAGCCCAAAACAAACTCCACTGCCCTCAAAAAACCCCAAAGAACAAACCAACAAAAATATCCCCAGAAAACCCAAACCCAACCCCAAACCTTAAAAAAAATGGAGGAAAAACAGCCCTGCCAATATCTGCATATAATGAGCAAGGGATATTCAAATGTAATAGGATATATTAATAAAAAGGGTAAACCCTGAGAACTTGGAAGCATGGAATATAGATAAGGTTAATTAACCCTATAGTGATGGTCACTGCTACCAGATGATGGACACCAATTATGTGCTGTTATTGACCTCATAATATACAATTCTTCATCTAAAAAGGAGCTAGCAAATAACCAGTCCTCAGGGACAGATAGAATCAGTTTGAGAAGTGCTTACTAACATTCAATTCTCATTAAAAAATCCAGTGGTTTTGATAACATTTTTCATTTTATATATTCACACACTAACCAAGCAGTTTCTGTCACCCATCCCAACACAAGAAAATCTTGATATTTGTGGTCTAAGCTGAGTGATCTTTTCAAGTCAAATAAGTATTTTGATAATTTTCAGAGAAGGACTATAACACCAAAAAATGCTGTGCTAAAGGAAAAATGGTGAGAACCAGATAATCTGAGTCCACTTACATGATAAGTTCAGCTAAATATTTAGGTTAATATGCTGGGAAAATAACAAGGAACTAACTCAATGGCAAGCGTTAAGCTAATTTCCATGTAGAAACATAGTTGCTTTTTGAGTAATCTACCCCCTTCCTAAAATTCTGTTTATATATAAAAACCTGCAATATTTATGATCATGGACAAATCACATTTTTTTTATCATTCCGACCTTTTTTTCCCCACATTTCATGGTAATCAGCTAACTAGTTTTACAACACATAAAATCTAGAGTTATAGTCTATACAGACACACCACCACTCCAGGGTATGAAACAGTTCATAAATGTTTTAAAAAGTGTTCCTGCCCCATTGGTTTTCAGACTATATCACTGCTCCACACACAAAATGACCGTCCACTTGTTATGATCCTAGAGTACATGACTGCTAAGAGGCTGAGCAAACATGGAAACATATAACCTTAGTTTGGCAAAGTTATTTATAAGCTCTATTTGCATCAAAAAAAATCTGTCTTGGTTTTGGGAGTTAGGATTTTTTTTTTCATCTCAAAGTATGCACATGTAACAGGTATGTTATGAATTAGTATTTAAAAAAAACAAAACAGCCCTTGAAGCAGACATCTGGGAATCTGACACATAAATGAAAGAGTAAAGTTATTTCTGCATTTTTTGTAGAAGCAAATGATATTACATAAAATCCTAATGTCAATTTTAAGTCATACTTTTTATGTTTTTTTTTTTTACTTTTTTATTATTTTTTAGTTTTCTGTACCCAATATTATCATAAACAGTGTCTCATATTATGGTAATAAGAAAAGGCAAGAAGAAAAAGCCATCATTCCATAGGAAGAAATGCATGTACTTAGGTAGGCATCACACAGAGTTATTTTCAACACTTTACACTCATCAGATCTGATTTATTGTCCCTCCACATACCACAGAAGACTCAGAAGCTAGAATAACACTTGTAAAACAGACGTACTTATAAAGGAAATGTACATATGTATATAAATCCTTATCCAAGTACCTACATTAGATTTATCAGTGGCTGTGGCTTGATTTCCCAGTAGCTGTTGGATGGCATTCAATGTGTTCCTAGAAAGCATAATCCTGAATATATTAATTTGAAAGAAGTAGAGCTCATTGTCAAAAAGCACGGCTTTCAAACAGCCTAAGCACAGCTCTTCCAGCTAAAATTGTAATGTTGATGAACCTAGCTGATGTAAGATACCCAAAGTGTCACTGCAGTGTTACTTTGGGCAAAAACATGATTTTCACAAAATATCCTGATTTGGAAGGGAACCACAAAGATCAAAAGTCCAACTCCTGGCCCAGCACAGGATAACCCAACAATCTAAGAATCACACTGTGTGCCTGAGAGCATTGTCCAAACTCTTCTTGCACTCTGTCCAACTTGGTGCTTTGAGCACTGCCTGTTCCAGTCCCTAGCTATCAACCAGGCAAAAAACATTTTTCTCATATACAGGCTGAACCTCTCCTGACACAACTTCAAGCCATTCACTCTGGTGCTGCCATTGGTCACCAGAGAGAAGAGATCAGTGCCTGTCCCCCCTCTTCCCCTCGTGAGGATGCTGAAGACTGCACTGAGGTCTGTCCTCAGTCTCCTCCAGGCTGAACAGACCAAGTGACCTCAGCCTCTCCTCACACAGCTTCCCCTCAAGGCCCTTCACCATCCTTGTGGCCCTCCTTTGGATGATTTCTAGTTGCTTAAGGTCTTTTTTATGCTGTGGTGACCAAAACTGCACAGAGGACTTGAGGTGAAAACAAAATCCATTGCAGACTGAATACCTTGTCTTGGGAGGTTAGTACTTTCTAAGAGCTTAATACTTTTCAAAATGTTGCTGCTTATGGTTTTTAGCTCATCAATGAAGACAGTTTTACCAAGAAATACCATTCTGTATTTATTTCAGTGTTTCTGAATATATTTCTATTTCTGCTCTTCATAAATATCCACAAGTGATATCAAAGGAAATTTATAATAAGAAACCAGGGAATATTTTATGCCTCAAGAAGCATGTGAAAATAATCCTATAACCACCTGTGCCTTATTTTCCTGTGCAAAACTTCTGCTCTGTTAGACTATAACAAGCAGAACACAGATATCACGCCTGAAAGCAGTTTTTTCCCCTGTGAAAGTGCAAGGAGATGACCTGGGACTTTTCTTTAATGTTTTGAAATGAGGTATCATTTGCATAACTAAAATATTTCTGCCTAAATATTGTTCTGAAAAAGCATTTTGAGGCGACATTGAGAAAGTTCTTCAATATTTTACCTCTGGGAATGAAATTCTGACTCCACCAAAGTCAAAGCTTACACTCACAATATCAAGGTTGAAAATGAACTATTCTGTTTCAAAAGTTTGTATCAGAAGAGAAATACTTATTTCCACATATATACTAAGGATCTATCTGTAACATGCTCCTGGAATACTTAAAAATAATAAATCGTGTTCTTGACCAAATGCAAATCTTGTCATAACTGAATGACTACTCTTTCTATTGCAAAAGAAAAAAAAAAGCTCATGAGCATATGAAGCCTATATACCTTGCCTATAGGAAAACATATATCTAAAAACATTCAGTCTATGAGTAATGTTCAGATATAATGTAAAAAAAACCCCAAAACTAACAACAATCAGCAATGATATATTTCTTCAAAACAGTGTGGAATGTAGAACCAGAAAATCTTTCTCCAACCCCAATTTCTCTTCTGCAATAACCTTGCAATATACCTACCACTCTGTATGTCACTGAGTGATTAAATTTTGATGAAGCTATTGTTCCTCAAAAGAAAAAATTCAGCTGAGAACTTTTGTCTCCCACCTCATTTTTATGTCAGGATCCAGTCCATTTTGAGTGAGAAAAGGACTTGTCATTCAAAAAAAGGAAGGTAGATTTTAGTGTTAATAGCTCTAACTGGAGGAGCCACCAAGTGCTGGAGCACAAGAGCAGCTAACAAGAGGTGTTTGTGCATGTCATAAAAGTGTTTGAGATGCAGTAAGTTTTCCAGCCTTTACAGTCCAACTAGGAGATTCCTACCTAATACAGTTTTATTGCAGAATATGAATCAGACATTCAAGTATGAACAGAGAGCAATGAACCACATTAAAAAAGGGGAAATGTATAGTTATACACCAATGATATTTAAAAATGCTCAGTAAATTATGTCTATTAAAGTATATTACACTCTAAATTACACTCTAAATAATTATCATATTTGGAACTATATGCCAGAAAGCAAAGAGCAATGTAGCTAAAATTGTTTCAGTTCACCTGTTTGGTTTTTTTTTAATTTTTAGAGTATGCATAAGTATACCATTAAAAAGTAAGAAAAATGTAAGATTAATCTAACTGCTCCTTATTTTATGGTGGCTTTACAAACAGTCTGTCTACAAAGAAATTGTTTATATCTTAAAATAAGAAAGAAACACCTAAATGTTTCCTTGGTGGGTTTTTTGTGTCACTAAATTCTGAAAGCTAGTGCATTTTAAAACAAATGATGCCAGAAAAAAACCCAAACTAACAAACACAACAAACTTCTTACTGAAGTACAGAGCTATATTTCTATTGCATTGTTATAGAGGTTCTTGATGACTTTACACAATCATATCTTTCATTTCTGAGCACTACAGATTTTGACAGAACTTGTTGATGTTATGTCTGGAATAAATATGAATTTATGGTTTAAAATATGCTTATCACAATAAGCAAACACATCCACAGTGAAATTTCCATGTCGTGAAATAATTTTGACACAATGGTAAGTCAACTCCCAGTCTGAAGGGCATTTATTATTTTCACATCTTCCAGAGAGAATGTCAATTTTTCCATAAGGAAATCATGCAGTTATGAAATGTCAAGGCTTGAAGTTTCATCTGAATTATGATAATTTCTATTGCACCCATTTTTGAAAAAAAGTTATGTTTTTAGACAGGCAGTTGTGTTGCAAATATCACTTGACTTTCTTTTTGCCTAAAAAATAATTAAAAAACCCCCAAACCCAACTCCTCAACAAATAAACAAACAAAAATGCCAACGTTCCAAACAGACAAGAAAAACCTTGAACAAACCCAAGCCACTTATAGGGATTACGTGATATAAGATAGGCCACTCTACATAGCACATGAAAACTGGAGCAAGAGCCAGCTCAAACTCATGGTTTCTTTGGAAGGGGTTGGGAAAGCAAGAGTGACACATCAGCTGGAGTGTGCTGAATACAAAAAAAAATCCTAGATAAATTGGTTGAAGAGGTATTGTAGCATCATAAGCACAAGGAAGATGGAGATTTTTTTATCAGAGGTGGATAGAAAAGAAAATCTAAACGATGGAGGTGAGCCTTCTGGCATTTGTCCCTGATAGGTCCAAAGAAATTCTATATTCTGTCTGCATCTTCTGCCTAAATAAACAAACCTGTACTAATAAATACCCAGATGTTATCATCTAACACAAGACTATCTTAATGACTTTGAATATTATTTAATAGGGAGAAAAGGGAAAACATGTTTTAGCATGCAATCACTGCATAATTTAGGTTGGAGTGACCTCTGGAGGTTATTAGGTTCAACTTTCTTCTCACAGCAGGGAAAATTTAGAACAGGCAACTAATCATCTGTACTGTACTGTGTCACATTAAACCATTTTCCTAATATATAATTGGAACTTTACATGTTATAGATTGTGTGTCTTACTTCTCAACCTGTCACTGAGCCCTTCTAGGATAAGTTTATATCTTTTATCAGGGTATATTCGAAGACAGCAACTAGATAACTTAGCCTTCTCTTTTTAGGAATGAACAAAACCAGATCTCTCAGCCTTTTCCTGAACTTCTTGTGTTGCGCTGCCTTGAGCTCTTTCAGGCCTTATGAGTCCTCTCCAAAAATGTCCAACATTGTCCTTCTTCATCTGCAGAGCCCCAGACTGGGCACAGGGCTCCAGACACAAAAGCATTGGCTAGAGGAGAATAATTACTTCTAGCCTGCTGGTTAAATTTTTGCTATTACAGCCCAGAGTGCACCTAGAAAATGTCACCACAAGGACACTCTGCTAACTCATGTTTAACTTGTGGGCCACCTGGGTGCCCAAGATCTTTTTCTGCAAAGCTGCTCTATGCCCCAGTCTATATGGTGGTATGGATAGGTGTTGGATTTTTCCTACACGTATTTCAGGTGTAGGATTTTTCATCTCCTTTTGTTGAAGTGCTTGAGATTATTGTCTGCCCACTTCTTCATTTGATATGCCTCTGAACAGCAACTCTGCACTCCAAAGTATTGAACACTGTCCTCAGTTTGGTTTTGAAGCACAGTGAAAAATGCCTCCTGTAACCAATTTCCACATGGACTTAGTAGCTTTGATCCCAAAGCCCTTTCGGCCCAGGGCTTCTGAGAATTTTCTCTCGGGGCCTCTTGCTGGTCAGAGTGACCCTGAGAAAATGTTGGAAAGTCTCTTTTCCCAGCCCGGCACTTGAAGAAGGAGTAGAGCTCTTCAGTTCTCGGTCTCAAGGTTGTTTATTGTATCTTATCTATAAAATATTTTCTCCTGTCCAGCTGAGGTCCATTCAGCAAGACAGTCCAGGCACTCTGCCTACTTCCCGGGCAGTGTTATCTTTTTATACTAAAAACTACGTGTACAATATTTACAATTACTTTCCAATGCCTATTATCTATGTTAGACAGTGAGCTACTCAAAACCAATCTAAAAGCGCCAACATCACCCAGAAGATGGAGGCTAGGAAGAAGAAGGAGAAAGGCTGGTCACACCCCAATTCCTCCATCTTGCCCCCTGAACCCCTGTTCTAAAAACTCCAAAAAATCTATTTTTCACCCTGTGATAAATTCACTATCATTCTACTTAAACTTTTGTGGCTTTTAATTCTTTATGCAAGGTTGGTAATTGTTTTTTCCAAGGGCTAAATTAAAGGCACAGGGGTCTTGGGCTCTGTGCCAAGGTCTCTGAGCCCCCTGACAGGATCTCGAGTCCTCCATGGTGGCCAGAGGAATTTCCTGAGTTCCCACAACTTTCCTTCAGGCTTCTTTTTTATGTATTTCATCCACATCTCCTCGGTTTGCCCATAAGTAGACTATGGAAGAACATGTCAAAAGCCTTGAAGAAATCAAAGTCAGCATTCAGAGCTCTGCTCTTGGAGAGTGCCAGTAATCCCTTCAGCAGAAGGCAATCATGTTGGCCAAGCACATTCATCCTTGGGAAATTTGTTCTGCATTTTCCCACTTATCCTTGCTTTTTTGTGCCCAGCCATAGCTTCAATAACTGGAAACTACACGTGACCAGGAACTAGTTCTAAATTGTTTCCTTTGACCAAAACAGTATTTGGAGCTGCTTTTCACCTTAATTCCTTTTTTTTTTTTGCCATTATAAAAAAAAACTCTGAACATTAATGGAGTGAAAAGCTCACTATCTTGTTAGAGCTTTGTGTTACCAATAATGACCATAATGTGAAAAAGTTCAGCTCAAACTTTTCTCTGTCCTCAACTGCTCTTAGCATTGCTATCCTAGGAATGATTCTTTTCTATGAAAGTCATTATTTCTGAGACCCATTTAGCATTTTCTGTCTCCAGCAAAAAGAAGGTGTATCAGGCAAACCTTACCAGCTTGCACTCTAAATCAAAAAGCAAGGTAGGGCATATTATTATGAGCATGCACTGAGCCTGAAAGGTCCTGAAAAGTGCAACTCAGGTTTTTCTTTTTCCTTCCAATTAAATTAGTAAGTTTCCTGTCTATCTGACAATAGTGCATATTCTATCTGACAGTGTTTTGTTTGAGAAGATCACAGGGAAATCCCAGGTTAGAATTTTTATTTCTTCTGTTTGTAATGGACTTTTGTAGCTACCCTGCAATATAATTAATTAAGCTGTCAATAAACATTGCAGCCACTAGAGAAAGATAGCCTGTCAGTACTTTTCTCAGATGAAAGGCATATTAGAAATGTTTCCACATCTGTCTGAAAAAGGTGGAAATTGACAAATAACTATCTCAGCACTTCGCTCTCCTGCATGATTATTGATAATTAAAGCTCTTCATTTGTTCTAAAACTACTTGAGACTTTCAGTATTTTCTCAGAGGCAGATCAATAATTATGAAGAAAATTAATTTAATTGCTAGATAAAATTCATTCTGAAAACTATGAATGGCCTGCAAGCTACAGTGGGAGGGGGAAAATAATTTTATGGAAGGCTTGATCAACTGTTTTGCAGTTAGATTTGTTTTTACCTTGGAGAAAGGTCAGGAAAAGACCAGATAAGCTGAAACATAACATTAAGAATGACATTATATACTGTATAGCCTTTAGCTCAATATCATGGGTTTCTATAATGAATTGATCACCTTAGCAGAGATAAAAAAAGAACAAAACTGATTAAACAAGCAAACAAGCAAAAGAACAAAGTAGGATAGATAAAATAAGAAAGATCAAGATGGGAGCCTGATTCCTTTTAAAATATATATGGTTATGAGAGACTGTGCAACCAAAATAAATCAAGATTTGTAGATGTCCTGAAAGGACAGAGCACATACAGGGTAGCAAACAAAGTCCAAGAACCCTAACAGGCAGAATTGACAAAAGTCATGAACACATAGTTTTCTTTCTGGATAGTTCAACATTTTGTATATCGATCACAGGCTCTAAGGGGAAAATAGCAAAAAACAACAACAACAACAACAAAAACAAAACCAAAAACCAACAACAAAAAATAACACGAAAAAAAATAAAAAAGGCCTGCTATTTAGCACTGTCAGTTGTCCCAGTTTAATCCCAGCCAGCAGCCAAATCCTGCTCACTGCCCATCTGTGGGTCTGGGGAGAGAATCAGAAGGGCAAAAGCTGGAAAACTCATGTGTTGAGATAAAGACAGTTTAACAGGGAAAGAAAAATCCAAAAGCTGTGCACACAAGCAAAGGAAAACAAGGAATTAACTCACTTCTTCCCATGAGACAGAAGCTGTTCAGCCATCTCAGGCAGAGCAGGGCCCCATCACATGTAATGATGACTTGGGAAGACAAACACCATCACTCCAAGTGTACCCTGATTCCTCCTCCTTTCCTCCACTTTATATACTGAGTGTGATGCCACAGGGTAAGGAATATCCCTTTGGTCAGTTGGGGACACCTGTCCTGGCTCTGTGTCATGCCAAATTCCTATACATCCTTAACTTCCTCACCAACATGGCAGTACAAAAAGCAGAAAATGCTTTGGCTTTGTGTAAGCTCTGCTCAGCAACAACAAAATATTATCACTATGTTCAGCACAATCATAAACAAAACAGAGCCCCATACAAGCCACTGTGAAGAAAATTAACTCTATCCCAGCCAAAACCAGCATATTGATAGACCTAATTTCTAAAAAAGTACACAGTTCAAATTACAGTGAGTGCTAGGACACATAACAAATACCTACATCTCAGAGATTCTGTCTTAACCTCTCTCTGCCCTAGAACTGACTCAAGAATCTCCTGCTGGAGTGAAATTGTCTTTAGACAATGTAACATAAATGAAACAAAACATCCAGTGTTATTACTTCAATATTAATTAGAAAGAGTGAAATTAGGCTTGCTATTTCCAGTGCTTAGGATGGGATAATGTTGTCTTACCTGTAACATCAACAGAGCCCATATACACCCAAACACGTAGAATCGGTGCACTTGGAAATAGAAATATTTCATTTGATTCCCTCATAAGTATCAGAAGTATCAAAATTTATACTGCTTAAAAATAAGATACTGAAAGTCTTCCCCTTGGTAGTCATTCCACATACATTGATGCATAATGTATTTATCACTGCAAGATTAAAATGCTTTTCAAAGCATCTAATTTAGCAACAGCAAAGGAAATTAGAAATAGATTTTTACATTACGAATCTAAAGAAATCAGCAATATACTTTATGTGAATCCTTCTAGAAGAACCTTATTGATTACCTGAGAGTCTTTGCTATACCATTCTAAGAATCAGGCTAGTAATGCTTGAAGTGCATTTTCTGACACATCTAAGCATATTATAAAATTTGCTTGAGAAGGCATAACATAAAAATAAACAACTTTTCCCTCCATGCACACAAACCCCAGATAAAAGCTTGACTAAAAAGAGGTATTTAGATATTTCAAATGTTAAAATAAATTTACCTTTAGTTTTACTAAAGTCTCCCTAGATTCACAGTTAAGAATGGAAGCATCTAACCTCATGCACAGGAAAAGTAACATGAGATCCATCATGAGGAAGGAAAAGGGAAAGGAGCCCAGTGAAGCCATGTGTATCTCACTACCATTTGAAACTAAAACATTTTTAGTGCCTTCTTCTGTACTTTAATGGTTGAATTTGCATTGATGAAAGGCATAAAAGCTGAAAAAAACTTCTAAAGAGTTCAGAAAATAAAAAGGTGCAACTAGCTTTAGTTTGTTGTAGAATTTGGACAGAACACCATTATGGGCCACTAGCAGTCATTATTACTGTCTGCAAATTAATGTCACAGTGCATATTAAGTATGTACTGATGCAAATAAATTATTATAAATGATCTCTTGAGCTACCTTTTCTTTTTTTTTTCTCTACAGAATTCTTAGTTTAATACACAAGTTTTACCCTTAGTTTGAGATTAGTCCGTAAAAAGTGCTAGCAATTGCATTTGAAACTTCTTAGGACTCAAGCTGAATGGCTTGTAAAGGAGTAAGGGAGGTCATAAGGCAATAAAAATCATTCAGCAATAGCAGAAATGGACCATATTAATTATTATCTTGAACGCACTCACTGTGGAGCTAATTTATTTGCTCAGTAATTTCTTGCAAAATAAAGACTCATCATAAAGCTTGCATATTTTCAAAAGCATAATTAAAACAGCAACACAGCTTAGAATTTGCTCCATTTGCAGTACACAGAATGCTGCACTAACTCTTACGATATATCAGCCCTGAGGTTCAATGGAAAATGGGTCAGTAGATGAGTATGTATCACACAAGCCAAAAAAGCTGACAGATCATTTTGGCTCATAGATGTTCTTGTAGATCACATGACCAATGAAGGCAGAGCAACATTCTTGTTTATAATAATCTAATAATGTGTGGTGGGTTTTTTTTGGAATATGGAGTAATGTGTAGCTGCTCTTTGACTTAGAATAAAACTGGTTCTGGTTTTCTTCAGAAACACTTGATTCCTATAATCAATATTTAAAGAAAACAGCCACAGGACTTACAGATTTCAAAAAAACTGACAACAGCATCTGTTGTGTTCTATTGTATCTCATACTGTAAGGTCTAGATTGTCTGTGGTATGGTAACTCACTAGCAGAAAAAAATTAATGATGTTAACTTGGTACAAGACTTTTTAAAGTACTCCCATGTATGTGTATGTAACCCTGCCTTGAAGTTCAAAAGATGCAATAATAATTTAAAATCACAACCATCCAATATACTCTTCAGTGCAAATTTTAAATTTATCATCTCTTTCTTTGAGTTATTTTTGCTATTCCATAAATGCCCCAACAAATATTCCTGTATATTAAATGAATCACATAAATAAAATCAATAGATTTTTACATTATTAATTTAAAATGCTTATCAAAAATGGAGAGTTAATTCTATGAATAACCAGGGCAGAGAGTTTATACTTTTTAACTTATGAATTATGTATCTACCCCTGCAGAGCTTACATGAGCAATATAGAGTGGACAACATAAGTGTCCCTAACTTCAAGACTAAGATACTGAGAAAACCCAAGAGACTGACATCAATGAATATCTCTAACACATCCTTGTAAAGTTATCACATTTTGTTGGGTTAGCCCTCACACTTCGCAGATAAGAATGGATTTGATACCTTCAGAAGAAATATTATGAAGTAAGTGGCATTTTGCATCTTTCGTGCCTGAACCCTTCAATGCAGTATTCACAAAATAGACATAATAAAGGATGAAGCCGTGCACTGGAAAAGGCTGAAGTGGTTTTGCTCTCATTATCTTCTTGTGTACCATTTTAAAGGTGCAGAAAGCAAGAAACCAGAACTTTTAGCTCGTAACACCTCTCCCTCCATTTTCAATAGGAGTTTATAGACTGAATACTATGGAGAATGAACATAAGAAACATATTAAGGGCTCCATAGTTGAGAGTGGTTTGAAGAAATCTCTTCCATATGCTTTACTCTTCTGTCTTCAGAAAGTACTAAGTGGTCACTGGAATGCAGTCTAATAAGACTCCTAATTACCATGAGTTATGTGGACAATTCCTTTTCCTCTGTGTCTTCTCTAATTTTTTATTGTCTTATCCAATGCACTAAAATTCAACAACGATTGTAAACTTAATGTTAAGATATTGTAGCTGAAAGCAGCACAAACTTAAATAATGGAAATTTACACACTAAATTAGGCCAAGAAGAAGATAAACAAACAAAGGCAAAACTAAAACATTAATATCTATGTCATTCTGGCATGAAGATGGAAGGAGCCTGAGTCGGAATAATGTTTTATTTTGCCCTGGGGAAAACTAAGGTCAGCACACCAATGCTCAGTTTCTAAACTTCATACTATATCTGTGGCAGAAAGAAATGGCACTTTATAACCACCATAATTAATTCTAACTACCAACATTTAAAAGCAATTGTGTTAATTAAAGACTGTGCAAAATGTTTATTTCTTTTGGTACTTATGGTAATAAAGCATATCTTTCCCAAACTGACATTGCTAATCTGCAATTTATCTTCTTTTTATAGCTCTTCCAGAAACTCTTGTTTTGATCATGAGAGGAGATTTTTTTAAATGGCAGAAGTGCAATAGGGCTTTAGACAGTTATATGACAAGGTTCATTAACAGTGACAAATGTTTACCCACTGCTTGTTCAAAAAAGAAAAAGCTAACTTCATGCTGCAAGAAATTAAAGAAAACACAGCCTAACACAACTGCTAAAGACTGTCAGACCACAAGCTTTCCAGCTATCCCAACTATTTCTGAATTATTAGACCTTATGCAAGGTCATAATGCTCAACTCATTTCCCAGTCACTTCAATGGTACATGTCCTTCTTCTTCCAAGAAATTGCTTTCAATATTTTCTCATGGTAAGTATTATGTGTCACTAAGTCTGAAGTTGAAATCGAAATTATATTTTAGAATAAGCCTGAGAAAATGAGTGAAGCCACCACACTCAGTTTTGACACACAGAGAATTTACTTAGGAATTGTTCAAATCTTATGGCCTATAAAGTTAAATGGATATTTATGATGTCTTTAAATGTCAGGAGTATTCAGTCTAGTCAGATGCTAATGTCTGAAGTTGCTATCAGATTTAAGAGTCTGCAGAGAAAAAGAAGCAAAAGATCTGCACCTCGGTTTCAGTTCCTTTTTAGATTTATCATTCTTCCAATTATTTTTTGTTCCAGATTTAGTTTGGGGGAAAAACAGGAAAAGTAATAATCTAACTAATTAAAATGCTAGGAGCACAAAGAGCAACAGTAACATAGAAGAACAAAAACTTTCCCTTATGAAATGTTTTACACTGTCAGAGGTGGTCTTAAAAGACTTCAAGACTGAATTCAGCAAAATAGATCTACAGAAGAGAACTACAAAGTTATTGTCATTTGGTTCAGAATGACTGAAATCACGAAGAACCTTGCCTTTGGTCAGCTAAAAGGGAGAAAAAAAGGAAAGAAAACAAAAACAATATCCAGAGTAGGAATAGGGAAGAAGCACAGCCATGCACGAAGCTCTTGTGGAATCACCAGTGAAATACTCCATATAGCTCTGATTACACAGGGAGCTCGGGCTGGGACAGGAGTAGGGAGGCACTTCAGGCAACCTAATTTATATGATGAAACTTCTCTAGCTAGATAGATAGAACCTGCAGATGAAATCATAATACTTGCTGAGATTTTCTCTTTTCATTCAGAAACATTTACAGTATTGCAATACAAATATAAAATGCTGACAGCTTGAGATAACAAACCCTTGGACAGCTAAGTTGTTAATAATAAAATATTATCTGCATGATACTTCTTATATTTTAACTAAAATATCATATGTAAATTCCTGTGCCATTACGGGGACTTAATTACACAGAAAACATTACTGTAGTGAATGCTGTAGCAGAACATTTTCTTCAACCCCTGCTTTGCAGTTGCACATCAAGGTATTTAGAATATTGAATAGACTGAAACCTTCACGTGATAGATGCTTGACCATTAAATATGTTTTAAAGGCTCTCTCCAACATGTACATTAAACAAAAAGAATACTATTGAGCAGCATAGCCTTTCCTTGAGATGATTTCAAGAAACAAGCAGGCCCTTAAAACGAATTAAACCAAGATTATATATTGAATTAAATAAACTACACTTTGCACATTAAAAAAAAATAAGTGAAAATATAAGTGCTTTTGAAAACATTAGAAGCTTTTCTGTAACTTTCAAAGTTCAAGTCACAGCTGACCCTACAGTTTTCAGAAATATTGGAGAACCACTTCTGAAGCATGAGACAGCTTTACAGTGAAAAGGAAGGCAGGAATGTTACTCTACAGTGCAATAAAATATTTTCTTACAAATTCCAAAATGATCCCCTTTTATTGACAGAAAAATGTCATATTCCAAAACATAGAAAATATTGACTCTTTGGAGTCAAAAACTGAAAATTAGCAGGATTATGAGAACAGGCATTTCTTTATGTTGAAGAAAACAGCAACAAGAATATCCAATGGATCACCAAACACTAAATTACATTTTTTATAGAACACAATGCCATGTATTTTAGAAGAGAATGAAAAAAAATAGTTAATAAAACTGAAAAAGAGTCAAGACATATCAACAGAAGTAATCTGCCAAGAACTCAATGATACCAAATAGAAAACCAGTTGAAAAGACAAAATATAAATAAACCAAGTTTCAACATGTAAGACAAAGGGACATTTCAGGTGTTTTCTAATCATAACAGGGAGCTAATGGCACTGTTGCTTTACTTTTATAAATGTATTCTCTTTCATCTAAAATTTAGCTAGATTCACTATATTTTGCGGAACTTTTACTGGGGGCAACAACCTCAATACTCCAGTGGTTCCTGAGGCCTATCATACCCATTTTCTCTCATTCCAGCAGTATTCCTTAGCACAAAACAAGACTTCCAAATATGTTCCTCCCCTATCTACCTTTTTTTTTTTTTTCAGAACATGCATATCCTCTCCAGATATTTATGTTGGTACATTATTAAAGGCATGAAAGTAATTATGGCTGACCGCTATTAGATTCAATTATTAGCTGGAAAATCATGCCCAAAATTAGTTGTGATTCAGTAAAGAAACGTATCTGTACCTCCTAATTTGTTTGCTCAGAAATTATCAGTTCTTCCTTCCCAATGACAACTATGTTCAATCAGACAGGATTTGTGAATAGAGATAAAGGGAATATGACTACATCATGCAGAAAAACTCAAATATGATTAGCTAATAGAATCATCCCCCGGTAATCCTGACCTTCACTCTCTTGTTGTGCATGACTGGAGAAGTAGACACACAGGGCTCCTTCTCACTACCAAGTTCTTACCCATTTCAAAATTTATTGCCCATATTCTGACAGCCCAGCTGCAGAGAACCTGCTATAATAGGCTCTTCCTTGAAGGCTGTAAAATTTCAGGCATTTTGCTACCATGCTGAAGGTCAAAAAAAAGTTCTCTACAGGAACTTTAACCCAAATGGCCATTAAGGGTGGCTCCCATATGGAGATGATTGTGTCATCCACAATCTGCCATTTATGATCTGCCATGTGTTATGATCTTTCTGTTGGCTACTCCTCTGGCTGTTTGTTCTGTCTCAAACATTATATCAGATTATTTTTCTGTGTTTCTTTTTCCCCTTCTAAGCATAAAAAAGTCAGTGACATCTAGTAACTCATGCTGCATATCACTGGCATTTTTCTTTTGATCATATGTTGGTCGCTTAATTTTGCTCACATCTTAATCCATTTTAAGAATCTAGAGGCTTTTATTTTATGGCAAGAATAGACCCCAAACCCAACACCAGAACCCAAAATCCTTCCCTGTAACACAAACCAAGAAAAACAAACACTTATTTTAAAAATGATTGGGGGTTTTGTACTGAGTTTCTTTCTTGTTAATTTGAGAGTTCAGTCCCTGGAAGTTGTTTTCTTTTTTATTGAGGTCCATTTTTTCTAGGGATGGGAAACCTTTCCATATCTTTCCGTTGAAGCCTATTTTTTCTATTAAAAAATGAGAAAACTTCTCTTTCCAAAAGTGGAAATTTTCTATTACACAAGGAAATACATGCATCCAGGCATTTAGCTTCCTCTGTTTGGAGATTTGCAAAATGTGTCCCTCCAAAATCTTGGGCAGCCCTGAGACTGGTATACAGGCAAACAAGTGTCAGATCATACTTACCTACAGAGAACCACTGCATCAATAGAAATACATTCATCATTTATTTTCATTACTATCACATCTCTTTGGATAGTACTTTGAGAAGTTTAGCTTCTCAGACTCACAGATCCCTCAGCAGCTCCTAATTCATGCTTTCTAGACCCTTCACCAGCTTTGTTGCCCTTCTCTGGACTCGCTCTAGCACCTCAATGTCCTTTTTGAGGTGAGGGGTCCTGAATCTATCCCAGTACCTGTGGTGTGGCATCACTGGTGTGGAGTACTGGGGCACCATCACTGCCCTGCTCCTGCTGGCCACACTATTCCAGATACAGGCCAGCATGCCTTTGGCCTTGTTGGCCAGCTGGGCACATTGCTGGATCATGTTCAGCAGGCTGTCAACCAGCACCTTCAGGTCCCTTTTCACCGGGCAGTTTTCCCGTCATTCCTGTCCCAGCCTGTAGTGCTGCAGGGGGTGTTTTTGACCCAAGTGCGGGACAGAAACCTTCACCTTATTGAACCTCATGTGGTTGTCCTCAGCCCATCGATCCAGTCTGTCAAGATCTCAAGGATAACTTGCTAAAGGATAATATTCCCTGCCCCAAAAAATGCTAAGTATATGAAAAAGACCAAAGAGATATGCTAGAACATCTGCTTTACATGGGGAATCATCATCATAATTATAGATTGTCATATAGAGAGAAATTCAGGAACAGAGATTTATTCAGGAAGATCTTTCTCTCTTCCTTTTTACTTTTTCCTCCCCCAAAAGATAAGCTTTTTCCCACAAATGAAAAATAACAGAAACCAAAACTAAGAAAACAAAACTCACCCAGAAGCTATATCTATATTGCCCATTAATTTAATTCAGACTTCAAAATTTTGTAGCCTACAATAAAGTGGTACAGTTTAAACAAAATTAGATTGGTGTCTAAACACTGAATCATTTATGAGCACATTACATAAATATATTTACATTCTGTGCCACATTTTTTGCATTTGGCCTAAAATGCATCTCTGGAGTTTGAAACTTTATATTATCTTTTTTGAAATCAAGGCCTTCAGATAATTACAGTTACTTTTATATAAAGCAAAAACTCTGCAATCTTTCTAACTTATTTCTAGAGGTAATTGCAATTTTTGTGGTTGTATTTTATTGCTTTGCTTTGAAATAAATAGTAAAACAATGGCAAAAAACCCATTTAACATTTAATCTTTATGCCTATTTTTTCTTCATGAAAACTTTTGATTAAGTACCTTCAGATAGGTTTAATTCTGTAAATGAAAATAAATATTTTGGTTTCAGAATTACCTAAATACATGGAGAGGAATAATAATTAAATATGATAGTCTCTATCCACTTGTCACTTGTGGCTGAGCTCACATGGATTCAGGTTTTTGGAAAATTATGCCTGGTTGGAACAATACTGCAGATCTTCAAAGTTTACATTTTATATTTATTTATTTATTTATTTATTTATTTATTAATAAAGGGATATCTTAATCACAAGGAAGTAAATGTAGTTGTATGCAGAACACTGTCCTGAGTTTTCAAACATGTCAACAGACCAACCCACAAATACTAGTGCACTAGGATTTTTTTTGCAATTTGCCATAAATATGAGTTATTAAGTTTCAAGTGCTACATTAGAAAAAGTAGATGAAAGTATCTCATTGTAGTCCATGATATCAACTGGATGTATGCTGACAAAGTAATTGACAGTTGATATGTGACATCATCAGGAACAATTTCATGGCCATTTTAATGAAAAGAAGGAAGTGGATATGAAAGCTACATAGACAAAACACAGTCAAAGCTCAGGTACACACAGGGAAAGATCATAAACAATAATTGTCCTAAGAGCCTATGGTGCACCTCTGAGCTGGTGAGACCTCTCAGAAGTTCTTGTGTCCAGATCATCTTATATAGAGGGTTCCCTATAAGGAACAAGTTTTGAAAGCACCGATTTATTAGACTATAAATCAAAATAACAAATTTTAACAGAAAAAAATCAGTGACTTGGGCAATCACAATGTGGATAAAAGGGGTTATACCCAACTCACCCCATTGCCTCATACGTCTTTGTAAGAGTATCTTGCTTCCAGGCTTGGTTTGAGTCCCTCAGTAACCTTCTGTGCGGCAGCAAACTCTGCACAGCTTAGAAACTGAGTTTTTTAGAAGCCCTTCCTTCTTCATCAAAATTGACATCTCCCTTCTCCTCTGAGCAGTCTAGCAATCATGCTGTTCAAACTGCCTTTCCTCCAGCTCTTCCCAACATTCCCTACAGTTTCTTTTCTCTTCTGTATTTGACCAGGATCAGTAGTCACAGATGGTAAGGATCAATCGTACTTTCAAGTGGCTCTGCCTGACACAGTATTTAAGGAATGAACATAATCTAAATATGTATAAGGAGGAAAAAGACACATATTACCTCTCCTGATGGCCTACTAAGTTGAACTATTTCTATTAAAATGGCATCAGAAATAGAAATCAAGATTACAAATAGTGATCAGATACTGCCATTCACCAATATCCATATTTTCCACAAACACCAGAGGAATTTCATTAACACTGGAGGATGGCATGCTTTTCCATGTGTAATCCCACCCACGACTGATCTGACAATCTCTTGAAATCAGTCTGAACTCCTCCATACAACATTTCGAACAGTCTTGTCAGGTCAGAAGTCATGGGTGATACACTTAAAATCACTTTCCATCCCCCAAAAGATCTTCATGATCCCTTACATACCCCACTGACATCAAAGATAATTTTGGAATTTCCCTCAGGTCTCTCATGTGGCCTCCTTGCCTCAAAGGCAAGGTTTTGTGTGATGTGAATGAACCTACACTCAGTGCCTTGGGAGTGCAATGCAAAGCCAGACAGGCAATTTTCTGCCAAAATCTGTCTGATTCATTCTGTCAATTCCTAGTAGCCTAAACAAATTTACATCATACCAAAGACAATAAAGAACAGCTGAAAATTAATATTTTAATGTATAATAGTAACAGAATGAAACTCCTGTAAAAACAGCCACTATTATAGTTGTAAAATGTGCAGATTCTGAAATCCTGGACCTAGAGAATATGAAGGTTCAGGACAGCAAATGAGTCACTGCTTTTGCAGATGTTGTCTCCTATATCTTTCCTGATAACATTTCCAAGCACATCAACTCCAGATCTGATACGGACTTAGGAAGAAATGAGGGATGGGTCACATTACAAAGTCTGCTGCACAACAACTGCAGTGAAAAACTGACTCCTTGACTTCCTCACTAATGAGCACTTACAACACTTTGGAAAGACAGAAGAGTTAACATTTCCCCACATACAGACAATTGTTTTCTAATGCGTTTCCTCTGTCTGCTTGGTCAGAGCTCAGCTCTGAGCAGAGGCAGCTGCATGAGGACGCCCCATACCTCCTGCAGAGCTGGAGGCAGAGAGGAAGGTGGCACAAACACATCAGTGATGGCAAGTGCCTTCCCATCCTCATTTTGACCTAGATTTAGCAGAGGACTGTGCCTTAACTTTAACCCAGTAAGATGTCCTATCACATTTAAAATAGGGCAAATTTCACAGCTAAAACAGTGATGGATGGCTCACTGCAGTGGGCAACAGTGAACAACATTCCCTGCTGTATTTTGGTTACTGTCAAAGCTACTCACTAACAATCCCAGTAGACTTTTCATCCCAAGAATGACTTTACCTACTTATCACAGACACATTTGGCTTCCTGCAGCTCTTAACCTTTCTAAAACTAAATCACTAGATGATTAATTGATTTATCATTGTTGTCTAGGAAGAAACTAAATTGCTGGAAAGGGAAGATGCCAATAACATTATCTTGGGTCAGACAGTGGCTTGGCATGGGATGTGAGTGGGCACATAAATTAATTTATATGCTTTCAGGTAAAACACTAAAGTATCTCATGGTGAAACTGTGAAACTAACTAGCAAATTTCTGCAAGGATAGGATGCCACTGGACATTGTGAAGTTTTGATTTAAATTCATTTCTACTTGTTCTTGCTTTATCTTCTTCCTAAGCTGGTTCTGATATTTCTTTTGGGAGAAGAATGCCTCAGAGTAAATGAAATAATGTTTGTTTTTCATTATTCTGCCTAAAAAGTGTTTTCATTTGTTGGTCAATCCTCTTTCCTTTCGCAAACTCTTCTAGAGCTCTGGCTACAGCACAACCTGTCTGGTGCCCTGCTGGACCCAAATGCCCTGCCATATTGCCTGCAGCTTCCTCTTTCAGCCATGAAACCTCAACCTCTTGGTTAACTCCATAGATGCCCCCTCCTCCTTCAGTCTTTTCTCTATTTCCCCCTTCATCTTAAATACTGTAGTTTTTCCCTAAGTCCTTGTATTGGGTACAGGTGCCCAGGCACTGGCCTGGCTGGGGAGGGCTGCCAAGGGTGGCCTCCCACGAGGAACACAATCTGTTCCAACCCACCCACTTCCAGGACACAGTTGAGCACCTCAGGCATGGGTGTGGTGTATCTGAGAACGTGTGTTTAAGAAAGGGTAAATAATGCTGCAAGCAGTTGAGAGAGAGAAGTGAGAAAAATGTGTGAGAAACAGTCCTGCAAATACCAAGGTGAGAGAAGAAGGAGGGAGAGGAGGGTGCTCCAGGCACTGGAGCAGAGAGATTTCTCTGCAACCCCCAGAGAGGACCGTGATGAAGCAGATATTCTCACTGGGGAGGGTACCACACTGGAGCAGATGTACATGCCCTGAAGGAAAATGCAGCCAGTGTAAAAGACCCCTGTTGAAGCAGGAGAACAGCATGAGGAGGAAGGAGCAGAAGAGAGGAGCTGTTATGGATTAACTATAACCCCATTTCCCATCACCCTGCACCACTGTGGGGGAGGAAGTTTGGAGTAAGGAGTGAAGGAGTGAATTTGATGCTGGCAGGGAGGAGGGATGAAAGGAAGGTGTTTTGGTTTTTGTCTTCATTTCTCATTATCCTATTCTATTCTTAATTTGAAATAAATTAATCTTTCCCAAGGTGAGTCAGTTTTACCAGTAATATTAATCAATAAGTAGTTTACCTGTTATTTATGTCACCCCTTGAGCTTTTCCATCCTATTTTCTACTTGTCTTGTTGAGTAGGTGGAGAGGGAGAGAGAAGCTAGGTGGGCATCTGGCAGCCAGCCATGGCCAGCCCACCTGCCCCCCCACCCAAAAAAAAAAAAAAAAAAAAAAGAAAAAAAAAAAGAAACAAAATAGGAGCACCACTCTGTTTTTCACTCTGCTCAAGCACTGCATATTTGTTCAGCCCAGAGTACATCTTGTGTAAACAGAACAAAAATCCAAATTGCTGGAACACAGGCTGGTTTAATATTGTACAACTCTGATTGCTAGCCTGTTAAAATGCTCATAATTCATAATTGTTGCTCAATATGATTACCCACAATCCCGTCTGACTTTCTCTCCATTTCTTACTAGTGGATTCCTTGGGGGCTCAGAGAAGCACTAAAGCTGTTTATAATGGGAGCATTTGCAGAAAGGATAAAAAAGTAACAGTGGCAGAGAGGAAATGGTTAGGGAAGATCCTTATCAAGTTCATTGCTCTTTAACACAGAGACCTCCTGTGCCACCACACTCTTAAATTTAATCCATGCAGAGGTGAGTGCGTACAAAGATGATCAAATTTTCCACATATCACTGTTAAAATTCTACTCGTGTGTGTTTGCTGCCTGCTCTGCAAGTAAACCACTCCTAACACATCCTTGAGTCCTCACGCCTTGTTACTCACCTGTTTGCCTGCAGATTTCCTGGCTGTAGAGCAAATTATGTTTTAAAATAGCTCTGGTAGGCAGTCATGCAAAGCATGCACCTCATCTTGTCTCTGTAATTGCACCCAGAGGCATTTGCCACACTGGCCCTGATCCCAGAGCTTTGGCTCACATGGCTTAATGCTAATGACAGGGGTCACACAGAGGCTTTTGATGGTCAGTATAATGCCCAACACAGCCTTCTGAACATATCCACTCAGTAAATAATGTAGCATTTCCTTGACATTTATTCCAGAGATTACCTGACAAGTTTATTTTCCTGCTTATGGAAGTAGTTGGCACCCTCTGGTGGTGTGTGGCTCCTACTGCTTGACGGCTCTCCCCAGATGCCATAAGCAGCACCAAAAGTGTGGTACCGATCTCTGCAGTGATGACAAAATCACCAACAAGCCCTGGGAAAAAACACTGCTCAGTTCTGAAAGCAGACTCGACTCCATTCAGCTGCTCAGATATCAAACCACCATGCTGTAAAAAGTAAAAAACAATTAAGAAGAAGCCATTCCTTTTCTCAGTCCCTACACATTTGAAAAACCAGACAACCCCAAACCAGCCTGCACTTTAATATTTTATTTGGTTTAAGATGCTGAAAGTTTACAAAAACACCATAGAAAATTAAAATGGAGTCAAGCAGGAAAGATACCAGGACTATGAAACTTGCAGTTACTTTCCCAGGTATGTGTGTCTGTTCCTACAGGAAACGTTATACTAGAATTAAATTCAACATTTTTTTACTCTTGTTTGTTGGGGTTTTTTTGGTTGTGGTTGTTCATTTGAGGGTTTTTTTTATGTTTTACAATAGCAAAGTAAAATTTCACTGACAGAGCTAATCTAAATCAAATTTCAGATTGGTTTGACTGACAGGTAGGAAGAAGGAAGCTGCTTTACTGGTGCCTACCTGGTCATGCAGAAGATTATGTAAGCTCCCTCAAAGCACTTGTTCATAGAAAGGGCAACACACAGAACTGTACGCATCACATGTCATGTTATGAAGGGCAATAAGGCAAATATTATCAGACCTTGGGCTGTGTATGCCCTCATTCTTTTTTTTCTTTTTGTCAATGGAGCGTTACTGCTGACAATACTGAGAATGTCATGGCCCTTACTCTGACAGCACAAGAACCAGTGAGGAAGAGATTACCAATTTTTCAAAATCATATTTTTTGCAGACATACATTCACATTTGTGAAGTACAGGTGGGAGCTGCAGTTTGTTCAAAGCTGCTCCAACAGCCATTTCAGCTGCCAGCTAATAATTGGAAATGTTCAATGGAAAGAATTATCTACATCATCTTTTCCTAATGAAAAAACACGGTATTTTCCATAATGGCAACAGAGCCTTGTAGCTGTTTTCATGGAAATTCAGAGCATGCCTTTTCTCTTAAGAAAGGAAGCACTTTCTCTTAAGAAAGGAGATCCAGTAGCAGAGGGATCCACCATGTTTTGGACCCAGTTTGCTTATATCAGAAGTAGGCTGGTAGAGAGGGGCAGTACTCTTGAGTTTTTCTGTAATCATCCTTGATGATCACCATTATGAAGAGGAGATTATTGTCTCTCTCTCTCTACCTCATATATAGTGAAACTGAAATTAGGATCTGCAAGATAACTTAATTTATTTGGTTTGCACAGCCAAGCTTTGATAGTGGCAAGGTTATACAGTGACTTCTGTGAGGAGCTGCTAGAAGCTTCCTTCACATCCAACAGAGACAATCCCTGGCTGCTCCAAAGGTGGACTTGCTGCTGGTCAAGACTGGGCCAATTAGAAGTGATGGTGATGTCTCTGTTGATAACATATTTAAGAAAGAAAATAAAGTTATTGCACAGTTGTAATTGGAGCCAGAAAAGAGCGGAGTGAGACCACTGACCAAGGTCAGTGGAAAAGGAGGGGGAGGAGGAGCTCCTGGCACTGGAGCTAGAATTCCTCTGCAGCCCATGGTGAAGGCCATGATGAAGTAGCTGTGTCTCTGCAGCCCATGGAAGTCCATGGGGAAGCAGAGATCCACCTGAAGCCCATGGAGAAGTCCCACACCAGAGCAGGTGGATGCCCGAGAGGAGGCTGTGAACCCATGGCAGGTCCATGGAGAAAGGACCTACCACTGGAGCAGCCAGGCCTTTTCTTCTCCAGGCTTAACCACCCTTGCTGTCTCATCTTGTCTTCAGAGCAGAGGTACCCCATACCTCTGATCTTTTTCACGGCCTCCTCTGGATCCTTTCTAACAGGTCCATATCTTTCATGTTTTGGGAATCCCAGAGCTGGACCAAGTGCTCCAGGTTGGGTCTCACAACATCTAAATAAAGGGGCAGAATCATCTTTCCTGACCTGCTGGCCACATCTTGTCTTACGCAGTCTCGGATGTACTTTGCCTACTGGATGGTTGTCTGGATGGCTCATGTCCAGTTGTTTATCCACAAGAACCCCCAAATCCTTCTCCGCAGGAATTCTTTCAATAAGATTTCCATGACCCAAGTGCTGCACCTTGAACTTTTTGAATTTCATGGAAGTCTCATGGGCCTACTCTTTAAGCTTTTCCAGGTTCCCAGATGGCATCCTGTCCTTCTGTTGTGTCAAATGTTGTTGCCTGCACTGCTCATTCAGCTTTATGTTATGTGCAAACTTTCTGGGTGTGCACTTGATCCCACAGTCAATATCATCAGGTCCCATAGTTTGTGGCTGTTTAACACTATCAAGTGATCCTGAACTTGCTACTTGCTTATAGTGGTAGGGACTTCACTCCCCTCACACCCATGCAGAGGATCAGGAACTTGAGAGTAGAAAGCCTGACATCAGTGAAGATTGAGGAAAGAATTCATTGAGTGCTTCAGCATTCCTATTAGTTGCCACTAGTTTACCCTTCTTGTTTCTCAGAGGGGTACATTGTCTTTGGCCTTTCTTTTCTGACTTGTGTACTTTTAGAATCCCTTTTTAAAATTCTTCATGTCACTTGTTAGTCCTGCTCTAGCTTTGCCTTGGCTTTCCTAACTACATCCCTATATATTCAAAACATATCTCTGTACTCTACCTAGGCCACCTCCTTCTGCTTCCACTGTCTGTGCTCAGTTTGAGGAGCAGATCCTTGCCCAGCCATGACAGTATCAGGCCTGCCTCGCTCCATTTCCAACACATCAGGACACAGAGCTCTTGTGCTCTAAGGAAAGTGGCTTTAAAGAGCAGCCAGCCTTTTGTCCTTAAGGACAGTTTCCCAACTCCTTAAACAGCTGAAAGATTGGTCTTGCAAAGTTCAGGGTTTTGAGCTCACTCCTCATTATTTCTCACTTTTGAGGGCTGGGGCTATTCCTCAGTTTTTTGTCTTCATTCTCTCTTCCAGTAGCGACACCCAATAAGGGAACACCGACAAGGTTGCTCGGAGCACGTCCTGGAAAAGCCAGCACTACTGGATCTATATAGCCAGCACTACTGTATGGATCAGGTATACCTGAAAAAATGCTTTATTTCTACTGGTGGGAAAGAAACAACATCCTCTTCTTAACCTGATGATAGAATGTCCTCATTTACCCTAAGCCCTCTCTGACACCAGATAAGCTCTCCAAATTTTATTTACAAAGATTGTGCTAGCCTTCATGGTGGCTAAATGTACAGAATTTAAGGTTGAGATTTTAATTTTGTTGCCACCCCTCTCAGTACAAAGGGGAATTGGAAAACAGCCTATTTATTTAGGAAGGTAATAATTTAGCTACTGATTGATCAGTTTAAGGATGATCATATTTCTAAAAATTCCCCAATTCTAATTAAAACTAAATCTAAAAAATTAATTGCTCTTCATTTAAATATTTACCATATAATTTCATCTTTGGCAGCATTAAATACTATGCAATATTCGTTTTGTATTTACATCGATATATATTATTCTGGGAAGATTTCATGTGTTCTGCAGTGGTTTGAAATTGCCTCAGAACATGAATTTTAAAGTCTCTTCATACAGTATATGGTCTTTAGATTCAATTAAGTTGAAAGGGAGAATTCTGGAACTGTCAGCTAAGACTTTTCAAGGTTGGTAATATTCTTTACTAATGTCTGTTAGTTGTCCTCAGGTCTTTCCTCCCTCATTCTCTCCCATGAATATACATGTCTATTTTGCTTCATCAGGTAAGGAAAATTTAGTGTGCTGTTTGTAAGTTTTGATTTTACTTTCTATTCTGCATTTTCCTCAGGGTTGTGCATACTATTTATAATGAATGTAGATCTCAGCTGCTAGTTACAACAGTCATTTAGAAATTATTCTTTTCCATCATGTCAGCAATTATCTACTGAATTTAATTTTGAGTATAGAGAAGACGAAGATAAAAAATAAAAGCATCCACACATACAAAAGAAAACATAGAATCTTTTTTAGATGAAACCTGTAATTCTTTTTTGCACACCTGTGAAAACAGTAAATTTTAATCCAGCTGACAGATCTAGAACAAAATAGAGTTAACATAAATATTTGAACATAAGGCATTGTATGCCATGCATGACACTTGCTCAGTCTCTCTCCCCTGGGGTCTTTGGACATGGAATTCCTTTGTTGTGTTTATGTTTTTGTAGGAATATTCTTCTAAGGAATAGAGATGTAAAAATCATTTTCTGGAAGATCCATCAGGTCAACCCAACTATTTTACCTTCTCCTCAAAGCCTATCTTACCTCTTGTAAAGTTCCATGGCAAGAATATAATGAACCCAGCCTAGTTCAAACTCTTTCCACCATATGTTATATAAGAGGTTTTGGTTTTTGATCTCTTTGTTCCAGGCATCTGATAATTTATAGCTATAGCATTTTGATGGGTGGACACTAAAATATATTTAAGGCAAGAATCTGAAAGGGAAGCCAGATTTGTGTTGGTCTAGCAGGGTCTGCATGGATGTGATTAAAGTTAGGGATGAGGTTAGGATTGAGTCTAATAGGCACCTCTGAGTTTAGGTGCATTTACTTCATACAGGTTACTATGCCTGAAACCAATCTAGTTTTAGGATCTGTCCATGCAAGATTTCCTGTTCAAGTTTTTATTTCGAGCATTCAATGCCTCTTGACTCAGGTGTTTCCATGTGATAAACACCAAAGGACTTGATGCTATTGTGTAAATTGGATAGGAGATTTATCAGATTTATCTGGGTGAAGTTCATTGCAAGGAGGAGGCAATGTAAGGCTGCTGAGGAAGCAGCAGCAGCTAACTATGTGTTTTTCTTCTCTTGTGCAACCCAATAACTTAAACACATTGGAGACTGTCCATGCACTCCTTCTTTTATAACACAAAAGTCCAGCATGTTTTATGCAAATCTATAACTCCATGGAATTTTTATAAAGATTGTAGACTGTTAGTCTTTGCCTATTTCCGTTGTCTTTACTATACCCAGAAATCACATCATTTCAACATTTCATCTCAGTTGTATCACCGTGATTTTGGTGCACTTGATGCCAGCGAAGTAGCAATATCTTAGCAAGGCAGGTATTCCAGCTGTGTCAAGTTTCAGGTACTGTCTATATCTGCTTTATGTGTGAACCTGATGTGCTTGTTTGAATTTGATCTTTGTCTCCTTATGGACACGAGAAACCTGATTTCCACTTGTCAATTGATTTACATTTGCATGACAGTTTTACAAAGGAGACAGAGGAAAGGGGTGATTCCTTTTAAACCTTCTACTTTTCTTTTCAAGAAAACTGTCAGAACATGTTTCTTCACATCTTTTGTCTGTCTTGGCTTGTATCAATCCTATTCACTGCAGTTGAAGTTCTGGTTAAACACTATATTTTGGTCGTGTTATTTTTTTAAATAAATCAAAAATATATTTCTCTCACCACTAACCAATCATTATTGATGTGATGTTTGAACAGAAGACAAGAAAAGGACCTTAAAATTAGAATTGATTGCTTGGAGGTGAGAACTTTGAAAGAAATTAACAATTAGGGAACAGCTATCACCAGCTATTTTCCAGTGCATAAATTCTTGTCCCTTCTTCATTCATTTGTATTACATCCAGACCAGAATAACAAAAGGAAAATTTGGTTTGGCACATGGCTCACATAACCCCAAATTCTCAGAAAGAAGTGTTTTGTCCATGATTGTTTTTAAGCAAGTTCTTGTCTTTGCCGTTAGGTGTCTCTGTAATCCTTTGTAAAGCACCATATATCGCAGGACTTTTTCAATGTTTCCTGACTTTAATACAAGTCAGTATTCTTTCTAACCCTCTCTCTTATGCTTTTATTTGAGATCTTTAAAGAAAACAACTAGAAAAAATTCTGCAGTGTTGCATCTTAACATAGAGAAATAAGGAATTTCTTAATGCTGCTTTGTCAGACTACAAATAAAATTCAAAGCATCAATAAAAAGTCTTCCCCCAGTATACTTCTTGCTCAAGTTGAGGAAAATTGAGAGATAAGGTCTTACAAAGATAAGGTATCCATTGTCTGTTGAATCTCTATGTCCTCACAACCTCTAAGCCATCATGTAATTATTGACTGATTTTCTAATCAAAATAAACCACATTTTATTTTATCTGTATTACAGCTATCCATAATATCAATGTTTTCTAGAATGTAAAACATCCAGCTAAGTTTGTGAAAGATGCATCTGTATCACCATGCTATTTGAGAAGAGGAGTTAAGAAAACAGAAAGAGCTGTAGGATAGCACCTATAAGCAACTCCTGTTACTTTGCAATAAGAGATTAATCAAAGCTGCCCACTCAAAACAGGAATCTTAGAAAATAATCCTGACATAGGTAGCAATAAGAAACAAGAGGTTTTTAATAATAATCTATATTAACTTGGGACAAGGACACCACATGTGCCAGATTAGTCAAAGACACACGGTCTGCCTAAGTATTTGATCCTCCGAAGCAAAGGCCAGCAGCCCACCGTGCTTTCTGAGGAGTGACAGACAGTGTGACAGCAATTCCAGCTGTGGGCTGGTTTAGACATGATTGATTAAGCTGTCAAAAATACTTCTAGAGTTTAGGTGGCTGGGATAAGAGGAAATCTAGTAATATTCTGGTTTGCACATTTTTATTTTGGTGCGCCTTTATTTGGTAAAGGTAATATAGGTCTGGACGCTGGGCTAGAATCTGTGACTGACTGTATAATATGAACAAAATTGATACATACATCCTCATTGCAAATAGTTTTTCCTTTAAGGATTCTGGTACCATTAAAACCAGGTTTATTCTTACAAACCACCCAAACTTTAAAGCAGTTGCAAAATCCAACATATAAGTTATAAAAAAGAATTTATTTCATCCAAGACTCATCAAGAAGTGATAAATGTGAATTCCAAAAAGTGAATTTTATGAAAGCCACTTTTCAGAGTAAAGCCACATTTCAGTGTCAACTGAGTAGATGCTTTATGTTGTAGAAAAAACAGCTTAGTGTACCATCTGTTGCTTTTAATAGCAAATGAACAACATGAATTGTAGTTAATACTGTTGATGTAAAATATGAGGGATGTTATCAAAACTGCTCACTGATTGATATAAACATGTTTTGAAATATGAATGAGTTCAATAAATTCAATATGCAACTTTTACAAGCCAGCTGTTCTCAAAAGATAAGGCAGTAAAAGATTTTTAATGAACCCCATGCCAGGCGACTGCAAGCTCATTTCTCTGGCCCACATGATGGTGGAAGAAGCATTCCCTACCTAAAGCACACATAGAGTCACAGTTTCACTTAACCCCTTCCATCTTGGGAGAACTAATTATATCTTGTACAGAGCAACGAGAGAAGTGGTATGAAAATATCATCAGGCATATGTGTATTTATCTATATTTATCTATCTATCATCTATCTATCTATCTATCTATCTATCTATCTATCTATCTATCTATCTCTATGTCAGCATCTATCTCCTTAGAAGAGATCCTGTGACAAAGATTTTTTACAAAGGTGTCCAGAAAAATCCGCATAGCACTTCTTCGTTTTTTACTCTCCATATGATGGTACAATGAGGTGAGTCATAGCATAGGTTCTTGGCTCTGGAAATGCTTCTGTCCTGGGACATGAATAAAAGCCCAGCCAATGAACATGACAGCTGCCTTTGAGAAGTTCAATACTGAATCAGAGAGGAGTGAATCCTTATAACAGCTTCCTCATTTTAATACTGAACATTATACATCCTCTATATAGTATGCAATTTTAACTCTTTGAATGATCAAGTTTATTATTTAGGAAATTTATTTATACTATTATAATTAAGAGCAGCCATGTTTCATTTCCCTTCTACAAGATGGTATCTCATTGCTTTTAATATCTGCAAAATGTTCTTTCTCATCCTGAATGGTTCAAGAAAACAGACAAGTGTTTCTTGACAGATAATAAGTATCTGAAATCCTTTAAATATTGTCTATAAGTACTTGGCCTTTTGGTGAGGAACTTTTGCTAGTTTTGTTAATCATCTAGAACACCAAATAGATTCTTTTTATCTTTACTAATCTGAAATAATAGAACATAAAAAGAGCACTTAATTAATGCCATTTATTTTTTAAGAGTTTTCAGATCTCATTGAAAACATACAATTTATAAATCATCACAGGTTTTAATTTAACATCCCTGTGTATTACTCACCCATGATGAATTATATTCTACTTAAATAGAGCTAAACTAACTTCTGGCCCAATTACTTTTCTGTACCTATGCTGAATATTGGTCAATAATAAATGTAAGCCATTTAGTTTGGGTTAATTTAGCTGAAAATTACTATCAAAATTATCAGAAACAAGTGGCAAGATAATCTCATAAAATCCAGAATCTGGGTAGTCTGATCTGGCTCCTCTGGTTCCCTTTATAATATTTGGTTTTTTTGTATATTTAAACTTGTTTGAAAGTATGGATGTAAATTGATAAATTAGGACAATGGTGGTGCTGGTAGATTGACATATGGCACGTGAATTTATTCCTCTGGGAGCAGGGTGTTAGGAAGTTTGTGAAAGTCTAGTGCATACAAGTTTATATAATTTCATCTAACTTACACATACCCTGGATTTTGACTGCTGAATCTAAACTGTAAACTTGCACATTTGAAGATGTTTATCACAAAAGAACTGCTCTTGAAACTTCAGGGTATTTTTTCATGTGGCAAATGTGCTTTGTCCTGCTTTGCCTTACTTTCATAGAGCCTTCAACTTCCAGAGTATTGATCAAATTGACATTTCTTTGACAGAATTCCAGGGAGCCCTGTAATGTTCTTGGCAGTTCCACCACTAATAAAATTGTTTCTTTACAGATGGCAAGGACTAACTTTATATCCTCAGTAGGAGGCATAAAGAGACAAGTAATAAAATGGTTTTCAATAACGAAGTTCAGTATTGCATGTTGTAGCTTCACATCCATAGACAGGCCATCATAGAGACAATACCTTTAAATAATTAACAGCAGGGAGACATATTCATGCTTAACTGTCCTATCTTAAGTCCTGTTATCAGTAATGACAGTGACCATATTCTATTAGCTCTTTTCAGGATTTTATTACTGGAGATGATCACACTGGATCTAAAGGAAAATGAATAACTAAAGGAAACCAACCTGCTCAGAATTCTATTAACTCCAATTATTATCTATTATTATTATTTATTATTATCTATTATTATTATTATCTACTATTATTATTATCTTCTTCTTCTTCTTCTTCTTCTTCTTCTTCTTATTATTATTATTATTATCTATTACTCCAATTCTGTGTTTAAATTCAATTATATAGATTCCTTCCAGGAGCTGTTGCTTTATATGACAAAACTTTTGCTCATAGTTTTTCAGATGCAAACCCATTTCTTTACCTGATAAATTAAATGTGGAAAATTTTAAATTTCACTATTACGCAAATACAATTTACTGAGGGCAGGGGAGTGTTCATTTGTTTAATAAGCTTTTAAAAATCATACTGAGAGAGCTTCCCATACATTTACAGTTATCAGACATGAACAAGGTTTTCTTATCTTGTCTCCTGGCCACAGTGCTGTACCCAAACATGTATATCACTAAAGCAGTTGTTATGACCAAGGCAACAGAGAAATTCAGTAACAAACTAGATTAAATATGTATGCACACATATGCATATTAAATTCTGCTGGGAAGAGATTTCTTACAGCAAATGAAATCATCCTTCAGATTTGAAAGAGGCTTTGGATTTACTCAACAATGCTATAATACAAAAAGATTTATTATTTTAATTATGTAAGACAGTAGCAATTGTTTCTGATGCAAAACTAGTCCAGAAGTCAATGGTATTTGAATGAATATATGGATTAGACTGTGGTCTGCTTGTTGGATAATTTACATGGCAGTCATGCCCTTTTACACTTTGTATAGAGACATAGTTCTTTCTTCATTCAAGAACTCCACTGCTTAACAGAAATTTAAGTGAGAACTGATATCGCTCCACTGGTTAACAGAAATTCCCAGAAAGAATTGACTGATAAGTAAAAAAAAAAAAAGTAATGTCAAAAGCAAGTTCAGGTAGGCTGACATAATAAAATTGAAATTAATAGATTCCACTGATAACATTGCTTAGTTTGATTTAAAATAGGAAAATACTTCTTGTAGCTATTTTGTACATAGCGATTTTGATACTGCTCTCATATTCAGGAGTACTGAGCATACTGCATTTCCTTGATCTAATTTATATCAACTCCAAGTAGTGCCAAGGATTGTCTTTTCACTGTTTTTAAGCTTCAATTTGAACAGCTCTCTACTCAGTTTGTTTCTCAGAATTTGAAGATCTTTACATATTCTGATGTGGATCACAGGCAAAAAATTACCACAAACTACCTTGGGGTTCTATAAATCTGTGCAGCCAGAGTCATGTTATTTCAGAAACAAATGACACCTCAAAAATATTTGATACATATTGGTCCATTTCATAAAAATCTAGAAATATATTCTGTATATTTCTGTAACATTTTTCTGTATGAGAAAGAAATATATATGAAGGTATCAAAAGCAGATGATACTTTTGCAGAGAGGAAGACATGAACCGTAGCACTCATTTTGTCTGTCATTAATAAAAGTTGAGCTTAAAGCTGACATAACAACCATCATTTCCATTATTTTTTAATTTAATTTTTAAATACCAATGACTTTTTTTTTTCTAGGCTTAAAATAATTATTATTAAGCTAAAAATTCTCTGAAGGTTCTGTTAGCATTCAGTGTGTTGCTGTTCTTAACAGGTTAAATGTCAACACTGTCAAAATTTATAAAGTAATGGCTCAGAGACTGTGGAATGGACCAGCCATCTGGGAAAATAGACAAATCAAATAAGCAGGAAATAACAAAAAACACAGCAAAGCAACCAAACTCCTACAAAATGGGAAATTTCTGTTCTTGACCATGCAACTCAGATTAAGTAATTCAGGACTTAGTTTGGTAAAGACTTTTCAGAAGTTTGGGTTTTTTTCCCAGATATGCTTTACAGTTCTCAAAATCTGAAACTTTCATGCTTAACTGGCATGTTGTCTTATGACTGATGAATTCAAGTAACTTCTAATTGAATTGGTCTGATGTGACCAGTACTAATACTCTAGAGGAAATAGATTTTATATGGTCAAAATTTTAAAGGCCTCAAATATTTAAAGGAACATTTAAACGCCTCAAAAAAGGGCCTTCAAATGTCCCTTTAAAAATTTACAGACCATTCCATTTAAAAGATTTATTAGAGATCTAATTGTTTGACTTGTCTATATTAGTCATGTTTTTCATTCCCCTCCATGTTGATGGAAGGAAATAGTTTAAGTGCATCACCTTCTACACACTTCACACTTGACATTGGACAGAATGCAAATGAAATTGCTCCTCAGCAGGACACAATGCATGGAAGGGATTGTTTAATTTTGGTCCTCTTTCAGCAACACAACCCCAGTGAATGATCTTCTTTGCTGTGAGTTCCAAAGTGAAGAGCTGCTCCACTCCTCTGAATGCTTCTGAGGCCTGCACCAAGCCCTTCCAGCTGAAAGGTGTATGTTGAATTTAAGTTGCTGGACAGAGATACTTTCCTCATGCAGGACCTGGATCTGGTGTCTACAGCGCTTTTCTTTTCTCTATTTACTCATTGTTACATATTTACTTACAAAAAAGTCCTCTCCTTTTCCAGGGCAGGGTCTTTGCAACAGCAGTGGAAACTAGGTGTAGCCTTTAGTCTGGATCAATTACAAGTATTTTCTACTACAGCACTGCTATAGAAATGTATGTCCCTAAAGGCAACCATCACAGTACTGACAAGAAAATTGCTTTTTATTAGAACCAGACAAGTCACACTGACATGTTAAGTAAACCATGATTTTATGTATATTCTGAGGCCTGTTGGCTTCACAGACAGCAGGGGGATAATGCTTGCATTTATATCCCCCCAGCATTAAAGAGCATATGCTTGCCCAGCTTGTCTGGTCGACACCAGTGGAGTTTTGCCCTTGACAGCTCCTGTTTATACAGATGGTTTTAAAAATGTTATTGGAAGAGAAAACAGCCTGCACTGTAGGAAGCACCTTACATAGGAGCCAAGACTTAACAAGGAAAACTATTTTCATCATTCTCTCCTGTTCATCTAGAAAATTTGAGAAGAATTTGAAGGTTGACCTTAAAACTAAATTTAGACTTGTTTTTGTCTGTTATATTTAGACGTGTCAAAATTTTTTTTTAACATGATATTTTGAAGATCCTGTTTAAGCAATTTATTAAAGATCTGGTTATTTGACTTGTCTATATTAGTCAGGTTTTGCGTTCTTCTCCAAGTGGATGGAAGGAAATAGTTAGGTGAATCACCCCTCACATCTTCACCTTTGCCTTTGGATAGAATGAGTCACTCTCTAGAGAAGCCTGTACCTTCTTGAAAGCTGCAAGGGGAACAGAGCAAAACCCGAAATAGATAACTTGTATGTAGGACCAGTATTTATTTCCAGAATCACATTGAAGTTAGGGAAAAAAATTTCCCATCACTGTCAGCTGCAATAGGGCCTCTATCCTTTGTCATGTGAACTGACAGCTGTAGGACTACTGCCACCAGTCCTACAACAATAATGTGCCTCTGCAAAGTATGCATTTCTTTCAAAGGAGCGGGCGGTGGAAGTTCTGGTAGCTGGTTTTCCTCATCCGGAATATGATTCATTCTCATACACTCATAAAAACAGCCCTGTCCCAGCTGTCTGCATTCATATTTGGCTAATCTCAAACCCCTACCCTCAAAACAAGCAGATCAATACAGAAGACCTGTCACTAAATTTACCTTTCCACCTGTGGTGAATGAAGGTACCTGGGATGAAATCTGAGCTTTGTGAGACTTTTGACATTGACTTCAGCAAGACTGAGACTGTGTCCCAGAAAGGCTCCCCATTCTGTGGGCTAAAAGCCTAAACTAAAAGCATATAGTATAACAATAAAATATATGCAAATAATTAATTACCCATGTTACAATTCCTTTAACATCAGAACATGCTCACCTCCTCTGCAGTTCATGAAAACTGTTCACAGTATGTCCTGCCATTGCATTTGAGGTGGTGGTAAAACGACACTGCTGTTTGCAGACAATAGTTATTTAACAGCAACAATATGTAAGCCAACTATGACAAGATAGACAAATATATTGGCCAGTGACTGAAACAGAAATCGAAAGAAAGAGCTTTCAGAAATTGATAGGACATGCCATTATCTGGGATAATGGAACTGAAAAGACAATATTTTTCTCATCTTTATGAATTCTAATGATAAAATTATATACTTAAAAAGCCCTTACGGTAAATTTGTAAATAAATGAAACTGCTATATTTGGAAAATTTTAAGGATTATTTTCGCATGAATATCATAAAGTCATGTGAACATACTATCATGTTCAATAAATCATAGAAAACAGGAAAAAAAAACTTAGAATAGTCAAATTCAAAGCATAAACATTGAAAAAATATTCAAATAAAGTTTTCCTCTATCACTGGTCAGCAGTGTACAAGTTTGAGGAGAACACGGTTATCTAATGCTTAATATATCTTTTTCTTCTACATTACACATATCCTCCAAATTTTTGCCTATACAGGTTTCACAGCAACACAACACAGCAACACAAACACCTTTAAAGTAAAGTGCAGTTTTGTGCACTATTCTATGATGTCAATCTGCACTGATTAGAATTTATTTTTAAACCACAGTTCAGTCAACTTTAGATGAGATGCAATAATGACTCTGCTTTGGCAGTACTGTGATGTAAGCTTCAGTGAAACAAATGGATTTTTTTCTGTTTTATGTAGATATTTAGGCACAGCACCTGTAGTACTTGGAAGTAATTAGCTTCATTAGGGAAAGATGCATTAGCCCAAGGAAAATTATAATGAAAGAGACGTAAGAAGTTGTCATGTTAAAGGCAGAGGTTTGTTTATTGGGGGAGGGGACAAAGCCCTGTTTTGGTGAAAGAAGTAAAAGGTAACCAGACATCACTAGAGCCACAGTGCATTCAATTTATGCACAGACATCTGGCCAGTAGCTGCTTTGGTGAAGGTGTTGTACAGAATTGGAGTTGTGTCCCTACTGACAGTGTATTGAGAAGTTATTGGGTACATCTGAGAGCCATTTAAATGCAAATATAATGTGAGTTTGTCATTGACTAAAAACAATCTCCCAGGCAATGACATTAATAATTAGAAACCATCTGGTACCATGAAAGTTTACAGTACTTTCAGTATTTCCACAGGCCAAAAGGATGCAATTTATCTCCTACTAAAACAGAAACACCTATGCTATATGTTAGTGCTCCGACAATTAATATGCAAAATCAGATCCATCTTGATGTTTTTCCTCTGTGCCAGATCTGGAAAATAAATAAATGAGAAGTCTGGATAAGAGAGTGCCATAAACTTCACAAAGGAAGTTTAAAGAGAACACACACAAGTTTAAAGAGATGAATACCTGAAAAGATGAAGGAAGTGTGTTGAAAACTTTGCTTCCTTTTTACCTGATAAGATTATAAAAGAAAGTTGATAACTCAGCTGTCATATCTCCTTAAAAAATTACATTCTTTATTTTCAGTGTTTGGTATGTAGAAGTGGATTCAAAATAAATAAATTAATGTCAACAGTTTCTCTTTTCTGGCCCTTAGAAGTTTGGGGGGGTTGGAATTTTCATGCTGTAGAGACCAAAATGAAAATGTTCTAGTCCATCCATCAAAACTTAAACCACCTTTCATCATCTTTGTTTTCAAGCTAACATACCCTAAAGAATGTATGGGCAGGTTATTCTCTATTAAAAATAATTCAATAACATTACATTCTCAGTCTCCATCTGAGAGATTAAGTGTCTAGTGAAAAAGGAGAATTTTAAATTTAAATTGGTAATTGCAGTAATTGTCTTCTTCAACACCATGTTCACATGACATTTACAATTGTCAACTTCACTTGGTAGCTTGCATGAGTTGAAAACAATACAGAAATTCAGCTTCAAAGTTTATTAGAGATAACCAGTTACTAAAGATATGGAAGAAAGCAAAAATTAAGATATTTAATTTTGAGAATTTCAATAGCTAGCGAAATAACAGGAGAGTCCCACTGTAAGCACAAAAAATTGCAGTTTTTATACTCAATGAAACTATTGAAACACCCCAGTGTGTGGCTATCAAGGTAAAGAGGTGGTGGTTTATCCACTGTAGTTCTGATCTGAATAAAGCAGGTTTTAAGGCTGAACAGTCAACATCTGCAGACCATCTTAGAGCCTGTGTTTCTCAGGCACAGCTGGGCTTCTCAGGCCATAGTCTATAGAAACTGAAGCTGTTCCTAAATCTTATTCTTACATGTGCCAGTGCCGTATCTCTATTTGTTGTTCTTATAATTCATGGAATATTTGAATATTTTCTTTCAAAAATTCTCTCAGAAATAAGATATGCCAGAAGTACTGAAACTGAGCCATCAAAATAGTGAATACCAAATGTATTGACTGTGTGTGAAGAGGGTGTTTAAGTATCTGTATGCCTTTGTGTGTGTGTGGCAGATTTTCACATCTCAGTTCAGGAACAGTATTTTTCCCTTGTGTAGGTGAGTATGGCAACTGAGACTTTCTCTCAAGTTCTCAAGATGCAGGATTTCCTATGTTGTTGATTTCCTGCTTGTACTTTGAAATATATAAGCTCTGAGCAATGAAACTGATTTCCTAGGACAAATCAATTTGAGAATCTCAGCTGTGAATCAAAATAATTTTTCTGTTTCTGGGTATAAATTGTCAGATTAAGAGGTCCTGATATGCTTTTTCTTCTAACATGCACTGCTCAGATACAAAATCAAAATTCTCTCTCTCTGGTAATTATAAAAAATGTCACAACACATTAATGGATTTTTTTATACCCTTACTTCAACCATTACGGGATGTATAAAAAAATCAAAACCACTTGTCAACAACAATGCTTTGTTCAATAACCTTGTATGTAATAGCTGCTTAAGTAACTAATTTTCATATCAGAATCCATTTGCTCTCTTTTTGTACATGAGGGGAATTATTTTCCTGTGTGCTTGTGACTTTCAGTAGCAAATAAACCTTAACCAATGAGACAAACCTACATAAATATTCACTTCCCTATAATTTTCTGTTCATTTTCTATGCCATCTTGCCCATCAGCATGGTTTTCTAATGTTAAACCATTTCACCTCTCTTCTGAGCTAATGCATACACATTATTTTGAAAAGAGAAACTAGCAATAAGGTATTCCAGATATATTTGAAACAATGATAATTTCATAGATAACTACAGAGCTAACATCATGTCAAAGATTCTTAAGAGTGCAGGTCTTAGGTGGTCTGTAGATAATACAAATTTGTAGATATAACACATAAATTTTCTGCAGAGCACTGTCTGAACCAGGATAATAAGCAATTTGCCACACCACAGTGACACGCTTGAATGAATTCTTGCATTTCATGTTTCTGTGTGCTTTAAAAAACCTCAAAACCAAACCAGATGTAAAGGAAAAAGGAGATTTGTCTTAGATAGACAACTGAAAAGAAAGTTTAGTGACAGCCATGTAATTTGGTCACTTTGAATTTATGCTCTGTAAAACACATGCAGATTCTTTTTCAAGCTGGAGATGCAACTCATCATCCATAAAGTCCTTATTTTATAGCATCATTCACTCAGAGAACAGATCCTCCAAATCCCCATTCCAATTTTTCTCATGACTTTCCTTGCTTGCCAAAGCTGTTGAGAGGTTTATACTTTGTGCTCTTCACAGTTTGTTAGCTTATTTTTATTGAATTAAAATATATTAACATAAATGACAGAAATAATTTACAGAGCTTAAAGGAAAACAATTCCAAAATATTTTGGCAGTATTATCATAGAACTTTTTCAAGAATATAAAGATGCATATTATAAATATTCTTGTGCAAGTTAGGAAAACAGATTAATTACAGAGGGAAATCTATAAATAGTTTTAATCAGTGTTATTGCTGAAATCTAAGAACTAGCAATAAGAAAATAATACAATGAAGGGAAGAGATTATATAAAAGAACAATCTTAACATTCATTTAAAAATTATCCAATATAAAAGCAAATTTCAAAAACCAGTGGCCCAAAGTCAACCTCAAAACTGTATCTAAAATTCACATATAGAGATTTACAGTATAATTGCATTATCATCTACAGTCATATCAATTAGACTTATAGAATATAAGTGGAAAATGGAAAATATAATGGTGAATCTTTCCAGTGTTCAAATAGAATTTTTGACCTATACAGCATTTTAAGTTGCAAAAACGGGATCAAATAGGATCACATCAATCAGGGGAGATACAAACCATGACAAGAGTCACCTAGTAAGGCTTGAACTTCTTATAAGAAAACAAATTATAGGGTGAAATAATGATCCCAATTACAATACATGCTTTGATCATAATGTTTCCCCAAAATTTGTGTAAACCAGCAAGATCAATGCATTTAATTTCTAATGGGAAAAGAATGTTGGATTAAATGTAACAGTAAGAATTCTTGAGGAGAATCATTATAACTCCCAAACATATTTTTCAACCAGGTCTATTTCCACTTAAGTTCTCTTTCAGTCAACCAAGAAACTCTGTCCGTATGGAATTACTGTAAAAGATGTAATTACCTCAGAAGCACCAACAATCTGTCCCATGTTATTTATTTGTTTTGATAAAAAAAAAAGAAAAAAAAAAGGAAAAGTTAACTAAACATTACAAATAACTCTTTCAAAGGTGCCATATAAAACAAAAAGGAAATGAGGAACAAAATGGTCTGTTAAAAAATGTCAGTTTTTGACAGAACTTTCTACTAGTACAAGGCAGCAATCACTTCAGAGTGTTGGCAAGAAATGGAAAATATGAACACCTTCACATAGGAGGAAAAGGAGAAGAATGTATCAAGGGTGTCTGGATTTAAGAACATATTTCAAAAATCTTTCAAGCTCTTTCTTCTTCCCTTTGTAAATCACTTGCTTCAAAGTTGTGAAAATTACAATTGGCAGTGTCTAAGTTCTCTCTACTGCTACAAGAAGGATTTCTGGAAGTCCAAAGGCTGTATCAACCACTTCACTGTTCAACCTCTGGATTTTGGTTGGTGCTGATTGCAGTGTTTTAAGGTTCTCAGTTTGTGTCATGAGGATGGAGGAGAAATCAAATATGTGCTCAAATATATAAAGTGGTTTTTAGTTGCCATATTTGTTTCTTTCATAACCAGATATAGAGATAGAGGTAATTTTGGGACACAATCCGATCAATATTGAACAACTGCAGTAGCGTGACAAGATTTCTGCTACAAAAGTGTTATCTTTAGAGGCATCTCAGACAGAGACAGTCCTGCAGATGTCCAAGTCAGATGTCATGTAACTAATCAAGACTATGAAGCCAAAAGCCCTGAAGTCATTGCTTTGCCTGTATTATCAGGAATTCAGGATTTCAGACATTTACATTACTTAATTAGCACTCTTTATTTGGAAAATACACAGGTTCAAGAGTTAGGGGAGATTTTTTTTCTAAGAAATTCACAACAACCAGTAATAAACAAGAACTTTGCAAATCCCTTCTATTTTTTTTTTTTTTAATTTTAAATACATCCTTTATTTGCCTTCAATTTTGCACCATATTGATATTCTTTAGAGACCCTTGAAAATCATCACTCTTCATAGACTAATTGATGATTTTGTGTTAGTTCTATCATTACAGGTTTGGTGACAGAAAGTAAAGTCTCTGTTGACATTATTGTTTTTACCTCTGAACATCAAGAATTCACATACTAGAGTTCTGGGAGTTTTAAACTTAAATAATCCCCTTTTCCCTAGAAACTAAGAAATATTCAGAAATGTATCAGCTTTGTTAATTGTAATTTAACAATTTATTTTATGAACATAAATCCCTACTTCCTAGACCAAATATTCTGAATGTGACCAGCAATGCTTAGACTTTAAAGGGTTTTCTTTGCTTTTAAGCTACACTGGGTGCTCCCCATGAGCAGTGAGCCACACACAGAGCCATAGTCGTGGGTAAGGTATGGGTCTTATTGTCTTCAGTATCTTCTAAGGTCTCAGGAGAGGATGCCACTTGCTTATAGCAGATTTTGCTGGGAGTTTATTCATTTTAGGTAGTAAAGGCCTGATCCAAACCCCGATGAAGTCAATGGAAAAAGTCTCCCATTGACTACAATGGGCTCTGGATCATGCCCTAAGTCCATCCTCTTCTTTAATCCAGGATTGATAACAGGATGTCTTTCCAGTAGCCTGGAGTGCCTAAGATCCCAGAAATTTCAGCTGAAGGAGTTCACTTTAGATTTTCATTCCATTTGAAACTTGAGATATGAAGTCTTGGTCTTTTTCAGTGAGAAGAAAACTTTAAATGGAGGCATTTTCAGTTCCTGGTTATAGTCAATCCCACCAGTTCATTGAAAATCCTTGGGCATCCTAATGAGATAACAGGAAGAGAAAATGGGCCAAAGAAATTTATGTTTTTCAGGGCACACTTCAGAAATACAGTGTTGACTCTGGTTTGACCAATGAATGTTGATGCTTTTGGAGAGATCAGTGTGGAGCCTGATTACAAAGAGCAAATTAAAAAATTATAACATACTTAAATATATAAAGTTTTTGCTGTACTTTTTAAAATTAACAGATAAGGAGAGACACGATATTTTTCAAAGTATTTTCTCAGTTTGCACAACAAAGCACCATCAGTTCATCAACAATGAAGAGGGATAGAAAGACATTACAAATAGCAATAGTACCACTAAGTTTTCTGAAGATATGAATTATCTTGCAGATATGAATTGTGAATGTTATACTAGTACAAACTTTGACAGACAGACAGACAGACAGTAAGTGGATAGAATAAGAATAGTGTTATTAAATCAGATATAAAAGATATCTGTAATAGGATCCATTTTACATAAAAATAAAAATCTGAAACAAACAGTTTATTATATTACTATTTAAAAATTGCATTTCTGATAAAGTGATAGATAGATCAGCCATTCCAAAATACCTCTAGTGCTATTCACTATTCACATTTCATTAAATTGCCATTAGCATTATTTATTATTTTACAATTATTCATACTGACAAAAATGGCTCAAAAGTTGAAGCATGTTTTTTAACTCAATTACTAATTGTTCTGCTAAATAGTAGCATCCAAGTTGCCATGTACCTTATGATAAGGATATTTATAAAGTTTTATTCTAGGTCTTAAGAAATCAATGGAAATTTGCCATAATTTCAATAGTATTTGCTATTAAAATATAAGTACATTTATTGACCTATAAATTCTTACAAACATGTCACTATCCTCCCAATAAGCCAGTGAAATGTTAAGGTTTTGTGCTTTCAGTTTTACTTCTTTTTTTCAGTGACATTTTTTCAATACTCTTTGACCACTCACATTTAGTTTTAAGCAATTTAAAAGCCTGCTGACAGCTCTTATACTTAATAATTTTAGAGATAACGGAAGGAGATCTTAAATCTTCACATCAAAATACATCAGTTTTCCAGAGGAATAAGTTTATTTTGCATATATATAAATAAAAACTTGCTCAGCCAAGGACTCTCCCAAAATACAGAAAAAACTCCTGTTTGGATCCACAGTATGAATCATCAGAGATTCGTATATTTCTCTCCAAAATATCTGAATATTTTAATAAAAATTATGTCATTTTTACCTCTTTCTTTGCCTAGATGAATTGAAAATAAAAGTAATCTTATTACTTTGCTGGAAAATAAACACGCAATTTTTCAAATCTTGCTAGTTTTTGCCAAAGGAAAGTTTGCTTGTAATACAAGGTAACTTTAATGACATCTGAAACTCACATAGTCATTGACCAATATCAAGGAACACCTGAGTTGAGTCTAACGTGTCCTCCTAAGTCCTTTTTCTCCTCCATCTAAAAATTCTGGCCAGATACACTACTTTAGCTTAGAATATAGTATTTAGTAGCACAGAAACTACCCCAATTGCAACTCTGTTGAACAAATCCAAGGACTCTTTTCAGTTTAACTCAGTGTTTTTTTCCCATCCCTTCATTCTTGTTGAAATTAATTTTATTCAATATTGCTTCATCCAAGCCATAGTCTGAAAGAGAAAATGAAAGGATCCCACCACCTGGATCAGGTGAAAAAAGAGAGAAAATTAGCACAGTTTAAATGCTGTTTTCTGGAGCTAATATAGACAAAATAATTTCCCATCTATTTGTTTAAATAAAAGGCATTAATTTCTTTTCATGTGGTTTTCAATATATCCATTTATCACTTTCAGATGAAAGGTGTGGCTACAATCAGGAAGATCAGTAGACATCAAAGCTCTCTAAGCAAGGTTTAGCAACTACTTCCTTAACACATATATAGCTCGGCTACTAAAATTAGCCTGTGCCATTGGATTATAAATAATATCTTGATCTGTGGTTCCCATTTGATTTAGCTAAAAAAATATTACATTCCTGTCTTACAGTGACATTGGCAAGATTTCAAAACCTGGAAGCCGTCCAGGATGTACAATGCATAGAAAAGACTGTACATTGATTTCCAGACAAAAGAAAAAAATATCAGTCAAGAGGAAATGCTTTACTGGAGAGGTCTTCACAGCAAAAGGCTGAATTGAGAAAGGTTCTTTCTTGCCCTTCTATGTTTAGAGCAAGGAACTTAGAATGTGTAAGAAAACACTCAAGAACCCTCATCAGAGGGAAAAGGTAATGACATGGTAGCATCCAACATAAAGTCAACAATAGAAAAGGTTATTCAGACATCAAATAGGTGGTTTTCAGCAGTTTTAAGTCTTTTGAATATACATGAGACAGGCATTTCAGATCAGTCTGTAATATTCCTTAGAGACCTAGTTAAATCAATAAACAAGGCCATAATGAATTTGCAAGACAGTTTTGTCATTAGAAAACCTTGTAAGTAGTCAATAGTTTAATTCTTACAAGGAGTGGGAATTGCCCTCATGCATCCATCACCCTACACTCTTTAATTTAGGTTTTAAAATAAAAAAAATAGACTTAATCACACATTTAAAAATAATGTTTTCCTGACTTGGCACATCAATTTTGGGTGGAATTTTACTTTCTCCCTTTCTATCCCTCTGCTATATTATTAAACCCAAGTAAAAATTTAAATTTCCCTTAATTTCAGTTGCTCTAGAAAGGCCTTCAGTTACCATCTCGCATATACCAATATGCTGTGTGAATGCGCACAGAAAAGTGATAACTAGCATATTTTTGGCCTTGCAACTAAGGCCCAAACCAATAACTGTAGTGCAAAACCTTTGCTTAGAGCAAAGTTAGGATTTTCAAATATTTGCCTGAATATATCTTTGTTCTAGTATTAGCCAGGCAGTGCTACTGATACATACTCTGCCACCCAACAAGTGCATGGTCACCAGAACAAATCTGAAGGAAAATCAAGCCAGAGTCACACAGAATCATAAATATTGTCAGAGACTTCCAAGATCATCTAGTCCAGCCATCAGCCTCACAGCACCATAATCACCCCGGAACCATATCCCCAAGTGAGAAACCTGGACTCCTCTTGAACACTTCCAGAGAGGTGACTCCACAACGTCCCTGGGCAACTTATTTCAATGATTAACCATCATTCTCAGTGCTAAACGTTTTTTGTAATATTTAATTGGATAGATATTATCCAATATTTCCCTTGCACAACTTTAGGCCATTTCTTCACATTTTTTTAACTAAAAAATGACAGAAGTGACTGACTCCCACATTACCACAACCTCCTTTCAGGTAGTTTTAGAGAGCAGTGGGGTCCCCCCTCAACCTCCACATTTCCTTTCCCTTCTTCTCTCCAGCACTGAAATAGCTTCCTTCTTTGTGTAAGAATAGACCAACATTCAGGAATGTTTTAGAGGTGTTGCTTTGCCCACATCTCCTGCTACAAGCTCTTATCTGAATCTTCAGTCCCTGATATCACATTCCTTTTACCTGTATTGTCAGGGATAGCAACCAATGACAAAAAATTGGATCAAAAGGCCTTATTTTCAGTTGTCCCTGGTGTAAGCACTGATCTGATAGATTTAAAAAGAATGAATGGATAAATGTAATAAGGCTTCAGAAATTAATCCAACTATCAGTAATAATAATCTAGTTTTCACAATGAACATTTTGTTAAATATAATGGAGGTTTATTTTTTCTGGAGAGTCTGATGAACAAGGATTCTTAATAATCAAATACATTTTTCCCTTTTTTTCTTTATTAAATTAAAAGAGGAGAGAAAGTGTATGTTTGCTCTCATACCCCTTATTCATCATCTCATTTCCCAATTCATCCTCAAGCAAGCACATTTGGTAGATTAAACCTCCACTGGGAAAAAAAATAATGTTCCTGCTTTTTTTCTCTTTAGAAACCATCAAAACTAAAGCATATCCGAAAACTTTTAAAATAAAGCATCCTCCCTTTGCCTACACACAAAGGAACTCTTAATTAAAAGTTACAGAAGGACAGACAAAAAACCAATAACACAATATCAAAGAACATGTGGACGAGAAGGAAATGTTCACCCTGAGATATTTAATATTTTAATTGGTTATCTGGAAGAAATAAGAAACTGCATGTTATGAGTCTGATTCTAACCTTATTAAATTCAGTGGCAAAAAGCCCAGTGAGTTCAATGGGGCCAAGATGAAGCTCTAATTGAATTAGAAACTGACTTCAGATAAAGTATGCTACCTTCTTTCCTTCATCTTTCCATTTTAGCCAAAAGAAATAAGAAAGATTTATTGAAATTCGCCACAGAGGCAGTCAATTGAGTTTGTTTTGACCTGGATCAAAAGAAATAAGTATTCATGAGGAGAGTAGTTTTGACTATAAATTCATTTAAATAACAATACTGGACACTGAGCTTTCCAGTAGAAACTGACTACTCAACTGAAGTGTTTAAAACCTGTCCTGCACTAAAACCTGAGGTGTCTAAAAACCTTGGAGACAGGGTAGGTCTATTTAAACACAAAAAATATGGAACTGTCCTCTAAAAAATACGTGAAAATGCAAGATTAGTTGATAGGAAAGGACCACTACTATGTTTATAATCCCCTCTACCAGTCAGCATTTGCTGTGAGCTCAGATAAGGTGTAAGTTCACATAAGGAGGGGCTGACAAATGAAAACTTCTCTCCCTTTTACTGTTTGCAAGATGACTTATCAGTTGTTACTGGTAAAGCAGCAGCAATAATACACTAGGAAAAGACCTCAGTTTCCCTTTTCCAACACCCCCTCAGGGTATTTTTCCTCCAGCTGCTGCTGGTTACTGCTACCTCTGTGACCTTGGTCATCTGTGAGAGAGACTGCATGGAGAGGAGGGGTGGCTGCTGTGTAAGGCATGTGCTGTGAAGCATCTCTTTTTCTCTAGGGATTTTCTTACAGCCCTCAGAAGTAGGAGCTCCCAAATTCTATTGGAATAGCAGAATTTAAACATGGAAAGACAAAAGCAGTATCAGAGACTGCCTTCAACGGTAAGATTTCAGATACTGCTACCTGAAGCTGTGAATTCAGCTTAATGGAAACAAATTCTAAAACTAATTGCCTGAAGCACAACACTGTAGTTGTTCTTGTATAATTCTCTGTTAAATAACTCATGTGAGAATTATTCCTTTTCTTTTTAAAGACAAACATTCATTATATTAATAGGGAAAATGAAGGGAGCAAAGTGGCATCCCATTGCTTGGCCCATTGGTTAGAGACCATTTTCTTTCATGTGACAGGCTAAGCTTGAAACTTCCCAGATCAGTTTCAGAGTTTCATGAAAACGAATGCAGATGAGCAATCACCTACTAATAAATTAGAAGAATGTCAGACAGCCTTAACGTGCCTCTCATGGTTTTTTTGGGTTATTTTGATGACAGTAAAAAAAACATTTTACAGAAGCGGGACTTTATTTACAGTACTTTGGTTTCTGATAGGCTGAAGAGTCTAAAAACTCCTGAAGTTTTTCAGATGAGGCTGTTTCCTTCCTGAGTCTCCCTGCAGTGGCACAGACTTGGGGAAATGACAAGTACCTATCTTTCCTTTGGCTTCTGTTGTGCTTAAGCCAGAAAATGTTCAACTCTCCAAGATTTCAACCAAGATTCAGCTTTGAGATAATAAATACTTTTGACTAACATTCATGAAGAGGGATTTAAGACACAGAAATCAATAACAAAATACAAATAAAGTTAGGGTGGAGTTTCCTTAGTCATGAGCTGGTTGAAGAGATATTTCCTAAATATCATGATATTTTAGCTGCATCTTTTTTTTTCCCAGAATAAAACACTACCAGCACCTTCAGAAAGTGAACAGATAAGTGTTTTTAATGTATGTTCATCATCATATAAATTGAAATATATTTTGTAATGCCAAGCATAAAATATTCCGGAAACAGATGAAAGGCTTTCTTTGTATTTCTCTGTCCAACTTCTTTGTGTAATATCAGTCCAAATACTTGCAGCATTAGCTTGGGCACATTTGCAGTTTTCAGCAAGCTGATGACTGCTTATTGCTGTCTGGGGACATACAAACTCCTGTGTTTGTAATACAATACCCATGTTTGCTCTCATACCCCTTATTCATCATCTCATTTCCCTCATTTCCCATTTCTCATTAGTGCATAACAAGTGATGGAAAGCATGCCACAATAGAAAATTGATTGCGTATGTCAGCATAAGCACCACATTTTAACAAATTAGTCAGTATTAAACTCCACAATATGCATGACTTGGAGTGGGGAGAGATTCATGACTTTTGTTCAAACTTGAGCTTTCTGCAGATTTTTTAATCTAGAATGAATTTCCTGCTGAAACCAACAAAGTCAAAATGCTGCAATATTGTCACTTCATGTTTATTGCATTTATGAATTTTATGAAACTTCAATAACGATCTTGGGGAAGGCTTGCATAAGCATCATCCTTGCATGTTATGATTGAAAGTCTATATCAGCACAGGATTCTCCCCAAACAATACATTACCCAAGCAGTAGATGCAGAGATATGCGTTACTATTATCATAAAAGAAAAAATCTCTTTTATGCTTTTGTTCTCCCTTTCTCCTTCACGTTTGCTATTATTGTAGAAATCAGCATATGAAAAAGGACAAAGGAAAGCTCCTTAGAGGTGACTCTGTACTGCCTTTTCTCTAAAAGGTCCTTTTCTAGGGTTTTGTGGATTGCATCCTTGAATGTGACATTATAAAACAGCATTGTATTTTGCCCCATTTTTGAAACAATGCTCTATGATTACAATACTGACTAGATGCCATAGCTATGCAATGTTTTTCCAGGCTCAACAGGAGTCCCATATCATAGTTCCTGTGATCTATATATGATCTAGATAGGATTTATAAAATAAGTGAAGTAGTGGAAATTGTCAGAACTGTCTTTCTAACACCTTTAAACAGCATTTAGGTATGTAGAGAGTCCATAAATCTTAGAAGTAGATGAAGACAACATAACTAAAGTGTTAGCAGACAATGCCTGATCCAGGTCTAAAAACACTCTCCATAAACTCATTAGACGATTTGCAAATTATCCAAAAGAAACAGAAGTGGCTCCACCCCATATTATGTTGTACATTAATTTTACGCACAAGTGTACAATTATTTATTTACTTACCACTGCTGGGGTTTTGCTTATTTTTTTTCCCTTATCATCCTCTTTGACTTCTACTTTGTCCTCAATAAGCTTTGAAATTGAAGACAAGGACTGTTTTCACATAGCAAAAATACAGCCTGGTGAATTGAAATGTTAGGGGTTTTTTCCACCTAGCAGTAGAAGGCCCCACATGGCTCTAGTACACAGATTGTTCTTCTCATTGAGAAAATGGATTGGTAATCTTCTGATGAAAAGTTTTTCTCCTTTCTTCTGACACAGCTAGTATTCAGCACTGACAAAAATCAGCTTCAAACTGGATAGCAGATCCTGAGAGGCTGGAGAGCTTTGAAATGTTAATAAATGTCAAGAGGCAAGGTAAGACAACAAAATTTAAATCTTCAGAACTTCATTCTCAAGCGAAATGCCATTTGAGCCATGGAATAAAATAAACATTTAATAGGTGTTTATCAAGCGAACAGGTTTCAAGAATACTAAAGAAAATCCAGACAGAGTGATAGAATGTATTTTAAATTAAATTAGCTACCCTCTAATTTCGACTTTAATTAGGTAAAATGTAAAGGCAAATAAAATGCAATACAGCTATGCTAAAGGTTATCTGAAACAAATTTTTCGTCACCCACTAACTTCTGTTATCACCATCATAGCTGGAGGTGGGTTTTATAGTCCTAACAAAAACAACAAGAGTCTGTCAGAAAGAGCCTTTTGAACTATCAGCTCATTTAGTGCCACCAGCAGCAGAGGGTGCTGAGCCTCAGAGGCCGAATGACAAGATTCTGATTCAGAAACTCTAAGAGAGAAATTTCCTATTTACTTAATTGGCTTTTATGCCCTTGGTATGTCACAGCTTTAAATCATATACCTTATAGTAAGGAAACCAAAGGGATTAATTTTGCAGTATTTCAAGGTGTATTTGCTAGGTTCAGAATCACACACCATACTTCTAAACACTTTCACTGCCATGATCTACTTCTGTTCCTTCTTAAATATTGCATTTTATACCTCCCATTTAAATGGAGTTTTCATCACCATGCACAGATTGTATAGAAAGGAGCTTTTGGAAAATCTGTTTGATTAATACTGAGACAGAAGAAGGACTCATTTTCTCAAGCATTAAAAAAGTTTCTAAATGTTCTCTTACTTTTTACTCCATATACTCCAAACAGATGTGTGTTTAAAACTTCATGCTATATAAAGCTTATGTCCCTGTTGAGATTTCCATAAAAGTTTATGCCTGTTGAGATTTCTCTTTTGACCAAATCCAGTCGAATAATAAAATCGTACAAAACTAAAATTGTGCAGAACTTTTAGAGTAATTTCCTATTTTTATTTTTATGCATTTCTAATCTAATCATTTTCTAGCAGCACATTGTGATCCAGATAAACACTAATGATATTTGATAGACTTTTTTATAAATCTGTATACTATATGCCAGCGCAGGAATTTTTTTCTTTTTGAGTCCCTGTAAGCTACTGAATTGCTAAAGAGATGCTAATCTGATAGACACATAAAGGCTACAAAGTTTGCATCACAAAAGTGAGGAGTAAAACTAAGAATCCTAGTTGAATTAAAGGAAAAAAAATTCCGGATCTGAAAACTGTTGCATATTTAATAAAAATGTCACAAAATCCTTGCTGCCTTCTGCTATGAACTAAAAGTTTTCCATGTTAACATCACTCTCTTTTTCAATCATCAAAGAGCTGGTGATACGAACAAATGGCGATTTCATGTTGACATTTTAAAAATGTAAGATTTAAATTATTTCCAGTGAAATAATATTTGCCAAGATTAGTGTAGACTTTCTACCAAGATACTAAAAGTTAACAAGATACTTTATGTCACTGAAGTTATTCTCAAATGATAGCACAAGTCTCTGGGCCTGGATCTTGGCCATGAAACTTAGATAACAGTTGAAGAAATTCTTCCTGCAGGCAGAGCTGTAATGTACTCTTTCATTACTAAAGTGGTGCCAGATATGCTCAGAATATCAAACAAAATCACCCCATGGGTGTTTTCTGCACCAAAACTAGTCAGTAGAATGTGGGAGTGAAAATGTTGGAAAGAAATTAAAAATGTCTTCCATTTGGCAAGGAAAACTCAAAATGCAGAGACTTGTCTCTGAAAAAAAAGAAAGACAGTAATTCTTTCTGACCAGCAAAATAAGTTGCGCTTAAAATAAAGGATATCAGCACCTTTCATATTTTAAATGTTAAATTTTTACTTTTAAATTGGTATACAAATATAAAATCACTCATATTCTTGAGCTGAATTTTATCTTATGATTACATGAAATTTATTTTAAAAATGAGAGCTAGGATTGGGCTTGTATAGTAACCAAGGGTTCAACTGTAACTTCTGAAAATATTATTTTTGCTTTGATCATTGGGAAAATAGGCTTACTTTAGATTTCTAATCTTCTCTTTCATTGTTTACTTCTCTTTTCAAACTTATATGGGTAGCCTAAGTATGGAACATTAAATTTTCTTTAAATTACTGATTTTTAAAACAATGAGAAAGAATAGATGACTTGTGTTAAAAACTCCTCTAGCACAGAAAATGAGAATGAATCTCTCCTTACCCAGTATAAATCAAAATTTTGGCTTCACTAAAGATAGTGGAAGTCATTAACTTTCAACAAACTGATTTTTCCTAACTAAAACTTTCACTGAACTCAGAAAAAAACAGGATCTAGAAGAAGGATATGACTAAAGTATGAATCAGACACTGAAGTTTTACAAGTAAAATCTCAGATGAAAAGTGTTTTCATTTAGTGATGCAGTTGATCCAACTGAATGGTTCATTTAACTTGATACATTAATCTAGCATCTTTGAAAAAGAAAAGCACCTATTTTTTTCACAATAGCTGTTGACCTTTTTCACACAAGTATTTTTACATCCAACTAAACTAAATACCAAGTAATTGCTTTCCTGTAAAGCCAACATTTTTTAAGTAGCTTACTCTGTTTATTATGTACCTTTCTGCAGGACTGACTGAAGAATGGAATACTTAAAAGATCTAAATAACTCAATGTTACAGATGCTGCATGTAACAGCACAAGACTGTCCTCATAGGCCCGGTAAGTCCTTGTCTGCTTACATTTATGAAAGAAGTCTATAAGTCCTTCCAGAGGTCTGAATATGATTGGTACTCACAGTTGTAGCATCCTTCTCCTTGGAATAAAGACTTGAAACACAGTTTTCCTTTATCTGAGAATGAAGGGATGAAATGATGCTGCACAGAGTTGATCAGGCCTGTTACTTTGGTTAAGAAATCTAAGCAGTCTTATTCTTTCCATTTTTTCATCATGGGCTTCTTAATTTATGTCTCTTCTCCCAGCTAGGATCCATTGCTTGAAGGGGATAGCAGCTTCCCTTTTTTTCCCATAGTGACCTTGTTTGGAGATTGTGGATCAGCACAATTCTTTTTCCTGGGAAAGAAAATGGATGGAAGCAGCAACTCCTGCTTCTTCTGGCAGCTGATGTTCTTACCTTGCTGTTCTTACCTTACCTCTGCCACACCACCGGCAGGTGTTTGCCAGGCTGTGCACTGTTTTAATAGGTATGTGAAGGAGGCAAGGACATAGATTTATGTTGTGTGGAGATACATACTAATATAAATACAGCACAGAAGAAAAATTAGAAGTGCTGGACATGGTTTGACAATGGTGTTAACTGGGAGAAGAAAAATGGTGGGTGAAAACTGAGGTATGGCTATCACAGGAGCAGTCATGCCAACACATGGAGGTGGACAGCCCAGACAACACTGATGCACAGTCATTAAAATGCAGACCCAGTACACCCTAATGAGCCCACCCTCCTGTCCATTCCAGTGCACCCTCATAGCTTTTCTGGTGTTACATAAAGTGAGGGTGATTAGGATCTGCTGAGATCTCATGTTTTTGTTTTGCTGTTTGCAGACAAGGTACGATTAAGATGGCTCTAAAGTGACAGATGGGAAAAGAAGTGGTGGATTCAAGGGTAACACAAAGGCAGAGAACTGGTAGGACTCCAGCATTTTCAGTGAATTTTGAGGTGAGATGGGAACAGAACTAAACTGGAACTAAACTCACTGTGGACAGAAATGAAAGGCAGCAAGTGATAAAGATGTAAAGTGATCATCAAAGAGTAGAGAGATGATCCTAAGGTAATGATGAGGAGCAGTGGAGTTGTGAATGTAAGACTTCACATCAAATGCTGAGCCACAAATGAGGAGATATTTTCAGATCAGATATAGACTTCTATGTTCAAAAGAGTTTTGAATGGTGCAGCTTTTATCCTTTGTATAAGCCTGTATACTTCAGCTGTGCTCTCTCAGCTAAAATATCTTTGTGGTATCAGGGAGATTAACACATAAAGTAGAAGACACACCAAAAAACCCAAATTTTGTTTGTAGGACAGTGTTCTGTGAAGTATTAATTATGTCTTTTAGAGCTGGACATGAACAGAATGCTTTTATTTGGTGGTTAAAGAATTTATCTGTCCTAAAAATATTTGCAAATTTGGGAATAGGTATGAGCAAAAGTCCTTTATATTCTTCTTCTAATTATACTACCTTTCTGTGTTTCTTTTCTTTGTCTGATTTTTTTTGAGGGATGTGGGAGGGTGTGGGGGCTAACAATTTCTCTTTAACAAGAAATCTTCCTACTTTCTCTTATTCCCTCTCACTGGCTACATTGTTGATAAATTCAAGAGAATATCTCCAGCATAAAACTTGAGAAAAATTGAAGGATGAGGTGCAAACATTTATCAGAGTATTTTTTTCCAAGCTGTTTTTAGAATTTTGAAGATAGAAAAAGTTTAAATGAGGATGATTTACAATATGAACTTCCTGAGTTTTTTAAATGATGCTGCAGAGAGTCCTTGACAAATTGCAAAGACCATAGTTCCCAGAGGAGAGAAAAAAGGTTGGATGTGGCTGTTCAACTATCATGCAAAAAGAAAAGTATATCCATAATACTGTATCCATGGAGAGGAAAAAAAAAAAACAGACCACAAAACTATAAACAATATTTCAATGCACTATGATAACAAAACCTCATTTTTAAAAAGTATGTAAGAAATAACCATACTGTCAACATAGCTGTAGATCACACTCATTGCACCAGTCAAACCAAAATTATCTAGAAAATATAATTCTTAGTTTTAGTTTAAGGCAAACATGAGGTAAAATGCATGAAGATAGGACTAGCAGCTCAGCTAATCCACAGTAATTTACTGGGTTATACAATATTAACACATACAGCTGCATAAATTTAACCCAAACTTCCTTTCCATAAAATTTAAAACTTGTTTGAACTTCCTTCTGGTTTTAAACAAGTGGATTTATAATAATGAAAAATACTGATAGGAAAGGAAAACTGTTTACTCCCAGCAACAACCCCTTTTATTTTAATATTTTGATTTCATAGATCACATTAAGATATCCTACTATTGTGTGATAAGAAGCAAGCATTATCTTTACTGTTTGCCATATAGTGGACTAGGCTATTCTTCACACTGACTATACCAAGAATTCAATTACTGTAAATTAAATATTTTAATTATAGCATTTTATCTGTGTTTGAATTCATTCTTGTTTATATTTTAATAGATATAATTTGACCCTGTTACCCCAGTATACATGTATTTTGCACTTACAATATTTTTTGTTTTAGGATATACCTAGCTATTAGGCACTATGTTTCTAAAGGAGTTTCCAGGATCAAGAATTAACATCCTCACTTTGCTTGACTTGTTCCATTTACACAGCATTTTATGTTTCTCCCTCCTTTTTCTGTGGCACAATTAGATATTTTTAAAAGAAAGCAAGGGTGCGCATGCTATATAATTATTAATATCCATGTCTTCTCCAGTCCAGTTCAGTTCTTTCAGTTAACACTTCACCGGAAAAATCTTAAAATTAATTTTATTGTGTACTTGTCTAGGAGGGACTAGACAAACTCTGTGTTACAGTGAGACCAGTGAGACTTAGGCACTTAGATATAATAATACAGCAACTTTAAAAAACAAGTTCAGCATTTTTATGTGTGAACAATATAATTCACTCAAAACTAAATTAATATTTAGATTTTTCCTCATTCTATACACTATCTCCAATACTAAGTATCTATAAATGTACATACAAGTGTCTGCATGTATTTGGATTTCTTTTAGCAAGCCTTTAATTCTACTTTTATTTTATAAGGGATGCATGGGTGCATCCATTTTAATCATGGATGTGGCAAATATCTTAACGTATACTTAAAAAAGGGATGATGAGCTAGGACTTGGAAAGGTTAAGGAAAAAAACAGTGATAAATCGTATGAACTTGTGAAGAGATACTGCTCTGGAAATGAACTATTAGTGCATGCTGCAAACCCGTGTAACTGAGGGATGACTCAATGACTCTCAAAGACTGCAGAAGACCGAGGACTGTTTTTCAGCTAATATGTGAAAACAAACAAATCATTCAAGGTAAAAAAATAGTTGTAAAATACCTTGTAAATATAAAAGTAGTCAAATACCTGAAACCCTTCTTCTCATGTCCCTATCATGTCACAGTTTTAGAAATCAGATTTTCTGTATTTTAATTATGCAAATTATGTATTACATAATATGTTTAAATAGCTCATATAGATCATCTTTTTTTTTATGTCAGTCTTTTAGGTTTTCTTTTTTCCCCATGTACTTATAGTTTAGGAACATAGATGGAATTCTTTACAATTTTTCTAGTAAATCTAGCAATATTTTTATGCAGACAAACCTAACAACCATGAGTGACACAAGATAATTCAGAAGGAGCTGAGCTTTGTTTTGGAAGAGAACTTGAAAGATGGACTTTAAATAGATAATGAAACGATGATTTTACGCATGGCTATTGAGTTCTTAGATGAGGAGGCTCTCAACTTTACGTCCTAGTGGCTCTTCCACCTATAGTAATTCTATAAAAATGTAACCTCTCAATTTTGATTTTGGTGTTGGTTATTAATACTTACAGCTTGAATTACAAACATAATTTCATCTTGCATAAGGAAACGGCTTATGACTGTATTTCTAAATTTGGAACCCAACCATAAGATTTGTGTAACTGATAAAAATCTGCTACTCTACTGTACTGAAGCAAACTTCTTAATAATTGCCATGGAAATAAATTAGTTAAGAGTACAGAATGGAATACATAGATTATCACAAACCTTTTAACTGAAATTAGGTGATTAACCTATTATGAATTCATTTAAATCTTTAAAAATTAATGTATTCTGTTCAGTAATTGAGGTATGAGAGACAGTTGCTTCTCTGCTCTGTGTTTCAACTTCCTAGAAACTACATTTTGAGCTTAATCTCCTGAGGATTGGTAAATTAGGTAAAAGAAAACATTGCATTAAACTCAAGGTACGAAATTATTATACATTATTTTATGTATTTTATATAAAAGTTACAAGTAGCAAGCATATGACACAGAAATGGAACAGTAACAGCAATAACTGTGAATGCATGCTTTTTACAATGTATCTAATAAAGGGATTTTTGCCAACTCAAATATTCAGTAACATACATGCAGATTAATTTCTCAATGTCAAATTCAGTCATATTGCTAGATGCTCATCCAACAAACGTTTCTATTGAAGTGATTATGAATGGCTAAATACCTGATTTCAATAAATTGTTCCTGAAATTGGGAATTTTACTTGCAACAAAAAGAAGAGAGAAAAACAAAAAGATAAATGACTGATAAGCATAATAACCAAAGTCTTATTGCCTTCTAGTAATTTTACTCAACACTGCTGAATTTTTTCAGAATAGCTGGTCAGAGTCCATAAAACCTCTAGCTGGTGTTTCCAAGGACGATAGTTTCACATCTCACTGTAGCATGTTCAAAATCACCCAGGAGCGCACTATTCTCAAGCAGTCTACATAATGAAAACAACGTACATATAACAAAAGTTCAATGTAAATCTTCTTCCACATATCACACAACATAGAAGTAAATAACAGACAGAGGTCAACTTAAAGAAAACTATGACTTTAAATAAATAAATAAATAAATAAATAAATAAACAAAAGGACAATCTCAGGAACTAATTTCTTCCTCAAGTTTCCAGCATATCTGCAAATATATTCAATAACTAAGGAGCACTTTGTGGCCAGAAACCAAATTATAAAAAGAAATGTATTTTTGTGCAATGGGAATGTCTTGCTAAGGAGGTCAGATATGTCTATACTTCTTAGGTTTGCATGAAGGCAATTAAATTAAATTGGAAAATTTTCCACTCTTTCAGAGAGCTGAGATTGTTCATTATAGATTTTTCCATTCAGAGTTTGCATGACTGCATGAATAGTTTTCTGAAATCAAAACTAAGTTAAAATATGCTCTCTCTGAAGAAGAAAAAATGCAGAAAAATATTTACCTAAACTATCTACAGGCAATAAAACCATTAATGGATTATTTCACTATAAAATTTCTTTATACATATATACACATAAAAATGTATATACACATATCTATGTTTATATATACACATATATAAACTGCCAGACTAGCAGTTATCCATAGCTCCATTATAAACATCTGAAATTATGTTTATTAAGTGCTGATAAAAATTATGCAAAATGAAAAGTCTAAGAAAATACTCCAGAAAGTAAGTTTAATTTGAAACATTAACTGTAGTGCTACAGAACCTCTAAATTTATCAGTACTAACACACACTCTTCCCCCAACACTTCACAAGATTGGATGAAAAAAAATTAACTGAAAACACATAGTTCCACATCTTACTGACCCGAATTAAATGGACAGGTTTTACATTCTATTTCACATGCTGGGGCTCTAACTTTTATTTCCATAAATAATAATTAAGAAATAAATAAATGAAATGCAAAAGCCATGCAAAGCACATGACTCTATTATGCAGCTGGAATTAAGACAGTTCTTGCTAGGGGCTGACTGCAATTCTGTCAAGAATAAGGAATTAGCAGATTTTGTTTCATTTACAATGCTAAAGTGGTCATCTGGCTTTCAGTATTTTTAAAATTCAAACCTGTTTCCATACAAGATGACATACAATTTGAGACCTAATATGCATTTTAGCAATGTAACAAATAAAATGGAAAGCAACAGATGGTTCAATTGCTGTATAGATATGTTTACTTACCTCAGGTTTTTCTCTTAGACCCTAGTTGTGTTGTACTCAGACTCATGTTTGCTTAGAGACCCAATGAGGCAGAACCTGGAATGTTATGGCTATTTCATTCAAAATAATAGTGTTTGCATAGAAGAAAAGAAATATATGCATATAGATACTTTATAAACAGTACACTTTGATAATCTGATAAATATGCAGGAAGTAATTTACATAGGCATGCAATTGGATTAAAATAACCAAAAATCTGTCTTTTTTTTTAAAAGAAATGCCTTAATGTGCAAAGAAAATATGGAGGGCATGTAAACTAAAACAAGAAATGCAGAGATAATGCATGCAAGAGAAAACACAAATATATTAAAAAAGAGTTATGCATTCTTTTTCAAATAAATTGTTCATAAATTTTTTGGTTTTCTTTTTCTTTTACTTGTAAACTTTTAATCATTCATATTTACAGTGATTCAAATTTCAATATACAGAAGAAATAGCTCTTTCATTAAAAATATTATGCTTGATTTTTCTTTTTTATTTATTAGAAATATTCCCTTTAATTCATTTTTATATGTAAATATATATGTGTTCGTTATGTTGTCTCATGTTCTAATCTGTTTATCCATGTTTATTTGACAAACCAAAATACTGTGATCAATAATGGAACAGATACAGTAAAGTTTTGGAAATACTGTCATTCATGATAGAAAAGATAATGTGCCATGAGGAAAGGGGTTTCCTTGCCCCAGGACTGTGTTCCTCATTCTTGCGTCATGCGTCAAAATGGATACAAGTATCTTTTATTTATAGATGAATTTATTTAGAGATGGTTAGACCAACAGTGGGTGATATTCAAGGCCACCTCAAGGAAATATAATGTGGCTGTTCCAAAAATATAAATTCACAACAAGGAAATATAATGTGGCTGTTCCAAAAATATAAATTCACACAATCTTCTTTGGTTTTTAAAAATTGTACCTGCTCTCTGTTGACCTGTGTGTGTATGCTTAGGGTTATATGTAAAACAGTAAAAGAAAAAGAAAGAAAGAAACTTGAAAGGTAAAACAGAGATACAGGATTCTTCAGGAAAGAGGAGCAGAGATGAGAAAGAGAGACAGAAAGAGATAATATAATGGCATGTGCTATCAGGGAACAGAAATTTAAACAATAAATAAAGAAGAAAGAAAATATGTCTTTAATGATCAAAGAGTGAGTATGTTTGGGCAAACAAGTCCTTACACAATAGTTAGTCTTCATCAAAAATCTATTGATACTGACCGCTGAACAGCTTTATCATGTCTGGACAGCCTGTGACTTGTGGTTGGCACCTCTTCAATTTCGTCTATCTCGCACGCATCAGCAGCATCTTGTGAGTAGCTATGCTTCATGACAAGGATGTTTCTCCTGTTCATGGGCTGAACAAGTGGTTTTACAGGCTGGGGTTGTATTTCTGTCAAGACAGAAGCATCTCTTGTGCTGAGGTTACTACGGCTGCCCTTAATACTAGACACTTGTGATCCACAGTGATGGTCATGAATGCATTTTGAAGAGGATCTCCGCAGTTTATGATAATTTTCAAAGTCATCTGCAACGTCAGCAAGGTCAGCTGTAGTCCCTGTCCCTCTAAGGGTGCATAACTCATAATGAGGAGGCTCAAACACCTCCTGGAAAACTGTTTGATCAAAGTCTGCTTTCCTTTGGACAAATTTTTTACGAGGCTGCTTGATCTGTACTATAATAGAGATAACAATGAGGATGATCACAATGCAAGAAGTCACCCCAATTATAGTCCCACTGGTATTGGTAAGTTGGTCCAATAGGTTTGCTTTTCTTTTTTCTGTGCGACAGGGAATAAAAAAAAAAAAAAGCACGGCATTAATTGCAGTTCAAGAATAAAAACAACTCTGATGGTTTCACAGATTACTGCAAGGCTGAGCCTAGTCTAGTTCTGAGCTCACTTAATCAATCTCACCAACAAAAAAGAAAAGGGGAAGAAATCAGATATTTGTGAAAGCCAAATAAGCAATACACAAGTCCTTTATGTGCCTATTCTCTTGGAAACTTATTTATTCAGGATATCTTGCAAGTTTAATTAAACAAAATAATTATTTCAATTTTTTTTATAAAAAACAGCCACCATAACAAGCAGATGGCTTCAGTGTCACCTCTGAACTCCATTTGGCTGCTAATGCCCCCAAGACTTTTACAGATGTTCTCTTCATTATTTTCTCTCTCTCCCAGTAAATATATGCAGCTAGGACATTAGGTCCTATGAAAGAACAAGATTTTACAGGATTTAAGTCTAATATTTGTGAGCTGAGTGGGAATTTTGGCAGCAATCAATGAAAAAGCTAAATCAGGAGAAAATAGAAAAGTTATTCAAATTTAGATTTCAGACAGGAAAAAAAAAACAAATTTGTGCAAGTTATTTCTGTTCCCCCCCTCCCCCATTAATTACCAAAACCTTTCTAAATAGGCATAAAAATCCAAAAGATCATAGGCTGTAGATCATATCTACTACCCTTTGCTCAGGAGCCTCTAATAAGTTAGTTAGCAAATTCTGCATTGTGAATAAGGCAGAAAAATGCAGTAAAATAATAAAATAAAACCAGTTTCCCCCTCCTCTTGTGCATCTTTCTCTGTGATTGGCTTTCACAAGGCTGCAGGCACAAGATGGTGACTGAGCCTTGTAGAAATTCAAGTTGAAAGTGTTTGCATCAGTCTCTCTCAGGCACGGCAAGACGACTGTGGTTACGTTTCAACACCCAGTTTAGTGTAATTTTTCCTGGCAACCCAGGACATATAAAAGGAATTAAGAAAAAGCCTTTGAAATGGAAATTATTGGCACCAAAACAGTAGCATTCATCTCTTCAAAATCTCCTAGTTACCAAAACTTAACTCTTCAGCAGATCATTGTCTAAGCTTGCAGATTCACTCAGTGTTTCTCTAATTGACTGACACAGACTCTGGAGAAAAAGCAGAGTTAGGAAAAGCAACACTGCAGCAAACAACATTTTTGCTGGAATCAGCAAACCTCCTTTTTGTAGTCAGAAAAACAAGAGAGGATAAATGCACAAGACCTGATAAAAGATACTTGACGAAGGAAAGATAAAAATCATTCTGGAAATTGAAGAGTGATGAAGGTTTTCTGTTTTCCTCTATTGTGAAGAGAATGAATAATAATTTCCCAATTGTCTGTTTAGTTTCTTTGAAGAATATTATGCTATGCCACAGTTTAGCTGTGTTCTTTTGAAGTGTGTGTTTTCATTTGTGTTTTACCCTATTTCAATACTTGTCAGGATTCTACAGGCTTCAGTAGATTTATGGGCTGACTGCTAATCCACTTCATTCTGAATTTTTTTCTTGATTGGTTCCTAAATTTGGCATATCCCATGCTTTCAGGAACAAATCTGCAGTAGGGGGGAGACAGGGGGATACAAGACAGAAGTGAACTGTCTCCCTAGCCTGCAATACAAGTTTGCTAAGCTCTTTTCCCTGAAGACAACACAGATGCTGTTTTGGGGCTTGTTTGTGTGTTTTTTGTAACAGAACTACAGAAATATTTAGAAACCATTGTCAGTACATGGATAGGAACATCACTCCCTGCCTATGAAATAAAAATGACATCTGATTCCCAGATGTAGTATTTACAAGCTTGTTCCTTACACTTCAATGTCACTAGATTATAGGTAGATTTGGTTGCTTTCTTACAGTGTTAATTTCACCTTCCTTTATAAGACTATTATGGGCATAGCATGCAGCTAAAAGACACCTGCTAGTCATATATTACTCCACTACAAAGGCAACTATGGCACAGGAACCAAAATATTACATTTAATTGTACTTTAGATTGTATGGAAAGCAGAGACCAAATGATCAGAAAGCCTCCCAGAAGTCCATAAACTGACAGCAGGACACAACCAATGCAACATCAGAGAAAAAAAAATGAAAACACTGAAAGTAAAATCCACTGGCATTTTTTACCTTCCTTCATTTCCTCTATTGCTTAATATATGCTCTCTCTAAATTACTCTTCTGAGCTTTCACCCATTTGGCACATACTTAACAAGAAACTGAAGATTATATACTGTATCTCATGCAGTGCAAATGACAACTTTTTCAATTCTACATGTTACCTTTGCAGTGGTTTTCATCCCAGGGATACACACAATTCTGGAGTCCATTGCAGACCAGTGTATTATTTATACACATATTACTGTGGCAAAAGAATGTGTTGGCTTCACAAGGGGCTAAAAATGAAAGAAATTATAAATGATATTAAATTAGTAAACCATTCAGCTTTCCTCTACAAACATATCTAGGAGTGGACACGTATTCTAAAATAGGACAAAGCTATACAACATGTAATCCTTCTGTATATTAAATATTTGACATGCAACATGGAGGGCAGTCAAGCCATAAACTCTTTATTATTCTGTGGCAGGAGGTTCTCAGTTTTGCCTAAAATGACTGAACATTCCCCTAGTATGACTCTCCTGCATGTAGCAGGTTGGATTCTAAATATTGTTGGGAAGTCACCGATGTGTTATCAACAGTTTTTAACCACAGATCCAAAACATATCATCCTATGGGCTGCTATGAAAAGAGTTAACTGTATCCCAGACTGATCCAATGAGTGACATCTTCTAAAGTTTTTGCCGAAACCTCAATTTTATAAGAAAACTTTTGTGACTCAAAGAAGAGATGTACTTGACGGCACATATCAATGGTGTCTGACCATTTATACACAGAGAAAGTAAAATTATTCTAAAAACCTTTTAGTCATAAAAAAGGCTACAGTTAAGAAGCACCTTTTTGATCACAAGTATGAAGATAAGGAAGCACAACAGTCTTCAGTGTCCCTGTAGCCTATGGCCTAGAAGAATCATGCAGATTAAAGATGCAGGAAAATGGTGTCATTGACAGCCATGTATTATTACTGTGAAGAAACTGCCTGAAAGCCTTTGGAAGGTACTGAAGATGCTGCTAAACTGTGATGTTTATGGAAGTATTGGGATATCATTAGGTGTTGGGGTTGTGCAGCTATTGCTCCAAAAGTGCATAATATAGTAGAGATAAATTACTCCTCATATCTCTTCTTTAAACAAGAAAGACTTCTGTAACTTAAAAGAGCTACAAACTTTGTCAGTGTTAAATTATCAAAAATTAACTCCTTTTTTTTTTTTATTTCAAACAACCCAAAAGTGTTATTATAATTATTTTTAAGGGAGAGATAAATAATAAACTAAGATCGTAGCTAATCAGAAAGCAGTTATGATGCTCCTATTACTGATATTACTGATACTTTGAGTTTGATACTTCATGGAAATTGCTCTCCTCTGCAACTTTAGAAGCAGTTCCTATGACAACATAAATGAATAGCAGAGAGAATGGTTTAATGGCTTGCAAACGAAGGACAAAACAAAGGATTTGTATGACTCAATAGATCATGTCAATAAATGTACTTACCAATAAGTGTTTAAGTTAAGATATCCATAACTGGCATATTTGGAGCAGTTGTGGTGTGTTAAGCAAAGAATAAATGCCATCAAAATCAAAAAGCACACCCCAAATATTCAACCACTCACTCAGTAAAACACTATACATATACTGTATCTCTTAGCCAGAAAACATCAAGCAGCCTGTCCACTGTTCAATTTTTGTTTTCAAATCTGGTATACCATCTCTTGAAGTGCAGGGAGCCTGATCACGTTTAAAGTTTGTTACAGAAAGGATTCTACTTTATGCTAGGCAGAAGAGCAATGTGAATATTAGAAAGGGAGGATATTTAGGGACAGTCCTTATCTATCTGTTGCTGTCATATGGGGACAAAGAAGGCTGAGCCCGGAGGATGCTGTGCCACATCCTGATGTGACACATCACGTAGATAACACATCAAAGGCATAATCGTCCTTTCACACTCTAGCTGCAGTCCCTGTTTCCAGGCAAGGTGAGGATCTTTTAGGATGTTTCCCACATGCAGAAACAGTCTCACTGCCTACTCTGAGTAAAAAGAAGTGAGAAACCTAAGAAGATCTAAAGAGGCATCCATTCAAAATACAAAGTGTACCAAAAAAAAAGACCCAAATATCAAACAGAAACTTCAAGGAGTGACACAGGAAAAATGGGGAAATATTAAAAACAAAAACAAACAAATAAACATTTGCAGGAAAAAAACCAACCAACCAAGCAAACAAACAAAAAAAACTCTGACCAAAATGCCAAAAAACCTTCAGAGTGGAATGAAGAATCTTAAAAGTGAAGTCAGAAGGACATAGTGCTGTCTGAATTCAGAAGTATAGTGGTGATAAGTGGAAAAGAAGAACAAAAGGAAGGTAGCAAGGAAGTGAAAATAAGACAAAGAAAGAGAGGCATCTACCGGAAAAAAACAATGTCAATTGGTTATTTTATTCTGCACTAAAAGAAATAGCGAGATTTTTCTATCAAATGAAAAAATATTAGAAAATGTTTCATAGATGAGAGAAAAATAAAGAGCAATAAAAAAGACTTTTTTTCAGATTTAAAAATTAATAATTCTGCAAAAAGGTGACAGGGACATCTGGAAACAAAAAGCAAGAGAAAGGAGGAAAAAAGAATGAAAATTTAAGTTTTCTTAAATTGTGCTATTGAATGGTGGAGGGAAAAAAAATGGTATGTGAATAAATGTCAAAACAAGATGAATAGAGAAGCAAAGCAATTTCAGAACCACTACAGCAAACTTAGCATGAGAAAAACCCAAATGTAAGATTCAGAAAACTAATGACAAACAGCCCCCCCTTGTTCATGTTTGTAAAATTAAAATAGCCAGGTTCTCTCTGTGGTCCCATGAACGCAGAGTGATTAAACTGGACAAGAAGTCAATATGTTTTCCCTACTCTAATTAAAGTATTTTGTCAAAATGAATAAAAGTATAAAGGGTAACTGAAAACTTGTCAGTCCTGTTACACATTGGAAAAATTTGCTTTCTTGCCCAAAAAAAAGGCTCAGCAAAAGAGTCTTGGGATGCTACATCAAGGACATTCTAGTAATAAAAAAAAGATAAATGAATTGATGGTAAACCAGATTCTTTCACAGCAAGATGGATCTGGTCCTTATGCAGTCTTAAAGCTATTACAGAACCCAGCATGATAGTGGAATCAAGAAGTATGTGACATCAAGCTTGGAGATGTTTTCACAAAAGGAAATTACTACTATCATTAACTTCATCTAGATAAAGCAGCACAAACCTCTCCACACACCAGAAGCTGTCCTCTATCATTCCATGGTCTTCCCCATCCCTATATAAATGCTCCTCTTTATAAGAGAGGAGAGCAGGAATGCAGAGAGCTCACCCAGGTGAGGAAATGAGTAACTTTTTGGTCATGATTAGTGGAAAGCTACCCATATTGTACTTTGTGTCTGGACTACTTGACGAGCAACAAGCAGTCAATGAAATCTTCTTCAGGCAGATGGAAGAAGCCTCACAATCACAGGCCCTGGTCCTAATGGGGATTTGAACCATGTGATATCTGTGGAGGGCAACACAGCAGGGTACAAACAAGCCAGGAAGTTTCCAGAGTGAATTGATAACTTCCTGACACAGCTAATCACAGAGTTGATGAGGGTAGCTCTGCTGTTCCTCATACTTTTATAAGCAAGAATCAGTTGGGAAGGTGAATGTCAGGAGCACAAGATGATGGAGTTTGGGATGCTTCAAAGAAGGAACAAACCAAAAAGCACAACCATAATTCTGGGACTCAGAAGAGCAAAAGTTCACTGTTGAGGGGAATGGGGGGGACAAAGGCCATGGGAGGTGGTCCTGGAAAGATACAAGTTCAAGGAGATTTGGTTGATTCTGTAAGATCTTCTCCTCCAAGTTCAGCAGTTGAATATCTGGAGTGCCCGAAAATCAGGTGAAGGTAGCAGTCATGGATGGACAATGACTTCCTGACTAACCTCAAACATATAAAGGGTACATATAAGTGGTGGCAGTAGGGCAGCATGATCCCAGCATAAATATGACTTCTCTGAGTGGAAGGAGCTGAGGTTAGGGAAGGTTCAGTCAACTGGACAGACATGAACTCCCGGGTTCTATTGTGATGCCCCCAGTAGGTGACTCACATCATTGTGAAGCCACTCTTGACTACCTCTGAAAAGTCCCACTGATTGAGGCCTCAGTGGGCTGGGCAAACAGGATCTTCAAGCAGATCAACAAAAGGAAAGGTAAAGTCCTGTGCCTTGGGAGGAAAATTTCATGCACTGGTACGTGCTGGGGACTGACTGACTAGAAAGCAAGCTTGCAGAAAAGGTTCTGGTATGCAATAAGGTCACCTTGAAAATCACCTTGAGCCAGCAATGTGCCCTTGTGGCCAAGAAGGCCACCACTCTCCTGGGCTGCATTAAGAACAGAATTGTCAGCAGGCTGAGAGGTTTGATGCTTCCCTTCTATTTAGCACTGTACAGACCACATCTGCAGTGTTGTGTCAGGTTCTGGACTCCTCTGCACACAAGGGACACAGATGTCTGCAGTGAGCCCAGCAAGAGGCCATGAAGGCCTTTAAAGGCTTGAGATATTGGAGGTGAGAGGAGAGGCTGAGAAAGCTGGGACTGTTTTGAGCAGGCTCTTGTCAATGCATCCAAACACCCACTGGGAGGGAGTGAAGAACACAGAGCCAGGCTCTTCTCAGCAATGCCCAGTGACAAGACAAGAAGCAATGAGCATTAAAAGAAATATAGAAAATTCCCTTTAAACGCAGGAAATAATTTTTACTTTGAGGCTGGTCAAACACTGCGCCAGAGCTGTTTTGCCAAGTGAGGTTGCGGTGATTCCATCACTAAAGATATTCAAAACCCAGCTGGGCACAGCCCTGAACCACCTGCTGTAGCTGACCCTGCTTAGAGCAAAAGGATTGGACTAGACCATATCCTGGAGTCCCTTCCAGTCCTTCCATGGCTCTTTAAAAAAGCCCTGACTTCATATTTAGATTAAAAGTAATAGCTGGAAATACACAATTGTGTTATTTCTCCTGTGTCTCAAAGCTGCCTTAAGTCAAGCTCTACCAAGGTACTGGCCTAGAAGTGAGATAGCATATTCAGCACGATGAACAATTTCCAATAATTATAAAACAACTGAGAAAATTAATTCAACTTGATATATTTTGATAAAGTCTCTAATAAATTCTTTGATTTTTACAGCAAGAAAATACTATATTCTAAATAAATCACTCATTAAAGAAAAATGTTATGAAAGGTTCTTGTTCTAATTTGTAATTAAACCAATAATTATTTTTTATAAAATAATAGTTTTTTATAAAATAATATATACAGTATTAAAAATATAAAAAAATTTCATTCTGCATTATTTTAATGATTATATTTTCTTTTTATGGATGTGAGTGCTATGTGTAAGAATACCCTGTATCTTAATATACAAACAAATTTTATAGTTTTGAATTCATTATAATGCAACATTTCCGGTTTTGCAACAGCCATTTACACTGAACACAAGATGGTGCTCTTATCCTAGAAGATATATAAGTAAGTGTGTTAACAGGACTAGACATGCTATCCGTCTTTTTCAGGTATAGGAAACCTATGTTTAAAAACCCCAACTGTAACAATAATAACTCTATCTCTGTTACCAAGAATGTAAATATCTTCTGTTTCTAACACAAATTAGGATACTGTTATATTATTCATACTTCCAGAAGGTTTCCACCACAGTATTCAAAAAAGCTTCTGTTTGATATTTGAAGCTTTCAAAAATTCTTAAATTTCCTACTACTGCTTTCAAAATTCTTAAAAACTGAACCAATGTAGTAGCCTATATTTTCTTACTATAGGAAGGTTTTAGAAATGCATGTAATCTACACCTTTAAATTTAATAAAAAAACCCTTATATTGCAATCCTGAATAGCCCTAAGACAGAGAAATATAAAATTTATTAATAGTTCTTCCATATGCCATTCGTACAAAGCTACATGAAATAGAAGCAGTCATAATTTATATTTTAAAAAAGTTATACTAGTTTCACTCAGACAACAAAATAAATAGTCACAAGTAAGGCATTCCAATTTATACTTTAAATTACAGAGTTTGTAAAGCAGCATAGAAATTAAATATTCCATGTTATTAATAATTATTATATCATTGTGATATTATTACATAAGTAAGAAAACACACCACATCTGTGCATTAAGAATCATTGTGTTGGGCATTACAGGATACTCTGGATATCAACTGCAGTCATGGGCAGGCCAAAATATTTTTACAAGTTGGAGCTAAAAGCAGATCTGTTATGGAACTGGTGTGCAGCCTGGCTGCTCCTCTTCAGTGCAGTGCTTTCTCCAGTGTACTTCTCACTATTCCTCAGCACCATCCACAGTTAGTGCAGCTCCTTTGCTTCTAGGGTGAGAACTATCTGAGCCAGCCAGCTTGGGTGTCTATGCTGTACTTCATTGAACTGTGTGGATTTACCCTTTGGGCCTGTTTCAAGGCAGGGATTTCAGGCCAGGATGGGATAATCTTAGACAAATGTCCTACCCTACTTGTTATTTTTAGGCCTATCTCTCTCCCTCCTTTCTCCCTTTCCTTTCTTGTCATAACATCTTTGAAAGGTCTCGCTTCCTCCTAAGGGTGAATGGGAAAACTCTGAAATCTTAACAATGGTTAGATGTGAGAAACATTTTACTCTGAAGTTGTTGGAAATTTCACACCTACTCCTCCTCTCCTCAAGATAGCTCATTGCATCATGCTCTGCACACACGAATTCTTTAAGTACAGATCATTTGGATTTTCCCATTGTTCTTTAATGAAAAATAAGACTTTCTTTCCTCCATAAGAGAAGGAAAATTTAAATTCTTCAAATGTTCCTTGAACCATCTTTGAAACAGAAAAAGAAGTTTTCTATCAGTCTCTTCAAGGAAAAATATTTATTGAGAGACAGTTTCACTTGCTTTATTAAAATTATAAAAGTATTGTTATAGTACTGTGCACTACAAGAATATGATTTGCCACTAATAAAACAAAAGGCTTGTTAAAATACAGCTATTAGAAACTTGAAAATGAGATGGGCTTAATACTGATGCTTTCTCAGTCACCTTCAGACAGCTCTGTGAAAGATAAATGTAACTTTTACAGGCAGTTGATACCATATGCAGATCAATGATCTAGTCTTTCAAAAACACCTATATGTGGTTTCATGGTTTTTTGTTCAGGATTTTTTTTTTTTTGACAAACAAACACACCAGAGAATGGCAGGTCAGGAGCCTGTGCTCAGAGCTCCAGCCTGTGTTCTGTTAATACACTCTGGGCACCACAAAGAATTATTTTGTTCAGGGTCAGAGAGTCACTGGGATGCTAAGCCAGTGAGGGCTTTTCACTAGAGATAGCTGCAAATAGCACAGAAGGGAAGAAAATCACAGATGAGTGCTCACCAGTAACAAGGCAATCCCAATGGTTTCCTTTCAAAATATTAGTGTGGGAGCAGAGAGCAAAACCAGCAAAGCTGCAATCTGTTTACATGTCTAAGTCCTTGCAAAGAGAAACTGCTTCTTCACAGGTTTCACTAAACAGCTTGCTGTTCACTTTTTCAGTACTTCCCTTAGATTTGCCACAAAAACACAGTCCCTAGCACTGCATACCTGCAGTCCCTCTTCCTCATTAAAGAACTGCCCATGCTGGGTGATTCTCTTCAAGTCTGTAAACAAGGACTTAAGTGCTGTTACTTGATCAAACTGGGCACTATTCTTCTAAGCATGGCCTTAGACTTCTGTCCAAATATGAGTTTTGTTCATAACAATAAAATAAGAATGATAGAACTTGTGCTTCATCAGGAAAGTTGTGTGTGACAGGGCTCTAAAAACAGACTTTGAGCTCAAAGGGACAAAAAGAGAAGGAATTAAGTCTTTCTGGTCTGGGGTTTCTGGTGCAGGGTTTTGGGCACAGAAGTCGTGCTACCAAAGGGCAGTCAGAGGTGAGAAAGTGAACATCTTGTCTGCTGTGCATACAGAGGGTTTTTCTCTTATGCCATATGCCCTGGTTCTACAAATCTGCTTTTAGGCTAAAGCGTAGGTGTGTCTGCTGAGGAGCAGCTCTTTGAAGAAGCTGTAGGTGTAGCATGTCTGTCATTAATCAGGCTGGAGATCACTCTTCAATCATGGAAAATGAAATGAACATTTAGTCAGTGGGTGAGAAAACAAAGACTCATTTGTCAAGTCTTCTTATCAGATGAACAGACACCTCCTGATTATACCAGATTTTTGTTTACCTTTTACTGATTTTTATATTAATTTGTTGGATATTTAAAATCTAGTATAATAGTGAATCCCATGCACAAAAATATGATCATGGTTAGAAGATATCTTAAAAAATAAAAAAGGACACAAAAAGAGTCAAACCCCAAAATGACAGTTGGAATATATAATAATGCTGACAAGAAATATCAGAGCATCACTATAAATTATCATCTATTAGGAATTAATCAGTTATTAAGAGTTACTTAGAGCTCAACTACTATTTTGACGATGATGAGAATCATTCCTGATTTTCTGGTGCAGGAAATTTAACAACCTCATGCATTGTATGCCTTTCCTTAAGACATATTTACAGCACTGCTGCTCTGAAAGCATCACTGTGAGAGGTTTGGGAACTTGTAGGAGCACTTTTTAGATGTCAACAACAAATGCATACATATTTTAAATGGATTTGGAACACACTGATTGAAACATATAAAAACAATCATAGAAGAAATCTCTTTAAGATTTCTCTGTTCTGCACAAATGTCAAGTCCCCAAGAAATGGGTCTGCAACTGGAATAAACACTGAATAGACTTACACTGAAAGAAAACAAGGTTCAGGCTTTAGTAGCTTGTTTCCACAAGATACCACTTCCAGTACACAGAGCCTTCTGTAAGGGAAAACTCACAGTCTCAACAGCCTAACTCCACAATGAGGAGAGGAACTATAGGAACAACAGATCACAACACCTCCTGGTCATTCCCACAGGAACAGAAAATACTTTGTCACTCTTTACCTTGCACATTACTGCAACATAAATGTAATCTTCTGTTTTATTCCTTTCTCAGCTCTATATGAACAAAATAGAAATTTTTTTCCTCTTTCTTTGTCCCTGAATAGACACACAGGTGTCTGTTCCCTGATGCACATCTCACTGAATGAGATCTGACATTCCTTCTCTTCCATGCAGATGATCTAATTATTCCCACACGCTGCTGAAAGGCGTTGCAGTTTACATGCCACGAGCTGTGTCTCAGTGTGTCTCACTGACATCTGTTCTAGCCAGCTCCTGACAGCCAGCACCAGTGTGTGGCATAGGGCAGCACTTAGGGACAACTGACAAGACACAGAAAATACCATCTGCATCACCTTTAAATCTTTAAAGGTAATTCCCAGAATTAAAATCACAGATGCATTATCTTCTACTATTTATGAGCAGGCTATGTAGACATATTTCAAAGTATTATTTAGCCTTTAATAAACTTTCTGCTTTCAGTGAGCAATGACTCTTCAGAGCAAATTTACAGAAAGCACATTTTGTTAGTATTTTGAATTTCTCAGTCAGAATATTTTTCAGTATAAACTATCATCTGCTTACAAGAAAGGAGTAGCTTATAAGATGCAGCATGTCAGGTAAATATATTAGGAATATTGTAAGAGAAAAAAAACACCACATTTTTCCTTATTATCCTTTAAAATATGAGAGCTTTGCAAACATACACTTATTCAAACCTTCATTTCAAGTTAGTCATCATAGTGCTTCACTCTCCAGCTCTTTATATGCTGTGAACCTCCAGTGTCTATGCAGTTGTTTCTAAGGTAACAGATCAAGATGCCTTGTGAAAAAAATGAATCAGATCTTGAATATTCAAGACATCTCCAGTTGCAGAGATGAGAAAAGGGCAATATCATCTCAACCAAGGGTTCTCAATGTCTTTTAGACCCCAGCCTGGTTTGCAGGCAAGAATAATATAATCCACCCTAAGGCTGTGAGTGTGAGAGTACAGCGGTGCATGCAGTTTCAGGCATGTAAAATGTCAGAAATTTTTTAATCAGAGCCATAATTAAGGAATTACGGAGGCTGTTCTCAACAGAGACTCGTTGCCTCATTGCAGGGTACACACACACAGAATACAGATGAAGAATGTGTTTGGTGGGTTGAGCCTTCATTCCAACCACTGACAGTCACAAAGAAATCTTTCTTTCTGTCAGACACACGATACAGAAACCAAAAACACATAAAAAATTAACATGAACCAGCACGTGAAAATAAATGCACCTTTCTAAAGAGGCCAAATATGTATTATTCCTATCAAAGGAAACAAATAGATATCTTTCACAGGTCTTTCACAGGATTATCTGGGTCAATAGTTTTCAGTGATTGGAGCTACTGGGTTTTGTTGAGGGATTTTTGTGATGTTTTTGATTGTTTCTTTTCTTAAACTGGCTAGAACTATATTTTGTTTCTTTTACAGGCTATATTGCTTATTATCTGAGTCCAGATGTCATATAAAATATAAGCTTAAGTAAGGCACATAAAGAGAATATTAACCAAAATATGAAAGGATTTTAGAAAGCTTTTGTTGCTACAAAAAAAAAAACCTAAACTCTTTGCTTAACAATATCTGACACATATGCTCACTGCTATACGCACACACCCACTACTTGTGCTAAAATAATCATAAGGTATTCTTCAAATGCATATCATAATGAGCTCTAAAAAACCAAATTCAGAGAAAATGATCTGACTTGATAAAAACTTTCGGAGTTGTATTATTTTCCATGTTGTGTAAGGAAAAACTTTCATGTAGCTTGGGGATCAGACAAAAGTCACAGGTATATGACTGGACAGGTCATGACCACTTGTACCTGCTTTCTTGGTTTTGAATCTTGTGGTCTGTCTGCTGCATTAAAAAATATTACTCACCACAAATGCTTGGAATAAAAACTGGTTGAATATTTATATAGCTTGTTTGGCAACATACTTCAGTGATTGCTCTGCATGAAGAAAATATTAACAGATTCTGGAACTTGTATCATTGAATAAACTGAAAGGAAGGTACATGGATTAGGGTCTTACGTTCTTGGAAAGATGTGAAGAGCATCTGGAATCGGCTGTTTCGACTGCCTTCATCTGCCCACATGCGGATTACACCCAGGCCTGTCCTCAGCATCACATCATTAGCAACTGTGCTGCAAAACTTTGCCTTCAAATCTTCCACCGAGCTGCTTCCGTCGTACACTGCTACAAAATTCCTTTTGCATTCGTTGGAATTCTGCATCTCATAGTCCAAAAATCGCAAATAGATCTATAAATCAATCAAACAACAAAGGGAGCATGTACAGACATTTGAGAATGACTGAAAAAACATTAAGCAACTTTTCTCTACATTGCAGGAGAAAGAGTACACAGCAATTCCATCAAAATATTTTTTCTGGAGCTGGTGATCCATAGGGCACTTCCTCAGAAGGCCATTAATGTGCAAACTGAGCACTGTTTCTACTTCCTGGTATTTTGTCTTGCTTCCAAGTAGAATGTCTCAGAAGACCTAGATATTTCTTTGTTCTTACCTACAGTAAGGTCCAAATTTGCAAATACATACTTTTTTTTTCAGAGGTATGTGCAATGATTCTTCAAGCTGAAGGACAGATAAGCTAGAAATTTCTTTTTTTTACTGCTTGGCATAATATTGCTCTATTACATGACTGACATGTGAAATAATAAGGCAAATCATTGCTGCTCCCTCCCCAGAGTCAATGTGTCATCTTATACGTTTCTGCTACACTGATTCAGGAAGTGAGAATCTAAGAGCCAGGCAGAACACCATCATTAATCTTTTTATGTTTCCTCAAGGATCTGGCCACCATCTCAGCTCTTCTAAACAAAGCATTAGGGTATACATTTTATAATTTAAGTGGCTTGAAATCAAGCATATTTTGTGTAAACTCCTAGAAACCTATGTCTCTTGCATACAAGTTAATTGTCTCACAATGTAAAAGATACATTGCCCTTTGCAAAGAACTCTTCAAATCTACTTAAAAAGAAGGAGGGGTGAGGATAAAAGACTATTATTTCATATTCAAGTGTATAAGGACTTTAGGGTAAACCACCAATTTTAAAAGCAATTGATTATAAAAGCAACATCAAATATTCAATTCACAGAGAATGCAAGTACTATTTTCAATAGATGATACATAATCAAACTGCCAACAGGACTCCTGAGATTTCAGGAGAATGATACAGAAAGGTGAATTAGGACAGAAATTTCATAAAAAGGCAGTAAGCATACACAGCATAGAGCTGTATGCATCTTCACTTGAAAAAATTACTAAAAAAAAGAAACCCCACTGTATTAGACATCAAATATACTTATTTCCAAACAATTTTATTGACTTCAGGTATTTTTTTATGCAAAGAACAAATGTTTTATAAGCTCTTCTGCTTTTGCAAAAAGTTCACAAGCAGTGCACATCCTAGTAGCAACAAGCCTCATAATTTCACCTCATTAATATATTAAAACTCTTATGGTTTTAGAATTATGTACTCTCAAGCACTCTGCTACAGTTTAATAATAGCTCAGATTTTTTAATGGGCCTTTTCAGGTATTGTGTTATTGTATATTTTCATTCCTTGTTATGCTTTGCATGAGTGTCCCTCTGAAAAGAATATTTGTGAAAAATTTTTACTAGCAAATGAAATTAGGTATACCAAAGGCACATCTTTTTTATAATCTGTCATTATTACAGTGACTCTTACTCATACTCCATCATTTCCATCTTTCAGAAGAGTTCATAAGAATATATTTCAATTGAAGTGCAGTTAAGTGTACTTTAATTTCACCATATATCCTGGAGTTTACATACCAAAAATTAAGGAATCTGCTATTGGTCTCTACTGAGACCAATAGCAGATTCCTTAATGGAGCAACTAACAGAAATATACAAAGACATATTGAGATGGAAATATCTCATATCAAGGTATGGTCTTTACAGTGTTTTTCACTTCCTTTACTGGTCGTTCAGTAAAACAGTGAAATGATCCACACTACTGTGCTGACAGAGAGAGATCCCACATGGGGGGATCCCACGTGGGGGACGGAGGTATGGGAAGAGGCAGAGCCATGATACAAACACCCAGCAACTGACCACATTTGGGACACACCAGAGAGCTGCTTCTCAAGGAAGGGTGCAACAGGCACTGTGCAGCCCTGGCACCCAGCCTCTCCTGGGAAGCTGCTGAGACAGTCCATAATGCATCTCTGCATTACTTAGGGAATTAAGTGTGCCCCTTGAGTTTCTTTTCTCACTTAACTGAAGCACTCTGCTTCAGATGGGTGTCCCAGTGCCTGCCAGCCTTGTCACAGGAAATGCAATGAAAATTTCCTGCAGATGATTATAGGCAATATTGCATACATGTGACTGTTTCCCAGGAAGAGAAACGTGTCAGATAGATGGTTCACAAAGAACAGAGGGCTTGCAACATGCTTTGTCATGAATCATTACTTTTACTGTCTGCATATGCCTATTGTATGTACACCATTTATATTTATATGCCATATATATACATATATATATATGATAGACCACAAAGTTATAGTGCAATATACCACATCACATTTTTGTCTATTCCCCTCTTCAGAAAAGCTCATATTTACTCCAGAAAAAAGATTGCATTAATCTGATGGCAGAACAATCATAAAACTATACCTACTGGGTGAAAGGCCTAGCACACCTGTTCACATGTTCTCTATTTCTATCCTGCTTCCTTATTTGTATGCATTTATATATACAATTGCATGTGCATATATATATATGTATTTCTTTTAAAGGGTATCCCATTTCAGTATGGAGATGTAATTTTTATGAGTTTTCATTCTTACAAGAAATGTGCACTAATCCTCACTGTGGTTACAAAATATCAGCTCTCCCAGCAATTTCCAGCATTCATCAATTATTCCTGATCTGTTCAAAGACACTGTTCATATAGCAGCACAGACAAAATCTTATTTCTATGGGCTTATCACTTGACATTCTTTAGTTTCTGGAGGCATACCAGCCTTATAAAATAGTAAAATATTTCTTAGAGTAGCAGTCATAAATACTGAAAAGGAATCAAGAGAATAAAAACTCAGCATTTTGTTTTGAGTCTTCCAGGGGAAGAAGCCAAAACCTTCAGTTTTTCCCAAGCCTGAATTCTGCTGTCAGTCATACCTGTTCATTCCTCTGTGTGGGAAATTCAGCCCACACCATAATTATACAGACCTGATAGGTAATGGAACCACTAGAAGAAATATTTGACTTAGAAATCTATGTCTATCCTGTAGAAGAAAGATGCCACTTTCTCCAGTGCCATGAAGTTTCATAAATTAGATAAAATAAGCTGCTGATATTCTGAGGTGAGTTGGAGCTTCATTTTCATAATTGTCTTTGGAGATGACTACTCCCAGAACTTTATATAAAATATTGAGGACTTTGTACAACACACCCTGAAATCAGGGGGTTTATTTCAATCTATTTTTTTGAATCAGACCTTTAGCTTAAGACTGCAGTGTATTTTTAAAAACTGGAAACTGATTACACAAACTGACAACCTGACATTGGATCAGATTTTATTTTAAAGAGCTGGAATGATTTAATTGCATCTGCACGCCTCTGCCAACTTGTATGGTTTCATTGCTATATATTTGCCATTGTTCCTGTCACTGGCTGTAAGACCCACACTGGCAGAAGAAAATGACTAATAATAAATTGAGTTCCCCAGGGAAAGAATAAAACTGATTTTATGACAAACCCTTATTTAATGCAAAATGTTCCCTGTACATAGCTTTTTTGAAATCAGGGAAATATTCTCATTGCTTTTGCTGATATGTGGATGTCACTAAAACAAATGTATCAGAAAGTGAGAGAAAAATTATCAATATTACTGGTTATTGCATTTACAGAGATCTTAGCCACTACTTCTGCCATCAGTGGATAAGGAACTTTGTTCCCCTGAAAGAAAATGAACTAAAGCAGAGGTCACAGACTCAAACACCACCATCTGCCTTCATTAACCATTTTTCATTGATGCCAATAGGAGCTTTTGGAATGAACATTTCCATAGATACTGACACAGTATATTAGCATAGTCGAGGCATTCTTGCTGAAGAGAACATCTTATTTGAAAGAAGCATAACTGCCATATCTTCTTCTTTCACATTTTTGCTGCAAAGTTTTAATAAGTCACTTTTGTCAAGTCATCAGCTCCACATTACTTAGGAGAGGGGGCTGCTCAAGTATTAGATTAACTGAGTTTTGAGATGTCACTGCAAATGCCAATGTCATTAGCAACAAAACTGATAAAGCCTCACTGCAACTGTGGCATAGTACACTCAGTCACATAATATTTTAAATAATTCTCTTGTCACCTGTAAGTTTTGTATGGTCACCATAAATAGTAATTAAAAAAGGAAATGATGGGAAAGTTTTACTATTTCTTTTGATTTAAATTTGAAAACAACAAAAATCTTTGACTGAACATACTAGAAAAAAATCCCGCAAAATTATTGTAAACTATGAATAATATATCACCTCAGTAAAATAGTCAGATTATAATCTCCTCATAGTGAATCACTTCTGATGAGTTCTGCTTTTTAATCAATCACTGAAGGTTAGGGATGACAACATGATTGATCAGGCCAGTCAGGAAAAGCTTCAAACCATATCCCAGCATATCAGACTTAATATATCTGCAGAGACACTCGGTTGCCTTAAACCAAACCAAACAAAAAGCCATCATTCAGCTGCCAAAAGTAATTTAAACATAAGAGAAAAACTTCCTCTTCATCCAAGTGTAATGTCCAGATTTCGCATACTCTCCTTCTGGGTTCTGTTAATTCACTTGTAATCACAGGACTGGGTTAAATTGTCCTGTTGCTCAGTGATAAGTTACAGCACCTGCTTTATTCTACATCTTTTTCAGCTCTGTGTGATTAACACGGTACTTTCAAGATGATGCCTCCAGTATTTAGGCCTGGGAAACCCAGTTTTTTTAAAGCAGATTGTGCAACACTAATTGAACTCCTTCAAGGCAACCAGACACCAAGTACACCAGTCAAGTACACAAGTCTAAAAAGCATGTTACCAATGAGGCTTGTATTTGTCATCTGAAATGCTCTGTCCTCTTGCTTGGATGTTATTTTTTTTTTTTTCAATCAGCATTACTTCAATGCAAAAGTGTTAATAACACATGATCTGTTGCATTTTTGTTTGTTATTTTGGGGGATTATTCTACATTTTTGGTCTTTCTGTTACTAGTCTGGGACAATGTTGTGCAAACAGAGAGCTCCATACCTCGTATTTTCTTCTGTTCTGGAGCTTGGAGAATACTGTCTGTCAAAGATGACAATTTTATATGGTACTTCTAAGATACTGTGATTCACAGCCAAGGCTCACATATTGGAACACCAGTTTTTCTAGACAGGTAAAACTCTGGATTTCTTTGCTTTGTTCTATTTATTTCTTCAAACTTCTCTGACTATCCAATAGTTGACACTTACTCTGTCAATTCATCCTCATTTTTTTTTCTTTTACAGTCCAAAAATGCTCCCAAGTGAGCAATATTTACAACTCCTTGGTACTATCCTGCTTTTTAACACTGAAAACTGGAAATCACATCCTGAGTCTGCTGTTCTCTTTGACAGACATTTTATTACTTTCTTTAATAGCTTTTTTAAATTGCATTTATTAATAGCTATTTGGTTTGAGGATGCTGAGTTTCATTATATTTCTATACCTGAATGGAATAGATTAATGGTAACTTAAAAGTGGGGTTTTTGACAGTGTTACTCTGGCATGTGAATTGACATGCCTTCATAGCAGAGATATATACATGATTCCAAACATGTACTTGTCTTGCACCTTCATCTCGGAAAACTATTTCACATAAGAGATTTTATTAGTTTAATGTAGGTAAACAATATTTTCTACTTGTTTAAACATAATTTGTTCACCTTGTACTCACCATATTGGACAAAAGTACATATGCTGTACTTTTTAAAGTTATTATTATAATATTTTTTGCATTATCTGTATGCTAGTAAGCTTCAGAGCTTCTTCAAAGAATTAGATCATCTGAAGATTGCAAAAGTATCTCTAGCTGTTAGGTTATTCAGCCTTTAAATTTTATTTTTCTCTAACATTTCAAAAATCACCACTCAAATCGCTCCTATTAAGTTTTAGTGCACCACTTAAAGCTTCTGTTCTATAACTGATTAAGAAGTCTCCAAAAAATTAGTGCATCTTATCTTCCAGTGCCAACAGCTTAAACTGCTTTTCTTACTAGCCTCATCTAAGAGCACAAATTTCCACTTCACATGGGAGAGCAGAAAATGTTTTGGTTCAGTCAGATCAGTTCAAACAGACTCATTCAGAGCTCTGCAATTTTCTTCCGATGTTTCCTCCTGACTGCCTAGGAAATGCACGTACAACAGCCCAGTCTCTCTCCAGACTGCACTCCCTATGAAGGCAGGCACCTGGAACCAAAGAGTCATCCCTCCATTTGGTCAGGAGCATGCCCGACAGCAGCGCAAACCCTTAGTAAACATGCAAGTGTCTTGATCACACTGGGTCCCACTGCCCCACTCCCAGCCTCATTCCTCACCACCCCAGCCCTGCCAAGCTATTGGCCAGCTTGTGCTTGGGCCAGCCCCACTGCCTGGGCAAACCCAGCCACCATGGCCAGGCCTGTCCCAGTCTCATTTGTCATGTCCTGGCACTGTGGCCCCCCTCATCCTGGCCCCCTCCCATGTGCTGGGTATCCCCTTCCCACTGCTCCAATGGCTCTGCTTCAAACAGATACCACCACTCCCTGGCAGCTCAGGGTTAAGGATGCTGCCATGATGTGCCAAATCTAGACACTCATTAATTGAGTGTTAATTTGGGTTTCCTTAATGTCTTGTGTTAAGTCTTGTGTGCTATAACCTTTGTCCAGTATCCTGTTTAGGTTGGGCAAGAGAATTAGACGTCATTTTGCCTAACTACCTTGTAACTTTGTTTTATTTCTCATGGTGCAAATAAAGAGGCTACTCCCACTATTTGTTCAGCCTAAATGTACTTATTGCTTACTCCTCCAGAGCAGATTATTTTCACTGGACTACATTCAAATTAATTCCTGTTTTGATGCTGTTTCCTGAGGTGCCCAGACCCTCTGATAATAAATGGTGTTTCTAATAGCACTGCTTACTGTTTTATTTCCAGCATAGGAATATTTGTAAATATTTTATTACTCTTACTATCAAGTTCTGCTGTGTTATTTTTTCTACAGAGCATCTCAAAAAACAAGCATGGCACAAAGGTACCTTGCTAGGAAAGTTGCCCACCAAAGCAAGCACAAACGTGGTTCTGTCTTCCTGGGGGCTTTGTCAAACTATGCTGACCCATCCAACATAGAAAAACACTTGTTGATATTATCTTCCAATACTTCGCCCTTAACAGAAGGTAAGAAAACTACAATTCTATTCATTTTCTTATTTTCTAGTTCTAAATAAAAAATCTTTGTGCATCCACTGTTTGCAGCGAATGATGTCCCAGAAATTTTTCAAATCACTGTGCAATGAGCTTATACACCTCCTTCTTTGGGCTTTGTTCTACACTGAAGAATTTTCAGATCAGGAAATCCCTCCAGAACTTTATTGTTCTGGATTGGTTAGCACTTTCAGTCAGCATCTCTCTTAATTTCTCATTCTTGCTCTGAATACAAATTGCAGTCACATTCTACATGAAGTGCAGAATCGCAATGTTACTCCACTCAAAACTCACAACTATCTTACTCAGCAGGAACTGACTTTGAATGATTACAAGAAACACAGACTTTACAACTAGTCACTTTCACTGTATGAGACTCTAGCTCTGCATAAAAGTTGTGTTCAGACTGCCTTCTGCACTTAGAGAATGTTTGGGTTCTGCATGCATTTCAGATTTATTTTTCTCTGTGTGTGTGTCTGTGTCAGGGGGTGCGTGTGTGCATGTGTGATATAAGGTAATCAATGATGTCTCTATTTTAAGTGTGTGCAACAAATTTTCTGCTCTCCGTCCCATTCCAGAGCACTGAGGATAGAAGCATTTGACCCAGACTGCCAGTTTGAAGCTCAGGCTTGGAGACCTCAAGTACACACTTCCTGGCTGATCTCATTGCTCATATATTGAGCTCAGACTTGGCTGGAATCTGGAATTGGAAACCAAGGGAAGCACTTGCATCTTGCTTCTGCAGACAGTTTAGACTGGATGAGCTTACGCCAAATGAAATTGCAAGCAACTCACATTCTGGCACAGTTTAATTAAGAAACTAAAGATGAAAAAATCCAACGCAAATTCTCTCTGAGAAACTCTTGCCTTTTAGGCATAATTCCCAGTAACAAACTGTGCAGCCCAGAGTACAGGAACATGTGGGTTTAAAAATGTCTGCGTAGTTCTCACTGTTCTTAGCAGGAGAGCTTGTTTTCATAGGTGCAATCTGACATAAATTAAAATGATGTCATTAAGTCACTGTACTGAATATGTCATTAATTCAAGGTTGGATAGGGACAAAGGAAGCTGACTGTAAAAAATGGACAGTAGATTCTAATTCAATTGAATCAGACCCATAAACAATCTTATCATAAACCTTACTTCATACAAAGTTCTTAAAAATTTTTCCACTTGTCTCTCCTTCCTTAATATCTGTATATTTTTCAACTTTTCCCAGCGTGATGAAACCATAACTATGTGTGTATCTATGCATGTATATACTTTTCTGTGTGTACATAAATATATCTGTTTGAAAAACCACACTAAGTTCAAATGCTAAATTGGACTTACCCCCCAAAGATGGATATAGCCTTGAAAAATCTTTTTTTTTATCCTAGCTTGCTGTGAAACCTTTCAACTCCACATTAGGAAATACTGATTTATATACTTTTATATTGCTCAATCTCTCTAAGCAGGTAATTCTGTAAGATGGGAACAGCAGGATCCATCAAGAGATGACCCAGTCCAGCCCTCTGCCTAAAGGTAGGATTATTAATGTTTCTCTCATTTTTCACAGCTTGTTATCTAACCTGCACTTTCAGACCACTAACAATGCCAGCTGAACCAATCAGCCCTCCCTGATGTTCGAATTTTCTTCCTTCATATTTAATCTGAAACTTTCTTCCAGAGTGTGGGACCCTAGGTTATCATACGGTCATGGGCATCACAGCATTCCTTCCTCCTTGTAAGAGCCTGTTATTGCATTGTATTACTCTCCTTCACACAATTTTCTAGATGACATTAAATAACATTCAGTATTACTTCATTTTTTCTAAAACTTTCTTGTTGCTCTCCATTCCAGGTGCCCTTCAGCTAGGATACGCTTCTTAGAATGCAACAAAACTAAATGCAGATATGGAAGTTTATGAAGAATTAATGAACTTTAATTTTTAGCCCTCTACTCAGAGTAGTAGTTTAGTATTCTTCTGATACACAATGTATTTTCAGTTACATAAATACCTAGTTTGGAGTTTTACATCAGAACTGAAGTATGAATAAATACTACAGGTAGGTAAAATTGTGATTTTTAGCAGGGCTTTGAATCATATAGAACTTCAGAGTCAGACCAAGTAAGAATATCACAATTGCATTATATGATCAACCATAAACTTGAATTTAGACTATAGGGAAATGGAAATGCTATTGGCTTAATTAACTGTGCTGATTCTAACAATAATTCTGTGTTTATCTGCTTTCCTTCTACTAATACCTAAATACATCATAGAACAGTTTAAATTTGTAGGGTTGTATAAAGATCAACTGGTCCAACTTCCCTGTCATAAGTAAGGATGTTTTCAACTAAATCCAGTTACTCAGAGCCCCATCCAACCTGGCCTTGAATGTTTCCAGGGATGGTCATCGACCAACTCTCAGAGCAACATGATCCAGCATTTCACAACCCTCATTGTAAAAATGTTTCCCTCATATCTAGTCCAAATCTCCCCTCTTCTAGGTTAAAACACCTTGTCTTACCACTACTGATAAAATACTTGTCCTCTTTTTCCTTACAGGCTCCCCCTTAGTACTGGAAGGCTGCTATAAGGTCTTATAAGGTCTTCCCAGTCTTCTCTTCTCTGGACAGAGCAAACTCTCATCTCTTAGCTTTTCCTCACGGGAGAGGTTCTTCATTGCTCTGACTATTTTTGTGGCTCTCCTCTGGAGACATTGGCCAAGAGGTCAATGTATTTTTTGTGCTGAGGACCCCAGAGCTGGATGCAGCACTGCAGGGGGGGTCTCACCAGAGCAGAAGGGCAGAATCTCCTTCCTTACCCTGTTGGCCATGTTGCTTTTGATGCAGCCCAGGACACAATTGGCTTTCTGGGCTGGATGTGTACATTTGGGGGGCATGTTCAGCCTCTTATCCACCAGAATCCCCAAAACCTTATCAACAGGGCTGCCCTCCATCTGTTCTTCCTGAAGTTTGTATCGATACTGGAATTTGCGCTGAATGAATATAAACTGCCTATAACACATGGAATAATCATTCATCAGTCCAATAATTTCATATCACTACTTAGTGCAGCAAAATGGGAAGCTCATCTACTTAATTGAAAGCCTCTATCAATATTAATTTTATCCAAAAGTAAAAAAAAAAATGTTATAAGATGAAAGTATATTCTGGAAATCATTTATCTGTCGTCTTTATGAGCCAACTCCTTTCCTATACTTTCCCAACAGAAAAATGCTGATACTAATGATTTTTTCTCTTCTGAAAATCTTTCCTGAAGAGAACCCTTCAACATTCATCCATGTGTCATTCTGATGATGAAACAATTACATATTCAGTACAGTCTCCTCACTGAGGTTATACAAAAAAAGCCCTTATCAGTTTAAAGGCAGCAGAGAGTAGTGCATATATAAATCCTACTTTCTAAAACCTTTCCTGTCCAATAAAATACATCTAGAAAAAGTATACTGTGGGGTGTCTTTTACACAGTGAATGCGAGAAGGTGGGAGGCATAAAGCTGTTCCTGTTGCAGAGAGGGGAGAAGTGGTAGTGTAGCCAGCAATAATTAATGCATATCATAACTGATAAGTTATGGATAAGAGAGAAAATCAAGGGGAATCCAAGAAAAGTATTTTTGAATTCATTGCAGCCCTCTCATGTTTCTTACAAAGCCCTGGCTTGCTTACTGTGGAGGAAAAGAAATGAGAATACTGTTTTTGTCTGTGTCTCTAAATCAAAGGAATTAAAGGCTTCACATGGAGGAACATTAATTTACTTTATGTCCATTTTCACAGTCCCAGATGAGAAACAATGATGACTTCAGGGAGCCAGCAGTGCCCCCTTAGTTGTCTCTATGTTAGGTGTTTGAAATACAATGAAAGTTAAAATTATAAGATTACTTCCCACTTTAAAACATATATTGATTCTTTCAAAATATGAGCAAAATTAAAGATGAATTTAAGAAAATTACTTATGGCACAAAAAACACATTAGTATTGCCCAAATAATCATTTATGAAAAAAGGTGGTTATTTTGGCTGAGATGACAAATTACCCTTCCACAGGAGAAGGAAAAAATAGTTTACAGTTCAAGCTGTAAAGTTATTAAACAAGATCTGACTGTACTAAGAAATGCACAATATATTAGAAAAGGCAATTTCTTAAATTAAATGGCAAATCAGCAAGTGGATGAAGGACTGACCTTGGATCGGGGTGGTGCTCGGATGTACCATTTACAGTCTACTGCTTCAGTTTCAGAAGCTTTTCCTTCTTTAACAATTTGTACAGATTCCACAATTCCTTCAGGTCCTCCCATCTCAAACTCACAAACTGAATAACAAAACACCAGAAAAAATGAAACCTGAACAGCAAACAAAAATGTTTTCTACAGCAGAGTATAAAGGCCTCCAAGTTAGAACAAACCCCAAAAACAACATACCAACCTGGCAATGGCTTCAAAATGCCAAGGTCCTTAAAATCTGGATCTTAAAAATAGAGAAAGACAAAGTTAGTTTTATTCAATATCTAGGATGTTATGCTAATATGTTCAAATTTTATAATGTGCTTTAGTTATATAATTATACATATACTTACTGGAAATGGGAACTATTTCAAAACTATGGCAACACAATAATTATTAATGCAGAAATTATTGATACCATCATACCAAGTAATTTTTTTCTGTTATGAAATCCTGCTTTTTTCTGTCTCTCTGTTTCAGAAGGGTAGAAAAATATTTCTGCATACATTAGCAAGTGAGAACATCACATAGCTAACCACATGACATTTTAATACATCAGTGTAGTGAAAGAAGATATATTTACAGATCCATTCAGAATCTTTTTGCCTATTTTGCATTTTGACAAATAACACTCAACTTAATTGGAGAAATCCAAACTCAATTCTGTGTTTATGAATACTCTGCCATCCCTACTGACCAAAAGGAGACACTTTTTTTGTCAGAAGCATCCTTTTGGTCTTACTGGAAAAAAATACCATAAGAATTACCATTAGAAGTCATTGTATGAACAAGTTAATAAGTCTAATATGTGTGCCATTTTCCATCAGATAAATATTATTATATTTACTATCTGAGAGAGCTTGTATCATGCCTTTAGAGTCAGGTGTAATACAGAGATGAAATGAGTTGGTCTTAGATGGATGTGTTTCAATAGACAACCATCCATAGACAAATCATCATTTCACAAAATTTGGCTCGGTTTGAAGATACTGCCCAAAACCAGAAATATGGGAGGCTAAAGCAACTCAAAAAGTGATGTCTTAAAATAGACTGGTCTTATCTGGGAAATTTTTATCACTCACACTGCTTTTCTACCTAAAATTAATGTTGTGCACTGTTTTTCTCATTTACACATGAAACTGATCTTGTTTCAGAACTGGGTCAGTGTAGAAAGAATTATCAATACAAAAAATGAAGAGAAGCTTTGGAAGAAGGAGATACATCAAATGAAAAAAATTAAACTCACAACCAAGCCACAAGAACTGCTCTTTCCCTCTAGCCTTAGTCAATTAGGAACAGTAAGAATCATAACCAGATAATATAACAAAGTAGTTCAGTACTATATAAGCAAGATCAGCCATTTTAATCTAAACGGTCAAAATGAGTTGACTTAAACAACTAGAGTTGTAAGACTGCTTTTTAGATTGCCCCTCTACAACCAGGCTGCTGTTCTTCCCAAATTTCTTTTACAGTTGCACAACATAAATCATAAGTAAATACTCGTGAACTTACAGGACTGCAAATCTAGCTGAGTAGGCAATTAGTATTAATTGTTGCATATTTTTAGAGATCAGTAGATAGATATGATTACCAACAACACTAAAGGTAATAAAATATTTCAGCTAATGTACTTCGGATGCTGATATCTAGCTCTGAAAGTGAGATACTGAAAGGAAATCTACTTTTACTTATGGTTTGAATTACCATCCCAATATCTCATGTAACTATTGCATTTCTTCCTTTTACTGAGTTTGCAAAGATTACTCTGATTTACTGAGAACACTCCACCACATTAGTAAAGTACATATGAGGAAAGAAAGCAAAAACTGTCTTGCCAGAATTTTCCCCATATGAGAGTCTTCATATAAAACAATGTTAGTGTCAGGAATCCAGGCTGAAGTACAATCTAGACCATTTGACCCACAAAACAGCTCTGAAAATATGTTATCATTTAACAATACGGTAACATTGGAACAACACATACAGAAATGCACATTCTGTTAACATTCTAGAAATATGATAGACCTGCTCAGTTTTAAAATATAAATTTTTGCATGTTCTCAACTTGCAAGAGTTTCAAGACTGAAAGGGAAATAAAATCTATGACATCTGAGGTGATAACCCTTCATTAAATATTGTTATTATACCAATACTACTGTAATAAGAACAAAATCTGTAAATAAGGTATTATCACGCATGCTTAAAATTCACCCATGTTTGAGCATATTTAACTAGCAAATATTTGCTTTTCAAATAGTGTCCCATTAAATGGATTAGATTTTAGAAGCTCCTCTGTATGTAATTCAATCAAATTGTTATTCTCAGCCTGGCTGGGTCAAAACATTAATGTTATATAAACACTGACTGGCCAGATTTTCCAATAGATCAAAATCATGTTCCTGTGAGGAAAACACCCAAGACTGGAAAATTTTTCTGTGAAAAATATGATGGATCACCTATAAATAGAGGAAAAAAAAAAAAAACAGAGGCAAAATAAGAAGTAATATGGAGCTGCTAGAGACAATCCAACAGAGGGTCATGAATTGTTTTAAGGGACATATAAGGAGAGGCTGATAGAGTTGGGATAGGTCAGTCTGGAGAAGGGAAAGGTAAGAGGTGATCCCACTAATGTGTACAAAAACCTAATGGAGGGGCACAAAGAGATTGAAGTCAGGCTCTTTTCAGTGGTTTGTGGTGACAGAACAAGATGCAATGAGCACACATTGAATCACAGGAGGTTCCATCTGAATATGAGGAAATACTTCTCCAGTATGAGGTGATTCAGGACTAGCAAGGTAGCCAAGAGATTGTGGAGTCTCTGTTCTTGGAGATATTCAAGGATATTCATTGCTGTCTAGACACAATCCTAGGCAAATGGCTTGAGGTGACCCTGCTTGAAAAGGGGGTTGGACAAGTCAACCTCCAGAGATACCTTCTGAGACCAGCCATTTCCTGATCCTCTGATTTTACAATGACTAAACAATACAATTGGATAATAGTGAAATAGCCAATCAAAAGTCTAGACCTGTTCTCTGAGGTAGCAGCAGAAGTTACACAAATCTCTATCACAATGCAGATTTAGTTTTGTGGACTTTGCTCTGAGTTGCAGGAACACATACAGGCCTGGTTTCAAAAAGCTCCACTAGGTCTTCATGGGAGGCTAACAAGATTTCGGATGCTAGCTTTGGAATCTATACTTTCCATGGAAACCATTCTACATATCTTTATTTGTCATTTCACTGTTTCTGTGCAGGAAGTCTGGCTCTTCTAAGCAGCTGGCAAACATGGAATTTAAATAGAAAAACAGGATGCCAATTGTAAGGAGTTAGGGTACCTGATTGCTCAAAAATCTTACGAAATGAAGAAAATTGTAAAGTAGAAAGGCATTGCACATCAACTCCATTAAGCCTTCAAAAAGTATGTAAATGACCTTGTTTACAAGTACACTGCAGCATCTTATGGGATTGCTCAGCTGAGGCACATCCACACAGAAATACATTTACCCATCCATGCATGCACATACACATGCAACACCTCACTCCATGTCACTTACTTACACAGAAAGTGAAATTGTTTAAAATTATATTGTTTGAATGATTTCTGTAAGACATAGGAGAAATGCATAAAGTTCAAACTAATTACTAGAAACATGATGTTCTGCTGGTAAGTATTATTGTAAATCAATTCTAAAAGATCATATGTCGAATTAAAAATCCCACACATAAAAAGATCATTCAACTTGTCTTCAAAGAGAGATGGCACAATGCTTTTAAAAGTAATGTTGTAATACAGAAAAATTGGAGTATTTTTACTGTTAAAAAGGCAAAATTTCCAAGTACATCTCTCACATTTTATTCATCTTTCCTTAGCTTTTCATGTAAAATTCATCTGGGCACTTTCTTACCCAGCAAACTTCAAATCTGCTGCTTTCACTGATAAAAAATAATAGATATCTCACTCTGGAAGTCAAAAGATACAAGTCAAAATTTTAATATGTCTTTTAAAAATGGAAGATTGAGTTTATGTGTTCCTGATCATGTCTGGACTACAGTATACTTAATTACAGAATTTTATTTTTTAATATCTGAAGTGAAATACATACAGTAAAGAACATGAGCAATTTCTGTACAGTTAAAAGTCAAGAGGAAGGAAGTGTGTAATACAAAAATTCTGGTGCTGAATAACTTTTGACGTATTTTTCTCTTTTCTTCCATAAATGACATGTGGAAGAATTATTTGAACTATTTGAATAATCAAAACATTACAAAGAGTTGATGTTTAAAACCTAAGGAGGTTTTTGCCATTTGTGAATACAAAAACCTCCTTTTAAATGGATACATACAGAAAGTAGTCGCAATAGTTTGAATCCCTATTTCCTAATCAGAAGTAGGGAAGCTGTCCACTTTTATTCAATGATCAGACAGCTGTACATATACACACTTTTCACTTCTGTCTCTGACTAGAAATAGGTATTCAACTCCTATCCATCAATATTTACATAATTTTAACACGTGCACATGCTTGTCTGTCAGATAACTTATTAGAGACCTGATTTGACATGTAAATACTCATAGAAAAGTAAAGAGAATTGCACTATACAGCAAGCCACTACTTATTTATCTGTAAGTTTACTAAGTCAAGTTGTTTTACAGAGATTTCTGGGAACCTAAACAAGCCTTGTCCTCTTGGGGGTGAGGTATAGTTCTCTATAAAAGCAGAACTTGCAGAGCTCATTACAGAAAAGCATGATTATTCTAAGGTATTTTATGTCATTGCCTCATAGTATTTGATGATAGAGTAAAAGTAATGGAAGAATATGGCCAAAAGATTTTAAAAACATAAAAATTTTCTCAAGGAATCACTAATATAATTCTAAAATAGAAAATAATTTCTGTACACAAACATTTTTTTTGTGGTGTTGAAAGGAAATTTTGCTATTCTGCTGGGGAGAGTAAAGAAAAAGTAGTAAGAAAAAAAAATGAAGCTAAATTGCGATGCAAAACCCCATAAATTATTTCTTATTAGCCTAAAATGAAATTTGTTCTGATGGCTCCTTTCATATTTATAGTCTTCTTGAAACTTCCATATATATTTCTATATTTGTACTAATGATACCAAAAGGTGTTCAAAGAAAGCCTCTAGTTTGCTAGACACTGTGGAAAGTTCTGTAGTAATTATAGTTGGCAATATTATGTGCTGATTTGCTCTCTATTTTTTATGTTTTCTTTTTGAGGACAATATTGTGATCAATTGCAGCTCTTTTGAAAAATACATATTTGTAACTTAAAATAATGCTTCTCAAATTTTTTCCTTTATTAACATAGTGATGAAAGAACAGAAAGCTTATAAGTGCAAATGTAGCAATGAATATAACTCCTGCTACTTCACCTTGAACATCTACCTATCATTAAATCAGTAAAAAGTCATATGAAGGCAAATATTGTTGAAATAACACAAACTATTATCCAAAAGTTTGATTTCTACAATACTTACTTTCTTTTTTATTTTTTTTCATTTGTCAATTTACTACTCTCAGCTCATACCTACAAAGTATTTGTTTAGTGTAATTAATATATATTGTATTGCTATGGTGACCTCAGTAAAACCAGATATACTGCAAGTGTTAGCAATAGTTGCACATTTCTATGCCAAAATTAGGGGTTTCTGTGTTTCATTGCAATCTATTTAGAAATAAAAAAGACAACATTGGAAAAAAAATTAAAACAAAATCCATGACTTTTTGAGTAAATTTTTGCTAAGATTGGTCAAACTGAGCAGACAAGAAGCACCTGAATAAATTCCACTGGAGCAGAGCACATGATAACAGAAGTTGCTGTTAAATTTCTGTTTTCATGCACACAATGGCAGGCTTTGAGATTTTAGCCTGCTTGTCTCTGTTGTCTATTCTGCAAACCCTTTAAAAAATAGGGCCTTTCTCCTGTGTAAATTTTGTTATGGATGTCAGAAAACAAAAAGTCCCATGAGATTCCAGGTCTCATCCTGAAAGGGTGTTTCAACCCTTCAATATGTGCTCCAAAATCCCAGAAGTGGGAAGTGCTTTTTGGAACTGTCCTAGTGACAAAGGAGAGCAAGAATTAGCAACAATGTCATACTCAGGCTGATGAGTGGAAAGAGGAGGTCCTGGAGCCTTGCTATGTGTGGGATCATTTTTATTATGTTCAATATTTACACAAGCAGCTGAGCACTCTGTTTAGTCATTATATTCCCTTTATGCAGCACGCTCTGTGTGGAAATGCAGGGAAAAAATGATGCCATGATGAATATGTCAAGGGCTGCATATACCTTCACCTGCTGGTTGCCTGAAAATATTGAAACAAGACTGAAGGAGCTCAGGAGTCCACTTTATCTGAGTAATGCAGCCTTGCTGTGACAGTGCAGCTGACTTGACCGCCAGCACCGACTATCAGTCAAGGGCAGCACCTTGTCTGTGTCTCCCCAAGATAATATCCTGGAGGCTTCCTGTAATTGACTAATGGCCTCTTAACTGGACTAGGAAGAGAGATGTGCAACGCTATAGTGGTTTTCCTGAATAATGGTAAATTCTGAGGATTCCTAGTCATGCAATTTCAGCAGGATACTGCTAAAGGCTCAGGATTTGTCTCATCATTTTTTTAATAGATGACTCCTGGCCCAGTCCAAGGAAATAACACTTTAAGTTCATGTCAGATGACTAGGAGAAAAAATGAGCCCAAATGTTTAGCCACAACTGAGTACCAGGCATTACTTCTGCAGATTGAACCTATTTACACATGGTTATTTCTTGCTACCACTGAATGCAGAATCTGCACAGGATAATATTTATGCTGTACCAGTCTGCTGGGTGAATTTCTCAGGACAGAAGGATCTTATGAGAATAACTTTGTGATTTAAAATAGCCTTTGTTGTTTTCATAGGAGAAATGTTTTCTCCTAGTTTTACCTCAGAACATTTAACAGAATGAATGCATTCACTGTAGTGCTCTTTTGAATAGCTACATCTTTTAGACCTCTTATAGTTAACAGAATATACTACTTGGGCTGCTTCAAGTAGCACTCTATAACCTGTTGTTCACTGCACATTTTGGCACATTTCCAATTAAAAAAGAAATACAACACAGTGTTTACACCTACTAATATTCTCCTGCTGTAGCTGGCCTTGCCAGTGATGGCATCTTTTTGAAGATAACTGCCTCTCACACGAGAAACTCAAATATCTCCTATAGTTTCCATGTGTAATAACTCACTTTCCACTTTAACAAGCAAATTCTGCCACTGCCTCCATTTTTTTTTCTATTACAGACAAGCAAAGCACCAGGTGATCTTTTGCTAAAGTGAGGAATTGTGTCAGAGAGCACTAAAAGGAGCTGAATTGTGTTTGTAAAAACAACTACTTTCTTAATTGTTTCACCATATATCAGAAAGAGATGAAACAGACAAAATGCTACAGAAAATAGGATTCTTAGAGTAGAAAAAAGTGAAATAGCCATAGACTGAAAAAACCCCATTCATTAGTTTACTGTGCAACTGCTAGATTTTTGAAAGTTGTTGAATGAATTATATTCTACTACTCTCCTGTAACAAAGTCATTGTATGATTCAAAAAGTCAATGTCACAGGATGCTTTTAAAATATATTCTGTATCCACAGTAGAAATCTTTAGGATCAAAGGGAAAGAATCTAAGTTTTCATCCCCACTGGAACCTGAATGTTCTCTTTCTAAAGGAAAAAATTAGAATGAAAAAGTAGCATATATCAAAGGAAAAGTGAAATTCATTTTTGAAACCAAATTGTCACCTCCAATTGTAATTATATATGCTCACCACAGACACTTTCAGTGAACAAGAAGGGGAATTATAAAAGCCACACAGCTCAGTAAGTTGCTGAGAAAAGCATATTAACACCAAGTCCCAAAAACAACTGTGGAAAGAGTAAGTTTTCTGTCCTCTCATTTTAGAATTCATAGCAGTACAAATTTCAGTGACACCAGATCTTTCCTTTTCCTTCTGCTACTCTTAGGAGGTTTTCTGGCTAGAAGCTGTCCTTTTAGGGAACACTGAGATGTTGACCTCAGCAGTTTCCCCAAATGCACAGAATGAGAAGATATGTTTTTAAGAACTTTAGCCACAGAATATATTGGGGAGGATCTTTGGAGACATTCTAACACTTTTGCTTCTTCATCTTTTTAACTGCATAGGGCAGCAGCTCTCTCTGAGGAAATGTTTCAGAAAGAACATAGCTCTGTGTTAACTGTGAATTCCCTACATAATTACCCACTCACATTACCCACAAACATGAATTTTACATTTTATTATACAAGGTAGCATTCAGATATTAAAAGGACATAAATAATACATTGGATGTAAGCAATAATCATTCCCCCTTTTCCAGTATTATGCCATTCGGCTTCCCCAGAGATTATGGGAGGAAAAAGTTTAGACAATTTTTGGCTAATCTAGACTTTACAGACAGTTTTTTTTGGCTTTCAGTTAATTTGTTTTCTGTTGGTTATAACTTCATGAAAACAACATTCAATTTTGTTCAAATTGATACTTTTTCTCCAATTTCATGCAATTAAAAGTGCCAGAGAAAGTTCAAACCACACTTAATTTCTTATACTGACCTAGAGTTGACATAAACTGTTAGAAACAAGACAGAGGCCAACTGTGACTGCTATTATTTTGACGAGAGAAGTCCTAATGTATTCTTTACTATGTAAACCAAGCACAAATCATACCAACTCTAGCCCCAAACTTTTCCACTGAAATTAACAACTAAAGATTGTTTTTCATAAACAACACTAACATATGTTTTACTGCATGCCTGTAGGAAAAATTCAACATGGAAATAAATTCTAAACCAGGGGATATTGTCTTCAATCTTTTTTACTTTTTCTTTTAACATTCTTCCAGTGGATCCTCAGTCCTCTCTAAGTAGCATTTATGCCACATGCTCTGTGTTCACAAAATGACCTCAAAGTGGTTTGTCAAGAACATCACAAACAAGTGAGTCTGTGAGTAAGTGGAGATTTGCAGCCTAGAATTTGAGCAGAGTTACATTCATGTCTATAAAACTCTTTTGCCTCTGACTTTTCCTTACCCCAGAAATCTCCAGATTCTGCTATCCCTAAGCAGTGATTATCTTAAGTATAGATTAGTAAATTTTTAGTTCTATTATCATGGCTTTAGATTTTTAGGTGTAAAAATTATTGTTTACATGGAATTTAACTGATTTACATTTTTTCCTCCTCTGATCAACATCTACTGGTCTGAGGAAGTAATTTTCTTTTCACTGGATTTATTCCTAATTTTAATACTGATTCTAAAAGAAGCCAGTTGAGGCCCACAATCTGAACTGAATTTAGCAATTGATTGAGTCCTACACTAACTGACTGGTTCAGCCTAATATAGAGAACAAATAGTGATCCTCTGCATCACATTAATGAAAAAGACTTTGTGATTCATTGAATCACAATTTAGAAAGGCAGTGTTCATAAGTCCTTACATCTGCTTTACACAATACCCAATATTGCTGTGTAAGTGGCTGAAGAGACAGGGAAAAGAACAGCAAAGTGGGTGCTGATTAGAGATTGTCTAGTTCTACCATTGATGTGGTAATATTTAGAAGGAATGAGGTCTCAGGAGAGTTTTGACTTGCAGCAGAAGCAGGTCAAAACATGATGGCCAGTCACAGCTCTCAGGATTGTTAAGTAGGGGTCAGCCGCTTACCCAACAAGTAGACAATAATTAAATTTCATTTGACCAGATCAAGTTTTTGACTGCCAAACAGCAGGATTTTTCCTAGCTTGATTTAAAAGAGTCATTTAAAGTTCTAGAGATAAAAAGAAAAAAAAAAAGTAAAATAGAAATTAAATCTTTCACTTAAAAGTACTTGGTAAATAATTGATCTATATTTGTACTGAAATATCACTAATATGCAATATTCTACAATACAAATAACTGTTTTATTGCTAAAAATGATTTGTATGGAGGATGCACATAAAATTAAAGAGATCCGAACTACCAAATCTGATTTTTAAAATCCTAGGCCAGTATGTTATTTGTTTAAAAAAGTTATAAAATTTTTTTGTAGAATTTCAGTATGGAATTCATAGTTAGTAGCAGTTAATAACCAATTGTCTAAACTTCATAATGAAATAAACATTTAGGAATAAAATATTTTTAGGAAGTATTTTCTGCATTCTCTTTTAATATTAGTTTTCACATAGACTTGAGAAATGAGCTACAGGAAAAGAAAAGAAAGAGAAAAAACCCAAAAGGAAACAAGAGGAGTATAATACAAACTTTTGTTAACCCACATACTGCAACCAGCAGATTTGATAACATTGTCTCTTGAGCTTCAACTATCAGATAACATCTGGCAAATGATGTATGTAAGTCCTGTTACACAACCTCTTCTGGCTTCTCAGTGTCATCTAGGGGACTGATATGTGACTGGAATAACACATTTCACACTGCCTGCCTCAGTCATGCTAGCACAAAATTTTAACAATGGATGTGTCACAAAAACGAGTTTATTTATTTATGAATTCTCAAAAAATATTTTGCAATTCCCTCTTGATCATCTTATTCATGATTCAAAAAAACTTTCTTGACAGAAATTGCTGGATATTACGTAGACTTTTGACATCCAAGTATTCAAATAAACTTTTTGCATCTCTAATTTGTAGTGACCTCCGGAGCAATATTTTTGAAGTGTTGATCAAAAGTATTTGCTTACTTATTTTCACAATATTACAATGAATTGAAAGGAATAAATGAATTTATTTCTTTCAATGGCATCCTCAATTATTTGGTAAATCTCATCACCCCATATATTAAAAGACAAAAATTAATTGGAAATACATTTTACAATGTGTATTCCAAAACAATTTTTTTGTCACTGAAGTTAAAACCACCTCTACAAACCTAATTGAGGAAACCACAATTTCAAGCATTCATCTCCCTAGTGAATTGCAGACTATGTTGTGATCATGTAAGCAATTTAAAAATATTTTAAAAATGCATTTGAAATAGTCAAGAAGATTTTTCAGAGAAAGAATAATAGTATGATTATTATTATTATATAATATTATTTTCTCTTTCAAAAAACTCTCCATAAGTACTGCTCCATTTTTATTTTAAAAAGACCCTTTGACAGTGGGTGCATGAACAAAAGTTGTAGTGGGAATGTGGTAAAAAATGCAATGGAAATTTATTTTATGTTTCAAATTTTAAATCCAAAGAGTGAAACCAGTACTCATTGCAAATGATTGCAGAACTTGTATCACTTCATTTTACAACTTGTAAATCTGACTGACCAACTGAATTGAACCAAAAAAAGCTTATATGAATTAATTATGTTCTAAGCAGAAGATGATTGAAGAAAATAATTTCATTTCAGACAATTCCAGGGTAGCTTTTTTAGGGACAAGGGTATCTAGAGGAAGAATAGTACAGGAAGACAGAAAAATCATTAATCATGGTTTTCTAATTCCAACAAAAGCTCAGCTTACTGTAACAGAATATTAAAAAAAAAAAAAAAAGAAAAGAAAAACTGGGTGAGTAAGTTGAACCTATTTAAGGCTATATTAGTTTGATACTGATCAAATGGAGAAATGCTGGATTGATATAGATCTACCACATAATTTGTTTGAAGGTAGAAAACTAGTTTTAATTCATTAAAAGAGTTGAAGAAATGGTAGTTTTGCTCTCCAAAACCAACAGATATTTAATTTTTACTTATTTCCCTGGATAGAAAGGTAGAGGACAGTCTTTAAACATACTTACTTTTAAGTAAGAACCCAAGCCTAGAGATTGCCTGGATTTAGGCACATGCTTATATGTAGGCTTCCTGAAATTCTTTGCTAAATTGAGACTAGATTTAGTGGCTTGTCAGTGCAGCATTTGAGTATAGTAAGCTTAAGCAACTGTTCTTTGGAATTATCCTTGGGCATATCAGAAAGTAATTTCAGAGATTTTTGATGGATTACAGTGTTAAATTATGGTAGCTGTTATTTTTATTTGGCCTGAGGACCTTTATGAAATGAACAGGTTTTGCAGAGAAAAAAATCAGGACACCTAGCATCTGGATTTGTCACAGAAAAAAAAAAATTGTTGATTTTCCCAAACAAAAGATTAAGTATATCTCTACCCAATGTGAATTAGTAGTATAAGGAAAAAAAAACTTGCCTAATCTATTCAGTATTCACAAATATTAAACAACACCCACAATGAGCAGGTGACTCTTGCATGAACCCAACTATAGTGAAAAGTGAATCCTTTTAAAGTAAGACTTTAAAAAAATTAGCTCCTCTCTATCTCAATTTTTCATGATCATTTTTAGGACAGCACACCTTGTTGTACAGATGTCATCAGTCAATGTTTTGATAGGAGGTTTGTTTGTATCTCCTCAGTGTATGTATAGGATAAAAGTATATATGGTGAAAGGAAGTTGTCAGAAGGTTGAGATAGACTATAATTGTACAGAAAGAGAGAGAAAGTAAAAAAAAAGAGGAAGAAACAAATCAGACTAAGTCAGGATGTTCATAAGCTTGATTCACAGTCCTGATTTTCCAGGAGTTTTGTGTCTAGCAATAGATATATTGGTCAGATTTAACCATAGAGATGACACCTACTTCTCACAGAAATCATTGTATGATCTGTTTCTCACATGAAAAAGACTTTACATTATATTATTTCTCTACCCCATGACAGCAGTATGATACTAAATATTACAGGTTCTTCAATATCTTAGCGCATAATAGGGGAAAAAGAGAAGATGGATCAGAGGCATAGATGTTCTAATGGGCAAGGTAACTTTATTTGCAAAATATTAAAAACAAAATTTGTGTCAAAGTTGAATGAAGCATGATTTTTAGATCTGACCATCAAAGAAGCTCAAATGTGATATCTGAAATAAATATATTACACAGCCTGCATTACTCAAAAAGACAGTAAACAAATCAAGATAGGTCTCAGCCATCAATATGGAAAAAGATATATTAAGATGACAACAAACACCTACTAGAACTACAAATATGCAAATAATATTCAATGGCAGTCACCTCAGTACTGGTAGGCAAAAGAGATTCTCTGGATTGCCCTCTTTAAAAAAATATGAGTACTACCCTCTGAAAATGAACCAATACTGGACAATAGATGAGTGTACATAACAAATGGTGACAGAGGATTTGCTTCCTTGTTTCTTTACTTCTGACACATTTCATCATTTACTAAACATTGCGTACTGCCAAAATATTCACTTCTAGAAACAGAAACATGACTCAGTTTTACAAAGACTTAAGTTTGCAAAGCTATTAATTATGGGGCAAGAAGCCTGTTTATTAGTTACAGGGAACTGAGTGACTTCTAACAACAGTTTGTGTATATTTCTTTAAGGACAATTAGCTAGAAGCACTATACAAACAGTAAAAAATCTGTTAAGGAAAGATAAATATCTCAATAAAGATCACTATTTTTTGCTGCTAGAATTGAGAAATGGTCCATGAAATAAATTAGACAATAGCTAGAACAATCTACAATCACAGTTGCTTGAACCTATGCAAAAATATGACTGAAAAGAAATTATATAAACATGGGTTTTACCTAATATATACTGACAGCTAAAGAATCAAACCTGTCACAACTGAATGGCCATACTAAAAAATAGTTTTTCTGGCCCGACAGATGGGGCGTTCTCAGACTGATTAGACAAAAGCTCTGGGGTGATTGCTAAGATTTATTGGCTATACCAGTAATATCTTATAAACCTGTAGATACAATGCATAAAGATGAAATTTGAACAAATTAGGAAAAGTATTAGTGAAGAAAAAGAATTCCTTCAATGTCAGCAGAATGTCTCCAGATATCCACACTTCCAAGGTCCCTAACAAATTACAGACAACAGAGCTGTCAGGAGGAGACCACAATACAACCACCCTGGAGTGCATCCCAATATGAGATATTAGAAAATCTGCCAGTTGAGAAAATCAGATGACCTGGAAAACCTTTGAAGAGTAATCAAAAATTTCTTATTCATTACATATGAGACAAGAAGTTTCCAATTTTTCCCCTGAAGAAGTAAGTGCTATAATGTTTGAAAGAGAACTACCAAGTAACACAACAACAGGCCTTGGAGGTGCTGAATGTGGGTAGTGAAAATTTTCATTGTAAATAAGTTGGATTAAACATTCATGGAAGAAAACTACCCAGGCTTTCTGTTCAGCACAAATTCCATATTATCCTCCCTGATCTGCCATTTCCGAGTGCTTCACAAACGTTACAGAGAAATCAAGAATTAATAGGGAAAACAAATTTACTGGGCCCACTGGTTAGTTCCTCATTTTGTAAGTGTTCAAAGCAAAGGGTAGTCACTTTATATCAGACCTAAGGTTAAGCTAACTCAGCATAGTATTTACATAAAGTCAAAAGTTTATCCTTAGGGAAAAGAGGATAAGAAAAAACCACATTTAAGGAAAATCCTCTGCTGCTTCTAAGATTTAGATTTAATTGTTTTGTAACAAGTAATAATATAAACTATTTCTAGAATGACAACGGTATTATAAAAATGCAGCTAACTCTAAAAATATTAGTGTTCTAGGACTAATTTTTAATGTACATCTAGGCTTCCTAAAGATCCCTCACAGGTACTCAAAAAACACCGATGTCTTGTCAGAGAAATGAGGCTCCCCTGAAAAGAATATTTATCATTGCAACACCATAATCACCATTATTGGTGAGGTCACCTGCAAATGAAGAAAGGTATTTCCTGTGGAGGTGGAATAGTAGAATAGAATTATTTGTATCTGTACTGCTGTAGAGTATCCTAGTAAACCTTCTCTAGAAGTCCATGTCCAGCTTATTATGGAATGAATACAGGCAAGGGGTTTTTGTAGAGAAGAGGGTGCACTAATGGCAGGGGAAGCAGTAAGTGTCCTAGTTAAGTTGGCACTTTTCTTTACTCCAGTGCTAGAAATACTTAAAACTGTATCTTATATTTCTCTTGCTCTGTTTTTACATCAAAGTTCAATGGTGTAGGGATTTCAGTGTTCAGCTTCCTTCTGTTGATAATATGAAACTCCCAGCACGCAGAGATTTCTAAACTAGGAAGTTCTGTATTTGCCTTTTGGGTATTGTTGAAAGAAACATATAACTATGTGATGGCAAGACATAATATGGGATCTGAGAACCCCATGAGACTTTTTAGATACTCATTTGCTCCACATAAGGTATTATTTTTCACTTGAAATTTAATAGAAACCTGTGATCATGATTTTCAATGTAATGCATCATCCTACTTGAGAGAAATTCCTTCCCTTTCCCAAGACCAGATGCCCTAATGCCTTGTAAACAGCATTGAGGTGTCTGACTTATAAAGTGCACTTGTAGAAACACAATAAAAGTTCATAACACCAGGAAGCTGCTTATTGCAATTTGAAGTGCTGGGAAGTTATATCTCAATAAATAAAACAGATTCACACTTTCCAGGCTTTTTTGACATCACATGGTTCTGTCTCAAAAGTTTAAATGAAGTTATAATGAGTCATTTCTCATCTTCCAAACCAACTCTGAATCCAAAAGAAAAACATTGTCTGGTTTAAAGTTACATGACTCTGGCATTGTTTGTTGGTTCTCAAAAAGCTTAACTGGATTTCAAGTTGCTAAAAAAGTGATTTTCATTGCTGATACTAAATGAGAAGTAATCAGACCAGGTTCAGAAGAGTAAACAAAAAAGTACAAGTGACCTAGCTCACATGGATATCCAGCTATTCCAGATGCCTGCGAAATATCCTTTGCAATTCAAGGCAGAAGATGGATGTTAGATGGCAAAATAATTTGATAATATTTTAGCTAAGTTTTTTTAGAATTGTGACTGAATTTAATAAATTCTCATTAAATTTTTCATGAGTTCTAAAATATACAAATTCCCCAACTAGGAGGAATTTGGGTTGTTTTTTATTTTTTTCCCTCAAGATAGCTGACATAATTATTCTATTACTCTGACATTCACTGTAATGGGAATGTAAAAGTACTGTTACTCCAGTTAGAAAGGGTTTCATATTCCACTTTTTGGGACACAAGAGTATAGATCTTTTTTTGTTTTCCATTACCAGGCAGTTGAATAGAAAACATTACTGACTGACGTTTATATTAATGAGGCTAAATAAAAACACAGATGGCTTCTACTAAGTGAAGGAACTGAAAGTAATGATGTGCTATCTTAAGCCACTGTCCTGCAAAATCAGGGACCAGGATAAACAGAAATCTGATTATTCTAGCTGAGCAAGAAAGCCCAGATAAACACAGCCTCTCTCTGCCTGAATTCTTCCCTGTACTAAAAAAAAGAAAAAAAGGATTCTTTTTAAAGAAGAATTGTCAATAGTTTGAAGTAGTACTCGAATTTTTCTACACAAAACAGTGATTCAACACCACTTTGGAAGACAGTCTTGAGATGAAACTTTTTAGAAAAAGTAAGTGCAATAGATTGAGTCAAAGAACCCAGAGCTGTGAAATGAAATTTCAGGTGTAGGCCTTTCAGTGGCCCAAAGAATGACAAAACAAAAGCAAGCATGAAATGTCCTTGTGTCATGGTTTTTTCCCTAGCCAATCAATATTGTATTCAAAATGAACCAGCAGGACCTGCAAATATTGCAACCTGATATGTGTTTCTCTCATACATCAGATTTCCTGAAAAAGAAGTAACCCAACAAAAAAGTTTCTATACATTTATGAAGTTTCAATAGGTTCGATAGTTCCATTTTGAAATGAACATGGTTAATCAGAATTTTAACATAAAAAATAAATTATAATAGTACATCAAAATTAAAGAAGCTTTCATTTGTTTATAAACTCTCATGTATGCAAAATGGTTGAAAATTTACATTCAAATGCATCTGATTATTACTGATATTAGTAATTATGCAAAAGATGAATACTTTTTCCCTTAGTTTAGAGTTTTGACATTGAAAATAGTTTATTATACTGTACGCACAACTTCATTCATCCACTTCATTATAGTGTCGCTTAACACTATAATTTAGGAATGACAAAAACAAAAGCCTAAATTATTCTCTTAATAAGGAACTTTTTACAAAATCTTTAGTAGTTTTACCAGTTTCTGGGTGTGTTCATTTTGGCTATGTGTGTATCTCTGCTTTTGTTGCTAAAGTTTTTTCTTCTGCGAGATCTCTCTTTTTAGAGTACTGAAAAGACCTCTGAAAAAAGGTTTATTTAAAAGGAAAAGAATGTATGGCAAAAGAGTTACATTTGTTTCTGAAACACAGTTCCTACTGGACTTTTGTCTTGGTGGATGGATTTCCAACCATTTCAGTACCAAGGAGTCAAAGAAACTATTGAACTGAAAAGTTGCCATAATTGCAAATTATTAGTCTATCCCTTAGGATTTTTATATTTAATTTCTCTTTATAGGACTTAGTCCAAACTAGATTTTAAATGCCTTAGGTGCAGGACTCTTTCCATTTGCACAAACTAATAGATATTCATTTCAGCATTTTTCATTATATCCTAACTGATCTTTTTTTCAACTTCATCCAGTTATCTGTTTTTATATGCCCTGGAGACATAGTAAATAATTTCTTTCCCTGTTTCTCCAGGTACCATTCAAATAACAATAAACAGTTGCAGCTTCAATTTATCCAAATTTACTTTTTATTTTTTAAATCTTGGCACACACCCACATGTTTAACACCATGTCTCTTTATTCTCCATTAACATCTCAAATGCAAAAGAGGCAGATGAGAAACACGTCAGGGCCAGGGGTGGGGACCCTCAAAGATTGCTGATATTCAAGAAATAACTGCATTGTGTCTGGATGAAAAAAGCCTCCTCTGCAGGTTTGCAGTTAGGAAGAGTGTCCTGCTTTTGACAAGTGAGATGAGTGGCAACAAAAACCACATCTCCCATGAGCTTTCAGCTGCTTGAGACAGCAACAGCTTCCAAATGAGTCTTTGCTTTGGATCACTTTCTTCAAGTTCTTTAAAGAGAAGTTAGCTGAAAATTTTCTTCTGATCTGTCCATTGCTCATAATTTAATTTTTTAAGTTGTCACTACCTAAGCTGGTTCTAGGTGGTTTAGGTGATCATTTCTGTATTGAAGTCCTCTCTATGCTACTCTGTTATACTCTGGAGTGGAATCCTCTCTCTGTTACTCTCTTATACAATCTCAAAAGCCATAATTCTGCTTTATGAGTTGGCAGGAACCCCTCCCAGTGCACACCTATGGACAATAGATCTCAAAATGTCATGCCTTATCCATGTCTGCATGATAAAAGACTGTCCAAGTAATAATGTGGAGTGTGAAGTTCTTCCTCTTAGCGGTGATCAAGGAGGCAGCAGTGCTGTTTTGCACTTGTCAGATTAATCATATTCTCATTTTGGCCAATATTCCTAGAAACTCTCTACTACTTGCAGAGCTTCTTTTGAAATGTATGGAGGGGGAAAAAGGAAAGAATCAAGGAAGAAAAAAGATATAGCTATTCCATCTGAAGTCTAGAATAATTTATGCTGCTGTACTAATTTACCAGCATTGATCTTTGTGTAGAAATTCTCCTTACATCAGTAGAAAAGGAATAATGATAAAACATGGTCCATGAAATTGTCTTTTACATCAGAGTTTTTAGACAGACTAAGTTGCAGATTTTGCTATTAATATCTTTTCAACCAGAATGCACAAACATTTGGAAAAAAAAAAAGCAAAGAAATCTAAAGAAAAGGACTTATGGCACAGGGGAAGGAAATGGCAAAAGCCCACAGACCCATGTTAAATGAGAGATAAAAATTTAACTCTCTTTTCAGAGTGCATATGCATGGTTGTAACAAAATTTTGTCTATTGTCTTTGAATTTACAGCAGATACATATACCTGGCTATCAGATTATTTGCTACAGAAATTCTCCCTACTGTTCAAGTCTGAACCTTCTAGATATTTTTAGCCAGTGAAAAACAGTATCATGGACTTGAAAGAAAATTTTACTGTGCTGGTTAGTTTTATAAGTATTTTCTTTGAATTAATGAAAGAAAACCAGAAAGAAGAACAACACAGAGCCTGTAGACCTGCCATCTTCTATGATGCTACAGGAATAATTAAGGAAGAATTTTGGATCTGCTAATTTTAGGCAGTATTCTAGAGAACATTGTTCAACCTAATACAACAATTTAGCGGAAAAAATAGTGACATAATTGACAAAATTACATAATAATTACAGTGCTTTAGAGTCAGCTATACTAAAGCATGACTCATCACTCAATACATAAGAAGTCACAGAACTACGTCACATCCAGCAGTGCAGTTGCAGTGCAGTATAGTGGAGCTGCAGCCAAAGAAGAAATTTAAAATCAGCAATCTTCTGTTAACAAGTGGGGGAGTGGGGGATTTAATGGAAAGTATGACTATGAATTTTGTTTTACTTTAATGAATTAAACAGAGACAAGGAATACTGGTACAATTGCAATTAAGATTTACAGCCTTTTAAGAAAAATATTTAATACATGTTACTATTTGAACCTCACACATCCTCTGGTAATACTTGTAATAGTTTGCTTTATTGAGGAAGGAGAACTATTCCACTTCTCAGCTGGGGAAATGATTGGTGAAGTGGAAAAGCAATGATGGAATTTTCTGAGATAATTACATTTTTTATTAGAATACTTTATCAATGATCTTTTTGAAAGAAAAGCTGTCCAGTGTAACAGCCAAGCATAAAACACTAAACTTCCCATGAAACATTTTGAATGACCTTCTGTAGTAGCATTCACTTGAAAATAATACTTTTAAAAACTGCAGAGTCTGAAAATCTTTCCCTTGAATAAGCATCACTTGTTATGCAAAAGATACATATGACTTTTATCAATTTCCTACCTATTAATACCTTCCTTGACAATAAACTAAGCCCCAGCTAAAGATATTATTCAACAGCAAGATTATACATCATTAGAAAAGTTACAATGATAAGCTTTTTCTATTAAAAATGTGATGGTTTGGACTTACCAGGTGTAAAATTATACCGAGCAGAAAACCCAATAGATTCCAGTTCAGCATCAGCAAAAAATTTAATCCACAGGAATCTGCCACTGGATTTTATCATAGGTGGATTTTGCTGTCCACAGAAACGTCCAAGGATTGGGGAAAAGCCAAAAGGTCCATCTCGTACTTCTATGTGGTCAAATTTACACTCCCAAGAAGGCTCTATGGAATATTTTTCATCAAAGTGTAGTTCAATGCATTGTCTAGGAGCAGCTAGAGACAAAAAAGGAAGTTATTTTATTATTTTATAACCCAAGACCCTTTCAAAACTAAAGCAAAACTGAAGAAAATCAAATTTATCATTTTGTATGGATTCTAAAATTTTGTTTAAAAACTTGTACAAAAATTGGAACATCTATTTTTTTGATTAAAAATTAGTACATCTATATTTTTTATAGATTTCACACTGTCAGATTATTTGTCTGCTGTTCTCTTTTTAAAAAAAGTAGTTTTGACAGCAGTGCTTAGTAAAGCTAAGAAAGAAATATCCATGATGAACAGAAAAATATAGCCAGGAACAATTTCTTCAAATGTAAAATATAAAATGTTTCTAAGAAACTTACATATTTAGAAGAATTTATTTTTTCTCTTATATTTTGGGGAGGGGTGTTAATCAGAATACTTTTTTTTATACCTAGTACTGAGAAAGATGATGAAGAAAAGGCTGATCAGAACTGTGCTACAGTAAAGACAGATTATCTTCCTACATGTATTGCAGTCAATGACAAACTGGAGTGTAATTGCTTATACTCAGAATTACTTCTCATTGGAAACATAAGAACAAATGCAGTGAATTCTCACTTAAGAAAGAAGGATAAGGATCCTGGATAAGGATGATAATAGAAGAGCAAATGATATACTGAAAATCTTGAAGGAAGTTCATAGTGGCAATTTAATTAGACATTTTAAAAAAATCCATCTTTAATGATAGGTCTTAAGTCTTGAGACATTTGGAATAATTTCTGAAACAAATATTTCCTGGGATCTCCTGTATAAAGCAAAAAAAAAGTAACTGGTAGAAATATAGTATATTCTTACAAGGAGGGCAAAAATCATGGTTTAATTGATACGTTGTATCAGAGGCAACCTTTTGGAGGTGCATTGTTTTCTATGCTCAATCCTGGCCATAGCAAAAACTGCGCGCCTTCTGTGTCTAGAGCACGGTGCATTGGAGCCTTTTGCTGACAAAGCCTTCTGCTAAGACAAGGATTTGTTGTGTCATTGCCTGCTGTGCCTCTCATGGGATCATGTCCTACACTTTACACATACCAAAAGAGGTTTGTATTACCATGAGCTTTGCCAGAGTTACCATTCTTTTCACATGAAAATATGCAAGATCAAACTGCATGCCGAGTTATTAGCATGGAAACTGCTTAGCATGGAAACTGCTGCCACTCCAGGAGTCAGTATCTCTACATTTATTTCCTCAAGAATAATAAGAAAACTGTCAGTGTTACAAGAACAAAGATCTTGTTTGGATTCTGAAATGCTTTTAAATTTTAGGCTTTTGATATGAACTCATTACTCACATAAGAAGAGAGATTATTTAAAATTAATTGAGTAAGAAGATATCAGGTAAATTTTGAAATCTTTACATAAGAGCACATAGTCAGATCCCTCTTACAACTATTTCATGTAGATAAATACAGCCTCATTTTATAAGAAACATTTAAGAAGTAAGTTGATAAAACATCTTATTAGAAAAGGAAGATTATTTTAACAGCTTTACTTAAAATGTTAATATAATTGGATGATTGATATTTACTGAAACATTTAATTTAACATAAGAAAGAAACATTTTCTACTGCTCTCAATCGGAAGACATTCACATTCAGGGAAATAGTAGTGACTTGTCATTATTTATATCAATTTACGGGAAATTTGTGATCTTCATGCCCATACAAATTCAATAGAAAAAGCAGAGGTCTGTGTTTTACATATAATTGCACCAAATTCACAGTCTATGGAAAAGAAGCTATTTTGAAAGTACAAAAAGTTTACAAAAGTAAGGTCAGATGATAAAGCTTGTAAAGGAGATCATAATGATGTTATCCTTGGTGAGGTTTGAAAACCAAAGTAAATCTTTTTAGATTATAGTAAAAGATTAAATACCTGGAAGACATCATAGATTAATTTTATTCAGAAGTTTCTATCCTTGACTTTACACTTTTATAAAAATTACTGATTTAAACTCAACTAAGCAATACTAGGACAGAAGAGAGCAATCAGTGACTTTCAATTTGGGATCATATTCTGCATGTTCTTATTCCATTTAAGGAGATTTGTTGAGAGCTGTTCATCATCCATCTAAGGACCACAGAGTCAGGTATCAGAAACTATCCTGAAAACACTTTAGGTAATCTTAAGAATGCTCATCATGGCTTGAAAATCATACACATTCATGACACCAATATTATGCTATTAACCTGTCTAGAGCTTTATTATTATGTTTTAATGTCACAAACTAGATATGAAGATCGATTCTCCTACTACTGACTGTCAGATATACTGACATACAGCAGCATAGCTGCTGTGCTTCCCATAGCCACAAAGTGATTGCTTCAAAAATGGCTCATGCCATTATCATAACACATTTATCCTTTAAAAACTTTCTTTTCTGCTGCCTTGTTTGATACCAAGGAGAGGGTTACAAGGGCTGGCCCATAGCTAAATCCTTAACAAGTCTTCTCTGTATCCAAGACTCATGTAACGTCAAAAATGGCCACAACAAATTCAGTCATTTGACATGATTTTTGGTGTTGAAAAGGAACCCTAGACCCAACTACAGCCTCCTTATAGGAGGCTCTGAAGTAAAAGGAGAGATTGTAGATAAATAAAAAACAGGCCTACAGAGTTACACATGAGTGCTATTGGCTGGGTGAATGAATGACCTGAGAAAAAACAAAATTTCCAAACCCAATCTCCATGTAGCTTTCTGAACCTCACCAGATAGAGATAACTCACTGCTAACCAGTTTTATGACGAGAATATTGCTATAGTTTACACAATTCTGCTTTTATCCATTTTTTGACAAAGTCAAGATGAGGCTTTTCCTAGTGAAGCTCAGATCTTGCTATAGGATCAGAGAGAATCACATCAGCTCAAGGAGAGCTCAGGTTTCCACTTTTCCCTGAAGGCCCTGTGAGTAGAGGCTACTTCACTTTAAGAATAGAGCATTGAATATTCATTAGCAGCACTTCTCCACTGGGGATAAAACAAAGCTGGGGATTGAGTTTGAGGGTTGGATCACTGCCCAGTTCACACTCCTTAAATGTAAAGTCATGTTCTGGCACCATTTTGGCCATGCCACTAGGAACACTTCATATTTCTGTAACTTTGTGTAACTCCAGGGTACAAAACACACATCCATGACCTTTTCATGAGGTGCTTTTAAAAGCACTTCTGTTTTTCTTCTTGTGCTTCGTATTTAGTTAATGGTAAAATGTTTTGTTTGCAGTAATCTATATATAAATTAATCAAAACTTGCTAGATATGACCATAAGTGATGAAAACACATAATTCAAATTCTCAACTTTAAGTTCTTTTAAGTAAAAATGGTATAATTTCACATTTATGCTCTGGCTTTAATGACGGGTTTCTTTACCCAGCACAAGGTAGAAGAAGCAGCTATTGTTTAAACACACATCTTGTGCCACACCCTTTGCAACAAAGTGTGTGTAAATGAGGTCACAGAAATAAACTGGGGACAAGTCCAGAATAGTTACTAATAATAGTGTATGTGTTCCTACAGAAAAATAAAACAAACAAAAAAAAATCCAGAATATGCAAATCTTCCAGACTAGCCATCTAATCAGAAAAGGAGGGATGGAGTGGCTATTTCTGGTATCCTAATTAACAGGTAAAGTCCTTTCATATCTTCAGACCTTCTTCTGTGGCTATAGTGTCAGGCAAAGTTGTTGCCCTCTCCAAATGAAATATATTGAATAATGTCTCATAAAATGACTTGATTTCAAATGATACAACTTCCATATTTAATTTCCAATTGTATTTCTTTAAAAAATGTTTAGAACCATGGAAAGGCCTACTTAATGCTTGCATGTCTTGTCATATTTTTCATCTAATTATCTTACACAAGTGCTGTCTTAAGATTTTTAATCCAATGGAAAAAAAGAGTCATTGGGTTCCAGCTTGCAGTAGAACAGTTGCAGCAAAACTGCACAATTAAGGTTTTAATTCTGATCAACCTCTAAGTCTGTGTAGTGACAGCTGAAGTTAAGTGAAAAAATCTGTTTCAATTTGCCGCACTGTATGAAAATGAGAAACAACTCAACACCTACTGCTGTCTCTATGAGCTGTTACCCTACTAATAGTTTCAATAATCCTCATTCCTTCTGGTTATCCTGCTATTATTGATAAGGAAATCACATTTATCTTCATTTGAAAATAGGTTTCTTTCATTGTTTTGGTGAAAATTTTTTCAACACAAAAATCACTGTGAAATACAAAAGGACTTTGAGCAGAGGTTTTTCACTTGGTGATAATATGACAATTTTCTAACACTTGTGAAATATCATGAAAGAGTTTAATGGTCTTTGTGAAGACATGAAATTTTCAAGATTGAGAACTCTGTATGCTCACAAACTTGTATAGTGGAAGATATATTTTATATCTCCATAGAGCAATTCTGGTCCATAGCTGTATTTATAAACAAGCACTTAATTATTAAAAGCAGAAGAGTGGTTACAATTTTACAGGTTTTTCACTTATGGGATTGTTAAACCCATTCTCAAGTTATAGTGTGTATAGTATGACTATCCCACTCCCCAAATATTTTAACACAAATAAAAAAAGCCTTTGCTCCTGCAAAATCTCCTGTGCAAATTTCCTTTTATAGCACACATGCCAAATGTTCTGCAGTCTGGCAAAGGCTATTGCTGTCACTGCTGTGATTGTTCTGGGCAGCTGTGAATTTTGTCAGGTTAGAATCATGAATATGCAAAATAAGGGTGAAATTTGGCCAATTTTCTCAGCTCATTTTCTATGTTTTCTATATGCCAACTAAGATTGAAAGAAAAAAAAAGAAAAAAAAAGAAAGAAAAAAAAGGAAAAACCAAACAAAAAGAAAAAATTCTCACTGTATTTTGAAAGGCAGATGGGATTCATCAGAAGCTCCTTGGGGAGTTGTATCAGCCCTCCTCCAAGCCTCACTTATGACACTTCTCTGTAGCATAACAATTTTTGTACAGAGGCCATGATTTCTAGATGACTTAAAGGATTTCCTTTAAAAAGGCATTCAACCTTGACTTTAAAATTCCAGTGATAATGAACTCTTAGAACAACTAAGAGTTGTTCTAAGAGTTCATTAGTTCATTATCACTATTACTAAATCAGAATTAAAAAAAAAAAAAAAAAAAAGCAGAATAATCCAAGAAACTTCCAACTGTTAGACTTGCTTATGTCTTTGCTAGGATAAAAGCATCCGCAGTCAGGAATCTCCTTTTCTTTCAGAAATTCAGTCTATGATCATGGCAACTTTTGCCAGTGTCACCAAAATAATTTTGACATGACAAAAGGATGTTTTCCTCCCCATTGAGCCACAATGGGGAGGAAAAAACTTGAGATGAAATTCAACTGTTTGCAACACACTACAAGCTGGAGTACTCAGTAAAGACCACTAAAGGCACAAAGAACTGTGTTTGAATTTGCACCAAGACTATGTTTGATAGCGAATAAATGAAGGAATGAATGCAAGCATCCAGGAAAGAACTTAGTGATTCATATATGCATTTATGCTCACATCATACAGCTTTCAGTATGTTATATACAGTCCTGGTAGGCTGAACTCCCTGAAACATACAACAGGGACATAGTGATGAGGGGGATGATATTATAGACTATATCAACAGTCCCTCTAGTTTGGTACTTGGCATTCAACAAGATTCAGAAGCTGTTCAAGCATATGGAAATTTCAATTCTAAATATAGAAATGAAATGCATAAAGAGATGTTTCTGTCTTACTCTAAAATATTTATTTCCTCCATTAGTCAGGATTATGGACAATTTCTGTAGATTGTTATCTGATTTCAAATACATTGCTATAAGTGTTTTATAAATCCTTTAATATCAGTGTCTTATGACAATGAGTTTCACAGAATAAAAAAGATGTGGGGAAAATTTGATACTTGCTAGACTTCTTTATCATTTTCTGTTATTTTGCATGTTGCAAAAAGAATAAATATGGACAAATGATTTACTCTAATTACGAAAAAGTTTTTGTTGACCTTCAGTAGTTCTTTTGCCTTTTTTTTTAATCTGACACATTTTAAACTATTATTGCTCAGATATCTTCCTATATCTCTGCGTATTTTGGTGACATTTTCCAGACAGACATGACTACTTCTGATTTTTTATAGAAGACAGAAATAGACATGGGGAGATCAGAGCTGAAAATGTTGTGCAATGCCTATGGTTCATTGTGGGTTTTAAAATGACCAGCTGCAATCCAAGCTGCTATTAGGCTGGATGGGAAGAAGAAATACCCATACCATAGAAAAATTGTGTTCAACTGGACTTTACAAGATTGAGCTTTCTGATAGATTATAACAAGATATCTGTTGAGTTTACTCTTTTCCTTATACATTGCTCTAAACTTGTCAATGTGGAATTTCATCTGTGTCATAGAAGTTGGTTGATTAAATCTTTCTATCTTAAATTGTTCTTTGGCATTTCCATTTTTAGGTATATTAGATCACATAATTTCAGCAGTGTATTTTTGCAATCTTTCAGCATATATGTTTTTGTAAGTACTTAATTACTATTATAAAGATAAAAGTTTTTACTATATTGGACTTTCAAGCACCTTCTTATTGTGAGGAAGAGCATCTCATGACCTGAGGCGTGGGACTAAATTTTACAAAAATGGTGGGTTATTTTCTACACCACTTCACTTTAATGACAAAACATCCTGTGTTTCATATCTTTGAAGATAAAACAGGCTTAGTTTTCCCCAGTCTCACAGGTGTGTTAGATAATTTGATCAATAGATGCAAAAAGACCCAGTTAGCAACATAAGTGTAATTGGAAAAAAAATAGTGCTAAGTTGTACATTTTGAACCTATATGTTTTTCTTCTTAAAAAAAACTTAGTATTTTAAACCAATTACTAAACTATGGAGGAATTTAAATGTTTAACATATGTCTGTTTAAATTTCCGTCATGTACAGACTAGCTTAAATTTTATTTTAAGAGTTTGTCTACATTATTTATAATCACCTCTTCTGACTTACCTCAGTCAAGTTATCTAGCACCAAAGTGAAAGTCAGTCATTTTGTTGTGACTTTTAACTTTCTAAAAGTACAGAGTGTGTGTGGGTCTAGAACAGTTCTCAATTTAAATCAGCTATATATCTTTGGAAATATATCTTCGTGCTACCTGCATCTTTTGTAAAATAATGATTTCTGTAGTTCCTCACTCCATCATTAATTCATTAATAATTCTCTAAATGAAGCATGGATAGAAGACCATAACTGTTTTATTCTACATGTATTCACAACTCATGAAAGAAGTTTTTTGATTCCAGGGATTTACTACACAGTACATGATTCATCTTTTCTGAGCTCTGAGAGGATCTAACCTCTATTACCTTCCACAGATTCATTATCACAACAATCTCTCCAACATGCATTGTACTAAGACTAATGAAAAGAAAACACATAGTTTGTTTGTAATACACCTTTAGCCTTTCCTAAATCACTTCCATGCCTGAAACTGTATACTTTTAAAAATTAAGTTTTAGAGATGCTTTGTCTCCTCTAGTTTTATTTTGTAGGTTGTTTGTTTCATTTTCATTTCTTATGAACGACTGGATGGAAAATAACTTTAACACTCACTACATGGATATTTTCTGTGTGTCTTCTTTTACTGTACTAAGCTTGTCATGCCTGGTTCAGTTACAGTAAGTTTAAAATGTCTGCATGAAAGTCATAAGCATTTTTGTTTCCCATGTTTACTTTTACTTCTCATTTTAAAATGTCCTTTCTTCTGTCACATTGCATTTTAGGTTCTATTCATGTTTAAATATCCTGAAATAAATTCCTGAAGTGCTGTTTATTACTGAGTCTTACATACGTACCACCTTAACTAATTTATGAGTTATATCACAACAGAAATCAAGAGGTTCTCTAAATCTTTTGTCTTGAAAGTATTTGTTATCACGACTTCACCTACTCTTCACATATAATAAAAAGTATTCTTTTCAATACAAGTGATGGTAAAATATAAAGATTCTTCTTTTGGTCACCTTCTATAATGTAGACACACTCTCTGTCCGGAGGATACTTGTTGGGGTAATTTGGAGAAGTGAAGATGCCTCCTTCTGCATATTTTGTCCAAGTTCCACACTGCACTGGTCTCTGTCCTTCGGAAACAGTTTGCTTTTCTGTGAAATGATGACATTAAGCATTATATAATTAGCCCAAAAATTATCATGTACACGTGACACTTAGAACTCTCTAACAGGATAAATACAACAGCCTCTTTTCTGTCAGTGGCCTCAGACATTTATCTGTTGAGTCTGAGTATGATAATTGATCTAGGGGAAAAGAAGTCTGTTTTTAGGGGTACAAACATAAAATTCTTACTCAAAATATGTTTTTCAAAGCAGAGGAGAGGTTTGAGTGTCCAGGGGAAAATAAATTTGCATTGCTTTTAAAATAATAACAGTCTAAGGAAAGCACATGCTTGAGAATTGGAAGGCATGAATTTCCCACTCATATCTCTCAAAAAGCTCAAGCATGTGCTCTATCAGCAATCTTCATGCCATAATACAGGAATATATCAGCCACAAAATTGAGGAAATAACCCAGAAAATTATGATAATATATATAAGTTGTTTTAAATCTGCAGCATATTTTGTCTATATTCACTGGACAGAGGTAGACAGGGGAATTCCTGGAATCCGGTTCATGGATTATTTTTATCTCACTGTTTGCTGTAAAATTAATAAATTCCTAGCTCTGAGGCCAGGAATCACAGTCCAGAACTTTCCTCCTCCTAAGTGAATCTTCAGAGAGCAAGAGTCTTGTCTGCTTTCTTCCTAGCCCTGAATCTCTTGCATTTCTTTCTGCTCTCTGGCAGAGAGACTGGAGTCAAAAGTTTGTGCCAGCTCAAGCTGAAGAAAATCAGGGATCCTTTCCTCAGCATCTTGCTTTGACAAGTAGGTTAAAATGAGATGGATTCTTCAGAAGGAAATATATCTAGGCTGCTATTAAAAGGAAAGATAGTAGGTTCTAGACTGATGTTGCTCTGAATGAGGTATTTAATAATCAAAGAGTTGCCCCTATAGCTTAAGCCCCTTGTGTATAGAGTAAAGGTGTTTGAGGCTCCCTCTTGGGATCAATGGATGAAAACAAGCACTTTCCAAGGATGATAATAACCATCTGAGATCCGACTTTCACTCTGTTTTTCTTTATATACTACGTATTTTCTTTACATTTCTTTTTCACCCTGGTGCATATCCAGGCAGAGTATGACATGGAACCTAATTTCCTGCAATGAATTCCAGCCTGCAAGGACTGTGCATTCAGACACAGGTTCAGACACACGTGCTTAGCAGCATTCCCTGCTAGGCTCTCCTCACACTGAGAATCCAAGGCTTTCAAGAATCTCTTTCTCTACTCCCTCTGTACAAATGCACCCATGATACCAAATTTCAGGTTTTTAATTATACTTCAACAAGAAAAAAGGTTTTAAGTGTAGGCAGCTGAGTGCCCAAACTGGACTTCCCAATTTGAAAGTGGGAGTATTTTATCCTCTTTAGTTAGAGTCAGGCTGAGCCTGATGAGCACCCCTGCATTTTTTGTATGTATACAGCCATGTGAATACTCCAAACAAATGGACAAAGGGCAGACACTGGAAGTAAATGAGCTATGAAAATTTCAAAAACTAAACTAAAACTCAAATCCATATTTTGGTCTCTAATAAATTGTCTAACAAAAATGTTTCATGTTTACATACCTGTTCCTTTTTTGGTTGCCCCAGACAAATGTAGGATGATTAGACTTGCTACAACTGAAAGAGAAATATGCATTAAATATCACAGAGTGATAGTTTCTGCAATCAAATGACTTGTACTCATATATCTCACAAGAATACAAATGAAATAGCATTGCTGTAAAGAAAAAGTTTCATTTTTACTTGCATCTTTTAATTGCACATATTGTATAAGCAAGTTTCTTCATGGTCTGTTCTTGTAAGTACTTATCTTTGCAAATGTATGCAAATAAAGAGGAAATCTTTTAGGTTTAAAACAAAATCCACAGGCACTGATGTTCTCATCCTTTTTTCCCTTTTTCTTTAATATTAGAGAAAAACATTTTTACCAATACCTATTTATATAATAATAGTTCATGTCAGTAGTAGAAAAGTGGCTGCTTTTAACAGAGGGAGACTAAATTTCAGTGCCGCTGTATGTACTAAATGTCTCTCACTATGGCATAATAAAATTTGAAAATGAGTACTGGGAGTAGGAAAGAAGTTAGAGGTTGGGTTCTTCACATCCATCAAAGCATTTGCAAATCTCTAGTGAAGTAAATTATTGTGTGTGCTTAACAATCTCATTAATCTAGTTTGACTTGTTGAGAGGGTGTTGCTTTTTGCTGCAGTGAATCTGCAGCCCACTTTGTAAACAGGTATCTGCTGTCTCCAACTGTGATAGGACAACTATGCCTCTTGGAAACAAATGCAACCTTTCTGAAAGGGACTTTGACCTGAAGATAATGACTGGGTTTCTGGGAATTTCCAAATGTAACAGTTTGACTAGAAAAGGATAAGAGGCAAACACTTTGTAGAGTCATAATGAGACTCATTTGGAAGATCAAAGTCACTAGCTAGCTACCTGATGAAGAAATCACACACTGATTTTCTTGTCATCATTCATATCTTCTTTGGCTCTCAGAGAAAGTGGAATAGCAAGTGCAGAAGAGAACAGATCCATCAGTTCTTGGAGTGCTTAGGGCTTTGCCCCAGCTAGTTTGGCATTAGGCCCAAACACAGTGCCCAGGCTGCACTGACCTTAAGGTGGAAATGTAGTTGCATGCTTATTCAGAGCATTTTGGATCAGTCAGCTACCATTTTGTTGATGACTATGATGAGGAACTGATCAATTAATAAAAGTAATTGAATGGCATACTTTCTTCTTATTTTCCCTAAGAGACACTAAAAGCCACCATGGGCTAGTAACTATGATCCATTCCAAGAGGGTGCTTTCAACATTTTCACCTTTTTTATCGCAATTGATGTGCAATTTTCACTCCAAAAGAAGGCAGTCTCCATATTTCCAGTATTCTGATGGCATTGAGATCCTTATTTTCATGTCTTTGACCTTTCCCATCTGACAGAGGGTTTGAGGCATGGATGATGGCTGCCCTATTAAGCAGGGTAAGATTGAAATTCTGGGAAAATGAAGGCTTGGCAGCAAATTCACTATTTCTTGGTCAGGCTCACAGCCCCTAGAGATGGATGTTGGCAGCACTGATAGTTAAAACTCTTGTGTGTCACAGGCATTCAGTGAGAACACTACACCTTCTGCTCAGATCTGAATGCTACCTAGCCATTCATGCCTTTACTCTCCTCAGGGATGAATTCTGGAAATACAGGCCAGCTCGGACTCTGCCTGCCAACTCTGTCAAAATCTGAAGGCAAGGCAGGAGTCACCCCTTTACTGAGTTGCTCAGTTCCTATAGCTGTGTTTCATGCAGTGGTCATAATGCATCTACACTTGTAATCTTCACCAGCCTACACCTAATTTCTCAATAGTGTAAAGTGGATTGGTGTTCAAATGTGGAATCAGTTGCCAGTGTTCCTTCTGCCCATAAATTTGTGGAAGCCAGAATAGGACACACGATAACCAAACTCCATGTGAGAAGTGTTTCTTTTAGGCAATTAATAACAATGCATATATGATTCTTACACGTTCATTTCAAACATCTTTATCTATTAGGTCTCCCCTCATTTTCTATACAGAAAAAAGTGAAGTTCAGAGAAGTAAAGAGAGTTGGTCCAAGTCACAGATATATCATTATCAAGATGACAAAAGCCCCACAGATCTTTTCAGTTCCAGCTGTAACTGCTAGAAACGAGGTTTCCAAACCACAGAGCTATTTTCCTAAAGCATAGAGCTTTACTTAAAAGTCATTATATCAGTATTTGCTAGTAATAAGCAGTCAAAATAATCTTGATAATAAATCTAATAGACAAGCAGAGACGTAGAAACTAAGTGTTTGAGGGTTTTGGTTTTATTCTACACATATAATATCTAACATTTGGATAGATAAAGTGAAACACTTCTCCCATGTTAAAAAAAAAAAAAAAAAGAAAAAAGAAAAAGGCTCTTGTTTTAGAGTTATTAACAGCAGCACCAAAATATGCAAGTTGCCAGAAAGTAATTAAAATTGTGATCTTCTTGGGAAAAGCCAACACAAATACATATTATTCAAGCAGACAAGGCAGACCATTTTATTCTATGATCCCTCTGCACAAACGCACCCCTGATACCCAATTTCAGGTTTGAATTTCTCATGCCTTTTTCTTTCTCAAGCCACAGAAAAATAACAGTGCTTTTCAGAGAGGGGGGAGAAAAAACAAGACCCCAAAGGGACCAACCATGGAACCTTCACTCTTTGAAAATTGTCACTTGGGAAGTGTTGGCAGCATAGCAACAATATTGTCATTATCTCGGTTTTGGAATTATTTTAAAGAAGTTTCCACAGAATTTCTTGTTGCATTCTCACGGTCTTCCTCCTCCCCGTTTCCCTCTTAATCACGGGTGTAATTATAATCGTGCTTTCTAGTGCCGCTCTGATTACGCATCTTTCCATCTTTTTTGGATCTGTGCATTTTTTTCATTACAAGCTGTACATTAAGTGATTTATCTCTTGGCCAGGCATTTAGGAGGCTGTGATTTGGCACAGACGTGGCTTAGCCTGGCGAAGAGTTGTTGGACAAGCAATACCTGGTCATAGCGCTATTGTACAGGTGTGGGCGCACAGAGAAGTGCTGGGAGGAACTGGGGCCAGTCAAGCCCCTTCAGAACAGCGGACCCTCCGCAAAGCAGAGGCGGGAGAGGGAGTCCCACCCCGCGCCTTGAGGCCCCTAAGGTCTTGGAAGAGTAGGTGATATCTTTCGGTGCCTCCTTGCTAATCCTGGTGGATTTCAGCCGAAAGCGCCGCCCCCGCCCCGCAGCTCTCCGGGATCCGTGCCCGGTGCGGCCGCCCCCGCCCCCGCCGCGGCTCCCGGCGCTGCCCCGCGCCCCCTCACCCTCGGCGGCCGCTTGGAGCCACGGCCGGGGCCCCACGGCGGCGGCAGCTCCCCCCGCTCTCTGCCGGCGCGGCAAAAGCCACCAAACCTGCCGTGCCCAGGTGAAAGCCTCCAGCCCCGGGAGCGTGCCCCGCCGCCCGCCCCACGGCGCTGGCAGACACCGGCTCCCCTCCGGGGCTCCGCAGCGTGGTGGGGGAGAGGATGCGGTGTGTGCGTGGGGGGAGTTCGCCCCTTGGCCCAGGGAGCCTGGGCGTCCCGTTAGCCAGCCAGGTGTGGAGCAGCGGAGGGCAGGAGCCCGTGCGCGGCAGCGGAGCTCGGTCGGGGGTGGGAAGGGGGAGATTGATACTCACTGTGAAAGAAGCTGCGCCCATGGGTCATGTCTGTTCCTTACACAAGGGGCTTCGGTCTCCACTAATTCCATTTAGATACGGGAGGACTTCCAGTGGCGGGGAGAGGATGGAAGTAGGAAAAGAAGAAGAAGAAGAAAAAAAAGGAGAAAAAAAAAAAGCCCACACACACAGCAGAGCCGAGCAGCCTTTCCTCACCCTCGCTCTCCCTCACCGCCTTCAAATGATCACCGCCGGCTCAATCCCATCACACCCGAGCGATCACCAGCACCGCCACGAGCGGTGCATCGCGGCGGCGGCGGCGGCGGCGGGCAAGGCGGCGGCGGCGGCCCGCGCATCCAGGTGCCGGCGGGCGGCGGCGGCGGAGCGAGCCGAGCCCCTAGTCACCAGTTTCATACAGCACCAAAAGCAGATCGAAGCATTTCCTGCAGGACTCCGAGCCCAGCGACTTCCAGCCCTTCGGCTTCTTTTGATGCATTGAAGAAGGGATTAATGGGTCCGTCATCAGCTCCCTGTGCTTGCTCCTCTGAAGGGGTGGGGGCGGGCGGGAGGGAACCCAAAGAGGAGGGGTGGGGTAGAGAAAGATTTACCAAATAGGGGATTTAGTCATATTTGTGTGCAATGAGAACCTTATTAGAGAAGAAATCCTTTAAAATAGAATAAATCCATTTTTGCAAAACCCTCTCCCTGCGCATAACACAGTATCAAGTGGTAGCAGCGGCAAGAGGCTGAAAACACATTGCACGGTCTGAAATCCCCTTGAGAATGGATGGAGCGAGAAAGAGATGGATGAGGATAGATAGATGCCCCCTCACTTCTCCAGTCCAGGGTGAGAAACAGAAGAAAACCGTGGAGACTCTTCCATTCATTCAGTGGAGGGGAAGAGGAAGGGAAAGAGGAGGGGAAGGACGGGAGGGCGGCAGTGGTGGGGAAGGAATGATTTCAAAACTGGGAAAGGAAGGGTAAGAGGAGAGGGATCGCTTCCCCTCTCCTAATCAGTTCATGGATCAGACAAAATGCTCATGAGTTCCTCCTTGACCTGCACCTGCCAAAGGGAAATTGAAAAGATTTTCCCCCTTGAGAGACTTCTTCCTCTACACACCCACACCCACGCACGCACAAAGACACGCACACACACGCACAAAAGGGAGCAATAAAAGTTTATCTGCTAATCCTCCGGCCGCAGATACAATGATTACCTCTTCCAATCAGCCCAGAGACGACTGCAAAATCTCTCCCTTTCTCTCCCGCCCTCCCCCCGCGTCTAGGACCCATCTTCCTCCCCAGCTACAACCCACCCCAAACACCCATCCTTTTGACGAGATTGCGGAGCGCTAGTGGTCAGGGCGGGAGGGACGGGGGCAGAATCTAGTAGAGAAAACATATTAATAATAAGAGTATTGAGAGGGCCTGAAATGGTCTCAATGGAAAACAAGAGGGGAGGACGAGCGGATGAGCAGAAAGGGCTGTGTCCCCTCTCGGCCCCGGGAGCCGGCCCTGCAGAGCCGCGGCAGCCCGCACCTCTGACTCCCGCAGCGCCGCGGCCCCGGCGCTCCCGGCCCGGGAGAGGAGAGGGCGCCAAGAAAGGACAGGGAGCGAAGCGCACGGCTGGGGCGGCGGGGAGGGACGAGGAGAAGGGAAGATTTGTGTCACAGAAGTGCAAGGGGAACAGGATGGCATCCTCCGGCTCCTCTGCACCGCTGTTGCGGCGGCCAGGCTGCGGGAAAGCCGCCGACCCCCGCGGGGATGGGGGCAGAGCCAGGGCACCAGGGATACCCGCAGCCCCTGCCCCGGGCTCCCCACGCCGCAGCAGCATCTCGGAGGCGGGGTCGGCGCCGCTCCTCCTTGCCCGCACCTGATGCTCACGCCGTTTGCAACAAGAAAAGTGTGTCTGGAAGAACAGCCGGGGCAGGGAGAGGAGGGGGGGTGTTGGGAAGGAGGCTGTAAGTCAACTACACATGAAATGCAGCCCGGCATCTTGCTTTGCGCGGGTGCGGAGAAGCACGGAGGAGGGGGGTGAGCGCAGGTCGGAGGGCAGCGGTGGCTGCGTGCCCGCGGCTCCGCGGAGCCGGGTTGCCCGCTGCGGCCGGACGGGTCTGTCCCGCATCCCGGGGTCTGCCGGCGGGCTGGGGCTGTGTTAGCCTAGGCGGGAGGCCTGATGTCTTCAGGGCACCTCTTAATGAGGTGGGTACCCTTGCTGCCTTTGGGACAGCACTGAGCAGCACAGCAGCTATTCTGGAAGATGCATGATGAGGAAGCCTGGATATTTATTTATGCATGTATTTATTTATTTATTTTTCCCAGTAAAAAGCCATGTTTTAATAAAAAGCCTCGGCGTTTTTTGGGGTTTTTTTTCCAGCCTGTGGATGGTCTGCCCCATACTCTGGAATGAAGACTGTATCTGTTATCAATGTTTAGGACTGCAGGCAGTCAGCAATAACAGCGTACACATTAGGGTAAGTCAGAGGTGATCTTGGCTAGCAGGATTCACCCACTCAACCAGCCAGCCTGCCATCAGCCCAGCCAGCCTGACTGAGCTCTTAAAAATCCTGCAGGGTGAGCAGGGCGCACGGTTCTGCTACAGGGCTGTGAGTAAGCTCCTTATAATAAGGAATATAGAAGATGTAAGACTTTGTGAAGGCATTCACGTGTTTTGTGTAATCCATCTTGCCATGAGCAACATCAAGTTTGCAGCTGTTAATCTCAATAAACTGTCCCTACTCTGCTTTCTAACCCTCTCAGCACTTTCTCTGACCTTCCTTATTCTCATCCACAATGAGTTACAGAACTTTATTCGTAGAGTAATTGAAAGACAGCTGATTTATCCATAGGATAAACTTCTATACAGATGTGCAGTCTATCTTAGGGAACAGTAGAGTAAGAGAAAAAGGGTTGTGTTGAAAATAGTCATACAAATGTTTATAGACAGTCAGATGTTTCTTCTGCAGGATGATGCAGACATCCATATGGCTAAGTTTCAAGTTATAGTTACTTAAAAAAAAGGTAATAGAACAAGTAGGCACAAAACAGCTGATTTTGCTGTTCTGGGAAATGTGCTGTGTCACATAATATAACAGTGAGCTTCACATTTTTCCTTTTCTGAAATAGGATGTTTCCAGTTTTAAAATTCCTAGATCTTTTATTGTCACTCATAATTTTAAGGACACCATTGCAATAGTATGGAGAAACAGAAAGCAGAACATACCAAGTGTGTTTATGCCAAAATGTAATCAGTAACCATCATTATGGAGGGAGAGATCCACAAAATAAATGAGGCATGACCACAATGGCCACTGAGTGTTCTCATTAGCAATGAGACCTTAAGGAGATATCTCAGGATCTACACCATTGAATGTAAAAAGCTTATGCAAGTGTTTATAAGCAAGTACCCAGGGTTTGCAATTTAGAGATTGTTCAAAATTGCTTTCTGCTCCAGTAGATATCACTTCTGTAGAGAGTTTGAAATTTTGAACTTCATACAACTACTGAAATGTTCACCACCATCTTTTTTTGGCTTTATGTCTCATTTTGTTGCAAAATCTCTTTATGTGAGTTTTGGTAAATGCTCCTACTAGTAAACTAGTAGCTCATGCTCTTAGGGGGGCACATCTTCCATTACTATGGAATTCTACAGCTAAACTTTTATAAACTTAGCATGTATTTTTACATCTCTAACTAGACAATTGCCAGAACCTTACATTTCTACTAGGCAGTAAATTTAAAAAGGAAGAAAAGGACTGACATTTAATAAAACATGAAATGTTTTAAAAAATTGGGAAAGCCTAACAACCAAAATCAATTGTGTCAAATGGCATCTTAGTAGTGTTAGGAAGTCTTTGGATTTACTTGGTAAAAGTCCTATTGATTTTTAAATGAGTTTAAGGGTTTTTTTAGATTTTGCATTTTTCTTAGAGTAACAACATTGGCTTATTTTATTATATGGAATGACAACCACACTTTTAGATTAGAAATGTACTTTTATTAGTTCTATATTGGTTGTCAGCTGAATCTTGTTTTTAAAAATAAGCAAGAAAACCCAACACAATTATGTTCCTTGATTCAGTACATACAATGCTATTCTTTGTAGTTTTAAACCATCCATTACACTGCAATCTCTTTATATGGTGCATTTTGTTGGCCTCTCTCTTTCACATTCACAGCTGAATTTTTGTATTGATTTTTAGAGCAATATGCTTGAACCCAGAATATTTTATTCAGCAAGACATGAAGCACTTCCTTCCTGTTGTCTAACATCTTTGGGCAAACTTAAGACACTGATCAGCTTGAGGATGGTTGGTTTGGCAGAAAGGAGATCATTCATTTATAGACCAGTTTAAGCACTGTGAAACATTTCCAAATTGAGATTACAAGATGGAAAAAGATAAATAAGCATGAAAATATCTCACAGTTTTTTCCGAAACAGTAGTGTACAATCTCCTATTGAGATCTATGTGAAGCACTGGAGAGTTTTCTTCAACAGATAGAAAAAAAAGCTTTTGCCTCTGAATTGTGCTATGCTGGTGTTTCAATGTCAGGAAAAGAAAATAAAAATTCTGTTTTGCTGTCCCCCTCTTCTGTGGTTAGCTTATATGTATGTCAAAAGCAGAAGTCCTGGGCAACTGGCTGTAAGTGGCCCTGTCCAGGCAGGGGCTTGGAAAAGACAATCTCCAGAAGTCTCTTCCCACCTCAAACACTCTGTGATGCTTTGAGTCTGTAAACAGTGGGTGACAATGGATCATAAAGTGGGGGAACAGTTTCAGAGAGAAAAAGAAACTCCTTAACATTCAGCACAGACTTGGCTTACTTTCAGTTTAGTGTGTAAGAAGATAATATATCTCGATTATTTTCTCCTTGAACCAGAGGAGATTATTCAGTCTCTGTTAAAATGGTAAGTTATTCACACTTAAAAATTCCCCAGCATGGAGGAATCTTAGGTAAATTACTCCATACCTTTCTCAATTAAATTCTTTCTTGTGAAAACAAAACCTGTCCAGCATTTGTCCATCCTTTCTTGGTTGCTTTGAATAGTCTTGTCTTATCCCAACTCTGCCATTGACAACTGTTCTAACAATATCCTATAAAAACTAAGGGAATTAATTCCTCTTTGTGTAGACAAAAGACTGAAAGGATTCAAAATTGCCACCAGTTTCTCCCACATTTTCAACCAAACATTCCTTGAGCTGGAAGAAACAGCACAGTTATGAAATGGAGAAGGCACCGGCTTCCTTATTTATGGAAAGCAATCTATGCTTCTGAGAGTGGGAAGGAAGAAATACAAGAGTAGTATTTCTCTTCTTTATGCCTTCTTTAAAAACATTTTGGATTCTATGCTGTCATGTGTAATCACAGATGCACTGTTTGCCACAATTTCTTTGTGAATGATTTTTTATTTTTTTGCGAGTATGTAGCAAATCCAAACTACAGGCTCAGTATAACACATACACAGTGTGACATTTGGAAACACTGAAATGAATCATCAAGCTGATCAGCACATCTACATTCATGGTTTAGCTCAGATAAAAAGTGTGGTTCTAAAATGGATCTCCCAATTGCCCTCACTTACTGCATTTTGGATTGCAAATTGGAGCAGACTCTGAGTGTGTGAGCTGTTTTTCTTACAGATGAAACTGAGCTGAGTGATGTGTTCCTAGAGCAGTCTGTTTTCCAACTTCTAAAGGGCATGCAGCCCCACAGGAGCAGAGTAAAACTAGTGCTAAATAAATACAGGGACAGAGCAGGCAGGGAGAGCTCAGTACCAACCATTTCACCTTCCAGACAGGCTCCTTTTTTCCCTGAATTGCACATTAATATGGACTTAGTCAGTATTGCTTTCAGTGCCAGCGGCTGAAACACGAAAAACTGAAATATATTCCATTCTTTTGTGATGAAATACTTACAGAGAGGCATAATATATACCTTCCTGTGTGATATCACGATAATGGAACCTTTTAGTCCCTTAAAATAACATCTTTCCTCTTATCCATTTCCTGGTCATTCACAGACTGTCTCTCGTAAGTGCAGAAGGACTTTGGGTCTGCACTCTTCCAACAAACGTGCTCCTGAATACGACACATTTAGAACATCTCTTCTGACACAGTTTTCTTGAAAATTGAAGTGCATTTCTGTTCTGCAAACCAGTCTGGGGGATAACCCTTAAATATAAGAAGAAAGCAGTTTAAACAAGGAATGAAGAAAAATCTGACACTTTTCAACTGCAGTTTTTCATAATTAGCCTTGCATTTAATAAGTGCAACTTGGATTTACATGACACCACACAATTTCAATGGATAAAAGACTTCTCTTCTACAGGACACTTTTATTTCTTCTTCTTTTTTTTTTTCTTTTATCCTGTTTGACTAGTGTAACTCTGAAATGGAATGAATAAAAAAGTAATTATTTGGGGTCATACAGGAATTGGCAAGGTTGCCTACTGTACTCAGTTTTCTTTCTTTATTCAGAACAGTGGTTTCCAAAATGGAGGGAAATTGTGGATTGGTAGAGGGTATAATACAACCCGTTAGGGTGCAGAAAGAACTTTTTTTTTACACCATTAATAAATGAAATAAAACAAAACAAAACTATTTTTAAAAAAATGTTTGTTAGCTCATCCTTATCTCATCCTTCTTAATTTTTGTTTTTTGTATGTGGTTTAATAAATATAATGAATTCATACAGTAGTCAGTGTTTGTATTTTTGTATTTTATAAATAAATAAATAAACATGTATTGGGCCGCATGCTTAAAAATTTCTTACTAATAGGGGTTTCCTACCAGAAAAAGTTTGAAGAAAACTAAAGTTCTGCCAGCTATCCCCTCTGAAGCAAATGGCATTTGCAAAAGTGCTAGCTCAGATTCCACATTTAAGAAAGAGATAAATTTGTCACTTGAATTAAGGCTTTCAAGAACTTTTAATTCTACCATTTCCAGAGCAAGGGCAGTTCAAAAGGTGGGGTGGGGGGTTTGGGTTTGTTTTGTTAGTTGTATTGGTTTTTTTTTTCATTCACACGTTGATGATTTGGTTTATGAATTAAACACAGACATGTTGCTATATAAAAGAGCTCAAGAAATTCCATACCTGTTATTGGCAAAGTCTGGAAGAAAGCTGTTGGACAGGAAGACTAAAAAAAATTTTAACTTTTCCAAGTCATCTAGTAAGAATTTTGTGATTACTACTCTCTGGCTAAAATAACTAACATCAAATAAAACCTCCCAAACATAAGCATAAGAATGAGAAAAAATTATAAATAATCAGTTTTCAAAGAAACAACTGTAAAAGCACATGAAACTCATGGCACATCTTCCCAAGATTGTATTCTGAGTCATCTATCACAGGTTAAGAATTTGAAGACAACAGTGGAAGATAAACCATGGGAATCTGCACGATTTAAAATTAAAACCTGAAATGGCAGAAGTTAAAATTAGTTTTAAAATAGATAATTAGTTCCTTACAAAACTACTATGATTACATAATAAAAAAATTATCAAAAAATTACTAGTTTTTTATTAGCTAATTCATCTGCACTTACCTCTGAGCCATTCCATTGCAGCTTTTACTGCATTTTTTTTTCCTATATCTCTATTTAGGGTAAATAAACCCAAATACTTAATGGGGGTCCCATCTGAAAACTGTATTTAGAAATAATGTGACATATATAGGGACTGTATAAACCTCTTTTTCATTGTAAGAATGAAGAAGAGTACTTAAGAGAAAGTATAATTCAGTTATATAGTTATCTGGATGTTTTCCTGAAATATTCTCTTTAGTACTGACAAAAGAAATTACCTCCTTAATAAGATGAAGCAGCACCATTTCTCCTACATAGTAGTGAGGAATCTTAGAAGGGTTAATTGGAAAGTTCAACTAATTCTTATTTCATTAATGTTCCATTGGAATGCTGTAATTAAATGTATTTTTCCAGGGAATTGTTAATAGGGCTCAGTATACTATTTAAGACAAATAGTCATTTTTACACTAGGGAGGCAGGGTGAGTCATATTTATTATTTAAGTGGAACACTTATAATATTGTGCCATGGAAAGAAGTGGATGAATCTTGCTGTCTTGCCAAACATTTCATTCTTGCAAGAGAGTAGCAGAGGTGGTGGCAAATCATATATTTTGGACTTAAATTAGTTATTGCAAGATACTATGAAATTACTAATTACCGTAGACCTGGTTCAAAAAAAGCATTTATTTATAATCTCTTGTGGGAAAGGAATTTGAAAGCTCCATGCAAGTTTCTAATTTCCAAGTCAGCATCTTTGCTACATCTAGCACATGAGTTATACACATAGTGCAAGCAGCAAAGCTACAAGTAAATAAATGATGGACTCCAAACTAGACTGAGATGAAGGCAGAGTGGGAAGAGTTATTTGGGAGCACTGAATTAGAAGGAAAAGCCTGGCTTGATCGGCACTTGTAAATCAATAAAATTTCACTGAAGATGCTGGATACATATTTGTCAGTCCAAGTAAAGTCTTATTTTAAAAGATATTTTAAAAGATTAGCTTCAAGACTAACACATAATTTAGACATTTATTGTATTTTCTTTCTCTTAATCTTGAGATGGGGGAAAAAGGGGAAGGTTGGCAGAAGATGGAAAGAGTAGATACAAAAGGCAAGTAGGTATAGCCTAATGGAGATACTTGGATATTAATGGATAATACTGAAGACTTTTCTCAGGTAAAATTGATTCATTACAAACACTAACAGACATAGGAATCTGTATACATGGGGTTTTGCTTTCAGGGAACTGGCATCAAAATATTCTAAATAAGACAAAATGATTGCATTATTCTTTGGGGCAATATGTTAGTAAGCACTAAAGTTGCAATTTTTCCAAGAAGGTAACTAAAAATATGGAGTCCTTCTTTGACTATTATTTACATGAACAAGTTTTTACAGGTTAAAACTTTTCTGTTTCTAGTTTAAAATGCATGTCCTGTCATTTAAGTCCTGTAACACTTTTTCATAATTAACAAAAATATGTTGAACCCAGCATTTTTAACGTCATAGCTCTTTTTAAAGTCATAGCTAGGACAAAATTTAGTATCATTAAGTCAATAATGCTAAAATTACTTTCAGTTTCCATCTTCTGAATGGCCTTTTATTCACAGTGTGCATATGCAAATTTTGACAGAGGTCTTCATCATTAAATGAATAGTATGATCTTGCACATGACAGTTTTTTAAATTAAAGTTCATCTTTCTCAGTGTATTCTGCATCAGCCTACTAAACTGAATAGCCTCAAGTCTAGCTACTCTATTTTAAAACTGTCAAACATTATTAGCAGAGCAGAGAAGCAGTTCAAAAAGTAATTAATTCCAGGGCTTAGAGTAAACTGCTATTTTAATTAAAAGAACACTAAATACTAATGTCCTGATTCTTTGTATTTAGAACATGAAATAAAAAAGTCTAAATCACTTACATTTAATACATTTTAAATGCAAGTTGAAATACATGAAAAGCACATGTCCTGTTCCTGCTCCTTATAAGCTGACTCAAAAAAAGGAAAATATTATATGCCATATTTATTGGTTATGTTGTGCCATTTTTTATTGATTCTCTTCCAGTCTGTGCTGAGCAGGAATATCAACAGTTGCACCATATTTGCACAGTGTAGGATGCCAGACCTCAGCTGTGCAGCTGTGACTATTGCCACCTATAAGCCCACAGAAGATGTGAGCTCCAAAACACAGAAGATGCGAGGTTCTCTTTTGAAGCCATGAAGTGCTTTCTATGCTTTGCAGATTTACAACTTCCATCTTGTGCAGTCTTTAAATTATACACAGGGAAGGCACTTTGCATGTGAAGAAGCACTGTTCAGAGCACTAGTACAGGCTGCACAGAGAGGTGGTGAGCTCTCCTCCTCTGGAAATATTCAAATCCCTCCTGGAAGTGATCCTGTGCAATGTGCTGCAGGTGAACCTGCTTTAGCAGTGGGCTCAGATGACCTTCAGAGGTCCCTTCCAACCTTCATAATTTTGTGATTCTGTGAAATAAGACTTTTAGGCAGTTTGGTTTTTACTACAACTTTACAGTCTCACATCTTTGGTGGGCCTCTCTCTTCATGGAGCAGTTGAACTCTGCAGGCATGTCTGCAGCGTGCCACAGAGCACAGCATGGCTGGTCCTAAACTAGCACGGATTCCTTCACTGCCTGACAGAAATCTCCATCAGGATCATCATCACCATGGCCTGAAGAAGCTTGAGCTACAAGGCACCCATGCAATCAGGGTTGATTGTCTGGAACAGAAGAGTTCCACATGAGTGCTGCGTGTACCGCATGGTGGTGCCAGCATGGCCTGGGGCTAGCTCCGACATCCATGCACAGATCTTTGCTCAACACAATTCTGCCTCACTGCTTGTGTCTGTAGTGAGGAATCTTAGAAGGGTTAATTGGAAAGTTCAACTAATTCTTATTTCATTAATGTTCCATTGCTTATGATGCTTATCTCACCTCAGAGCTTAACTGCAGTGATGCAATACTTGTCACCACAATGACATGTGGAGAAAATTCCAGCTTGTGCAAGATGATTGACCAAGACAGACTATGTTTGTCCTTCCCTCTCCACAATACTTGACTTTCTCTATAATTTCTTATTGAGTTGTTACTTTATGGTCAGGAACCCAGGAAAACTAAAAGATCAACTCAAATTTTGGTAAGGAAGACACAGACTACAAGCTTAATCATCTAGTTAAAAACAAAACAAAAAAAGCAAAACAAACAAACAAACAACCTCCACAAAACAAACCAGAAAAAACTTACCCAAAACAAAACCAAACCTAAAATTTTATCACAGATTATATGTCTAGCCTGCAAGAGCATCTCGTAAAATTTAAGTAACTGATGCAAAATTTTGTCATCACTGTGAAGGAAATGACAGAAAAATACTCCCCTTTCTTCCCAGCTACAAGGTTCAGCATTTTGACCTTACCTTCTCTTAAACTTTTAAAGATTTGGAAAGAAAAGCTGTATCTGAAATCTGTGAAATTCTGATTCAAGCGTTTTTGGTTTTTCTTTTTCTGATTTAGTCTACTGATTTAAATTAGAGGTTCTAAATTTAAATTTGCATTCTAAATAATTATCAAGACGTTGACCATGGGGTTTTGTTTTATATATTTAAATTTCCTGGAAAATTGAGTGCTGGATATCAGAATCCTTTTGGTGTTCTGAACACTTGAGCCACTGTTCTTTGCTGCCTCCAGACGAAATTTAATGTCAGTATTGGTTTTTTTGGGTTTTTTTGGGGCTTTTTTTTGGTGAGGTTTTTTTTTGGTGGTTTTTTTGTTTTTTTTTTTTTTTTTTTTGTTTGTTTTTTGTTTTTTTTTTTTTTTTGTTGTTGTGTTTGGGGTTTTTTGTGTTTTTTTTTTTTCTTTTGGCAGAAAATTTAATCTGAATTATCATGGCATTATACGAGACAATTTTTTTTTTCATCTGCACTATGGCCACATGGCACATTAATATTGGTCCAGTATTATCAATATGAGAAAAAATTCTGGAAGGAGTATCAAGTATTGAGGCTTATCTCAAATGTTTTAGCATTTTTGGTCTTATGTTCTGTTCTCAGTTTCTTATACTTTTATAAGTTTTATCCTTCTGTATAAGCTTTTTCTCTGTCAAGTATCTGATTCTGTCTTTATACTTTGTAAAACTTTCAAGAATGGTTGAATCATTTCTCAGTCTAATATAAAGAAATAAAATTCTGCTAATTAATTCGTTATCTGAAATGTTTTTAGAGACTTTTCTTTACACAGAAGAATATTAATTTATTTAAATTTTTAATACTTCATGCAAATAATTACAGTATTAAAACTCTATATAAATTTCACCAAATTGGAAACACAGAAGGGCTCTCTTCTAGCCAGTAAAAAAAAAGGAGGAAAAAAGTTAGATATGAAAGGACTAACAAATGACTGAAAGTAGGATTCTTCTAGATGGTGCTATTGCTTTGCTCTTGTGTGAAAAAAATCTTTTTAGAAGAAAATAGATTTTGATAAATTAATTAAGATCTATATTATTGTTGTACAAATGAGAGACATTATCAGGATATAAAATAATCTCACACATAGGCATCCCTAACTTCTAAGTGTATGATATATTTATGTTTTCAAGTACCTTTCAAGGTAATTTTCAATTTTGTATATATTGTCATATCTGAATTACACTGCATCAATTAATACTATCGCTTGATTTTATCTTTAACATTTATACCAAAATGAGAATTTGCCCACAGAAAACTACCATTTTTCTGCTGGCAGTATTAAAAGGCTTGAAAGACTCATAAAAGCCCCTGGGATTTGCAAGTACATACTACTAATCAGATGACCTGACCACCAGTTCAAACTGAGAATAGAAAAGATATTTATTATGGAAATGTTCTTTATACAGGTATTTACATTTATTAATATTTGTAGCATACTTCTCAGTTCCTAAAGATCAGAATGTGTTTCCCCTCTGTTCAGATGCCTAATTTCTTTATATGGATTTAAGAATGAAGACTTCAATGAAAATAAATTGAGGGATTCAGTAGTATAAGTGTTCAGAAAAGCTGTTGTTCAAAATCACTTACCTGGCAAAAGTCCCAGGAAGACAGCATTGGTGTCATCTATTCAAAACATTATATTGCTCCTTTACTGCATCTCAAAGCTTTTATTGTATTTATTTTCAAATCTTCATGGAATCATAGGGAAATAAAAATGAAAGAGCCTTTAGGAGGTCACTAAGTTCTCTGGCACGAGGCTCGATGAGTTATATATTTGTCATTCCTGATACATGTTCATGTAGCCTGTCCTTAAATTCTCTATTGAAGGAGATTACAAAGTCTCAATGGGCGGTTTCCTTCCATGCTTCAGTAACCCCATCATTGCTAATATTTGACTGAATCTTTCTGATGCAAATCCACCATATACTGACAAAATGACACAGGTCAGCTGGACATGTTTAAGCAACAAGAGACTCCAGGTTCACATTACTCAGGGTGTAGTGATGCTGATCAGTTGAAGCTTACTTCTCCATGAGGGGAACTGGATTTTGCACTTTAACATTACGATCAGTCTAGTCTTTGGCTCTGAGATTACAAAAGAAAAGTACAAAAACAGATATCCCAAGACATCAACTGCAGGTTTAACACTCAGTCCTTCCCTCTAAATTACCTGCAGATGAACAGTTTTCAAACTACTGCCTCTGCAAGCTTCTGTGTGGGATACTCTAAGTGATTTCTCAGTGATCTATGAAAAGTATTTTAGTTTTAGCTAAGTTACACCACTTATGCTGTTTGTGGATGGGATATTACAGGTGGTACAATTTCTGAGATGATTTAGAAATAATTTAAGAATAATTTAAGTCATAGAGTGCTGGTGGGTTTTCTTTTTTTTTTTTTTTTTTGTTTGTTTGGGGTTTTTTTCCCACATTATATCTGTATACTGCCCTTAAATGCTCTTGGAAATGCATTTTAAAAAGTGAACCTAAATTCATCACTACGTTGTCTTTACCCTTGCAAAATAAATTATTTCAATTTTAAAAGTCCTACTGAAGAGGTTTAATTTCCACAGTAGGTCTGAATGAAATCATAATCTCACTCATTTCACTTAATGAAATGCTGCATTTCCCAAAATAAGCCACCACGAGTCACATTCACATTCTGAGTTACAAGATGAAAATTTTAATAGGATTAATATTGGATTTCACACTGCTTTCAAAATGTGAAATACATGATGTAGAGGAAAAGGGAATATGTTCATTCAGTTTTCGTTGCTTCATAGTTTAATGAAAACCTGACAAATCAGATATATAAGGCAGATACAGGCAACAAATAGAATATGTGAGAACACTAAAGTTTTATCAGAAAAAGAAGACGATGAATCCCATTTATTGGTTTTGCTTACAAAGGAGATGAATATTTTGTCTCTCTGGAACTATTCTTTATGGGTGAGTTCAAAGTACTGCTTAAACTGGAGTTGGTGTTAGGAGAATAAATTGTGGCTGTAGCAATTCCAGCTTGTGAAAGAGAGCTGGATAATGATCTGGTTAACCATAGATCAGCACCATTATCCACAGTGGACAAATGGTAGAAACAAGAGGATAAATACTGGTGCTACAAAGAATCAACACAGCTTTTGTAGAGAAAAACCATGTCTGACACATCCACAAGAGTTCTCCAAGACAGCAATAAATGAGAAAATAAAAGGCAATTTGGTTAATAAAGTATTCTTGGCTTTTCAGTACATTCTGAACTAAAGTTTCTAAATAAACTGTCAGAAATACAATTGAAGATTCAGTCATGGTAATAAGGAAAACATGGGAATTAATGGTCAGTTTTCACAACTACAGGGACTTGTCAGAGAGACATTTTTGGTTTTTCTCTGTTGTCAAATATGTTTACAAATAAATCTGAAAATTATTGGAGCAATGATGTGATATAGCTCTCTAAGAATACAAAATCAGGCAGAAGGGTCAAAGCTGAATGTGAAGGATAACAAAAGGACCTTATAATATTTGAATGAAGCATCAAAATAATGGAAGATAAAGTGGCAAATTAACTCAAATGAAATAATACAAGGTAATTAATTTTTAAAAAGTCAACCAGTGACAAAATAAAAGATTCTGTTTTTTTATGATGTGAAAGAGCTCCTAATATTTCTGCAGGTAGCTCTTTAAAATATCATATAGAATTTTCAGCTGTCAAAAAGGCAAAATAAATGTTAACTATTCAGGAATATAAAAAAAGAACAAATAAGAACTTGGTTAGAATGCATATTCTTCCGTGCTGCCTGCATTCCTGTTCATTCCATTTAAAAAAAACAACTTTAAAAAAATATGGATCAAAATACAGGAAGTGTGTTGAGAGAAATGGAATACCTTCTATAGATTTGGAGAGAGGTTACTGACAGAAGATGGAAGGCCCACAGAATTATTAGTGAAATGAAGTGGGTGAATTTGGAAATCTAGAGTACGATTCCTATTTCTTTTTTTTTAATAATGTGCTCTTGATGATTGTGAGGGACAAGACATTGAATGAGATGTTGGTTTGATGCAATGCATAATATTTTAAAATTTTCTTATTAGCATGCTTTTCATGTGCTGTTTAAAAAAAATAAATTAAAGAACACCAAAATATTATTTGCAATGTCTATAAAAAAGCTTAAAAAGAAGGAAATTTTTACCTGGACCTGTTCATATTATGTATCACTGTCCAAGTACTGCACTTCCCTTGGGTGATCCTGGCTCTTTCAACGCTGTTTGTCTGTCTGTTAAGTTAAACAAACTCATACAAAAGACCTGAATTATTCTTTTTTCCTCTCTGTTCCCTCAACGAGCTCAAAAGGGCTTGAAGATACTCAGATTCTTAAGCTCCAAGGGAGTCTTGACAAGCAATCTCCTACCTTGGTGACCAAAAACCTCTTGTAATATTCAAGGCTCCCTGAGACTCTTTGGAGTCTCAAGGCTCTTCGCCTTCTTAAGTCCCAAGGGCTCCTTGTCTTCCTGGAGTGAGCTTAAGAATCTGGAGTTTTCAGTTTTCTTCTTACTCCAGAGTTAGCAGGAAGGTTTTTCTTGGCAAAACACCCTTCCTGGGATTTCTGGAGTCCCTGTTTTAACACTGAGTATCTACAGAGTCTGGAAATCCTGACTTCCAGACTGTCAATACACCAGTAGCATCCCACAGCCTGTGCTTATTCTACAGTTTGAGTAAAAGCCTGTAGTGGGATACACGGCTTTAGTCCTTGAAATATACACTCTGTTATTTGTTCTGATTCATTTACATTCCCAGGGACAAAATCTCAGCTTAAATTTCATCAATATACAGATCAAACTGTTAGTTCAACTACTCAGGTGTGCTACATACTGTTGAGAAGAACAAAAGAAACTTAGCCAACCAAACAGAACCCATAGAACCCAACAGATCAACATTCATTTAACAGAACTTTACAGAAAAGTTAGCAGCTTGGCTATAATAAAAATTGCGCCTTGAGTCAAATCTTTTCTGCATTTCATAATTCTAAGTAAACTAGAGCTTGCTTATTTTTTGTCTTTTTTTCATAATGCCACATTTAATAGCACATTTAAAGTAGAAAGAATGAAATTCTCTTGCTTGGTATGACTCAATGTGTGAAAGGAAAGAAATGCAAATCATTCATAAGTTTTGCTGTTCCTTAGTCCTCAATGTACTCTGCATTTAAATGTATTATGAATGCATTGAATGAATGCTATTCCCAAAATCTTGCTATAGCTACAACATACAATCCAATACTCTAAGCTATATGTTAGGGAAAAAAAAAATCCTATTTAAATTCTTCATTTCAAAGTCAGTCTCTCATCCTTAATCACACTCAGAATTTCCTTTATTTTCCTAATTTAACATGGACCCATAACTGATGTTCATATTTTCCCTCGTGTTTAATTACAGACTAACTGGATTAATCTTTAAGCAGCTTTAGGTTTGGAAACTGCTGTTCAGGGGAGCAAGTATTCTGATTTTTTATGACTGACTAAATGAAGAGAGAGCATAATGAAAATCAAAATAAAAGCATGATGAGGACATCAGCTCATAAGTTTATTCTATTATGTGCCCTATGGATGTCATAGATGAAAGAGAGTGTTTGCTTCTTGATGAACCCAACATTTTTAAGAACTGCATTAATAAGATTTAGCCATATTTCAGAATAAGCAGAAGTCTTTCTAGAGCATCTGTTGCAACTTTGTTTTCATTCTCCTACAACACAAAAGAAAAACTCTCTTGAAGTCATATCCATATAATATGCCCTTCTCAAAGTATACTATGGATGTGAAGGATCTGATTTGAATGGCCGGGCTTGAAGAATTGTGTTACTTTCACAAATAAAATAAACTTATTTAGAAAAGAATTTATGCCTCTGCATTGCAATTGTGTGTTACCAGTTACAAGAGTATAGTGAGATTTTTCAAAATTTATTAAATTGTGAATTCTTTACTTGAGCAATAGCAATGGCTAAATAAATAATGAATTATTAAAAATGTGATAGTATACTTTATAGAAAATAATTTTGACTGGCTCACACTCAGCGAAATTCCAAACAGCTATTAATGAACAACCAACTCACTGTGCTAGAAACTATGAAGAATTTATCTTCTGCATTCATGTAGCGTTAAGCTATTTCAAAGACATCATAAGAAGGAAGTTTGAACGAGGATGGACAGTCATTTACAACACATGTACATTAAACATATAAAAGTACAAGACGGTTTTAAGCTTTAAAATTTCAGAATCCTGACATGCATTAAAAAGATGCAAAATACATGTCTATACATGTGAGGATAAACAGACTTAAATAGCAGGCTACACACTTACTAAAATACAGCCAAGGTCAATTGATCCCATGAAGAAAATAATGTATTACACAAAGATTTGATGATGAACAAAGCACTTTGCAGAAATAAGTTCTCAGTATCTCAGTCTTTTGCCCATGGGTTCCCTTAAAAAGGTTAATGGGTGGGGAAAACAGAGAGGGACAGTCTGTCATAAGAAAGCGTAGATGATCACTTTATGCAAGCTACAGAAACCAATTCTTCTGGCCCTGAAGTGCTGAAAGGTGACTAATTAGTCTTCTCTGCTTTGGCACCTACCTTTGACTGTCCTTGTGGCAATGTGTGAAAATTCATCTCTGCAATCTTTAGTAGCTTGAAAAAATTAGGTGATCAGATATATTTAGGGTTTTGACTAGTGTTCATGTGTTCACAAGGGTGTCTTACATTGTCAGATAAATTAGCATAACATTAGTGTTTCAAAATCAGCAGGGTATTCCATAATGTAAAAGTACTCTGTGCAAAAAATGCCTTTCTCTCTGCAAAATACCCTTGAACAGATATTCTACTATTTCCAGAGGATAGTCATAGCAAAAAGAGAATATAGCTCCTTCAGAAGGTAATGAAAAGTCAAACAAGATTTCATTTAGCATTTACACCTGCATACACTCATTTTGGGGTTTTTCAAATGGTGTCAAGTGCTGATGGCAGAGAATAATAAGACAATTCTGAAAATATCGAAAAATATCATGAAGGAAAACAGATATTCCTAAGGGTATGGTCATGTCTCTGGGGATATGAAAGCTTTGATAGTGATTTATTTTTGAGAGATTCACTATACAAGCTGTTCAAGTACCAGTTCATGGGTAAATGGCACTTAGAATGTTGATAAAGGCAGCCTAGTAATAGTGACATGAATGATAAAGTGATATTAATAGCAAGTCCTTGGCCCTTTTCTTGTTGCAAGTTGAAAATAAGCAACCACTTGAGTTTCTGGTGTCTTATGAACTACCAAGTGACTGCTGTAATCCTCTGTAAAGCTGATATAGATCCTTGCCTTAAGCTACAAGATCTGTAAATAGAACAGCAGAGGATAATAATCTGATTCTTATTACATTTTTTTTTATTTTTTGATGAAAATAAAATAGAAAACTTTGTTCACTTTACGTGTGTGCTTTTAAGAGTAAAGTTTAGGATATGCACTTGGATGATAAGATTCAAAACTGTTTTTTGTCTACACTGAAAAAATCTCACTCAAAATACCTTATAACTTCAGGTCATGACCTTGAGCAATCAGCCTGTGATAATGTTTTCACCAACACAGGGAAACAATGCAATACAACAAAAATGTTCTGACATAAGATGAGGTCACAGTTACTTCTTTCTGAGCACATTTTTGTCTCAGTCTCCACTCTGATCTATTTTTATCAAAACACTTTCAGAAGACCTCTAAAAGTTACAGCCAGACGTTTTTTCTTTCAAATGCATTAAAGCAAGAGTTCTTTGTCATATGGTTTAATAGTCCATAGAGAAAAAAGTCTGATCATATTTACTGTCAGCAGGGTGTTACATTTCCATTCATTTCAATTTTAGACAATCAGTACACTGAATTGCATAAGTACATAAATTAAACTTGTTACAATCCAAGAAACAGCTACATAATCTACCTTACTCATATTCTCAAAACATTTTCTGAAACATTTATGATCATATGTGCTTATGACCAGAAAAATGTTTTACATGAGCAAATTATAGCACAGCAAATCTGAACTCAAAAATTTCCTGCAGGAGCTCAAGCTACCAGGCAATATCAGCACACCCACCTTGCATTGCTCTGTGCACCATTTGCACTCGTATAAGAATTATTACCCATGCATGAGGTTCTATTTTGAAACACTTTGAGAGATAACAGGTGGATAGAACAGGAGTTATCTTCTCTCTGATCTTCCAAAACTCAGTTTTCTCAGACTTGTGAAGAATCACAGACCCTTTGGAAGAATCTCTATACATTTAAGCTGAGGAATAACTAAAGAGACAATTCTGTATTTACCATCTGGATAATTGAAGTCTCAAGGTAAAATCAGTATTAATTCAAGGCAGATGATTATCCTGCTAAAGAAATACATCCCTAGAAGTTGTTTAACATTTTATGGTAGCTTTTCTAGTTTCAGAAAGATACGAGGTTGTGCAAATATTCATGTTAAGGCCCTAAAAGAAATTATTGAGCTGTTTGTTATGTCTGTTCCATGACAGACTGGAAGAATGAATAGGGATTATGTCCAAGACAATGTCCAGTAATTTTTCAATTGACAAAGTGGATTTCTGAACTTATCAGCAGGTCTCAACATCACAGGTTCAGAGATGTGAATGAATGAAGTTCTTACATGAACAGAAATATATAAAAAGGCATTAAAATAAAGCCTTTCTTTGCCTCACTATCCTAAATTTTTCATTTTACCATGTTTATGCACAGCGACCCTTTTCTTCAAAATTCCAAGTACATTTGTGACCTTACGGTCTCCCAGTTAGGGATGTCCAAATTATGGTTTTAGAAAAGCAGAACTAATATCTTCCCAACAATTGCATGCAGATTGGACACCTGAAAATGACTCATAAGCCATTAAATACATAGAAAGAATAAACCTTTCGTTAATATTTTCCAGAGAGCATACTTAAATAGACGAGACAGACAAGTCAATTCCTTAAATTGTAGGCAGGCAGGAATTTTTTGATTGCAAAGAGGAATGAGAAAAATTGTCTCAGTGCTATGTGGAACAGGTTTCTAATATCCAGACATATCATCTGCCATGAACATTCAAAGTTCAATTACCCAAATATATATTGGATTTATTGCTTAGTTTCACTGCAATTTCAATGCATTTTGTTTTAGCAGATTTTCAGTCTGTAAGAATTCAGTATCCTATTTCCAGATGCACTGCAGTAATTGCAAAAATTATTTCATGATATTGTGCAAGGTGAGCTGAAACACAAAAGAAGTCCTTTAACATCTGCTGTTCATGAGCTACTGTATGGTAGTTTTGCCATCTAAAAATATTCCTCTTTCCATGACTGAGGTCATGGTTTAGTTCTTACTGACAATAAGTGAGGAGATTGTCTCAAGGAATCTGCATCTTCTTTGGTTTAGATTATTAGACTTATTTCAGTGTGAAGTGGTAGCCTTTGGCTGCAAAGATCTCACCACATCTTTTCACAATCTCATTTCAGAAAAGGGATTTATCAAACCAAAAAACCCTAAATCTAAAAAAGAGATATTGTGGGAAACAGTGTTTCAGTTGTTGTTGTCGTTCTTAATTCTCTTCAGGACCTTGACAAAGAGTGTAAACTTACAGTGGCCTTTATCTTGATTATTACAGGCAAATCAAACCGAAATTTAAATAGATCTGGTTTGTATATGCAAAAAGAATATTTCTTTTTTTTTTCCTCATAACAATACTTTGATAATTGTTTTATCAGATGGTTGCATGTGACAACAAAACCTTTTTGGTAGAATAATCACATGATACACAGTGTAAATTGTCCACAATATCAGGCAGCAAAGTGCTCTTCTTTTTAATACATACTTTTTCTTTCATATTTTTCCGTTACTAGATGAGCTGCATTAAACTTTGTTAAAGCTACAGCAAATGTAGGAGATATGAGAGATTTGCCTTTATATTCCAATCACATGCCAAAGAAAGCTGGAAACTTTAGGTAAAAGTGAGTAGAAAAGTATGCTTCAAAATACTGTCATTATATTTTTTCAGTATTACTAATATTAACAACTAATGGGACCTTCTTGATTTATTCCCTCAGGTTGCTGTTACCACTTTTCTAGAATACTAAAATTATTCAGTCCTAATAATATTTCTTGGTAATTTGAACACGAGATTTCTTAACCCAGACAATCACCATTTTGTTCGACAGCAGATCACTGGTAACTGTCTACTGAAAGGACTGCAGTAGACTTATATTATGACAAATGAAATTATAAAAATGCATATCTTGATTAAAACCTTGAATCTTGATTAAAACCTTGAATTACACTGGAATAATAAGAAAAACATTTTTTTTTTACTTATGTTTCTTTCCAATCAACTATTAGACAGTATATTTTAAAAGAAAATTCTCTAACTTGCCTTATAAATTATAGTCTTTCATAGTTGATGATAATTTGTAATTATTGATTATTGATAATAATTTGTAATTATTCCATGATAGCATTTCATAGTTGATGATAATTTGTAATTATTGATTATTGATAATAATTTGTAATTATTCCTTCAGTGTAAGATTTGTCTTTACTATCTATTTATATAAATAAACATATGTGTTCATAAATACACACAAAAATAAAGTTTGCCATTCACATCAGAAAGTCTGGTTTTCTTTTACACAGGGAAACTGCTTTTAGACACAGGGAGACACAGACCACTGCCAAGAGGCAAAATTACTTAACTGACTTAAATGCAAGTGATTTTCTTTGTCAACATTGTCTCTCCAAATGCAAACACTTGGCCAATTTCTTCTAAATTGTTGTCCTTGCGACTGTAGAGTGGTAAGGAAAAAAAACCCCATGAAATAGAAAAAGATGTTCTGAACTGAAATGGGAACTCTTGGTTCAGTGAGAGCTGAAAGGAATATGACAAGATGGCTTTAAGGATGCTCTTTTTTCCTGTTAACTACATGTTTCAGATAAAACTGAAATCATGGAGAAGATAAAAAGAGATGTTAGTCATTTACACTTCAAAAGATTTTCACAATGACTAAATTGTCTGTTCCAAGTGTTAGTGTCACACATAAGGATTGTGCATGATTCAAAATGCTTTTTGCAAAATACGTATAAAAGCTAGTCCTTGCTTTGTTCTCAGAAGCACTCTGGTAGTTCCAGGGTATAAATCAGTGAAGATAGGGAAGCAGAATGGACTCCTTATTTGTTAGGCAAAATTTTTAGTGGCTTTGAGGTTTTAAATAACGAATTTGCACCATAAATGGGATCATTTCTGATTCAAGTATCTTGATATACTAGTTAAAACAAAAAGTTATAATTCAACAAGGGCATGTAACAAGATAGTTATCTGCAAGAAATGTCCTTGCTTTACTCTTCAAGAGTAACAATAGATCTCAGTGAAAATACCAAGATTAAAACTTTTTCAGTATATAGTCAGTTAAATATGAGCAATGATTCCATTCCTTTAAATACTTAATAGCCACTCAAACTCAATGAAAATAGGAAGAAGATCTGTCATTCATTCTGTATAAATTAATATCCTAAATGCAATGTCTCATTACATATATAGTAGATTTCATCAAAGCTATAAGGTTTTCAGCTCTCTCTATGATCATTAGTTTGAACCTGCAAAGCCCTTAATGAGATAAAATGTACTAGCATCGAGACATGGTCAAATTTTGTCAGAGAGAAATTTGATACATTTCAGAAATACTGGCTTATAAAGATCCTTTTGGCATTAAAAGCTGGTACTTTAGTAATTCTGGAAACATCTGTAGCCATGAGAAGATTTTAAAGATCTAAATTTTGGATTTTGACATCTGAAATGCCATTTATCACTGACAAATCTTTGTGTCGGTAATCTTATCTCTGTCTTATTTTAAGATCAAAAACTGTTCAAGATAAATAAATTCTAGCACTCTTATTTAGGGTGGTGTGATCTTTGAAAATATGTTTACATACTCATTTGAATAGATTTCACCATCTGTTCAGATATGAGTGGCTCCTAAATGATGATCTGCATAATGGTACTTAAAGTTTCCTTCACATGTGGGAAGTTTTCATTGGCAACCCATCTTTGACTGCTGCCCTACAAAACAGTAGTCACTCACTGAGAAGGGCAAGAAGGGTTTTTATTTTAAAACTACTTTTGCAAATGCCTTTAGTGCAGTTATTCTAGCTCTTATTATATTGAATTCATGAACATGCAGTGAAATAAAAAAAAAAGGTTAAATTAAGTATGTATTTTCCATAATTTGAAATAAAATAAATCAAAAATAGGTTTACATAGACTATATAAGTGTAGAAAGGATATTAAGAGAATCTGGAATTGTTTCTCTTGATAAAGATAGTAATCTAGGACATCCTGCATGGTTTTTATCAACCAATAGCCACACTAAATTAATGATGTTAGGTTTGTCTAGTAGTGACATGCAAAGACTGAGGCAATGTGCCCTGACATTTCATTCAGATAATCAGTGACTGGTGGGTCAAAATTTAATTTCTCCCAAATTTAATTTTAATTATCCTACACCTTTTAATATGGAAATGCCAACTTTATGTGATTTAATTTAAGGATGAGTTTTAGGCCAATTCTGGATCTGATTTCCACTTCTGACATTTTCAATATGCTGAAACCCCCTGAGTTTCATTCTTCCCAGTGCATCTTTTCTCTCCTACTTTACTTATTACTTGCTCTTGTTTCCTCATCAGATATTATTAGCAATGCTATAGTTTCCAACATTTTAACCCATGAGAAAATATTCTGGTCTTTGGTAATGATAGACAGGGCAGGCATACATGTGACACTGAAAATATTGAGATAAATAGTGCCTAATGTAGTAAGTGGATGGTTTTGAAAAATCTTCAGTTTGAAGTAGTTGTTGGGAGTGCAACAAAAAAAGTCAAAGAGGAAAAGTTTGCCAGAGGGATGCAACAAGAATTAATGCAAATCTTCATTAAAACAACCACCCAAATGAGACATCACTGTCTATAAGAAGTCTTGTCTTTCCTTCAGCCTAGCAACTCACCTCTGCCTTTGTGCAACACTGAACCAGATGTAGGAACTGATCTGGCTTTATTTTTTTTAATTTTTATTATTGATTCATTCAAACCAGTTAATGACCAACTCATGGTGAAAATTGGTTTCATTTAGAGAGGAACCGCCAAGTTCTGAGTGAAACTCAAAACTGAAAAAAATGAGGTTTATTTAAAATGGATTTGACTGAAAGTTGAATTGATTTCTGAATTGAAATAAATTAATATCTCACTATTAATAGGTCAGATTTACTGAGCAGTTACCAATTTTTCAAGTAAATATCTCAAACATGTCGAGGCCTTTCTTATTCAAGATATTTCTGAGTTGCTTTGGAAACATGTTACCATGCTAGCAGCCAGAGAAGGTTTTCCTGGATGAAGGCTATAATGAAATGGTTAATGGCTTAATTAAATTGGCTGATGAGAGAAGTAGAATAGCCTCAGGCATACAAAGGTGCAGAAAAATAACTAGAATCTCTTATTTACAGAGTACATATTTTGGCTCTCTAAAGATATTTAAGAAGAAAGATCTTCATAAGTTTATTGTCTGAGTCTAACCAAAAAAGAATTTTAGGAGCCCACTACTGTATTAGACATACCCATCAAGATTTTTCATGGACATTTTGAAATAATAAATAAATCTAATTGTGAGACTTTTTTCCTCCCTAAAATTTCTGACAAATCCATTTCCAGTTTGGGAATCCCTTTGAGTACGTCTGTTTGCCTGATGTAACTAATGAGATTTCTTTCTTCATTATATTTGATCAAATCCATTGAAAATCACTGGCTCAAACAATTTGACAAGTAGCTAAGCCACCCTCTTGTGTGTGTGCATACATGTGTATTGCAGTTCCAGAAATCCTACTGAATCAGTGGAAACAATACAGTGTTAGTAGTTATTTAGATCAATCACTAAAAATGGACAGAGAGCAGTGATCAACACATCTTTGTTTTGTTCTCCTCTAATTGCAGTTTAATTTGCTCAAAAGCTCCTGAGTTGAACTATGGAACTCAAGGTCATATGCCTGCAGTTATATTTGTCATACAGAACAAAACTGCCAGCACTGAGCTTCCTGCATGAACAAACATCAACTGACTAATTTCTGCTTGTGTTCAAAGCACAAGTTAAATACTTTGTAATTCTTGTCTCAGAGATAATTCCTCTTAATGATCAAATGCAATCATTGATGAAGATTTCAGCTGTGACAATACAGCATGACACATTAGGTTTTCTCTTTTTCCCTTAGCAACAAGCACTGTGTATTGTTCCTTTATTAAGGTATAGTTTTGCTAATCCTGAATCCTGTGAGAGGTAAGGCATTTTTATTCGTAAGAAACTCACTGAAGATTGGTAGTGAGTATCACACAACAGAGTAGATTACATGCTCATAACATTATGAATAATTTTATCATATTTCTGTTTGCATTTTATCATATCCTGTTTGTAATGTAGTATTTCATTATACATTATATTACATATCATTATATTCCCATTTGATGTAGGTTTCTGGTCTGGATCCTGATGATTCTTTATTTTAAAGTTTAAACTGTGCAAAACTCTTATCAAAAACAGGTACAAGGTTTTAGTTTTAGCTTTCTACACTTTTTATTTCCCCTGTGAGAGATGGAGGGAAAAGAGAGGAAATGGGAAGAAAATTGAAACAAGTTAAATGTAGTTTGCAAATTCCAACACCGTAGAAATCAGCACAAGTAGTTGCATCCACACCCAGAGCTGTAAGGGTGCAAAAGACTGAAATTCAGAAAGATCTGAATATAGACATACACTTTGGTTCATTGTAAATATAAAGCTGCTGTGTCTGTGTTCAGATAGATTTTAGACATTAAAAAAATTAAATCCAAAAAAATAAACCCAGAAAAACTATCCCAAACCCACAACTGAACCAAACACAACCCAAAAACCACAAAATGCCCACCAAAACCAAAACCAACGCTCCTCCAAAATCCCAGTTAAAGTAAATTAGAGACAGGATGTTTTCAGCATGATTTCATATACATTTAGTTGTAAAATTTAGTACAAATAATCAGGGAGCACACAGACAAAGTTTACACCAAGCTGTCAGTGAGCATGAATCTTTGAATTAACTTTTGCATATTCAAGAACCAGAATACTCTTTAAAATCTGCATCAACCAAGGCTTTCATTTTTAGTTCTGTACAACTTCGTCAGTGATTTCTGTTGTTAACATAAGCCTGGAGGCAGATGTGTGGTTTCAAAAGTTAGCAGTGTAAACCCTATGGATTTCCTACTTAAGTATTTTCACAAAACCAGTTTATTGTATCATTAAGAACAGGTGCAAGGTGCAACAAGACTAATATTTTGGAATTGGAATGCTAGCATTCAGAGGACATGAAAGAAAATTACAAGAATGAGGGTTTGTTCCTTTGGACTGGAAGAGAAAACAAATCTACTGACAGTTTAATAAGACTGTGAATGAATGAGGAATTTGGAATAAAAGGACTTTTGGGATTCTTGAAAAATCCAAAGTGTTTTGTCCTATTCACTTTGCTCAGGTTTCCTTGAAATTATCAGGCCTGAAGAAAAATTAGGATGAAATTTTAAACAAAAATCTCATACTTAATAGGAGTCCAAGAAAGCACACCATAAAAGGCATTAAATAAAAAGAACACTCACTCTGATTCCATAAGATTTTTCATTCATTATTAGGAATACCTTCATTTTTTGGTGACCTCTCTCTGCTCACCTTGCTGTCTCCAGCAGTCTTTCTAGCACTGGAAGTTCTTTTCATGTTTACAAAGACTTTGAGGATTTTATCTGTGTCTAGTAGTATGAACAGGCTGGAAAGAATGAGGTATATCAAGCTTTTCCCAACAGGTCCTTCAGGTAAACCAGCAAGGAAACTGTTTTGTAAAATCTCTCCAAATATAACAGCACATTACTATATCTAGGAACAGAGAATTTCCTTTCAGTACTCCCTTTAAAACCTTTGTAAAAATTCAGAAACATTGATCTACAGTTAAGGACTCTACAGAGACCATTTGAGGGAAAGAGCATCCTGGGTACCTGTTCAGGCACAAAGTGATTCCAATTTTAGCAGCAAATGAATCTCATGACAGAGCACTGTGTTTAAAAGGTTTAAGGAAGGACAGCTTTCTTCTTTGGTTTTTTTTTTTTTTTTTCTTTTTTTTTTCTTTTTTTATTTTTTCATTTTATGTTAAATAAAGGAACTTGGACTTTGTACCAAACAAAGTTTTCAGAGAAGAGTCTTGGGACATTTTCACAGCAAGACATCAAATCTCCAATGTCTCTTTAGGGTATACTCCTGTCTAAAGGATTCACTCTACGTTACTACCTTGCCCTGCTAATGGTAACTGAGCTTTTTGGCCACTGAAAATTGAAATGCTATTAAATTTTATGCAATATTTGCTAGGAAAGGTATGAGAAATTGGTGCCCAAAACCCTGAGTTCTAGTTGGCATTTTTAAATTAAAAGAGAAGCAAAAGTGAGAATCTTCAGTTAGTTCTGCCTATCCCATATGCACATTGCTATATATATATTTTGCAGTGCCTTGAACAGGATTATGTTCCTTTTGGGTTGAATATGAGAGGAACTTATACACTACACATAAATACTTAGTTAATTTTTAATTTTATTTCTGATTGAGAAGAAGGAAAAGTGAAGGAATCAGAAAAAATATTAGGAATACTCATGCTACAGTGAAGCAAAAGAACATATATACTGTCACAAAATCTCAAAGAATAAGAGGTTTTCTACCATCACTGATCCTGCTTTATACTTTGAAAGGACTTGGGCACATGACCAAATTTCTCCAGGAATAACAATGTACGTCAGCTGATCTCTGCTAAAATTAACATCCTCCACCCTGTCACACTCAACAAAGCTAGCAAAGCTGAACAAAACTTATCTGAATGTTTCCATAATTAGTGTGATTTTGATAAAGATATTATTTGTGAAATAAACTAGATATATGCACATATTATAGAAAATCTGTTTTTGGAAGGAATACCCATTCTAACTGGCAGAGGATTTTTTTTTGAATGTCAGAAATGGGAGCTCTTTTCACTTTGACAGCTGCTGTCTTTTATCTTGGAAAAAACATACTTCTCCACAGAGATTATTGCAGTATTATCACAGTTATGAGTGGGATGGCTATGAGAAGGTAAATACTAAGAAGAAAACAAATCTGAGAGACTGACAAAAGCAATTAATTATTTCAAGAAATACAGTTGGTACCCATTGCAAATACACAGTGATGCACTCGCACACTTCTCATTCCTCTAACTCTAGCACGCACTAGTTACTCATTCTGGGTGGGAAGGAAATCAGTCAATTATTTGTATAACTTGTTGAAAACATTCACTCCTACAAACTTATGTCTTTGGTTTCACAGTTAAGCAGACTAGATCAGTGCCAGCCTGTCAATAAATGGAGTTATAACTTGGAGGTGCCTCACCCCACAGTCAAGGAAGAATATTCATGTTCTTTGTCCACTTGCAAAGTATTTCCCCAATAAGGACATTTTTAAAGGAGGGAAAATCTATGATGAGGGATCACACAGCCCAAATGTCACCTCCCTTTTTTCAAGCTGTAGTTAACATTTGACAAGAAATGTGATAAATACAACAGAAAAAGTATTTGTGTTTTGTTTTTTGTCTGACCCAAAACCTTTGTACAGCCAGGACACTCAGCTGAGAGTTAAATGTGTAAAAAACATTTGAGAAGATGACAGGTTCCTCATCAGTTCCTCAGACTCACAAGCTCCAGTAACAAAAAATTGCTGAAGTATGGTTGTTCTGGACTTGTGCTTTCAAATATCTTCCCAAGTGAGCTGGCAAGCAGGGGCTGACAAAGCACTGCTTATTGTGCCTGAAAGCAGCTGCAGTGTCTGGACTAGGCATCCAGACTCCTAAGGTCAGTGATGTCTCAGAGCCTTAGAAAAGATCTCCCCGTTTTATAGGAATGCAATTGAGGCATATAGTGAAAGTTTGATGAGAGGAGATTTTTATATCATCATTGCTACATCTTAAATATAACAAGGCATTTCATTTGCTGCTTATAAAAATACACAAAATTGAAAGACACCTACACAATCTATAGACAAGACTAATTTAACTTAAATGATGTAGATCCCTGCAATAGCTGCTGGTTCAGTCTCCTTTCCTTCTGCTGTGGTCCTTGTGGTGTGGCTGTGTTATTCACTCAGTAATGATTGCAATGACACATTAATTCAGCTTGTTAAAAAGCCTGGAAATGAAATATATTTAAAGAAAGCAAGGCAGAAGCTAAAACTCAACAGGAGCTGGCAAGTCTGAAAGGAAATTATACAGGTCCAGTTACACACTGGAAATACTCAAACAATAAGATGCAAAGGCCATTTTTCTGAAAGAACTGTTTAATTTAATATTTTGGCTGTGTTTCTCTAATCAAAGCCAGCCTGATGGGCCCAGAAAAACAATTGCTTTTCCTATGCAGTATTAATACTCATAAGTGGCTTCTGCATCCCAGATTGCATCATATCTGTCATTACTTGAAGGTTGTGGTTTAGCACTGAAGCACCTGCAGCATACTAAATGCATCCCAGACACTGACTCTTATACAGTATAGTCAAATAGTGTATAAGTAAATTGTGTCAAATAGTTGGAATTATCTAGTCTTCTCTCTGTAGCTTGTCTTACATAACCTGCATTAGGCTTGTGAGTTCAGAAAGTCACATTGGCAGCTTGCCAATCCTCAAGAATTCATTGGGATTTTAAAGCTCCTAATGATCTTACTTGATATCACTGCCAAATATTTGTACAAGTGACTTTGGTTTGTTGCTCTTCAAATGAAAAGTCAATCAGATGAAAGATTCTCCTAGGCTTTTTCGAGTGTGCTGGGTTTTTTTTTTTTTCCTTAAAATTAACCAGCAAGTACAACAATCATATGATTTAAACCATTATTCCTCAAGGAGAACATATTGAAGTCATAAAAAAATTATTTCTGACTCAGAATTTGTGGAAATTGAAGCAATTCTTATCCTTGTGCAAACTACATATCTTCAGCACTTCATTGGAGAACAGTGGTTCTCCAGACATTTACATGTAGTGCTAGAGGCAACAAATCTAAGCTATTGCTTCATATCAGCATGTATGGCATTTCTTCCTAAACAATCTGTTATACTGACAAAAAAATCAAGTGGCAAATGAAAGACTTCAGTCTGCCACTACCTAATCTCAAGATTAGATTCGAATATAATTACACATTTCAAATAGAAATTAGATTAAAACTAGACTGATATTCTAATCAATTTAGAGTTCAGTTTGGTAACTCTTAATTGCAACATATTAAAAGAGTCTGGTACACATAAACAAAGGCTGTAATAGTACAGCTGAAATAATTCAGACTCCTGCATATTTGTAGCCACTGATTTATTTCACTTCAAGGAGATGGCTCATCCTTAAAGAGGTTAAACTACTCGGGAATTCTCTAAGAACTTGCAAAGATTTTCTTTTAACTGGCTCATCTACCTCTGTGTGAGCATGTTTTACATATTGAAATACTCCTATTTAAATATTTCTATGCTTTTTCAGCCCAGTTTGAGCAGCTACTTCTCAAATGATATATTTAAATCTTTCTGTATTCCACTCACATAAATTATTGTTCTTTGTCTGATAGTCACTGCACAGGATGGAGTTAAGTACAAAGAATGTTTGTCTGGGCTGGGATTGTAGCGTTGGGTTGCCAAAGAAACAGTGAGATGAGGGGCTAAGGAAAGTATGATTTACTTGGTTAATTAGCTAATTTGTACTCACAGCAAAGCTTGGCAAACTAGCTCAACTGCAAGGTACACAGTATTCTGACAGCAACCTCACAACTTGGTATCTTAATGTTCATTAAGAAGACTTGACTTCTCCTGCTCTTATTAAAATCAGGTTGTGATTTCCTGGAGTGAATTTGATTGAGTATTCACATCCTGGAATTACACCTCTCCTTCCAGTGTCTTTTTCTGCAAGTAAAGGGAGTAGCTTGATTCCTAAGCAGCTCTTCTCACACTCATGACACTCAGATGTGTTTTACCAAGTGTGGGTTAAATACTGAAGGGGCAACAACCACATGGAAAAATAAAGCAGTCACTATGCTTTCAGCAAAGCCTGGACAGCATCCAAAGATAGGCTTGTTTTAGCAAGAGGGGATCTTGGCTGGAATCCTGGTGGCCTGATAAGGAAGAGGAACAAATGCAGAAATCAAATCAGATTCTCTCAGGCAGACAGTAAAGAGTATTACTCATAGCACTTTATTATCATTGACTTTCTAAACTTTTGCCATTTATGATATTTCAGGTCCTCAGTTCACTGGAATGTTGGGGATTTTCTATCAGTCCTTCAGCCTTTGCACTGATTTCAGTGAATGAATTTACCAATATAAGAAGTTTCTCTACTTGTTCTTTTGCTTCAAAGCATAGAATCAGAATCATAGACTAACTTGGGTTGGAAGAAATTTTTAAAGGTCAGCTAGTCCAATCTTTTCTGCCATGACCAGCAGCATCTTCAGCTGGATCAGGCTGCCTCATGGCTGCCTCGAGCCTGACCTTCAATATTTCTAGAGATGAGGCATATACCACCTTCTGGGCAAGTTTTTCCAGTGTTTCACCACCCTCATCATAAAAAATTTCTTCTTAAAATCAAATCTAATCCTATCTAATCTACTGTTCTTAAGTTTAAAAACATCATCACTTCTCATATTGCAACAAGTGTTGCTAAACAGCTTGTCCCCATATTTCATATTTCATATTTCAACACCTCAGTAAGGTCTCCCTGGAGCCTCTTGCTCTCCAGGCTGAACAATCTCAATTCTCTCAGCCTTTCCTCACAGGAGGTGTGTTCTATTACTCTGGTTATTTTTATGGCCCTTCTCTGCACTGTCTCCAATAGATTGTCAGCCACAAACCTGTATGCAATGCTCCAAGTGAAGCCCCGTGAGAGCAGAGCAGAGGAGCAGAATGGTCTCCCTGCTGCCATACTTGTTTTGATGCAGCCCTTCTGGGCTGTAAGTGCACTCTGCCAGCTCATGCCCAGCCTCTCATCTACCAGCACCCCCAAATCTTTTTCAGCAGGGTTGCCCTCAGTCCCTTCATCCTCCAGCCTATGTTAATACTGTTGCACAGACCCAGGCGCAGCACTTGCACTTGGCTTTGTTGAACCTCATGAGGTTCACTTCTTGAAGTTATTGTCTGGATGATGTCATATTTCTCAGGTGTGTCAACATCAGCACTCACTCAGTGTCATCTGCAAACTTGCTGAGGGTGCACTCCATCCCTCTGTTTAGGACATTGATGAAAACATTGAACAGTATTGGTCCCCATACAAACCCATGTGGGATATCCCTCAGCATTGATCTTCCTCTGGACATTGAGATGTCGACCACTCCCTCTGGATTTGACCATCCTAAAAATTTCTCATCCATATGGTTAATTCTTCTACAGAACATCCTTTTAATTTTCAAAATTTGTTACCTTTCACTCTGAATGGTCAGTCTTTCATTTACAAACTCATGTTTTCAGTTTTCTTTAACTGTTTCAATCTTATATACATTTCAAGGATTGTTTTAATTTGGGATAATGGGTGGTTTATGTGTTTAAGTAGAATTAGCTAAATTTGTTTAACAGTCTGTATCCTTTTCCATTAATAAATAATTATTCCTTGTATTTCAATAAGCTAGAAAGTTATACTGAAAAAGTTTAACATGCTATCAGCTAGGAACAATGCTATGATTGTGAAGTAAGATTTATTTCAAATATTAATTAGTTTTTAATTTTTAATTTTAGCTCCAATATAGTTCATATTTCATTGCAGTCACTCAAACATAATAATGTCAAACAGTACAGAATGATGCAAAAGGTTTCTGACATGACCAAGACATACTGTGAATGCTATTGTCTCTTCCAGTTTAATGGGTCTCAATTGCTGTAGCTAATATATCATATTGTGCAAAGAAATAAGGCATAATTAAATGCTATTTCTATGTTATTACACCGTCCATTATTCATTACTAAAATTAAGGCAATTTTAAAAGCCTACTATCACCATAAATTGTTAGAGAAAAATAAAGATCACTTGAGATGAAACCTTGTTTTTATGCTTTGTTATATGACATGTCTGAGTGTCTGCGGCCTGTGCTGAAAAAGGAACACATTAAATTCCTGAGAGAAGAAAGTCATAAGAGCACAGCAAACCATCATTATCCAACATTATCACTTACATGGGGGGAAGGATACTACAGAGATATCAAAAATCCCCATATGAGAAAATCATAAGATATCATGCACAAAATTTTTGTATTCAGTACCCATACAGGAAGAGTGTTGTACATATGCAAGAGGTGCTGAAGGATAATTGTACACTTTATATTCTATGAGACAAAGATAATGAAAATCATAAGTTTCTCCAACATGAGTCTGGGAACCCGAATCAAAGGAATTTAAGTTTTTCAAATTTGTTATATCAATATATAGAACATATGTCATGAGTAACAAAGTGTCCTATGAAATCCAGTAGCATACAAGACCAATCACCCAAGTGTTCTAAAATTATTTTCAACAACAAAAAATAATAAAAAAACCCCTTTCTTTCCCCCTCTATGCCAACCACTGAAAAAATCAGAACATTGTTGATCTGCCACAAAAGTGTCAGAGACATATTTCAAGCATAGGAAAATTCTACTTGTCCGTTATAACACTGCTTAAATGCTGCTGCTTAAAATGCAGTAGTGAGGATCCCAAAACTAAATTCTGAAGCTTATTATTACATAAGGTCAACAGTACCCACAAGATAAATAGGCTGGAAAAAACCTCTCAAAGAGCAAGTTTATCAGCAAATTATTTATGTATCTAAGAAGAGAACTTTATGAACACTGAGATCTAGAGACATAGACATAAAACATTAATTGTGAAAACTTTCACAGAGTCTTGGTGCCTTCTCAGCAGTTAGATATATACATTAATGACAAATGAAGACCAGAAAATCAGTGGTAGTGAGATCCAAGTTCCTTTCATATTTTATGTTTCCTATCCAAAGAAGGAAGGATGGCCAGCAGATTGAGGGAAGTGGTTCTGCCCCTCTGCTCTGCTCTGGTGCACCCCACCTGCAGTGCTGCATCCCAGCTCTGGGGTACCTAGCACAGGAAAGACATCAGCCTCTTGTAATGAGCCCAGAAAAGGGTGCCCAAGATCATTAGAGTAATGGATCACCTTTCCTTGAAGGAAAGGCTGAAATAGTTAGGATTGCTCAGCTTGGAGAAAGGAAAGCTTCAGTGTGACCATCCTGAGGGTTTCCAGTACTTCCAGACATGAAAGATAGAGAGGGGCTATTTACAAGAGCATGTAGTGACAGGACAAGGGGGAATGGCTTCAAACAGTGAAAGAGTAGATTTGGATTAAATATTTGGTAGAAAATTTTTACTATGCAGGTGGCGAGGCCCTGAAACAGGTTGCTTAGAGAACTGGATGCCCCATCCCTGAAAGCATTCAGTGTCAGGCTAGATGGATCTCTAAGTAACCCAGTCTAGTGAAAAGTATCCTTAATCATGGCAGGGGATTTGGAACTAGATTATTTTTAATGTTTTTTCCAACCCAAACCATTTTATGATTCTATATTCAGGTGGTGAAGACAGGAGTAATGATGCAAACAGAAGGATGCCCTCAGCCAATCTGGACATTGGCTGGCAGCAAAGGAAAAAGTGAATCAAGATGTTAAAGATATTCTTGGGTGGGGGAAGGGGGAAGTATTGTCCTATTTATTGATCTACTTTTGAAGTGCAGCTCTCTATGAAAATCTCAGCATTCGAAAGAGGGACTCCAGAACAGGAAACAAGAACCTTTCAAGACAGGGCAGACAGCACACAGGCAGTGAAAAGATGGTGACACATTTTTTACCACATTACTACTAAGATTATTTTGACTCTTAGAACAACTCAAATATAAAAGATTATAGAGTCAGTATAACAAAATATTTTTCAGCAAGTGCCAGCAGAGAAAATGAATGCAATTACAAGCTGATAACAGAAGAAATAGGCATTTATAACAGCAAATAATGTCAAATAGATAAAATTAGAGAAATGTGTGAACTCAGTTACAAATGGGGAGATGGATTACATCTAAAGAGGAATGAAATGAACTGTGGTCATAAATTGGACACTATACCATGACATGTACAAATTCAGTGGTCAGACCCATTTTTCATGGTAGATATTAGATCTGCTAGAAGATAGAAAAAATTCCCACCAAAAAAAGCTAGACTATTCAATGAAAAATATGTTGTCCAGGTTGATAAACAAAAAAATCCAAATCTTAAAGTAATTATAAGACTAATAATTTCCACAAAGGAAAAAATAGTAATAAACCATGTAAAAGTTTAGAAAATATAAAAATAGGACCCATTCAAAAGAAACAAGAAGCAATGAAGGGAGAAAAATATTATTTTTACTTAGTTCAAATGGACTTCAACTTTGGTTTTAATAGTCTGAGGCTAATGACACGGAGGCTTGAATAATACAGAAACAGGCCCACTGTAGCAATACATGGAATCATAGCTTGTATACAATGTAACAGATTCATATCAATAGTTCAGATTTTAGTTTAAATATTTTTAGTTTCTAGGTATATAAGGATATTTTGAATCCTTAGTGATATAAAGAAATAAATCTATTCAAAGACAAGATTTCTTCACCTTGCAAAACACTTTTAGCAACTGACAATTTAAATAACCATAAAAGTACAAAACATATTTCAAACTGTTGTTGATGTTTCTTCTACTGTAATTTGTTTTATCGATCTCTTTTCTTGCATACAGATTGGCAACAAACTACAATATGTAAACTAAAAAAAAAATTTCTACAACCTGTGTTGCTCTCTTAAAATATTGGGCTTTACAGGCTAATATAAAGAGATGCTATCATAAGAAAAGAAAGGGCACAGAAAGTTACACAGAGTGGCACCTTTGGAATGCATTGGTTCAATAAAATTTTCATTAAATGTCCATAAAATTATGCAGAAAATATAGTAAAAAAGAAAATGTAAATTTAAGTCAACATCTACAGTTTAGTTCACAACATAAAATCAAAGCTGCAGTCAGGTGGTGCTCAGTGTTTTTCTGACTGGAATCAAAACAAGGCATGGAATGTTAGAATGAGGGAAAGAGATCTTGTCCTCTCACCTTACCTACTGTCACCTATCATTATCTAGAAACATAATAATGTCACCATCTGGCCTTCAATGAGACTTTGACTACAAAATTAGCTTAATTTCCAGTGCAAGTCAAGATGTAATATCAGCCCTGTGTGGCAAATGCCCCTTATGCACTGGTCAAAATGTCATCTTTGCAACCAAACACCGAGCAAGCTTTCTCATTATCTTCTTTAGAGTTCCTGAAAAAATAAGCTTCTTGCTGTGCTATTTCCTAAACACTTCCAAAACATGATACTCACAAGTGCTCTGAATAAACTCTTGCAAAGCTGCAAATCACTTCAAGGACTGACAGAAAGCAAAAAGCAACCAAATTGTAGCTACAGAGTTTTTAAAGCTCCATTGGTCTAGAAAAAAGTTGCTGCTGCTGCTACATGACTGCAGACCTGAAGCCATTGATAATCACAGTGATGAGTCATTCTCTGGGTAATCTCAATTAAGTGGTTTCTATTGTTCAGCAAATTCTTCTTAAATGCATTTTGCTTTACAGAAGTGGACAAACAGAAATATAACATTGTCCTAACCTTGTAGGAGAATGTCAGGCTTCATTAGTACTTTTATGAAGATTTACATCTTCAGGTAATGACGCCATCTGCCTAAATATATGTTTCCCAAATCATAATTAGAAAAGCACTTAGGTTAAAAGTTTAGGTAGTTAAGGATGGCTTAAGTTATCTTTATTCAAATCAAATCATGTCTCTTTTTTTGTCTAAATGCTTTCTAGTCATGTCCATTTGACTCAAATGTCCAACTTCTAGTGGAGCATTAGAAAACTTGTTAAATGTATTTATAGAGTAAAAGCAAACTGCCTTATCAATATATTTTGCTGTGTGCTAGAAATATTGCAACCCATTTTAAAACTTCCATTTGAAAGCAATGAAAGTCCAAACAAATTATGCAAGTCTGATATAAGATGCAAGAAACCAAAAGCATTACTGAACACTCAAGAGTTTAAGTTTTAGTGTCTTGCTTAATTTCATGCTCCAACTGGCTGCTTCTCAGATTTAAAAAGAAAAAAAGGGACTGATGAAGAGAAAGAAAATATTTCCCACCACTTTTTCTGGTGCAAGAGCAAAAGGGCATCAAATATAGTAGCAAGTACAAAAGAAACTAAGGAAAATATGCCCATACACCATGCAGAGAGGATTTGTGGAATCTCTTGCCACAAAACTTTTGCAGAATGAAAGGGGTTTGACAGTTTCATAGAAGAGGACCCATGGCCTTTTATGTATACCACAGAATACCATGATTCTGCCACAAAGGAGTACCTGGAATTCAGCTCAGGAGTTATTGTAAATTTAGCTAGATATTATCACTACATACTTGCACCAATTTGTATTTTTTTTCCTGTATTGACAGCAGAGATGCTTAGCTGGGGCTTTGAACCTGCAGTGTGTATCTTACATTGTTAGAAAATGCATCACTGTGCTTTTGCAAGTAGCAGGTCATAGAATTACTTCTACACTGAAGGGCAAAGACCTGATCTAAATTTGTACAAGTCACTAAGTCAAGGTGAACTCATCACCTAGGTGATTAGAACTTGAACTCATCACCTAGGTGATTAGATTGTAGTCTTATGTATGAACTAATTACTTAGAGAAAGAATTCCTGCAATAGCCAGCTAAAAGCCATTATAAGTTCTGGGAAGTATTTTGTATTTTTCCAGAAAAGTCACAGTTTTCTGAAAAATACCTAGGTTACATGGCCAGGGACTAAATGTTAAATTTCAGAAAGGAAATAATCTTCAGCAAAATTTGCCTTTGAGTGGTCTGTCATACACTGGTGGGTTTTGAAGGTGTTTATACTGACTGACCATTCAATGTATTATGCAGCTTTTTTGTTACTGCAATTATAAACCACGAATTTAGATGTTGCTGTAATTATATGTGTTGCCATCAAATTCAAATTAAATGTCATGTTAACCTGACTTTCACTGGCCCCTGCAACACTCAGAATTTGTTTCCAGAGCTGGCTTGGCAACATGGAATCTAGATAACTGGATATCTCCTCTAGGCTGAGATGCAGTAGTGCCAGAGACCTGTAAGTCAAAATACCAGTTCTACTCTACCATAGGTTTTTCATAATTGCTATGAGATCATAGACAAGTTATTCAGGGTGTCTGTGTTACCCCTTTCCAAGGGCCTAATATTTATGACATTTTTGGTTAAAATATCATTCTGGCATGTTTTCTTAAGCATTGAGAAGGCACAACCCCAAAATAATTTATTATCAGTCCTGACTCTCTGGAGTCTAAGTACAGAATCATACTGTAGAGAACAGAATTTCCTCCCTATAGTCAAAACTTCTCAGAGGGAAGATCATCTCAGAGCACATAAATAATTGCAGACTGACATATTTTTTTACTTTTTTTTTCTGCCAAAAGAAATCACAGGCAAAACACAGAAGAATAAAATTAAGCATTAAGGACCTGTTGAAAAAAATAGCTTTGGTTTGAATATTTACTCTAGCAGAATTATTCAAGTCTATATTAGGCAAAATCTGTCTTGCACCAGTCCACTTCAGGGAGGAGGAGGCCAGTGATGAAGTGATGGCTGTGATTTTCAGACAAAGCCTAAACTAATCATCTTACTACCTCTTTCAAAATTACTGTGAATCATGCATACTAGTGGGTGGTGGTAAGGGGGAAGAGATAAAGAAGTATTATATGTGTGAAAACCAGCACAGGCCTGCCTCTTTTAGCAGTGACCTAGTGAGTTTCTCTTTGCCTGGGCTGCAGCTCCAATACAGTTGTGGGAAATGAGCACAGCAGAACACTGCTGCACATGAAGAGTGAATCCAACACGTCCCAAACATAGTGAATTGTTTCATGACATGATACAAAGCCATTGTCTGATAGAGCCAGCATAACTGGAATTTGCTGTGCCATCTGGGACAAGGGATACATTGGCAATGCTGACCAAGCTGGACAATGGAATCTGCACATAAAACCAACTCTTCCTACAGCAAATCTGCAATGCAATTTAGACTGAAGGCTGTACCCAGAGTACTGGAAAATTTGGAAAGTATTTAGTACAATGCAGCTTAACATTACAAAAGTCACCATTTGTTCAATGTTTGTTCAATGCTAATAGAACAAGATGAACTGAAACACTTGTTTCTGTTGATATGGACCCCTTTTTTTTGTGATATGAGACAGCTAGTTCCCTAAAAGACAAAATGTATTCAAAGAATTTATTGGCAACTGGAAAGGATACTATTTATGAAAATGGGAAAGTGGCAAGGGGAACCCAAAGCAAGGGTGAGAGAAGCAAGAAAATAAATATTATGACAATAAAGGAGAAAAGAACATGCAAATAATAAGAAAGGAGTGAAAGTCTATACATGAAGATAAGTCTTGAACTCAACACCTCAACAATGGATTTGCTTTATTATTTCCACAGTTAATAAGACCAAGTGTGTTATTTATACCAGTAGTTACCAATTTAAATGTCAGTTTCTTAAAAGGGTTTCTTTCTCCTCTTCTTATAAATTTGATGTGTGAGATAGTGAACATGCAAACCAAGGAGCACATGATATTATTCACCCAAGAGCTGTAAGCTACTGTGGGAGTAATTCCTTTAGACTGCAAATAACTCTCTACAAATACAGTATAGGAATCTTCATTTTCACTGGAAAAAAATAAAACCAACCTTAAAAATAAGTTTATAGTATAGAGGAAAGCCACCAGCCAAATCATTAAAATGGACAACCAGGAATAGAATAAGGAAAGAAAAAATGCAACTACCACAGAAAATATATTAAATTTCTTATTAATTTCAGAAGTGATGTTGACTTTGAAAAAGCAAATAGAAATTTTGTTTAAATATATTTAATTATATATTAAAGGAATTGTAGTTCACATATTTATTTCTTCTCTTAAAACACCTGAACACTTCATTTTTTCAAAATTATTCTGAGAAAGAGTGTTCATTTGTTCAGTGGAAGCAGAAGGAGCTAAGTTGAGCAACATTATTCTTAATTCATGACTTGTGATTTCTTTGTAAATTCCAGCCTGGATGTTAATCAGAAGAATTGAAAACAGACTGAGTCACCAGTTTCTTGGGAAAAAATCTAAATCCTTGGAAGATGGCCAGAGAGCAGCCAATAAAAAAAGAGAATTTTCATTTGTGAAATAAAGAATTTCCCTTCCAGAATTTTGATGAAGAAATAATTTTTACCCACTATAATACCCCATATTATTATTTTATTATTTAGTAGTATTTACAGTAGAATTTTTGTAGTATTTTTTATAGTAATATTTTAGTAGTATTATTTATTTGTATTTTAGAAATACAGAAAAGTGCATCCAAAAAACATTTGTCTGGGCACCACTGGGGTTTCCTTATTTTTAATATTTTTGCATATGCTATGGTGGGGTTTGCAGTGTTGTGCAAAGCCATACTTTACAGCTAGAATCAATATATTTGAAATATAGGAAGTATTATAACCATTTAAATGCAATAAAGTTGTCTATTTATTAGCATATGGCATTGTGGACACCTCTGCCCAATCCTTCCTTCCCTTGCTCCATCCTCTTTCCATCTGATAATCTTTTCTTCTTTCCCTTTTTCTTTCCTTTTTTAGCATCCCCAGTCTTCATATTCCATTTTTAAAAAATGTCTTAGGAAGAGATTTAAGTCCATAACTCAGAACAGTCCACTATGGATTTTGGAATCTGATTCTGCTCTCTCCTATTTTCCTGGAAAAAGATTTGATCACATGGCAATAGGAAATCTCTGTTTCTATTTTTGAAGATGCATACTTTGCAAAGAAGAACCACAAGTTCACTGGACAAAAAAAGTTGAGAAAAAGAAAATGACCCTCCTTCACTATGTGTGTTTCGCTATGTACTCATCTAAGAAGAAACATTTTTCCCATCCCTGCTCTGATTGCTCAGTATTTTTGTTCCATTTAAGTATTAAAGCCTCAACGCTCATTAATTTAACTGTAATATTATTCTTCTTCCCAGAAAATTAATTTGATACATTAATACTGTTTTGCCATCACCATAACATCTACAGTGTTAGACTGTAGAAGAAGGAAGAGTTGAGGACCTGCGTTTTGTATTTGTGCTTGCAAATTCCATTTAACTGTTACACCAGACAGTGAAAGTTTTTTATGGATTAAGGCTTTAAACTTTTATACCTCAGCTCATAAAACAGAGATACATAACTTTCAGTGTCTCACAACATTGTTGAAAGGTTTAATTCACTGACACTGACTGAAAATTGCTCGGGTAAAGAAACTTGAATGAAAGACAGAGAAGTGCAAATGTAGCTGTCTTTGCAGAAGAACTGTGGAAAGAATTTCTCTTAAGCAGGCTTGTCAAGCTTGGCCATACAATACACATTGCTTGCTAGGAATTTCTGCTTAACAGCTGAATGAAAACAAGATCTACTTTCCCTCCCTTTTTCATCTGTCTTAATGAACAACTTTAGCGGACACTCATTTCACAAAGACAGTCGATAGCTTCTATTTTCTTTGCCAAACTGAACCACTTTTAAACTGTTCACTTTTCCCTCATCAAGAAAATAGTCTTTTTCTGTATGAAAGAATAGTGAAGTTTATTCATCTCTTTGCACTTATATTTAGGAAAAAACACCTCAACAAGAAGCTATGTTCTTCTGAGCTCTAACCCCCAAGTGAAAAGGGAACAGTTCCCTATCATGCTTGATAACATGGGTACATGGGAAGAAATCTCATGCAATCCTTGTGGAAAAATATTCTATTTAAATAAGAAATGAAATAAGCACAGTCAACTGAAAGGATTTACAGTTAACTCCTTTAAATCCATACTGCAAATAAAACCACTTTTATTTTCTTTTTCTTATGTCCCTTCCCATTTACTTTCCATGGAGAATGATACATTAAAATAATACAAATATTTTAAAATTCCAGCCAGATACTCTCTGTAATACACTGAGGCATATTCAATGTAGTTGTACCTTTAGCTTCCTTGATATGTTTTCTCTAGATTATACTGCTGGCTTTGAAAGAAATAACAGCTAAAGAGGCTTTCAAGCTTTAATAGTCATAAATCTGTTCATTTATGATTCTTACAAAAAGTTAAGTTTATATTTTAAATATTTTTACTCTATGTTGTTTTGAAATACTGAGAATGGCAAAAACTCTAGATACACAGTGTATGATCAGGAATGAGAAGTCCTTTTTTAGATTAAAAAATTTAAAAAATGTATGGTACAGCTACAGTACCAAGAAGAAATGTCAGGGGATTTCAGGGGATGATAATTATATTGACATTAATGATCACAAATTCTAAGAAAACAAATAAAGAGATGGGTGACATTAGTTGTAATTATTAAATACAAAAGCAAACATTTTCTCTCTTATTTCTGACAGAAGAAAATAATTTTCTGTAGTAATCCACTTCATCTGACAATTTTTAAGAGTTGCAGATTGTGTTTTAACAAAAGTAGCAGGAGTTGTTTATTCTCAAAATTCAAAACACATAAGTCTTTTTCATGACACTTCCTTAAACATCAATATTTTATTTTAAAATTGAATTTATTGGATGAGTAACTCATGCAATGCACAGAGCTATAACAGAAAATGAAAAATTGCACCTTAAGGTTTGCTTTGGGTTTGTGGAGGAGGGGTGTGATTTTCTGCAAAAGGAAATTAAAAATAAAGGATAAGCTTTGGAACCGATATTTAAAATGTCAGATTGCTTTTATTTAATTAAGATTTTTGTATGCTTTATAAAAAGCAACCAAATCTTTCTAATAGTTTCAGTATTGCTGTACAACTGCTGTCATTTATGTCATCTTAGTGCAAGTCTTAGAGTGAATCTAGCAGTGCAAAATAGTCTGAGCTTAATTACATATTTTTTTAGGTTCAACTTTATTTTCATAATTTGCTTTTGACTCTTTCAACACATTTAATAGATTTGTTTGAATTACATTGGGCCTATTTGAGGAGAAATTTACTGTTTCCATAGTTATGTGCAATAAGGTTGTCTCTGAGCTCAATGTTTTCCAAAAATGGACTGGTTCTTTGACTGTAGGAAGAAGCAGAGTCTAGGAATGATGCAGAATCATTATCACAGGAATCTGAGAGAAGTACCAATCACATTCTTTAAAATGGCTGTTTCTCAGTTATCCAGAAGCTGAACAATGAATGATTCTAAGCTTAGTGACAGGAAAGAAATACATTTTACTGTGAGCATTTTCAAAATGTTATAATAAAGTGGGCTGAATAAGAACAGAAACATATCAAAAGTATATATTTACTCTGGATTAAAGTCAGCTTTCTGTGCCCTGACCTTAAAAAGGACAGTACAAGAATAAAACTTACAGTAAAGAATAACCTTGACCATGAGCCAAATGTGACCTGCTGATACATGCATTAAAATCAACTGCAGTTGTCTAAATGCATTTAAGAGAAGCTTTGTTACTAAATGTATCCTGGATGGAAATCCCCCTTTACAAGAGTTTAAAAAGCTACACAAATGATCTCAGAATCATATCTCCATAAGCCAAGGAAATTTTAAGCTTCTTGAGTATTTAATAGCAAGGTAGGTTGAGAAGATGATCAACTTTACTCTCTTTTGTGGGAAAACATAAAAGCAATAGATATGGAGCAAGTTCTGAAGTTGTATCAGCCTCATATGGCCCGGATTCCTGAATTCAGAAGACAAATTTTCAATGGAAAGCCCATTCCCCCATGTTTGGACTGTGATCCTTTTCTGACAGTCATCTCTCTGTTCCCATCCTTCCCTGGGTTTTGTTTTCTAGAGCACGGTTCTATAGCTGGAAGTTAGGGAAGAAGATGACATGAGTTTACCAAAGGACTTAATTATAACCTTGCAAATTATTCCTGGTTTTGTGTTTGAGATGTATGCATGTAAACTAGCACCAGTCAGAAGGGGCTGACAAGCACCTGCCTACACTAAAAATATTGTTTAATGTTGGGTTCGAGCAAAGTTTGACCCCTAACTTCTGATACTGACCATGACTTTCAGGGAGCTATGCTATCTTCTTTCAATCAACATCATGTCTTCTAACTTGTGATCTCACCAAAAGAAATTAGCCAAAAAAGGATTGTTCTGTGGAAGAAACTTCACTTGATGTGCAGAGCCACAGCATCCCAATCTTTCTAACCTAATAATTGATCTGGAGAATGCAAAATGAAAAACACATTAGCCTCCTATATGACAAGAGAATGGTGTCAGGACACTGAATTTTGTAGTGAAAAACAGCAAAATAGTTTTCTGCCACTGTGCTTCCTTTAACAGTGATGCTCTTAAAATGGGTTTGAAAATTACCTTTGCACATAGCTATGTGCTTAAAAAATATCAGAGCTAAAAACTTGAAAAAAAAAAAAAACCCAAAGAAACAGAAACCAAAACAAACCTAAGCCTCCTTCACCTTTCCCTCCTTCTACCCAGGCTCAACTTCTTTCCTTCACTTCCAGCCTCTCTACTTCTCTACCTCTTCCCCAAGCGGTACAGTGGAATAGGAAATGAGAGTTGTGGTTAGTCCATAAGAGTTTCTCTATGATGCTTCTTCCTCCTCAGACTTTTCCACATGGATCTTTTCCATGTGCTACTGTCCTTTAGGATAATCCAGTTCCTGCATGGTTTCCTTATGGGCTGCAATTTCTTTCAGGGAATACGTGCCTACTCTGACATGGGCTTCTCCATGGGCTGCACATGGACAACCTGCTTCACCATGGAGTTCTCCAGGGCTGCATGAGAATCTCTGCTCCAGAGGCTGGAGCACATCCTCTTGCTCCTTGTTGTCCAGCTTGGTGTCTTCAAAGCTCTTTGTCTCACTGTAGTTGGTTTTTTTTGTGGTGGTGGTTCTGTGAGGGCTTTATGTTTCTAGTCCTCCCCCTGTCCTGTCCCCCAAACTGTCCTTGTTAGGCCCACAAACACTATAAAAGTTGGTTGTCCTACTTAAGGAAGCACCTTATTTTTAATCAGATACACCCAAGTCAATGAGTATATGATCCCAAGTAAAGCTGCACTTGCTTTCACTTGCAAAACTGACATTCTTTATCAAGGATACTTGCTCTTACTCTTGATCTGGCTTAATATAAATTGTCAGGTGAAATCTTGAAGAACTTCCCATACTCCGAATCTCCATTCTGGACTTTTGTCCAAGAACTCAATACTGGGAGGGTTTTTTGTGTAAAACTGGTGATGTATCTGTCAGAAATGCTAAATTTAGCAGTTACTTATGTTCTGTATGGGTAACAAGAGGACATTTTTCAGAGAATTGTTGCACAGTATTTCAAAGTTACATTATTTGTAGTAGGAGTAAGGCATTTGCTCAAGAATAAGGGTGTTTTTTTACCTTTTAAACTGTATTTCAACTTTGCATTATTTCAAAACACAGCTGTTTTTGTGAATTTTCCATCATATGCAAGACTTCCTATTTGAAAGAACTTATCCAAAATGACCATCAGCTTCCTTCCCTTTACAACAGAGAGAGTGGTGATAAAGGGAGAGGAATTTAAAAAAACTTTGCTACTAAAACTTATTTTTCAGGACTAGTTTTTTTGGGTTTTTTTTTGTGGGGGAGGATGCTTAAATAGAAATGAAGATAGTTGCCATTATTATTATTTAAGAATTAAGAATGGATATTTAACATGTCCTCAAGTCATGCATAGCTAGATGCTGTTCTTGTGATGTATATTAAGGATTGCTTAATAATCCTGGGTTTGTAGTGATTGATCTTTCCTCATCAGATCAGATCCGCACCACAAAAGTTACAAAAAACTAAGTTTTGTTTTCAAGAAAATATCTGTATTAAAAGAGAGTTGTCAATCCTTAGTGGAATCCAAAGAAATTAACTAGGGGAAAGAATTTAATCTGTCTTTAAAATCAGAAAACCAGTACGCCATAACCTTATTGTGAATTAACACATAAAAGTGTTACCAGGAAGGTGTGATGTTAATACGGTACAGTTAATGGATTGCCTCTAAAAGATTCCAGCAGAGTGGAGACAATATGCAATAAAAGACATGGGGGCTTACAAGTTAGTGCTGCTCCGCCAGCACTGTGTTTGCCAGATCCCTGGACTGGAATACAAATTGTAAAATGGCTCCTTAACTAGGAGCTTCAGAACAGTAAGCCAAAAAAACCCAATATTGAGAGCTGCTCTGTATAATGTTAGACTGGAGGCTGAATTCCCAGCTCTTCACCATTTTACACAGAAAATTTAAAAAAAAAACAAAAAAGAAAACCCCAAAAAAACCCCACAAACAAGAACAACAAAAAAATCAAAAACAAAAACAAAAACAACAACAAAGAAAACACAAAAAACCCCAATGAAACCCAAACAAAAAAAAAACCAAAACAAAGCAAAAAAAAAAAAAAACACCAAAAAAACCCCAAAAAAAACCAAAAAAAAAAAAAAAACAAACAAAAAAAAAAACCAAAACAAATGCCCAGGTGACAGGACCTGACCATTTTGAGAGGCCCCACAAATCAGTCCTGTGGCTCAGATGAGCAGTGAGAAGTGTTACTCGTCCCTCCTTAGGGAACTTGGAAGCCCCTTTCAAGGGATCATCCAGGTGGCTTTTTTGGATTACAGTTTCAGAGCTGGGTGCATCTTCTCTTCTCCGTGTGTTCTTCATCTCATTCTTTGTAACCAATGCCACAATTTCAGGGTCATAGCTCCATAATATGCTTTCCCTTACATCTCCAGATCTTCCAAGGGTGATTTCCCATTGAGGTACTGAAAGAAGACCAAGGCCTGTGAACTTCTGTGCTAGCCAGACCCTATAGGATGCTGTTACAGGAACACCAGGGCAGAGAATTGATCAGATATTGATCAATACAGCTGCAGTTACTTCAAGTTTTCCACTAACTTTCAAGGAGATCAATCAGAAGGGAAGATGTGCTGTAGATCAGCCAAGTAAGATGCACTTTATTTCAGGAAATTTTGGAAAAAGTTGCAGCTTGCCAAATAGCCTTTAGCAAATGTTATGCACTTTACTTGCGTCATTTGGAGACAAAGGATGACAGTCTGCTCTTGATACACCTGTGTTAATACATTTGGTGGGATTTTTCCTACTTGGAGACCAAGGAATATATCTTAACACATTGCCTGAAGACAATTGCCCCTGAATATTACCACAGCTCTTCTGAAAGCTATGTTGGCTCTTACTCTGGATCTTTCTTATGCCAAGAATTTTAAATTGTCTGGGTGTGCTTAATATAATGAGTACATTGAGAAAAGGAATTACCAGTGTATCTACACATATGTATTGAAGAATTTTCCTGAAAATTTAAGTATTTTATCAAGTCCTTCAACATAGGCAATAATATTAAAAACTTAACTGAAATTAAACAGTAATTGCAGTCAATAAATGTGAAAAAGGTGCAATTGCCTTCATTATATGAGAATTATGTGAAAATATGTGTTGCTAATTGCAGTGTTGAGATGTTACAAGACACACAGGAGTCAATATGAAGTGTTCTAATTTTCCAGTAATTCACCTGTGTGATTACAGTTTAGGCTTTATTGTTAATTTGCTTTCTTGAAGACACTCAGAATAATTTTTCAGTGAACGTATTACATCTTCTAAATTAAGAATATGCATATTATTGTTAATCATCATTTTTAAGACCTTGGCATTCAGAAACAGATTTTCTTTCTGGTTCATGAAAAATTCTTTTGACTTAATTCTACATATCATTGATCTCGATGCTAATATCCTTCTGGTTTGGGGTAGTAGAAATTACTATCTACTGAATGGGTGTGCTGAGAGTTCCATTCTCAATATCTAGAACTACCTGCAAAGATATTCAAAAGAAACAAATCCTAGTGTTCTATGAGCCTTTAATACAAAGAGGATTCTTTTCTCCCAATTATTTTTTCACTGAGTAATTCTCAGAATACAGAGACACTGATATAAAAGAAGAATCACCCAACATTCTTGTTTTATATTTCAACTTGTGTTTTTAAAGGTTTAGGATATAAACAAAGCAATTTGAGTAAAATGTTGTGACAAATAAGTCAGTGCATCAAAGAGGTAAAATAGTAATAAAATATTCTAAGAGCTACAGAAGCAAGGAAGGATATTCTGTAGGGGCTCTGAGCTCCATTTGTCATTAATTTATTGGCATAGCTTTGTGAATATTCCATTATAGAAACAACCTAACCAGCTATCTGTGAAATCCTATATGTCTGCCAATTGGTGATTTTCTTTTGGAACTGTCAGCACTTTTCACTGTACATGAGGCAAGTTACCACAAAGGATGAAAGAAAACACAAAATCAATAGCTAAATTTTTTTTTTATGTTGAATTTTTTTTCTATGTTGAAATGCAGGTGTAGAAAATAATCAATTGAAAAGGAGCACAAGTTAATTTAATCTCATGAAAACAATGTCATCTATTGCTTTGGAAACAGTACAGTATAATACTATTATTTCTAAAGCAATAGTCATGTTGCTCTTCTTATCATTCCCTTTTGCTGTTCATGGAAAAAGTCAAATCACTGACATAGCACAAGAACAAGTCAATAAACATTTAACATTTAACATTTTTGTTCATCATGAATTTGTACTGCAGATCTTTCCTCAGGCACTTTGATGATTTTTTTCTAATATACAATTTTCATGAACATAACCAGAACATGTGGAACAGTTTGACTTTCAGATATAAAGTTCCTCTCTACCCTGCCTCCTCTAGTGATTGACTTCCAGACCCAGATTCTACCTCCACTGATTACACTAGTAGTGCTGTCTTTCATTATTATTGAATAATATATATTAAAAATAATAATTATATTTTTAAAAAATCTTCATAACATGACAAGGAAAAATTAGTTTAATGTCTTGAAACAAAGCCCAGGTCTTCAATAGCAGTCTTTTCATCCCTCAGTTTTTCAGCCAGCATCCCAGAACTTTGATCTTTTGTTTAGTATTACTAGCAATATGGTCATTTCAGACTTGGATTTTATCCTCCTTAGCCCACTAGTGATTGTCTTCTTTGGCACACAGACTGACAACTGTATGCTTGAGGAAGTATAATGAGTGGAATGAGCAGCAAGGAAATAGTAGCTGGAAGTTGTTTCCTGCACATTATGTGAAGAAAGATAAAACCATTGCATTACACTGTACTATGAACATCATTATTTTTTCAATTACTATCTCATAGCACTTGAATCTACCTATTCTTTCTCCAGAACAAAACAGTAACTTTGGCTTTCCCCAGCCCATTATTTTACCATGGACATTTAAAAAAATATGTTCCAAGTGGATGCAATTCTGTGGGATGTCTGAGTTGTCATCTTTATCCATCATGAGCACTCTTCATAGCTCTTATAATGATTGAATTGGATTTAACATGTACGTATCATACAAACATATATGAGGCTATATTTATATATGCAAATAAGTATAGCAAGAAATACATATTTCACAAAAAAAGTTAAAAAAATCTTTTATGTCTCTCTGAAAGGAATATTTGAAGTATACCATTTTAGTTTTCAGTTTTCAGAAACATAATTGCTAGCTGAATCTGTCAGTCCCTTGAGTTTCAAACTGAACAAGCTCTGGCTCTACTCATAAATCTAATTCTCACATAAATGTTTCTTTCTCACATCTCATACTCATCCTGTATCACATTCCATCTTTTCCCTTTGCTTCCTTTTTTCATAGTGTTTACATCCTATAAAATGTTTTGATGATCTTTTTTTTCTAATATATATTGTTCATGAACCCAGCCAGAGCGTGCGGTCCTTCACATAGTATTCCTTGCAAATCAAAATCCTCTAGTAAGGCATGCAGAAACTTTTTCAATAAAGCAGGTGTTGCTTATCAAAGCAGCTTTGTCAAAACCAAAACATGTAAAAAAACCCATTTTGTTAGAAACAGCAAAAAATGATCAACAGGGAAAGTAAAAATGTGTATTTTTGTTTGTTTGTTTATTGAAACATTTCTTTTACTTTAATAATTAAAAATTGTATCAACAATTTCAGTTTTATGTTTGCTTGGAGGTTTTGCATTTGTTTGTCTGTTTGTTCGCTTTGAAATATTGTAATTTTCAGGTCAAACAAAAATCCCTTTTTGTAGAAACAGTGGTTTTATTTCACTTTACACTCATGATATATTTTTCTCACCGGGGACGCACAGATGTAAGGCTTGACATACAGGTTTCTGTAGGAAGCTTACCCAAAGGGCAGAACCTGTGTTGGGTCACTCTCAAGTCCTGGCTTCCCATCACTCAGCATCTGACCCTCACAGCTCCCTGACAGGGATAGAGAAGAATGGCCAGGGTTAGGGTTAGGGTTAGGTACTTCAATAATTAATAAGTTTTCTGAATGTCAGGAAGCAGTTTTCTTAGTTGGCGCTTAGCAGTGATGGTTCCTAGATCTTCTTCACAGAAGGGGCAGGAGTTCAGGGAAAAAGGACCATGGCAGGAACCAGTCCTCACACTTCTAGCAGTGAGGAACATGAGACAGAACTCAAGGGGAGCAACCTCTGTCTCTTCTACCTCTGGTTTCTAAGGGAGCTGGACAGAGTTTAAACCTGTCAGCTTAGTTTTGTCTGGAAAATTGTATAACATTTCCCACAACTGGCAGAACTTACTTTAGCTACCAAGTAAAGCCAGCTTCAGTAGGCAGAACCTATCCTACTCAAGACTCAAAAATATTTGAGATTTCCATACAGAGCTTGGAAATTATCTTATCTATTACCTGGAGAAAAATCTATAATACTGTGAAATCTACAGTAAGCTCTGCTAAAAGATGTGTTTCTACTGAAGACAGACTCATAATAGGGATATTTATGTTGTCTGATGAGGAGAACATTTTGTTTCTCCTGATTTTTCTGATATTCCAGTCTTGAATTTTGCCTTTGGAGAAAGCTTATAATTTCTGTGATTATTTTTCTTTCCATTAATATGAAAAATGTTTGAAGTCTGAGCCACTCCTTTCATAAGAAAAATCTTCATATCTCTGTGGAAACCCTCTTCAAAGCTTCATGTCACAGTGGAAAGAAAAGCCTTTTATAAAAGCTCACATTGTATGAAGCAACTATCTTAATCTCTTGGCACTAAGTAGATATATAATTTTTTAAGATATCTATGTAAGTGAGCAGGGCTCTTCACTCTACTCAGGCACTTTATTTATTTAAGGATTTTCACTATCATCAGTGTTAATATATAAAGCAAATATATCTCATTAAGCTATGAAATGTGCATATTGCATGGTTAAAATAATAAATTTACTTTTTTTTGAAAATAGTCAATTCAGATTTTAAAAACCAGTGTCGTTAAAATTTATAATGGTTTGAAGCATTTTTTCAAAGATCAAGGCAGTACAAGGTAACTATATAAAATCCAATAGCCAGGGAAAAATGCTTTAAAAAAAAAAAAAGTGAGGCAAGTTATTTTGTGTACATATGCATCTATGTATTGGAGCTATCTGGAGTAAGTGATATATATGGTCACTGTGACTAAAGTACATAAAAACATTGTTAAAAATAGAGTTTTGCTTGATGTCTTGAAGCAATATGTTTGGAATTGGTTCAGAATTAGTTGTGAAAATGTTATGTTCAGATACATATCTGAAATATAATTTCAGCTAAATCACTTTTGAAATATTTGAAACATAGATCTACAAAGATGCAAAGAATTCATTATGTAAAATATCATCTGCACCTAAACTAATGGTGGTTTCATGGTTGCCTATAAGCTTAAAACATCAGGTTTCAGCTACCAGTAAGGGACATTTTGAACTTAAACCAACTTAAAATTGAAACAATCTGTTTTATCAAGTCATGTAAAATAATAAAAATATTTAAGGACCAAAACATTTTAGCAAAGGTGTAAATTAGGGTAACACTTTTTTCACAGCACTAAGTTTAGTGCTTACTATAAATGATTATAGTGCTTACTATAAATGATTTATTTATTGTCTCCTATATTCTCAATAGAGAATAATAATATCCTATATCATATTATATAAAAAATAATATATATTATTATAATATAAATATATATAATATATATAAATATATATAATATATATTATTATAATATAAAATATTATAAAAAATATAATATCAATAATATCCTATATTCTCAAAGAATATAGGATAGCTTCTTTCATGTTTAGAAATCAAAGGATGTGCAAGTAACATTACTAGTAATAATAGTAAGTAATATTGGTACTGCAGTCACTGGAATTTTCTTTGGGTTTCTTAGAAGTGTCACTCTTAAGAGCCTCTGTTATTTGCTGACTCTTTATTCTTTATCCACTCATTGCTCATTCATTAGAAGTGCAGAGGTTATCAGAAATATTCATGACTCGTGCCAAGTGACAGACAAATCAGAGGAGAGAAGTGAAGCAGGTATTTCAAGAACTGAAGCAGCATTCACAACTTTTACCTTGAATAAGATACAAAGATCTATCCACAAAGCTTTGATTTTTTAGAGTTTTGTATGTGGGAGTACTTTCTTACTAAAACTTCACTTCTTTTAAAAGACAATATTTTTTTAATTATGCCCTTTTTGTTTTTTTTACCATCAGTCTAAATGCAGTCATGTAAAAACATATTTCTTCGTTCTTCCAATCCCAAAATAGATGTCTCTAAACTAGCTTTGAATCATGACCTCTACCTAAGGAAAGACATTTCCTATTGTACTATAAGCCTCAGTATCACAAGAATATTGGATTTTATTGATTTCTTGAATAAACTTAATTCATGTCTGAGCAGTACTGTGATGAGTTGATAAAGGAGTATTTTTCCCCACTCTAAACCTACTCCACTGGGTAATATGCATTTGCATTTTGGTTCCAAATATTGGTACTGGTATAACAGTGGAATTTAATTAGAAATTAAAACTATCTTCAGAGCCAAAATCTGACCAGATCTTAGACTGACTGTTATGTCATGACATTTTCTGAGAGCAGTTTTTATTAGTTTTAATGCAACATATTTTTTTTTTGTATTTGTTCTTTTCTGTGTGCAACTTCAAGCTTTTTTACTGAAAGAAACACGTACTAAACATAAAAACTCAGTAATGGTGTCCTGCCATCTTAAGCATCAATATTAAATAGTTGTTTACATAAAGTAAGGAAGCTCCACTAAAAAGCTGACAAACGGTGGGAGGTTTTTGTGTGGATTTTGTTCCCCCATTCCTTTGGGAGGATGCTTCTCTCTTCTCTTCACAGGGCTTAGGTGCTTTTCATATTCATAAGGACTGTCCTAGAGGGCCTGCAGCTCTGCCACCCGCTGTCTGCTCGCAGCTCTCTGCCCTCATCTCCCTGTAAAATATTCCAATCCTCTTCTGTGCTGATTCTGCCTCTCAACTCTGCGTCATCTGTGTTTCATTAGCAGGATCCTGCTATTTGCACCAGTGCCCTTAGTAGAGAGAGACTGCCCCTAAGCCTAAACCTCAAGGAATTCCAAAGACAAGTCTGTCCAGTAAAATCATTGTCCTCTCAGCAAAGGTGTTTACTCTCACTAATACTTCTTTTTTTCTTTGAAGAAATTGGGCTGCCTTGAATTTAATAGTGAATTCTTTTATACTAACTGATCCAAATATTTGTTAATGCTGAGTATTCAAATTATTTGAGTATTGAAAGATGTCCTGGAAAATTTTGTGTTGCCAGAAATGAAAATTGACAAAACTAAAAGTCTTTTATGAAAAATTCAGGGCTCCTACTGTTGTACATCATTTTAACCAGTCAGACTATTTAGCTTTGATGGTTTGCTCATTGTGTATTCCTTTCAGAAGGCACCAATACAATCTATGGAAAAATTTAAGTAATGCCTACAAGCACACTCTCACAGACAGAAGCACATGCTTGTTCACTAATTGCACACAAAATAAAGTTGTTGCAAATGCATATAAAATTATATTAGCTGGAAGTTATTAATAGACACTATCTTCACTAATGTTGATAATGTAATCCATGTTTATCTGCCAACTTTCATACTGACAAAATACTTACAATAGCCATAAAAGATCAAGAACAAGGTTTCTTCAAAAAGTCTATTAAATAGTCATGGGATGGAGATCTATATTCTATTTGCACCACTGAGCACAAAAATACAGTTGTTGCTTTTTCTCCTGAGGCAATTTCTAACCATAAGGCAGTCATTCAGAGAAATTGCATCCCTAGCTCCTTAAGGCTAAGCATCTTTCTACTGTAGGAAATGCAATCTAATTACACTGGCAAATAAGCAGTCTTCTCAAATTGAATTCCATGTGACAGTAACATGTGATGACATTTAGCAGTGTTTATTTTTTCAGAGTTTCTTTGTATGGCAAGAAAATTTTAACCTGTAAAGGAAGAATATCTTGTTCCAACTCCATCTGATTTTGTGTTGTCAGAACAGAGAGCTATTTAGGCCTTATGGAAAATATTTTGTTTCAGTAGAGGTATTTATGGGATTTAATCAACAATATCTATCTACACTGGAATATTAGAGTTAACATACCACTTAAAGAAAAAAAAAGACATTAAAAAGCTTTTTGTCTCTTGATTTGCAAACCCTTGAAAGTAGGGGCCTAATACTGGGGATAATCTCCCAAATCTAACAATCGAACATGTTTAATTAGAATAAGCTAGAACAGCAGGGAGAAAAACCTCTAGAAGTGACTATTTTTACATTGGTTGCCACTTAACCAAAAACACAAATACTTAATATGTAGTGATAACACAGACAACTACTTTTTATCCTGCCTTTTAAATAAACCAGGAGCTTTAGGGAACTATCTGCTAATGTTGATTTTACTGAACACTGCCTTGCTATAGGTTTGAAAGTAAAGAAGAAATTTCAAAGGCAGAACAATTATTCCAGTTGGAGAGCTTTAGAGATTTCATGGTTATTGCACTGAATTTAAGATATCCTTATTGCTCTAGAGGTAGGCTATATCCATACTTCAGATGGCACTGTAGCATCCTGGTAAATTTAGGCAGTTTAAATGATCTAATTCAGGTACCAGGAGCAGCCAAACAGCAGCTGCACAGAGCTCTTGCAGCTGCATGAATGTGAACTAATTTAACTTTGCTGGGAAGGCCTGTTAATTCCCTCCAGCTGAGCTCTGCATTAGCATGGTTAGCCTGCCTGCTTTTTTAAAGTTGTGTTGAGTACCTTCTCAGTGCAGGGAAACATGGTGTAAAAGGAGTCACTGGGGTTTGGAAGGTGTGAATACAGTGAATGGTCTCAGGTTTAGCAGCAGTTACAGGATCCAGTGACGTGGGGCTGTCCAAAGCATATGACAACACACAGTGCTTACTTTTCCTCTGCACCATGATATCATGTAAGAATGCATGTGCTCTGCAATAGTTCTGTCTGAAAAATACACCACTCCGTTATAGCCTTAGTGTAGATTTCATCTTTTTGATTCATTAGGAATGGCAGAAATAGGGCTGAAGCAGAGTGTCTTCCAGGACACAGCAGAAGTATTCTGTTCAATTCCTGTTTCCTTCCTCTGTTTTGTCTGTAGCAGTCTTTGATTTCTTTGATATTTGCCACAGGAGCTGTTCACCTGAGTCTTAAATCCTTTTCAACATTGCTCTCAGGAAATGCTTTCTCTATCCAATAATATTTGTGTGGCAGATGGTGCAAATGACCACTACTACATTAATGTTAGAATAGTGTGAAATGATGGTGCTTACTGTCTGATGTTTTACCAGCTGACAAAGGTGGATGACTAGCAATAAGTCATCAGTCGTAAGTCTGGGAAAAGAAAAAATCACATCCAGATTTCTCTGGTTTTTGGAACCTTGGAACTAAATGTTAAGAGTAGCTCCTCTTCACCTTTTTCTAAATGTCTCTCATTTGTATGTATCTCTTGTCAATGCTCTTGATCTCTAAGGACATTTGCAAAGCAAATCTCTTCCCATTGGAAGCAAATCTCACCAGCTTAGTAATTCTTTCTTCTTAAGCAATCTATTATTAAAACTCTTCTATTCTTTGTAATACAGCCAGGTTGTCAGTGAATGTGTGCAGAATATATCATTCCATCTGGACACTGCCAGGTTTCTTAGTGTTTGGGTTGCTAGCTGTTTTGGTCCACCAAACATGTCAAGAATTCACTTGTCTGGAACAATGAAGTCTAAATTAAAGAAAATGTAACCTTTATAATCTCTGATCTTCTTCCTACTATGCACATCCTTACTCTCCCTGGAACTAGAATACAACATGAAAAATATGCAGACTTCCAGCTTTAAGATGACTTTTCTTGTCAGGTTAAGAAAGCCTTTTCCTATCTTCTCTGCATGTCTCTACTTATTAAGTCTTGATCAAATTCCCTTCTCACATGATCCACAACTCTGCTTGTTTGATGCTCTAAGTTCAACTGTTTCCAGACTGGTAACTCTCTCAGGTAACTTGCTTCCATAATTTCCATGAGGCTCCTTTTAAAAACTGTTGGTTTAAAGATTGATGTCACGTCTTCTCCTAGTTCCTGAACTATCTAATAAGTTGTATTATATTTTCTTTTTTATTATTTCATTTAAAAGACACCATGTCTCTAACAAAGAGACTTTCATCTCTCTATGAAAGTCTACAACACATAAATAACATACATGCAATAGAACTGCAGAGTTGCTTTTTATTCCAAAAGAAAGACAGTGCCATTCAAGATTATTCCTAACTACTATCTAGTCTGTTGGTAGAAACTTACTTTATAAAATGGCCTTTGGTTAATAAGGCAACATTTGGCTTTTTTAAGCTTGAATCCAAGGTGAAACTTCTGTTTAACTATATTTTGTTTTCTATGCAAAGTGGAGGTCTAAGAATGCTTTGCAGTGATTTATGACAACTATTTATTCTCAAATGGAGCTGAGTAGAACTGTATAAAACACCTGGAAAATGAGTCAAGAAACCTAGCAACACTGCAAGTTATATTTTCAGAATCAGTCAGCAAAAGATATCTAAGACATATTTTCATTCAACTAAAATTCTCACTCATTTTACATTCAACTTATTGCAAAAATCTTTCCTCTGAACAAGATCGGTGTTCTGTTGCTAACCATTCTGAATTTTGTATGACAGTACTAACAACAGATTTGTCTTTTTAACCACATGATTCATATCTCTGAATGCTTTTATCACTTCTTTCCTTTTGCTGTAATAGCAAACTTCTACAATTGGTCTTCAATTCCACTTGCATTTTAAACTGCTCCTATAGTAAATAAGAAAGATCAGTTTCACTTCTGACTGCTTCATGATGACAGTTGTCACTGTCCTTTTTTTTTCTGTGTGTTTGGTTTTGTTCACTCTTCTCTCCCTTATGCTGACACTCAGCATTTGGAAAATCAGCATCACAGTATCTTTCTGCAAACCTCACAATCCATGAAACCTTCCTAAGGAGCAGTAATAAAGCTGAAAATGTGCAGCAATGACTACCTGTCGTATCCACTACCCTTAAATTACTTTACTTTTTACTTATGACCACAAATTATCCCTTGCATATCTATCTCATGTCAAAAACCTCAAGCATAGAATACCAGGCATCTTTTTTGTCTTGCATTTGTGTAATAGCTACAACAGTAGCTACACAAAAATGTCTTGTTGGAACTAATAAAAACAGAATTTTTATTTAGATCTGTTAGAGTTACAGAATGTAAACAATATTTTGTTATATATTCAGCCTTAATTCATGAAACCACTTTCACTCTGGTATGTCCCAGTGCTTCAAAAGGACAGACACCCTCTAAAACCTAGCATTCAAATGGATTGTGTGAAGATGGAAAAATTAATATCATACTGATTATATTAGACCAACTGTTAGAAATAACAAGATTCCATTTAGAATTAAGAAAAAAAATAAATTCAAAGATTTTACTTTGAAACTTTATTTTGTAAACAATCCACATTTTTCTTTTAAATATTTGTACCACAGTGTAGATTTTTTTTCAAGGACAACAATTGTTATAATCCAAAGTAAGGAAATATTTTAGCATTTATTTTCTCAGAATCTGAGTAATATTTTTAGTCCTTTAGAAGGCAAAACAATGAAAAAAGTTTGGTCCTCTGGAAAGGTTATCAAAAAGCAAACAAGAGTCTCCATGATAGAAGAAGGAGAGAAAGATGTTCATGTTCTCTTCCAGGAATAATGATGCTGATGTTCACAAATTTGCTTTTCTATTTTGTCTCTGCTCAACCTTCAGTCTCCCAAGAGGAATAACACTTGCCACTGACAAATTATTCACATTGTGTCAAATGACACTAATCAAGTAATTTATTAGCATAAGTTTTCAACTGTTCCTCTGAACAACAGCACTAAATAGACAATTAATCCTCAAGTCATGCTGTGGGTATTAATAGCAGCTAAAATAGAGAAGGACAGTTTAGCAGGAACAATTTGGTCAATTGGGTAAACAATACATATAACCTCAAGGAACTGATTTATCATTTATCTATCTAATATTCAGGTTGAACTATGAAGTCCATTGGAACAAAAAAAGAAAAAAAGAGGTTATTGTGATGATCAACACGAAAATACTACTCACTGCTCCAGGAAAAATTGAGATTATGATGATATTTGTGATAATTTCATTTTAAAATAGAGAATAGTTGAATTATTATTTAAATCATAAAGAAGATTTTTATATACTTAGGGCAGCTTCACTTGGTTTCAGACTGATATTGTAGCCAGATTTTCAGAATAGTCCTTCATCATTCCCTATCTGCAAATCAGTGTCAAGAATTGGACACTGACAGCCCCCTTCAAAAATTGGCTTTATTCCCTTACTATGTAATTCCTTTTGCAAGCTCTTTGTTCACAGTGGTCAACTGCAAAAATCCTTGAAAATCATTCTGTGGGAATGTCTAAAATAAAGATCAAAGCACTTTGGAGCATGGCTTGAGCAAGCTGCCCCAAATGATACACAAAAAAAGAAATCTACCAACAAAATGCCTAACACATATTTTTTGTCTGGAAAAAAGCTCAACAGATGATTCTGATTCTATTAATTTTCATAATTACTGAAAAACCTGATATACAGTAGCCTTGAAAAACCATATGAGTTCTTCCACCACAGTTTATGCTATGAATTCTTGATATCTCAGCTATTCAAAGTCTATCAACCTCATATTTGAAACTTCATTTAAAAAATCAACAAACATGGAGTATAAAGACCTTGCACATTTCATGATTTCCTCTTCTCACATAAACAAATTTTAAGTTTGGGTTTAGATTTAGTATTTGACACATCTTTTGGACGAACAAAACTATGACATGAGATGAGCAACCTAAATTAATGCTTCCATAACAGGAACAAGGCATTCCACCATCTACTATCAGCAAAATTTTAATTCAGAATTATCTGTATTTTTTTATTTATATGTACATTGTTTCAGACTTACTAGCAGATCATATTTCCTAAAAAGTACCATTTCTCTGCAGCTATCAGAGCAAAGAACAATATTCAAGACAATTTTGTAACAGTTTCTATTGGTTCACCTCCTCCCTGACACATCTGGTTAAATCAAGTTCATGTGATTAAATCATAATGAGATAATCAGGAGTATAGCAAATGAGTGGATGTTCTGCTAGTATGTAAAGCTCTGGTCTTGTCATTTGCCCCTGCTTGACAGAAATCAGGTTGGGAACAACACTCTCAAGTGCTACATAAGTTTGACTCTACCTCAAAATGAAGCAGCTAAGGAAAATTAACTAATTTGGAACAAAATTATTATAATGAAACAGAAATTCTAACAGTACATTGATCATACCATGTAATATACAGTAATTTAACAGTAAGAAATATGTGGCACTATTAAGCATGTATATTTTATTTTTATTACTAATATTTCTGTTTTACTGTTTAAAAAATCCTCCCATTCTTCTATGCATCTAAGGAAGACTACTGAAAGCAAAGTGTGGTGTTATTTGTTTGTTTTTTTAATTTTTTTATTAGAACACAAATTGCCTAGCTATCTGTAAGGACTCTAGGTCAGCAAGCACACAGAGAGCTGCTACTGAGAGTATCACTGAAACTTAGGTGCTTCTGTATTTGCTCAACTAATTCTTCAGGCTGAAAACAAACACCTTCCTGGAAAAAAAAATTGGAGTTACAAGGCCTCTGCCAAGATAAGGATTTCAGCAATATCCAGCTGAGTTATATTTGAAGCTCTGATCTCTGTGCTGATGAATATACTCACTGTCAAAAATTGAGAACAGCAGTAATGCTGTTCTTTTCTGTGATATCTTCATCCTGGCTGACAACTGTTTCTCTTCTCCTCCTCCTAGGCTAGTAGGAAGATAGCTGCTGAGAAAAGATTGAGTTCATTCTGTTTCCATCGGGCTGAACGTGTTTGTTACTTCTTCCTTCCCTCTACACATTATATCTTCTCACTAACTGCTGTTCTGCTCGCTTCTGTTTCCACTGATGCTATCATTGCCTAAAAGAAATCTGGAAAACCCAGGTTAGCAGCAGGCCAGATCTTCATTTATCACCTGTAGAGCTGCTGTGCATCTTATTCCTCACTCCTGGCATTCTATTTTTAAACCAAGTATAATTTAATTATTGTTAATTGAAATTGCTTTGAGTGTATTTCACACCAACATTTGCCTACTACTGTGTTCATTGAATAGCTAAGCTATAATTTTCATTGCTGCAGCTGGCTTTGGAAGGACAGCTCTATCTGTTTATGGTGGCAACTGAGTCTGTGGTTTTATATATGTTTAAAATTCAGACAACATTTTGGTGTGCTATTATAACACTTTAGAAACACATCTAATGTGATTACCTGGACATGTGCCATGAAGCTGCAGTCAGCTCTCCGTGTCATGAAGCATTTTCTTCCTGTCGACCCAGTCACGCATATTTGGGCATTGCCAAGGTATAGGTGTCCACTGAGAATCACAGTTGGTAGGAATTAGCTGATCATTCAGAAATCATTTTCCCTGGAGTCCCCCAAAAAATATTCACGAGTCCTTGAAGACTGACCGATCATTAACCTGCAGGATGTGCACTACTGTACCATTCTCATTTCTCTGCATCACTGTAGGAAAAGGTAGGCAAGTCAGATGTTGCCAAAACATAAGCGGTAAGATGTAGGATTTGATGGAAAAGAATTTATATCATTCTTCTCTCACGCAGAAGCATGAACTTAGTGGAAAGGGTGGAAGGGTAATAGCCTAAAATTATGATACTTTTCTTCTGATAAGCTAGAAAAATGTCAACAATTCACCGAAACTGTCAGAGAAGCTTAAGTGGAGATATTACAAGGAATGATAGTTTACATCTTATCCTTCAAAAATTTCAGAAATATTCCTTCTATTTAGAAATTTCACAGAGTCCTGAAAGTGCACATTATACATCTTGAACAAGGAAAAAAAAAACCCACTAGGAAATCAAGAGTTATTTCTTTAAATATTTCCCCTATATTTTGGAATCAAAACTTAATTTTGATTCTATCAAAATTAAGAATTATCAAGAATTATCAAGAATAGCATGGCCAGAAGGAATAGGAAACAGATCATCCCCCTGCACTGGGCAAGGGTGAGGTCATGGCTCAAGTGCTACGTTCAGTTTTGGCCCCCTCAGTTGATAAAGGACATTGAGGTGTCAGAGTGGGTCAAGAGAAAGGCCACAAGGCTTTAGGGTCCAGAAGATTCTAGGACCCATATCTTATGAGGAACGAAGAAGGAACTGTTATGGCCCACCCCCATGAAGGCAAGGGTAACTCAAGTTCTTGTTAGCAAAAACTTGTGGGGCAAATTAGAGCGAAACAATGAGTGATCACTGTAAATATAGATGCAGATTTTATTTTAGAACAATCTAGTTGCAATGAAGGGCAGATATGTATTCATTTTGGTTATTTCCTATGGTAAAATAGCAATATGAAAGAATAAAAATATAACTTGAAAAAATGTATAAATAAAAGACAGAAAGAGAAAGAAGGAATAAGAATAGAAACATACAAAATCACCACCCATGGATCTCGACAAGACTTGACTGTTGCAATTTAGTTGTCCATTGGTAGAAGTGATGGTCTTGATCTGTCAGGAGTGGGGGAAGGAACCCCCACAACACAAAATCTGGTAGATTAAAGTACACTCAGGCTAGATGGTGACTCTCCTGTGTGGGGGCAAGTTTTACATGGCCTCTTGCAAGAAACTTTTGGATCATATGCAGTCCTTTGGTGAAAGGCTTCAGGAGTGAATCTGGGCATCTCTGATGGTTTATGACACCTCCTTGGCTGCCTCCTACATTAGTGCAGTTGAACGGGTTACGCCCCATCAGACCTTCCCTAGGGGTAGCAGTTTTACAACTCAGAGAGTTTTGTAGGGGAAGGCAATTAGCCTTCCTAAAATCCCACACTGCAGGCTTTGCCTCTTATTGGCCTCAAAGTCTGGGTTTTAGCCCCCAGGTGGTGATAGTTCACACCCTCTGTCTTATGCAGACTAGCCATTACACAGCCAAAAACTCACCTCCTCCCTCAAGGAATGCAAACCAAGTCTCAGCAAAGCCTCCTGGTGCCTCCTCAAATGGGCAAATGTTTTGAGTAATTAATCATTAATAGTCCAGTCTCTCACAGGAGCTGGGTTTGTTTAGTCTTGAGAAGAAACTCAAGGGGAATCACATTGCTCTCTACAACCACCTGAGAGGAGGTTGTAGTAGGTGGGGGTCATGTCTTCTACCATGCCTGAAGTGAGAGAACCAGAGCAATTAGCCTTAGTTGAGATGGGATATTCAGGTTAGATATTAGAAAAAGTAAGTACTGTTATGGTGCTCAGACATTGGAATAGGTTGGCCACTGCCACAGTGCCGGATTTCTTCTGCCTGACCAGCTCCCAGCACCGACAGTACAGGTGGGCTGCCCCCAGAAAGGTGTCCAGTCCGGGGTGCAGCTCAGGCACGGCAGCTCTATGGCTCAGGTGCACTGCGGACTGTGCCGAGGGTAGGGACAAGGATCAGGGAGAGGCCTTCTGTATGGTTTCCAAAAAAGTTTACTCCCAGAGGTTCAGTGACAGAAAAGGCAAACTCAACACCATACATCAGATTATAAGGGGGAGGAGGTCCCAGGACAGGACACAATCTTTGACTAATTGGAGAAATTGAGGGTGGAACACAAGGTGGGGAATACAATGTTTAAACCAATAGGGGACTGCAGGTGAGGAGAATAATTTAAACAAACCAATGGGGTTTCAAAGGATACAAAATTGATAGGTTTCTAGAAAAAGGGGCAGGCTTGGGGAAGGATTGACATTCAATAGGAGGAGGAACAGGGAACAGAGGGGCAGATCTTTGGAGAGATGGACAGCTAGGGCAAAACCAATAACACAGGGGGGAAAGGAACAATCCATCAATAATAAAATTTGCTATAACAGTGCAAAATAGGAAAGATTATAAAACTGACTGATAGAAATGCGTTACAATCAAAAACACTCTGCTACAGGCCACAGAGTTGGTGGAGTTGCCATCCCTGGAGGTGTTCATGAGGCATCTGGATCTGATAGTGGGTGATGCTTTAGTGATTTAGGGGTTTCAGTGATAGTGCTGGGAGCATAGTTGGACTGGATGATCTTGAAGATCTCTTCCAACCTAGATAATTCTATGACTTTCTTATTCAAATATTCTTTCAGAAAGAAAAGAACACACTTCAGTGTATAGAAATATCCTTTAGAATACTGATAGAAATTTCTAGTGCCAACTATCCATAACAATAATTTTCATTGATTCATATTTCACAAAGACTCAGGATCTATGAAAGAAAACTCCCTTCTCCTGGTTTCAATACTTTTCCTAAATATTATTTTAATAGATATTTGAGGGACAAAAAGAGGAATAATTGTATTCTTGAGGGAAATAAGTGTACCTAAAATTCTCCAAAGTGTACTACAACAAATTGCATATCACCTTTTTAGACATGTAGGACCCCATGCTTATGCAAGGAGAATTTTGAAGTCATCCTTGAGAGGAAAATACCAACTGTCATCTTTTTTTCTGACTTATTAAACAATTTAAGCACAACATTTCATTATCCAAAAAAAAACTCCTAGACCAATTTCTCTCCTTAGTGTGGCTTGGTAATCAGGAGAGGTGTCTGCCGGAGATAGTATGTGAGCTCTTCACATGCAAGAAAGTAATTTTTTAAAATCTGCAGTCCAAGGAATACTACAGATTTTATCATCATTTCTCAAGTAAAAAATAGAAGGATAATCACTAGGCCCTGTTTTTTTAAAGAGTTATGAAATTTTGCACATATTCCAGGAGATAGGTTGTGACTTCGGTAGTTAGAAATGATTTCAACAGGTGAGAATTGTCTCTTTCAGTGCTCATATGTGAATAAGAGAATGCATAAATCATTATGCTTCTTTCTTGGTTCACCTAGACAGCTCAGCAGACCAGTACAGGAAACCCTATGATGTGATGCTATATCAGCATCTGAGGTACAACTCTCCAGTTTAGCCCATTCCAAGAAAATTATTAAGGAAGCTTTTCCAGTTGCCAGGACTGCAGTTTAATCTAGCCCTCAGGTATATAATGAATAGGTAGATTAGGACTTGATCAATCACAGCCTCTCATTTTACTCTAAAAACTTCTTTTAATGGAGTGGTATAAAAATATCTAGCAAACAATATTTGGCAGTCCTTTAAAATAAATGGTAAAATTTTATTCTGCATCATCCAGTGCAATACCATCATTCAAAATAAAAAGTCCTTATTCAGCCTTTTTATGAAAAGATTGAGACATTTAACTATCATAAATCTACCAAGGGGATCTATGCCTTCAATTTTAGAATGTACTGAAGTAATTAGGCTGACATGTCCAAAGTGGATTTCTTGAGAATTGAGGACAGATAATGAAGAGAGTGAAGAAATTTACCTTTTGGTTCTCATGGAAGGAGTTATCCATTTTTCAATATACATAAAGAACCTCCATTAAAGTTACTGAAAATCCCGAATTTGTTTAGTCATCCTCACTCAGTCAAAATAACCAGGGAATATAGTCACACCTGTAATTCTTCCCCCTTTTCTCTCCTTGTTCCTAGTATTCAGTCTTATGACAAATGTAGAAACAGTAAACTTAAAAAATAACCAAACAAACATCTAGGATTTAATTCCTCACACAAGCACACCAGTATCTAATTCTCTCTCCTTTTTTTCCCCCATCATGCAAGTGTTTGATCTCCAAAAAACTTAGGCTTTGAGCTTCCATGCAGAACCTTAGCCTTAAGTTAATAATCTAAATCAAATTGTGAGTTCTAAGAAAACCAAATCGCATCTAAGACAACCCCTCTTTTTCTAAAGACAGAACCTACAGAAGGCATTTCATGACAATATGGTTTAGGTTTCTCACACCAGCAAGGTTTTTAGTTTTGGAGTGGGCATGAGAAGAGGAAGCAGGATAAGATACACCCTCCACTCTCCATTCACAGGTGCTGCCATATGGTACAGCTTTGTGCTGGGGTATGAACATCTTTCATTCTTTGCTTTCTCCCATGGGCAACCATCCATCATCCATCGGTGCACCGTTTTCAGCATGCTGCCAGTACAGCCTGCACCTCTCCAGGGGTGAGTTCTCTTCAGTTATGCAAACCCCAACATTATTGCTGATTTCCTACAGGCCAATATGTTTCCCTGTGCAATTTAGCTTCATTAGAGTTACTGTACAGCATGCACAAAAAGATCGTTTCTCTTTCAAAGTGTCTCTGTGTAAAACATTACAAATTTAAATTAGGAGTTCATGGCTTAACGAGAGATAACCCTGGCCTTTCTCAATGTAAGGTCAGTAAAGATTTTCCCTTACTGGCAAAAAACATGGTCAGTGAATAATGATTCTAGAAATTATATTATTGTTAAAAGGGCAATGCAAATGGTTTCAGCATATGCAGCAACCTTAAGTCCAAACATCAAATTGAAAAATATGAAGTGTGCCAACATCAAAAGCAGCAGCTCACTAGGTAATAAGATGAAAGCAGGGTGAAAACTCAGGGAAGCATTTTGAAAATTACATGTCTAGAATGACAATAATTGTAATAATTATATAAATATTTCATATGTTAATAGCTCTGTATGTACTGAAAAATCTATATATTCACTCTTATATACCATATATCTGTATGTAATAATCTCCCTTTATAGGAGGTTCTTATAAATTCACATATATATATTTTTTTTTAATATATATACACGCACACACACATATATATACTTTTAAATAGGCATGTGTATATGTGGAGGAAAGCTTTATTTTATACATATTTCCAAGAGTTATTCATTTGCAAGTGTGTGCATTTTTGAGTTTTCTTTTGCCGAATACAATCCATAGGGCAGTGATAGGTGTGGCAAAGAGGAGATGCTGATTACAGATAAGTACAGACTGACCTTCTAGAGAAGCAGCAATGATTTGCATGTGGTAATCTCTTCTCTGTATTTTTTCCACCTCACTCTTCTTGCTCTCTTGGACTTGTTAAATTAGTGAATCACATTGTGGCTGATATAGCTAACAGGAGAGGTCATTTAGTGAAGTGTGGACCAGCATGTCCTGCTTGAACAGTATGTGATATCTTCAATGTCCCTTTCTCTCCTGCAGGGAAAACAAAACCTTCATCAGCTCCGCTGTGCCAAATGCATTGTCCTGTAAATGGTACTTCCAGCAAAAAAAGAATAGTGAAAATCTTCACTCAGAAAGAGGCACCCAAGTTACACCTTGCTGCACCACAGTGGAAGCACAAACACCCACCTGCATGCCAGCCCTCTGCAGGGATCACTGGCAGAGCTACAATAATGCTGAGGGCCAAGACATTGCACCACGTTTGTGAAGTGCATTCTGTGAGGAGGCAAACGGGAGGCAAAGGGCCCGGGAGGTCTGGGGTCACTGAGTCCATGATTGCTTTGCCCAGGGGCTGGAACCACAGCATCAGAAATGTCCCCAAGCTCCTCTGGGTGAGCAGACAGAAATCTGGAGCTGAGCCCTGTGTCCAGATCTATCAGTGAAACAGCGCCAGTGAAAAAATGTTTCATCCTCAAAACTGTTCTGGCAAATAAATATTAAAAATACAATTCCACATTCACTTCTAGGTAACAGGGAAAATAAATACAGCTTGTTTTCACAGACTCCATGTCCCAATTTTGTAGGTTCATTTCCCATGAATTTTAGTGCAATTGCCTACTGCTGTCTTTAAAAGCTAACACTTAAAAGAAAAAAAACTTTTATCTGGGTCTGTCAGGCCTCTATAATTAATACTCTTCTGACAAAAGAAAATGTCATCCTAGTGCATGCAGTGAACTGCAGGGGAAAGTATTCATAGTTAGATGTCTAAGTGGCTAATTTGCTGCTGCTGACACATGGCCAGACAGATACAGTGTCTAACACCTAGCAATTAAATTACATTGAAAATGAAAGGAGGTTTGAAACTGAGTCCATCAAGACAAAGAACACTTTAAAATCTGAAATTTCAAGTACTGGAAGACTACACTTAGGGTTTTCTAATCTAGTATCAACACTTCAAAAAAAAAAAATCAATGTTCAGTAGGCAGTGGGCAATCAGTAAACTAAGCACTCTATGGATTTATCCTACAGAAAAATGGGACATGTACACTGCTAGACAGAATACAATAATAATTCAGTGCCAATTGCAGAATTTTTATTCTGAAGTGCACTTTTTGGTAACAATATTTTATGTGAATCATTAATTCTTACAACTAAAAATATGTAACCTTCAGCTATAAAAGATATGGTACATCCTCATTCTTTACAATCTGCAAAAAAACCCCATACTGATACCGATAATTTTGAAGCAGATATAAAGAATGACAGCACTAGTTGATTTCAGTAGCGTGTACTGCATTCTTCTATAAAGCTATTTAATACAAATCTGCCTCCTATAAAGCTATTTAATGCAAGTCTGTCTCATGCTGGTTTCCATTTCCACTGATGTTCTCTACAGCTCATCTGCTCTAAAAAGAGGCAGATCTATTTTCAGGATATCCAGGGTAAATTGAAGGGATCAAATTACTCTTGCCTGTCAGAGAGAAGGCTCAGCTCTTGAAGTTGCTGAGTTTTGGCAGGTGGCTGCTGACCCCCAACACCCACAATATCCACAATATCCCTGCTTAGCAAGGGGCAAGCTGCTGTTCACACACTCTCGATCACCACCAAAACATCCAGAATGATAGCCATAAGTGAGGATGTGCAATCAATGTATAGTTCCATACTAAAAATCAATACTTTAAGTGTTTTCCAACATTTTCAAAGCAATCAGAGAGAAGTTATTAAGAACAAAACAAACCCACAATAGATTTTTGAGAAATTGGAGAGGGCTTCTCCATCATGAATGATTCCACATTTTTTCTACTTTATATATCAACTATTCATCACAAATTATGAGGGTTTTTTAAAATTTATTTTTATCAGCCTCAGTTTTAACAGAATTGTATTTGCTTGTAACAATTATGGCTTTCTCTTTCTTTTCTACAACAGTCTTGCTTCATGACTCAAAAAAATCTTGTTGAGCCTCTCTGTTTGTCCTAATACAAAAGGCAGCAGTGTTGGATGGATTCAGTAACAAATATTCAAAAGAGGTTGAATATTTAGTACCAGAATTAAAATGCAGACTCTTCCTCTCTATCTGGGCCACACTGAAATTGAGAATTGAAGATATTGTAGGGATACGAGAGTTTATGAGTCTTATTTACAGAAAACAATGATTAATTAAACTTCTAATTACTAAACTTCTACATCATGTCAAGATAACCCTTGATCTGGTAAGGTGATGAACAGGATGCTTAAAAAATGCTTAAAATGCTGCATGCTTGAAAAAGATGCCAGGGTATGATTAGCAACCCTAAAACTCCAAAAAATGACCAGGAAAATATGGATTTTTTTTTTTTTCAGTGAAACTGATCAAACAGACTATAGAAATGTCTGAAGTGTGAATTGCAGTTGTTTTGATGGTTTGCAAAAGGGATGGCAAAAAAATTTATGGTCTTTTTAAAGTGCTCTCAGAATATTCCCACATTCTCCCACAGACATACTGTTATGTTCTAGTTGCCCTGAGAAATGCAATGGAAGATGAGGCCTTGAAGAGGCCTAGAGTTTAAGGCTAGTTCCACTTATCTTTCTCTTACTAATATGTTTGGGTTTTAGCTACAGTTTGAGAAATCAAGTAGTGTCAAAATCTTAAAGATTTAGGGATCATAAAAAGAAAAATAACAATTAATTATATTACAAGTGTATATTTGCTTATTTACCCACAGTAAAAAACATGAAATTTGGAAATTCTTTCTTGAAATCCTGTTCTTGTTCCAGGTTTGCAATTTCTCTCAGCATAGTTAGCAGGCGAAGTAGTGAAGATCATGGACCAGATTTTCTAAGATACTCAAATATCTAAATAGGCAGCTGAGTATCTAGAATGACTAGCTTTAGGCATGTAAATGCTGCATAAAGTATAAAACACCTCATTAATGGTGTTTGACAATAAAAACCTATGTGAAGATTACTTTGAATTTTTTGATGGAAAAAAATTTCCATCTTCTTAATCATGACTGCTGAACAGACACATTCTGAGATGCAAAAGAAAAGCTACCTATTAATGAAGAAATTAAGCGGTTTAGATGAGCTAGCTGAACATTTCCTGTCTCCAGTTGAAAGATAAATACTCATTTTTTGTGCAAGGCTTGTTTCCTTTATTGTATGCGAAAAATATATCTGTACATTCAGATGAAAAAGTAATAGGCAGAAACTAGCTATTACAACAATGTAATAAAATAGGTTGTTAGCACTATTCTATATTGCATACCCTTCTGTGGCTTCCATGAAGGCTTACCCTCTCAAGTTATGTTGTCAATAGGACAAAAAATCACTTTCATCTTTTCCTACATGGAGTATGTGGGGTTTCCTGAAGGAAAATACACATATCTTTTTGTAGCTTCCACTGGGACCTGCAGTTCAAGTCCTGTCCTACACACAGGCACTGTCCTTGTGCCAGCATACCATATATAGTGCAACTTGTACTTCATACCAAGGACACAACAGTACTTAATGGCCATTAAAAGTAATTAATGGTCTTAGAAGTTCCATGTTTGGCAACCACTGCCTATGAGTCCTTAGCAGAGGTGTCTTTCTGTAAGCCATCTCACACATAAACTATAATCCCAGACCTCAGAGCTATCGAAAATACTTTTATAGCCACTTTGATGTGATAGAAATTCCAGTCAGAGACTGTAATTTTTCCAACAAGTTTTCCTCTCAGAAAACCTTTGGTAAGACAGACTGGTAGATGCCCGGTTTGGATATTTTCCACAATGAAGTATTTTCTGTACCCCAGTAAACTCAGTGAATAAAATCCTACCCAGGATTATATTTCCTGTGCTTCCTGGTAGCAGTCATCACTTCCCACATGCCAGACCTTAAGACAAATATTCTGTCTTTGTCACTGATCAATAATTAAGAATCCACCTCCCATCTACTGTCCCCTCAATGTCCAGACAGATACTGACACAGAAACAGGAGCACACAATTTGAGGTACAATATATTTTCTGTGCACAGCAGACCTTCCCCTCACAATTTCAACCACAGTATTTTTACCTTGGTTTAAAAACATAAATTAGATTGCAGTTCATTACTTTATCTAACACCGAAAAAGCAAGTCAAAGAATTCATCTCCATCAAACTTCTGCAACCTTGAATTTCAAACTGGAAAAATACTCTGTCAGGAGAAATTCTGTTTCCTTTCTTTGCCTCATGTTTACAAGGTATGATTTTGTATTCTTTATGTAGTGGTAATGGCCAATAAATACCCTTAAAAAATAAAAATCATTTAATTTATCTGTTTTCTTCATACTCATTGACATCTTAGACATACACATACATGCAGTACATGCACACCTGAGCATTTGTGGACTTCTCTTTTCTCAAGCAGCAAATATTGAAGAACAGAAAAAAATAATAAGGAAAAGTATATTAACAAGTCAAACATATAATGATCATTTCCTAGCCCCTGAATATTAGATGGACTTCCTGATCTGGAAGTAGAATTTTCTGACAAAATCAGAGAGGAAAATTTAATCCAAACCTGTGCAAGTCAATGATTCTGGAGCATAGTCAAATGTTTAACAAGAAACCATGAATGCACAGCTCTTCTTGAGCTATGCATAGCTATAGTTATGGCAATACTTGCCATAACTACATAACCCATACTATGCATAGCATCATACTTGATGATAGTTCAAGTCCTAACTACATAACCATAAAAAATACAAAACATTTAATGAGTTAGAAAGGCATCCCACATCAAAAAGTTAATTTACATCCAAATGTGGAGGTTTTTTAAAACATTTTTATTCTTCCCAACACCTCTCAATAATCAGGACAGGCTATTTTGAATCATTAGCAAAACAAGAATCAACCATTAGCACTGATAAAAAACGTAATAACTCTAAGCAACTTAACGAATTACAAAGTGAAAAAATAAAAGTGATAAGTGCATGGTTTCTGTTTGAATTAATTAAAGCTGTTCCAGTTTGTTTCAGGAGATTGCTCAGGAGTAACTCAGCCATATAGCTATCCCTTAGAGAGACACAAATTATGACTTATTTCCATAACTAAAGTGACCTGAGAAAAGTTCACAACACAAATAGGCAGCATCAGCCTTACTGCTCTTAATTTACTTTAGACACAGAAACAAGCTGGTGTGAAGACCAAAGTAATACTGAAATCAGTGTAAAAACAGTGGAAACATTACAAATAATTATGTCCTGTTTTTAGCTCTTTGCCCTAGAAGCTCCTTCCTTTGCTATGATTTGTTAAAGAGAACAAAACACTCATTAAGACTGACTTCAGTTTGTTCTTGGCCTGTGCTGCAGGTCATCCTTTTGTTTTCCTTAGGTTGAAAGCCTGCTTGGTGCTCCCAACCCTGCTCACCCCAGCTTGCCCAGCAAGGGTGACTCACCCTGCACTTTGGCCTTTCAGAACACCTTGCAGCACGAGTGTTTTGTCTATGAGGAGCAGTGGGATAATGCAGCTATTCAAGCTGCTTTAATTTCAAATGGAAGAACAATGCTGTGGAACAGGGCCCTTGCATCCAGGATATAATATCCTAGTGAAGTTCTTTCTAATTAAAGAAAGATTTTTTTCTACTGAACAAGCAGCTAGAGCTTCGCACCGTGCATTAGAAAGATGAACACAGGTGGCTCATGTCCACATTCAAAACTGTGATTAGAGGGGTTTAAACAAATTATTAAAGACTCTTCCTTTATCCACAAAACCAAACACCTGTAACCCATACTAACGCTGCTAAGCTCCCATAAAAGAGAACTTAGCTCCCTTAGAAGAATCAAGAGCAATATCTGCATCCTAAGTGACTGTACCCATAACACGAATTCATACAGTCTTTTTACTCACCCATTGTGTAAGTGAATCCATTAAATCACTTAATCAGATCAAGAGGGAAGAACTGGAACAAGCAAGAACAGGAACAGAACAAGAGCCTGTTTTTCAAAAGTATAACCAATCAAAATGAATGAGAAATGAGGTTGCAAGATGACCGGGTCCACTCCATTAGAGCATAATAATTTTTTTTTACCTCTGCTCTATACTGGCCATTTTCAAATAAGAAGCTTTTTGTTAAACTCATAATAGCAATAATGATTTCAGTGAATAATGCTCTTAAAAGCCACTAGACTGAGGAGATCCACTAGGTATGCCTATCTCCTTGGTATATTTTGTGAACTCTAAAGTATCGCCATAACTACAGAAACAGAAAAATACTGTACTACTGTGCTGATACATTATTGTAATACAGAATGAAAGACTGTTCCCAGGGCTCTCATATAGCTATATTTGTGCCAGCTATAGTTTCTAGATATACATCCACACTTGCAATGAATGGTCTCAAACACTGTTTTGAAAATTGCATGTTTCACACCTCCAGGACTAATCCTTAACAATTTATAGCCATGTTCAGGAGTAAACTCTTGGTCATTTTTCATCAAATGGGCACTATGTAGAATTTCAAATTTCTGGATCCCTAGAGAATCTTTGATTTTTTGAAATGTATTTTACCTTCCTAGAAGAGGAAAAAGAATATTGATCTTATCACACAAAAGACCATTATGAATAATACTGATGAAAGGTTTTTATTAATATTAATAATGGTAATCTATCTGCTTGACTAATGAGTAAAACATAGACTGAAGAGGTCAGAAGTTAAAAAAAATTGCTAAGTTGCTCCAGGATCTGATCCAAACTCACTGAAATATAGTGAAATATAGGCAGAACTTTTCAGTGGGATGCCCTATAGTGAAAAAGACAGAATGCAGAAGTCCTTTTGAGCCCGGTGAGAGCCATATTTGTACAGAGTATTCCTGATGTTCATTTTTACATAATATTAATTTTGCAAGCTAATTTTTGTGAATTTTAAAATGCTTTTCTGCTATCTTAAATATTCACAGACAAAAATTTGGGCAGGTATTCTAGTTTTGCTCACGGGCGCTTTGAAGTGGCAAAGCCCAGAGCCATGTGGACACGGCTGCTTTGCTGTTCTATAGCACCCTCATCATTGCTGGTGGGCATGGTGCTGGAGGGGGTGGAGCAGTGCAGTGCAGTGCAGCCTGGAGGGTCCTGCTTGGGTGTTTGTCTGTTGCTGTTTTTCATTTTCTCGGGGAATGCCAGCGGCAGAAATGTCCACCATCTTACCTTTTTCTTGGGAAAACCGTGTGTCGCTGCCAGGCTGCGGAATCATCCACCGTGCTGTTTTTGTCTGGGCAGCCATATGGAACTTGTTGGGGTGCTGAGCACCTTTCTGTGTGTAATTCACCCCCTCTTTCGTATACTTTTGTTATTGACATTGTTGCTGTTACTGTTGATACCTTATCCCATTGGTCCTTATCAGTAGATGGTTGTCTAAACCCACAGCCTCTGCCTTTGGCTCTCTCTCACTGGAGAGAGAAAAGGGAGGACTTACTTGGACTCTAATTCCATGCTGATTTTAAACCACTGCAGCAGAGTTGCAGGACAGATATCCTCTTCTGTCCAACCCAATGCGATCTCATTGAAAAATTATACCCTGCGCCATATTAATAAGCTCAAAAATTGTTTTCATAACTATTAAATTCTTTTCCATGGAAGACAGTTGTATTTAATTTATGTCAATAATGCACATTTTCTTCATTTTCACTATTTTACATTTAAATCCTGAACAAAAGGCCACTTAACTCTTTTTCCATATTCTCATCTACCAAATAAATTTTAAATATTTCCCTCATAAACTAAACATCCTAACATTATGATTTTCCTTTTAAAATGAATTTGTGCAGCTATAAGTTGATTCTATCACTATTTTATGATCTCCTTTAGTTTATTTGTGCTAAACTTGTATTAAAGAATGTACAGCAGTCTCTCAATAAAGCATACTGTAATTATAAAAAACCTGTACTGATATTCCTTATTTTATGGCATCAGCCTCCACTGTGTTAACCAGAGCAGAACTCTGCCACTGTATCAAACTATAAACATGCTATCAAAGTGCAGTTCGCTGTGCGCTATTGCACATCCTCACTCTACTCATCCCTGACAACTCACTCTAAATTACTACTTTGCAGAAGTTGAACTCTCTTGAGTAAATCTTTTAAGCTAATTTTCCCTCACTTTTCATTTTTCACTCTGTAATTCTAGGTTCAATCTATTTGCACTGCTGTCAACAACTTATATGTATATATATGCATTCCTAAATGTACATATATTAAGCATTTTTGTATCCTTTTTCAAACCATTAGGATAGAAACATGGTCTTTATCCCCTTAGACATCCTGCTATACCTCGTTAGACTTCTCCCTGTGAACGTGTTGCCTGTGCATTATAGGTATTTTTGGTATTTCAAACACTGATTTCAGTCATTAAATGTCCTAAAATTCAAACCACACAGCTGAAATCTTTCAAAAAAACTTTCCTGGATTTTTATGAAGGCCTTTTATAAAATGCAAATGCACATAAATTAAATTCCATTAGTCTCCTAATTTTGTAATGCTGTGGAAAAGAAGGACTGACAGGAATTCTCAGTGAAATACTAATTGGATCAGTACAGTTTAGGCCTTTTTTCTCTTGAAATTGCTCAACTTCTGCATCATCTGTCCTGATGGAAACATAATATTTCTCCTATTAATACATTTTCTAGAGTTATTACTGAAATTTGATGATCCTCTGTGAAAACTAGACTGATGCTACAAATCTACATTTCTACTCCTTACATCATCAAAATGAAGAAATGTTTAGTAGATGTTTAAAATCCATATCTCAAGAATACATTCTTTTTGCTGAAAATTTTTGTACTAAAAGTACAAAATAAAAAGTTAAGAAAATAAATGTTTGCATGTGACCACTCAGGCAAGGGAAGAGAAAATTATATACCAAAAGAGAAGGTATACCTTAGATATTAATGCATCAGTCCTTTCTTTTTAAGGTTTCTGGTTTTTTACATTTACTTTTTATTTTTTAATTTAATGACATTTCTAAGCAGAAAAAGTGCAAAAATGCAGACCAATCATCATCCTATATAACTTAATTATAATTTGAAAACATAGTATATGTTTAACAGCTTAAGAGCTTCCATATAAAGCAGAGAAGGGTCAAACTTCTCTGTTGGATTCAGGAGAAAAAAATCTGTCCGGTAGAAATCTCATCATCATCTTTGGCCCAAAAACTGTGCTGAGACTCTGAATCATACCAGTCCCATCCCAAAATACCCCAGGAGAAAAGTTCTTGGGGAGCTATCCCAAATGAGGCAAGCAGAGGAAATCAAAGAAGAGGCATGAGAGTTTCAGAGGGATGATACTTAGGGCTGAAGACAGTGCTTTTATTTTGTATTTTTTATTGGGGAGTGGTTAACCTCAGTAAAAGAAAATGTTTTGGGGTTTGCTTAGGGCCTTATTTTTTTTTTCTCCAGGAAGAATAACTGGCTCCAGGGTTAAAATTATTTTTTGTGACCATGTTTTGTGTCTACATATTCTTGTATATTTCTGTGGAATTAACAGTCTTCCTGTTTCTCCAGACCAATTAGATTTGAGTCTGGACACTGGCCATGAAGATGCTTGTACTACAAGCTGACTAAATTTTGGTGTAAATCATCAATATTTACTGTCTTTTTAAACTTATGTAGGTAACAAATAAAAAGCAGAATAACATGCAGGGCAATTTGGATGTGTAGAGCACAACATGGCAGCATAAACTTTACAATACAGGAGGAAACTCATTCTACTGAAGTGCAATCCCCAATTTGCCCAAGAGTTTCGCTGCCTGGCGCTGGTCGATTGTTTCTTCCAATCCTCCCTCCCTTCAATTTCACTCAACATCTTCTCCAGTTACACTTTTCTGTTTTATCCAGTATTATTTGAAGTGCTCCCTAGTAGGGAACCTCATGGAATTACTGGCCCACTATGCTTTTTGTTTGATAGGCAAGACTAAAGACTCTACTCAGAGGCTTCTCTTTTCAGTAAGAGCTCAAACTTACATACAAATATTTCAGCTGAGATCCTAATCATCCCATAATAATAATTATTAATAAGTGACAATAATATATATGAAAGATAAAAATCATTAAAGGGACATCAATCTCACTCATTTAATTGCCAAGAAGCATGCACATACGTCGACACTACCACCTCAATGACTTCTCAACCTATTCTGAAATTATGTGAGAAATCTAGAAGGACTTTAAGCTACTCAACAGGAGTTCTCAAATGGATGTCTTACAGACCTAAACCTAATACCTATAACCTAAAATTAGTTGAAACTGTTCAGAATATACTTTTTCATGAGCAGAGGTAACATACTTTTGATTGAACATATTTATGGGTTTAAATTTCTTAAAGAAGGTCTTTAATTCAGTGTTTTGAGCTCAATGTGGGTGCTTTAGGTAAAGGCGATGTCTCAAAACTATAAGAGCATCCTACAAAATTAGACTGTAAAACCCAATTTTTTCATACTTCATTCCAGACTAAAATAATGTTCTCAAACCCAGGAAAAAGGTCATATTTCAAAGTTTGTAGTTAAGAGTTCTGTTCATTTTCCAGATGGTTTACAAGGGAAAGCCATCTATGGGCAGGTGTAATAATTTCAAATAGAACATGTTCATAAGTGCATAAGTGCTTATGCCCTTGTTTGATGGAGATCTTCCAGCTTCCCATTGTTAACAAAGTCTTTTGGAACACTGTTTTGAAACAACTTTAATGTAAAAATCATACTTTTTCAGCAAAAGTTGTGTTAGTTCATCAGCTAAAAAGTTTATGTATTCTGGCATACATTTATTACACCATGTTTGATCTAAAACAAATTTGGTTTTCAGACTATTATATTTGAGTGAGATAAGATTTGTGTAATCATTTTCAATAAAATGAAAATGCGTATGTTAATAATATTTATATTACTTATATTTTCAATAAAATCAAAATGCCTAGCTTTCGTACCTAATTGAAGCACCATTGACTTTTTATTACAATTCCTGTAGGTATAGACTGCTCAGAAATAACTGAAGTAAAGGTTTTATCGATCTAGTATGAAAGTCAAACAATTTCAGATGCTAAATTTTACTGAATGCTTAATTCCATTAATATATGTATGACTATGAGCACAGAGGTAATTTTCTGGAAAGGAAATACAAGGTGCCAATATATATGCATATGATCATGAATAAATTTCATGAAAAAATCAAAATTATTTATCAATAGAGGTAAAGCAAAAAATACATACTCTAGAGTTATGGTACTGTGCAAAAATTTAATTTGGTTTGCTTTCTAGCATATACTCTGCAGTTTTGGCAGAATGTAAGTGGATTTCTAGTTCCTACACACAATAAGTTTAGATTTTTTTAAGTCACTTTTCTTTATTTCTTTCAAGTAGCACTGCTTCTGCTCAATTAATTCCTGTTGCAATAAAAGCCTAAAATAATTAAACCAAATTATTTTAGGAGTTGTGCTCTTACAACCAAGTGAGTTGTAAAATTATGGCTTTTGCTTTGTTATTTCACAAAATTAAAATATGCAGATGAAAATTGTCTCATATCGCATCTGAGGTATTTAGGCACTTAACATTCTAATTTCATATTTTGGATTTCAAAGAGGACAGCATCAGAAACTGTTCTGAGAAATCAAATCATATATTATGTCATTCCAGAAATAAATAAAAAAATCAAAGGACAGAAAAAGAGATGGATAAAACCTTATAATAAAATCCATAGAAACTAAATAAACACATCCAAGAGCATGTATTTAATTTATTGAAAGATTATTTATTAGTAAGTAATTTATCATGGTTTATAGAATAACCCAGTATCCATATTGACAGAAGATTAGAACATGATTTTACCTTGTATTCATAAAATGCCTTTCACAATGCAGTCTTAATCCCAAGATCACAAGGCAATCATAACAAGTAAGCTAAGCAGCAGCACCAGCAGGAAAGATTATTTTAAAATAGAATTCACACAAGCTAGAACCTTCAAAAAGGTATTCATAACACATTGAATTTACCCACGTGCTTAAGCATTTTAAGGATCAGGGTCTATGCTAATGACAAAACTGATAGGCAAAACATGCAGATGGGTAAGGTCAAGAAAGAGGAAAGAAAGAACAACAGTAACACAAAAATATGTTCCACACAGAATGTGTGAGCTGCTGCCTGCCAAGTGGTTAGCAGTAGGCAGTACTGTGTAGGCATCGTGGAAGAAGCCAGGCGTGCAGAAAGAGCATGAGGTCTGCTTGGCTCCTCATGTTGGAGCTTCATCAGTACCACAGGGAAATATTTGCTCAAAGTCAGTCCTAGTACTTCACTAGTGAAGAAACATCAGAATCATCCCTACTGATCCAACGCCTTCTAAATGCCTAATTCAGCTAAATAATCTAGGTGGGTGAATTTACCTTTTCTATTTAAGTACTTTAGGGACAGAGCAGTGATTCAGCATAAAGAATATACACAGCTGGAAGTTTCTTATAGTACTTTATATGGCATGTTTTCCCAAAATTTATCATATTCAAAATGAATTATTTGCCAATAAAGCCTATGCAAAGTGTTTAAGATTTTGTAGCCGTAACATTTATTCTTCAATATCTGGAGAAAATTTGAGAGCAGTGGGTTAACAAGAACAATATGATGTTTAACAAAGACAAGTACAAAGTCTTGCATCTGAGGGAAGGTTACCAAACTGCCCAGTACATAATAGGATCTGTGTGGCTGGGGATCAGCCTTGCTGGGGTGGCTCTTGGGGTCCTGGAGGACAACAAGCTGAACACAAATCAGCAGAGCACTTCTGTACCAACAAATCACATTCTGTATTGAATCTGCAGGAGCATGACTACCAGAGCAAGAGTCACGATCATCCCGCTCTACTCAGCACTCTTCAGGCTGCACCCAGAGTACTGTGTTTGCTTCTGGTCCCAATAGTTCAAGAGCGATGTTGAGAAACCAGAGGGGCTCCTCAGGACAACCTTGAATATGACCAAGGACTGGAAGACCTGCCTTGTGAGGAAAGACTGAAGGTGTTAGATCTTTTCTCCCTGGAGAAGAGATAGCATATAGGGAAGTCATCACAGTATTCCAGTACTTAAAACACAGCTACAGAGAGAACAGAGGCTCTTTCTTCACAAAGAGTGACATGGAGAAGACCGGAAGCAACAGGTTTCATCTCATCACAAAAAAGTCATTAGCTACCAACAACCATTCACTGGAATGGGATGTGGCAGAGTCCCCATCAAAAGAGTTTTTTGAGGTGCAATTGCACAGCATGCTAGATAATCTCATCTAGGCTCCCATTCTCATGGAAGATTGGATCAGATGATCTTCCAAGGTCCCTTCCAAAATGGTCTTTCCTGTGATTCTATTACATTTGTCACTATAAATTGTAACTGTGGTTTTATAATCTTAATTTATAACAGGTTTTCCTTGCTTTTAGATCTAAGCAGTCTTTGACTTAGATCTGCTGCCTCTGTATGATTCTTTTACTACATTATTTTAATGCAGTTCTATTACTTGAGCTAGATTTTATATTACTGTGAAGAATCATCTTATACAGTTAAAATGGAAATTTACAAATCAGCACTATTTTTCTTAAAATGCAGTTCTATTATGATATTCCACTAAAAACCCACAACCACAACAGATAAACATATTTCCTTTGTATAAGAATTTAAATTAAGTTAATAGCACTGTAAATTTCATAAATTTCCTATGTTAGCAGCAGCATTCTAAATCTGTGAATTAAATTCCAACCAAATTAACCTGCTATTGCATGTTTAAGAAAGCTAAGTAGACCATAAGTGCTCTTTAATCTTCATGAAACCTGAGTTATTTACAACCCTTTCTTTTTTATTAACAGAAACAAGTCATTGATCTCATGTGTAGAAACACATATTTACCTCATGTGTAGAAGCACATATTTACCATATCTTCCACATGTTGCACAGAGCACTGTTACTACAACGCACTGTTAGTTAAGCATATTTCCTACTAAATTATCTGATCTCATTTTCAAATTTTTGTAACTTTATCACGCTAATATGTTGGACTGAGTTTTTGCATCCCAGATGTCAGTCAACTGAAAATTATTTAGCATTTTTAGAGCTGTAAGGGAAAGTGAGATAAAGGGGAGGAAGAAAGACTTAGTGCAGATTATTTTTTTTTATTTTTTAATGACTAGTTAAATATATGCAAAAGCAAGGAATATAAAATACTGTTGTGGAAGACTATGTCTGTACTTTTCAATCCAAAATGCTGTGGCTTCCATGCACAGACAGAATCTCTGGGAAAATATGGTTTTAAACCTGACTTGGGAAGGAAAGAAACAAAATTGATGGTCTTTGCTTGATTGTCTCCCATTACAAAATTACTCCCTAAGGTCTATTCCTACTGCAAGTCAGGAAAAAGATTTTTTAAAATTTTTCTTTGCATCATCTCATCATTGAAAATACCCTGGGTAAAAGAAGAGAATTCACTTTTTTCATTTCAGCTTTTTTAGAAGTTATCTCTTTTAAAGATTCTAATTTTTGGTGCCTTTCTTTCACAGCGCTATCAAATTATAAAGAGTATTCCGGACAAGTAATTTTTCTCCAAAAAATCTTCTTCAATCCAAACTACACTTACCTATGACATAAATTCTTTTTTCTAAGTAGGATGAATCAAAAAAATCTTGAAACATAAAGGTTAACTAAACATTTGCTCTACTGCTTCCACTGTATACCCACATATTTTCCAGATTCCCTTCCTTTCTCTATTAACTGTACACAGCTATTAACCATGCATGGACAAATTTAATTACTGTATGCAATCAGTGTCACTCCATAACTTTGCCTCTAAACATTGTTAATGGATTTTTGTGGCAGTTGTTGCAAAAAACTGATGAAAGTTTAGCTTGCTAGGTTAGAAAATATCTTCCTATGAAAGTATGACCCTGTTCAGCTGCAGTGTCTTACTAAAGATTATAGATACTTAACATCTTGCATGCATTGCTTTAAAATTATTTTTCATTTGCCTACATGCACACTTTGTGTGAGGCAATAAGCTTAGTATATCTAAGCCTCTGTAACACAAAATCCATCTTCTTTCATTATGGCATTAAAAGGTTATTGCCGGATCTCGAAAGCACGTTAAAATTCTTCACTCTTTCCTAAACAGCAGCAGCTGAATGCAAGATAAAAAATTATCTAAAATAGCTGATTGCATGGAAAAAAATAGAATTAAATTTAAATTCCCATAAAACTCACAAATTTTAAACTCAAGAAATTAAATGCAAATATTTTGACAAAATATGGATGAAAGGAAGGTCTTTAGGGTATTCAAAATAAGCATGGTTTGATTCCAAGTTGGATTGAAACAAATATCCCGACAGCAATATATCTCTGTGAAATGGAAATGCTGAGTTTCAAAATGTAAAGAAAACCAAAAGGTTGTGAGACACTTTACTGATTTAAGACTTCCTGAAAACCTTTGCCAACAGGGTGTCTATGGATCCCAGCCTTCTTTTTCAGAAACCAATAATGCTTTCTGCCCTTTCTCAGAAGTCTGGCACTTCTATGCTCATGTTGAGTGCAGAACTGTGAACTCAGCCAAATGGAGTCTCCATCTGTCCAGATCTATGGGAGCTGTGTTACTGTGCTTATCTCAGTAAAATTATGCAATTTTTTTTCTATGTATTTTATTCTAATCATTGATTAATTTTCTTTCCCTGTGTTTTTCACAGCTTTTACCCACTCCTTTCCGAATAACAAAATGCAAGATGAATTGACACCATACCTGTTAATTGTGACTTTGGCCCAAATTAACCCATCACCACATAACCATGTTAGATCAATATAATGTAATTTATTTCCAGCATTTAATTTCTATTAATTTATCGTAATAATGCAGTCATCGTGTCAAGGATTACTGCCTCAAATGTTTTAAGCAATGCAGTTACCTGCAGCTTCTTGGGAATTATTCCCTCTCATGCAAATAAACTACAGAATCATGGAGTAGTTTTGGTTGGAAGGGACCTTTGAAGATCAGCTTGTCCAAACCCCTGCTGTAGTCAGGGACACCTTTCACTAGACCAGAATGCTCAAAGCCCCATCCAGTCAGTGTTTTCACTGATGGGGCAGCAGGCAGTAACCAGGCAGCAGACATATTCATGACCGAAGACTGTGGGAGAGTTTTCTGCCTTTTATTGTAAGTGTAACTTTATTAACAATTTCCCTTCAAACACATAAGAGTTGCTTCTTTTGCTATGAGAATTCTTAATAGAACTGTTGTCATTTTTATTTACTCCTAGTAATACGATTGCAATGAGCCAAATCACTTGGTAAAATTTTGCGGTTCAGAATGTAAAATTCATTCTCTAGACACCCATTTCTGTGAATGAATACACTATTCCCTGTCCATAAATTATAGAAGAGATTTGTAGAAAATGTAGACTTTGGATTTAGAGGTCTAGGAGATGTTTATGCATAGAACAAATAGAGCAAACAGGTCTACATAGCAAGGTCTTTATAACCGCCTGTATTAAGCTGGTAATGACTACTGGGGTAATGAAATTTGGTTTTGCTTTAAGTTTTGCATCCATATGTTTTATGTCCAGAAATGGTCTGAATGCAATGATGAAAAACACTTATGACCTATTTCCTTCTTTCTTTTTTAGTAATTTAAACTGTAAGCCTACTACCAAAATATGTGTTCTGTATAAGAAATAATCAAACATATTTTTCTTTGCATTAATATTCAATAGGAGAATTACTCTCAAACAAGAATACTTTTAGGCAAGTACAGTAGTCCTTTCAAAACACGACATTTTCTAAAATCATACTCATCTGAATCCCACACAGAAGACTGCACAATAAGTCAGCTAAATTCCTGTGCTTTCTCTCTGGTGCATTCCCTACTGGTGAGTTGGTCTGCAAGTGTGGTGGTTTGACCCTGGCTGCACACCAGGTGCCCACCAAAGGTGCCCTATCATCCCATCCTTAGATAACAGAAAATAGAGCTCATGAGTGTTCAGGGAGAGATCACCTACCTGCTAACATCATGGATAAGACAGATTTGGGGAAAATAATTCAGTTTCATACCAATTAAGTCAGAGTACAGTAATGATAAATAAAATAAAATCTTAAAACCACCTTCCTCTCCCCCATCTTCTTACCAGGCTCAACTTTATTCCTGATTTCATCTCTACCTTTCCCCCCACAATCACGCAGGAGGACAGGGAATGGGGGTTGTGATCAGTTCATCCCACGTTGTCTCTACTGCTCCTTCCCTCTCAGGGGGAGGACACCTAACACTCCTCTACTGCTCCAGAATGGGGGTCCTTCCCATAGGAGACAGCCCTCCAAAAACTTCTCCAAAATGACCGCTCTTCATGAACTGCTCCAGCACGGATCCTTTCCACGGGGTGCAGTCCTTCAGGAACAGGCTGCTCCAGAGCGTGTCCCCTGTGGAATCACAAATCCTACCAGGAAACCTGCTCCAGCATGAGCTAACTTCCTCACAGGGGCAGAGGATCTGCCAGGAGCCAGCACAGGCTTCCCATGGAATAACAGGTCTTTCAGACAGCCACCTGCTCTGTCATGGGATCCTCCATGCATTGTTGGTGGATCTCTGCTCTTTGTGCTCCTCCATGGGCTACAGAGGCACAGCTGCTTCACCATGGTCTGCACTACGGGCCTGCAGGGAATCTCTGCTCTGGTGCTTGGAGCACCTCCTGTCCTCCTCCTCCTCCACTGACCTTGGTCTTACAGAGCTGCTTCCCTCACACAGTCTTACTCCTCTCCCTGGCTGCAGTTGCAGGTGCACAGCAATTTTCTTCTTTCTTAAAACCACATTGTCTCAGATGGTGTCCCACTGTCACTGATGGGCTTGGCCTTGGCCAGCAGTGGGTCTGTCTTGCAGCCAGCTGGCCTGTCATGGAGCCAGATGGCGTTGGCTTTCTTGGACATGGGGGAAGTATATCTGGCAGCCTCTCACAGAAGCCATCCCTGCAGCCCCCCACTACCAAAACCATGGCAAGCAAACCTAGTACGGGAAGAAAAGCAACGAGATAAGAATTGTGCAGGTTTCTATTGAGTGAAAAGAACACTATTTCTACAAATGAAAACAAAATCAGGAATCCTTTTGTGCAGATAGTGTTTCCAAAGAGCTATAGCAAACATTTAACAAATAAAAATGGTGAATTCCTTCAGAAAGGTGCTACCACAGCCTGTGTTAATTAACTGCTGTCTGCTGTCTAGTCTACTTTAGTGGATAGTGATTCCCTTCAGAAGCATTGCCAGCTATGTTGGCATGGGTTTCATGAGATAAAGGGAGTCTGAGCACTGGGATCAGATTTCTGTCCATGTGTTTAGTTTTATTCAGATAGGAGACAGCACTCAAGCATTAACAATCCCTTTTTAATATCTTAGTATGCAGGTGAAAATCCTTCTGTTTTCCCTGCAAGAATGTAAAATCAAGCTTTTGAAAATTATTTTTTAAAGTAAATTTTATTTATTTATTTAAATAAATAAATAATTTTATAAAAATATCTCATAAAATAATTGCTCCCTATATCATTGCACAAAACAGATTTGGTTGTCTCAAACTGATGCTTTCTTGCATTTTTCATATATTTTCCAATGCTGACTGTGGGTTCAAAAGATTTCCTGGAAGCAGCTGGGTCAGAAGCAGCTGTGGCAAGACTTAACTCTGCCTGTCACCTTGTGAGAAGAAGAGTGGGAGCAGAAGCAATTTCTGTGTCATTCACTGAAAAGGAACTCTGACATTTCAGATGGAAACTAAGTAAAAAATGTGAGTGATGGTCTGCCACTTGCCTCTGCTGAATTGCAACTCACTTGCCTAAATCTGATCCTATCAAGACACTCATGCTCGGGTCTCCAGTCCTTTAGTTTTGCCAGAAAATACACAGAGCTTGTGTCAGACATTTTAGTCTGGCTGAACAGTCATACAGATGCTACAGGCTTGCTGTGACTCCCAAAATGCAAAATACCAAGGCAGATATACACAATGAGAGCAAAGTATTAGCAGAGCAATTGTAAAGTGAATAGATAAATAACCTGAAAAGGAGAACATACTAAAGAAATATTAAAGTTATGTTTTTAAGTACTACTGGGATCAGTCAATTTCTCAAAAAATCCACTCTATGCTTCCACTTCTGAGCAAGATCCAAGTCATATAAGCTATTGCTCCCACATGTATGGATTTGTGGGATTTTTATTGTTTTTTCTACAGAAATCACCATAGGGTGCTCAGAGACATGTAAAAACAGAGTTTTTTGTTTTAAAAATGTCCTTCAAGATGCCATAATTAAAAATCTTCCTCATTCCCTACTTAGGCTTAACTGTCTGTGCTCTGATGTTCATTTGTGTCTGCATCAGTAAACTATTAAGAGTATTATTAACAGCACTCCAAATTATGGGCCAAAGTAAGTGTTTGGAAAGTTCTAGCTACACTTTCACTGGGAACTAGAGAGTAAAAGTCTTAAATGCTATGATTCCTTAAATTCAGGTGTCTTTAAGATTTTGGGTGAGAGTATGTCATTTCCAATGTGCCTTAATTATGCTGCTAAGTACAGCTGAGTATCTGTGTCTCTGATGTTCTTTAGTGCTTTACTGTTATTGCATATTGACTACAAGATGATTACTCTTTAAGTTAATAAATAAGGCTCAAAATCCCAAGATACACATACAGAAAAGATCCTTTTCTGGAATGCCCTGTCAGAGATCAAATCCACCACACGGTGTATTCTAAAGACCCCTGTTTCAATTAATTGTGCTGACAGTAAGTAATAAACCAACTCTCTGATGTACAGAAAAAGAAAAGGAGAAAAGTATACTGGGAAGCACTACAGAACTGACACCTCATATAAGCTGTGACCAGGAGTTATCAACAATCAAGGAGGAAATAAGGAATACAAGGAGGTATGAAAATGTCATACAGGATTTTTTACAGCCAAATATTAGCCTTATTTCAGGAAAACAACAAAAAGATTGTCTCAGTTTTGATGGAGTAACAAAAGAATTAGACACATAATTCTGCTAAACACCACCTTAAAGGCTGAAATTGAGAGTCTAGACTCATCCCTTCTGCTTTCTGACAATGCCACAGTTCATACTTGTTCAGCATCAGAGTTCCCTGAACATCAAGTAATGGTTCTTGGGGCACCTTCTAACATCTCACTTTCATCAGCACCCCTTTCAGCTTGAGTCCTATGCCAAACTATGATTTTTTCCAGCTCTTTGACTGAAAGAGTTTACTGGTTTATGTATTCACAGAATCCTCATTTTCCTTTTTGCTCATCACCCAATGGTACCAGACAAGGATAGGGTTGTATTCCGTCACCACATATGTAACACTTAATTTTCTTTTGCAGGAGACATTCATATTGGTTCACACTCATTTCATTTGGAATGAAACAATTTTGTGAGGAGAAAATAAGGTTAAATATGTCATAAGAGAATCCAGGCAGCTTCCATTGTACCCAGATCCAGTGGGTACAAATGGTTTAGATATACCATTCAAGGTTGCCTCTTCTAGAAATGACCAACAAACTCCTGTACATAACCTCAAAGCTCCCCTGGCCCTCATTTGTGTTCTTGGAAGTCCAAAAATATATTTTATCAATGAATGTGTGTTCCTCTGTGATGATGGGTTTGCAAAGTGCCCTTGGACACTTCAGACACTCAGAGCTGAATCCATCATCCTGCACCTTTTACATGCACTTGGGAACTCTCCCAGAGCCTGTTTTGGACTTGCAAGAACATTACATAGGGACCAGAGGAGCTATGAAGCTAAGCACAGGAATGAGTTGGTCGCTTCTAGAAGCTGGCAACCTTCCTCAAATTGCACTAAAATAATGAATACAGCAGAGGGTGAGGGTATTTTACCAGTTGCAGTCTTGCCTTTCATTCTTGCTGGGAGTAGGCACTACAACAAACCTTACTCAGATGGGCAGCTGGTTTTCATTTCAGAGAGTACAAGTTGGTCTGCAGTAAAAGGAAAAAAGAAAAAAAAAAGAGTAAAAGAAAGAAAAGGGATTTTTTTCAGAACAAAATGAATCTTTGAAGAATGTGGGCAGCTGAGGAATAGGGATATGGGACCAAATAGAGAAGCCAAGTTATAAAACTTAGATATATTCTTAGCATTCTTACAACCCACCACCAGGTGATTATGTTATTCTGTGGGATACAAAAAAAAAAATTGAGATTTGATTCCAAAAGATGGAGGAGGCTGCAGATGCTATAGTTTCAAGGCAAGTTCCATAACTACTAGAAAAGGAGACAGAACTCTCTCATCTCACAGAGGAAAAGAAAGAAAAAGGATCCCCAACCAAGCCAAACAACAGGCTCATGTTGGATATTTGAAAGCAATGTGTACATGTGTATTTTCATGAGAAGTTTAGGTTAATGAAGCCCAGGTGTTGCTTAAGCTTGAAGTTCTGATGGCTTAAAAGGGCATAAGAGATTTTAATGTACATCAGTAAAATTAGTGTTTCTTCTGACTATATCATGCAACTCCTTCTCCAGACAGCTCTAAACAAGCAGTGGGGCTTTGCTGCTTTTGCTGCTTTGGAGGGCTGAGGGTCTTGTTGAAATGAAAAAGTATGAAATGTTTTATTCTACTACAGCTATCTATAGAAGCAAGAACTGGATGACTGTTTCTGTCACAAGCAGTTAAAGAAACAGAGATTAATTAAATGCAGTAAGGTATTTCTTTCTCCATGCCCGTACACAGATCATTCTGTTATAATCAGCCAAGAACAGCAAAATAATGGATCAAAACTATCTCTACCAGGAATTTCTCACTACCCTGAAGACAGAAATATGTTATACACTAGAAGAAAGAATATTTATTATTTTTCTAGTAAAGAAATAATGTGCATGCTAGACTTTAGAGCAGTTATCCTGAAGATCAAATTTGTTCCATACAATTTTTCTTACATCTAATTTCTCATACTATGTTTCGACCTTAAAACAAATATGCTACTGTATACACAAACATATATGAAGAAATACAAAATTACTTTTGACAGGAAAAGGCTAGATGGCTATTATTATCTATACATTAAAAAAAAAATACTTTATGGAATAGCATATGGAGCAATGACGACCATATCACATGAAAGTAATTTTCTCCCCAGGCTGCTGATTTTCTTTTTTTCCTTAAATTTGAATGCAAATTTTTATGTGTGGGTCAGAAACTCCTTGGTCCCAAGAAGATAAACATTCAAATCTCATATACTTGTAAAGGTTGTTTCTAATATTAACCCACAAGGAAAAGGAATAAATAAAGCTGTGCACGTCAATGAGCTTATCCAAAACAAAAGTACTCAGGTATAAGAAGAGGTTATTACATGTCTAAGATCAAAGTAGGAGAAGCAGAACTCAAACCTCCAGGAAAGAGAATATTGGCTTAAATGATCAAGAAGTCTAAGTGATTCATTAAGTCTAATTGGGCTTCTGCTGCTCCTTGAGGGCTTGTCTGAACGCAGATCTGACTTGTCGGGAGCCACACTACCACATGTATCTTGTAGGATCTGAATACAAATTTCTCTCTGTATGTTAAGACTATCATCAACACCACCTGGAGCTCTCAGTGGGTTTTCAGCACTCAGTGTATTATTTTGAGGGTGTTATACTCCCTCTGTACCAAAAAGAATTCAGAAGAAGGGGATTATTTCCTGCTGACAACTGGAGAAGGTTCCAGAACCATTTAATTCAACAGACTTTCAATCAACTGTTTGCAGTCAGTTTTGCTTTGTATAACTACATATACATTGCCATGTTGTGTTACACACTGTGCATGAACATACACTGTGTTTTCATGTTGTTTAACAAGGACCAATATGTCCTATTCCACCCCAGAATTTCCAAAGACTTTGCAAAACTGACTGATAAAATTGACTGATAAAAGTCAGTGGATTCACTAGGATAAACCTCGAGTTTCATTGTTCCTAGATGCATTTCAGTACACTTTGTTTTAGATTTCTTTAGCTGAAACTGCTGGTCTCTGCTTGAGTAGAGGTCACCTTCATTGTAAAGATGAAGGCAAATCTGTGAGAAGCCTACTGAGATTACTTTTAGAAAACCCTTGTATTAGTTCCATCTCTGAACATTTACAGATCTTTTTCTGTCACGACAGATTTTCTTCTATCAGCAGCAAACCACAATCAGCATAGGAAGTGTTTTCTCTGTTTATGACAGAGGACATGGCATTTCCAGGCTTTTTTCTAGCCCCAGCAATAACACAAGATGTCAGATGCCACCCTTAGGGAAATGATTTAAATTAAACAAACATACATTCCTGGCTGCTTTTTTGCCTTATATTTTAAGTTTCTGTGAAAGGAAAAGTCAAATCTAGTCTCTCTGATTTGCTTTGTTTATTACGGTGCTCAAAGATCTTGTTTGACTAAAAGGAGTAAACGTAATTCACAATGAGGATTTTAAAAAGATTTCCCTTTTTCAACCTCTGTCTTTCCTTCCCATAGTGATTTGACAATAGCTTCCCTTACTCCCTTTATTGGTTGCTGAGAGATTGATAGTAGATCACCAGTAGATCACTCACTCCTGAGATGATTTTGAAAGAAAATTCATTGTGGCTAAGGCAACTAAAATTAAGATTTCATCTGGAAGGTAATATTTTTTTAAGGAAAGAGGTATGGCTGGCATTGTGCAGCATGGATGAATTAGAACAAAATCATAGCCCTTCAGTGTTGGTCAGTTTCCTCCCAATCTTAAAGAAATCAAATAGGCTGTAAAATTTGACTGAAAGTTACCAGCAAGAGTATGTGGATAGGAACTGGGCCAGGTGTGAATAGTACAAATCCTTTACTGGGGCAAAAATGAAAGAAGATAATTCTCTAGGTGCTTGGGGTTTTTTTTTTTTCTTCTTCTGTTGGATGAACAGGACATTTTTTTATTACTTAGGGATTTTGGGAAGGGTCAGACTGTTATTGTGGGTTAAATGAATGGGACAAGTTAATCCTTGTGGACTGTCCTGCAAAATAGGTTAATTTATTCTTCAATATGGCAGAAAATATAATTTATTGCTTTCTATCCACAATTTTATGGCATAAATCAATAAGAAATTAGAGAGTGAGATATGATGTCTAGAATCAGTGATGCTGAACATTAATACAAAAGCTAATCACATAAAAGAAAAAAATCATTAATATATTCCATTTTCTTTACTAAATCAGTGGAGAGGAATCTGTCTGCTATGCAGAGAAACTCCTTTTTAGCTGCTTCTCTTCCTGTGGTCTGGAGGATTGTGTATTTTTTAACATATTTGAGAACATTAACAGGACAAACAGTGAAGCCTGAAATTTATTCAATGGCATCATTAGTTTTCTGCAAAACTCCAATATTGTTATCAAGTTCTCATATTTGTGAATGAACATATGCAAAATAAACTTCTATGGAAGAGTATAAAACACATCTCTTTCTATCTTGCTTTTGTTCTTTGAGTGCATCCTGGGGGACGTGTGGACTCGTGTATGTACAGTGAATATGAATATATACACAATACCTGTATTTCTTGGGTACTATATTGGTGGTTCATGATCTTCCTAGTATCAAATGAGCTTTTTTCCATTAATTCCCTGAGTTCTTTCAGGGTTGTTTCTGGATCTATCTCTCCTTTCTGTACTTTCTATTATGACAGATTTGGGTAATGTTTTTCAGTGGACAACTTTACTGTAGTTAGTGCATTTTATCCCCTTCCCTGTTGATGGTACATGAGGATACACTGCTACAAAATATTTGTCTAGACTCAGAATGCAGCATCTAAATATAACAGGGCAGTGTGAACTTACAATTTGTAGAAGAATGGCAACTTTGTATTTTATCCAAGTGTAACCTCTGTAATGGAAAGATTATTAATTGAGGAGCTAAAGGTCCTGGAGGCAGGGGAGATAAAAAAACAAGTGACTTTATAAATCTCTGTGGCTGTGACTGCTGTAATAATCCTCCAGAACTGAACTGAGGTATCTTCTCCATTTACATGGGCTGGTTTAATGGAATGGGAATTGTTATGGCTAAGAGTGCCAAACTTAAGGAGGTTTGGAGGGCACCCCTCCAGGGAAAGAATAATATTGATGATTAAAATAGATTGTGATAGAAGATAGAAATTACTTTCTAAAAGATATAGGCCCTTGAGCTAAGAGTAAGTGTGGTACTATTCAGCCATCAGTTTAATATCTGAAATATCTTTTTTTTAACAGTATTCTCTTTGACACGGAATGGGTAAATGATTAATTAGATCTTTACCATCTCTAATGACTCTTGTCCTGTGATTTATAAATTCAAAAAAGTAGAATGTCCTAGCATAAGGGACACAGAGAAAATGTGTGAGTAAAGAGGAAAGCTTGAAACCAAACGCCGTGAGTCATATCAGTTTTCTCTGATGGAGTTTTGAAGCCTGAATGAGCATCTAGCCTGACCTCTGTAATATTACAGGCCATAAAATTTCACTCTGTTATACCAGCTCTAAGCCCAATTTATCTTGCTAAAGAGATTAAAAAGTAGGAGTCAGATTTTCAATGATATTTAGGTCTTTAAAAGGTGGAGATAAAAATATCAGTACAAATTAGCTGCTTCTCATTGATTTCATGAAAGGTTGACATCCAACAACTTTACACTGTGACTAAAAACCCGAGTAAATCTCTCTCTGAGGGTTTTGAATTACATTGAATGTCTGGTCACACCCATGGTCATATAGACAAACAACAGAACTTTGCACTTTTCCAAGTGTGATTCATAAGACAAGATAGAAAGCTCTTGGCAAGAGGCATGTTCATCCCCTTGACAGCACTTTCTAATAAGAAGCTAACATTTCTTCATTGTTTGGATGGGGATTTATTTTCTTAACTCAAACTTCTCTCAAATGACCCCTAAAGCTAGTATCTGTGGATTAGGAAGAGTCCAGCATTCTAAGCATCAACCCTAAAAAGTGCCTTAAACTCATAATCAAATTTATTTCTAAAATAGCCTTATCAATGAGATCACAAGTGTGTATTCTAAGCATTCTAAGTGTCATCTTTGATGACATTTTAACAGGGATTAATACAAACTTCCTACATATGGCTGTGAAAAAATCTTCATATAGTGATTTGATAATTAAATAGCATTGAAAAAAGCATATTATTTTCTGGAGAATACTACCTTTCCAGATGCTTTAGGTAGAAATTGTGAGGGAGTTCAGTAACTATCCCTAAATCAAGTTTTACCTTAGCTTTTCCCTTCTGTAAATTACATAATTGTTCTTCTTTTTACTGCTGAGCAGAAGGTAAGTAGGAGTAAAATTACAAAACACATAGAAATATGTTATTATTTTTGCTGTGAAAAAAACGTTAGAGAAGCAGAAAGAGCAACACTAAAAAGAAATACATTTCCTTCCACCCTCACTTGAAATTCCCTGTATGCATTCCACTGCTACCCACCATCTCATAATAGAGGTTAAGCCAGGTGCATGTTTCATTAAGTACTTAGAAATTTCTCAGTAAACTTTTCTCACTTTGCAAGAGAATGCTATAGAAATAGGGTACTTCAAACTGCCAGATGCATTTGAGGGAATATTGAATTCAAAAATAAGTCTAAGTAACTGTACCATATTTCTCTAATTGGTAAACTGGGATAGAAGAAGAGCAACAGGCATCTTTCACTTCAACTTCAGCAGGGTTTTCAACACCCTCTCTCACAATACTTCTGCATCCAAGATAGGACATTATGATCTGGATGAGCCTACAAGAGGTTGATAAGAAAGGGTTGGGTGATCAGATCTAGGTGGTCATGGTTAATGGGTTGTGTTCTCTGTGTTTTACCAGCCTGTCAGTAACAATAGGGTTAGGTCGGAAACTTGTGAAACGTAGCAGGGAAAAGTACCAAGTGCTGCCCCTGAGACAGAGAGGGACCTGTGATGGCACAGGTTTTGGACAGACAGGCTGGGATCAGCCCTGAGGGAAAGCCCCTGGGACCTGATGGGGCAGCGAGCTGAGCCCCAGACAGCAAGGTAGCCAAGAGCTTTATGGGCAGGAACATGGGCACTTAATACAGGCAGTGATCATTCCCCTCTGCCCAGCGTTCATCAGAGTACATCTGAAATACTGTGTCCAGCTTTGGGACCTCCTGTGCAAGAAAGAAATCAAAAAACTGTAGCAAGTTCAGCAGGATGGAGGAGGTCAGAGCACTTGCCCTGTTAAAATTTTTAGGCAGGCCCTCCATAGCCACACATGCTGGGAGGACGATATTCAGTGGCGTGAACTGAAACTAGAGATGCTCATATTGGATATGCAGAAAAAAATTCCTGACTGAGAACAGCCCAGCACTGGGAATGGCTGCCCAGACAAGCTCTGCAGCATCCAGCTGTAGAGGTTTTCAAAATCCAACAGGGCAAAGTCCTGAGCAGCCAAATCTGACCTCAGAGCTATCCCTGTTCTGAGCAGGAGGTGGGAATGGAGACTTCTTGATGCCCTGTCTGAACCTGGATTGGTTTTGGCTGTCAGAAACATTAGGCAATAATGATATCCCCAGCCATCCTTAAATGTGTAACTAGAATGACCAATGTCTTAAATTGGTCTTTCAAGATTCAAACAAAAAGACAAGAGGAGTCATTGGATCTCCAATTTCACAAGCTATTTTAGCTATAAAGGCTGAGACATGTAATGTAGAAACCTGTTGAAGCCTGCCACCCTGATATCTGCCAGGTCAGAGAGTCAGTCTGAAGGCCAAGAAATTCATGTCTTGAATAAAAATCTCCCTTGGCAGACATATCACAGAATTTCTACAGTTACACTGATATTAGAAAGATTAATTTTGCTTCTCACCCACTGCAGTCAATGCTCCATTCTATTGATAATTCAGTCGACCATTTCCTTCTTAATTAACTTTAATTATCATCTCTTACTTACATTAAATCTCCACAAAACTTTTGTTAGCATCATTTCTGAAAATGTTTCACATACACAGGACTGCAAATATCAGTTTAACCTGGATTTCCTTAGAGACTATTAATTGCCTGAGATATTTATTCTCCATCTCATTAAATAAAATTTGTTTCAAATGTAATAAGGCTGGTTTAAATTGTATTACTTTTTACTTTTGCAAACCATAGATGTAAAAAATCTTTCTGTTTCTGAAGATCCATATCAGGGTGTAATTCACCAGATGAACAATACTTTCTGATTTACTCAGAAGATCTTAAAAAAATCTGGAGTAAATATTGTTACCTACTTAATGTTTCCTAGTAGTAAATGGTATTTTAAATAATGTGAGTTTAATTTTTTGGTTACTTGGCCAACCCAACTCAAGGTACTTTTCAGGTACTTAGACACAACTTAGTCACTGGAATCTCTTCCATAACTAATCTTATTTTCTTTTAGAGCAGTGTGCACATAAGCAATTATCTTTGCTTAAGACAATGACTTTAAGAGAACCAACTACAGCAAGCATAAGAAGTACATATTATTTTGCAGTCCTTATGCTTTATTGCTAATTTAATTAGCTCCCATTTACCCACAAACACAGCTTGATGGATATATTCTCTTCTTTATTATGTCAATTAGCACCCTGCAACATGGTGCTTCCCAAAATTATCTCATCTGTTGCAGATGACAATGCTCCTCAGTGGTCATATTCAGCAATATATAAGGCTCACTAGAGCTGGGCCTTGGCAGCTCTTCCCAACTTCTGCTTCCCTGAGGCTAAGGATGAGACTGTGATAATTAACAGGACCCTGAAAATTCTCCACTCTGTAGGTGGAGAAGAGAGAAACAGCTCCAAAGGCAATTCTCCAGAAACCTTAGTTTTATCTATCAGTATTAGAAAAGCCAATACACTGAAATACATATTTTTCTTTTGTTTGCAGAGGCACTAGCAAACAAGCATTGGGAAAAAAAGACCTGTTGGTCTTTGCTGAAAGCAGAAAAAGCATGGCCAGTTTCACTGCTGTTAACTTTCAGAATCTCATGTTCAGAGGGACCTAGCACCACTAGTAACATCCAGGAGACACGTACTCTAAATTAATGGAAAAATCCACACTTTCAGAGTAAACATCTAGTGCTGGTCCTGGCAATTCCTATTTATTTTATAAGGTGAAATTACAACCTGTCCAGTGTATACCTAAACCCAAATATTACTGTAGCTATGGATATCCATTTACCACAAAATGTGCACAAAAATACGGCCTTTTATTTGTCTCTATTCTGACATAGGCACTTCCTGCTAATGTGGAGTGCATTATTCACTGCAGAATTCACGTAAACAAATGTCACACATGTATTTGCTCTTAGTCATGGCTAGGTGATTTCATCTCACAACTGGTGACAAACTGGAAGCATTTCCACCTTCTTTTCTTAAAGAAAATACCAAAATTTCAAATTGAGCCAAATACTGCCTTTTCAGTGTGTCTCTCAGTGTTCCAGCTAGTCACACAGAAGAGCTCCCTTTTACCCATACACAGCTCCCTCCAATTGCAGCAGGATGTCTGCACTCAGAACTGGAATATAAATTCAAAAGGCAGAAGAGATACCAACCTCTTTAAGGAGACGTTCTCTGGGACAGCCCAGATTAACCATTCCTAAAACTAAACAAATAAATCCCCCAGTACTTCTAAATTTGAAACTCTATGGGCCTCTGGACTGTAGCATAATTGACTGAACTTTCTCTGCAGACAGTTTTCCCATCACAGAATCCTTTCTGTACAGATCTTGATTTCTGAATGAAACATATCCATATGCCAATTGAAAGCATTTTTACATAAAATATTAAAAAAATAATACAAGCTTATATGATGTACTATGAAATTTGGGGCCTTTTTGAAACAGGAATCAATAGTAATAGGTTACTTATACCTGACTGACACTTAAAGGAGAATGTTCAACAGAAGACATTTGGTGAATTTTCTGGAAAATCTTTTCCAGAATATTTGATGGGAACAGAAAGCATGTTGAAAACTTCCTAACTGTAGATGAAACAAAGACACCATGTAATCAAACTGAGAATTAGTGTTCTCAGGAAATCAATGCCTTCCTGATTAATTAGCATACAGCTGCTAATCACCCTCTAAAATGTTCTTACAACCAGACATAACTCTGCCAATACACTTTACTAGAAATTACTTAATTGCCAGGTGATTTTAAATTCCCTGTAAAAAGAAGGTGATCAAAAACAGAAATAAAAACGACAGGCCTAAAATAGAAACTCTCAGTTTTCTAACAGATTTTGGGGCTGAGTTTGTTCTCTAGCCTAGGGAAATAGGAGCTGAACAAAGGAAAGAATTCAGTTCTACAGTACTTAGAGTTTTGACAGATATAGTAAAAGTGTGGTTTTGCTTCTGCCATGACAGCCTTCTTTAAATCCTAATTAAAAAAAAATGAAATTCTAATATATATAAATATTTATAAAATATGCATAAAGAGAGATCAAATTCTAATGTTTAATATTACCACCTTCCCTTTCTCTGCTCCCTGAGTGCCCTAAGGAAAACCTGTGAATCCTCTATTACATTTAAATCCAAGCTCTCACCCGGGAACTTTAGAAAGCAGATGAGTGTTTTCCACTGAAATTCCTATTAGGGATATTGTCAAAGCATAAAAAATGTAAAAAAAAAAAAAAATTAGGAACCTTTTGTGTTCTATTGCATCATACTTCTTTATCATGCTTTGCCTACTAATAAAGTATAATTTTATTTATGCAGGAATTTCCATCTCAGAAACAGGAAAATAGAGAGAGAGGAATTGAACTTAGCTGAACTTAAGCCTTTCTTTTCTAACAAAATATTTTAACAGAGTGTTAAAGAGGCAGAGAAATATAGCAAGCCTGCCCCAGATAAACACTATAGAGAAAAAAACATTACATCAAATGTGGTGTGAGTTTAAGGATTAGAGAGAAGACTCATAAGTCTAGCCAGAAATAACATTAGAAAGTATTAGATGGGGTTCCCCTTGACTATACACTGGTTTTATGCACTACCCCTTTGTGACAATCAGTGCCATCCAAACTGAACATTAAAAGCTCATTGGTGCTTCAGGGGCTTCTTCTGGCTTTACTGTATTTTGGCACTGTGTCCATCAGTACCTAGGCCTGGGGAAACCCATCCAGCAAACACAAAAATAAACAAATCCCTTCATCCAAAATGCAAATTAACTGGAATGTGCCCATTTTAAAGTAATTTCAATACCATGGCAAATAGCTTATAACACCAAAAGTATTTACCTCATCTCCTGAGAATCTTGGTTTTCTTGGTTTTTTTTAACTACAGCACTAATTTGGGTGAAATTGGGTATGAATGTTAAGTTTAATAGCTGTCCTTGAATAAAATTAGATGGCTACATTTCATAAAAAGCATAAAAAGCGCATAAAAACATACACTGGAAAAAAGCCTTCCTCCTGTTTAGTTCAGCTAATTTACTAGTAATTTTTTCAGTGTTTTGTCTGAATCAAAACCAGAATTTTTTTTTTTTAGCCTAAAAGAGTTAAGATTATTTCAATCTACATTCCTTAGGGCTTGTCTTAAAAATGAAGCTAATCTGTGTTATGTACTCAAGTGGCTTCTGTGTAAAGTCTGTGCATAGCAACATCCTAAATAGAATCATTTATGCTGGGAAAGTCTTCAAAAGTCATCAAGTCCACCACTAAACCATGTCTCTGAGTGCCCCATACACATATTTTAAATACTTCTAGGGATGGTGACTCAACCACTTTGCATTTTGATATATTTCTTCCTAACATAGGTCCAATGAAACTTGAATTGAAACTTCTAGTCTAATTATTTTACTTGATTGCCTGCAACAACAAAAATTTCACAATTTTTTTTCCAAAAACCCAAACACATTGGAACATTTACTTCATACCTGAAGCAGCAACCAATCAAAACATTCAGTAGGAAGTTATTTGTAAGGGTAATGCTAGAAAGGAGATGAGATCTTGTCATAACACATGGGAACTAGATAGTTTGTTTCTTTACAGCTTCTGGCATGCTTCATAACAATGGAGATTTACTATATGTCTTTTACATAGGACCCATAGGAATGTTAAGTGAATAACAGAAGACTAAACAAGACAATTAGGTGTAGAACTACCATGAAAATTCCCCTAACAGTAGTTAAATTTTCCCTTCTGAGTTGGAAATGTTGCAATCTGGTCCCAAACTGATGTTAGATTAAAAAAGAGAAGGTTATCCATCAACAAATTAAAGAAAAGTAAAATTTGGGGGTGTTTTGTTTGTCTGTTTCTATAATGGTTTTCTCATGATTGGTCTAGTACAGAAAAAACTTTGGGTTAAATGGGAAAGAAAGCATAAATTTAATGGCAGCTTCATTGAATCATAGAAGGGTTTGAGTTGGAAGAGATCATCTAGTAGAAATAATCTTGTTCGAACTTCCCTGTCATGGACAGGCACAAATTTCATTAGATCAGTTTTCTCAGAGCTCCAGCCAATCTGGCCTTGAACATTTTCAGGGACTTACTTATCTTTCAGATTCCAAATAATGTAATGGTATCAAGGTAACAGGTTTCTCCTGTTTTCATCTGTTCCTTTGAATTGCTAGTTACATTGCCGTATCCTCCTCTCCATTGTTACTGGAGTGCTGCACTCACAGTAACTCCTACTGTGCCACTAGACCTGAAGTTTCTGAATTTCTGGGTGTAGATATTCTCCCATCCCATGTTCTGATGCCATGAGACGTCTGTCCCTCTACACATAAGTAGTAGCAGCAAGCATATAACCTGGCACCTGGCATGTAAATTACCTGGTCTAGACACCTCAAGTGGCTGACTGCACATACCAGACAACATCAAGAAAGCATGAAGGGTCCACAGCTTTATTGAAGGATCCTCTGCTTTATTATTTAGTATCTGTAAGTATCTGCTTGGGAGTAACTCCTCCTTCTATTTTGTCTGTTGCATATCTTGGGCAAAGCGACCATACTTCTTAAGGAATTTATCACATCGATATCTGGTTTTGTCTTTTTGTAGTATATAGCTGTCCTCAGGGTCCCTTCTGCTCAAGTCTGCATAAGAAGGTGGTGTAGCTATCTGTAGGTTTGAAGAAAAAAACATTTGGGATTTACGATATTAAGTACCTAATCTGTCTTTCATTCTCCCTGCAGTTTACTTCTGGCCCTTCCAACAGATGTTTTTGTCTTCAGTAAGGGCTATAAAAATCTGTGGTAAAATCTATGTCTCCTACTTCTAATATATAATCAAGAAACAACACTGGAACTACAACCCAGGATGCAGTAGAGTGTGAAATCAGATGTAAAATATTAGGTCAGTAACTCATCTTTCCTAATGCACTTCTTTCTTTTTCTGCCAAAGTTTATCACTGTTCATAATATAAAGTTATGTGAAACTGAGATTTTGATGTTTGCAAACTATGTAAAAGCCTTATTAGTTTTAAGATAAATAAAATGCCTAAGAGGGACTTGGTCATAAGGTGCTTGAATAGAGGTACTTCAATATTTGTGTTAGTAGTAGAAAAAATCCAGATCAACTGCAATATTTCAATGCCTTACCTAAAACTACTGCTGGAAGCTAAAAGCTTGTGACTTCTACCTAATTTATTGCTGGGTGTGGTAGAAATAATAGAAATATGTAATAAACAAGCAAGGCTAAAACCAGGCTGACATTTCACTGATTCCCTGTACTTGCTGGAAGATTAATGTTTTTGTCTAGACATTTGCCCTCTTTTGATATCATGACATGACAAGCATTTGTTGAGAACAAATATTTAAAGACAAAGTGCCAAGGCTAAGAGGCCACAAATACAGCTCCTGTTTTTACACGTAAGTGTAGGAAGCATTTCATTCTTCTTACAGGAAAGATGCTTACTGCAAAATAAATTTTTCTGTGTTCTTTTCCTATCTAAAATATGTTTCTCTAAATGCCTACAATTCATTTGTGGAGCAAGTAATAGTGATAAACTTATGGCTCCATGCAAAGCAGTGAAAAAGCCATGAAGAATGACTGCAGCTTTTAAAGCACTGCATGTTCCTATTTTATATTATAAAAAGCAATGTTTAAACATACTCAGTGTTGCCAGGAACTATTTTGTCATAAAATAATTTCAAATATGCAGACAGAAATGGTGAGTTCAAATGTAATTGTCAAGACATAAAGTTGCTTTCCAGTGTGTTGTGGTAACTGAAAGCAAAGTCTGGCCCAAAGGTTTTTGTCTCATGTAGATTATATTTTTAGGAGTAATTGCTATTTAAAGGACCCTGTAGTCTGCCTATCTTATTATTATTCCTTATCTTGAAGAAGCATAGGACTCTCAGCACCGAGCGTGTGTGTTTATATCATAAATAAGATCCTGCTAATGAGAAATTTGTAAGACTAAAGCAATCCAATTAAATTCCTTATTTAATTAATGTATCTATTCATTTACTTCTTCATTTAGCTACATGTTTCTTTCATTGCTTTATTATATCTCTGCCATGAATGTGTTTACAGAACCATACAATGGTTTGGCTTGGAGGGGACCTTCAAGTTCATCTCTTTCCAACCCCCCTGTCATGGGCAGGGATACCTTCCATCAGGATGCTCTCAATTCCATGCAACCTGGCCTAAATTTTTTCTGGGGATTGGGTATACACAACTTCCTGGGCAATCTCCCCCAGTGCCTTACCACCTTCACAGTAATGAAGTTCTTCCTGATATCTAATCTAAACCTATTCTCTTTCAGTTTAAAGACATTAACCTATGACCTGTCACTACGTGCCCTTGTAAACTGATGACCCTCTCCAGCTCTCCTGTAGGCCCCTTTGGGTACTTTATGGAGGCCAAGGATTCAAAAGAGGAAATGGAAGAGGAGGACATAGAGTTTGAAGTTGTTCCTCTGGAACAGGCCACAGGCCACTGTGTCATAAAATCACTTTCAGAAATCTTCAGGTGCTGTCTCAAAACTTATCATCTTTCTGGTCCATTATTCCCATGACAAGACAATTATTTCAAGACAGGATTCTGTAAACATTTTCAAAAAACAGTTGTGGGTTTTTTTTTTTTTAATTTTCATGTTTGCTGTTCTTCCATGTTTAAATGGTTTTCCAGTTCTACATATCTCTTTCTTTTCACAAATAAGGAACTCTGCCAAATCCTGCTAGTTATGTACAAAATTGCTGAAAATTCATCCTTAATCTATTTCTTGCTAGTTGCTTGGTAGAGCTAATGTTGAGTTCATTGAAGAAAAAGAAATATTTAAGAATTACAATTTTGATACTCTATTTGATACCCTGATGTATACTCCTTTCATTAAAAATGAACGAAGCTACAAGCTCTTTGAAGATACTCTTCAAAGGAGACCATTTTCATAAGTTCATATTTGAATCTTAGGAAGAACACAATCCCTGTCCTGAAAGAGTGAGCAACTAAATTAATATCTAGTTCTGGAAGGAAGGCAATTTGCTTTAGTAAAGCTGTAGCAACCATACTGAAAAAAGAATTGGGGTATTGGAAAGCCATAATATCCAGTACATTTTACCAGAGGTAATCTGTCAAACTGAATGTCCACATTTGGGCATCCTGCACCAAATTGGTTTTTTTTTTTTTTTGGAAAATAACACATGAAAAAGAAGTAGAACACTGGTGAAAAGCATTGAAAGAGGCAGCAGCAGTGTTTGCAAATCCTCATCCTTGGTATTTGCAGAGTAAATTCCAAACATTCTTGATGAGAGTTATCCAGAAACAGTCAAAACTTTTATTTATCATTTAAAAGGGCCCTTAAAATGGAAAACACTGAGGTGATTTGGTGATCCATTTTATTTTCTTATGAGGACTTTGAGATTTGCTGTTGCTTCTTGAAGCTGTTCTATATTAGGGAGTCTGTCTCTGCTCAGGATACAGGGAGTGTTTCTCCATGTTTCAGCACATCAGACCAGCTGTCCATGTGAGGCATGATTATACAGACCAAAATTCTGATTTGAGAGTTCCTCTCTCAAGGGCAGCATGACCCATTCCTAGCCTAATAATCAGGAAAATTTTCCTTTTGCAACTAATAATCAAGTAACATTGACAAAATTTATCCAGCATGGTGCTTAATTTACAAGGCCCTGAAAATAAAATAATAAGCTCCGGAGCTCTGAAAGTACTCCAAAATAATTAAATTCATGTATATATTTCCTATGATATATTAAACCTTAAAGATATATTAAATCTAAAGGATAAGATGTGAAGAGTCAGCACAACAGTATACTGCAGAAAGTAAAAAACTGCTCTGCTGACTTGGTTCTGAAAGTTTAAATCATACTCCAGGGCTTTATGCATCAGACTGGGGAAAAATACAAAGTGTATATTTAGTTTTTCTCCTACACAAACCATTATTGTCCTTCCTCTTTTCCAGCTAAATTCAGAAGCCCTGATTTCTGCCCCCAAGGCAAAATTAAGGCCTTGGTTGAGCTAAAAATAACTGCTTCTAATTTAGCATTTTACCTCAGAGTAAGTACATTAAGGAAGAAATCTCTGAGTGGCTTTCGAAATGAGATAGACTGAATTGACAAGCACTCTTCTGGTGTATCTGTCTCTTTCACTAAAAAAAATCATTTTGATGACTTTTTCCCTCAGCTGTAACCAAAATAACTGTAGAGTAAGTGTTCATTTAGTTCATGGCAATTCTGCCCAAAAATCATTTTAAGCAATAATAGGATTTGTTTCTCAACTGCCAGTTTCTGTTTTGAAAATACACCCCCATGTTCTCTGAAGTCTCAGAACAAATTCAGATTTATTAGTTTCTCATCTTTCTCCTCTGAAAATAAAGTTTTTGCTCTTTACCATTTTAAAACATTTGAGAGGTGATTAAACTGCAACCACTCACTTTTTTTTTTCAGATTTACAGAATTTTGCCCACTGGGGGCTTAAATTACATGTCTAACTGCAACCAGAAACTGACGTTTTGCAGGTCTTGCCCTTAAAAGAAACTTTCAATTCAAGTTACTGCAAAAGGTTTATCTATTGACTTGTAGTTTTATAAATATTAGCACTAGAATAAAATGATCTGTAGAAATTTTTGGTTTATATACCCCCTTTATCAAAGAAGATAGGGTCTTTGAAAGAGAAAACTCCTAGAGCTAAAAGTTTTTGTGTAAGATAAACAAGACAGTGTCTACCCCATCTTAAACAGACAGGATTTTTCCTTGGTGATTTTGAATGCTTAGTAGGGAACACTTTGTGGTATGAACATTAAACCAATTGCCTTTGTTAATGCTGAAAATTTCATGCTTTAGATTTCAAGAGGCTTAGGTAGCTATTTTCAGAAGGAAGGAAATGAATAACAGAATTAATGTTGTATTTCAGCTAGAAATAATTAAAAAATACCAAAACAAAACAAAAAAAAAAAAAAAAACAGGAGGAGAACAGGAGAACAGAGAAAGAAAGAAAATAATGTAATTTAGAAAGAGAAATGTGAATTCTCCCTCCAGTGGATTTTTCAGCCGAAACAACTTTAGTCCAAGAGCTAAAACTTATTCTGCAGATGTAATAGCAGGGGTAGAAACACAACACTAATGGTACATCCCTATCAGAAAGGTATGATTTATTTGACAGATTTTCAAAGTATATACTAAACACATGACTTCACATGCAAATAAAGTTCATTACTCCTCACATTAAACTCCTACACCTTAATCAGAATTCTTTCAGTTGCCTCCTTCATGCTCTGGCTTTGTGTCCATGGAGGTCATTACTACTGCAAGTGGACAATAAGGAGTTTCCTGTGAGACTCTTCATTCCAAGACACACTGTTTGGGTTCCTCTGTAACTCACTGAGTGAGTATTTTGTGTCAGAGTAGGATGTAACCTCTCCCCTCTTTTAGCTGTCTTTATTCTGATCTTTGACCTTCTGTTCACTGCCCAGTGGTTTGCTAACCAATAACAATTTTGATGAGAGTGTCCCTTTGGATGTTCATGTTCTGTGGATCAAAGGTCTCATCCCTTACTCAGAGCTTTTTATTTTTTTTCTTTTCAACAGAGAGCCTATTTTTCTCTGACTAGTGGTTTTGCAGAGGTTATTTCTTATGAAATAATCCTGAATTGGCAGCTGACTACTTGGATCAAAAATAACAGCAGACACCTCTCATCTCTGCACAGGAAGGATCTGTTTTCTTTGTCTGCCATATTTTCCTTTTTTATATTAGGTTTGACATTTCTAAAGTCTTATTACAGGCTATTACTTTGTGACTGTGATCTGAGAAAAGTCCTTATTAAAATTAGAACACACAAACATATCTGTGAATCAGAGACACTATGAACATGGTAAAGCAAGAAATCATCTGATCAAATAGTAATATATTTCTAAATAAAGGATGACATAGCAGGTGAAGAAGGAAAATTGAGTCATAAACAAATGAGATGCATTGAATATATCCTAAATATATTTAGTTTTGAGCAAGGAGAGTTAAAGGGTTTTTCTTCTTCTAAATTAAAAGTCAACTTTTTTTGATCTCAGAAGAACATGTAAGTTGGTAATTAGAATCCAATACTAGAAAATTTTGAAGTATGAAGGAAAGCACTTGGTCTTTCTCATTAGCTTTTATTAACAACATTCTGACTTTGTGAAATTAGTGTAACAAGTTACAAATGATCCATGAAATTAAAAATTTCTGTTTACCCTATAGAGCTTTCATCCATGTCTGGCAATGTTCTTCTGGAATATATGCAGTACCAGGTTGCCAGTCTTAGCCAAAATGTCTCCAAAATAAGTGGTTTCTTAGTCCAAAGAGAACCAATAAGTGTTGTAAGGTTTGGGATTTTTTCATAGAAACTGATGTTTTTATTTTTTTCAGGAGCAAGTATCTTGAATTCATTCCAAAAGTTGGCCATCACTCTCTGTGACCTCATGAAACAGGCTCACCTCAGAAACCTGCATGCAGAGCACAGGCTGAAGGGCACTGGGCAGGAGCAGATTTCAGGCTGATATATCAGAAAAAACCCAACAACCCAAAATCTAATATTTATGACATACTGTCTCACTAGACCACACGTTAATCATGTCCATAAATTCAGGGCTTGCTAGGTCAACACTCAACAAAATGGTTCTGTGCCTCCTTCAGAGATGATTTGTACACAGCTTTTGACAGGAAAGATCCCCATAGGTCTTAAAGCAGTTCTTTCAGGGTAACCATACCTATTAGGAGACACGAGACTTCAACTCACTATCCCAAATTCAGCTGTGCTAAGCTGAAATGATTTCTCTCTGTCTTATACATGCTTTCAGGTTGTTGTCATCCTGTGATTTGTGCACATTGCAGGTCTTTCCATGGTCCCATGTTCATGTAGAAGACTTTGTACTTACTTTCCTCCCTCTCCGTCTCATTGTTTCTTCTTTCTTTAATCCCCCTCCAGATATTTCTCATGAACAAACTGAGGATTATAAATTAAATATTTTCAATCCAGAAAATGCGAAACCCATATTCTTTTAACTTTTTCTTTAGGGCTGTTAGGCTGCAGCCTCTTTCCAAATTGCTTCTGTGTTTGGAAACATTTTTAACCATAGCTGAATGTTGCCATAGAGTAAAAGATAGTTTTCTGTTAGAACAGAATAAAACACTGTTAGAACAGGATAAAACAATGAGTTCACAAGGCATTATCTAAGTTGTGAAGTCTTCTGAGAGCCAAATGATGCATAAAAACTTAAATTTTCCCCACCATTACTCCTGACTATGGCTACTTATTTCTAGTGCTTTCTTAGGCCTGAATTTGATAAACACATAAAGATTTAGGCAAGGGTTTCAGATTTTAGGGAGGAATCTGGCAGCTGTTTCTATAAAAAACTGCAGTAGTCTCCCACCTCTTATTTGTTTTGGGGTAGCAGTAAATAAACCAATAATTATAAATCCAGTTTGAATAAGCATAGTTTTCTGCTGTTCAGTGATGAATAGTGAGAACCATGCAATGAAAAGAACGTGCTTATTTGCCTCTCAAACACAAAAGTTCTTTTTAGTTTGTAAATTACTACATTTAGACATAGTGCTTTGGCTTTATCCTTGCTAAAATTTTATTTAAGCAATTTTTCATTTCACTATAACTTTCATTAAGATTTTTCATTTTATATTAACAATGGTTTTGATAAATTTGTAAAAAGAATAGTTATTTGTTTTCTAACCCCAATATACAATACCACAAAGAAACAAGAATTGCAAGAAGAATTTTCTGTATGTATAAACTATTTTCAAGCACAAATCTTGTTTCTTCCTTGCATGTTCCTTCAACACATTTTCTTATTCTTCCTCTCTTTTTTGTTTTGTGTCCTGTAAGTTTTATAGTACTATAAACAAAAATTTCCTTCTCTCAATTGACTTTAATATATGTGAAGTACATAATTAAATTAATATTAAATCCTACTTAGTGGAATCTTTTCCCAAATAAGAGACTAAACAAAATGAGAGCCGCCAGTGAGTAACTGAAAATATATTTGAACTTCATTTGGTGAAAATTTTATACTACAAAACTGATACTTTTAGCACATGCATAACATATTTAATATAAAAAACCAATAATTATTAAAGTGACTTGAATTAAGTTGAACACAACTGATATTTGTATCTTTTACTGCAAAAGAGTGTAGCCAAATTAAGGGGAAACACTTGATGGAGTTCCTTTTTACTGAACTGAGTAATAGCTAAAGGATCTTGCTGTTCTGAATGTTTCTTCACTTTCTTGTCCAAAAAATAGAGTTATTTTAAGATTACTTTCATTTGTGTGAGAGATGCAGTGAAATGTAGACTTTTAGCATTTATTTCTCCTTTATAGTACTTGTTATGAAAAAAGGAAGCAAATAACGAAATGCATACACTAAAAAGCAATAGCAAAATTTTTGGCTGTATTAAATCTTTTATAGCTCTGTAAGTTCTCCAGTTCCTGAAATAAACTCTGGTGCAATTATGCAAACTCATAAATACTTAGGTATATTCAGGCAGCACATAGCTCCATGTTCAGCTTTGGGCAGTTTACATCTGTTGCTCAAGGAAACTTGTATACCTTTTTAATAATAACATCAGATTCATAATCAGCATCAATCATCATCTCTCACCTGAAAAATAAAGTTTTGCAGCTAGTCAATTCACAGAATTCTTCAAGGCTGCTAGGGACCAGGAATGATAGACAAGTGATCAGTTGATCTTAAATATTTCCGTGATAGCCATTCCTCTTATGTCTTATTTCATTAAGGGACTTGTGATATCTTCAGTCATCCCATTCTACTGCAGATAACCACATTACTTAAATTATTTGATAAACTTGTCAAACTCTACGTTAAAAAAAAGTTACGTATCTTATGCATGTTACTTTATTTGGCTACTACTCAAAATTTCATTCTTATGATTACAAAAAGATCTGTTCTGCTTTTTTTTTTTGCTTGAATATATTTCTGTCCAGTTTAACAGCCACTTAAAGCTATGTTAGAACTATCATTGTGTTTGAACAGCTCTTGTACATCAAGTAATGTGTTTCATGTGCCACTCATGCCTTCATTTTGCTAAATAAGCTAGTTTTTGGTGTCCTCTTTTAGAAATAGTACATCCTTCACTCTATTATTTTAATAGAGGATTTTTTGTAATTATTTTTCTGTCTTGACTATGCATGAACAGGACTGTATTTAGCATTATAGATGACAAATCTAAAGTGCATGAATTGATGAATTATAGTGCACTGACAATTGTTATCCAGCGCATGACAATTCCTCTCCACACATGCAGATGTATCTTCCTTGATTTCCAAAAATTAAAACCTTTTAGTAGCTAGTCCTAATTACAGATGACTTGCAATCCTATCAAGGCTTCCTCATTCAGTGGTTACTATTTAGCCAAAGCATATGGTCATACTTTATATTAATTCAAGTTCTGTCATTCCAGACATTGGGCCATACATATATGTGGAAGGTCATACCTCCAACATGATATTCTGGTCTTCATCTATACTGAAAATATCTCCCATCTTTTTATCTTAGTCAAAAAAGCCCTGCATTAGTTTTCTGCTCCCTTTGTGTTTGTTTTTTTTTTTTTTTTTTTTTTTTGGTTAAGGTCATAAAATATTAAATACAGTCTCTGACCTGTGAGAATTTCACTAGTAATCTCTTCTCTTTTTTTGAAATAAGTCAATTCTTCTCCTTCAGCTTTTTTCCCCACTTTATCATTCTTATAAAAATCCTGTCTTCCTCATTTTAGCTTAAATTTTTCAACATGGTAGTGCATTACATGCTTCACTTACACCAAGATAGATGAGATATACATCATTTCCCTTCACTATAAAACTCAGTTATCTCAGAAAGATATGAGAGTACTCTGTTGAAATAGTTTTCATAAAGGTAGCTGGGAATTAAAGCATATGCAACATATCTACATTTAGCAATTTCCCAGTTTCTCCAGTACTGCAAAGAGAACCTTTCTCTACTGAGCCTTAGTGCCCCAGAGACTTAAATTTACTGTCCAAATCGAGTTAGACAGTACTGCTTTTGGGAGAGAAAGGCACCTTTTTACTCGAGGTCTATGTTTCTCTCTCAAGTCTATTTTGCTGTAAGCTTCAGGAACATTGGAGAAAGTAAGACAAACATAGCAAGAACCCTAAAGTTTTAGTGGCAGCCATTTTTGTGATAACCCACTGGTGAGAACAATCAATGACAGAATATAAGGCTATGTTCAGTATAAGAAAGAAGTAATATCTCCCCTAAAAAATCATTAATCGCCTTGCACTAGGTATTTGGAAAGCAGAAATCAATTAATTTTATGTGATACTGACCAAAACAAGGGCAGCCTAGATCTAGTCAGCTCTTTAAGGCTGAAAGTGTAATCCCTGCTCATGCAGCTTCTATCTTAGCCAGATACCACTGCAGGTAATGCAGTGTTAGACAGGGTTATGCAGTTATAATACATGTTACAAATAACTAGCTCTGGATGCCCACTTTTATTCCTGTGTCTTGACTGCTTCCAATAATAGGTAAGAGGTGGATCCCCCCATGTCTTCCCCACATCCCATGGCCCATGAGCTCCATGGGAGTGATAAAGCAGCAGCTTCTCCAACTCAGGTTGAATGTTCCCTAACTCAGAACAGAATGCTCTAGGAATCATGAAGCTAATGATTAAAAGGTTATTTTTCCACAGATACAACTCCATTAAGTACCCATTAGCATTAGGCAGAAGGCCACATGGGGATTTTTTAGATCAAGACTGCTGTTAGTTTGGTTTTTTCAGTTGTTTTGGGTTTGGGGGTTTTTTTTTAATCTTTAAGGTTTCAGAAGGTGGATGTTTCCAACCATGTTACTGCTATAGCATGGATAGATCTTCAAAGAATCAATATCTAGGCTTCATTTGCCTAATTGTATTGAATGATTACTTTTTGATAGTGGCAGAGACTATAAGCAGTGGTCAGGGCCTGATGCATACACAGCTGGTTCCAGCAATTCCAGCTGGATCCAGTGGACCACCTCTGGTCAAAGTTAAGACCATCAGCCAAGCTGGTGTTGCCCATGGGAAAATAGGTTGATGAAAAGCTAAAAAAATGCTGCACAGAAGATGTGAGACAAAACATTAGAGAAACACTCATGCAGACACCCAGATCAGAGAAGGAGGAGGGAGGATTCCCCAGAAATTCCTCTGGACTTACTTAAGGATTATTCTAAATAGTTGGCTATTTCAGTCACTTGGTCCTTCTTTCACATCCACTAACATTGTTTTGGCATCTAGAGGATTTTGGAGAAAAAAAGTCAGACCAACAATTGCTTATCAATCCAGAGTCCAAGATGCAAAAAGGTGTCTTAGTCAAGCTGATTTTAAAGGTGGTCTGTGGTACCTGTCTCTTGCAAATCTTTCCAGCTGTACCAAAATAATTCTTTGAGATGAACTCCAATGTCTATGTGCAATATACAATTCAAGGTCATCTCTTCCTTAGGTAGATTGATCTTCTTGCATTGCATTTGTGTAGCTAAAATATAAGTATGAATATGTATACAATTACATGCAACTTGTTAAATCTAGTTGAATTTTTTTTTCTAAATATTGACACAACTGCAGATATATATATATATACATATGAAAATCACTGTTGTGGCACATACTCTGTTGTGGTATGTAAAAGGAAACAGTAAATCTCTGGTGTTTGAGCACGTTTGATACACCAGCTTGATTTCTGTATTCCCATCACATACTATCAGCTGTTAGTTTGGAAACAAGCTAAACTGTAGGAATGCAATAAAGGATGTGAAGTGCCTTTAATTTTGAACTCATTTGCAATATGTTTTACATTACTCTGGAATTTTTAATATAGCCTTTCATTAAAATACCCATAACATCCCATCATTCCTTGACAAGCTGAAATGCATAAGTAGAATATGATAGTGCAATAACAACTACTAAAATGTTTAAATGATTTATTTGATTTAAATTTTCCAATGGAAGGTGAAGGCAGATTAAAATGTTAGTGCCATTAAAATGAAACTACTTTGGTTGGTACCATAGGGAAGCAAGAGTGAAAAAAAATTAAAATTACAATTGGAATCTCAGAATGAATATTTTTTCACATGAAGTACATTAAGTACAAATATTCAAGAAATAGTTTGATTATGTTGCCCACAAAATTTTTCCGTTCCATCTGAACCCAAAACTCTTCTTAATATAGACATAACCAACAGTTCCTCCTTATTGCATTTTTATGCTAGCTTACTCTGTAATAATAGTTGATTGTTTTTTGTTGTGGTCCATTTCTGGAAGTCACTCTTCCGCAGGTTCTTCACCAGGGCTTACTTTCCTTGCATTTCCAACTGCACGTCAGTCTATTATCTTTCAGGTTAATTTGTGTGGTATATCACTGTCGAAACTTACATAATAATACTAAAGCTTTTTAAAATATATTTATTCTTACTGCTTTCCACAAACACTTTTCAATAATTAATCCTATAAATGGGAACTGCAGAATAAGTAACAGCTTGATTAATGGTGTATGACCATGCACCCTGTAATGGTGAAAGTAAGATGCTTGTAGTTGGATAAAAAATAAATAGCATTGCACAAGTACTGTGTCCTCTTAAATAATAAAAATTCCCATTTTGTAACACATTCACATTTATCAGTGAAGGTTTGATGTCAGTGATTTGGAAGAAAAGGAACATAAGACCACAGCATTCCCATTGAAGTAAATAGTTAATGGCTCTTTGCTCATTCTGTTGTGGGCTATATTATCTAATCCACATTCAGTCCACTTAATATATGCTATTTTTCTTTCATAACATTTCAGATTCTTAATAAAAACATTGTACAGTAACCAAAAATTATTAGATATATTTAATTACCATTATGTTAATAAAATATAAACAAATTTAATTATATGCATTTATAATACTTAACATTTTATAAAATTACATGCAGCTAGTTTAGTGAAATCAATTTTCCATAAACTCATACTGAATCTAGTATAATTATTATTTGTGTGTACTCTTTACTTTGTATGAAAATAACAGTAATCATCATGATCATTAAATTCACTTGTATCTAGTATCATTTTTCATGCAGTGCTCTGTAAATAACCAGTGATATTTAACCACCTTATATCTGCTGGAAGCACAAAAAAATGGGGCACAAAAACCTAGGAGATTTATAGACACCACTGATAGCAACTTTGTGATACAGGAGTCAGATAGTCTTTGTGGTATAGGTGACAGAGGAGTCAGCACAGGTGATGGAGAAGAGAAGGTGCTCTGCTAGTCAGGAAAAAGGAAGGGCTGTTTGTGGGTGTGAAAGTCTAGGCCAACTTTGATGCAGTGGTAGATTTCAAGATCCTTACATTTCAGAGTACTTATTTTCCAGAATTACAGTCAGTTTTATCACTTTCACTGTATAAACAGCATATCTGTATATAGTTAATAATCCATTCATAGATAATCTGAAAACATACTTTTTCATTCTCTAGCTAAACAACATACAACACTGAAAGTGAAAATTTAGATTCAGAATCTCCAGCTGTCAATAAAGCTACCTGGATGTCAAACATAGAATGTATTCCTGTTAGCAATACTTATCTAAGACTCAAATCTTTCTGGCCTACAAAACCTTCAGGAAAAGGAAAACCTGAATCTTCTCAAAACATCTGGAGAGAATCCAGGAACTGATTAATGTTTAGGTCATGGTTTGTTTCAGAAATAAATCCTTTCCTTTCTCCCTCCTCCTACTTCTCTTTTTCTTGAACTGTAATCCTTGATATTAGAGATGTGCAATCCTTTTTCCCCCCTTTTCATCTCTAAAAGTTACCTGTTGCCAGTCTGACATCCACTGAGCTTCCTCAGTTCTCATTATAAATATATTTCTAGCATTGTGCAAATACAGCCTGAAATGCATGAAAAGACTGTGAAATACAATACCACTTCCTTAAGGCTCCATGTTGTGTAAGGAGTCCAAATTTATAACAGCTTCAGCCTACATCTCTCACTCTGCTTTTAATGTGTTTCTCTTCTTGACAAATTATCACAGGAAAGTTGCAGTCAATCTTGGTAACATGACTACCACAGGGGTGGTGAGAGAGCGAGTGATGGAAAATAATGCTTGGACAATGGTGGGCCATATCTGGAAATATTAATAAAGCAAATTGAAGCATAACCAAACATAACTCTCAGCACTCTCTCAAACACCTGGAATCTGAATCTATAAAGTTATAAAACTATAAAGCACCAGGTGCAAGCAATTCTTCATCTGGCAACACCATCAAACCCATAACTCTCCAATTTAGCAACAAGAATGTTACAGGAGAAACCACATCAAAATCCTCACAGAAGTACAGGTAGATCAGTAGCTCTTCCATTGACCAGTGATGCAGTCATTCCATCATAGAATGCAACTATTTTATCAGACAAAATTTTGCATTAGTGAAACCAAGTAGGCTGTCTCTAATGCCTTTACTAAAAATTGGAACAGAGCAGAATTTCAAAAATGTTAAGTCAGACAAATTGAACATAAATAAAAGACTGTTGGTAAGCAACCTAGCAATGTATTGAGCTGCAATTCAATGTTCTGTTGACTTCCATATGTTAATATATTTAGTTGAATTTTCACACAGATCAAACTTAGAAATCAAGGCCAGAACTTTCATATAGCATTGGTTGTCACAGAAGTTTTAGTAATTTAGGGAGAAAATCTTTATTTTGGTACACCTTTACCACCAGAACCTGGTAAAAGACCTTCACACAATCTCATTTTTTCATTTCAATGTCATATGTCTTCATAGAACCAGTGTCATGTATAACAGCAGATCAGGCTCAACTCTTGCCCAGATTATTACAATTAGAAAACATAGATTATTACATAATGTTTATTTACAATTAGCACATTTACATGTTCATTGGGCATACATTTAATATTTGAGCCAAAGGAGAAAAGATCAAATATTACCTATTGACTCAGTGGGCTATTGATCAATGGTTTTAATTCACCATGTGCAAAAATACAAAGTTATATGAGAAAGATATATTCTCTCTTTACTACTACAATATTTATAGTCTACAATATACTATCTGTAGTCTACTACAGTATCTATAGATGGACATTACAGATGTATACAACTACAGAAGGCTGGTGGAATTCACTGCGGATCCTTCCTTGTTTCCATATGAAAAGGGGATCTGTAAACTGTATTCAACCAAATAACATACGCTTGATTGCCCATCATATGCATGATTTCTATCTCAGACATCAAGAGCAACTGGTGGTAGATTTCTGATTAACAAATCAAACCATTCTAAAAGCAGAAAAAAGTTGTGAAAGAAGGGAGGATTCTGCAATGTAGAGACATTTGCAGTGCATTTGTTTTGAATTTGTTCCCCATTTAATAGGTTTTTATGATGATTTTATTGATTATTAAAATCAACTACTTCGAAGGATCAGAACATATGAGGGCCATTAAAACTAGAAGCAAATGAGAATGTATAATCAAAAACAATGCAGGCTTCAAGAAATTCACAGTGCACTCATAATAACCAGTGATTAATATACATTTTAAGGAATAATTACTTGTCAATGTTGCATTAATATGCTGGGAGCTTTTGCTCATCTGTAAATTGCTATCAGCACAATGCCTGAAATTATATGTGTATTATTTTTTTAATATATATTTTTATAAATTACATTAGAAACTTACAAAATGCATCTACATCTTTGAAATGCTCACAGTTCTAAGGGCCACACTGCAAATCTATACATTATTCCTTTTGCTTCCAAACACACATTCTTAAAACAAAATCTGCACAGTTGTTAATCTGTAGTTTTCTTCTCTATCTTATGCTCTGGTAATAGTCTGATAAAAATATGCATTTTGTGCTTTAATTCTAAAGGAAACTACTGCTGAAGGAAGCAGATTTCACAAAAACTCCCACACAGAAATTGCATAGCAACTGTACAGAGTATGTCCTGTAACAACAAACCCCAAAGACCGAAGGACCTGCTGTCCAGTGTGTTCTTGGTCACTCTCATGATATATTTACTTCATCAGAAGAGATTGCTTCTGGGATAAAGTCCTAAAACAAAAGGCTTGGGGAAAAAACATCCTTAGCTTTAAACATTTTCCTGCTGATCCACGAGGCAAAATACCATCTATCCAAGAGAAGAAAAAAGTCAAGTGAAACCAGAAAAAACATCCATTGAGAAAAGAATCATCATTCAGTTGTTCCCACTAAGATGCAATAATTATTTTCCAAAAGTGGAGGTCCATCCAGAGTTTTGAATAATTATTTTAAGTTCCAGCCAGCTACTCATTAGTGTAGTTTAACATAAACACATAAAAGTATTCCATCTCCAACATAAACTGAGTTTAATAGTGGACATGCACTCCTTAGAAATTAGACTGCCAAGACTGCCCCGTACCCTGACTTCTTATCAGGATGTTGGTTAAGTCATAAGACAATCCTCATCAATGAAAGGAAACAAAAGTCCTCTTGATGTATCCCTGAACTTGCCTGGTTTATTGTAATCCATCTACGCATTCAATGCAGGACATTTTGCCTTAAAAAAAATCCAGTTCATTGATCAGCCTTGTAACACATAAACTGGCTTATTTGCTCAGCAATCTGTTCTCATGGAAACAAATTCTCCTAAATGCACCATCCTAGAAAAATCAAAAGTAATGCAATAGCACATTGATTTTTTTATGTCTATGCAGAGACCAGGCAAAAGTTTGAGAAAGATCTTGATGTAAGTTGAGAAAAAAACAAGAATCATGTATGTCAATTTGTTTTTATTTTAAATACAAAAATTTATTCATTATATTTTTTCATTTGCAATCCATGTACAGGATTCTGCAATGTAGAATTTCAGCAATTTCTCATTGCTGAAATATCTATTTTATTTTTTAAATTAAAAATAGAACAGAGAAGACTGTTCAGTTCCTGACTTAAATGACCAAAATTATAACCTTATTGGAATTAAGACATTTGTATGAAAAAAAGAAAAATGCATTTCTACAAGTATATTATACCTGTTCAAAAACTGATTCTCAACCTGGCCTGGATACACTACAAATCACACAAAAGTTCAAGGGCTTTGTTTGCCTATTTTGGGATTTGGAGGAGGGTTTTTTAGCAGAGGAGAGGAGAAATTTAAATGAGGCTACTAGTAGAGGAATATCACATCACTACCTTTACATTTAAGGAAAAAAGTTTGCTAGTTCTGGAAAATATCCATCTGAACGAGGACTTTTATAAGCAGAACCCAGACCACACACTATTTATATCATGGATCCATGGCAAAGTAAAGGAATACCAAAAAAGCCACCTCAATATCCTTGAGGTTTGTACAGTTTTCTTTTTTTTAACTTGACTGTAGAATATGGTAAGGACTCTGAAACAGCCATTGACCAAAGACCCATGGGAATATGTAGAATAAATTCCCAGCACCAAAACTCTGTTCTTCTGTACTCTGGTTTCTTTCACTAGCAACAATAGGATGTACCATGGTGGTGTTGTCAGGCTTTTCTTCTCACTCTTGTTTGGATTTTAGTTTTTGTCCTATCCATTTTACGTGCCCGTATTAGCTACAGAAAAAGAGGGTAAAGGAAGGAAAACACTAAGGTAAAACAGAAAAAAAAATTAAAGGACTGTCTTTTTTCTAGATTTGGTAGAATAAAAATTATTTTTCCTCCAAATCTTAAAATTTAAAAATATTGTAATACCTCCATAAACTCAGCCTAGGATATTCTGACACCTCCTGAACCTGGCCTCTGCAGTACCAGCAGCATTAGTGGAGGAGCATCCACCATGCATCGCAGAGAATAGGCATGGAGAGGACACACACAGCTGCAAGGATTATATATATGTGCTGGAGAGAATTCTTGCTACTTGCCAAAAGATATTTGAGTGACATGTCCATTAATGAGATGGACTTGCAGAATATTGGAGGCCTTGTCTGGGACAGATGGACATTATAAAAAGCAAAAAGTAAAAGAAAATTAAAATAATTTCTCTTGCTTCTTTTTCCCTCTTTCTCAAACTCATAGTAAAGCTCTCTTCTATAAAGAACAAACACAATGATGACTCTTGTCTGTACCAAATGCTTAAAGCCAGTGTTAAACCCACTAGTAATAAAGAAAATGTTCAGCATCTGACAGTGAAACAGAAGTGGAATTGTCTCAGACTTTGCAATTACTGACATAGAGATAAGAATTACATGGGAAAACAATCCAAGAGATAGAACTGTTGCACTATGGAGACATTTCTTTCCTTGTGATACAGATTACTAAACCAAACTATTGCTCAGGTAGGTAGGACCAGCAGCATAGAAAAAAATGCATGGATCTACAGCCATTAAAAAATACTTTCAACATTCAAATTTCTTAAGCGTGGTTTCACTTCAAGTGATTCCACAGGCAAAGTTAGGAATGATTGGCATCTTTCCATAAAAACATTAATACATTAATCTTATGAACTGTTGAGCCAGTGAACAAAGCTGATTGATTTAAAACCAGCCAATTCACTTAGAATGTGGAGGAAATGGATGCAGTGATGCAAGGTTTATGTTCAGAAGTTAACTGAATAAGCAACTGGCATTTGATAAGTATTAATTTACCCATAATTTGGTGAGCTACATAAGAACCCCAGCTTTGAGTAAGTTACTGTCTTTATTCTGAGTTTAAGTTTTCACATTGCCAACTGTGAAGAATGAAGCAGAAGAAAAAAAGATAGAAATAATGTTTAAAATACTGAATCAATTTGTTCTGGAAAATGTGAAATATTCACAAAATATTCACACAATTCTTTACTAAGAATTTTACTATTCCCTAGTTAAGTTCTTTTTCCTTCATGAATCAAAAATAGGTGCCTAGCCAGGGAGTGGTAGTAGGCTTAAGCAATGACAAGTATCTTACATGTTCTTCAGCCACCATAGATTTGACATCCTCCCTGCACATCTGGGATGCTTCAGTGAATTTCTTGAACTTGGCTCCCCATTGATACAATTTGGATCCTCCAAACAGAATGTATTTAAATAAACCTTCTGCCTGGTATCGCTAATGTGTACTTAATTAAACAGGATGAGCCATGTGTTTAATCGGGAAAATAGTTATTTGATTCACAGGCTAGGAGAAATTAAACAGGGAAAATATTCTTAGGGAGAATAATTTTTACCTATACAGATTCTGGAGTTGCTGACTGTGAAACCCTTGAAAGACATCCAAGTCCTTGTAATATTTCTCTCTGTTATATGCAAAGAAATTATCAAATGCTCTGGAAAAAAAAAAAAGCATGACTTCTGTCTATATAAAGAAACTACTTTTGAAAGTAAATATTCATTTAATCTTCATGGAAAAAAAGCCAAAACAAACCCACAATCTACCTAGGATATCTCCTTAGCCTTTTGATAGATCTAAACCACAAAGCCTTTACCCTACAGATTCGATGGACCTTTTGGACCACAATGCCAAAATAGGTATACCACCAGCATCCTCAAAGGCTGGCAAAATGAAGTTCTGGTAATTCAGCATTAAAAACATGACAGAACTCTTGTCTTGATCCAGGACAATTAGTTTGAGTTAAAAGCAGAAATACAGCCCTTTGGCACAGACAGTCAATTTTAAACCAAATATCAAAATCAGTACAATCATAAGGAGATTGAAAGTCCCTCCATGAAAAAGCAAAAACTTTCATTTTCTTTTACAGAATGATATTTGGATTTGTAATTCTGACATTTCAGAACACTTACAAGGATGAATACACCGTTTATGAACATTTTCATATACCAAGATACTGTTAAATTTTGTCAAAAATAAAGGATGGTGCTTGATAACAGCTTTCTGATGAGATTAATGCTAAAATAAAACTAAATGTTTGAGAAATGGAACACCTTATTTACAGGATACAAGAAAATAAAAAAATCTGAGGTTATTCAATGAACAGTTCATTCATCACAATTGAAATTATTCAGATAGTCATGAGATGTCTTTACCATTTTTTTTACTTATTAGTTCTGTATTTACTAAAAAAGCATCGCTCCTACAAAAGCATGCTTATCTGCTTTCTGATTTTCTACAACAAATGGGATCAATCATGAATGAAAACAGTGAACACATCCTCAGGTATTAATGAATTGAAGCTGATAATTCTATGTTAATAGAAACCAATATCTGTGATGAAAGCTATACCATCACCCACAGCTTTTTCAGAAAGTGTTACCTTGAATTTTACCTGGGAGGATGCTTTCCTGGTGCTCCTCATTCAGAGAAAGTTGCCTCACCACATCTTTGATGGTAACAGCTGAAAATGATACAGATCCTGGCATAATACCACTTCTCCAAGCAACAGCCAGTAAGTGTGGAAGGCAAGGTGTGATTTAAAGGAACTTTAATGCTGCTGAGGAGAGGCAAAATAGAAAAAGACCATTGCCCATCCCTTTTGCCATCTCAATGGGAAACGATGATTTTAGTTTTGTGTCTCCACATGTAAAAGAAGGTATTTTACCTCACACAGGTCTATTTTATCAAAAGAGCAGTAATTTTATTTCAATATCAAGTGATGAAAAATGTTTAGGATGTCAAATAATCTCCAATTATATGCATGTCTACTTTGCTTAACTTTGATCATGATTTTGCTTAGAACAAGAATTTTAAGAACTTTTCCTGTATCAAGACTGTAATAATAATTTTTTGTGTCACAGAAATGGTCAATAATATTCATTAGTGTTTAGAGCATTTGTCAGTCTGACACAACCAGCAGCATAAAATGAAAATAATCAAACCCATAAAGCAACATCTTTCTACATGTAATGTGAGCACAAATAATGGCAGGAGCTAATGCTGAGAGATAGAAAGTCAACAACATCATCAATTTAAAGATTATCTGCAATGAAGGAATAAAATAACATATATATTTGTAAAGGAATATCAATTTAAAACTCTTCTAATTATATTGACAATAAAGCAGGGCAATGGTGGGGAAAAAAATATATTTCTGAAGTTGTACATCATTATGGCAGGCATGTATTGCACTGGTACAAACTGTTCTCCACATAGTAAAATACAGCTTCATCTTCTTCGGTGAGAAATACTTGAAATAATTGCAAACAGTTGAGATTAGGTCACATAAATCTCCTTGACTGAATTAAGGGAATCAGGGATTGATTATTTACACTCAGAAAGGGCCAACAGAGCCTTGCCTCAGATATCAGTAGAAACAGGAGCAGTCCCAAAGTCCACTGCAGTAGAGGTCTCCAAAAAGTAACATTACTGTGCTTTGGGCCCAATACTTAAACAATTTCTCCAGAATGTAAAGTTACTGTGCATTGAGCCAAATACTTAGTTTCTCATTTTAATTACTGACATTGAAAACATGCAATTTGAACTTTAATTAACATTAATTCTGCATCAAATACTAATAGGGTTTATCAGTAATAAACAGCAATCAGCAATAAATGAGATTACTTTAGCTGCATATTCTGCCAGCAATGAGAATTTTGGGTGCACAATGAACTACTTAAATTATAAATACCGTCCAAGACTGCAATTAAACAAATTCTACTGTTGTTCTTTCAAATTACTTACTACAATCTTGTATATATTATGTTTTAGAGGTGCTATAAAGGAGATAGGGAAATTTTAACCACAAGATAACATCTCATTTTCATTATGCAAAATTATGCTAATTACTTTTTAATTTGGCTTTTTTTTTTTTACTGTGGCCAACGTATCATTTTTTCTGTTGTCTGGTCTAATTGTTCTTGTTATGATCATATACATACACACCCTATTGTCTTTAAAAGATCAAGAAAACAAAAGTAAAATTTTGTCAGCAATGTTACTTCAGGGCAGACAGAGTTCATATAGAATAGAGTTAAGTTGAATAACTCTAAATAGATCAGAAATAAATAACGTAGAAATCTCAGAAACAGATAACATCTATCTAGCTATCTAACATCCACATCTCATTTTATAAAGAGCACTATCATACAAAGATTACTAGTCCTGAATCCTCAAAGGAAATCTGAGAGTCCTCTGCTAATATTTTAAGTTTTTCTTCTGCATGCTACAACTCATGGATTTTAAAAAACAGTAAGAATATGGTCCACATTTCTCCTAGATTAACTTTCTTTTCTGTGCTTGCTTTTCTCTTATAATGATTTTGGTGCTTATAAAGTCTATGTTAAAATGTCTGGATGCTCTTGTCTGACTGCATCTGTCAGATGAGACCCTCAAGTGAAGCAGTAGCAGACTACATTTTTGCCAGAGTAACGTAAGAGACGAATTTATTGTTAGTCCAGCTAATGTTTTATGGCTAATGATTAGCCATCCAATTAAGCAATTATTTAATTAATAAAAACCTTTTTAATGATATAGTTTAATAGCTATTCTTCCCAAATATTATGCTCACTCTGGATCCTGAAGTGGGCAGTTTTGTTCTACTCCAAGAATAGTGGAGGATTAAAAGCGGTTATCAATGTCCTAAGGTCTGAACTGGGAAGTGTCTGGTCATGGTGGTGATGAGGGAGTCCCTTTTTCCTCAGTCTCAGTGACCACTTAGGTCATTTTTACATATGTACTTATCACAGCTTGCTTCCTCCTCCTTGGTTTCCAGCTACAGCTTGCATGACACACTCCCTCAATCCCAGTTATCTGGTGTTGGATGCAGAGTACCAAACCTAGGTTTGTTAGACTGTTTAAAATACGTAAGAGTCATGAAATCACACTAAACCATGTGAGGCTGTGGTCACTCTACCACAATGATATCAACAAAAAAACCCAAATCAGCTCTGGCTAATGCAAACCAACACAAGTTCTGAGATCCTGCACTCCCACATCCATACAAAGTCGATGGCTTTATTTTAGTAATGGCAGACCTATATCAATCAGGCTACAGTCGTGAACGCCCTCCTGCCCAGCATTGCCTGGTGGAAAACAATCAATTTATATATTACCTGGGGATGCCTCAGAAGTGCACCAAGACTGATGTTGCTTCAAGAACAGCAATGTTCTTCCCCTATGTATAATTCAAATTTAAATTAATTTAGCAATCCTAAAATTTACCTTGCAAAGGATATTTCACACACCACACAGCTCAAGACTTCATTACCTCAAAATGTCAGGAAAAGTCATGAATTCTCTCATGCCCAAAAGATAAAAACTGAACCTGGTGACATTATGAGAACCTCCCTTGTGAAATTTAATTAAGGGATTTAACCTTGCATTCTCCTCAGACTACTTGATATCATAAGGATGAGGAAAGGATAAAATCAAAAGAAAAATGTGTTTCTGTAAATAAATGCTAACCCCCAAAGTGGCTTCAGTATAACAGAAAAATACAAACTGGGCGGGTAACAGATGGTTTATTCTGCCCTTGAAGAAACTGTCAGTGAATAAATTTATGAAGTGCTGAAATTTTTAGAGGCAAAGGTCAGTATCATTGTAAATGCAAATAGTTAACACAGAATTTTACCCTGAGTATTTATTATTCTCAAAAAGTTATTCTTATAAATATTTTTCCATTAATGTGAAGCTTATACTTATTCTTCTAATGTTGCATGGAAAAATACATTAGATGATAAAATAATTTTTTTATGCACAAAGGATTTATATAATGCTTTTCATAACTTGGGGAAAACTGTTTCAAAGTCACATTCCCTTTTGTTTCTCCTGCTATTTGCAAAGATAAGCATTTATAGTCCCCATTTTTAAAAATATTCTAGCCAATGGGATAAAATGCCATTAAGGTTTTGCTTTGGGATCAGCACAAGCCCTTGGAGAAGAGACTCAGTTTTTTGAAGTGGAATCCAAGATGCAAGAACAAATATAATAGGGAATGAAGAATTTTGAAGATTTATGCAAGTATTAAAGTGCCTTTAATAGAATTAGCCCTCCTGTCTCTTAATTCTTAGGTGAGTTAAAGGCATTTGCCATGTGAGGAGAAGGTTCAGATGTTTTTAAAGACTTCTAAAAATTATGAACAATACATTCACATAGTCCAAAAAGTAGTGCTAATTGGACAATTAAGTTGCAATATTTGAGAATATAAGCACTGAAAACAGCTTGTTTCCTTTCTACTTGATTGCTCAAAGTAGGGATTACTATTCTTTTTCTGACTGCATTTCTGCAGCTACTGTTTTTTGCATTGATCAAAGTGAGGCAATGAGGCTAATTTCCTCTTCATTGTTTTTTCATGTTCACCAGATTTTCCAATGAAATTCTGAAATTGTAAATCATAAATGAATGCATTCACCAAAAAAGTTTATTCTGAGTTAAATACTTATATTTTTTGCAGCAACTTTTATGACCCTTTCATGCCTCAGACATATCTCTTAATCAAGGATTACATCATTATCATGTAGTCATGAAGATTAAAAGGAAGAAATCTGGGATAGGAAATTATTACCTGGAGAACTGACATTCCTACTAAGACAAACTTTCATATTAAAGACATGACTGATAAGGGAAATTGAAATAAAATAAAAAATCAAGTCATAATATGTTTGGTAAAATGGACAGAGACTGTAAGTCTGAAAAAGTTTTTGTAGTTTCAAAGACATGCTAGGGAATGTGAGGAGCAGATTTTGAAAAATATTATTAACAATTTTGACTTATCATAGGAGAGTTTTAAAATTATGAAGTTTTCAGCAGCTGTGCTATTTACTGTCTATTCATAACTCATACATAGGTACAGAACTCAAGGATAACATCCTGAATCTTTAAGTGCATGTGAGCTTCAGTACTGAAATTCTAATGCACATAGGACTATCGCACTGAAATGGTCCCACTCTCTGAAACAAAACTCCTTATAGAGGATGAAAATGTAAACAGATGACAAGCTAGTCAATTTTTATCTACTAACATGGCAGGTTATATATTTTTGATGTGATGTGATGTGATCTTAATTACTCATGTACCCTCTGCATGCTAAAATGAGATGCCAGGTGCACATCAGATGCCTAAAATTCTAACCATGCCATTTTTTTATGAAAAGCCACTATTTGGTTGTTGAAGCAATTTCTATTTGTAGCAGTAATACATAGAGGTTTCCTGTATCTGAGGTATACTCTTTCCTTTCCAGGCTAAGCAGAATGAGGACATAAAAAATATTAAAAAATGAAGCCTGTCCAGTTCACTTGATAACAATGGATGAAATGAAAAATTTGGTTAAATGTAATGTGTGGAAGAGGTTTTACAGCAACTTCTGTGAGCCAGAGAGAAGTTTCATAAAATCCATGTTTACCTCTGAAAGAAGTTTCTCACAAGGTTGTTGACGTAGAAACCAAGAAAGAAGGATAAATAAGAGATACCTGCAACTGTCTATTCCAATAAGCACTTTGTTTTTCTCTCATGACCAATGAGTAAAGTGTAAACTTATGAGCTTTGTAAGAATGTATAAAAAGCGTGCATGCTATAACAAAACCACTTTGAAGCCTTCTGAAAATAGAGTGTGTTGCTTTACATTGTCTCTGCCTCAACTATGACAGTAATGCAATTAGATTTCAGTGCCTGTGTGAAAATCAGAAAACCAGAAAATCAGCATGCTACACATTACACATGTTCATCTCTCAGTAACCAGAAAGTCTCAAAGTATAATTAATTCTCAAGCAAAGACACCTTGGTGAGTGGGTGTGCATCTTAGTACCCCACAGGGAACAATTCCTGTCTGTTTATAAGGTTGTTAGCAACAAAGCAACAATGAATTCCATACTGAATAACTTTGAAAATGACACAAACACAAACTACAAAAAAGAATAGGTAACAAATAAACAATGGTCTTTATTTTTCAGCCAGGTGGTTAAACCCAAACCTTGCATGGCATTATGGCAGAGTTTATGTATAACATTATATAACAGTATAACATTAATGCAGGAAGTACTTGCAGAATGGAGAATGCTGGTAAGCAGTGGTCCTGAAGAATTAAAACTCATGATTCAGAAAGATCTTACAACCCTTGTGTCTGTTTTGAAAGTGAAAGTTATTAAAATGCTGCATATCCAGCTTTAGTGTTCAAAACTGGAAGATAACTGAAGAATGACCAATGGACTAGAAAAGTAAGATTAAATTCTTTCATTCACGTGTTCTGTTTAAAAAAAGAATAATTTTTGCTACTTTGTTTACAATTTCTTTATTAGAATGTGAATATATATACTTCTATATAATGCATACTGAATTGATAACACACTAAACTTACTGATGATGACAAATGAATTTTTTTTTATAGCAGTAAGGAACAGCCATATTGACAAAAAGCAATTGCCTTGTTCGAGCTAATAATTAGGCAAAGATATTGATTTCAATTTTTTTTTTTAACATAGAATCAAAACAAGTGCTTATATTCTCTTACTTGGTTTATTTGTGTTTACCAGCCTAAAGGATCCAACTTAAAATAAATACAATATTCCATAGACAAAATAAATATAATATTCCATTCTGCCTCATTGATGTCATCCACAAGTAAATAAATAAATAAATAAATAAATTTTGAATTATCATCTTTGTTATAAACACAAATTAATGTACCTGTTTTTAAGATAAAACTAATTATTAACACCCTAGAAGAATACCATAGATAAGACTGATTCCCTATTGCTAGGAATTTAAAAATAAATACCAAAAATTTTTAAGAAAAATATTTCCAATCAAGGCTCAGGTCCAAGACTTAAAAAAATTATTAATTCAGAAAAGCCTTATGCCTAAGTGAGAGTAAGGTGCTTCTTCCTTTAACTTAAAAAGGATTTTTTGAAAAAAGTTAAAGAAAAATGCTCCTATTAGCTTGGTACAGAACTTTTCCTTCATTTTCCTTCATATTTTTTCATTGTACCATGAAAGAAGAGAGGCTATGTAATATCAATTAGGAGTATAATGACCTATCAGGCCCCTAAGGCAGCAAGAAAGGAGAAGGCAAACAGGCACTGCCTCTTTTTGCCTTATGAAATATAGATATTTGTTTTAGAGTTCCTTCTGCAAAGCTGACTTTGGAGTAAAATTTTTTGTCTCTCTTTTCCCTGTGCAATATAAATGAAAAGACAAACAGATTAATTCTGTCTTTTCCTAATACTTGTGGTTCCACAACCAGAGAGTGAATGAGCTCCTGAAAATTCCTTGCTTCTGCTACCAAACTCTTTAAAGATATCTTTGTGTAAGGCTCCTGTCCTTTCACTACCCTTATGCAAAAACACACAGAGATGTCACAGGATCAAGAAAACACCTTAAAGAAAACACTAGCCATAAACTTTTAAACCTCTTCAATCCTCATTTTCAACTGCAGTTCAATTACTTTATGAAAAATTTCCAAGAATTTTAGGTAACTATAAAATGTGTGAATAGTTTTAGACGAATTGAAATTTCTTTTATGTTTTAGTTTTTGAAATAATTTCTCATTTTCTTCCAACTGGCTGGCTAATTAGTCAATATTCAGTGTCATAGATCCATCATAAGGACAACCATGCCTACAATCTGAATTACTTTTTTCTTTGGCAATTATTAGTCTTCAGCATAACAAAACTTACTGCTTTTTACTGTTGTGAAAACCACAATACATATTTAGCTTTTTATTTGATTTTGATAATAAAAAATTCAAAAGATTTTCACACCTTTCTCCAGGTGAAGTGACTAATACAGTAGTCACTGACCTGTAGTCAATGGTTCTATTATTGCCAACTGTTCTTAATAAGGTCCTATATCACACCCAAAGAGCTGCCAATATTCATGTCCTGCCCATTGAACAGGGGCAGCCTCAAGAGAAAATGAGAAAAATGGTTGGAAAGAGAAATAAGCAGACGATGTCATACAGGAATAGCAGCAGCAAACTTAGATACCAGATCTGTAGCCCTTCCATGTCTAAAGGCTCATTTAGCTAAGCTAATTGTTCCTTCTTAATCAGCATGGCATGCTTCATTTTACATATGCAACTTCAACCTTCTTTATTGGAGTCAAACACCTGTCCAGAACTAATTATTATTTATTTGTATTATATTCCTGCCTGCAGCTTCTGTCACAAGCTATGATGCCCTTTTAAGTAATACTTGAAAAGCACAGAGCATGATGGATGCCACCTAGAACTTTACAAAAAAGTTTGCAAGTTTCACAAGTAGGTGATAGAGCAGATGGATACAGACTGTCAGGGGACTGCATGGCAATAATGAGATGGTAATGATTAGAGCAATGGGGAGCAGTGTTGGAGAAATCAAGGAAATTCAAGAAGAAATTTAAAGGAATCACCTTTGCGGGAGCTTCTCTCCAAGTCCTGTGGAACGCAACAGAGAGAAAAGCTGCTAGTTCATTACAATTATCTCTTTGTTAATAGGCCTGAGATTGAGGGCTGATCAGAGGGAAGGTTAAATAGTGAGATAAAAGTAGGAGAATGACAAAGGAAATCTGCCATCTGAGGTTTCATGCAAAGGATTACGGGAGGGAATGACAAAATCAAAGTAGAAAATAAGACAAAATTTGTCAAGTCCTGAGATATGAAAGTACTGGAAATTGAGACACTTACTGATAAGAGTTTTACCTGTAGAACTTTCAACTCAAATATTAAAATTAAAACAGTCTCATCACAGCAAATGTGTGTATAGAAGCCTGAGAAATCAGCTAAACACTTACCTAATAGCATGGAGTCATAAAGGGAAAAATCTAAAAACCAGATTCATTACCCAAATTCTTGCCTTCAGCACATCTCAGAATGCTGCCTAACACAATTCTTTACTCACACAAAGCAGTCCCTGCTTTATGAACTTCTGACATTACTTTCATCTGGCAACTTATTGGAAATGGAGTTACATAAAACTGACAGCCTGCCTGGTTCTCCTCCCACCCAGGTGATGGGTTCCTCTTGACTACATTACAGACCTACTAAGGTCTATAACATATTTCAGGATTCACCACCAAAAATTGATTTTATACTGTTAAGCAGTCATACCTTACAAATTACTGGGATAAGGATCCCAAAGAAATTTTCTAGGATTGCTATCACCTCCCAAGATTCATAAAACTTTCCACATGTCCATTCCTCTGACTCTGCCTGCAGTCTTTTAGACTGATCCAAAGAGAAAAGAAATGCAATTACTGCCTTTAAAAAAAAGTGATTTGTTATTATATTTCTAAATTTTCCTGATTCTCTGAATTAAACACAGTTCACACTGAAATATCCAGGGAACAATATCATGATTCCTGGGAACAGTGCTTTAACTTTTGTATTGTATTTGAAGGGGTAACTTTGATGGTAGTGTATAGTGTAGCCTGAGGCTGGTAGTTAAAAACTGAGTATACAGTAAATGCAGAGAGTAAATTCCAATGATACTTTAGAGTAGGCAACAAGGACTGTGTTGATTTGCAGAATTTGAACTTCTGCCTTGGGACTGAAGGCAGTTGCAAAAATCTCATGATTGCATAAATTTATAGGAAGTTACTTTGTGATTGTCTCCAGCTGATATAGCAGCTTGGCAATAAAGATATGATAGAAGGTTTTAGGATTTTTACAGCTAATGCTAAGTAGAACAGGAAAAGGCAGAATAATGACTTACAATTGAAAACCTTTAGCTGGAGCTAGAGCTTAGGAGGCTTTGTCAGACATGGGAAGCCATGCACACACATGGATGCACACACAGTCTCCCGGGGTTTGGAAGCAGGCATTGCAAAATGCACAGAGCCCAACATCAGTGCCTGCTCAGCAGCAGCATCTGCCAGTAAAACCAACCAGTGAATCTGGGCTTTCTGTTTCATTGAACATGTCTTACTCTCTGTGGTCTTAGTTGCATCATATGTGACTTTTTTTCAGGAGAATCATTATAAAATAAAAGGATATAAAGTGTTGAAGGATATAAAGTGTAAAAAAGATATAAAGCCCAGATTCTCTGGGCTAAGAATGATCCTAATATGACACATAACATTAAACACATTGTAACCTATACTGCTCTGTAGAAGGTTGTGCAATGCTGTTAACCTGCTCTATATAGCAAATAATAAAGAGTAATTAACTTCCACTGTCCTTATCATAAGATACTGTTTTAATAATATCTCTCCATTAGTAAGTTTTCAAATATTAGTCACATTCATAGGCAAGTCACTCAATTTGTACATTCTGGTGGAATTTGTTCACCATGCCAATCCTAATTTTTCTTGCAACATAAGAAGCAGTGAATGGACAAGGCAAGTATATTTACATCAAAAGAAAACTGACGACTTCATCAGTCTAAAATTTGTTTGTTTGAGAAATTTTTTAAGAAAACCAAATTTATTTGGTTATTATTATTTTCCTATTCCAAATTTATGACTGTTTTACAGAAAGGTGATGGCACTCTAGAAATAAAATCTTAAGAACTTCTTTGAAAACAGTTTTTTCCCTCTTTGGGGAATAATTTCTGCTACTCAGCACCATTAGCCACAGCCTGGATGCAATTTTCAGTGGTTAGTCCTTGAAGTTTTGGTTTTGCAACAGTTTTTATGAGGAAGTTAATCAGATCTTTGTTACTTTGGTTTTAAAACATTCAATTATCTTTCATTTTTTTCCTGCTTATCCTTCTGTGGAGGTCTGAATACTTACTGACAGTGATATTGGCTGGATGACAACAGCTGACAGGGTAAAAAGGTTTTTTTTCTTGATTTACAGCACTTTGCTGAAAGAGCATGCAAATTATTTTGTTTCAATAAAAATGGGAAACAGGATTTCAAAAGCTTGTGTCTGAATTCTGAATTACTGCAGTCACCTATAGGGAATTTGTGGCTGGAGACTGACAGAAGAGGAAGGTAACTAGCAAACTCTGAGAGAAGCGGAACTAAAGTAGTTTTAGATTGAAGAGTGTGATTTCTGTTTGAGCAACAAAAGGACAAAAAGAGTCAGTGAAAATCTTTCCCTTGCCATCTGCCATGTTGCTAACCCCTTAGAGTATCACTTCACACTAGTCCTTTGACATCTGGCTCTTTTCCAAGGTTATGCTGTCATTCTTTCCTGAATCTGCATGAGTCTGCCAAGAGATCTGTTTTTATAAATATACATCTTAAAGTAAGCACAGGCCTGAGATGCAGTTAATACTTCAAGTGCAAGTTAAGAGCTTGAAAAACCTCAATCTATATAAGTGCTTTGCAGGGACTATCATGAACTTGGCATTGAGCAAAGATGATGCTCATCATGGTTCTATGTTGCATGTTCTTAGGGCTCCTAGGCATCAGGAAGCTGCATCCCTGCACAGGGACACAGAATTCTATAATTTGGCAAGGAAAAACTTTGTGTGACTTTTAATGAAGTTGTAGCTAATGGAAACGACTGGAACTGTCGGTGAATTGGACAGCTGGACTAGTAAGGGAGATGGGCCTCAGTCACACAAGACAGATACAGATAAAACAGGTTGTAGGAAGAACAATCCATTACAAAAAAATGATCTGTAAGAAAAAAAAAAGGAAAGCATTAAACAGTGGAACACATTCCTGCAGGTCACAAAACAACACATGATAGCTTCACATTTTCTGATTTCTGGTCAACTTTGAACTGCTTTTACTACATAAGAATTTAAAGGATTGTTTACAGAGTATTGCTACACATGAAGAAATTGATCCTCTGACAAGTAGCTTGCAGCCTGGCTAAGTATGCTACTCCAGGATTCTTTCTGCACTGCAGAAATTATTTTGGCAATCCTATCTCCAATTTCTGTCTCCCATAATCTTTGTCAAAAACAATGTATTTTCTACTAAAGTTGAGTTACTAACCTTTCTATAATTGGTACAGTAAAAGATAATCATGAGGCTATGAATATTACACTGAAACCAGCTTCTTAACAATATAACAATAGTTCAATCAGCTGCAGCATTGGTTCAAGTGCATTAATTGCCAAAAAACATAACCAGATGCTTATGAGAGCCTTCTAGTCATTATCAGACATTAATTGCATTGATTCAGAAGCACTTTTCTCTTACATAACATTACTTACACAATTAGTATAGGTGTGCTGAAACATCAGTTTTGAACAATATCAGTGCTTCGTGCTGTTGTTCTAAAAAAAGGCCAAAAAAAGTGAGTCTTCAATAACTAAATGATAGACAGACTCAGATTTTTCATGTTCCCAAGTGGCAGAGGTTGAAGTTTCAGGCTATAGATGAAATATACATGATACATTCCTCAGCTAATTATTTGTCAGTATATTAATAAATCACACCAATCCCTGCAAGGCTATCTAAATTTAGAAGGTTCATGAGATGTAATATATAATTAATACCCTTAGATTGGATGGCTTAAAGGCAAGTGATTTCCTGATCTCATATGAAGTAGAGAACATTTATCTTTGTCCAAGTCCCAAATTGCCAGCATGCCTGCTTTTTAGGACTGTGTATAAATGTTTCTGTCATTTATTCTGGTTCATGAGAAGAAAACAGAAAATATATAACAAACAGAGCTAGATTTTTTAAAACTCATGAAGCTGTGTTTATGAATGATAAACGAATAAAATCCTGTATGTGCACATAAGGGTAATGAATTGGCATTTGGTCATAATCATCAATGGGAGATTTACCACTGATATCGCAAGATTGTTGCCAGGTCACAACTATATCTGTGCAAATACCTACAGGCAAAATTTTCCAATCATTCAGGCATGTGTCTTCATATTCTGCAATCTCTTCTCAAAATGTTCATCCATAGCCTTTTGGGAAGGTGATCCTCACAGCTTCCCACATTTCTTGCCCTTTTTTCTGTGGCTCTCCATAGGACTCTTTCCCTGGTCTTATTCTCTCTTCTTGTATGTTTTATTTTTGCAAGTCATTATTCAAGTGGGAGGAACCACAGTGTACAGAATTCATTTTTCTCCAAATGCAAAGAAACTCAGTTCTTGCACAGTTTGTTAATCTTGCTAGAATGATACACTCTACAATGGTTTTTATATATCTGCAAGGTTCCTACAGGCAGGACTTCAGACAAATGTACAGATTGACATTTGAGATAGTGTGTTTGTACACCTCTCCTCCATTTTTCTATCATCCACAAAGGCAAGCTTTATTTCTGAGAAAAAATTGCCAGAGTCCAAATTAAGTTACGGAATCACACAGAATTGCAGAACCAAGTTCTACAAAAATGCTTCTGCTTTTCTCTATAGACATGACTTCTCCTGTCTGAATAGAATATTACCTGACTAGGAAAGCATCCTTTCAATATCAGGCTACCAAAAACACAGCTCCCTCCTCTCCTTCAGACCTTCTCCAGTATCTTTCTGACCACTGTGGATAGCACAACCATACAGTCCTTCCCACTGTGGAGAAAATAATCTTCACTGATGAGGCTACTTCTCCCCAGGTTTGTGACAAAATTTATGCCATCATTTATGTAGGATTATTTGCACAATTAACTTCTCAAAGGTCCATCAAGCAGATGGCTTAAAATCTTCTGAAATTCAGTGGTTAGAATAGAGTCTGTAACTCCAACTGCAACAAGGCTGACCATTTTTATCCTTTCTCTTGGACAGGATAAAAATTTTTTATCCTGTCTCTTACACGTGACCTACTCCACTTGGAAAAGGTAGAATGCAAGCAGAAAAGGTAGAGGACATGAAGAAGCAAAGGCAGAAAATTAAGTTGGTAAATTTTTTATCATATAATAAAAAAGGAGAAAAATAACCATCTCTGGGTCAAGAAAAAGGAAAATGAAGACACAGCTAATGGCTCCATAGTGACAAGTGCTGAAATACCAGATTTTGAAGTGGAACTTCCTTTCAAGTTACCTAATTCCTTTAAATATTTCCCAAAATCTTTCTTCTGCAATTGAACATACCTTTGCAATTGCAATTAAGACCACTTCTTGCCTGTGTGGACAGACACATAGGCAACATTGAATGTAGACTCAGGATCATTCGAGAGGAAGGCCACCTGGATAAAATCTTGTTTCTCATCTCTGACATGACCTGAGGTCCTGTCAGCAGCTGGGATGGAATTTTTTTTCTTCTCAGTAGCTGGTGCAATGCTGTGTTTCAGATTTAGTATGAGAATGATTTTACAAGACACTGATGTCTTTGGTGTTGCTCAGTAGTGCTTACCCAAAGTCAAGGACTTTTCAGTGTCATGATCTGTCAGGGAACTTTCTGCAAGTTGCTGGGGGTGAACAAAGATGGGACAGCTGATCCAAAGTGGCCAAGGGGACATTCCATGCCTTCACATGTCATGCTCAGCATATGAGCAGAGGGGAATTGGCCGTGTGCCACGGACAGCTGCTCAGGAACAGACTGGGTACTGGTCATTGTGTGGTGAACAGTATTGTGCATCACTTGTTTTCCTTGGGTTTAATTCCTCTCTCTCCCTCCTTTTCATTGTTATCATTATTATATTTTACTTTGTTTTTATTGTTAAACTATTGCTATCTTAACCCAACAGGGTGGGGAAGAGGGAGCAGGAGCTGATGCATGGCACTTAATTGCCATCTGGAGTTAAGGCAGAAATGTTAAGAAACTACATATTCAGTAATATATTCAGAGACATATCTTTAGAGATATCAGTACCTACACATGGAACGTCTTAAAATTACAAAAGTACTGTACCTGAAGGTGATGGACTGAGTTCTTTGATCTCTCCTCCTCTTTTTGCTTGAAGGGAAAAATCAGACGCTTCAAATGTTCCAGTTTAGACCCAGGGGAAAAATAAAATGCTTGTTCTGTTATGTACTTGAAAAGTGGAAGATTTATTTTAAGAGAGATGGATGGTTAACACAATAAGGAAAGGGCAAGAATAATACCTAAAAATAATATGAAAGAAAGAGTAAGAGATTAAGATATTTTGTTTCAGATTTTTGTACTGAGGAAAAGCATGCCAATCTTTTTTAATTGTTTGTCTGTCCCTGTGTTTTCATTTTGTCCTACTGTACTGCTTAGGATCATTCCTATCAGCACTAAAATGCATGTATTGTTTAACAACACCCATAGACTATTTTTCCTATCCGGAACACATCTCCAAAACAAACAAGACACTCAATCAATGCAGAGACAATGCATCACGGAAATGCAATCTAGACAGTGAACAAGTTCATAGGAAAAAAATAAGATCATCTTTCATTCCAGCTTTATAATCTCTGAATAACATTTTCTAATTCACATTTGCTGTTCTGCAGCTCCAACAAGGTAAAATAGTTTAAATAAAAAAAAAACTACCTCTGAAATTAAATACTTACATATTTTTTCTCAACATCAAATTTGAAAGAAACTGTTCCATAAAAGAATATACTACCTTGTAAACACCTGTCTTTTTGCTGAAAAATCAATCTGACAGAAAATCATAAAGAAGTCATGGAGGTCTTTTTCAATCAAAATACACAATTTTTTGTATTCATGTTGTGATAATAGTCACAGTCACACCATGAGGCAGGGTTTCTCCTAAGACAGACCACCTCCTACATATGTGCTAGCACTTCAGTCGTGGGGTGGCTACACTCTGATTCAAGGTAGGGGCACACCAGTATAAGTTTGCATATTCTTAAATGTTGATTTTGGCATATGCAAAATGGATATAATTTTGGTTTTAATGAAATAAAAATATTACACGGGAAAAATATTAGTACTATTTATAAATTGGAGAACACTTGCTTCCATTCTTCATGGGTAGAAATAGACAAAGAATGAAGATCAATTAAATTTTTTTAGGCATCTAGGTCCAATAGGAAAGGAGCTATGGACAGAGTGACTATGCTAAGAAACATTGCAACTTAATGAATGGCAAATGGAATTCTATGTACTACCCTATAAAGTCAAGGTCAGAGAAAAAAAAATGCTTCCTGCAAAAACTGGTTATGGACTGCATACAATATTTTGAGTATTTTTAAGAAGATTTTAAAAAATAAATCAATGTGGAAGGATGTAGCAAATTTATTTTGTATTATTTTAATCCCTCCTTTCTTGGTATGATTATTTTGCAATCCTGAGCTATCAATTTACTGAATGTTCAGTCTTGAATAGGGATTAAAGTATAATAAACTACTCAATGCAAGCACTCTGAGAACCAGATTTGGATTTCGTATTCAGGACTGTGCAGTATAATGAGAGACAAAAATTCCTCCTCTGACCTGTTCCAGTTCAGTCATCCTGCATGATATTGCTCAATTTTACCCATGGCTGAGAAAAGACAATAGTTATGAGTGCTTCGCAATGACAATCGTATGGTGTGTTCTAAGTTACACTTGCGATAAAAATTATTTACTTTTCTTTAGTCCCTCCATAGCTTTCTGACAGTGAAATCATACACTGAGTTTTACATAGAATAGCTAAGCCACTGGGGGAAATACAATCCAACACCTGTGAATTTATAGTTGCAAAATTCTTGTATTTAAGATATGATTTTTTAAAATTTAATTTATTATTGAATGTGTGTGTGCTTTCTTTTCCTTTTTTTTTTTCATCTGTGTGATTTATCGTTTCAGACCCATGATCAATAGCAAGTGCCTGCCTGGAAAAAATGTCCTGCCATTGTTAGAATTTTTGGAGGGAGAAAAGTCTCTCTCACACAAATATTTTATTTAGATTTTTCTTGCTTTTGCTAATCTGAAATCAATAACCTGTTTGAACCTGCAGCCAAAATTAGGATGCACTCACCAAGAGTGAGACTTGGTGGCCCTCACCGCACAAAACAAAATTTGTGTGCTTCCTGAGAAAGCAGGAGGGTGTGACAGGACCCCCTCACAGCTCTTACCCACACAAGCAGCTGACAGGGAATTTGTGAGGAAATCCAGGAACAAATTAATGCAGTTCACAGGCTGTTGGTAAGGCTTCACACAAGGGCACTCAGCCCTGTGAGACTGTGGGGATGGCTGCACCCCTGGCTGCTGCACACCATGTAGGTGAGAAAATCAGAGCTCACATTTAAAAAAAAAAATAATCCTTTACTTTGTCAGACAACTGGGAACTTGTCAGCAGAAGTAAGTCAAAACACATGAGCTGATTCCAGGTGGCCTTGTGACATTTCCAGGCACACGGAACTTTTCCAGATATCTTGACTAATATAGCTAAAAATGATAACCACAATGACAGCATTGCTGTAACTAGGCTTTTTTTGCATCCACATTTTTATTGTATCTGCTTGGTCAAATACACTGAAAAATTGATTTCTAAATTCCCCCATGTGATACTGAGCAAATTTCCTCATTTCGCTAGGAGAAGAAGAGATACAACTTTCTTCATTTATACAGTAGCATGGCCAGATATATAAGCCAGAAAACTCACTGGTTGTCTGAAATGAGCACTTGAAGATTTTCTATCATGTTAATGGCTACTAAAATAGCATTGTTTCATCCTTATCAGAGTGATTCCAGATGAAACTATCCCATATAAACACCAGTGCTTGCTTAAATAAGCAAAATAATGCTGTGCTTGCCTACATTTTCTCTATATTTTTAAAAACCTTGTCAGAAGCCATACTAATTTTTTCTCAAATACATACATCAGGGCTAGGCAATGAAGTCTCCCCAACAATGAAACCAAGGCATGAAATAGTAGGTAAATGATCTACAAAATATTTCAACTATAAGAGTTTAAGAATTTGAAATAATCAAGCTTTTCATTATTGCTAGCTCTAAAAAAAATTGTTCTTCATTCATAGTTTGTTATCCCAAAACCCTGCTAATAAAGCTGGTGCCTTAGGGCATATCAGAGCTAGTGCCAGCTGGGAAGCAACACAGTCAGTTTAATCCAGTACTGAAGCTGAGTTTTCAGCTGACTTGGAATACAAACAGATAAACCTTATACCTGAAAGGATGTGGGCCATATCTATATGAAGTGCCATGTAAGTTTGTCATCCTAGAATATGTGCTACAGACATATTCTTCCTGAGGTGTACAGTCCATCCTCTTACATCTTTTCTCAGACTTCTAATTTTTCCTAAGCTCTCTAATCTTCCTCCCTGTTCCTTTCTAAATTCCTCCAAGTAAATGCTACATATGGTACATTCTTTCTCTCTTATCACATCACAGAACTTATTTTATCCACACTTTCTCATCTAGTATTCTTTGCTTCAGGCTGAAAATCCTGTGCCCTTCCTGCCAACTGCAGCCTTGAAACACGTGGCTACTTGCACATGCCTGTAATGAGGCAGGAGGAAACCATAAACAAACAGGTTTGTATTCTGACACCTTCAACAAATAAAGCAGATATACAGAGACCAAAATTACACAGATGAGTATTTCATGGGGCATAAATCTGTGCCCACACTATAAAAGTTAAGGTTGAGTGCTCTTTAAAAATGTATTCAGAATAAATCTCAAAGCTGGAAAACAGTAAGTGAATCCTTAATGTGTCATTAGAAATAGTCTTTAATACTTACAAAAATATATACTGTTATCAGGAGCACTCAACATAGCAAACTTAATCCATTTAGAGCTATATCTTCATACTGTCTTCCTTTTTTCCCATCTGTGCTTGCACAAATCTTTCCTGTAGGATTGCAGAAAGCACTGTCGTTCTGGGAAATGATAAGTGTCATTAATACCAAGCCCACCCAGGTAGTATGTGTGCATAAATCCTAGAAATAGGTTTTCCCCTCTCATGGATTTAAGTATCCCATCCATTCTGAGTGCAGAATCAGAGACACTGATCACGATTAAAAATTGAGTCTTTAAAAGCATAGCAAACTGCTATAGAATAACTTATTAAAATAAATAATACTGTCCACATTAACCATTTCTCATGTTATGTCTGAGTTTGGATTTGGGTTTTGAGGGTGTTTTTTTGCATTTTTTAAATTATAATTATAGACACTCATTTGTTACATACATTTTTAATTAGCTGTTAGGAGGGCTTGACCATATATGCAGATCGTTCTGCTAACAGAGCATGCAGGGACTAATTTCCATCTATATTCATATTAAATAGTTAGGCATTTCTATATTGGAAAACCATGATTAGAATAACAAATTTCAATTATAGCCATATTTTGAACAAGATATCATCTGTGTTTTCAGATGAGTTGTTATTTCTCATAGTTCAATTTCCTGTAATGATACTTAATCTAACCCAAGTACTTTAAAAGTAGCTTTTTTGATGGATACCCACTAGTAATTGAAATAGCAACCATTTAGTTTAAAAATGAGAATTTTAAGTTCATTATCTGTCCCCTGCAGAATATGCATGGATAATTTAGTCCTATCCATAATTCACTCCTTGAACAACTCTCATTTGTACTATGAGAGACTATGAGAACCATATGCCCTGCTTTTATTTAGACTTTGGTACAAAATATTTAATTTCTGGCACAATCAGTTGTAGTCTCTCCAGAAATTAGATCCTCCTTCCTTTTCTTTCCATGTGACTTCATTTGTGCGTGGGAAAAATGATTGTTCAGATCAATATTTGCTGAGTGGCTTTTCTGTCATTTTCAGTTCTCATTTTGAAGCTAAGCTTCTTACATAATTTTTGTTGTTAAAAAACACATTTAATGATCCCAACGATGCTGATCTGTGTGTACAAGAATAAATGGATATAAAAGTATCTGCCTACAGAATTTAATAGCTTTCAATAAGATTAAGTCCCCTGACTTTATGGATACCAAAGAAGATTACAAAATCCACTGAAACAAGCAGACATCTCAAGTCCATCATGTAGACAGAGAATTCCAGACTCTGCATCTCAGAAGTCAATCAGAGCCAACAAACCAGACCTCAAGTGTCTGGAATTTCTTTTTTGTACATTTAAGTCTTGATATAATAAAACTAGGGCCATCTTATGGAATCATTTCATGTTTGGAGTTGAAACAAACCTCTGGAGATCATCTAGTACAACAGCCCTGCTGAAGCAGGGCCACCCAGAAGAAACTGCATAGGATCATACCCTGGAAAGTTTTGAATATCTTCAGAGGGGATCCAAAACTTCCTGGAGCCTTTTCTAGCATCCTACCACCCTCACAGAAGAGATGGCTGTCCTCACATTCCAATGGAACTTACTCAGTTTCAGTCTGTGCCCTCTGTCCCTTGCCTTGTTGCTGGGCACCACTGAAAAGAGCGGTCTGTCCTCTTGACAACTGTACTGAAGGTATTTGTATGCATAAGATCCTCTCTCAGTCATCTCTTCTCCAGGCTAAAATAGCCCAATTCTCTCATCTTTTTCTCATGAAAGAGATGCTCCAGTCCCCTCATCATCTTCACAGCATCCTGCTGGAATCTCTCCAATAGTTTCTTGCACTTCTTGTACTGGAGAGCCCAGAACTCAACACATGACTCAGAAACAGCCTAACCAGGAGAGAGTAAAGAAGAAGGATTGCTTCTTTCAGCAGCACTCTTCCTAGTGCAGGCCAGGATACCATTTGCCTTCTTGGTCACAAGGGCACACTGCTCTTGGACTGCTTATTATCCACCAGGATACCCCAGCCCCTTCTCCAAAAAGCTGCTTTAATGGTCAGCTCTGATGATGAGATTGTCTTGCATAAATTTAAATACACATGAAACACTCTAGAGTGGGAGAGAACAACAGTATCATTCTGCCAATCACAGGTGTTTCAGTGCAGTATGTATGTAGAGTTGCTATATGAAACTTTTATTTCAAATTCTTGTATCATCAGGTTTTTAAGACCTGATTGAGCAAAGCCCCAGGCAACCAGGTCTAATCCCAGAGCTGGTTATTTTCAAGCAGGCCTTGGAGACCTTCTGAGCCCCCTTCCAGCTGGTACTAACTGACGAGTGTGTGGACTGAAAACAGAATCTTGGAGCTTGCAGAATTTAGCGGAGGAAATTGCATAACCTCTTTTACACTGGAGGGCAGTATAAAAATCCCTCCTGAACCTGAATTTTACTAATTTATGAATCTCAAGGGTTGGGTATATATTAGCACTTTGGTTCAGAGTACTGCAGTTTTGAACTTCATATCCTGAACATAGCCCCTCTTACAGTGCCTTAGCTTGGTTCCCTGGGCAGTTTCAATTTATGCAAACTAGATTCCTTTAGGAGGACACTGGAGAGAAAACTCCATAACAGGCATGCACCAAATAGAATCTAAGAAGTAATGGGATCATTAGTGTTCCAATCAGAGGTCAGCGCTTCAAATGACTTCAAACTGTATGTGGGGTGAAGACATTTGAATCAGGGAATCAGAGTAAATCTGCTAAAAATAATGCCCCAGAACAATGGACAAGACAGAACCAGCTAATTTGATCTGATGATGTGTTTCTCCTTTGTACTTGCTGATGTAGACATAGCCAGTACTAGAAAAGTTAAGCTGCCTGGCAAATGTACAGCTGGAAATCAGTGCATCAAAAGAAAGAGAAATTAAAGGAATACTAATGACCTAGGTGAAGACCATAGCAAAACTCAAAATTTTTTGCCTGTTTAAAACTTCAGTCTTACAGAGTTTTAGGATAATCATTAATCTGAAGATTGGGAATGGGAATTAGTTCCCTATTTTTCCAGAACTGTAGCACCAGCTAATGAAAATTTTGGGTTTAATTTTTATGTCCTTTCTCTGTTGTATTTTCAGAAACTCCTCTTATATAACAAACACTGAAAGCAAATCAATATAAAAAATGCTCAGTTCTAAAGGGAGAAAAATATGCAGATAAACAAAGTCCCAATTATGATTTCAATACAACAGTTTTTAGGAGTATAATAACCATCCATTTCAAGTTCCATGATAAAAAGAAGTACTTAAGCCAGAACGTGGGCCAAGATTTGCCATTATGTCATATCTATTTCATTTTCTGTTTATGGAGAGTATTTCAAATTAATAACAAAGCATATAAGCACAGTGTAACATATAAATGTAATACAGCTGGGTAATAAACGTTGTAAAATAGTAGAAAAGGAGGCAGGGTGGGGGGAGAGAAGGGAGTGTGACCAGGTTGTTTCTTAGGAACAATAAGTAATCTTAATAAAATTTCCAAAATTACGCACATGTTATTTCAGTAGGTTAAAAGATGTCACAATGAAATCTAAGTCACTTTATATATAATATTAAAATATCTCTACCCTTATCTTGTCCAGAAACCAACAAAAACAAAAACACCATTAGTGACTTTGGAGCAGCTTCTCCGAAAAGAATTGCTTGCACCTCCCTGTTGAATATGAATCCAGAGCAGAAAATATATTTGTACTTACTTTAGTATCAATTCACTTTCAATAATGCCTTGAATGAACAAAAATTGTAAAATATTTTCTAGACCTTAATTTTTTCAGGTAGCTGAGGTTGGACTCAGTGAGAGAAACTGTATGGAATTTCCCATCCATCCAGTGTCTCAAACTAATATAGCCCACAGTCCATGAACAGTTAAGAAATTTCTGTCAGTAGGCATTCTAACAGTTTTTACAGCAGCTTTTCTAAAAACTGAATTTTCTTTACTTACCTTAAAGCTAAAGAGAGACTGACACACAACTCAGAAACTTTGAGCAGCATTACAGTTCCTAGAAATTTGCTTTATCTCCACTTAGTATATCTTTATTAATTCTAGCATTTTCTATAACATAAAAAAATTCCCCAAAACAATTTCTTTGAAACTGTTTTTAAACATGAATTACATTTTTTTCAGCTTTCTGCATAGATTAGAGGTGTACCTAATCAATATAAGAAGTTCCATTTCAGTAAAGATTTTAAGCTACTGCATAGTCTTAAGCAAATCCTAAATAGTCAGTGAATTACTTTTCATGCTTAAAGTAAAATATGCTGATGGTGTTTTGCTGAATCAAGACTACGTTTTTAGGCACTCAGTAGGGTTATGGCAGAGGAATTAGAGGCAGCATCTTATTTCGTGATGTAAACATCAGAAGAGGGAAGATGTGCAACTGAGAGTGCAGAACCGTGTTTAATCTTCAATAAATCAATATGAATAATACTGTTTTGTAATAATAATAATAGGAACCATCTTTACAGACCTATTGGAAGATTTTTTTTTTTCTGCTCTGATGACTTAAACTTGTTTTTTATTTCTTTAATTTTTCCCCCTTCTCTCTACTGATCCTTCTACAACACTGATGATGTGAATCATCATAGTGCTGTTGATTAGTGCCGTTGCATATTTTTGGTTAAGAGACAAGTTAATGGGAGCCATCTTCGCTTTTAGAAAGTAAATTAGATCCAGTTTCTTAAAAAATAAGCTAAATATGCAAAAACTTTATGAACATGCTAAAATATGTAGGTCACAGCTTTACCATCCAGGACAACTTGTTTAGCCATCAACAGATCCTATGGGCTGGCTGAAGCACTGTGAACTACTGAGTGTGTGAGCACTGAGCGTAGAGTGAACTTCACAGTCTTGAAGCTTAGTGTATTCATCATTACCTTCAATGTAAAATTTATCAGTCAAAAAGCCTTCCTCTTTCAGTTTAGTCAGTTTACATTGATTGAAATATTTTTCAAATCTAAAACAGACCAGACAGTAATTTTCACTATACAACTAAACAGACTTTGGTGTTATTTATAGAAAAATATCTGTATTTATTTTATGATTTATTAAAAATCATTTTGATAATATTTGCATTAAGAAAAGTTAAAATACTTCTTACCCAGTCAAATAAAATAATTTGACTTGAACATTTTGGTTTATCCCACTTGAAATCAAGTTTAAAAATTTCTTTAACCGAAACTATTTTTCCTTAAGTTTTTAGTTTAATAAAAAACTGAAACCATAATTTGTTCACACAACTGCAAAATCTTTTATCATGGTTATGAAAATTGCATTCAATAATAGATATCTTTCAAATGTATGTGACAGGTATAAAGTTGATAGCTCTGAGAAGTTACTGAGCACAGAATTTTTAAATTAAATTATAGATGAATATGGTAAGAATCATGTGTATGTAGAGTTTCAAAAATGAAATAGAAACCCAGAGACAGCAGAAAATGTCTCTTGACTAAATAATTCCTCCATATTTTTACATTCTGCAGGCCTATGATACTCTACACTTGAAGTACAGATATGCTCAAAATCCTCAAAATGCAGGTTGTGGTCTTACTGAACCAGAAGAACTCATTCATTCTTTAAATAGGAAACCAAAAGACAGCTTGTGTAGAATACTTCAGGCCTACAGGTTCATTCAATTCTAAAACGAAAAAGTCAGTGACCTAATAAGTTCTTACTCACTTCCCCCCCACTTTTTTATGGGTTTTTAATATCTGACATTGGAGAAAAACCTGTCCCAACCATTTTTTTGTCACCTGCAGTTCAGTGTTGATATTGGTATGAGAGTATTGTCTAGTGTTTATCACAAGTAGCTAATATTGCTTCCTTGCCCAGATCACGGTTGGGGTTCATAACATTGTAATATCTTCTTCCCATTCATTCCTTTCTTTAGTGGCAATATAAAACTGCATTTTTTTCCCCCAAAAAAATCCAGCTAGACTGTACTATACCTGTAATTCAACACAAGCCCAGGAAAATTAAAGCCACCAGAATGTGGGTCTCATCAAGCTTCCTTCTTTCAATTACAGGGGTTCAGAGCCCCTGGATCACTGCTTGATGTGGTGCCTGACACACCCTGTAGTAAAATGGACACTGCCAGGGAAACTCCCAGACAGACATAATAGCCATCTGAAATTCAATCATTCCCAAGAAATTCCACCAACTATGAAAATAACACGTGTCATTAGTCTAGGCACATTCCTTTTTGTCCTTGTTTATATTAAATTCCCAGAGAGACTTATGTAAACTGATAGTATAAAATATGAGATTATAACAAAAATACTTCACACAAATGAATATCATTGTCTATACAGACTGACTACTGAAAAAGAAAGACATTTGTCTCTTTTCTCATTTTTTTTTATTCTTGCACCTCTTTATAGCAAAATTCCCTCCTGAATCACAGTCTTATTAAAATTTATTCCTTTCTTTTCTTTTGTCATAGTGAAATAGAAGTATTACATTTTTACATAAGTTATCATCCACAACACTCCCCATACACTGAAAAAAAGCATTTCTATTGATGATTCAGTCCAATGCAAATGGTTTTGTACCAAATCTTTTATGTAGCACTAAAGATTTTTTTTATGTGATAATTTTTTACAGGGGCTCAATATTTTGAATTCAGCTGAGGAATCACTTTGCTATTTATTCAATAGCTTTCTATTTTCTTTAAGAAACAAAAAGCTTTCTCCTCTTTGCATGATTTACTACCAAAAAATTCATCTGCTACTAAGGACAGTATAATTCATAAAGCCCAGTAGTGAAAATATTTACTGTGTCCTGAAGACAGAAGTACACTCTCAAAAAATTGTATTGCTTAATACCATTTTTTAGTCTCACAATAAAATCAGTACTTATTTCATCAAGTTGATATCAGTTTATAAATTTCTAATTAGATACACTATCACTAAATCCAAATTAATTTTGGAATCTTTCCTGAAAATATTAAAAAATTAATCCTTTACTTTATGCTGGACAGCATTGGTTTATCAAAATTTCAATGTAAATCACTGAGAATTAAACTGCTTGTGTCACTGCTCTGTTTCAAATGTAATTCAAATCAAGTAGCAAGAAGAGGATTTTCATGCTCCAAAGAGCACCAAGAAACTCCCACATGAATTTTCCCACATCTGGATTTTCAAGATATCTGAGTTTTTCAAAATTGCAATAATAGATATCATAGCAGATCTCTACAGCTTTTTTACAGCTTGATTAGGATAGAAATGAAAATGGTGCTGTAACATTTTAGGCTTACTATACCACCAATCTTCATACCTTTACAATTTTGTAAGAGGAAAAGAGTGAAGAATGAAGGAATAAAGCTGTTAAGACTGATATATTCCTTCAAGTTCAGTTTCAGATTAGATGTTTCTCAGAGAAATGCTTCCATCAAAATGCATATTTACACCCCATCCCTCCAAATTTTATGTATGTTTTCATTACATAGGTCCATCATGAAATTTGTGAGTAGAAGCAATAAAAGCCTCTGAAGAGCCACTAGCCTGGCTGTTTGGGGAATTCACTTGGACCATAGAGCAGCTCTTCTGAGAGAAGAGTATTGCATTACCAGAATCACTGTCATTTTCTGAATAACTCACAATCAGTCATAGTTTTTGCCTTTAGTCTTTAGTTAGACAATTTTCACTTCAGAAAAGATTCCAAGACTATTAATGCAATGTTTTATTATGCTGCCAATTCTTGAATGGTTGCCCAACTAACAATGGATCTTGCATCTCAAATTGTTTGAGAGAGGACTGGGGAAGGGCAGTTGAAGACAGCAAGATCAGTGGAGGGAAGGCAGTCCAAGTTAATATAGTTTGTTTATGCTCTTTCATAAAACCTGCTGCACAGAGCTTGCGAAGAAACAGTTAAGTGCGGCAACATATTCATGGACTTATATGCACTGCCTAACTCAACAGGGAATATAGCCGGATCTGCAGTCTAGAAAATATGTGGTCTGTTTCACAACAATAATATAAATGAGCAAATTCACAGATACACCCATGGATAGCTCAGTGAAGTGGATTGGTGCATGGGAAGAAATGGGCCTGGCAACAAAAGCAAAAGATAATTGAGTTATTGACCACATAATAGGATGATCTCTGGGGCTTCTTTGGCCAATGGACCTGACCTGTGTCAGTTCTAGCAAAAGTCAACTCTTCAAAAACATAACTGACTCATGGTCAAGGTCCCTTACACCCGGAAACGTCCTTTAAAAATGGCACAGAAACTGTACAGAAAACGACTGAAAGAGATATGAGACTGCTAATCCAAGAAAAATCTCTTCAGTTAAAAAAAAATGGGAAAGAAAACTCTAGGTCCCAGATATCGGTTCAGAATTCAAAAGTATGCCTAAGATAAAAATGTACCAAATTAAAATTGAATTTGATAATAACATCTCATCTGGGACATGGTCTAAACCACCAGATGACATCAATCCCCAAAACATCATTAATTGTCCCCCAGAGCAAAATCAGAAAAATACCAGAGAAACAGGAAGGTGGAAATGAAGAATATTATTTTTTTATATTGTTAATTACTAGTGAGACCTGAAAGAAAAGTTCTTGGTGGAACAAATCCTTACACGAACATACATTAACTGCATGCTGCACATATACTTGCATTCATATATATTTGTTCAAATTAGATTTCCCATATTAAATGCTATAGCTGTTTCTAAGAGGCTGCTTTACTGTTCTGTTTTTCATAAAATTTTTGTCTATTGTGTGCATATCTACTCTAGTGACTTCTACTGTATGAGGGATGTTGTTGATATTCGCTGTATTCTGGCAAATTCCACTATAATACATTAAAATCTAAGACTTTGAGACCTTCAATTTCTTCTGACACTGTAAATTTTCATTTTTTATATTTAATAAAGGCTTCAATTTTCTTATTAAAACTTGCTTTATTTATTTTGCACCTAGATTACCCAAAATGACATTTTGCAGCCTGTAGCCATCTTTGTATCTCTTTCCTTCCTTCTCATTCCTTGGTATTTCTGTCTTTTGAAACTGAAAAGAGTAAAACTGGTCTGAGCTCAAAAATGAGCTGAAGTCATGTATAATTTGCAATTGTGAGCAAATATATGGTAAACTCATTCAAGATTGTATGGAGCAATAAGCCATTGGTTTGAGAACCAGCATGTGCTTGCTTTCAACAAACAACTGCATAGAATCTGCTCCTTTATACATGTGAAATCCTTAAAACAGATGTTGTTAAGGTAGCATGGATTTAATAGAATTTAATTCCTTTTAAAACAAGTGTTACATTCTATTTCTCTACATTGATCACAGTTCTTTGTGGGACACTCTTTCCATTTTCCTGGATTTGATTTTTTCCACCCCATCCTTAAAAAAATTATTTAAAGTCTCAAATGAGCTGTTTTATTCTCTGACTCCTCCCTTCATTAATCTTTGCCTGTCAGCTGCCTTTGGATAGATATGTCCTGAATTTTGGTCACAACATCATTGTCTGTTGGTTCACCTCTTTCTTTGCAGGTTAACATTTAATTTTAATACTTCACTTTTTCTAACCAGCTTTCTCAGAAGACTTCTAATGATTTTTTCCCCATGCTCAGGAAAAAAACACACTGAAGAAAGTAGTACCTATGGAGAGAAAGAATAGAGAGTACCTCATTTAATGAGGTGAAATATGCTCTGATTATGATCTAGGTAATATGAAGAGGGCAAACTCTCTTTTATGAGGTAATAGTCTCATTAAAAGTTACAAAATATGGAAAAATTAGAGTACACATGGTGTTTTTACAGTGTTTAACCATGAAAGGCATTTTAGCAATCAATAACGTGATTTTATGTGCTACCTATGGTGGTCTACATTGTCCAATCCACTTGAAACTTAAACTAGTCCAGGACTATTAGACCTCTTGCTCCACAGTTCAAGTAGAGAATGACTATGTATCATTTATTTCCAGTGATATTTCTTTAACCATTTTCATTTATATTACAATTTCTAATAATTTTTAAATACCCCAGAGAAAGCAGCAAAAATTTTACTATACCAGAGATTTAAACAAGCAGCATACTAGATTATATTATGAGTGGGATGGTTTTAAGAAAGCACTTTTTCATGTCTACAAAGAAAAAACTGTCAATGAAAAAACTGTTTTGTAATGTCAAAGCCTACTTCATAAATTACCAAAATTAATGAGGTAAACATACTCCAGTGCATAAAGAATAGCACTTTCTTTCTGCTACCTTGCAAGGAGAACAGGGGTATTTTAGGGAAGAGTGGTAAATATGACTTCACTATATCAGTGATGAAGTGGTATGTTAAAATTTTACTTTCTTATTATAAATAATGGATATCCTAGAGCCATTGGATTTATTTAATTAATAAATTAAGAAAGACAATTGAAAATTATGGTGTGCTATCTGATCACACTGTTCAAGAAAGCACTGGGGAATGGGGAAATATTTTCATTTACCTGGGGCACAGACATTCATGGACTTTCTGGATGACACAGGATGGAGCAATTAATGGGTGACAGACCTTAAACTGACACTTTAGAGTAATGCTAGGATGAAAGCTGAAATTTATGTACTGCTCTACCACCTACTCCTACTCACATACATACACAATTAATGAAAGTAAATAATGAACTTTTAAATTAAAATTTCTAATGCCATATTACTTTAATAAGTGGAATCAGTATCAGGACAACACTATCTGAAATTATAAACCTGTATCTTGCTCAATTCCTTTGTCTCTGTTTTTTCCCTCACTTCAAACTCCAGTTGCCTCCTGAAAACTTTTGTGCATTTTTTTACCATTAATAAAAAGAAAATGTATCCATTTCAAAAGAAGAATTATACATGGAAATAGGAAAATAATTTTCTCTTAATACCTAAGCAACAGAAATCATACAAAATCTTTTTTTCTGATTCATGTCAACTGACCTACCAAAGTCAAGAGAATTGGCTGTGAAGGAAGGAATCAGATTTTTTTTGATATCCTCGATCATCAGAACAGAAGCTTAAGAACAGAATATGGTCCCTCAAACTGAAGGTAAAACATTAAATAATGTCAACATACTGAATATTTGCTAAAAAATGCATAACCTGAGGTTAACACCCATGGTTACATTAAGTTATAATTATTGACTTTTGCCATGAAGATTTTGCTAGGACTTTTATGGTCACATGTATCTTTTTACAGCACAAAATAATTGTACTTTCCTTGTATCCTAACAAGTTACCATTAATGTTCCCAGCTAACAATCCCCACCTACACTGGCTAAAGAATCTGATTCAGACATGGAAGATTTCTTTGTAGTGATTTGGTAGTTTTGATTCTCCTCTAGCTGGTTAGCATGAATGCATAAAGCTAAATAACAGTCATAATGCATTCATATTTGGTGACTCATTCTTATTTTAAATATTTGGAACCACATTAATATCTGAATATCACACAAGTTTCCACACAGTTATTTTTACTACAGTCTTAAAACTGAAAAGTGCTTTTTCCTCTCTATTTTCCTTCTGGGAAATGAAGAATAGAGATACTGAAAACTAAATCCACAAAGGGTCTGTATTGCCAGTCAAAACTCACAGCCTGAAGTTAGGCTAATTATCCCTTCTAGAAACACTGGCTTCACAAATACCAGAGAGGTGACAGGGAGCTGCTTGTGCTAGCTGAGAAAGAAATGCCTGCAGGTGTTTGATCTTTGCTTGAGCAGCCCAGTCATAGAACAGAATCATAGAAATGAAGATACTTGCCCCATGACCCAGGCAAGAGAGCACTTGTCTTGAAGATCGTGCCAAGTGCTACCTTCCGGCTTGATGGGAAACATTTGATTTGATCTCTCAACAAGTATTTGATCTCGGCTTTTTTATGACTGAGGAGAGTACCTCAGCACCAAATCTGCCACATAATTTATTCACATGAATACATAGGTGATTTTATTGCTCAAATTAATCTCTTTAAAATAAAGCTCTGCGATTATTTTTGTGTCTTTTAGTCTATGTACTCCAGTGAATGATTATTAATATAATGTAAAACATTTTCACCCAAACAGGTTGAGGTAATATCTTTAGAGTCTGGGACCAAGTCAAAATAGAAAATGTCTAAATTAGGTCAACGGAGATCTCTCTGACCATTTAGTTATTGACTCTCAAAGCTGGTCAGAGGCCTGAAGTGACACAAGACACCTTTTAGATTGACTTCTCCAGATAACATCTAGTTCTGGGACAAACGCATTAATTTCAGTGTAAGGAAGAGTTAAAATAGATCAGTGGCAGCAGGTTGTTCAGTCATTTAGAACTCAGATTAATGAAAACATGGAGAATATTTCCCCATAGTACAGTGCTTCATGTCAGAAACAGAACTTCTCCCTCTGTAGGTCGTTCAGCTCAGGCAGTGCAGTGAGCAAGTATGGCTTTTCTCCAAGATTCCAGACAGTTGATTAGCAAGGAGCTGAAATACCTCTGCATAACCAGTAAGTGCACTTTTTCTCCTGTATTTATTTTCTGGAGAAGACAGTGAGCCACACTCAACAGTCAACCAACCACGGATCCATTTAACTCAAAATCTGAAGAATCATGCTCACCAAAAAAGAACAAGAAGAAACCTATTTCATTATGAGGTATTAGAAGTGACAGCAAATCCTACTGATGTGTTATTATCACAGAATCCCTCTTCACTCTTAAGCCTTCATATTACTGTGATTATTTTAGGTCACTTTATCCAGAACCTCTTGAGAAATCTTTTGTGTTCTATACAACAGATGTACTTATAATTTGTGTTTTAAATGGACAGGCTGGCTACAAAATGCAATATTGCCGGTTAAACTTATCCCTGTTACATCTTCCTTATCCCACAAACCAGCAAACATTTTTTCCTCTTTTAATCAAACTGCAGGGGGCGCTAGTAACTCTTGTTGTTCCATGCCAATGATTCAGGCTGTATAATTGGAGTTGAAAAGGAGGATGTACACTTCGATAAGTCTGCACCATTAAAAGATTCCAAAGTATCTGATTCTCTTGCAAATTAGTTAGCCAGCCAAATTAGAATAAAAACAAACAAAAAAACAGTGGTCAATTAAGCTTCTGAGGCAGTAGGCAACAATAGAAATGTTCCTTTCTCACAACCAAGCAGCTGCTGAACAGTTTTTTGTACATATGTTTCTTACCAAGCTTATAACTGGGAATAGAAGGACTAGGGATCTGCCAGTGTATGGTCACAACTCTGGAAATGAATGCACATGAAATAATAAAAAATTTAAATGCACTGTTAAAGTAAATAATTCTATGTTTGACATTCCACATGGAATGCACTGTTTCATTTGACTACCATCATTACTACACACACATCATATTTTTTCTCACTATTCCCCAATAGAAAAACCTAATTGGAATTCAAGGTAGTGTTTATTGATAAAATGAAAAGGCACTAATCAAGGAATTAGATTATTATATCATGCAGAATAAATAAAGCCCCTAACCATTTCAAATCCTTACTGAGATTCACCAGCAGAAAGGATGTTAATAAACAACTCTGCTTAGTCTTAGTGGTTAAGAGTGAAGATGCATGCACGTGATTTATTAAGGCTTTGTAAAAACTTCTCCCAGAGGGCACAAACACAGAGACTCTTTCGACTAAATTCACAGGATGATCCATAAAACTCACACATTTCTTCATTCTGAGCTTTATCTGAAGGGGAATGTCTAAGTCATCTTGAACACAAAGAAAAAACTTGTATACAAACTCCTTTACCTTTGTCCCCTCTGTAGATCTGTCATTCAAAACCTTACAACTCATTAGAAAACAAGAAGTTGAAGGAAGAAAGATAACTGAAAATTTCCTCTCTCTGTTAAAATTAATGGGAAATATTTCTATTTCAAATGTTTCTCAGCACTGTGAATGTAAATATTTTTGTAGGAAGGAATTTTTTTTTTTTAACTTCAAGATATTCCAAAAGGATGGTGCTCTCTGAACAAGCTCATCTATTTTCCTTATCTTGACAAAGAAAAAATACCATTTGCAAGATCAGCCTGAAGAATTTATTACTTACTGTGGTACTCTGAGCAGACAGATTATTGGTCTAAATAGGAAAGGACCCACATGTGAAAAAGAATAAGACAGTAGAGTAGTACAGAGAGTACTGATTACATTCTCAGATCCCAAATTTGAAACATTCAGCACGTATTCCCCTCCCATGAGTGCAGGCCAATCTAGAACACAGCAGGAGCATCCTTTTTGAGTAAATTTGCCAGTGCCAGGCACATGTCAGAGATGATGAGTGGAGGCAGAGATGCCAGCCACCTTCTCTGACCTCAGAGGTCAGACAAAGGAGAGTGCGACAAAAGCTAAAAAGCATCAACCCCATAATGATGATGTGGCTGACCTGGCACATCCACTATTCCCATCACTTCTCAGTGCTCATTTCATTGGTGTTACCTGCTGAGAGAAGAGTGTCTCTGGACCTAGCAGCTTGATTTTGGTCTTAGGAAAATAGTCATAATATGGAAGGAGTCAATCAGACTGCCAACTTCTGCCTTTCAAGTAGTGAATTGCATGAACTGCAAAAAGGCAGATAATGTTCAACTCACAAGTTTCTCAGATGGATCAAACATTCCAGATTGGTGTGAACCAGGCAGGTTCAGCCTGCTGCATTAAAAGCATGCATGTTCTGCCCCTCTTTGTGAGAAACAGTCTGCAAAACAGATGAGGAAAACAGATATCCTCCTTGGAGGCTAAGAATTCCATAAAAAAAAATATGGTGTGGCTTCTGGGCTACCAACCTTTGCCAACATATGAGGTTATTTAATTTTATGCTATGAGTAAGCTGCTTCTTCTACTGCAGAAACCATCTTTTATACACGTGTTGTATAAGTAATGTGCACATCATTTATAATATTTTTCCTAGAAGTCCTTTTTCCTGGGAAGTTTTTCCTTTATTTCCTTTTCCATTAAAAGTCAATTCTTAGGCATCATAGAGTGGTGTTTTATCAATATTTGTGGTATATCAGAGCCTTTTTTTCCTAATTCCCTTCAGAAGGTCTGAACACACTGGGCCAAATGTCATTCTTGTGTACAAATCTGAACAGGCCTGTTTGCAAATCTGCAGTGACAGGAAACAATGACACCTGGAATAGATATTCCAAAGGCCAGATTTACAGTTCATGAGACATTTTCAAACTTTGCAATGGTTCGAGAGGGGAGAAAGAGAAGGTCATTCTGTCTTGATTTTTGTGTGTGTGTGTGTGTGTGTTTGGGAGGTAATATAGTCATAACTTCCTGAAATGTCCTTTTCTACTTGTTTTTGAAAACTTAAGATGTAAGAGAGGTACCAAAAATGAAGTCACCAAGAATAGTATTGAAGAATACTATTCTTCAAAAAGTATTTTGAAGAATACTTTTTATATTCTTCAAAACTCACAGCATGAAAGTATCTTATGTGCAAACAGAACTTATGTGCAAACAGATGAAAGGAGAGATCATAACTAGCAATTGTTGAAATTCATCATTAATATATAATTTTCTTAACTCTATATTCATACCAGTTAGATTCCAGCAGCAGTATAAACCATTTAATCAACACATTTCTGTAAAGGTGTTGGTAATTTCAATATTATTTTGAAGTTACCAGAGAATGAGATGGAAGGAATTGGCTGGATATTGCATATCTATTTTTAATTAACCCACTGCAGAGGTTATTTAAACTGAGTAAGCCTTTCTTGCTATATATTGTTGAGCTCAGAGAAACAAGAACTGCTTTGTGCTCTTTGCTGCCTCTGCAGAATTAGTCCATTAGCAAGCACTATTTCTTCAGATTGTGCCAACCTCACTGGTGCTGTTGGTAAAAAATACCTTTTCACCATATGTCTGTGCTGCTGTTTATGAAGGCAAATATTTTTATATCAGCTCCATTCAGATTAAAGAAATAGCTTAAAAATTAGTATCTCTTAAGTAGATAATGTGTTTTTTTCTTGTGCATTAACTTAGCTGTCTCTGGGTTAAAAAAAGAAGAATCTGTAAAGTCCTAGCTTTCAGCTTCTAAGATGCAGTAAGTACTCATAGTGACTATTGCAGTAAGCAAATGCAGGATGCATAACTCAATTTTAATTAAAATACTTATCATATTTCAGGATAACTTGGTTTGCAGACCTTAGGCATATGCCCTGGATTTGGTTCTTGATCTTTCCTTTAAAAGCTTTTCTCTGGAATCCTCTCAAAACACGGTGTTAATTAGTTGTCCTATCACTTCCTTTCTCCATTCTGTCCTTTACAGTCTTAAAACTCCCTGACGATGCAAATAGCATCTAGCGTGGGGAACATTCATAGAACTTCAATGGTGCCCCTTTCAAATACCTAACCACACTTTTACTTTAAGGTGCATTCTGAAAAATTAGTTCAATTTTTCCACATGAAGGCTCAGGTTCCTTAATGCTGCTGCTGAGACAGAGACAGCTTTATTTGAACTGTAAACATGAAACACACTGGCATAGGAAATAAAATTATGTTGATTGCACATGCTCAGCAGGAAGTCCCATTAGAACTCAGTAAAATTGCTTATATTTGCTTATATAAAAGAAAGATGATAGCAGGTAAGATTGCTGCAAAATATTCAGTAGGTGACTTTTTAAGGAAATATTACTATATTCCTATAATATATTGTAACAGCAGGTATAATGATAGGTATCTATAATGATAAGTATCTCTAATTATATATTATTTTCAAATCTTTTCATTTTGCTGCCTTTTTCCTTTGATTAAATTTATTTCAAAGAAGATGGTACTGACACAATAAAACTAAGAGCACACAGACAGAATAACCATAACTATCCTGATGTTATTATAACATGGAATCTAGAGGTTACCATGAAGGAAATGCTAAGTTGCAGCTTATTTTCCCAGCACTATTTATAAGCATCAGTGCCTTTTCATGTTTTTCACTTCTGAGTGTCAGTAGACAGAATTTACCTATTGAGAATGGTTTTGCGTAGGTTTCTTTTTATTTCAAATACATGATTGTGCATTTTCTGCATGCATCATATATTTAATACATCTGCAGATAAATACTTAAAAAAATGAAAAAAGTTTTAAAAGCAAACAACATTAAGAAACAATCAAAGAGCATGTAAGTATGCAAAACTCATAACTTAAACAAAACAGAAGGGATTTTGAAGTTAGATAGGGTTTGTCTGTTTTGGAAACATCTGGAAAAATATATTCTTCCCTTAATCATATCTTCTGACATAGATAAAAAAATTTGCAGCAGTGAAAATAATAGGGAATATAATAACCATATGAAAGACAGATGAAAGAACTTTTTGGAAAATTCTTATTCAAGTGTTAAATATGACAAAGCTATGGGCCATTAAAATGGAATTTCATCATTCTCACCATATATCTAACTATATTTTTTACTACAACTGGCACTTGTAGTAATAACCAAGTGGAACTATTTCTTGTCTCTGTTCATCGACAACTTCTCAGGCTGCCCAGAGAAGTTGTGGATGCACATCACTAGAATTGTTCAAAGGCAGGCTGGGGAGGAATTTGAGTGACCTGATCTAGGGGAAGATGTCCCTGTCCGTGACCAGGGGAGAGGATTGGCAGGGAGTGGGGTGGAGAGTGGAGGGGGGATTTGGACTAGGTGATCTATGAAAGTCCCTTCCAACCCAAATCATTCTGTAAGTCTATTTATGTTTACCTGTGGCTCCTTTTAGTGGAAAAGATGTAATGCACTCATAGAGTTCCTATCTGAAAGAAATTATTAACTTCCTGTTTGATATCCTATTGACATCTTGAAGCAGTGTTAGAATTCACAACAAGGGACTCTTGGCTGTTACTACAATCTCTGGAAATAACCATCCTGTCTGCACATGGTAAGAGCCCTATGATATAGTTGTACAATGAAATGTCAAAAAAGATCCAACAGCAGCAGCACAAAACTCACCTTTTCCCTTCTTGCATAAGATAACAGAATTTTGGCTGTGGTTTTATAATTTTGAATATTTCATCCTGAATTAGAGCCCCAAAAATATTTCACAATGTTACTCCCTCTCTGTGTCCAATTCTAAATTAATGTTGAACAAAGATTACTGCTCAAAAATCTATTTATTCCTTGATGTGACCAGTAAGGACTTAAAATCCATAGAAATACTGATTTTGTGTGCTGATTTTTTCCTAGCCTTGCTTCTACCTCCACATAATTTCTTAATTACAGTGTACCCTCAACAAACCCTTATCACTCTTGTTTCTGCTTACACAGATGCTGTGGATGTCTATTTTCATAGTGATTCTTACTTGGAGATTTGCTCACAATTAGCAACTTTGGGTCTCTGTTTGTAACTGAAGGCATTTTCCATGTCAAACTCCACATTTCTGAGCCTATAGCATGTGCCAGTTTGAGAAGGTTTTTAATTGTGAACTTTAATAGTGATATTTAACACTGTAGAAGAAATTTCTTTTGTAATAGATACGTGAGGGACCGAAGTGAAACTCCATCCAGCTTACATAGAGAAAAGTTTCCAGAGAAAGCAACTTAGTTTTGAGAAAACTTAAAATACCAAGTGTCAGATAATCAATGCTACACTGGAAAGAGATTCATCAGGGAGATAGCATGGCCTAACAAACTGAAGGCTTTATAAATCAATGAAAGAATCCTGCACTAGACCTGGTAGTGCAAAGGGAATTAACAGTTCACCGAATAATGATGTAAAAGACTCTGCATGGGACACACTAAGCCAGCAGTCAGGTACATTGGTTGAACGAGATCAGCCCAACAGCATTTCCCTGAAGGGCAGGGAAATGTCAAGTTCAAAGATGAAATGCTCTGCCAAGAGCTCAATGGCTTCACACAAAAGCAGCAAGCATAGAGACAGAAGCTTTTGTCTCTCTCAGCAAATGAGAAGATGAGGATGTACATCACCATCTGGAGTGGGGAAAAGGAGCAACCTCACTGTGGAGGGTTGACTTTGGCTGAATGCCAGGTGCTCACCAAGCCACTTTATCTCTCCCTCCCATCAACTGAACAGGGGAAAATATGGCAAAAGCCTTATGAGGGCTGCTGTCAGTTCATCATACACTCTCTCTGCCACTCCTTGCCCCTCACTGTCTTCCACTTATCCAAGGTGGGGTTCCTCCCATGGGGGAGAGCATGCCATGAACTTCTCCAATATGAGTCCTTCCCCAGGCTACAGGTCTTCATTAACTGCTCCATCTGTCCTTTCCACAAGGTCCATTCCTCCAGGACCAGGCTGCTCCAGTGTGGATACCCTCAAGGGTCACAAGCCCTTCCAGAAAACCTGCTCCAGTGTGAGCTCCTCTCTCCACAGGGCCACAGATCCTGCAAGGAGCCTGCTCCAGTCCAGGCTTCCCTTGGGCTCACAAACTCCTTTCAGGCATCCACATGCTCTAGTGTAAGGTCTTCCATGGGTTGCAGATGAATCTCTGCTCCACCATGGATCACCATGAGCTGCAGGGCACAGCTGCCACACCATGGTCTGCACAACAGCCTGGGGAAATCTCTTCTCTGGTGCCTGGAAACCTCCTCCCCCTCTTTCTACTCTGACCCTGGTATCTGTAGGGCAATTTCTTGCACATATTCTCACTCCTCTCTCCTGGCTGCTGTGGCACTGCTTTCTTTTCTCTTCTTAAATATCCCTATTCCAGAGGCTCTATCACCATCACAGATGGGCTCAGCCTTGGCCAGCAGCAGGTTCATCTTGGAACCAGCTGGCGCTGACTCACAAAAGTCACCCCTGTAGCCCTCCACTACCAAAACCTTGACACACAAACCCAATACAGTCATCTAGCTTGCAAGTACATCCAAATATAAAAACCTAAGAAATGGATAGGGAATTGTGAAAAGGAAGAACTTTGCTGTTGTTGCTATGGCCATGCAGTACAATAAACACTCAAGCTGACATCTAAATTTAAGTTACTCTGAATCAGATTTTCCATTCTCATAATTGAATTTTATAATGAAAATAAATAGTTTCTTTAAAAATATTCATTATTTTCACACAGCTCTGCTAATCATAATAAGAACAGTAATTGTTTGACATAGGACAAAGCTCTATGTCTCCCTCATGTGTAGATAATAAATACTGAACTGCTCCACTAAGACTTTACACTCCATCTCAGCTACTTGTCTAACTGCTCCTCAGTTTAGAAAGTATCACAAAACACCCATTCCACATCTATATCATTATACAGGACATAAAATAATTTCCTATTACCTGGTAACAAATTTAAGATGGGTCTTGTGCAAGCTGCTGTCTCCTGTACTAGACTTCTTCAATAGAAACCTTTAGAAAAAAATCTCTAAAATGTTCTATTGATACCACAGATAGATGAAAACCCATGTGAAGAGGTGGGGATGGGGGAGGGGAGGGGAGGGAGTGGGAAGCTCTACTGATACGTATTTTTAAATTTAAAAGGTGCAAAAGAGGAAGTCAAGGACAAAGAAAACAAACCTGAGAAAACAGATTCTAAAATCTCCTCCATCATATTATTTCTGTGTAATTTTGGGCAGGTTCAATATCTTACCAATGCCTCCAATTCTTAAGTGAAACAGCATTACAATTCTTGCAGCATATTGATCAGAAACCAAGGAAAAACTAGGAAATAAGACAGGCAGATTTGTCAGCATGGACGGAGATTTAACCTGAATGAGTTTAATGAGGTGTTAGATTTAGGTGTTTGTAAATCAAATTAATAATTTGTCTAAAACTAAATCTGAGCCTGTAGGAATTAGTGATGATCTCTCATTAATACTTTGAATATATGCAAGAGGACTTGAACTCTCAGAGACTATGAGCTGGAGACACTACATGAAACATCTGAATCCATCTCCAAGCAACTCCAGGTTAGATGTAAGGAAGAAAAGGAAAAAAATCCATCATTTTTTTAAATCAGAGTCACAGCTTTATTACAAGGCTAATATTTAATAAGGACTTAAAATACCATTGAGAATATGGAATCATCTACTTTGTATGCATTCAGAAGAGAGAATTTGGTTTAACAACTGTAATTACCCATGATGAATCCTTCTCCTGTTACTGTAATTTCTTCATAGGATTATAATGTACCTGTTGGCCTTTCCTATGCAATAAACCTTTTCTGAGGAAACCTGTAGTTACAGTGGATTCATAATACTAAAATAAGCTTTGTTATCCAGCCCCTTTGACCCCATTAAACCGTCTAAAGTATCGGCATTGATCTCTTAGTAAAATAGAGACTGTGGCATTCTCTAGAATCTGCTCCCTGCAGCAGACTCTTGGCTGCATGTCAAAGTCATTTCTCCTCTCACCCTTCCTTGACTTGGAGGTCACTTTTTCATCAGATTTAGCTGAGAAACTACTATGAGATATTCGTTTATTCAACAATCTGTACTGGCACACAGATCACAGGTGTTGCTCAATCCTTGTGCAAAACAAAGACTCAAAACTTAAGTCTTCAGAGCTTGTCACTATGAAAAAGATGGTATGAAATATTTCTAGAGGAGTAAATATTTTATGAGAAGAGAAAAGGAAAGGCAAAGAATGGATAGTTCTAAACTGTTCTTCAACCTAAAAGCTATCCTCTAATAACAAGGACATTTTTTAAATATGGAAAAAATTATTTCTGCTCATATTTAAAAACATTAAAAGCAGCTAATTTTAAACATAGGACAAAACTGACCTCAATACTTAAAAATTTCAGTGTAAATTGAACCGCTACTCTCATTTTGCAAATTAAGATATCCTAAGAACACTTCATAATAGGAAGCCTTAATATTCATGAACTTTTGAACAACTATTTTTATTACTGATTATATTTTTAATCCTGTTCCTGAATCATTTGAGAATTAAGTTTAAATGAAATGAAAAAACCCTATGCACAGAACATGTCCCATCAATGAAATATAGCTAATCTCTCAGCAAAAGTATGCTTTCACATTAATGGTATTAAAAGTATGCTTTTATTTTCATGTAAAATAAGTGTGGTTTTAGTACATCATAGAATTAACTGATATATATTTTCAGAGTAGTAATTAAATGCATGGATTTCTTTTATTGAGTCTAAATCTATAGAGAATTTATATAACACATTCAAAAATAATCAACAATATTATAATTATAAATTAAGTTCTGCAGGGATAGCAGCTGGGTTATTTGGTGCATACAAGTGTGCAAAGACCACCTGGCAGGAACTGAAGCACATATTTTTAAATATCTAGCGCACTTTAGAATTAGTGGCACTGTTTTCCCCCAGGCCTTCTCTCTGTAATTTCCATGTTTAGACATAAATTGTCAGGGTAGGAGCCTTTGGGTTCACTAAGATGAAGTTTACTGTACTGAAAAATTAGTATGTTCACTACTTCTATGATAAAATTTTATTTAAATAGACATTATGAGGAAATGTCCTCAGATGGAAGAAATTCTGCCTACCTCAGGGACATCATGAAGACTGCTACAGCCTAAAGGTTAAAAGCAGTGACTCTAAAGAGTAACTTCTCAAGTTGAAACTCATGAACAATGATCTTTTTTCAGAGTTGTCTTCATCACAGTTGATTTTCAGATGCTCCACTCTGTTCCCAATACATCCCCATACAAGTCAACACTTAGAAAAGGACAGAGGTCTTCTTCAAAGCTTTTCAGTCATCTCCATTTCTTTCTTAAATTGACCACAGCTAGTCCCTTCTTTACTGGTCTGCACCTGGGTTTTTTGGGTTTTTTCACTCCATTTTAGATAAAACTCAGCCATTTTAGCACACACTGCTTACCTTCCATATCTCTGAAGCCTTGTGCAGTGTTATGTGGCTCTGTTCATCTTGCAGACTGCTTTCAAATTATCCTTAAAAAGAGTGCAGTGGAGAGCCTGATGGAAAAGGATAAAAATATAATTAGCTTTTCCTCGAACACATTTTGATGTAAAGAGCCTGTAGAGAACACCCGACTCATGAGTAGCTATGTGGGATCAAGTGATCTCAAGGGATAAAGCTGAGGAATAGCACAAATGTCAGCTCTCCAGCTGTTGTCACAAAACAGCTGCATGGACAGATTTTACAGTTTCTAGCACTGTGCCAATGCAGAGAGTAATTTGAGAGCCTACTTTTCCATTTAAATGTGCGAAAATATCAATAACAATCTTGGTATTATCACAAATCCATGTAGTCCCTTAAAGATGGTTCCCTGCTTCAAGTTGCCCAGGGAGGTGGTGCAGTCATCGTCTCTGGAAGTAGAGAGGTGTCAGAATGTGGCACGTGGGGATGTGGTTCACAGGTAATCGTGGTGGTGCTGGGTTGATGCTTGGACTAGATGATCTTGAAGGTCTCTTTCTGCCTTGGTGATTCTGTGATTCAGTGATTTGATGCTAAGTATCTGAACAGAATGCAAAGAAATCTAAGGAAACCCTTTATAGAAATGCACCCTGCTAGGGTTTTCACTAGAGTAATATGTTCCAATGCAAAGGAAATGACAGAAATTTGTAGTTTTCAGGATATAAAAATCAAGAGTGGTTTTCCCTTAGGACAGATGGGGAAAATAACAATTAATTTAAAAAGAAAGTTAAAGTGACAACAACAGAAAAAGAACAAAAACACTTTTACAGCTAGATTAAAAAACAAGAAAAAAGAATGCTTAATAACCTAATTTTCAGGCTCAGACATCTACATTAGTATTTTAATTCTATAATGAGAAATGTACTCACAATGGGACCTTAATTACATGTATCTCTTGCTCCTAATTCCCTTTCATTTTACCCTGCATTTTAAAGAGAATTGAAGGGTATTACAGAATTCCAGGGAACTGGAGATAATTCAAGAAATGGCAGTAAATCGGATTTTTACCTCTAAAAAGCTGAACTTAATCCAGCTTCATAACAATTACTGTAAGATAATGTGACGTAAGAAAATATATCTGTCCAATTCCTCAGGGAAATAATTTTTAGAAGTTAACAGCCTAGATGGCAAGCACGACAGGAAAATCAGTGACTTAACTGGCATGTCAATTGAACAATATCTTCAGCATTGTGGTTTACACACACAGCAAGTGAGCAGAAAGAAGCTTTCACTATACTCATCTGTGCTGTTTGCACTCCGCAGAATCACAGATTTAGCCTCAATACTGTCTATTTTCATTTCTACAAATCCTAAGCTGTTGAAAAAGTAGACATTAACAATGAAAAATAAAAGGATATTATGCCTCTTTTTCAACTTTTATTAATATTTGTGCCTAGAGCCAGAGTGAAGGTCAGCATACCACCAGGAGAGATTTTGTTTGAGGAGTACAGACACACTACAGCCTGGCAATGAAAAAAAATCCAAATGTTAGGGTGACAAAGTCCATGGGGTAAAAGCACTGCATTATTCTCAACACTACATTCAATTTATTTTAAAAAAGGTACAGCAAAGAATGATGTTTCCTTTCCACAGAAAAGAATGCAAATACTAAACTATACAACTGGTAAAGCAAGTAAAGGAAAAATCAAAGTGGTGGCAAAATCAACACAGAATTTTTTTTTCCTGAAAAATGCTAAATCACTCTCAGGCTTTTTGGCAGCCTGAATACTGAAATTAAAAACATTGCTTGAGATACATCAGTGATTGTTTTACAGGGAATGTGCCACACTTTTTCAACAGGTGAAATGTCTGATTACCATAACAGTCTTAGACACTACTCTTTATTAACTCTGCTGTTCCATTTGAAAGTATAGGAATACCTAGCTTCATTAGTACTTGGATAAAAAAGTACTGCATGAGTGGGTTTAGCAAAAGTAAGGAAGCACTAGAAACCTATTGCCATTTTTTTTCCCATTGTCTCCTTTCTCCTCTTATGAATACCATAAAATCTAGATGAGTTAGAAAAACAGAACTCTTATCATTTGTCAAAAGAGAATATTTGGAGTTAGAAGTTAGAAGTGGTAGTTGCAATGTTCTTTTTAAATTACATTCCAAGTCATTATATTCTGCTTAACTAAGATCTTATGGTAGTTTCAGTCAGGTAAGCTACCCCTTGATTTCCCTTCCAAGGCAGAGGTCACAGCAATGACCACAGATGAAGCCATTCATACATATATAAACCATTTTTTCACTGATCTGTAAGTAAAATAGGCATATTGATAGTATTTGGGTAATTATATTAAAAAGTTGAAATTCACAGGAGCTGTTTTACCTTTGGCAGCAGGGGTCTGCAGAATGTCTTTGTGAGAAGAGGATAGATGTCTGCCTGACATTACCAGTTCCACAATAAAACCATGGCAGGACACAGCCAAGACCATTGATAAAGCTGGTGGCACTTCTAGGAAAAAAAACACTTAAGATCTAAAAAAGTTACAGAGAGAAGAGAGAAGAGTGGGAAAAAAGTATGAGAAGTCACCCTGAAAACACCAGAGGTGGGGAAGAAGGGAAATGAGGTGCCCCAGGCATCAGAGAAGATATTTATGTGCAGCCCATGGAGGAGACCAGGGTGGGGAAGGCATTTCCCACCAGCCGGCAGAGAGGATCCATGCTGGTGCAGATATCCACACTGGGGCCCATAAAGTACCCCATACCAGAAGATGTGGATATTCCCTCAAGGAACTGGGGCCTGTAAAGAGCACACACAGGAGCAGCTTCATCCTGGACACTCCACCTTTTGTGAAGTATCCAAACACTTCAGGTTTATCTTCGAAAATTGTGGTGCATGAAAGCCCAAAACAGAGCAGGGCAATAGTGTTAGAAGGAAAGAGCAGCAGAGAGAAATTATTAAAAACTGAACAATTGTTAAAAACTGCTCATATTCTCCATTTTCCCCTGCATGGTTCAGCAGGGGGAAGGGCAGTAGGGTCAGAAATGAGGGAGGAGTTTGAGCCTAGGATGAAAAGGGGTTGGGGTGAAAGAGTTTTATTTTTTGCCTCTCTTTCTCCCTATTTAAATCTATTTTCATTGGCAATACGTTAAACACATTCCCCCAAACTGTTTCTATTTTGCCTATGGTGGTAACTGGTAGGTAATCTCCTCATCTTCTTCCCTACCCATAGTTAATTCATCTCAATTTCTACCCCTGTCCCATTGAAGAGAGGGAGTGACTGATTTGGCAGCTGGCCCAAGTCAACCCTCCACAGCCTTAAACCTTTTGCTTCAAATTCAGTAGTGATTCAATCATCCTCATATTAAATTACATTTTTATTAAGTGTTGCTTTTATTAAGCAACACTTGCAATCATGTATATAGGAATTTACACTGTGAATGCCAGTTTTGTTCATTGAATAAAATTTGTCACACTAAGTTTTTTTATATGAACCATTCTGTTTGAAGTTCAAATCACTAGCAATGTCTTGAATTTTTTTCCTTTCCATGTTTTTCAGACCATGGTTGTGCTTTCAGTATGACAAGTGCTTCTCACAGATGTTTTTCATTTTGGCTCCAAATATATTCTAGTTAGGTAAATAGATACATACTCAGACCAGAAGTGTAAAAAATTAAGGTATCTATTGATTTACATGTTAACAAAAGCAACACATTTTTGCAAGTAAATTTATAACATTTGCATATACAGAAAATCTTTCTAATTTGGGAAAAACTACTATGTGTACATTGGCCTAATGTTCAGAAGGAATAACTTAAAATTCCCAGAAATTCAAGGAGCAAAGCATTACTTACCTCTTCTGCTTGGTCAAGAAGCAAATAGGGCTTCCCTGTGGCTTAATGTACAGGCTACCTACCTGATTCTCTTGAAGTCATCATAAGTGTGCACAGATTGTGACGTTGGAAAGAAGCATTTCAAAGGGTAGGGGAAGGGAAAAAACCAACATAAAAAAATACTTCACTAAGATGGTTAGAAGGCAGGGTCTCTCTGTGACATGAGAGAAGTAACTGCTAGTACTGGATATAGCTTGACTATTTGGATTCTGTTATTTGACTGCAAGGGGTGATGTTGGGTGAGTGAGATGAAGTCAGTCAAGGAACTGATGGCTTCCTCTGGAATGCTTCTCACTGAACATAGAAAATGGTACTAAGTTTTTGATTGTGTGAAAACTCTTCACTTATAAACGCCTTTGTTTTTCCAAGTTTTCAGTCACAATCCTTTCCCCAAATATTTTCTTCATTCCAACACAGTCTGTGAAGGGAAAATTCAAAGAAGCAACATTCAAGACATCCCAGTTTATGGAGAGCATTTAAGCTAAGCTCATGCTTTTCGAGAAACAGTAGAACAACATTGTTCTTGGCTCTTGCTGTGAAGCAACCACCTGAAAGTTTTCCAGTAATAAATACTTTGTATAGCATGCCCTATACAAGGTCTCTATCAATGTGTACTAAAAACATCCTGGAAATCTTGTGCTCTTTGTAGGTATGGTGTTTATAGAAGCAATTAATTTTTGGTAACTCTGGGGATGTAATTTCATCAAGAATGCTGAAGAACACACTGAAGAAAATGCAGTCAAAAGCAAGAAAGTCTCCTTCATTCTGTGGAATAATTATTAAAGAAATTCTTGCAGACCATTGCCTGCATGTTAGTTCTTCACATTTCCAAATTGTTCAGAGAAGCTGACAACTGGGATATAAAAAAATACCAAAAAAAGGCCTACATCGCTTGGAACTTTTTTCCCTACAGTTCTTTGCCTTTGATGAAAATGAGGAATACCCACAAACTCTCAGAATCAAGATTCTTTGCCCTCTTTATTTCTTTTCCCCAAAGAGACCTATGGACCTTAAGTTATGCTATTTACAATTGAAAGAAAAAAAAAGGGCAAAGAAAAAAAGCTAAAAGAAACTTACATGAAGTAGAGTCATGACAAATCTTAGAGAATAAAAATAAATTGCTTCATTGCAATGATAAGCTCCTCTTGTATGTAATGTAATTTATGAAAAGCCAACTGTCATGAAAATTCTTAATTTATAGTGTTCAACAAAATGCTACTAACTGAAAAGCATTAATCAACATTACCAACCTAATGTGCTTTGTCAAACTTCTCAGTCTCTTCTGCCAAAGAAGAACATTTTTGACTAGTAGATTGATTGGTGAGCTAACAGTGTTTGACTGAGGGGAGAGTGTACAACAATAACCTTAAAAAAAGTTGTTAGCAGTAATTCTATTTGCTCATACAGAACCTGTGTACAATACTATTATTTTGCAAAATACATGTCAATAAGACTGGTAAATTATTATGTGGTTATAAGAAATTCTGTTTCAAATAGGATTTCATTCTCCTTGTGAAATAATTCATAAAGAGTGAAATGTACAACTGATATGAAAGATTCCCATTAGACCTGAATAATAATCAACTACACTGCTTTGCTAGCTCAAGTGGTTTAAAAAAGTCATAGAGATTCTGGCTTTCAAGCTTAAGTAAGCAAAGTGAAAAATCATATACTTGCTTTTACTTTGTTAAGTGCAATAGATACTGAAGATAGAGAGCAGCTCCTTTTAAAAAGAAGGCTTAACTGGGAATCCCATACTTTCACAGGAAAAAAAACCCCACCATTATGTCTTCTTTTTTCCTAATTTTCAGGTATTTCATCTATTGCAACAAGACCCATTTTTCTGAAAGGGGGTAGGAAGAAGGAACTAAAATTTTAACACAAAAGGATTATAAAAGGATATATTTTCCATTGAAATAGAATGAAAAGTGATATTTTTTAGAAACAATTTCCACAGAAAGCTGAAATGCATATATTTGATCTTTTTTCCCACTGTAAGAGCAAGTAAGTTTAAATACTGCTAGACACTCAAGAGGAAGGCTTCCATTTATTTATGGGAAACACTGCTGATTAAAACCACATACATACACCTAAAAAGAATAACATAACAGTCCTCTAGCTTTCATAAATAGGAATTCAAACTATTCTCCCTTTCCAAGATCAACTTAAAAATATTTGATTTTAAACACTTGGGAGAACATTTGTCTTCTGATGTTTTCTACCTCTTGTTAACTTGAACGGTTTTTTTAACTTCTCTTCTGAGAACGTGCTTAGGCATTGGCTTTAGGAATGAGAGGTTTCAAACTATTCATAATTGTGTAAGGCTTGCAATAATTGATGACAGCAGAACTTAAGACAGAACACTCACATTTCTCACTAGCTCTAATGGTCTCCTTTACTCCTTTCCAGTATCCCAACCCTCGTAATAGTTGCCTAACATGATCTTCTGTGAGAGATGTTTCTGTTCCTCTTGGGTAACTTTGAGCTTTCCATTATGACAATATGTCTTAATTTCTTACAGAAACTCCCGTCTCGCTAAGCCCTTAAATCTTCCATACAGCCTATGTGGTTTAGGATTACTCCCGCCTCCATACCCAGCTCAGTCAAGGTATTTTAACATTTTGTTATTGCTGTTGCTATACATTGTACCTTGTAGGCCTTTGAATGTTTCTGATGCTTTTGTTAATTGCTTGTACATGGATCCTGTAGTGACTCAAGCTCTTGCTAGTATTGATCCTTTACCTGATGACTTCTTTCCTGAAATAAATGAATTAGTGTTGCATGCCAAAACTGTCTTACAACCTTATGATTGTGATTCAAGGAAGAAAGTGCATGTATTGTGGGTCCAGCAGTATCTGGAATTAATCAGAGACTTCTTGGCCACTACAACAGCTATAGGTAAATTAGCAGTTGCTACTAGACAATTGGATTAGGACAACACACCAGTACCATCAGGTTTAGATGATGGTATGATTCCAAGAAAATGATGACGATTTATTTGATAGGTTATAAGAAGGTGCATGATCTAAAATTCCTAACATTTCAATACCTGCGCAGATTAATATAGTGGCTGCAACTTTACATAAAGAGCAAAGGACCTCAATTAATAGGGCTGCACATTTGCTGTGGTGGCATATTAATGCCATCACTTGGGGTGAGTCTGCTGTGGCAGAATATGTGGCAAAATTGAAGACGTGGTTATTAACCCCACCCGCCTTCAGAGGACGTGATGCCCCAATCATTGAAGCAATCACCAGGAGTGTTAGAGTGGCACCAGCATCTCATTAATTGTCTTAGGGACCTAGAAGAGAAGGTGGACATAGCAGAAGAGGTAGACCACAATATAGAACAAAAGTGGTATGAACTCAAACTAAAACCACCTACAGAAAGAAAGGAAATCTAAATCTAAATCAAAAAGCCCCTGTCAGAGACCTGCTACACCATCTCATAGAAGATCCCCCTTCTCCTAGCCAATAATAAGAATGGTGCTCATTCCCTGCAACCTTTGCAGGGGCTTTATAAACTAGCAGGGTGTACATTTAATCCTAATTGGAAAGTACCCGACATTACTACCACAGATATTGATGTTGAAAAAATTAAACAAGAGATCCCTAATGTCAGAGTGTGGAGATATTTGACTCCAGCTAGGTTTTGGCCTAAGGGCATCTCCTACTTTCCAAGAGAGGAAGGAGTTAAGGATAAGTACCCAGAGAACAAAAGCAAACATGCTGAAATCGTAGGTCAATATTTTACTAAGCTATTCAAGGCAGGAATCTTGTACAAGCGACTGACAAGATCAAAGGTTGCATTCCTGGGCAAAGTTCATCATTGGGAGCTACAATACCTTGCTGAAACACATCGGGGCCTCTCCTGTGAAATCAATGTCAGAAAGACGGGCAGAGGGTCTCAGGGGTCTACTGGCAAAACTCATCCCCACATTCATACCACCGGCCAAAGCATCACATGGCCAAAGGGATGGTTACTTGAGCGAGCCACTGCCTTCTCAAGGTTTTTTAAACCCACCTGGAAGCCTGCCCCAGCAATGGGATGTAGCCAGGTGGGAGGAAGCTATAGGAAAAGTAAACCACAGAGACATCATCCTCTGCCCCGCCAAAGGAGCCGTTACCCCTCGCCAAACCACCAACAGGTCCATCTTCCATCGAACCACCAGAAGAACCCCTAGCAGGAGGACATCAGGACAAGAACACCAGGGTACCAGATATCAGCCTTTCTTCCTCTCCTCCTCCTCCTCCTCCTTGAAGGAAGAAAAGTGCTCGTGGAAGATCATGGTCACATCCTTGAACTACATCCTTGTTTTCCTCGGAGGCCTACTGGCAGAGTTTTTCTTGTTGACAAGAATTCTAGAAACACTGCGGCAGCTAGACTTGTGGTGGACTTCTCTCAGTTCTCCAGGGGTAAGAATGCATTGTCCTTTCCAAAATACTTGGCACCAAACCTCACAGCATTGTCAAGGATATTGCCCATGGCAGTGTCCAGGATTTCTTTGGATGTGTCTCAGGCTTTTTATCATGTTACTATGTACCCTCTTAGTGCTTTGTGGCTTGCTGTATCTGACAGACAACATGTCTATTATTTTAGAAAAACTTCAATGGGGGTCGGTCTCAGCCCATTTCTCCTCCATCTCCTCACAGCCGAAATTGCTAAAAGATTTAGCATTTGGAATTTCGTTTATATGGTTGACTTCTTACTCTGCCACTCACGCCATTACTACCTTGTTACAGCTAGCAACTCTATATGCCATTTTCTCCAATTAATAGGCAAAAGAATTAATTATGATAAAGCTACACCTGAACCTGTTAGAGACATTAGATTTTTAGAATACAAGATCAATCAATCTGGATTCCTGATGAACAATGGACAAAAAATCAGAGACTTAATTAAGAAAATCAGTTCTGTCAAAGAACAGGATTGGAAGATTCTTCAGAGATTTGTTGGACATTTAAATTTCATTGTACAATTTACTAATCAACATGCTGTTTTGTTTCAACCAATGTATTGTGCAATCTCTGCAAAATGTAATTTTGTGTTCTCTAAAACATAAAAATTGTTGTTGTTAAAAATGTTGAATCAAAGGTACAAAATTAAGTTGCAACCTAGAGCATCAGTGCCAATTCCTCAAGTAGCAACAGATGCTTTGTTAGACATTGGAGCCATATCCCATATTGCCAGCGGGTGGTCTCATGTCAGATTTAAGAAATTAAGACATATTGTCATAATGGAAAGCTCAAAGTTACCCAAGAGGAACAGAAACATCTCTCACAGAAGATCATGTTAAGCAATTATATGGCTATTTAGGAGGCTTAGAATACTGGAAAGGAGTAAAGGAGACCATTATAGCAAGTGAGAAATGTGAGTGTTCTGCCTTAAGTTCTGCTGTCACCAATTATTGCAAGCCTTACACAATTATGAATAATTTGAAACCTCTCATTCCTAAAGCCAATGCCTAAGCACGTTCTCAGAAGAGAAGTTAAAAAAACCGTTCAAGTTAACAAGAGGTAGAAAACATCAGAAGACAAATGTTCTCCCAAGTGTTTAAAATCAAATATTTTTAAGTTGATCTTGGAAAGGGAGAATAGTTTGAATTCCTATTTATGAAAGCTAGAGGACTGTTATGTTATTCTTTTTAGGTGTATGTATGTGGTTTTAATCAACAGTGTTTCACATAACTAAATGGAAGCCTTCCTCTTGAGTGTCTAGCAGTATTTAAACTTACTTACTCTTACAGTGGGAAAAAAGATCAAATATATGCATTTCAGCTTTCTGTAGAAATTGTTTCTAAAAACTATCACTTTTCATTCTCTTTCAATGGAAAATATATCCCAGTACTTCTATGCGTAAGAAGTAATGACAGGACAAGACCTCAAATATTAGGATATGGCAATAAGTCATATTGCTTTTTTAAGATAATTTTCTTAGTTTCAATATGATAATTGTAAAAGTATTCACAGTCTAGGAGAGATAGCTACATGAGCATAAGGAAAGCATGTGCTTCACATACACTATTCAGCATTTTTGATGTGTCTTCTGAGCTGCATCAAAAGAAGCATGATCAGCAGCTCAAGGGAGGTGATTCTCCTGTCTACTCGACTGTTATGAGAGCCTTCCTGGAGTGCTGCATCCAGCTCTGGGGTCCCCAACACAAGAAGGTCATGGACCTGTTGGAGGGAGTCCAGAGGACAGCTGTTGATGTCCAGATGATCTCAGGGGGCTGGATCATCTCTCCTGAGAAGACAAGCTGAGAGAGTTGAGGTTGTTCAGCCTGGAGAAGCAAAGGCTTCAAGGTGACCTTAGAGCATCCCCCTGTACCTAAAGCATGACTACAGGAAAGCTGGGGAGGGACTTGGACTTTTTACATGGGCCTGGAGCGATGGGAGAAGAGGGAATGGCTTTAAAATGAAAGAGGGTAGGTTTAGATTAGATATTGGAAAGAAATTTTTTATTGCGAGGGTGGTGAGGCACTGGAATAGCCTGCCCAGAGAAGTTGTGGATCTACCATCCCTGAAAGTGCATAAGGCCAGGTTGGATGGGGCTTTGAGCAACCTGGTCTAGTAATAGGTGTCTCTGTCCATGGAAGGTAGGTTGGAACTTTAAAGTCCCTTCTAGCCAAAATTATTCTACAATTCTCTGATATAAAAACATACTGGGAAAATATGGTAATGACAGGAAACACAGGAATTATTGTTTTACTTCACATTACTCTACCTGAAGCACCGTAAAAAGAAAATTTATTGAACTCTTTTGCCTGTAGCACTACATACATCTTATTACTCTACACATTTTATGTTTCTTATAATACTTGAGGGGACTTACTAACTATGAAAAACACATTATCCTTAAAAACAAAGTTATGAAGTACTGAACATGTACAACTAAATATGGAGTTAAAAGTAGCAGCAAAGACTTCCTTCTTCAATCTTATATTTAAATAAGAACACCAAGTGGGCAGCAAGGAAGGATCCTGCAGTATCTTTAAAAGGGTAGAGCTTTCACAAAATTTTCGTGACTCACAAAATTACAGTATAGAAAAAAAAGTAACCTTATGATTCAGACTGTAATTAGCAGCTTAGAAAATGCAGAAGAGAAAATGAGTCAAATACCACAGCCATTCAGGGCCTTAAAAATAAGGACAAGAACTTTAAAATCACTGCACTAAATTTACAGTAAGCCTGCAGTGAAGAGAATTTTTAAAAAGGAGATATTTATGGAAAAGAAATCATATTGAAGTTAGAGATGAGAGACTTTACATTGAACAAAAAATTTCTTTTTCTACAAATAATATGATCAGGAAATTCAGAAAATAAAGCAATCCTTTCACTGATCAACAGTTTCAATTTGTTTACATTAAGACAGCAAAATCAGATATCAATAGTTTTTCCAAAATCAGCATTTCTTCTGCCAAACAAATACCATTAGGCTGCGCAGAAAGAATGACACAAGAGTTTTATATTTGAACAAAAAGAAATTGTTTATTAAGGAGTGCACCTGTCATTAAAAGTCTGCCCCACTAGCAAAATAAGGATTGAAAGCTAAAGCAGATCATTGAATTGTCCAACTGAAGACATGCAATTGCTCAGCTCCACATCTGAGTCTGAGAGCATACACAGAAAATTCCCTTGAATGCTGTTTTGAAATCCTCAGCACTGAGAGGAGATAGGAAACCAAGGCCTGATGCTCACCTCATTTAAGAGTAGCAGTCTTTCTTCATTGCAAGGAAGCCATTCCCTCAAGGCCCTTCACAGCCAAGACACAGAAACAGATTGTCAACAAACAAACTAATGAAAAAGTGTCCTGCAAGCTCTTTCCCACTGCTTTCTAGGGCTAGACCTAGACTTTTCTTTATAAGTAATCCAAACAGCACACTTGTGTGCCTGCAAAACTTTACACAATCTTTCTGTACACTTAGTTTGTCTGTCCCTGAGCTCATCTCCCAAAGCTTTGCTCTCCAACTTGTTTTCAGAGGGCATGAAAACCATTAATCACATCAAATAAACAAGGCTAAGTGATTACATAGTTGTTAACTATGTAATCACTTAGCATATATCAATTCATACAGGAGCATGTAGGTGTCCATAGGATGGGAAAAAGCATTTTCCACTGAGTCCTGATTCTCTATGCTAACTTATTCTTTAATCTGTTTCCTGCATCATCTTGGGTACTAGATGAACAGCAGAAACCTTTCCCTCGTTTGCTATGAGCTGCTACCCTCTGCAACTAAAACCAACTATTAGTGACTACAAAATTAAAAAAAAAAAAACACAGTTTTTTTTCTTTTTTATTTTCTCTTTTCTTTAAAGATGTCTGTGTTATTATATGATATGCACTGAGCTAGGGGAAGCTGGTGATACTATTGCAATGCATTCCCTATAATGATGGATTTCTCTTCCTGAGACCAGACATTTCTCAAAAATCTTAGTACATTTTTATGGGTTTTTCCCAAACGTGACAATGCAAATTTAGCATAGCATCATTATATCAAAGAGAAATAAGAAACAGGGTTTTTTTGACACAACATTAGGCCTAGAAAATATTTCAAGAAAAGGAAGCTCATATACACAAAATGCTCCAATTTTCAGTGGGAATTTCTAAAGATATAATACAAGATAAATCTAATTAGCTTCAAGGAAATGACAATAAGAGATCAGAGGAGAGAGTAGACTGGTTAAATCTACATGAACTTCAAAAGATTCTCAACAGAAAAACCCAAGAAAAAGACTAATGAAGGAAATTAGCAACTGTGATATAGATAGTAAAATTCAAATTGGATTCCAGAATACCACTGTTAGGTTAATGATTTGTTGTATAGCCCATGCAGGGAACAAGGGTTTCTGAATATAAAAGGTCTAACATTTAGCTCAAAGCTGTTGTAATTACCTCATATATATGCTGCTTTTCCCCCTTCTGTTCTAGTGGAACCGGGTTGTGAATTTACCTATCTTGGTTCCTGCACCTGCTTATTAGCTGTATGCTAGTATTACTGGATCAAAACTGGAGCCTGGCATTTACAAAAAATATCCTGAGGAACCTGAAGAACTCCAAGTTTAAACAGTGATGTGATGGCAATTCTGAAAACTTGTTAGAGATGAATGATACAGATTAGGGTAAAATGGAAATGGAACACAGTCAACCAGGGAAGGAGTCCATAGAAAAGACAGAAGGATATAAAGGAAAGAAAAAAAAGACATTTTTGCATGTTCTGCCTAAAGTAAAATATTAAAAAGTAAAACAAGCAACAAGTAAAACAATAAAAATAGCAAGGAGAGGAGACAGTACAACATGGGCAAAAAATAAGATTGTTTAGCAAATCTTACTTCAAAATTTAAGAAAATCATGGCTGTTTCATTACAAAAGCTATAATGAGGACTGCTCTACAGCTATTATTTTGGGACATAGAGCCACTAATATAGGTCAGGCCATTCCATGGGAGTCCATAGCCATGCACTAAAATCTCATTGTTGTTTCTGTCTGAACAAAATGAAAAACTGGTCTTTCTTTTAAGTTTACAATTCATATCATTTTCAGTCCAAGCAGTGCCTGAAGAAAATTAGCCAGTTGCCTGAATCTGAATTTACATACAAGAGCACCTGAGTTTCAAAGTGCTAAATAATGAAGTAGAGTTATACTAACATCAGCATTAGTCAACTCAAATTATGAAAGCAGTTTTAGATTTTTGGTAGTGGTCTGCAAGCAATATTAAATTATGTGCATTTTACATATTCTGGACCTATCACGTTCCCAGCTTTCCAAGGTGGTGCTGCATGCAGAGGCAACATGATCTAAGCAAAGGGGAGCACAGTGACAAAAGGAATGGAAAGGTGCGAGAAAAAGGGATCCAGAATCCTACATGGTGATCCCTGTCTTCAGCTCCTGGACAGGCTATAGCTGTAATTCGTCAAATAAATTTTTGATACCTGAAATCAATCCAACATTTATTATACTAAAGTAAAAGACAACCCTAAAAGTAAACATGACAAGTTCTCTTTCAGGTGTAACCAAACAGTTAACCCAATGTGATTAACCATATCAGTTGTAACTGAACGCTTGGGTGGAAATTTCCACCTTTCACTGGTAGCACAGAGCAGCATAATGTCACAGCTTATCCTGGAGAATGTCTCCTTTTAGCACTACGAAAGAGAAAGAAGCTCATCAGATGTACATTGGAAAATGCATATAATAAAGACTTAAAAAGTTCTTTAAAACTCTAAATAATAAATAAATAGGCAATGCCAATTCATAACTGTTCTGGTAGACCATCATGGGAACAAAAGAAAAAAAAAAAGAAAAAAACTTTTCTGGAGTGAGATACATTTAATCTTTGATATATAGAGAGAGCACTTTTTACCCCTATCAAACCTTGTAATATAAAGACAGAAAAAGTTAAAGACTCAAATATATGCTTAATTTTGACAGTACAATATTTAAAAACATACAGAGAATATTGACTCAGTGCATGAACCATGAAATATCCCATAAAGCCATAGAATAATTGTATGTGAGCTCTGTAGAAATGTCAATCAGCTGAATTCTGTGGAAGCTAACAGAGAAACTCTCTTGAATGTGCTATTAGAAGTCCTCAAGCATTAAAAAGTCTCTAAACCCCTCAGCTGAAAACCTGTCATGCTTGAATAACTGTAACAAGCACAATAATAGGTGTATAGTCTCTGAGGCTGTTCAGAAAACTACAAGATAATTTGTTATTCTTTTCTGTGGATGATAAAACTCAAGTAATGTGTTGTAGGCTATTTTTACCACACATAAAACAAAGAAATCAGTTTAAGGAACCATGCTTTCCACACAAGTCCATTAGCAGAGAATAGATGGGGAAAGACATAACAGACTCTTTATGACACTTTACCTGGAAGAAAAAAAGCAGTTTTCTGGGGTCAAGCAACTGCATTAAGCATTGAATAAATACAGACAGCCTTTTATTGCATCATTTTGCATTTTCAGAACACCACACACCCTGACCTAACTAAGTTACTTCTTCAATATCTTTGGGCATTTAATCATTAGTTTATAAACACAGAACAGAGATATAATGTGGACAATATCAGTTTAGGAGTCTAAAATTAAAAAAAATTTAAGACATCATGAAGGATTCAGAAACACAAATCTCATTGAAAGCCAGCCCCTTTCACTGACAAGCAACCATTCTAGCTCATTGTCTAGCTCATGGATATTTTATTGACATACTCCAGGCATGTCTTTTTGGATGCTGAAAGGTTTACAACAAAAGCAAGTAACTTTACCCTTTTGATTGCATGGTGTATTTCATTCTCAGGTACTACATTAGTTATAATACTGGTCTTAAAAATCACACACACAGAATGACTAGGTTGGAAGAGATCTTTAAGACCTTCGAGTCCAACCCATGCCCTAACATCTCAACTAAACCATGGCACCAAGTGCCACGTCCAATCTTTTTCTAAACACATCAGGGGATGGTGACTCCGCCACCTCCCTGGGCAGGCCATTCCAAAACTATATCACCCTTTCTGTAAAAGCTTTTTCCTAATATCCAACCTATGTTTCCCTTGGCACAGCTTCAGACTGTGTCCTCTCATTCTGTCACTTGCTGCCTGGAAAAAGAGACCAACCCCCACCTGACTACAGCCACCTTTCAGGGAGTTACAGAGAGTGATAAGGTCACCTCTGAGTTTCCTTTGCTCCAGGCTAAACACCCCCAGCTCCCTCAGTCATTCCTCACAGGGCTTGTGTTCCAAGCCCCTCACCAGCCTCATTGCCTCCTCTGGATGTGCTCAAGCATCTCAACATCCTTCCCAAACTGATGGCCCCAAAACTGGACAGAGCACTCACATCTGTCACAAAACACAGTGCAACTGAACAAACACCTTTTACAGCTTCATTCAAATGCCCTGGATCATCAACACTGTGAATGAATTTAGAGGTTACTAAAATCTGTTTAACTGTTTAAAATCTAGCTTTAACCAAGTTAGAGTATTGCATCTAATAAGCATTGGTTGTGTGTGTGAAGAGTGCTACAGAAGAAATACAATCAATCAAGAAGCTGTGATTTTTCAGTTTATTGTTCCTCTTCCCATTATGTCAGCTGCTCTGCAATCACAGAAGTGAATCACGTCTGTCAGTGCAAGTGAAGTCTGAGCAATCATCTCAAAGCATCTGTCTGCAGCATTGCTTAAAGGTTGTTTACATATTTATACATATGATATCAGGATTAAAATTAGATTTTTGTCCTTTACAAACATTTCCTGTTGCATAACAACTTTTTCTCTCAGTATATCTCCAGGATAGAATGTGATGTGTTACAGCAACCAGCTGTAGAAACCAGAAGTTTGCATTGCTCCTATCCCTAATGTATTTTGTTCTGTAAATGAGAAAATTAACATTTCAGTAACAGTAATTTGACAAAGCTTTTTATTACTTCTGTTACTGATACATGTAGTCTGGAACGGTAGATATGGATTAATTACACATTTTGGAGAAGCCAGATGCAGATACATAACCTCCCATGAATGAACACCCTATTATAAATGTTTAACATGATACAACCTTGTTCATAGTCAGCTTTTTACATTAGGATTAAAATTCTGACATGTCACCCACGTTAAGTAATTTTTTGGTCTTTTTCAAACTGTGGGTCACACATAATAAATAGGTACTTTGGAATAATCACATGTTGGATAATGGGCCGTCAGCAAGATGTGCTGGTTCCAAGTAACTTGCATCTCAATGTTTTCATGACTACATTAGCACTAAAATCAGCAAAAGAGATATCTGGCCTTGCATAACTGAGAGTAGTTTAAATACTCAATATCACTATTTTAGAGTATGCTTAGTTTCTTACATTTAAATATTTTCTTTTTCATAAACATTTAGGTTTTTTCAATAAAATTTTTACATATTAAGCTAGTTTCATGAGGGATGGAAAAGATATAAAACTTTGCTCAGCTTAATATCTACAATGTACAAGTCCAACAGGAAGCTAATAGCTTGTTAGCACAACATTTAATGGGAGAGTAACAGATCTCATCCTTTCAAGGGGTTTTATTCAGGTAGTACAGGGAATTCAGTCTGTATCTCCCATGCCCTATAAAGACTTTCAAATTGCTGTATTTCCTCTCAATATGATTAATGGAAAGTGTTTCTTTCTAACCGAAATACCCCAAGATATAAATTACTGTGTTAACAATCTTAATTACTATTCCCAAGCAAACAGTTAGGCCTATTTGGACTCATTAAGTATATCAATTTCAGATTAGTTCAAACCCAACACAATAAAGTGATTCATCTGCTCAAAGCTACCACAGACAACTGTAGCATTATAATAGAATGGACTCAATCCCACATTATTTTCTGCTCTGCATATCCAAGGCTTTTCAAGCTGAATAAACAAATCTCTATTGACTTGAATGATTTTCAGGTTACCAATGGCAAAAACCTTCTGTTAGATAACAATATTAAATTTGTATCCAATCCTGTTTTCCTAGAACCATTGCCATCAATGATGTATTTCAGCCAAAGTTCATTTATAAGATTTTAAACTTTTAAAGATTAACCCTGATATTTCACTTGCTCAGATTTTATCCTGTATAGTACTTGCAAGCTTTAATCTAGAACATGATATGCCCTTATTTCCACTCATTCTTAGCATCTTAACATTAGTGTGACAGTAAGAAAAGAAGGAAAAAAACTACCAGTCCTAAATTTAACTTCACAATGTTTTAGAATGTAAGAAAAGAAGTAAAGTTTCCACACCACATTAAAACTCAGCTGGGGAGTTTGGCAAGTCTGAGCTCACTCATTTCACACACATTCCAACAGTTTAGCACTTTCCTCTCATACGTTATCTTTCATCAGAGTTTTTGCATGTACAAAAGTCAGGGATATATCCCAGCTGTACTCTAGGCTAATGTGAATGTTTATGGACTAAGGAAAGTGCTGGGAACCTACCTACTGTATAATACATACTACACCCTGAAAATCAAAAATTATTTCTATTTCCTCAGATCTGCGAAGCATTAATAACAGAGAATGAATAGCTACACAATTGCAAAAAAAATATGCAGAAAGACAAATAATTATATTAAAAATGGGATATAGGAGTTTCAGAACATATGTTGAGTTCTGATTATATTAAAATAATCAGATTTAATTAATCAGAATAGCTATATAATATATTATATTATATTATATATATTATATTACCTATTTCTATATATTTGGAAAATGAAATTGGATGAAGTAAACTGAGGACTTAGGAGAAAATTTTGGTGTGATTGAAGACTCCTGCATTTGTTTGACAGTCTTATTCTCACTTTAAATAGCATTCAAAACACATCTATGTTGGTCACACTTGCTTTGCTCTTTAGTGCTATTTATTTTAAAAGAATAAAAAATTGTTTCTACCATACATTCTATTCCTTTTCTACTAATTTGCTTTTTTCAAAACATTTTTACTGAATTTCATTCCTTCATGGTCATTTTTCTTTGATGTTCAAAATTATCCACTGATATTTTATTCTTTTATTATATGTACAAACATTTTCCATTTAAAAGATTACTCTTTGTAATACACCCAGAAGTATCAGGACTGAGCCATTGCCACATAAAATTTCTCATAATTTCAAACTAAAAAACATTACTAGTCCATGTTTATTGTGGCCCTCCAGCAACTCTCATGGGAGGTCATACAGAACTGCATGACAGCCATGAAATTATGCTGTATCATTAATAAATAACTTACTATAAATGTCAAAATCCCTCAGCTTCTAAAGACTGCTTTAGTAATTATGCTACATTAATCTTAAAACAATGACATTCTGTCCTTCCTTTCTTCTTTCCTGTACCTCTATTTGGTGGAATATCTCCTACTTATCAGCAATTTATTATGAATGAGACTACAGAGGTTTAAAATTGTTAATGCAAATCAAGTCACTTGATAGCTTCAGAGTGAACAAACACTAATATTTTTTTCTAATTGCCTAATACTTTCTCTTGAATAACTTGCAAACATTTGAAGCAAGCTTCTATCATTAGCATAATATAATCACAATGTTCCCACTTAATTACAATTTATTTGAATGACTAATCATCAGTTTCATGTTTTAAAATAATAGAAACATTTTACAAACTGCAATATAGTATCTGCCTATCAAAGCATTAGTATAAAGACAAGTGCAATACACATAGCTTTTATTAGCCATTGTCTTTAAAAATATTTTCTATTTCTTTTGCAACCTCTGTGATAGACTTTAAAAAAAAAAAGTAAGTTTGATGCATGCCCGTGAATGATGCAAAGAGAACTGTCTCCCAAGAACAATTTATCCAAACTGCTGGGTTTTTTCCAGCCTATGCCACTAATAACCTCAGTTACTGGCATCGTCCCAGTAAGAATGAGTCATCTTAAATTTGAAGGATATCAACTGCATTTTTATAGCCATGTTGAAAGTGAAGGACTTTATAGTCAAACACAGCATCATTTCAATTGCATCTTCAGTAATTTATTTAAATGATAGAAGAGTAGAACATAAAACGTCAGCTAGGAGAAATGAAGGAAAACTGTCAGGATCAAACCTTCCATACTTTTCATTCAAGCTGTCACTTCTGTCTCATCTTACATGTGTGTTCATCAATGCTTGTTATTTGCTATTTGCCACATATTCCATATGCCTATGTTTCCACATGCAAGTGAGAAAGAGCACTGCAAGTCAGCACTTTTTCCCCTACACCCCCTTTCTGTCACGTCCTTCTCTCTTCTACATTCTCATCCTCTTCATTATCACATCTGTGGTGGGACATGCACCAAGGAACTGTCAGCAAGCTTCTTGCTAAGAGAAAATGCCACTTGTAGCCTTGTTGTCAAAGCCAGGCACAAAGTCTGTTCATAGGAAAAGTTTACCACAGTGACTAAGGAAGCAAAGAATCGCATTTTTCTTATTTATCTAAAGATTTATGCATGTGAGAGAGAATATTAAAGAGTGGTGAAAAAACTCTCTCTCAGTAAGAGATTCAAGTCCAAATCTAGAATCTCAAATTATTTGCTAGAAGTGAATATCTTTGAACAGAATACAAGCCAGAAGCCTGACTGTTATTCAAGGATCTTCCAAAACCTACAGTTGAAAAAAGATAGGTATCTACTATATCTTTTAAAACTACTTAAGCAGTTAGTTGGTGATAAAGACTGTCCTTGTTGCTGGTAAATATGATTTCAATGTTCAAACTCTCAGCAATTTTTGCTACACAAATGTCTTTCCTACTAAAAATTAAAAATGGAAATGAATAATGGGTGAACAGAAGGAAAATTAAAGCAATTTATATATCTGAATTATATAGGTCCTCAATCACTTAATGTTATTTTATTGTGAATTGCTCATTCATACATCAAAGGCTGTAGAATTACAAAAGAGCTTGCTATTGTGCATTCTCCACTAGTAATTCAGACTATGTCCAAGCTGCAGCCATTACCATAAACTCTTTTAATAAATCTGCCAGTTCCATATGGCCATATGGCATCTATAGAGGAATAATGGTTTCCCCTTAAACACTACCAAAAAGCTATTCCTCTCATTCTTTCATTCTTTCTCATTCTTCTTATTAGAATTAAGATTTCTCCCCCCCTTTTTTTTTCTTTTTTTTTTGTGGCCAGGAAAATTCTTTATAGACAATTTTTTTGCTGGGGTAAATTTTCATATTATGCTTGTGTGATAAGCAAGGACAAACAGAGCTGGTTTTTTTGCTATCGATCTTTGTTCTGTTTCACTGACATAATTTAGTTGCTTTTTTTCCTCATTCATATCCAGATCCAAGCAAAAGCTGATCTGGACTTCTCACTCACTCTCACCCCTCCTCTACTCCCTCTTTTGGTATATTTTTATTTTAAAGGCAAATACTAATAGTTCAGTAAATTAAAATGATAGCAATGGAACAAGAAGTTCTTCTAAAATAATTGAAAGTATTATTGTATCTGTTAGAATATACAGGGGCATTGTCCATGTTCAGAGATATAAAACTAGAACGAAAAATAAGCTAAAGCATGACAGCAAATGACATGTGTTAGAAACAGCAAAACAAGCCACTCCAGGTTCTTCAGACTCAGCTTCCATTTTCATAGATTGTAGCAGAGAAATCTTCCCATTTAGATCTAATTGCAGCCAATACAACTGTCCTCTATGATTTTTGTGGCAATCTAGAACAAGGAAGTTCTGGACTAAAACAATATTTTTTGTTGGAGGGTCATCTGGATGTTAGCTTCCTGCTCAAAGTAAGATCATTAAAAGATCAAAATTGGATCAGGTTGCTCAAGGCTTTGTCAACTTCTGATCTCCAAATACAGAGATGCAAGAATCTTTATGAAGAATTGCCCTACTCATAAGCCAGTCTCATTGAAAAATAAAGGTAGGGATGATTTAGCTAATTTTGAGCATGTTTCTGAAGTCTAATGACAGTGTTAAAACAGTGTCTACTTTGGCACAGGTATTTTGGTACTTACTATTTTTGTGGATAAATAAGAATGTGAAGCCTGTAGCAACTGGAAATAAACAACTATAATAGAGAAAATGGTAAGAGAAAAATACAGAAAATTGTACACAAAAGAGAAAAAATAGAAGAATAGGAAAGCAAAAGCAACAAAGAACAGAAATACCATTATTCTGATAGGATAAACATATACAGAAAAATATTTTTATTGTTTAAGAGAAAGCAACAGCTGAAATACATAATCCTACACTGCAGCAAAAATATTTTATTTCTTGTGGAAGCTTCCTAGAGCTTGATTTTATATTCAGGATATTTTAAATGTGTTGGAACAATCTGTTATAACCCATTGTTTGAGTCTGTTTCCCTACACTAGCCATTCAAAGCAATATTTTTTTCTGATCCATTACAGAACCTTCCCGCGGTCAATGATGTCACCCTCCCTACCAACCCAGTCACAAAACTCATCACTTATTTCCTAAAAGCCTAATTTTGAACTGCATTTTTTTGCAATCAAACTCATTTGATTCCAGTATTTATCCTTAGCCTCCAGGAAGCCGTAACTTGACACAGAATGACTTTAAGTCTCTACCCTTAATAGTGAAATGCAATGCATGGCAGTCAAAGTAGCAAAATGGTGACTTCTCTTTCTGAGTGCCTATAGTACCTGTCCCAGGTGAGTGAGTATCTCTTTTGATGGCTTTGGCAACTCTGATTTTTCCCTTCTGGCTTCTCAGAGATGCAAAAGCAAATCCATCCGATCACATTCTCCTTTGTAGTGCCATTGACTCTAATACCTTGTATCTATGTTTCTGCCATATTTGACTTCAAAAGACAATGAAATTGTACAGATGAAAAGCTTCTACAAAGCTTCCCTCACATACTTTTTTTGAAGATCAAATCAAGCTCTAGGCATTAGTATTACAATTTTGATATACGCTACTTGCAAGAAATAATGGAAGAAAATCACCACTTCACTGTAATAGTTTTTTCCCTTTAAGAAAAAATAGCAGGTCTTTTGTTCAAATGAACATGGTTGCTTTTAAGTTTGAAATGTCAAACCAAATCTAAAATAAATGTATACACATCATGACAGGCCTCTGCATTAGCAGAAACTCAAATATTCCAGCCAATTTTAGTTTTTGTAGAATTTGGCTTTCATGTAGTCACTATATTGATTGTATTTCCATAGCTACCTCTGCAGCCTGTGGTTCTGCCTAGTTTTTCAGAACAAGAAAGAGCAGTTTACATATTCTCCTGAATTCAGCTACAGCAATAAATTACTATGAGTAGGGTAAAAATAGTGAAGATACATACATATCTGGATTCTTTGAAGGAAAGGATCAATTTGAATTTTGGTTTAAAAAAAAATTGTTTTTCATTTTTCACATAGCTTTGTTTCGCCTCCCATTTATCAGTCCTCATTTCTAATCTGCAACATTGCTGCTGCAACAGGACAAGCAAATTGCAACATAAATGTATATTTCACTAGGTAAACCAATAAAGTTGCAAGTATGAATCAGTTTGTTAGTAGTGACATTTGAGGTAGAATCTCACTTCCGTGGATACAAAATATTTGTCACAATCATTAGATACAAAGCAAAGTATAAAAGTTTCTGATACATCTATTTGTGACATCTCATCCTTGGGTACAAAGGAGTACCACCCAAGATTTATAGATGCTCATGGTTGAAAGGAACAACATAAGTCAAAGGGCTTGCAAAAGCTTACACATTTTTATAAGTTAAATACACATGTGGCATGGAAATTGGAATATTAGTTCCTGAACTCCTAGTATAAGCAAACTACAGTGGGCTGTGGATTAAAGGCTAGGGTGAAAGATAAAAAAGAAAGAAAATATTAATTAAAGATGGGGAGAGAGAGAGTGACTGTATGAGGGATGGAGAGCTCTGAAAAAGAGTATTGCCTGTACAGCTGTAAACTAAACAAGTAGAAGGGCTATTCAAAGTAAGATTCTTCTTTCTGTTAGTTGAGACACGGGGGACTACTGAAATAATATTAAGTGCCAAAGAACACTGGATGTACCATTCCCCTCACAAAATGTAGAACAGCAATGACCTCTAATAATCCTGATCAAAAATAAACAGGCAATAATTGAGATCTATAATTGCCTTTAGTGGTTTGCCTTGTAACAATATGAGAGCAGGATAATTCACTCAACAACAGGTAATGGGCTAAAAAAATGGTTAGTCACTTTAGAAAGAGTAAAAGCCTGCCCAGCAATAAAATATTTAGAAATTAATGAAGAAACAAAAATCAGTGCAATCTTAGAAGGCAGAGATTTACATTCTGAAGCCATTAGCACAAAGATCCTGCTTCCTGCTGTGTGATTTCACCACTGAACAGAATAGAAAACTGCATTAGTCTACTCTGATCAGATGAAGAAAAAAAAAATATTGCAGGAATCAGATACCCTGTTTAAAAAGAAGTCCAGTCAAAATAAAAAAAAACCAAAACCAATGTGATAATGTTCTACAATCATCAACATGCTTTCTTGAAGAAACCAGTCATCATAGCATCATACTTTGGTGCTTTAAAAAACTACTTCTATGGTACAGTCTCCTTCTAAGTACTGGGACACAAATTAATCCTACTTTCAAAAACCTCTGTCGTTCTAACAATTTTGGGAACAAACCAAGAGAGCTCACCTGCCAGCAAACTTCCATCCTTGAAATTGCTGCCGAAGATAACCAACAGTGACACTTCCCTGTTATTGTCAATGACAAAGTCAAGGGTCCTGCTAGAAGATGACTACAGGTCGTGCACTCTGTTACAGATGACAATTCTTGCAGAACCCGGCTGCACATTGTAGATAAGTTCTGGATTTTTGCAAGTTGCTCCTCCTTTGTCAGTGTTAATTTCAGTTGAAATAGCATTAGACCAGTATGAAGGGCTTCTATAACTCTCATACATCAATACCTCACAGTTTATCTTGCTCTTGGTTCAGATGAACCTTACAGAACTCTTGCACTTTGTTTTTTTTTTCTTATCCACTTCTCCTTCCATACACAGTCTTGATTTCTGCCAACAGTAAAAAACTGCTCTGAAACTGAAGGTATAATTACAGAAATGTCCAAGCTGAGTCTATTCTTGTGACGTCATCTCTATAATAAAATAGTAAATGAAGTGTGCAATTTTTTTCAGATGTGTTTATATTCAGCAGGATGTGCTGAATTGTGTTCTATATACTTCATGTTTACTAGTAGCAAAGTAGCTGGACTAAAACTGGATTTAAATTGCCCAGCCAACTGCAGGACTTACCTGTCCGCAGTAAAAACAAAAAATAGTTGTTTCCGGAAGCTGTTGAAACAATGCAAAAGAAATCCAGCCATCCTGACCCCTGGTAACATTGTGAAAAAAATAATTCCTGCACTGTGAAAAACGATTCAGAGTTTATTGGCTGTCATGTCATCCATTACAGCTTCCTATACCCTTCTAAAGATTAAAAACTTGTCCATTCCCATCATCCTTCTTTCAGTCAAAACATTTTACCAAGCCTTCATACTTCAGAACGATCTCTCCCAGAAATATAACAACAGCATAAATGTAGGGGAAAAAAAGCAGAGATTTGGTGTCAGTATAAATAAATGTAATGAAAAAATAGACCCTTTAAGAAAAAATAAATTTTAATTGCCTTATCAACATAAGGGACATTGCATAATGCAATTTTCCCAATTTTCACACTCTGAATTAGTTTATGAAACCATATGATATCTTTTCATGTTTGTTGAGGCATAATCTTCTCAATATTATTAACATTTATTTTAATTAGACTCCACCCTCCCAAAAATAGATTTGCTGTATCATATATTCCATACTGCATTTACAATCTCTTCCAATTAAATATTTTTTAATAAATCAGTGGTCTGATTTGTCATTATGAATAATGTAATGCTGTCTGTAAAAGGCATAGATCAGATTTATCTGCAACTTTATACATTTTGTCCTTTAAAACTCAGATAATTGCTACTCATATATGACAGAAAGATTGGTCTCAGCCACCAAAATGCATATATCTTTCCCTTAGTTCAACCCCTTTGTGTTCCCAGAGAATAGAAACAAGTTCCAAATGACACTGGTCACCAGTACCAAAACCTCTTCTACAGATCACTGGAAAGTCCTCTCCAAATACCCTCTTCATTTCAGACACAAGACCAACAGAGTGACCAAACATGACTCCTGAATGACCTCGATACATTTAATTTGAACGATCTCCACCTCCTTCATGTACAAGCTGCTTTCTATATCACTCAGATAGCAGAGCTGAAACTCTCCAGACAAATACTGGGATGCATCTCACATTTCCTACTCTATGGAGTAAACTGCAACTCCATAGCAATCTACTGCCATCTTCCTCTCCTTCAGTTGACTGCAATCACTGTATCTAATCCTGCTGTTCATGTAATGATGGTCATGTTTTCCATCCCATGAAGAAATAGGAAGAAAACCAGAGTTTCTGGATTGCAATTAGACTAAGGCATTAAGCCAAAAGCTTTACTATGCATCACTGCTAAGATTGGAGTTGTTCTGCAAATGTTTACAGGAACAGCCCTTGGAATCTGGGAAACTACTTGTGTCCAGCATTAAATGCCAACTGAGAAAACTCTTTCTAAAATTTGGCTTGAGGCATAGACATCTACATCCAGTAAAAATTCTAGCCATTTTTATGCTATAGCAGAAGTCTGACTTGAAAGGCATGAATTGTGTTATACACATGATAATGTATCTGGGAGAACATGGCAAGCAAGTGGACAAGAAATGTACAAAGCCTGTACAGCAGGATAGCACAGAACAGTCTTTTTAGTAACACTAAAGAATAAACCCTCTTCGTTAGGCTGTATTTACAAATACAGTAAATAGGCACCCCTTTCCTTATAGGCACCCCTTTCCTAAAACATATGTTTACATTATCTAAGTAGTAGGTATGCACATTTAAAAATGTTGAGGCTGAAACTTCACCAGAAAAAAAAATATTTGAAATTAAATATACGTGATTGTTCACGCAACGTGTTTAGAATTATGCATATTTATATCCATTATCATTCATTCACATATATTTAGTGAATATTTATGGTCTAATTAGTTGCATAACAATACTGAGCATTTAACTCCACTTACATGATCACTTAGCTGTAAAAATATTGACTCATTTTTATCAAGCAGATCCTAATGACTGGCAAGAAAATGATGTATCATGAATATCTGCTTAGGAGACCTGCTATAACACCACCTGTCCATATTGATCTGATTTATACAACACTTCTGACACCTGGAACCATGAAGCAAAACCAGAGCATTGTAAAAGAAAAGTTTATGATGCATTACAAAAATTCTATTCCTACCATTGTCCACCATCTATAAATAATTTGCTGGCTCAGTTGTGTTCAATTGTGAATCACTTCATCCACCAAAGGTACATTGCAAAATAGATATATCTAGGAGGATGACTGCAGATATTCTTATTCTTTATTCTTTAAATTAAGTTTGTATACATCATTTTCCCCTTCATTACACAAGAACTTCTAAAATACAAGAAACATGAGAAAGAGAGGTAATATTGTGGTCCACATACGCATTGCTAGGAATGCCAAGCTAAAATGAATGAAAGTGCTGGGAAAAAATATTGAAAACTACATTTACAGAAATAAGTACTTTTCTTTATATTTGACACCCTCATTTTTAAGGAATAGTCTTAATTTTTCTTGGAAGGTGGAGAAGGATATAGAAAGGATAGGCTCATGTTTATATGCTTTATTTTAAATACCATCATCCAAGGCCTGTTTAAAATATATTAATTTTCTTCACAGCATGTTATTTGGTATTCTCATTTATATCCTGCCACTGTGACGGCAATCATACTTGTTTTGCTTTAAGCATGTGACTAATGGAATTTTGTAGCTACTTAAGTAACTAAAAAGAATAAAGGATAAAAGACTGAGTCTTACTAGACTGTCATGAGAAAGGTAATACTAGTAATGGTGCTGAAAAAAATACAGTTAACTACTTAATATTAACATGAGCAGAGTTGAGGCTCCAAATCTCATTATAATTCTACTTTGTCTTAAAGCAAAATAAATAAAGTGGATAAAAAATTCAGTCATGTAAATAACCAACAAATAAGATGTAAAAAAAGCATGGTGCTGGTACTAGAACTGATCTCCCACAAAAAAGCCATTCCCCTCTCCCACTATTCATGTAAAAGACCAAAGGAAAGGCATTTCCAGGAAGCTTAGTTAGAGTTCAAGAAATTCAAGCAATATTCTAAGTATTTTCTACTAATATGGTAGCACTTGCCCAGTTACTCATTTCACTTGAGTGTTTTGTGCTGCCTCAGAGCTTATTATCCAGTCTGGTCCCCTTCCTTTCTCTACCAAGAAACAGAGTGATTTGCTCAAGCAGCAACAGCAGCTAGGCTACTTCCACACTGCAACTAAAGGCAAAGTCTCAATTACCCAGCAATCATATAATTCTGCTCCCAGAGTGCTGTCAGTACCTTGCTTTTCCTGGAACTGCCAGAACAAATGTGTTGCATGCCCAATATAAACCTAATTCGTAGATATAAGCTCTGGAAACAACCCTCAAACAGAGGGTTGCAACTCTACATAAATCTAATTAATTTTCCTACAGAGAACAAAAATTACCTGTAATTGACAAAATGAAGTCTGTGAATTCAGAACACCCAATAAAATTATATATGCAAGACTCTTATTATACAGTCTTTGCACATATCAAAATGCAAAGAACAGCCTATCATAGGCAATCCTATTAAAATTAATTGGCATGTTGTTTCAAATACATTAGGTCACAAGGAAAAGCTCAGGCTATATATAAAATGTTTGAGACATTCATACATTTCATTGATTTTGCAATTCCTAAGTGGCTTAAGCCACTGAGGACACACACTAACATGCCAGTGAAATCATGGCTGCATTAGTATTAATTGTGACTAAAGTGTGATCAAAGGATTTTTTAAATGGTATAGACAGTGAAATTGTTCCATAATCCCAGGATACATAAAGAATCTCTATCTTTAAATGCACTTTACACACACCAATTTGAAGGGACTGCCTGTTCACAGTTCAGCCATATTTCCTTCATGTATCATATGCATGAGAAAAATCAACAGAAGGAGGAAATAAAGGCTTGAATTTGAGCACTGAAGTGAATATGCAAAAAATTTCACTGTTGGACAATACAATAAACTTCATAACTCCTAATAAAAGTATAAGAAATTTGTTACTTCCGGGAAAATTTACTTTAAATATCATTGCATAGCATAATTTAAATATCATTTCATCTTATATTTTGGTCGGTCATTTGAAAAATTGAATTGACTATCCAGTAAAGCATTAATGGGACTATTCTATCACTGTCTAAGTGTCTTTACTGATATAAAATGAATTTTGTACTGGATGCATAAACCTTAATTTAAAAGATTGGCAAAGATCTGAAACAATTAAACGGTCCAGACTTCATATAACATGTCTGGCATGCTTTCAATGAATCTTGCTTTGTTGTGCAGAGTGATGCATTTATCAAACACCACATACATATGTTTCACCAGTTCTGTAAAAATTGATCTTGTCTCTTTGTTTTTGCTCCTAAGCATCTTCAGTGTATGCAGAATTAAAAGTTGGAAGAATCCAACCATAAAGACATATGCCTTGGAACTGAAAAGTAAGGAGCCAAATTGATTCTAATAAAAATCTAATTTAAAAAAATCTCCAGTAAGAATGTTATGCACTGTGCTTTTTAACTGCACAAGCTGAAGTTATCAACCATGGAAAGAAAAGGAGGGAGAAGTACAAAAGCAGAAGCTGCTGAAATTTTGATGTTTCCACCAGAGACTAATCTAAACCATATTACCTTTACAAAACCTGTTTTATTGTATTTGCATTGCCCCTAGACAAAGGAAGGAATGATGAATCTGACTCCATGTTCTCAGGAGGCTAATTTATTATTTTATGATATTATATTATAATTAAGAATACTGTACTAAAGAATACAGAAAGGATACTTACTGAATGCTAAAAAAGATAATAATGAAAACTCGTGACTCTCTCCAGAGTCCCAACACAGCTTGGCCCCCATTGGCCAATAAGTGAAAACAACTCACACCAGAAACCAATGAAACAATCACCTGTTGGTAAACAATCTCCAAACACATTCCAGGTTGGCAAAACACAGGAGAATCAAATGAGCTAATAATTGTTTTCATTTTTTTCTGAGGCTTCGCAGCTTCCCAGGAGCAAAATCCTGGGCAAAGCAATTTTTCAGAAAATGTGAATGCCACACTATTTAAAAATTTTCTTTCAATTTTCATCAACATATTTAAACCTCCTACAAATTATAGGCATCTGGAGAAGTTATCATTCCAAAATAACTTTAGTTAGTGAATTTCAGTTACAGGATGCTGGAGTGCTCAGACACCCACTAAATGCCTTTTAGTTTTGCCCTGTCTCTGAGCCTCTCTACTACTATGTCAGTTCAGAACAATGATTTGCCAGAGAGAGAGGCAGAGGGAGGGGAGAGGAGAAAGATTTGAGCTAAACAGGATATACAGTGATCATTTAGTTCAACTGTCTGACAACTTCATGTCTGACCAAAAGTTGTAGCATTTTGTTAAGGGCATTGTTCAAATGCCTCCTAAACACTGTCAGGCATGCGGCATCAAACACCCCTCCAGCATTTCAACTCCCTCTCAGAAAAGGGGCAAAAAACACCAGTTCTGTAGAGTTTAAAAAAATGAAAGGACTGCTTGTGTAAAACTGCAGGCAGAATAGTGCATGATTGATTCTGAGCTACGGAGCTTGAAGCAATATAAAAGGTTTCACTTCAAGTGCCAGTGATGAATCATGCTGAGCCTGGCCTGAGCTCCCCATCTGCATGCAGGGGAGAGTTTGTGTTCCCTGTTCTGCAGAGCTCTTGTGTCATTTCAGCAGAGATCTGGTCTCAGAGATGGAGGAAAGACAGCATTGTGAACCATGTCAGATTTGTATCTCCTGATGCTGCACTCAGACACCACGTCCTGTCTTGAGGCAGACAAGGCTGCTTGTTGTTACACAAGAGATGTCTGTCAGAGGACAGGAATGTTAAAACTGGCTCAGAGAAGTATCTATATAATTTTCTCTGATGTACTACAGTAATCCCTGATTTTCATTCAGTGTTTCCATGTACATGCAGGAAAAACACATGTTCCAGGCTTTGGGGGCACTTGGGTAGATTTGTGTGGCAAGGTTTTGGTAGCACGGGAAGCTCTAGAGGTGGCTTCTGTGAAAAGCTGCCAGAAGCTTTCCCTGTGACCAACACAGCCAATGCCAGCCAACTTCAGGACTGACCTGCTGCTGGCCAGCAGCAACAGTGGTAACCCCTCTGGGATACTGTGGCTAAGAAGAGCCAAAACTGCTGTGCAGCAGCAATCGCAGCTGGAAAGAGGAGTGAGAATATGTGAGAGAAGCAGATTCCCCTGCAGGCCATGATGCAGATGATGGTGAGGCACCTGTCCCACTGCAGTCCATGGAGGCCCACAGAAGAGCAAAGATCCACCTGTAGCCCGTGGAGGATCCATACTGGGGCACATGAATGCCCAAAGGAGTCTGTGACCCTGTGGGGAGCCCTGCTGCTGCAGCCTCCAGGCAGGAGGTAGAGTAAATGGGGAATTAAGTAGAGCCCAGGAAGAGGGAAGGGGCAACTTTTTTCTAAGACTTGAGCTTTTTTCCCATTACCTTACTCTGAATTGATAGGTAGTAAGTTAAATTATTTTTTTCCCAAGTCAAGTCTGTTTTGCCTGTGACGGTAATTGATAAGTGATCTCTCCCTGTCCTTACCTCAGCCTTCATAAGGCTTTCATGGTATTTTTGTCCCTGTCATGTTGAGAAGAGGGAGTGATAGAGCAACTTTGGTGGGCACCTGGCATTCAGCCAGCATCAACCCACCACGGTCCTGTTAGTTAAAGTAGCAGCAGTTGCACAGAATTAGTATACAATACATTTTCTGGAGAACACACACACATACTCACAAAAACAGTACAGTCCCTATTCCTGGAAGTCTGCAATTAAAGGTTCTAATCCTGCACTTAGCTTTACAGAGACAAATCTTAAAAAAAAAAAAAAGATGTAGAAAACCTCCTTGAACTCAGCAGCACTCCTTGCAGCCGTGCAATTCCAGCCACCTGAAAATTGCTGCAGGTTTAAGGGGGAAGGCTGAAGAGGCTTCAGGAGTCAATGAAACATCACAAAAGGAATTATATTTACAAATGTGACAAGGAACAACACAATAGGATTGGAATGAGAGAGAAGACTGAGAATAATATTAGGTGTTAGAAGCCAAAAAAATACTGCACATAGGCAAAATGTAATGATTCCAAGGAGAAAAGATAGAAGATGGAAACCCCAGGGCATAGGAGATTATCTTGATAAAGTGAACATGTAGAACATGCACTGAGACACTACATCACTATGATATCTGGAGTAGAAAGAGAAATGAAAAGCTCAGGTTGACTGGTAAAGCTGTAAAAGGCCCAGAGGGGGTTAAGAGGAGAGCTACCAGTCTAGGCAGCAGGGAAAGAAGTGATGGAGAAAGACTGCTAGTTACCCTTTACATAAGGATGCTGCTGTGATAAACTGTGGGAAAGGGGAGCCTGCAGGGAAACCCTGGCAACCCACATCAGGCTGTGATGATGTTTCTAATGTTTCCTTCATTTCTATGATAAAGCAGCAGCAACAGAGTCAGAACTGCTGAGAATGAACATGAAGAACAATAGCATGTCACTGAATCTGTAATGGATCTAATGGGTCACTGTCATCACTGAAGGAAGTAACCTCACAAGAGAAAGAGCCCTTTATCATTCTGTTGTTCCTCCCAGCATCATCTCTTGTATCAACCAAACTGCACAGCTCAACACATTTCTGATCTAGCCTTACACAGCTAATCTCTTAAACTAAATGCAAACATCATAGGCTAATTTTTGAACAACTAAAAGGTGCACAACATAGACATGAGGCAAATAAAAATAACAACAGTGATCAAAGGAAAGGTTTCAAAGTGGAGGAAAAAGTCGACCTTCCCCCCTCCAAATGCTTTTTGAAGCTGAAATTCATCAGCTAAGTTAATGCAATGATAAATGTTTTCAAAGTACAGTTCATAGGGTGATGTAAATAAAAGAATGTTTGAAAAAACACTTTAAAAGAAGCTAAGACATAAAATGCTTATGACTATTCTTCTACAATTTTACTCAGAATAGAAAAGGAATGAAGACTAAAACAGAAGAGACAAAAGAAGTATATTTTTCTTCAAAAGGTCATTATGGTATTTTGTTACATTTTTATACAGAAGCAATTTCCTGAGCAAATAATAAGTTTTGTGTCAACTCCTTAGACAATTTAATTAAAGTTCTTTCTGTAAATGTAGTTATTCACATTAAGTCAACTCATTACAAACACGGGTGAAGAGTTTCACTAGCAATGAAAATCATTTACAATGCAGAGTTTGTGAGCTGGGCTCAACCCAAAAAAATGCTACCACCCTAACTCAGGTATTTGCATTGCTTTATTGACATGGACACTTCCCCATACTAGCTAATGTTCAGCGCCTGTGACACAGAATTGATAGCTAAAGTAATTTGCTATCAACTGTAGCTGAAAACATTTCCTTCTTAATTCAAGAAATAATGAAAAAAAATATGATCTAAATTTCATGAAGTGCAAGCAATGTCTAATGCCAGGACACTAACAGATGGTCAGATCTCATTACAGCAATGTAAGATGTTACTGCTCTCAGCTCACTTTCCTTTGCTTTCAAACAGAGGCTAGATGGAGTTAAAGAATAAAGTAGGTGTTTATTAAAAGGCCTCAATGGATACACCTTGGGCAGTACACAAGAGCCCAACCAGGGCTACACCCAAGATGAACTCAAAATGGGCACAAAATGGACAACCAGTCACAAGGTCTCTCACTTTTATAAGTTCTGATCCATTAGCATATTGGAGTTAATTGTCCAGTAATAGCTTTAGCTTATTAAGACCCATCATTCCTTTTTTTCTCCCTTCAGTTCATGTTGTTTATGCTCTTGGGTATCAGTTTTCCTTGGTCCCAAGCTAGAGAAGGAATTGTCTACCTACTCTGTGAAGAGATCTTACCATCCCTTAATATGAAGCTCAGAACTACACATTAAAGCAGCACAGAATCTGAAAAATATAAAAGCTAAAACCTAAGGCATCATCACAGCAGAAGCCCAGTGCAGCTGCTCAGCCTAGTCAACCACTCACAGGCTAAAGCAGCATCTAACAATCAAGCTGGAAATTGAAGGCCAAGAGATGTTTTTGGACTTCACAGTGGACTTCACATGGCAAAAAGAGTACTCAGCAGAGTGAACCAAAGTCCCTTTGTTGATCCTGAGTGACGTAGACAGTACAAATGTTCTTGCACATGTGTTCTATAACAGGATTATTCTCATGTTTAGACTAGAAATCCCAGTGCCAGCACATACAAAACAAGCAGGGTGCTTTCTAGGAGTAGATGGGCATTTGGGGAATGAAAGCCTTAGACAACTGAACCTTAGAAAACCAAAACTAGAGTTCAAAAACATACTACCAGGAAATAAATAATTCTACAGAAACAGGAGGAGACAACTTGGCAGGAGGGCAGGAAATGTGGAGGCAGTGTGTGACATGATTCATAAGAAACCTAAAGAAAGGTTTTAGTACATCCACAAAAGGAAGAGACCAAGGTGTGGACTGCAGAGCTGCCAAGTTCTTAGGGAATAAAGTCTCAGTTCATGATGCAACATTGCCCATTTACTTTCTGCTGGATAACTCACTCCTTTTTTTCTATGTACTCTACATAAACCCTGTGCTGATGAAAATTGGTGTTATTCCAGTTGATGTAATCTGTTCTTGTTATTTGCTTCATTTTAGTACAATTGGCTATTCCTGTTCCTTTTGCTCAGATCAAATTTCTAGTCTTTATTCCAAGAAACTGCTACTTGCTGAACCATGTCTTTAGAAAGATAAAGAGTAACTTTGATATTTTTCTGTTCCATTAGTGCAATAAGTCATCCTATAAACAGAAGCTTGTTGGGTGAAATTTGACAAATCATTCTGTCATTTTAATTTTAGTACAAGTTATTATACCATACCTATTACTGAACAGTTCACCCTCCATCTGTGTGATTTCTGTATTAGATATTGCCAGTTTCACATGGCTGTCACACAAAATTGTGCATTAAAACAATAATTTCTTCCACTTACTGATGCCTGCACTGGGATATTTTACCCCCTCCTTCCACACCCCTTTTAAAAGACATAGATGCCCTAAATCCATCCTTTTCTTCCCTTTTCCATTCCAACAAATTTTTCTCAAGGTCACCAATAAAGACATTAAGATTACTTTTCTGACTTAAACAAACCAGCAGCTTTCTACTGCTATGTGAAGGGGAATAAATAGGACCAAAAAAGGTTGAATGGTTGAGAATTACTTATTACATTCAGCAGCTCTGGATTATTTTACTACCACTATATTTAATATAAGTGTTACCTTTTTTTTTTTAGCTTGTTTAAATTAATAATTTAATGATTCTGCTGTAGGTTTTGGTTTTAAGGGTTATAGTGGGGTCTTTTGTTTTGTTTTAATAAGGTAGTTATGACAATCCACATTTATAAAGTAGCATACTCTTTCATCATGGCCTTCTTAAACAAAAATTTTTCTATTGATTTATCATAGAAATTACTGGAAAAAAAATTCTAGGCTTTTAGCAGAAAATGTCAGGTAATTCATTAATACAGGAGCTCAGAGTTCTCTTCCTGACAGCAAAGTTTCTGTTGGTTTATTCTTAGCCATTGACTTCATCTGATTGTGTTTGAGTTTATTTTAAGGAATACTATTCATCCTTGAACTTCTGCTTATGATCTTGAGAATTCTTTATAGAAATGACCACAGGAGGATACAACAGCACTGATGCATATTATTGGACTGTGGCTCCCTCTGGACATGCCATTTGTTTTGCAAGCAGCTAAGTAAGCCATATATTCTTTTCATGTCCCTTTAAGCTCACAGGTGCTCAAAATATTTGAAGAATTCTCAGGGTTCAGATCCCTACGCAAAGAAGCTATTTTTATATATATAATTTCTATTGGACAGATGAAAACATAAAGCACTGTGGCTAAATCCTTACAGACACTGATGTAAAACAGCTTCTTGCCAACTTCTTTGAATAAGTACTCAGACTAAAGCTCACATTTTCCTTTGCACTGTGAAAGCAGCACACAAAGAAACTCACTAACAGGCCTCAATAAGGTAGAAGAGCAGTCTCCAAGTACACAGAGAAAATACTTACTTTTATTTCAGTAAATACCACATTTAAATACCCCATTTTCAGGTTACGCAGCAGGAACACCAAATCAGCAGCAACATATGTTGGATGTCTAATTGTCATCCAGAGGTCAGCATTATTCTGAAGTCCCTGGAAGAGCCCCCCAGATCTCCTCCTCTCTGCTAGCAAATGGTTCCCTGTCAGAGGACTCAGCAAACAGAGATAAAAAGGGAAAGAATCAGGAGTGCTCCTGCTGTACTAAGTAAATTAACTCAGGAGAATATTGATGAGATTACTAATTTATTTAACATATAAACTGAATTCAGAATGGGAATAAAATTTCATCTCTTACCATTCATCAGTTACATATTGCCTAGGGCCATGAGCCTGTTCATAGCCTCTTCTTCTTTCTCCTTGTTTTTGCCTAATTTAGTTTCACTTTTCTTTTTCTCTCCATTCCTGTACTTCATTTTGGACTGAAATACTTCAAAGAACGAATGCTCTGGTTTGTAACAGCCAATACACTGTCACCACAACCTTTACAATGATAGATGCCACTTTTTTTAAAAGTAGAGACAGGTTTTTTATTAGCAGCTCTAAAAGTCCTCTACCCTGCTAAATGAGTCCTTTCTGAAAAACAGCTGTGAGAAAATGCATTTTCACTAGCAGCTGGTCTTCTTGACTGCCTACATAACCCTCCTCAAGGAGGAGAGGTACTGAAGTGAGTACTTGAGCTACAACTGACCAGCCACTCCTTACCTTGGGATTTTCATCAGGTAGGCTGGAAATACCTGAAGAGAACCATGTCAACAAAGGCAAAACAACAAATATTCAGCCCTAATCCCTGCAGCTTTCGATGTCCTTTTTCTATTCAGAGATCTGCAGAATAAATGATCACCTGGATATGTAGATCAGTCCTCAGCTACAGGTTTTAATTGATAAATTATTTAGTTCCCTCAAGAACTATGGTAGAGGAATCTTGAATTTTTTTCAACTTGGGAGTCCTGGAGGGCATGCAGTATGCAGCCAAAGTGGCAAAATTCACAGAGGATTGGCATATTCAGGGAAAACAAGGGAAACCAGCTCAGACCCACCTCCTACTGTGTCATATCAGACATTATTCTACAGGCACAGTTGCCATACCAAGTGGGATCACACTTCTGCACAGAAAGTTTTGTGCTTCCCTCACCTGCTATTGTTACTCTAGTAAGTCAAATTGCAGAAGAAATCATTTATCAGCAAGTGCCTCTACCCAAAATAACACAGTTTTCTGTTGAGTGGAAAAGGAACTTCAAACTGCAGAGAAAACGAAACAAATCTGAAGACTGAAAAGTAGAAAAAATAATTAAAAAAAAAAAAGATATGTAAAGGGACATAAAATAGAAAGCAAAGGGGGAAAATAAATAGCAAGCAACTGTATAGGGTCAGGACAGAGCAAGGAAGGGAACACAGCTACCTGCCAACACAATCAGGCATGCTGAGAAAGGGCAGAGCTGATCAGCCTGGCCCTTCTTCTGCCACATGCATCCTCCCTTAACCAGGAGCTGAAGGAAATGAACTTTTCTCCCTAGTATTACTGCTTTCAGCGAATCAATGTGAATGAAGTACCACTCTTTCTAAGAAAGCACTTCACTCAGAGGGTTTATTATATCTTTCTTGTGCTCAACAGCTGCAAAGTTTCAATTTCTTTGAAGACAGTCATTTTCTGATAAACTTTTCAATGTTTCCTTTCCCTCTGCTTCTTTTACAGCTGCTTCCTTTCAGCCCCTCCTTGCCTTCTTCCTTTTCCCTATCTTCTTGTGTTTATTCCTGAACTCCCAGATCTTTTCCACGCTGCTTCAAGACAGTATTATCAACTTATCTTGAAACACACACACTTGTGACAGCAACAAGAATTAACTGCCTGTTCTACCACACGGAACAGATTTTTATGTAGCACTAAATTTAAAAGGAAATCAGAATGCAGGCAATTCATTGAGAAGTTTACTTTTCCAATTAAATGGAAGGTTAATGGAGATAACATTAGAAGGAAACATGCTGAAGACAAAAAACAGTTCACTGAGTTCTGGTTATTGCTTTTTATGCAACCTGCCCCTTCTCAGCAGAGCAATTAAGCTAAAGAGGTCTGTGGCTAATATGTGCTTATGTGGTGCATGTGATTCAGTTCAAGAAAAACCAATGTAAAGGAGAAGGCTTTTGCTTTCACTCTTATTCACGGGAGTGAGGTATTTTTGTGTGTGGGATTTGAAAAAGGGAATAGATTAAATCAATAACACAAAGCTTATTTTTAAAGTCTTGTCACTGCAAATTGCAAAAATTTAAAATTCAGCTTGAATGAATATTTACCTAAAACCTGTTTCTGAGGGCAGTAGAAAAGTTTTTGAAAATTGTGAAGGATTTCCTTTTTTTTTAACGTTTTAATATAAAGTACCTTAAATCAAACAACAATCAAGTGACCTTGGTGACTTCCCCCAAACCCTTTCACTTCTATTCAATATTGGCAGAAAAAACTGGAGTGCCATCATCTCTACATTTCCATAAAGATGCATAATTTCAATGATGCTGGCTTGTTTGTAATTTCCTTGGGTTTGCATTATTTTTTGACAACTTCATGAGAAAAAACAATAGATTCCTGAATTTAAAAAAAAAGAAAAAACAAAAAAGAGAAAACAAAACAAAACAACAAAACCATCTACATTTCTCAGTTGGAACCCATTACAGAGAGTGCATTTATTTTTATCCAAGAGTTCTAATTTTAGTCATCATCCCTGGGTCTGACATAACATACAACTTATGAAATCCTCTTAATCCATCTGAGGAACCTGCACAGAAACAGATTGGTTCAGTTGGTGATAGGGAACATGTCCCTCTCTATCTCCATTAGCTGTAGAGAGCCCAATAAATGTAGGCTAGGGAGACTACACTGAGACTCCCCCTAGCTGGAAAATATGTGTACACCTGCCTCTCGACCCATTGAGTCAGAACATTTTGTCTACCTCATCTATTTACATCTGCAATATTCTGAAATGAAAGATGTCTTACTATAGAAGCCTCCAGTCCTGCAAATAAATACACCCCTAACTCCATACTTGGTATACCTGGTAACCAGTGCAGTTTCTAAAGATAGGCAAACACAATGGGCCAATACAGAGAATTCCTGATCTCGGCTGCTGCTTTTAATACTCTATCTCAACTAACAGAGCTCCCACCCCAAGTTTAACATGGGACTTTCTGTCACAATAGCTGTATGTAACTCTGTATTGTTGCTGCATTATCATTTTGATTACTTCAGTTGTTCTAGAATTGTCACAAGCATTTACTCACTCAACGATATTTAGTTTTTGCCTTTGTGATTTCAGAAAAGAAGCCATGCTCTACTCAAGTACATTAAATTATTAAAAAGTGATTCCTCTCCTTCCTCCCAGGATATTTAATGTTATTTTGCATTTGAAAAGACCTCAGGCTAGCTCAGTGATTGCCTTTGTACCTGCCCATGACTGGGAGAACAGAAGATTTTCTGATTGTTTTCTCTACCAGTACTTACACTGCTGAGGTGGGACCACTTGAAGTTTGGCAAAGAGACAGCAGGTAAACATCTGTATAGAGCCCCAGAACAGATGCACTGTTGAATATAAAGTGATACCAAAAGATAAATTTCTAATAAAAATATTAAACCATCAGATTAAGACCTCTTTCACCTGCCAAGGTTTTGACGTATAAATGGAATGTTTAATGGGCTGCATTAATGTAATTAATTTACCATCATTATAAAAGTACACTTAGTTTGTAGCTCCATTTTCTAATCTGATTTTTCCTATTAAATTGACATCTCCAGCTGACTTTCACGTTCCCAGTTGTAATAACTAACTTCTTCAGGCTTTTAACCTTTAAAATCTTAACGCAAATTAAATTCTTCATAATCCCATAACCCCCAAAATTATTTTTTCTTCAGTAAAAGTATGAACAGGAGGAGAAAAAGGAAATGTCACTTTGCTTTTCACTGCAAGAACTAGAATAAAAAGTTTAGTAACATATGTAACCTGAAAGGCTTTCATCATGCTCTTAAAACAGTTAATTCAACTGGATCTCATGCATGCATTACCCCTAGATAGATTTCCTTCATTAACTTAAATAACAGCAGACATAAATCTTGACATAATCTTCTCTCTGAACTTTACTGTCCGTAAAACATATGGAGTCTTCTTTGCCAGAGAGAAACTCAGTCATTTTTACACTCCTGGTGTGGAGCCAGGTTTTTGTATCAGTGTGGCTGGCAGGATGAATCAGCGAAATAACTCTACCTCTCTGTCTTTTATTGAATCCTATCAGATTACCAAGCTTTTAAAGGCCTCATGAAAGGTTCACTAACTAAGCCATAAATTTGTAATTGAGGATAAACAGACTGTCAGTCACCATCAGTGACAAACCCATACTTGGGTACCAGTGTGAACATGACATGACAAACATCATCAAGATCTAATAGTCCCTCTCTTGAGATTCTTACATAACCTGAATCAGGGGTACCAAAGGGGTTGCAGCCAAAACATTAATTTCTTATTGTATAACCTTTCACTGCATTGTGTACCTGAACATGTAACCTATAATTTCCCTGCCATGCAATTTGGAGCAAGAAGCAAAGCTTTCTCATTTGGAAGAGGTAAGGAATTCTGCCTTCAACATTAGTGAAGGAAAGTTGTAGCATTTACTGTAGTCATCAGCTAGTTGCACTGTGGGGGAGTTAAGTCAAGAGTCCACAAGTAAAAGGCATTTAGAAGAGTAGGGGAAAGGCTAGAAAAAAGCAAGTCCAGAAAAAAAGTAAATTTTAAGGCTTAGAGACACTATCTGGAAAATACTAAGATACTCAAAGCAGTCGAGGATTTCAGTAATATGGTACACTTGGAAGTCAGCCAGAAGCCAATCTGCAAGCAAAAACAGGGGCTGACAGACACTCACTGAGGACAACCTTTCATTATCAGTTCCAATGGATTACCTTTCTCACTGATTGGATGGCCAATCTTAATTTTCCACAGGTTTAACCATCAGAATCCTGAGGACATCTGAATTTCTTTAATCTGTGACATCCTCTAGATATATTTCTAAATTTTTTAAGATTCCAGACAATGATTGAGACTCTGGAGTATTATTACCATTTAGTGGGAAAGACTATCATGATCCTGTTACCTCATACAAATAGATATATGGGTAGACATTTATATCAATTGTAGTTCTCCTTCCACATCCCCACAGACCACCTCTTAAGAAAACTGTAAACTATATAGAGGCAACAGATAGGCAGATTTGTAAAGAAAACAAATTAGACAAATCTTTTGTTCATGTCTTCTGCACCTCAAGAATGCTCACATCATCAGTGCTCTAGGTAAAACATGTAGACAAGATAATTTTTAATTTAGTTTATACCCCAAGCCCTCTGGAGACACAGAGAATAAACAGTAATAAATGAGCATTTCTCTTCTCAGTAAGACACAGACACACAACAAATCACAGGAGGAAAGTTCCTTTGCAAAAAATTGGAAAGTTAATAGGTTTTCTCAATGTCCTGCTTGAAAATTAATCTTCCACTTAATCAAACCCTTATGGATAGATAATACTTTTCCTGTCAACAAGACTAGATTTAATAAGATTTCTTATCTGGAAATGGCAATCTGGAAAATGTAGGCACTTTTTTTCAATTTTTATTGCAACTTAAACTTTTTTGTGTTCTTGTCCTATACTTTGGCCAGACCTCTTAAGCAATTTTAACAGATAAAACCTACATGATCCCCAAGCCAGAATGTTTCTGCATGTGTGGAGCAGAATCAGAGTGAGGGACCTTGAGAAATCTCATGAGTTTGACGTGCCCTTGAGCAGTGGGCCTTTCAGCACACAGCTTAAGACTCAAGTCCTTAAATTCTACCTGGTTTAGGTGGAAGTCCTTTTTTTCAACTGGTCCTCACTAACAACTAGATATACATTGCTCTCTCTAGCTGGTAACTCCCTGTTGCAATACCTGATGGGTATTGCAAACTTACCAGCATTAGAAACTCTTACAAGTTTAGTATTCACCATTCTTGCATGGCTTGAAAAGTCTTGTTTCTTTTCTTCCTGTCCAACTTTCTGTGGATCAAACTGCCTTCATTTGCTTTGACGCAGATTTCTGCATCTCCAAATGTGTTTTATGTGGTTTCACAAGGTTGAAAGAGAAAAGCTAAATTTGATTTTTCAGATACATGCAGTGGGGATCCATCCCATCATATTTTTGAAGCTGGAATAATCAGAAGTACTTTCACTCAAGGATATGGTTCTGAATAAAACTAGACTTTATGCTTATTTAAGATAAAAATACTTAAATATAAATGTCATCTGTGTGCATGTAAAATGTTAAAAGGATTCCATTCAAAACATAATTTTAGACTACAAAATGTTTGTCAAATTGTCGACTGTACTCCTTAAATATAGAGAATAAAGGCATCAGGAACAAAAAGCATGAGCATGACATTGATTCAAATAATTTTCCTCCTAACATTTTTCTCTATATGATATGAAATGATGAAATGATGTATATGAAAAATATCATAGATATGATAAAAGCTTGAGAGAAAAAAAATCAACAGACTGCTAACTGACATTCTAACCCTATCCAATAAAATACATTACAACAGCATCCCAGTAGATATTTGTTTTCCACAAGCAGTTTATAGATAAGGCACCAGTCTCTAAAGTGAAACAAAGGGACAGAACTGTAAGTCAGGAACAGATTAATGCTAACAACAGTGATGGAGGAAATACAGTAAAGCTCCCACTGAAAAGGCTTTCTATATTAGTTTTCTTGGCTGTAATTGTTTGTTGTCATACTCACCAAGTTCCCAACCAGAAAAAGAATAGATTGAAAATTTAAGCTTTGGTCTCATGATGGGCTCTTAAAACTTTAGATACATATTGCAGAATTGAATTTAAAGCACTTGTTATTTTCCTTTCAGAATTCCTCATACTTTTCCAGTTATTTTACCTCCTGCATAGACAGAGTGACAAGCAATCTTCAGATATGAACTCACATATAACTTCCTCTGCATTCCTGTCTCATTTAGTATACAGGGATTGGATTATAAATCAGCTCAAAGTTTACAGGTGTCATTTAATATTCCTCAAATTTTATCTGTCTGGTACTATAACCAAAGCAACATTCTTTCAAATGCCTCATACATATGTATCATAATTTGTATTCGCCAGTAAATATTCCTCTTGAAAGAAAGGGATTTTTACCATTTTTTCATGAACATTCAACTTAAACATATTATCTTTAAATGTGAAGAAAATTTTCATTTTTCATTACTCTTCAGTTACCTGTTAAATTATTACAATTACAATATATCATATTTCACATTTCACATACAATCCTGGAACTATCTATTCCTTTATCAAAAAGCACTTGGAGTGCTTTACAGAAACTTCTGAAAGCACCTATCATGGGAAAAAATAAGCTAACTATGAATTAAAAGTGAAAAATGCAAAAAAAAAAAAGAAAGCAACAATCAAAAAAAGACATCTCAGCTTTTATCAGCTCACTTAGACTGAGGCTTCAGCAGAAAAAAATCTCTTTTAATTGCAGCTCAGAAGACAAGTTCTTCTCAATAGAATTGAAAGAAACTCCGAATCAAGCAATTATCTAAATTTCTGTAGCAGGTCAGCATTTAATTTTGTCATTTATTTCTCCAAGATGAACAGAATAAACTTTAAAAACGAGGCTTTCTGAATTCAACATTAAAATGCATGACAGTCCAAACTGTATGCAGCAATTTCACTCACTTTAATATTTAATACAGCACCAGAACTACATTGCTAACTGAGCTCATTCTGCCACATAAATTTCCATTCACTGTGGCATTTATCTGGACTAGACTTCATTCCTCTACCGCACTCATCCAAATGCAGGAGAAAGTCACAGAATCCCTGTAATAGGCAGGATATTGAGTTTGTGCCACAAGAGCAGGAATTATCTGTGATTTATTTATTCCTCTGTTGGTAAATTAGTGAGAGGACTGCTCGTGTGGATCTCCACTGGGGAGACAGCAGAGTAAGACCATGGAGGCTTGGAATGAAATATTTTACATGGAACACATCTCCCTCTACACTTGAGCAAACCATCTATTTCCCTCTGTCTTGATTCCACTCTCTTAAAGACAGGGTAAGTGGTCCCAAGTAACTTCCAATGCTACAAGGACTTTAAAAATACAAAAAGAAAAAAAACCTCATGGTTCTTTCTAACAGAGATAAGAATGATACACAACTTGAAAATAGCAACAATTGTTTATATCACACAAAAGCAAGAACAGTGCCACTGTGAGCTGTTCCAGGCAAAATATTTCCCATCCCCTCTGCACTACTTTTTACTTCAAAGTCCTTCACAAGTATGCAGCTTCAATCGTTTAGTGTAAACTGGAAAAAATGACAGGAGGATGTGAGCTGATGGGGTTAATATGTGGGAGGCACCATGTCCTTTTGTTTCTTCTTCTTCTTGGGACTAAAACCCCTAGCTATCTATTCTCCTTCTCCCCTTTCCTTTTCTTCCTCTTCCATTCTTTCTTCCTCCTTATCACCTAAAACCCTTCAAAAGGGCAATTTTCAAGTCTTCATGTTTAAATTGGCATTAGGTTGGGTCAGGCAACCCTGGCCTCTGCTCTCAGGTACAGCTCAAAGCATGTTGCAGACACTCCATCTGCCAGTTTGCCTGCCCCAGGGCTGGGAGCCCTGCAGCTGCCTCGGCACCACTCCACACTCGTGTTCATTAACCCAGGCACTCGCTGGCTGATGAAGCTGTAATGCTTTCAGAGCCTGACAAGTATCTCTGCTGCCCTGTGCAGTTAAAGCTGCTAGAGTCTGTTACTCCTCACTGTCACAAATATCTCTGCATTATACTTTATAATGCTTTCATTGATTACTTGCTACATGACTCACTTGGTTTTATCTTTATTTTTGTAGTATCAGTCTTCCTATTTTTTCTGACTTCACCATTACATTTCTTTTCTCTTTTATGACTTACCCACAGTCTTCCTTCTCTAGTTTTGGTATTTATTTTCTATTGATAGCTCACTCCTTTTGTTTCTTCTTTCAGCATTTAAAAAAAGAATTTATTTTATTATTACTAATTTTAGCCTTCTCTACACTCTGGCCTTTCTGAGGAAAAGGCTGAGTGCAGAAGCAAGAATGACAAAAGCAGCAGTGTTTTTCAAGAGGAAGTCAGCACTTGAGCTCTATAGAGCCATTAACCACTGCAACACATATGAGTTGACAGTAACCTTTTTTTTCTCATTTTATATTTATGAAACTCAGTTTCTGCTTTCCTGAAAAGTGAGTCTTAAGGCTAGAGAAAGAGAGGAAGTTCTAACACTAGACCTGCTTCCTTCCACAATTTATAGGCTAAGACAAAACATTCCTATTCCCTGGTACCTTATGGTCACAGACAGAGAAAAGGCTTCTGGCAGCTGCTTCCTGTGTTTGCACCAGCTCTAGGCAGTTCTCTTCTCCCACAGAGTGTTAGTTGCATGTATGACTCTCCACACACTCTGATGATGGAAGAGCACTGCTAAAAGCACAGCAAAGAAAGCTGTCTCTAAGGGCCCTGTACATCCAACAGCTAAAGGACTGTCTGCAACTCCTTTTATGGCTGTTGAATTAAGAATTTCAGAGAAATTCTTAATCTCTCCTAGCAATTTCCATTTTCCTTTTGCTCTACATCTACCAATCTTTCTCTGCATGGTTCATGGACCACTAACATGGCAAATCAACAATTTCTTCTTTTTCTGCACAGGTATTTGTAATCAATATGTCAAAATTGCTAGGAAGGGAGAGTACATGGGTGTGGAGGCCCCAGAAGGAACAAGAAAAGAAAGGGATAAAAGGATGACAGGTTGGGATGGCACAGCCCACCATGAAGATCCCAGAACATCTATCTACACATGATTTCTCAATAACACACAGTGGGAAAACAGAGGCCACTCTAAGAGAAAGGATAGACCACAGCCATTGGAGAGGATGGCAGGAGACACCAAGAGAAACAAGAGTTTCTCAGCAGTGCTGCATAAAGATTCTCAGGGGTCAAACATGATGGAGACACACCAACCACAATTCACATCCAGGAACCAGCCCATGGCTGCCAAACACACTAATCAGATGTTTCGCCTCTCTTCCTCCTTCTCCAGCCTATTCCACACAAAAGGAGCACAGTCACCTCCAAAGAGACTGCCTGGCCCAATGTGTTCACCATCTTAAACACATGCAAAAAAAAATATTTTAAGGAAAGCAATCTATCAAGACACAAATCCAGAGACAGCAATTTAAACCAGTACACTTCCACAGGCACTGGCACTTTCCAAATCTTAGTCCCCTTGGAGCAAATACAGAAGATATAATAGGAAGTCTGAAGCAAAGCTAACCAAAACTTTGTTTACAAAATGTTGTAACATTACATGGAACAGCACAATGAGAAATAAGTTCAATTCTGAATATGGCCAAAACAGTCTCAAATACGAACACTTAGAGAAAATATTTCTACCAGACATTTATAAATTCTCTCTAAAAGTCGGGACTCAGTCAACCATTTACACAATCACACTACAGTTTCAGAAAAGATGGCTGGCCAGTAACTTCTGGCACAGCTCTTACACTGCAATGAAAAAAATTTCCAAATGGTTGTTTACATGGTAGATATCATTTCTCTGTGCAAATATTATACAGTATATTTTTTTTTCCCTAATCAACCCCTGTGGCTGATTTCAATAATTAATATCAGGCTGAAAGACAGGTTCAAACTTCAGCAAAGGTCTGAATGCAAGGTTTGTAACAAATTTACAGCTCTAAACTAATGGTGAACCTATAAATAATGACAAAGATATTCAGTAATATCTGTGCTTCTCAGTTTAGGCAAAAACGTTTATGTGATGCTCTGGTGCTGAATGGATGCCTTGTTGCAGGATTCTGACTGGGTCTGTTTCACAGATACCATTGCAACTCCAGTTGCAATTGTTCAGAAAACTTCCCTGAAAATGTGTTGCAAATTACAGAATTTGGAGAGCAGGGCAGGGGTGGGTAGGTGTAGTTTTGAACCTGCATTTAAGTAAACTCTTCCACCACAGTGCAAGATTTTGATGGCACTAAAGAAAACTTGCATCACATAATGATGTGACTTGCCTGGGTACTGGAGATGCCTCTTGAAAAACACCTGTAAACATATATCCCCCAAAATACCAATTATTGGGCATCTTCAGAATCAAAATTAATTCCCCCATATCTTTGGCCAACTCACTAGCTGCTTTGGAGGTTAGAATCAAGACTTAAAATTATCATCAGAAGCTTGAAATCAGTTACAAATAAAAGAAAATGAAAATTATAAAGACAGCATTGTAGAGAAATATGCAGAATAATTATGGATTAAGAAGGTCTTAAAGACTTGAATATTTATCAGTTCTCTAAAATTGTGGTTATAGAGAAATGAAATCTGAAAAGGACATACAGACATCAGTAACAAAATTATGTAAAGTGGAAGAAAATTTCAAAGTACTGAAATCTTATAATTAGACCAGGGAAACTAGAATTCAGCTTCTTAAACTACTTCTGTGAGACAAGAAAATTTAAAAAAAAACCCAACACTAAAGAGATGAAACAAACTAGTAGTCAAATATTTTAGTAAGTATAGTAATGAATTATTTCCCCATTACCAGGGAGAAGACTGTGCATCTTGCACCTCTCCAGGTTAAAACCAGTTTGCTTTTTCTGAAGTTTTTGCAACTAGAACCACCAAATAAACATTGAAAAACATTCATTCACCACCACCACCTCCATCCTCAGTTCCCAAGGATGGCACTACCAACGTGAGGACTCCATAAGGAAAGCTTCCTTACATGTACATTGTTTAAGGGTACAAAGCCTCCTACTCCACACACTTTGGACAGGACCTTGATGGTCTGTTGAGGCACTGGGTCACAAACTGCTCCAGAGCAAAAAGGAAAGTTGCTAAATGGAACCCACTCCCCCGCAACATTTAGTACAAATTTTACATCTCATTGGGTTCTCCCTCTTTCTATAACAACAGAGCCTGGTACTTCTGAAGAAAAAATTTACAACACAATTGGAAAAGGGCTTCTATCAGCTATGTAACACAGGAGTGTAGTTCCATTTGAGCTCCTTACCTTAATCTACCAGTGAGCAAGTTGCAGCTGTGGGACTGCACATATGGGTGCTTCTGACTATGCTGAAACTGAAATATGTACCCTGGCTCACTAGGTATACAGTTTTGAAGAGGAAAATATACTTAATTCCATTTGCAATAAAGTGTTCCCAAGAGACAAGTTATGGTTGAAATGTTGACTGATGGCCCAAATCTTAGGCTTTTGGGATAATTTGGAGAGGGTACTACTTCTGAATTCAGAGGAGAGAATGTTTTTCCTTTTTTTTCTCCTGAAGCTGATGAGTCAAAGGGAAGTAGAAGATATATTAACTCAACTGAGTTCTTATTGATTTACACCTCACAACTGACCCTAAAAGGTGGATATCTCCAAGTGGATTTGGCAGCCTCAGGCTGAAATAGCATGAATTTATCTGGAAAGAGCATTTTGAAAAATATTGGTTAACAAGAAATCACCTTCAAAGAGAGTTTTCTTATTCTCTGTCTCTGTAGAAACAGAGACAATATTTACAAGTTCAAGTGGTAAAGTGATATAAAATATAAATATGCAAGCAGTCATATTCATTATGGCTGGTTTATTAATATGAAAACTTCCCAACACCTCTATGTTTCTTCCTCTAAGAGAAACATTTAACACTAGCATTTACAATAGTTGTCTAAAATGCTATCTCCTGTATAAATCTACCAGATTGACAGAAAAGGCAGCTCTTCAATTTGTTTCAGGAACTGTAGACATACTTGAAACTTTAATATGTACTTAAGGTTCTTTTTTTATCCTCTGTGTAATTCTCTGATATTTCCCTAGCTTGTTCAAAATCCATTACCTCGCAGAACTACCAGAATCTTCACAAAGAGTTTCATTTGTTTTGGTCTGATTTTTTTTTTTTGTTTGTTTGAAGTCAGTACACTCCAAATCAGTTGAAATATCAAGGGGAAAAAAGGTAATTGCATATAGCCCAATATTTTAGGATTTATTTCTAGGAGACTGGTACAATAGATCCCTGAAATATTAGTTTTCATTAAAGACTGCAGAAATTTAAACTCAAAACAAATTATGCAATACATAGTGGTGACACTATTTATTAAGCTTAAGTTTTATTTCTTTCAGTACTTTTCTGCACTAAAATCAGGCAGTAATACACAATATCATCAGTAGATAGTAAAATACACATGACAACATTTTACCAAATTTTCATGCATACTTTTCATGGCAATAATAATGGAGAGAAAACGTCAAATTCAAATCTATTTCTCACTGCATATTCTGTTGATATTTATCTCCCTTTAATATTTAGGCTAAATTACATAGTTGGTTATCTTACACCATGGAATCTTTGATAACACAAGTTATTTTCCTGCATAAATACTGACTACAATGACAATGTACTTGCAGTCATCCCACACAAGTCATTGTGTGTTCTGAATTATTGAACATACTGTTCTCCTTACAAGTGTTCTGTCAGTAGTTTTAACAGGAGAACTTATCCTGAAAGGGAAGAAACACCCTCTGAATAAGGAAAAACTAAGGCAGGGCTGGAAGAGGCCTCAAGATCCACAAGTCTGGCCTTCAGTAGGAAAGGAAACTCATGTAGATCATCTCTGACCAATATATTTTTTTTTACTCTGTACAGCATAAACTGAAGGAGGTTCCACACTCTTCCTTGGTAGGCTATTCCATAAACTCATTGGTTTATGAGCCTCACACCATTTAAAAGTGGTTTCCTCCTTTGTCAGCAACATCTGATTATTTCTATTTTCTCCTAGTACTACTGGGGTGTGGGGAAGCAATTTCCATCTTTTTATTAGGGATTTGCATATGTTGCAAAAATTATCATCTCTTTTTAAACTTGCCAGATTGGAACTCTTTCATTATTTTCATTGTTTTCCAAATCTGTTGGATTCTTTTCTTCTGGATATATATTCATTTCTTCTGTTGGATTCCTTGGTTATGCATTCATTCAAGGATGATACTTAGAGCTTCACACACTGTTCCAGCTGAGAGTTTTATTCCCATCAGAGAATAACAATTAATCCCATGTGTCACAAGCAAAACTCCTGCTACTTCATTTCACTATAAGATCTGTGATTTTACTCCTACAAGAAAAGGAAAAAAGTTTATGTGACCTTTTCCTTTTTCCAGACATGTGGCTGACCATCTGCTGCAATCCTCCACTGCAGTACCGGTGATTAGCTGGTTCATCATTTCTCAAAGTTTATTCTGGTGTTTTCCTGCCATAATTAATATATACCCAACACAGTTAAATCCAGAGATGTTCTAACTATATGTTGCATTCTAAAAACAAACCTTAATTTTAAAACATTAGATAGAGCTGTACCAAGGAAGGCCCTTTCGATTTGAGAGAAAACCACTGAGTGTGGGGTAGGGGGGACAGAGGATGAGCCAGTTGCACATGTACTCACCAGCAGTTTCACCTGGGCAATGTCACTGGTGATTTTGCTCATATCACATAAGGGGATATCAGAATTCCTTCAGGGTAAAATGACACAGGCTGCTCTATTTCTTTATCCACTAGATGAGCGCTTTCCACTGAAGAAAAGGAACAGATTTTTTGACACACTTTGCTCTTGTCAAATTCATCTAGTTGTTTTCTTCTTATTTCATTATTCTCTAGTTTCTATAAATTGTTTCATAATTCATTTAGAGCATGTTTTTTCTTTTCCCTAGCACTGCACATTCTGCTCATTTTTTTTCTTCACCCTAAACTACATTTTCTAGATACTGCTTATTCTTCTTCAGTCCCCTAGGATCTAACCTGTCCTACATCATTTCTCAAAAGTAATTAATGATTCAAAAAGTGTCTCTTTCTTATTTTTAGGCCCTTGAACATAAAAAGACAGTACAGTTTCCCAATTAAAAACTGCCAAGTTAATGAAAGAATCTCCAAACTGTTCTTTCTCTGCCCGTATTAAAAATTAACGTATCAGAAATCTAATTACAATATATCTTTATTCTTCCAAAACAAATGCTATCATTTGTCTGAAAGTGATGGATGCTTTCCTTTATTTCTCTAATTTTTCCATGAATCTTTTCATCTTTTTTGGCCAATTAGGCAGTTTACATGCTAGTTTGGTTCTCTGCACTATGTATTCACTTATATTATTCTTTTTTTATTGTCTTTAGCCCTTCTTCTGCTCCTCAGACACAGAAAAAAAAATTTGTGTACACAAAAAGTAAAGTACCTTCTCAGTCATTACTGATTAAATTTGAGAAGCAATGGAAGAAGCGTGAATGGCCACAAACTCAAAAAGAGTACACAAAATATATTGAAAGCATAATCAAGAAATGAGTACCACAGGAAGCATTGCAGAAATACTGAAAAGACAATCAACCAGAAAAGCCATAAAATAAAAGAGAACAAAACAAACCCAAAATAATAAAAAACCCAACCTCTCTCCATATGCTTTCATATCCCTACTTCTGCACTAGTATTTGCCACTGTTTTTTAAGCATATTCCATTTTCGCATAACATATTTAGAGAAGGTATGAAGAGAGAGCTTTATTACTTAGCCTTTTTTCCCAAGAGACCCTGCCTGTCATTTCCAAAAGACTGATTTTCCCAAGTTTCTTAACTTTACTCTGCCACTCCATTCCTTTCTGTGAGGTGGTGAACACTGTCATTTCAGAAACCCTTCCAACACCTTGATAGGTCACTTTAACTTCTCCCTGCATTCTCCCTGTGGAGTGAGAATATAACCTAAAATAGTCACATTCTGTACCTCCTCCACCTTCTGAAACAAAAGCCTAACTGTCAGTGTGGCTTTACAGTGCCACTCAGGCTTGCAGTGACCTGTCAGGCTGTTTTCCCTCAATAATTGCAGTCTGACATTGTCATTAGCTTCTGTGCTTTGGATAGCTCTTTGTATTTCTCAGGATCAGACATATGAAAAATAGAGGAACTTCTTGTTCATCTAATGAGTAACCAGTGACATTGTGTATTTGAGTAAGTTTGAAAAACAGCCAAAGTCTTGATAAGCTATTGAATATAGCAAGTGGAAAACTTGTAGTTTAGTTAGACAGACTTTTCCATTTTTGGTCATGCTGATAGTACTTTATTTCATAAGCAATTGCATTGATTTAGCTCATTTCTCCAGGTTTAGGGATAAACATTGCCAGAAAGAAAACTTTGGCTGAAATAACAGGGGGAGGGAGGAGCGTGTGAAATCAGTGACATGGCACTTAACTTTACATTTCTTAATTAAACAGTTCTCTCTGTAGCTACAATTATGGGACTTGCAATTAAAGACTGTAAAACCACATTAATGATTTATTCATGTCCAATGAGTAATTTAAACTGCTTAGATTAAGTATTCTTAATAAAATACAAATAGAGGATGAAAACACATCAGATAAAGCAAACCAAGATGGATAGCTACTGCTATTTACATAAAAGTATGCAGCAGCACAGTTGATAAACGTGTAACAGACAATATTTAATTAACAATTTAATTGGGGAATACAAATGTACACTAGAGAATTCAAAGGTAGGATTATCTTCAGTGTGACTTGGCTCTCATAAAGTATAAGAGAATAGAGATCAGCTTGGTACCAGAATGACATATATATTAGGATGCATTAGAGACATTTTTGTCCTTCACTGCCCAATTCCTACAAATAGAAAAGAAATAGAACACTGTCTAAAATGTTTATCTAAAATTTAAAAATAATTTTGAAATGCTCTTTTCTCTCTATTCACTATAAAAGAAGTCTAAACTAGTTTCAGTGTGGACATGAACGTCCTCCAAATTATAGTGAAATCAATCCTCTACAAATTAGCAGTTTTACAGGTGTCTTCCTCAAAGCTCCCACATAACTCAAATAATACTTTCAACCCATAAAGATAATTTCAATTGCATACATTATATAAAAAAATTAGAAGACTGTGTAATCTCAGGAGTATAAAGACTCCCACTGGGTGAGCAGCAGTGAAGCAGCATGAAGTAAAAATTCTAAGGTGCAGATGTCAGTGTAGGCAGGTGGTTGAGAAAAAGAAAAGAACAAGAAAAAGCTGATGATAAATGAAGAACACTTGGTCTGAAGCCTTATCTATGCATCAAGTCTAACTAGGACAATCTGCAGTTTACTTCAGTGTTTGTTGCCACGATCTGAGGGGCAGTGCCCCCCCATCTGTGTACAGATCCTATCGCACTACAGCTGCATGTGAAGATTTTGCTCACAAAGAACGGATCTTCTCTGCTGCCAGGACATGTCAACAGCCACTTCCTGGTTGTTCTCTTGCCTGAGGGCCCAGCTGACATGTGAGAAGCCTTAATACAGTAAATGCATGCATCATACCATGAAGAGGAACCATGGGTGCATCAGGAATGTTGGAAGCAACATTCATGACTTGCTCCTGAGACTTATCTGGAGCACCACGGAAAAGCAGCAGAAACAAGCTGAGTCAAACATTTTGGGCTAGAAATAGCCCATGGGCTAATGGCTGCTCCTCCCTGTTCTCCAGATTCTATAACACATTAAAGCAACCTAAACAACCTACTTTGAGAGACTGAAATGTTATGATTAATCACTTAAACATTGTTATAAAGGACTTTTTGCCCATTATGACAAAACTTTATAAGCTGAGACCACCAAAGTCTATCCTTGCCTGGATCTGCTTCCTTTTTGGAACTTTGGACTATGAATTAAGCCACCTAAGGGAACTTGACACTATCGTCCAATTATCTCAGGTCTGGGGAGAAGTAAACAAGACTGAGGGAGAAGAATGTATTCACAAGAAAGCCACGCCCAGCAGCTGTCCTGAATATCATCTCTGGCTGGGTTCAAGGTGGGGGAGTCCATAGCCCACGGGCTCCTCTGCTGAGGCCAGGTTTGCATGCACTTCCCCCCAACCAAGATGGGGAGGAGATGTTGTGTAGGGGATTGTTTGAACTATCAGAAGTAAATAAAATTTTCTTATTTTCAGTCCTGGACAGTAGAATATAGAACAGATAATATTCAGAGCATAAAGTAGTGAGCTAACCATCATTAGGATGGTCATTAACAAAACTCGCACACAGGGCAAGGGACCAAAGCAATTGTGTCAGAATTTATAAACATCTTCCATAGGTTAATGAAGCTGTTGGAACTTGTTGCATATGACAGAAGCAAGGGCCAAGCTAAATCCTTTTTAATTTTTAAGGTCTTAGAAGTAAGGAACATTAATATTGACAGACATTTGAAGAACAATAGGGCTATTTAAGAAAATGTTTCCCTTAAAACACTTCCCTTAGATTCATACACACAGACTTTGAGTTGTGCATAATACATAAAGGTAGAACACATTAATGAGCTAAGCTGATGGATTGATATTTATGACAGCTTATATCAGCTTTCACTGATATAACCACACTGTTACATCTCAATTTCAATAAAAACCGGAAAACCACACTCAGCCCATACTATAGTAAGCCATGATATTTTCAGTGCATGATCAAGTATAGTGCAGAGATCCCTGACTTAGCAGAGTCAAAGTGTTGACAGTGATTCAAACAGACATTCTTAGCTTGTACTGAAGATAATTATCCTTTAAGAGCCAATAGCACTTGTGACTCTTTACAATTCTAGGATGCGTATTTCTACAACCTGTTTTGGAGAAAACTTCAGGCATCTACATCTATAACATGGAAAATTTGAATGGGCAAAATTAGGAGATCCATAGAGAACAAGAAGCTTAAACACCTTTTGCCTATTACTATCAGCTAAATTCAGAGCATGTTTAAAATGCAGACTGCTTTTTGAGTCTCAGCTAACTTCCACCTCAAATGCAGACTGCTTTTTAAGTCTCAGATAAATTCAACCTTGTAGTAGAATTATATTAAGAGACCTACCAAAATAAAACACTCCACTTCCAAGTGAACTTAAATAGTCTGAATTTAGAATTCTATGAATTTAAATTGCTGACAGAACTTTCAAAATAAGAATAAAAAAGAAAAAAAAACCCATATAATGAACATCAGTGCAGTTACTCTGCATACACAACTACCAGACATAAAGGTACTCTTTCAAATTTCAAGTTTAATAATCAAACCTGAACTGGGATATCAGTACAGGCTGAGGGATGAAGGGATGGAAAGCAGCCCTAGGAAGAAGGACACAGGATTAATAATGGATAAAAAGCTGGATATGGGCCAGCAATGGGAACTATCAGCCCAGAAAACCAATATACCCTGGGCTGACCCTAAGCAGTGTGGCCATCAGGGCAAGGGAGGTGATTCTGCCCCTCTTCTCTGGTGAGACCCCACCTGGAACACTGCATCCAGCTCTGGAGTCCCAGCACAAGAACGACATGGAACTGTTGGAACAGCCTCTCTGTGCTGAGACAGTTGAGGCTGTTCATCCTGGAGAAGAGAAGGCTCTGGGGAGACCTCATTGCAGCTTTTCAGTGCTTAATAAGAATTTAGAAAGACAGAGACAAATTTTTAGCAGGGAGATAGAACAAGAGGTAATGAATTTTTTAAAAAAAGAGAGGTGATTTAGACTACATATAAGGAAGAAGTTGTTTACTGTGGGAGTGATAAAACACTGGAACAGGTTTGCCCAGAGAGGTGGTAGATGTCTTATCCCTGAAAACATTCAAGGTGAGGTTGGACAGGGCTTTCAGCAACCTGATGTAGTGGACCATGTCAGTGCCCATGGCAGGGAGGTTGGACTAGATGATCTCTAAAGGGCCCTTCCAATCCAAACTATGCTATGATTCTGTAGTCTGGTAATAGTTAACTTCCTAATTGTTGGCCTTTGGTCAAGTCTCGCACTCTGAAAACTGATTTCTCTCCATATCTTTTCTCCCATGAGAGTTCTATGGTTCTCCTGTACTGTTTCAGAGGATACCGTAAGTCAGTGGATTTTATACGAACACGACAGTGGTGTTTACTTGCATTTTTTGGTGTGGCTGGTTGTAATAGAGATCTGCCTGGTCCACCCTGTGTTTATTCTTTGTCTGCCTTACCTAAGAAGCTGAGGACAAAAAAACAAGGTGAGTGAACCACAACTAACCTTCATGTTAATCTCCATGAGCCTTCTTCTCCTACTTCCCATAAGATCTCTCCAAACTTTCTTGAGGCTTGGCAGCAGTACAAAAAACCTGAAATACATACATTAGTGCCTACACTACTTCAGTAACCAAATGAAGAAAAATTCTGTACCATTTCTGTTGCCTCTGAGGTGTTACTTCAACACTCCAGAGCAGGGTACTACAGCAACTTAGCTAATGACCCTGTTGGGCTCAGTGACTCTGTGGCTCTTTGTGTCACTACCCTTCCTAGGTTTCCACCGCTGTGAATGGATGTGCCAGACTCTGCAGCAAAAGCAGTCATCATTCCCTGTTTACCTAAAAAAGGTTTTTGTGCATTTGGCTGTTCACACATAGACCATATTCTTCTTAAACCATATTTTTGATTTCAGGCTGTAAGTCACACATAAGGGTATCATTTATATTTTTCAGAGTTTGCTACCTATGAAAATATTCATACATCAAATTTCTCATTTAGCATCCTCCAGAGACGTTCAAAAGTGTTGTCCTTTGCTGCTGGGTATGTCAGAGTTTAATGGGAGTATGTACTCATTAGTAAAATTGCTACCTACCAAAAACATTTATAAACCTTCAATCAGACATAGTACTTCTCTAACAAAAAACATACTTCAAAGCCTTAGTTGTTAGTTAAAAACCTTACAATTACAAAATCTACAATGAGCTTTGCAGTACAGCAATGCAATTTGTTTGTTTTCCTCCCTCTGTGGTCTCCTCATGAATTGCCTGGCATTTGAGAAAGACCATAATGGTAGCAACAGCAGGAACACATTTTGTTTTGTTCTTTTTCTGAAAGCTACTCATTCTTCAGACACAGATTCAGAGCTAAATTTCTATTTTACTCATAACACTATCAAATGGCAAAAAAAAAAAAAAAAAAAAAAAAAAAAAAAAAAAAAGAAAAGACATTGTTCCATGAAATTTGAGAAAAATTTGTCAAGACACAAAAAAGTTGTAGACAATCCTGTATTTCAGGTCTAACACAAGTTTGTGTATGTTATGGAGCAGTTTGGATGTGCTACAGTGATACACCAACAGTTTAACATATTAAACATGAATAGGCCAGTTTGTAGATTACATATTATTAACAGGAAAAAACAAGGGAGACCTTTGTATGCTTAGCAAATCTAGTAAATATGAGTAAAATAATTAGCTCCTTGGAACATAATTGGCAAGGTAATTAAAATATGTAATATTACTTGGTATTTATATATCATAACTTATCAGCCATACCAATAAGTGTGTACCATATTGCCTTAGGGCCATCTTTTAGACTGAAATTTTTAGATACTTAAAGTGTACATGCCTACCTTCCTCACGTGTCATTCTGTGTTCAACATCCAGCTCTAAGTCCATTAGTCTAAATTATCCCAGAAGTATTATTTAGTGACAGAAGGACTGGAGATTTTTGTTAAGTCCACCTTCCTCTCCTAAAGTGTCAATGAAGATAGTTGAAAGATAAATGGGCTCAGTTAAATCATCTCTAATGGATATAAATACATTTAAATTTTTGTATTTCCTGCTAAAGAAGAATATTAATTTAAATGAACCAAGAAATATTAATGTAAATATGCTGAAAGTTCATTGAAATATAAAATATTAAAATAAAATTCTGACTTCATTTTTTAAAATGTTAGTGTAAAAGACATTCCTAAAAATAAATTATGATAGTGTCCAAATCAGTTCCAAAATGTTACTGAGATTAATAGTGAAGCCATTTATCCGTGTCTGTGTCCCTAAACAGTTCCTTCCCAGACTTGCTCAAATAGAGTAGAATTGAATGGAAAATTGTTCCTCTGCCATGCTTACACTTACTAGGAGTTAAGTATGGTATCTCAGAGTGACAAACCTCTCTTAAAATATTAATTAGATAGAAATGCCAAAGGAACGTTTTGCTCTCCCTAGAAAAGATGAATCTCTTAGCTAAATGCACATCTTTTGACATCCTTTAAAAACTTCCTTCTTTTCCAGTATTTCTTTTTATTAACTTTTGAATCTTGTCAGTCAAGTCTGGCTTCATGGTCCCCACAGCATTCATGGATTATTAGAAGTGTTTCTGGGTTTGATGCAAAAAGGCATTGAAAACGTGTGCACCTCAGACTGTTTCTGTGCTGTTGATGTTGTAATGACATTATTACCTTTTTAAGAAGTCATTGATGCTTAGGCTGCAATTGATCAATTTTATTTTTAGGTCATATTCATCTGCAAAGAAAAAGAATAGGAAAAAGCCCTAAAGAGTCATTTGAGTGTCTCTTGCGAATAACAAGGTGAAGCAGACAGAGTTAATCATGCAAAAACTATATCTTATACTCAAGAAGTTCATTGGAGAGGAAACTATAAGCCCTGGTTTAAAATTAAGCTGAAATCTTCACGATCACTGCAGCATATTAAATACGGTTTTCTGAGATACCTAGAAATAGATAAAGAATGATGAGTTTGGCAAAAACACCCCAAACATATAACTCATTTTCATTCCTTCTCTGAACACTCTTAAATAGACAGAGAATATCTAAATCTATTGTTTCTGTAAATCACTATGATTAGTGAGTATGCAGTGAAATACACAGATATACAGCCATGTTTTTTTTCTTTTCCCTCCACAAAAAAAACCCCACAAAACAAAACCAAAAACAACAATAAAACAAAAAAAAACTGCCACCCACACCAAAAAAAAAAAAAAAAACCACCAAAAAACCTCTCAACTCAAATGACAAAAGAATCTTAGACTACACCCAAAAGAGAACTGTGTTTATTTTGTAACATATTTGCATCATACAAGTAAGCTGAGAGAGCAGCCCAGGTAAAGTTTGTAGAAGAGTTAATTACACACTATTAGCAAGCAGTCTCAGTCTAACAGAAAAATTATTGAAATATCAGAAAACTTTAACAAGAAGACAGGATTCAATAGGTTTTCTCCAAGGCTATGAAAGACACGTTCATGGATGAGCTGCTAAGATTTCCTCCATGGATTTCAACTGTTATTCTCTCCATATTCCTATTTTCTTTCCTCTTATCTTTCTCCCTGGAGGATTCTCTGTATCATTCTCGTTCCTCTAAGGACCTCGTACCTCCATGTGAAACAGAAAGACATTGTTCTTACTGCTGCAGCAAGCAATTCTTCAGTGCAAGCTTCGTTACCAGCTCAAATCTTCACCCAGATTTATCAGCATGCTAGCCAAAGTTAATGAGCCTACATTTTAACATTTCCAGACCCAGCCAGGGTTTGAGTGTCAGTGCAAAAGGCGTGAAAGGATCAAGAAGGAAGCTTGACTGTGAATGAAACTTGAGTAGTTTCTGAATTGTACTTCCCTCATCTTTCTGGACAGGATCTGTTTCTCAATCAAAGATTTATTTACCTTAAAAATAAAAAATGATTTTTTAAAAAAAGTAGCAATATTGCCTCTTATTTATGAGGCATCATAAATCATTCAGCTGTCAGCACATCACATAGTAAGAAGAAAGCACTGAACTAGTCAAACTGTATCAAAAGCCTTCTTTGTCTAGTGCTCAATTGTCTCTGCTATTGTAAAGTCAGGACAAGTCCCTAACACAGACCTTTTAACTGAAAATGTTGTACTTTTCCCCTAGCTGCCACAAAGAATCAGATGATTGTTCTAAATGCTCACAAGATGACTATACTATGGCAGTTTTAAAAGGGCATTTCCAACCACAGAACAATAAAAAAAAAAGTTAATAATTTTAGTGTAATGTGTTCATGAGCAAGCTTTTCTGAGTTTATCTGAGTCGCATTAATGTTGACTCTTTCAGACTATCAACGTATATAAGAAATCCAAAATAAGTATTTTCTTAGACATTATATAACTTCACTGTGTACTTTGGGTATCTATTTAAAGTAAATAATAGTGCTCCCTCTAAAAAGAAAACTTCTACAAATAGAGACCTCAAAAATTCAAACATAATAAGTTATACTAAATATTCCCAACAATTAAAAGAAGCTGCAGAAAGGAATGAAACTACACACACTCACATTCACAAACACACACACACAGTCTGAGGGAGAACTACCCCCTCAGGGAATGCACTGCAGTATGCTCTCCTAAACAATATAACATTTCTATACAAGAAATAGATCATTGCTTGCAAGCCTTCCCAAAAATAACATTTTGGCTCATTTCAGAATTAAATTAGATAATTATGCTTAAAGTATTTGCCTTGACACTGGTGTTTGTTAAGTGTACTTTTATGAGACGGTTATCAGAAAAAAAGATTAATTTTTAAAAGTGACTTTTTAGACAAATATTTGGCCCCTGATATTGGGAATTCTAAGCTAAGAATGACTGAGGTTTACTTCTTAGTATGGGAAGGAGCTCCTCCTGCTTATTTAGTCTGACCATGAATGCTGTGATCTGGCTGCTAAGCAGTGCCAAATGCAGTCTTTTGCTTCTGGAGGACTTCCATTGAATACAATACAATACAATATCCTTTCCTGTAATTTCCTTAAAAGTATTTATTAATCTTGTGCCAAGAGGTGCCAGTATCAAAGAGTTAAGTGGCAACATGCACCGGTACCAAGCTGTATAAAATCAATCTCCAGTGCTGAGTTATAAAACCTTTCTAATACACAGGATGAACAGACTATTCTTTGAGATTACTATTGACACATTATTTCCAAAAAAAGGGATGATAGATCACTTCCATAATTATAGAGACACCTGACTTTAATCAATAGCAGGCAAATTTCATCCAGACTAATGCTGAAGTTCCCATTCAATCATAAGAGCTGTCATTTCACTTGAAAATTACTATGGATTCCATGATAAATAAAGCATCATGGGGAAGATCCATTAAACTTGACAAATCCAAGAGGAGTGCCAAGAAAACAACACAAATCAATATTTGATATTTATCAGTTTGACAAAAAGCATGTGATAGAAGGTACAGAAGAAGCTCATGAACACTCATTGCTTGATCCATTTTTTTCTTAAAAACAAAGCAATATAATAACTCATCCTCAAATGTCATGTACAAAAAGATAATACTTGAGAAGGAAATCTAAACGACATGTCCTGCTCTCAGCAGTGTCAGGTATGTCTGTGTTTTTGCCCTGTGTTTAATATCTTTTCAGTTTTGGCAAATAGCAGCAAGATCAGACCTCAGTGCATCTGCTGTCTATGATTCAGATGGCAGACTGTGTGAACTTTGCAAAGGGCAAGTCAAAGCCAAACACTACCGCATCTATTAGGAGTGTTTTGCTGATGACTGTGAAGTACAAATAGCCTATTCGTAGACAGAGTGCTCTTAATCATTCCTCTGAAAGTGCAAAGCACTGAGCAATTTATGGGCCAAATCGTGACTGGCTTGTAAGTAGCATGAGGGCACAAAAGCCCCTAAGGCTAAATAAACCAGCTTTGCTTTCAGCTTTGTGATCCTGAATATAGCCAGGATCCATAAACAAAGTTCTAGGTATAAAAGTTAAAGTTGATTAGAAGCCAAAGATTTTATTCAAATAACCTTCTCCTTCATCAATGTCCCTTTTCTCTTCCTACCAGTGTCCCAAGCTACAGTTAAACCTCCTGTGGCTGCTTTAAAAAGAGGAAAGAACAGAGATCCTCTTAGAATCATAGTATTGCTTAGGTTAGAAAAGACCTTGAAGACCATTCAGCACACCCTTTAATCTAACACTGTATTCACCACTAAACCATGGCTCTAAGTGCTACATCCACATGTTTTTAAACACTTCCAGGCATGATGATTCTACCCTGAGCAGCTTGCTCCCATGCCTGGCCAATCTTTTTGTTCAGGAGTTTTTCCTAATATCCAAGTTATCTCCTCCTGGCCTGTCACTTGTTACCTAGAAGAGACCAGGCCCCACCTTCCTACAGCCTCCCCTTATGTGGTTATAGAGGATGATGAGGTCTTCTTCTCTCCAGGCTAAAAACTCCAGCTCCTTTAGCCACTCCTCATGAGATCTCCTCCAGAAGAACAATGAAGGAGGGAACTTTGGTGTGATGGACTCCACCACTGGCCCTGATAACCACTTTGACATCTCATACATCGGGACATTAAGATCCAACAAAATGCAATGGTCTGCACTCAGCAGGTCCTCATGACTCAGCTGCTGTGGTCAGCAGTCCACTTCTGCAGAGTGGCAGAAATGTGAAGGACAGGCACTGCTGTGGCTATCATCAGTCTTTCTCCTTCCTCTTCAGGGTGTAAAATGACCTACACCACTTCATACTTTGTATGACAATATGATGGAGTGGAATTAAAAGTGTCTAGTAAAGGCTGGGTGCACAGGTAATATATGCACATGGTGGTTTGATATAAATAGCCTGATGGAGTTTCATGTACTTGGGCCAGGAGATACACTTAAGCACCTAAGCTTAGTAGCTGCACAGCCCTACTCACCCCAGTGCAACTCCTGAGTACCACAGCTCAGGTGCAGAGAAAGGACTGCAACATTGCAGTGCTGTGAGAGAAAAATTTTTGTTTGCCACATGAACTTCTTGGAGTTCTCAGTCAGAGGTAGGCAAAGATATTCAAAAAGGATTTCTCAAAACCAAGGGGGTTTGTAATAAGTTTTAGTCTCTGTGAGTCAGTGTTGTCTAAGAGGTGCATAGCAAAATGCCTTGCCAGCTCCACTTGGTCATGAAGGTTGCTTCCTAAGAAACCCCTACTTTTACTGACTAAAGACTAGATGAATTCTCTTGCTCTTTCTATGTTGGGGGAAAAAATACATCATAGTGGTGAACTGTGTATGGTAAGAGTGGTAAAAATTCAATTTTCATCCCACACCCAGCCCCCTTTATGCAAGATCTCTGAATCATGACAGTGCTTCTCAAAACTGAGCATGAGCACAGGATTCTTTGCTGAGCTTAAAACCCACAGATGGATCCAAAGGTCAGGAAGTTGTAATTATAGAGGTTTGAGCTGTCCATCAGCCCAAAGCTTCACAGTTTCACTGAGATACAGCACATACCCTGTTTCAAAATGCTGCATTCTGAAATTAACACTGACAGTATTAATCTTTGCATATTTTTGATTAGCAAGCAGTAAAGTGAATGTCTGAGGGATGAAATTTTTCCTTTCTCCTGACTCCTTTTAAATTTTCCACTCTTCTTCACATTTTTCCTTTATCCATTGCAAATGGGAGAAAGTAATGAAAGAAAAAAATTAAACCTCTTTTAACCTACCAGTGAGTCTCCAAGAATATAAGCAATCCTTTTACACGAGTTAAAGATATCCAACTGATTTTTAATTATGCATGTATATATATAAATTTATATACATATATATATCTCAAAGACCTCCCATGAAAATAATCTTATTTTAATATGTTGCAAGATTATGCATTGTGTACAGTTGCTGGAAGATATCCTGATGTAGATTGTGACAAACATTTTACTGAGTCAGCAGCCAACAGAAATCATAGAGTTCAAGCAGGCATAGTGACAATACCATACTGACAAAACCTGCCTCCTTCTCCAAAACCATGTCACAGGAAGATCAATCACCTTGCCAAAATGTTGCTCTTCCTGAATAGCATGAGTTTCATACACAGCAAGCTGCTTTATCCGTCACTCTTGTAATTTAGCACAGAATATTTGCTAAACTTGTAATTTAGCACAGAATAGCAGTACTCACCTTCTGCAGAGCAGCGAATCCGAAGTCAAAATTTTACTTTGAAATTTTCCTCTCGAGAAACCATAACAAACTTTGTGTAACCATAGGAACACTGGAAACTAATTTAGAGATTGGTTTGTTATTTGACACTCAAATGTTTTGGGGTTGAAAATGAAGCAGATCTGCAGAATATAGATCTGAGGTTGGCTTCTGTCTCATCAGCATGATTCTCTTCAGCATTTTCTCATGGCTTCCTCAGGCAGCCGGGACGGAATGTTCTTTTACTAAAAATGATATACTACATGTCACTCTAAGTATCCTTGTAAGAGCTTCTGTTGGAAGAATTTCCAGCAATATCTGCAGTTCTTTCATGTTCTCAAAGGCATTAATTGCCCATGACTTCCCAGACCTCCAAATTCCCTAGAAAGTGTAATATCAGCATATCTTGACCTTGAACTTCATAGCAAGACAAGAAGGTAAATGGTTGTTCATCATTATTTGAGTAATCTCAGAGTGTGACTTCAGGAGTGAATCTTGCATATTTCCTACCTCTTCTGGTATCCTGGCTTCCAAAACCAAAATATTTACTGTAGCATTGAAATAAAAATAAATAAATTAAAACAACTAAGTAAAGCAGAAGAGCATTCCAGCCTTTTGGTTTACCACCCATATGAAGAGAATGTTTTAAATAGCCTTGGCAATGAGCTTTTTTGCACCTCAAATTGAAAAAATATTTGAGGAAAATAAGTCAAACAGAGGAACTCCAACTTTTAGGCAGAAGCAATATTCTCCTGGGTATAACAACTTTTCAGTAAATTTCATGGCCTGCATACAAGCTTCTATTGCTTCATTCTTTCATCCAAAACTTGTATATCTATATCAGACAAAGGAATAATTGATGTCAAATCAATTCTAATATTTCCTATCTTATACACTACAAACTCAAATCTAAAATGCTCTAATACTCAGTGGTCCAACTGGAAAACAACAATTTTGCCTAAGAAAACCCATCTGAAAAGTCACAATACAGTGCAGAGAGGGCTTTGCTATCCTTCACTACTTTTATCATCTCCCTGTCCTGTGCAGTCACCTCTTAGAAGAAACGCTTAGGATTCTGTGCTGGCTTAAAATGAAGTGTGAAGTTAAGAGAAAGTGTATCTATAGCAAAAATCTATTTTTTTTTTCCTGACAGTACCAGAGACAGACTCCAATTTGATTCTTGGATAAAGAAAAATCTTAATATGCCTTTTTACTTAACTCTGTACATTAATTAAAAAAAAAAAACTTAAAATCACTTTGATGGTTAATTTGCAGCTACCTCAAATTATCAAGTTTTCCTTTCTATCAAGTTTTTTGGTGACATGAACCTTCTTAAAGACCTTAAAAGCATTTAGAGGAAATGTTAAATTCATTAAACCCTGGTACTCCATAATCGTGAATCTCTTCACATTAATTGTTCCTTTCAGATGGATGATGTTCTACAAGCCTTTGAAGTAATTTAACACTCATGATGCAAGGTTTAAAAATTATTATGCTTTTCATAGCTGCAAAATTCATACTTTAATGAGACAATTCTGCTTGTACTCCCTCACAGTATTTAGTTACAATATGAAAAGAGGAAGAAGACCTTACAGAAAACCAACATGCATGTAATGAAAAATGGCTGTCTTCACTATAAACAACACTAAAGTTTTCACACAGAAGTTCTTGGTATATTTGGTATTGATCACTAAAAACAATCAAAGAAAACAACACTGCATTTACAGCAGCTGATAAGACTTTTGTAAGCTTTATAGTGAAAAGACACTCACACAAAGCATTCCCCATATGGAGCAACATTTTTTTGATAAACTCTATCTTCAAAAGTGAAAATGTAAGTGCATGCATCTCACAGCATTTTATGACAGTAAAGATATTTCCAAACTAAGGACTTTTGTCCAGAGTTCCAAAAATCATCACTTCACCTTTTATCGCAAAATTGAACAAAATTCAGGATATGCAGTGCTATCACAAAGAGAAGCCAAACATCTTACCACAAGGCTTTGTTTACAGAAAGAAAACAGGTGATGATGATGATGATTTAGAGAGCAAATGAATAAATGTTCTGAAAATTTTCACATATAAGGGACTCTGAAAGTAAGTGCTTATTGGTTCTTTAAGTTCTGAAAACCTGCATAGCAAATTTTGAATAGAATTGCTAGGTGGCATACTTTCAGCTTTAACTTTTTTATTTTGATTTTCATATTTTTGTACAATTTAAATTTCATTTATTTGAAATTTTACTCTCTGGAATTTTTAGAAAAATTCTATTTAGATGCAAAAGAACATTAAGCCACAAAAACTGCATGTAGCTAAAAATAAATTGGAATCAAGCTTTGAAAGAAACAAGCCTATTAGCAGCCCAGTGATGTGCAGTATTACGTATTTAAAGTGTAAATTTTACAAAGACATGAAAGTAATTTAGATAATATCCATATAAATCTTCCTTTGTGAAGTCTACTCAAAAATCCTAATATTTAACACTGAAATGTCTCAAAGTGCTTTTTTGAACTCCAGAAAACCAGAGCAAACACAAAACTTGAGTGTCTTGGTACATTTGCAAATGCATGGATGGACGGATGGATGGACGAACAGACAAACATTTAAAAGTGATAAATGCAAATGTAAGTAAGGGTGGAAAGGTTTATTAAACTTTGGAATAGATGCCCAGGGAGGTGGTGGAGACACAATCTCTGGAGGTGTTCAAGAAACCAGTGGATGTGGCACTCAGTGCTATGCTCTAGCTGATAATGTGGTGATCAGCTGATGGTCTTTTCCAACCACAATGATTCTGTGATTGTGATCTCCTGCATTCACATGCTGGTTAACAGTAAAGCTGCATTATATTAAATTTCCAGAACTCCCTGTGTACTTTCTCTAACATGAAACTAATCCAAATTCTTACCTTTGCTTCTAAAGAATTTCCACAAGTCTGCTCTATGTCTTTGATCTTCTCTACCTTTACAAATATTGGCAGGTACTTTTTCTTGTCTATCCAACCAAAGCAAAACTTAAATTAGCCTCTTCCATAACATTTCTTCACAGATGGTGCTACAGTGTCTCTGGGGACCAGCGGCACATTCATTCTCACTGCTCTGGCACACACATACCCTGTGGTTCACCAAGGAAACTGGAAACTTTCCAGATAGCATCCCACCGTGTAAACTGGATACAGAGTGGACAAGTCAGCCATGCCAAAGACTGCAAAAGAAAGTTAAAATTGTCGCCTTTTAAAGAGAGATTGAGGTCAAGGAATGGTGCATTTAGTGGGAGTCACACTCAGAAATCTTCAGAACAAGAAGATTTTTATTGCTTTAAAATGATAGAAAAGCAAATGGAGTAGAATAGGTATGGGGATTTCATCCTGCTTATCAGCAGAGACAGTATTGTCACTTTGGGATTAAGCCCTAATAATGAGTAAATACACAGAGCACATTAGCTAGGTATCTAATTGTCACTAGCTAGGGAGAAATGCTTTTTGCAGAGTGGCAGACATTAAAAAGCTGAGTAGAAGAGATATTAATTTAGTGAACTGAAAGACAGTGAGTAATTTTGAAAGCTGCACATGATATAACCATGTAGACACAGCATCTGTTCAACCTAAGCAAAACAACAGTAATAGCATGTGTGACAAGGTGAGAAAAATCCATTCGGCAAGGGCTAGACCTATCCTGAGGAAGTTATTGGACAACATCCAAGGATAGCAAGTTAACAGCTTCACACTTATTTTCCTCATGGTACAAAAGCACTACAATAATTCATTAGACAGATGGTTTCAAAGCAGAACAATTAGAGGGGAGAGAGAGGAGCCCTGCCTGAGCTCACAGGTTTGACTACGCCAGCCAGAAGAAGGGCTGACAAGAAGAGCTAGAGATGATGGAAGCTATTTGCCAAAATGCAGGTAACAAACTGCTAAGAGAGCATGAAAACTACACAAGAGGCTCCTATCACTTGTTTGCAGCCAAAGCCAGTAACATATCTTCCCCATCATTAGCACTTCTATATTTTTCTGCAAGCCAAATTTCATAAGGGAATTTTTCAGGCTGGTAGATTCACCTAATCAAGCTCCAAACCACCTATTGATCCCAGGTTTTCAAGGGAAGCACTTTTAGCTCTCTCTGGCATATCACTAAAGATAGGTAAGGAAATCTTGGCAAGAAATTGCAGAGGTTGTTTACATATCAGAAACTATATGTGAAGAAAATGAGAATTAACCAAGATTTTATTGTTTTTTTAAATAAATATAAGAATTGATTTGACCTAATGGAAAAAATCCCAGCGCAAAGATCCATAAAGAACATTTTTCAAAGACACAGCAAAGGATTTTTCGACTTTTTTCCTCCCTTCCCTCTAATTAGCAGAGAAATCCCTAATAAAAACAAGTCAGAAATTGATGTTGGCTAACCCTGGCCACTAGCTTTAACTAGACAAGTTGGTTTTCTCTTCCTTCTTACAAAGGGAGCACAGCATATTGATCATGTTATTGATTAGATTATCTTTATAATCTGTCCTAGAGGTAAAATCTACATCATTATACAAAAGTTTTAAAAACACTGACATGAATGGAACAAGAATATAAACAGAATGGAAGAGACAATCCTCCAAAAACTTAATGACATCTTAAAAAAGCTTTGTTACTCAAAGATTACTCAGTGTGATATCCTATGAGTGTATAATTTGATTTTTTTTCCCAGCTTTATAGCCATTCAAAGAAGTAGCTAATTTCTGTACTGACTCAGGAAACAACACAAAGTGGGACACTAAGTTTTACACATTTTTGTTTGCTTATCTTGCTTTTCCATGATGCTGGGGAAATATACAGCAGCTTGGATTTCAAGAAGAAATATCAGTTTTGCAAAGTAGTTCCAGAAACCAAGAAGAGTTTGAGATTACTTAGAAGCTTCTTGAAGAGGTGAAGAAACTTCTGAGATTTTTTTACAAAGTTTACTAAGATCAAGCTGAACTAAAGATTCAAAGCCTTTCTTTTCTTCAGTGCTTTTCTTAATAGGCTTCCTTTTGTTTGAAATTAGGGACATTCAGGATATAACCAGTTGTTCTGGTCACTGGCGTTTAACATCACTGGGACTATCTCTCTAAATTAACCTGTCAAAAAACTCCAAAGCCAAACCAGAAAAAAAAAAGGAGTTATTCTCAGTAAATACCAAGCAGACATGATTTAACTCATAATTGTGAATGGCTACATTAAAGGAAAAGATATCAAAAACATTCAGCAGCACGTTTAGTGGAGTTTAGTGCTATTTCATAGAGTCATAGAATCCTTTATGTTGGAGAGCCTTGCCAAAGGTGCATAGACATTGCCTTGCTCAATAAGGGACACAACACACCTGGACAGCACTGGGTAGGGGTTGCTGCAGCTCTGCCCACAAGTTGTAAAGAATTATATTATGTAAACTCTGGCTCTGGGCTGATACTCAGTATTCGGGGATATTCATGTATTTCATGAGAGAGAAGGGAAATAACCCACAAAAGTGGGAACAAGAGAAAATTCTTTAGTTTGAAAGGGTGAGTTAGTGCACATTCTGGATGAGAAGCAGAAAGGTGTTTCTGTTTTTTGGCTGAGGCAGAATGAGGAAGGAAAATGCAAGGGAGTAAAACCAGTTTGTTGCATCTAAGACAGCAGGAAACCTATGTCCATGTCTGCTGCTATAGATCTTAGGATCACAAACTTGGATTTCATTCAAAGTTCTCTTCTTAACTTGTATCCATTAAAATTCTGTGGTTTTAACTAGGATCATTCCCACATTAATACAGTACAAATTAAACATTACAAAAATATTGGTTATCTACCTTTTCACATAATGCAGCTTCTCCTTCCTTCCACATTACCCAGCAATAGTAACAAAATGTATGAAAAAGGTCAAAGGAATCAATTCAGAGGATGAAAGTAATGTCAAAAACTCTTTTTTTTTAGGAATAAATTTTACTCTGAACATAACTCATTTTTCTCAGATGTTTAAGTTTAAAGCTACAGTATAAGTAATATTGAATCAGATGTTAGAAATCCATGCCAATCTGCAAAAGAAAATTAAAAAATAAATCTAAAGCAATTTTAGAGGCTTTGGATTCTAAGATTAGAGGTAAACCCTGATATATATGGAAGAAAAACAGAAGGATTATTTCTCAACAAAAATCAATCCCATGGGGAAAAAAAACAACCAACCAAACAAAAAAGCCCACACATGGATATATTTTCTACATCTTTCTCTGAATATTTAATCTTTTCATATGAGAATCGGTCACAAGCACAGAGGAAAGTCTTCAAGATTTAAAAAAAATGGAAAGAAACAAACTAAGCACACAAGCACTATTATATTAAGGCTCAAATCCTTACATTTACATTGAGAGATTTAAAACGAAGAAAAAAAGAAGCTGGATAAAAGATTAAATAAGGGATTTAAATAGACAGTAGGTTATGTATACAAATTATGACTTGTGAAGTCCATTCATGTAGTCTTAGCATCAAGGGCAGATTAGTTCATTGGGAAACCAAACCAACCAAGCAGAAAACCTCTAGTGAACTGCAAGTAGAGGTACTAATATTTCCTTGCAGGGCTTTGTCCCCATCCTCTCCCCTTTTTCCCTAGGGATAAGACAATATTCTGAATATAGATTTCACAGCACAGAAACACAAGTAAATTACTCAAGGCATCATGTGCCCTTTGATATGCTACTGCACATTGCAATTGATAGTCACAGAAATTGTCACATACTGTTGAGGGCAATTTAGGAAATCTTAAGGACAGTATTTGCTTCTTATCACACTTTCCTGCTCTCCTCAATATAAAACATAGCAAGACATCCTGATGTACCAGCTTCTTTTTTTTTTTTAATGCCAAAAGAAAGAAGATGGCAGCAGTTAAAAGCTGAGGAAAGGGGAACAGTTTGGAGAAGGGTCTTACCAACCAGAACTCCACAATCCTCTCTCCATTCAGCTTAGTCACTGTGATTTCAGGTCCATTTTTATGAAAAGAGTTTTCCTTCACCTATGTATTCATCGTAAAGAAATAAATAAATTTAACTATTGCACATAGTCCATAATCAGAAGGATATTTTTCTGTACATAAGGTAAATTCAAAGATTAAACTTGAAAAAATTTTGATTTGGTGTCTTGATGCACTGTTTACCAAGATTTTATTAATGAATGTCCCTCACTCTTTTTACAATTTCCTTTCTTTTGCCAGACACATAACAGTATTCACAAGAGATGCTCTTCCACTAATTAATAACAGAAATTCCTTTGCCTATCACTCATAGAAATGTTAATTAAAATTAGTAGTAACAGAGGACCGGTGTAAGTGTGTGTATTTGATTAGTTGAACTGGAAGGAGCTAATTAGTGCCAGATAAAGTACATCTACATGTACTCCACATGCTTAGGTTGATCTTTTTGACCAACAGCAGATGCACAGGAAGCCAGAAGGTCAGTGGTCAGATGCATAGCGGTTGTTAAAGGAGCAGCTGTCAAGGTCCAATGATCATGCCATTTTGAGAAAGCTGGAAAACCTCTCCCAAGAGAATGAAGTGTTGAAGAAAGGGCTGCAAGTAGGGACACAGTGCCTTCAATTTGGAAGTTAGAGCTGTAACTCGACAGCTGGTAGAGCAGCCTGTGCACCAGCCATGGTGCCTGCCTGTGGAGAGCTCCTACTCGGCCTCTTGGCCTTACAACATGTCAGGAGTGTGGTTCTACTTCAGGAGAGACTGGAATTTTCTCTAGAGGCTTTCAGGGCATTTATTAAGCAGGAAATTTTAGTATAAACTACTAGTGATAAAGAAAAAAAAAAAAAAAGAAGAAAGCTGAAGTTGACTGTGGAGTGTCAGCGTAAAAGGTAATCAAACATGCTGGGCAGTCATATCAAGAGATTTCCAAAATTTCCACTCACTGCTCATGGATATTGCCAGCACTTAACACTTCTGGTGGTGATGGCCTGTCATGACTGCGTGGATTCCTGGCAGTCTTTCAGCAAATGGTAGGACACCTCAGACAAATAGCATTATAACAACAACAAAAATAAAAACAAATAAAACCCAAACAAACAAAGAGAAGAAACTTTCCTTCAAAAATAGTAAGAAAAATCTGCATTCATTTACCATAGAAGATTATATCAGCATTACCCATATCACTCTAAATCACTCTCCAATAATCTTTCTGTTGATACAATCTATATATGGCTACATTTTTCAAGAAAAAAATATTCAGGGTAATGAAGGCACATTCCCTATTGCATCATGATTCCAGCATAAGTGATCAAATAAAAACACAATTCCAGAATATAAGTAACATATGTTGTTACGCTGTTTTTTGGCAGGAGTAGACTTAATCTTCTTCCCAGTGGCTAATATGGGGCTGTGTTTTTTGGATTTGTGCTGCACACAATAGTAATAATGTAGAGATGTTTTTTTTATTTCTGAGAAGGGCTTACAGAGATCCAAGACCAGTTCTGGATTTTTCTACTGCCACACTGTCAGGGAAGTTGGGAGTACATGGGAGGTTGGGAGGAGACAGAGCCAGGACAGGTGACCCAAACTGACCAAAGGGATTCTCCAGACCACATGGCATCATGTCAATGTATAAAGTGGGGAAGAAAGAACAAAGGGGAGTGACATTTGGAGTGATGGCATTTGTCTTCCCAAGTCACTATTACACTTGATGGGGCTGTGCTCTCCTGGAGATGGTTGAACACCTGCCTGCTCATGGGAAGCAGTGAATGAATTCCTTGTTTTGTATGTGTGGTTTTACTTTCCCAATTAAATTGTCTTTATGTCAACACACAGGTTTTCCAGCTTTTACCCTTCTGATTCTCTCCTTGGTCCTGCTGGTGGGGGGCGTGAGTGAGTGAGTGAGTGAACAGCTGTGTAGGGCTTGGTGAATGGCTGGGGTTAAAGCAACACAGCAGTAAAATGCATTCAACGATAAGGCCATAGATTCAGCATCACTTTAAACCTATCTGGGTGTTGACAAATATGAAATTCACACTGACTCACCTCTGCTTTTCTTCTCTCTGTAGCTTGCACAGTTTAAAAATGAAGCAAAATAAGACATTCAACTCACTAAAATCTAACATTTCTTTCTATTCTGATAAATCTGATTATTCTATTTCTTGATCAAATTCTATGCAACCTTATGAAGAAGAAAAGTGGCAGAAGTGGCAGAACTACCTTTTTGGAACTTGATCAAACTTAAATCTCCTTAAAGCAATCAGAAGGCTTCAGCATTGCAATATAAATCTTAGAAATGTTAGTGGGATTATAACATCTGAATTTATTTTAGAATTGTTTATGTATGTGTACTGACTCTATGTTAACATATTCATTGCAGATATATTTCAAAATATCTTGCAGCCTTCTATGTATTTAAAAATCATTATATTTACATTAGTTCAAGTAAATAAAATATAATTTGGCCCATGATTAAACTAATTTACATTCTTATAAATATATGTGAAATTACAGCTCAAAACAGCAGGGAGGAATATGGAGAAATACACAGTTGAAGGATTTTAGACAGTGAAATATCTGTATAAATATTTCTGTGGAGAATCCACAGCAGCATTCTCTCTCCAAACAATTTAGGTGAAAGCAGAAAACATGCTAAACACACCACAGATCTTAATCTTCCAATGCATTTATGAACCAAATTTGGAAGAACTAAGAAGTCTCTGTTTTTTCAGTCATAGATTTCAAAAGCAGAGCTAAAAGGAAATTGTTCTCATTACAGCAAATTTATCGAACTTTGACGTGAAAATGTGCATTTGATAATTTTTTGCTGCTTGTGAAAAATTCCCCAGAAAGGAAATGGAAAAGGAAAGGTTAAAAAAAATTAACTCCCACAGGGAAACATCTTCGATTGAACAGAAAACTGTTTTCAAATGAAAAATTACAACCAACTGTAAAAATAGTGTAAAATCTTTCATTAAGATAAGAGCTAGAAAGAAAATACTGTTTGGACAAACCTAAAATAAAAGTTCACTTCAATTCTCTCTGAAAGTCAGGTTAATGTAAAGCTTTTAATATCAGTCTAGCTTTGGCAGCCTTCAAATACTTTTCAAAAATTGACACATTTATGTCAAAAGAAAGTAAATTATTTTTGCTATTGGTTGGTCCATTCTTGTCAAAATCCAGCTAGCTTTCCTTTTCCCTTCATTCTTGGAATGTCATTTCTGCACTTGTCAAAAGTTAAGTTATATGGAAAGAATGAAGTTACTGGAGTACAAAGCACACCTTTTTTAAAAAAGGAGAGGAAAAAAACCCACAAAAAAACATAACACCATACCCACACACCGACACAGAAATTTAAACTGTTCACAAAATCATTATGTAACACTGTAAATTACCATCTCCAAGAAAAACATTAGGAGTTTTGATGAAATCCCCATTATAAAAAAAATCAATTATTAAAAGAATGATGAAGAGAATAACAAAGGATGAATCAAAACCAAAGGGAATTTTATGTATGAGCGAGAATTGTATTTTGTATTGTCTACTAAGTCTTCCTGTCTCTTGGGTTGGCCGAGAGAAGTATCAGGAGAAAAATGGATCCATCACTCTTTGTTCTACTCACTTCCAACAGAACTACCAGCTGTTAGAAGATGATTCTCTATTAGCACAGATATAACCAGTTCTGGGGATGGAGACAGTAAAATTTAATTCTAATAATGAACATGCAACTAGAGTCCCCTTCAGGAGAATTATTAATAAAAAACATGCAATAACTGCATTGTACTGAATGTCTACTACTACTAAAAATAGCTAAAACCTTTACATGCACAAAGCCAGTTCCTTTGTAGCACAAAAGATGTAATGGAAACAATTTTCAGCTTATACAGAAAGTGAATTTATTACTTATTTCATGCCATCTTCTACATCATTAGCAAAGATTAATATTAGTAATAATGATTATAATTATTATTTTATTATTATTTTATTTAGAATCAAACTTTCCAGTGGAATGATATACTTTGACTTTAAACATATTGGCAACATTGTTTTAAGTGCTGTAGTATCTGGCCTTTTTTAGCAGCCCTGAACTTGTCGTGGCATCATACACCGAGCTGGATTTGAGCCCATTCCCCAGAAGTTTGAATTCTATCACACTAGACTAAACTAGTGCATGCCTAGCTAGCCTGGGATCTTCTTCAAGAGCCCAGATATCCCCATAGAAACATTACCTCTAAACATTTCTGTCTGAGAGACTTACCTTAGGTCAGAGTTTCTTCACAGGTATTAAAAAATCAGAATGCCTTCACTCAGATTAAGAATGGAGTCCATTATCTTCCTCATATCTGACTGACCAGAAGCCTCAGCCCTGTCCCCCATTCACATTCCATTTAGCTGACCTATTTTGAAGTCTTTAAAAAAGAAATCGCTGGATCCCCAATAAGGCTAGATGTTTTTTTCCCTAAAAGGACCAGCAATTTAATAACAAATTAAATCACCTTAAACAGCCTAAAGGAAAGAGAAATTTATGAGTTCAGACCTGTATTGTATAATTGGACACATCAAATTAATGTACAACAGTTACCCTTAGATAAAATGCAACAAGTTAACATAAGAAATCACTGCAGCACTCCACAGTAAACCGCAATGCAACATGCCATGAAGGTGAGAATCCTTTCTTCATAAGAAAAAAGGGTTTGAGATAAATAAACAGTCTCCTAGCTGTGAAGGTTTCAAGCTTGTTACCTACTGCTGTTTTCTGAGCATGATAAATAGCTTGTTGTGCACAGGATTGAGATATAATTCCACTTCCCATGGCAAAACACAGGCATCCTTATCCTTCTAGCATATATCTGGCCTCCACACATTGCTGTTTTCAATATCCTCTAAATCCTGAGAGGTCTGAGCTAACAACATGCTAGGTAAACAGATATGATTCTTTCCCAAAGGGACAATCAAGGAAATGGTTGCAAAGTATCTTCAGTTCCAGTGACTTGCTGTATGCTAATAATCTTTTAATTCCCTCTCCCACCTTCCTCCTTGTTTTCGGTACCATATTACGATCTTTTATTTGGGTCAGCTAAAGAAATATAGCAGAGATGATCCATTAAAATGGAACAGAAAAGGACATCAAGTTAAAGGAAAAGCAAGAACCTGCTTTGCTTTTCTTTCCAAAGAAAATGAATGATTCTCAAAACAAATGCATCATTTTAAAAGCTGGGTAGAATAGTGTAATTATTCATTAAGATCTTCACCACGTGTTCAAGATCTTAGCTAAATATTAAGTTCTATAACTGAAACCAATGCAAGAAGTCATCAGTGGTGACAACATAACTTCAAAACAAATAGGAGAGAAGCAAATTAATTCCTTTTAAACATTATCAGAAGCTGCAAAGCTGAATTGATTTAATTAGTCTGATTGAGTATCAGAAGCGGAGTACCAGAAAAACACTACCTTCTAACAATTTTTTCATGCTTTCTCATCAGGAACAGATTTCTAGCTACAAATTATAAATTACCATATCATCACTTAAGAAAACTAAAGAAACCTAAAATGAAGCTAAATCAGAGTTTGCCTGTATGATCTGAAAAAATAATTTTCATCCCATGTGTCTAAGAGATCTTTGGATGCTTCTTCTTTTCCTGGTAAAGCATCAGAGCCACTAGTGTCTCTTCCTGGAAGTGCTGCCACCTTGCCAGAGGGACACACATCTCACATATCTCCCAGCCACTGCCATGAGGAATACATAAACTGCATGACAACATTGCAAAATTCCCTATCTGCACACGTATTTTAAAAAGATCTCTTCCAACACAAAACTATTCTAGAATTCTGTGATTGTAAGGGTGGGCTCAACAGCTCTGTGTTTTAAAATTAGTATCAGTCAGTTTATCCATAAAACCAAAAGAAAGAGGAGCCTTCTTCCCCAAAAGTCTAGAAATCTAAATATTTGCTCAGAGCGCAGATTCTGTGCCATCATTGAAAGAGTTTAAGCCACATCTTTCATTTACAAGATGTAGCCGTAATAATTAGCCAAATACTTGATTCCAAAGTATTTGCTTTCTCCCAGATTTGTTTGCACCTATAATGAAAATCCAACATTTTGCTTTCATATTCCAAGGAACTGGAAAGATGATTAATTTGGATAAAAACTAACAAAACTCCTGTCCTCTAAAAGAAATAACCAACAATAACAAGGCATGTCAAAGGAAAGCAGGGAAACTCATAACAAAAACAGCCTGATCATGGAAATTATTTCCTTCTAGTCTACTAAGCCCCAACTACACTCATAATAAAAGCCAGCACTGCTATGAAATTCACTAGCACAACATAAGTGACAGCACTACTAGCTGCAAAGGCCAGTGCAGACTATGCTTATGATCTTTTTGGTGTCTCCTTAAACTTCATCTTATAAATAATTTTTTTCTTCCACCAGCTCGTCTCACAATATTAATTCAAACATTATGGAATTTTAAATTATGGAAGTTAAAAGCAGTAGTATAAAAGCATACTACTCATTTTGGGCTTCAGTTTGTTTTTCTTCATCTTTTTAAAAAGTAAGTCCATTTCCAGTACACACATATGAGAGCATTTATAGGAGACTACAGAGAGAAAAAAGCAGAGAGAGAAGGCACATATAAGGGCTACCCTAAAGCAAAATTTTCCTTTGAAACATTTGCTGCATTGGCCTTGCTGAGGCATGCAAGTGAAGGCTGAACATTTCATAATTTGTAAAAAAAAGACAATTTCTTAAATCCCAAAAATATCCAAAATTTTGAATTGACTCCTGTCAATTTATAAATAATGTCATAGAGATGCATAAAATGGACTTTTAACCAACAGAAAAATTCAGTATTACTGCACTCAGTACAACAGAAAATAAATTATACCCATTGGCAAGCATTTGCACATCCCCCATAAATCAAAATATTTTTAATATTTTTTCTAAAGTTAATCCTGTTATCAAATAACATCTTATATTTAGTTAGTTTATGAGGAAAAAGAAATGGCAAGAAAATTCTGAGAATTATTTTTAAGGTAAGCCCAAATTAAAGCTGGGTCAAGGGAGAAGATGGAGTCTATTAGGCTGTGATAGTAAGTAGGGATCAAGGACTTAATATTTTTTCCAAAAAAAATACTTCTGTGGATCCTCTCAGAATGTATAGTGTTACTGAAATCTGTTTCTCATTATTTGAAAAAAAAAAAGTAGTTTGCTATGCCACAGTTTGAGTTCACCTGGTATACAGTATTTGAGAAGGAGCCTTCATTTTAGCACTCATCCTCTTTTTAGAGTGTTACTAAATTTTGCTTCTGCATGACCCATGCATCTTAACAGGGTCCTCTAAGGAATTAGACAGATACTGGAAATGAGCAGACAGCTCCTAATAGGAGCACCCCAGGCAGTGTGGGAGTCGGCACCGTGAGAAAATGGAGCAGGTTGTGTAGGAAGCCCCACCACTTTTCCTCAGTCTCTTCTTTTGCAGAAACCCGCCTGTGACAGACTGTCTTCTCCTCCTCCTCCTCCTCCTCTTCCACACCTGGCAGAAGGGAATGATGCAGAGAACACAGTGCTGCTGTTGATACCATTGATGCCACTGCTCCATCAGATGCAGATACACGTGTTTCTATTATGCACTTCACCTACAGCAGCACAGCATCAGAAAGAACCAATAACTATTCATCCTTACAAACCATTTCCAGACAGTCAAATGAGAAGACTGAATTAAGGCAGGTCAAAGGAAAAGTGCCTTTAGCAAAGCTCCTTCTAAAAATACCTTCTAAACTTGCACATAGCCTACTACACTCTCAAAGACTCTCAAAATTTTCTGATCTTCAGTTTCCTTCTAGATTATTTAAAAAGATATTCTAAAATAGGTCTCACTTCAAAGAGCAAGCACAAACACACACAAAAAAACAAAATTGTACAAATTTTCTTTTTTGTTGTTTTAAAAATATGAAACTGTACCCAATAACTTCATTATTATTATTATATTTTCCTTCACATATCTTGCCACAAAATGAATGTAGAAATTGATCTCACTGCCTTTCCCTGCATTTTTTTTTTCTCTTGGTGGGCTACAGTTTCAAATGGATCCAAGGATAAGCCAATTTCACACAATGAACCAGAAGAAAGCATAACTGCAAGAGAACTTGAACAGTTTTGTGCTGACGTTAACTTCCTGTAATGGTCTTCATACGGGGTCAGTAAAGAATCTGAATATTTGCAGTGGCTGGTAGTAGGAGGGCAGTAAGGTAAGACCACCACCTTCAGAAGTCACAAAGAGTCTCACTGGCCTGACAGTGTCACAAAACCACAAACTCCAGATATGTATGTGTCCTGGGCTTGGGACAGATTTGGGAGGGAACTTCCCAAAGGGGTCTCCTCTAGGAAGTAAATTTCAGCAGCCCCTTCCCCAACCAGTTTGGCAGAAAAAAGCTGGGAAGGAAGCACATGAGCCATTTATCCACAAAAAATAAAAGCTCAGAGAAGATGAGGACTGGCATCCAGTAAAACTTGCCCTGATCTAGCAGGGAACTTAAAAGCACTTCCAGGTTCACCAGTCTAGAAGTAAAAATACCAAATAATGTCCTTATCCTCTTTGTGCCTCCCAACACATCCCAGATTTACAGCAGGAACATAACTGTAGGATTAGTTTGTTTTATTTTTAAAAGGCACTTGTTTAAATGTAATAAATTGCAGAAATAAGTATATCTACATCTCAAAATTGTGGAAACAGCAATATCTACATCTCAAAATAGACTTTTCATATGTAAATGCTATCTTTAGACAGTAATTCATATATCAATATGTAAAGCCTTAACAACTTAGAAAATATTTGGCATAGATTGGTGCTAAGTGACTTTCAGCAAATCTCCCAATGCCTCAGGTTGCCGATCCCAACCCAGAGCTTTATCAAGAAAGCACACTTGCTCAGTGAGACTGAAAATTATACTGGCATCAAGAAACATGCTCCTTGGGCCTAAATCACAACAATATTGATGAAGGCTGATAGATGTAATGTTTTCCAGCTTCTTCTCTGGCATTTCCTATTCTCCTGATATTTGAATTCTCTTGTTCAAACAACCAGCAGAACTTCTAACACTAAGGCCTCACAAGGGCAGCTTTGTTCCTGCTCCTGTAGCTTTGTTCCTGTGATCATCAGTGCAAGAATGACTTTTCTCTGAATGACTCAGGGCACTAACATGAGGCAAAAGTGTGTGATTATTTTTACAATGGGCATGCTGCCTCTTTACATATGGAGGTAAAGAGGGGAAGAGGGAGAAAGAGACATCGATCTCCAGGAGTTTATTGACTTGGTTCCATGAATCCTGGTAGTTACACCTACTGAAATTCTCCAGGGAGCTGAACAGAGCTTATACCTGATCCTTCCTCTCAAAAAGCAGTGCTTTTTGTACCCTATTCCCTTCATGCATTCATCCAAATAAATCCACCTGATTAAATAAAATTATACTCTTCCTTTTCATCCAGTGAAAGAAAACAGAAAATTGGCAGTACTTGTCCCATTACACTAAGAGCACAGGCATTATTTAACTGCCATTAGTAGAACTAATAGCACTGTACTGCATTCTACCTGTCTTTTCATTTCTACAGTCAAAGCTAACACAAAGTCTTCTCTAGGCTTTCAGGAGTAATTTTATTTCAAAAACTGAAGGACTAGCTACCTCATAAAGCATTTTCCTTTAGTACTTTCCATTTATCATAGCAGGCATCACCCAGCAATGAAAAAGCATTTACGCAAGCATTGAACATTTTCTTTCCCACTCTCAGAGAAGTTAAAGAAAACCAAAAGATGCATTAAAGACACAATTCTTAACAGTAAATGGCATTTAGGCTCCTCAACTCTTCCATTTTTCTTTACTACAGAAACATTTACTGCACAAAAGTTTAACTTTTGTTAAATCCTATTCTTCTGCAAGAAAAATCCACAACATAGGAAAAAAAGCCTACTTATTGCAGAAAAATGTTTTTTTTGTCATTTTTTCCAAATGTCAAAGTTGTAATCACATATTCTATTGCAGTTCTTCCTGAAGTGTCACTCAGCAGTTGCCACTATGATCTCTGAACATCAGTATCTGTAAGCAAGATAACTTTCTTGCTTGATGAGGCCACGCTTCTCCCTTGCCATCCACAGGAACCCAGTGTAAAGTGACTTCCAATTTAATTGGATTAGCCTGCAAAAATATCACTTGACACATCCTTTTTAGCCTTCCACCAGAAAATTCATAACTAAGTAGATTAATTTTAAAGAGGAAACCTCTCACAAAGATTTCCAGGCTGAGAAAACAAGGGGCTCAGTAGCCCAGTGTAAGGAATCAATAACAGCGTAGACTTTGCGAGTGAAAAACTGGATTAACTGAGTTATTTTTCCCTGTATTTACCAAATACAGAGACTGATATATCCCACAGATGCATATTCCTAGGGAAAATGTGAAATGTCAAGGCTTTACCACTTCACCAGAGCAGATAATTAAGTAATTAGAACAATCAACTGTTGACAGAGTACCAGCGACCCCCAGGTGAATTACAGCCATGAATTATGAAAGCATGAGCAAGGGAAGAGGGAAGACTTTGGCACATATGTAGGATAGTCTGAATGCAGTTATAGCACCAGGCTTATAATTTCTGCACTTATCTTCCAGATGTGCTTAGTTGTCCACAACTTTTGTTGTCAAACTGCTTATTTAGATGTCAGGGGCAAGCTCGTCTGGGTACATTTTCTCTCTGAAAAAAACCAGTGAACCAGAAAGCAGAGTATATATTAATCTACTCTCTCAACCTTTTACACAACATGAAAGGGCTGAAAATGTAAAAGAGTGCTTTAACAAATCTGCATCCATCTCAGTAAATTACATCCACCAGTCGAGGCGCCTGGGAAAGGGAATGTCAAAGGGGCCCTTTACACAAAACATGCACAAATTATCAATCACTAAATTATGCCAGAGGCTTATAACCTCCATCACACCTTTTGCTGGGGACTGTCTCCTCATCAGTAACTGCTCATGTGTGACATGCAGAAACACCCTCTTTGCTAAATAAGGAATATAAACAACACAACCATCATAGCATGAAGTTCAGGAATAATTTACTTCTCTTACTATTAGGGCAGGTTTGCTTTACTAAGTCTTTTTGGGCTAAGGAATTTGGTTTAAAATACATTGGACTGCGTGCTGTGATGAACCAACTCCAGGTAGAATGAGCTGGCCCTGGGGACTGGAAGCATTTTGTAGATGGAAAGCAGGGACAGAAGCACCATTGGTGAGCAGCCTCAGCTGCAGAGTGCAGGGGAGACGGGCAACACATGTAATTCCCAGCAGCTGGGAAAACTTCAACCAGCAGATTTGTTCAAGTAAGAGTGTGTGAACATCTTATATACTGCAATTCTTTTTAGGTGGAAAGTTGTTTTAAAAATTAAGTGAGAACAGGGCAAAGAAGAGAGACCCACCAAAAAGCCAATAAAAAACATGTCACATGCAGGAGATTTCACACTTTTGTTTCTCAAAAGCACAACTAATATTCTTCTGCTCTGAAATTGTTAATACTTCATTTCATTGCCTTTACCAAATGGAAAGAAATAGTCTAGAGAAAATAAGATTAAAGTATATTAACTATTTTTTTCTAAAATGAATTAAAACATTTTATAATAAAAATAAAATAAGAAAACAGTTGCAATATCTATATTTATTTACTTAAATATTAATGTTTTGAATTTTAAAGCTTCAAGTCAGACCCTCTATTGATATGGTTTAACATATATTACTTAATTTTAAAAATACTCTAAATTAGCTGTTGACACAAAAAGGGTAGAAAGTATAAAAGATTATAGGGTAAGGAACAAACCTTTCAGAATGGTTTCTGTAGATTAACCATGTGGGTGGATAAGTAACTCTCAGAGTTCAGAGAAGAGAACAGAGCAGTGTCAATGTAATGAACAGAAGTAGGTGGATGGTTCCAGTTCCAATCAGAACATCTCCCACTTCATCAAAGCTGCTGAAAATGATTCATTCTATGGTACATTTTACATGCCATGGACATTCTGTAGGTTTTCCTTCCTACTTGTCAAAGCCATGTACATATTCAGAGGAGGTGGCAAAGAAAATGCCCTTTTGATCACCTTCCAGCATTCTTTTCTTTCAAAAGCAAACAAACAAATAAACAAAACACATACATTTGGAAACAAGGAAGAATAGGGAAACTCAAGCCTAACCTGAATTCAAGTGAAAAGAGAAGAAAATAAAAATCTAATATATGAAATTGGGAAAAAGATATTTGGAGGGAATGTGGGGAAAAAAAAAAACACAACAGAAAAGGAAATTTAAGAACGGAAGTATTACTGAGAACACTTACCTTGAGTTTTTATATCAATCCTTAATATCCAGGTGTTTAGCTGCATTATACCTAAGTGAACATTCTTTTAGAGGTTTCCGTGGGAGAAGACCAGCATCCATTCCTCAGAAACAGCTAGAAGGAAGAAAAAATCAACCCTCCACTATGAGCCCCCAGAATCTATGCAGCTCCCAAAAAGACAAGGGTTCTTTGTATTATACTTAACTAACAATACCATTAATGCTCCAACACAGATCATTAATTTAAAAGAAAGTAGAAAAGAGATAGAAAGCACAAGTTAGTAATTCATAGCTCTGTGAAAGAGACCTCTCTGAACTTGCAATGACCACTGACAGTGCTGAGCTATAACCCAATTATATGACTGAACTAACCATATTCTGCCTCTCATTAAACCTCCCATTATACCTAAAAACCATACTGAAACCAATTTTCACTGAACCAGGAACCTAAACATGTGTTTAATTCTGAGCACATGCTCTGCTAAATGCTGCAGAACAAAAACCCTCATCCTGTGTGGTAAAGGAGGTTAAATAGAGTTAAGAGCTTTTTCAGATCATTATCTTCTACCATGCTCATCTGCTGAATGAATTATGAATAGAAAAGTTTGATTAGTACCTTCCAGGTCCACCCTGTATTGCTAACAAAGTTCTCCTAGGTTTGATAGAAGGCTAGTGATGTTCTTTTGGAATAATTGCAAAAATTAATTTTCAAGAAAAATTTCTGTTATTTTTTAGTTGTCTTCCAAACTAAGAAGAAAGAAAAGAAGGCATGTCCTTATTAACTGAAACTGAAAACCAAAAGTACGCTGGTGGCTATGGAGAATGCCCACTGACACTCCAGTTTTCTCAAAGCTGTAAATACAGGGAGTGGATAAATATTATTAGCAGCAGTCACTAGCCTTCTAACAGAGAACAAGTCTTCTATTCACCAGAGCAATACAGCCATGTCATTGTTTATTAGAATAAAACATATAGCAAGTACAAGAAGTCACTGGAAATTGAAAAAACCCACTAACCATACAATAATATGCAGGAACATGCATTTCCTTTTTTGTAACAATCCCACTAAATTACTGGTTTCAGCAGAAAAACAACAGATGCATAATTTTAACGGCCAGGTTGACCAAAAGAAAATTTTCAGTTTTACTTTCTTCCACTTTACCCAATACCGATAACATGCACAAGCTACTCCTTAGTGGTTTATAAATTAAAATGTAGCCTCTCTTTTTGTGCATGCACATGACTTCAGTATAGATTTAATTTTCTCTTGTGAATTCCTCACACGTACTGTAGCCAAAAAAATTTCAGTCCACAGGCCAACTTTACAGTTGGATCTAAATTTATTTACAAGATAAAAACTGCACACTCTTAAACTAAAACATATGGTTTCTGCTTATCAGTTCTCTAGTCTCTTTTTTTTTCTCCTCAACTCTGTCAATTTACAGGCCTCAAACTCCACAAATGTTTTGCATAATTCAAATTAACTGATTTGATTTAGCTATCTATGTAACATGAATCTTTACAGAAATCACTCTTTTAAGGATTGATCTGAGCCTCCTACAGGTACTTGTAAAGCTTCCTAGCAAGGGTCCTGCGTGTTTCACTTGTAATTTTTCAGTTTTTTCAGACCACCATTCACATCTTCCCAACTTTCCAAAAAGTGTACTCTGAAAGGGTACTTAATGATAACTAGATAGAAAAATGGAACACCATAAATAGCCAGAAGGAAAAGCTGATATTTTAAAGTATAATTTTTTATTATTCTTTTTAATTTTATGCTCGCCAGGTGAAAAAGGCATATTCTACCACGAAACTAAATAACTTTTGCTTTTTTGAGCTTTGCCCAGGGCAGGTTTAAATCTCTGGCATTAAATCTGAAAAGAACTAAGAACTTTTGCAAACTTTACTGCCTTTTAAATGCAAAGTGTCCTCTTTGATGTAGCCTACCTGAAAGACACAGCAGGATATTTGTTTTCTAAAGGACTTGTGTCAAAATGAAACCTACTACAAAAAAAAACCTCTCCTTACATGAAGAAGATAAGAAAAGAGTAAACAACATATGAAAGATAGGAGTTGCACTAGTAATATACTTCTGGAAGACTTTGGCATATTCCAGAGAAAAATATAAGCATATATCTTGGGAGGGGAGGAGGAGTTAATAACCCAGGGGGATAAGGGGGATACATTTGGTGTATACAAAGATACACATAATAAATAAATAAACAAAACCCAAATATCCTCTCCAGCCAACCTGTATCCTTTTAGTCAGTGATGACCTTTAGCTGGTGTTAGTCTCAACAGAAAGTTTTACAGTAGCTAATGTAGGTAAGGCTATAACTGTAAAATCAGTGGCAGCTCTTCCCTTGGGAAGATCCTACCCTACCAAAAGTCCATATCCCTTGGTAAAATGTTTGAGGATTTTTTTCCCCTCTTGCATTAGGCAGGGATCCCAATGTGCTGCCAAGCCAGGCAGTCCAAGACAGAAGCACAAGAAGCTTCCTGTGCCTGCACAATGGCCCTCAGTAGGGAGCTCCCTGACTGCCCACATGGCCACAGAGTGTGACAAGTGATAACTCAGGATAAGCACGAGCAGGGGAACTTAAGAGAAAATTAAATGGTTATTCACAAGCTAACAGGCAATTCTTCTGCTTCCAATGGGTGCCAAATGAGTATTTCCAGCTCATTATTATTATTTTTTCACAATTAATAGCTTATATTGAGCTTTTGGAATGAATGCTGTACTCTTAAAACTCTTTTACAAGACTACTACAAAATTTTCTTTAGAGATATCCACCAGCTAAAGACATTACAGACAACACTAGTTAAAAGGATCCTTCAAAGGATCCCATGATAAGGGAGGATGTAGGGCTATAGGGACTTAATATCTCTGCTTCATTTCCCTTCATTAGTTAGTCAAATTTCACTTAATAGAGGATAGGTAATTTCTTAGTCATGTCTCCTGTCTTGAGCACAATAGAGGGAACTTGGTATTCCCAAACACTGTGCTCACATTAAAAAGAAAGTATACAGCAGGAAAAAGAACCATTTAGCAGAGCAGCTATGTTTATGCATTTTTTGTTCTGTGGATTAAACATATTTTCCTGCTACATGTTTTGGAAACTTTGTATTTGGTGCTTGAACGCTAAAGAAAAAGAAGCTGCCAAAATTATACATACCATTTGCACAAAGCTAAAAAGTTGCTCTTTCCCATCTGAGAGCAGCTATCACCATTTTTTGAAGCAGTGCAAGCATAATTTATATAAGGCTAGACCTTACAACCACTTAAAAAAATAGATATTATCTAAAACATTTTCACTTTCATCAAGTTTTATTCATGTAGGAAATAAATAACCAGACTTTCAGTGTATGGAAATCTATTGGCTTGTCCAGGATCTTTTATAAAGAGATTTTTCTGGTTGGCTGGCAACTCCCTTAGAAACTGTACTTTTACACTGTGCGAAATGAGATGCAATAAACCAAGCACTCAGGATAACATCTACCTACTTCAGCAGGATAGGGACAATAACAAATGCAGCTTTTGTTATGATTGTAGGCTATTTTTCTTTGAAGGGTCCTTTCTCAGAGCATAAGATAAGTACATTGTAAGAATAAGTAAAGATCGAAAAAACCTTCCATTTTTAGAGCTCCTGTTTCTTTGTAAGAATTAGAAAGAAAAAGTGAATAAAGGGAAACTGGAAGAATTTTCACTCAGTTGCTATAACTTTATGCCCTCTGGAAAAGCAGATCCCATTCTAGCACCTTCCTAAAAGATCCTGGGTGGTGCTAAGCAAATCACTTAAGCTGATTTCACTTTTCACCACGGGTAATTTACAGTGCAGTCTTCACAGCTGACCAGTCTCTAGAAAGTCATCCACAGCAAGAGCATACTGTCAATTGATTTTGTGAACTCACTGTGAAGAGTTCCTGTGATTTGTAAGAGAGATCCAACTGTTCTAGCTGGTGACTTTCAACAGCACAGCAGGGCTCCTTAGAGAGCTTTGGCAATGTTATTAGCCATGTTACTGTGCTCAGTCTCCTGCAAGAGACACCTGAACTAATTCTTCCACCTGATGGGAACAGAAGTAAACTGTAGTCCTCAAAGCAATCTGTCACAGGAGACTCGGCTTCGCCCTTTCATCATCAATATCAGCCAGCTGAATAAAAATTATGACTAAATGTATAGCCTAGATAGACTGCAAACTCTTCTGTATTTGTCACAAGGGTTCATAGGATACCTGAGTTGGAAGGGACCCACAACGGTCATTACCTGGCCTGTGTTAAAAACTTCTGCGCTGGGAAGTTTTGGATGAGGCAGCTGAAAACAGATCTCTTATCTGGTACCTAAGGAAGATTCAAATTGCTGAGAATTAGTCTTTCTTAACTGTAATATGTGTTCTGCTTGATAATGAAGAGTCAATTTGCTCCTTAGAACATGTACTGCTGCCTGTTCATCTCACTAACCTCAGCTGCAGCAGAAGCTTATGAAGAAAAACAACACCAATTCAAAAGCACCATTCAAAAGTTTGAAATGTAACAGTTCAAAAAACTAATTCAAAACACAAAAAAGACAGATTTGTAACAGCACTCAGACTTCATGAGGATGTACCAAGATGTTTAAACAGCACCATGAACTTGTATGAATTATTTCCTGTTGGAATAAGCAACATCTTGTGGAAATAACAAGCCTTTAAGCTCAGTGATGGCTATAAATGCAGTTCCTTCTAAGCTGTACGTAAACTTGGGGTGAAATTGGAAGAGATACAAGCAGACAAATCCAACCACCCACCTTTCTTGAAAGGTAGAGAAGTCCAATCCCATCAGTCACTTCTCCTCTTGAACCATTCCACAAGCCTGTACAACACCAACATGGTAGGAAGTTTACCCAGGGAGAAAGAAATAAAAATAGTTTTCTACGTCACAAACTGAAATGACTCACAAAAGGGTTTAACTAGTTTAAAAAAAAAAAAACATGAGCTTAGTTTCTAGTGCAGAAAATGCAGTCTAAGCTTCCATGTATCTCAGTTTCTTCTCAGTACAAGAGGAATATTCATAACATTGTACCTCAAAGGAGTTAGTTGGAAATGTATTCAAACACATGCCTCAGAAGCACTGAGAAAAGTATGATGCACTATACTGAGTACTGAAGAAAAATTAATAATTCCACCTTCAGTGCATGTTCTTATAATTTGAAATAAATAAATCTAAGGCCAAATACTGAATGAAGAAGATAAAAGTGAAAAATTAAATAGATGGTCATGAATGGTGAGCACCATTCATCCTGTATGCTAAACAATTCACTGGTCCTATTAAGCTAACAAACCAAAAAACAAAACCAAGATAAGACTAATTAGAACTTATATTTAAACCCAATTGTACTCACTGTTTTTCTAAAGAAAATATGAAAAGACAACAGTAGATAAATTCTGCAAGTAGTGCCAAAGCTCACTCTAAAGCTAATAATGCTGAGAACACTAGCTGGTGATGCTCAAACTGGCCAGCCTAGATACTCTGTAAGGTGGGGCTTAGCTGAAAAATAAGCCCTTGGGGACTCCCAAAACACAAAACTAGGCAGTGTGAAATGAACAGTACATTACAGGTATAGAGTCCAGTTGTAGAGACCTACAGTACAGATATAATACAATGGAGTGGCAGATAATGAAACCAGACTGAGAATAATGCCACATAATCAACAGAAAACTAGTCCCCAGCGGGGTCTAAGGCTGTAGCTAAGAGGCCAAACGTGAGCTTTTGGTGTACAAAGAAGGGAAACAGCAAGGAGATGACACTGCAGAGGAGGGCACAAAGCAGGGAGACAGCATTGCATTAAGAACAATGTATTACTGGCCTTGTGCTTCTCGACAACAACAGTGAGTAAATTCCTTGGGCATTCCATGTCCACAAGTCTCATGCCAGCAAAAGACTTGTACGAGCTTCTGCAGCAGAGCCCTCCCACCTCTGCCAAAGAAACTGGTGGTCCCAGCTATAAGGTTCCTGTTCATCAGCTGTGAGGGACATCAGAAGACCGACTCAGACTGATTTGTTACTGTTGGTGTTTTGCTTCCTACATCAGCAAGGTTGAGTCTGGGTAGCTGGTTGGCAAAAACAAAACTTAAAGAGAAAGGCAGTTGTTAAATTCAAAAATATTCAGCAAGTGATGGTCAAAGTAGTTTGATGTGCGATCCCACTGCAACAGGGATGTTAGAATCTGACAGGCTCTACAGAAAGCAAGTCTGCAATGACAGATAATACCAAAGTGTCCCGGCAAGGATATGGCTGAAGAAAATCTTCTCAATCCTCAGGTTTTTCATCTGCAGGGTCTGGAAATACCTTTGCTTCTGGATGTATATTTGTGACAATATACTGTTTGGTCTTTCTCTTCTTTTCCTGGGAAACCTCACCAATATATTCTTATTTTTCCTGTTTACCAAAAACTAGAAGTCATATGTTCCTGCAGGTCTATGCTGATTTGCACAGGAGTAAGAAATTTACAGTCCATTTACATTTTGGGAATAAAAAAATAAAAAACTATTTCCCCGATTATAGAAATTCTACCAGGTGCCATTAAAAACAGATTATGTATTCTGGTTCTAAATGTATCAATAAAGAAAAATCAAGACAATTTTTACCCCAGAGGAACATATAACAACTAAATTTTTAATTGAAAAAGAATGTTGAACTAGAGAAAAAGTGGTAGAACCAATTACAAAAAAAATTAACCCTATATCAAATGCTATTTTATATTGCCCTAGCAAAGGAAATGTTGGCAAAATATAAAAACTCTTTAAGGAACTAAGCTATCTTAGTTGACCAAGAGAGAAAAAAGAAAAAATTATTAAACCCATTACATCCTATGTCAATACCATGCCAGAAATCATTTTTGCAGGCAGGCAATCTTTTTTTTTTTTTACAGAAAACAAACATGTGGCATGTAATAATGTTGACTTGGACTGAAATTCCCACTTGGAAACACTGCAGCTATAGAGAAATTATCTGTCAGAATAAGAAAAAAAAAAACATATTTTGTCATTCAAAACATATTTTTAGAATAGTGGGTTTCAGAAGCAAAAGAAACTTCAAGATGGAAAATTTCACCCTTTGCATCAGTCTGAGCTTAAATGAACAGACAAAATCTTGGTTTGGGATGCACGTTTGCTGTTTTTATATTGAACTACATGTTATTTTTCACTTTTTACAGTTCAGATGCTTTTATTTGAAGTATTAAGCCCAGAGAAAAGTTCTAACAATTACCATATCAGCTTAAAACTTCTTGCTCACCCTTAGTTTTTCCTTTCATGAGTAAAAGCACAAGGTTTTAAAAAGAAACCAAATTAACAACTTTTTGAACTCTTGAGGAACTCTGATAATCAGAGTACAGTTGTTTCCAGTAGCATTATTATGCAAAAAGACTAAGAGATAGTAAATCCAATCCAAATCTGAGTACATATTAGTAAAAGGGTCAGCCTCTAGACTAAGTGCTTAAATGTCCCTAAGTGTCACACTATCAGCAAAAATTCTTTAAAAGCTCTAGGGAAATCAGACTGAGTTGATTGGTGCAGGTAGAGCAAGTAACTGGACAAATAGAAGAAAAAAAGACACCATGTCTGACAAGATGACAATTTACAGAAAAACATGTTGCACACAGAAGAGCACATGCTCCAGACATGCATTTTCAAATAGACACACTGGTGTCTTTCTGGGAACAGAGTGAGCAGGACATCAGCTCAGTTGTGTTTTCATGGTTTGACATGGAAACTCTTCTGTCATCATTATATAACTGTGTGTGTCAAACATAACATTAAAAAATTGCCTATATTGCAAACAATCGGTTGTTTATTAAAAAATTAAATAACACACATTGTACATCTCACAAAGGCCCTTTTGCCTCCAAGCCTGATCTGTACTCAGGACCCTCCTGAAGCCAGAGAAATAACTTGATGATACAAATAGGATTTTACCAAAAACATCTTATTTTCAAAGAACAAAGAGGAATCCTTGTTTCCTTAAGCAACGGAAGACTTAGGAAATAACCCTACTTCAAAGTTTCAGTTTCAAAGATGCCTTAGAGCCTACATAACTCCCTGCATAACTCACAACTGTTCCTTTCTGGCCTGAAACCTTGCAGGTGGGATTTCTGCTCAGATATCCACCAGTTGCTTCAGAAGTTGAACCCCTGTGGTGATGTATTTGGAGGTCCTGACTGGGGAGCTGTGGGAATGGGCTGCCAGAGGATCAGGGCAATGGTGTCCATGGGCCAGGAAATGGCCAGCAGTGAGAGTCAGGCAGAGAGGAATGTGGTGACTGATCTTACATGGCCCTTACACAGATCAAAAAAACCAGGCCCCTCAGAAAATGGTTTATTTTTATCTTTATTTAAATGCTTTTAGATAATAGATAATACTTTGGCTAGTCAAATATTTACCCAGAATGGTGAAGTTTGGTTTCATGTCTTGTGAATTCACTTTCCATTTTGAACTGGGTCTCTCACAAAGGGAAAAAAAAATGCAACAAAACAAAAAACAACCAAAAAAACCCAACCAAAACAAAAAACCCACCCAAAAATAAAAAAAAAAAACAAACAAAAATAAAAACAGATGAAAAAAGGAAGATAAATAGGCCTAGAACTAAAACACTAGAATGAGTAAACCCAGTCCAAGTTGTCATAGCTGGGACACCAACTGAATATCAACATAGGATGAGGAAGCCCTGATTCAGATTTGTGCTTACAGAACAATCTCCATAAATGATTGTGAAAGCAGAACTGATAGACAAGATTCCCCATCATCATTCCCCACAAAGTAAGGGTCCTAACTGCTGGACTACACAGCCAGTCCTACTCTCCTCCCTTCTGCACTTCCTACAGATCATTAGATAAAACACGCCCCATTGGCAGAATGGTTGCATTGCCTAAGTCTGTCTTGATGGATAGAAGGAAGATCTGCTCCATTCTTTCAAAACTAATGCCAAAGTATGTCTTAGGATGGATTTTAGTTTCCATACCTCAAAGCAGATAAGTTTGTGACATCGGGAGGGAAAGGAGCTTTGAGACATACTCTTGCACTTGGCATTTTCTCTGGCTTTTTGCCCAGCATTCAGGATTTTATGATTGTTTTTCTGAGCCTTTCAAATACCACAGTGCTGTTTGTGAATCTGGGTTCACAGAATCACAGAATGGGTAAGGTTGGAAGGGATCGCAGTGGGTCATCTTGTCTAACTTCCTTGCTTAAGCAGAGTCATCCTAGAGCACAGGATTGCATTCCGATGGTTCTTGAATATATCCAGCGAGGGAGACTCCACAAAATCTCTGAAAAATCTGTTCCAGTGCTCAGTCACTCACATCACACAGTAAAGAAGTTCTTCCTCATATTCAGGTGGAAATTCCTCTGCATCAGTTTTTTTCCATTGTCCCTTGTCCTATTGCTTGGCACCACCAAGAGCCTGGATCCATCCTTTTGGCACCCTCCCTTCATATACTTGTATACATTGATGAGATCCCTCCTCAGTCGTCTCTTCTCAAGACTGAAAAGGCCCAGCTCCCTCACTTTGGATTTTGTCCTTCCTTTGCCTTTCAAACAATACCTTAAGTGTGGATAATGTCCAATACATTAGCATTTTAGGCCATTTTTTAAAATTCTAGTTCCTAGCATAGCAAAGAAGAGCTTCTATTGTCTCCAGGTCTCCTATTAATTATTTACTTTGCACTCCCATGAGCTTTAGTAAGATCTGAAGACACTCTGTAGACAAAAGTCAGTCACATTTTTCTGGTGTAATGGAGTACATTAGCCCTCTTCACCATGCAAAGGATTGAAATGTTCATCAGTAGTAAAATGAAAGTAAAAACTAATCAAACTGGACAACCAATACACTCCAAATAATATCCATAATAAATTCTCTCTGAAGATTTTGGTGCCTTTTTCTATCAAGTCCAAGTGAATTTGCCAAAATATCTGAATGGACTATTCACCATATATATAGTACTCACCATGCAATATCTGTCTGAAAGTGAAACAAAAGAATTCTCCAATTTAGTTTAGTTTGTAAACAGCTGGTGTTACCTTGATTAAATTTAGTTTTCAAACTTTATCAAATCTGTCCTGAGATAGGTTATCCTGCCAAAACAGTCTCTAGTATCAATAAACTGAACTATACTCTCATCAGCAGGAGAGTCATACTGATGACTGCATGTTAGGTTAAAGCAATTGTTAAGCATTCACTCTGCAAGAGAATATGGAACTAATGATGCAAATTTGCAGCATTTTCTGCTTGCAATAAAGCTGATCATATATTTATAAACAATATTTTCCATTTTCCCCTTCATTCTGTTTTAGCTCTAATGTCTTATTTGTGAGATAACTAGAGACATCGAGAAAATTGTGGTTTTACTTCCATGACAAGCATAACATAGAGGGGAATAATAAATCCAATTTAACTTAACTTACTTTAGCATATAAATTGAAATGTTGCCTGTACAGTTAATCATTAGACTGTCATCTGTATCCATTCTTCCCTTCATGTGTTTATGAAATTAAACAGATTTACAACTACTGAAACTATCACAGCTCACAAAGTGCCATCAAACTACCAGCAAAAGAAGTTTTGCCAGCTTTGGGACACAGAAGCACTGACTGTGAAAAAAACAGAGGTTCTAGTGTGTGGCTCTAGTGTGGTCTCCCTCTGTCAGAGGTAACATTCAGCTCTGATGTGCTAAGCAGCCCCCAGGATGCCTGTGAAGCTGAGCCACTCCAGTTGCCTGCCTGCTGAGACCCTCCTAGGGGCTTTCACATGCCAAGAGGATATTTTCCAGCTGCAAAAGAAAAGCAGACTGGCACAGCAAACAGCTCTGACCCATTCTCACAATATCCCTAAAACTGTAGAGCAACCTGTTCTTGATATCACTGTTTTTTTCAGCTACAAAAGACTCCTGGGCATATAAAAGCAAATTACATCATTAAGCTACAAATTACTTTATCTTCCTGGAAAGGAATGTAAAAGGGGTAAGAAAATGCATAAAAAAATGGAGGGAGAAAAACATTAATGTAAATTTTGTTTAAAAGAAAATAAATTTATTTTAATGTGACTGATATATAAGCCTCTGCAACTGACAAACTACAGTCAAGACACATAAATTTATCAAATCAGAATCAAGTGAATTTCTATTTCTAAGCAAAACTAAATCAACCAGTTATGACAGGTGTGAAATGACCCCCTTAACTGCATGCATTTAGTTCCTGCTAGATAGAACACTGATGTTAACATAAAGAAGAGAAATATTATTATGAAGGAAACTGGAAAAGTTAGAATGCTGGAAATATATTGAGGAGACTGTCAAGTAAAATGTCAGTGGGAAATGAAATTCCATTTTATATTTCTTATGCAAAATTATTTGTATAGTGAAAGGAGAGGAAATGCTGGGGAGAAATAGTATTGACAGTAATTTATACACATGTAGAACTTGACAGAATGAGAAAACCAGAGGAAGGAAATGCCTTTTAATGGCTAGGAATAAACACTGACAAGAAAGTCATCAAAATCAAACCACCCAAGAAAAGAGAAACATGTTATTACTGAGACAGGATGATCTTCTCTTGTTAACCTTTTACTTTTCCTCCCTCTACCACCCAGAAAACCTGCTGACAACCTGTTGCAATTATGTTTAACACTACTTCTTGAAACAGAAGTCCTGGTCTCATTACAAAAAGCTCCTGCTCACATTTGGCATCAGGGACAGCAGCCAGGAAGGCCCAGGTTGGCCAGTTAATATTCCAGGAGGGAGAAGAGTCCTTAGATATTCATTACCATGTGTTATGTAAATACTTTGAACTAGAGACAAACAAAAAGAAACCACAAAAAAAGATTCTGATTAAGAGACAACATTAAGATAAGTGCTTGTTTTTAAGGTATAATGATCAAATAGAAAATCACTTGCTTACAATTACAGGAACAGAAGTTAGAGAATCAAGAAAATCAAATTTCCTAGATTATAGGTAATTAGAAGTAGCTCAGTTAGAGAACAAAATTGATACAATATGTGCACAGTATAAATTTAAGCAGTTCATAATATGCTCCCTGAGGAAAAAAATCAAATTGGAAAATTCAATCTCAGACAAATCTAAAAGGTGTAGTCCAAAAAGATTTTCTGTTTCTAAATCATATGGTTCACAATTGTACAAATAGTGGTTTAATGACATTCTTTCTCTGATGTTTTGCAGTATAAAGGCCAATATCATTGGTTATCTTTAGAGGGGATATGAGTACTGTGCACAATTAAATGGTTAATAGACAACTCTGTTAATTAGATCCTTTTCTATTTAATGAGTGGTTAATAATAAGAATGGCCCTGTGACTTTTTGATTCTAAGGAAAATAAAGGACTCCACTTTGAAAGTTTTTTTCTTTGGCAAATTGTCTGTTGAGCAACTTCAATCAGGATGTCTGTGTACCACTGGAAGGCAGACACTAATAACAAAGATGGGAAAACACAGGCAGCAGTGTAACCTCCTATCAGCTCTCACTAGTCATGACAGCTTTTGCTACAATGAAAAATGTAATGGGATACATAGATAATACTGGATTTCTTATTTTGATTTTATGTTGTTTACTTGCTCAGTGAAGTGCAACAAAGCCAAGAAGACACAAAATGAGTGACAGGGAGAGTTCAAATTCAACTAGTTCTTTCAAAGTCCTGATTTCTGTCAAATATCTGCAAATAGGGGAAGCAGAGAAGGAAAATTAGACAATGTTGTCTCTCTGCCAAGAGGCAGTCCCCAGGTCAGAGAATTTTCCTTTATAAGGCAGTATATGGTGCAATAAGAAAAGTAATTTCTAAAGGCACTTTCAGGGATTCAGGTTGAGTTTTGTAGTACCCACTGTGGGAACAGAAGTCACACTAATAAAGCCCAATAATGTATTGGAAAACAGGAAAGAAAAACCTAGAACTCCAGTTTTAAAAAGCCAAAATACTGCTGTTTCTGTGACCCAAGGGATATGCAAACTGTGACCCTTATCACACGCCCATGGCCAAAGCTCTAATCCACAGAAGAGATTAAAAGTGACAGGTTTTTATGAGAAGGAAAGTGTGAAAAGCAAAGGTGGACCCTCCTGTGGAAGAGTGGAAATTAAAGGCAGTGTGTTTTTCTAAATCAGCCCTGAGAAAAATAACTTCATGCAATTGATTCTCTTATGATCTACCACTACACTGGAGGTTGAGTAAGGAAAGGAGTAGAAGAGCATTTAGTCAGCTCTGTACTACATTTGGTAAGCCTGTTCAGAACTCAGTATGCTCCTGTTGTAAACCAATAGCTTCCCAGACATCTTTCCAAGTCACAATTTTGCACATTACCTGACACATTACCCTATATCATGTGCTGCTGCCTCTCATGACACTTCAGGTGCACATTGAACATACTGCCCATTGCCAAGTTAATTCAATTAAACTCAGCAAACTCATTTTCCCTAAGGAAAGGGAAACAAACTGAACTGGTTCAAAGAAGAGCTGTCAGTGAGTTGTCACTGGAAGGGAGTGGGATTGTCCCTTTTGGCTGCGAGGAATCATGAGCTTAGCTCATCTGTACATACCTTCAGCTGGTAGTGAACTCACCAGCAATGCCTGTTGCAGAGAAGGCAATTTTAGGGCCTTTTCATTCACCTTAAAGAACCTTTACTCAGAGAAATAGAGGAAAAGCAGTAAATCAAACCAAGCCCAAAGAGTTTCCAGAAGCTCTAACCAAAAGACTTAGAAAGGCAATCTTTGCTGCTGCTGACCCCAGACAGATGACAGCCTGCAGCTGGAGCCCTTTTTCTTGGTCTGTAAAAACAGAAAATGCACTGGACACTACTTTGCTTTTAGCTTAGAACAACACTCCAGAAAGTTGGTGGACCACAGCTACTGAAAAAAGGACTAAAAAGTAGCTTAAACTGTTAAGTTTCTTCTTTACAATCAATGAAGACACCAGCCTCCGGTGTGTCCACCTCTCTGTTTAGTAAACTCTGCAGTAATAGAGTGGCACAGGTGTATCCTATATATTAAGCTCTAGATATTTTTAAGTAAAATCCCTCAAAACAGTTCAGATTCAAACCAGGAGAAATTATATGAACAAAACAAAATGCTAATTTTTCCTCAAAGCTCTCCTTGAAGATAATCATGCTAAAATCTCTTAGATAACATCACATCAATAAAAATATTTAAAGTACAGATATACAATGTTATTGCTATGTAAAAATCTTATTACCAAGAAAAGATTTTTCATAAAAACTGGGAAAGAAACCAGAAGGTAAAGGGCTATAAATGTTATTATGAAGAAGAAACATGTAAATGTAGACTTTGAAGATAAAAAACATCTTTTCAAGTAACTCATCTGGATCAGTTAAAGCCTAGCCCCCAATATGTTTACAGTTTCACATACATCAGTGAGGCAGCATTTCCTTCTGTAGCAACATCAAAGCAGACAAAATTGGCCACGTGCAGCAAAATAACCACATGTAGCACCAGTCACACTGGTGCCATTTGCTTGCATGTCTCTATTCCATGAAACCACTTCCTTTCATTCCTGTTAATGACAGCACTTATGCATGTACACAGAGCCTATCAAATTACTTGAAAGCTGGAATCACTTTCCTATCATCCTGTAAAGATCATTACAGAGAATTGTGGAGGGTTTCAGCACAAAATATATATAAACACAAACATTTCATACATGTTTGTGTATGAAAACCAAAAACAAAACTCCACAAATCTCACTGAAGTAACACCCTATTGGTACTCGAAGTCATATGTACATGCAGCCAAGTGGAGAAAGCCCAAATTCAAACCAGCAGACAAGCGAGTGGAATGACCTAAAATTGCTCTTCTTAAAAGTCATGCTCTGAATAGCCTGTAACAGCTGCAGAGAGGTAATCAAATTGTTCAATCTAAAATAAGTTGGTCCTGTACCGTGAGAAACTCTTTTTATGAAAAGGTGTATATGGGAATGGAACATAAAATCCAGAATGGCCTTGGAAAGTACAAGCAGAGTTCCACATCATTATGGGGAAAACGGCCCAGACAGCAGGGACTTTATATCCTGCAGTATTCACATGCATCTCCTCTCTATTCCTCCTCATGCAGCACTATCACTGCCAAGGGCAGAGCAGGTCATGGACAAAAGACATCCACTTGAAGGACAAGATAAAAGTTTTGCCAGTGGATAAGGAAAAACACATGCTGGAGCACTTCAGGCAGCTTTTTGTAGCTTACTGCCATTGAAACACCTTCCAAATCTGGAGTTTAGAAGTGCTCCCAGATTCCTCTCCCACACTAAGCTAACACATCTCCCAGCTACACTTTTCTTTGGCTGAAAAATCATCCTGTAGTAACTTATCAGCTTTTAAACATGTGACAACAGGAGAGCTCTTTCTCCTTAGTTTTGCATTTGATCAATACCACAAATTGAGACTTTTATCTACAGGATTTTTACCCTAGCATTACACAGAAGTATGGAGACATAAAGAAAAGTGTTGCAAGTAACAGTGGCAATCCCAAGGTGAAACAGGATGAAGATGTGGATTCCATTGTTGCAGCATTTTAATGGACCAGATAAGGAGGTCACTTATTCTGGATTTTTCCCACATGGTCAGTAACAGCACATGATTTTATGGATGTTCAGCTTGAGGCATTAAAATGCAATTAATTGCTTAATATCCCAAAGTATGATCTGAGTAAAATTAGGACAACAAATTAAAAGTGGTAGATATCCAGCGTGGGCTTCAGATGCTCCATGTTCCCATTGTGGTTTTGTGTGCATAAGCCTAGATGAGAATTTTGTTTGAATTCCAGCTTCACCACTTTAAGAGCTGTGAAGTTTCTAGAACACAGGGTCTTGACAACCCCCAGTTACCAGAGGGAAGCCATCCCACTGCCCCAATCACTTATATGAAGGGAAGTAAGAGAAAGTGCTTTAGGGAGCTGATCCTTATTGCTATTGAGTCCTTAGTTGTTGTTTTTCAGATATAGTCTTTCTTCACACTATGCCTCTGGGCAATAGCAGACTTTCTTGTCAGTCATCTGCAATTGCTGCCTTCTCCCAGAGTCCCCAGCACTTCAAAGCAGCATACTGGAACAACAGATTAATATGGAAAGATACATATATTTTTATGTGACACCAATGCTTTAAAACATTCCAAACAGCACTCCTGAAGTCCCATTTCAGCTGCTGATTGCATATTCATTATGATAAATATATTCATTGTGGTTGTAGTATGTTCCTCAAAGTTTTAATATTTTTTAATAAATCCACTTATACTATTCTCGAGATAATTAACATAAATTCCCTTTTTCCAAATTTATGAGAGGTGTTACTGTGAAAAACAAGCTCATTGAGCAGTCCTTGTCCCTGATTCTTCCACACAGCTTCTAACTTAATATCAGAAACAATAACATAGATATACTGCTGCCAGAGTCCAGATAAGGCAATGTTTTCCTGATCCTCAAAGTCATGGTTTGATTGATAAGCTGATAGGTTTCAAAGATTTTTTTCTTCATGCAAACATGAAAAAAATATTTGACAAAAAGAACTGAATGGACAACACATCTTCCTGGATCTTTCTCACACAATCTCCAAAATTCTGATCTAAGGTTCTATTCAAATACCAGAGGTGTTACAGATCCAGCAGCACATGCTGCTGAGTTACACTTCACAAATGTTTTCTTTGTTGATCTTCACAACCACCTCACTTTTGGCTCCAGATGCCTCAGGATAAGTCAGGCTGTGTTAAGAAATTGCAGATATGGAGACGACAGACTTTCTACTAAGATAGGAAACAGGAACATGATCAGGAAATGTGCTTCAACGGTCATCAGTGCTATAGATTTTCAGTCAATTACATTGAAAGCTCTTGAAAGATAAGCTCAGAAAGCTGCTTAAAGATAGGTACTTGCTTTAACATTTCCTTCATGTCAGTTCCCCTTGTCTGTCAAATGGAGGCAACATAATTTCATTGCAGAGACCTACAAAGGCAGTTTTTCAAGGCTAGTTCTTTTCGTACAGTCATTATGCTTCTTCAGCTAACCTGAGGGTATACAAGTAATCTCCATGCCTTTTAAGACTGCTGCACCTTGCATTCAGGAAACTATTGTTGAACAGGTAATGGGATTCTAACAAATAGGGTCTCATAATTTCTTCTTAAACAAAGAACATGGTTTCCATTTCCACAAGGAACATGCATCTTCACACTGTTAGGCCAGGGTCTTTGAAAAGCTATAAGTAAGGCTCACTTATTCTTCTAATCCTATCTCAGAACATCCTCTAAAGTTTTCAAGGTCCTAATATTCTGTTGGACTGTGCAGAAGAATTTTAGAACTGAAATGCTTGGATGTGATACATTCTTACAATAGGTATGAATCTGGACTGCATTTTAACTACCACCTTTTCCATCTACAAATATGGGCTCCCACATACAGATACACAGAGTTTATAGATATGGCCAATGCACGTGTCTGAATAATGGACAGACACGAACCATGTTATCGTCCCAAATTGTCCCAGTGGGTGAGAAGCAAGTAGGTAGATTTTTTTTCAGATATTGGCATCAGCTGGAATTGTGAGGAAAATCTGTGATTGTTCAGGTGATTGAGTCCATTCCTTTCCAGCTTACATACTAATTGTTAGCTGAGGAGGTTTTCAGATACTAAAATATGACCACATAGCACATCATAGGTTTAATTCAACATTTCAAAAGTCCCAGCAAGATTATTTAAAGATAAGCACTAAGAAATGTACATTCCAAGTCTTTCTTTAAACAGGAACATTATAAACCAACAGTTTCTGTAGCAGATTTGTATCTGATCTATGTATACCTATGTATTTCTATGTGTACTTGTTCTATTTGCTATGATGTCCATTAATCCAAAGCGAGGGAACATGAAAGAAGAACGTGAGACATTAATCTCAGGGCTCCAAATCACAGGCATGATATTGAGTTTTAGTATTTAGAGGCTATGGAGAACCTCTTTCATCTCCATAACTCTTTCCATCATTCAAAAATAGCATAAAATTTATAACAGATGACAAATAGACATGTGCTACAGGAATATGCCACTAAAGATCACAGGCAACTTTGTGTTTTCCACCCCTGCAGCAGAGCACAAGGACATCAACCTAGACACTACTCATTCTCCTGTAGACTACTAAGAAGGAGGAGGAAGAAGAATTTCCTATGCTTTTTTCTTCTAGCCAGCTCCTAAAAAGTTTTCATAAGCCTTTACAGACATGGAAAACTATGGTCCAAATATCAAGGTAACCAAGGAAGACTCTGCCAACCCACAATGAAATCAGTCATGTCTCATAAAAAGATTTGCTTTGCAGTCACACCCCGTACTTACTGCCTAAGTCTGTGCAGTACAAAGTATCCAAGTAAAGATGCTGTGAAGGAGGAGGCTGGATACACTTGCTTCTTCCATCTCATTTCTCCTTCACTGCTCAAAAACCACACTCCTTAGCCTCCTTAGCTGTCAGACATCTTTTTTTCAGTATTTGGTCAAATTTACTGCATATTTCAGTATTACTTATAAGAAATTCACCTGCAGATTTGAACTCTCATTTTTCTTCCTAGACTTGTGTGTAGGAAGTGTGCAAAAGATTAAAAGAAATCGAAACCATTTCCCAGGCCCTGATGGGCAATCACCTCTGAGGTCAAACAATAACTGTTGAGACAACACAAAGTACATCTTTGCACATGAATTTAGTCTTAGTTAAAGAAGATCTCTAGAACAAACTACAATTGTAGGGAGAAAAAGTTATGTGCGGCATTATTATCTATAATTAATGCCCTGAGAAGTAACATCAGCTTTACTTCATCTTTAAGATCCCTTCTGACACAAAACATCCTATGGTTCTGTGATCATCGATGGGAATCTCACTGTATAGCACAATCCTAAGTGATGTGACAAAACTTGTCATTGTCAGCTCTACTTCAAATATAAAAAATAAACTTGGCTGAAACTCTAATTGTTTTTTGATCTGAGAACTTTCCAATTGTATCAACTGCGGAAATATGGATCAATCTGGACATTTATAAGAAAAGAGAGATATTGGTGCATCCTAAAATTACCATTTATCTGACAATCCAACTCAGATATTATGACTTATATTAAAGAATAGTTTAACATGGAAAATTACGTGTCACCATTGATGTATAACAGCAAAATGATGAAATGCTTGAACTCAGGTCTCAAGGGAATGCTTGCCATAGGCTCTAGATAACACAGATGGTTCACCGCTGTCTTTTAACTACATTTTTTATATTCCATGCTAGCAAAAAAAAAGCAAAATTCTTTCCTTTTATTATTCCACTGATACTATTGGGCTATCCTATAACCCAAATCCTGTAGCTTGAAATCCAGCAGTGTGTACAATCACTAAAAGGAAAATTTCATTTTATCATAACATTATATGACAAACAAAGTGATGTAAGTCAAAACAGGGAAACATCACAATTACAATGTACAGAAAGGATAATTCTCCCTTACAGATACAGAATTCCTGAATCTCTGATGAGTAGTGAGGAATTAAACTACACTGTCTTCCAAAAGATCCCATCCTAAGTAATGGTATTCCTCTGCAACAGAGAAAACACAATCTGAAAGAGTAATTATTTCTCTGTTTAAGTGCTCTTCTTCATACCACTTCGAGTAGAAGTTAAATGTTGGAGTATAAGATAATATAAGATAAATTTATGTAAGATTATATAAGACATAAAATGCATATACACATTGAAATGTGTATACACTAAGAAGTGAAGAATATCTTCCCTGTTCTAAGATGTTGCAGAATAATTTTCTATACAAAAAACACACAACAAAATCAAACAAAACCAAAACAAACAAAATATAAATAAATAATAAATAAATAAATTTAAATTACTATAAATTAATTTTGGATTGATAGGAGGGCTTAGTATTAAAAGAGAAAGAAAATGCCTTATTAAAGATTTACCAATTTTTATTTTCACTTATCAGTACAGATACAGCCATCCTGATGAATTAATATATACAGAATATTCCAATAATACTTACCTGTAAGATGACTGCACAGAAATCAGAATAGGTATGAATAAAAGTGGACCAAAAATTATTCAAGTAATGATTTGAGTTGTGAATGTTGCACTGAAATTACAAAGAAAAAATGAGCCACCTCAAGGAAACAAAAGAACTTCATCTATTGTTAGTATATTGTATATGAAGTATTTTCTAGGATAGAGAAAAACATTAAAGCTCACTTGAGAAAATAACCCCAGAATGCAGCTAGATGCCCAAGCCAATGGCATCTAGCCAGTGTGAGCAATTTCTGCCAATGTTGTCTGTTTATTTTTTAACTTAACCACAACTTAAAGTAACTAAATGTTCCTCTTATCTCACTCTGAAAATACAGTTAAGCATCAAAACCAAAAATTGTCTCAAAAATCAGTCTTTGCCTTTTCTTATACTCTAGAAACTCCAGGTAAAACTGCAGTTTCAAGACATGCATAAGAATGGTCTACAGATAAGCACCAAACCATCCTTTTGTCATTTCAAGAATGATTTACCATATTCTGATGATACTCATCAAATTATTTCTGCCTCGCAAAATACATCTTCTTCACATATTTGTTTGGAATTGTTCATTCACAGGGAACACAAATTGAGAAGGAAGAAAGTGAACCAAGCAAGCAAGCAAGCCAAACTCTACTTTCTTAAATCCAACTAACAGGCAATCCATCATTATCAAGTTAAATTCCCTCACCGAAAAATAAAAACTTTATTATCTGGTGTAGCCCAAATAAATTAATTTTTAAATTGCTGATTTAGAGATATCAGTTTAAACACAATGAAATATTTATGGGCCCATTACAAAGCAAACTATTTACTTGGAGTTCCTTTCACTGGAAATAGGAGAGCCTTTACAACCACCGCACATTCTGATGCTGTCTTTTCTTATCATATTCATTCTCTTAATTTTTTACATCTTTTCAGATTTCTATGTTCTCGCTAACCATTAGAGTATTAAAACATTTCCTAGTCATCAACAACTTTGTAAGCAGAGCTACTCACTTGTGGGACAGAATCTAGAGATTTAAATGAAACACACTTGGAAATCATATGAGAGTCTTCAGTTAACAAAAGAATAGGTGGTATTTATTAACATATGTCCTCCTACAAGCCTCTTTTCTGGAACAGTCACAAAAGATATGCTAAAGAAGCCCCAAATGATGGATGCACTGCAGGGACTAAGGGAACAGTTTTCATCACTGTGTTCCTTAACTGTTTTTCAATGCTACACAGAACTGAACTTCCCTATCAGAGTTTTGACCTTCCTCTGTGCTGGGATGTGCATTTCTGTCAAGCAGTGCTGCCAAAGAAGATGGTCACCAGAGAGTTCATTCATGTTATTTTGCCACAGATGAGTCTGAATTTCTATTTTTACAAGTGAAAAGATAGAGCTGCATAACAATTTTGTGTATGCTCAGCATAAATTCTTGGAACTCATTGTGTCTCACATGTTGATACACCGGGAAGAAAGGAAAAAATGTGAAAAGATAAAAGCTTGACTTTTCACAGTACAAGCATCCAAAATCACAACATTAGGATGCAGAGAGGAGTCTAACTAGCAAAAAAAATAGAGCTACTGGCTGCAGCTCAGGTATCATATATGTTGCTGACACAGGCACCAAGTTTAAAAAACAAAAGCAGCAAACAAAACAAGAAACAACCAAAACAGTATTTATTCACATGGAAACACTACTGGACCACCCTTTCTGCACATTCTTGATGTATCAATTTCAATACCAGGAGTTTGATTCAATCCTCAATTCTGAAAGCTCTCTATATATGCAGAACCAAACATGTCAAAACATGGTTTGAAGAACAGGGCTTGAGACTGCCTTGTTTCTAAAACAGCCCACTTCAGAACAGCCAAGTGGAATTCCCTGGTTACTCAGGTTTTCACAAACAGGATGTTGCTCAGATGCTGCTAAAGAGTAATGTTGCAATTCATCAATTAAAAGGAGTAGGTGCCGTCAGCCTGAGTGTTACTTGGAGATGTGTGAGCAGCAGCTCTGCCCTAGTTGATTACAAAAAAGGAAGCTTTTACCACCACATTGATGCTCCAATTGCAGCATTTCAGTCTTAAGTGAATATTGAGTCATGTCTCAGGAACTGTAAGAAACAGCCAAGCAGATGCGCTCAGTCAGCCCTGTCAGCTTTTCCCTTGTGCAAATCCAAATGTATCAAAGTTTGATTAGCACTGTAGAGAAAAAAGACCATCTGCTAACAAACCAAATGCATGTCCCACTGCAGAAAAGGAGCAAAGAGTTATTAGATACCTGCAGTGCTGAAATGCAAAAGAAGTAAGAAATTGTCATTTCTCTCAAACTGTGTGCCCAGAATAATATGGTAAACCATGAAACCAACATAGGAAAGGTAAAATCACACAATCAGAGCACTTTTTCTTACCCAGGAAGTACTGCTGCTGCATCCAGTTTTCTAATCAGATTAAGGAAATCCATTATTCACTGCATAAAATGATCATGATTATTTTTTAGTTAATCCTAAACAATTTAGATTAAATTCCTAAGCCTGCATCTGCCTAAATTCCTGCTGAAAAACTCTTGGAACACCCTTTATAGCCGTATGCTTAAATGGATAATATAAGGTCACATTCAGTAGAATTCTTCAATGAAAGGTATAAAATCTTTTTACAACTCTGATGCTTTTGAAACATTGGCTTGGGGTGAACAGGAAAAAGAAAAAAAGGTCTTCACATCAATTTTGTTTCTGTTTATCCAATAGCTATTGCTCCATAAAGATTGTTAGGAAAACACAGAATTTGGAGTGATATTTCCTTCATCCCTGCAATATCTATTACTTCATGAAACAAATGACCCTGCAAAACTGTCGGTTTATATATTTTGAAACAAGTTTTAATTTAGGCCTCTTGTCACAGTACAGAGCAATATCATAATTAATGATGTGAAACTGGTAGCTAAGATGTCATTACACATGGGAATGTCACATTGAATCAAGTTAAACTAGCCACTAAAAAATTCAGCACTGGAATATTAGTTTTTATACACACAGTATATCAAATAAATCTTTGACAAGCCACAAAAAAATGGTATGGATTAAATATGATATGGGATGAGCAGATTTGGAACATAGCTGGCCTGGAATCTCAAAGCGCCAGCAAATCAAGGCCTGTGGGTAAGTCAGGCTATTTATTTGCCAAGCTGACCTACTTCTATTACCCTTATCATTCTTCTGAATACCATTTACAAGTCTTTCTGTCACAGCAAAAGACAATGTTAATTCATCAGAGCTCTCATGTAGTTTCTAAGAAGGCTGCATGCCTCCTGAAGCTGTTTTTACAAGGATTTCTAGGAAGTGCTCTGAGCTGCTCAAAACACCTTTATCCTGTTACCAGCAAGCTTTTTTTAGATCAAATCAGCATTATATCTGAAAATTAGGTATAAAATCTAATTATGCCAGATTTAAAAATCCTTTTTGTTTTCTTTTTTTCATTCAAGAAATACACTTGTTAGTGCTGTAAGTTACTCCTCATCTAAATAGTCACTATCGAATTTTTAATACACCATAACATAATTGAATCTGCCTAATATTCTGGAAGTATGGAATCTGCTAGAACTAGTTAGGAGCCACATAGTCCATTCCCCTTGTGGCTGTGTCCTTGGGGTTCCTATGGGTAGGCAGAGGTGTTGGGACATGCCTATCCAAAAAAATTCCCAGGCCTAGGGACAGAAATGGAAATTACACTGCAATCAGAGCTGTTGCTTTTAGTAAAAGTAATTTGTGGCTTACCTTTATTCCATTGTATTCAGTACATCTTCTCTCAAACAGCACACATTATTCATTGACTGACTGGAACAGAACAAAGTCATTAAAAAACAAACAACTACAAAATCTCCAAGTTTTACTTATTGTAGATGCATCAGCTTATGGCAGGAGACAATTACCTGCCTGCTATTAGCATGCTCTGATATATAGCCGTTCTTATAGCAACAAATGAGCACATATAAGAGCTATTGCAGCACTTATACATGTTGGTGGTTTTTTGTTCCATTTTGTAAATGAATTTTTTCCCCTTTAATAATCCTCCTTTATTAATCTTTTTTTGTTTGAAGGTTTTTTGTATGTTTGAATCAAAATTTCCCCCACAAGTGTGGACTGCACTCCTGTGAACAGTTTCTCTAGCCACTCATGCTTATGCAATCAGACATTGCAGCTACTGGAAGTCCTGGCTGCTACCTGGGGGTGTAACCAGGCTCATTTTGAACCGGTTTTTTGGATAAAAACTTCAGTGAGGATTCAATCTCATGGGTTTCCTCCTGACTCTCGCCTCATATTATCCAAACATTTCCACAGGCTTATATTTAGAAGCCCACACTGCTCCCACTGCAATCATCAGCTGCTTTAACCAGAAAGAGCTGTTGGCTGCAAAGCCAGGCACACAGCAGTTGCTTCTCCACTGTTTTATAGATTCACCTTTAGGCAGTATAAATATTAACAAGGATGTTTTGGAAGCTTCCCTATGGAGAGTGCTTTCTCACCTCTCTCTTCCGCAACAGATATTTAACTTTCCTCTCACGCCACCCCAGCTCTCTGCATCTTGCACCCATCACTTAGCTCTAATGAACTCTTTGGTACAAACACACTCAGGCAGGACTTGTGGCTCAGGGAACATCTGAGAATCCATCTGTTCCATATCACTCTTTGCTGCCTTGATGCACAGTTCAGCTCCTGAGTTTGTGATGTGATCATAGCTTTGTGTGGGAACTTTGTGTAAAATGTCCCATTAACGAAATGCACAACAGTGCTAAGTGATGGTTTGCAAGTAAATGTACAAATAGATGCTTTTTATTCTGTTAAAAGGTTAATTGCTGCTTTCAGCAGCAATTGTATTTTGGTTTGCACATTGTCCCATTTTGTTATGATCAAAAAGGTTTCAACACTACGCATACAGTCCTGGAGATGACTGAGAAGAGAGGAGAAGTGAGAATTTCCTTTTCTTCTAGTCAGCTCTTAATGTTTTTGCAAGCCTTTAGAGACATCACTGCTATAAAAGGTAAAATAAGAACAGTTGTATGCGTACTTGAAAAAAGTATTTCATGCTGTGCATGCTGTCTCAGGTCACCAGTTATCTAACTTGTACTCCAGGGGACTTTTCTTTTAGTCTTTGTTTCCGTAGGAAGGAGCAGTTAAAATCAATTAATCACAATTTTCTCTGGTTTTAGCATACTAGCACCAAAGTGGGGGTGTAAAGAAAGGCAAGGGGTTGGGATACAACACACATCACCACTGATATCATCTCTGGGGAAGACTTGGTGCACTCCTGTTGCTTTGCTCTTGCCTCTATGAATATAGGAAATGTACATTTGTAGGAAAAGGATACACCCAAAATGTAAGGCATAGCCCTGTGTTCACAGATAGGATGCCAAACTCAGTTGATGTTCCTCTTCATATCCCACAGTCCTTATTCCTTAAGTATGTAAGGAGAGGATGACGCCATTACTTCCTTCTGTAACCTTCTCTCTAACCTTTTAAAAAGGGGAGGCCAGGAGGAGGACTGGGGATGTTGGCAAGAGAAATGAGCCATGATTTGCACTATAATGGTTTTCATTCCTCAAAGTAGTGCTGGCCAGATATTGGACAGGCAGGTTTTTAGAGCAGTCATTAATTCTGTACCTAAAATATCTCACTATGGAGCAGGAAAATGCAAAAAGCAAAGAACCTCACTGCTCACTGCAGTGAAGATATCACAGAAAGTCTCAAAAATCAGCAAAATTTTTAGGGCATGCAAGGGATAACAGATCAAAAGAGTGTGCTATGCATTATGCAATGTGCCTTCCCCTCAAGTACTATACAATTGTCAACTCTAACAAAGGGCATTTGGTTCAAGTGACTAGATGAAAGTGAGGCAGGTCACCTTGCCAATCTGAAGGCATTTATGGTAAAGCAGAACAATATTGAAGGTGGGAGAGGAAAAGGAAGTGAACATATTCCCTTTGAAATTCCATCTTATTCAATTCAAATACCCAAGAGAACACGGACAATGTATAGAGGTCAGCTCCATGCCAACCACTGCAAACTGGAAAAGGCTCAGAGAAAAAATTGTTCTCTTTGTCTGCTGAGATGCAGAAGCTATGAGGAAATATTTAATAGTTATAAATAGGGAATAAAATAATATTGTATCAAAATATTAACTCTTTCAAAAGGCATCTGTTGGCCAAAGTAGGCAAGTTTGAATAACTCCCTACCAAAAAAAAAAAAAATACCAGCCAAACAAACAAACCAAAAAAAACCCCACCAAACACAGAAAATCATGCTACCATGGTAGTTTACAGAGAGACTGAGTAACAAGATCTAAGGCTCCAGTCTCAGCTGACAGTTATACAAACCAGGACAAGGAAATGGAAGAACAAAGAGGTGTGAGGATACACATTAAGTATAAATTCAAAAAACAGTAGAAGCCCAAATATCAGTTAACTGCTGCTGAATGGAAAAGCCCTTCTCTACCTGCTCTCCTCCACAATTTTTAGCTCACATCCTTACAACCGATCACCCCTCCTGCATCAAATTCTCTTCTGCCAAAATCAGAAAACTTGGAAGGGACCTTTGGAGGTCATCTGGTCCAGCCCATAAATCTCTCTCCCCTCCTCCCTCCGAGCTGATTTGGCATATTGCAATACATAAAAACTACTTTAAAAAACCCACAAGTGTTTTTTATCATCTTAGTGAGTCAGACCACATCCCAAAAGAAACCTCTGTGGTTCCTGCATCTTGTAAGGGTAGGACTCCAAAACTGGGAGAGGAAAAACACAAGCAAGATTCCTCCTTCCTCAGGCAGCAAGGCATTGCTTAAGTTCAACTACACACACATTCATCCCATTCTCTCTGATCCAACCCTTATGGAATGTTACTACATTAGTTTCAATTTTGTATTTTTCTTCTGTTTCAAATAAACTAGCTGAGTAGGTTCAGGGAGATAGTTCATTGTGTGTCTCTCTGAAAGTGTGCTGTCAAAACCATTTTTATTTTGCTCTGCCTTAGGAACTCTTCTCTAGCAAGGCAAACAGACATTTCCTGATGCTGCTAAGACAATGGCAAATGAGAGATTAGAGATCCATGAAACTTGTCCCCCTAATCTCACAGGTATAGTTCAAAAACCCTACTGTATGACTCTTGAGGTTATTTTCCTCTAGCACACATTTCTATATCTAAGCCCACTGCTCTTTGAATGACCTCGCTAGAATCACTTCAAGGGATTTTCTCTGGTGCTACACTTCTGATGAAGCCAAACCATGAGGGATTGCACTGGGAGCCAAGCCAAAGTAGGTGCTACAACCAGCCACTGCTACATGCTGCGGACTGCATGACTCTTATCTGCTGTGAGCATTGCTTTCCTTTTGATTCCTCTGCTTTAAAGATGTGTGGGTGTTTGCTGGCTCGATGTTGTTGTTGTTTTTATCAACACCCACTGCTATCTTACTTTTTCCATAACTAAAATGTATTTTAAAGGAAGTAGAATTATAGGCAAATAAATTTAATTCTGCCTTGTCCCTGATTCAACATTTATTTTCTGTTCTTTTAAGGGCATCACTCTGGGCTCTCAATTCCATTTCAAGCCAATCTTAGACAAGTACTAGTTCTTACCCTTTCCCAGACAGGTGGCCAGCCAAGAGATTTTAAAGCATTAGTGCTCAACTCATTTAGACTTCCTTCAAGACTGAGTGATTTCTGGGAGGGAACTCAACCTCTATGACCTCCCACTACAGTGTACTTTGCTGCTAATCACTCAGCCATCAGTCCTTGAAATGCAATTTTACATAATCTGCACTGGGCAAAAGGAATTACAAATATTCCAACAAGCCTTTGCTCTACTGCAATCAAGTTACAATGTTACTTATGCTTTAACCAAGTATTTTCATCTGCATCTATGTACAGATAAAGCTCTATGTATTTATGCATTTTTATGTGCATATATATACATATGCATTTTTATGTGCCTGAAAAGACAACTAGTTTAAAAATTATGGTGATAAATTCCAAAGCTTAAATAAAAACTATTTAAAAAGTCAAGGCATACAATAATATAGAATGGGAAGGTGAAATTTGAATTGAAAATATTTAAGCTTTCTTCAGTATGTCACATACAGAGTACGTGCAATAATCATACATACAATATCTGTAATAATGCTAAAATCACAAGAATGACATTAGTGGTTTGAATGAATACTGACCTCTGACACCTACTTTCATAAATCCCAATTATAAACTGCACACTGGAAGCTCTGGAGGCTCCAGATGCAGCAGCAGTTAAAAATGTACGGCTCCCTCTCACCAAATTGCCAGCAGTCCCTTGCAGAAGGGATCACACCAGTGCCTCAGTTGCCTCCAGCATGTAGGGCACTGCCACCTGATAAGAGGTCACCACAGCCACACAAACACTGTCAGCTCTAAATTGGAGCAGCTGAAAAATGAATACATATTACTTCAGCTGCTCCTGCCAGGGAGATGGTAGCTTTAAGCTGAGAGCTGTTTGTCTTGAACTACCACAGCTGGATTCCTCCAGCTGCAGGAAAAGTGACTGCAGTTTTTGGTGGTGTTACTTTACAGTGGGTGACTGGTGATACTCAGGCCTGTCAAATGTCACATAAGATTTTAAAGATAACATATACAGTAGCTGTGCTGTATTTGAGGATATTTTGCAATTTGAAATCAAATATGGAAAACACTCCTCTGGCAGAAGAGCTCAAGGGTCAAATAGGATCACATCTTTCTTGAAAGCTTTACATATCTCTCTCCTGTGTGCATTACACTTCAGCAGAACTGAGCTGAGTCTTGCATGCAGGTATCAGGGCTGAATTTGGGGTTGCCAAAGACAGGTTGGAAAGGAATTGAAGGAACAGATGTGGTCTGTAAAGTAAAAAGCAAATGACCAAGGAAAAAATGAGAAAGCATCAATGGGAAAGTGCAAGTCAACAAGGAAGAACAAGCTGTCAAGGATTGTTTTGTTTTGGGGTTTTTTTTGTGGATGCTTCTGTTTCCACTAGTTTCACCACAATGAGTCATAAATGGTCAGCAAGAATGGTTCTCTCTCAGGTTTTGTCACCTAAGTTCAGAAATCCAGACCAGTGCTACAGCAAAGAAGGCAAACTCACCCTCAGGCTAAGCATTGCATTCATATTTCAGCCACCTCCTTTCACAAGGAAAAAAAATTGGTGTCTGTCTCGAGTTCAAGAGTTCAACAGTAAAACTTAAATGCTCTACAACTAACATACTGCGCAGTTAGAGCTGCAAAGGAAATATGGGGACTCTCACACAGCTTTGGACTGATAGTGGCAGCACCCTGTCATTTTACAGTCCTGATGGAGAAAGGCAAAGCAGAGAGAACCTCTTGCTTTTTTTGGAAAAGCACAGCTAGAGAAGGGGTTACCACTCAAGAGAAAACAATAAAAAAGTGTTTGTAATATATGCTGGTAATTGAAGAACTGCTTAATCCTGCTCATAGGTCTCATAGCTTCTAAGGGAATTTAAATAAGTTAGTGAGGTTTAAAGTTCTTCTGGGAGATAAGCCTGTGTATAACCTATTTAATAATTAAAAGTCTTTTTGATATGTAGGACCCAGAGAACTGATTATAGTAAATTGCAATCTGAACAACCAACCACTTGATGCTATGAATAATGCAGGAAAACTTCAAGACCAGACTTCTCATGTCTGGATGGTCTACTGAGGATATGGGGCAATGGAGGTCTTGGTTGAATAAATGAGAACCACATGCTCTTGAAGAAGAGCTTCATCCTCCTCCTCATTAGCACTAACCAAAGAGTTGCAAAATGTGCATAAATTTAGCAATAATGTGAATGGTATAATAATAATAATAAAGGAAACTTAATCCCTGAACTGGGCTGAATGTCTAAAGAAGAAAAAACCTGCCAGAAAACTGAGACAAAAAAAAACCACAAAAGGAGCTTGACAAAAAAAAAGGAGATTAAATAGGTAGAATGAACTGGCTTTATTGTGCCTAAGAAGTATCAACTGGGTCAAAGGAAAGGTAATTCAAATAAAATAATAGCTCAACCTAAGACACACTAACATGAGCTATTTTACTTCAATAACATATCAATTTATTTAGATTAAATCTTTTATATGTTATTTCAGTAACTGAGCTACCTATAAACAAATATAGGTGCATACAACTGGAAAGAATATTAACATTTAAACATAAAAACCTTGAATTTCTACCCTTCTGTCCCTCATTACCCCTCTTCCAGAAATCAATCCCTTTATTCCAGAAGATATTATTTCAAATTAGCAAGCAAAGAGTTTGCCAGTAATGTCAAAGCTGATCAAAGGGAAACATTTTCGGGGAATACAGAAAATAGAATTTCAAAAGCAATAGCAGGGTAAAACTATTTTAGTGAAAGACATCTCAGTATTATATCATATGAAGGAAACCATTTCTACATCTCAAACCACTCTCAAGTCTACCAACACAATAGTTGTCCTTTATCCTCAAGCCCTACTCACACATAAAATACCACATTCTCAGCCTTTTTGCGTTACTGAGCTCCAAACCACAAAGGCGTACCATAATTTTCTTCATACAGGGAAGTGATAAAACAAAATCACTCCATTCAGCCCTCTTTCCATTCCCAAGTAGCTTTTCTATGAACCATCATGGACAATGTACACCACAAACCCAAAAAATACACTTAGACAATCAAGGCAAGGTGTAAAAAGTATTACGGACAGAAGTCACGCTCTATCAGCTTTACTAGATTTTATTTCTTAGGCAGGTTCTATTTAAGGATCTGTCACAGTATAACCCCAGCTGTCAACTAAGCACCACTCAGCTGCTCACTCACTCCCTCCAGCAGGATGGGAGAATAGAATTGGAAACACAGACGTGAGAAGACTCATTGGTTTCTACCACAAATCCAAAACATAATCCCAAAGTAGGTACTATGAAAAATTTAATTCTACTCCAGCCCAAACCAGCCCAGGATGTTTATAGATGATTTTTCTGGACAAATATGAAACCCTGAAATATAAACTATTGGAGCTTAGACCTAGTTCATAAATAGAAAGCTTGAGAAACACCTTGCTTTAAGTGACACGAAAGCATTAATTGTTGGTTCAAATTTTGTCAGCAGTTGAATATCGACTGACTAATTTGTAAGAGATTTTTGTCTAAGTTACTTTTATAAGCATTTAACTGAATTTTCCCAAAATTTTTAACATAAAGAGTATCACAGGTTTTGGGGGTTTATGGAGTTTTTTTTTTTAGTAATGGTAAAACAGGCAGGGAGACCTATGCCAATCATAAAAAGTAAGACTAAGATGAAAAGTCACCCCCATGTTTTCTTCAATTAGAATTTTATACTTTGATAACTGTTTTCAGTTGGCTTTATCAAAGGAAACTGTCTTTAGCAGTGAAGATATGGCTGTTTTATTAAGCAGTTCAGTTTACAGAATAAATTCCATAATCTCTACAGCAACTTATATATAAGGAGTCATAAATCTCTTTCTGTACATGTCATTTTACTGTTGACTCCAGTAATAACACCAGATAAAAAAATCTTTCAGAGTTCTTGTGGTGTCCCACCTCAGAGGGGAAGGGAGTACTGAGGATTCCTAGATACCCACAGTTGAAAAGGAATGTCATAACCTCACAGGGTCTGCAAAAAGTTACAAAGTTCTATTAGAAAATGATACATACAGAATGGAAATTGGAATAAGCTAGTTCCTTGTCTTCTGGTATAAACACATGGTGGTGGATTTTGAACAACCACTAGGACGAATGAAGAGAAAGAAATTAAAGAGAGAAAGAGAGAGAGGAACTAAAGCCAGTACTGGACTCCAGAAAAAACACTAAAATTAACTATAGGTAATTTTTGTCTGGTAAATCATATCCTGTGTTTGCTAATTACATAAATATTCTGTATATGTGACCAGAATTTTCCATCATGAGGCATAGCAAGGTCAAACTTCTACTGTAGCCCTGCATTTTTTTAAAGTATCTGTTACAGCAATTTGACTGCTGCATACACAGCACACAGACAAATAAATAAGAAGAGCATTAAACAAAAGCTGGATAAGACATGATTGCTGAGAGCTGTGAACTAATGATAATGCTTTTTTCTGGTTTTCAGTTGTGTACTCAGCAGCATACCTGCAATGACTAAAGTAGCAGATAATCCCCCTATCTTCTTGTAGAATCCCAAGGATCCCAATTATTGTCAGAGGGCTACATTTTTAGCCCTACAATTGGATTCACTGACTTCAATTTTTCCTTCTTAAAAGGGCTGAAAATAGTGGCATCTCTTTTATACTTTTGTTGTCATTGCAAATCTATGTCTGCCCATACTACATCAATATGATGGCTTTTCTAATTGGATCTATTTGTGGGAGGAAGAAGAATCAGTAGCAGAGAGAGACATAGAGATACATTTTCAGAGTTGAGCTAGGAAAAATATTGAAGCTGAAGTTTCATCAGTATGACAGGAGTTCTGCATCTGATTTCCATGAATATGGAAATATAGACAATCTTTCCTTATAAGACCATATTTTTAGAAAGAGATGAACATTTAACTAAATCAGATGCTGTAATTATTTTTTTAACCAAAAAAAGTCTCAAAGTACCCACTTAGAACATTTAACTAAATCACTGAAGATTCACTAATTTTCTTATGAAGAACAATGGAGAGACAGAGATAAAGCCCATGATGGGCAGCAGAGAGCAACCCAGGTGACCAGAGGCTGAGCTCTTCATAGCCTACAGGTCTCTTCACTCTCAGTACCATGACAGTGAAAAGTGTAGTAACTTTGCTAGAAATATAGATTCTGTGCTGGCTTATTGCATCAGCCATTTTACAAATGCTAATGTCCAAGTATACAAAATGTCTTGAACTCATCATCTCATTTTAATGCAGTAGAATAAAATCTATAGCCTTTTCCTCACTTGTGAATTCACATGAATTACAGGTATTTGGTAAGGAACCATAGAAATGGTTCAACTCATGACTCACTGACTGTATTACTCATGGATCTGGACTTCTGCCAGTCCCTTAAAAAGAAAAATGGTATGTCTCTTTTTTTTTTGTCTAGCATCAAGACAGAAAGATATTGGTACCAGAAGTTGTCAAAACAAAGTCCCAGACCACTCCCTTCCCTCCCTCAAAAAAATAAAATATTATGAGGCAGGGTGGTGTATTTGTCAAAAGTACAGTTGACTTGAAATGGCTCATTGTTTCAACCCAGACATACCATAAGGTTCAAGTCATTAAAAAACCAAACCTACCTTTTGAAATTATTTTACTCAATGAATAAGCAATTAACGGTTTGGAAATTATAGTTTTATATCAGGTTATTGGAGACAAAGATCCTATTTACTGCTCAGCCTGAGGGATGGAGAATTCACAGCTCATACTTTTCACTGCCCAAGTGTCTTGACTATTGGCTAAAAGAGGATGATCTCAAGTTCCTGCTGTGAAAGCTAATCCATTCTATAAAAGCTACAAGTTCAGTGGCAGCAGGACTAGTGCCCAAGTGGCCCAGCTTCCAAGCAAGATATTTTTAGCTCACAGCACCTCTCAGATTGCATAACACGAATTTTGACTACAAAACTCCATAGTTTTTGCCCTATCATCTCAAAATGACAGGACTTGAATTAAGTCTTGGAAAGTCAAAGAATAAATTAAATTAAAATGTCTTTCCTTTTTCCACCAAAATACATAAACTAAAAACTTTAAAATCTATCTATTGTTTACCATAGTGAATAGAAAAAATAATTTTTCAAAATTTCTGTATACTATTTTTCAACACGTGGCAGAAGGGGGGAATGATGTTAATAATTTGTGAGTGACCTTTCTAGTTGCTGCTGCCATTTTCAAACAATAGTTATTTTTGGTTCAGGTGTTTGAAGCACGGAGGCTTTGTAAGGTCAGTCAGAACACAGAGCTACTACCTCCTTGTAATAGCATTTCCATGACACTGTCATTTAGTTCCCCAAGTGACTTCACAGGGGGATATGTTAAAATTCTTGTCTCACTGTCTGTAATTCTGCTTCATGCTAAAATGGGTCTTGCACTTCAGGATTCCTCCAATACTGCTTTTTCTTACAACAAACATCTCCAAACTTACAAGATGAAGTCTGGCTGTTTCAGTAGTGCCCCCTGAATTTCTGTTTCAAACAAGAAACTTCTGTATCTGCAAAAAAAAATTATATGTAATTACTGAAGTCAAGTTTTGGGGTAATATCTTTCACAGAATTATATTTATTGCTTTGTTTTTTGCAGCTTTTTAACCTTCTATTAAGAATATGAATTATGAGGAAAAACTTATTAGGGCCTATTGCAATAGGACAAGGGGTAATGGTTTCAGAGTGAAGGAGGGCCTATTTAGATTATATATAAGAATGAAGTTTTTTACAGTGAGGGTAGTGGTGAAAACTGGAGCAGGTTGCCTAGACAGGTGGTAAATGCCCCATCACTAGAAAAATTCAAGGTCAGGTTGAAAAGAGCAACTTGATCTAGTCAAAAATGACCCTCCCTGCTCACTGCAGATAACCTTGGAAAGGTAGTGACAGCTTCGTGTCCCTGGCTGGGTACAGAGCTTGCTGAGAGTGGGAAAGTGAGAGTTCAGGTTTAGCTGTTCCTTTCAAAGATGTTTTCCAGTATACATACATAAGTCCATGGGTCCTAATGGGATGCACCCACATGTGCTGCAAAAACTGGCAGATGTCATTGCAAGGCCATTTTTTATAATCTTATTGATTATGTTGTCTGGAAGAAATATCTAAATACTGGAGGAAAGCCAGTTGTCATATTGCTAAGGAGGGCAAGAAGGACAATTAAGGGAACTACAGGCCAGTCAGCCTCACCTAAGTCCCCGGAAAGGTGATGGAGCTGCTAATCCTGGAAAATATTTCTAGATATATGAAAGACAAAAAGGTCATCAGGACTAGTCAGCAGGAGAATGTCCCCCAAGGGGAAACCATGCTTTGCCAATTTGATTAACTTCTGTAATAAAATGTCTGGGTTTGTAGATGAGAAGAGAGCAGTAGATATTGGCTATCTGGACCTCAGAAAGGTCTCCTGTAAGACGCTCACAGACAAGCTGTTGGAGTATGGACCGGACAAATGGACAGGGAGGTGGGTAGCAATGGCCAGGCCCAGAGGACGATGATCAGAGGCATGAACTCCTGTGAAAGATCTTATTAGTGCATACAGAGACCCAAAAGGAGGTTGCAAAGAAGATGGAGCCAGGCTCTTCTCAGTGGAGCCCAGTGAACAAGGACCACAGGCAATGGACACAAACTGAATTACAGTTTGGGGAATTTTTAGCAAAGTCAATGGAAAGAAAGAGAATCGAGAAGAATTATTTCTCATTATACTTTATTTAATTGCTTATTTGTTTTCCTCTAGGTACAGGAGAAGGGAAAAGATAAGCAGTTTACTTTAATCAAGTGAATTACCTTTAAAGTCTGAAATTATCCAATTGTTACCCTGATGATTAAGGCAAAACTATTGTCAGTATCACTACTAATATGTTTTAAACTGTTCTTGGATATGTTTCTAAACTAAATATAGAACTAGTGCTTCAACTCCAGGGTTTATCCCAGCACAATTTATAAATCATTGCTGTCTCACCAAGTTAGATCTCTGACTGGGTTTTTCCTCAGCTGCATCAGTGGCCATCAGATTTCTCGTTAAAACAGTGGCATTCATGAGATTTATATGAAATCTTTGTTTTCTTGCTGCTCAGCCCCAATGTGCAATCAAATGGTGAGAACAGACAATGGAACACAGAGGCCCAAAGTTGGGCTAACATTACCACAGAAGAAAACAGGACCTCTCTTAATTAGACAAGGACCTGTCTTAGGTAGAGGACACCCCAGAAGGAAACACAGTGCCTAGAAAAGCTTGCTGAAGAGGCCTTTACAGCCTCTGAGCAAAACATATGCTTCTCACTGCAGAAGTCACAAACACAGTAATAGTGGGTAATTCAAACCCAGCTGGGGTAAAACATGGTTCACCCATGGACTGCTTACAGGAATCATTGGTCTCATTGGTGCTTCCACAGGCCCCTTTGCTGAAGGACTGATGACTCAAATCAGCAACCTTAGTATCAAGGGAGATGAGAATGAGCAGGTTTATATGTACAAAAGGAATTTTAAATCATTCTAGCTTGATCAAGTCACATACATTTATTCCTTCTTAATCTGAACTGATAAAGAAGTCCCTTTTTATCTTAACACCAGTCAAGGTAAAAAATATTTTTCTATTTATTTTTCATTAATAATTTTTCAAATTTTTTTCAAACAATTTTTTTCAAACAATTTTTCAAACTGAGCATTTATCTATTTTCTTCTTTGTCAGGACCACATACCAACTAATTTTTTTTGCACAGCTTTAATGATGACTTCGAAGAAACTGTCTGCCTGCAATTCAAAAGCTCAAGAGGTGCCATGTTTTCAGGCCAAGTATCATTATAATTAGTGATTAGAGATTCTTAAAAACAAATGTGATAGAGATCAAATTATAAACTTAATGAAAACCACATTTACCAAACCATCTAAGTTCAATCACAAGAGCCACAGTTCATGTTATAGCAGACTTAATATACAAGACAATGTATTTAAAATAAAAAATGCCAAGTGTCAGCCAAGGTTCTAAATCCTCCAAAGTAAAAAGCTTAGCTGTGTCCATCTAGAGAAATAGAAGTTGCAGAGTTTAAAATATCTTCATTTGGTCTGTACCATCTCAGCAATTCTAGAAAAGTATGGACCCTTTTTAAGTCTCATATAGACCTTGACTACCAACAGTGTTTGGACAGGATCTTTAAAATTTCTCAAAGGAATAGAAATAATATCAAAAGACTTTTAGGCAAAAGTTTCAAATGCATGCATTTTATTTCCTATGATATCCCTAGATAAATGGTATAATTTTAATTTTCGTATCTTCACATAAATTTTTGGGGGTTTACTATTAGAAAGTAACTTAGAGCTGAAATCTTCAATATATTAATTTCCTGTAGCATGAGGCTTCAAATAATAGTATTTTATAAATAATTTTCACACCAAGAAAATTTTTTCTCCAATTTTTCTCAAGATTAATTTTTTGTCTCCTAGCTCACCATCCTTAACCGCTTTACTACTCTTCCCCAACCTTGCATGCTTATCAGATATCAGTATTTGTAGGAATGTTTTCATGTCTCTTAAGCCTTTAAATCCTCTTGTCTATTAATGCACCAATCTATTGCAGTTGTGTACACAATAAGTCCACAAAGGAGATTTCAGTGCTGTGCCAAAAGGAAAACATTTCTCTAAGAGGACAGGGGGCCTCCTGACTAGTAAATTTTATTTCTCTCACCACATTCTTCCTTCTTTAAAACCCTTTATGTCTCCTACGACTCAAAGGAGACCATTTCGACTATTATCCAATGTCCTGCATAGTTCTTGATGATACAAACAGGAAATTATACCCAATCTCAACACCCTTAAATCCTTTTCCAATAGATCTTAGAAGTCTAAATCTAATATGCTATGTTTTCTCAGAAATAAATATCAACAAAATTATTTCATGACATTTGTCTCACACAAGAAATAATCAGGATTTGAATTTTCCGTCTTCACAACACATTTTACCAGTGTCTGAAAACTAGTATGATAACAGCTGCAGGCTTACCGGGCTTGTAGATTTTGTTTTTCAGCCAGCAGAAAGAACTACAAGTACTGTAATTATGAGAAAAGAAAAACACAAAATTTGAAGAAAACACTTTGAATCTCAATTCCATTGGTCTGTTCCAGCTACTGCAGGGAGGATATACTCTCATGATTATAAATAATGTGAATAGCGAAGAAACTCAATTATACATATTTCTTCTCACATTTGACATCAGTAAGTGTGAGTTTTTATTTGGTTTTTCATCTGATTTGTAAGATGATTTTTTTCTTCTAGATAAGGAACAGGATTTCTGGATCAGTTAGAAGTATTAACACAATATAATAAAAGAAGACTTGACCCACTAGGCAGTTACCACCTCCCTAAGTTACGTGGAGAAATGCCAATACTGTGGAGAAAGGTGAAGTCTTCATGAACAACAAGACAACAAATGCAAGGTCTCACACCCTCTGAAGTGGAAAATTCTCAGAAAGGGAATCCACACGGCAGCTCCAAGAAACTTTTTTAATGAAGGTGATCTGCAGTCTTTGAAACCTTCATTGCTATAAAGTCTCCCGACTATTTGCTCTGCTGGAGTGTTTATGCAATAAATACTGATATCTCTAAGGGTTTCTTACAGCATACAGAAGCCATATTTTACTACCTTTCTGTACACAACCACTAGTATTTATGATTCTCTATTCAAATAAGAGACATATTTTTTTTTTTACATAGCTAAGCTACCAATCAAGATTCTAGTAATAAAAAATTGGAAATGTCTAGTAATTTGTATTTGCTTTGACCTCAGCATGATCTATCTTACCTACCCGTGCTTACAATCCTTTCTGCTTGGCCACCTACTGATTTCACTGATTTCCTAAATTATGCAGTTTAAAAAAAAAAAAAATCTTTTTTTTTTTAGCTCTTTTTTTTTTAGCTCATTCTACCTGCAATCTTTTTTACCTCCTTTAACCTTGAGACTCCAAAGACGACAAGAGAATGCAAAACTCCCAGAAATTGAATTCTGAAGGAAATACCTGAAACTGGCCAAAAGAGAGAGGTGATTTCCAGTTCTTGAATGAAGGAATGGTGAAGGCTGCAGAAAGCAAAGAGCTCAGTTAAAAAAATTTCAAGATAAAATATTATTTCAGGTGGTTTTGTTTTAGAAATACTGGTTTACAGATAATTTACAGTCATCTATCATGTTTTTATTTCTCTGATGAATATCTCAAAAGTATTACCAATTTTTCATGGACATAGAACAGTTCTCAACAAGAACCAATCAAAATACTCTGAAGTATCACCAAACTCTGTCTTCAGGAGCTCTGCTGCATTCCGTCTGGCAAATGATCTCAAAGTGGAGAAATAATAGTAATGTTCAAACACCAAATAAAACCTAAACATCATTCATATCAACTGTCTCTCACTTGGCCTAAGAAGCAAGTAAGACCCTCTGAACACCAGCTGGGGACTAATTGATAGCTATCAGCACTTTCTTTTGGTAGAAAAATGCTTGATTTTTGTTGATATGGCACCACTAAAATATTATAGCATACCCATATTTTAAATTCACAACCCCCAAAGAGCTTGCCATTATGCTCAAACAGAAGTCATTAACACACTAACAAGGCAGCAAGAATACTACAGGGAAAATAAAATTTGACTTTGTTATCAGCTTCATAAAGTACATCAAAGAGTACAGATGGAATGGCTGCTCCTGTCAGGGCATTCACATGGCCCCATTTATTACTCTTTTCATAGCCTTTCCCTACAGTATTTCTTACTTAGTTCTTAGCTCAAATCAGAGATCAGCAAGCAAGGTACACCATGAATTCACAAATGTATGTCTCTGTTGATACAAGAATGATATTGCAGAGAATCTGCCTGGGTTGGAGTTATGATTCTTCACAGCAGCTTGTACAGTACTATGCTTTGCATCTGCAGCTGCAAAAGTGCTGGTGCTACACCAGCATTTTGACTGCTGTGGAGCAGTGCTCACACACCATCAAGGCTCTCCCTCCAGATCCACACCACCCAAATCCAGGAGGCTGAGAGTGCATCTGTACTGTGTTTGCTGCTGTTGTGATGATGTTACGCTGATTTTGGTGTGAGGAAGTTTTTGTTGTTGCTGCAAATAAAATTCATGAAAAGTATGTAATGAATTTAAATGTTGTTGATTATTCATAAATGTGTGTTCCTAAGAGGCGGAGAGTAGAATTAACTGGATACAGGTGAGGTGGGGGGAGCACATCTGAGAAAACATATTTTTAAAAAGGCACAGGAGGTGTGGGAGATAGGGGTGAGAAAAAATGTGGGAGAAAAAACTCTGCAGGTACCAAGGTCAGTGAAGAAGTAGGAAGAGGTGCTTCAGGTTCAAAAGCAGAAATTCCTCCCAGCCCAAGATGAGACCACATAGATCTATTCTGAAGGACAGCAGCCTGTGGGAAAGACCCACACAGGAACAGTTAGTGAAGAACTGAGCACCCCAGGAAGGACTCCATCCTGAAGAAGGGGAAAATTTTCCCCAAATCAAGACTGTTTTGCCCATGATGGTAATGGTAAGGGATATTCCTGTCTTAATCTCAACCACCCACAAGCTTTTCCATCTTATTTTCTTCCTCTGTGTGACTGAGGACACAGAATGAGAGAGAGGCTGGGTGGGTATCTGACAACAAGCCAAGGTCAACCCAACACAGCTCATTAGGGTAATAGACTTCTCAATCCCAAATGTTCACTGTGACATTAGTCCATGTAGCCTGTGTGCATATTATCTGACTAAAAACAGCTATGAGAAATATAACAGCAAGAAATTGTTGTCATTGCACATTTATTTCCCACTCACAGTTTGAATAATAATTTCACTCTGCCATGAACATAGTTTCAAAGGTCTAAATGTCACCAGTCTTCTTCCTTAGAAATAGTAATAGTGAATTTCAGTATCTCTCACTTCATCTGTCAGTAGAAAGTAATATTTTGTCAGTAATTTAAGAAATTCTAATTTACAAAAGTCTATGTTCTTAATGTGTGTCAGTCAAGCATCATAATTGTAAAATCATTTTTCACCAGAACCATCAGTTTAATGTAATGAATAATATTGCAGAAAGGCAGCATAAGGCACAGAAGGAAATCAAGTGGTAAAGGTGAGGAAAATTTTGAGATTCCCAACTTACTGAAAGACAAGTGAATGTTTAGTACCATATCAGTTACAGAAATATTTGGGCATATACAATACATATTCTGTTTATTATACTTGTTTTGTACTTAGTCAAATATCCCTAAAAGAGGAAAATTAAAAGGAGAAAAAAAATTACTTAAAATTAATATTGTATTTCTAGCCCGTATATGTTATATTATCATCGTATATGATGTAATACATGTAATTTAAATTCTAACCCATAATTTATAGAAACAACACAGAAGTAAGCTTAGACAGTGCAATAAGAGCAATCATTACCTTATTGTACAAAATTTATTTAGTGTTCAGTCTAAAGTTCAAGAGAATTGCAGGAGGATAAGAAGGTTCTGCAAAAGAACCAAGCACATGCAAATTTTTCAATGTGTTTTGTGTTGCCTTACGTGCAGAAAAAAAATCACTGAAATATGTCACCAAAATGTGCTTCACCCAGATCAAGCCATTTTATGTATGCACCTAGTACTCAAAGATATTTGTACTGAGGTAAATTTATAGTAAGTTTAAAAGTTTTAAAATATAGTCTCACCTTTAAATTGATAAGTATCTCAAAACATATGTGAGGAGCATGCATTACATGTTAACTGACAGTTTAAAACTATGAAAAAAGTAATCTTTATGATATTATAATAGCAATTTTCTTTCAATGGGTTAATAAGTCTTGCAAATACATTTTTGTGTACTCTAAACTGGTGCCTTAGTAAATGAAAATAATGGAGTTTAGAATGAGATTTTGCATCTCTATAGTATTGCCCTAGGGCTAATCCTAAATCTTATAGCTGCTTAAAATACTGTATGTGGTTTTAATAGAAAATAGCCACTTAATTCACTTTAATAGCTGACAGCTCAAAAAGGTTTTTGCTTATCTCCTGAAAAATTGAAACAGCGACAGTATATGGAAGCTCCTTTTCTATATCTCCTAGATGACTCTTAATATGAATTCAATTCAGATCATCCTTGTTGTCAGTCAAACAGGAAAAGCAAAAAAAAGTACCCACATGCCTGCACCCCGTAAAGAAAAAACATTTCCACAGAAATCAGTAAGTGAGCTTCTCCCTATTCCTAAAAGTTATGGTGAAAGCAAGAAAACCAAACACACACAAAAAAATACCTCAATGCCTAATACTAATATACTAAATAAAGTAGAAACTATATAATCAGGTGAACATCTTTTCTTGTATTATTTATTACTGCCAGGAGAGTACTGCCTGGAAAAATCCCTGATTGGACAATATATTCTTTACTGCAGACAAATCTGGCAGTTTACAACCACGCTTTACTGAGGTTCTTCCAAGACCTCTTCATTTTTTAAATAGGAACAGTTCTTTTGCATGCCTCAATTTACTCCACACTGGGTCTGAAGAAAACAGAATATGGGAAGCGTAGCTTTTTATGTGTTTCAGTCTCACCTCAGAAATTACAGTGACAAACTTTCATAAACAATGACACAATGTCATTGGACTGAGTTATTGAGTTGCATATTTTATTATACATGTATCTATTTTACATTGGCTTAATTAGGTCTTCAAAAGACAGTTATTCTCTACCTTCACAATTGAAGAGAACTCATTAAAATACAGTGCATATCATTAGCCTGTATAGAGCAAAAACAGTAATCTAGAAAACACTTCTCTTTCACTATTCACTTTGACATTTTGATCTCAAATGTGGAAAGTAACCCTAACTCATTTTTTCTCCTCATTCCTTCTTTAAAAGCAACACAAAAAGTACAATACTTGGTCAAGAAGGACTACTTCTACATATGTGGTATATTTATCATATTTTACTTGCTTAAAAACTGAAGGAACAAAACCCAGGATATTTAATCACTGATTGAGGAAATCTGTTGTATAGTCTCCCTCCTTGCAATACATTAGTTCTATCATATATATATATTTATATTTATATATAAATATAAATATATATTTATATATTTTATATTTATACATATATATAAATACATTTAGTTCTATCATTATTTCTCTGTGAAGTTATTAGACAAAAGAATTTGTATAACTACCAGTAAGTTCATTTAAAAGAAAAAAAACACAACAAAAAAACTAATACATTTCCAAGCACAACAGAAAGCTATGCATTACTATTAACTGCAAATTTGTTTTTAGATATATTCAGCAATTTCCTCTGAAAATCATTCCCATTAAATATCCACCGTAGCCATTCATCCAAACTGTTGAAATATTACAAGAGATAAGAAAAATTTGTTAATTTTAAAGAAAAAAAATGTTGATTTTAGTCTTAGATTTTCATATCAATTCTACATGCTCAAATCTTGATCAGAAAATAGTACAAACTTAATGAAAGATTGTGTCAAAGCTATAGTTTTTAAGACTTTCCTCTTAAGCTTATAAAATCTTTAAACCTATTTATAGTTCCCCCTCTTAAGAAACGCATAATTCTTGTATCAATATTAAGCCAAAATATTGAAAATATTAACAAAGTAGACAAAATGTATTTTTTAAATACAGATACTCTTTTGTCCCCTCTGAACCCTGGACTACAGCTGGGACAAGCTCCTCTCATGCACAGAAAGACCAGAAACCCTTTTGAACCTCTTGAGCTAAGCTTTAGGCTATGTCCAGGGGCGTGCTGGCACTGAGGCACACATCACCTTCCTACACGCTCTCCTCCAGGTGAAACAAGACCCAGCCCTGCTTCAGCATCTATATCATAGTAGCAGAGTGACATGTTGCTAAAGCACTAGAAGAAATGGAGAATACTAGCCTGACCATGCAGCTTCTTAGTTTCTGAATAAAAAGTTATTTTGGAGCATCTTCTGATTTGACTCTCTCTGTCCAAATACCTTGTAACAAGGCAAAAAATTAAAAAATCAAAAAATCTTTAAAACACATGCTCAATTTTCTCATTTAAAATAAACAAATTTTACTATCAGACTGCAAATTTTTATACTTTGAAGTCCACTCCTCTATAAAACAGTTATCAAAAATAGTGTCTATTTTATTTCTTTTCGACTGATAATCAAATGCAAAATTTCATATTGAGCATGTGGATTAGGATTTGTGTTGCCACTGTCTCTCTTGCCTAAGGATGACAGGTGAGATGAGCCCTCAGGGGCCAAGAGGGAAAATGCACCAGACTCTAGTCAAAACTCCAGGCAAATCACTTGAACTCCGAGTATCTCAGCCTAATGAGTAGCTAAAACAGAATTAAAGCTCCCACAAATATACAACAAGAATAACATATAAGAATCAAAAAAATATTTATTTTTCATGACAGATCAAATTATTACGGTCTGTTAAAAGTATGTTTCCTCAGTCAGTGAAATTTGGTTGAAGTTTCATTTACAGATGCACCTAACTGGGACAACAAAAAAAATGTTATGGACATATGTGGTCTTCAAGCAGACCAAATGGGTTATTTTGAATGCATACTGCAACTGGAAAACAAGGTTTTCAACTATTTTTGGAATGCATTTGAGTTAACCTTTTTGTTCCACTTCCAGACTATTATTGTCCTTCTCATGGTAATACAAAGTGCCCTATCCAGCAAAACTACTCACATAATAAATATAGACTACCTATGACCCTAATATATCTATTAGACTGTAAAATGGCCTTTTCTGTCAGTTTGGCTGAAACTATTTGGGTCAAGTGCACTGTGGCAAAATAGGAAATATATTTTCTTTTTTCCCTGCTCTATCAGAAAGGTGAAAGCTGTATTGCTACTTTTTGCCCTGGAACAGGCCACTTTTCCTGTCAATCTAGCATAAACTTCAGCAAAAAAGAAAATGGAACCACACATTTAAAAGAGAAAAAGTCAAGGACAGAATTATTTTGTATCACTTAAAGCATGACAGGAATAATTGAGTGAGTTATTTTTCTCTTTGGTGAGAAGACAAAAATGTATAAAACCCATCATTCAGAGTGAAACACTACCCCCACTCAACAGCTTACAGATGTTATTAGAAACCATAAAGTCAAAATCACATGCTTGAAAATCTATTTAAAAAAAAATTTGTGAACTTGTGAAGAGCATATATTAATTACACAACTTGCCTTGGCCAGACTAGAAATTTTATATTAGTCTATGAAGAGTAAATTTTTTTTTTTTTTTTTGTTTGGCATAAAACTTTAGACTTCTTTAGTTAGTAATTATATATAACACTAACAGACCAGAACTGTGTAATGAAATGTTATTGCAGAAAATCTAAGGAATTATAGTATTGTATTTTACTTGTGTGAAGAGGTATAACACATAAAAAATAATTCTGAAATACTTGCTTCAAAAATGAACAATTTACAACCTGTGGATGAATAATTTGTAAAGTACATTACAGATGCATTTGACAAAATGCATTTATACCTAGCTAATCTGAAAACCATTGCTTAAAGCAGTCCCAAGATGCCCATCACCATCAACACATGAATACTAAATAGCCAGGCAGTTTTGTTCATAGCTGGAGTTTTGTACATCAGGCAAGAAAAGCTTTTTAATAAAGCCACCCTGTCTGATTCAGAATGGCCCCCAATGCTATCCAAAATGATGGCTCAGCCTTCATTACATTAGGGAAAATACAAGAACTCACACACAGAATACTGCAGTCAGACATCTTAATGCAGCTGATTCCTGCACAGTGCCACAGCTGTAGCTGCAGGGACTGAATTCCCCCATTGTTGGCGCTGAGTCCTTTGCTAGACTGGCACAGTGCTGGCCAGCTGGTGACACAGGAGCTGGACCAAAGCCCACAGGATGCTCCCAGCTGCCAGCTCCCTAGAGGACACTGCCTGAGAAGCCAGCCCAGGAGAAAGGGGCTGCCACCACAGCCCAGACCACCAGCCCGTGGCACAGCAGTGACTTGGCAGCAAGGAGCTGCCACCAGTGCCTCCTCCATTTCATCCCCTTCAACAGTGGCAGCCCACCTCCCCGGGCCAGACAGAGCACACAGGGACAGACATGGGCAGTGGGAAGAGAGATTGAAGAGAGACAAGGGCAAGGGAAACCTTTATGAAGTGTTTGTAACATTCTTGTAGCAAACAAGGTTGCAGTATCAGGCAGGAAGCAATGCTGCGTGGCAGAAGTCTGTACCTTCCCTCTGCTCCAGGAGAATCATCAATATAAGACAGGCTCTTAAAAGTCTGTACATGAAGGCTGGCCTTTCCTGCAAAATTTGCTCAGGATTCCTCACACCTGAAGTATGGGTGTGTATATATATATGTGTGTGTGTGTGTATGTATGTGTGTGTATATGTACATATATATATATGTGTGTGTATGTATGTGTGTGTATATATATATATGCACGCACATACATGTGTGTATGTATATATTCATTTATATACATACACACACATGCCTATAGGTACAGGTATACCTAGAGAGTGTTCCTACTCCTGCAGAAAAAGGGAGGAAAGGTCACATTTTCCATCCATCAGAGAAAGATAACATTGGAAGTACTTACCTTGGATGCATATACATTTCTGAATGGGGATGAGTTTTCTTAATCCAACTTCACTGCCCTGGAGTCCCAGCAACAAACTCACATCAGGGACAGAGCATAACTATTAGGAAAAAAAAAAGTATTTAAAAGGGTCGTCTGAAGGACTAAAGAAGCCAAAGATAGGATCAAATCCTGATAGTCTCTAACCTTGCAGAAGTTTGAGGCACTTTGCCTGCCCTAGCATCTCAGTCTTGAGCCATCTCATGAGACTGACAAGCCCTCCTTTCTCTCTCAGTCACACATAATTCAAGGTTTTTTGCTTAATAGTTTGCTGTATCCAAGCTCAGGATAAGTAATAACCAGTCAATCTCAAAAGGTTTCAAGGTTTAATTCACAGAAACATCTGAAGTGCCTAATATCCCTTCCAGCCTAATGAGCTGAGTAGCTCATGAGAATCAGGTCTCTGTTGACATTTCCAGTAACTTGTTTTTAACAAGGATTGAAATGGTACAACAGCTTCTCCTGCTCTTTCAATATTTCTTTATATTTACCTAAGGAAATTCAGACAAAATACACAAGGGATGTGAAGGGGGGTATAGGAAACAGAGGGGAAGTATGGACATTATGAATAGCAGAGAATTAAATTAAAGGAAAAAAATTTAAAAGTACCTCAAAGCTTTAATCAAAATATTCAAAGTTTTTTAGGTAGCTAGCTAATTATCTATGGTTTCCAATTTTGTTGTCAATTTTTCTCCCCAAACATTTTAATCAAGAGACAAGAAACCATCTGACACTGAATCATAAAAATATCACACCTTGGCAAAGATGTATGATCTCTTCTTCAGTATTGTTTTACTTGAAATGTGCTTGTTTAAGCTACCAAGCCAGGCTAAATCTGGGTAATTGTCCTGGGGTAACACAATCCTTGTCTACAAAGAGTACATTTTTTCCATAGGTCACAGCCTTATACCCAAGTTCTGCTTTAGTCTCAAGTATGGACATAAAACAAGATAGCCAGATGTGTCACTGATTTGCTGTATGCAACCTTGAAATTCAGTAACAGGTTCTTATAATAAGCAAAGATTCTGTTCAAATACACATGTAAGCTTTTTAGAACAATATTTTCTAACGTAAATTTTTCCTAAGTTTTCTTTGCAAAGTGTCATCTTGAGTGATTTCCAAATCATGTGATAGAATTACTCATTGGCCACATATCTGCATCTTTGATAATTCTACCCCCCTCTCAGAGTTAACTTATATTACCAGTTTAACTTATATACAGTTATATATAACCAGTTTTATTCCTGTTCTCCGTGCAGTGGTTGTCCTCTGCAGCCATGGCATTACATCACCCTATGACACAGTTAAGGTAAAAACACATTCTGGAACAAATTGTTCCCTGCCACAACCTCTCCAAAGCCAACTCATGTTCATCAAGGGTGAACTAAGATCACAATCTTTTGAGATGAACTCTACAGTATTTATTGAAGGCAATCCAAAGAATGAGCTGTTTCAAAAAAATTTCATGAAAAATTTTAATGTACCACTGGTACTGTTTCAAGACAGGAATGGTTTATTTACAGTATTAGCTTAATCTAAACCATACAATAGCTTCTCAACTTTCCAAGACACAATTATCTTTTAAGTACCTGAAATGACAAGGTCATAGCAAAGACTTCCTGAGTGGATTTAATAAACCAATAATAGGTCTAGGTCCCCAGTTCTTAAGTAGGGCTTGTATTTGGTTTTTACCTGTAGTTTAGAGAGTATAGAAAATTTTACAAGTATTACTTTATCAAATGTTAAACGAGTTATTCTTAATTTTCTCTTAAGAACAATGTCCTTGTTCCATTACCTTTCATTTTGCCTTGTGTTGCTTAATTTTTTTGACATCTGAATACAGAGGACAGTAGCTATTCCAATTGTATTTTAATATTTTATGCTTTGGAGGTTTTCTCTGTATCTTAATCTGTCTCTGAGATTAAGAGATTGATGCAACCCCCTCTGGACTGGAGGGTTGCATTAGTCTCAAGAACACAGAAACAGTTAAAGTTTTATGAGTGCCACATCAAATATAATACCAATAGGTGAATATAATACAAATGCAATACCAATAGTCAAAGAAGTTTTGACATTTTGTGTAATGTCAAAAAATGAACCATGCCACTCCACTTGAATTAGAAGGGGTATTTATGTAGTCTCATAACATCCACCATATTTTGATCCACAATACATTTAGTATTTCAATGAACCAACAAGGAGGTGATAATCACACAAATTGTAATGTGTGATAATCACACAGATACAAGACGATATTCTTCTCTGACAGAATATGAAAATAACAGGACAAGTATTAAAACCCAAGGAAGGCCTGGCATGATACAGTTGAAATTATTTATGTTATTGGAATAGTTTTCATCTTGAAAGCCAGATGGTTTATCCCCAATAAGGCAGAAACTTGTTTTGAAATATTCTCCTTAATGTTGGTCCAGCCTCACTTTGAATGTTGTATAAAGTACTGGGGCCCACAATTAAAAAAGGATATCAAGGTACCTGAACTCATGCAAAACAGAGCAACAAAGTTAATCAAAGAGCTGGAAGGAATGACCAAGCAAGCTGAAGACTTTGGAGAAAAGGAGGGTGAGGGGTGACCTCTGTTCTCTCTACAGCTTACTGAGGAGGGGGAGTGGACAGGAGGGTCCTGAGCACTTTCCCTGGTATCCAGTGACAAGACACAAGGGAAGGGGTCAAAGCAATGTCAGGGGAGGTTCAGCCTTGACATTATGAAACATTTCTTCACTGAGAGTGTGGTCAAACTGTGGAGCAGGCTTCCTAGCAAGGTGATGAATACCTCAAACCCGTTAGAGTTGGAGAAGTATTTAGACAATATCCATAATATACTTTAGCTTTTGGTCATCCTTGAAGTGGTCAGGCAGATGGAGTAGGTGATATTGTAGGTCCCTTCCAACTGGAACTATTCTACACTTTTCAATTCTGGATCTTGAAATTTTCAAACCACATAGAACAAGACAGCCATCTCCTGCTAACCTACATTCAAAAAGGGCTTTGTTAACCATTAAAGGGGTAGGACTTGACCTATTTTTATGAAGCAAAGAATATTACAGATCCTTTTTCCCCCAATAAAATAGCAAGAGCTGAATGTTACCTTTTCAGCTCAGTCATTTTCCCAAACATGCTGCAATTCTGGGTCTGCCAAACTTGTTTCTTTCTTGTATTGTTCCCAATGCAACTTGCCCCAGCAGATGGACACAAACTTCAACGTATTGGTACTAGTATGGCAGAGTGGAGCACTATGAGGCAAACTTCCCTTTACTTTCTCAGCTAATTCTACTTTGTAGTCACGTTGCAAAGGCTGTGAATCAATTGTAAACAGAAAAGGTCCTTACACTTTGGAAAACATCCAGGTGATATCCACTACTTGTGTCCCACGCTCTTTAAAACACAGACTTGAATAAAATACTACTATTTCAGACAAGCTATGCTTGACCAGAACAAGCTCCATTTTGGCTACCTGTTCCTGTCCTTGGTGATTATCAACAGTAAGCACCTAAGTACAAAAATCGAGCAAACATACAAAAATACACTCCCCAAATATTCTCACAGTCCTTAACTTCCAAAGAAAACTCTGGTTCTGCCCAGTGAAAGAGTGTATTCCAATCCCTTCTTAGAAAAAAAACAAACAAAAAAAAACAAACCAAGGGAGACTGAATTGTACTGGCCAGAATTAATAACTGTGTTGCTGAGGTAACAAAAGGTAATGGTCAATGTACCTCCTGTATTGTACAGTCTCTAACCATTTTTACCATCAGTCACACAGCTTCTGGATCTCCATAGCTCATGTTTACATAAAATCAGGAACCCAACAGAATTGCATATCCATTGTAATAACTGATTGTTTCATTTATTTGTCTAATTCAGTGGAAGAAAATATAATTTTTAGTGCATCTAAGGCTAAAAGCTTTTAAAAACAGATCAAAATATGGTTTTGTCCTTGAAAAGAACATACCATTAATAGAAACCACTCTGCAATTAGGAATAGACTAGGTATTTAATTATTTGGTACAACCTTAAAAGTGAATGCTCTCCAGGCAGAGAAATGACTCCCTGGTACTAAGTCACATGCATCTTAGAAACTTGGCTTGAATTTTGTACTAAGGTTGCACAAGTAATTATCATAGGTCTTAACAGGGCTACCAGTTCTTATGTACAAATAAAGTATTGAGACTCGCTACACATAGCATTATTTGGGCTTATGTCAAAGTTCCAATTGCAGCTGGCTGATTACTGTATGATTTTAGATACTATAGCATCAGCTTTTAATTTTTTCGCTTGTCTGCTGTGCCAAAGTCACTCACAGGAGAAGAATGTACAATTAAAACTTCTGCAATATGTAACAAGTGGCAAGAATGTGAATAATGCATATGTCACAGAGTAGACTAGGTCAGCCTTTGGACTACATGTTTCCTGAATTTAATTGCTCTGCAACAAGGTTTCATTGCTTTCCTCCCACAACCTCTAAATGTAGTCACCTGTGACAAAGAATGAGTTCACTCCCACAGAAAAAGAAAAGGAAGGAAATAAAATTAATGTTGCTGTATACACAAGACACTTGTACACCGTCATGAAATCAAGGTAATGAAAATACAAAAAGCCTGGCATTGTCCCTGCCTTGTACTTGAAATATTCCACAGTGTGCTTTTACACTTCTTCATCAAACACCCAGCCTATTAGGAGTTAAGGAACTATATGAGAACAACAGCACCCAGTAATTTCTAAAGTCTCTGCCTTCATAGCTGAAAAAACACTTGAATACACCACACCACAGGAGAAGAGTTTAAGAGGTCGAAGTCAGAATGCTTATTACCCTTTAACCCACACAGCAAGTTTCCTCTCTGCATATTTCTTTCATGGTACTACCACTCCTGAAGGGGCAAAAGAGAGTTTTTGAACCCAGAAAGGCTGGAATACTTTTGTGATTTGTGCTTACTCAAAGTACTTGTAGCTTTCCTCTTGAAGAGGCTGCATGGCAGAGTTTATCATCATCAAGAGAAGGCCACGTGTTCAGGCCAATTGAAAGTGAAGATATTTTTGAAAAGATAAAGTTATAATTCCTTCAGAGATGATTGAATATTTCCATCTCTGCTTAAGAAAATATCAATTACAGGCAACTACACCATCCCTGAGAATGTTTTGATCGTGTAGAAACATCACAACATGCCACAATACACTCCTGTAACAATATTTAAACATAGACCTTGAGAATGGTTTGTTCTGTTCTTTCCAGGCTCTAGCCTGAAGATCCCTCTTTTTCTCTAAGGACTGCATGCTTAATTGAAGTAGCAGCAAAACTTACAGGAGGAAAATGTGACCCAAGGACTCAGTCTTAAGTATGACACTGGCTCTGATCAATCACTAGATCTGAAGAAGAAAGAATCCCCAGGGCAATGATCCTCCAGATACCATTAATTGTTTGCTGGAAGAGAAGATAGGCACCAAAGTGTCTCTAGTTGAGCTGGTGACAAACAAGCAGAGCAAAAATATGCATATGAGAAAATCCTTCATATTAAGATATCAAAAAAAAAGGCACTTCAAGTTATGTCATGCTTCACTCTGAAAATAATTCACCTCTGTAAGCCCTAATTTATACAGAATGTGCATTGCCTATATTGTGTTCATCACAAAATAAAAACCCTAAAAAACAAAAAACACATTTCAAAAGAGTATTTCTAGCATTAAGTGCATATAACAAAATTCTAATGATTTGTAGTGATGGTATCCCCTTTCCACAATTACTAATTCTCTGAGCTCTTGTTCTTATTCAGATACTTGATACTTAGGTAAACAAAGCAGTGTTGTCCTGCATTTTTTTCACTTGGCAATTTATGAGCCAAACCAGAAAAACCATAAGAATCTATCAGCAATAAATTATTTGATAATCAAATAGTTAGACCATCTTAGGTGCTCAGGGAGCAATGGAAAATGCTTAAGAGATTGTGATCAGACTGTCTAGAATACATTCTTACATAGAATTCAGAACTGCCCTTAGATTTGCCCATTTTTATTTTTAGATCTTTAAAAGAAATAAATTTTTTAAAAAATCACAGGTTATGAGTAAGATGGGAAGAGAAGCCAACCAAGAGCTTATGGGTCAGGATTTAAGCGAGGACAGGAAAGAATGGGGGGACTGCTACAGGGGGACTGCACATGGAGACTGAGCAGGTGATCAGGTGAGCTGCGGCAGATAGGAAAAGCCTCACACTCACAATCCTTGGTCTCCATGAGGGATTTCAGCCACCTCAGCCTTTACTGGAAGGACAACAAGCAATCCAGTAAAGAAGATTTTCTTTACTGGGATGGTGATGAGGCCCTGGAGGCCCAGAGAAGTGGTGGATGACCCATCTGTGCCAAAGGTAGCAGGGTTGGAACTAGATGACCTTTAAGGGCACTTCCAACCCAAGCCTTTCTATGATTCTATGACACATCAAAAAGTCATTGGTGGGTATAGCTGCTGTGGAACAACAACAGAACTTAATGCTTATGAGAAAGAGATCTCAGTATCAGCAAGTCAACAGGTCAGTACCAACATATTATTGCTAGAAATAATGCTTTTGAAAAAAAACTTCATTTTCTTTTTCAGTGATTATCACCTTATCATCATAGCAGAAAAGCAGATGGCAATACCCCTCAAGAGATCACTTGTGATCCTGATGAAAAAGACTTAAAATAGCAGAAGACTAATTAACATTAAGAATTGTATATGCTAAAAGCAAACTTCTAGTACTCTGCACTATTCTTCCCTAGACTTAGAAGAGCTATTTTCCATTGTCAAGTGTTTTTAATGTCATCCATTATCATTTTGGGATATGATAACTACAGCTAACACTACATGAGAAACAAATTGAAAACATAATATTTTCTTTTCTAACTAAAACAATAAGAATTGTTCTTCCATTGCTGCAGTATCCCAAAGTCAACAAAAAAAGAATGGGTTCCAAAAGCTGAGATGTAGCAGGAGCAAACTTCTCATTTTGAGTTCTAACTTCCACTGAGGTTGAATTCCTTCTGAGAAATTCAGTTCTACCCATATTTTCCTATTGAGCTCTGACTTGAAAAGGTTCAATGTTGTCATGCTATTGTAAAAGTTACATACCTTCTTGGTGCTTTCTCATTGGCATCTCCTCACAGCACTGACTCCTTCTTCACAGCACAGCCAACAAACTCCAGCTCTCTCCTCGACCCACTCTTTTGTAGCACTCACCCTTACTGGACACAGCTGTGGCCTATTAAGGGCAGGCCTGTTCTTCATCTTTGTAATTAGTACTGCTGCAACTCTTCAGGGGTGAGATTGGCTTCTGCACTCTCTCTACTCTTACATTCTATCCCCCCACAATTCAACAGATTATTTTGCATAAAAATACCTTCAGATTATCTCCTAACCAACTTCTCAGAATTTAATCATCAAGTATTTAGTCGTTTACTTAATGTTTTGCCATGATAAAAGTTAACTTTTTTCATTAGATTCCATTATTTTTTATATTTACTGCACCTGGAAAACCCACTAAAATGAGCTTAATTCTCCTTACTATAAAACTGAGCTGTCTGCTAAACCTATTTCAGAGATAATAACTTGCTAGATTTACAGTGAGTCTGTTCTAAATCGATCTAATTTGAGTGTCTTGAGAATAAAAGTTGGAAGACCTTCATGATTAAAGCATCAATTTTAGCAATTTATGTGGGGTGTCTTTTTGTCAGATAAACTCCTTTGGAACTGCAGTTGTTTATTGGTTTGTATCAGCTCCATAACTTGGGGAAGGGGATGGTACAGTATCAGTTAGTTATCCTTACATTTGTCTTCGGAAATTACTGGAACCACTACAATTTTTTTGTGATATTCTAAATAGTCCTAATAAATGTAGAAAAAAAAGCTTCTGTTTCATAACAATAGTATATAGTACATAGGAAAAGTACATCGTACATGGGAGGGAAAAATTACTTATTGTTGCTTTTTAAGAAAGAGATCTCCAAATTACATAAGAACTGCTACAGGTCAGTTCTTTTCTTCAGTTTTGGAAAGGCAACAGCTCTTTTTTTATTGCTGCTGTAGAGTGACAGCTAAACAGACGATGCCATGTGCCTGTGGTAAAATTGAGAGAAGTTGTTTGGCAGGGAGTGGATCGGGAAACAGGAATGATACTACAAAGTGATAGCAGTCTGGGTGAATTATCTTCCCAAGATTGCTGTGCTGCCTCACTTTGTCAGGGACTTAATTCTGTAGGGTACGGAGGATTTCAGGGACTGATTCAGCAAAATACTATGACATCAAATATGTCTTTAAATGTATCTACACAGAACGCCCAATTGTAATATTATACAAATCCTTAAACCAATTTATTATCAGGAAGCGTCTACAAAGGTCATATTGTTGCACATAATCTCAGTACACAAAGGCACCAGACTAAGATTATGACACCAGCACAAATATTCAAAAATACACTCTGCAGGACAAATTAGTCTGAACTATTTTCCACACTGTGTCTGAAAATATTACCACAATGAGATCAAGTACTCTTATACTGTACTCCACTGTCCACTATAAGCAAGACATGAGGTAACAACATCAAGTAGTCAGGAAAAACATGAAACAAAGCAAAACAAACTCTTGAAGTGTGCAAATCAAGGCTTTGCCTTGTCTTGATGCTTAGATCCTTGCTCCACAACCACAGCCATATTGCAGTGTAAGGATGCCTGCAGGCATGTTCACTATGCCCCAGGGCCCTTCAGGATCACTAATCATTAAAATTCAACAGACTGCATCAACAGCCACTCAACAGAGAAAGAAGGCACCAAATGCAGATGCCCTGAATGCTGACCATACAAAGTGTTGATGATATACACAAACCCAGAAAAAGCAAAGCAGTTGTGGGGTTTGTGTGAACAGCCACACAACAAGGCTACTCTTGTGAGTGTACATGGCTTAGTTGGACAGAAGGCTGTTTAATTTTCTATTCTAAAAAGCAAAATACTTACTAATCATTGGTGACATATCATCTGCCACTATATAAGAGCATCCTGCATAAATGAGGATATACATTCACTTGCAAGTGGAGAGACAGAGGATAGACTCAGAGCATTTAAGGGTTTCAGACAGGGTCAGGATAGTGAGTGAGTATCTGTAATGAAGAAACTGAAGTTCATGGGGGTTTTAAGAACAGGCAGAACTAGAAAATAATTTCAATGTTTCTCTTTTTTTCCCCTTATCTCCTGTCATAAGCAAACAAGTAAAAATCCTTAACTCTTCCCCATGTATTTCACTGAGGAATGGGTGAAATGTAATAGACCAACTTTAGAGAAAATCTGTTGAAAAATAAATCACCTTGAACAGAGAGGATGCAAACAACAGGCTTCAGTATGAAACACTGATAACAGGATCCTGGTACTTGTTTACTCTTAAAGCTTATCAAAGTTATTCAGGGTCTCCAGCTCTTACTGAAAATTGAATTATTTCATCTCAGAAAGTATAAACAGGAATGAAATCTGTGAAACAATTTGCTCATTTACATTTCCACAGGACTTCAGCAATTGCTTTCTAACTCAAAAGGGCTTTTAGGTCATGACTTGAGCAAGTTTTTTTGTTGGCTGAAGAGATGATGGATGGATGAAGCTCTTGTACAATGATCTGCTGTTGGAAAATCTAAACCACAATACCTAATTTTAAGAGTGGCAAAATTGCTATGCATTAGCCATATTTCCAGTCTCACAGTCAGTGCCCAAGATATGGTGACAGACATGTTTGACTATCTTCATGTCTATCAACCTCTTCTTTATTTCAGAGGTATAAATCTTGGTAATATGGACACATATTACCTTGGTAGCTGTTTAAAAAGTTTTCTTGAGTTTCAAAAGCCAGAAAAATTTGCCAAGAGGCCTTAGTCAAAATGATTCCCACAACCCATGCTGCTCCACAACACCTACAGTACCAATATATCTCATGTAAAGTCTACCAAGATAGACCTATATGACCTCCATCGAAACCTTGCAACCTGAGCAGTGATGGGTTATTTAGCCTATATTGGTTTTGTATTATGAGAGGTGTTTTTACAAAGATCAGTCAGATATTCTACAAAGATTTTTCTTCTAAAACAGGTATAAGAAAGACCTAGCAAAAGACCTAGAAAGACAAAGACAGTGCATCCCTAATGATGTAAAACATTACCACTTTCATTTTGTTAGATAAACACACACAGCAATTTCTAATATCAAACCACTCAGCACATACTACACAGGTTCTATCACTGTTCTTTTCACTCAGATGGCATTTTTTAAAATAAAAATTCCACATATAACAGGTCTACAAGGGAAGAAACAAGAAAATAAATATCTCACCAGTTTACCAACCAGATTTGTTAGTTCATGAATAGTTCATGACACTACTCACCTTCCAACGTTAATAGTAGAAGACGAGTGTATGTTTTCAGAGTCATATGATATACTTTTTTTTCTAGAGTATAGCTCATAAGAAGCTCTACTAATAAATAATTTGGAGCTGAATTTCCCTCCAGTGAAATTGTGTTCTGAATACTGAGTGCATTAGAAATTGGGGTTTATTTCTTTTCATTTAAGAAACGTGCCGTATTTCAGAAAGCAAAAATTCATCTCTACAGCTTACAATCTTTTAAAAACACAAGACTACAGAGGAGAAAGAAAATGCTCTTGGGTGACCTCACATTCTGGTGCATTAACAGTGAGCACAGTCAATACAGTGAACTATTCTTAGTTAGCAGCAAATTTGCAAGCATCAGCTGAGGAACAAAGAGACGTGCTCCTCTTTAACTGAGGCACTGAGGCATAATGGGAACAAAATATTACTTTGCTCAAAGAAAAATCATAGGTTATAGCTGCATTACTGTTTTGAGTCACCAGTTAGACCCTAATAACAGGGGTGAGTTTTAGACCTCGATTGATTTCTGGGTGCTGTGCTGAAAAGAAAGTATTGGAGCACAGTCCACCCACAGTGCACTTAAAGTGATTCAGAGCTGACAGGCAATAAAAGAAATATTGTTCCTCTTCTCATTTAGTAGAGCAAGAATAGCTGCATGCAATTTTATTTCTGAACTTTATAAGTGAAAAATGACTCATTTTATTAGATAAAGACCATTTAAAAACCTTGTTCCTATAATTTGCATATTTTTAAAATTAAATTAGTTCATCACGAAATGGTTAAATATAGTATTATGAGATAGGTGAAAGCCTGTAGAATATAAAAAAAAATTGTTACACACAGGAATTAAATAAAAAGGGAATGTACTAAAAAGGAGAACCTGTCTTGAATTTTATGTCCCTTCCCTACATTTACAAATGGATGTGCCAATCAAAACTGCAACCATAAATTACTTTATCATACATGCAACTCACAAAGCTCGTAAACAAATGACCTTGTAGCTCTATTTTTGCTAGTTCTGTTCCACAAATCAGGCAGGCAATGCAGATTTTACAGGTTGAGAGGATGTCATGGAATGCATATACCGTTATATCTCTCACATACACAAACACACACTTTTAATTAACGTATATTGGCTGTAGAGCTGTCTTTCTTCCCTCCATCCTTTTCCCAGCTTTGCCATCAAAAAAGAGTGAGTGGTGAAGAGGTAAAATATGATTACACACCCAAGCCAAAAACAGTTCTGTCAGGCTGTTTGCCTGGCAGCTAATAGATATGTAATGTAAGGTAGATTTTGAAAAATCACATTGACACCATTAAAAACTCACAATAGAACTACCACTTTGCTGTGTACAGTCAAATTATGAATATCCTCTCTGTTGCCAGTTGTTTATTTTTAAAAGTCTAATTTAAAGGAAATATTGGGAGAAAAAAATTACTTCTGTGATTCAGAGTAGGAGTCAGAAAAGATGATTTAGTTTTTAAGTCACCAAAATAGAATTCAGGACATGCAGTTCAAACATGTTCACTGCAAAATTTTTCATGTATTTTTAAAACAATCTAATTGAATCTCTCCATACATATCTTTTGTCTCCAGCTTATTCAGATCTCTTTGGGGAAAGAAGCAGAGGTTTTTGTGTATGAATTCTGCACATAGCTCACAGGGCTTCTCAATGGCCACTTCTACCTGGAAAATCTATAATGAGGTTGTATGACCTTTCTGCCTTCCCCATTACTCATGCCTGAGAGAAGACCCCAGTGAACATCTGCAAAGCAAATTGATTATTCTTCTCCCCAAACCTTCATCCCTCCAGATGCTTACAAATAAACAATAGCATCCAGAGGTGGCATACTCAGAAACCAATGTTACACCAACTAGGATCATCTTGTGTTTTGTTTTACTTTCCCATTTTCTCCTTGCTTTTAAAAGTAGATATTCTATCTTCGTCCTGTGTTTTAACAATGTCTACAGCAAAGGGAATCCTGATTCACTGGGATTATGGCACTCCTCTGTTAGCAAAAAAGCCCAGGTCCAGCACAGTGCCCTCCTGGTCCCTGGGGAGTCCCTGTCCCTCCTCACCCCTAACAGAGCCCCCAAATTATGCAGCTCCTGGCTGTGATTTTGGTACATCATGTTGCCCAGAGGGGTTGTGGATGCCCCATTGCTGAAAGTGCTCAAGGCCAAGCTGGATGAAGATCTGGACAGTCTGGTCTCTGGAAGGTGTCCAGAGCTCCATGGTCAGGGGGTTGGAACTAGATGATCTTTAAGATCCCTTCAAATCCAAACCATTCTGTGATTCTATGATTTTTTTACTAATTCGAAAAAAAGCAGTACAATGGAATCCTGTTTAAGCCTCATAGCTTTACAGTAGTTTACATGAAAATAATTTTACATTCTATATAAAATTGGTAATAATAAGCACTACAACTGGAAGCAATTGGCTACAAATTATTTGACAGTATTATTTCTCTGAATTTTTCTTGATATGCAACCTCTGCTTCTATTGGGTCCCTCACTGGAACTTAATTCAAAGTACACCTATCCCTACTTCTCTAAAAGTGTGGCAGGAGAGAGGAAATTGTAATCAAAATAATTAGAAATTTTTAAAATTTAATTTTTTATTTCTTTCTAAATAAAAATCATTTTAGTGCTGTTTAATCTAGCTGACAAAGTTAAAATTAGTGCAAAACCATAATAGAAGAAAATGAGCACATCTAAAAATAAGCAACAGTGAACTAAGACAAAAAAAACTTTTGAACAAGAACTGGAAGGAAATAGATTAATTTTTTAAAAGAAGCTCATTTTCCCTTGAACACATTTTGAATCGTTACTACATTGAGAATCATTTTTATTAAAATATTAGTAACTTTTTTACTGCCCAAGTGATGCAACATTCTAAACTTATAATTATGGAAAAGAGAAAGTACTGTTAAATTTTGTAATGCAAAACCCTTTTCATAAAAAATTAACTTAGATGCTAATAAATGTATTTTTGTTTTGTTTTCATTTGGGGAATGTTATGTATATTAAACCAAGTCAGTGGTCCAAATGTCCATAAAATTCTATGAAGGAAAGATCAAAACTCTAACACCCTGAAAGCCAGTCTAGCTTTTCCTGATAAGACCTTGCTGATCTGAGTAATTTTTGGAACATGCTTGGCCTACGTAAGAAATTGCAGAATAGTTATTGAATCAATGTGGAGTCCAATTATTTTGCGTAATTTCACATGTGATCTCTTACATCCACTTAATGACATATAAAACATGTAAATTTGTACACCAGCACAAAGTGAGGTGGAGTTCTGTATCCAGCACAATAACCTACAAGTCAAGAGTTCTGTTCAGAAAATGTCTTTCTCCTTACAACACTTACAGAAAGTGCAGCAGATCTGAAAATAGTCCCATTCAAATTTGGAGCACGGATGTGTGGTGATATAGGTTCTGTCTGTACAGTTTCCATTTTAAAGGTTGGAAATGAAGGCTTGTGATGGGCACCAATTATTTCAGTAGTATAACAAATAATTCTGATTGTTAATTCCAGCTCAGTAGATGATAAGAATTTGACTTTAAACATCATACAAGGATTGCAGGTGGTCAGTAGATAATGAAATTCCTGTTTACAGAAAAGAAAATCTCTTAGTACTGGTGAAGTGAGTTTTACCTTAAATTAAGAAGCAGTGGAGTTCTTTATTTATTGTGATAGTTCAGAAAACCCTCTTGTGATGTTAGAGATTCGGTTTTGGGTTAGAGCAAACACTGCTGAGAAAACCTCAAAGAAACCCTGCAAGTTGTTCTGGAAACGCACAGCCATGCCTCTTGCTGCCTTGCTCTGTGTATTTGGCTCCTGTCAAGCACAGCTCTGGGCACAGATGAAATCACAAGCTGCCCAAGGCAGGGCACTACAGAAGGCAGCAGAGTACCATGGGTGCTCTCTCTCATCAGTCTGTGACAGCCCCATAGTGTGCCAGGCTTGCTATTCCGCTTACCTAACAGAGAGGCAGAAGGTCTTGCCTTTGTGGGGGAAAAAATAATATAAACACATACATATTTCCACTTCTTCCTCATTTTTCACTTTGACAGTATGTTTACATCAAGGGAAAATGTTCAAAGATTGTTAAACATATATATGTGTCAATAAAAAGAAAAAAACCCAACTGAACAAAAACCCCTGAAATTATGAGATACAATTTTTGATCTCCAAATTAGGGTCACAAGCTATAATTAGCATATTATATTAATTATAATTAATTCCACACTTTTCAGTGAGGAAGATGTTCAAATATCTGACTTGATCATAAAAAGTGCCATTTAAATGTCTATGTCCAAGATACAGGTCATACATATCTCTTTTTTTTCTCTAATATAGTCAAGATGCTTTTGAAACACTAAGTTCTGTGAAAACTTCTCCACCAAAGGTCATCTCATTTTAGATTAAACCTATCTTTATTAAATCAAGTTCTTTTAAGGACAAATTGTTCACTATTGACCCAATTATCTAACTTGTGTGTGTACTTACCTGCCCACATGTACTCTGGCAAGTGCTATAATTATCCTGATGAATCACAAATAGAATTTACATTTTACCTTGCAAGTACTGGAAGGCAGTGACTAGAGCATGACTTGATTATATAAATGGTACCTTATTCCCAGGAATGACGACAGAGCTGGTAAAAAGTGTTGTTAGATATAGCTCTAAATGAGCCACTCCATTTGGCAGATAGAGAGAAAACAAAAATCAGAAAAACACAGTCAAAGAAAATAACAAAAGAGGAAAGACTATAAAAAAAGGCACCATAGTCTGATGTAAAAGCTGGAAGACAAAGAAAACACACCAATAAGCTGGAATTTTTAAATTTTTAAAAGCTTCTGTAGGAAGAATTTAAAAGTGGGAAGACAGAAAAACTTACATAATATAGTACTCAAAAGGCAGGAAACACAACTGTGACTCTTCCCCTGCAGTTTTCTAACATACTTACAGCCACTCATTTCCACACAGCCTATACATATGAAGCCACTGGAAAGCCCCAGCAATTTCTGCCAGTGTTCATTGAAATTTACACTCAGCAGATTACCCTTGCAGAACCCTAAAGGGCTCTTTTTCAAATCCCTGCGGCTGAAGGACACTAAATATTTTTTCTTATAAATATGTAGCGTCATGGCAAAATTGAGCTATGTCTTCTGACAACTTTTCAACTTGTGGAAACCAAAATGCTAGAAGGAGATGAAATGTTTGCAAAGCTGTTAGGAGAAGTGTATGAGACTGCCCTTGAGTTCTGTGCAGGAGGATCCAGTGGATAACACCACCCTTGCTTTCCTTTGGCTTTTCTTTTTTGAAAGAAATGTTAAAAAATACTACATTTTAGAAACTGATCAGTGAGATTCCATCTCTGGCTTAGCTGTGGTTACATGTCCCTACAGTGGCATCATGATTTATGAAGGCATGTTCATTTAGAAAGATGTTTAGGCAAATACTTCATAGGAATTTTTCAGGGAAATAAACATTTTTTCTGAAACAGCTACTGATGACCATAATAACTTCTAAACCACCTCCAGGTTATTAGGTTCCCAATCAAAATCTTTATTTCTTTCTTAATACAGATTCACATCTTCTAATTATAAACTTTGAGAACATCTAGAAAAATAATATATATTTGAATATAGTTTAGGTTCCAATGCATGGGATTGAACTGAAGCTCTGTTTCTTACTTTTTAATGTTGATTCTCTCTTTCTTCATCTTCCTTAGAATATATTAGTGGGGAGAGGGTTTATTTTGGAGGGGTTTTTGTTTTTTAAATTTTTTATTCTTCTAGGAGAAGATGGTACTATTCTACCTGGGACAAATCCAAGCCTGGCTTTGGTAAGAACACAAAAAAGCAAACAAAAGAAACCTAATTTCTGAAAATTTAAAAGACTGGAGCAGCAACTAATGTGGCTTTGGCAAGAACTAAGCTTTTTAAACACACCTAAATGCCTTTAGAGCAGGGTAGCCAGCCTTACAAAGAGAGGAGGTGCTGCAGGTGCCATGGAGCTCAGACTCTGCCATTGTTTCATGTGGCATTTACAAAGCAAGCTACAGAAAACCAGACAAGCTAAAATTGATGGTAGGTGGGTGCAAAATAAAGGAACAAAATCACTTGCAGAATATCAGCAGTTCACAGCGAAGCCGTGATGAACTGTGTGTGTTCGCTCACGGTGGTTTCTGGTACTGTTCACTACAGACTATGGTAAAGGTAATGGGCTTATGAGTTTGAAAGAAGTGAAGCTGGAGCAGACTGCAAATTTGCTAAGGAAAAGATTTCAACCCCAGAGAAATAAGAACAATGACCTGAAAAAGAGGAATATAAAAATCATTAAAAACGCACGCTGGTGGGAATAAATGGACTGGCACAAATAGAGAATGGCAAAACTGATGTTGAAATTTAGTCCCTAGTGAATTCTGACCTGAAAACAGTCAACAGGGTGGTGTAAAACAACTGCAAAACACAGTGCAGTGTGCATTAAAAGGAGTAATGCATCTTTCTTCAGTCCATACTATTAAATCTTTAATAATAAGATCTTACCCAGTCTGGATCCACAGCTCAGGAAGGGCACAACTGATGACAGAGTCCAGTGAATGATCCAATATCTCAAACCCATTCTCTGAGAAAAAGTTAATAGGAAGGCTCCAGAAAATGTGAAATATATAAAATCTTACTTCTTCCATACCTTTGTTCAAAACAGTTGAAAACTGATTCTTCATTGGGATTCTTTCCACCCAACTTTACCATTATCAATTCTTCACCTCTAGTAAGGTCATATTTTCGTAATGAAAAGAGTTTTTATTAAATGCATCAGAAAAATCTAACTCTTGCTGAATGCAAAACAGACTGAAAACACAATTTATGAGTAAGAGGAGAAAAAATCCAATGTTAATGGGTGCTTTAAAATATCTATCCACAAATCATAACAGAAAAGATCAGCTAAATGTTAAAAAAATTTAGTCATATTTCTATTCAACAGTGAGAACAATACATATACCAAAAAAAAGCCTGAAACCCTGATGATAATGACATTTCAAACACAGCCAAAGAGTCTAGTTTACTTTCAAAACCTGGAGAGATTTTCTTTAAAGTCAAAACCAATTAAAGTTTTTGTCATCACCTGATGTTAATTAATGATTTTGTACTGACCTCAGTGAGCACAAATGTTTTGCAAGGCACATTCTGTTAAAAGCGATTGATGGTCTAAACAGTTCATAGTAACTACCTCTGTCTTCCTCTTCCCTGTCTTTCACATACCTTGAACTAATTAAATCTAGGAGTGTTTACTAGTAATTTAATCAAAAACTCAATAATCTTCACAATCACTGAAATTGCTTTGACTTAGCACAACACTTGTGTTTTCCAAGATAATCGGTGAATTAAACAATAAAGAGCACTCAATGTGAGCAAGCTTGAAATGTGAATTCCAGAGTGAATACAATCAGAGGAGGTGTAATCATTCACAGGTATGAAGAGAGGCTGTGGGAAATGGAGATGAATCTGTGGCTTAGGCAGTTCCATTTCATGAAAGGAAATGAAATCTCAGGACGGCAATGAGGATCAATTCAGTGAGGACTGGTCCATTTCCCTGCTCTTCATGTAATCCTATGCAATTTTATTGTTTTCACTCCAGAATATTCCCTTTCTATTTTAGTACTTCATTACACCAATTTCTTCTCCTGTCTCTTGCTTTCACTTTCTTCCCTGAGTTCAGGATTTCAAGGAGTATCATTTTGGAAAGGTTTAGTGCATTTCACTTAAAAAAGGAACACCTCACTGCCCAAAGACTGCTCCCTGAACATCTTTCTTATTAGCATCACTCATATGCCGGGCCTGACAGCAAAAGGCTGGTTTTACTGGTATGCTTAGGGTTAGGCTTGAATAATCCACAAAGCCTAGAGTTTCAGAGACACTGGCACTACAAAAGGCATGCCAAGAAGAGCATCGCACTGCCCCAACATTGCTCCCTCCACACATTTCTCCTAGGAAACGCCCTTGTGTTTTGCACCTCAGCAAAAGACTGATTTTAAGGCCATGATTAGGGATGGGTAAGCCTAAAGATCAAAAAAGAAAAAACACTAGGCCATCAAAGATATTGACACTACAAAAGCCATGCAAAAGTGGACTACTTAAGGTCATCTCAATACATTTGACTATGACCACTTATTTTCTGAAAATTTTTTATTTCCTTCCCTCACATCTAAATTCCTTTAAAGTCCACCCCAGGTAGTTTTGTTTCCTTTTCTTCTATGATTTCAAGTTTTCATTCCCTTTCCTGAAAGAAAATGCTTCTTTTTCATTTTTTTAATTGCTTCTCCTCTCCATTTGTTTACATTTCTTCGTTGATTTTGGGATTTCAAGGCCAATAATTTTAACAGTTTTCAATCCTTTTCCCCACACATTTCATCTCAGTCAATATTCTAGTCAATGCATTGCCAAATATACTCCTTATTTCCAATTGCAACTGATGTTATCATAAATCCTACCTAGAGTGGTTTTTCCACATTCTTCTCTGATTCCAAGATTTCATTCCTTTTTTTGAAAAGAAAAATTTCCTATCAGCAAAGGCAATTATATCTTCAGATCTCAATGAGGATCAGTTGGGCAAGCTTTGGTCCATTTCCCTGCACTTCATGGCATCCGAGTTGCTTTTAAAAGTTCTCTTCATTTTTCAGAACTTACCCTTTTATCTATTTAGCATTTTCTTTCTTCAACCCCTTCACCTGTCTCTCAGTTTAACTATCTTCCTGGACTTCAGGATTTCAATGGCAAAAAATATTTGCAAGTTTCAGTCCATTTTGGTGCATCAGAATTCAACTCAGTGCATTTGGTTGAAGTCAGTCCAATGACAAATTTACTTTCTATTTTATAATTGTATCTCATTTAATCATGCCCCCATTCCAGAGTGTTTGTTCAAATTCTTTTCCCTTTTCATAATTTCATTCCATTTCCTGAAAGAAAGAAATCTTGAAAACTGAGAAGAAAGTAGAACAAACATTCTGGCAAGGAGATATGAGCAAATAAAATGAAATTTTAAAAAAAACCAGAAAATTTGCAAATGGACTGAAGAAAACCAAGTGTACTGAGATGAAATGAGGTGCAGTGAAAAGCGTCAAAGCTTGCCAAAATTATTCTGATCAAAATCCCAAAATCAGGGAAGAAAAGTAAGAAAAAAGACAGGAGATGAAATTGAAGAAATAAAGTGCTAAAAGAAAAAAGAGAAAATTCCAAAATAAAGGGAAAAGAATAAAAGTGACTGGGATGACATGAACTGCAGGGAAATGGACCATAGCTTGCCCAACTGATCCTAATTGAAATCACAAGATTTCATTCCCTTTCCTGAAAGGAAATTCTTCCTTTCAGGAAAGGGAATAAAATCTTGAAATCAGAGAAGAAAGGGGGGCAAACCCTCTGCCAAGGAGATATGATCAAATCAAATACAATTGTGAAAAAAAAAAAAAAGGAAATTTAGAAATTGAGTGACTACAAAAAAATGCACTGAGATGAAATGTGGTACAGTGAAAAGGAACAAAGCTTGCCAATTCTGGTTTATTTCAATTGTTTCAAGACTAATGCCAATTCTTGAAGCCAGCTGAACAGGGATCAGGCTGCTTTTATGCTGGTTAATTCTTTTATACTCTGACCAGAACTGGCTACATCATAAAGCTGTTGCTAGTGGGCCCTTGATTCCTTTTTTTAGCCTGTTTATGCAAGGTTTCAGAGGGATCAAGTCCAGTGTCCGATGCCCTTCCCAGGCAATAAGTTCAAGGTACTTTTTGATACTTAAAGATCAAACACCAGAGTCTTAAAATAATAACAAATTTTCATTCTGCATCCGAAAGTGATTAATCTTAATTTGTTTGCTGTGAAGATCAACACTTCAAAAGGTCCAATTCTTGCCTACATACACCCATTTTTCCCCCTATAGCTCAAGTTTATTTATACTATTTAGAGTACTTGGATCGAGTGGCATCTTACATGAAACAAGTCAGGTAATCCAAAAACAGGTCAAAGGACTAACACTATTTTCCCCTCAGTGGAGCTTCAGCAAGACATAGCCAGACAGTGTCACAGAACTCTGGGTTTTAATCAAAGAAGGGCTGAAAATGCCACAAACATATACAAGAGATGGTGGATATTTCCAGAGGGACAGGTTCAGGGGTTTTCTAACTTGACTGTAGTTACCTTTTTTTTATTTTTCCAAATAATATTTTGATCCCCAGCTACAATGAAACTCTGAAGCTGGAGCACAGCACTTGTACTTTTTCCTCTCCTCAGCTTGTGAACAGCTTACTGAAAACCACCTGTATTTATGCCAGGTTTTTTAATGGCAGACAGCTTTGGCAATCAGGCAGCTGAATCAGATGTTCCAATGCCATTTCTGGAAACCAAAAATAATAATATAGCTATTTAGAAGCCTGATAGAAAAGGACTAGTACACAGGTTTCCTCTAGCAAGAGGTTTGGTGGTTTCTTTATCCCAGGTTCCCATCAGTGATCCTGATTTTTAATGGAATCCACACGCAGCTGCATCTGCACAGCAGAAAATATACTGAACCACAGCAAGGAAAGAAGCCTCTGGGAAAAGAGGAAGATTTTACAGATGAAAACAAGCTCACCACAAGCCTATGCAATGACACTGAGCTCAGGGTTTTCTGCAATACCCTTCCATTTGTCTTAGTGATAACTTACAAAACATCTCTCTTTTTGCAATAAATAACAACAACAGCAACAAAAATGCTGTTCCTTCCCTACATTTCTAAATACTTTAGCACTCACTAAAGATTAAACAAGCTTACATGAGTCAGTGCAAAGTCTTTTAGTAATGCTAAAGAGCTTGTATCAAAACAAATAAAGGTTCCTGCCATTAACACCTGTTATCACCTTCTATCTATAGAGTTACATTCAGACATTCAAAACAGAGTATAATTAGTTCCCTGACTTACGATTACCATCACCTTTGTTCCTAAGGGAATCATAAGAAATACTTGATTTGTTGGGTGGGTTTTTTCAACTCTCACCCGTTTTTATTTCTTTTTGGTTTTCTTAACGTGATATGATAAGATTATTATAGAGTAGTATATTTGCCATTGGCACTAATGGAAAAGGGTATTTGATTACAACATGTGTTGTTTTTTTTCCAGTCTCCCAGCTCCAGGTAGCAATTTCATCCATTGCTGCCTGTAGCTAAATAATTAGCTTTTCAATAACTCAGCTTCTGGTGGAGACAGAATTGAAGAATTAGTAATTTGCCTGCACACCTTCAGTGCAAATGTTGCCTCTCAGGGGAATATTACATCTGTTTCCCAAGTGTAGCTAAAAGTATGCATCCAGCAAAAAAAATGTTTACAGAAATACTGGCTACCAAAATCAGACCAGATGCTGCAGCAAACTCAGCTTAAACCATTGTCTCAACAGTGTTTTGAGGGTTTTAATTATTTTATAAATAAAAAATGCATCAATAGAGAACAAAAAGCTGCAGCATGTCAATGATGAACATAAACAATAATGACAGCAGATAAACTGATGAATGATAAATAAACATTTTAAACATGCTATTTTACTGATAAACACAGAACTAAAGCAGGATATATAAATTCTAAATTGGAAAGAAGCTGTCAATCCTACTTCATCAGTGTTTTGGGATAGGATCAGTTTTACAAGGCTCAAGTCACTAAAGCCTCATATAACTTTTTTTTAAATCTTATGAGTGTGACTGCTCATTTGTTTGGAATTTATTAGAATGCCAACATCCAAGGATATTTACCAAAGTCAGCTCTCAGAGAACTACATAAGACAAAATACAGCATCACACCTCTCAGAAATTGCATTTTCGCTTGCATATTTGGGTTAGGTTTTTGTCATGTGTTTACATCTAGAAGTGAGAGACTGTAACCACAATACATAAACAATGAAAAGAGATGAAACTTGAAAGCACCATAGGACTAACTATAAGAATTAGAATCAGTAAGATGTAAGCAAGAGTGAAAAACCTGAGTGGTTTATTTTTCATTCATATCTACTTTTGGGTTCAGAAATCAACTTGTATAATTTCCTAGCACAGCCATCATCAGGGATTTAAAGGGACTCAGTAGTGCAGCTGCCCATTTGTTGTGAGCACATTTTGCTGCCAGGCTTCCAACACCTGCAACTACAAGGTACCAAACACCTTTGTGGATGTAGACATAAACTCCTGGGAGCTGGTAAGCACAGACATGAAAAAAAGCCAAAACTTTAGAGGAAATTCTTCCACTTTTCATACTAGACATACCCTAACCATATCACCTCAGGAAGACAGGTACCCCATGCTCACCTCACGAGTACATTTGCTGGAGACCTCCATCTAGGGCAACATTCATCTTTTTCTGCTTCCTAGAAGTTCAGTCATTGGTGAGTACTTGGAAACCACTCCGTACCCTGAGCTACTGGGAACACGATCAAATTCAGCGTACAAGTTTGCAATTATTGTGTATTAGAGTTCATTTGGATTAAGTCTATGTCATTCCAAAAGGTTCATTGCTCATTTTAATTTCATTTTGGAACCAGCTTCTTTCCCTCCCGTAGTGGTACTGAAATTGTATAAAAGAAATAGTTTGACACACCACATAGGGATAATTAAAGCTCTCATACAACTGAGGATCTTGATAGTGATTTAATTCTACATAAAAATATTTGTGAAGGGAAAGTTAAAAATTACTACCATACCAGCAAGATTTTGTCTACGCTTAAAAAGCATTAAAGCATTTTAAAAAGTAAATATCCCCGTCCCCCTCCTTCAAAAAAGTAATTAAGATAGCAGCATACATAGTCTAAGTCTAAGGAATCTTCAGTATATTAAAAGCTCAAATATTATACTAGCTAAAATCCAGAACTGAAGTTAGAATAACATGCAACTGTAAAAATGAGAGTAGTTTCATCTTGGATAAAGAAATGAAGATCACACTATATTTTTCATAAACAGGAGGGGCAGGGGGATAAAATACTTGGTTAGTAGGTAAATTTAGTGCTAGATTCAAATGTCATGAAGGTAATTCTTACACACTAGGAAAAAGAATGAAAATTTCACTTTTATACCCCACAGTACTGATGTTCAACATTACAGCCAGCATAGCTTTAAATATATTTTTATCCACATCATAACTCATTTTGTTTCCAGATATGCTCTTTTTTAATTTTTTTAAAAAAGGTGTTCACTATGGCTTCTCAAAAAAAAAAAAGTGATTAAAAAAACAGGATTTAAAAATTGAATTAATATGAAATATTTACTTGAGTGTTCTAAAGGATTATCCTGGCAACTTTAGCTATAAAAGTAACTCTGCCCGTGTCATTTTATGTAAGGCTTACTATTACAACCAGAAGGTCAAACTAAAAAAAAAAAAAAAAAAAACATGCTTTTTAAAAAGTGGACTACATTCACATTTTTAACACATCCACTGGTAAACATGGCCTGGTAAACATGAGAGGAATTTTGCATCAGGGAAATGTTTTGGTGCCTTTGGGGGATTTATTAGAAATATTAGGGAGAGGGTCAATATAGACAGCAAGAGGAAGCACCAACACAGGCCTGCCAAATCTTAGTGAGAACTTCAGAAACATTTTTTCCAGAAAAATGTGTGGATACCATCAAGGTAGAGAAGAAGAAAAAGTATAGATCTGCAAGTGCATTGGGCCTGGGAGGCAGCAGCTGTGGAAAAGAGCTGGCTGCAAAGGCACCTGTACTAGGAGAAGGTTTGCATCAGGGCCATGCATCCCAGGCTCTTTGGGATTATTTTTAGAATGTGAGTTGAGGCAAAATGAAAGCCTTCATTCTCCTGGTAGTGAAGCTATCAAGCACTTGTACTCTTAGGTGTGTGCTTCCACAGCTTCTGAGCTGAGGGAAGGTTTCCTTCACTTACTGAATTAAGGGGGGGTTAGTCTGAGTTTAAGGTAAGGTTGTTCTCATGTTCCATCAGGTCAAGCTCAGCTATACCAGCTGTATTCTCAGAAGAGCCCAGTCATCACAATCTTGGTGGACTTCACCTTTCCTCTGCTGCCTTTTCATATCAATATTCAGCTGTCAAAAAAAAAAAAGCCACTGGCCATTTGACTTAATATTCATCCATCTGGTTTGCATTTTCAGCAGTTAAATTCGTTACCTTTGGTAATTTTATTCTATAAATTTTGTCCTAGGACAGCAACATAAAGGGAGTTAGGAAGTCCTATTTGTTCTTTGCAGTTAAATTCTCATTTTAGTTACAGTGGCATCAATCTGGTACATTAAGTAAAATAGTGAAGTTATTACAGTGAGTAATGGCTGAAAACTAATTCACATTGCCTGAACCATAGCAAATGACAAGGTGCTTCAAACAGTTCTTAAATCAACTCTCCCCTGTCCTGAGAGGCGTTTTAACCTGTATCATTATGACACTGCCTATTAATTGGTTCAGCACCAGTAAGAAGCAGCACTATCAGAAGAGAGATTGTAAGGGATCTTCCTAACAGCAGCCATGCTTGTTACAGCCTCGTCTTTCCAAAACCATGATTCCCTTGTTGTCTCTTCCTGGGGTTCTCTGCTGGATGCTACACAAGCGTTTTCTTCAGTAACCATGGGAACCAAACCCAGAGCATTATTTGGGATGCAAAAGCTTGACCAATGTTTTTAACTCACAGTGATGCATTGTTTTAAGGATCCAGGCCTATTAACATAAAGGTTTTTACAGATTAGAGGTTTTCCCACTTGAAAAACACAGTAAAGGTCAGCTGTTGAAAATAATAATTCTGCATTCAAGCAGAGATTTATAGTTCTGTGTAGAAAACTGTCCTTTTCAGTGAATAACTGCAGCAGTAAAAAATAAAACCATCTATCATGAACACATGAATTTTTTAGTAATCCCATGATCAATTTAAACAATACATCCCTGAAAATGGAAATCTTGAGTTCTCTTCCTAACACATTGGCTGTTAATCTTGTTTGAGACAAGCCAAACCACCTGTGCCTCAGTTTCTGTGCATTAATACAAAAAAACCTGGTTTCTGTGCCATTTCATCCATTCAGGTTTTTCAAGCTCATTTCCCACACAGAAGTAATACAGAAAAAATTAATATTAAAAGTTATGATTGCTCATACTGAGATGTCATGGCAAAGACAACTTGAATGTAAAACATCCTGTAACCTACAAAACCTCCTGAGTAGACACACCTAGATATCTAAGAAAACTGTGGCATCATCTGAAATTTATTCCATATACTCCAGTTTGTTTGTACCATAAATATTCCAAGCACAGTCTCTTCCTCCATTTGAGTCTCCATTGCTTGACTTCCAAAAATATTTGATTTTTATGTTCACATTTAAAGAAGTTTTGCTTACGTTCAATTTCTTGAAAATGACTCAGGACTATTTAAAGGACTTATCCATGCTTAACACACACTTTGAATAAGTGTTACATAGATGTTTTCACCAATACACAAGCAGAATATATCAAGTGAAATCTGAGGTCATTTAGGCAAATTTCTAGTTTATCTATATTATTTTCTGTTTTTCAGCAAATGCTTAATTTACAAAAGGTGATGTAGACACCTTGGCATTAAAAAACAATACTATCTTGCTGTCACTGCAAACCATAAATGTATTCGTTACAGTGCTAAAATCCTGCTTTTACTCTGTAAAAATGTAAACCAAACATTTTAAAGTAGGGTTATACCATCATACACTTATCACATGGCATTTTATAATTGTTGATGGTGTTACAATGTCCAGGTTAAGTTTTTACAGGCCAGTAGGTGTCAAGCCTACATTTACTTTGATTCTAAAGCTGCCTTCTAATCAAGAAGCCAAATCAAAGTTCACAGGACCAAGTTAAGAAGTCAGGCAGCATGTATTTAAAATTAAGTTGTTGTGGCAAAAATACAAGCTCCTCAATGATGGCCTTTATCCTAGAGAATGAGCTGTATTGATACCTGATGTCCTTTAACAACCCACAGAGAATTTCAGAGATGAAGGGTTTTATTTTCCTAAAATCAAAACCACTGGATAACATCTTTATCCAAATGCTGGGGCTAAGTAAATAGAATTAACACAAATACTCTGTTTCTTATTTCCAACATCTTATTTCTATTATATTTATAAACTATTTGGCATTGCTATTGGGTATTTGAATTTCCTTCTACCCTCAAGCATTACCTACCCCATGACACATCCCCGTTTAGTCAGATCCAATCTTGAAAATCACATATAACTGACAAACCATTCTTCACCATGATGAAATAAATGTTAATAAAATCATAGGCATCATTGTAGAGTAAAGTAGGATATGGTGTAACAAAGGACCTCAAGATTATTCTGTGGAATCCCTACAGGAAAGAATACTAATTTCCTTGTGGAAAGCATTTGTGAATTCTGTGTACAAAGCACAAACTAGGACTTTAAGAACACAAGGTAATAAATATCAGTAGATTGTACCTTCTAGTGCTGGAGAAGAAAGGAAAGAGGGGAAAAAAAGAAAAAAGCTTTCTAGATGCAGATCCCAAAATCAGAATTCACCCCCAACCCCCATACCTGTGCCTTCTTTATATAGAGGTATAATATGGGATACACATTATGATGTACCACACAATCCAAGCAGCCCTTGTCTCTAGCTAGATACTTCAACCAACATCAAGACAACTGTATGACTTGGGTATTTCTCCAGCTGAAAATCAAGCCAGCATGCAGCCATACTGCTTTTCCTGTAAATCCTGCAGTGCACCTGTGTGCAGGCAGACCTAGCCTGGGGTAATTGTCAAGAAGAAGTGTGAACACATCCTCCTGCAATGACAGTAAAAAGATCATGAATGTATGATTTCTTTCTTTCAATTGTATTATTGTTCCAGTATTTTTAACCAGTCTTTTCTCCTAGTCAGGCAACTATCCTTTATTTTATATTTTTTGATTTTTATAGACCTTTCAAGAGAGGAGATCTCAATAACATCTTGGCTATGGATTCTATACACCAAGTCTGGACTTCCAAGGACAGGCTCTCACAATATTTGGGTCCGAAGAAGCTCATGAGAATCACTGATCTTTAAAGTATCAATAACATTGTAAGTCTCTGAAAAAAATACAGCCAGGTTTGCTTGGATTTTTTTCCATACCATCAGTGATGGAAACAGACAACTGACTGCAGACCTAATTTGTTTTCTGTGTGCTTTTCTTTCTTTCTCTGTCAGAGAACTACTTAAACTCCATAGGTTTCTTGTGTTCACCAATTCACCTCGAAGCAAGGCCCAGGAAGGCACAGGAGAACAGTTCACAGACTTAATGGAAGGTCAGCAACAAAATATCTGATCACAAAGCAGTGCTGTTAGGGAAAAAATGTTTATCCCATTTGTCTTGTGTTCAGTACCATCATTTAAGTAATTTTGCTTTGCAAGCTAGTCTCCAAAGGAACCACTTTCCTCCACACAGGGATTGCATATTTAACTTCTGTCACTCCCATTGTACCTGTGCATCCTCTTTCAGGTGTTAAATGCCATCAGCTGTCACCATCAGCAGTTTCAAACAGCTCCCCTACAAAAACTACAGTTTTATAATACATAGACTCTAAATTTATTAGCTTATCATGAATGTCACTACAAAGTGTTTCTAAAATGAGAGGTAAAAACAACATAAATGCAAGTAAAACAGCCCAACTACCACTTAATATTTTTGATAAAATTTTGATTGAAAATGACAATAAAATTAGTTTTTACTGTCTAACCAATTGTTATAGATTAGATGTTGAGTTGCATTCTAAGATTCCTCCATTGTTATGAATTACCATAATGGTGCACACAGGCATTTAAAAATCTGTCCCACATGCAAACTGTGAACACCACACTGCTCATTTTTAGCTGCACACAAAAAAAAAAAACAAGTTATGACAATATACACACTGCTAATGGTTGGCTCAATTTGGTGAAAAATGAGCTGGCATCAGGATATAATGTCCTCAAACAACAGAGCAGCTTACTCAAAGGGACAGAACTTCCATATTGTTAGTAAGAAACAAATATCAGATATGCTACATGGGAGGAAGACCACTGGGTTTTTTTCCTTCCCTATATCAGGGAGATCGAAAACCTTTACAACTGTTTTGAAAAAAAGAAAATCAGCATTAGAAAATAAAAAAAACCAAAACAACTCTTTTCTTATCAGAACATATTGTGTAGGTTATTTTATAAATATTTCCCTAAAAGGAATGATACTTGAATGGATTTTGATTTTGCAAGATTTTGTCTTCAAAAGGAAGACAAAAATCATAGAATCTTTAATGTTTGAAAAGACCTCTTAGATCATGAAGTGCAATTGTTGTTGGAAAATGTTCCTCCAGACTCAAAAGGTATTTACCACATCTCTTATTCTGTGGTGATACAAACAGTCTCATCTTCCAAATTTACTTCCACTAAGTTCTCGTGTTAGTTTTTTTCATTTATTCTCATAATAACATTTTTAAACTAATTTCAGATAATGCATGCAAAGTAGCCATTTGCACAAAATTATATGTAAAACAAAGTGAGTATTTGTAAATTAAATATTTTAAACCAGTGCAATTCATGAATTTTTTTTTTCCACAGGCTTGAAATACCTTCCACCTATTACAAGTGTGTGGTGAACCACAGGCTTTCCTCAGGTTTTGCATTTCAACTCCTCATTTAGGCAAAATTTCCTAAAACGTTTAGTAACACAACTGTCAGTGCCTTCATAACCTGTATGATTTAAAAATATCTCTTACTCCTAGTTTTGACAAAGTCATTCAGCACTTAGATACCAGAGTTAATTTTGAGTAGCTGGTGTTTAAAATATCCCTAATAATAGGGCAGAACTTTTTGAAATTTGGCATTTATGACAAGTATATTTCTTCCAAACACTATTAAATACCAGACATATTTTTCTTCTTAAGTATACTCAGGATTGTCAACAAAGTGAATGAAGGCTCAGTTTATAAATTTAACACATAATTCAGTCACTAGTCCAGTGTCAGAGCATAATTGTTCCAACAAATGCACAAAAAAAATTCACTCCCTTTCTTCCAAACTAATAAAGACACAAAGTAAAAAAAAAATCATTACAAATTAATCCACTGAAATGTTTATTTTTTCTGGAAGGCTAGATTTATAAGTAAAGTAGTATTGTGTTATGGTTGGTTTGCACTTGGTTAATATTTGTTTGTCTAGGTAGTATATGAGAAAGGGGAAGACAAGCTTTTGGACACATGAACTCTCTATGTCTGAAAGGGAAGCAGCAAAGTTCAAAACAAAATACATTTTAAGCATAATTCCATTGATTTTCTGGAGTCACAGTCAAACCACTTTAAAGAAAAGCAAGCTGGACACAGTGGACATAGAGAGGCCATGCTATGGTCAGTTAACTCTTGAAATCATGGAACACACAAAAGGCAGTAGGTGAAGAAGAGCATACTGTGATACAAAATTTTGGATCCAACAGAATCATTAATTTTATGTCCACGCTTGGTTTTGGATTCTGTTCTTCCTTTGAGGATCAAGAGCAAGAGACCACATCTGTTCTGTGAAACATTCTCTTCATTTTTGTAACTTCATTTTTGGTTGTGTGTGATGGTTAACTTTGGTGAAAAATTGTTGTGCAGATCCATGCATATTTTATTAAATTATGAAAACCACCCTAAGACCAGAAAATGCTAGATCCAGTGACTGACTCAGAGTATTCTCAAGACACTTTCCAGTGTGGTTCTAATAGCCATTGCTTCTTTATAAGGTCAAAAATATACTTTTAAAAATCCCAGTTTTCAATTGATCCACATGAAGACAGCTTTAGCATTTATGGGGGGAAAAATGCATGTTTAAAAAAAATAATAATTATGGAGCATTTCTAAATGTCTTTCAAGGACAAAGATTTTGCCCAGATAACCACAACCAGTAAAACATCTTCTATTGAAGAGATAAGAGCTAAATTTTATCACTACATTTTTGATCCACAGCTAAAGAGTTTTGCAGTATATAGCATATGTTCTTTGCTTCCTATTAACACTAAAATAACAAATTTGCATATCTGAAGGAAGTGACACCATGTCTTGCAATAGGACACACTGACTTTCTTTCCCCTCTCCCAGAGAAAAACGAGAGAAAAGGAAAATTTGCACTCTAGACAGCTTCACAAAAGAAAAGAGCAGAGGGAAATTATTATAGATTATTCTTGATTATAGAAACAGAAAAGAGAAAGAATTAAATAGATAAAGAGAGGGAAAGACAGAAAGCTTTCCAGACTCAGTACTCCATTCACTTTCCTCTTAAAGGGAGATTAAACCCCTGGTAGTTAGCCTCACATCAAACATCCCAGAAGTTCAACTTGGTAAAAAGTCATGGGGTCAGATCTTTTTCTATAACAGACAAATCTTATCCAAGATGTGTGTTGGGCTCACATACTGCATAATTTTATTTTCCATGCAGCAGCAATCTCTTTGCCAAAACCCTTCTTGCGCTGACCAGTAAATTTCACAGCAAGGAAAAATGTTTGCAGCATAGATTGGAAGTACAACATTATAGTCCTTGAACACGCTGCGGGAATTTTTAGGCTTTAAGTCAAAGAAAATGGGCAGAAAAGAAATAGTAATTCTAAAGGAAAATACCATTGGTCAGCATATGAGTTCATTTGTTCTCTGCTTTTGAATTTCCCACTGCCTACCAAACAGAAACACAGAGGTTTGTTGTCCAAAGAAGAAAATACGTTTGTGGGAAAATGAAGGCTGCAGCCTTTTAGCGGATGTCAGGTTATTTTGATATATCTTGGTCATAAAGACAACAAAATAAATGTTTATATAGAAACAGTCCTTACACTCCTAAGTCTGCAGAAAAATGTGCACACCAGAAAATGATTCAGCACATTCATTGCCAGGTTTTAAAATTGCTTTACATAATTTAATGAAATTTAAATAAAATTAAGAGGTAAATATTTGATGTTCAAACTCTTGTTTCAGTATTTTCTCTTTCATGGACTAAGCAGAAAACCTTAAAAGAGAGCAGCTGTAATTAGCTTTATTCTGATTTAGAAATTAGACAAGTGGGTGGCTCAGAATGTACCTATTTAGTTTAGATTAAAAATCATTCCATGACTTAATAAAAATAATAATTCCATAATGCAAATAGTGAAGTCTTTGTGTCAGGAGGCCTTATATTAAAATAATCTAGTAAAGATTACCAAAACAGAGATGTTAAGGGGGTTAGATTTTTCTCACATCCCACTTTTTTTTTTTCCTTCACTTCTGAGCAAGCTAAGTAACGCAGATCTCCTATCAAGCAATGCCAAAGAAATTTAGTTCTCCTGAAAACCACAACTTGCACTAAGTCCATTTGTGGACTTGAGCTTCTCTCCCCAAGTAGCTCTTCCACTCTGTGCTGTATTGCCTTTTTAATGGGAAACCTAAATAATATTAAGCAAGCCTGGGGCAGGAAAACTGGGGGGTTTACATCCAATTTAAACCCTAAGTATAATAGAGCTTGAATTCTGGTTCAGAGTTAATTATTTAAAAGTAGTAAATGCCTCCACATTTACTCCCATTTCAGGAATGGGAGCAATGACTCTTCTGATCTCAGTGCAAAGGAAAAACAGGGACAACTTTGGGAAGTGTCTCAGTATCAATTGCCCAGAGCTGCAGGTGCCTGCTCCTGGCTATAGTGTTTGTTATTGAGATGCACCAGCTCCCAGCACAGAGCTTGAAGCACATCTCCTCAGAACTAACTCAGGCTGGAGCTGCTCACCACGCTAACTCCGCTGCAGCTGGGCAATGCACAGAAGCAAGGAGGGTGGCATACCCAGGGACTCTAGCCTGGACATCACTGAAACAGTTCAACTCACTTTAATTGCATTGGAATTATTAGCATCAGTTTTAAATAATGACAGTAGGGGTTTCCTTTTCTGAGCTTTTCAGGGCACCACACAGGCTTGGCTCCTATCTCAATTGCAGCTGAGGGAATCGCAATTTAAAGTGAGTGACCTTTTCAAGGTGACAGATCAGCCATATAGTGGATTTTGCAGCGCCTTTAATATTTTTTCTGTGCACTGTCAGTGATGAACAAGAGATCATACAAGCCTTGATTCAGAAAAGCACTTGAGCTGACCATTTAATCTAACAAAAGCAGGTACTAGCTTGAAATTAAAGGCACATTCCACTACTTTGCTATTTATAAGTGAGATTGTCTACCACCACACAAGGAGAAACACAACCCAGTAAAACATATCCCTGCTTTGTGTAGAAAAATTATGTTCTCAGATTTAATCCTTGGAGCATTCTTTAACTTACTTCAAATTTTCGCATTTTCCCTGAAGATGTTCTTGATAATAGGTCTTATTCTCAACTGCACTGGGGAAAATCAAGTCAAAGACTTCTTCAGGCAGATCTTCATAGTAATTTCTTTAAGTATATAGAACCCAGCTGATTCATTTAACTCAAATGTCCTCTCTATTATCCTAAAATCCACTAATCTCATTCTTCTGCTCTCAATTTCAGGAGCAATTTTGTACTGCATCTCATTATGCTAATAAAAGGGAAATCTTGTTTAACATAGAAAACTTTAAACTTATCAATCATGTCAGCCCCACGTAAATTGATGTTGCAATCAAAATGCTCTACCACACCAGAGGTTTACCAAAAGAAACACTTAAACATCAAGATTTTGATGTAAAATACAGGTATTTTAAAAATCATCTACCCCTTAAAATTTTTTCCACGTGTTATACTACTAAACCTAAACTGTTCTTGTGAAAAAGCTACTTAGAGGGGTCTCATGTAAGGAATATTCTTGAAGTATTTCCAACCAATTCTTTTCAGTAGAGATTAGCATTACTCTTAAGGCCTATTTACAAAATTCTGGACATTAGACAAATACTCTATGCCTGCAGTTTAAAAAAACGTAAAAAAAATAAACAAACAAGAAAACCTACCAGAACTATTTGACACTAGAACAGAACACTGGAAAATGCCATAAAGGAACAAAACAGTGGTAATGACTTTGAGATGAGGTGCTTGACAGCCTGTCCAACTCCAAGTACTAAATGCCACTCAATTTCAGAGATCGCTACTAACGAGACTGGTAACGTGAATCTCCACTGAAACAGATAATTTTGAAATATCTGCAAACCTGAAATGTCCAGGAACGTCTCTGCCCATCTCCCAATTTCTTCATCCCAGCCATGCATTACAGATCCTGGCTTAAAAAAGGAAATATTTCCATTATCTTATTACAGTTCAAAAATTGCAGTTCTAAATTAGACAGTGTCAACTTAACAAGCCAAAAAATGTTTGTGCCCATCCTTTCTAGAAATAGCCAACCAAGATCCCAGGTCAGTATCCCCGCACAGTAATAAATAGCATTAACATGTGGCTGTGTGAGCTGCATTCTGATGACTGTACCAGTGTGTCACAGCTCATAACTATGTCCTGTAAATATCCACTTCCTGCAATGAGTAGGACAAAACCAGAAACAGACCAAATAAGACCAATCTGGGATTTCACACAGACCAATGCAAAGTTTGACTATAGAATATTCTGTTCATCACATTTCCTTCCTTATCCCACCACTAGCATCCTTTCATGGAAGGTATTTGACTACAATCTCCATTTTCAGCCTGTACAAACAGATTCAAATTGAGAGAAACTTGACAAGGCATAAAGCCGGGAGAAACTAATATAGTTTGAAAAGTAAAGCTGTTTATACACTTTTGCAGATGTCTTTATGCTCACCAGCTTTATACGAAACATAAGAAGGCAGCAAACAGAGCAGCAGCTAGCTACAGAGCTCCAAGAATTTCATCCAGCCAATACTGGCTCTGGGAAGAACATGCCAACACCATCCTCTGCCTCAGCAAGTGTCCCTTTCCCTCACACCACCCACAATATGAGGGCAGAGGGAGGAGGAAGGAGACCAAGTGCAGCAGACAAGATTTCATGGAAATAAAATATATGCAATTTAACATTTTACACCCAGATGCACACCCTAGAACATCCAGCAAACTGTAAACGTTGTCAGCTGGCTAGGACATCTTTTTTTAAACAATATAGAAAAAAATGTACTCAGAATATTTCAAGATTATTATTGCTGCTTTCACCATTCCCCTGCCTGCCAAACTTTACCACTCGGGAGCTGGTATGCACTCAGAGATGCTGCAAGGAATCTATTATAGTTGTTCTTGGTTTTTCCTTCTAAAGTATATGAATCCCCCATAAAAGAAATATTTTCACTCTGTCTCTATAAGAGAAAGTTTAAAAAGTGATTCCAGAAACAGAGAAAAACTTCTGTAACAAAATGCAGAAAATTATATACTTTGAAGTAAAAATGGGAAACACTCAGCTGTATACTTTTATACATTGTACTTTAAAGCATCATTCTAATTATCTTTCTTTTGGAATTGTGCAAGTGCTAGCTGGGAAAAAAAACATCCTTATTGGGCTATCAGCTACAAAATAGAACAACAAATTGCAAATATAATTGAGCTTTTGAAGTTTGGAATGATTGAGACCTAGTTAAAGAAACATGTACACAACTTTGATTACATAGCAGCCTCTACTCCATGTACTCAAGCAGGAATATACTGTAAAACAAGAGTTCAGACAACATACTAAAAAATTAAATACAGTATTTCTGCATCTTATCTGAGTTACTATATCCCATGTATATCTTATGTTACTATATCTCATGTAATGGTCCATGGAATCTTCATGCTTTCTTATGTTGTCTACAGAAAATATTATGATATTTGACAAGCCAGAAAGGCAGAGAGACATGGAAAAATTATAGCAGATCCATTGTAATGCCTTCAATGCATAATTAGCTCATCTAAGTGTTTGCAACAAATGTGAGCTATCATAGTAAGCTTATCAGTTTTTCAAACCTCAATAGCATACAGTCATGGGGGTTTGACCAGATCAGAGAAGCTTTAAAGCCCAACTAAGTCACTTTATGGTCAAGCCACCATCTCACTATCACCATTCAACTCCTTCAATCTAGGCCAGACCACTTCCCTAAGAGAAGTAATAACCAACAGTCTTGGAACTGGAAGGAGTATGCCTAACTTAAAAAACCTGCTGTCTAATCCACAAAGCTCCTTTTAGCATCATTACGTGCATGTAGAGTAACTATATTAATTTTACTAATTAGTCAGTATGGGTAAGACTGCTTTGCATCCCTTTCCCCACTATAAGCTATTTGAAACCCCAGAAAAAGACTTAACTCTTGGTAAAGTTTGTTTCTCTTTGGACTCCAGCCAAGCCATTTTACACAATTCTGTTAAAGCACAGCAAACATGGCTAGGCACTAATGCGTAACTGCAGTAGGCTTTATGCTGTCAGCATGGATCAGATTCAGACTGGCTCCTTCCCAGAATTATGCTTTTAAAAGCTTATTTAGTAACAAATTATACAGAAGATAAACACACAATTAACCAATCCCCCAAGAAGCTAACAATCAAAATACTCTGTGCTGAAATATTAAACATATTATGCTGTTGCCTTCCATCACCATCTATCACTATGGTTCCTCTCTATCTATGCTGTGTGACTTTCTGCCAAAACCAGGGTTAATTAATGTAAGTGCATGGAACCAATTCTCAATTTTAAACTCCACATTTGGAGTATGTTTTCCGTCTTGCATTCCACACATTATGGAATGCAAGATGGAAAACAGATCAAGGAATGCTCCATACGTATGTTGGCATTTTCACAGGGCTCAGCAGGGAGGGTCAACAAGTACACCAATCACAAGTGGGAAAGCTGTGGGATATGAGTGACTTCCAGTGTTAGTACCTGCATCTGTCACCTTCATACTGCTACTAGTTTTTATTACCTCAAAATTAATTCAAGGCCAAACTCCAACTGCTTTATTCTTATAGTTATATTAAAATCAAAGAGATGAGGCAGCTTAAGTTCAGACACATCTCTGTAAATTTTCATTAGGTTAGACAGATAGATATTGGATCCTATCTTCTTGTTTCTGAGGAAGTTAAGGAATGAAACAGGTAGATTTTAAGGCAGTCATTTCTTGGTAGGCTCAGGCTTTATAAACCCAAAGTCAGTGAGTAAATCTGAAGCAATTGTTCAGTCCTTATTGTGCATGCTTTTAAGCTTAGCAGGAATCCGAATAGGAAAAGGAATGACAGAAAATGGAGTAAGTCACATAAACCTGTCTGTATGGCCACATAAGAAGGATTTCTCAGGTTTGGGCTCAGCTGTGTCAGGTTAAGATTAACAGGTAACTGCCCTAGTCAGAAAATACATTTGTCATATAATGTCTGGGAGGTGATATTTTATACTTCTCTGACTTCTCATTACAAAGGATCAGCTATCTCAGCCTATATCACTTCAATGCATTTTTGTTCGTCTACCTCCTTCTACTGGATATCTTGCTTTCTCCTTTCCACAGCTGTGCTACGACTGATTTTTTCAAAAATCCCCTACATATAATTTCAAGACATGACCTTGTCTTTTCCGCTTTCAAAATCACATGGCACTGAGCTATCTGAATTATTTTGATACACCTTTACTTGCCTTTTTGACCAAACTCTTGTTCACAGATGCACACTATTATAATAGCTCTTGATTTTCAATTTATCATCAAATTTCTACATCTTCTACTTGTTTTGAAAAACCCAATGAAGCTACCCACATGCTTGTTGCATTAACATGACAATGTTTCTATTATGCCTATGGAATACACATTATTATGTACACACAAATTATTACCTATATTTATTGAGGCTACAGTTACCAAAGTAAAGCTATTGGTATTGGGACAAATGACACACTGCTTAAAGGCAGAACCCTATGCTGGTTCCACCAGCCAAATTAAGAAATTCCACTGTCAGAGGATAGTCAGGAGTTTTATTCACCCACGGCAGTTTCTCTTATTTTGTCCCTAAAAGGCACAGCCCTCCAAGCATATTTTCTTTGCAATATACTTTTCATGCTATTCCAACTTCTGAAAAAAATACCAGCAGAAAATATATCAGCACTAAAAAAAAACCCGAATATGTACTCTCCAACCACTAAGGAAATTAATTGATCTTAGTTTCCATTTAATGTTGCATATTCTTAACACAGGAGGGGAAGAATTTACTACAAGGTTAGAATAGCAATAATAAGAATGAGACATAGAAAATAACAAATGGCTCTTACAATCAGGCTTCTCTTCAGACACTTCAGTTTAGAATTCTTGCAAAGGAGTTTTGGTGGAAAGATTCAAAACAGCTTCAAGGCACAGACAAAGTGACCAGATTTGAAGGACTTGAGGAAAGACCATAGGGACAACACATGGATGGATAGGTGTATACCACTACAGCAGAAGCAAGAAATTTCTAAAAATCCACCTTGAAAGCAGATCAACAACCCCCTGACCTGCAACTATCATCCCTTGATAGAATGTTCCCAACAGTTTCTTTCAAGCTGAGGTCTCTGTCCATCCATGCAGTTCCTAATCTTTAGGAGCTCTCTGAATTACCCTAAAAAAATATCACCCCACACTAAACAAAGAAAACAGAATTTGGAAAGGACAAATGCAGTCTATTCCTGAACAAACATTTCCTCTGGCTTTCATATAAAAATATTTCTTTTCAGCTCTCACCAGGCATTGTAAGTGACAGAGAATAAAATCAACAGCGGATCCAAATCTGTTTTATATGTGACTCCCATCCAAAGACAGCAGCAACTGCCACCCTGCATATAAACAACTGCTACTTCACCAGCATCTCACCTACTTGTCACTCAGCAGCTGAATCTGATACTAGACAAATTTTGCTGGAAGGCAGTGAAGTCTGGCAGGTTTAGACATGACCAAAGTGACTGTTGTACAAAGCACAGACATACATCAGAGGCAATGCATGGACAGACCTGCCTGGGACCACATTCCAAGACAACTTCATCCACAGAGACAAGCTAAGAGCCCCAGACCTGAAAATAATTCCCAGGATCATGAATCCACAAGGAGTCTGGGTACAGTTCTGTTTCTTTGAGGCTTCCCTTTTGGTGCTCCACATAGTCTTTTCCTCCAAGTCAGCTGTAACATCTCTCTCCTTATTTAACAGCCCCTCTAGATGGAGAGATCTGCCTGTCTTCTTTCTCCAGGCTCTGAACCAAGCTGACCTCATCTTCCTGCCTAAATCTCTCAGTTCAGAGGCCAACTGTTGAAGAGACAAGTAAGCACAGCTGACTGTACTCTCTGACCCATGTGTCACGCTGTGCCCTGAGAAGAAGCCTAATCCCACACACTTCCAGATATATCCACCACCCTCAGGATGGGTCCATACTCTCTTCCAGGTGCATCATGTAAGTAGAAACTAGTGATCTTTGCCAGGAAGTCTTGAACCTCTCTTCATAAAGCAGAAATGCAGACTGTCAACACAAAGAAGTTCTGGGACAGGGACAAAGAAGCAGAGATAATATTATGCCTTAGCCCTAAGTGTTGGAAACAGGGCATCCTGCTCTGTGAAAGCTTTCAGCTGAACCAGGGAGTGATGAAACAGGGCTGACCAGCATGGTTCATTTGAGTTGTCACGTTTGACAGCAAATATATGCTCTAGGGAAGCATGCAGAAGGTTGCCAGCTGATATCTTTGGACTGTTTCAGGGACAGTTTTCTGCTAAGGTTGCGATGGTAACAAATACAGAAACCCTGCATCAAAATAAGCAGTGGTAGGTTGGTCACAGCACACCCATGGTACAAAACTCAGAAGAAGGACTAGTGTTGAAAGGACCTGCATGGTGCTTTGACCCTGTCTGGTTTTGAGGTGCCCACTAAAGTCACTCTATCACTCCCCTCCCTATTACTGGACAGGAGAGAGAGACTGTAATGGAACTCAAGTGTTGAGACAAGGGCAGGGACAGGTCACTCAACAGGAACCCTCATGGGCAAAATAGACCCAGCTTGGGGAAATTAACTGAATTTATTAGCAACCAAGCTCAGAGTAGGATAATTAGAAGTATAACAAATATTCCCCCTTCCCAGGCTTAGCTGTATTTCTGATTCTCTACCTCTTTCCCCTGAGCAGCTCAAGGAGACAGGGAATGGGGGTTACAGTCAGTTCATTACCTTTTGTTTCTGGCACTGCTTCCTCCTCAGAGGGAGGAGTCCATCCTCTGCTCCACCATGGGTATTGGCTACATGTAAGGTAGTTGGCAGAGTGAGTTATCCATACACTATTATTTTTTTTTACTGTATTTTTTTTATTGACCTACTCTTTCCTGTCTGCAAAATTCTTCGAGGCAAACAGTAGCACAATGCATACACTAAGATTATCGGGGAAAATCCAGCTATTCATACTAAATGGCTGAACTACAGAAGCAGCATGCAGGAAGCTACTTTTTTAACCTCCCCTTTCAGCTACAGACTTTATACATACCCTAGGACAACACTCATTCTGGAAATTCAGGTTACATCCATCTGCAAAGTCAGGATGATACTAGTGTGCAGGGATACTACAGGAATAATGGTCTGATGTATGCAGAACAACTTAAGCTCTGCAATAAGGGTGTCACACCTTAAAGTAAATGGGCAGTGCATATGTATGTTCATACACATCCAAGTGAATGACAAGACAATTTGTTCAGCAGCTCTACAGCAGTGTCATTTGCCCATGTTTTCCCTCACATATATCTTTGCCCTATGTTATTACTGACAAGCATGACAGCTGAAGAAACAGCTTAGGTGCAGCAAATGCAAAAGAATGTCTGTGAGAAGCTGAAGGGCTCCAAGACAGCAACACAACAGCAATCATTCAAGGATCTGTTACATTCACTCTGCCAGGAAGGAGCAGGAGCACAATTAAGCAAATCTTCAGAGGTGTCCTTATCATGGCCACTTGGAGCAAACACAAAGAGATTTTGTTCTCTCTCTACCAGGTATTTTCCAAGCTTTCTACAGAAAAAAAATCCACCATGCCTGCATGTCAGAATTCAATTGTATAATACAGATGAAAACAAACAATAAAAACTTTTAAACTTAGCAATTCTGTAAAGGATTTTTTCCCATGTGCTAATGTTGGCCTCAGCAGCAGTAAGGTAGCAAATTTTATATGGTAACGAATTGTTCCTTTGATACAAAGCACTCCTTCAAAATCAGGCATTCAAGTCATATCTTTATCCTATTAACCTTTTCCTTAGGAAAATTAATGCTGTTGTCTATAACTGAATAACTAAAATAGCCTGAATTTAGGATAAAGCTATTTTTATTGCTTACTCTGTAACCAAGCACAAAGCCTTTTGCAAATCCGTTTCTGTCCTCTTATTGAGTAAAGCAGCACAGAGCATTTGGCAAAGTTGCAATGTATAAAGGGGAGACCTTCTGAATGTATCCACAAGAACCAGTGGCACACCAGGTTCCCCATTTCAGAAGACAGATAAGGGCATGCAGGCTGCAGAAAAGCACAATTCACCAGAACCATCAGCAAATCCTTGACTATATATATGGGCCTTGAATTTCTACTTTAGGGATTTCATTTTGCTTCTGTAAAAAGTTGTTCTGACAAGAGTCTGACTTACTAACAGGGGGCTCTTCTTGTCATTACCAAGCACACAACAGAATAAGACAACCTATTTTTGCAGAACAGTTCCAAAGATGAAAAGTTTGCACTTGTATTCTTGCAGCTGTAAATCATTAAATTCTGCAATACAATGGTTAAATTTCCACAGCTCCCAAATTGGAGTGATAGAAATTTCTCAAAAACATGTAAAAATATTTTTTCTTAATGCTTTCCCATCAATCTGTTTGGCCATCTTTAAAGCAGCTCTACCACATTACACTGTACAAACAGAACTAAGATATGGACCCCATCTTGCAATTCTCACTTGCTTAAAGAACTCCTTAAATTGCTCCATGATAGAAACTGAACCTCTCCTGCTTCCAGTTGCCTTTGCTGTAGTAGATATCCTGTACTGGTCATAGCCCCACACATTGTCCCAGTTATTGCTCACTCTTGCTGTTCCTTAGTATTCCAATAGCAAAAAAACCAACCAAACCCAACCCCATATTTACATAATGAATACACGTAAGGGAGGAAGCTTACATAAGTTAATATTTGTACCAAATGCTTCACACTTTTGCCAATATCAAGAACTGAATCCTTGCTGCTAACTGCATGTCATCTTAAACATTTTCATTATGTTACCTGTTTATTATTCTGATACTTCATCTCCTCTAAAGACAAAGAAAAGCATTTTGTTTCTGTTTTTAGTTTCACAGGGAAAAAAAAACATGTCTGTATGTTAGACCCCCATCCCCTTAGCAGGTACCACCACTCCATGCCAGGAGAGCACAGCCAGTTTTAAAATTGTTCCTGCTGAAAAAAATTGCAGGAAACTGCCTTTTGGTGATTAGAAAAGGGACTGAATGTATTGCACAGTCAGGGTAAACTCTTAAACACAATTTCACCCACATAATTAATACCTTTTTTTTTTACTTTTCCATAAAAGTAGAACAAAAACTTCTAAAGTTTTATATATTAGTTTCATAAGAGCAGGAATCCTACAAAAACACATTCATATGCAAATAGGTTTTAAAACCAAAGCTCTATAAAAACAATAGAAGAAAAGCATTTGGTAGAAGAGAAATATCAGCTGTTCATAGGACACGAGAATACAGCTCATGTATTCATACATATTCATCTGGTTTTTGCCAACTGCACATACAAATTTCTATAAATTTTTGTGTCTTTGCACACAAATTAATATGTATATGGTAATGGCATTGTTTATTAAAACCTCTCAATTTTATATTCCATTTGCATAGTTTGAGGTCACACCACATGAACTTGGGCCAGCCACAGTTTTGCTGTAGTTCCTCTTTTACAACCTTTGAGCTAGCAAATGGATAAGCAGAGACTTTTCCTTTTCTGCTAATTTACTGTAGCAGGTACTTTCCCTTTTCTGCCCTGCTACACTTATGCTCAGACATTGCTATCAGGTGCTAACAACCTTTTCTTAAAATAAAATAAATAAAAGCTTAAGCTTTTAATGTTTGCAAATCCCCCATATTTCGAGACAATGTATTTCTAAAACATATTGTGCACACAGCAAAAGAAAAAAATAATGCTGACAAGTACTTTTTGCATTCCAGAACATTAAAATAAGATTTAATGCAGTGTCACTTCACTGTAAGAAAACACAGAAGAAAATAAATCATGACAGCCTTTTAAAATATGTTAAATTTATGTTTTGTATTGTGTGTTCAGACCTTACCAGTTTTCATAATCCATGAATTTTCAGAACTGCTAGGGACCTGCAGAGAAATGCTCCAGTGGCAGCCACTTTCTTTGGAAAGGCTCTTTTCTCAGTAAACAAGTCACAAAGCTGCTATTGCTGATAAGAGGTAGTCTGATCTATCAAACCTCCTAGCAGCAAAGCCAATTTTCCCTTCCTCCTCTCATCCAGAAGTTCAAAATCCTTTGATCTCAGAGCTAGGAAGATGTTTACTACTTTTCCCAGGTAGCCAATTGTAGCCAATTTCTCCCCTGCCCTTTCCTGTGCCTGAAGAGAAGTGGTGTCCATGGCAATGACGGCACCAGCAGCTGACCACCAAGGCTGGCTTCAGGGATCCCAGCCAACTTCTGCAGCTCTCCTGCCCCCAACAACATCTGCTCTCCTAGAGACCCCATGCTGCTCATGTCCTCACGTGTTGTCCCTGTTCTTACTTGTTTCCACTGCTTCTCAGGTCTCACTGCCTCTTTTTTCTTTCTTTATCAACACAAATCCGAAGATCCAAGACCCCAGTTTTACAGGTGACTTCTAAGGATGTGAGGAGACATCAGTGGAATATTCTTATCTCCAGTCCCTCTGTGGCACTTCCTCCTTTTTCTCATGCCTGGCTCATGGGAATATTTCTCCAGAAGTTCTCTTGCACTAGTACAACTGCTGATAGCAAAAGGTGAGTTTGAGTGTAGGCTTCACTATGAGTGAGGTCAATATTTAATAACAACATTTCTCCCAGTTTTAGTGACACTGACAATGTCAAAGCCCAATATTCAAGGACTGACAAAGGCCTCCTGGTTTTGAAGCAAGATTCTTTCCCTTCATACGCACATTATTTCCTTCTTTCAGAGACTGAAATAAGAAGTTTTGAAATAGGCTTCTGTGGGTGATGGGAGAATGCATCTACTGACTCCAACTACAAAAAAGGTTGATATGTACCTAGACCAATAAAAATCAGTATCTCCACAATTAACAAAAGAAATGTAGGTGCTCCTTATGTCAACAGAAATTTAGCCATTTGAATATCATTAGAATTAAGATAAACTGCAAATACCCAGCTGGGACCATGGTTAAAGAAATACCACTTACTTGGGACTTTTCATCCTGAAAAATGCCATCTCTTTGGTACCATCAACAGAAATTAAAATATAATGACAAGACCATAATACCATGAGTGCTTTTCTTTGTGGAAAGAAAGATGATCAAGTATTTAACATGTATTTCAGATGTAAACCTTATTTCTGTGCTTTACACAAAGTACAATACAGTAAAGAGCAACCTTGCAAAACAGCAACATAACTCCCCACTGAGGAAATTAATTAGGATGCACGGACTGGCACCTAATTTTCACCAACTTTTCAATAGATTCCAAAAGGTTTTGAAGTATTACAGATACCATTTTCTCAACTGAAAAGGAAGTCTCATCCCTTAACCTCTCATCACTTCTGGGTGTCTCAGATGTGATTTCTGAAAGACTGCCTGTGCCTATATTTAGATAACTGTGAAGATCAAATGGTCTAAATGCTATGAAAAGTGGCTTGCTTAGGTTTTTATCTAGTAATCTGGCAACTGGGACAAAAGCATCTTTCAATTTAGAACTCAAAATGTTATGATCTGGTTCTCAGAATTATTAAAAATATACAGCTGTCACTGAAGAAAAGCCCAGTTTAAAGGGTCATGGAGCAGGAGAAGTGGTGTCCCTTTACAATATGTTATCAAACTTGGCTTCCTCTCACTTCAGAGGCTACCAAACACATCCTTCATCTTTTAAAATAAAGTTCATAAAATCAGAGGGAAAAGATTAACACAGGAAAGTTATTATAAAGAAGCTCAACTTAGTAGGGAGTTCTCTAGAAGTGTCTTGTTGGTTTGACTGAAGTAAATATTACTGATTTTTAGAGGGGCGTTACTTCAGAGAAATCTCTAGCCAGAGCAACCCATTAATTCCAAACCAAAGCCACAAATAAAGATCCTGTTTAAAAGAAATGGACTTTATTTTTGTAAAACGTTTTACCAACTGTGTATTCACAAAAAAAAATGTGTAACAGAAAGCCTTATTGGTAGATTTATTAAAACTAAGCATGCACATAGTACTTATGCAGGATTAAAGCCTACATCACTGTAGCTGAGAGGTTTATGTTTCATTTAAAGCAATAATGTAATAGTTGTAGTAGTTTATAATAATGTAATGTAGTAGTTTACACCTCTACAGTCCACACAAGTATGTTATTTAATTCAGATTTTTATATTCAGATAGAAACTGCACAAAAGCCTGTTCAAAAGCTTAATGTGCAAAGCTCAGTTTGATGCATTTTTTCCTTCTTAAAAAAAAACAACCAGAAAAATGCATACACCAATGAGAATTTTATCAAGAAAGTATTGTAAGAACTTTTATGCCAATATTTATCTACAAAGTACAGTATAGATTGGCTTTTCTCAAACTGGAGAGCAAAATTGGCTACAATCATACAATCACTCTCTGGTTTACTACTTTTGGTATCATATAGTTGGACTCTTTAGAGATACCACTACAAAAACAAAATCACATATGCCACTTAAACACAAAGAGTTTCACTGTTGTTTAAAAAGAGAGAAAAAATTAAAAATATAAATCTCAGAGGTAACTATGTGCTTGTGTGTATCCTTAAACATCCCAGCTGAAATTCTGACATCAATAATGGCCAAATCCATGCTATTGTTTCAGATCTACTTGAAACTAAATTCCAGACAGTATATCTATATCATTCAGAACTAGTCCTAGTAAAATTCCCATGCAAACACACCCAGTTGAAAAGCTACCACTGAAAATATGCCAGAAATTGCAAGGAGTAAGGTGCTAAGTAGAATTATAAATAAATAAACCTAAACACAGACTCAGAGGCAGGAAGATTTTAACACGTTCCATTTCCTAGATGTTTGTTCAGCATTTGCAGCAGAACAATCTTTACTTGCAAGTCAAGTGAACTGCAGAGAAGGTTTATTGTCAGACATTAAACAAGGTTTATTGTCAGACATTAAACAAGGTTTATTGTCAGACTTCACCAATTAGCTATTTCAAGTTCAAAGGTTATGCTTTGTGCAAGCTTGGCTCCATAGGTTTCTATTAACAGTATTGATAAGAAGAACTGTCTTTATCTGTGAAACTTCAGAAGCAGTTTTCTGAACTCTCATTTTAGTAACAGCCCATGGCCTTGGCCAGCACAAAAAACTCAGTGTAAGGGAGAAAAGAAATCAGACACATCTAAAAGTAGTAACGACCCACATCTCAGTTTAAATACTAAGTCAAAAAGAAAAAGAATTTCATAAACAGCTTTGTAATCTGACACAAAACTTTGATTTATGTTGTCCATCTCACTGGTTTTAGTCTTTTCAGAATCCAGTTTGTTTTGTAGGGCCCTGCACATGTAAGTTAAGGTATACTGCCACTGGAAGAGGATTTTGATAGATATGGGGATATGTGAGGAGAAAAGGATTAATGACAGCAAAGAATCAAGAGCCTTATTGAATTAAATTTGGAATTTTTGATAAAACCAGATTAAATCTAAGCCAAATTTAAAAACATAAAAATATATATAAGGTAAAGTTGTTAAAATCTGAAAACTTTGTTGTTCTGCATTAGCTTCCTTCATGTGACTTAAGTGTTCAAATAAAAAAAAAAAAGAGATGTGCACAAAGATTTTTAGTTTATCAGTTAATTCCAATGAGTCTTTTTAAAGGCCTGTGAAGAAGACCCTGTAACACAAAGGTTACTGCCACTCTACTAAATATAAGAGACATGGGACTCCCCTTAGAAACCAAGCAGAACAGCACAGCTTAGTATATACCTATATGGCTCACTGTCCTCTGCTCAAAACATCCCAAAATAGCCACAGCCCAGCTTCATGCTGGAAACAACTCACAAGGACTGTGCCCAGGCAGCAGCTGGAAGAGTGCTAGTTGGCAGGAACCAACATGCTGATGAGCAGTGTAAGCACTGATCCTCCAAGGCCATTCCTTTCTTTAGCAGCAAAGGCACAATTAAAGATTCTTTGCAGCATTCAGTATCAGTGCAAGACTCTAGATAACACTAATACAAACCATGCAATGAGTTGAGAATAATGTCCATTAGCAGCTTATTCATCTACTTACTGTTTCAAAGCTACTTGATGTTTAAAAAATGTACCAAATTACATTTTACTAGTTTCTATTAGATGTTCTTTTGGCACAGTCAAAACCCAGATGATGATATATTTTAATTTTTAAATGCACTTATTTCATGGAGAGTCTTTTAATCTTTTCACTTTTAATCGGTCATTCTATATTATTCCCTCCAGATGGAATTTTTAAAATTCATAATTAGCATGAAATAAGCTCTCCATAACTGAATAGAATTTAAGTGGAAATTGAAGTTCAGTGAGAGGGGTTTTAAGAATGAGCGGTGAACTCAGAGGACTGGCATTGCATTATTTCTGACAGTCTCCTACACTAAGTCTACAACGCTGCTATAGGTCAAGCATTTACTTAATTAGGAATTAAAGGAGGGAAAGGAAGCAAGAAGGCAGGTGACCAACCAAAAGTTGCCAAAATCTCCATAATCAGAAAATTTTGGCCAACAAGATGCTTTTGCCATCCTCTGTTAAGATGACTTTGATGTCTTATTGCTGAGTATTCACATTTAAATCAGCATAGATCAATAAAAAGTAAACCAGTAATGGAAAAGCTAAATATTTTCCTTTTCATCTCCCCATGAAGAGCAGCCATTAGAAAATACTAAACAGCACTATCAGCAGTAACTTTTAGCATGTCACAAGAAGGTCAATATGGTACTAACTTTATAACTTTGTGTAATAGATGAGACATGTTGAAGCAGCTTTTGGTTCATTTGCTATTATCCTCATTATAGCTTTATCTGGCATGAGGGATCAATATTTCTGAACATTACACTACTCCTGAACAGACAGAAGGACATATTGTTTATTTGGCTGCCTAGTGATTTCTGACAAAAGAAGCTATCAATTATATTATGATATGAAAACCAGTGCCAACTAAAAGGACTCCTAACAGAGAACCACAATGTGGTTACTTATGAGCTGATTATTCAGGAGCAAACAAAATATTAAACCTAGAGACTATTTAATCTGAGGCTGGCTCTGCTTCTTTTAACCTTGCAGGCTTGCTTGTCACTGACTTCAAATATTCATTTATGAGGTGGTGCAGGATTCCCCACAATGTACTTGATTCCAACTGCCAACAGTTAAAGCCTTTGGTGAAAATTACCCATTTAAGCAAATACAAGAGCAAGGCAGGAGATGCAATTACATTACTTTCCTATAGTTAGTTATGTTCTTGCCCAGTGTGTCCATTATTGTCCAGAAGATTTTGCAAGCCCCATTACCCTAGATCCTTTAAAATTTGTCTGTGATGCAAGGTTAAATATCTCAACTGCATTAAATGTAATTTCAAACACCCTCATCACTATTACACATGCATCACTATTACAGACACTCAACTGTGCATCTATAGTTGAAAGTCAGTTTGGCTTTACAGCAAATATCAGGTGCAGAAATCTGATCCAAGTGCAAAAGTGTGATCATCTGGATCATACTGGGATCATCTGGATCAGGAGCAGACACCACAGTTCATTAAAATGAAAGGATGTTTTGCAAATATATGCTTTTCCCTACTGCCCCATCCCTTGCAATGAAAACCATGTTCACTCACCAGCTGAGATAGAGAGAATATTCTGAAGTGACTTGAAAAAGAGACCTTAATATACATAAGGCAAAAGAAAAAAGACAGGATGAAACAGCCTAATACATGTGATATCCTTTTAGGAGTGAGACCATCTGTACTGCAATACTTCCCTCAATGTTAAGTCCTTCCTCTGCATCTCTTGTGACATTTGAAGATCTTTTAATACATTTATGATATATAATGAGCTGCATTTCATGCATTCTAAAATATGTTACAAAGGCTAATTAAGGCTTCCTACATAGGGAAAAAGTGTAAATTTTAATTAAGACATCTATCTTTAGAGTATAGAAATTGCATGAGGAGTCAATACAATGAACATAATCTGCTTTGTTTCCTAGCTTGAAACTATTATTCACTCAAAATGGGACAGATAGAATCACAGAAAACCCTCATGATGGAGTAAGAAATTACTTCTACTCTACAGAGGATGCTAAGCAATAAAAGCTTTTTAGATCATGATGAGGCACACTGAGTTTGAGATGGGAAAAGGCAGAGTATGAGCCTAAGGATGGAAAAAGGCTACAACACTGTAAAGAAACCAAAGCATTTCTGAGTGGAACAGGAAGAAAACACAACCCAGTCTTTCCTGGTGGACTACACACCGTAGGAACATACAGGCTTTCCTGGAATACAAGAGACATTAAACCCTGCAGGCAAGTCCAGGCACAGGAGACAGGACAGATAAAATTATTTATAAAATTTTTTGGGTTTGTTACTAACTTTCCATTTTAAAATTAACCATCAAATTTTTCCTTGCAGTAAAACCTTTCCTAGAATTTTTAGATAGAGTCATACAATCCAGGTTAGAAGGATCACAGACAGGTTTTGGGAATCCTCAGTGTAAGGACAAATAAATCCACTTCACTTCAAAGCATAAATGTGCATTCTCAATCAGAAAAAGAATTAAACAACATAAGCATAAGATTCAGATGCTTTAACTTGATGCTTGATTCAAATGAACTAAACATGAACTCACTAACTTGGTTTACCAAATAGCTTGGAGGAAAGCTCCTGTTAAAGAAATATCAGAATAATTAGGTGGTGAACTTAATGCAATAATATAGCTTTTCTTGTAAAAGCAATAGACACAGTTATTAGGCAAGGTTTCCTTACTCCTGGTATAAGCTTATTTTCCCCCCTCTATTAGCATCATACCAGGAATTTTTATCACATATTACCTATTGTGTCAGTCACACATAATTTAACACAAGCCTTCCTGTTTCTGTCTGAGAACTCTCTACTTGGCCAAGATTCTTACCAAGCTGGGCAGAAGAGTGGGCAAGGATCCACTGTTGTTTCGCTATAATTTTACAGCATAGAAGCAGATGCAATGCTGTACTTTACAACTGCTTTCCTTTACAGAACCTTTTGTTGGAACACATTTACAACTTTGGCTCAAACTGCCAGATTTATTCTTTCAACAATCAAAGCATGCTGTTGGAAAGGTTAAAAAAAAAACTGGTCAAGGGGTTCTTGAATTAAAAGTATAGACTTACAGTGCTTTGCAAGTTTACACTTTTTACACAGAAATAAAAATCAATATTATTGAAGCATGCATAAATTTTTGAATGGATCTTCAAAGCAGACAACAAGGGTGCAGGGACATTTTAATACAAAGACATTGCTCCTTGTAACACAGCAGAATTCAGCACAGCATGCTAGAAAAAGAGAAGAATCTTCCTAATTAAGTTATGACACACATTTTTCACAAATATTCTTTCTGCCACAATCACCATCATCAATGTTTATCTACACCACTTAAAAATATTTACCATGGGTTGTTTGCTGTTAGCCCTTATGTTATAAAAACAGAATAAATAAGCAGCTACAGAAATGCACAGGAGCAGCCTTCACTCCCATTCTTTTGTCAACACAGTGACAGCTAAGCAGGTGCAGAAACCTCAGTGCAAATTATTACATCCACATGTCTTGGAATCACAGCAGGGGTTTTTGTTAAGGTGATAGCTGTTCAAAACATAGATTCCGGAAAATGTTTCTGTCATATTGCTTGTTTTAGACAGCAATTAACAGAGCTGCCAAACAAATTAGACTACGCATCCCTTGGATGAAGAAGCACAAATTTTGGGTTTTGCTAGCTTCTATTAAGGTTATTACAAACAAGAATATAAAAAACAAAAAAAAAAATCAGCCCACTTGCACGTTTCTCAACAATTGATTTTTCTTTGCTTGGGAACTACCAGGAGTACTCCAAACTACATAAATACAAATTTTTCTGTCCTGTTTTCTTGTCTAGTACTTCAGCGTTCCCCTTTCTCAGGGTATTTATGGAATAAGACAAAACACACATCAAGAGTGACAAGACATGTTTGTTGGTGTCTAAAATAAACACTCCCTGAAGCACCAAAATACCATGCCTGTTTCTGCAGAGATCAGACAGATTTTACAGATCTGCTAATTTTTTCCACCAGGCCTTCACTTCTTGTTGCCACATCCCCCTGCCCCTTTCCATTGACAAGAAGGTCATGGCGTGGATTTCATGTATTCCCTTTTTTCCTGTCTCATATCTTAAGGACAGAAGAAGCAGAGCAGCTAGGACACTAAATAGAACAGCAAGAAGGTAAATGGAGCTACAGTACACAAAGAACAAAAAGATGAGGGGGAAAAAAAAACTGGCGAACCACTTCTTCCTCTCCTTACCACTAAAGGTAAGGTAACGACACAAAGGTACACAAAGGTAACGACAAAAGTACTTGTTTATTACAACCTACATGCTGTACTGGAGGTAGGTGCTGCTGGAGAGCAGTCTCAAGATTTGGCAAAAATAGTCTAGACCAAGGGCATCAATAAATTCTAACTAAACTTTAGGATGATCTGGAATCAGAGAAAAAAAAATCATCATCCACACTGTTATATCACAGAGTCTCTATCCAACTATGAAAAATCTCTCCTGTTTCTCTTTTCCCAGGATGGCAATTAATGACTGCTTCAAGGTAAAAAACCTGACAAACAACAAAGCCAAATAAATAACTTGCAACAAATGATGTAGCCAATTCACTCACAATGAAGATTTTATTATATATATAATGAAGTAATTTTAACAGCAACGACATTTGTAGATGGGTGTCCTCCCTCATTTAGCTGTAACAATACATTCTGACTTTTTGATATTGTCAAAAAATTTTCGTAACAGGTAGGTGAGTGCAGTATATTTTTATAGTTCTCTTTGGACTTCATGTCAAAGTTGAAAAATAAACAAAAGGCTTACACCCACAACTTTTAAGTTCCTATGTACAGTTGTTACTGCAATCTTTTTTATACATCATTACACATGTAAAACTCTAGATCTAGGTGTCACCAGCACATCTCTCATCTCTTCTTTCACCATTTTCACTGATGCTTTCATACTGAAACATTTCTATCTGTTCTTTCTTTATACCACCAGTAACATTTCTATTGCATATTTGTATTGTCCTTTCACCTGAAACTTAGGCTAATGCAATTTCTGCTTCAACCATACCACTCTACTGACAATGTCATTCTTTCCAGAGTAAACGCTTGAAGGAAAAAAAGTACGTCATGAGCTACCTAGAGATTTTCACTTCCTCAGAGTGTACTAAATCTAACTGTAGTTTTTAACAAAATAACCTCATTCAAGATCAACTTGGTAAACTATAATAAATGAAGGGCAGTAGTTGGCATACAAGAAGGCAGAGATGTTTTTTAGAGACCCTGAAAATACCCAGATGCTAAAAAAATGACCCTACAGAAACCTCATGAAGTTGGACAAATTCAGAACCCTACATCTGAAGAGCAGCACTGTAGAAAAAGACCCTGGTGACTTGGACAAAAAGTTGAGCATGGATCTATACATGGCTTTGCAGCAAGGACAGTCATACTCAACTCCCTTAGGAAGAACATACCCAGCCAATGGAATTCCTCCCCATTCAGACTGCATTTGGAGCACTGTGCCCATACCCAGAATTTCAGTCAAGGAAATCTTTGGTGTTCTGTAGCAGGTCCAGGGCACACCCTAGTGGAAAGCATCCATGAAGATGCTTGGAGTCAGCCTCCCCTCAGAAGTGCATAGTGACAGAATGAGAGGTAAAACAAACTGTGACATGGAAAATTCCAACCAGGATTCAGGTAAAAGCTTTTTAACCATAAGACTACTCAAAAATTGAACAAGAACCCAAAGCAGCAGTGTTATTTCCATCCTTGGAGATGCTCAGCATTCAACTGGAGAGAGCATCAAATGACAAAATAAAATTTGACCCTGATTGGTGCTTTCCAGCTTAAATTATCCTATGAATACTAAGGAAGTCTCTAAAAATCAAATCACTCTCTGTAGTCTTATTCATATGAATGAAATCTGATGTGAGAATACAGGTAGAAAGCAAAAAACAGCAATTATATTGTAGTGGGAGAAAAAAAAAATCAAGTTACTTAATTTGTGTCAAACACATCTGGATGCATGACCATTCTACTTTTGATGTCATTTAGCAATTTTCCTGATATTTTCCAAAGTCTACATTTCAGTTTCAACTATCTTCTTCCACACACCTACACGGTGTTTTCCTTCTAATGAAACAGAGGGGAAAAAAAGTTTCACTTAATGAAATCTTCAAACTTACATTCAAGTTCCAGGGGAGAAAAATGCAACAACTTCAGTTTTCCAACTACATCTATTTTTAATTCTGGGGATGTATATGAGCGTCCCTGTGCACCTGTGGCAGGTTCCAGGAGGGGAAGTAATTTTTATCTTACTACTATAGTCTCAAATCTGGCTTCTAAACATTGTCTTATTGGTATTGATAATTAATGTGAATTCTGACTAGTCACATATATGGCTAAAATGGCAAAAGTCCTCATTACAAGAATCTGGAACTGTAAATTTTCCCAGTAGGGCAACGTTACACATAGGCAATAGATTTCTGACTCTAATAATCTTGTTTTTTCAGACAGCATTGGGAAACAACCAACCCTGACTTCTCTGCTGTGTTTTGAATTTTTAATACCCTGAACTCTAGTTTAAGATAGAATAAGTACCTTCAGGGGCTATTTTAATTTACACAGCTTGTACCAATTTTAATGGTAAATTGTTTTCCCTTGTTTTTGAACAACCAAATCAAGGGTGTAAATCAGACACTTCATATCTTTTCCTAGTCAGGAATGGAAGATTACCTCTCCCCACCCAAAATGAATGATTCCTCCTCTTATAAAGAGATACTTATGTTGCCAAGGAGGAAACCCAGATGACTAGATCTCAGATAACATCAAATGATCACACCTTCTCTGCACCTCCCTGGAGGGAGGACATGCAAGGTAGTACTTGCCTAAATTAGTTTTGGGGCAGAAATTGGATACGATCTCTCTCACCAGCAACAAACAGTCCTATACCACACCACAACCTCAGCAGAGCCCATTAATGAGAATGTTCCATGGGGAGTTTAATGTTTAGTTTTCCCTTATGTCTGAAGGAGTTAAATCCTACTGCAAATATCTGATTTTCATCTAAATCACTCCATACTATTTTTCAATGTCATGACAGCCTCATACCACTATTCGAGTTACTGTTAGTAAATAGAAGCAAGAGTTAAAAATCACTAAACAGTCCTTTGATTCTTTAGAAAGAGTGTTTTCACTTATACACCAAAGCCTTAACTACACTGTATTTCAACATCCATCTATATCCACCCTACTTAACAACATAGAAGTAAAGCCAGGAGTGATATATCAATTTAACAAATATATCTAGTTTCTTAGTATTCAGATGAATACATAAACCTATATACAATAGATAATTCTAGCATGTGTTCTTTAGTCCAATTCTCCTAAAAGCTTTTCTAAGGCTTTGTGAATTTTACATGCATGAGATACTAGGCTGAGTAGTTACAATTGACATTGATAAGTAAGAGCAGTGTCAAAAGTCCTTTCCCTTTTCTTTTCAGTTTTGCTGCTGTGAAAACTGAAATTTACACAAAATCAACACAAGGTGTGATATACCATCAACAACATCCAGCAAATACTTGTTATTGCTCCTGTTTTTCTGGTTCTATACCGCAAAATCTAATCTTTATTAGATACCTACTCTGGGACTATTCAATTGATTGGGAATATCTTTACTCAAATAAGCACAAAAAATGTGGGAAAATTTGTAAAGCCTTAAAAAAGTTAAGATGAAAAAGCAAAGTTAAAATGCTTGAAGTCCTACAGAAGAACTTTAAAAAATACTGAAGTAAATGACACGTCTTCTTGTCACTGAAGTTCACTGAATTTGAGAACCTCTTTCCCACCCTTTGAAAAAGCCAAATGTGAGGTCCCCTACAAAGGCACTCAACTTTCAGAAAAAATGAACATCTTTCATAAAATGAAAACAGCTGCTGTCCACTTTTGAAATACTTTCTCAAGTTAAAAAAATTGACTAAGTAAAGGCCTAAATGAGGATTCTTTCTCATTTTATGAAGAACACAAATGCCATTACCTGTATGCTGCCCACATGTATTTGGAACAGATTTAAGAATAGTGGGAAAACTTTATTTGAAATCATGTGGAGATCAGATTTATCTTTTACAAATTAGGTACATATCCTCTACCTCTATATTTTAACAGAGCTAAAAACTGTATTTCAAATTGACACCTGAAAGCAGACAAAAGGGAGCAGAAATAAGGAAATATCAGGTTTCTTGTCCCTCATCCTTCCCCATATCATTTTTTCTGATATACGGGTGATTTTTCATCTGTCATTGCTGTGTTCTGGCTGTAAGGCTCTATCAAGGGCTGCCATCCAACTCTCTAAGCAAAGGTCATCAGTGGCAGGGATTGGGAAGTATTAGAGAGCTTACAAGGAGACAGAGATAATGACAAAAATCCAGTATTTTAAGCCCCCTGCCATACCCCTCCCACAAAATCCTCATAATGAACTTTCTATGCTATGAGGGTTTGGGGTTTTTTAATCAACACTCTGTTGTAAATTTCACTGAAAATATATTATACATTTTGCTACATCTCTTCATAACCTGGTTCAACCTTTTGGATTTTAGCTACCAGCACACAGAACAGATTAAAGAATAAGCAAGCCCCAATCTCTAAAATAATCTTTATACAGGGCACCTGATGTACAAACACGCCTTAGCCTCAGAATGGAAAATCAGGTCAATAGTGAATTATGGTTTAACCTATTAGCATCCCAACACACCTAATAACCAACAGAGTACCCAATCAGCCTGCAACCATATGTGTAGATCAGAAGTTAAAACAGTTTTTCACAGTGCATTGCAACAAGAATGCCTAAGAGCTTTGCAATAGGAATAAAGGTGAGGCAAAAGAAACTGATGGGGCAGATGCCAAATTATAAGCTTGAAACCTCCAAAATTCAAAGCATTAGAAGAGAAACCACAGCAGCATTTGATGAGTTACTTGGTTGACTCAACAATAACAACAATTATTGTGGAAATTATTCAGGTGACATGCAGTTAATTTGGCTTGCTTCCCACCTGTAGTGTATTAGCTCCCTGATGTAAGGCTCTAGAGTTATTATACTAATGATAAATAATACAATTATTAAATTAGTGATGAATAATTTTGCATATGGTTATACAGGCTATTATCAAGGTGAATTAATAAAAGAAATAAGCAAAACTTGCATCTTGGTGATTTTCTTGGGAAAAACAGATTAATCACTCTGGTGAAAATAATAGTGATGGGCAGTGACAGAGTACAGAGCTGGAGCCTCCAAAATTCCAAACAGCAGCCTGGACCACCAACTGAAAAGAGGCTCTGGACCATCAGTATGAACCAGAGGGCCAATATCCAGATTCCACATCCAGCCATTGGCAACAAGAGAACATCACACACTCACAAAGTGTGAAAGACAGATATGGACCAGGTTGGATTACTTTCTGTTTTTTCTCGGAAGACATTCTCAATGTCACTCACTTCCTCACCAGAGCTTGTGCCAAGGAGAGTTAACAAGCAAGAAAAAATACTTCTCCAGCCACCTCAAATCCCATCCTTAAAGAGGAAGGCAATTCATTTTCAAATCCATCTTAACCTTATCTCAGATTGCTTTTATCAAAGTGCCTTAATTGAAACCATATTGTTATTTATATAGCAAAATTAGACATGTTATGAATGTTTTATCCATCCAAAACTCAGAACCTTAACACAAACTTTTGCCCTTTTTGAAGTTAATGCTACATTTTCTGCACTTGTAATTGATGTCCTTAATGTAATTATGAAGCCCCAAAATAATTTCTCCTGTCAAAATATTGAAAGGTGTCTTCATCTTAGCCATTCTGCCATATGTCTGCAGCATAATCCCATGCCAGGCTATAATCAGTAAGAAGAAAAGCAAAATTAAGGCTATCAATGTTCCTGCATATCTTATTAGGTAGAAGCTGGCACAGAATACTGCACAGGAATTTTTCACTCCTAATTTTCCATCTATCTCCCTCTCTACAAAGCAGGCTTCCCATGGCATAACAAAAAGTGTGATTGAAAACATTTTCTTTGGTCGTAATTCTCAGTTTCTCCTTAAGTGGCAGTATGACCACATGCCAAGGACTTTGGGGTATACTTGATTTAGTCTCTGCAGTAATATTCAAATTAAGGACTCCCCATAGAGAAGAAAAATACTTCCTGAACAACCAGCCTCAATCATACTGTTTGCAATTTTCGTCTTTTGTTTCCATCAATATATTAGTATTAACTTTGCTAACAAGTGTTCATAAAAATCTGTATTATTTGCTTACAACGTAAAGACTTAAAGATTGTGCTAAATCTTCTTTAAGTAAAATTTGGCATTTACAAATATGTACTGTATCAGTCCATCACCTCCTGTTCCACTGATTTAGTCCTAAAACTAATTGCAACAATATGAATGGCAACATTAACCTACCAACTACATCGATTTAGTGATGTAAATTATAAACTACCCCTGTAATGCACTAGATGTTACTTAATCTGCTATCCCACATGAGATCCTCAGTGTGTTTCTGCCTAAAGCAGCCAATCTTACCACCACATTTCCTGAAACAGCCAAAGTAGAGCTGTACAGCTGACTCTGCTAGACAAGAGGAATATGAACAGAAATGTGATAAGGTCAACTGAAGGTGCAAAAATTACTCATCAAACTTCTTTTTGTGTTGATGGTAGTTCAAGGCTATTTTAAATACAATTTGAAAAATGCAGGAAAATAAAGAGGAGAAAATGAGACTATTAAGTTGAAAAGACAAAAGAGAGCAGAAAGAAAATCCTCAGGTCTAATACTTGAGATGTTACTGAACAGTTGCTCAACAGTAGCACTGGGAACAGAGTGTAGAGTTCGGGTTCCAAGAGTCAGCAAAACTCCAGCACAAGCAAATTGTGCTGCCTCTTCAGGCAGTTCAAAATCAGCTTATTGAGTGACAGCAGTGACTGCATGGGCTCACCAATATCTTACTACATTATTGAAAGCTAGGAAAAACTCTAGATCAGAGATGCAGAGATTTCCTTGAAATGAAAGCAAATTATTTATCCAATGATAATTTAACTGACCTGGAGCTTTTAATTACAAACCTTTTCTTTAATTCAATCCAAATAAATATTTCCATTTGCACAAAGTTATGTAAGTCATCACAGTGTAAACAACATCTAAACCAATGAGAAAAAAAAGTCTTGTTAAATCAAAGCAACAGTTTAATACTTTAATAAATTGTAAAATAACAAGACTATGAAGAAACACTAGTGACCTTAGGGAACCTCTTTATGGATGCTGTTATTCTAATCTATTATTCCACCAGCTCTACCTTATTATTCTACTAATGGTAATTCCAGCAAAGGGATAAAAGACATGCCAAGTGTCACCTGTTTTTTTCATATCCACTGTGCAATACTCACCTTTCTCCCAAAATCAGCTTGCTCATACAGGGCTCTGTTTCAATAAGACCAAGAGATACTTACTGATATTTCAAAGGATTTACCCAGGGGTTAGCCACAGTACACCTCAGAACGTATGAGTGCAGTGTAATTCTCAGGGGAGCACAGAGCAGGGACCTAACCCTGAAGAGAAAATTTCATTACAAAACATTTCTTCCTTTCTGCTGTGGAAGGGAAATAGAAGTTTATAGTTTAAAATTAACGCAGAATGCATTTTCACATTGAGCATCTCTTCTTGCTTCCAGATTAAAAACACAGATTCTAGATTCACAGATTTTCCTGCTCTTAAGATCAATTACCTTTCATGCTGCAGCCAGCTCTTACATTTGTCATTTTCATACAATTCTCACAGTCATTTTTCTTAGAAGATAAATTCATGCAAATGTCTTCAACAATAGCATTAGAAGTTTTAGACAGGTTATGTTAGGCTGAAGTTATTCACATTGATATCTTAAGTTGGTTCTTCAGGGGAAGAGAATTATTAGAGAGATGATCTGGTCCTGGCTTCCAGAAACACACTATACAACAACTCAAGTTCTCATTTATGACACTAAAAACCTATAATTAATTGTTTCAAGTCAAGAGACACTGTAGCTGCTGATTCTTGGGCCTTTAACCCCAAAGTCTAAAAGAAAATAAATATTTATTTATAGATTTATGTCTCAAATTCACCTAACACCTGCAAACAACAAGAAGGGTGCCTTATTCTATCCATCAAGTGTGGTGACAGATTAATAGGAAAAGATATAATGTGAACAAAATACCAAAAATAAATCAGTAGTGTCAAAAACTGTGATTGGCTTCTCAAGCGTATTTTTGCTTCCACAAAGTGACAACATGAGCATGTCGCAAAATATTTTGTGTGTAGAGAGCCAGAAGGACACTTGTACCTAATGCTCAGTGCTCATAAAGGATAAAAATGTCCTCAATTACAGAATATATCAGAATGCCTAAAGGACACATCAAAGAACAGGTAATAGGGAAAACCACAAGAAATGTTGTAGACAGCCAGCTGCAGGGGGTAGGAGAGCCTGGAAGCACAGATACGACGCCAGACTGTGGATTTTATTGCACACTACCAGTGAATCCACATTTCAAAAATGAAAATATTTTTGTAGCATTGCTGGTACTGTGGAAACAATGGCACCAATGTTCTTCAGGGTGCATAGTGTCCACACAGCCACACAGATTGATACCTCTGATTTAACTTGGTGATTTAGCACTTGACCTACATCCCTCCAAAAAATACTACCTTTGAGTCTGGAAGGTTTACATTAAGCCCTTACATAACTACCACATGGCAGACATGACATTTTTCACACACTTTTTACAGATTTACTAAAAATTGCCAGAGCAGACTCTCTCACACTATCACAACTATGCATCTAAATACACCTCCAAATTAAAATTGCATTAAAGTTGATATTAACTGGACACATTAAATTGAAAATAATTATTAATTTTAAAGTAATTAAATAACTTTTAGGATCTCAATTACATCTGTCTAAATAAAAGTTTGCTGGATTTTAGATATGTTAGTCATGAAAATGTGTTGCTACTCTGCCTCTACAATGTTGTGTTAGGCCAGCTAATAAATTATATTTATAAGGCCAGCTTATAAATTATAATTTAAATATAAAGGATAGGATTATTCCAAAATATAATGTAATCATCTGCAAATGAAGCTGAAAAAAGACCTAGCATGTTTAAAGAGTTTCTGATGCTCCATTAAGACCACAAGGAACATAAAAATGGTTTGACAAAACACTAGTGTTCTAAAAGGGATTGTGGTTAAAATGATTTTCGGTCAAAATAATAAATTACTTTTCTTGTACATTCTAGGAAGACTACTGAATCTAAGAGCACATTATGTGATCTTGAGTAGGAAACTATACATTCTTGGAATGTGAAAAGAATTGAATTCGTGCTTGAAGGGAATTGGATATCATTATTAAAAAACTCTGAACAAAAATTATTTACTTTGGTTTTACATCCTTTTCTCCTCAATATTACGGTTATGCCAGATTGTGCTTTGAAATTACGGAACTTATGCAGACAATAGAGAATTACAGAAACAAAAGGACAAGATAGGATAAAAGGAATAAATCATGTAAACTTCAAAGCTTTTTTTCATCCAGAAAGATTTCTGCTGTTTGTCCAGATTTTTGAGATCCGTCTCAGTGCCATTTCTGAATTTCTTACATATTATAAGGGATTTGTTCTCCCCAAATTGGTCCAAGACAGAAATAGAAAACTGCCACTTGACGATAAAAATAATACCAAAAATCACTCAAACACTTTGGGCAACACTGGAAATTGAACCTACATTCATATGTACACACTTCATTTATCAAGTCAGTTTTTCTTCATAGTAACAATGGATGTGGCAGCAGTGATGTAATAATCAACACTTTACATGAATTAAGGCTCAGTAATAAGAAATGAATGGCCTCAGAAAAGGTCAAATCTATTTCCAGCCAGGCACTTGAATCACCACCAGAACTGGAAACAAACTCCATGAGAACATGCATTTATGATATGGAAAGATGTTGACAAGATAGCTGCATTTATGCATTTTTTTAGAATTACCAAACTCAAAACCCACAAAACCACAAAAAAAAAAACACAACCACAATAAAAACCCCAAAGGAATACATACAGCAAAAACCCCATTTTGCTGCTATTTGAAATAGAGACTTAGCCCAAAAGAAGGCAAGAAGATGGAAGTAGCAGCCACATTTGCATGTTCTATCAATAATAGATTTCTGCTGTTGAAAACTGGGGAAACTGAGAAGATGAGCCCTGAAGGTGATGTACTCTGCAGCTATGCCCCATATTTTTGTGCTAGCTTGCATGTTTAAAATGCCTATAATCCTGAAGTTCTAACAGCAAAAAAGGCGTTCAAGAATGAAAGCTTGCTTGTACTATTGCCTTTGTGATTTGCAGCCACGGCTGCTTTTGAGAAATATCCCTTTAACCTTGAAGAGGATTGATGTCTTCATGCAGTGATGTATGGGGATATATGCTCAGTAGTTATGAGCAATCACTTCACCTTGCAGGCTACAGCTATCTGTAGAGATCTATGCAGTTGCAGGATGTAGTTAATCACTGCATAGTTTGGCCATCGGCTGGATTTATAACCACTGTTCTAACGGTGCAGTTGAATCCTGTTTTCATGTTTGGGGAAGTTGTATCACAGCTGTGACCCAATTAGAAGTTCCAGGAAGAAAAAAATCTGATTATGTTTTGTTAACATGATAATGGAATTCTGATACCATGACAAATTTTGTTGCATGCAATATTAATCCAAATAACAGTCAAAAAATGCTACCGTAAGATTAAAGAAACACCTGACAAACTCTACTATACCCATGACTCAGATGTAAAATATCAGGCTACCTTTCCATCCAGCAATGACCCAAATTACTCAAAATGTCATTCTGACTCCTTTTTACACAGCTTCTTACTTTTGCATGCCACCTAATAATGAGCTATTCAGGACAGCAAGGAGGTAGCTCAAGGAACGTATTGCAGGAAGAATACAGATGTCACTAGCAATGAAAAAGTAACAGAAATTATATTAGTGCTCTAAGATGGATAACGTCTATTTTAGCCTTTAATCACTACATCAAATCCTGAAGTTGTCAAGTTTTTCAGCTATTGATCTGCAAAAACAAAATTAAAACCACTAACAGCAAGCCCCTTCTTCCCCAAAAAGCAAACAACCAAGCCCAAACCCTAACACAAAACAACACTCCAACAACCACCTTAAATTTTCTGTAGAATCAACAGAGAGGGTTAAGTTAGTTCATGTTCTGTTATGTTAGTTCATGTTCTGTTTATTAAAAACCGATACAATTTTTTTATTGGGTAAGTAGAAGAGGATATAAATAAAAAATACAAGTTATGGATTGAGTTGCCTTTGTCCCCTATTTTTTACTGATTTATTCAGCATTCTTAAAGCTTTCTGTCACATCTCAGAAGGGGTTGACACATATTTGGAATTTCCTGGGTATATTTTGCCTTCCCACTTGGATATTTTTACTCCATACATTACATGTGTTCAACATATCTCATGTATCTGAGACACATTATCACTGTTCACTGTAAAAATATGAATGTTTATTTATTTCCAGCCAAGAAATCCCAAAGAACAAGATGCCATCATAGGGAATTAGGAATGGGCTGATATTTTCCTTGCTACAAAGCGCCATATTTACAGAGCAACATATTACACTTTACCTCAAAATAACACAAACAGACAACTGAGCCATTTGTGCCAAGCAATTCTCCAGCTGAGTAGAGTTGGAGAGAGTGAAGACAACCATGTAAATCTCTACCCAGAAAGCCTTCAGAGAGGAGCACAAGTATAGGTTGCCCTGATTGCTAAGGTTCCAAATAGCAAGGCACAACGAGGTGAGTGAAATGGACAGGTTGGAAAGAACGTACTTAATAAAGTCAGTTCAATAATGCTCAAAAGTAGTCTGTGTCCATATGTATGTGTTTGTCTACACATGGTGTATGATCCTCTCTGCTGTGAAAGAAGTAATAACTCCACCAGCCCTACGGAAGATCAGTCAAAGAACAAGGGAAAAACAATCACTTTTCTCCAGTATAGATGGCATCATCAGCTTGAAGGAAGACAATATTTTTGTCATCACCTCAGCAGAATCCAAATTTTCCTCTGACTCTCTGTATGGTCAGTGATTGCCTTAATGTCAGTCTCAAAGAGCAGAAGGGAAGCTGCAGAACTGTTGAAAATACATGAGCCAGAAACAGGGACCAAATGAATGAGTGCTATGTATAAGGCATGAGATTTGACAGATCTGTAGACACTGCTGCTAAATGATTCACAACCCTAAGAGAACCAAACTGATAACTTCAGCAGTCTTTCTGAGAAATACTACTTTTGTCAGCCAAATTTCAAGAATTTCTAAAGCCTTCCTAAAGAAAATGAGTGGAGTTCCTCAAGACCAAGCAATAGTGAAAGCAACACAAGGAGCACTTTTGGATTACAAAGGTAAAAAATTTAAAAGTAAAATCTTTAACACGACAGATTTAAATCCACTTAGCCAATAACCAGAAGGCAATAATAAACATGAACAGAAAAACATAAATAAAAAAGCTCCATCCCTATGGCTCTTTGGGTTTAGGCTTAATAAAACTGAGATGACAGCAGAACGGGAACAGTTACTCATTGCTAAAGGCAAAGATATGTATGTTAAAACAACAGTCAAAATGCCATCACCTAAAACATGTCAAAAACAATGTTCCTCAGCAACTGGCTTTATAATCCACTCTACTGAAAGGAGTTTCTCTGAGTGCAGCAATGCATAAAACATCTCCTAAATTCTGAGCTAGCATGACAGCTTTGTTACCACAGGCAGTATTTGCCTGCATATGAGGGTAAGGGCTGTAGATACTGAAACATGTCGTTCTTTAGATACCTGCTTTTGAAAGAGTCTTGCAGTCATTTGTTGTCTCAAGGCAGAAAGGCTCATGAATATATTTGCCAATGTTAATAAAAGAAAAAAAGGAAAAAAGTATTTCCTACCATGTTTAAGTACTGTTACCTTTCCCTACAACAGAATATAAACATGTGAGTCCCAGCTAATCTTATGTTTACAAATGTGCATGGAAATATACATGCCTTTGAAATCCAGATTGCTTCTCCTTCCTTCAACATCACAAGCAGAAACCAAGCCTTAATTCAGCATTGGATTTGATGCATTTATATGCATTATTTATACTTGTTATTCCTGGGAATCAATACGTCACTCCTTCAGCCAACCAAACATCCAAATCGCTTTCCAGTGCCACCTTCCTGCCATGATTCAGCTGACAAGAACACAGATGCATTCAAATTTAAGGGACTTCTGAGGTAAACACTTGCTTGAAGACATATGCAGAGAGCTGGGGAAATTATACTAATTGCACTCACAGCAACTACTTCTGCCCATCTACAACATTAGGTAAAACAGTCAAACACTTTCATTTGTGGCAAGAGAACAGAACAACAAGAATTAATTCCTAGAGTATAACTAAACCCATAAAATTTCATCATCTTTCCCTCTGGAGAAGCAAATGTTCATCCAGCTGGTTGCTTTGCCTTCAGTGCAGTAACCACCATTCAGAATTTGACACAGAAGTGTTCTACAGCTAGCAAGGCCTGATTTCAGCAGCACTGATCTGGTGGAACAGCTCAACTCAGCCATTTGCCCATCAGTTTGCAAGCTGTCCTCGCGCCACCATTGCCAGTAGCAGCTTCCACCTGTTATGCCTTCATCCAAAGCTTCTCCGAACCTCACACATCTGAATTTCTTCTTTCTTTTCTAGACTGTTTCCTTTCCATGATTAGATGGGTGGCCTACACTTTTTCATTTTTCTTTTTGCTAGAAATGCCTCTTAAATATGTCACCCCATCTTGAGCAATGCAATAATATTGCAGGTCTGTTTGACAATCCTTTCACTGCATCTCCTCCTCTCCCCCAGATTCATCAACTGGATCTTCCACCACCACTCCTCTTCCAGCCTCCTTGGGAGGGCTGAAGACGGATTTTGCTTTTTGCTCCATCAGCTTGGTTCCAAGTCTTTCAGCCATTGCTCTTAAAATATTGATCCTTCTTTTTGTTACCCAGGGTTTCCACATGAAGGAGACCAGTGTGCTGCAGAGAAATCATCTGGTTCAACAAACCATATGCATTTGCACTTACACCCAGATTCCTAAATATTTTTTCTAGAACAAAAATACTATTTTTATTAGGTATGAACGGACTAATGCCTGCCTAGCCCATGATGCACTTGGAATTCTTCTTTCACCCACTCAGTCTGTGTTTTTCACATTTTTCAAAATACAATAGGTATACAAAAGTGTCTTCAAGGATTCAGCTAACACGTTAAAACAGTGACATCTGTTTCTATCAATAATATGATAATTCCTGTTTTATTGAGGAAAGAAATACTTTAAAGTCCTATTGCAAAAGGCAATAACATTGTGAAAGATAAAGCAGCAGCACTGTACAATCTGTAAAAACATTTAGGAGCGGTATAACATGTTCTTTTGCATAATAGAATTCTTGTTGAGTATAAGGAAAAAGCAGCTATTCCTGTCAGTGTTTATCATTCATCAGTATTTCTCAGTTATAACATAAACAGGCAGTTTCCCAGTTAAGCATAAACAGCAAGATTTCTAATTGAGAAAATTGTGTATTAATAACCACTCATTACATACTTCCAAGGCAAGAGTAAATATTTTGGCTTAAGTTCCTGAAACAGAGAGATGGGGTAGAGTAAACACTGGAGAAAAAACCAGCCAAAACCAAAAATTTAAGACAAAAAAGAGGGTTTGAGAGGGGAAGAAAGGATAAGATCATTGCTACCTAAACTGCCATAATAAACAAGCCAACTTTTGCAGCTGTTGACCTTGCAATGATATGGAATAGCCAGTTTGGTAAGCATTCTTTGATATTGTCCATCAGAGTCTCAAAGGAAAAATCTGCATGGATATTTCAATCTCCCTTTTTTTTCCTCTTAAACTTGTCAGTGAAGAAAGATCTCACGCTTTTAGCCACCATCAACACAAAAACATAAAATTTAATTCATCCAATTCATTCCGAGTAAATGCAATCTTGAGAACAAATGCTCCTTCTCTACCATACCTGCACATTTATCCCTGGTGACAGCAATAGAAAAAAAACACATTTGAGCATATTTACATAGGCAAAGACAAATTGTTTAGTAAGCAAAGTTAAATGTTGACTAATATGCAAAATTGCCTTGTCTGAATCACATACAAAAGCCATTTAAAAAACTGAAAATGCAAATTATGGCTAGGTTTCCACATTTAAACACAAAAAGAAGCACTGGCTAACTGTGTATATACATATTTATCTTTTATTCAGCCATGGCATACTTGGTAACAAGGACTACAGTAGAATTGTACCTTGCACATTGAAGTTATGAGTAACACAAGATAGCAATTTGGTAAGTTGAAAAAGACATAGCAAAAATTGGTGTGTGGGTTTTGGTTTTTTTTACAGCTATGTGAAGGAAGCACCAAACAGATTTATTTGCTAATAAACAAATGATTTACTGATGGGGAGGAAAAAGAGTGTTGACTTAAAGAACATTAGTAACAGGAGTCATTCCTTTTTCCTTAGACAATGGCAGAATTTCAAACCCTTAGTCTTGCACAAAGTCCAGGACTCAAATCTGTTCCCAAAGTTATTTAGTCCAAATAGAAAATTGTTCCACTACATTTCAAATTTCATAAAAATGGAATTTTAAAAATCCCAATTTGATACGTACTTTTTTCAATAAAAAAGTATAATAACCTGAGATGTTAAAAAATATGTTTTTTAAAAAAAGTACGATAACTTGAGATGCTAAAAAACATATATATATATATATTTTTTTTTTTATATAGGGACATAAAAATTCATTGTTACAAATTTTCATGACAAAATAAGGACAGTTTTACATTTCCCCAGCTGGAGAACTACAAGCAAAATACAAGTATGAATCTGTGAAAGGTTGACACGTGTTTCCCATTTTCTACTTCAATTTAAGACAAACTTTCTGCACAAAGCTCTATCCACCAGCTTATTATTTCATTTTTCATCCCCATATATAAACCAACATCCTTGGCCTTACTGGTTAGGTCCTGTCCAATTTTCTAAGCCAGTGGTCTGGAACAGGGAGCTGGATCCTTACTTACTCTGTAAAAACTTCCTAACTAATAGGTGAATCAAGTAATAGTAACTCATTAGGTGAGTTAATCCCACACCTTATAGAAATCTGTTAGAAGAACCCTGTAAATTATGTTGCTATGTAAATTAATATATATCATCCTGAGCTTAATCCTTATCAACTGAGAAACAGGAATATGGGCCCTGGAGTTTGGAGCAACACTGTTCCAGTGGTCATGCAGCTCTTCACAGCTCTCTAGATTTAATATGAGGATTAAATCTAAATAAACAATTTAATCTGAGAAGCATGCACAATGTAGGTTTCATGCACACTTCAAGAATTAAGCATTTAAAACATTACAGACACAAATACTTCTGTTTCCCAGTAGCTGGAGTACTTTTATCCAATAGCCCAGTGGCTAAATCACTTTTTCAGGAAAGCACTTTTTTAGGAAAACAGCTGAACAATGTGGTCTCCTCAGCCTGAGGAGGCTGAAATACACATATTTCCCTGCAGAAAGTACATCTCTGGCATACAACAGGGTGTCTGGTGTGACATAATTCACCTTCCCACTAAAGCCACACCACTGAGCAAACCATGATTTGTGACTTACTAGACCAGAAAGAGGATTGATTCATTGCATGACTCTGACCCTCTCCCCTGGGGATAAAGATGTTCTCTTGGGAGAATACCTCAGCCTCTTCATCCAGGCTTTCTGCACAACCTCATTCAAATAAACGAGCATATGACAGTCTGCTGTCAACATATACTTGATCTTACTTAGGTCTGCATGAGGCCAAGAGCTAACTAAGCTTGATTTTACCAGTCAAAAATATCAGCTGAGTCTGTGACACCATAGCTAATAATACAGTTACAAGAAAGAAAAATGAAGGATTCATAAGATGATACTGCCCACTGAGCATTGAATGCAAAAGAATCCTCACTAGTCTCATTCTCAAATCACAGTGCTTGTGGTAGATTGACCACAGCTAGCAGGTAAATCACCCCCCCAGGCAAAACAGGGGAGAGAACTGGAAGGGCAAATAGTACATAACAGATGAAGAAACAGACAGTTCAATGAGTGATGAAAAAGAAAAGAAGAAAAACAGCCTCTCATCACCGGTGGACTCATGCCCAGACAGAGTGATGCCCCAGCAACAGGTATCCTGGAAAAATCTCTCCTCCTCTTCCCACACCCCCCACCCAAACATACACATTTTATTGCTAAGCATAACACCATGTGCCATGTGGCATCCCTTTGGTCAGCTGGGGTCAGCTGTCCAGCTCCATCCCCTCCTGGCATCTTGCCCAGAGTTCTCACTGAAGTGGCAAAATGAGAAAGAGAGAAAGCCTTGATGATGTGCAAGGACTGTTCATCAATAGTAAAAACATTGGTGTGTTAAAAACATTGGTTTGGTCACCAGCCTAGAATACAGCACTGTGTGGACAGTTTTTCTTCTTAATTTTTCTTTTCTGATGAAGAAAAACAGCCAAATTGTCCACCCTCACCTGAACCCAGAATATGCTGAATCAGCTCAGACTGTCTTCACACTCCTTCTAATTTCCAGGCCCCTATATTTGTCTTCTTCCACAAAACTAAATGTGCCAACATGCAGAAACACCTTAGCATCCTCAGCTCAGGAAACAGATTTGTCTCTCCCACTCATGAAGATTTGGATGTTTTGGAGCTGGCTTGAGATGCTGCATCCAGCTGCTATAAATCAAGATTTCCTTTTAGTCATTTCCCCTGTTATTCAGCCAGTACCCATGGGAGCACAGGGATGCCACGAGATGAGAAATACTAACGTGGAAAAGCTGAAAGTGCATTAACACATCTGCTGCTATCACTGCAGCACATGGAGAGCAAATGAACTAAATTCTTCACTTTGGTATGGGTATAAATAGTCCATTGGGAGTAAAAAAAAATGTATTACCTCTAAACAGAAGATTAATATGCTATAGGAAGACTATACTTTATGGGAGAGACAAGGATAGGTCTCATTCTGATGTAAATGGATATCTATAGAAAAATCACTCATTATCTCCAAACTTTGAGTATTTACATCTGGAGACAAACACTGCACCTTCCAACATCCAACTTATTTGTAGGGTGCCCCAAGACCTTGGTAAGTCGATCCTACAGCTGTAAAACATTACAAGTCATTTACACCATTACAAAATGTTCAACAGTTGCAGCTTAACAGCAGTGACTCAAATCTGTCAGCACAGGCTGCAGAACAAATGCTCACCCCAGCTCAGTTCCTTCAGTGGCATTTTGGTACTGCCACCAGGCTGCCAGCTGCTCTGGCTGGTGCTTCGTAGCACATAAGGAAGCCTTGCGTGGGATCATCACAACCCAATGGGAGCAGGGACACCCTCCTTCCCTGGAGGAGGGAGCATTGTCACACTTCTGGGTCTCAGCTGATCTCTGCTTGCTCCACCAGCCCTAAGGGGTTTTTAAAACCAGAGGGAAAGGCACCCCAGCCTGTGACACAAGTTATTTACAGTGGGATTGTCCCATGGCTGCAGCCAGCCACAGACAAGCACAGCACAGATCTGCTGCTTGCTTCTCATTCCTGAGCAAGCTATGTCTGGATTAGATCTACAAGTGTATTCTATCTCCATAAAAAATAAGCCCCCTTTCACCTCTTTCCAAAGAGGAGAACCAGGAAGACTGAAGTTAGCATTAATTCTGGCACACATCTGCAGAAGAGACTTCTCCTTTCCACCTAGAAATCTTTCCTGCATTTCAGTGTCTTTTTATAGCAGACATGACATAGACTGCAACCCACATGATGCTACTGTGGCATTCAAGTAAATTTGAATTTTTCAAGTAGGATTTCCTGCTACATGCCACCATGTATTTCAAAATATACTGGGGATGTTCTCATCACTCCTTGTTGCTGCCATCAGTAAAACCAAATTTTTCTTGTCAGAAATTTTCTTTCTATATTATAGAGCATATTGATTAAATATGTGATGTAGAAAATTAAATAAAAGTGAAATATAGATGGCTCTTTTCTAGAATGAAATGTTTCCAAAAGGCATTATTCTATGCTGATTTAACCTAGTTAGAAAGACAAAAAGTTGCAAATTTGCTTGACTGGTACCTCCTAAGCTATGTTAATAAAGACATTTCCATCATTACTTAGGGATGCATCTATGAACATAAGGTAGGATGCACAAAACACCCTCTCTGAGATGATACACTCCAAGCTGAGTGAATTTTTATTAAAGAATTTTGGATTTTTCCAACTACAGAAGCACGCTGGGTTTCTTGAGCACATGAATGCTATATACGACTGCCTAGATCTAACCCCCAACACACACTTGGGTTGGATTTCTGTGCCAGGTGCCCAAATCTCTGCTGTACCCTTTACAAAGTGAATGCCAGCTGCCTGAATGCAGCACACAGGAGGAGAGGACACACAGGAGTGGTGCCCAGGTTGCAGAGGTGTTTGTGAGGAGAGCACATCCCTCCTTTTACACTTCTCGCCCCAAAGTGGGAAGCAGAGCTGACTGTGCAACCACCATCCCCAGGGCCTGATTGTCCACTCCATTTCACATGTCATGGCTGTGCAGTGGAAATCAATGAAGTTATACAAGCAGAAAATTGGTGAAACAGAGAGTGGCCCTCACCCCCTGAAGGGGTTTCAGTTCACTGGCGGGAGAAACAATCCTGGTACATACATTTGTCAATCTGGTCCCATCTATGTCAATTACAAGTATTGCTTTTGACTTCAAGGGAGTCTAGTCACATTTGTGTACTGTTCAGAACATGCTCTGGAGAAAGGGAAAGCCCTTTCCAAGAGAAAGGCCTTTTTTCAGGTAGAGGTTAAAACCTGTATACACTAGTGATGAATGGTATTTAAATAAAGTTAACAATATTCTTTCCATTTGAAGATGCAAGGTATTCAAGTGTTCCACACAAAACAGCAGATTTCTGATCAATACTATTTTTTAAATGGCTACCTTTAATCCTCTACCTCTGACAGAAATAAAGAGAAGATCTTTAATCTAGGGTTGAAAATTTATAGAGTTAAACTATAGGTTGTGTGCAAATTTACACATTCTTTTAGAAAAATTCATAAATTCACATGAAAGAGAAGATGCCATGCAGTGAACTGCAGTTTAACAGCAGGGAGTAGGACCCAATGAAATGATGGCCACTGACCCACACAGTGACCTTTGCTTACAGTCTCACCAAAAAATCACTGCTGATGTCTGTTACACGAAGGACAGAGAAATAACAGATACAACTCTAGGCAAGATGGCAACCTCTCCCTCCACTTAAAGTTATTTTCAAGTTTTTCACACTGATGCAATCAAAACCTTAATAGACTGTGGACTTTTCTTTCCATGCAAAATAGGAAATTACTATAACTTAAATAAGACGATAATTAGTTAAGATGGTAATTATTTTTTCCCCTCTTGACTTAAAATACTCCTATGCTATGTGATCTATTGTGACATCAAAAACACAAAGTGTGATTCACCCTAAAACAAACAAAGAAGTTACACATTTCATTTTGTAAAAGAAAAAAAAAAGTGTACATAGAATAAAATTAAGTTTTGGATTATAAAAGGGTATGAAAAATTAGACAATAGGTAGAGCACACAAATGCAAGAGCAACAAAAAAAAAACCCCACAACACACCGAGTGTTGCTCATTACATCATTATTTCAGGTTCTTCCTACAAGGAGAATCAGTCCTGCCAGAAGAAGTACATGGTGGGTTTTTATTCAGGAGAAAAAATCCTTTAACAACAGCATCATAACTCTTTTAAGCATAGAAATATGCTAATTAGAATGTGTGCTAACCACACTAAAAGTCTCCCTTGAATTTCCAAAAATAACTATTTCACTGGCATGAAGAGAATTTTAAATTTAATCTAAGTACTACAGCATTTTCATTTTGAAATTAAATCCTTCTGTGTCAAAACATAAGACTCCATTCTACCTTTGTGAAGTATTAGTGAATAGTTTTTCTGTGTTTTAAACAAGATTTTGAAGTTATAAGAGTTCAGGGAATATTGTGTGGGTTTTTTACAATCTCCTGTCATGGTTTAGGTATGGTATCCCTCAATTTAGTACTTCCACCAGAAAGAAAACAACAAGCCACTCCCCTCTCCTTCCCCTGGGACACAAAGGGCAGAGATGGCAGGTTGAAATAAGATGACTACTGGAAACAGGATGAAATAATCACAACATCTTTTTTTAAAGATAAGAAAGGTTACTTCAATAAAAACTGAGTGTTCAGACCCCTGCCAGCCAAATTTGTATCCCCTATTAGCCATGTCCAGCCTGAAGCAAAGTTAGACTAGGATACAAAGCTTGAGAAGTTAAAATAGCTTGGAATGTGAAGTGAGTCACCTTTTTTTTAAAGTGTATATATATTTTGCAAGACTGCAGCATACTACAGAAATTCTCAGAAATAAACCGTTAACAGCTAGTTAACCACAGAAGTTTATCTTTTCCAGGACAGAGCATCTGCTGAGCACGAGTAGCTTACAAAGACCATGATGAAAATAAAAATACCCCAGAATGCAATATGTGGAGAGAAGCCACATCCACTTAAGTTAGTATGTACTACTGCTAGATTTTCTTTTTTTTTTTTGTATACACTTGTTTGGGTACCAAATGCCTTCTGCTTCCCCTGACTGGAACATCAGCAGCACCCAGCCTGCATCCCAAAAGAGAGCTCAATGCAGGTCTGAGCACCCAAGTGAATTACTGTCTTCATCTAATGAAGCACAACCACTTTCACATCCTGTTTACAGGCACATTATGGTGATGCACAGACCTTGCTAAAGGCAGAATTATATAGCAACACTCTTTAAAGAACCTCAGATGAAAATATAGGTCTTAGATAAAATTGGGCAGCTATTTCCTTACGATTCTTCCACTAACTGATTCAACTACAGTTGACGGAGTTTTACTAAAATATTAAATCTCTGTATAAATCTTTATGCATTTCTCTCCATTTGGCTTCATAAATGAAAGAAAGACTTTGATTAAATGTAAGAAATAAATTACACAAGACAGCCTCTGGTCTCTCTCACACAGGAAGGATTACAAACAAGTTGTGTCTGAGCTTGCACTGTAACCTTCCACCTTTGAGCACCACCCCAGGGACCTGTTCATCAACATAACCACTGCCCTCCTCGGAGCACAACGGGAGATCAGGGCTCACATGCCACAGGCAGCCTTCTCCTGTGATCATTGAACTCAAAATGTTTTAGAGTGAGACATGAAAGAAGAAAGATGGATAAAAACCAGCCTGACTTCCTCAACATTCATGGGGAGACTCAGAAGCTGCATGCCATCAGAGGAAGGCAGGACTGCAATACAGATGCTGTAATGAAACTGCACAGTTGGTGGCAAAGTCTCAGCCTGATTTTTGATGGGAAAAAACACACTCACTGGAAAAGAAAAAAAACCTGAGTTGGTGAAGTCTTATTTCTCTTCACATTTTTTCAGGCAATCTACTCTCACTCCTGATGCAGTCCTATGAATTGAGAGGGTAACAGGTTGTGTAGAATTCAGTGTCATTTTCAACAAGGCAAAGGGATTCAGATTTATCTTCGCTGAAATTAAGTACAATTTGGCTTGTTAGAAGTTCTGGAAAAGTAACAATGGCCTGATGAAGTCCACTGTTTATGCTAGGAAATGCAGCCTTGTCAGAGCTGGGACTTATTCAGGGGTGCACTGATTCCAGTTTATAGGAAGAGAATCAGTGTGCACTGGCTCTGTGCTAACATGACAGAAAATCACCTTAAAAACTAAACTTCCTGACAACTCTTAGAACTTCTGAAAAAACTTTTCTAACTACACTGTGGAAAAAAAAAAAATTGAAAACTATGAAAAAGTTTAGAACATGGAGTATTGCCAATATGCCTGACACTCTATGCAGTGGGTTCCAGCTTTTGGGAAGATAAATGCATCCCAGCTTCCTTCCACCATGGCAAGTAAAGCTGAGATTTTCACATATCCCTCTTTTTTCCTTTCCAAACAAAGCACTTCTATTCAAAACACTGATTAACACTCTCCTTTTCAACAATAAAAAAATCACTCTATCTGGAAGCATGCCAGTGTTTCATCTTGCAGATCTATCACCCATCTCATTCTTTGAGCTTCTTTGCTCTGAGGCATTTCAGAAGAAGCACTTTCATAAAAGCCTACCCCAGCATAATGATGCTGCCTCAATAAAAGGTAGGCAGTCAGCATCAGCACCTGGGCACCAAGGCTGCAGCAAGCCCCATGCTCCCTTTGTAACAAGGAGCCCAGGATGCAGAAGGTGATTTGATCAACTGATATTTTGAATGCCTGAAAATCCTATGGTGACAACTCCAAGAGAAGACCTACTCTATTAATATGCCATTACAAGAATTTTTATATTCTTTTTCTCTCCATGCAGCCTCACAATCACTTATCAATTGCACCACTCCAGGGGCACGGCCCAGTGCTGTCTCAGTGGGAATTAGTGTTGATTGCTCCACTGTACATCACCTGTTAGCTTTTCTTTAAAAGGTTCTCACTTCAAATCCTGCTGTTTTATAGTTCAACTTAGGTCCTGCTGTTTTGTAATTCAGATATAGCACACAGAAAGGTTTGGGTTTACCCCAGGATATGTTTTACAGAACTGCATTTAAAACCAACATACAGTTTTATTGAAATCATTCATCCTGTAAGTTTTAGTCTGCTTGAGTGAAAAAGAACATAACATTTCTACAGTGATGAAATACAGGATCTTTTTCTATGCAGAAAAAAAAGTTGTTCCAGAATAAAAAAAAATTCCATTTAAATGCTCATTTGATTTTTTTCCTCTTTGTAAATGTAGAGTACATCCCTTTTCTGGGGTTCAATACACATATCATACATTTTGTAAAAGTTAAGTATTACCCAAACCACCCACACACAGATTAACATTACTGAACAGCCTCACTTGGAGAGTGGAGGATTAGCTTTGTTCAACAGGCACCAGATACTAGGATCTCATTTCAAGCCTGGCCTTCACTACAGAAAATTAGGAGCTGTGAAAAAAAAAAAAAAAAATCAGTGGGCTATTATCACATTTCACCCTATGTTCTTACAGCCTTTTATCTAGTCCTTTTGTCATCAAAGACATTTTGATCCACAGTCTTCTCTAAGTCTGCTTAACATTTACCAAGGTCTGCCTGCGAAAGGTGCAGTGACTCTGCCTCTGCTGATCCACCCAGGCACAGCTGGGCCACAGAGCTGAGCTACAGCTGGCCCTGGGAGCCCCACACTGTATTGCTCTGTGCCTCTAGTGCTATCTAAATCTCTGCCAAGAAAAAGCCATTTGAGGGAAATTTAAATGCCTTCTACTATTTCTGGCACAGAGAAGGACTGCAAGGCATTGTTGCATCCATCTGCATTTTCAGCACTGAACAGCATGTTGTTTATTCCATGTCAAGCCTCAGATTTCCCCATATGAAAGGCAGGAAATACCTATGCAGCCACAGAGACCCTTTTAGATTGGAGAAAGTTAAAAAAAAAAATCACAATAAGAACTCTGAGAGGAACCATGCTGGGTCACATCTCTTGACAGTTGTCTACAATAAGCTGATCACAGAGTGGCTGCCAGTCTGCTGACAGCAGGAGTTACCATAGCAAATTCTATAAAAATAAAGAAACAAAACAGCAATAATGGTAACACTGATAAATGCATTACCCTCCTACCAATAGATTATGCCTATGGAATACTGAGGAACTTGATGAAGGCACAGTCACTGACAGAAAGATTTTCTATCTGAAATAAATGAATTAATTCATGAGATGCAACACAAATGGACATGGCTTTTGCTAACTTGTAAAACTTCATTAAATCTATGACTGTAGTTCAGCTCTAACTTCTGAGTGACTACTTCTCACGTGTTTTAACAGATTTTGCAAAACCTTATTTTCCAAAATCCTGAACTTCTACACAAAACATCAATATCGGGGCACTTACATTAAATTAGATTTCCTAGTCTCCAGTTAGTAGCTTGTACTCTAACGATTCAAAATTAAGCTGACTATACATGTTTTAGTTTCCTGCCTAGGAAACTAGACAGAAATCCTTGGACACTTTAATTACCCCATATCCTACTACTTGAATCGGAAGGAGCTGCTACTTAACATACATTAAATTTACACATTTAGACATCACACACATGCCACTCATGTTTAGTGCATATACACACAGAACATGTGCATGGAGTAAATGTCAGCTCAGTGCACAACCTACTCATAAAGAAATTACATTAATATATTTTACTGCTCCTTTACATTTATTAAGCCATATCCACAAAACTCCAGAGCCTAAACAGAACTAGTCTGGACCTCATCCAGAGATAGCTGAGCCAAAATTCATTCAACCACTTCACCCCTCTGTCTCTTCTCCCTTCATTGATATGGATTGATACATAAACAGGGAGGATGTATGCAAGCAAAGTGGCACATTACTAATTGCACCATCTTCATTAATATTGCATTATGTGTCTCTGTGCTGTAGAGAATTGACAAGGCAAAAAGATGTCAAGAGCTTATCAAAATGTGCATATAAATATTTGGTCCAATTTTTAACATGAACATACTAGCAGCCTCTGCTGCAACAGCCCAAGCTGAAGAAAGGGTCGTTTATCAGCTCCTAACCAGGAACAAAAGGCAAATAGCCTTAATTTCCCAAACACTCAGAGGTACTTGCATCTTTCCTGTGCCCCCTGGATAATTAGGCATCACTGCAGAATAAGAAATCCTCACTGTGCTCCAGAGATACCTGTCTGTAAACAAAGCTCTTCCATTTGTAAAAAAAGTCTTAACAAGACAGATAAGGAGAGGTCTTTATCAGAGTCACACAGAACTTTAGGAAAATCACTGCATAAGGATCAGTCAAGAGGAACACATCTAGACAGGAAACACCAAAATAAATAGAAAGCCATTTTTTTGCCCAAGTGGAAGAGAAAGACTGCATCTTGTATTTGGTTTGCTTGTAACTGTTTAAAAACATCTAACTAAGCATCCAACCTCAGAGTAACAATAGTGTGTGCCCACAATCAATGTGTATTTAAATGAAAACAACATTTCTGGACTGTTTTCACAAGGGCAAGAGATCAGGATTAAATAAAGAGGTATTGCAGCAACTTTCAGTGCTGCAGAGTCTGCAAAGGATCATTCATTTCAGCAAGTGTAGAATGCTAAGTTCCTCAGCCATGTACTGATTAACACTTTTCATCTCTAAGCAAAGCTTTATGTTTTTAGCAACAAATAACTGCAAGCAGGACAAACACAAGGAGAACGTGCAAAATCTTTTTTGTTCTTTCCGTCTTCCTCTGCTTCTCTCAGAGACTAAGAATTTGGGCAGTTGAGCACTGGCAGAACATACACTGTTACAAGCAACATGCAAATCTGTGACCAGGCACAATAAATCAAATAAACAAACATACAACTAAGTAGAGTATTCTTCATCCAAGTTTAACTCTGCAACTGTCTCAGAACCAGCTGCTTCCAGAACAGAAAAAAAAGCTTTGCCAGAGTCAGGAATGGATTTTTTTCTGCCTGTACTTCAAGCATTTCTTTCACTTTGTGAGAAGACTCACTGAGTATTTCTTATACAGAACTGAGATCCCAGATGGCATCTGACTGTAATTTGGGTAATATTTTTGTCAGAACTACAGTTAATAATTTGAAATTAATAACTCATGAGACATATTGTCCTGAGAAACCTGCCAAGCTATCTTTTAATCTTGTAATTAAAGTTCAAACATTTTCTGTCATGTAAAAATCTATGCATTCTAAGAAATATTTCAGTCATTAGGGCATAATTTCATTCATTTACAGACAGCAGTATACTAATTGAAGTCAGCATGGAATTGGGAGGTCACCTAGTAGATTTTTTTGCTTCTTCTTCACTTATCTCTGATGGATTTCTTTTATGCTGCTAAGATGCAAATACAGACTCATGCAATTAAAGTTTCCTAAAGCCTATTTATTTTCACTGATTTTTCTTGGGAAAAAGTTAGCTTCCTTCAATAGCAAGCCATGTAAACCTGTTCTCTGCATTTGAAGGTGAAACAGTGTTTGTACCACACCAATCTCCCACACACTCAGAGGCCAGCAAGGCAGAGGTGGGCAAAAGGCTGGAAGGGGACACAGCTAGGACAGCTGCCTCCACTGACTAAACAGACATTCCATTCCATACCATGCCATGCATAGCAATAAAATCTCAAGAAATGGATGGGGTGTGGGGCTGTTCATGACGGCATTTGTCTTCCCAAGAAATCATTACACATATTTGATAGGAGAGGGAGAGATGATTAGAGCAGGAGTTTTGCTGTAGGCTGGGGTCAGCCCACCACATCATTATTTCTGAATATTCTCTGTAGCTATTATTTATCTTGCCTCCTGTACATTTCACTCACCAACATTCAAATCACAACTTAAGTGATCCAGCTAGAGCAACACCCTAAATATCTTCCTCAGTAAAAATAGGCCACCTCTTCTTCCAAAGTGACCTTGGTAATCAAGCAAAGTCATCAAAATCTCAAAACTAAGCAAATAATCCAGAACACAATATGATGATATAGAGTCATAAAATATTCTGTGTTGGAAGGGTGATCCACAAGGAGTATCAAAGTCCAGCTCCCAACCCTGCACAGGACAGCCCCAAAAATTACATCACATGCCTGAGAGTATTGTCCAAACTCTCCTTGAGCTCTGTCAAGCTTGGTGATGTGACCACTTCCCTGAGGAGTCTGTTCCAATGCCCAACCACCCTCTGGGTAAAAAAAATTTCCTAGTAGCCAACTTAAATGTCCCCTGACACAGCTTCATGCAATTCCTTCAGTTCTCATCTCTGGTCACCACAGAGAGGAGATCAGTCCTGCCCCTCTGCTATCCCCATGAGGGAGCTGTAGACCACTTTATCTCTATAAATATAGATAAAATGTTTTTCAAATATTGAGCTTTGAGTGGTTTTATTTTTAAACAAAAATTACATGAGAAAAATCATGCATTTCTATTGAGGGTACCAATATCACCCAGAAATTTTGGTGCAAATGGATCAAATTCTCCTGCCGATCACCAATAGATTAATATTTACTAGAAGAAAAATTACTGAACAATTTCAGTGGCATTAAACAATTTGAAGGACTATTGGAGAATGTTCTCCTACATAGACAAGACTTTCACAGTACAACTGTTTAATATTCCAGAAATACCCATGCAGTGATAATTCTGTTTAAACATTTACATAAGTGAGGACCTTGATCCATCAGAGCACAGCACATTTGGAAACAAAGCCTCTCACATGATAATAGTCTGCTTCTGCCCTACATCCCTCTGGCACAGGAGGAACAGCTTTTTTTGACAAGGCACCCCAGTAACTAGGCAAGATCTTGAATCCCAGTGTCCAGCCTTGCAATTTTGATAAGCAGACTAAGGAGGGAGCAACCAATTTCCATTTGTACACAAGAAAATAGGCTGAAGAGAGAAGAATGTTCATAACTAAGCAGAATGTGCCAAATATTGAGCTATCATTAATTGAAGGCAAATCTTCAAATGTTTTTAAATGCCAAGCCTTCCCCCTTAATAGCTGCAAGTAAGCCATTTTCTCCCAGTTCCACAACAAACCCCAATACCAGTGAAAAATCAATATGTGTGTGTTTCAGTAGCCAAATACTCACAGAAAGCAGTAGTATTATAATAAAGTCCTTGTGCAAAGCAAATAAGTGGGTGTGAAACAATTTAGCCACTAAACATGCAACTATCATTGAGGAAAACTGACAGCACAGGAAATGTTTCTTTGAAATTGAAGTGAGGTACAGAAAAAGGACTTATGCAAAACAAATGGTTGGATCAGTCTTTGCCATTGTGGCTCAGTTTTTCTTCTCTATACTTCAGGTCTCAAAGCCTAAACAAAGAATAACAAGATCTATTTGGTGGGCTCCCATCAGAGAAAGGCAATATAAGAACTACAGAAATACTTGTGAATAGCCTTGCCCATTATTGTTCTCTATCAGTATGTAGCATGCCATGCTAAATCCAATGCATGTGAACAATGGAGTGGAGTCAATTTCCATGCAAAAAAACCCAATTCATTATACTGACTGCAAACTGTATGGGATGGAGTGGAGCAAGAATCAATGAAAAGCAGAGTTATTTGATTGTATGCAGAGATTTAACTGCTGACACAAACATGTACTCTTCAAAATCAGGTGTACAAAAGGCTTCCATTAATCTTGTGAATATTTCTTTTAGTGACTAATAACAATAAAAGCAACAATGTCTGGCTACATGGAGATCATAAAGGACCAAGTAGAAACACTAACATTCAAGAGGAAAGAAAAGATTATCAGTGTTTCTTTACTAGCAAAGAACACAGGGAAAATAAAATTGCAAAGATCTTTACTTAAACAAGCTGTATTACAATTGATAGCAATAGCTTCCACCTTTACCATATTTTCAATGCATCCCAGAGACAAGGAGAGAAGTAGTGGCCTAACACCTTGAATATAGAATAGAGATAAGTAACAGACACTTGTCTTCTGCATGCATTTATTGCTGCAGTAATGGAATAGATGACACCACAGAAGCCATAAAGTTGCAAGATCTCCTCCAGGAAAAAATGCATAATGCCCTAGGAAAACTCATTCACAGTATATTGTTTACATCACAGTTATTCTTAGAGCCCCCAAATACCATTAGTTCAAGTATATGCAGAAGTGCATAACTGGACTCTGATTCACCTGGTGAATGGTGGAAAGGGGGAAAAAAAACACCTATATGGCTTTTTCCCAGTGATAAAGATTGCTCATCCTTTGAAAAATCCTAAAAATAATCCATTTGGTTCCAGCATATCTACTCCTGCCTAGACAGAGAAAAGAGTTGCAAACTGAAATTTCTGCAGTCTAAATGACATCTCACATCTCCCACCCTAGTCCTACAATCTGCAGCAGAGATATGAAGGCAATAAACCAGAAGAGCATAGACAAAAATCCCAAATTGTGCATTTACCAAATATCAGCCCTACTCTTCCCTTGTCTTTCATGTGGAGAATAGTTAAAAGCACATACTAATTAAATTATAAGTATTTGCTCTAAAGTATGAGGTGGAGAGTGTAAATATGCCTTCACTTGTTTTCTTAATGTCTGTCTCCCGAACAGGGACTCCTTACTAAGGAACAGTCGTCATTTTGCAAGCAGAGACACATATTGAAAAGGTTACTTTGGAGGCTGGTCCCTTTTGCAAGAACAAAACCATAACTTGAGCAGAAACTCAGTGTCTCATTCACATTTCTTAATATTTTGTATCTAAAAGTGAAAAATCTTCCATCTCATGAAAATCTGAATAAAAACCTATTAAGCAAATGAGCTTCATATTTGTTTTCTAACACAGCTGAAGTGTTTTCAGATTGGCTTCAGCTCAACAGAAACACATCAAAAGTGAAGAAGCCATGCAGAATAGTCATTTATTGAGCAATTTTTGAGTAATAAGTAATACCACAATGCTTTGATTTTGGGGTGTTCTGAGACAAGCAACTGCCAAGAAGAGAGAAATACCTTGCTCTAACCAACAGGATTTCTAGGCTGAGTTACATCTGGCCAAGCTCTGACTACAGCCCTTCTTCTCAGGGTCCTCAGGTCTAATCCTTTGCACACTTTATCTTTGTTGGCTCAGATTTGCTAGCAGTTTGCTGCTTTGTTCTGGTTTTAAAAGACTCTGAAGCTGGAACAAGCACTAATTGCAACATTTCCAGTGAAACAGGTTAAAGTTTTCACCTGGAAGATATCCAAGATGAAGTGGGATTAGTTCCTAGCCAAAGCAGCTGAAATTAAAATCTTGGCCCTTTGAAATAGAAAATAGGCAACTTCTGTGCAATTTTGTTGTGCAGTATCATCAAAACACTCCAGGTTTTTTCTAATGTGGAAAAAAAAAAGGACAAAATCTGTAATCCCAAAAAACTGCTGAGAATCAGAACTGTTCTCTGTTCATTTATTGTAAAATACTCAAGATGCTCAATACCCAAGTGTATGTGGTGTATGAAATTAAACTACTTTGTTATTATAATTTTGAGAGGGGGGGAAATAATGAAGGAACCCACTAAATTGTTACTTAGACACTTGTTTTGCACTGCAAGTACAGAAATTGAAAGTTACTTGCAACAACTATTGAATTCTAAATCCTTGGGTAACATTTTGAAGTAGAACCTCCAGGACCACACGGCCTGATCTCATCTGAAAGCAAGGCACCAGCATGTTGTGAGGATGCAGCAGAGGTGAGCTCACACCAGCACACAGATGTTCTTATGCCAGAGACATCACCAGGCTCATGTGCTGTAACAAAATAAGGATGAAAGGAAAAACTAACTTGGGACCTTCCTTTGTTTCTTCCTGCTTTACCAAGCTATCTTCCTCTATAATTTGCATAAAATTAATTATGGGCTTTTTGAAGTAGATGATCTTTTTGAATCAGGTCTTATGGGCTTTGCCATATATCCATTTCTTCAGACTCTAAGTAAGGCTCCACATTAGCTCAGTCACCACTTAAACATAATTATTTAACAATGTGGAAAAGCACCAACTATATGCAATAAAAGCACAAGCATAAGAAATATTACTTCTAAACATAAATCAAACACTAGTGATAATTCCCCATAGTGCTGAAAGGGTATGTGTAAGGAATCCCTTAAAAATTACTGTCCTCATTTTTTAAATTCTCCAGATGGGTTTCCCAGACCTTGTCTGTGCCTAATCATCTTTTCATATTCCTTAATGTAGCACTGCCAAGACAGTCAAGGTTTCCAGTGGGAACACTGGCATGCTCTTGTACCTAATGTACCAAACCACATGCCCATCAGAGACTCACAAATCCCAAGGTAGGAACTTACATTTGAAAACCAAACTCAGAGTCTGGAGATCAAAACAAGTAATGAGCACATATGACAGTGTCTTTGCCACATTACCTGAATTTATCTCATCCTTTGAATAAAAAAGAACAGTGAGATCTGAAATTGCAGGTATTTTGCAGCACATCACCTGCAGAAAATGGTTTAAAAAGCTGCATTTAGAAAAATACCCCAGATTTTGCAACTTTTTTGAATTAATGCTGCATTTAGAAATTCTTTATAATCTATACCTACAGCTAGTGCCACAGACGTGGGTAGGAATGGATCATAATATACCGAGACTTGCAATAAAAAGACCAAAGACACAACTTCAAATTGACACAGGAAAAAGAAAAAATACCCATAGCACTGCCAGTGCCTTGGCCCTGCAGGAGTGCAAAGAACTTGCTAATTAGAATTCCCAGGTGCTTCCAAGCAGCACATTACAACACAAGCTACAGCTCCCCAATGGCCTCTGCCAGACCTGGCAAATAGAACAGGTAAGAAAAAGGGTTTTCCCTCCTCATCTCCATATCTGGTAAAAGATGTTAACGCACCAATACACCCAAGCATGCCCACAAACAAAACCATCTCTATTAATAGCTAAGTTTGAAGCTTCACAAAAAGATTAACCCAGTCATCCTGACCTCACTGTGGGTGAAGGGGGACACCCACGCTCTGGCTGGATACAGGTGATAGAACCCTTACACTTTTATTCCATTACTGACTTGTGACATGATACACACAGACTGTCAGAGTTCAGGTGAGAATTTCACTGCTTTTCACCTCTCATTTCCCCTTAAGTCCTCACCCTCTCAGGACATTATAACTACTGACAAGACTTTGTTCTGCACTTTCTACTAGACATACAAAGTTTATTAAATACTTGTATATTCTCAGACCTTTATTCTCCCGTTTTCACTTATTGATTTCCATTCTTCTCTATTATTGTCTTCTCACAACTGAGTTATTGGCATAAAGTATTTTAAATTCATCTGTGTGAAAGAGCCATGGAAAAGCAAAATACATTGCTTTAAAGGTTTGATAGTTTTATATAGTCACAAATTAATTATCCAAAAAAAAAAACATCCACTATCAGTAATGCTGGGAAAATTCATCTCTTCCCACTAAAAATAACAGATTCAAAAGCTAAAAAATAAAGTCTTCCAAGAAAAATAATCTAACTGGGGGTAAAAGTTCCCCCTCTCCTTTGTATTCATGAAGTTTAAACTTCCTCTGTAGGTTTAAATCGCTTCCCACTTGACTTTTGTTTTTCAGCCCAAAAACCAACAGCACTGAGGTCCCAGTGATGAGGAATGACTCACCAGCAAGTGCTGAGTCACAATCACACCAAATACAGTCTTAGATCTTGATGGAGCATCAAATTCAATAGCTTTGCTTAGTCACTTGAGCTTGTCCTAATTCCTATGATTCACTCAATTTCAAAACTCTGATTTCTAATTTCTTGTTTTCTCCTTGCAATATATATTCCATTGTATAACTCTTATACCACTCTTAAAGCAGAATTGTTGCAAGCCATCACTAACCCTCAATCAGATCCCAGGCTTCAGACACAAGGTGTGTCACTTATCAAATCCAAGTGGCCAATACACCACAGCGCACGTTGGATTAATTTGGAAGTGCTGATCTCCCACTCCTTGCACACCTACAAAGAATTCCAGCTGACAGCAGAAAATACACGCAGCAGGATTTCATCTTGCCTTGACTCATGCCAGCAAGAACCTACCATCAGCTAAAAGTGTGACCTTTCTCTGGGAGGGCTCCTCAACCTGACAAGGTAAGGCACAAGAAGCAAGTGCTCAGCAGTTTATGCAGAGGGTGAGGTATTGGACCATGATTAAACAAGCCAGCGTTGGAGTGACAGATTTCTGATTCCTTAGTCATTTCACCGTTACCTTTGTCCTGTCTGAAGGTAGATAAAGCAGAATTACTCTACCCAGCTGTTTATCTGCTCATCCAACTACTTATACATGGAAGAGGCTAAGTTTGGCCTGAATTCAACTAAGGTAATAAATTTATTTTTCTTCACGGAACTTGACAGCAATGTTTTATCTAATTACTGCTAGCATTTCAGCCAGAACCCAGAGAACTTCTCTAAAAGGTTGCAGGCAGTCTAGCATGGGGGGGATGAAGGAAATTCATCAGAGAGAGAGGGAAAGGCAGATGCAGTGAATAGGTTTCTGATGACTGCCACATTGCAGTACCTACAGGAGGCAATTATCACTACACCTATTTATTTTTCTGTCTTCAGGCACAGTTTTTGTGCTTCCTCACAGTGCATTTCTGCAGCAGCTGCACTAACAATTGTTGTGCTGGATTAGAGGTTAATAAGCTTGTTAATGCTGGAGGCACCCAGCCAGTTATGTACATTCAGAAAAGTTTCCCTTATGAAAAGATACTGTGAGAAAGGCTGGGGTCATCTCTGGGGAATTCTAGGAATAAAACAGACCACACAAAATCATATGGAGTTCACAGAAATCCTACAATAATGGTTTTATGTCTTTACCCTTGCTGAAGGAACTACAGCTTTGAAGCTTCTTTGGCCAGCTATTCTGACTTTAACAATAGTCAAGAATAGAATGATAAAAAAAAAAACAAAGTAAAAAAATAAATATTTAACCTTTTGTCATAACATGAATGAAGTGTAGGTCACACATTCTCCATAGGCTGCGAGTTCTCAAGTCCTCCTTCAGGTGTTTACTACAATACTTCATTTTTTAAAAAAGCTCACCCTAGTTGCAAGCTCTTTTCTCTGAAATATTGTCCTTCTCCATTATATATTCTAATGTAAGTAAATTAAAACCATATCTTGATCAGTCTAAAGAACACTGCAAGAGATAGCTTTCCTACAGCTACCTGAGATTCATAAAGCTATCCCGACACTATTGTTCTAGACATCCAAGATCTACCCCTAAAGCAGAAAGCAAAGACAGGCATGACCAAGTTAATTCTACCTCTCCCTTCCCACCTCCACCTAGGCTGAATGTCTATACCCATCTGAACGTGAAATATGCTTCAAGAGAAGAAATAAGAGATCCACCCCAAAGCAAATCCTGTCTTGGTGTCTTCACACTCACCTGGTTCTGGTGACTGGTCTAATCTAGGTAGGATGTAGGCTTGAATCCAGGCCTCACACTATGGTGGAAAGAATGCTGTGGTGGGTATAGTAAAAGCAACCTTGGCACCTGCATGTCCTTTTAAAATTCTACTTTACTCAAAAGCTAAAAAAAAATAGTTCAAACATGACTGTCTCGAAGCTTTAGACAGAAAGAAGTCAATTTTTGACATACTGACTTTGTTTCTGCTGAGAACAGTACTTCACCAGGAACATACCAAGCAACTTCATCAACAATTACCACCTCCTTTGTATAGAAGTACAAATCACAACCCTGCTCAAAAGATATGTACTTGTATTTCTAATTATCAGTGTCAGCAGCTGTGGGGCAGCCAATACCTCTCTTCTTTTCAGAGGTTTGACATGATAGATGTTGGAGAGCTGCTACTGACCAGCAGGCCCACGACTGAAGAGAAAAAAAGAGGCAAAAGATCAGGGCAAAATAGTAAATTCTATATGTATGCATGCTTTTATATGCCTTATTTATTCAAACTGTTAAAAGACACCTTCTAAAAGCCTCAAATGCTGTTTTTAACACAGCTGTCTGCTCATGCAGCTCAGTGACCTTGGTGCACAGTAAAAGCCAATATAGTTACTGAAGACTGATTTCAATAACTTTCTGGAAAGAGTCCAAAGCACCTTCTGCAGTCTCTGCATCAAACACAACACAGAAAAAGAAAGGCAGAAAATAGCTGGTCTTAAATCTGGTGTAAGACTTGCACAGTTTTCTGCAACAACTTAATTAAAACATATTTTCCATGGGCAGATGTCCTGGTTCCAGCCAGGAAGGGATTAATTTTTTCCAGTGTCCAGGACAGGGCATAGCCAGGACACAGAGGTTATTCTGTACCACCTCACATCACTGCCAGGGCACAGGAAAAAGACTCTCTTCCAGGGAGAAGTGGTTCCTTCCCTGGCACAGGGAGCTGTCCAGTATTGTCCATGATTGCTTGAGTTTTCCATGTGAATTTTTCTTTCCTTGCACTCTGTCATTAGGATGGTTGCTGTTACTGTTTATTTTCTTGTCCCATTGCTGTTTCCAGTAAATTGTTCTTTTCTCAACCAGTGATCTTTGCCTTTGGGCCTCCAAATCTGCTCTCCATTGAAAAGTGAGGAGGGGGAGGGCAAAAGGGGGGGAACAAGCAGGAGTGTGGTTGTGATGGGAGCACTTAATTGGGGAATACCATTCCTAAACCATGACAAGACTGTCAGGCAACTGCACCCCACCTGCACACTGGAGTTAGCAAAGAGCTACCACATTTCTGTTCTTGCATCAAACAGTACAATGTTTGCTTAACTACAATTTTTTGTAATCAATGGTAGAATTTTACTTCTGAATTGTGGTGTTTTGTCCATTATTGCCAAGGGTTGTATTGCCAAGACATCAATGCTGGTGTTTTGCTTTTTGAAATACTCAATTGCTAAGTATTTGCTAGTTTGAATATAGTTATCTATTCAGCTACCAAAGTATTTTATTCTACTACTGGACCCATCAAAGCAAAGAAAAAAAAAGTAACAATCTATGCCAACCAACACTGGTAATCTATGTAGTAGCCAAGTGTACCAGGATATCAGTTTATACACAGAAAATGAGCATCTTATTCAGAATGCAAATCTCTTGAATCCTTAAGTGTTCCATCAGGAGTCTTGGACTGCACCTCTCTGCACACAATTTAAGCTGCTTTCTGCAGGATACCAAATATGTATTCACTGAGACAGAGCATTACTACAACAAATATCAAGGCACAAACAAAACCAGACTTTGACCAATGATTGAACAGAGCCAGTTCAGCCTCTTAAGTGATAGAAATGGTCTTGATGTCTTTTCATATCTCATTGGAAACTATTTAAACAACAGCCTTTTCAAATCTTTACTCACACAGATCTTCCTGTGAAATATTTACCACCGACCAAGTGGGTTGTATTGCTTATTTGCAATTGGCCAAGTAGTGATTTTTGTGTTCACTGGATGTGCAATGTTTGCAATGAGCTTGAGGTAAAGAAGCTTCTCAAAACTCTAGAGAATAAAATCTGTAAAGATCAAGGTTCACCAGTGTGTTAGCAGGGGGACAAAGAAAATATATTAAAAAAACCCAACAACACAGCTTTTTAAGATTTGAGCCCTGGCTTAAGAGTGAACTCCTTCAGAATGACGGCAAAGGGCACCCTTAGGTCCCTTAAGGGACCAGCAAGACATTAGAACAGGCCTGAGAGATGTGACAAATCAAGAATTCATTATGACACTGATGTCAGACCCTTCATCAGATGTGCCCATCTAGGAGAAAAGCCAGCTTGGTTACAGATAAAGTCCAAAACCTGTAGTTCATTCCCTTAAAAACTGTTAGAACTATAAAACTAAGTACTCATCATTATACCTGGGGGCTTTCTGTACTGCATTTATTTTAAAAAGCAAACAAAACAAACACCAAGGAAAAAAAATAAAAACCCAAATTAAAGAAAATAGCTTAAGGGGAGCCTGTATTTCTGAATCAAATCACAGCTTTAAATGCTGTAAAAAGGAATTAATTTCTTTCTATATGGCCTTTTAATGAGTTAACAACTTTTCTCTTTTTGTCATCAGACATTTCCTTTTCAGGCTTTCATGAGCCAGAGGGAAAAAGACGTTTCTCAAGCAGAGACAGAATGATGTCTAACTATGTCAGCTGATTGGCAGAATTCTGACAGATGTTAAATACATATTAGCAGGTAGGAGATAGGAATTAGGGGGGGGAAACAAAAGTCAGGATCTTCCTGTGGAAGCAATTAAGAAGTACATTGCCGCCAAAACTAACATTTTTTTATCTGTCAGTGTATCACTTCCCTCAAGTTTCCTGTCAAGACAGACTCTGCTGCACACTCTGCAAATTTGCAGTATGGTTTAGATTTTACTTAAATGGGAAGCAAATGCCTCACTTAAAGAGCTATCTCAGAAAAACAGACAAGATGTCTCTACTCTTTTATTCTTCACGTGGAATCTTGACTATGTCCTTTGACCTGTTGATATGAGGGGCAGAGAAGAGTAATCTGTGAAGTGAGCATTGCTGCAAAACTGAGGTCTGCTTGAAATAATCATTGTAACTGCATTGCTGGTTAGACAAGTTTTATCAATTCTGAGTCCATAGCTTCTCTTTTTTCCCACCTTTTCCAAATAATAATGAATAGTAGCTAATTATAAATTGCTACATGCCTTGCACAAAAACAAATTAAAATATCTTAAATAAAAAGTCAAGGATATGCTTAATAACATGCTGTAAGCACAAAATAGCCAAGGCCAGGGCTGTCATCATTATTTTGCAGGTATAAGACCACATATCTTTGATCACATTTGCTCATGCACACTCATCTTTCCCAACAGAAGTATTTTTGAGACCAGCATTTGCTACAAAAACTCAAACATTACTACATTTTCCAACATGGACTCCACTGTTTCACCTTCCAATAATATTAAAACAACATCCTGCCATCCTTCAAGATAAAATAACATAATATTGCTCTTATTTTCCACAACAGTGATAAAAATCTTATTTCTTTGACTGTGTGCTTGTTCCCTTTTATGCTCCAGATAACTCATTAAAACTTAACATGTTCTGTACTCAGTATAAACATAATAGTCCAACTTTTCTTATTTTCCTACCTTCACTGTAGGTTAAAATATTACACAGTTCAACTCCTAAATACACTCCGGGCACCATCTAACTCATTTTTACAACAGTGCCAATGAATCCAAATGCAGCCACACTGCAAATTCAGAATCCTTCCAATCCAGCAAATAAGAAGGGTGTTCTTCCACACACAGTTCTAGACAAAGAGGCAAAGGATCCCAAAACTTGCGTCTTCACCATCATGAAATAACTTTTTTCCAGAATCAACTTAAACAATACCTAGAGGGCACTTGAGATTAAAAATATTTTTTTAATAATTAAAATTATCCACTGAGAGGGAAGGAGAAAATCCAGCTGCTTTAGGAGTAAAAAAAACTAAACAAATAGACAAAACAAAAAAAAAAACAACCAGCAAGAGTGACAGTCTTTTGTAATGGAAAAGTCCTAGACAGAGTGAAGCATTACTCCAATACTTTTGAGTGCTGAAGATGCAACAAAAAACAAACACAGCCACAAAAAAAAAACCCTAAGGGAAAAAGAAAAATAGATAGTAACCCAGTATTTTACATTCCTTCTAAAACTTTGATATTCTAGAGGCTCTATTTTTCTCGCCCAATTGAAATAAGAACTAAAAGAAGGAATTTTGATTTAGGCACTCTGCATGAAACACCCAACTCAGCTCTGTACGCGTTAAAGAAAAAAGTAAATATTGAAAATAAAATGTAAATATTGAAAATAAAACCGATAAAAAACACTTATGGGCTAATTGCAGATCTTCTATCACCCTGGAAGGATCACTTGCTGTTTATGTCACCACATTACTGCTCCCACACAAAAGAGCAGCAACTCTTTGAGCCACCACCCAAAGCTGTGGTGGATACATTGCGTAAGAGCAAAATCTGATGAATAGTCAAGTACAGCAACCTGAAAGAAGAGCAGTAATGATGACAATTCAGATGACAAGGAGACATCACTGGCAGGAAGAAATGTGCCATCATGTCACTTTCCAGCTGGGCTCCTCAGACAGTGATGCTCCCAGATTTTCTCTTGTGTACAAGGTGCCATTGACTTCCCTGATCTAATTGCTCAACCTAAGTAAAAAAGCTGATGGAGTATTCCAGCTTTTCTGTTATACAGGTTATTATTGAAGCATTTCAATATGCTTCCATAACAGTATGTTATTTGTGCTATTCCCGTTTCTTGTGCATCCCCAGATGTAACTATTGTTCTGATAAATCTACTCTGTAACTGTAACAAATGGCCCAGTTATGTTAATGGAGGGCACAAAACACGGCCTCTTACTCAAAAGTTGCTGTAAACATGCCAATACAGCATGTAAAACATTTATAAAACCATAGAATCATGACAGCTGGAAAAGAACTTTAGGTTCATTGAGTCTAACTTAACTCAGCACTACCAAACCCACCACTAAACGATGTCCCCAAGTACCACACAAATATTATTGAAATACTTCCAGGGATGGTGATCCCACCATTCCAATGCCCGACCAATAACCCTTCCAAAAACTCCCCTGGATAAACTATACATTTGAGACCTCTTTGGATGATGATATACATTACCCTCCCATAACTTTAACATGGGATTTTTACTTTTCTTCAGCACATCATCCATCAGTCAGTCATAGCAGGTAGCAAAAGTCTTTCATCTTACATGGACAAAGTAAGGTAGCAGCAGTCAGCAAGTTTTGGGCAGAAGAAACTGCTATCAACAACAAGCTGTCTTTTTCTTCTACAGAAAAACCTGTGAACTACATTGTGTAAACAAAACCCTGACAGAGTTTTGTCATGCCCACAACAGAAACAAAGTGCTAGAGAAGTTCCCAGAGACCATCCAGCCTGTTTTAATGATGGATTATTTATATCTAGAACAGTATGAACCAAATGGCTAGTTCAACCCACTTACAGAAAGTAATCATTTCACATAATTCAGAATATAATTACACAGTATATGAGTGATACTGAGAGGAAAGCAGCAAAGCCTTAACAGAAATGGGGCTTCAGAGTTAGACTAGCAGGATTAATGCTTGCATTTCTGGAGGCTGAAGAGAAGAGCTGATAGAGGTGACAGGTATTTTCCATTCCAAAACAGCCCCCCTTTTTTTTTCTCCTCCAGTGCTGCTCCTTTATTCTCTAACTTACTCATTGAAAAAAACAGAACTTTCTGAGGTGACTAAGAGATCAGTCTGATACTTCTGGCACTCCAGCCTCCTCTTAAGTTCTATCTGGAGTGGGAGGACCAGCTTGGGATGGTGATAAGGAAGACAAGCAGGAGTAGCAAATTAGGTATAGAAAACTAAATGTTCTGCTAAAATACCAAAGTCTATGCACAAAACTTTGTTCAAGGAAAAGCAGAAAATCTACTTACTCTAGAAGGACTCGAAATTCTTGGTTTTATTTTTCATTTACAGGAAACAATCATAGAAGGCAATATGATTTGAAAATACACAGATCAGAAAGCTGCAACTTTTATTTCATAAAGCTGTTAGGGAAAGAGACAGAAAGAGACAAAGGGAAGTAGATTTTCCCTTCTCACAAAATTTTCCCTCATTTTCTCTTCTCACAAAATTTTCCCTCATTTTCCCCATCCCAGTCAAAAATCTACAGCCAGACAAGTCACTTGGATTTAGTTCAGCTCTAACACCACTATATGCAACAAAGTAAGAGGCTTGGATTGTCTCAAGAGTTTAAAGATGCACATTAGGATACTAACTTTCCTCAGTGGCATATAGATATCATTGCAGCAAAAACACAAAGTGGGACTGGCTTTGGAGAAGAACCAAACCATCCTACATAGATGGGGCTGCAGATGAACTTTTGTCAGCACCACCAGAGGAGCGCTCTCACAGCTGCTAAAGAAAATGGATCTCTCCTCATTTTGTGTCACAGAAGAAGCAGCTGTTGAAATACAGCCTATGCCAGGCCAGCCCATCTGCTCAACACTCCTTGCAGAAGGGCACACACAGTGAAATACAGAGAGGGAAAGCAGGGGATCCACACAGGCCATCCCTTGCACAGCAGAGGTTACAATAGAGACTCTTGTCCCCAGGGCACAAAGCAGGTCAGAAATCACTTCAGATCCTTTATGGCAAGATGACTATTGCCATACAAGTCATTATGTTCTTACAGAGATTTTGCTGTCCATGCAACCCCAGACTAAGGGACATTCTCAGCAAATAGCTCTTGTTATACAAGGTAGCATCTGAGCTCAGGAGAGAGCACAGCCCATGAAAACATGTTTTTCTCCTGTCACCTTCCCAAGGTGATCTCTACCTCTCACCAGGATCAGCAGGGACATTCATCCAGGGTAAGCAATATTTGAGAAAACCCACCCAGAGCTCTGGATCCTGAGCAGCCTCTCCCCAGCTCCTCCTTTAGGCTCTGCCACCATTCAGCATCTCTCCTGAGGTGTGTAGCAAACATCCACACAGAGCAACTCCATTCTCAGGATACTCCAAGGAGCCAGCTGGGTCCACAGGATGACAGTCCATCCTCCCTCCCAGAAAGGTGACATGGAGTTCACTTTCTCAGTGAGACAAACCAAGGTGGTTTTTCCTGGAGATGATTCTGAAGACATGACCTCACACTACAATGAATGACTTTGCACAAGGTGTCATGCAAGCAGTCCAGAGCCTTAGTTTGCAGATGAATGCACTATTGTAAATGAAGAATTAAGTCTCCTGTATACATATAGAATTAATGCTTCCCATTGCCAAGCAGTCCAATAGCTCCTAAACAACCAACATGATTTACTTCATGGAGCTGCCTTTCTTTTTCTCTCATGTCTCAGAAATGCTGGGGTTCCTTCAAACTTTACTTCTAAAACACACAAACTATATTGTAGGCCAAAACCAATATATTTTTCTCTCCACACCCCCAATAAACTTAGTCTCTATCAGATAAAGAGGACTCTTTTCAGAGTCCTATCTTCCAGCATGAGCAATTAATCATCTTAGTAACAGGAGGCTGGAGAAAGTCAAAGAATACATTGCATAAAGGAAAATTCTATATTTTACCACTTCTCCCTTTGGAAAACAAAGGAAAAAAAGCTAAAAAACAAAACCCAAGCCAAACCAATGAACTCAATGTATCATCAAAGGTTCTCTCAGCTATCAAAATAGCAAAAATGTGCTGAACGATTAATAAATGTGTTCTGTGACCAGAAGGATGAACTGCTAAAAGCAGCTCACATTTTGTGCACCAGTTTTTTAAAAAGTCATGTTGAGTAAGAAGGTATTTTTGACCCAGTACACTTACATAGAGATACAACTATTACTTGAATTGATACTGAATATTAAATTATCAAGAACTCCAACCAGCAACCAAAAAACAAACCTCACCCATCATCATTCCTGTTGCACCAGGGAAGCTCACTGAAATAAGCTGTTTGCTAAAAGGCTGTTCAGGGAAGACCATTGTCAGTACTTAATAGCTGACACGGACCATTGAGTAGGCAAAGCATCTATGTTCTGCAGAGTGAAAACTGCTTACCTGGGACAGATCTATTAGGCTGTGCAGCTTCATTGATGGGAATAAAGTTATAGACATGACAGTACCACTGAGGATATTAGTTCATAAGGGAATGAGGCTAAAAGATTACTGTAGTAACAGTGAGACTGTTAAGGCCTGGAAAGTCTATTATTTTTCTCACTCCTGATTTCTTAGCATTGTCTTTCCAGTGCTAATTACCTAATTAAAGGAGCTGTGTGATATTAACAGCTCATCTACTTCTTGTGAAGAGCTGAGAAGGCTGAAGATTTGAAACGCACAGTCTCTTGCCATCTTTGGAACAATGACAAAGCAACATCTACAAAAGAAATAACATGCTCTTTGTTTAACAAGTCCCTAAATTCTCCAAGAACATCAAGTTCATAACCCACTGGCAAACAGAGCACCTGTGATTTACCCCCAGCCTCACAACACCAAGCAAATAGCATTTATAGTGAAGCACAAAGTGCAATAAGAAGAGAAAGGCAACACTTCATGGGGAAACAGGCAATTCCCCTGTCGCTTTGGGTATCACATGCCGCAGTTCACAGTGTCAGCACACCAGGGCAAGTTTTTAGTTAGCAGCTTGCAAACTACAGCTGGGAAAGTCCTGGGGAGTATATAGTGTTCTCTGCTGGCAGCAGGGGACCAGGAATCCTGGAAGCAAGGTTATTTCACAGCTGTAAGAGAACATCAGAACTTGGTGCACTGCTTGGACTTTAAACATGACATTCATTAACTAGAGATCTGCGTGAGACAATTCCATGCAGAGGAAGCATGAAAAGCTTTCTAGTTTGAGCAAATCTCTGGCAGTGTGACTGGGTCAAAAAGTGGGTGATTCTTCTAAAGCAGTTAAATTTTCTAAAAAATAAGGCAAACAACAAAAAAAGCACACCCTGGATCAGGGTTTTACAAGCACTTTACTCCTATCCCCTTTGTGCCAAAATGATCAATACCAGATTATTCCTCAAGCTTGGCCTAATTCACCAGATTCTACCAGTGATAGTGAGAGGCTTAATTTTCAGATGTTCAATTAGCATTATCTTGAAAGAATAGATTTTTTTTTATAATAGGCAAAGCAGTAATTGAGCATTTATAGAGAGCAAATAATGTAATACAGGTGCCCTGATGCATAAAATTGATGTATGTAACTGTTACAATTGCTTTTGAAAATATTGTCCTTAGTGTTGAGAAATTTAGGCAACCATCAAGACAGTTGAACACATTCTTTTAGCCAAACTTACCATTAATCTCACTTTATACTCTACCATTTCCCTTCTGCTCACAGTCTTCTCTTGCCTTGTCAACAGCCCTTCCAAAGCATTTAGTCAACATTACCCACAAAGTTAGTCAAACAAACAAAATCACAGTACTTGGACAGCTATTGATCCCATCTTAATAATTTTTAGATTGTGCTCAAGAAGCAAGAAACAGTTTTCCTTTGATTGTTCCAGGCAGGTCATATAAAGTATTTCCTTGAATTTTTTAAATACTATGTAATTTTTCATTTTGTAATCACAAAAATATTAATTTGAGTACATAACCAATGGAATAAATAGTCAGTTCACAGCAAAGAACTATACTTTCAGTTTTATACCAATTCAGAGTTATACATTCTGCCTTTATGAATGTCAACTAAAAACTACAAATCAAATCCTTCCAACAACTTCAGTTTAATAATGCTCTTTATCATCAGTATCAAGCTCAGATTCTGGAAAACTAACCACGATTTTCATAGTGCCCCCTAATATTTTTGAAACATATTGCAGTAGCTGATCCTTCACACCAAATGTTTCCAAGCACAGCATCTAAAAGCTGCATTAAAAATAGGCAACTTATCAACTTAGCCATGCTGAAGAATGTTTTCAGAGCAATTATTCACAGTACCCCAAGGAAAATAGCATTTCTCAGACAAAATTCAGATTAACCAGAGACTCTTAGTCCTTAAAGTATGAAGACCTCCAATTTAAAAGACAATCAAGTTGGAGCACACTGATGTCTCAAAAGGTCCAGCTTCAGGTCACCTTAAAAAGCTCCAAAATATTTTGGCCAAGCACAAAAGACTAGGTTTGTCACAGTGTTAGTCTGCACTCTATAGGGTAGACAGGGTTTAATCTAGGAGCATATCCAACCATTGAGATCAATAGCTGCATATTTACTCCCAAACTCATCATTTTGAGCATTATAGCAGCTACAGCTGGCTCTAAATTTCACGGCTGAGACTACCAGGCTGCAACATCCACTTTCACAGAAGGAAATATTAAGTCGCACCAAGCAGGTAATTTGTCTCGGGAGCCAAAGACCTGTCTAGAGGTCCCAAACCCCAAAATCTCTCTGTTCAAGCCGAGGTCTCGGCAGGATAGTTTTTCTGCCTGCGCCATCTGCCGGCCCAATCCCACAACTGTTATTGCTGTGTTCAAATGCCAATCGATTTCCCCCGACCCACCGATTGTGACACTTCAGCGGTTCTCAGCCATAAAACAAGCCTTCAAAGATCACAGACAGTTTCTGTGAAGATCATAAAAAGCAATAGGAAAAAGGAAATTATCTTCAGGCTTAAATCATCTGCTAGTGTGCTCTCACCTCAATTGCAAAAGGGTACCTATACAAAAGGAAATTGAAACCACTTAGTTCAACTATTAAAATAGTAGTGCTTCCTAACCCTAGCCCCTGCCCTCATCCCCAACGAACAAACAAACAAAGAAACAAAAAAAGGAAAGTAATAAAAAAATAGTATATGGTTTGTGGAAAATATCACTCTTATTTTGCTTTTTCTTGCATTTGAAGCTTATAACTCACATTCATACAATATCAGACAAAATAAAAGCAAGTAAATAAGTCCTCACTGTACCATCGAGCTGATAAACATCAGCCTGTACATACATGGTATCAGCAGCACCAGTAAGTAATGACTGGAGGTCCATAGCAGAAACAGATCACTGGTAGGCTTTCCCCAAACAAAATACTACATATTTCCCCTCTACCTTGCTTTGATTTAAAAAAGAAAAAAAGTTTAAACTTCATCTGTCTTAAAGTGTATAGCAATAAGAACAGCAAAAAATACGCAGTTCATCTTCAGGAAAAGTCACTGAACACAGTAAGCTTCTTCTTTTGTCTTTATCAGGTCATTTACACCCATATCTGTCCTTGCCTATATTTTCCTGGGCTCAAAGTCCTCCCACACTCTTGTCTGCAGTGTCCCTGTCATTTCTCATTGGAAAGAAAAAACCAAAACACTAGACCAGTTCTCTGCCTGCTTCTCTCTGACACATCACAAGATCTCATCACTTCTACTTGGAAGGGACATTAGTTCAAAAGGGACAGCTTCAGAAACAAAGTGAAGCTTCTCAAAATAAAGAAGCTCATACAGACTTTAATATAATTTAGAAAGCATTCATACATCTTGCATGTATCTAAGAGCTTGGTTTCCAACTTCAAGAGAGCAAAAGACGTGGTTCAACTGGATAGCATCAACAGAACCATGACATTTTTTGATACTAGGAAGAAATATAAGGATCTGTTGACTCAGTGAAACACATGGTCACGTTCAACACCTTTGGTAGTCTTCTCTGACTCCTAACTAGGCAGAATAAATTAACACAAAATGGCTCTGTCAAGTGGACAAAGACACTTTCCTGTATCTAAAATGAGGGACCCAGAAATGCTTTTGAACTTACAGTAGCAACCCACACTGTAACAGAACACACTGGGAGGGAGAGTTCAATTCTCCCTCACCTTTGAGCTTCATTTTTCTTATGATGAGAAGCACAGAGAAGAGGTACCATATGCTCTGGCCTAGCCCCTGATCTGGAATAGTTTGGGTCAGAACACACCACAAGACAAGACATTGAACTGTAGCACAACAGTGTGCAAGAAGGAGAACACAGTCACATCACCCAGAAAGATCACACAGCTTTTTGCTGGCACACAGGAAATGCTGGATTCTGAGGGTCAGTGTGCTGCATTGTTTCCTTGCTGGGTACCCAGAGAGAGCTTTGTGAATACTTTCCTCCCTCTCTACAAACCATCCATACCAGCAGCTGATCACAGGGATCAGAACCCCGCTCATGGTAAAGGGACAAAACATAATGCTCATATACAGATGCAAAGCAAAGCTAGTCCAGGCCATCCATAAGAGCTCAAATTTTAAAAGGGTTGCATCTTCCTCTCTTGTTTTGGCCACTGATCCAAGCAAAACACAGAGTTAGATAAATTTCTGGCCCTCTTCAGGAAGGCAACATCCATATTCCTCAAGATCGACATTACAAATGGACTGTTTTTACCTCAGAACAAGGGACTAAATAGTCTTCCTACACACACCAATTGCCACTAAATTACCATGAGATCTACTCCAACCCACACAAAAATCTATTTGTATCCTCACTGCAGTTTTGGCAGTACATCAATTACTTTGACAACCTTCACAACTGTAAGAATATGTATAAACCTTGATCCAAGGATGAAATACTGCTTTCATTAGCTTAAAATAGCACTAGATAAGCAAACCTGCCAGCCATATTAGAACATTTTGCTGTTCTATTATGTTCTAGGGGAATCATCTCCTACCTTTTATCTCTGTTTTTCTTGTAGTTTGCAGCAATACACCAGAGAATACAAAAGCCCAAGACCTGCAGTGGCCTTCTGGTGCCAGCCATGCTAACTACTCACTCCAAAAGGCTTTTATTCAAATTTAGCAGCTTACAAACATTCTCTGACCATTTGTTATGTGATCTCTTGTTTGGAACAGTTTTAAAAGGCAGGTAAATGCAGACAGATAGTCACAGGTTAAGCCTGTACCCTACCATCATGTCTGAAGAACACCCTGCTGATCTGTAAAGAGACAGAATCAGTGTCACAAAGATGCTCCCTTATGGATGCAGGGGAGCAGGAGAGGAGGCACCACATACCTCTCCATTTTGACTATTAGTGATTATTTCTGATGCTTCTCTAGTTTGAAATACTCAATGAATGAATACATGTCCTTGCTCATCCTATCTGTGCAGCCCAGTAATTTGATTCCCTACAAAAAGCAATGCTGTCTTAAGGATTCTCAAAATAATACATGACAAACTACACATTCACTAGTAGATGTGCCCTTAGAGTGCAGCTCACTGTTTGGCTTCACAGCTTCTACCCACTGCCACCTTTTCCAAACTTTCCAAAATTATCCCTACTAAAATCAAAGCTGCTGCTCTGCCAGTCACAACCCTGCAGCTCCTACTGTCCTGAAAAGGTTCCCCCTGCTGTAAGGAGCAGCAAACCTTCAGAGCAGAGTGACACACAGCTCTTCAGCTTTCCAGATTTGGAAACAATTATCTAACAGGCTGAGGTATGAGTCTCTGTTTTCATCTCTGCTTCTTCATCATCATGTTGTCCAGGTATTTCTTTTTCTCTCCCTCCTCAGCCTTTTATGTTGCCAGCATTCTTCCTTCCTTCAAAGTAGGCCTGCCTAGAGTGTATCACAGCTAGCTGTTAAGTGACAAAATAAGAGGGTCAATCAAAAGTTGAGGATCACAGGAAGTGGAAAATTTCTCCCTCAGACATTTTCATACAATCCAATTTGGAAGTCAGGCAAATATAGTAACATAAAATTGCATTGAAAATAGTTCATCTGCTTGGTTTTTAATTACTTGTGCAGAATTTCAAAAACAAAAAAAAAAGAAATTTTAAAAAGCTTTTATACCTCTTTCTATTGCTGTTACATCTTGAACATGGTAAAAAAAGTTTATCACTGACACTGCAGTAAGACTGTTAAATACCACCACCAGAAGAATGCACAAAGTACATATTAAAGATGATGCAAAAATAAAAGATAAATGGAATGAAAGAGGCAACAGCAGAAAAGAAGGGGAAAATATTAGTGGCAGTTCCTGTGATACAGAAGTATTTCATTAAACAGTTTAAAAAACTAGTGTTGTGCAAAACTGTGCAATTATGTCACAGAGTAGGAAAGATCTCACTAGAAATTCACAGGCTTTGCTTGCTAGGCTTGAGCAGCCAGAAAGAACTTTTATCTCCATGCACTTTGAGTCAATATTGCTACACAAGATAACACCTTCAAACCTTTTTAATTAGTTCCAAATACAATTCTGCACACATCTAGAAATTAGGAACAAGAAGAATGTATTTTTCCCTACAGTCTTGAAAGAAGAAAACAATTTTGTAAAGTTCATCTTTTAGTACAAGAGACATGGTCTCACCTAACCTCCACTGGTCTCAGGAAGAAGATAGTTAGTTTTCCTCCTCATAAAAATCAAGAAATAAGAAAACTTATAGAAAAGAAAAAAAATAGTAGGTCTAGATGGATTGAAGTTACACTAAAACATTAGCAGTCACTCATTATTTTATATAGATACTCAGATTATTACAGCATAACAAGACTTCTGCCACTGTTCCTGTCATTATGGTTTCACTAGAACACAACATCCATCCTGGATGTGGTCCTATTCCCAGCAAGCTTTTTTGCCTATTGGAGGGTGTCCCTACCCATGGCAGGGGGATTGGAGCTAGATGATCTTTAAGGTCCTTTCCAACCCAAACCATTCTATGGTTCTGTGAAGGATGACAATAAACATTAACAGCTGCCTCTTTCACTTGCCAGTCCATCAAAAAGAGGCAATGTTCCAACTGGAAAGACTTGCACAGATATATTGTGGAGCATGTGAAAGCACAAAAGGCAGTATGGTAGCTTTACTTTAGATATTTCCTGTACTGTAGGGTCTACTTGACAATACAGAAGCCTGTTCACAAAATAAAATCCTTAACTTTATTGGGTTTTGAGGGAGTACCTAAGTTTTGAAACCTTCCTCCCTGGCTCTTTTTCCTTTCCCTACGAATGTAAATCAACAGAATTAACTTAAGGCTAAACTAGCTGGGGGGTAGGCGTGGGGCTATGGAATTCTATTAGATTGCCATTTGCATGCATCTCTAATTTTCTTTGAATACATATGTATATATTTACATGTGTGTATTTTCCCACAGAGATGGAACAGCCCAATTTTTGTGAGCACTCTAGAGAAGATTCAATGCCTTCTAGCACCTACAACTCACAGAGATACTATCAACCAGCTAGAGTTTCTATACAAGTGGATAATACAAATATGAAAACACTACTTCAATACAGAAGTTTTCAAAGTCAGCAATCTAATTTAACATTGCTCCTATCCCATCCATGGCTGTCCATGCATGTCTACCATCCTCTTCAGCTCTGTAAACACACTAGCAGAAAAGCACTTTCCACTGGGAATATTATAGTAACAGTTTCTTCAATTCTCAGTTTGCACAGAAATTTCAAACAGCCATAGATGATACATGTTTTCAGTGATAACCAGTGAAAAGCCTTGAACTCAAATATCTCTAAAGGAAAAAAATCTCCTGTGCCCTGTTAAGTGATTTTACAGCAGAAACAGAATTAATCTCATGAAGTGCAAGCTTTGCCACTTCTAACATGTAGTCTTATGTCCTCCTCCCATCCTGAAGCCTGTTTGCTCTTTGCCATCTTAGCCTGTTTTAAATCCAGAAGAATAAAGTAGTAACTCACTTGAGTTATGATCCACAAATGTTGTAATACAAGTGATCCATATCCAGCCTACAAAACCAGACTGGAACAGCAGTTAATAGTAGCTTTAAGACTCAAAAATTCACATTACAGGCTGAGAAGCTTATTTAGCACAGTGCTTTTCCTTTGAGGTTGAAGTACTCTGTCTGCGGGAAGTAACTGTCCTGTCTGGGTACCTCAGAAACTTAAAATGCCCTGAATCCGTGTCACTTCATGGAAACTAAAAAATAAAATAAATATTTCTGGGACATTTCTATTGCTTGTGCACCACCAGTCAAGTGTTAAGCCTCTATAAAACCAGTCTACAGCTCTATTTGCAGTAAAGTAGTGCCAAAACCAGATACAGCTCTGGAAGGGAGATGACCTACTAACCAGCATCCATCATGGGTGACAGTACAAAGTGCTGCCATTAGCAGCCAGCACAGTGCTCAGAGTGCTCTGCTCTTGGAGTGTCCCCAGGACATTTCATGCCAGAGCCAGTACAGAACTGCAGCATTCTATTGCAGCAGCTCCGATTGTACATTATCTTTTGGAGCAATATTATTTCCATACAGATACCTTTTCATATCACGCCAGAAAAAGGAAGAAGAATATGATGTGGCAATAGATTCACAGACTCTTCTGTAGTTAGGAAGAGCAGATGGGGAGCAGCTTTCCTGACAACAGTAAACCTGCTTGGGAAGGGATCTCACAGTAGGTGCAGTTTGGCCACTACACCACAAGTGGATGTCCTCTCCCAGTTAATCCTGAGACACATCAACCAACAAAAAATTTCCCAAGATTTAGGAAGATTAATGGTAGCAAAGCAAGCATGGGACATATGGTAGTAATTAACCATGGTGAGCAATATCCTTCCCTCTTCATTCATTAAGTCAGTAATTCAGATATCTTTGCTCAAGGAACAGAAACACAGTATAAGCAACATACAAAGCTCTTTTCTGCTAAAAGTTGTCAAATTTCAAATAACATTTTTGAAATACCAACGAACTTAGAACACCACAGAACACTGAATAAATCACTAGACATCTGAATGTTCCATAGGCTATTAAGAAAGCAAAAGACTCTTTCACAAATAAGCTTTCAGTAAGCTTTGAAACAAGTTCCAAAATCATTAATACATGGGAAATTTATCTATGCTCATTCATTCCTATTCAATTACTCAGAATTCAGGAGCTGCCTCAAGAAAAAAAATTCTCCAGCAGAAAAACTCCACAGCAAAACTCTGTGCTTGGTTTTGATCTGCATGCTCTATGTGTTTGGATTGCTGGGTGACAAGTACAGCACTTAGGTCATACAATACAGCAAGTTCTACATGTCAGACTGATGCTCAATCAAGTTTTCAGTAAAAGTCTATGAGTTCCTTAAAAAACAAACACAGACAGACATTAATGCCTCCCACCAAGAAAGCACTGGTGTTCTGCAATCAAAGAAAATTAGCTGCACCATGAAAGATTAATTTTTTATACTTGCAGTGCTTTCTGCAGGTATTGTAGCTTTGAAACATTGATAGTCAGTTGGAAGCAATTTGACAAGTCATGAGAAGGCAAAAAAGGAGCCATAAACCAAGCATGGTAATCTGTTGATAAAATAGATAATAGCTGCTCTGCTGGATATTAGTAAACTTAGCAGCACATCATCTTTCATCCAAAGGATCTTCAGTCAGCTGCAGGCAAACTGTAATCCAGACCTCAGGATCAAATTACACACACAAATCACATGTGCATACGTGCAGACCCCTCCTTCATTAAGCTACAACTGCTGAAACAGTCACAAGCATAGCAACTGCTTAATGGCATTAAGCATTAATGGCACTCTTTCCCTGCACAGTCAATCCTCAGACTTTCTTCAGCAGCAGCCAAATTCACCCCACGTTCACCCAGCAGGATGAGAGCCTTGCTGTTTAAATGGCTTAGAGTGAGTCAGAAAATAATCTGTCCAGTTACAGTTATGCTCCAAATATAGCACCAGGCTCATTCCCAAACATTTCAGCAAGAGATGGGCCAGGTGTCTTCCAAGTCTCATCTGCATCAAAAAGCCATAACTAATTGGTATTTATCATATCCATTTCATTTTGTTCCAGCTGCAGGGACAGACAGAGCAAACCAAGGAGACACAGTTCCACCCAGCAGCAACATTCTCTCCGACTGCAGGAGGGCCCTGGTATCTTAATAGATACAGGTGGCTCTGCAAGTCAGTAAATAAGGAGCATATTTACCATATTATTTCAATAGTAAAGGTCTGATTTGATCTTACCTGTCTAGAACATGGCTACATTCAAACCTTTTCAGTACTTTTAACTAAGTTAGATGCAGTTACTTTCTTGCCCCATAGAGGTATCACAAATGCAGCATTTTAACACTTTAAAAGTCTCCCACCTGACTTTGAATAAATCCAATGAGGTCACATGTCAGAGCACTTGATTTTTATTATTTTTTGGTTTTATTCACTATTTAGAAGCTTGTGAGTCTATTTAGATACTTGGGCAAGAAAAAAAACACATGACATTTGAAAACTCAACCTACCAGAGGGAACACTGAAATGGAAGTCAGTCAACATGGTACTGAAAAGAAATATTTTCAAAACCGGATTCCTACAGGTCAGAATTAATGGAGGAAATCACCTACAAATAAATAACTATAAATAAGCACTCCCCTGAAGAAAGTCTAAGGCAAGACACCAAGACTGCATACTAGGGTGAAGAAAAAGATTTGCAGGTTTTCTGGGTTTTAAAACAGAAATAGATGTATTGAAAACATTTATCAAGCATAAAACCTAATCAAAGAGCTGTTGTCAGACTTTTGCTCTCTGAGCAATCAGAATAAACCAAATGTAGCAACCAAAAAGCTCTCCTGAACTCACTTAATTCCATTTATGTTCTTCTCTTTCTTTTATGACAGAATATCACTGAAGAAAACATCTAATTTTTTCAAGAAGAATCTTAAGAAAGGACTAGCTGACAAAAATAAAAGACCTTCATTGTTGTAAATCAATACATAAAACTTATTGAAATCCAAGCTCAAGGTGTACAGAAGTATCAACTTTTGTACCTATGAGGACCAACAACACATAAAAATAGATAAGGCATAAACTCAGGGACAAAAGCAGAGTTTTACACTCAATTGAGCAAACTCACTGTAATTTATTGAGCCGAGGAATGAGAGCTTTAAAAAAAAGTAATCAAACATACTGTTGAGATACAAATACAATATTCTTTCCTCAACAGTTGAATATCTTTATTATGTTCTGGGGGAAAAAAAAGAGGCTAACACTAAGCAAGTGAGTCAAACTCTGCATGTACTCATGAGAAGGGGCTGGGTGGTCCAGCATATGACAGCATGCCCCACTGTGTGCAGCAGGTCAACAGTGGGAAAATAACCCTCTTGCTTGCTCTGCCATCAACATGACCAATGCAACCAACACTTGGGAAATCCCAAGGTCAAAGACAGTGCACTACCTAACTGTTCTTTAGAGTAAGTTTCCTATTCTTCCAATGCTCTCCAGACAATTCATCAGCATGGCTTATATGAAAGATGATTCCTTTGCTTGCCAGGAAATAAAGAGCACATGTACTCAATAGGTATCTCAGATGGAATCACAGGTATTCCAAGCAATAAATTCCATGGTAGCATGCCAGCTCTGATAGAAAAGCAGTTTCCTGCAGGTCTTGCAACTGAGACACAATAAAAACAAATTTCCCCACAGAGACTCATAAAAGCCAGCCCTCCCAAACCTTGTATCTTTTATCTTTTTAATCACAAGATGAACTTTCAGAAAAAACCCTCAATTTTTGGTTTAATGTTTTGAAGCTCAAAGTAAGGCAGTGTGGTATATCTTGGTCTTGTACAAGACAACACAATTCAGCATTTACAGGTTTGGTAGAATTTAGCGCTGCTCAGGGGAGCATTTCACTTTAGCACCTACTAGTGATTCTGAAAGACTGGCAAGATGTCATGATCCAGATCACTGCTCAGGCTATGCACCTTGAAATTGCCAAAATGCTATGACCTCCCCTTCTTTAGCCTGATTTCAAGGTTCTTCTGTATTCAGAGACTGATAGGTGGTACCATTCTTATCCATAAAGGCTTGTGGATGGATCATTGCCCATTGAACCTTGACAATTCTGCTGCACCACTCTACCAGAATGCTGGGACTAGAAATCAGAATTTCTATCCTACAAATATCAACAAAGCTCAGTAACTAACAATCTGTGCCCTTCTCAGCCTTGCAGCTTTATTTTCAGCACCCTTCAGACAGCACAGGTAGTGAGGAAATATCCATTTAATGACAAATCTCTCAGAGAAAGTAGAATGAGCCCCATTCTCTAAGACCAGCACTGTAGCCACTGAGACATGCCCTGTGTTCCCATCTGCTGAAAACTCCTGCCCTAGAAGAAAGTCTTTTACTAGCAGTTCATTTACTTGCCTTGGACTTTGCTCTGTCAAAGTATTTTCTTCCCACAAAGGAAAATATCACAAAACTGCTCATTAAAAAGAAACTGAGAAAAAAGATATTTGCTTCTGCTCTTCTCACTCTGAAACTCTGCCTGCTTCATTGGGATACTGCCATAGGGGAATGCCATGTTTTAATACTGAAGCCAATGCTGAAATGTCACTTACTCCCTTGGCAGTGACAACTGCAAATGCAAAAAGGGCCAAATCTGTGCTGACATTTTGTATCCTATTCACACATTTATACACCTCATTTGCTGAACTTACTGTTTGCATTCTTTCAAAATGAGACTGTAAAGAGCTTTTTTTTTATTTGGGGAAAATGGAATTTAAACAGAAATACATGCAGTTGACTCAAGAGGAAAAAAAAGTAGAAAGAGCCTATTCTCAAAATCACAAGACTACTTAACTGCTTTTAAACTTCTTGGCTTATAAATTTCCCCCTAAGACTAAGTCAAAACCAGCATCAACATTCCTGTCAAGTCACATATTTTATGAAAGCAAATAGTTACTTAATATCACACTATCACTGCCCATGAAAATAGATAAAAAGCCATTAGTCACCAAAGGTAGTCCTTAAAGTTAGATTGTACCCTATGCTGGCACTGGAGAGTCTATAAACTCACATGATGCTGAAATCTTGTCATAGTGCCTGACACACCAAAGTTCTAACATTGTCTCTTTGCCAGAGGCAGAAAGATCTACACTTTGACTGAAACTGAGCAAGAACTTGAACCTGTGTATCCTAAATCCCAACAGCCAATCACCAGACTTCTGTTTCCATCTCTGTTGCTTGAAATCTCTATTCTTCATGCCTTCTCAATATAACCTGCTATTCTACTCAGATCAAGTCCAACTTCAAGATCTCAGGAATAAATATAGTGTCTTCTACCTCATGGTTATAAAGAAGATGCCACGATTTTCTCAGATGAGCACAGTGAAAGGAGAAGGACAATAGTCACTAGTTGAGACACTGCAAAATACTGCTAGCTATAAAAGGGAATAAAGGTTCACAGTGAGCATGGATAAGCACTGGAACAGATTGTCCTGAGAGGTCTAGGGATCTACATTCTTGGAGCTATTTAAAATTCAGCAGGGCAAGGCCCAAGTACCCTGACTTAGTTCTGAAGCTAGTTCAGCCCCTATTTCAAGCAGGGACTAGATGATGTTCATTGGCTCCTTATCATTCCATAATCCAAGATTTATGGTCTTTACTTTTAAATATGGCTGCCCAATATTATTCTCTAGATAAAGCTAGACAAGTTATTACTTTGTGCTGACATGTGCTGAGAATGACTCTACATCCAGCAGGCAGGAAGAAAACCAAGGCAATTCCCACTCAGGGACTCACATTCTGGTGTGCTCATGAACCAGAGCAATGAGAGTAGTGACAGCTGTCCCACAAACAGGTGGAAATAACAGAGCAATGCCTTATGTCAAGCAAAAGCCCTTTATGTAAACAGTTGTTGGAAAATGCATCCTGTCACTGTAGCCTCAGCTTTGTAGCTGGTATCAAAAGGATTTTTTCTTCCCCTGCAGATCCATTGTCTAAAGCCAGGTTGTTTCCTCCCATGTCAGCCACACATGAGTAGCTCACATTCCAGTCATGAGTTATCACACAGAATACGAAGAACAGCCTGCACCATCTACTCCACCTTTCTTTAGGTTAACTGCATCTACCAAACTGTTTTTAAAAAATTCAACTTCCTCAGTGCCCCTTGATTTTTGTAATAGACTTCAAACAATAGCTTTTGTTTGAAAGCCAGTTAGAGAGTAGGGTCATTCTTAATTTGGTAAGAATTTAATTATTTCAAGAGACTCAAAAATGGAAAACAGAAGAAATTATGGAACGGCCTATTGCAACAAAGATCTTCCATGTCTTCTAAATGCAGTCTATCTGTTCTACGCTACCTGGGATGATACTAAATACTTTATATCCCCAGAGTATCATCTGATTTTGGCAAACAAAAGACCTCTTTTTCATTAATTAAAAACAAAGAAGCTGAACTAAACTTATTTTCTAGTAGCAGAGGTCCTAGATCTTAAAAAGAGCTATTGGGATACTGTGTCATCATCTATTTAGAGCAATATTCAGGCAACTGGAAACCATGTCCTGAGGGAATAACGAAATTGCCTGAAAAACTCACTTATCTAAGTTAGTAAGAAATACATCTATTAATGGATTTAGTCATCAGAATTAAACATTAATCCAGAATTTCAGTGAAGTATGAAAAAAAACCCTGAGTTTGCATTTGCATCCAGCTAACATTTATCCTATTTAACATAGTATTGGTTCACTCTTCCTCTTCATTTCAATGAAGAAAATTGTTTACTGATAAAAACTTACTTATAAAAATGTATCTCTCTCTCTCATCCTACCCCTAGACCAACTTACTTCTTGTGAAAGTCTAGGCACTTCAATACATTTCTTGTCTCATTAGAAAGTAATGCACACCTAGCAGTCACAGCAAGCCCCCTTCTCCAACAAAAACTTCCATGACTCTTTCAGGGCTTTCTTCCTGTCCTTCTACTTTTTAAGTGTTCTAACAGCACTCTGCTGGAAGAAAGAGAGACTTGCCTGCCCTCTGTAGAAAGAAATATCAGTATCGAGAAAGTAATGAACAAGCAGGAGACCAGTTTTGAGCCTCAAGAACAAGTGACCACAAAAAGAGAAGCCAGAGCTCCAGACCACATTCTTAAGAGGGTATTGCTCCCCTGCTCCCTGGCCCTTGCTGCATTTTGAAGGGCTAACTAAAAATCAGGTGATACTTATCTTGCCCTGTGCCCACATTCACAGCAACACACAGAAGGTTCAAATAAAGAAGAAACAGTTATCCCTTGCCTCTACACAATAATTATTGTCTTTCAATGAGTAAATGATGAAGGCTGATATTTAACTCCCTCTTCTGTTGACAAAAAGCACACCTTCTCCTGTGTGAGGCAAACAAAGAATAGTATTACAGACTATTTTTGTTGTCATCTTATTGCATAAGTTCCATACTGTTTTCCTCATCACAAACATTCCATACCTTCTTGGTGTGTCTCATGGGCATCTCCTCAGAGCACTGAGGAGTTACCTTCCAGTTACCTTCTCAAGGGGTCAACCCACTCTTTTATAGCACTCTTCTTCTCATTGATTACAGCTGTGGCCTGTTAAAGTCAGGCCTGTTCCTAATCTTTGATAATTGGCCCAGCTGCAACTCCTTAGTGTAGAAAGTAATCTTCCCCCTATCTTTATTTTCTTATATTCTATCCCCCTACAATTTTTCTGACCATTTTTGGCATGTAAACCCAAACCCAGACACAACAGGTATAATATGAGACAGAACTTCTGTGGTAGTAAGACATTTTACATAGGATATAAATTGAGCTCCCAGAAAAACCAGAGACAAGTAAGATCTTCTGTTTAAGGCAGACCCTGACAAGAAGAGTTTGGGGGAAAGGTAGACTTCCTATAAAAAACCAAGTTCAAGTCTGAAAAAGTCAAAACACAGAGAAAAGCAACAGGCCTATAATATTTTGAGTTCAATACTGGAGAGGAGGTGAAGGAAAGGATTGTCTCACCCCTTCTTAGCCATCAAAAAGCCCCATAATGTGGATGCCTGATCCCTTTTTCACACACAGCTGCAGAACCAGTAATATTATAGACCACCATGGCAAAGACTCTTCAAGAAAAAATTTATGGTAGCAAGACAGACATTCTTTATCCAGTCAGGATTAAGAGAGTTCATCATTCATTTCTCCACAGATAGGAAAGGAAGAGGAAAAAAAAAATCAGCTGCCAGAGCTCTGAACACAGCACTGTTTCCCTCATCTAGAGGTCTTTGGATTTGGAAAAGCTCATCCAACAGAATACTTTACCAGCTTCTGACAGACTCAGGAATTTATGTTAGCAGTATTTCCACTACCAACTTCTGTTAGCCAAAGAGATAATAAACATCATATAATTTCCTAAGGCAAAGGGAAAATGAAACCAATACTTACATCTGTGTAAGTATTATCATTTCTATGGAGAATCAGCTGCTGGTGGCCATCGGCTGCTCACCACTGCTGTTCAACAAACAGTTCATTACCCAGTAATAGGACAGAGAACAAAGATGTTATTCCTAATGACTTCCAATCCTCATTTCCATGAGCTACTTGTGAAAGGCCTATAACAGATAACCAAGAAAAAGAATCTTTGTTGTGAAATTTTATGTACAAATCCATCAAATACAATTTTGAAATGAATGCAAGAATAGTCAATTTCTGAAATAGAAAATAGGTGAAACCTTCTGCACACCATCTTGCTCTAAGGTGGTATAGCACTAAAATGTGTAATTTCTCTACTCAAGGAAGATATCACACATGGAAGACCGCACTCACATGTGCATAATTGCTCATTTGTAATAAGGCTGTGTTCTGCAGCCTGTACATGCTTCAAACATTTTCTGCAGCTGCAGCCTCATCAGCATCAAATATGACCTTCTAAATTTGTTCTAACTCTTCTAACAGTATTCAGAAACAACACCATTTAAATCAGCAGATCTGCTTGCAGACCAGCATGCTGCTGTGCTGAAGAAAAAAAAGATTTTTGCATATATAATTGTTTTTTACTTACTTTAGAATGAGAAAAGGATAAAGGCTCATATATTAATTATGCCTCCCAACAGGAAAAACAATGTTGTGACTCAAACATGTACAGTTCACTTTAAAAGAAAACACCAAAACAAAAAACTTTTTTTTTTAAAAAAGCATTATGACTTCAAGGAATATAAAATTACTTTATGTTTATCCTCTACATGTAGAAATATGCAGAACTGATGGACTGAATACCAAAAATCTAACCTCAAGCAAGCTAGCTATAAATTCTTAGGGACTCTTGAAAGTATTTACTTAGAAGGCTTCCTCTTCCTTCCACCCAGTCACATTACAAATTGAGAGGAATAATAGCTTGATCTCATAAAAGATGAGTCAACAATTCTAAGGAATGACTGGTCAAAAGACAGCCCAAACTTCTCATTCAGCTTACAGCTAGGGGAGAGAGGGAAGAATTCTAGGCATGCATCTGCAAATCTTGCAAAAGCATTTGCAATGCAAGGATTTACTGGTGGTACACATTCTACCAAGGCTCACCCTCACATAGTCAGTTGAGAAATTGAATGGAAACTTAGAAACTTGCTGGACCACAAAAATACTGTTTGAATAAAGAATAAATTTCTATTTTAAATGGTTTATAAAGGGCCAGATTTAAATGGAACAATGAAGTTAGTCTGGTTTTAGCTCTTACATAAGCAAAATGGAAAATTCAGATGAGACACAGGCAGGAAGTTCTATGTGAAGCAGGTACAACATGACCCAGGTGCAATGTCAGCAAGTGTTTCCAAGGGAGGACTCACAAGTCTGTAAACTGTTTATAATCAGCACCAAATTAGTTTGTTGGAATTTTCAAACTGCTTTACCTATACACATTCACCTCCCTCAGGAACATTGATGCAGCACAGCTTCTGCAGGCTGAGCAGCTGAGATTCAGATGAATGACCTGAAGGATTTCTTTTTGTTTCCAAGTGACACATCAAGTGTGGGAAGAGGGGGTAAATATATCAGCAAAGGCAAGGTTGGTTGTACTTCAGCATATATACATAAAGTGGCTTCAGATTCCATTTGTTCTCGTCCTTGTTATCCTTATGTCTCACACCTCAGAAATCTCTGCCCAAACACCAATGTGAAGCAAGGAACTGTCTAGTCAATCAATATTGCTTTCCTGTTTTGGGCTGGAGTTGCTTTTCTTCTTAGTCACTGGTTCAGTGCTGTGCTTTGGATTAAGCATGAAAATTACAATGACAACACACTGATGTTTTGTTTGGTGCTAACTGGGGCTTACCTTAAGTCAGTGACTGCTCAGTTTCCCAAGCTCGGCCAGCAAGCTGGTGCAAAAGAAGCTAGGAGGGAGGAAAGCCTGGACTGCTCTTCAGAAAGAGTCAAGACTTGCAGTTTTTTCATCAATTCCTTTTCTAGTGTGAGAGATCACCACTACCCTCCTGCAATATCATTGTGAAAGTATGAGGGATGGTACAGACAACAGCTAATGGCTTTAAGATTAGGTAAAGTAAGTAGGAGTAGCAGATTACAGTTCCACAGATATCATTGTCCCTTATTTTCCTTCTGCTTTTCAATATGTATCTCTTCTCCTAGTTCTCATGAATTCCATAAACTCTTCATTTAGAAAGCAGCACATCTAAGCCAGCTCTCTTCCCACTTTCAACACCAGGCAAAAAGGAAAGGAGCATCTGCTGCTTCTTCCAAGCTGTTTCTAGTAGAATAGATTAAAAGCAAACACTCACACAAAGATTTCTCAGCAAGCATTCTCACAGAACACAAATTAAAATTATTACTTGGTGGATGGAATGCCATCCTCACTCAAAACCAACAAACACAAATATGATACATCACTCAGTTATCAAATATTTATTCCTGTTAGACCTCAGTGAGGCTACACATCACTGAAAATGGGCCCAGCTATTAGTCATCCAGATTTTCCCACTTCAAAAGCAACTCACTGATCATCAAAAGGCTTCTTGCTGCCTGTCAGGCAGTCCCTAGAACAGCCAGCACAGTAAGACACCAGATCTCTTCTTTTTTTTAGAAGGGGTTAGGGACTTTCAAAGAGGAGGATTAAAAGAAATTTTGCTCTGGACACTTCCTCTTCCCAACCTCTTTTTTTCCAAAAAATTGTAAACCAAAACAACTCTTTGACATAATTTTCATATTCATGCAAAGACTTCAGGTTTTCAGTCATTTCTCCCAACAAATCAACTTTAATGTCACTTTTTTCCTTCTGAAATCAGCACTTGGCTTAAATTAAAAATAGTGACTCAAAAATGTTACCATGTAAAAACATGGGTTTAAAAAACAAATTACTTCAATATATTTGAAATGCTCTACTGGAGAATTCATTCTTCCTCCTTCCATAAATCAGTAAGGTCAAAACCAACTCTCCTAGATAGTGGTTATTACAAATAATCACTAAATCTGTTTTATTTTCATGAGGAAAAAACTGCATTCTTTTTACCTCTCTCCCAGAGGCAAAAGAAAGAACTTCAGAGTCCTGCTCTAAAAGCCAAGCTGAATTCTCTGCAAGCTCTGCATCCTTCAGCAGCAACCACCAACTCATGGCTTGTGCCTGTTGTTTGAAGCCCAGGGAAAATCCATCACTGCAAAGGAGAACATATTTAACCAACAGCAGCAGAAATTGAAGGGTATCTGTCAGGCCAGAGAGAAAGTGCTGAAGTGTAATTTTCCTTTTGCCTGTCCTACATTAATGATTAATTTTGTGACAACCGCAATAATTGCTGCTCAGTTCCTCATATCTTTATTACAGCTGGAGCAGAACAAATTCAGAATATTCACATTAAAACAATCAAAACCTCAGATTTTTCTTTCATACACAACAGTTACTAATTCAACTGCACTTTAGTTAGAACATAGAATACTTTGAACTAAACTTTAGGCTTGCAACCAATCCATACATAAATATGTTTTCAAAATATGACAACCATACACTTTTTAAAATATTTATCATAATAAAAAAATCCTTTTTGCTCCATTTCTAGAAGTTCAGCTTTCAAATATCTATCTTAAGTTCCTAAACCTGGAAATTGCAAGCCAACCTTGTCCTTTAGAACCTGTGTTTTATAAAGCCTTCATCAGAAAAAAAAAGCCTCTAGTCCAAAACATTATAGTTTCCTAAGACATCATGCTCCCTTAAAACAAAAGGGGCCTGGAATAATATTCATTTAAAATTCCTTATTATATGACCATTTTGTGGTATTTTGAAACACACAAGGGTAATTGTTACAGCTATAACTCAGTGTAGAAACACTTGAGACTCAAATAAGGACAGGCTTAGTATCTCACCTCTAATAAGCTCTTAAATAAAAATACTTTAGTACTTCTTTGATGCAGCAGCCTTTCCATATTCCAAAAAAAGCAGAATTCCTGCAGTAATGTACCACAATTTGTCCCCTGGTCTCTCACTGAGGTACTAGCAGCTTAATAGCTTCTGGGAAAGTCAAATACACTGATTGAGGGCAAGTCTCTCCCTCCAAATACAGCTTTTTTTAGCAGTAAGAGAACTTCCATAAAAGCACTGGTACAAGAGCCAGCAGAAGTGTGGTATCTCACACTTTCTCCAAGAGGGCCTTTGAACTCAATAGCAAACAACTTGGAACTATTTTTACAGAATCTAAAATTTATTGCAAGAAATGAAGAAGGGGACAGCTTCAAAAAAAAAAAAAAAAGAAAAAAGATCATTCATCTTCTGTTTCTGATCCCTCTTAAGTGACATGAAAAAGCATTACAAGCACACTGTTCCCTGAACCCTCAGTGCCAATTGCAGGCACTCATGTTAGGGGCTGCTCCTTCAGCTTCCTGCTCAAAAACCAAGTACAAGTGAAATCCCACGGGAGCAGCCAGACAAATGCAGAACAATGCTAGTTTAATATAGCATATCCACTCTGCCTTCTGCATGAATTTATTATCCAACAGTACAGATCAAGAGCAAAGCTGCTGCACAGCCCAGCTGCAGAGTCCCTGAAGCACCCACCCAGACACAGAAACTGCAGGCACTAAGGCTCATGCTCTGTCTCCCTGCACATCCAAAAACATTGTGCTTTACTAGATGAGGGCCATGAGGACCAAGTGCCCCAGCAGTACACAGCTGATCAGAAAAGTGACCTGCTTCCCAGAAGGAAATTGTGAAGTTTATAAAGTATTTAAAACTTGGTCTGCCCAGTGAAACTTGCAACACCAGCAGCACTGTCCCTGGCATGCAGCTGCGTGGCATGAACCAGGCCAACAGCAAGGGTTATGTCAGGGTTAGAAACTGAGAGGCAGCAACAGAAATATGTTTTCAGTCTTTTCCAGCTAAGGATTTTGCTGCCATTGGAAAGAAAAAACAAATTGTTCAGTGGTGAACAACAGAGCTGATTATCAGGCATGTAGCTCTGCAATGCAGTGCATTACTTGCCAATAACAAATTGAATCGATAGCTGAATGACTTAGTCATAAATCAATACAACTAACCCAGTTGGTCTTACTCATACATAAACATTCCAGATGATTCAAAATATGGCACAAGATTTACTTTGTCAGGGCAGTGTTTTGGGAACAGCTGAAGTCAGGGCAGTGCTCAAGCTCTCTGAGCAATATCTGCAAATGTGGAAAGGAGAATGTGTGTGTTATGTAACCTACACCAAAGCCATCAGGCTACCCCCACACAAGAAATGCAGCATTTTACCATCCAAAGCTGGTTATCTAGAGGTCTTTCCAAGCTCCAGTATGAGAGATTAAGATTTCCCTCACCTTATTTATCAAGCAAACTAACTGCTATCAGCTTAGAAGTTGAAGGTCATCTTTGCCCTGTCCAACTGTGCAGGTAAAAAAAACCAAAACAACCATTCATCAAGGACCAAAAGCTGCTCCACATTTTTCCACAATTACAGAAGTTATTCAAGGACATGCTTAACCTGTCACCACTCCTAAGAAAGTGAAGAAACTCATATGCCTGCCAAATTCAGCAAGGTACATACTCATGTTTATGTTCCGATCTTCAGCCATCTAATTAAAGTATCAAGGTAGCTGAGCAATCAGTGTGATAGCAAACGCCTGCAAAATACTGATTTTAGATCTTGAGTCTAACATTTAAACTACAGTCTCATCAGGCTTTAGCCAAGGGGAAAAATATCTATTATGCATGACTCTTTGCACATTCAAATCTGAAGAGGGCTGGGCTCACATTTAAACCATGAAGCCAAAATACACTCAGAGTTCCAAATTCCTTTTGGGGATTAAGTCTGTAAAGCACCGTGATTACACAAAGGTTGGGTTCACTTTTCATTGACTTTTTAACAGTCTCATTATATCATTGGCTCTTTTTGTCCTCCAAAGCCTTTTTGTTACAATTACCAGATACAAGTCTCAAATATTAAAGCTAAAATTATTGAATATGTGACCAAACTCTTTCATTTTCAGGGTAGTCTACACAGAGCAGAAGAAAGTGCCCCAGAACAGATCTTCAGCATTTTGCCAACAGTGTTTGGAGCTTCAGATCTTCAGTCTCATGGATGCTCCAGTCTTGAATTCTTTAGCAATATGTTATAGCTTAATGAAGAGACTAGATCAATGGTACTTTAGTGACCTTACTGCATGTGACATTTTCCATGTTCCAGTACATAAAAACCAGAGTATCATAAACTGGTCACCCCAAACTAAGCACAGGATACATGCAACTGCCTATGTGGGGGTATGCAGATTTCATACCAAGACTAAAAATACAAACCCAGTGTAAAACCCAAATAGATTCATAAAAAGAAATTATGTGTGAACTGCCCTGTGAATCCCTTTACAAACAATACTCACCTCTATGCATTACTCTAGACAGAGTACAAAAACAGTTACCACTTATAAGACATGACTTAGAGACTGCCACAAGGAGTGGAAAAATACAGAAAAATTTTTTTGACAAAACAAAGATATGGTGCAAGCTACATGAAAAGAGGGCCATATTCCATAAGTTTGCTTCAAATTTTTCCCTAGTATCAAATATCTAACTCTATTGTCAAACAAGCCATTAGCAACTAAATCTCTGCAAGATGAGTTCAAGAACAAGAACACATCCCAAGGCCAAATCAAACTAGTGAGGATGTCAAGAAACAGGTCTGCAAAAACTATGCTGTACTGTAGAGAAATAGATTGGAATATATAGAAAATTATTCACCACTGAAATGAGGTGCCATCTTTTGGTGATAACTGATTCAGCATTCTATTACACTAACTTTCCTGTGAGGAAACAGATGAACTTTTATTAATTCCCCTGGCTCACTGGCTGGTGTAACCCAAAAAATCCAAGGTGAATTCATCAGTATGTGCAGAACAGCAGCAAATTTTATTTGCAATATAGAAGGTAAGTTTAAGTTCTTTCTGAAACCTCTATTCCTCTGAATTGAATTTGAATTTATACTTGAGAAGAGCAAAAAGTACTGTGGGAGGATGGGATATGATTGAAGGAGTCTGATATGCCCATCCTATAATCTCTTACTTTGAATGCCCTACATAGCTTCTACAAATTGAGCTGAAACATCACAAGCTCTTAAATTAGAGCTTTAGGCAGAGGCCTAAAGCCAGACTGGCAGAATCTGTCTGTACTGAAGTTTTATTTTGGATACAACTGTCACATCTCTAATACTTAAATGGAATTGTCTAAATAATTTATGACATGATAAGCATGTGAAGTGTGTGATCAAGGCACTGTTCCCAGAACAAGGAATATAGGTTTCACTTACTGAAAAATCACAATATTGTATTTGGGATGGCAAAATCCCTGCATCTGCAGATTCAGATATTTGAGCAAAATTAATTTGCATGTTCTACACTTATGGTTAAGAAATGAGAAAGACCAGATTAGTAACCAAATTATAACTGCAGAGATCTGTGTGCTGAACTAGGTTCCCCAGGCTGGGGAATGAAGCAAGCATAGTCCTCCTATAATCTGCCTTCTAAAACAGAAAACTGGAACACTTCTAAGGTATTATAAGAGGCCAGCATATCCACTGAGTTTGTGAATTTGTGAACAGAAAAGACCCGGCCTCAGAAAGACCAGCATTGCTTTCCCTGACAATTTTGCATAGGACTAAGAATGTAACAACAAGCATAGAGCAGTTGGTGGCATTATTCCCCAAAGCCCATGAGATGACATGGCACATTTGATCCATACACAAAGATAAGATCAGCTAGGTACATGTCAATCACTCCTGACTCTCCTGAGATTACCAAGGCAGAACTGTGATAAATTGCAGCTACTCCAATTTCTAAGTAGAATGCACCAAAGCAAGTGCAGCCTGTTTCCCTGCTGGGCTGTCCTCACAGGGAAGCCTTTGCTCCTCACATGCAGTCTGGACTCTCTATTTCAGCTTCTGCAAGTTGCCTTTCACATCCTGCCCATGCATGGCTGGTTCTTTTCCCCAGTAACCTCTCCACCACCATGCAGGGCTGCTGCTAAGAACCCCAAAGTACATCCCTGCTCCAAGCCCTGGTCCCTCAGCCTCCTTCCTACAGGACAAGGGCTCCCATCCTGATGGCCTCTGCTGAATGTGTGCCTTGTACTGAGAAGGGGGCTGGTCCAAAGCAGCATGCAGTAGCCTAGGTGTAGCCTAACAAGTCAAGAGAGTTAATCAATCCCCTTCTTTGCAAGTGATGCAGCTCAACTGTAGATTTTGCAAGCACAACCAGAGTGATTGTTCCTCCCATTTGTCTTCCAGGCCCCATGCATTCATATACATACATTTTATACAGGTGTATTTTGCCCTGTTTTATTGTTTCTGAGCTGTCTCATGTAACTGCCAGTTTGCACCTTCACATATGGTGTCCTTACTTCCCATGTTGTGCCTTGTTAAGCTCTCCTCATCAGGCTGGCTGGCCAGCCTGTTGGCAAAGGTGCTGTTGTCCCATTTGTTCAGGTAGGTCCTCCTCTCCACAGCAACCCTTCATCTTTTAAAAGGGTGCTGTAGATGTAAAAGCCAGTTTTCCACCTAAAACACCAGATCTAGCCAGGTCTCTACAATGAAATACCACTATTTTCCATCTTTCCTGATTCTACACAAATGGTTCCCCTCCTACAGGTAGCTCACTGCATCCTCCTCCCCTGCCCCAGCCCAAGTTCCAGCATTCTGCTGCAGGTCTGTGATGTACCAGGAAAGCTCCTGCAGGAGAAACCCTGCCCTGCAGAGCAGCACCACCCAATGGTAGCCACCTCTTGCATCCTCAGCTGAATTTGGCCAATTTCTAATTGCTTCAAGATTAACACTATTTTTTAACACAGATTCTTCCTCCAAAAATGACCAATATTTACCTCCTCACTAAACAGCCCTAGGAAGAAATGGGACAGATCTTGATCCAACAGAGTAATCCTCAAGTGGCATTTTGCTTATAGGACTAATAAATAAATCAGGAATGTCTCTTCCCTTTATACACTTGCCTCTTCAACAAACTGTCACTAATCAGTTTCTTCTCTACACTTAGCTGTAACACAGGCCTCATAATTTCTGAATTTTTCAATTCAATAATAACAAATAGAAAGGGAAGGCCAAACAACTTGCAGAAGGTTCAGAACAGCATCATGAGAGGAGAGGCACAAATAGGCCAAATAGGGCATAGAACAGGTACACTTGTCATAGCCACTTAGAGTAATTATTGCATGAAATTACTCAAGAGTATCAAGCAAAAAATAGACTTCTTATAAAGAGATGTTTGTCACCCCCTGTGGTGACAAGCAGTGCTGGTTCGAGTTGTAACAGCCCTCTAGAGATGGCAAATGTATAGATGCACTTTTAATCACTTCAAAATGCTGACAGTTGGTTCTTTCCCAAATCCTACTGGAAGGCATTTTTCATATATTGACTCTAACATTCACTCTCTCAATTATCTTAGACACAAACTGTTATTATATATCAATGTTAATATAATTACATTAGCTATCAAAAGGGGCTTATTTTAGAAGTAGCTTCCTGCAAAATACTTCAAATTGAACTTGAATAAGCACTTCTCAGCAGAAAAGTGCTCTACTGGGACTCTAAAAGCAACTCTGAATTCAATTCCTCTCATAACAAACTGATGTTCTCTGCTACCTGACTTGGCTCAGCTCACTTGCAGACACTCTGGTTATTGTCATTCCTGCACTGTTCTCAAACCCTACCAAAGACCATCCAAAGCATTGGTATTGGGCAGAACTTGTAACAGAAAAACTGCCAGCATTCTGCAGTTGTCAATGCAATGGAAAATAAGCTGCAGCCTTACTTCAAAGGAGTTTATTTTCTAGGTAAATCCTTTGGTTGCTAAATCTTGTTGAAGAGTCTCTCCATGATGCAAAAAAGTAGATGCTCTGTCTGAGCTGCTCTTGGGATCCCCTGGGAAGTTGGAAAGCCAAGCTAGGGGCCAATAAATGTGCTCAATGGGACTTCAGTGCTTGAATTATTCCTTGAGTTTTTCTGCTCAAAAATTCCAAGGTAAGACTGAGCTTATATGGCTTTGGTATGAAATCAGACCCTAGAAGTCTTCAAAGACATAACCGAATTAATCAAAATTATTTGTGATTATTTGGAGAATTTTGCTTTATGTGGCTTAAGATAAGATACTATGTGAGAAGGGGGGTTTCTGCTGTGAGTAAGCAGAATAATAAAAGGCATTTGAAGAGTCCTGCCAGCCTACTGAGGGACAAGATCCTTCCCCTTTATTCAGCACTGACTTTTACCTCTCCAGCAAGAACTGATCCCTCCTGTGCTGCACAGTAACACAAGTTACTGATTGCCACAGAAAACTTTGACAAAGTCCCAGGTATTCATTATGGCAATAACATTTTGAAAAGTGTCAAAAGGTAGTCAGAACATCAGAAGTCTCCCTTAAATTGTAAGTATTATTTAATTCTGTTCTTAAATATTGAATTCCTGCTGCTCTCTCAACAACAGAAAACAAGCTGGCAGTTTGCAAGTGCAGGAACCAATCTGAATAAACATGGGTGGGTGTCAAACCAATCTATTTACCAACCAGTAACTGATTCTTTCTAGAAAGTGAAAATTTGGTACTTCCAGAAATCACATGAGATTTTTTCCTAGTATTAAATTCATATTTACACCTGAGTCCACCACTAAACACTTATATAATAAAAAAATGTCAATCAATTTTATTAGCTATGGAAAGTACTTAATTTTATGCTGGATGCAAAGGCAAATGTAAAGATTTAGAGAAAGTGAATTTTTAAATATTTACTCTGAAACAAAGCATAGTAGACAGAAGCTGTGAATACATAATTAAAGGAACAGCATGCCATCCTACTAGTCTGGAAATTAACTTCCCTTCCATCAAACACCATCACTTGCTTAAAAAGAATGAAAAAACCCACAGGAGTTAATTTATTAAAAAAAAAAAATCAAACAAAGAAAACCAATAATATACTGTTTTCTTAAATTCATACACCCAGTTCAGCTTTGTAGCTGCAGAGTAGTGTATGAACACAAATCAACTTCGCCCATTCCACACAGGTCTTAATGGAAAGGCTGTCAAAATAAGTGAGAAAATCATGCACATATCTGATGATACAGACTACAGATAAGAGTCAGGAAAACCTGATCTTCTAAAGACCTGAATTCCTGAAGTATTTTCCCAACTTAATAGAAAAAGCAAAAATGCAAGTTGATGTCAATCAGTTTTAGAACCACATAAGATAAGGACACTAATTCAAAGTTGACATGCTACAGTCAAAGAAAATTAGTTCCATTTGAAGGCAATAAAAGAGTCAGTTATGAGCTAGAGATTGAACTCATTTGAGCTGAGACTCTCAGTCATATATAATTGTGCAACCACTGCATGCAGGTGTTGCTTTACTGCCATGGTGCTATGTAAGAGTAATAAACACATCTGCTGGGAACTCTTAATTATAGATGACAAACTATAAATCACCAGCTTGTTGCAACATCAGAAGGCTCAAGATGTGATCCATCATGTCTACATCCCAAAAAATAAATTAACCCCTCTGCTTTGTTTAATAGACAAAGTAGATTTATTATATTTATTTATGAGCATGATACTACTGCAAGAAACAATTAGGGCCATACTTATCTTGAGTATTGCTTTTGTCCACTCCTCTACCATTGTCTGTACTGGTTTACACTGATACTATTGGACACCCCCTCCTATGCAAGCATAAAACAGTGTAAGGGGCAAGGTGGTGGAGAAGCAAGTACTGTATCTTAGGACATGTGGAATCCTATAGGATATTTGCTCTCTTTAAGAACAGTCCTATTCAATAACTTCCATGAACTAAAAAGAACCCACCAATATAATCCAGGCAAATAAATAAACTTTCCCTGAGAAAGCACCAAGTACATATCTGTGTGTGTAAGTGTCTGTATATATTCACAAACACAATTTGTCCAAGTGACTACTACTGTAATTTAGGCAAGCAGCTTTTCAGATGTTTGCTCTTAGAGACTACAAACAAGCCTGAAACATACTTGGAAATTTATCTGCTTTAAATGAACAGTGACAATCTCTCTTCCATGACAATAAGAAGAAAATCAATTTGACAGGTGGAGGGGAGAAATATTGACAGCTGAAATCAGTTTAAATCCTGGGGTAGTGGATAAGGACTTCTCTCAATTATTATATTTCACTACTCTCTAAGTGCACCCATGTTGTTTTACATTATAATGGTAATAAAAGTCAGACATGCAGGCAGGAACTTTTTCATGAAAGGAAAACCTGGCTGTGCTACAGGAACACTCAGTCAGGAGGAACAGCAGGTGAACATATAAGTCTTTTGTGTGTCATAGGGTACTATAAACACAGCAGGACTAAATTACTCTTCAGAAACACGTCTTGACCATGATTACTGTAATCACCAACATGAAGGTATATATCTAATTATATAAACACAGACCTTTATAGTCCATCTGAGCAGAAAAAGCCAAAACTCTAGAGTCAATCTATGCAAATTAAATAGGCAACCAAAAATATGCTTTGTTTTTTCTTATAAGAAACACCTTTTTTATTGTTGAGACAATCTTTAATCGTAACAAATAGTGTTTAAGTCTTATAAATGCCTTCAGCTTTAAGTGACAGTGCTTAGTCCTGTATTCATATGTGCAAGTGGTTATCTTAACCTTTGAGACTGTGGGCCTAAGAAACACTGCCAAGAAGGTATTCATTGGCCAGACCACAGCCCTGGGACGGACCCAAAGAGAAGAAACTTTTTTTGGAAGCCTACAACCAATAAAGAGTAATTTGAGGAATGGCATGTTTCCCAAACAACCACCAAAAACCTACAAAAGACCCCTACTCTAATGCAAATAAGCTTTGAGAAGTGTTTTAAATATGAAAAAAAAATGCAGGAATGTTTAGCACATATGCATGAGTTTGGGAAAATATAATAAATGTGTATAAGTTATAAAGATTTAAACTGGCTGTTAGGTAGCTGCTCCATGTGGGTTAGGGGCAAATAGTCCCCTCACATTCCATGGTGAAAATAAAAGTGATGCTGCTCTCTAATACTGAGATTACAATGGTAGAAAGTCTCATTCCCAACTTTCAGTGACTGTATGAAGAGTATGCTTTGTCTCTCCTTTTTCAGAAGATTTTAATTGCCAGCTATGCATAGTGTCATTCCAAATAGCACAGAGTTGTGAGTTCATGATAAACCAAAAGCTCTACAAACACAAGTCCAGATAGATATATTCTGGTATTCCAGCATTTTGACCAAAAACCTCCTGCTGCTTGACATAACACAGGTATTACATATTTGAACAAAGCTGCCACAGCATAAGACTATTGTGAAAAGCAAACAGCAATAACCCAGAAGCTGCTTTAAAAAAACTAAAAAACACAAACAAACAAACAAAAAAAGAGACCTGATACTGCTATAGGTAGCTGAGGATTCTCACTGAAAAGGATCAGTAGGAATATGCAATTTAGGAAATTAATCCTCCATAATATTTCAGGTAGGCATTTTGGTTTCTCATACATCTTGTGAAGAAATAAACTCCTGATTAGGTGAGTTTATAATCACTCACTAATTAAATTATCAGGTACAAATTAAGCTTTACTGCTTAATAGATTAGGTATTTCCAATGCCAGGCCTAGGTCACGGCTGTCTCAAATCCAAGGCCAATGAATAGAAAAGGGGGGGAAGGAGGAGGAAGGGAAAAAAAAAAAAAAAAAAATCAATTTCAACAGCAATAACACTTACCTTTCCTCCTAGTCTCCCAGAAAACCAGAGTCTGCTGGCTAACTCACAGAATAAATACCCCCAGTGCTACACCCAGTTGCACCTGACCTGCCTTCCCAATTAAGGTTTGCCCCATCCTGTGGGAGGCAGCAGCTGACCCCCCTGGGCTCATTACCCACATCCTGCCAGTTTTGAGAGGAGTGCTACAGAAGAGACAAACACCATTGTGCTGATCCTTGCACTAAGGCCAAGGAGATTGGAATGGAGACAGGGCCTAATGCAATTGCAAAAGGCATCAACAGCTTATCCACTGCATTAAGCTCATGTAAATAGCCAGTGTACTAAAAGCTGTTTTAACTTTCCTCAAATTGTTTGCACAATTGATCCACAATCATCTGAGTGCTCACTGAAGCTTAACATCCGACTTTTTTCCATTGATTGCAAATGGCCTGTTTGGTTCTGTAATATGTGTTACAGTGAACATCGTGCTCAGTAGAAATGGCTGTTTGTTGGCAGTGCCTAGCTATCCTAGAAACTGTAATTCAATCACATGGGGTGTGCTGGTTCTGTGTTTTCTTCCAAACCCTGGGGGAATATATAAATGAAGAGTTTAAATTGAGCCCATGCCAGGCATCTGTGAGATAGCAGGAGAGCTTGAAAACTGATATGAAACAAGAATTATGAACTTCCTACAATTAAATATCAAACTTGGAAAAAATTGTCAAATCAGCTAGAAAACCTGATAAAGAAGCCATGGATGTAAAGGCCAAAGAGACAACTTCTCCTCCAAACAGTGGTAAGGCCAGAGGCAGAGAACAGTCATTGTGGAGAAATATATGTCTGCCATCACCATCAATGCCTTTGCTTCATTTACTAGTTTCAAATACTCTTCAAATACTCTAGCAAAATCTTTTTTCCTTAGAAGGCAAGAAAAATAGTAGCTGCAAGTTTGTAATTCACCTCCTGATGAGGAGCATGTCCAGGTAGATAAAAGCCAAAAAGTCCTTTGAATTTGTATTTAATTGCAATTAATTTGCAAGGAAAAAACAGGTCAGTATGATTCTGTTAGTGGCGATCAGGGGAAGAAACAAGGTAAATATCAGATCTGGCTGAACTAAAATATTTTTTGAAACATTTAAACCACGTCCAAAAGACAAATATAAAGTTTAAAAAAAATTGTGCAAATTGCAGCAACAATTTCAACACATATTTTAATACTCCTTCCAATGACATTACTTCCCCCAAATCACTGAGCAAGTAAGCAGCTATGTAGCCTTTGAGGTAAGGTTTTTATTTGTTTTAAACAAAAAAGATTAACCATTAATTCCTCTCAAGTAAGAGGTTTCTTTATAGATAAGCCTAAACAAAGAGTGGCCAGAATTTACTGCAATCAACGTTGCTCTTGGAAATATCTGAACTCAAACTGCTTGAGGTAAAATTTGCATAGTACTTCAAGTAAATAGACATGGTACCCTAGAATGACACTAATAACAAGAAAATAAAAAATCATGGTCTAAAAAATTGATTCAGCAGGATTTGGGGTAGTTAGAGAGTGCATTGTTACCTTATATCTTCCCTACCAACTGCAGTGATCTGCAGAATAATGAATCCAAGTGAAAAAAGGTTTAATTTATTTCTTGACTAGCAAATGCATAGTTTTCTTGAGCTTTTGAAAAAAACACTTTCAAAGAAAATCCCAATAAAGAGGAACATATGTTAGTCATTCTTATTTCTAGCAGAACAACCTGAAATTCTGAGTTTAAGTAAGCTTAAAAACACAATGCTTTGAAACAACCTCTACTTCTCATTCTTCCTTCCTCCATCTCTCACAGCATGTTTTGTAAGGCTAAGAAAACCCTACACTCAGAGAAGACAGAAAACTCGTAAATCATTGCTAACCTGTAAGTGAGGCTATCTACAACTGCTTTTAAAAGACGCTAAATAAAGTGTCTGCTTTTCGCAAGGAAGATTTCCATTTCATTGTTTATTCCTAATGATACACAGGGCCTGCATCTGGCACTATAAAGATGCCAGACTGCATCCACAGCACCTTCCTGGAACCACTGAGCACAAAGATTTAGGTTCCCAGCCAGCTCTTCAGTGAAGAACATGTATGTAACTTCAGAAAATGAGTAGTGAATTAACACTTTAACAAATAGTTTGTGTGCTTAGGCATGGTGGGTACATGTTGCAAAATCAGATCACCAGTTTACTACTACCATTTAAAAGTAGTAAACTACTTTTATATATATGCATATAAGCCTCCTCACAGGGCAAAGACAAAAAAATCACTGCAGTAGTAATACATTTATGGTACTTATTAATTAGAGTAGGCAACTTTTGAAGACTTCAGTTCCCAAGCAATTCAGGTTCCTGTTCACTTTCCTAAATTAAAGTATTTTTGCAATTCTTTTTCCTTTAGAAACAGAATTAAATTCACTACCTCAACAAGTGTTCATTCTTCTTGAAACTGCAGAAATTGGGTACATTTGTATTTCAACCTTGCTCTACTTGCATATGGCACATAAATATCTACTACAATGAGAATGACAGAACACAAGCAGAATATTCTACTGTGCGCAAACACTGAATAATACATTGTTTCACTGTTCACCCACTGTAATGATGCTTTTGAGGATGTTTATTCTTGTCTCTTTTCATCCATTCAGTGGTGTATGAAGTGGTATCAGAGGACTTACAGGTGAGGCTTTAAATATCAGAGGAAATCAGGTCAGTGTCTTTCTCCTCAGAGCAGCCCTGAAATCAGAGGTGTTGAGAAGTATTGCTTGAGAGACTCAAAAAGAAGTCTGCAACAGAAGGCACAGTGACAGTAGATCCCCCACAGACAGCTCCCTGACAACAAAATGAGCTATTAAATGAATAGAAACCAAATTCAGCTTTAGAAGTCCTACAGTGAAAATGGTTAGCAGGAGGGAGAATATTCTGTCAAATAATCATTACAGGCTTGCTCTAGCCTTCTGCTCTCCCTAAAACTCATTCTTTTAGCCACTGTCAAGGGAGAAAAGTAGAAGAAAAAAAAGACTTCTCAAAGACAGCCTGCTGAAAAAGACTTGGACTATAGTCAAACAATTCATTCCATAACCATGACCCTAATGTCTAAATGCACATCATCTCATTTTCATTTTCTTATTACCAGAAATTATTACTTTTGGAATAAATGCTGTGCAGGAATACAAATTCTGCCTTTGGCTGATGCATTCTAAGGCATAGACTTTTGCCTTAAATATCATGACACAGATTTATTAAAATGGTAACTTAGCTCAAGGAGTTCATTACAATTTTACAGGTATTTTAGTAAAAGCTGAATAAACAGCAACATTAGTACAGGGTACCTTAGTAATGCATCATAAAATATTGTGATGTATGAACAAGATACTACTGATAAGATCAGGAAGCCTAGATGTCGGATAAAGGGGTTTTTTCTTAAGCTGTTTAATAAAATACAAAACCCACACTACACTCTTTAGCTCAAGTCTACATAAACTGATGGAAAAAACTCAAACAAACCAAACGGGAAAGGAATAAAACCAAGCAGCAGCAATGCAGTTTATGAAGATCTGAGAGAAATGAGGAGAAAGTAAGTATTTATAAGCTCCAAGTATTATAGGTTCTAAAATAAAAATTTGTGGGCTCTGTGATCAGACTCTGACTAAAATCCAGTCCAAACAAGGTCTTGCAGGCAAGTCCTGCACTTCCACTTTTATTATTGAGAACAGCTGAGAGTCTCGCCTAAAACTTAAAAAGTGGCAATTCTGCAGTCCTTTTCCACCTCAGAAGGCAGTTCTGCCACACTGTCAAAGAAACTTCAGAGCTACCTGTGTGTCTGCTCACATATCCCTTTCACTCCAATGGTTCTCCTGCATTTGAGCAGCATTGGAGGACTCTAAACTCAGCAGAAGTGCTGCCACCACAGTGACTACTTTACAAGGGCTGCAGGAGGTAACAATTTAAGATATGCAAGGCCATCAATTGATTGTTTTACATTTAGCTCCAGTAGGCCATTGTAGCTACATGCTGAGTCACAGCAGTTACTTTCCAAGCAAGTACTTTCTTAACATTCCTACACTTTCAAAAGTAATAATCTCTTTTTCTAATAATGTCGTAAAAGAAAAAGTGGTTTCTTTTTCAAAAACTACTTCCAACTGTGAGGATGTGTCAGGAACTATAAATTCACTAGGTAGCTATAGCACACAAACCAGCCCATAAATATTCTTTCCACTCTTATTTGAAAATGTATTACCAGCTTCTCTGTAGGTACCTTCCAACTTACTACCTGCTCTCCTGCTTCCCATAACTAAACCAAATTCACAAGACAGATATTTTGTGCTACAGAAAAAACTTCACCTTGCATGTAAGTCAAAGTAGAGCCTTCTCTCTGCAGCTCTGTAAGGGCTCATTGCAGTGGGCCAGGATATTTCTAATTCCTTTTCCCTTATCTAAAGTGTAATATTCCATTCCAATGATAAAAATCTTCATAGATCAATATAGACCAAGTGTTCGTTCAAAAAATCCCACATCCTGGAATCTATTATTTTGACTTTAAATTTTTAATCCAATCTTGATAATTTTAGAAATATCTCCCCAAAGCATTCCACAACTGACCTCTCATGAAAGCCTGTGAGAAATTTGCATGTTGTGACTTTGGAATTAAGAGCAGATATAAATAGTACATTTCCATCACTTCTACATCTGCAGCATCCTGGCATGCCCAACTTGTCACTCGGAATGCCTTCACTTCTAATTAATTTTATTCTGACACAAAGCAAGCCAAGCCAACAGAAACTGAACTGGTCAAGTTCAGAGAAGAAAAATGCATGCATTTTTAAACAGCCACCATACTGCATGGCATGTAGAATATTTCTCAGTTTTAGAAATTTCAAATGAACTATAACATGGGTTTCCACCTAATAAAGAAAATAACAGAATACAGATGTTTAATGGAATTAAACCATGGAATTTTGTCAGATAGAGATTTTGCAAGTTCTGTCATGTCCTAATGATGAAAAATTTGGATCTTCTCCTCTCGTTAGCCATTCAGGTGCTGGGGGGGCTTCCTCCAGCCATTGGAGGTGGGATTAAAAGAAGGCTCTAGGGAGCAGGCAAACAAGGGTGTAGCACAGCAGTTTGCATAGGCAGGGCAAGCAGGCAAGGTTGCAGTCATCCTCCCGCTACTGGGATATTTATTTTGTGTTGGCGTTTTGTTTGTTTGTTTCTTTTTAGGTTTCTTTTTTTTAACAGCAATGGTCCCCAAACAATCAAAAGCTGCACCTAGTAAAAGTACCAACCCAAAAAGAATCCCCCAAGAAGGACACATCTGTCCACACCCCATCCTGTAAGGAGTGTTTGAGCCTGTCATTAGTACCATGGGATGGTGCAAAGTCCGCCTGCCTGTGGTGCAGACAGGTGAATGATCTCCTCTGTCTGGTGGCTGAGCTTAAGGAGGAAGTATTAAGGAAATAGGTAAGAGGTATTAGAAAGACTAAGAGGTATTAGGGAATGTGAAAGGGAAATAGACTGAAGTTTTTACCCTTCCATACATGAGAGAAACCCACCAGGAGCCAGAGGACTCCCATGCCTCCTACCATCAGGCAGAAGTAGGAGACCTAGTAGATTAAGGGGAGTGGAAATGGGTCCCTACTGAGGGAGGTAATGAAAATTCTTCCTGACCCCAATCACCTACCTAGGTGCCACTTCAGAATAGGTATGAGGCCCTGGATCCAGAGGGTCAGCCAGAAGACATAGAAGAAAATAATCTGCCCAGAGAGCCTCCCAGATAGACTTTGTCTGCCAGATGGATCACTGCCTCTAGCATTAACAAGAAGGGTTGTCAGCAGGTGACTCCCTTCTGAGGGAAACAGAGGGCCCCATATATCAACCAGACCCATCCCACAGGGAGGTCTGCTGCCTCCCTGGGGCCCAGGTATGGGATGTCACCAGGAGACTCCCTAAGCTGATTCAGCTCTCTGATTATTACCCACTGCTGATACTCCAGGCTGGCAGTGATGAGATTGAAAAGAAGAGCACTTGGAAAGAAGGACAATTAAAGGGACTTCGGGGCTCTGGGTCGAGTGGTTGATAGGGCAGGAGCACAGGTGATGTTCTGCTCAGTTCCTTCAGTGGCAGGGACAAATGATGACAGGAACAAGAGAGCCTGCATTATCAACAAGTGGCTCAAGGGTTGGTGGCATCAGCAGAATTGTGGGTTCTTTGATCATTTTATGACACCTGGCCTGGTGAAGCCAGATGGACTCCATCTATCAAGGACAAAAGGATTCTAGTCCATTAATTGGTGGGACTGACTGAGAGGGCTTTAAACTAGGTTCAAAGAGGGAAGGGGATGCAACTAGGCTCTCCATAAACAAGCCCAAGGGTGATAAGCCAGAGTCAGGGGTGAAATCAGCAGCCCAGCTGAAGTGCATGTACACTGATGCACACAGCATGGGTAACAAAGAAAAGGAGATGGAAGCCGTGGTACAGCAAGAAACTATGACACAGTCACAATCATGAAAACGTTGTGGCATGACTCACATAACTGGAATGCTGAATGGATGGCTACAAGCTCTTCAGAAGAGAGAGTGTGAGTCTGTCTGAAATACCCCTCATCTGCCTCACGATCGTCATTTGGCAACCACTGAAGAAAAGACCCCCCTGTCTTAAATCTCTGGCTCTGTAGGAGAAAGTTACACACGCCAAGGGCCCTGAGAGAGAGCATTGCTAAGCTAATGTTCACAGGTGTTGTTTGCTATATGCTACACTGACCCCAATGAGAAGAAGAAGGGGGCCCTTTTTGCAACAATAGCCTTGGAAGCTGTCCTACCTCTTGGCCTGGCTGGACTTCTCCTGAGTTCTGGGTGGTCCCCCACAGAAGACCCCTCTCACTCATTTACAACCACCGTGACAGACAGACTGAGGTGTAAGAAGCCTCTCCATGAAAGACCAAGACATGAAACCCCTATGTGAAAAGGCCCCTCTCCTCCTTCCAAGGACTGGGACTGAAACCCCTAACCTGGGACAGATGTGTGGGGGGAGGCAAGCTGACCAAAGTGAGATGTTTGCCTGCAGGTGTGACCACTGGACCAAGAAAACAATGGCTCTCACTTACTGCTGAGAACATGGATTACCTGTTACATCTATTCTTTATTGTATCTGTTTTTCCCCCTTTCCCTCCCCTCACAGTTTCCAATAGAGTTATCATAATAAAAAACTCTTAGTTAGCTAGAGATTTTGAGATCTCCCTGACGTAACAGGCGGATCCTCGACTGGACTGTACAAAAGGACTTCGTCTCTATGTTTGGTAGCTATATCCCCCTCTCTCTTTCTCTCTCTCTCTTTTCTCTCTCTTTCTCTATCTTTTTCTCTCCCTTAATCTCTCTATCACATTTTACTGTGGTCATTCAATAAAGGTGCATTTGTTTTGATTATTACTACAAATCCCCTGTGCCCTGTCAGGTTTTTTTGCACCCTGAGATCAATCCACGAACCATCACGAAACCCGTTCGTAAGGACAGAGAGGCAAGGGAGAAAAGGTGGAGAGGTGGCTCTTTATATTAGGAAGACTCTCAATGTGATATTTCTCATAGAAATTGAGATTAGTGTTGAGTGCCTTTGGGTAAGAATCAGGTGGAAGGCCAACAAGGCCGACATCCTGGTTGGAGTCTCTTATAGACCACCCAGGCAGGAAGAAGAGATGGATAACTTATTCTACAAGCAGCTGGAGGATATTTCAGGATCACCAGCCCTTGTTCTTGTAGGTGACTTTAACTTGCCAAATATATGATAGGAACTCAACACAACAGAGAAGAGCCACTCCAGGAGCTGGGTAGAGTATATGGAGGAGAGCTTCTTGTCACAGCCGGTGAGTGAGTCCACCAGGGGAGGGACTACACCAGACCTGCTGTTTGCAAACAGAGTTGGGCTGGTGGGAAATGTGGTGGTTGGAGGCCATCTGGCTTTCCAGAGGACAGACTTTGGCCTATTCAGGAGACTTATTTGGAGAGTACCTTGGGAAGCAGCCCTCAAAACAAAAGGAGTGCAGGAAGGATGGGTGTGCTTCAAAACAGAAGTCTTAAAGGCACAGCAAGAGACTGTCCCTATGTGCTGAAAGATGAGCTGATGAGGAAAACAACTGGCTTGTTTGGGCAAGGAGCTTCTGAAGGAGCTAAAGAAAAGAAAGAGGGTGTATCACCTTTGGAAGGAGGGTCAGGTATATCAGGAAATGCTTAAGGGAGTTGCTAGGGCATGTTGGAAAAAAATTAAGAGAGTCAAAAGCCTAGTTAGAACTCAATCTGGCCACTTCTGTGGAGGACAATAAAAAATATTTTTATAAATACATTAATGGCAAAAGGGCAAGGACAATCTCCATTTTTTATCAGATACAAGAGGGAATTTAGTAACTAAAGACGAGGAAAAGGCAGAGGTACTTAACACCTTCTTTGCCTCAATTTTCATAAGAAAGACAGGTTGTCCTCAGACCAACTGTCCAGTTAGATAGTGTCAGGGAGCAGAATAGCCTCCCTGTTATCCAGGAGGAAGCAGTCAGAGATCTGCTGAGCCACTTACGTGCTCACTAATCTATGGGATCAGATGGGATCCATCCTAGTGTGATGAGGGAGCTGGCAGATGAGCTTGCAAAGCCTCTCTCCATCATTTACCAGCAGTCCTGGCTCACCAGGGAGGTCCCAGATGACTGTCAGGCTGGCCAGTGTCACACCCAGCCATAAGAAGGGCCAGAAGGAGGATCGAGGAAACTACAGGCCTGTCAGCCTGACCTCAGTGCCCAGCAAGATTATGGAACACATCATCTTGAGTGCCATCACACGGCACCTACATATAGTACAGGAAATGTATTGTACTTGAATTTCTGTATTTGGGCTTTGCCCCGGGAGGTCCCGGTTGTCCTTGATGGGCTGCAGCTGCAATGTCCTTAATTGGGCTGCAGCTGTAACCAATGAAGATAACTGGGATAAAAGGGGGTGGGTTAGCCAGTCAGGAAGAGCCTTGGAGGAGCCCTGAACTGAGAGAGAACAAGATGCAGAAGAAGGAGTCTGTGCTGTGAAGATCTGCAGCCATAAGAACACACCAAGGCGGTACAGACTTTAGAAATCTGATAACAACAGCAGTATCAGACTCTAGAGAAATAGAACAATAACAATTGGTGACCCTGACATGATAGTTAGCAGAAGATGAGACAGCCAAGAGATGCAGTCGTATTTGGTAGAAGACACCCAAGAGCTGTGGCAGCCAAGAGCTGCGAAAGAACATAGCCTTTAGGTCAAGGAGCTGTGAAAGAGTATGGCCTTTGAGCAAGGAGCTATGTGGGTTGTACATGGCTGGTGAGTCATGAAGAAATATGTGTTGTACATGGCCTTTGAGTCATAAGGGAATATGTGTGTATTGTACTTGAAGTATTGTATGCAAAACCTAGTTCTGTAAGTAAAAGAAAAGGGGGAAATATAGTAGAGGAAATGTATTGTACTTGAATATCTGTATATAGGCTCTGCCCTGGGAGGTCCTGGTTGTCCTCGACGGGCTGCAGCTGTGATATCATTAATTGGGCTGCAGCTGTGACCAATGAAGATAACTGGGATAAAAGGGGGTGGGTTAGCCAATCAGGGAGAGCCTTGGAGGAGCCTTGACCTGAGAGAGAACAAGATGCAGAAGGAGTCTGTGCTGTGAAGATCTGCAGCCATGAGAACACACCAAGGAGGTATGGACTTTAGAAATCCAATAACAACAATATGGACTCTAGAAATAGAACAACAACATTAGTGACCCCGGCGTGATAGTTAGAAGATGAGGCAGCCAAGAGCTGCAGTGATATTTGGTAGAAGATGAGACAGCCAAGAGCTGCAAAAGAACATAGCTTTTGGGTGAAGGAGCTGTGAAAGAGTATGGCCTTTGAGTCATGGGGAACTATGTGGGTTGTACATGGCCTTTGAGTCATGGGGAAATATGTGTGTATTGTACCTGAAGTATTGTATGTAAAACCTAGTTCTGTAAGTAAAAGAAAAGGGGGAAATATAGTAGAGGAAATGTATTGTATTTGAATATCTGTATAGAGGCTTTGCCCCAGAGGTCCCGGTTGTCCTTGATGGGCTGCAGCTGTAACCAATGAAGATAACTGAGATTAAAGGGGGGGGGGGGGTGGGTTAGCCAGTCAGGAAGAGCCTTGGAGGAGCCCTGGACTGAGAGAGAACAAGATGCAGAAGAAGGAGTCTGTGCTGTGAAGATCTGCAGCCATAAGAACACACCAAGGCGGTACAGACTTTAGAAATCTGATAACAACAGCAGTATCAGACTCTAGAGAAATAGAACAACAACATGTACAGGATGGCCAGGCATCATCTAGTTATTAGAAATGCCTCTGCCTGAATTAAGGTGCAAATAAAACCATAGACCAATGGCAAGAGTATGGATTTTATTTGATAGTAAATACGAGAGAGAGAAGAAGCAAGAGGAAGAAACAGAAGAGAGGTCAGGAAGACAGAAAGAGGGTGACACAGAGCAAGGTAAATATCGCCACTCCATGGATCCCAACAATGTTCTGTTAACCCTCTCCAGCTGGTCTTCTTGGTGGTCAAGGTACCCCAGAAAGCAGAGAATCCGATGGTTAATATACATTAAGGCTGGGTAGGAGAATCCAGCACCTCCCTGGGCAGAGGGAGTTTGCCCTTGTCTCTTACAACAGACTCTGGGATTGCTGCATCACGTCCAGTCCTGTGGTGCAAGGCTTCAGGAATGACTCGGGGTGGGGGGGGCATTTTAGGGGCCTTTGACAGATTGTGACACCCCCTCAGCCTCCTCTCACATGAATGTCCCATGGATGTGGCCTTCCTGGGGATTCACAGCTGGGCCAGTTTGCGTAAGGGAGGATGGGTCACTGCCTCTAACCAGAGGTTACACCTGAAACCTCCTCCCCCCATCCCTGTTTCAGCAGGAGGCTGTGTAAACCTGCATTCTGTGGGCTGTGGTCTCCCCCACCCCAAACCCAGACAGGAGAGAGTTCCTGTAGTGTTTAGCTCTCTTGTGGATGCATTCCTTTCCCTCAGCCTTCTTGGTTTCTCCCCAGGCCTGAGATCGTTGATGAATGAGTTTCTCTTTATCTAATCTCAGCAGTTTGACTTAATAGTCCAAAGTTCTTCAAGCTTTCTGTGGTTGTAGCTTCTTTATACAGTTTTTTCTATAATGAGCAAAATTTTGTATCAATGTTTAAGGCATTAACTATTTCACTCTCTTACACCAGGGAATCAATCCCAGCCAGCATGGGTTTAGGAGGGGCAGGTTGTGCAACCTGATCTCCTTTTATGACCAGGTGATCCTTCTGGTGGATGTGGGAAATACTTTGGATGTTGTCCACTTGGACTCCAGCAAAACCTTTGACACTGTCTCCCACAGCACACTCCTGGAAAAGCCTGGCAGCCCACAGCTTGGACAGGAGCACTCTTTGCTGGGTTCAGAACTGGCTGGATGGCAGGGCCCAGAGAGGGGTGGTGAATCCAGCTGGGGGCCAGTCACCAGTGGTGTCACTCAGGGTTCTGTGCTGGGACCAGCTCTGTTCAATATCTTCATTGATGATCTGGATGACAGGATTGAGTTCACCATCAGTAAATTTGCAGATGACACCAAGTTGGGGATGTATTGATCTGTTGGAAGGTAGGAGGGCTCTGCAAAGGGACCTGGAATGATTGGACGAATGGGCAGAGTCCAACACCACGAAGTTTAACAAGTCCAAGTGCAGATTCCTCCACCTTGGCCACAACAACCCCTTGCAGTGGGACAGTATGGCTGGACAGTGCTCTGGCAGAAAGGGACCTGGGGGTGCTGGTGCACAGCCAGCTGAACATGAGCCAGCAGTGTGCCCTGGTGGCCAAGAAGGCCAAGGGCATCCTGTATCAGGAACGGTGTGGCCAGCAGGAGCAGGGAGGTCATCCTTCCCCTGTACTCGGTCGGCACTGGTGAGGCCACACCTTGACTGCTGTGTTCAGTTCTGGGCCCCTCAGTTTGGGAAGGACATTGAGATGCTTGAGCGCATCCAAAGGAGGGCAGCTAGGTTGGGGAGGGGCTTGGAACACAAGTCCTGTGAGGAATGGCTGAGGGAGCTGGGGGTGTTTAGCCTGGAGAAAAGGAGATTCAGAGGTGACTTTATTGCTCTCTACAACTGTCTGAAAGGTGGCTGTAGTCGGGGGGGGGGGGGGTTGGTCTCTTCTCTCAAGCAACCACTGACACAATGAGAGGATACAGTTTTAAGCTGTGCCAGGGAAAGTTTAGATTAGACATCAGGAAAAATTCCTCACTGAACGAGTGATTGGGCACTGGAATCACCTACCCAGGGAGTTGGTGGAGTCACCATCCTTGGACATCTTTAGAACAAGACTAGACATGGCACTCAGTGCCATGGTTTAGTTCATGAGGAGGTGCTACGTCATAGGTGGGATTTGATGATCTCAAAGGTCTCTTGCAACCTAGTTCACTCTGTGATTCTGTGATCACCAAGGAAAAGACAAAGCTTCTCATGCTCTCATTATAAAGTATGAGATTACAATCAAAGTACAAATAGTTAAATGGCAGCTATAGTATATTGTTTTGAGCAAAACTTTGTATAAAACAGGAAGTCTGTAAGAAAGCCTAGCTCTGCTAATGTTCTCATTTAAAAATCAAAGTTCTTACCACTTTCCTCAGAGTAAAGTTTAGTATTTTCCTGAGGACACTTGGTGTTTATTTCCCAGCCCAACTTTGTTAATGAACCATATCTAATAAGGCCAAAGTAAGCAACTGTAGCTTCTCTATTATCAGCTGTGACTGATAGAACTTATTATATAACTGTTGTCTATAGAACCTGATGCAGTAGGAATGTTGCAATTACCATGGCACTGCAGAGCCTGGTTGCAGTACAGCTTTTTTTGTTAAATCCCAGGTAAGTCTTATTTGTGAGATTTCACATCAGCTCTTCTGCAAACTGCAAAATCATCCTTCAAGTGAGATCAAATATGTTGTATTAGCAACCAAGTGAAAAAGCAAGAATGTGGAAGCAGCAGCTCTCACCACAAGAGACCTTTGAAATGCGCTATAACCACAGATTAGAAGTAATAAACACCAAATTAGAAAGGGCAGCAATCTTCTTTTCTAATGCAGTGTTTTAGTTGGGAAGGAGAGGAGGGAAGAAGGGGATATTGGGAAACAGGACTGGTTTCAACACTCAAAGTTTTAATTGAAAATATCTGTGCCACCTTAAAACATTTATGAACTAATTACTGTATTTTTAGTATAAACTAAGAATTTTTGAAGGAAAAGGTCATGATGCCTAAATGATGAACCTGCTCAGAAATCACAACATCTAGAATTACCACAGCATTTTTTGAGACTAAAATCCTGGTTTGCACTGGAAGATTTTGAGTCCTAAACTACAAAAATTTTAGTTTGCTTGTCTTGTTCAAGACAAACTTTAGGCAGACCTTCACTTCATTCTCATACTTAGCAAGAACTTTTGTTGGTTAAACATCAAACATTCTGTCAGTCTTGGTGGTGTGAGCAAGGGAATACTACCAGAAATTGAAAGAATTTCAAAAAAAAGTAGTTCTTACTAAAAACACTAAAGAAACTCCATTTGCATATAAATAAGATAATGCAGGAACACATATCAATATTGAGATCAAAATTCTAATTCTGCAGAAATATTCTGCTGAAACAATAAGATCTGAGAGGAAAGGTCAGAGAGTTAATGAAATAATAGGGCCTCAGAATGGAAATAATAAATAATACACAGTTTTATACATTATTATGCAGTACAATAAGGCACTTTGTAGAAGAATTGATCATGACACTACATGAGAAAGTCATAAGCCATCAATCTGGCATCAAAATGAGAGATTATGATTTATTTGGAGAATATTCAGATGTGAGCAACATAAGTGTTCTGGGAAATGTAGTATAAAATATCCCCCAGCTAAAGTATTAATGCTGAGGTGAAAGTCACGGAAGTCATTCTGAAAATGTGAGTAATTGCCATAAAGAGGAAGATTGGCACAGCCATTTTTAATCATTGCAACTACTTTTAATATATTTGCATTCTAAAAGGCTCTGCACAAAATACTGGACTAAAATATGTACCTCTTATCATTGAGCATTTCCACAAGTTCACCCTTTTTCCTCAACTATTATAACACAGGAATGACAAACAGAAGAATAAATCTGTCACCTGCCTGTCAATGCACCACTCCTGCAATTAGGTTCTAAAACCACAAGGTATAAAGCATTACAAGAATCTACCTCAATACAAAGATTTTATTCCCTGCCCATGCTAAAATACTCATTTTTAATTGAAGAGAACTGTTGGCAATGCAAATAGAGGGTCACAAATACAAGCACTAAGAAAAGATCAGCTGCACTGATGTCATGTACATTGTACTAGACATCAATATTTTTTTTTCTCCTCCAAGTCAGAGTCCTTAGAATCTATTTATCTTAACAAGGCAGATTTTAATAGCTGAACAGGTTTAATTAAGTTGATCTACATACATTGAAGTATTTTTTCATTCTGACCACCCATATTTTTTAAATGTCAAGAAGAACCTGCATGATAATGGCTTTTTATTTTTGGATAGGCAAAGGAGCAATTACGTTAGTCACTTTATTGTAAAGCAGTACCTTGCAAAAACAAAAAGCCAGGCTGAAAAAGGTTAAATGAAACACAGTAATATAAAATTCTGTCTTGACATTTCAGAAAACAAATTTTAAGTGATAACCATCACCCCCAACTACCCCTTACACAGCTACCTATTTGACTGACTTGGTATAACTCAAGTATTTCCTGTGAGGACACCATAACATCTTGAAGGCATCAGCATCAGAAGCAGTGACAGAGCAAAAGTTAGCTTCCAATAGAGCCTGGCCACTTGATAGATTAACTGGATGTAAGCACTGCAGTTATCACAGCCTTGAATCAGTTGCCATCTACAACCATGGGTAACAACTTTCTTAGGAGTTAACTTCAGATTAGTTTTTATAAATTTCAACCAATTCAAACAATTCAAATTGTGTGAACAAATTCAAAAAATTTCTAGTCACCGACAGTTTCATCATTCCTCTTAAAGGGATGATTTCCTCCCGTGGATCTCAGAACAGATATACCTCAGGAAGTGGCAAAATAATTATCTGTACTTAATGCATGACATAACAGCATATTCACTATGCTTTTAGAGGTAAACATTACTAAACACAGCTACCTAGGCAAATAAAGCTTTCCAGAAAGTGGTAATGGGATATTATTAGTGTAAAATGAGAAGGCAGTTCCTCTTCCCCTCTCTAGATTTTTCCAGCTAGGAAAAAGACTACAAAGTACACTGACAAAGATGTACTACGAAGTCACATTCTAAAACGTGATGACTGCATAGGAGACTTACATGATTAGATTATCTCCTTTAGAGCAGTAATTTTTGGCTGACAGATGACTGTATTTTCATTGAGTCATCCCCTTAACTCTGATGCAGTTTTTTGTTCTCTACAAATACACCTCTTCCCCACTGGCCAAAGGCAGTCTGTTTTGTGCTGCAGTTTTATCTTCATTCCCTGCAGTGCCTGACAATGGGGTTTTGAGACAATATTGTTTAAAACATTTCATGTAGTGCAGATAATTATGCGTTTGCACGAGTCTGTGTTGCCCATATCTATCCATTTATTCCAACACATACCAAAACCAGTAGGGTGCACTAACAAGATCCAACTGAGTGTGTAAGAATGTTATTATACCTCCCCTAGAATAAACACCTACTGCTGTGAACAATTCAAAGTCTTTAAATGCCATCAGCATGCAAGAAAACAGAAAATTACAAATCAATGTATACCACAGATTTAAGTGTATTTTCCAGCTGCCAAAATAAATTACTCTCATATGCACAACAGAGAACATCTGAAACAAATCAAGCCATGCAAATGTCTGATTGAGTGAAGTATACAGCATGCAATGACTCCCCAACACTAGAACACTGAGTGTGCCATTTTTCAGAAGCAGTGCAGCCAAACAGCTATTGTAATTTAGTAATACTACTACTACTACTATTTACAATAATATTTATTATAATCTATTCTTCAAAGCATTTTCTCTAGCACCATATTGATTTATCAATTTTTCTATCTTATCAGAAATTTGCTGCTGAAATGTACATCTTGCTTTTAATTTCAGAAAATCATTTATTTCCTACTACCTGCCAGAATCATCTTTAAGTTATCACTGGCATTGCATACTACTTAAGGTTAATCTACTTAGTGCAGGTTACATCCATTATGCCACATTACTGGGCTTCAACATAAACTGGACTATTCTTGTCTATCATGTATAAGAAATATTGTATAATTCTGTCATATTACAGTTGTGCCTCATTTAACCTCATCACATACATAACAGATTGTCCCTTGGCTACCTTCAGATGCAGCACATCAATTTCAGAATCAGTGTAGCCTGTAGATTTAATTCTTTTTTTTTTTAATTCTGGAGGAGGACTTTCTAATAACTCAGAATGCTTGCAATTTTTCAGCCTTGGGGCTATTTTTTTAATCAAATTATTTAACATTTCATTGTGTGCTGTGCAGAATAGTTAGAAGTACACCCAAGCTAACACCTTGCTTCCAGTTCCTACCTAAATTATACCAACAGAGTCCTATGCAAACACATTAGCTCTGTGTTGCCATAGTTATACTTTTCCTCGAGCCTACACACAGTTCTACAAATCTACACTAAGGAGCCACTTTGCCAAAGGTTGCACTGCCAAAATCTTAATACAAATTATGAGATTTTCTAAACCCTGTAATAAAAATAATATTTGGGATTACTCCCCCAAGACTTTGCCTTTTTGAGGTTTTTAAGTGAAGCAGAACATTTTCTGAATCTATCCAGCTTCATGTGGTACAGAAAAGGGAGCAGTTCTAAGGGAGAACTAGACAAAAACATTGTTATGATACCAAAGACAAATATCTAAGTCATTTGCAGAGCAGAGAAAATGAAGAGTTTTAAAATCTATACAAATTGTTGGGTGATTGATGAACATCTCCTGGCAAAAGAAACACTTCAAAGCGATCTCTTGCTTCAAATTAGCCGAGCAATTGTTCCAGCCATAGTAAGGGAACAACAGGAAGTGAAATACAAACCACTTTCTATGCAATCCTTAGAAGCAAAGTTCAACTCTGACCCCACTTAAACATTTTACAGTGGAACCACCGACTCTTCCGCCTGAAGAAAGCTTCTTTATATATCCTGTAAAAATTAATGCAGCAGGATATAGAAACACTGGGATTGGCTCAGATATAATGAAAATAAGGAGCCTGGAATAGAATTCACTGAGGAGATAGGAGCTGCTAGAGGGTAGATGGATTGCTGTTGAAAAAGCTGTTTAGAGCATGGTACAAAGTAACACCAAGGTCACAGGTTCAATCCCTGTACAGGCCATTCACTTAAAAGTTGGACTTGATGATCTATGTGAGTCCCTTCTAACTTGGAATATTCTGTGAAATCTGTGAACACATTATTCAAGACAAAAATGCAGAATCCCCAGGGTCAACAATGACTGAACTAGAACTGCACACTCAGTAACTGGCTCTTCAAGGAGTGAAGGTTATCACTGCTCTAGGGCAGTGATAACCAAACACATATCACCAAATAATCCTGACCTACAAACTAAAGACTGTTCATCAGTGCTACCCTATGGGGAGAGCAGTTATGTAACCACATGGGGAGAGCAGATACCCAGAAAGGACATTTGCCTGACTAACCCTGGGTTTACTGCTGCAGTTTCAGGATGCATTGACTGGAAAAAGGAAAATGGAAAAGGACATGAATGCTTCGCTTTGCTCAGCTAACCCAGCCAAATTGGAGCAGCAGTTCAGCTACTTTTAGAATTCCTCTCAGCATCCATTTCCAATCATTAAACTTCATTTCTCAGAAAAAAAAAGTGTTTTTCAGAGAGACCTCATAACATTACCCTCTCACAATAATCTGATTGTGAACCATTACAAGGAGATGCATTTTACCATTCAATATAATACATGATTGCAATGCTTCCTATGTAATGCTACAAAGATAAAGAAATTTTCCAACGACCACAAGGATACACCTTCTCAAAAATCAATGAGGGAAATGTGAACACAGAATGTAAGTTATGTACTGAGTGAACTTCAGACATTTCAAATGTATGCTTACATGTTTAACTATGCTTATCATTCAAGTCCTGCTGGGATCAAAGCCTTTTCCACAGATATTCTTCTGTCAATATTCTCACTGAAAAAAAAAAAAAACAAAAACAAAAAAAAAACAGGACCTAGGGGAAAAGCAGATGGTGAATTCATTCATAAAAATCTACACAAGATATATGCATAGATACTCAAAGATATTTTGTGGAAAGCACCTTTCAAGTCACCGGTTAAAATTCAGTCAAAGAAATTCAACACAGATTTCTTTCATTATCAGATAAGATATGCTACCTTATAAACTTCAAGGCAGCAGAGTAAGACAGCCACATAACTGAAAAGCAGGCAACGCAGGCATGAACTGCTTGCATGTCAAAACCAATTTCTCCCCACAGTTACCTGAAGAAATGTGAAAGTAATGAAACTGCAGGTTTCTACTACTGTGGAGTAGAATCTGGATGATGATGATGATGCTAACTTGCTGCATCATCCTTACTATCTCTGGAAGAAGCAAAGCTGAAAGGACATGACTGGGGAGCTACTTGCCTATGTCTGAAAGTGACATTCCCAGGGTGAAGCTGATGATGCACCCTGCACTATTCTTGACCCACTTAGAATATCTCTGCCTAAAGGAAGCACTTCCCACAGCCTTACACTCTCTTAAAATGCAAACTAGGAAAAGCATTACCTATAACATCAACAGGAGTTTTCTAAATCTAATGCATAAAATTAACCAATTTCAGTGTCAATTACAAAATTCCTTTTAAGCTAACTCATTAAACTCATTTACACGCTCTCATTAAATTCCCCTTCATGCTAACGTTCTTTAGTGAGAGAACACAGACACACACACAGGCTTAGAGAAGTTTATTGACTGTTACCCTGCATGACCACAAGCCCAACCTGACTAAGTTATACACACCCTGCCAGAAACCTTCCTACAGTGGGGTTTTCCTGGGAGTAGTGGGTCTCTGAGGGGAAGCCCTTCCCTTGACACTGGCATGCCAGGCAAGGACACCTCCTAGGACTGAGGTGTCAACACTTCTCTTGTAGGAGTGATTTTTCTACTGGATACCCTTTAGTGACCCTTTGGGCAAAGCAAACCCAGGCACCCCCCAAGTGAGAAGGGCTTGGTGAAGGGCGGGGGGGGTGTTGTTGCTTTTGTGTACCTCCATGGCAATCAGTGCCACAGAAGTTAAATTGAACTTCTTCACAAAAGCGCCCCATCTTTTCTTCCCTCCCTATTTTATATCCTGTTCTTCTAGATGAGATAATTCTCACATGCCTGGGTGACTTCTCTTGCTGCGTCTCAAAGTTAGGGACCACAATGTCAAAATGAGCATTAGTGTAAGTTTCAATGGGGAAGTTCTGATTTATGATTTATGTCCTTTAGAGAACAGATGACTAGAAAGTTCACTATGTCCCTGTTGCCAGATTGCAGCTACATATTAAATTAATGCTTCAGTTCACATATTCCTTACAAATGGATGAAATCTGTTCTATAACCTGTCCAATTCTGCTAGTAGTAAAAATATGCTACCCAAGTGACATACTCAGTATAAACTTTACTGTTTTATAAGTTTATATTACACTGCAATCTTCTGTCTCTCAGTTGCTGCAATCCACTGGGCAGCTACCATTGTTTTCATCAAGGACATCAGGAACTGCCCCCATGACTGCTTAAGATAGTCCCATGCATGTGGGAAGAGATCAAACAAGATTTATGGTAGTCACTATGTGGCAAGACAATTTGCCTGACACTGATGAGGCTAAAAAAGATAAGGCAGCTCCCAGCAGCAAACCTGCCAAATAATTCAGCAGATAAATGAATCCTTCTATGATCCCTCTATGAATATCACTAGGATTACGATATGACCAAGGCAGAAGTTGACAAAAGTGTGGGAAGAAATAGGTAAAATAGCAAAAGCAGTAGAATAAAAGAGAAAAGAGGTAAAGATTGAAGTACAAAACTTTTTTCCACTTTCAGCTGCAGCCCTTATCCATGTTGTTACACATGGTGACCTGTATCTTGCAGATTCCTGCTGCAGTTCCCAAGCTGCAAAGAGTAACATATGCTGGCTACATTTGTTGTACCAGTCCTACACCACATTCCCTGAATCCTTAACAGAGGCCCACAGCAAAGGAGGCAGGTCGGTAGTAACACAAATCATAGAAAGGCTTGTCAAAAAACTCCAGCAAATTACTGCTCAGTAAACTGCTCATGGGCAAACTTTGCATTCTGAGAGATATGCTGGAAATAAAAGAAATTCACCTCTCCATAAGGATTACAACAGACCAATGGGTTCCACGGGCTATCCAAAATGACTTTCTGCTTCTACTGGAACTCCATCACTCTTTTGGGACTTGTCCCATGACAAGCTCTTTACTCTACCTTGGTTCAAGTAAGTTCATGTCTAAGGCTCCAAGGCCTTAGATTTATCTCACCTTGTTTCCATGAACCTTAGTGAATTCCCTGTTACTACAGTGGTTTGCTACCTTCATGGGAAAGAAAGAGGTACCTGAAGGAAGCCAAGGAGGGGGAAGCATTCATTTTCCTCCAAGAGAGCAGAACCTTGGAACTTGAGCTCTTCAGATGAAGTCGTGGCATGCCACATGGGAAACACTGGTAGCAACCTGTACCTAAAAGTTATTAGGTTTTGCCTACACTATAACCCCTTAGTAATAACAAAGGTCTTTGCTTTCTCATACCAACACCATTACAGGAAATAAGAAATTAAAGTAGCAGGCAAGCATCTGCAAGACAAAGTTATTTAATGGAAAGAGATTACAAAGATGGCCCAACCATCTTATCTTAGACCAGTTATTTGGGAGTCTTACAAAGCACCCTAGCAGTAGAAAAAATGAATGATTAAACTGCAGGTGACCTTGCACAGAAAGAGTGAATGTCATGGGCCATTCTCTATGACCAAGGCTTGGTGTGCACATTAGTGTATGTTACACATAACATTGAAACAAGAAAAAGGGAATGAAAGAATTAGACTGCTCTACACAAGAACATGCTGGGAATGTCTAATGCTTGGTGCTTCTGCAAGACTAGAAGAAAAAATCATTAAGGTAATAAAACAAGAATTATTTGTTACAATGATGTGGCATAGGCCTCTAGAGAGAGAAAAAAAACAAAACAAAGCCCAAAGAAGCAAACAAAACAAAACAAAAAAAAGAGAGAAAAAAATGGGGGGGGGGGGGGGGGGTGGTAGGTGGAAGACATAGACATCTTGTAGTTTAAAATCACATTGGGGTCTTGAAAAAAACTACTTCCAAAAACTCAGTCCTTGGAAAAAGATTTGAATTGCAGATTTAAAGGAGGCAGCAAATTATTTAGAGATAGAAAATGCTATAATTACCTGTTCATCAGTTTTCAAAAACAGATACACACATATGCTCTCCCTAGGTAAGAATGTCTACACTATGACAATCTAAGTTTAGAGCCTGATTAAAAATTAGGGGTAAATCAACTTCTGTTATTCTTTTCTTTAAAACAGGAATCTCAGAGAAAGCCATAGTAGCTGCTACAACATTTGGATGGTACGCAATGCTTTCAGTTGACTAAGTCATAAATTTGAGGTAGTCTGGTAAGTTTCTACAGAGATTTTGGCCAAAAAATGCAAGAATCAAGACAGTTTTTATGTGACTATCCAAGTATTAGTTGGAAACAAGCCATTTGCTTAAATAGAATTTTCAACAGTCAAGACAAAACTATCAACACAAATCAAAAATTTAAAGCTTCTTCTTCTTTTTACTGAATGCAATTCTGTCCAGTTTCACTGCAAGACAATTTATTTGAGCTCTCACAGAGACAGGACTTTATAAAGGACATCTACCCTGGAAATCCTTACTGCTGGATTAGTAGGAATAAACATAAAGAGCTGAGCTAAAGCTCCAATCACAACCCCAGTTTTAATAAATCCTGGAATAAATGTCCCATGTAACACAAATAGGGATGTGCAGTCTGATTTGCAGATGGGGCTCTCTTTGGATTTCAAAATTTGCAGACATTTTCCTCTTTGCACTGTAATGTTATAGTACACAATTTCCACAAAATTACTGCAGGTGCAAAATGAGGGACCAAGGCATAGCAAAAGAAATCAAGGAGAGCTCTGTGACAGTAAATTTAAATTCCACATATACATGCACCAAGCAGCTGAAATGGAAGGCCCCATATACATTAGCAATTATGCTGTACTTGCAAACAGTGATTGTGGGAAGATGCCAGAAAAAAGCCTCTGTCTCTCAAAAGTAATAAACTCTGTGGCAGTTTTTTTCCAGTTCTTCTTGCTGGCTAAGGAGAATTAGACAGTGTATTTATCAGTAATGGATAGATTTGGAATTCATGTTTTTTAGAAAGAATTCACTGCAAGTTGGCTCTTAACAGAGCTGCAAAAAAAATACAAACTTTTTCATTTACTGTTCAACAACCAACAGTTTAACTACAACTTCCATGCAAAAGAATACCCTAAACCCACAGACAGAGGTCTCCAGCTGCATCAAAGTAGAGTACCAATCCTTACAACTGGGACTCCCGTTATGATCCTACAGAAAAACTGAAGAATATGAGCAAGAATCCTCATGCTCCACAAATTCTTACATAGTTACAAAAAATAGTGAAAACTGAAAGCCAAAATAACTGCCTTTGGCTCATGCTTTGAATATATAAGTTGTAAACATGAAATGCTGAGTTTCTAAAAAAGAGCATGCTATCAATTACTTCTACTACTTCCTAAAGACAGTGTTATTTCCAGTTCAGTCTTTACAAAGTGTCCTACAATATGTGAAAGCAGGTGCAAAACTTCAACTTAAAAAATTACGAAGTAATTCTATTACACCATTACTTGTTCATTAAATGTCTCTTCAGGATGGATGAACACTAGTCTTACAAAGTTTTGTCTTTCCTCACACACAAATATTCCATTCATTACTCTACAGTAGAATTAAAACTGAAATTTTAAGATCCTTATATACATGTGTCATTAGAACAAAACATGGTGGATTTGTGGTATAGTTACTATGATGAGGGGTTTTTCTCAAAAATATTGTTTTATTTACTATCTCATCCAGGTAGCAAACCCAGAATAAAATTATTTAGTTACAGAGCACCTTACTTCTCTTTCAAGGTTTTTGTTAAATGTTTTCACTAGGTACACAAGTGTACCTGTCTTTGCACAGTGCTGTCAGAAAAGGTGAAGTTGCAAATCAAGGTGTTAAAAACAAATGAGAAAACAATGAACAAAGAACCACTGATAATCACAAGTAAGAATAGCTTTATTCATTCTTTCCAGATTTTTCCAAACCTGGAGAGTGTTCAGTATACTTTCTAAGGGTTTAGGGTTTTGTTAGGGTTTTTTTAAATCTATAATCTTTATTTACAGATTCTTCTAAACAAGGGGTTTTCTGCCGTATTTCTAAATACATTGTTTGATACAGAAGGGATATTGATGATTCTGAGCTCTGATATGCTAAGCATTTGCATTAGCTTGAGGGGTTTGGTGGTGGTATTTTTTGTTCAATGGTTAAATAGTTTCTAGCCCCTGCAGATTAAACTGCTTTGTAGTATTTCAGTGAATAAACAGGGCATAACAGAGCTATTACACATTTTTCTCTACCTTGCATTTTTTGGATAACATTTCATCAAGACAGCTGAATTTAACTTTATGACTGATTCAGGACAGAAATAACTGTTAACATATATTCTAAGTGGCCTACATGCAGAACAGAAGTACTTCTACTTACCAAAAGACAATCAGTGTCTGACTCAGAAGCACATTTCCCTTCAAAAGGTTCATCATTCTTCAAAAGGAGATCAGTAACTTAAACCCAGAAAGAATAACTCCCATTTTAGTTTTTTCAATAATTTAAAAGCCTTAGTTTTCAACTTCATTATAAACCTTCCACAACTGAAGTGCATTAACACAAAGTATCATTATTCCTTTTTCACCAGCATTTTTAGAGGCACAGCATGAGAAAAAATTTTAAACCATTTAAGAGTCAGAAATAATAGAATAAGAACTGCTTTGACATTCAGAATGATAAATTCCTCACCACACTCTAGTTATCCCTGTTGCCACCATTTCCCCCTCTGATTTATGATGCTTGCAAGAGACAGGCTTTAACTTTTCATACTAACATCCTTCCAACTCACTACACACAAACAGAGTATAAAACCCATCACTTGTTCTCATTTTAACTTCTTGAAACACCTTTTTTTCTGTACACTTTCTAATGCAATTATGTTTGAGCTCAATTTCAGTTATCACAACTAACTTAGACACAGCAGATCAGCTGAGCCATAGTAGTACACAACAAAGACAGAAAAGCAAATGCTTGTACCTAAATCTCCTTCTAATTGTTTGAATACATTGCACAGTCTGGTAAATTCAACATAGGCTACTATGTAACTGTTTCCAGGCAGTAAATCATTCAGATATACCTAACATATAAAACTTGACCACTCGCCTAGATTCTTAATCTGAAACAGAATTAATCCATTTTAGCTGATGGTATGCTATTCAAATACTTCTGCTAAGCACTCAATCCCTAGTATCAGGTAGCCATGTACCTGGGGGGGTGGGAAATAAGGAAAAAAAAAAAGGAAGATAGTCCTTGTTTCTAAAAGCAAGCACATGACAATGAGAACAGTTTCAACAAAACCAAAACCGTACCTAAACACCTAGTGGATGAATACAAATCAAAACATATTTGCTAAACAGGGAAAGAGGCCAGACAGAGAAGAGCAAAGTCAATGAGTCATTCACATACATATGGAAAGCATACAATTGCTTTCCATATTAAATCAGAGATACCAAAAAGCACATTGGAACTGAAACGTATTATAAAAGCAATTGCAAAAAGAAGGGAAGAAAAACCAAAGCAACTGACAGGCCAGTTGGAAGAAAAAGACTGCGATTACTTGCCTGTGCTACAAAGATTTCAGAATCTACAGCTGCTATTAGCTTACCACTATAGTAAGCCAACTGCAGTAAAGAGCTATGATTCCATAGTGGCACTGTTAAAATTAAAGACAATTGTTCAGATTATATAAACCAACACTTCCAGCTTGTACCAATGGAAGATCACATTAAATACCCAGAAATATTAATTAATTACTCATTGAAGATATTTTCCCTTTAGAAATACCTCCTAAAAATATTTTTTTTTTTAAATAAACAAGACAGAATACAGAAACATTTAGGTACACAGCAGACATCTAGCAAAACAAGGATAAATGGCAGGATTAACATTTAGATGTAGTTCTATTAGATGACAACTCCTCTACTGCTACAACAATCTCATGAAAGCCCTTTCACTAAATCACTTTCACACTGATTCCTTTTCAATGCAATTTAAACTCATTATGTTAAATGAGTACTATTATATCTGCACTAAAATAAACATAAGTACTGTTTTTATGGTTGCCTACCATGTAAATCACCCTCTAAAAATACCACAGTTCTGTCTGTTACAAAGTACTTAAACATACACATTTAGAAGTTGGTAGGGGCTGCTCTATTTTTAATTGGATGAGTTGGTACCTGAAGTGCACAAGTAAAATCTTTAACTTACAAGATTTATACTTTATATGTTTATACTTCTCACAGAAACTGTCTTACAACTTGTATAAAGCATAAAATTACAACAAACACATTGTTCTATCTTCAGTATGTAACACAAAATTATTTAAAACAGCTGCAAGAAAAATCTTGAGGCATTAAAAGAAAAATGTGCTGGTAAGGCTTATTGTCACAACCAGTTGTGACATGACAAGATTTCATGGCATCTCCATCTTTCCCGTCTGTTCTAATAATTGTCTTTTATATAACAAGAATCTTTTACTGTAGAATGGTACATGCAACTCACTCTACCACTTTTTGCACCAGGTATATAGAAGGGGACTTAGAAGACTAGGAGATGATTTTATCAAAGCATCAGTTTTTGGAACAGATGGGTTCTTTCATGAAATAGACCAGTGCAGTTTACCTAGTGTAAACCCTTTCCTTCCTGGAAGTTCAGTCTATGTCCTTACTTATATAAAAGAAAAGAAGATGAGAGTTGAAGAAATGGAAGCTTGAGTTAAGGCATGTGTAACTTACCAGGTTTGATCATACAGCTGGTAGCTACTGAATTTACTTCTGCTGTGCAAGTTAAAAGCAACTGTCAGCTGAAATCAAAGGAGTGGCATAAGTATGAGATCAAATTTAGGTCCATCTGAGGCCTGTTTCAGGACAAATCCTTCACATCTTCAGAAAAGACACAATTATAGCCAGTGAAGATACAGGAGAACAGTTCTGCAACAGTTGGGTCCATTTTTTAAGATCTTGGAACAGTTTGCTTGGGTTTGCTGAATACACATGTTTATGCACAGCAGAAGCCAGCAATAACCTGACAAAACCGCTCTGCCTTGTATCACCTTTTAGGTTGACAGTGCTGCTAAAGACTTACTCTCATCCTAATCAATTCAGTCAGTAAACTTTCAGGCTACTAGATTAGCTTATCAGGGGTAGGGACAGCATACTCTCTTGTTCCACTTCCAACAGTGATGCCAGCATTTTCTATAAAGCATTCAATTGTAGAAAATAATCAAATTAATTAGAAATTGGAATTGCTTATTAAAGGAAGTATTTTACTTTTATTAAAAAACACCAAACCCAGAAATATTGGAAATACAATAAAAATTCAGCTGGAATGAACAGTGACAGACCTTTGACCATTTGATGGCTGCTAGGTGCCCATTGTCTTTGGTAGCTTCACAGCAGGGAAGAGAACATACTTGCACATTTCAAAGGAACAATGTATCCCGAATAATTCTACATTTTTGTTTACAAGCTTAGCAGTAAGGCCAATGACTAAGAAAACTTTGGGATTGAGCTACTATTTCCTTGCTAAAGCTAGTAATTCAAAAGCTAAATCTGGGCAAAAACAAAAATCTAGACTGGCCACTAGTCTGCACAGATCACTTTCAGTGTCTGTCGTTCTGCATTCATCACACCCAGTCAACATGTTAAAACCTTTATATCACTTCTAGGGATCCCTGTCCCCATCAGCAGTCAGTAAGAAAAGAGACAAAATGCATCTGATCACTCTTGTTAGTCTGCCTAATGACCAAATGCAGAAACATTTCCACTGCTTCTTTAGGTAAGGTTAACAAGGTGAACTAGAACTGTGTCAGCCTCAGCTTATTGTCTTTGAAATTTAAATTAAGAAACAACTTTATGGATGTAATATCTATCTACCTCTGTAGCACAGAAGACAAGTGCTTGCATATGAACATTGTTTGCACAAACCAATTAATGTATATAAACAAATAAAGAGAGAATTTATTTTTAAGGAAATCACTACCATAATAAAGTCAGAGCAGGCAACAATATAATTGTCCTTGCTAGGTAATGACACTGGACTCACAATATCATGTAATTAAAAAAAAAAATTAACATAGAAAGTAGAAAATTTGATTCTAAAGTTGCTCCATGGAACTGGAAATACTGGACACATATATTCAATTTTTATATGGATTCATACTGTTAGATAAACAGCATCAGATATGCATTGTTTCCAAAACAACTGAATGTTCCATACATTCTGTAAGAGCAGACATCAGCTCAGGTTGGCTGATAATTGGGATACTTATTCATAGGCCAACATGTGAGGCAAGTATCTAGTCTCAATCAGACAAGGTTAGAACATGGGAAAACAGAATAAACAAGAATTTAAAGAAACATCATAAACAGATTTTACATTACTTTCTTAACAAATGCCTTGACTGACACATTTTTCAGATCTGGCTTCCCATCTAGCCTTTCAATCTTTTACTAAAATATATTTCAGTGAAGTTTTTCTGGAAAAAGCGTTTAACAAAATGTGTTTAACAAAACTTCTCATTTACCAATTACACTCCAACAAACCTGGAGGGAACAGCACACATGCTGTTTTATTACTAAGCATAAAAGTCAATGTTCTCAAAACCAGTGTAGCTTATGTAAGGTAAGGCATCTTTACAGCACGACTCTCAAAAGAAGCAATTCCTTAACCATAGTAACAAATGCCTATAAAGAAAAGTCTTCCTAAAAATAATTTCAATATTGCCAGTGAGAAACAGACTAACCACATAATGTTCAACAGAGAAGAAAACCTCTCACTTAATATGTCTCTTTGATTCCTCAATTGCCTATTAAAAAAATTTAGGCAATTGCACTTGTTACTGGAAAACTTGCAGGAAGAGTCTCGCTTGTTGGTGTCAATCTTAAGCATCACCAGTTTATTGTGGTTTTTGTTGTAGCAGGGTTGTTTGTTTGGTTATCAAAACAAGGAAATTAGTGACCTAATTAAGTCAGTAGTTTGTTCCATACCAGCTATTGACCTTTTTGGTGCTTACATAAAGCACCAAACTGACTATAATATATTCCTTGGTTTCTTCCAACCATACAAACTCAACACAGACTTTACCCTCTGAATCTGCATAGTCTGCAGTATAGATATGACCCATGTAGTCATAAAGGCCGGATGACTTGGTAGACAATTCCATGTGGACTGGAGCACTAAAACACCAGAAGGGCATTCCAGTTTCATCCAAGAGAGTCAGATCCATCACAAAGCAGTCCTACAAACACAAGCAGAAGAGATTATTTCCCTATTTCATGGCACAGTAAGTAGATTAGAAGACATATCAATGGTTCAGAGAGTTTTGTACAAAGGCTAAAACCTCAAAATAAAATTGATAGTGCTTCACTGACCTACTGCAACAAATACTTAGAGATTTCCTACAGAAATTGAAACTGCAGCCTACACACATCAAATGCTGTGCTACAGAAGGTACCACTGCCAAACCAAATCAGACATTACTTCTTGAACATTTTTAAGCCTTTAACATCTGTTTTTCTCAACTATTAGTTACTTTACCATTCAAATAATGATGGTCCCTTCAATATGAGAAAGTAACCTAAGTTCAAAGTCAGCTGCTAAACTTGTGTGAATGCAGCAATGTTTGCAAAGATACTCAGGGACCACCCCCAAGGCAGTGCACACACAATTACCCTTCCAAGCCAGCTGTATACAGTACTCATTGAAAGGCTCACAGCTTCAGTTCCCAAAAAGGTAATATTAATAATCTTGATGTAATTCCTCCGCTTACAAATTCTTGAAAATATTTCTTTGCAAGATTACACAACTAGATAATTTAAAAATGTTAATGCCACTTCCTTGGTCTTGGCAAACTGATAGTTTCACATATCCCTTGGAAGCATAGGAGTCATGTGTCATTGTTAGTATCAGCTGTTCCTTACTCTCATGAGTTCTGAATCATTAAATTAATCAAATTATCTTAATTATGTGGTATCTGTGCTCCAAAAGCGTATACAAACCAACACCACATACTCCTTGCCAAAAAAATTCATTTGGAATGCTTTATTTCTCTGTACTACATAGTTGTGCTTCTGTTGCTCTAACATTGCTTTCACTATTACTTTACTTCAATCAAACAACACAAGGGCAGATGGCACAAACATGAGGCAATATGATACACACAGTTTCCCTAAGCTTTTTACTGTAGACTATGCTGAAAATACAAAATTCAAACCGAACCTAATGATGGTGTAATAAACTTATATGAGTTACAGAATCACTGGAAACAAGAAAGAATCACTATTTTCTGGTCTGACAGCTTGCATATAATAAGCCAATTATAAATAGTAAAGTGGGGTGGTGTGGGGTGGCGTTGGGATGGTGGGGTCTTCCCACACATTTCTGTCCTGGTTCTGGTCAGGCTCAGGTTAATTTCTGCAGCAGCCAGGAGAGAGCATGGCTAAGATGCTGATTTTTCTACACCACCTCACCTCATTTCCAAGGCCTAGGAAAGGGCTTTCTTCTCCTTAGGGGTATTGCACCATGGTCAGGTTGCGCTCCATGGTGAGCACTTGCATGCGAATCACTCCCCTCTCTTGTACATTCTTGTTGTTAATATTATTGCTGCTACTCTCTGTTTTCTTATCTCATTCCTGCTCCTATCTCAACCTTGATCTTTACCTTTTGCGCCTCCACCTCTCCTCTCCAGCCCAACACAGGGGAGAGGAAGGGGAAAGCAAGCCAGTGGAGTGTGATTTGGAGTGGTTACAGTAAGAATACTAAATTGGAGAATACCATTCCTAAGCCATGACAATTTCCAACTATGTGTACTTCAGCAATTAATTTTTCATTAAAAAACCCAGAAGTGCCAAGGAAGTTTTTAGGGTTTTTTTTGTTTATTTAAAGTATTAGCTAAAAGTCAAATAAATTCAAAGTAATGGAATGTCCTGCTTCTGTGGCTGATATTATCTGGCCTTCACATGCTTTAAGAATTTTAGAGATTTATGGTAAAAATCACGCTGAATTCAACCCACAGCTATATGCTGACATGTTCCATCTCTCATCACAAAATGAGGTTTAAAAAAAATAGTGTACTCTTTATTTTGTGCTAGAAACAAATATTAAATTTAATTTATGCTGTAAGCACATGGGAGAATGATTAAAACTGAAAAAACTAAAGACTACAGCCATAGCTCTCTGTTTCCTCTGACAGATAACTTCATAAATGCTTATGTACTACTCAGGATTTTTTTCATTTAAAAAAAAAAAAAAGACTCTGTCAAGCAGCTGTTAATCCTATAAAATCATAGAATGATTTGGGTTAGAAAGGACCTTTATAAGTCATCTAATTCCAACTCTCTTGCCTCACCATGCTCAGCATGGAGTGCCCAGTTTAAACCTACCCTCTTTCAGTTTAAAGACATTGTTCCTGGTTTTGTCACTACATGCCTTGGTAAACAAACTGTCATCAAAGAGTATTCCATTCCAAATTTATACAGGATTGGCAGAAACAACAGTTTTATTAATTCTGACGGGTTTTTCCAAAAGAAGCGCTGAAATTGAAACCAAATGTTGAACTAGATGATTTTTCAGTAGTGCCTAAATATATTTATCAGAATCTTCACAACTTCTGAAATATTCATGCTGATAAAAGTATATTTAAAAATATCTACCCTCACCACTATTGCAAAAGCTACAGAACCACTCTGAAACTTTGTTTGAAATAATTCTTTTAGGAATTTTATCCAATAGAATGTGTGAGCATTCCTCTAAAAATAAAGAGTTAATCTAGCTGACTGATGTACCTGACTGGAGCTAGGTGCTGACTGTGTGGATGTGGACTGTAGTTTCCTGTGTCCACTGGCATTGTAATATTCCCCAGCAGTTTCCTAACTTTCACTGCACATACAGCACCAAACTGCAGAGTATTTCCCCAGAGGTTCAAGGCTTATTGCTCACAAAAAAAAACCCAATCAACCAACCAAAAAAAACCAAACCAAAAGAAATAAAAAACACAAAAGAAAAAATAACACTCTCACACCAAATTAAAAAAAATCCTCACAAAAAGTACATCTGCAGTAAATTGTTTTGTCCAACATTTCCAAGTGGGCTGGTCAGTCACAGCATCTTTGCTGAGAGGAAAGCACTGGAGCAACTACACACAGATAATGGGTCTATCATGCAATCCAGACTCTATGAGAGAAAGGAGAGAACTCTTTTCCTCAAAATTCACTTTTTTTTTTTTGAATATTGGAATAGAGTTTTGTCCAGTTACAGACAGCTTCTACAAATCAAAAGGTTGTTTAAAAATTAGCCTATTTAGGCTGCACAAACATAATTCTGTTTTGAGGTAAGCATTTCCAGAAACAAAGAATATTTCTGACCTTTACATTGCCTTTAAACACATCTGTTTCCCAGCATATGCCAAGTGTCCCAATAATAGGCAAGTGCTTCCTATTATCCTTTAAGTTTACAACTACGAGCCTCACGTATCCATTTTCAATGTCACCTGAAAATATAAACAATATACAACATTACACCAGTATAAATCAAATTGAGCCCAAGTACACTGTAAATGTTCTCTTATCTCCTTTCCATGTCTTTTTCTTCCCACTCACCAATAAGAAACCCTGGCATACACCAATAGCCAAATATCAAGCACTTTATAGAGGAATTAAGTTGCAGTTTGGAGCTTTGATTCTGTGATCCACAGTAGAAACTGCAGATAAAAAAATCTTTTGTATTTTTTAGTACAAAAATAGGAATGCCACCTAAAGAACTTACACAAGGATGCAAGGAGAAAATTTCACACTCAGCATTTCAATTTCATGCCACCAGTGCCTCCGTAACTTCCCATTCCCCAGAAGTCAAGCTCAACACTAACACACAAAATAAAACAATGAGATACCTCCCCAACCTTTTTTTTTCAAGTTATTTAAATCTCTTATCTCTGACTGGAAACTCAAATAAGCCAATACAAAGGGTACACAGATAACTATTCCTCCTTAGAAAGGATAATGCATCATTTAAATTGACATGAAGTATGATTTGATTTGAATCAAGTTTTTAAATTACAGATTTTTTCATTTTTTAAATAGCTCTCCAAGGCCCCTGGGGTTTTTTTGGCAGAATTACTATGATTTGTGATTTTTTTATTACTACATATAACCATATTTCTTTGGAATCTCTTCCTCTCATCTCAAAAGAGATTGGCATTTTTTTTTCAATTTTTTTTCCTTTGCTATCAGAGAAGGAAAGTTAACCAGGGAATCCAACAGTCTAATTATAACTTGGGGTACATCATAGTGAACATGATCTGACTACAAAGAAAAGTGAAAATAAAAGCATCACATCATGACATAAGCAGATTTCTTGGTAGGACATCCCTTAAACAAGTTTCCTTGAACAAGAGATACTGTCTCAAAAGAGCAAAACAAAAGCACTAGAGACCTCAGTAGAAAAAAGAAAGTATCTAGCACATGCAGGAGACACATACGAAGGGAGAGAAGAATTCCCAGGAACATAATGCTTGTCAGGATCCAGTAGTAGGTCCTGGATGGTAAGGTAACAAGTGAAGGGACTTGCAGAGATTTAAGATGCAAGTGACAGAAGTAAAAAAAGGCAGAAGTGTTTTGCCTGTGATTCTCCTTCAATCAAGCCCAAGTAGCAGCATGAGGCTACAGACAGAAGCAGCGACATCAGGAAGACTGGCTGTGAGTTCAGTGGCTGCATCCACTGAACTCACAGGTGTCACACTGCAGAAGGTCAGCAAAACCTCTGCTTGGTGGCTACTTGAAGCAGATAGCTGGAATCAGTGATGGAGAAAGAAAGCCCACACTTGAACACAGAGGCCAAAAACTTCTCTGAATTGGTACTGTAGAGCCAAGCAACTCCCAAGATAGAGCTGGCCACAAACCAATGCTGGAAAGGCATCACTCACCAGTGGGGAGTCCAAAGAACACTTATGGAAAGGAAGCAGCCAGCACATAACAGAGAACAACAGCTGCAGGTTTTTCAGTACAGACACTGTTTGGAATAGGAGTGTGAATACAGTGAAACCAACATGACTATGCCCAGGAAATATTTTGTAGGAAATACTTTGTTATAGTTGAAGGAAAATGCAATCCTCCAAACTGTGATACCCACTTTCAGTGAAGTGCAAAAGAAGTCAGTGAGGAAAATGTAAGCAGAATTCATTTCCAGGATCCGGCTCAAAGTAGAAAAAGGCCATAAGTTGCCACCTGTCCAAATGGTCCAGTTCCAAAACCTCAGTAAATCAAATTCAATGACAAAATTTCATTCAAGGTAAAAATATCTTATTGAAATAGTTTACTGACTAACCACTGAAAGTCCACATTTAAAGTTGAGCTTTTATACAAGAAGCTTGAAAACACCAGTCAACAAGCATTTTTTCCAAAAGGACTACTTGGTTATGCACAATTCCAATCTGAATGGAAGTGTCCATTTCTCTTACTCATTCAGATCAAATGAAGTTTGAATGGAATAAAAAAGGATTGAAAAAAGCATTCTTCTGCTAATAAATTAATGAAGCCCAGGACATCACTACTATTGCATGGCATTAATACACATTGCTAGATAGATCATCTGGCTATGATGTGTTGCAGTTACTTCTTAACTTTAGCCAGAATGGAAACAGGCAACAGATCAGGAATCTGAAGGCTAATTCTTAATGGGTTGGTTAATCCAGATTTTATATATGTTTTTTTTTTAATATAAAAGCTCTATTTCAGTCCTCACATTCAGGAGGAAGGAAAAGCCTGCCTAGAAACAAGCAAGAAACTGAAGGCTAAGTAATGAAATCTCCCCTTCCTCACCCCAGTCAGATGAGAACATGAAATTAAAGGGCAGGATAAGCTATGTTAAACATACAAAGAGAAACATAGAGGAAGCAAATTGGACAGGGCTTTCTTCAGGCTGAACCAGACTTTGTTTCATTGTCCCCTTATAACACCTCTAGTCCTTGATTCATGCAAGACACGCATAGCAACTGCAAGCAAAGCAGCAGAGTAAATTATAGGGAACAAATATTTCCAAATAAAGGTAATACCAGCAAAGAGAACATATATCATGTAGACAAACCTCAGGGGAAAGAAACAAATAGACCAATAGTTCCAAAGCACTTATTTTAGCTAAAAGCCAAGAAGTTTGTTTTGCTAACCAAGCCTTTGTTGCAAGTTGTCATTTGATTGGTATTTTCAGAGGAAAAGCTATGCTTAACAGTAATTTGGGTGCCAACAACCAGTCTTACCACACTAAAATCATTATTTAAACTTGCAAATCAATCTTCAAGGTCAAGCAAAACATTTCAAATGTCTGATGTGAAATTTTACAAACAAAGCCTAAAAGTTCTCTAAATACACCAAAATCAATCCTTACATTTTGCAAGCACAACACACCATTTTACATCAACAAGAATTGACATTGAAAAGCAAAAGCTTAAACTACCACGTGGCTACAAAGCTGTGCTTAAAAAGTTGAAAACCTAGGTAAATACATTTCAAAAGTATTTATGAAGAAGTCAGATCCATGGCTTCTGGGAGTCATATGAAAAGCCTCTCATAACTCTTCCTGAAAAAAAGGAAAGTTTTCTAAATATTTTCAATTCAGTTACAACATATTTAACATATTCACCCTACAGTACCTGTCAAAGAGACCATACTATGAATTCTGCTTACATGAAAAGAAGCATAAAATAAAATGCTAAACCCCAACCAAAACAGTGCAAAAACAGCTAGTTACTGCAATGCAAGTATAATAACAGGAAAAAAATCAGTAGCCATACACATTCCGTCTGCTTGGTCCAATTCAGTGTGACATAACCTTTTTTAATTTAATATTAAGAATTCAGCAAAATGAATTGAAAATGGAGTAGCAAAGTGCAGCACAATATTAATATATACTAACAAAAAGCAGACAAAAATTAATCTTGAACAAATCAGTTATTCTGAAAAACACAAGTGGGCATTCTCTGGTAACCTAGGAATGCCTAAAGCTTCTTAGTGAAAACCAATAAATAAGTAAAACAACAGAACTAGCTCACAACTGGTATGTGCCTCAAGTTAGGGAAACTGTCATGGGTGGGTTGCATCTATAATTTAAAATAAAACTGGACTGGGTAGAGAATTTTCAGAAATAGCAAGACTTCCCAGTATGTTGCAGGACTTCCATGCTTCAGAGTCCTCCCAGAGGATGGGATAGAGTGTATTATTAAAATGGACCCTTAAAACAAAACACAAACCATCCAACACAACCAGTTTGGATAAACCTGGCCACATTCAGCAACACCATGTTCACCAGAATGAGAAAAATTAATAACAAATCACAATGAAAAATGTGACAGCAGACAGCCATATGCTGCCTCACTACACCTTTTTGGAGGAAGTCAAGCATTTTCCAAAAGGAATTATTGTGCAAGCACATGGAAGGGATTAGATGACAAATGAGTTTATTGTCTGCAGAACCATGGCTTCAGCTGTCTGATGTCCTTTGAGACCAGAATCTGATGGCTGTCACACTGCTGAAGGTCACAAAACCAAAGCAATTCAGAAAACACTTGTGAACATAAAACAGATTCTGTAACTTGCTAAGTGAGATGGCATCACAACTGTAGCTCATGGACACTTGCTTCAATTTGCATAAACATCAGCTTAATCTTTTGTAGAAGTAGCTTCTAAGCAGCAAGAATGTGATACCAAGAAAGGAAGTATGCCACATAATACTTTTTCTTGTGCAACTGCATTGCTAGAAGTATAACATTTTCATTTTAGAAATCGTGATATTCAGCTAAACAAGAAAAACCAACACAATCCCAAAAACCCACGCCTCTGGCCAATTTTGAGAAGATTTTTTTTCTGAGAACATAAAGAGAACTCTTGTACTACATAACACTTCAGGAAAGATTTCTTGCTACATACATAGGCTTTCACTGTAATTTTATCCTTAGAAGTCTTGCTTTAATTCAAGCTTGGCGCTTTTCTAAAATCTGAAAACATGTATATTTCAGGTTCAAGGACAACAACACTCCACACCGCATAAGGCTGCAATCTAAAGCGCAGTTCTTGGAATCACCAAACACAAACGAGAAAAACCAAACCAAATCACAGGGAAATTCCGCAGCCCTGTAAAAGAATTCACGCCTGACAACAGCGCCCTCTACTGTCAGAAAAACAATATGGTCTGAAATCCACACCGCTCAGGAGTGCCGGTATCAAATAAAAATACTGGGGAGCAATAATTAATTTACAGTACTTAATTCTAAATTAAATTAATGACAGTGTTCAATTTTAATATTTTAATCTATCTCTCATTACAGAAAGACAGCTGTGTAGCTTAGGAAGTTATGCTGAAGTTAAGTCAAAAGAGAGATCACCCATGTATTTTTCAAAACCCCAGTACAATTATGAATTTGGGCTGTATGAGAAGAACAGGGATGGGCAATCATGTCTCATGGAAAGAAGTGCTTAAAACCGAATGAAGCAGCAGAAGAAGACTGAAAATGTTTTCCACACAATGAAAGGATGTCAAAACAGGCAACCTTAAGCTCACCAAAATAGAAACTTTAAGATTTAAAGTTCACAGTAACTAAATGTACCTAAACATTTAATCTGTCTGTTCACCCAAAGTACACTTGAGGAGAATTCTACAGAAACAAGATTCCAATATGTATCGCTCTCTCCTTTATAAAATACACGTGAAAGAAACATCAACCTGCATCAAGAACTGTGCCAGTGTATTATTAATGTAGCACAGAACTAAAAGACAAGACATAGAAAATCTGCAGAATTTGTGTGCCAGGCTGACAGTGTCAATTAACAGCAGGCAGTCTTCTTACAGAGCAGGCTTAGGATGCCACACATAGCACCATGCAGATATAAAGAAATCACACCACAAACAGAAAGATAGCTGACTCTTAAAATTCCATTGCAGTTTCACGCCTTAAAACAGAGAAACTGGATATAAGAAGGAATGGTGCAACAGCAGGGATCATTTTTAAAACAGACATTATTGCTCCATCAACTTTACGTTTTCTGCAGAAGAGGCACTTGAAGGATCCACACAGGTACATGCAGTTTCTGCCATGCAGATCAAGATGCAGCCTGTAGTCATGTAGTCCATATTCTGAGTCAATATCATCCCGTAAAGGTTTATTAGGTGGAGGAGAATATTGACTTGAAAAAAAAAAAAAGATAGAATTTAGCAAGGGGAGATGACTTAGTAAAGACATAACACATAGGCCAACATTGAGACTGTCATCTTAAGACAGTTTCAAAATCAAACACCTCTAGTTCATTATGCTTCTTTTAAGACACTACAGTGTCTAATATTGCTGATCAGCTGTTCAGCCTACCCAAAGGCAGAAAATACAGCAGTCAACTTTAAAAGGTACATCTGTTAAACTTCAAAACATGGACTTGTCTACCAAAAAGAAAAAAGCATCAGCTCAACTACAAATATAAAAGTCCACTAGCTCTAGAGACTTCTCTGAAATAGCTAATATTGAAATAATTTTGTCTGTGGCTAACTAAGTAAGTACTGCACACAAGTGACCTAAAGAGACCACATGCCAGAGGCAACTGAGCAACTTCTACATAGGATTCAATTTAGTATTAAGGGAGATGGTGTTAAATCTTAGATTCTGTGTGAGAAGAGCCACACTAAGTTATAGTGGGCATTTAAGACTACTGGTAGATACAACAGTATCTGACCAGAAAGCTGAGTGGGAAATAAATTCCCCAAATACTATTCTAAAGCTAAAAAATCATACAAACACTTCATAGGAAACCCAGCTACTTTCTCAAAAGGATTAAAAGATTAATGCAGGCACCTCACCAGTTTACCAGAGTTTCCCCCCTCTTACACAGCCAAAGAATACTTCCCTACTTCCTGAAATGTCTCTCTCTTTTCTTTCTGTTTCAGATAGAAAGAGGAAATAAGAAGACTGCTTGTGGAAAGGGAGAAAGTGTGTGCAGTGTATTTCTATCTTTCTCAATATGGCAAGTACCAGTACACTTGTATACCTAAATTATCTTCTTAATAGCATAACAATGGCCATATTTTAGTATGAAAATGCTTCTACAGTTTTTTACTTAGTTGCTGTAACTGCTGTTTATATTAAACAAGAATAGTTAATTACTGCCTAAATATAAACCTCTTACCAGCAGCCAATTTTAACTGTAAAATTCAAAGCTTTATTCAAAAGGTTATCTTTATTACTCACAAAGGAAAACCAAACTTACACAGTAGCAGAACCCAAAATGCTTCTCTCAAGAAGTTGATTATAATGAAGACTCGCCATAACAAAAGCAATTTCATTTTTCCCCTGAAAAGTTAATTAAAGTAGATGTATTTTCATCTGGAAATTCTTTTTTTCACAAGGTCTTTCTGAGCATTAAAATTCATAGATAAATGCTGCTGCTTATTACTCTGTCAATTACTATAATAATGTTAGTAATGGCTTGCTTTAACACTTGGATTCCTAAAACCTTTACTGTCTTTTCACAAGAGTACAGAATGGTTATAAAAGACTGCAACACTTTTGTATTATGGGGAAAGAAAGAGAAGCCAGCTATGCCAAGGCAAAAATTATGAGAGCAATCCAAGAATTGTACTTCCCTAGCTTCTACTTACCACTTTAAAAAAGATACCTAAACAGAATCAAACAGCACTTATTCCCAACTACTGAAGCATCGAGTTTATTTTCATGTGTGAGGAGCTATTTCCAAAGAGGGCTAACATCAGCGAGGAATACAGAATTATTCAATAGAAATTGCGAATTTCAAAGTAAAAATTGTGTCTTCACCAGATTATTTACTCCTGGGAAAACATTAAAAACATAACCCTCTATAGTCAAAGAAAACATCTATGTGAAAACTAAATAGAGACAGAGGTACGTATTTACTTCAACAACACAGAATGCTAGGATCTCAGTTTTTTTTCTTTAAATGCATTATTTAAATCCTACATTTACAAACACCCAAGTCAATAGGAAAATTATTCACTGCCATACTTTTCTGAAATATGGGCAACTACTGTTTTCATCTCTCTGGGTTACCAGAAAATTACATCCTCTATTCAAACTTGTGGCTTTTTAACTACTCCTGTATTTTCATAGTACAAAATTACTGCTATAAAGGATTTAACTAGGGAGATCTATCAATCACATAATTTCTCAGCCTTTCTCTATCCAAATACCAGGAGGCCCACATAACCTGCCCTTGGTTTCTGTTATGCAGCTATGTACTAAAAAACAAGATGTGTGGCATTTACAATTATTACACCCACTGACACTTAACTACCTCATATTACTCTGCCTACACAGAGAGTAAGAACTGCTGTTTCAGAAAAAGAAGCAGGGACTGTATGCTAGATTGAGGCACTCAATTTTTAACAACTATGTGGAACTTGGTTATGATTGAACCATTTTCAGGTGCTGAAAGAGCTCTCTTTGCAAGTATGGATGGGGCCAATGCATAAGCAAGACCACAGAGCCAACAATACAGGGACACCAGTCTACAAAACTTCCGAAGATACGAGAGAAATGGTTGTTCATTTAGCACAGCTTTTCATAGACTGAAACAACCTGTAACAGGTTTGTGCTGGTCAGGCAGTCTCAAGTTTTCTAGGAAGTAGACTTTCACTCTTCTCTTTAAGAGTGAAAGAAATAGTTCTTCTGCAGTTTCCAACATTGCCTCTGGTGATTGTGCACATTTGAGGCACCATGTTTGCAGCTGGAAATTAGACAACTTCCGGGAATTGTTCACAGCCTCCCCATGGAAAGTTCCTTGCCAGTGCCAAATAACCTAAGTCGATGTCAACAGCATGACTGAGGGGAGGAAAAAAGAGCTGCCACCTCTGAATTGAGATCAAGAGCAGAACACCTGAGATAGGCTTCCATAGCACCCAGCCCTGCATAGCAACAGGCAGACACAGAGGTCCCAGTGCATTCCATGCAAAGATGCAGACCCCTTTTGTGTAGAAGTCTACTTTAGATGTTCTGCACTGCCCTCTAAAGACACTCATATCTACATCCACCCTCCAGAGGCTAACTGCTTAACTTAGACTCTTAATACCAAGAATTTGATACCTCCAAAAGGGCATGATTTACAGCATTCCTACTGCTGGAGCAGGATACAGCTACCTGGTGGTGCAGATTAAAGCCAAGTTGCTACGTAGGAACTCATCACTTAGAGTGATATGGACAGGCAATGGCATGAATCACAGGAAGAAGCACTTCTCAAACCATTCTATTGAAAATTACTCTAGGATATCAAACTTGTGCATGTGAAGACTACAAAATAAATGAAATTAAACACAGTATCAAACACACAATGATGCATAACTGATCTTCTAATTAGAAGTGGTTTTCTTTAATGTATACATACTCCAGTGACAGCTCTTTAGGATACAATAAATCATCCACTTATTGTCCTTACATGTGTTTCATGGTTACTGCTTTAGACAACATCTTTCAAAATCCAATGAGAAAAACAAAGAAAGATTTTTTTAGAAAACCCTCCCCAAACCCAAACTACAAGCCAAAAAAAAAAAAAAAAAAACAACAACCTCTTTTCTTTCAGATAATAATAAAATACTGAAACAAAATGTTATCTTACCTTCCACATTCCTACTAAGAGTCCTGGACGCAGACTGAAGAGCTGGACAAGCTCATCAGCACCAACCACTACACTATTTTCAGTCAGGTTAGCAAGATGGTATTCAGCAATCAAGGAAAATCGACGAGGTCTTTGAAAAGAACATACAGAATGTAGCAGAAGTTTATGTCTCCTTATTCATGTAAAAGTTCAGCCTGATTACATTTTTAACTCTGAAGTCTTACCAGCAGCACATGATGAAAATGGTTTTGAAAGCATTTAGCATGCAGAGTCATAAACTATACATTTGAACAACTACAGTGTACTAGCAGAATCTGAACCCTTAACAAGATAAGAAACAAAAAACACTCTATGATTTTCTAAAATACTCTTTTTAAAACGAACTTATGTGCTTGCCCAACTTTTCAAAATACAGAATTACTTTACAATTTGTTTTTGATACTTTATTGATACTATATGGAATCACTGAACATTTATCACTGTGAAGCAAAAGTCAAAGGAAAGGATCAAATTGTATATATAATGAATTTAAAGTTTGTGTTATTGGAAGCTTTCCTTTTTTAGATTTTTTTTATATTTTACCTATAATTAAAGCCATTTAGCTCCAAAACACTCTTAAATATAAGTTCATGGACACCCTTATTAACTAATGACACATTTAAAAAAGAGCAGAAAGTAGAGTTTGCATTACCTACTCAGAATGAAGAAAGAAGTCTTTCTAAAATCCTTTTCAGACTTAGGCTCTTATTATATTCAAAACAGTTCCTAGATTTCCACTGGTATCACTGTAGTATCACCCACAATTAGACACTGAACACTGCCTGGGATGGGGCATCCACAACCTTCCTGGACAACCTGCTCCAGTGTCCCACCACCCTCACAGTAAAAAATTTCATCCTAATCAACATCAACCCTTTCCCTGCACTTACAGTCTTCACAGTCATCAGGCCTGTCCCTGCACTTACAGTTTTAACAATGACCAATACTGAAATTGGTGAATCCACTGCCTTCATCTATAGTCACAATTTGTAAAAACCTGTAACTCTGTGAAATAAGTACATCGATCACCTGCAAGTTTTCTTTTTTTATTTTTCTACATATGAATCTTTACATCTTGGTAAAACAACTACATTTCCTATATAATTTGACTGCAAGACTTGGTCAGCTAACTTTATACAAAAGCTTCTCTTGATTTATTTAAGTAAATACTTTTCTTCCGGTTGAGGAACCCACTGTTTTGTAGGTGAATAATTCTCTCTCTTTTCAGAGCTCTATGGCTAGGGGCTTTGTGTAAGAAGCATGTAGCTGACACTGCACCTCTATATACATAGGCCCAGACCTGTGCTAAGCTCCTTGACAGCAAACAAATACCTCAAATAGACACTTTTCATTTAAATATATTCTTAGACTATAATGTGAAAAACCATTGTACACATTTAAGTTAAAAAACAAGGGACAGGCTGTGGACTGTGTGACTTTATATGCATATGCTGAAGATTGCATGTGTAGTTAAACACCAAGTTCTCTAAATTCACACACACTCCTACCAGACAGAAAATAAATTTTAACAACATAGATTACCTGATTGTAGCCACATAAATACTAATGAACTTTTCCAAGCTAAATTTCTCTCAAATTCTCCTAGATTTACATTTTTCTTTCATACTCATTTGTGTCTATATCTCAGATTCAGCTTTCCAAGTCACGACCTATCAGTCTGCATATCACATGCCAATAGCTACATTAACCTATGAATTAATTCCATAGCTTGCTGGATTGTACTATTTCTTGCTGAAAAGCTCTACCAAAGAAGAGAAGAACATAGAAAGAAAATTGCAGGGAGGCTTTTGAATGAAGAGTTAACTTCTTGAGTCAAACAAATGTCAGATAGCTCATACAGACACATTATCAACCAGTTGCACCCAAAAAAATCCTCAAAATCCTATGTCAAAACTCACCCATTCTTGTTGGGAGGTATGCTTTGGTCAGGAAGCAACGGTGTAACTCCAAATAGTTTCAGAGTTGACAGGATGTCTAAGCATGGCCAGTCTGTACCATGCCAAAGTACAGTAACAGACGTGTCCTTAAATGATAGGTTTGGCTTCTCTACTACATGTTCTTTTCCATTTTTGTCCTTTAAGACAATTATCCAACTCAACCCAGAGACTCTGTTATTTAGGAATTGAGAGGGGAGAGGGGTGTTTAAAAACAAATTCCCAAAGTGATAAAACTTAAACTATGCTTTCAACAGAATTTTTAAATTTCTACTAGCTGCTACTTATGTTCCTCAGTTTCAGTCATTTTTAATTATCATTGTATCTTCCCATTATGATATACATTTTTTAGCTCTAATTCTATACCCCCCCAAGTCATTAATATTTTGTACATTGTTCTCAAGTAAATCTTTGTGACAAGGCATTGCTTACTTCATAGCTTCTTTGTTTTTACATGGAAGACCTGTATAAGGATCCAGAAATTTAACGAGCCGCATTACTCTAGTTTTGAAGGCAGATGTTTTTTTGAAGATGTATTCTTTCTTCCAGTACCCAGGCTCTTTATCGTGTAAAGCAGCACAGCCCAAAGAAACAGTTTCTGTTTGTTTAGACTTCATTTTCCAAATTGTCCATTTTGGGTGCAAAGAGCTGGAATAGAGTTTCAGCCAAATTCCACTGAAAATAAAAACAGAATAAAGAGGAATAAATTTCAAGAATAGTCACTTCATTTTTTATATGCACATCTCAGCTACCACTGAGCATAGTGTTAGCACAAAACAAGTCTCATCTGTCTTCCCAAAGATATGGGAGCCAGGATGAAGCTCTGTGATAGCACAGTCATAGTCAGCAAAGTAAGTGAAAACTGACAAAGGTTAAGCAGAAAATTTTGAAAATTCTACCCCAAAACAATGATTTGTCCTCCTCATAGAAAATCAGCTAGTGGGAAAAGTGGTTTAATACCTCCTATTCAACAAAGATAATCTGTACACTTCAAGTTTCACAGATCCAGCTGAAAGTGGTGTGGAGGAGGACAATTTAGAATCACCTTTGTTTGGTGGTATCAATGTCATGTTGATCTCTTCTGCACTCTCTTTGGGAAAGCCCAGAGAAGACATTACTTTCTGAAGTCAAAGAAATGTGACTGTAATGATGGGCTCATCTCTTTCACACCAGGGAAACTATGAGGTCACATTTCAGCCTCTCATACCCCAGTATCTCTAGGACAGTTCACAGAATATTGAGTACAGGAACCTACAAGAACTCAAAGAATAATCTTGTGAATACAGGTTGCCAGTAAGTTTTCTCATTCTGAAGTGCTAGACACATAGTGTACATAACTGCACTAAAAAAAAAAATGAATAGCAAGGGCAACAAATTCTTAAGAGACATTTTCTATCACTTATCAGCAAGATTACCTTTACCAGTTCTCACTTATCCTCAGGCAAACTTACACTAGTGAGTATTGTATGGCATCTTCCCCTCTCCTCAAAGCATCCAAGGACTAGATCCATCCCACACTGCCTCCTACCCATCAAAACTATTCTCAATTCATCAGCCACTGAGAATAAGCCCCCACATGCTGAGAGCCAGGCTCTGCTTATTGATGCAAACCTATTCAGGGATTTTGCAAAAACCTTCCAGCCTGCTGCTCTGCAGATATATACAGAATTCCCCACTGCCATTTTTTGAGACAAAAGTGTCTAAAACACACAGACCAGTAAGCTACTGTGACTTGTAAAAGTGGGTCACAGTCAACATGAGTTTTCAACCTTCCTTTCACCAAAAGCAGGGTGGGAAGGGTAACATAAAGGACAATCCCATAACTGAAACAGATTTTTAAGATACCTCTATTTTAAGATCATAAAAGGCAGCCAAGTTACCAGATAATATAAAACATTTCTGATGGAGAAGGAAAATTCTTTTTTAACAACAAAGCTGTTTAGAATTGTCCAGTGATGAAAAAAAGGAGAGATGTCCTTAACACATCACCAGGGGAATTTGAGCTGTGTATCATCCAATTGGTCTTCATCAGCCTAAAAAGTCCAGGAAAAAATAACCTCCTATAGAACTCTCCTGTTAACTAGACACCCCTTCCCAAGACAGACATCCTTTGATGGAGGGAGATACTCTGCATCTTACTGTATGATGCTGAAAAGACAGAGCCCTCTCTAGTAGTAGGCATTTCCTGCATTTTGAAGTTGCAGACTCAAGCAATTTATTTGACTGAAGATGGACACTAATGACAAATACCTACCATCCTCATCCTCACTCTCAGTAACATATTGCTTCTTCCTTTCCCAAAACAGTGTTGTGCAAGCAAAGAAATTAGTTCAAGAAACTCAAAAATTCAGCTAGGGCAGGGTGACAGAGAAGAAGATGAAGGAAGACTTGGAATCACAAGTGTTTAGGAAGGTATCACTGCCCCTTTATCCTCAATTTCTGAAGAATTCAGGACAGATAAATCAAAAAGGCATCCAACAGGGAAGCACAAGCTTGCCTCTTTCACAACAGAATACAGGCTCTTTTTGCCTCAAATTATTAATACTCATCTCAAGGCCTCTTACTGGACATTCCTACGACAAGCCTTTTACTCTAATTCAAATGCCAGAATCAGGCACATCATCATCAGCCATGACAATGCCCAAAAGACCCTGTGCTCTCACTTCCTCTCACACAGGCATGTTCTTCTGGTGATCAGAATCCTCAAGGTTTTGCAGGCAGACCATATCTGTGGACCTCCCACACTGCATGATAGGGAGGTTGGAATGCCCCATGCGGGGACACGGAGGGTGCAGAAAGGGATGGGGGTGGTCATAAACATTTTCTTGTCTTCAACAGCTATATTGGAGACATCAGTGCCAAGAACTGCTCAAGCACACTCATTATATGAACAGCCAAAAGACAAATCACTGCATTAAGCAGCACAGACATACCACAATGAAAGACTGATGTTCCTGTTGCATCAAGGACAGCACCCTGTACATCAAGGACAGCAGAAGTATCCTAAAAAAGATACTCCGTCTAAAAACCAAGGTCAGATTTGTCACAGAAGTATGCAGGGACTTCAACTAAAACTTCTGTTCATATACTGCAAGACTCAGGGTCTTAAGAAGGTCCATTAAAATCCATCAGGAAGAAATGACCTGGGCCCACTGAACAAGTCAGGCTCCTAGATAAGGGAAAGCAACTCTTCCCCAAGTCCCATTTGTGCACTTACACTAATCTCTGTTGAGATTAGAAAATGGAAACAGAGATCGTCGAGATGGAGACAGATGAATCATCTTCCCCTGGACAGCCACAGTGATTTTATCCTGCCTTACCACCTGAAGTGGAAAACACATGCCAAGACTGGTAATTTGTGTCAACTATGCAATTTTTATCTACCCTTACCTGCTGATAGCCTCAAAACCTAAATCTGGATTACAGATCTTCCCTTTAAATTCATCAGTTCTAAAGGTATCAATGCCAAGGTAAACCAGTTGATTCACCATACAAGTTTCAGTAAATAAGGGAGAAATAGATTAATACCAGGTACAGCAACTTCCTATAGAGGAAGGCATTTTCTCATTCAAACAATACTAATGCAGTAGAATCCTAGAAAGAAAAGGATGCCCACATCCTAGTTATGACATACCAACCAGGGTGTCTCCTCTTTACCCTTTGACAAAATTATCATCATATTGGAGCAATTTATAAACTCTGAATAAGCAATCCTTATTAAAAAAATGTGTTGGTATTTATCTTTGTCTCTTTTGTTCGCATTAGAAATCACCAACATTTCACAAACAGAGCAACAGATAAAAACCACTAGTGGATCACTTGATTGAATCAATCCCTCTGCAAAAAACTGATGAAAGAATTAAGTAAGTAGGACAGCAAAATTGTGAAAGCTATGACAATTTCATAAAGCTGCTGGAGACAGACCATTAAGGATCACCTGAACTGAGAAGTTTGTGCAGGTCCATGTGAATACAAACAGAAATTTTAAAACAAAAAAAGTGCCAACAGCAACATTTCAAAGTACTGGATTTAGTTTTTGCCTCATAACTCCCACTAAACAACAGGCCCTACAAAGCTAGAATTCCATGCAACACACACTGTGGGCTGTGCAGGGCAATTTCAGCAGAGTAACTGCCCATAGGTGCATGCATCAGTGCTCTGGCATCAGAGAAACTAAATTAGAAGGACTCATAATTCAGGCAAACACATCTACTGCACAGCTGAGACGTTCCCTCTTCCTTACTTATCATTGGCAAGCTCATGGAAGCGCTTATTCACACAACCAACAGCCAATAGCGACACAGCATCCAAATAGGAAAATATCTTTAGCAGCATTTCTGATGGCATGCTGGAAAAGAAAAGAAAAATGAATACTGTTAGACATGCCTGCAAACTCCAGAAATGACAATGGCAGAGAATTTTAATTTCAAACCAGACAAAAACAAAAGAGGTGAAAACCAGCAGGTTGTAAACAGATGAATCAAAAATCACCTGAAGAGTTAAACTGTGGAGTTTGAGTTCTAATTTCATTCTCTGGTATGTGGCATTTGCCTAAAATAATTCATGACAACTTATTCAAGTGGCACAGCACAATTACCTGAAAAGTTATGGATTTGTACTTTCAATAAACTTTGTTAACTTTAACTATGTTTAACATGAAACCACCTTGTTTTGCTTCACAAGCAGTTTCTTACTGCTTGTGCCATGATTTTAACATTTTTTCCATAACCAGCATTTGCAAAACTGCAGATGCTCCCTTTTGACTGCTGTGTCAGGTGTCAGGAAGCACCAGGACAGAAATGTCCTGGTCTAACAGCAAGATCATGCTCTACCTCATCATAATCTTCAAACTGTACATGCTCAGGTGTCTTGTGCAGTTTTTATTTATGTCAACAGAAAGATGTGAACTTCAAAGTAAGAGCCAAGTGATATCTTGAAAATGCCAATGTCTCTGTGCATCTGGAAGGCTGCCTGAAATGCAGGTGCCAGTCTAAGCATGACAAGCAGAACATACCCTGGAGATGAGCCAATGTGATTTCTGCATTAACAGACAGGAACCTCATACCATTTGAGCAGTACCTCATAACTGCACAGAGTTTAAAATACATGCATTTTATACTCTAATTTCCTTGAGCATTGAGTATGGCCACATCAAAATCACCACTGAAAATAAAAGGTGCTTTGAAAGTCAATACTCCAGCTGTGCCTCTTGTCCTTTTACTACTGGGTTATTTGCAACACTTGTTGATTAATAACACTATTTCAGAAGCAGAGAGCTTTAAAGGGTAGCATGATAATGCCAATATGTCAGTGTTTGTATTAAACTCAGAATCTTAGTTGCATTGACATAGAAGCAACATGCCAAAACTGGCACTGTTATTATGTGAAATAACTTATACACTGTAAGCCCAAAGCAGTTAGTGCACTCATTCCAGAGATAATTTAGAAGTGATACCTTAAAAGGCTGCAGATTAGCTAAAATAATACACTTGATCCAGAATTTTCAACCATATTCTTTTTCTTTTGGAGGAAGCTGAAAGGATTTTTTTTCTTTTTTCTCTCACCATTACACCCATCTGACAGCACTGAAATACTAAACTGGCCATCCAATGCAAAACAGAGAAATCAATACACAGGAAGCTATCATGTAGCCATTATATTTTCTGAAAAATCCTTTCCTTAGGATTTTTTCTCCTGAGAAGCTGAGAGGCTTCAGGAACAAAATGTAAACAATGGTTATGTGCTGCTGTGGAATGCAACAGGTGCATCTGTGATTGGTCTCATGGGGTTGTTTCTAATTAATGGCCAATCGCAGTCAGCTGGCTCAGACTCTGTCCGAGACACAAGCCTTTGTTATCATTCTTTCTTTTTCTATTCGTAGCTAGCCTTCTGATGAAATCCTTTCTTCTATTCTTTTAGTATAGTTTTAATATAATATATATCATAAAATAATAAATCAAGCCTTCTGAAACATGGAGTCAGGTCCTCGTCTCTTCCCTCATCCTCTGACCCCTGTGAACACCCTCACAATATCAAATGTATAAAACAAGGAAAACTAATTACTTTCTCAGGTAACATATTCTTAGAAATTTTTTGTGTAAAAATGTAACTAATTTTCAAAAAGAAAACTCACAATTATACTGAAAGTGCCTTTTCACTGTCAAATAAGAAGAGAAACATTTACCTTGTAGCAAATATGCAGCAGCCACTTATTCCTCCCCCTCATCCCAATCCACCATTCTCAGGCCTCTCTATACACTAAGATCCACTTGATGACTACCAATAACCAAGAGACACAGAAGCAGTTGAATTCTGAACTGGCTTTCATTGAAGGAATAAAATAACAATTTTTATTCTCAAGGAACAATATTGCCCATGACTTGCAAAGGAGTTGCTGAAGGCTTCACATGGCTTGGAAAACGTACATACTCCTTATGAATTTAGAAAAGAACACAAAAGAAAACCATGCCAGAAAACATTAGAAGGTGGACACAGGATCCTAAAGTAGGCCAGGAAAGAAAATCTTTTCAACTCAGTGTATCTGACCTAGAAATCTCTAAGATATGAAAATAATTACTGCAAGCAGTCAAAAGACAGCTTACAGGGGGACTTCCACTCTTACTCCTAACATAAAGCCATACTCACCTCTCAATGCGCACATTTGGTTTCCGTTTTATGGGAGGTGTCAAGTGCAAACTTTTAATTCCAGCATTTACAGTTTCAGAACATTCCCCAGGCCTTGTAACAAAGGTTCTTAACCTACTTGTAAGAAGGAAAAGCTGTTAAGAGTCACATATTCACAAAATGAAGAAATACACATACTGTGCACACTTAGACACAATATTTCAACCAATGCAGGATGCAGGGAATACATCACATGACAACCATTATTACTTGAACAATTACACCCAAGTTAAAATACCTGGCATGAGGAAGATTCAGATTTAAACTCACAGCTGTCAATCCTGTGATACATCTCTCACAGCAGGCAAAGGGAATAACAGTGTTCCCCCAAATCAGTTTGAATGCAGTGGAGATCTATTATCCTTGACAGCAGCACCACCGCTTGGCCACCACAACCAAGCTCCCACTGAGGCCCCTGCAGTAAGTCAAACTCACTGATTAATCTTCTGTTTCACAACATTACCCCAGAGATATTTTTGAGACACCCAACTCTTCTAAGTTATTAAAAGATACCAGATAAAAACAATACCTTGAAACTTCCTCAGAAACTGTTATGGTTCAAAAAGAATTCGTATACTTTTATACTATACCATGCTCTTTACTTGCATGAACAGCAAGAAAGGAGATTTAACCCATGAAACAGAGAGCAGATAACAAGCTCTAAGGGATGTCCAGATGTTAGACAGACAAATTACTTGTTGGTAGAATTGCTTTGTTAAGGTTTAGAGCTTGACATGCTTCACTGATTTCAGACCTAGGGGGAGGTTAACAAAGCTTGGGAAGAAGGATGGCCACTGCTAGCGGACACAAAGAATGCAGAATTCACAGGCCACAAGGATACCTGGAACAACTCCCAAGATAATGAAGAAACTATTAAAGCCAACTCAGTAATTGTGCTGAAATTAGCTCCAGCTTCCAGAAATGTGAGATCATGATCACTGACCCAAGAAACTCACTGGCTCAAAAAAGATAAAGACTGAGCATGCAAATTAGCATGAAAAGCAAGAGAATCATTATCCAATAGAAGATAGAAAACTAATTAATAAGAGAATTATGTAACTTGTAACCAATGAAAACTAATTCCTTCCTTAACTAAAATGTATAAAACAGTAAAATGTATTGATAGTTGGTGTGTCAGCTTTGTGGATTTGCCACCCAGCATCCCCTTCTGTGCAGAACTGTAAATATATCAAAAACCTCAGCCCTGTGTCTGGATTGGCCTCTTGCACATCACAGTGAAAGAACCTATTTTGGCAACACTTCCAGATCACAATTCGGATAGAAAAGAAAGGAACTTTGCAAATTTCTAACACAAATTCTTGTAATCCAACCACTCATACATTTTTCCAAGTTTTCTGATAAGAAGGACTTCATAAGCTGTAATTGCAAACAAATACTATCATTAACCCACAGAGAAATACGGAGACAGAGTTTCAATCTTAAACCAAATACATCAAGCAGGCACAACTCCCCATTCACTGCATTATTGATATTTTAAATTGCCAGCAGATTTCCAACACCTGGCCAAAACAGCTCTGGGTTTCTAGGAAACCAATCCATATGGGGGGGGAAATAGCTATTTTTAAACTATATGGCTACCATATACATGTAATACCTACTGATTTTGATTTAAGATTGATTTATGCTCAAAGAAAAATAAAAAGAAATTAACAACTCTGGTCTACATTGTCAACTGCACTATGTAAAAAAAAGAAAACAATCCAAGACATTTTACTGAGAATTGTTATAAGCTTAACAAAAAGAAATGCATATTTCAGCCTGGGTGCCAATCACTGATAGACCAACCAAATTAACAACTACAAAAAAGTAGTCTTATAATAAAGATAATAGAACCTGGAGATCAAACAAGGGTTTTACTCATGTATCATTATCAAGAACTCCTAGATGATGAGGCACTAACAAACTGCCAATAAAGGGATTTAGAAACACAAGTTGTGATCAACAGCAGCAGCACTATCACTTCTGTATGTTTCAGGGCAGCACATCCCAGGCTGGTCTGTCCTGAATCCATGCTGAAAGCAGAGAGTTTGGGCATACTCTATAGGGACACAACTTCACAGACTCCAGCCACGGGACTAATCCAGATAAGAAACTGGAGTCTGGATTTTAAAACACACTACCTTGGACAAGCATAACCTGCATAGCCTGTATTCAGTCCTTCTTGCTCATTTAAACCACCCCCCCATTCTTCACCCCACGGAGAAATATCTGAGGAAAAAAACATTTTGCCCACACATGCCTTGAAAAGTTTAATGTAACAGCTATTGTTTTTGTAAACTTCAATTTAAAAAAAGTGCAGAACTTTTGCATCTTCCAAAACAAAAATATTCTCAAGGTGTGAAGAAACAAACAGCAAACCCAATCCATAAATTACTTTTCAAGTACTGTGGGTGCTAAGATTTTAAATTAGCATTAACAGAATGCTTTTACATTGCATTGACACAGCTTGAGCAGACAAGCCTAAGATAAAATCAATGACAGCTGTTACACCCCCTCTTCAGAAACTTCTAGAACCACTGAGATGATCTTATGTAAGAAGCACGACAACTTCAATTGCTTTTTCATTAGCTTTCAACCTGTGTGGCTCAGTTTTGTACCAGTATTTTCACTTTCACACTCAATAGTTGCAGTGTGTCTTGGTTTTTTGATGGTCAGCAAACAACTGTCTTTCAAGTAACATTTCGAATAACAAAACAAAGTTTTAAGTAGTTATAATACCTCTACCTGTTAAAGTGTATCTGGGGATAAACAAAAATAACAATAATGTTTTGACATGGGTTGGTTGGGTTTTGTTCCCTCAGCTAACAATTTCAGTCTTTTTAAAGGTGGGTATTACCCCAACCCATTTGCAGGTTAAAAAAAAAAAAAAAAAGAACCACCAACAAACAACCAAAAACAGCAGGGGAAATGAAACTGCTTTGAAACTCAAGGTTGAAGAAATGCATTTGCAGAAAAATCTGCTTTCTCAGCTTTGCCTCTCAGACTGATGCTTTAAAATTTTGAAAGCTAAATCTGTACTGTAAGAATTTAGGTAATCACACCTTCCACAGTGAAATCCTCTTATTTATTACAGAGGCCTAACCACATAAAGTAGACACTAAACTGACTTTGTGTATTCTCATTATAGCATCTCCTCCAAGCTGAAGGACATACCGAAGTTTAAGCTCCCCTTCCCAGGCAGAGAACAAAGTGTTAAACCCAGGCCTCCGTGCACCTGCAACAGCAGCGTTTTTCCCACTGCAAGGTGTCCGTAGGGCCAGGGGAAGGGAGAGCAGAGCACTACACCCCCAGCCCTGGCCGTGAAGAGTAAAGAGCTAGAAACCAGAGCCGTGAAGCAGGTGAACTAACTTTCCTAGAGAAGCAATGGGAGTGAGGGAAAACAGCAAAGCACCCTCCCCGGAAAAGGTGAAGAAGGCCGAACAGGCAGCCCCGGGCCGGCAGAGCCCCGCTCGGCGCGCCCGCGGTTACCTGCCACGGCCCGTCGCCATGGCCGCTGCGCCGCGGGACAGCGGCGGCCTCGCACCCCCAGCGGGGAGGGCAGGCGAGGAACAAGCGCTGCCACTTCCCGTGGTACGCCCTGGGGTGGGGTGGGACGGCGGCAGCCCGAGGGAGGCGGTGCCCGGAGAGCGGGCTAGGGAAGGCGGGGCGGGAGCACGGCCGTGCGGGGACTCAGGGAGCGTTAACGCCCGAGGAACGGCAGTGCTGCCGCCGTGAGCATCCTGGCGCCTCCCCCGCACTAAAGGGAGCTCGGAGCTCTCGGGCACTGTGTTCTCGGGTCTCAGAATCACAGAACTGATTAGGTTGGAAAATGCCTCTGAGATTACTTAGTCCAGCCTATGACCGAGCACCACCATGTCAATTACACCACAGCACTGTGTCAATTCCACTATGCGCCAATACCAGTTTTTCCTTAAACATCTCCAGGGTTGGTGGTTCCACCACCTCCCTGAGCAGCCCATCCCAATGCCTAATCGTCTTTTCTGTGAAGAAATTCTTTCTAATGTCCAACGTAAATCTCCCCTGGAACAACTTGAGGCCATTTCCTCTTCTCGGAGAGCAGGCCATCTCCCACCTGGCCACAGCCTCCTTCCAGGGATTTGTAGAGTGATAAAGTCCCCCTGAGCCTCCCTTTCTCCAAGTTAAACATCCCCAGCTCCCTCAGCCACTCCTCATAAAACTTGTGCTCCAGCTTCACCAGTTCCATTGCCCTTCTCTGGACCCACTCCAGCAGCTCAATGTCCTTCTTAAATCGAGGGCTTCAAAACTCAACTCAAGGTGTGGCCTCAACAGTGCCAAGTACAGTGGGACAATCGCCTGCCTAGTCCTGCTCACAATACTGGTTTTGATACAGGCCAGGAAGCCATTGGCCTCCTTGGCTACCTGGGCACACACTGGCTCACATGCTTTTCCACCAGCACTTTTCCAGCCACTCTGTCCCCAGCGCTGCCTGCGGTTGTTGTGAGCAGGACCCGACACTTGGCCTTGTTGAACCTCATGCCGTCCATCTCAGCCCATTGATTTAGCCTGTCCAGATCCCTCTAGCCGTCTACATCCGCGGAAACCTCAACTGCATCGTTTTAACACATATATGCGTGCAAGACCAAGAAAAACGTGTATGAAAACACAGCTTTACAAGGGTGACCGGCACCGCACGCGCGGCGAGCAGCCCCCCGCCTTCCCACCCCTGAATGGAGCCGGAGCCCCCCGCCCGCAGAAGGCGGGCTGTGGCGGCAGCAGCGGCGGTGGCGGCGCTTGGCATGGCGGGCGCTGTAGTGACCTCGCTGGGAGTCGCTCCCGGCGGCGGGCGGGAGAGGGAGCCCGCTCAAACTACCGCTCCCAGGGCCCGCGCCGCCGCTCGCTGCTCCGCCGTCCCAAACATTTCCGCCGGGGCAGCGACCAGCGGCGGCCGGCGGCGAAAAAGGTTCAGGTGGGCTCCTGAGCTGGAGCAGCGGTCATCGGGGCGGGAGGCTGCCCGGGCACTTCCCTGAGGGCTCCCCGGTGGCGAGCGGCACAAACTCTCCGTTCGGCTGGCCTGCGCTGCCGTGCCCCTGTGAGGGCGGCGGGGGCCATGCCCGGCGTGCTGCCCCGGACGCTGCCCGCCGCCCTCGGGCGGGGCTGCCTGGGCCGCTGGCTGCTCGCCACTCGCGGGTGGGCGCTCCTGGGGGCCGGCACCCCGTCCTGCTCCTGCCCGCGGTGGCGGCACCAGCCCCCGCTGCTGCTCGGGGCCGCCCGTCGGAGCTTCGGGACGCGGGCGGGAGGGCTGAAAGCTGCAAAACCTGGAGATAATAGCAAGGATGTGTCCGTGCAAAGGGCGCTGAACGAGGAAACGCTGGTGTCGGCGGCTCAGAAAGGTAAGGCGGAGGATGCTGTGTGCTACTCAGAAGGGCTGGAGACTGTTCCTTCTGCAACCAAAGTTTTGTAGTTCCAAACATCAAGTATCTAGAAAAAAAACGATCTCAGCACACCAAGCCGGATTCTTTTCCCATCGTATTGTTTGGAGCAGATGTGTATGCATTGCACAATCAGACCAAATTATATGACTTCTTCTAAACAGCCTGTTGATTTAAGTAATTATCAGGCACAAGATGTAATAGCCCCTCGTTTTCCTTTTCAGAAGGAAAACCTATCATATGCGGCCTGTCTGTACGGATGTTGAAATAAGTTCACCTCCAACAAAATTGTCAAAGCTCGACATGTGATGGTAGTTTCTTTATGGATTGCCTTCACTTTAGTTGGTCTCATTCACTTCAGTGAAAAGTGGTTACTATATAATTAGCCTCAGAAAATTTAAGTACTTTGAAATCACTTACGAAAAACACTTTCAACTGATTAGAAGACTGCAGGAGAAGTAGTTATTAATGTTTCCTCCATAACTTGTACTGCACTGAAGTGCACACTTTATCACTAAAAGATAGTAGTTTCTTTCCAAGTACTCAAATATTTTGAAACAGAGAATCTCCTATGACTTATTTTGTGGTATATACAAATCAAAATGGAAAGATAAAAACTAGTCAGACAAACAGCAGTTAATGTTAAAAATTATTTTGGTGTAATATTCCCCTTTTTATTTTTCTATTGATTGCAAATTCATAAAATCAGTTATTTTCAGTGTGTGCAACTTATAAGCTTTTACTTTATTATTTTTACTTCTTTTCTTTGCATAAGGATTTCAGTGGTTGTGGGTTTAGGTAGTAGCATGAATACTGCAGTGCTAAATCCCTCATTAGTTCCTGAAAAATCTGGCTCTCATGCACCCAAAAAGTAGCAGTAATTGCTACTTTAGATCTTGAAAACATCTGGCAAACAAAGTAACACGGAGATGTAAATATGCCCTGTACAATATAAGAGATGTTCCATGGTCTCTTTTACATCAATGAGGCATTAAGGAAACTGTTACTGGAATTTTTTCTTCTGCTAAAATGTTATTTGAGCTACAGACTAACAATAGAGCATTTATATAAGAAAGTCATACAAATGTTATTATCCAAGGTTGTAACTTATGTGCTGTTTTCTGTTTAATTTCAGTGAAAGAAGCTGGAAGAGACTTTACCTATTTTATTGTGGTGCTTGTTGGAATTGGTGTTACAGGTTATTTTTTTAAATTACATTCTTTATCAGAACACACTTTTCATTAATTCCACCTGGTTTGAAAAGTTTTCATTCCATCTGATGTTGTTTCTGTTACAGGTGGTTTGTTCTATGTGATTTTTAAAGAGCTGTTCTCTTCTTCTAGTCCAAATAAGATCTATGGAGATGCCTTGGAGAAATGCAGATCTCACCCTGAGGTTGGTTTTTGAACTTAAGTCCGAAGTTTTTGTTTCTCAGTAGCTACTGTCTCTCTTCAAGTCAAAACTTTGTGCAAGGAATCTCACAAGCTACCTGAAGCCCCACGTGGTGCTTGAGCAGTTCTGCCAGTGCTTTTAGCTGGCATGGGGTGGCTCAGCTCCAGAGCCAAGCCTCCATTAGGACAAGTCAGTGCAAGCATTGAGCTTGTCTGAACTAGCCTGCTAGAAGCCAACTAACTGTGCCACAGACCAAAAACTGATGGAAATACAGTCTGCCCTTCAGAGCATGTGCTTGTGTCACCATACAGAAAGTCTTGGGGACTTTTCTGAGTGCCTGCTAAATGTAGCACTTGAATTCTGCAGGTCAGAGATGCAGCTGGTCCCACTAAGCTCTGTAGATCTTACTTGCTGCCTTTTCTCTGCACACTTACTCTATTATGACACTTCACTATCGTTCTATCATTCTGTGAGGCGCTGCACTGATAACCAGGAATTTAAATTTTTTCATTTGGAGCACAATTAGCATTCTTTTGGCTAACTGAAAAACAGGTGGAGAATAGTCATGGGATCACACAGTTGTCATAGCTAGGTGTAAACAAAAATCAACATGAAACTAGATTAAAAAAAAAAAATACTTCAGACAAAACATCCTTCAAACAAGGTTGCCATAGATGCCTTTGAGGATAACCTAGAAATTAAGTGACAAGTTGTTGCTCAAATAAAAATGAAGACTGCTTGGAAACAAGTTTGCAGAATTAAAATGTCTTTCTAGTACTCACACAGTAAAACTTAACCTCCCCTTCTAACCAAATTTAAAGTAAGTTTAAGACTAAGTTGAACTTCTCTGACTCTATAGATCTGAAAAAAGATTACTAAATTTCTTATTCAGTAGTATTTTTTAGATAATATGAAGGGGAGTGCATTTGCATTTTAAACTTCAAAAGATGTTCTCTTGGAGGAGATGTGAGCAAATATTTTTTGCTTTTTTTTTTTCTTTTTACACAAAATGTCAGTTTACATGTCTTCATCTCAGAGAACAGTACAAATGGAGGATATCAATAGGATTTATTTTAGACATTTAATAACGGGACTGTAAAGAATAAAAAGGACTGGAATACAGAGGAATTTTCCTTAAACTGTTTTCTTTCATAAACACTTCTATTCTTGACATGTTAAATTCTCCAGGGGCATTTTGTTAAAAGAAGATGCATTCACAGCAGAGGCAGGAGCTGATACTGGAATACCTGTTTTTATGTGATCCTTTCTGACAGCTCAAACCTCTTTTCTCTTGTAGATAATTGGTGTTTTTGGTGACTCTATCAAAGGTTATGGAGAGGCAACAAGAAGAGGAAGACGACAGCATGTCAGGTACCCCTTGGTGTTTGCCCCATAAAGACATCAGTTTTTTGCACAGCAAAGATATTTTTGGATTACAAGTTAGTTCTAGAGTGATGAACTGTTTGTGACACATCCTGTCACTTTTGATTGAACATACAAGTTTTTTGCAGTACCTGTTGTGTGCCATACACCACTAAGTACAGTGTACATAGAATATAAAATGCCAATTCTGAGTGCCTCAAAACAAGCAATGTCATCATGGTAGACAGAGAGCTCTCCAAAAAATAGGATGAGTCTGCAAAGAGTAGTACAGAGGCCTAGGCTTGCATGGGGGGGAGCAGTAATCTGACAGAAGTTTACAGTCTGAAACTATACTGAACTTTTTTGGTACTTGAGGCAACATCTCTACTGTGTATTTAACAGAACATCTATCACCTAAACCTTTCATGAGTCTCTCTATTACTTTCCTTTTGAAAGAAACAACAGAATTATTTCTTACAAAACATAAGTCCTCCCTGCTTTATTGGGTTATTTGGCAGGAATATATTCAATGAGGTTTCATATAGAATGAGACACATAAGCCCAGACACAGGTTGAACCATGAAATTGAGATTTTTTTATTTTGTCTGATGAAAGTGACTTTTACTCGTTGAAGCTTTATCTCTTCACCAGACTCTATGAAATAATGTTTAAAGTGAAGCTGCTAAATGAAATTGATGTGCACAAACATTCTGAGCACGTATCTGTAAATAAGTAAATTTACTATGAATCAGCTTTCCTAGTATTTAATTTCCATAATTTTGAATGCCTTGTATTTTAAATAAATTTTTGAGCTGAGAACTAGGTAAGATTGTAGAGTTTGCATCTGCAGTATAAGAATGATTTTAAATATTTATCTCAAAAATCTACAGGGTTTTCTGTGTATGAACACCTTGAATGTAAATTTACTGCAGTAAGGCTCTTTGTTCATATTTGTTCTCTCTACCCCATCATGTCACTTTAAACTGTATTGGAAGTTTATTTCACAGTGTGTACCTGGGCATGCCTTATAGAAATTAAGATTGGTGCTAAACAGCAGTTAATAATTTCAGTAGGAAACGTAAACTGGCACCAGAACTCTCATGGGATCATTAGTTTCCCAAAGTAGTCACTTTGAAAGTGATGTGCTATTTATTTAATACATGAGCATAACCCAACTCCAGTCTAAATTCCAGCATTTAGGTTGGAGATCTCAAACAGTGCCAAAGTTACACAATTTTAGCCGAACAAAATTATTGCTAAAGTAAAGCACATAGTAAACTGTTTGTTTTGATGTGGTTTAACGAACCTGATAATTAATTTGGAAAAACATGCCCTGTATGTTTTGGCTTGATGACTTAGTTTAAGTGCCTAAGAAAACTCTGGAAGTCTTGGTGGTGTGGGGTCCCTTTTTAGCTGTCGGGCTCCAAATCTCCAAGCCAGGGTTTTTTTAGAATAAATACAAGGAATTTCCATAGTCTTCAGCAGTGGATTGCTTTTCAGTTTTGAGGGGAGGACTGGGGTGAGGACATTTAAGCATTTAATCTCTCAATGCTCAGCAGCTAATTAGCTCTTCTAACTCCACTAGTCCTTAGGCACTCACAGTAAAGCTTGAGAGGAGCAGTAGAGAAGGAAGCCAAGGTAGCATAAGGACACCACCGGAATACACTTTCTTACAAAATAAGTAAGCAACTCCTCTAAGTAAGTTTAAATTTGAAGTCTTAACTAGCATATAATCTGTATTCTTGCTGGGTGGTTGGGTTTTTGTTTTGTGTTGCTGTTTTTAGTCACATTGAATACGTAAAGGATGGACTGAAACACATGCGTTTGAAGTTCTATATTGAGGGCACTGAATCAGGGAAACAGGGAACAGTCCATGTGGAAGTCAAAGAGGTATGTACAATTGCTTGATACTCCTGACAAGCTTAGTCTTGAATTTAAACCACCAAAGAGAAACAAACACTCCGAAATTCTTTTCTTTCCAGAATCTTGAAACAGGAAGATTCGAGGTTCGCTACATATTTGTGGATGTTGAGACATATCCAAGAAGAACCATTGTCATAGAGGACAACAGATAGCCAATGATCAAAGCTGCTGCCTTACCTCACATTGGAAAATGTTGTTGTGACCAGCCTGCATATGGATTGTGTGGTGTTGCCAATTGTGTCTCGCAGCTTCAGGGCTGTGTTAAGGGATGTAGCCTCTCAGGGCCTCCTCCACTAAGGACTTTTGATAATAACAGATATGTGATTTGAAGTGAAACCAGTGAAATATAGCCAAATGATCATGGTAGATATTCTTGACATAGGAAAATAATGTCTCCTAATAAACAGTTTAATGCTGGATAATACCTCTGCACACCCAAAACCTGAGTTTTCCAAGGTTTTAGGTTTGGATGGGGAGTTTTTTGTCTTCCTTGGCTTGGATTTCCCACTACCGCTGCAATAAAGAAAGGGGTGGTTTAACTGTAGACAGAACTCTACTGTTTTCATTTTGGATACCTTTGTAGGTAAGAAGGTAAAATGGTAGCGATGCAAAAGAGATTTGGGCATGTAAGAGTAGGAATGGTGGAGGCCATAACAAACAACTGTACAATGTAACAAACACCCATAACAAACAACTGAAGATAAAGACTTCAATATTGGTGTCTTATAAATAAATTACCGGCAAGTAGAACATCACTGCCATCTGCTCTTTCCAGTGTTTGGCATTCTGCTCCACATGGTTGTAGCAAGATGGGGGTTGGCCATTTATCCTAGGCAATTAGTGACAGGACAAGAGGACATGGCCTCAAGCTGTGTCAGGGGGGATTTGGGTTGTACATTACCTTTAAAATATTTAGAAAACCACAATATTCCATTTAAACTTCTCTCCTTCCCACCTTGTCTGCATCTACAGGTGATAAACACACATGTGGTGGTTATCAGGGCATGTCTTTCGTCCATGAAGTGTTCCACATTATTTTCTTTTACTGCCTGCATCACCTTTCTAGCTAAGATTTACCAGGATGCTTCTGTATATTTCATGAAAGGGGGACACAGCTGCTAAGGACATCACTTCTCCTGTGTTGTGAAAAAGCTGACAATATGTTTGATAAAATGAAGACAAAAAGTAGCAGAAGAAATCCACCTTTATCTGACCTTAGGTGTACTAGTGTTCTTAATTTGAACAAATGGTAAATACAAGCCTCAAATGCTTTCCAATCTCAGTGGAGGAAAGCTTTTTGGAATTCTTTTTCTAGAACATCTCATCAGTAAAGAAAAAGAAAAGAACTTCATAGCTTGATTTTTCAGCTTTGTACTAGCTAGATACCTATCACCAGCAAGATTATTTAAGCCCCTCAAAACTTCAGGAGTAGTAAAGCTTTGGGAACTGATAACTTCTTTCTATATTCCTCCTGAGGCTGAAGTGGTCTTTATGGACTGGACGGGCACCCATGCTTACAAAATTTTCTTGAATTCTGTTTTATGCAAACACATATGGAGGTACCTTAATCAAAATTAGGTGAAGATTAGTTAAACAAGACATCTGGAATAGAAAACATTGATTTCTTGTGTAGTATTACCTTTCCTGGTGGTAGTTTGCACTGGAGGGGAACAGCTGCAATCACTGAGTTTAAGCATTAGGGTTTTAGATGTTTTAGAACACCCTTTAGATGTTTTAGAATACCCTTTTTGTAATTCTTTTTGTAATTCTGACGTGTGTTAGCCTCAATTTTCCTTATGAATCTGCCCCTGTTTCATTCAATCATTGCACTACCAGTAAGTCATGCAGAGATCCTTCTCCATGGCAGGGAGCTCAGTGTTCCATCCTCTCACTGGAGGATGTTAGGCAGCAAAATAACTGAAAGGTTCACCTTCAGTTGTTGGTAAACACAAGCAGTAACCATTTCACTGTTTCCTTTTTAAAGCTCTTGCTTCATTTTCTCCTGGGAGAACACAAAATTTACAGCACGTGCCAGCTACTTTCTCAAGTAAAAGTGTCATGTTAATAAAATGTTGGGAAAAAAATCACTCTGGCAAGTCAGAGCCAGAGGAATGACATTTTCATAGAAATTAAACACATTTTCCAGAGTTCAGTTTTGATTGTTGCAGAATTAATAAAAATATATGTTCTCAAAACCCCTCTCTCCTTTAGGAAATTAAAATATGTCACTCACCAGTGAAAGGTTGTTTTTCCAGAAACACTGTGTGGCAGACTATTCAAAAGAGGTTTTGGGTAGGTGTACAATTTGGTCTTACCTTTCCCATCTCTACATTAATTTTTGTGGATGCCAAAACAGCCGATATCCTTAGAGGTGGTTTGTGGGAATAATGTTACTGTGTCATGTTCTGTGTTTGATTCTAGGTCCTGTGTACACTTGCTGTACAGTGACAAAAAGAAATATCCCTCCAGGAAATGAACTCAGTGGAAAAAATTTATATTTTAAAATAAAATATAAATAAATAAAAAATTTATATTTTAAAAATATTAAGAAAAAAGAAATCATTAATCTTTCAATAAGCTTCAATAAACAGAAGCTCTTGCAAAGAAAAAGTAGACAAGGAAGCAAAGGTTTAGTGCATGACTGAGTTTAAAAATAACCTTGATACCTAAATATTTTCTGCACAGAATTCAAGTTTAAACAACTGATTTAGGCAATAGAGTCACAATCTTAGAAATAGTTGCAAACAAATGCATGTCTGGTACAAGAAACTTCAACAAACTCACTTAACAAGCAGAGAAGACAGGAATGTGAGTAAGACAATTACTGTATCACATGCCAGCTGCAGAGATAAAAAGCCAAAGAAACCGTGCTGGGAGTTTCCACAAGTAATTTCAATTCACTTTGTTCTCAGTCTCATTCACACAGCAGACGCTATCCACCCTAATACTTGTGGGATTATTCCAATATGTATATTGTCAGCAACCTAAAGTGTTGCAGATTATGCCCAAAAAACACTGAGGACACATTTTGAGTCCAAGCCTACTTTTAGGGTTCACTGCAGCTTCTAAACTGACAGAAGTACATAAGGTAAGCACAGAGACTGGTGAGAAAATTAAAGGTGAAAACACTTTGAAGGAGCAAGCTTAAAGGTGACAGTAAAGGCTGATGACTGCTCTCTGTATATGGGGTTGTGATGTCTACTTGAAGATCTGGAAGTTGGCACTGGAAAAACAAAAATTTGAAAGCAAAAAGATCTTTCCCCCCTTTTTTTGAGAGGGGGAATTTGCTTAGTCCCTAGAGAGATGTTTACTTGCTCTGAATAGGGAATAATAGAAATCTGGTAGAAATTTTCCTTGGGCATCTGGGAATGTATATCATTATGATATACAGTGATTCCAAACAGTGCTATAAATAATTGAACAGCAGGAGTATTTGATAGTTTTTCTTAGTAAATTCTCAGGGTTTTTTATTCTGTATGTGTTATGTAAAATCTATAGGAATTACAGAAAAATGTAAATTGATACCATCCTGATTCCAATTTAGCATATTTATATTTTTAATGATATATAGTTAAAAGTTGAAAATATAGCAAAAATGTTTCACAATTTAAAGGAAACATAAACAAAATAGCTTTTTAGACTTCTTCTGGTTGTCCTGGGAGAAATATGCTGTATTTGATTCCCTTCATCTCATATAGGTTATTGTGGAACATTGGTAACTCAATGAATAAAAATATTAAGCACAGATACCCATTTCAGTAAAACAGATCAGTGTGGAAAGCCTCTGTTTGTCTCTCAGGATTCAGTATCAAAATACTGCACTTCATTTTATTATCTATGTAAACAAGTTCTATCAGTTCTGGAAAAAGCATTGTATGGGAGGGATGCCCTCACCTGCTCCAGCCCACAGCCATCCTGCGGCAGATCAGCCTTGCCCAGCACCCAGAGCTGCTCCCCCCACAGCAGGACAGGGGTGGAAATGGGCACCAGCAGAAATGAGAAGAGCAAGATAGGAAGATCACTTGCCAGTTAGTGTTGCAGGTGAACTAAACTTCAAAATGAGCTCAATTTATTGCCTTTGGCTGGCCCGAGCATCAGCGTGGGCAGTGTGCCACAGTGGTGAGCACCCAGCAAGGCTGGCAGCAGTGGTGCCTCTACTTCCAGATCACGTACAGGCGTCTGCCTCCACATCTTAAAACCTCCTGCTACTGTGCTGGGAAACCTTTTCAGGATAATCGTGTTTATCCAGCCTCTATTTAATTACAATTCCCCTTTATCAGAATCACAATTATCTCCTCTAGCATGAGTTGCTGTCTTGTATTACTCCCCACAATTAACTCTATTAACCTTTTATCCAAGCACATTTTTACTTTTTATGGGAACTGGGTTGTTTTTCAATTTCAATCCTAATTCTTCTTTTTTCCATTAAAAATGTAACAATCTCTGCCATAAAAACATTTTATTACAGTTATACATGTATTAAATCATGGCTATATTCCCTGAGATGTGATTTGCTTCATTAGTGCTACAACCTCCATAGAGGAGCTGGAAGTGAATTGCTACTTTGTGCGCTGTCTGGGGCCATGCGTTATCCCGTGTTTTATTAGAATGGAGACAAATTCCACTGTTGGAGTGCAGATTTGCAAAATGCCACCAGTTGCTTTTTGGTGTCATAGCTGGTGAGGTACAGATGCCCTCCCCTCCTCTGTGTGGCTGCAAAACCACCACATTAAGGGGTCTGGCACTGGTGTAAATATAATAGTGGTGGAAAGAAATAACTGACACATATCAAGATTTAAAACAGCAGCTTTCTATCAACTGCCTTGAGCATAAAAGCCTCCTAAAAAGCCACAACTCTTTTTACCTGAAAACGCCTTTTTTTTTTTTTGTATTTTTCACCTTATTTTCCTTGGATTTCTCTTTTAACACCTTTTTTTGTGGGGAGTCCTGCCAGCTTCTGCATATATTTCTCTTTTCCTTCAAAATACTGTGCTTAACTTCTGTGTCTGCATGTCTTTTCTTTACCTATACTTAATTTAGCAGAATAAAAGCTAATCTCCCTCAACTTCTCATCATAAGACCTCTTCTAGACCCTTCATCAGCTTCATTGCCCTTATACATATATAGCCCTAAAAACCACTATAAATATATAATGTGGAGCATATATGTTATAGCATATATATTATGTAGACAAAATAATGCCTATCTACATATATTTATATATTTGTTTTCTTGACTTCATCTTGAAAGCTTTTCAGGTAACATCAAAATAAACCAACTTCTAGGGCTATTCCAGAGCAGACACCTCCTATTACTGTCCAAGTCATGCTGCAGAGCTGGTCTCCAGGGATGTTCCTGAGAGCACTGTGGTCCTCCTAAGCCACATGGAACAAACAAGTCTTGAATTCTGGGTGGTGGATCTGATTGACACCTTCATTTTTAACTGATACCCACCACCCCATCCAAACCTTCGATGACTGACAGGTACAAAAGCTCCAGACATCTCTCAGTGGCAAATACTTCAAGGTGAATTATGAAGAAATCAGATAAGCAAAAGGATGTGACTTGTGCCAAGATTAGAGCCAGTCAATTCTAATCTCTTCTGTACTGAGTGAATCATGATGGCAGTTCCTTCTTGATAAGCCATCCTGCATTACAATGTAAAATAGTAAAATAGTCCTGCTTTGCTAGTGGTTGTCAGCAAAGTTGTGGGATAGAATTAGAAGTGGAAGTATGTGAACATGGTTTTTGTGCTTTTGTAAAAACATGCATTTTTCACGTGGGAAGTATTAATCCTAAAGCAACCATCAATGTCACAGCCAGCCCCATCTCCCCACTAGGCCATCATGCTGTACTACTCACGCAAGGGATGTGACATAGGGACTTCCTTTTCACAGGGGACAAGCTCCATGCTTCCTAAACAAAATGTTCCTGCATAATATCTCCAAAATAACTATCCACCACAGCATAAATATCAATGCATACACAAAATCAAGGGAAAAATAATACCCTAAAAATGAAACATCAATAAAACAATATGTATTCCACAGACTGAAATCAATGTTTTTAGATTTAGCACACTATGAACATTGCCAGGTACAGCTGTAAACAGTGACCAGTCTTGCTGTGGGAGAGCATTAAATACACTGCTGTGTGTCCATTTGGATGCAGTCACATTGCTGTCCCTTGCCACAGAGTTCAGGAGCAGCCAGCACATACATATCCCTGTTGAGGTCATTGTGATGACTTTTATAAAGGGTTCTGCTGCTGTGCCAGCTGGCGTCCTGCTCGTGGGAGTCTCCAGCTTTCAGATGGCAGACACCTGATGGCTTTCTAAAAATACATTCTTCTCAGCCTTGGAGCCCCAGGGAGGGTTCTTGTCTCTAATTCATCTCTTCTCAGAGAATAGGAGGCCGTTTGCTGGGGGCCAACTAACTGCAGGCTGGTCTTTTAGACCTCTGCATTCCACACATGTCCCTCAGGCCATAATTTCTGCAGCAACTCCGTGCAGATCTCACTAGGATTTTAAAGATGAGAATTTATTTTGGAACCGCCTATAGATTACATTACCACTGCTTCATACAGGGTTATGTGCAAATCACACTTTGACACTGAAATAATTTACTTAGTGGAAAGGAGGACATGTTAGTAATGATATAGATATTTTTTTCATCACAAAAATAGGTATGATCACAGAGCTGGCACTCAGAAAATACTGATTCTATGATAGATTCTATCACCCTCCTCTCCTGTGGACCAGGAGTGAGTATTTTTGTATTTCTCTCTGCTATAATAATCACCTATTACAAATGTTGTGAGAATCAGGTAAGGAACTGAAACTGCAGACAGCCTGGGCAGGTGAGTAGGAGCCCTCAGAACAAAACAATGAGTTTGAGGAAACCAGAGGAATCTATTTTCACAAATCCTTGATTTTTAAACACATTTCAAGTCAGTACTTGAAGCCATTTTTCCAGGAAGATGATCTCATCACTTCTGTCTATTAAAGTGATAAGTAAAGAAACTGTTTGATAATATGCCACAATATTAAGGAAACAAACACTATAACCTTTCTCTCAGGCCATTCCTCAAAAAATTACATTATTTTATAGAAAGTTTCATAGGAAACTGATAATTAGTAGCACTGATAATAAAAAGTCGAAGTGTCCAGTAGCCCAAGCCTGGTATTCCTGGACATGCCTGCACTGCAATTAATCTCTGGTTTTAGTGAAAAAGTCTTCAGACTTGAAAAAGAATGTGATCAGAAGCAGAAGCTCACTTTCAAACTCAGGTTAAAAAACAGCAAACCAAAGAATTTTATGCACAGCAGAACAAAGCCGATCACTTGAGGACAGTATAAAATTTTTTATGCATATGAAGAATAAAATATATTTCTCTGAGCTGGATGCAGCTTTCTTATGAGGCAAACTCTGTTGTGGGTGAGAGCACATATATCACTCCACAATATTAATGGCCTAAAAGCCACAAAGCTGAGAGCAGATCTTGATTCTCGCATGACAAAATTAAGAAATGCTGCAGAAAGGATTGAGCTTTCCTAACACTGAACTGGGAACGCCATCAGGAGATGATAAATAATAGTATCCTAAGCCTATGCACTTTTTTTTCCCTTCCTATAGCATTCCTTTTACAGTCTTTCTGGATTTTAAAAAACGGCAACCACCATCAGTAAATCCTTTCGCTGCAGGGCGTGCAGCTCCCGCAGCTTTTTCCATAATTTGTAGTTTAGCACCACCTTCCTAGACACCAGAGAATGGCAGCTTTGCACTGCTAGAACATTAGGCTTGAAAGCCTTAGAACAAAAAGGAAAGTGTGAAGAAAGGTGGTAATTTCCCTATCTGTTTTAATTACTAGACCTTTTTTAACAAGATAGCATTCTCTGTCCTCAGCAATTTTTGCAGCTCATCAGTTTTCAGAAACCATCCCACAGAATAATGCCCCCGTAGCAGTTCATTTATGGCCCTTTAGCTGTGGCTCTGTGCTGTCACAATTTCAGGGCCCATGGCTTTTGTTTCCAAGTAATGATAACTGAAGTTTCTAACGTTAACTGTATTTTATGCTGAATATAGTGTATTTTAACATTTAAAAATGAGCTTGTGAATGCTTGATATGAACATGGTACTTTCACTCAGCATACATAGGCAACAAATTTCAACCTCTTTTCTGCACTTCATGATAAATAGTTGTTAAGGAGAAGGTTTTGATGTCTCATTGAAAAAAAAACAGAATTGACAACAGTAGTCTGTAGCCTCATAGTCCAAAATATAAATATTTTCTTCCATAATCCAAGGAGTTGGTAAGAAAAATGGTCAAGGTGACAGACACATGGGTAACTGAAACCTACACTGGTGTCAAAGACAAACCCATACCTCAAATAAAATTCATGCGAAACATGTAGATTTTTTTTTTTAATTCATTCTTCAATTTTTCCTTTTTGTGTCTTCCCCAGCATGCCCTCACTTGCATGGGATATGTCCAGGATCAGCGACCCAAGAATAAGCTTAATCACAAAATTACCTTACGGTAACCCCCTGCAAAACCCCCTTCTAGGCTGATCTCCTTATCTTGTGACCCAGAAGCTGCAAATACCCACCATGACATGACCTGTTTTGGAAAATTCTCATAGATGATCCCTGAAAACAGTCTGGAGGTCTGCACTTGGTGCTTGGCTTGGTGCTTCCCATCAGCACCGTGTGAGGAAGTCCCAGGAGGTGCTCCCTAAGATGTGGTCACAAAATTCTGGGTGACACATCACCATCCTCCCCATGTTTCTCAGGGCAGTCTGGTGGCTGAGCTGCTCACTGCCATGTTGGATGCTGAAGCTCCATCCCCTCTTAAGCCTTTGCTTCCCTCTCTACTTTGTTTACCAACTAGAAAACACTTTTATTGCTGGGGACACCTCTTTGGCATTTTGTTCCTTCATTTCCTTGCCTATGCAATCACTCAAGTGCAATTTGTCTGTGCATATAAAACAACCCCTCATTTTTGTGTCTTTGAGGGAAGAAAAACCCCACAATATTGCATATTAAGCAACATTTTCCCTGCTAGGTATCCACCCTTCTATCATACCCTTACTTTCCCAAAATCAGTACCTCAGTGGCAAATGATGGCAGTTTTAATTAAGGCAGTGCATTGAGAAATGGACAATCATTTAATATCTGCTGACTGTGGGCAACAACACAGAAAAGTAAATGTTAAGAAAGGACCTGCAGGTGTCAGCCTTTAAAAATCTTCCCTGAATTCCACATGTGAATCAGGTAAGATTTCTGGAGGCTAACTCAAGAAAATGCATGTGAATGAGTCTTTTAAGGTGTATTAGTTTATACTTTTATCTGGATATTCTCATTCAGAATTTTAAAGAAATCCTAAAGTGGCCTTAATTTAATTTATTTAATTTCCAAGGAGAACTAAAGAAGATTGAATTAAGGAAACTAAAATCCTGGCTAGGATTGTCCATGTAATACTTTTTAATGCAGTTTAATTCTTCACTTTTCAAATTTACATCTTTATTTGTTGGGGGTGCTTTTCCAGTGCAACCCTCAGAAGCCAAACGCATTACTGAGAAGAATGTCATGGTAGTCTGCAATGCTAAACAAATATATATTAGTTTTTGTCCCAGTTAATGGAGTCCACAAATATTTCCACAGACATTGCTACTCAGTAGAAGCAACTGCATCAACACATGCAACTGTGTGCTCATATAGCCCATATTTTTGATGCTTCTGTTAAAATTTGAATTTTAATTGCACCTGGAGTTTGCATAGAAAATGCGTTATATAAGAGTATTCTTTCAACTGTATATGATATTTACCTTTTCAGGAATTACTCATTTCTATGCAAACTTGCCTCATATAAATAGATTAGGTCCTATTCAGGAGAGAAATTGGTTTTAGTTGTAATTTAGTTGCAATTCCCTGGCTGTCCAGACCTTCTCAGACAGCAGTCATTATCTCTAAAACCCCTCTGAGATTCTCCAGCATCAGATGCAGACCAGCCACAGTGTAGGACAGGTAACTTAGTCAAAAAAAGCCATGGGGAGGACTCGAGCATCATGGTATTTTCCAGTCATAATATTTATATCCCCAGTTCCTGAAGCTGATTTTGGTACACTCTGACTTCTCTTTGTAAAACATTAGCTCTGTAAGTGAGCCAGCAAGTATCTCAGAGGTATTGGCACTGGATGAAAAAGCCCTTTACAGCTGTGGTCCATCAAAAGTCACAGTCACTGGCAAGCCCAGCCAGTGCAGTAGGCAGCCACCCCAGGCTGGTAGTAAGTACTTCTTCCTCCTCCCCATCTTCCTTCACAGATAGCATTGCTGGCGGTGCCAGAGGCCACACAACAGCAGCACCTGGGGACTCTGGGGTATTGCGAAAGAGGAACCTGGAGTAGGATCTGTGGGCTGCCCATGAGCAGGAGTTATGGACTTGAGTCACTTTGATTTAATGCTTTTCTTCAGTGTAGTCCATCTCTTCTCACAAATGACAGATGAGGAAGTCAAACTATTGTGAGCAGTGAGATATGTCTGCCTCAAATATACCGGCCTGGTGAAGACATTTGTTTGCCAACCAGTTTTCCATCTTTCAGGTAAATGAACTTCCCAATTAGCTCCTGAGCATAGTATTTGCATGAAAATCATTCCATTAACAATGTTCTCTTTGTCTCCAGCTGCTGCACTTCAAATTTGATGGCATTGTGTGTTGTTAGAAATTTGAACAGAACAAAAAGCATACAGAGAGAACAGAAGGCACACAGAATTAGCAATTATTGTTTGATGAATACAAAGTGATAGCACCAGCTATAAAAGCTGAAAAAGTTGTGCTTACAGTTCTTTAACAACTTGGAATTAAATTTTACACAACGAGCATCTGTTATCAGTTCATTTTCCCCCACACTGCAAAAGCTTCAATCAAGATAGTTTGCCCATTTCTGGGGCCAAGGCTGAAGAAAAAATATGTCACTTTCTTCTGCCTGATGCAAAGTACCAAGACCTTCTACCAGCTCCAGTAACCTCAGATTTGAAGTAGGGATTTGGACTTTCCTGCATACAGTTTGTGTTATCATTATATTGCAAGGTTCTGTATTGCTAGAGTTTCATACCTCCTTGATGTTTCTTGCAGGCATCTCCTCTAGGCACTGATTCTTCCTTATCCTCACAGCAGCCAACTGACCACAGTTCTCCTCAACCAACCAATCCACTCTTTTATAACACTCTTCTTATTGGCTACAGGTGTGGCCTGTTAAAATCAGGCCTGCTCCTAATCCTTAATAATTGGCTCAGCTGCAACTCTTTAGGGGGTAAGGTTATAGTCTATACCACCTTCATTTACCCATACTGTATCCCCCTCCAAGTTTGTGTAGCAGAAATCTCCACTTTTATTCCCATGAAAATCCAGGCAAAGGTTTCCAATAAATAAAAAAGTGATGATTGTACTTGTCTGCTTTGCACAGACCGAGGCTAAAGTCTCCTGCCTGTGGTTATTCCCCTGCACCTGGGACAGGGCAGCTACCAAATGCCTTGGGGCACTCAAGCCCAAGCATCTCAGGGTGACCATTCCCCATGCTGCTGAGTCATATCCGTGTGGATGTTCTGCTGGGCAGCAGGAGATCCCCTGGAACCTTCTAAATGGCCTTTCTCCAGCATCTCACCCTTTCCTGCAGCATTTATAGCCAGCAGCAGGGAATAACTTTTCTGTGAATTGGAGGGCAATAAAAGTGCTGAACAGCTATAAAACAAGTGTCAGAAAATGACATCAGAGAATAGCCAGTTACAATAAGATGCTGGAGACATGCTCTTTGTCTCTCCTGGTCTGTCACAACAAAATTTAAATGTGGCTTTGGGTCATTCCTTCAAGCTGTAAAAAGCATCATAGTCATCTTCTGACTTATGGTGAGTGGTGGGAGAAAGATTTGATTGCTTTGGACTACACATTCATTTCAGAGTGGTTCTAGGGATAGAATTAAAATGACATAGTGTTTCTAGGATATCTGAGTAAACCTGATTCTTGTCTTAGTGTCTGTTTTAGCTCCGTGGCATTCTGTGTCCACAGCTATTAGACACAACATAAAAATACTGCAAGATACAAAATAGTCCATTCCCCAAAGTGGAGCACAGCAAAGAAATGAAGAGCCCAATGGAATGCTTTATCTTTTTGGATGCAGAGGGCCCCAAAGCACCCACAGTTATGGGAATAACACCTTTAAAGAATTCAAGGAGCCAGAAAAGTTCAGTCAGAGCTATGCACTGTGACATGCACTGTGTGCTCTCCCCCAGTATGTGTCTACTGGTGGTGGACAGAGGAGCAACCTCCCTGCTCCTAATGCTCATTCTCAGTTTGAAAAATACCCAGCTTGGGGCAGCTCACTGCCACACAGTGTTGGAAAACATTGCCTAGAGTGGTGGGTATCTGGTGTTGAAAATAATAGAAAAACAACCCTTGGAAAGCATTTGAATATTTATTGAGGGCAAGAGCCAGCAAAGCACCAAGCTGGCCAATGTGCTCTGCCAGTGCAGCTTCCAGCTGGGCCTGGTGCCTCCCCTCTGGGCCTGGTGCTGTGGCAGTGGCGCTGTGATGGTGACAGCTTTATGGTGGCTGTCTGCTGGCACCGAGCACAGGAGCAGCTGGAATGGCTGCCTGCAGAGCGGGCACACGGCACTCTGCCTGGCCCAGTGCTGGGTGCAGGCAGAGCAGAACCCATCGAGGCAGAAGGGCAGGCTGTCCTCAACATCTTCCAGGGAGAGGGGGCATTAATGGCTCCTCCAGGCCTGCCTGTGGCTCATGCTGCTGCTCCTTGCTCCTGCAGGTCTGGCTCAATGGTGCCCAATGCTGTGTCCTGCCAAGAGAGCCATGCAGAGTGCTGGAGCTCTTCTGGTGCTGAGAAAAGAGGAGGAGAGAAAAGCCCAGAGAGCTGTGGGGGAAGCCCACGTGGATCTCCTCAGCAACTCCCCAGCTTTCAAGCCACCTGGGGTGAGATGCTAGGGGAAAACTGTGGTGAGCTGTCTAGGGGGCACCTGAGAGGAGAGATGGAGCCTCCAAGCCCCCAAAGCACCGTGCTCTTCACCAGACACTGGCTGGATTAGCACAGGGCACATGCCTTCAGGAGGTGTCAGAAAATCTGGGCAATGTTCAGTGCTACTGAAATCCCTGGCACTCTTCCTGGTATGTTTGGTCCCAGGGTAGGCACCAAGGATTCTAAACAGCCCTGCACAGCTGAGTAGAGGAGCTGGAAGTGCTGGAAGTGGGTTTGAACCTCAGGGTCAATGTGTGATATGGGACCAGTGGACTAAAGATGGACACCTGGAAAACAGGCAGCCCCACTCTACAGTGGGAGAGCCCTGGTGAGCTCCTGAGTGCCAATGGAGGAAGCACCCCAATGATGCTGTTGAGTCAGGGACAGAAAGACTTCAGTCTTCAGGTTGATCAGAAGGCTCAAGAAGAATCTTTATTAGCAAGAAGCAGAGAGCTTTATAGTCTCTTGCTATAAAAGTCTGGATTAGTCTCAAAGTAGAATACATCTCACATTATTGGTGGCTATGAATAGCACACTGTAAAGAACGATAACTATTAACAATGGTTACAGAAAGAGAGATCATAATTGTTTGAATTCTTTTGTCTAAGATTCCCAGGCTCAGCCCAGGGGAAATTGTCTCTGTTCTTTTTTCAACTGAACAGAGAATATCCACACCCCAACTCAGCTTTTCCAAGGGCTTCATTGGGGTAGAAGTTGCTGACCCTTGTCACTGAAGGGAAAGGCTCTGAGATGACAGTTAAGGTTGGAAGGGACCTCTGGAGGTCACCATGCCCAAGATCCCCACTCAAGCTAGGTCAAGATGAACAAATACAGGTATTAGACAGAATTTACTTGAGAGTAAAGAATAAGAGATTTTATCTCGTAAAATTTTTATCATATTCTGCCATGTTACTTTTTGGTCCTCCTGGTGCCAGTCTGCAATTGAGTGATCAACAGAAGTACAATTAATTTCTTTACTGGAAACAGCTCCTGCCATATTCAGCATTTATCCTTCATGAGCAGCAGCAGTTGTATGCTGTATGTGTTAATGAATTCTTCATCCACCAATGCTGAAGGCTGTGAACATTCTCAGTCTAAATTTGAAACAGACTAACACATACCCTGATCAACTGGTTTTCCCATTTTTCTCTGTCTTCTGCTCTGTTACTACATGCCCTGTTACTACTTCCATGCAGAACTGGTAAGAGCCAGCCTTCCCTGCCTAGGTAACCAATGGCAATACTCAGTGCCTGATGTGCTCACTCATATATAAAAATATATGTTCATTCAATTGTTTCAGTGATACAACTATTTGTCTTTCTGCTACTACCTGAACTTCCATAACCTGTGAAACTTATTTTCAGGCTTCTGTAAATAACATTCTTAGTAGCTATTAAAATTATTAATATCTACATTATTATTTTTAAAGTTATTACCTCTGATTGCACTTCAGAACTTAGTAAAGAACTGAAATACGAAACTTCTAAAAGTTTCTATTTTCTATCTACTCTAGAAGACCAGTAATTCAGTAATCTTTTTAATAAATATAAATGGATCTCTCATTATCTGCTCTCCTGAGACTTTGAAAGTGTTAGTAGAATTCTTAGGTCCAACCTTACCTATTCCAAAAATCCTTGTGTCCCTATGTCTTTCTGTCTTCCCTGGGTCCCTGATGACTCTTCTAGACATGATGCATATAAGAACTCTTTTTGTCTTCAGTGTTTTCAATGAAAACTCCAACAAGGAAGATTCTTCGTAAGGAATAAATGTTACATTTCAAAGGACATTTCTAGATTTTAGAACCCCAGAATTTAAGACTTTGAAAAAGCATTATACTTTTAGGAAAATGGGGCTTTATCAGCCACATCTTTTGTGAAGTGGTTGTTCGTTGTATCGCAACCAAACATTGCCTATTCACTAATCATGGCTTAAGGCTCTTGAAAAACATTTCTAATCCTTTTCCTTATTGATCTGTTTAGGCTTTGAATTACGTGCCAATATGCTCTGATTTTCAACACAGTCACAAAGCCTACAAACTCATAAACTGAGAATCTTGGATAAATCACTTGACTAGAAATTGAAGATTTATATGCATCTGTTTAAAAAAAAAGTAGCAGTGCAAGTAAAAGCCTATAAACTAAAGGGAAAGAAAATTTTATTACCTGTTCCTAATCAAATTCGAGTAGACAAGAAAATAAAGGAGGAAAACTAGATTAGATACTTTAAGTCTTTTTTCTGTCAGAACTCTTGGTAGATAAGATGAGGGTTATTGACATCTGAAAGTATTATTTAATTGTTTAATCTTCACTGTTGTGGTTCCACTAAGAGTTTGTAGTCACATGTGTTGGCCATGAAACATGCATGTCTTGGAGGACACTGGAAAATTGTATGGCAATTCCTAAAAAAAGTATAACAAGGCTTTTTACTTCAGATAGAAGTACAGAAAACCTAAGCTCACTTCACTGAAAATGGAAAAGTCTCTTCCCTTTGGTTGTTTCTTTAGAATTTATAACATTCAGAAGAGGGCTTGAGTTTAATGACAGCAGAAGGGATCATAACAACCCTACACAGTGATGTCTGCTGCCTCAGATCTGCTGATGCTCCATTTTGAGAGGGATTGATCACCACATAAAAATCAGTCCTGTGAATTATGACTTTGCTTCAAAACTGTTTTGTGGTTATCTAATGCTTCCCACTACATTGTTGCAGTGTTGCAATGACAGATATTTTACCCTGAATGAAAAATAGATGAAAAGTAGCTGGAAATGCAGTTTCTTTGGTTTTTTTTCCTGAACAATATCATTTTTTCCTATATTCATAACCTGAGTTGTTCAGCTGATCTTTACAAAGAGCAAGTATAAGTTTTCATAGTGCTCTTGTGTACATCATGCATCACTTTTTACATAGCTTCAGTGACATAATATAAAATGGGAAGAATAACTTCCAAACAATGCTTACAAGTTTACCAACTTTCCCTGATAACCAGCAAATTTGGCTAGATGTCTAGTGATATTTTTTCCAGTGCCATATATCAACCAACGATGACTCATACCAAATCCACATAGCCCCTAAGAGGATAATATTAACTCTGGCTGAAGCCAAATAACTCAAAGTCTTTGTGTGTGAGCAGGACACAGATTCAACACAAATTTTTGTTAGATTAACATAGCAATGAAGTGGCTGCAGCAGGCAGAGGAACGAGCTGTTGGGTTGGATATGCCTTGTGGTTTCTGAGAACTGAAAAAAATGTCCTTCAGAGCCTATGGGTAATACCACAGAATCAGTAGGTCATGGCAAAAATCCTACTGAATCAACTGAGCTATTGCTGATTGGATGGATGTTCCCAGATATTTAATTGCTGACTTGCCTGGAATTCATCCTGACAGGTCAGCCTGCAGGCACTGATCCTGAATAACACTGAAGAATTTGTGATAGCTACATTGGCGGTGCAGTACGTGGTTGGGTACTGGAAGCATAATAATAAAATTGTGTTACATTGCACAATAACCCTAAAGAACATACACATGAAACCATAGTAACTATTGAGAGTTAACAACTTTTAATCCTTCTCTGTTGTGCCAGTAAAGCAGAAGTAGCCTATTAGCTCAAGACACTCACTTTTTTTCTAGTGTAGCTGCAAAATATTTTAGTGTATCATCACAAAATTCAAATGAAAGTGTATACTAGTTTAAATGACCATATACTGAATATACAAGCTATGCAATAGTTCTTAATGCAATTCTTAACCAGTAAGGAGAAAATGTTAAGACTGTTAAAGGAAATCACAGTAGATTTTAGCTCTTGTACAGTCCCCTGCTAACTGCCTGAAATACAGTCATCCATCTTTTCAATTAGTAAATAATTTACTAAAGCTGGAGTATTTTCACCAACACAATTCTTTTCTTCACCCACAACTTTTACTGCTATTGGTTTCCACAATGAAGCCACAGAGCCAGCAGTCGCTTGCCCTTATCTGTGATGCTGTGTGCCTCTGCAAGGCAGAGGGAAAGGGGAGTGTGCAGGTAAGTGAAGTGTTTGGTTTCCTGCTGCTGTTCTTACTGTCCCTGGGTCCAGGATCCTTGCAGGCCACCAGAAGAAGATTAAATTCAATCTCCTCTCACCCTCTAAGTATCTCAATAGGCATTGTATAACTACACAGAGATTGAAGCTTACTAGGTGACAGCATTAAAAAAAAAATATTGTAATGGGGTTCATTACTAAGGGGCTCACTCAGATTAACTTTTTTACTTCATCTTCCACCTGGCAGTAATAATAAATGAAAACTCTACACTACCAATTACTGAACAGACATCTAAGTAGTTTTATACCATACATTTCAATATTTTATTTACAATTATGGCTGATGTGTAATGTCTATTTTCAAAAGTAGTATCTGGGAATATCCTACTCCTCTATGATTAAACACTTGTAAGAATTGCTTAGCTTTGCTACTAGAGCACAGGAGCAGAGTGTTCAGCAAATGTAAAGTGGTGTTTCACTGAAACATGTTCATGCAGAAAGTTGCAGCAAACAGGTACTGAAACTAGTCAGCCCCACTTCTGTACACTTAAATGGGGGTTAGAAAGAACACAAGACTGAAGGCATGTGCTGAAGGCATACCCTTCCAGGATTATTGTGGCAGCATGAAAAACTAAGGATATATCTTTACAGCATGGCACTGGGGACGAATCTGCAATAGCTAAGACTTTGGTAGCAGCATGTTCCAGCTCAGGCCAAATATCATGCTCCCTCAGCCCACAAATTCTTCTTCTACAAATACTGCATAGAAAAAAGCTTTCTTTAAAAAAAATAACTTCAGTTTAAGAAGACCAACACCCACAGAAACTGTGTTTAACAGCTTTGTTTCATCTTTGCCCAAAAGCCCATGCTGACCCTGTGTGGGACCTGTCACTTTTGTGCAGTGCAGGGAGGACAGCCTACAGTTTCCTAAATTCATAGGCCCGACTACCTGAATGTCTGTGATTCAAATTGCCTGCTGCAACCTGTCATGGTTTCATTGCTGACTTTGGCTCTCTTGTTCATACTGCCTTTGACCTCAGTGCCAAACCTCCATTTGCTAAACTCATATTTATGGGTAAAGCACCCACAGGACAGCACAAGGTCAGTACCACAGAACTGTGTCAGAGAAACAAATGCAAAGCTCCCCAACACATCTGTGCACTCACCAGGATACGTAGCCAAAACAAAAACTGGAAATGTGTGAACTTGCCCACACCACACATCAGGTTATCATACTCATCTCCATACCCTACTTCTCCTCTGCTTTGCAGGCAACAGCCTCAGCAATTACTCAGTCTCTCCTGAACATCCTTTTTCAGTGTTTATTCAGGTTGCTAAGAATTTTAAACCCAGAGACCTTTTGCTGTGTTTGCACGACAGAAGGTTTGTTATGGAAAGCCAGTGCATGCACACCCACCCTTTCAGCTTCCCCTGTATCCTTATATTGCAAACTGCTTCTGGACCTGAGAAGTCATGGGAGAGACAGACTACTCTTATGAAAGTAATCTGAAACTAACACATCCCACACCCACAGTCACCACTACCAATACCAAACAAATGGTAAATGAAAATAAATGAAAGGGAAGTGTGTTGTAAGTGAAATATTTGCAGATTGTTTATAAACAACAGTTAGGGAATTTCCAGAGATGTAAAACAGGATCATCTTTTTCCTGGAGAAACTAATAAACAAGGGCAGAGAAACACACTTGATACATATTTTATATATCAATATAAATATTTTTTATCATCAGAGGGAAAGCTGTTAAACAGCTTTCACCTCTGAATGCAGGCGAATTATCTTTCACCCAAAATTACCCTTACAAAATTTATCATCACGTACCATATTATTAACTACCATGTTTAATAGGGAAAGAATGTCTTGCTTTTAAATTCTACTAATTTAAAATTAATCAGTAGATCATCAGCTGCAATAGCAAAGGCCACAGCAATATTGTAAAATAAGTATTTTCCAAGGCTGCAAGAGAGATATCCTGCAGAAACCTGAAGGGAACTGCACAACAACAGTGCTGTTCTGTACCTTCTCTGGGACATGCACAGTGTGGAACAGACATCAGAATCTGTCTTCTGCAAATGTCAGCAGCCTTGCTGCTTGCCTTGGTTTCATCTAGGATATCAACTTCTGATATGGTAAAAAATGTTTACAAAAATGCTTTATGTGTATGAAAATGAGGTAAAAGTATTAAGGGCAACTCATTCTTGCTACAAAACCCTACATGTATTTTTACTGCTGTTACTTTAAACATTTTTCATTCGCAGATACAGACTGTTTTCCCCCTGGGTTTTAGAGAAAACACTCTCCCAAAATTGCCATTAGCTCACATTGATCAGCAGCTTATTAACAGGCCATTTGTGTGACTGACCTGCTGCAGTATCTGCTGACATACTGCAAAGAAAGTTTGATGCTATTTTTCTCATCCATGTCCCTTGTCCTAGTTCACTCTGAGCTCCTGCCAAGGCCTGGGATGACAGTTTCAGAAGAGAATAAATCCCAAAGAAGAAGAATTGCTGGCCTCTTTTTGTACATGATTGATTTGATAGTTTGGAGCATGGAAACATATTCCTTTGTGTATTACTAGCAGAAAATTAATAGCCCCTTTCTTTTGCCATAAGAGCATTATGTGCTTGCCTCATGGATTCTGCTCACTTTCTCAGCTTAATTAGCAGGAATGAGTTTAGATGAGAATCACTTTGGATCCTAAACCTTAGCTGATGATTACTGCTTTGGGGAAATTTCAGCATGGTAGTGTTTTAGACTCTCCTCCTAGACACACGTGATGTGTTCACCGTCTCCAAAACATCTCTGATTCCTGAGTAGCATGATATGCAGTGACATGCAGTGACATGTTTCTCATCTATTGGAGCTACTGGTTTTTACAGTTGTGTATGCCTTGCCTTGTAGTGCTCTGACATGGGTAAATAAACATCCACTGAACACATTTAACAGCTTTCTTCTTGTATTTATCTAAAGCCTTTGTGGTCTGTTCTTGTTCCCTGACATGGGAGTTAATCAATGTGCCAAGCAAAGCTGCTTTGACACCTTGCTGCTGAAATGTAAAGCTGTAAAATACTTAGGAGTTGATCCAACTTTCCTGGTTTAAGGAGCCTAAGTCAAACTGTCTATAGGAGAACAATTCTTGCCTTAAAGAGACTGAAATAATGCAGCATTGCATAGATGTAGTTACAGAAAGGTAACTACAAAATACCAAAATAGGTACTTTGGGTACCATTCAGTAAAAAAAGTTAATTTGGCCAAAATCCACTTCAATTCTTTTTTATTTTTTTAATGAGGGTTTATATGTACTTGAAGATGTAAGTTTGAACAGATAGGTTTTAAGCAAGTGTGAGAATGATGCTTGGTACCTACTCTGTCTCTCAGATGCATTTTGGATCTGCTGAGTTTACAGCAGGTCAAACAGTTCTTACATAGCCAGTCCTACAAAGCCTGCCAGAGAGCTGTCAAATTAGGGGGGTTTTGTTGGTTTTTTTTTAAGTTTTTTTTTAATCTTCATTAATTAAGTTCCCACAGTGAGAAAAGGTTTCCATTTTTCAGCACCAGCAATAGTATCCTACTTTTTATTAAGCCATTTAAACTATACTGAAAACTGTGAAGTGGCTTGAGGGTTTTTGACTGGCTTCCTGATTACAAATAACATTGATTCTTATCCCAAGTGCACTTGCAGCAGAAAAAGAATTTGTTGTGAGCACCTTAGTTTATGAGTCTTGCCTACAGCAGGGATTTTTTAAGACAAAAATCCCCAGTCACTTCAAGTAAAACTGAGAAGATACATAGTTAATGTGCTGTTGAAAAAAAGTGAGGTGCACTTAAGTTTTGGATTGGCAATATATCCAAAATTAACATTTAGAGATGTGATCTCATTGGAGGGAAGGTAAAAGATCTAATTATAGGTGGGTTATTTTACATCAGTATTGTGATGCTAACAACTCTAAAACAAAGAAATAATTTATTTTAATTTCTAAAATATGCATAATTGATTTCAAATATAGCCTAGATGCAAATTTACTGGCACAGAAGACACCATTCTTGTTGTCATGTGCAAAAGAAGAATTGCTCTTTAAATATAATTAAAATCCTCAGAGAAACTTGTTCAAATATTTAGTGACTTGCAGGTCTTGCTAAAATGATGCTGATTATTTTTCAGATTCTGCAGCCTTCCAGCTTTGGGAGACATTTTTGCTGTGAGTGTTACATGTTCACATAGATATTGCATGACCACTGAGACTGAAATTTAAAATTAACAGGATGGTGGGGGTTTCTTCCAATTGTGATGACCACAGTGCACAGGATATGAAGAGTTATCTGGCAACTATAATGTCCTTCCTTCCTCCACCTCTTTAAATATTTGTTAACACTGTCTTTCTGCACATGTTGAATATTCTATGAAGAAAACCACATTAAGTAATAAGAGTAAAATGTGTGGGGAGAAAGACAGGGGCAGAGGGAGAGGCATATGACTTAGGGAGCAAGCTGGAGGGAAGAAATTAGATTATTTCTAATGGCTGCAGGTAGACAGCTGGTTCCTGGCCTGAGCTGGTGCCATCTCTCTCAGCAGGATATGGAGAAATTGCTGGTGGTGACAGATGACAGTGGAGAAACTGGGTTTCACAAGGGGACTGGGGGGAAGGTGTGTGAGCAAGGGGAAGGCATGACAGCTGAAGGTTGTGCTGGGACTTTGTACCTCCCAGGCACTCTGTACCTCCCAGGACCTGGGGATCCACTTTGGTAATGCCCTCCAAGGCTGAGGACGTCGCCAATAGCAAAGTTGAGGTGGGATGCAGAAAACTGGGAGCAGTGAGGAAAAAGTGATTCGGGGCAGGCTGTTTATCTGAGTGGAGATGGGGGGAGGTAGGGAAAGGGACAAAAGAGGGAAGTTAAAAAGGTGATCAGCAAAACAAAAACGAAAGGATAATAAGGTAAGGTATAGAAACTATATTACCTGAAACTATATTACCATAGAAACTCTGTTACCTGAAGGCAGTTGCAGAGCAGCCTGCGCTTGGCCACAAGCTCACAGCACCATTCAGGAGATCTCAGCCCAACCTCCTGCCCACAGCCCTGAGGTCAGACTTAGCTGCTGCTGGCTTTGTCCAGTTGAATCTTGAAAAGCTGGGGATCATCAATACCAGGATGCCTAAACTATTATTGGTCATCTCACACACACCAAATTTCATCCGTGCATCCACAGCTCGGATGGCCGGAGGCAGTGGGGTGCTTCCCTCCTCCAAGAAGCTGGACACAAGGGCATGAACCTCCCTTCCCAAAACTGCAGATTATGGTAGTGCAACCTTCCAAAACTGTGTCCCCAATGACTATTTGAAAGCATCTTATCCTTTCTGCCCCTCCTTGTCCCCATATCTTAGGTCATCTGATGTCTCAGGATCTGTAGCTGGTCAGAGCGACCCTGAGATATGTTAGAGAGTCTCTTTTCCCAGCCTGGTGGTCGAAGCAGGAGTCAGAGCTCTTCATTTCTCGGTCTCAAGGTTGTTTTTTTGTATCTTATCTAAAAAATTCTTTCTCCTGACCTGCCAAGCTACCAAACCAAATTAATTCAATTTTGGTTTGAATTCACAGTCAGAGGCACTCTGCCTCCCCCGGTGGGTGTTATCTTTTTATACTAAAAACTACGTGTACATTATTTACAATTACTTTCCAATACCTATCACCCATGTTAGTGAGCTTCTACTCTAAACCAATCTAAAAGTGCCAACATCCCAGCAGAAGATGGAGACCAAGAAGAAGAAGGAGAAAAGCTGGACACACCCAGATTCCTCCATCTTGTCCCCTGAACCCCCATTCTAAAAACCCCAAAAAATCTATTTTTCTACCCCATGACAAACTAATTATTATTCTACTTAGACTTTCTTGGCTTGCAGATCTTCATATAAGGTTGGTAATTGTTTTTTCCAAGGGCTAAATCAAAGGCACAGGGGTCTTGGGCTCTGTGCCAAGGTCTCTGAGCCCCTTGGAAGGGTCTCAAGTCCTCCAGGGCATCCAGAGGAATTTCCTGGGTTCCAACACTGATGGACACAGACACAGGGCAGGGGAGTTGTCAGAGATAAGTGACCATACAAGTCAGGATCAACCAAAAATTTGCCACAGTTCACCTCACTTTAACACTTTGAATGAAGCCTTTCCTGCAAAACTAAGGATAACATATAAGAAAGTGGTTTTAACCAGGATATGAGTCCTTTATGCAAACCAGGCTGTCTATCCAGTGTTTCAACTTTAATAAATTGTGACCAATTCAGAACTTAACTCATTAAAAATTTTATTACCAAATTAATTACCAAATCATGTAATCACTCAGTTCTCTGCATTTGTCGGATTAACCAGGACTAGGGAGGCCCCATTTCCTTACATTTTGGTTTTGATTGACTGTTTACATGAAAAACTCTGTGATCCCAATGGCATAACCTCATCCTCAGGCAGCAAACTTTGTGATTTAACCCCAGGAAATATAATTTGTGCAGCCATAAGGCAGTAAAAGAACTAAAGAAGTCAGAGAGTCTAGGTCCTGCTTCAAGGCCAGGGAAAATTACATGTAAAAATAAATTGCCTAACCCGAAGACCTTTGGCTGTTTTAGCTCCACAACCACCCATGCAGGCTCTCCCACCACTTCATATCCTTGGGATGTCACTGCAGCACAGTTGGACCTGCAGTCTCCAAATGTCCTCTCATCTTGTGTACTTGTGGCAGTACACAGTGACTCCTGCCCAACTGTACCACTTCTCTTTTATCACTGTGATAAAAGTCATCCCTATCTCAAATTTCTCAACATTTTTTAATTCTAACCTTGTTCCCCTCTGCTCACATCTTTTTGTGGCCAAGAAAATCACCTTGAGCTGGGTGTAAATTAGCTGCTCTCTAATCTGGTGTGAGACACCAGTGAAAGTGTGGCTGGGTTCTCTCCATGTCAGCCTCACACAGGCATTCTGTGTCCACTGTGACTCTACTAGTGCTCTGATTCCCTTCAGGGCATTCTTTAATGAATTTTCCTTTGTAGCTATCTAGTTGTTTTTACAGATAGTGTCAAACTTAGTATTTCCAAAACCTTTTTTCCCACTGCCAAATTAATTTTACAATAGCCAATATTTTCATAATTATTCAGGGGGAATAATACAGAATTCTGATGCCAAAAGTGGCAGTTCTTTAGAAAATAATAAAAGGTTGGTTAGGGCATTTTGTGCCTAGGTATGACACTCAATTTAAGAGGTAGTCATTTTCTGTCCAGAATACCAAACTAAATGTAGAGATGTATTTAGTGCAAAGCTTTGTTTCTGATGTTAAAGAGTTACTTTGAGGGTAGATTTTTTGATGGTTGATGTGTAGGTTTGTTTTGTTTGGGGGTTGGGTTTTCTTCTGTTTTTCTTTTTGGCTGGTTTTGTTTTGTTTGGATGGTTTTGGGGTTTTTTTGCTTGATTGGTTGGTTTGGTTTGTTTGATTGCTGGGATTTTTTTTATGGTAGAGAGTGCTGTTATTTTCACTTTGCCTTCATAGAGTTCCAGACAACAATAAGCTTCTGATTCTCTTTTCTTTCCATCCCAAAGTGTCTGTTCCAAAGAATGAAGAAACAACCACTTGTACTGTGCCAGCACTTTAGATATGTAGAATAATCTGTAGCTGACATATTTCATCACTAGAGGGAAATCATTGCAGTGCTCTTCTCAGCAATGCTGGTAGGCACACTGTTCTCTAGGGTTGCAAAATGTGCAACAGGTTTCAGCTGGGATGCAAAAGTCAGCACCTGCCCCAGGCCCTGTTCCAGCCTCACATCCCTGAGGGTGATCTACATTCCTATGACAAGGACAGAAACAAAAGAGAAATGTTAACAAGGGAGCAAACCTGATTTTCAGTGCTGTCTCTTTGGGATTTATTGTGCATTTTACCTTTGACCTAATTTGGTAGAAGTCAAAATGAGCCAATGAGAGAATTTCTAGTGTAAATGTTTAATTTCAAGATAATTTTGAATTCTGCCTCCAGAAACACCACATACACTGTTTTTACAGTGACTTTCTGAGGTGAAGCACTACAGAAATAAGTATTGCATATGTATCTGGCATTAATTAACTATTCAGTCAAATATTCATTTTTAATGGGAGGGTTGCCACAAATCAACTCTTACTTTTTTTTTCCTTTTTAAATAGTTCTGTGTTCCTTAACCTTCAAATATTTAATCAAATTATCAAGATATTTCAAATTCTGATCTTGATGCTATGAGTGAAGGAAATAATAAAGAGATTTCTGAGTGATTTCTTGAATCCTTACTTTTCCATCCATGCTTTCAGGGTTTTTGATTTGCTTTGCTTTCCTCTCTGTTGCAGTACTACACACCAGTAACTACTTTGCTACTCTGGCAGCCTACTCACAGATGCTGAAAGATGGAATAAATATTTGGATTGACACAGGGTTACATTGACTTATACTGGGATCACCCTATGTTCTGATCAGGCTTCTATATAATTTCCCAATTATATTGTTCCTTTAACCCACTGCAAAGTCATTTTCATCTCCTTACACAACTTTCTTTGAATGCAGTTAAGGATTAGATTGCAAAATTTTCAGGCTTCACAGATGACTGCCTGAACCTAAGCCTCATTAAACCCTCAGAGATCAGACTGTAGAAACACTTGCTGTAATTCTAGTTTCAAACAGCTGTCAAAATCCATCCAACTTCCAAAGTTTCTTATTCTGTTCCAAAGAACTGGAGTTTTGGAACAGAAAAAAAGCTGGAGCTCTGTGTTTGTGTGTTGAAAAACCAACATGCAGTAATACATCATGTGTCCTAGGGGGCTTTGTCTCCTAGTGGTGTTTCATCTCCTGTGAAGAAATACTTCAGCACACATATTATGGCCATTTAAAAATGGCTTAGATGAGTTTTAGGTTGTATTCCTAGATAACAGTAACTAGCAGAGAGAAGAACAAGATGAAGGAGAACTGGAATAGAGGGAGGAAAATAAAAAATGAGTGAGATTGTAATCAGGTAACCAGTTGATCAAGTCACTCTGGTGGAGACACCCACAACCTGCCTCCACACTGTCTGAGGCCACCATCTCTGTCTTGTTGCTGCAGGTCACTTTTTGCTGTGCAGGCCGGCAGGACTTCTAAATTTACCTGTTTTGGAGTGAGAAATACCAAAAAAAAAAACCAAAAAAAAGAATTCATGACTGTTTCCAGATTTTTTCCTCCAAAAAATAAATATCTTGGGAAAAAAGGAATTTAACTAGCAGAAATCTTAGAATAGTGGCCCTTTATTCACATGGGTTGGCTGCTCTGTATCTGATTTAATTGCTTTCAATGCTTTGGAGTTGAATTCCGAATTTAAAATTTAAATACTTTGGAATAGCAAGATAAATAATTTTCTCTTGATTTAGCTAAAGTGCCCTCTGACAAATTTCATAGTGATGCTCTAGGTATGAAACTTCCATCCTTAGCCTGGAGCCAAGGAGTAAGCTCTTCCAGTATTTTTTGCATACACATGTATACATGTACACAAACTCATAGAGAAACCTCAGTCAGAAGGATCCTCCTGATCTCATCTGGTCTGATCCCTGCTCAAAGCAGGGCCAGCCTTGAAGTTAGAGTCAATGTTAAAATTAGATCGGATCGCTCAGGGTCACGTCTAGTCAAGTTCTGATCATCCCCAAGGATGCAGATATATGCTCTTTCCATAACAAACAAGTGGCTTACATCTAGAGCAAAAACAGCTCAAGGACTTAACCTTTTTGGGTTTATCTGCAAAATAAATTAAGGACACTAGTGGAAGGGATCATGTAAAAGCATAAACACTTCATTCCATTCACTAGACCCAGACCTGGACTTCAATTATGACCTACTGCTCTGATGATTAAGTTTGCTTTTTCAATTCCAGTGTTTTATTCTCCACCTAATATCACAAAAATCATAGATATCTTTCCCCTTAGGAGAAAAAATGAATTACATTGTAGGCAATTTAAGGGTTAAATTTAAAATTGTATCAAGACATTTCCTTTTAGGTTCTCTCTCACCCACAGACGCTAAAACACTTCTTTTACTGATTAATAGGTCCTGGCAATCAAACAGTCCAAAGTTTTATTGGCAGGACTGAACTCTTTTGCACTTTTTCCATGATGAACCTTTTCAGAGAGCAATAAAAATAATTAGTTAGGCTTTTTAATAAATGACCTGGGGAAAAAAGTCTTTTTCACCACCTCAGAGTTATCAGTAAGCAAAATAATAAAATCAGTCGGTGAAAATATATGTTTGTTTCAAGGTAAGTTTCAAAATGTGGCATTTGATCAGTTCCACATTTATTTTGGAAAGCTATGCAAAATGTTGATCCTTTACATTAAAAAATATAATTACTTAAAAATATAATTGTTTTGAGAAAAAACTAGCACAGACAATGTTTTAAAAGCACAAAATGTTGAATAGCTATGTTAATTTTTTCAGATAGGTAGGATCCAAGTAAAATATAGGATGAGACTGGAAAACAAAGGCTGCTGTAACTTATGTCAAAGTAATTTCAGATGTTCTTTATCCTGCTAAAGGTCTTTCTGTTCACCAGTGAAAATTGCTGAGCACATGGAGACATTTTCCTGTCTTCATTCTTCATCCATCATAGTCATGGCCACTGCAAAATTCTCACCTCTGAAGATGGGCTTGTACTAATGTGCTGATTAGTAAACTGGGTTATATACCAACCTGGCACAAAGCTGACACCTCCAGCAGAATGGGCCTAAATCCACCAGTCCCTGTCTTTCAGAACTATTAGGATCAGCAGTATGCTTTAGAGCATTTTTTCCCCAAATGAGGGATTTCCTCAGATTTCTCCTCCCTTTACCTGCCTCTCATCTCTTAGAAGAAAAGTTCAGCCAAGTTTGTACCAAGTCAAGCCAAGTTTATACCAAGGCCATTCCAGATCATGCCCTCAGGGACTTTATGCAGAAGAACATCTATTTTATGGTTCCTATAACCAAGGTGTCAATCTGCTCAGCCTGGTGAATTCCTGGGAATTCTCTGGAAACACATATAGATGCTACTGCAGCCATTCAGAAAACTGAAGTCAGATGGGAAAGGTTTTTTGTGGATACTTAGAGGCAGCACTTGGGCATGTGTTTTAGGACCTTTAGTTTTGGGCATTGGGCAATACTTTTGTCTGGCTTCTGACACCCTCAGCAACAGCACATCAGCAGCAGGAAATAAAACAGGATCAAGGCCCAGGCCCCCACTGCACAGGCCTAGTCCAGGCAGCTCTGTTCATCTCAGGGGTTGTGGGTGGCACTACACCCACAGCAGCAGCCACACCACCTGCAGAGAAGCAGCATATCCAAGGAGGCCACTGCCCACTGCCACAGCACTCCATGGAGTGCTCACTCCATGCTCACTCCATGGAGCAGTGGTCAAGTGAGAGCTTCATGATGAGATAACCACAAACAGGGAAGTCACTTCTGTGACCCCAGCTGGCTTCTCTCTGCTAGCCTGGGCCTCTTGTGGACTGGAATTGCAATCAGCTCCTCCTGTCCTGCCTTCCAGACAGAATATCAGCACATCAACACATCACTACACTGAGAAGCCTGATCCTAAATCCATCCTTTAGCAAGGCCTCATTTCTTATTTACCTGAGTAGAGGCAGCCCTTCATCTGAACCTTACCCTAGCCTTAGCTCAGTCTGTGCCATACTGTCCTCAAGCTGTTTGCATTCCGTTTTCCTCCTGGGACATCAGAAGGCAGCTATGACCCACCAAAGCATTTGTCCTGTGCTCAGTCTCTAGCCTTCCTAAAGCTAAAACCACAAAATCCAGCATCAGTCATAACATTACCAAAATATCCCCCACTTAGAAATTGGGTTGATCAAGAAATGAAATGGGATAAAGTTAAGAATACAAATTACTGAAACAATAGCTAAGATTGTTATGAAATTAATGAATTTTTTCCCTCTTGCCCAACCATATTAAAATTTTCTGTCTGCAAAACTTGGTCATCCAACCCAGAAAGGATCCCATGCTTCTTTACAAAGTTGACATGGCAAGGGGATGCCAGCACATGACCTATGCTGAATTTAGGCCAAAACAGAGAGAAAATAGCATTATCTGGTATTGCCAGAGCAAAATTCATCTTGCTACCTCTGAGAGAGGCCAGCGTTTTCCAAAGCAGCTCCAGCCCTCTCTGCCTCTCTTTGAGGACACCATGATTTGGCGGCTCCTGACACAGGAGAGCCAAAAGGGTTGGGGCTTTAAGCATGGACCTGAGGCTACAGTGAGGGTCTGGCTTCAGGCAGGGCTTCCACCACGGTGGGAGAGCACTGCCCCTGTGCCAAGGACAGGACAAGGAATGAGCTTACAGAGCCAGAACTCGAGGATGTTGAGAAGGCACCAGGGGCTGCCCAGCAGGCTGGCACCTACTGGGGTCTCTGGACAAGCCTGGACTCGCTCTCTTGTGGGGGCTCCCACACCAACCACCCCATGGGGAATGGTTTGCTGGGTCAGAGGCTCATCCCAAGAGTATGGGGGAGCTCCAGGAAGAACTTGAGAACACGTGCATGTGGAGCCATGGGCTTAAGCTGGGTATCCGACCCTGCAAAGCCCAGTGCAGGAAGTGACTGAGCTGGCCAGGGTTTGCTGGGCTGAGCTGTGGGCTACTCTCTGCAATTAGTATCAAAATATTTCAGCACTTCAGGCTACTCAGGATGCCTAGACCAGGATTAGGTTTGGGATATTTTTTCAGAACAGCATGAATACTCAGGTTTAAAAAATAGGTTGTCCAACACACCCTGCAGGCTCCAGTCCCTTAAAGCCAGAATAGCTCCTGCAGGTAACAGGACACAAGGCTTTGCTTTGGCTCTGTAGAGCTTCGGGATGGAAGTTTTGCTTTGCCTGAATTTGCCTAGACCTGCACAAGGCTTTCCTTTTACTTGGTTTGATTTGTTTCTTTTACAGCCATTTTTATAATGACCAAGTAGCTACAGTGAACTTGCATTGATTGCCTTCCAAGGATATAACCATGGCTTTTATACAGAGAGTAGCAACATGCAGCTCTTGTGTGGAGAGTGAAACTTTTACAATCTTTGCAGAATGATGCAGTGCAGGCCTGGTATGAGAGAAGAGGCTGCAAAGGTGGGATCCTAAGAGGTGGTGTAGAGGAGCCCAGGCACAGGATGTTGGAGACAGGACATGGGCTGATGCTGAGCACTGCAGAGCTATAACCAGTACACCAGTGGTGAGCAACAGAAGCTTCTGACCTGGAAGCTGAACAACAACCATCCTAAGAGTAATGAAAATTAAAAAAAAAAAAAAAAAGGGGGGGGGGGGAAGAAAAGAACAAGAAAAACAAGTCTCTAACATAGGTAAAATGTACCATATATAGTAAATTCGGATGTAACATTGAACTGCAGACCAATGAAGGAAGAAAAAAAGCACAAAAGGTGCTGGGAAATATATGAGTACAACCTTAAGTGGATCCTAGAGGAGGAAGAGGAGGAAGAAACCAGCACCACCCTCACGATATTTATCCCATTGAAGAATTCTGAATGCTGTTGCCTGACCATACCCACTCCCCCCCAGGCCGAAGCCATTGGCCCAGAGGAACAGTGGAAGAGTGAGAGGGACACCAAGGGAAAGGGGGAGAGTCTACACCATGTGTACATAATAGTTTTGACTGTACTATTATTACTGAGGCTTTCCATAGATAATTTTGAAAAACAAACAAACCTGCAGAATAACAACTTTTCTATTATTCTGATAAGATTTCAGTTACATGAATGCTAAATTATTTTCTTGGTTAAAGCTGGAGTCAGAGTTTGGTTTAAGGTTGGATTCATAGCTCAGGTTTGGAGAGTTTTTCCAGAAGAGCTTGGGTTGCAAAAGGACTGTCAGGTGTGGCTGAGCTAAACCCATGTCATTCACTGTAATCCCTCCACATCTGTGTAATCCCTCCACATTTGGTACACATCTTTGCATGTATCCCCAACTCCAACAAAAACACTGATCCCTGTTCAGTGATCCTGTGCAGAGGCAAAGCTCAGCAACCATTGCAGGCACCAGCTGACTACTTAACCTACCACCACCTTTTTTAACTTATCAGTTGCCTTGTTATGTCCCAAATTCCAGCTGTGGCCAGGTTGTGGGTAAGGATGATGGCTCAGGCTTGCAGACACCTGTGAGTAGCAGTAGGCTGGATCTGAATCCAACTAGTACCACCAGCACTGCACAGCTTCCCAGCTGCTCTGCTGCTTCTGCCTAAATCTGGAGGCTTGGAAGCTTAGTAAAGGCTGATGCTGGGCCAACAGGCAGGGAAATGGAGAGAGGCTTCCTATGGAGACCCCAAAACAGCTCACTGTCCCCAAAGCAGTCTCAGTTTTCCCTTGGACTTCCTGATCTCTGGTGGCTCTGAACTTGGCTTTGGTCTGAAGGAATACATAACTCTGAACATTTTTCCTTCCAATTTGAAAACTGGAGCTTGGCAATGGCTCTTAGGCAACAGAAATAGTTAATTAAGCTGTGAACTTCTGAATGAGGTTGTCATGTAACAGGGTCAATTTAACTCTTTTGCCTTGGACTCTGTCCCGAGGCTGTTGCCTTCACATAGTCCAGAAGGACACAAAGTTCAAGTAAACAAAAGATTATTGGTCTGCTTTGGCAACTGGGAAGGACAGGAGAGATAAATTAAACTGCCTGGATAACCATAAAAAGATTGATTGTTGCTACTAGTGCGGGGATAGAGAAAGGATAAGAGGTTTACCCAAATTTTGTGGTGACAGAAGATAGAAAAGACAACAAGAACAAAGCCTTTTCCACTTGTATTTATATGAAAATTATTCAGCACATAGACACTGAGTTAAAAAATTTATTGAACATGTTAGAGGAAAAAGTTTCTTATAATTTCTTCTCTTTTATAAAAAGAAATTAAAACCAAATGTGAAGACCATGCTTACTAAAAAAAAGATGAATCACTTTATATTTTTTCTGTTTATACTCTCCAGGTTTAAAAATAATTTTCTAAGATTAAAACTTTTTTTGACCCATCATTACCCTGAAAAAAAACAGATCTTAAGGAGGCTTTCCAGTTTTTTTAATCATTAAATGCTTTAGTAAATAGTAATTTTTTTACAGAACAAAAGACAACTCTACTGTGATTCAAAATGTTAGTTTCATTATGTCACTGCAGTTAAGCCCACAGCCTGACATAACTATATTCCTCATCCCCACAGAAAACCTTTCTGACTGTTAATCAGCTTAACAAGACTCCTGCAAGGATCCCAGCATATGGTCCCTTAGCACAACTTGGTGATGCCCTGCTTCTGAGGTCACTGAATTTCTCCTCATTAACATCTACTTGCGTGACACAGCTGATCCTGGCTCATCTTCAAAAGAACCCCTCAAAGCCCTCAGGGAACTGTTTGCTCTGAGAGCTTAGCAGCCTTCAGAGGTGCCTGTGGAAGGAGTGTTGCAAATAAAGTCACACTAGCAGGAAAGGAAGGGTTACGCTGTCACACAAGAGGCAGCCTGGGCCATCACCCTTGTGACCCAACCTGCTACAGCCAGGTGTGTTTAAAAACCTTCAGCTGTAGCTTTGAAACCCTTGGCTACAGAGGAGTCAGTGAATGCCCTCAGCCAACACACCAGGCTGGCAAGGAAAACACACAATACATGATATGAATTTTCTGTGGTGGGTGTGCAGCGCTTTTTCCTCCTCTGAACCGCGACTTCTTAAAAACAACAAAATCCACTAGGAATGTAAGCATCTTCCAAATCCTCCCCTGGACACAGACCAAGGCCCTCCATGGCTCAGAGCCCTGTTACTTCAGCATGGTCAGAGGGAGTTAGCCTGAACTTATGGTCAAGAAGCATTTCGACCAACATTTATTAATAGCAGTTGCCTTCTGCCTCTGCCTAATTTAACATTAAAGGCACAGCAAAACTGGGGAAGTGGGACTGAGCGGGATGTTTATATAGATCCCCCAGCTGCCCCTGCCCATGGCATGCTCTGCATCACCCTGCAGGGGACAGAAAGGCTTTGAAAGAAGAAAACACTGCAGCAGAACTCACAAAAGCCATGTAATCCCATATGGTATAGATGTGCAGGAAAAAAACTAATGAATCAGCTCAACCTCTTAGAAAACCTTTTGTTCCTTACTGCTCACATTGTCTGGCAACAAACCAGCTCTATGTTTGGGCTGAGTTCTTTGTCTTGACTGTATTTTGGCACAGCTACAAAACCCAGGCACAGGTTTTTCTCCACAGGAGAAGGCATTAAGGACTCAAAAGAATGTGAGAGAGACCTAATCATTCTCAAGTAAAAGTGTGACCAGAAGTTTTCAAAAAGAACTGTTCAGTTCTCAGTACCCAGAGATGAGCAGCTAAGTCTGAGAATTTGATTTCTAGTGAGAGCCTTTTTCAGTTGTTTACATATATTTCCATACAGGCAACTAGATAAACAATTATCCAGATTTCAGCAGCACAGAACAATAATCCAGCTAGGCTTTGGCATTAACCTTAGGACTGACTTTAGCTCAGTGAATCTGTTTACTTTGCTCAAGTGTTTCTAATAAATACTGCCTCTCTTTCATCTCTGTGCCTCTAAGAAGTGCAGCTACTTTGGCACTAGGTTTCAAGAAGGTTGGAGTATTAATGGAAGAAGGGGGTGAAGGTGATCTTGTTTTACCAGCACAAGGCATCTTGTGAATGCAGTTTCACTGGTACAAAATATCTTCAAACTGAGCCAATGGTGCCCATTTCAGAGGGACCAGCCTGGTCAATGCAACAAAGCACTGCCAAAATGCTCAGCATGAGGATGTGCTCTGGTGTCTGAGGAGGCTGCAGCAGCCCCAGCATGGCAGCTTAGCTCAGTACAGGAGCAACACGGGAGGGAGCAGTCAGACAGGAGGACTATCACTGCCCAAAGGTAACTTCAGAGTTCTTCTGCAGCTGAAAATCAGCACCAGTGAAATGTTGCAGGACACTCAGAAAGTGACATAAGAAAAGCAACTCCTATTTATTGAGAAGAGTTTCTAGGAGTTTTCAAATCCATGATCATTGTCTTTGACGTCCATTGCCTGGAGCAAAACTTACTTTCATTTTACCAATTAAAAACTGTTAAAAGTTCACTTACCTTCCTTATTTTTTTTCTATTGCCAGCAATTTAAAGAGCCCTGGTGAGTCCCATGCACTTTTCTATTTTTCTATCATAATTCTAATTGCTGAACTGCCTTGTGACATGTTAACTCATAATATAATTAACAACTAGAGGACCTTTTGGATGCAAACCTCAGTATCTGAAGTGTTGGCAAACCTTCTTTTAGTCTTTAGAGTGGAAATCAAATCAAGTTCTCACCTTGCAAAGCCACAGAATGTACCCCATGAAATTTTTATTATTAGGGCAGAGAAATAAAATGCATATACTCTGACTTGGGCACATTAAATTGTAATAAGAAGGCTCACACTATTTCATTAAATGGAGGAGCTGGGAGGTGGATGATAACCAGGGTACATGGTGTATATATATATATATATATATATATATATATATATATATATATATATATATATATATCCAATCAGGTCTGAGCCACCTAAACAAAACTTGGTTTGATACTGTTTTCTGTTTATGCTGCTTATAGTGTAACACATTGACAAAGGCTAATTTTGTTGTACACATATGAGACAAAATTTGTCATATCCTGAGCAGCTGCTTGTGGCCTACACATGACTGATTTATGCCACAAGATGCTAAAAGTACATATACCTAAGCAAATGTGTTTCTGGAAGAAGACTGTTCTTTTTCAGGGCATTTTGATGGCACTTTGTTGCATGGATGAGGTAGATCTCTCTAAGATGAACACTTGCCTGATTTTAAAGTGTCTTTGAAGTTTTTAAATTAAAAATAGAGAAAGTATATTTATTATATACTTTGGATATATTTTTGTGAAAATCCTGTTTCCTTCATGATATTCCTAGTCACTGATCTCCAGAGTTAATATCTAAGCCAGGATACAACCAATGAATAATAGAAATCATGATATTTGTATGACATTTTCAAAATCTGTAAGTCCTTTTTCATTGTGTTAATAAAACAAGTATTAAAGTAAATTTAGCTTTTGTGTTCTAATAGCATTGTACTAGTGGATTCAAAATGAGAGTATTAAGGGAAGTTTTCCCAGAAGACATTTCCCAGAATTACCAGAGTGTTGTGTGCCAGAAGAAATAGGATGCTGACACACAGTCCCTTGGCTTGCTTTCCAATAGCACTGCACAGCTCACAGCTGCAGTGCCTCACAGCGCTCACACGCCGGGGCTCAGCCCCTGCTTAGCTCCAAGACAAAGCTTCTTGTCTTAATTCATTCCATACTTCCGATTTTTAATTGTGCTGCTAGTTTACTTAGTAAACAAAAGACAATCTAACAGATGTACAAATTTGTATTTATGAGGGAATTTACACTCCTCTGTTTGCTTGCAAGCTGCATTGCTGCATTGCTTTTCAACAGCATTACTGGAACTCCTGAGCATTCCAAACAAAATCAGAATCTGTTTGCCCAGGGTTTTCTTTCACACACGAAAGTGAAGTCCCTGAAACAATGGATTTAAAATATGTGGATTTTTAAAGTATAAAAGGAATGTAGTTTGGTGATTTTTTTTTTTAACTCTATGCTGCTTTGGTATTCTTTTTTAATTTCATAACCGCAATTGGAAGTAGGAAGGCCATCTATTTTTAAGGGATTCATAATGAGCTTGTGATGACTTCAAGAACAAACTGAAAGGTTCCCACATGAAAGTGTGTGACAAGTCTGGAGCTGCATTCTCATGCTTCATGCAAGCCAGAAGCGAGGCCCAGCAGAAACCAGTGAGGTTACGCCTACAGGAATGATGCAGACTTATCCAAACTCACTCTAAACTAGGCCAGAGTCTGCCCAGGCCGTAAAACTTTGTCCAAGAAGCAGGATAAATATGCAATCAGTCCATCCGTCCCAGTAGAAACAACAATGCTGGATTCATAGCAGAGAGGAGAGAGTAAAAATCTCTGCACTTAGCAGTTAGGGCACAGAGCTCAGAAAGCAGATTGTAGACAACAGTCCTTGTTTCACAGGCTGTTTTCCTTTTCTTCAGCCACCCTTCCTGCTCTTCCTCACCTGCAGACACTTATTTGAAGACACCAATTTACTAAATGAAAAAGTATAATTTTTTTTGAAGAGTCTGATCATGTAGATGTGTGCTATATGTGATCTGAGACACAATCCCAGATCAAGACTCTCGTGGGACCTTAGGGCAGGATAATCTTGTCTACCCAGGCTGGAATATCCAATAGATCCTGAGCTTCTCCAGCCTGTGATTGTCTTGCCTCCAGCTAAGGTGCAATAAATTATCTTGCAAGCAACCAAGACTAAGAGCAGCCCACCACCAGGAGCTGCCTGAGAGCAGCTAGTTAGCTCCAAGTCTGCACACCCCAGCTTGTACTCTAGTAACTTGTTCATCCATATCCTCATGCCTAAAGGTCTCACCATGACAAATAAATATATAAAAAACAGCATTCTCAAATGTCTTTGTGACTTCCACAGGATCAAAAAGTAATTCTACAGAATCACCTAAAATTAAAACAAGGTTTTCTCATTCTGACCCTGGAAGCCATGACTGCTCAAATATGAATTTCCCCTGAGTGTTTTTGAATTGCTTGTCCTCCTCAGACTGATACAGAGAATGTTATCAACTGCAGCACTACTCTGAAAATGGATCCAAATAAATACAAGCTGTGAATCCACTCAGTTTACAAGTGAAAGGACATATTATTTTTGTTTCCAGGGACCAGCCCACCACCCTGCTTCTAAGGCTTCTAAAGCAGCAGGTTAAACTCTTCTTTCATGTCTACCCTCAAGCACCTACCACCTTTTATGGATATCTCTGCGAGCCACGTTAAGATGAGTGATACTAAAAGCATCAACTGCCTTCAGAAATCTGTGACAGGAGAATGATGTTTCCTTTTTGAAAAAAAGTCACTTAGGAAAGCACACCCCCTGCTTGGCTTACCTTTTTCTCTCTATTCATGCCCTCCTAAACCTTGAAGCAATTTCCAGAACATATTTCCCACTGCTGAGAGGTAAAACACCTATTAATTTCAAAAAATACATGGCTGTTTTTATCCAAGACCTAAATAGGTAGGACTACAGAGACACAGTAGTGCTCTCACCCTGCAACAGGATCAATCAGGTTTATCCACAACAGGGTCTGTGGAAAAAGTGAAAATTTCTGTGGTAGTTGTGCCACTGGGCACAGTTCCTGGACTCTGGAGGTTTGCAGGAGTTCTCTGGTGTTCTGCTCAGAAACACCAAAAAACCTTCCCTGAGGCTTTCCTGTGCATGACTCTTCTGGCCTGACAGTGCTACTTTGTGTGAGCACAACTGACAGCCACGGGCAGTACTTAGGCCATGTCTGCCTAAGTGCAGCAAACTGTTCAGGTATAGGCATAGGAATTATACTACACAGGATAAAAGTAAAAATCTACTCCTTTACACCTGAGACTGCAGTGCAATTGTGTTTATTCTGAGCTTTGTTTTAGCAGAATCAATATGTACCATTGCATGTTCCCACTTTTAGAAAATCACATTTTATATCCCCACTTTTAAAAAATTTCCAAAGAAAATGTCAAGGATTGCTTTATGCACACTCCTACATGTAAGAAGATTAAGAACAAGTCTAACTAGTTTTTAGAAAGAATAGAAAACCCAGCATTAATCATCTACCAAGATCCAATGTTCCAACATTTTCTCATTAATTCATGTGCTTGTCTGCCCACCTACTTAAAACCTCAAAATATTTCAACACATAATGAATAAATCACAGGGAGGAATGTAATAAAGTATGAAAGTAAAATAGAATTCAAATATGTCATCCATCAGTTACTAGCTTCACCATAGATGTGGACAGGCATTTGAGCAAACCATAGAGGAGCATGATTTTCCTCCTGCTCCTTGTTCCTTCTATGCCAATCCTGAAATACTTTTCTATATTAAAAAAAATGCTGTAATACTGTTAATAATATTCTGTATGTTTTGTGCACACTGATACAGCTCATTCATTCCCAGTGAGTTTCAGTTAAGTCATTGCCAGCCTTGCAGAAAATACAGGAACAGTTTTGCTTCAAATGCCCATGAATTTATTAACAGTTTTACCCTCAGTAGTCAAACATACAGAAAATAAAAAATAGCATTTTTTTAAAGAAAATTTATCATCAGCTTCCATTTGCCTATCTTTCACCCCCTTGCCAACTTCCCTCTAGCATCCTATAAAATCCTGACAGCAGCACGATGGCCAGGGAAAGGCACTGGACCAGCGAGATGGAGCAAGGAAGCCAGAGAAAGGAACAGCACACTGTTTTTTCCTTGTCATCTCAGAGGAGCAAGTGAACAAGCTGTGCTGGCTTTACTCCACAGACACCAAGAAGCAGCCAAGGCCATCTCCATTTAAGGGGGACCTCCCCACCACTGTGCATTCTTGTGAACAACAGAGGATAGGAAAATAAAGGCCAAAAATCCAATGTCCCAATAATTTAAGGCAGTGTAAACATTACAAGGTTGTACAAGTAGACAATAAGACAACTGATTTAAAGCATCAATCACTAAAAGCCAGCCTCTTAAAAAAGAAATAGTATTTATTGTCAGATAATTAGAGCAAATACTTTCAGATTGGATCTGTGGACAAAGGATTTTCTTCTGAGAAGAAAGCAGACTGTCAATTATTTTCTTTTTGCTGTCAGACTGTAAAAACATTGACTACCCTTAATTCACTTGCTTTTACAATAGCCCAGTCATTAATTCCTCACCACACCTATATGTATTTTCTCTTCTATTCATACTCAAAAGCTATAGTCATCTATATGACACCTCTATGGAAAGCAGCTCTAACCTGAAGAGTATTAAAAAGGAAGATAAGCCTGATAATTTTTCTAGTTTAGATCTATCTCCATTTACATTTTAAAACCCAAAAGGAAAGTGTATCTCTGAGGAACAACTTGTATCCACACCGTTGGAGGGGAGTGCACATCTACATTAGCATTTTTACTTGTATCAGTTATTGAAGCCTGCCTACTTATCTGTACTCACCATGCTTCTGGTTCACATTGTGGAAATTCCCTGCACATGCCAGCTTGAATACTTTTAGATGGGACTGAGCTTCCACAGCTACTCCAGGGAATTGCATAAATATCCAGTATACAGGGCTGAAATAGAGCTACATCATATTAAAACTCCAAAATACACAGCATGGGAAAAAAAGCATTTCACAGCAAGTGTTTCACATTACAGATCCATTTTAATTGCACTGCTCTGTCTGCTGATGTGGATGTACTTATCTGTCTGAAATTCTTGGAGGGGGAAAGCTAAGCTTTCTAAAGTTGCCCTTTTTTTTTTTTTGCCTTGCCTACATCTATGGGCTCAAGTGTTGTTTTAAAAATTCAACTCGATTTGTGATTCTAAATACTCACTCCAAGTTCTATCCTTTTTAAAGGTTATCTAGAAAACTACCAATAAAGCTTGAAATTTTGAACTCTGTTTCATCACATTCAGAGGGAAAGCCATGGACAAACATGGACAAAAGTTAGTGCCTGATATGAAGCTGATGGGAGCTATTTTAAGTGCACTTCTGAGAAGTGCCCCAGTAGGACATCCCTTTCAAGGCCTTCAAAGAATTTGGAAATGAAGGTGTTTGAGACAGCAGGTGTAACCAATTAAACTTTTATTCATGATCATTTACATATGACTAAAAATGTTCACTACAAAATGCAAACTTATAGTTATCATGTATTCAGCAGTAAAAACAGTTGCCTCTTCATAGTAAAGCACCAAAGCACATAACAGAAGAGTCAGAAATGGATTTAATTTATCAGTTTTTCCCCTCACAATGTACTTGACAAAGCTGAAGATTTTATCGAAGGCTAAAGTTCCAGAACGAATTCTACAGTCACCTGAGTGTTTGGCAGGAACAGTACTATTTAGTAGCAGTTACTTTTTTCTGCCTTTTTTCACAAAAATGAGACAGAGATAATTAGGCCAAACATTGAGTTTCATTTCACCTGAATTTTTCAACAGGAGACAAAGAATAGTTTGCTAGTAGGAGTACCTACAAAAACTATAAGAGCAGTTGTCAAAAAAAATGGAAAAAAAACCAGCTCATTATAGCTGATTGGTAGGGCCCAATCCACTTCCAGGCACCTATAACTCCACTCAGTTTTACTCATTACATTTAACTTGCATTTCATTCATACTACATTTAAAAAGACAACATGATTTTTTTTTTAAGTTAAGTTGTGTACATGTACACAGTTTTGGTAGTTTCTTAAAGCTGTAAAATCTCTAAGTAAAGAGAGTCCTAATAACCCTATTACAGATTAAAGAGAAATAACCAGAATCAGTGTTACATACAAAATAATATTCTACCACAGAAACCAATACAGTTATCAAGTAACTCATTAGAGAATAAAAGTGTTATACAAAAAGAGAAATGGTGCCTTTTTATCACTTCACAGCAGCATATAAGAAGGCAACATTAAGAAAAGTGCACAGCAGAAAAAGAATTGTTTCATTTTCTGAAAAACTTGAATTTTTCTTCAGACATCAGGCTTTTCTCCAGGAACATATTGGGTTAGGATTGCTTATATTTTCTTCCAGAGAAGGTATTCTCTTCTTGCATCACTTCTCAGTAAGGCGCTTACTCCGACATGTAGGAACGATACATCAGGGCCACGATAATCGCTGCTATTGCTGGGATCACCCAGTTGGACCACGAACTAAAGGGAAGTTTTTGAAAAAGCAGTTTAGGAAGTGACAAATAGCAAGTCAGGGGAAAAAAAAAAAAAAAGTCATTGCTTAAAGAAGTCCTTTCTAGCCACTCCAACAAATACTTCAAATTCAGGGCAACGTAACACCTGGATTGGCCAGTAATTCTCCAGACAAGGGAAGAAGCTTGTACAGTAAGGCTTTGTACTAAAGCTTACAAAGAAGTTTGCTTACTAGAGAAGAGTAAAACCCTAGGCGCATTTAAAGTCATGGTGTGCTGCCCAGAATGTCATTCATTCAAAAGCTATTTAAGAAGCAGCATCACATGACTCTTCTAAGCACCCAAACCCCCCACCCAGAGGGTCATAAAAGAGTCCTCCAAAGTTTCCACAATAGGCAATTGTGAGCAGGATAGAAGTCCACAAAGTTTTTGATTCAGTGGTATTCCAAAGTGTTTTGCAACCCCCTCCCAATTCTGACATATCTTCCTTCTTACACACAGAATCCTCTTATTTCCCTTAGATGCAACAGCAGAAGCAAATTTTAAAAGCAAGGCATCCATGTCCATAAAATAGTTGGCAATGGCACTAAGAGTCTTCCCTTCATGTGGCAGACTCCAGAAATAAAGGCCTGTGCCAAACAAACCATTTGGTAGATACTGACACCTGCCAATATGAGAGAAGTATCTACCTAGCAAGCTGCCACACTTGTAAAGTGGCACATAGATGCCAACTTGGACTTTACAAAGAACAGAAATTTTCATGCACCACCCCCTGATATCTCAGCTTCCAGCAGATAAAAGCTATTCAGCTTTTTAACCTTCAGAAAATTATGAGGAACTTCAAGTTTGACATCAGATGTCATACTGTACCTGGAAGTAGACTGAACAGTGGTAATAAGAGTTTCCTGGAAAGCAAAGCATAAGAAGATATTTACTTCAGGAAGACAAACCTCTCCACCTTAACTAGCCCCATAGTTTCTCAAAACTCATCAAATGAGACTAATCCAGAAACAACTCAGTGCATGCATTTGGGAAGCATTTTCTCCTAATTCCTACAGCAGCTCTAAACCTTGTTGTATTACAAGCTAGCTGGTAGCAGTTCCTGTAGCTAACATTGCATCAAGTTCCTAAAACATTATCAAATATTTTGCTGCAAGTTTTCTATGAAGCTGACTCCAACCTTGGGTTACATTTGAAAAGTTTCAGTCATCTTCAAGACAAAAATCCTTTCCTTGACTAAAATCAAATTGAACAAACTTGGAATTAATTCACAAATATGTTTTATATCAAAACTACATAAAGAAATATACTAATTTACATCTACAAGGCTTATTAAACTCAGGGGTTTTAGTGTGGTATTTCAGATTGTGTAAGAATCAGTCAAATTTTTATAGCTGTTCCTGATGCTAATTTGGACTTGTTCTGTTTCCACAGAAAAAGCAGCACTACAAGGCCAAATACCAGCTGGGTACATGTGCACAATTTATATGAATACTTATTAATTTGAGTAACACTACTTATGTATGACCCTAAGTTTATTTTAAAAATCCAAGCATTAAAACCCTACCTAAATTTAGTGGTGCACAATCCATCACTGCAAAATTACTTGCTTTGGTACCAGAACATTTGCAATAAATTTAAAGAAAGAAAGATTTTGCTATAGTATAATGCCATTACACTTAGTAACCCCCAGGTATGAAGCCACACAAAGAAAATAATGGTTAAGGGAAAGAACAATTTGAAGCAGTATCAACAGGTCTAAGATTTAGAACCTGAAACATCACACTTAAACTGAATTATTTCTTTTTCTGGGGGTGTACCATTCAAACACGGACAGTATGTCACTGTTTGTAATGCCCAAAAGACACAATGTGGCATTTCAAGAAACACACTTACTGCTGGTTTCTGAAGCTTGGATCTATCATCCTGCAAGAGAAAAGAGCAAGGAACATTTAGACAAAATCTGAAGCACTGAAAACCAAACCAAATTCACACAATTTATCACTAAATTCAGTTTGCAATTCATTCTGTTAATGGGTAAATATTTTTCCCTAGGTAAAAACAGACTTGCAAGAGAGCAGATGTCAGTGATTGATTTTGAGCTAACATAAACAAGATCACTTCCTTAAATAATACTTCCCAGTATGCAAGGAAGAAGTGAAACCTGAGCCTCCAACAAATTTCATTATTCTTTGTGCTCATGTTTTCACCTCTCCTGTGTCTCTGGAGAGTACATAACCTTAGCTTATACATTGACTGCAATCATATTGATTCTGCTTACTGTACTTTTACTATCAGATAAAGTCAACTAACTGGTTGTGCCAATGTCCACTGGACCAAAGGTCCCAAAATCTAGGGATCTTTCATAAACTCTTAAGTTCTGCTTGGCACAGTCACATCCATTACAAAAAAGGCCCAACAGTATATAAGCCTGTCAGTGCTGTGTCTGTACATAACACTACCACACTGTTTGTTTCACATCAAGTGAAAACAGGCACTTGCCAAACAAGGAACAACTGGACTGATACACATGTTAAGAACAACATTAGTGGCATCACAAATAGATGGCAAGCCTGCAAAGCCACAAAGGCACAAATGTGCATCAGAGCCAAATCACTTCTCATTAGGACAAGCTACACCAGTAATATTTATCAAGAGATGACCTGAGACAAACAAGAGCAGGAATCTTACTGTGAAATAGGCTACTCAATATAGTGATTTTTACTCCAAAACATACATGAAACAAGAGGAAAAGAGAAGAGGCAGGAGTGGGCAGTAAAGTAGAGCAGATGGGCACTCTAGCAGCCTAAACCTCCAAACAGTGATTTTCAACTATTAAGATGCAGGAGAGTTTAATTGTGGCCTAGCTGAAGGAAGCCAAGGCAGCAGCTCTGTAGCTAGAAAGAAATACTTCAAAACTTGAGACAGCAGGAAGGTGCTCATTAAAAGTACAGGAAATGGGATGAACAGTATAGAAGAGAGGATGTGACAGATGATCCAGTGGGAACTGATCATAAAAAACCCTGACAACAGCAATTGGGAACCATGATACAGCTAAAAGTGGTAGGAGACAGAGAGGGGAAGACAGAGCAAGAAACTAGAAGTTCAATGATTTTAATAACCCTTTTCTAGACATACATATAGAGCCAGGATTGCACCTTTTGATGCAGGTGGGAGCCTGAAAGATAGGTATTTACAATGGTGAAGGGATGAAAGTGGTTGTTCAATAGTCACTCTGCATAGTGGCATAGGAAAAGGTCTAGACATTCTGACAATCCAACCTTCAGCGTTACAGAGTTTCATTATAAAGCTGACAGTGTATACCAGAAATGACACAATTCCATGTTCTGTTTATTCAAGAACTAAGCTGTAAGGCAATTTAAATCACCAAAAGATGTGACTATCCTTATGCTACACTAATCAAATCCCTTCACATTGGGGGAACTATCTCCAACCTCCATCCACAAATAGCTGCAGGACTGACATCCAACCAAACTAGTAGTTCTTGATTTTGAAGTAATTACCAGACAAGTAACTAGATGCAAAGGCAGTATTGCAAACAGAAAAGTAAGGATACACTCATATACTCACAGGATGAAGTTCCCCAATAATAAAGGATTCTGACAGTGTCCTTGCATCTGTGGAATGGCCAACATCTTCGAAGTTCTCAGTAGCATCTCCCCCAGCTTGCTCCCTAAGGACCTCTTCACCTCCTGGGTGCTGCAAATTTTAATGAGTTTGAATTTGTTACTGAAATACATATCAAATTCTAGAAATGGAAATTTTGCATTTTTACATTTCTAAAATGAAAAAAAAAAAGCAAAATCACCTGCTGGACTTTCTAAAGCAAACATAAGCCTTTCTAAACATCTAGAGAGCTTTATGTACTTTCTGAAGCCAAAACCAAGGAAGCTAAGTCTCTATGTCATTGGCAAAGAAGCAGTAAGAGGCATTATCCCTTGCAACTAAAGCACTTAGAAAGTTGTGTAGGAATCAGTCTTTATTTTAACAGCACAACTATCATCTGAAGTTACATTCTGTGTTTTCACTTCTTTGGGAAATGAAGCAATATATACTTTATACAGCAGAAGGATAAAAGCCAAAAGGATATTAGCTGCAGCAAGAACATTCCAGGAAGATAAAAAAAATCTGTTCACAAGATGTGAATCAAGCATTGGCAAAACGAGCTGGCAAGGTGCTAAGGAATCTGACCTTCTAATTAATCCTGGTTTGAGCAGGGAGGTGGGCCAGATAAGTTTAAGGGTCCTTTCCAAAACAAATTATGGTACAAATATCAGGAGAGCTCCTTTGGAAGTGATTAAGCACAACTGAAAGCTCACTCAAGACCCTAGAATAGCAATTTGGTTTTCATAGACTATGGAATCCCAAAACCACATTGTTGATAAAACCCCTGAGATACAGAGAAGTCATGTCTCCCAGGATCTTCTAATACCTCAATCCATCACCATTCCCTTAACATAAGCCCCTGCTCTCCATTAACTTTTATTCTTCCCCAGGATGCACTTTGGGGGTTTTATGAAGTACATTTTTATCTATCAAATAACTCTGCTTGAATATACTGCAAGATCTATCACATCTTCTAGTTCAGTGCATTTCCTCAGCTGCCAGTTACTTGTTATGTAACAGGTAACACACCACAAAAATTTGCCACTCAACTTTCAAGCAGGAAAGTGTTACATAAACATTGGGAATGATTAGGTAAACAAGTTAAAAGCACTTATTACTACTGCCTTGGATTAAGGCAACCATGGAATAGATATTAGCACTTTACCAGTAGCAGAGAAGATACAAGGCTTTTGAAGCTCAGTTCAGTTTTTAATGCTTCTGAGTACAAGATATAACATTATGGAATATAGGCAAAATTTCCACAATTTAGGGTTAATCTTGTGGGGAGCACAGCTCACCAAAAAGCCCACAGGTTAAAGAAATGGCATTTCTACTAGTCTAGGCAATACAGGTTAGCACTTACTTCAAATCCTCCTATTAATCTGATATCAAAATTTCTCTTCAGACAAAACCAGTATTTTTTCATGCAGTTGAACTAAACTACTACTATGAATTTCCAGCAGTACCAGAACTCCATAACTTGATCTTCACATTAAAGGCAGACATTTATTTTAACAGATCAAGGAAGTTGAGGAGAAAAGAAAAAAACTCATCACAACACTTTTTAAAGAGCCAAGATACCACAGTTATTAGGGTAAAGGATCCCTACCATGACTAAGCAAAAGCAAGATTAAGCAACTGATAGAGAGATTAGACACAACAGCTGAGCCAAAAAAAAAGTCAGAAGGGTACAGATTATGCAAGCAACCTGCAAATATGTCATGCTCACCAAAATCCTGTCCTTGGATCCATTCTGGTAAGTATTCAGGGAAAGGACTGGACAAAAGTTGAGGGAGCACTCAAGTTCAATGCCTTGAAATAGCACTGAAGAAGCTGAACTTGGGTCTAACCAGCACTCCAAGACATTACCTCAACTAAATCTTCACAGAATTTCTTCAGCAATGTGGGTTTGGGCTTTTATACCATGCTAAAGAATTGTGCCCTGCCACGTAGAAAAACATATGTACCAACTTCAGCAGAAAAGGTGGCACAACTCCTTGGAAAACATGCTTGACAAACAAGATATCAACAAAAGGCCCCAAAGTTAAACCACCCATAAAGCACCAGCAGCATAAGCAGTATGCAAACTCCTACTCATGCACTGCAATGAACCCAAACCCCACTCATACAAGCACATAAAATACCAGTTACTCCAGCAAGTCATGAAGGTCACATGGTTTACACTACCTCACCAAAAACATTTGCCATCCAGCCAAACAAGTGGATACCTACCAACATAATTGTATCTGCATTAAAATTACTTCATGGACTACTTTAACAAACTACTTGCATGTTGCCAGCTACAGAATGATCATGTACTAACTTGTGCTCCCAAATCCCTCCCTGGTGCACTACAAAGCAATCACGTAGCAGTATGGGCAGCACCACAGAGGCACTCCAGCTTCTCTGTAGAACTAGTTTTTTGTCTAATTAGCAACTGATCCTTCTGTCTACAATACCACAATACTAGTATCAAGACAGTAACTGCAACCAATCTCTCTACCAACCCTCTGACTGCCTATCACAGATAAGCTGAAGAGGACAAATTCACCCTGACCTCTGCCACTACAGCTGGAAAACTGATATTTTTTTTTTTATGAAATGAGCAAGGCTAAGTATGGAGAATCACACACAGAATTCCAAACTGAAGCCATCAACCAGGTAATGTTAATTATAACCTACTAGACATTGATGGAAGTACTGTGAAACTAAACACTGCTTTTAGATGCCTCCTCTGCTTAATGATATGAACTTACAAACCCTCTGTAAATAACTAGTACATAATACACGCAATTAATTAAAAGATTTCGCCTCCCCTAATGAAAGGGAGCAACTGTAATGTCTCACACAAAGGGCAAGAACTGACTCTTCTATCAAAAAATGAGCATCTTTCACGGTTGGATGAGTTTCCCAAAGCTTGTTTATACAAGGCTTTTGTTCATGATTCTGCCTGGTAAAGAAAGCCTGCTACCAGAACTGCTACTTTAATGAAGATCCTCTGGACAGACCCTGGAACTGGAAAGCCCACAAGGCTATACAGATAGTGACTCCTAAACTAAAATCTTGTTGATAAAATCTTGTAGGTAAAACTGTAGTTCAGGTGAAACAAAAAAGCTTCTGATGATAAATTAAGACAGCCTAGCTCATGCCTAGGACATGGCCCATATGATAAACAGTCTAAGCTATATGCATAGCAAATACCCATACAGAGCCAGCACTAGTACAGAGCACAGATGAATTCCTAACAGCAGCACATTAGAAAGTTTTAGATAAGGCAAATATGCAGTTAATCTTGTTGCTCTCATCTGGGTCAAAAGTCCAACTCACCTCATCTGAATACCACCTTTTCTCCCCTTGCTACGGTCATGCAGATTTCTCAGTGTCATAGTTCAAGACTCTATTAAACCGTAACTACCTTAATTTGCAACTCATGTGCCCTCTCCCTTCCTATACTGAGGGAATGAAATCTAGGGTCTAATTTCACTTTCAGGAAGATCAGCAAAGGTCTCCATTAGTGACAGTCTCAAACTCAGATTTCTCTTTCTGCACTACAGGAATGAAAAGCAGAAAGGGGCCAGTGACAGAGCCAGGAACACCCAGAGAAACTCAGCTTTATTATGCAGGACAAACAGACAAATGCTTGCTTATTTCACGGGCATTTTCATGTAGCCTGAAAAGAGTCCTCCAAATTATTTCCATCATCTCTTTAAGTTTGAGGACAGAAACAGACAGCTAATGTAAAATGTCAGGAGCCTAGGAAAGAAGATCTCTCTCTGAAAGTGTGTTTTTGAAAACTATCATTAGGCTTTTAGATGAAGTGCAAATGCAATACCCAGAAGCTTGGTGCCTGCCCTGATTTCAGCTGGGATAGAGTTGCATTTTCTTCTTGGAGGCTGGTACAGTGCTGTGCTTTGGATTCAGTGATATACGAGAACAATCAGTGATAACACACTGACACTGCAGTTGTTGCTAAGTAGCCCTCACCCTAATTCAAGGGCTTCTCAATGTCCCATGCTCTGCCAGCACAAAGGTGCACAGGAAGCCAGGAAGGAGCACAGCCAGGACAGCTGATCCAAACTGGCCAAAGGGGTATTCCATACCACAGAATGTCATGCCCAGTATACCAGCTGCAAGGAGTTGGCTGAGGGCTGCAGCTTGCTGCTTGGCAATGGGCTGGGCATTGGTTAGCATCTCTTTTTGGCTCCCTTTTTATTGCAATTATTATATTTTATTTTATCTCTGTTATTAAACTGTTCTTATCTCAACCCACACATTTTATCTTTTTTCCTTAATTCCCTTCCCCATCCCACCAAGAGGCTGTGGGGAGCAGTGAGCAAGGGGCTGCACTGAGGTTAAACCCCAACAGTGCTCATTTCCTGACTTACAAAACAATTATATGCGAAAATCTGCAAGCTGTAAGTGCTAAGATGTGCTATTTCTTAAAACATTTTCAAATTCTCCTGCAAGCTTTATCAGAGCTTGAGGAAGCATTAACACTGGATTTAATCCTCAGACTGCAAGGTTCTGCAGGAACAGTTCCCATGGTTCACTGGCAGACTCCAAACGTGCCAATAAAGGCATCTTTCAATGCAAGCTGATCATGACTATAAACATGCAAGGCATTATGCTACTCATCACAACATCATCACACTGCATGAATGCAACTTATTGCCACAGAGGGGAGAGAACATTTTTCATCCTGACACAATAGAACAATATTTGCTTTTTGCGCTTTATTTGACCTGCATTACAAAACACATTTGGTGGCAGCTGTCCATTCTAGGAGAAGTTTAGGAAAACTACTATGGATGCACAAGTTCATACCGTATGAAAAAAAAAATTACCAATAATGTTTTTGCTGAATTCTTAGACCACCAGCAATTGAATGAACCTAAATAAATCTGTATTAGATCAATATTAAATGAATGCTATAGTTGGCTTCCAGAACAATAAACTCCTCATATATGTAATTATCTACAATACAGATACAGCCATGATACCCTGCTGTGAGTACACATGCCCCAAAATGGGCAAAGGGATATTCCTTACCACAGAATGTCACACTCCATCCATAGACTGGGAGGAGCTGCCTGTGAGCCACCAATCACTGCTCAGGAGCAGGCTGGGCATCAGTCAGTGAGTGGAGAACCCATACATGCTGCACCATTTGCTTCTGTTGGGTTTTATACTTCTCTCTCTCTCTCCTTATCATTACCATCATTGTTACATTTACTTTATTTCAATTATTAAACTGTTCTTATATTGACCCACAAAACTGACCTTTTTCTGATTCTCCTCCCCATGCACTGGGCAGGAGGGTGAGTGAGCCACTACATGGTACATGGGTACTCCATAGGGGTAAACCACAAGACCTGAAGCTAAGGAAAACGTTTCCCAAATCTTCTACAACACAAGTCTGACAGCCTTTAATGACAAACACCAAAGCTTCTGGTTTCAAGAATACTATTTCTTTCCAAGATCTTTTAAATAATGCTTTCCAAAAGCTGAGGTCCCTTGATTTCTTCTCCCAAACTTGGAAAATCAAAGAACATTCAGAGATGAATATTCAAGCTATGAATTTTCCCCAACATCTGCCACTTAAAAACAAAACCAAAAAAAAACAAAAAAACCCCTAAAACAAAACAAACAAAAAACCCAACCACAAAAAAAAAAAAAAAAAAAAAAAAACAAAAAAAAAAAAAAAACCAAAGAAAGAAAAATCAAACTGACTAAAAAAAAGCAGCTGCTGGAATCTTCATAAACCCCATAGATAATATATCAAAGCACACAATTGTTTCCTTATTCAGCACTTTTTCTGTATTTCATATGATCTTTTTTAACCTTGTCCTTTAGGAAGCCAAGCCACTATGGGTCACACCATGCAATGACTCCACTCCCAACACACACATCACCATCCCCAGGCCACTTCCTATCTAACTTCAATCAAGTGTTCACAGAGGCTGACTGCTCCCCAAAGCCACACAAGTGCCACTAAACATCTACAAGCACCATGAAGACACAACTGCTGGACAGAGGGAGTACACCCTTTAACTACTGCAATGGAGTGAAAAACAGCACCACACTTTCACTTATTAAGCACAAGAGCATCCAAAGTGACTTCAATATTGAAGCACAGTAAAGTTTTCAACTTCATCATTAATAAGAAAATATTTCCATAGGTTAATGCAGTAGCTGAAAAGATGGCTTATTGTTTTAAGACACAGGACAGGTGAGCTTAGCTGCTGCTCCTAGCTCTTCACTCCCCAGTAAACTGACACTTATGTACTACTTGGGAAGAGCATGAGTGAGGTGACACTTTAGCAATCCACCCTTTTTGATACTAGTGGACTTAAATTTCAGTGGCCCACAATAAAGTCTAAAAATATGTTAAGCTTTTCTACTTGGAAAGGAACTGCAAGAAATACACCTGACAATAATAATGCCAATAATGCTATTGAAACAGCTAGCATAATCTTCAGTTGGAGTAGGGTTTACTGGATTCTGGAATGAACCAGCAAGAGGCTAGCTTCCATTTCTCCTCAGCTGTCACATGCCTCAGGGTGTCTGACAGTATCAAAAGAATTAGCATAACACTTGATAAGTTAACTAAGTACCAAAAGCATTAAAAAAAAAGGTTAAAAAGTGCCCTATGAAGTATCTTAATCAAAGAGTTCCATAACAAAAATCACCAGCACAATGAATAGTAAAATGTCAAAGAACTTTCCCCTAGGACTGTAGCTTCACCTAAAATATTTCAGGTACCTATTTCCAACAATTTCATTGATTATCTCAGAAAGTGTTGGAAATTACAGCTCAAAACCAGCCATGTTCTATTGAAAGTTGTTTAATGTGAGGTTGAAGTCTGACTTGTGCTTACCAGAGCATCCCAAGACATCCTCCACGTTGCCCAAAACCCAACTATTTCAATATTTACAAACTGAATTCTTTTTATATGCTACCAAATTATCAATGTTGGCCTAAAGGATGAAAATGAGGTTTTCTTGGAGTAATTTACACAAGGTGACGCCTCTTAATATGTACCAATTTAACCATATGTACTGAAGGAGGAGGCTGTGCAACTACTTAAACTCAAAAGCTCATTAGATCCTGGATTTTTTTTGTTCAATGTTTTTTTTCTCGGGCAGGGTTAGGTTTAGGGTTTTTCTGTGGTGTGGGTCTTTTTGTTTCTGCCTCCTCAATCTGGACAATATGTACAAACAATACAATTACGTATCAATCAAAACCACTCAAGTTCCCAAAAGCTAATTCAGTTTTGCAGAGTGCACAAAAAGCTGCATTCTCCTCCAGAGCTTCTATAATTAAATTGGCCCTGACTGCATAACTGTACAGTGGTGTCCATCACTAATGGATGAAGATGAGCAGGGGCAGAGCAAGATGAGAAATAATGAAGGAAGAGTCAGTAGATCAGTTCCATAACCTGCCTTGCTGAAAAGCCAAACAATTTGCATTGACACACAGCTTAAGAATGAAATACTACCTGTGTCAACACTGCCTTTGAAAAATCGCTTGTCAACCCTCCTTTGCAAAATGCTCAGTTTGTCCTTTGAATTGGAAGCGTCTGCAAGCACAATAATCAAGATGGGGCTACAGAACTACTGATGCTTAAAATCTGTCATCTCTCTACCCATCTAAACTGCATTCTTTAAGAAATTCATGTGAGTCTACCATACACTTATTAATTGGTTGTTTTTAGGAAGAATTTCTTCACAGAAAGGGTTACTAGACATTAAAATGGGATACCAAAAGAGGTGGCGTGGCAGTCATTATCCCTGACAGTTTTAAGGAAAGACTGGATGTGGAATTTACCACCATGGTCTAATTGACACAGTGGTATTTGGTCAAAGACTGGACGAGATCTCAGAGGTCTTTTACAACTAAATTGATCCTGTGATTCTACCTTTGCTAACTGGCAATACAGAGCAAGGGAGAAAACTCAAAATATCTAAAACCCAGCGCCATTCAATTACTGAAAAAGAAGTGGTAGTTTTATTTCTGCATTTCCACTGAGTAATGCTTTAGTCCAATAACTAAAATGCTTCGTTATTAACCATGACCATCAATGATTACACCAACTGCTGTCTGCCAGAGATCAAAAACATCAACCACTAACTGGGAGGGAAGAAATCCAACAAAACACAGTCAAAGGAACTGAACTTGCCTCTAGTGCTCTATGCTAGAGCTGGAACTGGTGCAGCTTTGTAGTACCACACTGTCTCCCCACACTGAGTGGATTAGGGCAGCTGTGAGAGCCACCCTAATTTTCTGAACCTGCCTGCCTGATGTAAAGCCACGCCTGCCATGTCCTGCAAAAAAAGACCACCCAGGGCTTAAGGCTACTCAGAATGCACTTATGCACTTATTTGGCAGACAGGAGCACAAGCCACTGTGACCAAGAGGCTTTACCAAGGACTGGATATAAGGAAGAACTTTTTTACAGTGACAGGAGGGAGGCATTGGCACAGGTTGCACAGGGAAGTGGGGAATGCCCCATCACTGGACCTGTTCAAGGACCAGGGCTGGGAGTAACCTGGTCTAGTGGAAGGTGTCACTGCCCTTGGCAGGGAGCTGGAATGAGATGAGCTCTAACGCCTCTTTCCAACCCAAACTACTTTGTGATTCTGTGACTATTAGAGTAACCCCAAGATCTGTGATATTCTGCATGTAGTGGTACTTTCCTTCCACTTTGTTCAGTTTCTTTCCTGTTCCATAATACAACACACACTACACTAGTGTGAAGAAAGGAATTGCTGACTTTTAGTTCACACGATAATATGGCTCTGGGTCCCAGCTGCGTCTTCACCTTTAATTCTGTTTTCAGCTAGCACACCAAAGCAAGAACCAGGATTCAGCCCCCCTCTTGGTACCCAAGATTCACACAGCCAGCCTGCCTACCTCAGCCCTCAATACTGACTCCAGTTTTTTCTCCTTGCCCTTATTTACTAGAAATTCAAATCCGAGAGTTTCCGGCGGGCGCGCAGTGGATGGCACCGCACTCGCGGTTTCCTCCGGCCCGAGAGGCGCCCGGAGCCCGGGCCCGCCCCGCGGCTCCTCCTCCAGGGCGCTATCGCGGCCCCGACGGCGGCTCCCGCGGGCCCGGACGGGCGGACGGGAGCCGAGGGGCCGCCAGCGATCCGGCCCCGTGGGGCTCCGGTGCCCCCAGCGTCCCGGCAACGCGGGCACCCACCTCGTCCAGGAACTTGGTAACATCGTAGATGCGGTTGTGGATGATGATCCAGGTGCTCTGGCTATTGTTGTGTTTCTGCACCTCCTCCAGCCGGTAGTAGCGGCCCCGCCACGACTCTTTCCCAGTCTCGCTGGAGCCCACCATCTCCGGTTCCGTCCCGCACCGCACGCACCACAGGCCGGTACCGCGCACAGCGCCAGGGCCCCGCCGCAGGCCCTATCACCACCCGCCACCGCCCCGCCCCTCCCGCCCTGCCGGCCTCTCATTGGCCGAGGGCAATGCCACTCAAAGCAGACGGGCAGTCTGGAGGCTGCCGTGACGCCCAGGGGCGGGACTTTGCCGTGGTGCCCCGCCTTCTCCCGCCTCCCCGCCGTCCCACGTGACCGGCCGGTGGCGGGCGGGGCGGGGCGGGGCGGGGGCGGTGCCGGGTCAGCCCCGCTGGCCGCCGTCGGGGCTCCCCCGGTGCCGGGCGCTGCAGTCGCAGCTTCTCTACTCTCCACTTCCTGGGGTGCTCACCCCAGCGTTCGCCGCCTTTTGCAGCGGCGAGCTGCGGGGCTGCCAGTGTGCGCTGCGACGAGCTAATCGCCGACTTGCAATGTAGAACCGCATTGAAATAGTTTAGGTTGGAAGGGACCTTCTCGGTCATCTAGTTCCTATTCCCTGATATGGGCACCACTCGACGAGATTGTTCAGAGTCCGATCCAGCCTGGCCTTGAACACTTCCAGTACAAGAAAGATAAGGAACTGCTGGAGAGTGTACTCCTAAAGATGTTTAGGAGTCTACAGCACTTCTTATGGGAAGAGACACAGGGAGCTATCAGACTCTTTTCAGTGAGACAGGACGAGGAGCAATGGCCGTAAACTAAAAAACAAGAAGTTTCACCTTAACGTCAAGACGTTTACATTGAGAGTGGCAGAAATGGGCCGGTCGGGGCTGCCCGGGGAGGTCGTGGAGTCCCTCTCTTTGGAGACATTCAAAACAGACCTGGACGTGTTCCTGTGAAGCCTGCTCCAGGTGACCCTGCCTTGCAGGGGAGTTGGACTAGATGATCTCCAGAGGTGCCTTCCAACCATAAGAATCTGTGATTCAGGCTCCCCGGGCAGCCTGTTCCAGTGCCTCAGCACCCTCTCAGTAAAGATTTTTTTCCCTAACATCTAAGCTGAATTATCCTGGTTCCGCTGTGGTAAAGCCGGCTGGCGCCCCGGCTCGGCCAAGAGCTGCCTGTGCCCGGCTAAAGCGCCTTTGCCATGGGCACACGTAGCGCCGGGCGCGGGCTGAGTTACACCGGGACACACCGGGGCTCTGCCGGGGCTCTGGCCGGCAGTCACAGCACCCGCCCGATCACCCTGCCCTCTCCTGCCGGTGTCCCAGCAGGCAGGGGCTGCCCGGGACGTCACACACCCTCGCTGATCCCGGCAGGCAGTAGTGCCCGAAGGCGGGAAGCGCCGCTTTTCCCGCGCAGCCCGTGAGGCGATCCCGGCGGGAGCGCCCCTGCCACAGGCGCTTCCTCACAGCTCCTCGAAACCTCCCGGCCGCCGCGCGAGTCCCTCGCCCCGCCTTGGGAGAGTTCGCTCCGCGGGGTTTGGAGCGAGGCTTCCCCGTGGCACTGCCCTGCTTCGCTGCCAGGTGGGCTGAGGGCACAGGGTGCAGTGCCTTCCCCTTCTCTCGGGGAGGCTCTGTCACCAATCCAGCATCCTGTTTCCTGCAGTTTCGGCCGAGGTAAAATATGTTTCCTTTACTCTGGTCTCAGATGTGTCCGATGGCTTTGTCTGTATTTCAGGCTCCACATCCCCATGTCACATCCATGCACAATTTGGGTGCCTCAGCAGCAATAGCCCCATGGACACACTCAGGCGTGATTATAGGCTGGATTTGTGGGGGGATTTTTTTTTTTTTTTGTAGCATAAGACTTCCCCAGTGTGACCTGTCACCCTTCCTGAGAGCTGGTGCTTAACTTCTGCACCCTGAGCCTGAGTGCAGGACAGCTTTGTATTTCATGGATTGTCACCACCATCTTCAGATCCTGCCTCAACTTTCAGTCAGCCTGACAGTAAGAGTAGCTACTCTCCCTCAGATTGGTGTTCTTCCCAGCTTTGATAAGGAGGTTCTTCATTCCGACTCCAGGTTGTTACTGAAAATTGCAAACAGCGCTGCCGAGCTCTGGGATTTCGTTGCCTGTTCAGACAGAAGAGACAGGGATAGCCGCTCCCTGACTGATGCTCCCTTCAGCTTAGCAGGAGCTCAGGTTTCAAGTTCACGTGCTGTGATTATTGGCACGTAAAGGTCCCATTTCTCCCACACACGTAAAGTCCCCTCGAACCGAGGGCGGTTGTGCTCATTTCCCATGATTTATGTAGCTCTTTCTTAACTGGCAGCTCTGTGTTAACTGCTGCTTTTCTCTTTATCCTCTCCCCTGAAGGGAGAAGTCTTTTGCAAGCACTCTGTCCCATTAGCTTTTAAGATGTCTGAGAAGATTTAACTTAGGCTTAATACAGCAAATTGTTCCCACGGGGGAGTTATCCTCAAGCAGCAAGCAGGGCACTGGAACATTGCAGCATGTGTTTTACAACATCTCTGCCACAAAAATCCCCAATAAACATTATGAAAGCCTCGGACTCAGACTTTCCTTTCCATGGTTGCAAAAAGACAAGATTTTTTTCTCTCTCTTTTTTTTTTTTTTTTAAATTGAACTTTCCCTTGAGGTGTACCTTTTGGAATTCTCTGATGAAGTGATAGTCTTGGCTGGCATTTTAAAAAAACCCTGCTTTTCGTGACTGCTGAAAAACATTGAAATGTGTTTTCCTTTAAGGGTAAGAAATAAGAAAGCATTATTTTCTTTTAAATGACAGTTATAAAACACTCACCTTGTGATTTTTCTTGGATATGACGGAGGTTAATCTGTTTGAAGTGTTACGCTGTAAAGAAAGCAAAGGAAAATCAGAACAGCAAAGTTATTTTTGACATTGTTCCTCAAAATATGATTCCAGTTCATAATTGTTTTATCAGAATTTACAAAATTGCTTTTCAGTTGAATACCTGGTGAGTTCACAAAATTTAGGATCAAAATATTTATTCCTGTCCTCACTGTGCCAGTGAGACCATTTCCTAAAATTGTTTTAGGGTTTGGAGAAGGGGGAAATATAAATATACTATAAAAACCAGCTTTTAATATAAAAACCAGCTTTTTCTGGTGTGCAGTGTTTGTTCCTGGCTTTCTAACTACCTGTCTTTCTTTGAAAGACTTTGATTGAAAAAGGTGATACAGTTAAAGGGTGTATTTTTCTTCAAGTAATGAAATGTTAGATTTTTTTTTTGTCATGAATGTTCTACCTCATTACACTGAGCCCGGCCTGTGCTGCAGGGCAAAGGAGCACACCACAGGCACTCAACAAGATGGGTAATATGAATTAATGTTATTCCTATTCACATGTAATTTGTTAGTACTGCATCAAATAATCATAGTCTTAGTCTGAAATTCTGATTCTTTGGGTTCTTTTTGGTGGTTTTTAGGAAGTTCCAAAAATGATAGAGTTCCATTGCATGTCCTCAGCTAGTATGGAAAGGATCATACATGTACTCTGCATTCTTTTGTCCTTTTATTACTTTGAATATTTTGGCTCTTGCAAATAATTATTTTTTCAAGTATAATGCCTTACATATACAAAAAGGATATTCAGCTGTTTTAGTTGACCAATTTATATTTTCTCTATATTCTTAATCAAAAGAGAATTGATTACTCATTTACCTAATAACATATAAAGTTCTGTAAACAAACACCTGCCTTACAAAATTTTTTTTTTTTTTTTTATTTTAAGACCCAAGTGCTGCTTGGGGGCAATCAGCAACATACCATGAATAGCACCAGACACCAGCCTCTGTTCTTTGTCAGTCTGCCTGAGCTGCAAAAACTCTGTGCTGCTACAGTAACACTGAGTTCTCAGATACCAGAAACTGAGACAAGGAGTACACAGATAAAGACTTGCAGGTAAAGAGTTTTGAGGGCTATTTTTTCCAGAAGCTGCTAGTGGTTATTATTCAAATATTTTATTAGCCGTACTAGAATTTACTGTAATAAAATCAGCAAAATTCTTATCACTGGCAAACAGTACCATTTTGTACTGGAAAAAAAATAGCTTTTTTTTTTTTCCTTGGGCAGGGGACTTGCTTTATGTTGGGGAACAAAACCAAAATTTCTATTATGTTTTAAATTTCACAGGCTAAAACTAAAGAATATGCATACTTCAAATTAATAAACGGTTAAAATGAATCTGTGTTTACCTGCAAAGCTGGGATGCTTCATGTAGTTGTGACTAAGTGAAAAGACTATTTGGAAAGCTGATGTAAGGCTCCTTAGCATTCACCAAGCATTATGTTATTCCCTTTAAAAGAAAAGGGGAGAAATGAGAAATTCTGCCAAAAGGAACACTTTTGGAGAGCTCCATTTGTGTGCCAAAGCCCTTTAATCTTTGTGTTAGACCATTGTGGGTCATCCAGAGCAAGTAACTTGGACTAATCCAATTTATTGTACTGAACCAATGGAAACTGATTAAAAGTGGAACGTATTCTGTTTACAAGAGAAAATAAATTTAAGCAGAGAAAATAATATTTTTAATTTCTTTCTCACCTCTTTCGTAGACAATTATTATTCCTGTACCAAGAGATCCTTTCTGCACCTGTTATGGGGACACTGAATCAAATTTCAGTTGTGATGGCGGTCAGTATCACTGTGTAAATAAGTATCTGTAGTTACAGACTGCTCTGCAGGTGAGCAGAGTGCACATCACTCAAAAGAGAGAAGCAGCACTATGTTTTATTGAGGTAAAATAATAATTTGACAGAGTTTGATGGGTGTGGTGGAATTTACCAAAGTTTTAACAGTGTTCTGACAAGGTTCAGGAAGTTTGATGCCAAGGTTTACCTTAATAATGACACATGGAGGAGCCATGAAAAGGAAAACTGAGTTAGAATGACTCATAGAGAGACCGGAGGTGCAAAGGGTAAAGAGGGCCCTCGTGTGGAGACATGAGGTTCAGAGTGGATCCCTTTTTGGAATTCCTTTTTGGAGCCTATGTGTGGCTGTACCCAATCTTTGTCTCAGAGTTGGTCAGCAGTTCATGCCTAATGGGATTATCCCTACAATGTTTATAGTATCTGAGTATCTGCATGGATTAGTAATTCTTCATAGCATGAATTCAGCATGCTTTCAGTCACTTACTGCAGGTCGCAGGTAAGGGGTCTCTTGACGTTTTGTAAGGAAGGTTCTCTTAATTTCCAGTATGGAATCTCTAAACTTGAGAGGAGTCCCTGCTCAAACCTGCCATGCAGGCCAGCTGTCGTACAGTCTGGCATTCAGGAAGTGCTCAGATTGAGCCTATCCTGATTTTAATATTTAAAGAGTGAAGTAATTGGATCCTAATCAATAGTATAGGTGAGACAGGTGTCTCTGATTTAGTGCTGACAGCTCTCTCTGTACTTTGGTTATCTTGTACTTTCGGGTTTCAAAAACACATTTTGAGATATTTTTCAAGACACCTTCACTCCCCTGTAGATGAGCCAGGGACTTTCCAGCTTGCAAGTTCGTCCCAAGGACGTGATCTTGTTGCTTCTTGGTCAGTCAGCACCAAAGTATGGCTAGGGGTCGATTGTATTTGTCACACATGCATGTTATGTTTCTCTAAGAAGTGTTTTGTTTGAGGATCAAGGATAAGGAAAAATATTTCATTTAAAACAGACTTCTTTCTTTGTTCATTAATGGTGTAGGACAGCTTAAGTCCTTTCTTTTTTTGATGAAATGGCCTTTTCAGATGGCAAACCAGTCTGTGGGATGCAATGGACTCAATTGGTAAGGTACTACCCAGTTCACACGGAGAGAAGCAGGTGCAGAGTTCTGCAGCTTTGTTTTGGGCAGTCTTTGGCTCACCTGTCTTGCTTATGACTGTATCTTTAGCTAGAAATGATATGACATTATGACAAATGCCTGAGCTTATTTTAGTTTTCTCCTTTAAAACACAGGATAAAGTGTTTGCTAACTATTCCCTTGCATGATTTTCAAAGGCAAAGTCACTGTTGTACCAGAATTTAAATTATGCTTAATGCCAAACCCTTGATTTATTTTTTTATTGTTACTTCTAGCTACCATTTTATGAATCAGGAATATGTCAAGCCTATGCAGAGAGACACGGAGCTACTGTAAGTGCTGAAATATGACACAGTTCTCTAGGCTGTTACACTTGTCTGCAATTGCTGTTGCCAGAGATGAGTATTTTTCATAGGCCCTGCAGTTTGCACTACAGAGGCCCAGTTTCAGGGTTACTAAGACAAAATGTGTCCTATGAATGGTGGCATGGTGAATATACTTCATCAGACTGAATGGCTTTTAGAAGTTTGTGAGCAATACCTCTAGATTTCTCTGCTGCAGTGGCATCCTGCTCCTGCTCAGAGGCACTGGGGACTGACCTCGAGACAATCTTTGGGCCACAGACCTGCATCTCTCCTGCTGGTGTCATGCCCTTCATCCAGTGGGAATGTTCAGGCAGCTGAACTGTCTCCCCACTCACCTTTGGGTTTACCCAGCCTGCACAGGACAGTCTCAGAGAAACAAAACAAAAGCATAGAGAAGAAATGGAACCCCTGAGTTTAACAGCTGATATATTTTTAGACCATTATGCTTATGATTTGCAATCTTTTAGTATGCAACATCTATGGGGTTTATGAATGTTCGTGTGGATGCACTAAAATTGGTGAGTCAGAAGACTGATTGTAATCAAAGCCAGTAGCTCTCATAATTCATTTGTACAATCAGCTGGGTGTATCTTCATTTGTTCCAAGAAGTGCAAATGCATATGCAGATTAGTAAGATATACACTGTTCAAATATGCTTACCTTACAGAACTGCTTTATGTTGATATGTGCAGGTGATCTGTCATTGTTAGGTTTCTCAACACCAAACAGTTCCTTGCAAGATTCTTTAGAAACATCCCTCTGGAGGTGTATTACTTAACTCTTTTTAGCCTGCTGTAGTTAGTTTCTTGCCTAATGCTGATGGTCAAGAGAAAGCTCTTCAGCACAGGCAGGGAAGTAGAGCTGTTGGGTGAGCAAAGCTGCATTTATCTACTGTGATTGCCAGAAAATGTCCTGGTCTTGACTCTGACAGCAGAGGTAATGTCAGCTTTGGATGTTGTGCCTATTGCCTGGAGGGAGTTGCATATCTAGTAAAGTACTCCAGAGGGTTCAATTAATCTTTTCCCCAGGTCTATTATCAGCCCTGTGAAAGCATTCTAGGAACTGTTGTGCACCTCACGTTAATGGCGCATGAAATCCAATACATCAAATACTGTGCTACCTTCCTCTTGAAGCAAAGCAGATGAAAGCTAAGTATGTGTGGCACTTACTAGGATTTGGCTCCAAGATGAAGTAGGAGTATATTTGCTTAAATTTTGACTGAGGCCTTTAAAAATATTTGTTAAATTATTAAAAATGTTTGTTTCTTTTTGTCCCTGTTGTTATTAGCTGGAAGCGCCACAAACAGTTACTCCAGCCCTTCTCCAAACCTGTCTCTCCTACACACTTACAGCCAGGCTTGCACCCAGATGGAACAAGGCTGGTCATCTCTTGGTGCAAGGTATTTGACTCACTTGGGTCAGGGATTGAGCATTTAGTTTTTGGTTCTTTATTGTAGCATTTATTTTCCATCATTTAAATTCCATAATTATTTCATTCATTATAATAAATTGTTCCATTCCTTTATCCTATTACCTTTTTTCTTTATTTGCACTTTTATTGTTTTTTATCCAAGTTGAATGACACAAGTTAATGTTCTGAATGGACATTCCATTCACCTTTTCATTTCCTTCCTTATCTTTGTAATAGATCAAATAATTATGTCAACTGAATGCAGTGTACCAGATGAAACCAAATATTGTTGGAAGCAGAGGGTTAAGAGGAAAAAGTGATGTATAGATTGCTGCCCACTAATATACCTTTACATATCTCTTTTTCTTATAGATGTTAATGAATCAGTGAAAAGTTAATTGATATAGGGGATTTTATCTCCTTAAAAGGAACACACTTTCAGCATTTGTGATAGACACAAATAAAACTGTGTGATTTCTCCTTTTTTTCCCAGTAAAAAAAGACATATGGTTTAGAAAATAATGTCTGTCTATTCTATTTATTAAGGGAAAGACTTTTTGTCTCATTCAGGAAGGCAAAATGCTGTTGGTAAGTACAATATTCTGTTAATGGTAAAGTTGAGAGAGCAAGGTAAAGTTAAGCACTTTCCTACTGCCACAATCTTGGTATTACCAGCACAGGGTCTTTGGTTTTCATTCTGAAATAACTTCTGTCAAAACACTCTTGGTGGCAGGTAATGTTCTGTCTGTAATAGTTGTCAGCTCAACTGAACCTTTGAAAAATTACTCACAAAGATAATTTTCATAGTATTAATCTACAGCCATAGACTGACATTTGTCATTTCAAAGTTATAATTATTGCAGTTAAATATTGCACTTGCCTTAAATTATGAGTCTTGCAAGTGGTATGAAAGTTCCATAATAATAGATAGGAAAATGGGGTATGGTGACTGTCCAGTATGTACTGTTTGCTGCTCACAAAAATGAAATCACAAAGCATGCTGGTTAGCTATTGCAAAAATTAAAAAGTAGTACTTTTATTCCAGTATAAAAGTTAAAGATTACATTTGGTGATATTGGAGCCTAAGTTAGTAGCAGAGATATGTGTTGAAAAACTTGTAGCTGAGTGAAAGTTCTAGAGGTGTGTCTGTAAATGCTTGCCTTGCTCATTTAATCTTTGCTATTGACAGCTCCTGGATGGAAAATACTGTGCTGAATGACTCAGTGCAGCAAATGGTTATATGAACTACATTTGCTTTGTAAATGGGTGTTTGTTTGTCAAGGTTATGAGGATCAAGCACACAGTTGCACAGCCAGACTTGAGTTTCTGAGTTACTGTATGACACTAATTCATTATTATTTTTATTTTTCACACTTAAAATGCACCTAATTCAATTTCTGTGCTGAGAAAGTCTAGCCTTTTGATTTTCAAACACAGCATTTTGACTAACAATTATCTTAAATAAATATTTGGGTTAGCTTTCTGCCTAAGAGATGAGCTGTAATTCAAAACAGGGTATTGTGCTTTTTTTTTTTTTTAATTTAGTTATAGACCTCAATGTGTCAGAAAGACAGCTTTGCATCAGTGTGGAGCCTTGCTCAATTCGGCTGCCACCCCCCGAGGTATAAGCCAGTTACAGTTTCTATGACTGTGTTTGTTTTATTAATCTTAATCTTCTTTTCTGTTAGGTGTCTTCCAGTTAGCATGATGGGGATAGAAGTGCTTATTTCTGATTGCATTGAGACATTAACCATATTCATTGACTATCTACACAGTATAGCAGTCAATATAACATCCATATTGTATCTGTATTGATGCATTCTAGCAAGCATTGTAAAACAGATTCAAGGCTAGGAGAGCTTTCCAAAAAACTAACAGAATGTAGCAGTGAAGTGTCTTTGTGACTCTAGATTTCCTTCTAGCAGTGTTTTCTAGAAAGCTTTCAGTCACACTGTTGTACACAGACACTTTTGAGTAACAGCAGAGCAACTGCAGGTGAGTTGTCAGCACCATGTTCAAGGTCCCTTTATATGGTTATTATGGAATCTGCTTAATTTCTATGCAGCTTCCAGAATTTTGGAGCAGCCAGGACTATGCTGCTTGTAAGTTTAATTTATACATTGTTCAAGAAATCATGGTTGAGGTTGAAAACTTGTTATCCTTTTTGACAGCCATGCCACCTGTGGTGAGTATATCCATATGTGCATGGTGTATTTGTCAGGCTTGCTGTTTTTTTCTAAAATAAATATTTCTGATCCAAGCTCTTTTTTTGTTGAAATAGAAGAATATAGTTTCTTCTGTGACTGGCTTGAGACATCATAAATATTAAAGCTATCTCTAAGAAGCCAGTTCCCAAATTATATAGACCAGTGATGGAAAAGCTCATGATATGTCTTTATTACCAGTTTGATCCTTTCAATACTTTTGTAAAACAGAAATGGCCAGATTCTCTTCTCAGTGAATAAATGCAAACCCTCATAGATAATAGAAAGATAAAATGTTTCTGAAATTTCTGTCTTTGATTGTTCCATGACAGTCAAATTCTGACATTGTGAAAAAGTGTGGTGTTTTTTGACTTCTCAGAGGATGAAACTGCATGTCCCATTAATTCTGTTCCTTGGACACTTGCACATGTTTAGGCAAAGTGACACACACAGTTACTAGAATGTCAAGCATAAGTATCTGATTTGAACTTTTTAAAAACATGCATTGAAGCTTGAAATAAACATACAATAAAGTTTAAATCTCTTTGATTTCAATAAACTTTAAACCTTTTACTTGCATGGTTTGTAGTAGTGTAGGCTCTAACATAAGATAGCATGCAATTTGATGATGGGAATGCCTTCTGAAATAATCAACCTGTGAGAGCTGATGAATAATAATATATCAAGTTTCAGTCTATCATGATACACAACTATTTTTGAAAATTTTAAATTTGTACTGCTGTAGAATTATTTGCAAATAAACTCTCTTTTCTGTTTTAAGCTGGAAGATTTTGATATTTCAGCAAACATCATAAAGCTGTTTGACAGCAATGAAAACACAGTTATTCAGCAACATTCCATATTAAGTAACTGGTGCTATGTTTTGCCAAGGTAGGAATCTGTTGACATTTCAGCAGAAATAAACATTTCTCAGAATGTTTGCCCTACAAATTGTGAATTTGATGCTAGTGATAAGAACACTTCTGTTTACAGTCTGTTTTAAAGTCAGGAATTTGTTGCTTTTATTATCTCATTCTTATGGAAAATAAGAAAAATTAATCAACAAATCATAAATTACACAGTTAAATACTATTTTAATTTTACTAGTCTTTGGCTGCTTTTATGGTAAGCAAGAGCATCGTTTTTTCTGAAATACAATTTTAGCAGAAAGTCAATTTAAAGAAAAAATGTTTCCATCTTTGCAATGAACTACCTCTATTTTTACCTAAGATTTTTCATCATTAAATAAAAGAGAAGTATTTGCTTTTGTTCTGCATTCACTGCTAGCGAGTGTTGAAGAGAAATGTCACTTGTAATTGTCACTTTATTCTTTACCATACTTCAGGAAATATTGCTTTTGTTATGTCATAAACTTATGAGCTAAAGGTATTAGTCCTCAAAACATAATCTCTAAGTACTTTGCCAAAAATAAGATTTTTTTCTCCCCAAAAGGCCAGTATATTTTAAACTGGATTTTATGACACCCTTTCTAAGCATCCCTTCTTTACCTGTGCACAGCATGAAAATGGGTCAGATCATAAACATCAGCCACATAATTCCTCCAGAATCTCCTTTCCGTTCGTATAAGGATTTTCAGATGCACTGGAAGAGTCTGGTAAGAAACACACACACTGCTTTCATTTTTCCCTCCCTTTTTTGTTTGCCTATTGAGTTTGTCCTTGTAATACCTGTTTTTATTTGGTTTATCTAAGTATGGATATATTCTTCCTGAGGATCTTGAAGAGACAAAAACATACTTGAGTGTTTACTTCAAACCAATAGGGGAAAGGTTCTTCACGTATCCTTTCATAATATATTTGTCACATTTCCTCTCCTACACTTCTAGCAAAGCTCTGCTTTTCATTTTTGAGTGTGCCACATTTCCTTCTTTCATAATTTCACAGTAGTCAGTAGAGAAGTGTTTTAATAGGCAAATTGAAACAAAATATCTCTGTCCCAGTATTGAATAATAGGAAGTCAAACAGAACAATTTGCTTCATGGCTTCCATAAATGTGATAATGCCACTTTAAATGTGATGTAAAAGGGCGTGGTGTAAAAGAAAGTCAAATTGTGTAAAAATGTGACCAACAAAAATTGCTTTTAAAGATATTTTTCCTCCCAGGAAACACTAGACTAAGGGTTAGTTATATTGAGTAATCTTTGCTGTTATAGGTTAGTGTGGTATAATTGTGCTGGAGTCCTGTAACTTTATAAACGTCAGGCCCATAAGAAATTAAGTGCTTTTCTCGCCATTTTAAAAAACATTTAGGCAAACTCATGTTTTCTTCTCAACAAAGATGATTAATAATTATAGAAATGTAAAGAAACTTGTTATGTATTCCTGAACACTTACTCAGGTACCCTTTAAGTTGCATCCGAAGTCAGCCAGTGCAGTACTTCCCCAGAACAGATGCAGAAGGTGTAGTGAACTCTTTTCTTTGTGACATGAAGAGCAATTTTTCACAGCTGTGTGGATTTCCAGTAAAGATGACAAGTAAAGCACTTTATGCTAAAAAGGAACTCTCCAGGGCTTCAGTGCATGTAAGGCTTTCTTTCTAAACATACTAATGGCACATACTTTTTCATTGTGTGAAGTGGTCTTTATCATATTCAGAGCACAGTAAGAGCACATAACTATGCTTTTCACAACAAACTATCAATCCTGTAACTTTTAATTATCATGTAAGTAAAAGCTACAGTATTTGCCATTGTAAAGTTGTTACTAACATAAATACATTTTAAAAATGGACTTGGTGTTAATTAGTTGCTATCAGTGTTTGCAATTCTGTAGATTTTTTTTTTTACATTTCGGTATCCAGACCTTTCTCAAATCTCTTCCATAATAATAAAAACAAGAGTAATGACAACAATAGTAACAGTAACATTATTACAATTCTTACTGTTACAAGAGCATGTAATGATAGGACAAGGAGAGATGGCTTTAAACTCACAGAGGGTAGATTTAGATTAGATATAGGAAGAAATTTTTGCAGTGAGGAGGGTGAGGCACTGGAACAGGTTGCCCAAAGATGTGGATTCTCCACCTCTGGAAATGTTCGAGGCCATGCTGGATGGGGCTTTGAGCAACCTGGTCTGGTCAAAGTTATCTATGCCCATGGCAGTGGGGCTGGAACTGGATGATCTGTTAGGTCCCTTCCAACCCAAACTATTCATGATTCTATTATTATTATCACTAGCAGTAGTAGTAATATTAAAATTTATTTAAAAATAAAAAGAGGACTGTGGACATAAGCATTTTAAAACACTCAAGCTGTAAAGTTTACTCCATGTCTGGTGATGGAAAGGAGGCAAGTAATCAAAACTCCTATATAATTTGAGGTTGTGATGAGGCTAAGGCTCAAATTTCTTTGGTAGTAGTGTGTTAAAGAAGAAATGAAGTAATTAATTCTGAACAAATAATAGTGACAGAAGTTGCAGAGGTTCCAAAATACTATAATCCTCTTTCAGAAAGCAGTTTCTGTTTACGTCTCTCCAGTGATCAAAGATAGAATGGGTCCTCTGTGTCATCTGCAGTTTTTATAGACATCCAAACTGTCTTTTGCTCAGAATACAGGTGCTCTTAGAAGTCTTAAGAGATGAGGAGCCCTGTCAGTCAAACCCTCTGCAGAACCCCTCAAAAGGGGTAGACATTATCCAGCTGGAAAGCACTAAACCAAGATAATTACTGTAATTTAAGTCTTTCCTTCTGAGGAATATGATATTCTAGCATGGTTTGTAAACAAAGAATTCGGGGAGGATAAAAACAAAACCCTTAATTTATAGTGACAGCTAAATATTGTTTTAAAAGATAGTAATTCTGATCCAAACCACAAAATTGTATTCTTATATATTGTGATGTGTATTAGGTTGATGCCATATAACAATGCATTAGGTGGCACTATCAGACCGTTAAACCCAGTTTATTCAATTTAGCAGCTCTTGATGTGTTGCAGGAAATAAAACCTAAGCATACGAAATTGGACGGTGAGATGGTTTGTGTAGTATCTCTAACGCAGGCTCCTCCAAGAAAACCCACTTTGCCTGGAATTCCTTCATCGTGCAGTACGGAAAACAGCCACTGGATGGAGCGTTTGATCAAAGAGCCAGGAGCACAGAGTTTTTCGAGTAGCAGTGAGAGTCCAGGAGGGGTTAGCATTGAAGCAACAGAGAAATCAATGAGCAATAAGCAAATACCAGGCGTACCAGAGTTACCTTCTGCAAAATCTTTAGGAACACCTGTAAACTCAGCCTTTGAATCCACACTCCCAAAAGTCAGCAAAATTATACCAATTTTCAAAGGAAAGTTGATGCAAATGAATGGAAAGATCACAAATCAAACAGATAGGAAGAAAAAGGAAAGTGCTGAAAGGCATTCACCAATGAAAAGTGTGGGTGTTTCGTGTTCTATGCTGTCTGTGCACAAATCCAGCATAACTCAGGTTTTCAAACACATTCAAAATATACCAGTCAAAACTCCTACTGACAGCAGCATGCTTCAGGTAAAGAACATGAAGACACACACAAAACATGGTGCACCCATATTCCAATGGAAAACCCAGTCTAGTGGACAAATGGCTAATTCTGATTTTTCTGAAAACTCAGCTTCAGGTGGGAGTCCAAGTGAAGTCAATCACAAAAAGACAAATTCTCCATTCTTTCTTAAGAATGTTGGGCCAGTGCTTCAGAAATCAAACTCCAGTCCATGTCTGAATACACATGAATCTTCTATTTCAAATACAAGAAAGGGGAAAAAGTTTACAAGTCAAAATACTGCTCAATTTCTTGAGAAACAACACCAGTCAACAGAAATGCGTTTGCAGATTTGTAAATTAGACAGTGAAATGACAAATTCCAGTTTGTCACTGCAACAAACAAAGAGATCAAATAAAGGAGCTGGGTTAAATATTCATGAATCTGTCTTCAAAGATACAGTGTGCATGGCCAAAAGTGAAGAAAACAAAGCAGCGTGCCACTCTAAGGACTGCACTGCTGAGACAACCAGTCACCATTCCAAACCTAACTTTGAACAGGTAGAGTAAAGAGCAGGGCTCATTCTCACTGCTTCTCACAAATTCAAAAACAATGTTAAGCAATAAAGAGCATGACTTTCATCATGTTCTACCATCATTCTCAATATAGTTTTCTAAAATTCTACCATATAACTTAATGTTTTCAGCCACTGCTGCATTTGTTTTTTCTGAAAGGGAAGATGATTTACCGTGTATTGTGAAAGAAACACTTCTTTAATTTGAGACTTTTATGATGGGGTAATTAGTTTTCCTTTGTTTTAGACAGTTTATCCAGGTCTGTGTGAGGTTAACATGGTGACCTTTTTTTTGATATTCAGTCTCTCTCCACATAAAAGCATGTTAATGGAATAATTCCTTTCTCATGGATGGAATCTCAAACCTCATCAATTGTCTAGTGCTGACAGCAGTTGTGTGTAAGGCATTGTGCTACTAGACAGACATGGAAGTTTTGTAAATACAAGTTTAATTACAGTTTCACAAAAAGCACAAGTTGCAACAGGAAAAAAATCCCACTGGACATGAGGAAAATATCGTCAGTGTGAGAGCAACTAGTCAGCTACTAGAACAAGTTACAGAGGGAGGTTTTTGGGTTTGTTAGCCTTCCATATTCTCAGAACTTGACTGGATGGGACCCAAAACAAGGTGATCTATCTTGGAAGTTAGCTCTATTTTGGGTAAAAGTTATGATTAGGTGACAGCTAGAAGTACTTTACCACCTTATTTTTCTGTGCTTCTCCCTGCATTTCAATTAAATAAATAGTTTAGCTGATTTTAGTGCAATTTTTATGAGGGTGATATTCCATATATTGGGTACATGGATGAAATATCTTGGGCTTATCATGTTTTTCATCTATACAATGTAATTTGGTGGGTTATCTCAGCTTTGTGTGATGAGGGCACCTTTTGAAAAAGCAGGTAATTTCAGAAGTTAGAGATCTTGTTCAAAATGTTGTGGGGTGTTTTTCTAATGAAGGTATAAACTTTGTACTTTTAGATGTTTACAGGGAACAAGTATCTGACATGTGAAACACTGACCTCAAAACCAACTTTGCCAGTCAAGGAGAGCAACATGGAAGCATCTGTAAAGAAAAGTTGTGCCAGAAGAAGACAGGTAACCCCCCCTACACACACACAGACTCCTTAATCCTGTCCAGAAGGACGTGAATTAAGGGACAGAAAAGATATTTAAACATTTTTAGTATGTTCCAATTAAAATGGGCAGGCTAAGAAATCTTACTGACCTCTCTGGATGAAATTAACCTTAACCAGGATAAAAGTAACAGTAACCATCAGGTATGATACTGTCACTTGAAGAGTTCCTTTTAAATGTTTGTCTCCAGCAAAAGATGCTACTGAAATGTTTAATCATGTTACTGTTTCTGAAGTAGATTTTCTCAAAGTCCTATACTGCCTAATATAACTCTGGGCATTCTCAGTGGCTCTGTGAGATTTTCATCTCAAGGGCCTGAATTTAGCAACATTCTGTAGAAATGACTTTTTGTTTTGTTATGCTTTTAAAGCCAAGTACAAGGCAATTCTGGACATTTTAGCTGTAATTAAAGGAACACAGCCTGTGCTATCCGTGCAGATCAGAAAAGGCCAGTGCAGCAACCCCAGGGGCCTGCTGCAGGAACACACACCCCAGAGCTGGAGCTGCTGCAGGGAAAAGAGGAGTCTGTGTGGGAAGAACCAGCCCAGCTGCTCTGAGCTGGCCCCACACAACTGCAGCTGGGAAAGGCCCTTCCACAGGGCCACAACTGAGTCAGTGCTTACAGGCCCAGCACTGCAGTGCTACAGCAGTAGAGTCACTCTCACAAAGAGAAGAAAACCAGCAACTAAAGATAGCTGTTTATAGGAATAACAACCCCAGGGGTCTGGGTATTGAGGGGAGACTTTCACCACAATACAAAATGGAGTCCTTTGCCTGCTGCTGGGAACGACTCAGACACACCAGGGCTTGTGAGCATGGAAAGCTTGTAACTGCTCTGGCAGCACTGTTGGAATGGGGAAGGGGCACTGCCCTGTCCTAGGCAGGAGTCACAAGTGCCCTGTGCATTCCTCACTCTCCAGGCAGGCTCTGAGTAGCACAGGTACCTGCCTGAGCCCTGCAAGATACTTCTGGGAAGTGTCAGGACACAGCAAGTTCTCACTGCCATGCTGCCACTGCAGTGCTGCCACTGCTGGATTCAAGAGAGGTGGATGCACAGTTCTCAGGAAATTTCATTGGTGTGTCAGGAATAGGAAAGAGACTTATCTGTTAATTGGCATTGGGATGGACTCTCTGGTGCTCATTAGGCTGATTCTTCCTGTCCCCAGATTAAAATATGATGGTGCTAACTGGGGACAATGGTAAACACATCTCTGAAGAATAAGCCTTTGTCATTACTGATCATCAGAAATGATAGCTGGTTTTGATAGTCATGGTTACCAGCATGTAAAGGGTATTTTCAAAGTAGCTGTGGTCCTAATTATTTAGCCATTGTACTTATAAACATACTTCAAATTATTTATATTGGAAAACAGAAACTTTTATTAATTGCTTCTTACTCAACTAAGCATTTCACTCAGAAACAAATTTTTTAGTTGAACTTTTAGCTTAGTATTGCTGCTTCATTTGCTTTATTGGCTTTTGCCCTTTTCTGTTTGTCTTGGTTTTGTAAGCAGAAAGAAGAAGGTTATTCAAAGTTAAAGAGAGCCAAAAGAAGTAAAACTTCTACTTAAGGTGTTCTGGAGCATTGAAAGAAAACTCTGGGTATGTTTATTAGACATTTAAAATATTTTCCTTTATTAAAATAATATCACTATGTCTGTAATAGTCCCTGTGCTTTTGGCTCATGATGATATCAGCTGTCTACAAAAGAATCACTTTACTATAGAAATGGCTTCTAGAGCAAACTGATGAGATAACTGAGGTAACTAAATTGCAAAGAATGCTAGCAAATTGTGCTTTTTTTTGTGAAACAAACAATGCTTAAAAAAGGCATTTTGTATTTACTAAAACTTAGAATTTGACATAAATTTGTGCCTTCAGTGGCTCATTTTTCTCTCAGACTAAAATAAGCCTGGTTTTTGGGCTTCAAAGTTTCCCTTGAATCTGAGTCGAAGTTAAAACCAAAAACTATTAAAGTGGAGCTGTGTATATTATTTGATATCATTACAAGAAATGTGGCTAAATGTTCTCGTGTTGCCAAGATCTAATCACAGGACAAAATTGTCTGTCATAAAAAGGGAATAAATTTAGTTCTGTGACAAGATATTTCAACCCACATTGTGGGTGGTTGTCAGTAATAGTCTTGCAGGATAAAACAAGTTTGTCCTTTGAGCATTCCTTTGAATATCAAGAATACTGCATTAAGACATAGTAAAAGAAGCTCACCAGGTTTAAGGACCGAATGCCTATCACAAGTTATCAGTAGTAAAAGGTACAGGAAAGAACAGCCAATACAGTTAACTGTTTCAGAGATAAATGGAAGTATATTTATTCAGATTAAAATATTGATGGAAGCAAGATGGTCACACAGACAGAACAGCACAAAAAATGTATATTATACAAAGCAAATAGAAAGACAGAGCAATAAAGCTGCAAAATATAAACTGTGCATCTTTTAACCTGGCTTTAGCTTCAATGGAAGTGATAACAGGTAGACAAATGTGCATTTTGTCTCAGAGATGCACTTCATGTCCTTCATTTCCTTATTGAGATATATTTCCTCCAGTGAACAAATATATCAGTTGTCTGCTTTTCCTAAAGAAAGTCTCTGGTATGGATGGAAGCTTTTCATCTCTGACCTTCACACTTTGGTATTCAGCATATTCCATCCCTGGGTTTAGCATTTAATCTCTCCTGCTTCAAGCCAGGCAGTTCAGGCATGGTCCTTCTTCAGAGGTGATCTGTTCTAGTGATCAGCACAGATATCCACAGCTCCAAAGTCTGTGGCTTTCACTGAGGACTGATGAGCAGAAGTGGTGTATCTGTGAATGGTCAGAACTTTTTTTTACTCTGATACTCTGATTTATTTTTGTTTATGAGTTAAGTGCCACAGCATCAAGTTGATCATGGTAGATAATGCTTAAACCCCTGAGAGAAAACAGTGTTTTCCATACAGTGTTTAAAATATGATTTCCAAGAATCCCACTGGTAAGGGGTCTTCATTGGTGTTGATGATTTAAAAAGAAAACTAGAGCTAAAACAACTTCTGCTGTTGGACTCTTGCCTACAGTTTTGATTCTGAAAAGCTGTGCTCTAAATTCCTACATTATGTATTACTACACATGCATTCAGAGTGCATGTTTTCATTTGAACACTTGGGAATTACTTGGAGTTTTCCAATTTACTGTGGAGCAAGATTTATGTGTGAGAAGTCCTTACACTGGAATTCAGTGATGTAGTCAGCAGGAAGGACTTTGTTCTATAATTCATGAAAAAATCCCCCATTTTTTACAATTATCTTGCAAAAAGGGTTAGTTTTTATGACTCATGTGCCAAGTTGCACAGCCTCTTGACTTGTCCAGGAAATCACAGCATAATCCTAATTTTTTTCTTTGTTTTGTTAGAGTGTGTTAGTAAAGCAATGTGAGAGAAGTATTTAACATTTTAAGAAGCTGAACATTTGATTCTTATACTAACAGTCTCCATGCTTAGCTCTTTATTAATAAAAGTCACCCCATCATTTTCAAGGCCATAAACTACTGTGAAAGGGAAATTTGTTTTCAAAGACTAATCAGAAGAGCAGAGCTTCCAAAGCACAGCACATACTACTACAGAAAGATGTTTTTAAAGAAGCATTTGCAGCATTACAATTGTTGGTGGAAAAACAGACATATTAAAAATGTCAGCTCTGAAGCTTCCAAGCTTTTTCCACAGATCTGCAAAACTCTCCCTCTTGTTCTGCTCTTGTATTGCAGTGAGATACTACTGACCTTTGGTTTCAGTTGCCAAATTTCATTTAGCAAATGAGAAGATACAAATTCATCACAGACAATTACAATAACAGGATTTCACCTGAAAGTATTGGCTGCTATTATTGTTAGGATGTTGTGTGCATATAATAGTAAGGTAGGAGGTCCACACCATTGGAATTATATAAAAAGTTTTCAACAGCTTTGGGCTGAGAGCTATTGGACTGTTTCTTCTAAAAAGTGCATCCCTCAAATCAACATTTAGGAATTTATCTTGTAATTTGAAGGCTATTCTACAGAAATTTCCACAAAGCTATCTTTCAAATGTTTTCTTCATGTGAAATTGTAGCTAAAATAATATCTTTCCTATGTAGTGAAAATACTTGTTTTCATTAAAAAAAGATTGTGAAAATGTTCAATCTTTCAATGAGAAAGCAATTTCTTTTATGATGGGGGAAAATATCCTAATCAAATCTAGTAGCAGAAATGACCTTTAGACTGTGTACATCAGTAGGTTGTTGGTACCTAAGTACCCAAAAAAGAATTGCTATTGTAATATTTTTTCTGTTATCCTCTCCATTTTCCATTTCTATGGGATTGATTCAGGTTAGTACTTAATTTATTGCATGGTTGACCATTTATAAATGCTAAGGAATGGTATCTTAAAGATTCCATCTCTTACTTCCTTGTAGAGCTAAGAATGTGGTTTAGCTGCCTGACCTCAGCCAAAGGTTAAGAAGGTGTGAATAGACTTCTGCAACAGAAGTTGCTTCTTCCAACACTGCAACTGACTGATATTTTGAGGGCTTTAAATTTAAAAAGCCAAGATCTAAGAGAAAGGATAAATATCCTTTGTACATATATGTGCATAATACCACATATTTATGATGGAGAGAATTCTTTCTTGTTCTGTGTAGAAATGCAGACATTTAATTTGAATGCCCTGAACCCAAACTTTGTAAACAGAATGCAAATATAGATGTGGGAATGCAGCAATATTTTTTCCTTCATATTAGCCATAGAGTTCTTAGTTGTCTTGTGTTTTCTTCTATGATGTAGACTTTTTCTATGTTTTCCTCCATTCAGTTTCCCAAGATGTCAGTAACATACTTGAGAATCTCTGAATTTTGTGTATTTTGCTGTTTGTCATTGGTAGCTGGAAGAAAATTTGAGGGTTAAATACAGTCAAGTGAATCCATGTGTCATCAACTTCTTCAGACAGTTCAGGTTAATAAGCCTCTAATGCATTTGAAAATTTGACTAAATTGTTTAGTTTTTTAATCCCTTTTTGTATGTCCTGCTACTTGCTTACACAGTTAATCATTCTTCCAAATTATATTGTTGTTTCTAGTTGGGTTTTTAAAGATAAAATATTTAATTCTTTGTTACAGTGTCTGGGACAGTTTGACTCATCAATAAAACATTCCCAAATAAGTTTTCCTTGTCAAGTCAAATGATTGAAAAATAAACAATTTTATTCCTACAGAAGTCATTTAAAGGCTGAATTTGGCTCAAGCTTCATTATTTTTTGTTGTATTTCGTGATGACTTGTATTTGAAACTGCTCTGTAAGAGATTTTTTTTAAGTTTAATTGACAACCCCATTCTTCAGAAGTCCATAGAGATCCTGTAGTTGCTCTTTGAGTAACTTTATTGCTGTAAGTGTGACTTCAGTGACCTACTGAACTTGCAGACACCAATATATACACATATATAAGATTGTTGCCTCATAATCACTGCTGTGAAATGAATATTATTATGTTACCTGGAAAATAAGAATCAAATGCCACACTAGCTCCTAAACTCAAATCTTACAGAACTGTAGTTTAACACTTGTTTTTGACATACATTTGCAAATCCTTTTTTCTAAAGGGCTTGATACAATGGGACTTTATGCCCTTCATGCCCTTCATGAAACTTTTTTTTTTAAGTTTATTTTGCAATAGTTGTATTTCTCTTCACTTCATTTTTCCAAGCTGGATTTTGTCCTAGTACTGTGACAATATTTGTTTTGTTTTGTTTTGCTTTTTTTCTTGAATGGTGACTGTCAACATAGCTCTAATTTCATGGTGCCAGTGTTTAAAAGGAAGTGAGCTCTTCAGCAACATGTCATTTTGTCATACATAATACAAAAAAAAACCCCAAAAAGAAAGCCAAACCAAGTCGAGACAAATAATAAAAGAAGTTAGTGCAATATGCTCAGCAAGAAATCAAAGTATATTTACCTTTTGTCTGGAAGCTGGTATACAAGGCTACTTTACAAATGCTATGGTTTAGTTACCTTTCATAGGTTTGACTATATGTAACTGATCTTTCTCCTGTCTTACAGAGAAAAGCCTGTAGATTAGTTGCATTTCTGCCATGCTATATAAACTAGGGCCTTGCCTGATCTGTTTCCTATTGTTGCTTTTAAAATGCTGCTGGTTGCCAACATTTGTCTTGTATTATCAGAGAAGTAATTTTGCACTATTGTTGCCATTTTAAATGTTGATGTCATTTTGTGTTATCTGTAATAAAACTGAAGATACAGAAAAATTTATTTACCTCAGCTCCAATGTGTTCCATTTAAATAAACTGTTGAGTTACTCATCTGTGCTAAATTGCCAGCTACTTCTGGGTTTAAACTGTGGGGAAGAGCCCTGTTACTACACTCACCCACTCCTTGTAAATGCATGGGAAGGTGTTGATAGCAGGTGGAACCACACAGGGTGCAGGAGTGGTGGTGATGGAAATGCCACTTGTGGGAAGGAGGGATTAGTGCTGTGAGTGCCTTGGGAGGATTTGGTGGTGCTGAAGGGACCTTGCTGCTGCCTTACTCTTCCCTGTTGGTGTAAGAGCCCACTTCAGTTTCTGTGTTTAATCAGCTCTCGCTAACTGGGCAGAACACCCTCACTTCGGGCAGGTGCCAGAACCTGTCAAAGCACAGGAATCCTCAACATCCTGGAGCTTCCACGTGTGATATCTGCAGGGTTGGTTTTTTAAGATTAAAGAAACAGACTATTCCACAGGTCCCAAAATATATAAATGTACATGGGAACAAATGAAAATGTAAAAGGTTAAAACAATTCCCAGGTGTGAGAAGCTGGTGAAGAGGCCTACTGGCAAAAATCATCACTTGCCCACTGGCATCTGATGGGTTTTATTATGTTCTATAGCTTTGCCATCAGTTCTCAAATCACCTGATTCTATATCTAAGTCGATTCAGATTTACTTTTGCCAAAGGTTTCTTTGGCCTCTGAATTAGAAGATTCAGCAAATATTTTGTTGAGCTGAAATATTAATGATGAGTTCACAATATTTAGTAAATATGCATTTCCAGAGAGTGATCTTTCCTCCTGTGTGCTCCTAAGCTGACACTGTTCTTATCCTCCCTTGTCTTCACAGATGTAAGCCAGAGGGAATTTTTATGTACTTTAAATTGGCATACACTCAAGCCCTCTGTCAAATCTCAATTTAAAAGTTTACAGATTATCTTATAGGTACTTATAACTGCAGGGAAACTTGCTGTTTAGTTCCTTGGGTGCCAGCTACATGCCAGCTTCATACCAGCTTGTGGTTCAAACCAGAAGGTTTAAAAATAGTCAGATCAAGATCTCTTGAAGTATTATGCCACTGTTTCACAAAGTTTCTTAGCAAACAGCACTTTAAGAACTTTGGGCTGCGTGTTTTGTTGCACCAACATGCTCATCCTACCTTCATGGAGAACCAGGTACTGAAGAATAGTGGCATCTCCTGAACTAGTTCAGGAAAACATCTTATCCCAGCCCTGAAAACCATACAGTATTCTGTCTCTTGGCAAATCTGTGTGATTCTGTTGACCCATGCACAACACAGAGCAGCAGCTCAACCTCTCACTTTAAATTTGCAGCCAGGATGAGCAAGTCTGTTTTCCCTCGGATCTGTGCAGAACTCGATGCAAGTGCTGTACATCTTATCCCCCCAGGGTAGTGCTAGAATCTGAAACAAGGCAGTCCAACTTTGCTGGAAAACATGTGAGAACTGTTTTCAAAGAGCTTACAGATCCACCAGGAACACACATGAACTTCTTGCAACCATTTTTTATTGTTCAAAAGAGTGACAACAAATTTCTTATTTAACCCAATACGTAAAAGGGATTTAGGCTTGTTCCAGTGGGAGAAGTTCAAAAGTATTGAAGGCTAATATGTCTGATCTTCTTGGAGGAAGCTCTTTGTCTGGGATTAAATAATCACTTTCAGAGAGACACTTCTGTTCCATGGTGTTAACAGCTAAATATGTGTGTATATTTATATATAAACACGCACACACATATCTGTATGTATTAGAGCACGTGTGTGAACATGCACACACATACATGTGGCTGTGCTTCATTAGAGATGTTTAAAAAATATGCTGAGTGTGTGTCATGTGAAAAATGTTATTCTATACAGACAGTTCAGGTTGGGCAGCAGCACTGGGAAGTTCCCTGTTGCCCAGTACCAGGGAGTGGTGCAAGAGGGACAATTTTCATCTTGTTTCCCTGATTCCCTTGTCCACAATACAAAATTCGATTTGCAATGACAGGAGTGGCTGCCAAAGCTTAGCTGGTTTTAACCCTACTGGGCTTAATTAAATACTATTAAACCATCAGCTGCTATCTAAATAAATCAACAGTAAGAGAATGTGCTGGTAGCTGCAGATTGCAGAATGGTTATGGCATGAAATCTTGGATGATGCCAACTCAGTAGTGAAGGCAAAACTTTGACTCTCCTCTATGTGCCAGCACCTACCTGTTCCATCACTGTGGCCTGCAGGTGCCTGCGAGTTGAAAGTGGTCACCTGGCTGGGTGACCCAAAGCTGAACTTGAACATAAATAAACACAGAGCATGTTGTTACGTGCTTCTCAGCTTCCACGGTCCAATGAAATGCATTTCTCCTAATTATGCGTAGTATCACAGCACAGATTTTGGCAAGAAGGAACATTTGTCTTGCAAAGCAGTTGGCCACCTGTCTCAGTGCAGCCAGTGAGTACCAGGGGATGGTGACCAGCAGGTTGAGGGAGGGGATTTCCCCCCTCTACTCTGCTCTCATGGGACCCCACCTGGAGTGCTGCATCCAGCTCTGGGCCTACCAATACAAGAAGCAAGTGGATCTTTTGAAGCAGGTCCAGAGTAGGGCCCTGAGGGTAATCAGAGCACTGGAGCATCGCTGCTATGGGGACAGGCTGAGAGAGCTGTGGTTGGTCAGGCTGGAGGAGAGAAGGCTCTGGGGCTTCCTCACAGCAGCCTTCCAGCCAAAGGTGCAAGAGAGAGGGAGAGGGGCTGTTTACAAGGGCACAGAGTGATAGGACTCAGAGTAATGGCATTAAACTGAAAGAGGCAGGTTTAGATCAGAGTTCGGAGGAAATTCTTCACCGTGAGTGTGGTGAGGCACTGGAGTGGGCTGCCCAGGGAAGCTGTGAATGCTCCATCCCTGGAAGTGTTCAAGGCCAGGCTGGATGGGGCTCTGAGCAGCCTGGTCTAATGGAAGGTGTCCCTGATGATCTTTATCCTTCCAAAACCTTCTATGATTCTACGAAATCAGCTAAAACTGCTCAGTGCCAAAGCGTTTTCTAGAATAAAAATAAGGGTTATTCTTCTGGGAGGTGCAAGCAAGAAACCCCTATATCCACACATCCAAAAAAGAAAGGTACCCATTTAATTTTTTTGTCGCCTTTTTTATTACATTATGCAGCAGAAATATTTTTATTGCAGCTGAAGCTTCATGTCTCTGGGATATTTCAAAGCACATGAGGTAAATGAAACTAAATTAAACCTCTGCTGAAGAGGGAAAAAAGGAGTGGTAAATCATAATTCAAGATCATAACATGTAGTTCTTAGTCTTCAAAGTAAAAAAAAAAAATCAGAATATTAACTTCATTTATTTTCCATTTATACAATGGAAAATGATATGTGAAGAATTAAAATGGAACCCTGGTAAAGCAGATAACCCTGTTCTGCAGCTTACTGTGCAGCTTTTAGTGTGTGTGGCCAGCACGGTAAAGTACTGAAGTATGTGTAAATTCAAACATTTGTTAACCAAGAAAGTTCTGTAGCTCTCCTTGTATTGCAAGAGAGACTTAAGTAAGGCTCAGTTCCATAAGTTTGTGTTTTCTGGGAGTTTGGGTGCTTTGAAGACTGACAAAAGCTTTTCATTGTGTATCAGATTTTGCAGCTCCTGTAAGAATGCCCAAAGTAAAATGCCACTCAAAGTGATCACATTGTCAGTTATTACTTTTCAGTCTCATACTACTGGTTGAATACTCTGCCACTGCATTTTTTTTTTTAATTTAGAAAGAATAACAATAAAATCTAAAATCTGCCCATCCAGTGAAAGTAAATGCATTCCAGTAATGGAAAACACAAAGCTCCCAATACCTGGGCACCCAGCCAGCCCAGCTTGGCATTAATCATACATATTCATTAATTCCCATTTAGAGATGAGTCCATTGATGGTAGCAGTATAAGTGCACACAGTATGAGCCACCATTCAGCTGTGGAGGGAAAAACAACACCAGTTTGGGGACTTCATGTGCACTGAAAATACTGGATAAGCACACATCCCTTGGCCACTGGCATGCCTGCATCTGCTGAAGTCTGAGGGTGCAGCTGGGTGAGGGGTGCTGAACCACACTCTCTCGTGCCCTGCACTGACAGACAGCAAATCTGGTACAAATTTGTACCAGAATCACAATTTCACCTATATTTTCCCTATTTTCCCTATTTTCCCAGGCCTTTTATGGGCTGGAAGGAGCCAGCTGGGTGGGAGTGGGCAAGAAGGTGAGTTAAATCACAGAGACGCTGCTTTAGAATGCTGATTTACATGTTTGATAAATGACTGCAGAGATCAATTTATTTTAAATGACTTTAATTAAAAGGCTAAAAGCTACTTATTTGCTGCAATTTTAGTTAGTGATAATAAGCCTGAGGGAATTTGTTGTAACAATTATGCTGGGAGTTTCAATACTCTGAATGCCTTAACTTTTGCAGCTTTATGGAGAAAAGTTCTCATCTACTGGATCTTTTTAAATGTTAATGGAAATTTTACCATGTGCTATAGAAAAAGATTTCTTTTAAAATATTTAGGTTTTTTCCAAACTTCAGTTTGCTATTATATGGAATTTTAAACCCAAGATGCAGATCTAATGCAGTCATATTGACAACTGGAAAGGAGAAAAGATATCTCACAGAAAGTCTCTGTAGATTACATAGAAAAAGGTAAAGAGAAGGAAAGTTTTTTGGTGAACTAAGCCCACTCCCTGCCAAGGGGGAATACGCCCCCCTGACTGAGTGCCTGCCTAACTGGAATCTCATCTGAACCTACTGAGTCGTGCATTGGCAATGAGAGAGCATGGAGAGCATGCATCATTAATTTTTAAGAGAGCTACTGTTAGAAGAAAACGATCAGACTTTGTGAAGAGTGTAATAGACCTGTCAGGGCCACGTTTTAACGCCAGAACATTTTTATTTTCATGTCTCTGAAGAGTCAGTATCTGTTTAAGTTACAGCAACACTCATTTATTGTGCAGTTTCACACAGTGCCCAGGGGAAATTTGATGCAAAGTTTAGCTCCTTTGGATCAACTGCACATGCCTGCTACTGCATAATCAGGGCAAGTATTTTAGAATAATTTTTGGTTTTAGATGTAACAGTCACATAAGCTCAGAAAGTCTGTAACAATTTGAGACTCATTGACTCATAAATGGATGTGGTACTTGCAGTCCTGATGAGCTTATACTCAAGCAGGACAGACACATTTTTGGAGGCACAAACTATGGACAGGAACAGAGAGCTGGTGAGTATCAAAATTTACAGCTGGTTCTATGTCACAGTTCCCATCCAGCTCTTTGCACATTTAATCAAGTCTCCCTTTATGATTATGGTGGTGCTTGCATTAAAGGCAATTAATCAGTCATACTGAGTTCTGTGTAATTTTTGTCACTCCTCTCTCCCACCAGTTTATGCTTGCTCAGTCCAAAGGTGCAGTTCTCTGTCTCCATCCAAATGAGGGTCTTCCCACCTCTGCCTCATGAGCTACAACGTGCTTAGAACTACAGTGTGAATAATGCACATTTGGGATTGCTCTACAGAACATAATTAATGGAATTGACTGTCATTCCTAGTGAGTCCTGTTTGGGCCAGTAACAATTTTCATATGGTTTAGGTTGCTCAGTCTTGCTTAATAAGACAGTTGTGATTAAATGCATTCAGAGCATCCGAGCCAGGTGTCTTTTGAAAAGGAAATCTAACAAGAATTGAAATAAGCTTTATTTTTCCTATTTTGGTCTTTTGAGATTGAGGTTGTTTGTTCATCACCACACACATTAGATTTCTTTTATCTTTTCCTTCTAACATTTCTTGGAGGAAAAAAAAATATTTTTACTTAAAACTGGGAGCATAGGTATTCAGCTCATGTATTTGTTCATGTCTTTGTTCATGTCTTTTATATCCTTGGTCTTTTTGCACCAAGGATTCTATTGCTTCTTGCTTGTGCTTACAGTGTGTTGTCTCACAAAGCTGCCAGCTCCCATTTCTGATGACGCTTTGCTGCTCGCTGCTTTTCCTCCCGCTCTATTCCCAAGCGGGTCACCAACAGCTGCAGCTCCTTGGGGTGTCCCTGCCCAAGGTGTCCCTGTCCCTGCCCCAGGGTGTCCCTGAGCCTGCCAGCACCTCTCTGGCCAGGAGTGTCAGCCCAGCTATGCAGTTCCAACACCCCCATCACCCATGGGCAGACATCCCTGGGATGGCAGGGCACCCAGTCAGTGTGACACGGCTGCAGCCCTGGCCAGACAGCAGGACTCTGCCTGCTGTGCCTCAGACTCCCCTTGTATACGGTATGAGAAAAGATCTTAACACAAATTGTCTTTGTTTGAATGCAAACTCTATGCTTTAAAGTGCTGATCCCACGTGGTACTCAGGCTCTGGCCAGCTGGATGCCTCCCATAATGTCCTGATGCCCATCCCTCCATTTCCCTATCACAGGCTTGAAGTGATTATGCAGTTTGGTTGATGGTGTTACATGAGTTGCATGGAGATGATTCCCTCCTAGGCCAGGGAGAGCCCAGGACCAGCTAATTCTATCTGTGAGTACATGCCAGAAATCTATTTATGAGCAGCCCAGTGCATCCCAGAAAACCAGACAGCGCCAGCTTCTCCCACAAGGCTTGGTCTCTCCCACAGTCTTACTCCAGCCTGATGTTTTCTTAGTTTCCCAGACAGAAATCTCTGTCACTAATCAGTGTTTTCTTACCCTTGTCTTGGCTTCCACAATCGTATCTGTCCAAACAAAGATCCAGGGAGGACCAAGAAATTTTCCAGATTTTTACTCTTTCAGTATTTACTTTGAAAGAGGGAGTTTGAGACATGTCTTTTAGAGCAGTGGTTTTTTCCAGCATGCAAGATTAAGGGAATGTGCTGCTGATTTCAGGCAGATGATCTTCTTCTCCTGGCTGCACCACTACCTTTCCTCCAGCTCCTACAGCCCTTCATGCCCAATGATCTGTGATCACTGCCAAAAAGTATCTTCCTCCAGCTGTTTATCTGGATATCTGGAAGCTGATCCTCTTGCATCCCAAGACGAGGTAACATGCCAGCACAACCTCTCCATCCCTGCCAGAGCCAGAGCTGGCAGAGAACCCATCTAACAGGAAGGTTTTTGGTGGCTGTGCTGCCTGCATGGCTTCAGGCACTACCAGACCTGCCCTGTGAGCAGGTGCACAGAGGGCATCAAAGGCTTAGAAATCCCAGAGGAGCTGGATCCATGACTGGCACTCATCAGTGCCCCTGCAAGCAGCTAGTTTTCCATACATAAGATTTGGACCCAAACTATTCTTAGTACTTGGGGAGTGCATTTTATTGCCTATAGTTTGTGATTAAATGAGCAAGTAAGTTCTCATGCCCCTTTGTCTCCCATTCATCAGCATGGCTGCATCAAAACTAAAATAAATGACCTTAGAAAGGAGAACTTTATGTTATAAAAATACCCTTAAAGAATGTATGGAAAGCATGTGAATATTTCTGAAATATGATGAAAACAAAACCCAGCTGACTGTAAGAGGTTGAAGTAACATTATCTGTTCTTTATTCAACCCAACCAGAGTTTCAATCTGCTGCAGGCGGTCTTTAGAAATAGCACTTAATGCAATGCCAGAGCATCCTGCAGAAAAGGTACAGCACATTAATGTCCATGGATCGTCTTTTATTTTCTTTAGCTCTGTGAAAAGGCCTAATTAGACAACTGCACTAATGGTAATTATGTAATTGATCCATTCACAGCAATTACTTCAGTGCAGTGTTGTTCTTCCATGGTGGAGAACAAAAACAAGAAGTTAGGCCATTGAATCAATTATTAAAATAAATCTTGGCCAGTTTGATTTGTAGGGGTCTTTGAAACTTCAGTTAGAAAGATGACAGTAACTTTCAAGAGTAGTTCTTGGGAAGCTCTTTGGAGGGTGTTTTAATATTTCTACTTTTTCTGTCCTTGGCCCTGGGCTCTGCCTGATTTAACATCTCTGTGGGCTCTGAGGTTGGTGGATTGTCCTAAATTGTTGGCATGGCCTTATCCTGCCATCCTTCCCATCCCAGCCTTCAAACACAGAGCCAATGGATCCACCTCCCAACAGTGGTGCTGACAGGGCATGATATTGACAGTCCTTGAATCTCAGAGGACCATGAAACAGAAATATTTCAATCAAAGTAGTAAAGCATGTCTTAGCACTGAGAGCAAAACTTACATCAGTTCCAGCTGATGCAGACACAGATTTTTTAATTCTTCTGTCCACTGTATGCTTAGTATTTTTGAGTAATTCCTATTTTTTTCTGGGTATCTGAGGACTAAGTTTCTCTGTCCATCCTGATTTCAGAGTAGATTTTGCAGAGAAGAAACAGTTTCCTAATGAAAATATAGTCATTGAATGCTATGGCTAGGTCTTCAAGGGTATTTTTGGCATGAGTTTTGTTGCAGATAGGTGTTGGAGATAGGTTTGAGTTTTATTTCATTCTCTTTAGTCAGACTGTCATCTGGAGTTTCTTTTGAGTTTTCAGTACTGTTCTGGCCTACTCCTTATGTAGAGGATTTCTCTAACTTCATAAGCAGACACTTGAGGCAGAAGAGAATGCAGATGTTTATTATACAAAGCAGAAGAACAAATACATAGGTTTGGTCTTTTTTTTTGTCAGTTCTCAGTAATATCTGCCTAGAGAAACATTAAAATAAAACCACATGTTTATAAAGCACAATCCCTTTTAAAATTCTGTATAAAACACTAATCTGCTGTGGTTTGTTTTTCTGGGTTTTTTATTTCCATTCATTTAAATAAATATGCAAAGAGTTTTTCAATTAAAAATGCCAACAAGCATTCTTGCAGAGCATTTTGCTTGGGTGGACATAGCGTGCCAGGGTCTGCCTTACCCAAAGCTGCCTTACTCCATGAGAAAGGCACTGGAAGAATAGGTGGCTGGGAGCCAGCATCAGGCAGACTTAATTGAGAAACAAGTAAGGCTGATTAGCCACTGGAACAAACTGGGAAGAGAAGTGAAGGGCTTTCCACGTCTGGATGTCTTCAAATCAACAATCAAATCTCACATGGAAGAAATGTCTAATCAAACAGACAATTTGAGGCTCAGTAAAGGGTGACTGTATGAAAGCCTGTGACCTACAGAAGATTACAATATTTAACAATCCCTTCTGGATTTAAGCCTGAGTTTGGGGCAAAATAAAGTACTGATAACATGTGTGGCTTTCTGAACCCCAAATTCCCTTTCACAGATCTTTTTTCTTCAAGTCTGCCCAACTCCAAACATCCAACTATTCAGTGAGTATGGAAACAATTTTCCAAAAGGGCAGTTTTGAAAAGTTGCCAAGAAAATCATGGGCCCACATGTTTTAATAGACATCTGTAGGTGAAAGCTCCTCTCAGCAGAAAGAAGCTGTTTTTATCCTGGTGGGCCATCAAGGAGCCCTGACTGAGGTGTTTTATGGTGGCGTCTTTGGCTCAGAGACCCTTTTGGTGACCTCAAATGTCAGACCAAGATAATTCTATTACTCAGTAAGTTGGTCTGGATGGACATCAAATGCAAATGCTGCCAGGATTTGATTGTTTTCATGCTTGACAAGTCTAAGGACAGAAAAATGGATTGAGCAAACTGACTGGTAAGCAATTACCAGTTCTCCCAATCACATTTTCCATCTAAGCATTGACTCGTGTGATAAAAGCCTTTTATCATTTGATAAAACTGAGCTGTCAGGGTTTAAAGTGCAAGAACAGGTTACCACATGGCAAAGAATTAATTCCATGCGCTTATTTCATCAGATGTTTGTGGTGGTGGAGTCTGTGCTCTGAGCCCAGTGGCAGACACCCCTCAGAACTGCCCTGGGAGTGCTGCAGCAAGGGTGGGGAGCACAAGCAATCCAATCACCCCTCTGTGGGAACAGCTTGGACAGTAAGCAAAATGTCAGTATTGCAAACATCCATATGAACAGTGGCACATCTTCTGTCCATACCTCACAAATTTATAGTAATTAGAGGAGGAAGAATTCAGCGCCTCTTGCCTTAGCAATAAATTATAATCTGCAAGATATGAAAAGAGCTTCATCTCTTTCAATCCATTTTTTTACTATTTCTCTTGCAAAATAAGCAGATATATGCTTTAATTTCAGGCAAGCACTCTATCCAGTGGGGTTTTGTTGTTTTTCAAAATTGGAAAAATTGGTTCCTTTGCTGAGTGGATTCCTGTGATCTAAAGCTGCAGTGCCTGTTATCAGTATGCAGCTGCTTGCTTTCAATCACTAACTTCTGAAACACTTTCTCAAGCATTCCTGAAATAGAATATTTCATGTGGAAATAAATGAGTTTGTGAAACCCTTTTAATTATTTTACATCAGTAAAAAGATTAAAATCTAAATCTCTCTCGCTCCACATCCATGTTGTAACTTAGAGAATATAAAAGAGATTTATCACTTTCAAATGCTAAATACAGAACAAAGTCTATTTTTTTTCCTTTCCTCCACACAATTTGAAAGCCCTCAAACTCCCCCACCCACCTACTGTACGTATGAGTTGAACATTGTCAAGTACAAATTAACAATTTCTTCCATGCGTAGATCCCAGGCTCAATCCAAAGCCTGCAGGGCACTTCCCAACACAAGGGATCAGGCATCTCAGGGGAATAAAAAGGCTCTGAATCTGTAATTATGAACCATATCTAATGGTGAACCTAAACAATAAATAAATAAATAAATACACACACACATATATATACACATATATATTTTCCTCTCTCAGCTGTAGAAAAATTTAGTATCATTTAGCAACAGGACGGCCTGATGTATTTTTGGAGGGGAAGGTGTGCTTGTCTTCAGGGGTTGTTTAAGGTGCAGGTTGGTGAGAAAGTAGACATCAAGATTTGAGTTCATAGGGTCTTGCAGTGCCATTTATTCCCAGGGAACATAGTAAGCTTCCTACCCTGCTCCTAAAGAAGCTGTTCCCTGGGAATACATCAGCGAACAAGGGCTTGAATGTAGCCTAGGCTACAGCTGGTGAATGCCACGCCACTCGCTGCAGAGCCATGAAAACCTTGATTGCAGTTTGGATCGCTGTAATTAGCACTTTGTATTTGCACTATGCATTTTAAATCAGGTGCACATTAATGCATCAGTTATCAAGAATGAGCAGCACAGAGCATCAAAATTTTTATAAAGACTTATTCAAAGCTAGATGATTTTTAATGTGTGTGATTAGCTGCAACCAAAATTACAGTAATAAATAAAATTATATACAAAACAGAATAGGAGGGTTCTACATAAGAATGAGGCAAATGGTACAACAAATGCCAAATTGATTTCTAAAGCTGGTTCAAATAAAATGTTTAGAGGAATTGCTTATGCTTTGATCTCAGTACTGAAAAATGTGAAGATTCTGTTTATTAAAAATATTTTAAAGCTATTAAACTCTGTTAATGTAAACCATGCAAGTATTTGTAAATGCCTTAAAGAGTGACACTAAAATTAGGAGTTTGTTTAATGCAGTGTGGTGATGTAATTCACAGCAACAGAGGAATCCCAAATGTTATGGAGAGTTTGTCTTAAAGTCCCCCTTTGCTCAAAATTTTCAGCTCCCAAATGGTGGGTCTGTTCTCTGAAAATCATTATTTGAGTTGGGACTTCTACAGTGCCAGTTTTGCAAAAGGATTTTCGAAACTGTGGGGAAATATGCTTTGAGGCAGCTCAAAAACTGGGGCTATTCTTATGTATCAAAATTTAGGTATTTGCAGGACTGCTCCTTTTGCTGAGAAGCCACAGATCAGCAGATTCTAGACATTAAGCACAAGACGTAACTTGGACAAAAAAAAATGCCCTAGTTCCATGCTATTTTTGTATTCTTGTGGATATTTTTCAAAGCAGACACCTTTTTTTTTTCAAAATATTTTCTTTTATTATTTTGTATTTCTCATTCTTTAAAAAGCTGCTAAAACATTCCCAAGCAACTGGCTGAGGAGGTTTTACACTAGAAAAGATACTGAAGCACTCTTGAATCCAATCCTCATGAGCACTGCACTTTTCTAGAGCAATTTATCCCCAAAGTCTTCTGTAGGCTCTGATCAACTGTATTCTGTTTTCCCTGTCTATGCTCCACACCTTGGAGTAATTTCTGTCACCAGCTCTCTCAGTGGCTTCACCCTGAATAGATTTTCTGCTCAGTTTCAAATTTTTCCCATGTCTCTCAGGCATTCTGAGTTTCTTAATGGCACTAGTCTGTGCCCCCCAGCTGATAGGAAAAAGGGTTTCTGTTCTCTGTAGTTTGTATTTGATGGTTATTCACCTGTTTCTCTGTTTGTTGCATATATGGTTCAACACATTTCATCACCTGCTTCCCTCTGGAGCACTGCCAGATGCCACCTCCCCTTTCCAGCCTGCAAAGGGAAGGGAAGAGCTGGCAGTGCCCCAGGGAGGCTGTCCTGGGTGCCTGAGCCACCCACCCTCTGTCACCTCCAGTCCCTGCAGCTCCAGTGGAGCCTTTGCTGTGACTCCTCTTCCCCCTTCCAAAAAGAGGGAAGGAGAGAGGTGCAGGCATCTCCACGGAGATCCCCACCACCCCATTTCTTCCCAGTGCTGCAGACCATGGAGATGGCTGGGGCTTTAGAGCTGCCAGCACTACCTTGGGTTTCTGTGTGCTTTGCTGGGCAGGCAGGTTGCCAGCCCAGGGTGGCAAAGCAAGGCAGGGTAATGCTGGCAGTTTTGGGGTGAAGGTGCTGTCCCAAAGGTCAGGGATGCTTTTCTTCCTGTATTTTTTCTAGGCTGCTTTTGTTTTTATTTTTAGGGAAGGCCAAACCCTTGAGGAGTTTACTCTCAGATGTCACCTGCACTTTTCTCATTAATAAAAATGAATTTATTCCTTTGCCCTGAGGTAAGCAGTAACAAATATGAGGTAGTTCATAACAAATGCGTGTCTCAGAGCACAACTTGACTGTGTAATTTCACTTGCAGCACTAGACGGGATGTTAGTCTGTCACTAGAACCCTGCCAGATTGCAACAGTGAGGATCTGACTGCTAATTTTTCTCTCCCAATGGTATGTACTATTTTACAAAGAAGTTTTCTTTAATGAAAATTCCATTAACATTAGTCTCTTTCACTCCCATTATCAAAGAAGGCTTCATTTACTTTATTAAAAAATGGTTTTTGAAATGCACTTATTCTGACACTTTCTTGTTCTGGTGATGAGAAAATCTCTGAATAACGTGAGAAGAATAAAAATGCACTGCCCTTTTTTTATTCCATAAGTAACATATTGTAAAAGATACTTCTGGTTTCACCAGAACTGTTTTTGTGACAGCATTTGTGGCTTTCCTGGTAGCAGGGCTGTTAGACAACTATTTTGTCTGACTCAAGAGTTGCTGACATATCTTATTTGATAACTGATGCAGCTGCACAGCCAGTTTAAAATGCTCAGCACCAGGTCCTTAGACCATGTGAAAAGCCCCAGCTCCATTAACTTCACTGGAGAAGTTCACTTCACTCTATTTATATCAGCTGGCACAGTGGGAGATGCAGCTATTGTCCAAGGAGGGAAGGGGATAGGAAATGCTGGATGGGCAGCCACTGACAGATTATTTCTGACAACAGAAGAGGAGCAGAATGAATGAAATTCCCATCCCTTTTTTCCAATACTGCTGTTAGTTGCTGATTCACTAACACAATGCCACAAATCTTTTTCCTCCTACAAGCAGCAGGCTTGCATCACAATTTATAATGTGCTAACAAGTTCTGAGGGGCCTTCCAAGGAAGGTCCTAGAGTACCTCTCAGATATTTGCAACAAAATTACACCAAAGATCCTCAGGTATTCATCCTGGAGGTAAAAAAGTCAAAATGCTGTTGTCAATGGTTACAAAACAGCTTGTATCAGAATTCCTGGGAAGCCTGTGCACCTGCTGGAGAGGGTTTGATAGGCTTCTGTGCTGTGGCCACTTTGAGCTCTGGTTCAAGACAATAAAACCCCAGGGTGCCCCAGAGATTCAGCAATTCCTGCCAGCAATTTCCAGCTGCTGACTTGGTGGACGACAACATCCCTAATTCTCAGCAACAAGCCTTTGCTCTCTGTCTGAGCCCACTGCTTCAGAGGAGTCAGATTTGGTTTTGCTTTTAGCAGACACCATTCTCTGTTTCCTCCCCCAAGCAGCAAAGACACATGCTGCTGGTTAGAAAACAAGGGGTTTATTTCCCCCTCCCAACAGATCTGATCGGTTCTGACAAGGTACACTTACCCTTTATCCTTCCTGGCATTCTGATCAACTGCCTCCATGGTTTTTTAGCAATCCCAGCTGCCCTTTCACTACAATGGAAGGATGGAGGCAAGGCTGGAGCATCTGTGCCTACACCTGAATGCCCTTGCAGCTTCAAGCAGAGGGGGAATCCCAGGCTGCCTGAGCTTGTTCCTACTTAAGAGACCCATGGGATACATTCAGTCTTCTCCCTCATCTCATATGGGTCAGATTTATGAAGAATTAGTGGTTTTGCAGCCTTGCAAGTAGTCAATTTCAAGGTCTCCAGCACTGTTTTATTAATGAATATCTAAATGGTAGAAAACTGCTAATTAGGAGATCTTAACACCCTTCAACCTAATCTTCAGATCTGTTGTAGGTTATGTATGAGGGACTATTGTTTCATGCCATTATAAATGAATGAGGAGTATGTTATTAGTGACAATGAACTCTTTGTGGTTTATGGTTTACTGAAGAATATTTTTTAAAAGAAGACTTTGTGCTCTCAGGGCAATTTATGTTGGAACAAGAGTGTCTATAAACTGCAGGTGTCTCATTAAATTCTGCTGGTGATTAGAAGAAGCAGCCATGTGCACAGATCTTCATCAGGGGCTCTGTGATTTGTGTTGTCATGCTCAGTTTTCCCCTAATAGCTGCACATTACTTAGCATTGATGCTCAGCTGCTGTGAGCAGAGCTCTGCAAAAATAGTTGATTTCCATTCAGAAGCAAATGGCACCAAGCCAGCTATTGATTTATAGACTGACACATTCCCCTTTAAAATGGCTATAAGAACATTGGCTACTTACCTGTTACCTTTCTCTGTGTTAAAATTGGGTTAAAAATAATTTTCCACTCGATAAACAGAAACACAGTGTGTGATATTTATACTGGTCATTTTCATAGAGAGCTCTGAAAAGGGCTGCTTTATACAATTGCACTGGAGAGGGAGGGAAGGGTTGAGAAAGTTTGTCAGTATTCCCAGTTCTGGTTAAATGGTTTGGCCTGGAGGCAAGATGGATACATGCCCATTTCTTCCCAGCATGGACATGTGTTTGAAAACAGAAACTTGGCATAATGTTTTTAAAAAAACCAACACTAAACACAAAACAACAACCCTTTTGTATCTGCAACATATCCTGCTTCTTTGAGGGAAAAAGGCAATACTATTCAAACTCATAACTGCAGGGATACATTATTTAGAATTGTGCTGTCTTATTCATCTGAACAGCTAAAGAAAATTTACTACAGAACTGATTTTATAATCCTCTGGTAGTAATATGACAGCTACCTCTAAAATTTTTTGTACCTCCAGTGCTTGGCTGGTCTTTTTTTTTTCGTTCATAATCTTGCAATTGTGCTTGGGATAAAGGAGGAGTACTGGCTTTTTCTCAGGACTGAGGGTCTGTTTGGGAGAGAGAATCTAAGCCATATAAAAGAATACACCAAACTATTTGGCATGATTCTGATTTTTCCTCATGTTCAGGTCTTGCAGTGGGCATAGATTATGATGATATCAATTTGCAGCTCTGAAGGGCCAGAGAAGCCCAAACATGAATGCCAACTCAGGCATTGTTTATTACCCTGGTCCTGTCCAGCCCCTGGCACAGTGAGTCCCTTATCCACTTGGCCTGGGACAGATACCAAAATATTTAAACCATGATCGCATTTTCTTCGAAGTTCAGATGGAGATTGTTTTGGGATCCAAGAATTTTGCAGAGGATTCATCCTATTAGCAATGCAACTCTGCTGTTCCTTGGCATTCACAAAGCCCTTGTTCTTCCCATTCCTCAGCTTCCTCAGCTAGCTTGTGTTGGCTTTGGCTAGGCCAGGGTGTGAAATCTGTTCTTCAGCTGAGAGCAGAAGATGCCTGCAAACTGGATGGGCCACCTGTTAGATGGAGACCAAATACATGCTTTTGGCTGCTTCACATGAATAAGAGCCACAGTCAAAAGAAACATTTAGGTATTTTGAGTAACAATAGTTTGCAAAGGCCTGATTTGTTTCTCCGATTTTCAAACTGCAGTTAACCTTTTTGAAAGGCTCCATGCTGGCACTGAGGCATAAAAGCTTCCCAGTCCAAGTGCTTGCTCAAAGGTGGACCAGTTAGACTGGATTTCTTAGGTTTTTGTCCTGTCAAGCTCGGATATCTCCAAGGACATGGATTCTACAACCTCTTTGGAATGCTGTTCCAGTTCTTGACACTTTTCAGTGTATAAAACCTTTTCTTAATACCAAGCTGGAATTTCCTGTGTTCCTGCTTGTGCCTGTTGTCTCTTGCCCTGCCATTGTGCACTTCCAAGGAGAGTTTGGCTCCATCTCCTGTACAGGCCTCCATGAGCTGGACACAGGAGTCACTGCTTAAGGCCAAACAAGCCCAGTCCTCTCAGCCCTCCCATAACAATCTTCCCTGTTCCTGTGCAAGAGAGAGGATGTGAGGTTTTTTGTAGGGCTTGCTTCTTCTAATGAAAAGCCACTGTTATCTTCTGCTTTTAACAGCAAGCACGTCACAGTACCAGAAGTGTCTACAGAGATCCACACAAGCATCCTTTAAAAGCCCATACCTATTGATTTGGCATTGCTCCAGCTGTGCTCTACTTTCCAGCATCTTTGCAGCTTGAGAGCATGCACTCAGAGCAGCCAGTTTAAATATTTATAGCTGTGTAGTTGCACACTCCAGCTACAAGATTTTTATCCAAATGCCCAGGCAGGTGTGTATGCCTGCATTCAAATCCCTGTTGCTTACAGAGATGGCATCTGAGCTGGCTGAGAGCTTTGTGAACTCCTGGAATAAAAACTAGAAACACCCTTGCTGTGCTTTGTCGTCTGTTATATAAAAGGATGGAGCACAACAAATTCTTTTTCTTTCTTTACACTTAGAAAAAGACTGTTGTATATTGTACTGATTGTTCAGACAATCCTTCTCAGTTTCCCACGTGGAAAAGCAGATAGTATTAAATACACCCCCACAGGTTTTTTTTTGCAGCAGTCTACACTGATAGTAGGTCTTTCTCAGCAAAGTTTGTGTAAAGGCTATGGGATGGGGTAATAGCAACAGATGAGGAACCTCCATGGTGCCACATTTGTTTTGTGTTCCTTCACTGCCATTCTTGACATGAATGTGGTGTTCCTCTGAAGTGCCACTCTCCTCATAGAAGAGGTTTTTTCCTTCTCTTTTTCAGTCAGAAGAGCAGGATGGCATGGGTGATCTCCCCACCATTGTGCTGTGGCTGGGAAGGGTCCCAGCTATGGAAAGAGACTTTTCTGGGTGGGACTCTTCAGTACTGGGAATGGTGCTAGAGGTTCACCCTCCAGCACTCAATGGAGATCCATTAGAGAAGTAGTTTTATTTCCCAGTGAGCTTTCCCTCAAGGACTGGGAGAGTGAACACTTGTAACTCATTGCCTAATGGTCAGTGCTGCCAGAGAGGGTCTGAGATTCTGCCTTCAGCCAGCGGGGCAGTCTGATCTACCTGCTCATTTTCCAGGTGCAGGAGAGAAGAACTCTCCTGAGCTGCATCCCCACGTTCTTTGCCCTGCCCGAGCGCCCAGAGGAGGTGCCAGTGGTGAGAGCAGAGCCCAGGCTCAGGGCCAGGCATCATGGGTGAGCCAGTGTGCATGGAGGGATAGCAGTGGGCTGTGACACAGTTCTTGAAGAAGATCCCTGGATTGTGTCCGAGTGGGTGCAGCCATGTGTCGGTGTTTCCACAGAGATTCCCGCTATGGAAAGGAAAAAGTGCTGGGCTCTGGTTAAACATCTGCATTCTCACTTTCATTAAATGAGTTTATTGCTCATTTACTCCTGCCTCTGCCCATTTAAAAGTGCAAGGAGCCCCCATTCTCCTGCTGACATGATTCAGGAGCACACACTTAAATGCCATGGAATTATGCTGGTGTAAATCCAGCCTGAGCCCCCGAACATGCCAGTATCACACGTGACTTCATATTCCTGGGAAAATGGATGCAAAATGAATGAGGTGGAACTGAGAACTGTGCCTGCATAGTCCATTTCCAGGCTTTTCAGTGGAGCTTATCACTGTCCTGTCCAGCTCTTGGCTTCATTTCTTCTCTTGTGAAAGATATCTGTTGAAATGGCAATGGAAATTCAGGCAGTATACTTGCATTATCTAATGCCTCTTCAGTGATATTGCTTTGGTTAATGTAACACTGTTTATCCAATATTTTCTAAGAGTTGGAAACTAGAATCCGATCCAAAAAATGTAACTCTTTAATTACTTAAGAAAGCTCAGCGAAATCAATGGGTAAAACCACAGAATTTGATTAAGCATTCTGTTAATTTTTCATCATTTCTGTGCACTGTGTGATGCTCATTCATGTTGCTAATTACTCTTGCATTTCCTCAATTTATATAGAATATAGTATGAAAAATAAAACCCCAGGCATTTGGGTCTGCCCACTGAGCATTTGTGACATGAAATTACAGCTCAACAAAGGAATGCCTGAGGATCTGTGCACACACTGCCTTTATTCCATGAAAAATAGAATACAAAGACTAAAAGAAAAACCATGGCTAAAACATTCCAAGGAATGGTTTGTTACTCCATGCTCTGGTCACACTTTTACCAAGTCAGATGCAGGCTGAATCCATGTATATGCACATCTGGACATATGTTTGGCAAAGCACTTACATGAGCATATATAATCTAGAATCAGATAGACAAATACTGGTATCATTACATTAAAAAGAAATTCTGAACACAGGAGTAATTACTTGGATATTTATTTAGCTATTGTTAGACATTTCATTCCATTAAATAGGCCCTGGTTCATATAATAAATATTTAGCCACTGATTAACTCCCTTCAAGATTAGATTAGTATTTAATAATCCTTGTACAAGAGAAAAAAAAAAAAAACCAAAAAAAAAAAGAAAAAGAAAAAACCAAATAAAACCCCACCCCCCTGCCTTTTCCCTTTCCCCCTTTCCTGGGATAGGGGAAAAAAAATCAATTTCCTAAGGACAAAGATACAACTTGAAATCTCTGACATAGAAATGAGAAAGAAGTAATTACCATATCTGTGAAATTTGGAGTAGTAAACACATTGTGCTTTTTTAAATTTTCTTTTGAATAGGAAAGAAGCAGAGGGTTTTGAATTATGCAAATGGAGAGGAATGTTAGCTCATTAATGTACATGGGATATTGGTTGAAAGATCTATTGTTTTCAGCTACTCTTATTTAACTTCCTCTTAGAAATAAGAACTGACCTCTGTTCTTTCCTGCAGCTTTGCATGTCGTACCTTTAAGAGAATGAACCCATCCTGAACTCAAGGCAGTTTGTTCTTTTCCTGCTGCAGCATGAATCTTGGAGAGATTATAACCAATTTAAGCAGGATGGGGGACTCTGTTTCTAACTAGCTAGAAGCAAACTGCTAAGGAACCAGCAAGGGAAAATGAGAGGTATTCACAATAGTCTCCAGCTTGGGTTACATGTATCTTGAAAGCACTAGCAGCAGATGCTTGTGGAAGTGATTATGCACTGGATCATAGGCACATCCTTCTGGCTGCCAACATCACTTAGGCACATTTTGTAGCGTAGGAAAAATCCCCTCCGGTTTACAGGGGAAGGAGCTCAGAGTACACTGCAGAAGGCACCAAGAATTGTGGTGTTTAAAGGAGCTCAGCAGTCACTCTGCTGCTCTGGAGCCCAAGCCTGCAGGATCAAAACTTTACCCAAAGGATTATGGATTGCAGCCTTTCAGGGATTTCAGCATTTTGCAATATTTTAATCTATAGATATAATAACATTTCTAGTGAGAAAAAGACTCCTTTCCCTCTTTTTGGCTGACATTGTTTGTTGCTAATTAGGGCAGTTTTATGCATTTATGTAAGCAGTAGTTCAAAAAGCTTTTTCCAAGTGATTTTTATTCTATTTAGTCTTTAGGCTGCAGATGTCATTACACAGTTCCACCGTCTATTTGACAGATCCTTAGACACATACAACAAATGGCTTTGGTCATGGCCGCACTATATCCCCTGTGCTACTGCACTTTCTTATTTTAAAGTAATGGAAAGTAACAATGGAAATGTTGGGATTTTTTTTTCTCTCAATCAATTCATTGACATTCTCTGATTTTTCAGTATGGAGTCTCTTATCTCTTTGGTTCTGAGTTCAATTGTCCTGGATTTTCATTCTTCCAAGCATCTCATTCTTTCCTTGCTCTGCATTGCTGTCTTTTTTTGCTGCTGAAAGCCCAGTAGCCTTTCTCCTGATTTCACTGAGGATCCAGGAAAGTGGCAGCGACTGAGGCTCCTGCAGAGTGACTCTGCTTATTGTGTGGACTCACTACAGGTGGCCTAGACAGAGGGATTTCATTTTTCATTTGTACTAGGCTTCACAGGGCATCTGCAAAACAGCCAATCTGGTTGTTCACATCTGCTGATACAGAGGATTCTTGGCTGTTTTGTAGTTGGCTGTCCAGATGTGTAGACTGCCATCACAACTACAAGGCTCCCATATTACAGCCAGAAGCTCATTAAAAGCTGTAATTTATCACCCTCCTGGCTGTTACACATGACAATATGATTTGCTGTAAGACAGGCAACCTGGTACATGGCTTCTTTAATTTTTTTTGTTTGGTTTGGGTTTTTTGTTTTGTTTTTTTGGGGGGAGAGGGTGTTTTTTTTTTGTTTGTTTGTTTTATTTTTTTTTTTATCTACACCAAAATAAATAGGCCAACTTGTATTTACATTTTATAACAAAGGAAAAAAATTATCAGTGAGGAGTTCCTAACCTCTTCAAGTACATGATCCCATTTTTCACCTTTAGGAAATATGCTGTTCAGCCAATGTTTCTAATTAAAAAAAAAAAAAATCAAACCCTTCTCTCTCTTCTCTCCCAGTCCCAAATATCTGTTGTTATCTCTAGTGGTGAGCAATGCATCTGAATGCTCTCAGATTGGGAGATGCTGTCAGGGGAGTCTGGGCAGTCACATTAGGGAGCAGTAGTATCTGTAAGAACAACTCTGGCTACAGCAATGACCTGCTTTTCAGGGCTAGTCACCATTGAGCCAACCTAGAAACACAAGGGGGACCACATAAACCCTTTAGAGCAAGGAGTTCTGCTCTGTTTTGTACCATCCTAGTGCAGGACTATTGCTTGCAGATGTCTTTTGCAGAGCATAAAATGCCAGCTGGAGAAAATCAGAAGTAGTGCTGTGAAAATCCTGAGCATCAGGTTGAATTTATCTTTTTTAAAGATTTCCTAGAGATGAAGTAGACCTCCAAGTGGACTCACCTCTTGTAAAATGTGGGAACAGACTGTGTATTTGGATTATTGCAGAGTTGAAGCACATGCTGCTAACTGAGATGCAAAGAATGAATAAACAATGACTTAATGCCATTCCTGTTTCACAGGGAGCCATAAATATGGGGTAGAAGTTGCTGACTAAGGCACTAATGGAGCAAGTGGTAGAAATTAATCAGGAGGTAATGCCACTTTTATAGGGCAAAAAGGATATGGGAAGAGACTAACAGAGCAAAGGGATGGGGCTGAGATCAATTGAATGGGAACAGACATCTTGGACTGGAGTGGCTGTTGCCAGCACAACCAAATGCTTTTAGTGAACCTGAGACTCGGGGAAAACCAGCAATGGAATATTTTGTCACAAATGACCTGGGGAAAGGGAAAAGAGCAGTGCCACGGACATATTTTATGAAAAATTCCTCTTTTATATGGAAGGGATGAGCAGTGGGAAGAATCTTACACAGTCTTTGTAAAGCTGTGGTGCACTAACTACCAAAGAGGGGTGGGCAGTGCTGCCAGGGCAGCATGAAAAGGGCTTTGTCAGAAAGGAGCACCAGTCCTGGGTCTTCCTATCAAACACATTCCTGTATAGATTTTTCCACCCAAAAAAAAAAGATATTTTCACCAAAAATGTGGTTGTAAAATCACACAGGCTCAAATTACAGCAGTTTGTACTTGTCTCCTTAAAGTAAATGGGAACTAAACCAGTGCCTTAACTTTCTTTCTGTCCCAGGGTCATAAAGGCACAGGTACTGTTTTATTCCTGTTTTGGTCATTGCTACCTGTGCTAGTTAAATTACAATATTTTATTTGCTTCACTGGTACTGCTTTCTCTCCTGTTTCCCAGGATTTAGTGACTTTACAAAGCACATAGGGGGCTATGAAGAATCAAGTCCTGTGTTTACAGAGCCTGTCAGATTCTCCTTGAAGGTGTGCACCAAAACCTGCCTGGAGCTGGCTGCATCACTGATATGTAATCTCACAGCCCAGCCAAGGACAAATAACCCAATTGTGTTGATCTTGAGAGGTTTCTGAGGTTTCTCTGTATCCTGAAAAGAAGTGAAACCTAATGTCCTGGGAAAGTGTGGTGTGGGGGAAGGAGGTCCCTGCCAGGTGGAGGTGGCTGCAGCCAGGCCCTGAAGGGTTTGGAGAAATCTGTCAAAGGCAGCTTCCCTTCCTACATCCTGCCAAGGAAAAAGGATCTTCTGAGCAGAGTCACATTCCACCAGCATTTGGCTGCCACCAGTTTTCATTTCACTGTGGTTTTTTCCCGCCTGTTTTTAAAGTGGAATATCCCACCCAACAGAAATTTATCCTCTCTGAAATGCAAATCTGGAAATGGGAAGGGGATCCCTGCCATGGGGGGAGCCTGACTCTGCTGAAAAGCACCAAGGGTCTGTGTGATGCCTGCTTTTCCCTGAAGGCACTCTCTGAGCTTGGGAAGGAGGGAAGAATGGGACCAGGGAAACAGGAACACAATGATATATAGTAGCTTCAGGTCCCCCAGCAGCATTTGGGATTTATATTGAGTCCCTCTTGACCTAGCAAGGATCAAGAAGGAGGGATTTGTTGTGAGGGAGCACAAAAAATTATTTGTGTCATGAAAGCACAAATGCTAACTGGTGGTAACATAATCACACGACTTGGAGGTAAAAGGTTACCTCAAGGCAACATCACCAACTTAACTTCATGTTCATTATTCCTGACAGGCACTCACTCTTGCCTGTAGTTAAAAACCACAATTTGTGAAGTCTGATGATTTCCCAGATGATTTGTGTCATATCTTCACTGTTTCTTTCTATCAGAAAGCCTGCAGCAAATGTCTTACCTGTTTTCTTCCTTGCTACAGTTTAAGCTCATTGCTGGTCATATCCACCAAGGAAATCTGGATAGCAAAGTTCTCTCCTATTCTCTTTTTATTAACCTTTCAGTTTTTGAAGAAAGTAATCATGTTTATCTTCAGCCTCTTCTTCCCCAGACTAAATGTCACTTTATTGAATCTTGCATCATAAATCATGTTTCTACAAAGGCTGACATATTTTTTACTTCTTTTTTTTCTATTTTCCCTTCATCTATCTTTTCTTGTCTTCTCTCTAACTGATACTTTACCTATCTTCACTCCCTTGCCACAATCTGATTCTGTCCTTAATTATTTTCTCCATCTATTTCATGGCTTTGTAACAGGGCTAGTTCTGGAGTTTGTGTTTCTTCTTATTCTGCTTTGCCTTCCTGCTTTTGCAAAGAATGATCTTAAAGTATTGAAGCATTCTTTGCCTGCCTGGTTAAAGGAGAAGCGTGGTCTGAGAGCAACTTTATAATTCAGGATCTGCTAAGCTGGAGCTCCACCTTAGCAGCAGCTTGTCCAGCCCCAGGCAAAGCATCTGACCTTGTTCTTGCTATGAGTTTCTTGAGGCCTTGCATGATTTTTAAAAATATGATAGCTTATTGCAAGAAATATATATAAAAACACACTAGTACAGTCTGAAAATGTGAGATAGGTTTTAAGGGGTCAAAGCTGTCTCCTCAACAGCTCCCATTTTTCTGGTCACAGGCAGTCTTTAGCTTTACTTTAAAGAACCACACCAGAAATGGAAAGTTTATGTCTAATTAGCGCTCAGGCTTCACAGCTGTCATAAGGCTGAGGGACATAAAGATGGAGCAGATTAAGTGTTGGTACATGTCTCACATCCACAAACCAGTATTGTGGATCTCAAAATTGATTCCTCAAACTGAGGGCTGCCATAGGCTGCTGGGATTCCTGTTTGTGGGGTTTGTAATGTCCTCATGCCAAAACCAGTTCATGGGGACATTGCCTGGTACTGGGCCTACACATTTATAATGTCTTCTGAACCCATTTTAGTTTCTCTATCCACAGCTCTGCACGTTTGAAAGGCAAAGTTAATGTTTTTAAGTTAATCTGGAGATCTTTATTTACGTAACTGATTGCAAGATAATGAATTTGTACAAAACATTTTCCTTTTGTTCATTAAAAAAATACGATGGAAGAAAACTCTGCATCTGGATATTGTTCTGTGCAAAGCACAGATTGTTGACATTCCTGGGCAATTCTGCTCTCTGGCAAAGGAGTGCTTCTTATCAAGTGCTCTGATGTACAAGTGCCTGAGGGCTTGTTCACATGGGAAAATCCAGTAGCATTATTCATACCTCTTCACTGCAGAATATGAGTACCCACATGGGAGCTCAGCAGGGGTATAATTATTTTGCCCTAGAAAAGTCCAAAGTACCTTTATATAATTTTTCCCCAAAAGAGTTTTAGCAATGGCACAGGTAATGCAATGGCCCAGAGGAAATGCATTTGGGGACGTCAGGAAGGACTGCTTTGTACAAACGCAACTCTTTCCTTGTGTGACAGCACATTTCCCTGTTTGCGATCCCCTCCTTTGTTGTTTTTTTTTCCCATACAAAAAATACTCTGTATCTACTGTAAAAACTCACCTCATTTGACAGAGAAACTGAAACAAACACCATGCATGTACTTATTCACACCCACCCACCCACCCACCCATTCTTTTAATTATTGATCGAGTTTTGCTGCACTTACACTTTTCTTCTGTCAGTGCATCCTCTGAGCACCACACTCAGACAGATGCTATCTGAGCAGTGACTGCAGCCCAGAAGGATGTGCTGTATGCTGATGGAGAGGGGCAGTGCTTCCTCAGGAGAATAAGCAAGAACAGAATCCATGTAAAGCAATTTAACATTTTAGAGGGTATCATCAGGACGTGCTGCACCTGCAGCTATGAACTTCATTTGCATAGCAGAAAAGCAATCTCTGTGCTGTAAAACCCAGGGTTAGGAGGGGTGACAGAGAGACTGGGGTGTGGCCTTTACAGTCCTGCCCTTTGTGCCTACTCTGGCCCTTGCAGCTCTCGCTGGGTGACCCTCAGCAGGTGGTAGAGCTCCGAGAGGGATTTCAGAGCCCTCTGGTGCCCCGTGGCACCCGTGGTGTGCCCCGGCTGAGCACACTCCTGCACAGCTTTCTGCAGCTGCAGCTGCAGGGGCAGGGAGACCAGCGCTCCTCTGAGGCTTGGGGAAAACCAGCGACGGAATATTTTGTCACAAATGACCTGGGGAAAGGAAAAAGAGCAGTGTCACAGACATATTTTGTGAAAAATCCTTTCACTAGGATCTTTTCTTCTGAGAAGCTGAGAAGCTTCAGCTTCTCCATGTTTTGCTGCTTTGGAATGTGATTTGGAGAATTGTTTACCCAGCATGTGAAATTGTTTTTACTTGATAACCAATGACAGCCACCTGTGTCGAGGCTGTGAGCAGTCACAAGATTTTATTATCATTCCTTTCTATTCCTTGCCAGCCTTCTGATGAAATCCTTTCTTCTATTCTTTTAGTATAGTTTTAATATAATATATATCATAAAATAATAAATCAGCCTTCTGAAACATGGAGTCAAGATTCTCATCTCTTCCCATGTCAGGATTGCCTGCAAATTCAACAGAGCAGATCATTGTGTTTCAGGAGCTACCACTAATGTCCTGCTGCTTCCCTGGGACTGTAGCAAAATGTCATCTGAATCCAAAGTGCCTCTAGCCATTCACAGAGGGAGGTATAGGAAAGGAGCATCCATAAAGGTGATGCTCTAGCTAAGGGATGGCCCTTCTCAAGCTGCTCCTGCACTTCACACATCTTAGGAGTGGCTGGGGGAGCTGGGGTTGTTCAGTCTAGGAAAAAGGATGCTGAGGGAGGACCTTATAGCCCTCTCTAATTACCTGAAAGGAGGTTGTAGCCAGGTGAGGATCAGCCTCTGCCCCCAAGTGACAAGCAATACAAGGGGAAATGACCTCAAGTTGTGCCAGGGGAGGTTTAGATTGGATGTTAGGAAAAATTTCTTTAACAAAATGGTTGTTAAGTGCTGGAACAAGCTGCCCAGGGAATTAGATGAGTCGCTGTCCCTGGAATATTTAAAAGATGTGTAGATGTGACGCTAGAGGTGTCATCTGTTGGTGGACATGGCAGTGTTGGGTTAACAGTTGGACTTGATGATCTTAAAGGTGCTTTCCAACCTAAATAATCCTATGATTCTGAATTATGAGTGGTGAGGGTGAGGGGGTGGGAGAAGCAGGCAAAAGGCCAACAAGCTACACCCCCCCAGCCTTTCTGTTTTGCCAGTGCCTCCCACCAACACAAACTGGGTGAGCTGTAAGACACCTCATCCCAAAGCCAAGAACCCCATGGACACCCCTTCCCAGTACACCCACATACTGCATCCGTAGAGTGGAGAATCACAACCACTGCTTACACTTGGACAGCCTCAACTTTCACAGAATCATAGAATCACTAAGGTTGGAAAAGACTTTTAAGATCACTGAGTCCAAGTGTCAATGCAGCACTGCCAAGTCTATCACTAAATCATGTTCCAAGTGCCACATCTACAAGTTTTTTGAACGCTTACAGGGACAGTGATTCCACCATTTCCCTGGGCAGCCTCTTCCAGTGCTTGACCACTCTTTCAGGAATTTTTCCTCATATTCAACCTAAACCCTCCCTGGTGCAACTTGGTGTCATTTTGTCTTTCCTACCACTTGTTACTTGGGAGAAGAGGCCAACACTTCACTGCATCCTCCTTTCAGGTAGTTACCAAGAGCGATAAGATGTCCCTGATCCTCCTTTTATTCCAGCCTAAAAATCTCCAGCTCCCTCAGCCACTCCTTGCAAGACTTGTGCTCCAGACCCTTCATCACTCCATTGCCCTTCTCTGGATATTCTTCAGCACCTCAATGTCTTTGTTGAAGTGAGGGGCCCAAAAATGAACACAGGATTTGAAGTGCAACTCAAAAATGTGAGTTTACCGTCAGTGGAGACAGGGAGTGCTAATCCCCTGCCCCTGTTTACTCTGCTCTCCTGTCTATGCCACTGGGCTAACACCTACAGAAAATCATGGCAAATAAACACTATATAGAGAGAAAATTAAGATCTGTTTATGTGTCCCAAGATGAGATTTCTGAACAGGACATTTACATGGACACGTTTAAAACCTGACTGTCTTCATCTCATAGTCTCCTTGTACATACCGTGCATTTTATAGTCAGTGTGATTTTAAAAGGAATGGATGCATAAAACAGCTGTGTCTACTCACTTGCAAGTTGTTATTGGCTCTCTGTGCTCCACATTTTCTGATTTTCAGATTGCATTTTGAAAAGCAATCAAAGAAATTACAATCTTCATCTCCTGTGCACTTCTGTTCCAGGATGTCCCTCATTTTGGGTTCAAAAAAGGCCATATCCACATCAATGGCCACCACCTGTGAATCAAAACATTCCATCAGATCTGGCACAGCACAGCCTCTGGAACAGGGCTGAGCAAGCATTCTTTGCTGCTGGCTTTGGGAAATGCTGTGCTGAGAGCATCTGCTGGTGGGGAACTGGGATCACAGGGGCTTCATTTCACTTAACTGAGCCACACTAACCTTATAAACAACACTTTTTAAACAAAAACAGCCAATGTTTATGACACCAGGAATGGAAAAAATATTTGTGAACAATATGCACCCCTGGGGTCAATTGGATTGATTCACCTTAAAGTGGACCTATCCAATCTGAAGATGGATTTACTTGCTGGTGCCGCAGATGCAGATGGCACCTCAGCCTCTCAATTACATGATGGTGCACAATTACCCATGGACCAGACAGTTTCATTTAGAACTCAGCATTCAGACTAAACCCCTGACTTTGCCACTGTGGAGAGGAACAGTGGGATGTGCAAGGATAGCTGCACCTGGTACAGCTCCTGCAAACCTGTCCTTGCATTCTGTGGGTTTGAGTCTGTTCAGCTGTAGGAGGAGATCCCTGACTTTGCTGAAAGCTGAGTCTGGCTTTGTGCAGTCTTCTTTGCTGTGGTTTGACACATTTATTGTGCACAGTTCTTGTTCTTACAGTCCAGAAATACGTCCTGTAGCAGAGTCCAGCCAGAAGCTGGTCACAGCAGAAAAACCCTGAGTGAAAGGGGTCAGTCCCTTTCCTACCCCTGGCAGGAGGCTCCCAGATGCAGCACAAAGTGTTGGCAGAACTGCTGCCCGTGCTGGGGGTGAGACCTCTCTGGAAGCCAAGGGCTGTGGGCTCAGTTTCTGCCAGTGCCACTCCACTCCTGAATGCTTCACTTAAAGAAATCACAGTAATAAAGAGGGAAAGAAAGACAGAAAGCCAATACAGGGATGGCAGCTGCCTGATGGGTAACCACAGGGAAGGAAGCCTGTATCCAACATCAGGGATGTGCAGCCAACAAATGTTCACAGCTGCATTTCACACTTGACAGTCAGGATCAGGGATGTTCTCTCTCAGCATCTGACACACATTTTTTGTGGAGGAAAAGGTCTGGGACCTGGGCAAAGCAGAGTTACTTGGGCTCAAATTATAGTTTTGTTTTTCAGATTCGACCTCCCAAGTAACAGGAGAAGATGAACAGTGTGACTGGAACAGCAACTGGATCAACCCCAGGAACTAAAGATGTCTGGTTTGGTAGAAGGCCAAATAAACCTTCCACAGGCAAAATAAAGAATACACTCTAATCTTCATTTTGTTCTACTCCTTTTTCCATAGGGAAAAATCTTACAGAGATGAGGCATATCTTAAAAACATAAGTATTTTTAAGCATTTTGGAGAGTTCTATGATGATGTAGCCTAAGGAATTTTACATGTTTGGACACGCTTTCTTTTTTTTTTTTGGATTCTTTACTTCCTAAAGCTTTCTGTGGTTTTGTTGTTCAGTTCCTTGGAGAAGAGACAGTGAGAGAAGTGCAGGGTTTCCCCAGTCCCAGCATCACTGTTCCACCTCCCGGGTGGGGTCTTTGCCAGCACATTTGACAATCTTATCCATTGCTTCACTAGAAAAAGCAGCCCCAGTTCCCAAAAACGTGGCTGCCAAAAGGGTTCAGTGGCTTCACTGAAATTCTTTTACAAAAATGTGTGGGCATCCAGCTAGACCCTGTGAAGACACATGTGGCTGATGCTCTGCCTATAAACAGCTATGTTTTGGTGGGCTTTGCTACGATCATAGCTGATGAAAAAAGTACCTAAGGAAATACAGGAAGGACCCAACTTGGCTCATGATCTGATTTAAAGTCATGCTTCATGTGCTGTAATCTTTCCAGTTTTCTCTGAAGTATTGGTAAAAGAGGAAGCTCTCCCAGAGCACTGTACATTCACCCAAACCTCCTTCTAACTCTGTACCTTATGTGGCTCCATGGCAGCTTAAATTTCTCTGGATGATCTACCAGACAGCTCCTCTCTGTACTGCAGGAGAGCACGTGAAGCCTGGAGGCTTATCCCTACCACATGAAAATAAGCCTCAATGTAAAACTATTGCATTCCAAGTACATTTCTTTGGGCATTAGAAGTCTCATTACTCAAATGAGGAATAGTGGTACAATTGTGAGGTTTTTTATTATCCTAGACAAGAAACCAGCAAGTGAAAAAGTTGCTTAAAACAAACAGAAGAGACAAAAAAGGCTGCATTGCTGTGTTCCCATTCTGGAACTGGTTGGTCACTGGAAGATCCTGGCAAAGCAAGCCTCACCAACAGGATTCATAAGACAAAACACATCCGGTATTCATCTCCTTTCCCTAAATGGAATCTATGTTCCTGTAAGTAGGTTGTGAAACAGATGCTCTGGCCTGTGCTCAGCCACAGGCAGCCACAGCCCTGAGTAACTGAGGAAGATGGGCAAAGCCTGCCTTTAGGAATTCCTGCTTTGCCTAAATAGTGGTACAGCTCGCTTCAGTTTCTTGCTGCAGCTCCTCACCCGTTCCCTGCTCAGCTGCTGTATTGCACCTGAATAAACAATGGGAGGGGAGGGAAGGGTGAAGGGGAAACACTCTAATTGCTCTTAATGGCTGTGTGTTTAGGTAGTGTTTGTCTAGTACTCTGAAGATACAAGTGTTACATTAACACTCAGTGAGTACTAAAGTCCCTGAAAATGCTTTATATTCACTCAGAGTGGAGAAACTCCACTGATGACACTGCAAATTGGGGGCCTAAATTCAAACACTCACTGCACGGTACCTCCAATCTGTAGACAAAATTCCAACATAAACCAGAGGAATTTCTGTCCACAGAACGAATGTGAGCTGCACTACTACTTAGAAAATATACACAGCTATCAGGTCAGAGTTACAGCTGCACCATGAGAAGTCAAAAAGTGACAGTACTAGGGAGTTTCATGTTGCTGTCCTTGCACAGTTTCCAGACCAGGTAAGCTGACCACCAAAGCACAAATATGTGTGTTGGGATGTGGGGAGTTCCCCTTGTGTCAGACCATGAATTCAGACTTAGCTTTCAAATTCATACAGTTTTTTCATTTCAGCATCACTACCAGAAATATGACTCAAATTACAGCTTCATTTAGAGCTTTTGAAATCCCCATGTCTCCAGGAGGCATTCCTCACCACATCCAAGGGACCTTGCACCGGTGCCTTTGAAGAAGTGAAACAAAACAGAAGCAAGCAAGAAGTTTTCAAAATAAGCAGCAGGATTTAGCGCTCCAAAAACGTGGCTGTACACATTACAAAGAGAAAAAGCAGCAGAGAATCTCCCTTGATGCTTGTAAATTCATTGGCTTTGCAAAAACTTAGCCAAAAGCTATATGAGGAGGGAAGTGTCATTTTTACACAGTCACCTTCAGACTAAAATTTGACCTCAAGTTCCTGGAACACCACCCCAAAGGCCCAGCTTACCGTGAGATCGTGCCTGATAGCGAAGTTTTCTGGTTTGATGTCGCACAGGTGAAGGCGGTGAGAGAAATCATTATCAAAGTGCTGCACCATGTCCAGAAAGCTGAGTGCAATGTCAATGATGGCTCTCACCCTGCTTCTGTGGCCAGTAAGGGAGGAGCCCATCACATTTTCCAAGGGAAAAAGAGTTTTGTGCCAGGCATGTCCAGCTGTGAGATACTCCACAGCATAAAAGTGTCCACAAGAGCCAATAATTCGTAGCACATGTTTGCTGAAGTCCTGCAGCAAACTGAAGTAGATATATTCTTCCTGCTGGAGCAAGGACCACATGCTGGCCACCTGTGCTTTCCAACGTGGTCCCTTCTTCCTTGTCCACAGGGGCCCCATGGTATTGTTAGACAGTTCTAGCCCCAGGGCATTTTTGACCTCCAAAGCTACCATAAGCAGAAGCTCTGTTTCAGGGATATCCTGTGTTTCCACCTCCTCTAGCATACTGAGGTGCTGGTAGCTTGAAAAGCTTTCTTTTTTGGATTTCAGTATGATGGGCTGGCCTCTCCACTCAGCCTGAATGACCTTCTTACCTCTGTCATAGTAAAGGCAGTGTTTGTACACCAGCTTCTGTGCCACACACAGGTCTTCACAGAGGTCTCCAGTCAGGGCTCCGCTGCTGTAGTCGAGGCACTGGAGTGAAAGAGCAGAATATTCATAGCAGAACCATACCCCTACAGACCATGCAGAAGAAAGACAAATAATGAGCAACAGTCCTAAGCTTGAGAGGATTGCAGCAGTCATGGAACTGCAAACACACACCTACAACCATTGGGTTGTTCAATGGTTTTTCAGAAGTCTCTAGAGATCTATTACCAGGGGAGTTTTGCTTCAAAACAGGGATTATGGGGATGGTAAAGGGCAAGCTTTTCAGGGGCAAGGAAAGGGACTGGATGACTTGTTAATCTGAAATATTTTACACATATGAGTTCAGTGGGACAAACTCTAAACACTTGGGCTGTGCTGTGTATGATTATGGGTTGTAACGCTTTAAGGCACAGAGTAATGCAGCACTTCTCTGGAAGGTTCAGGGCAGCATAACTTAGACATTGCCACTAAAACTAAAGGAAAACCCATGTGTAGCTGGATTTCTGGGACATTCCACAGCTCTGCATGTTTCAGCCTTGCACTCAACATGCTCTGAAGGAAACTGTGATAACGTCCTCCTGTATCAACAGGAAACACAAGTTTCATTCAATGAGCTTTGGACAAAGAACTTTCAGAATTTTTGAGTATGTAAATGCTGCAGAACACAATGACTCTCCAGGGTTTATATGTAGTTATCAGAAGTGACATTTTAATATTAATTGCTTCAATATTTAATCTTTTATTAACTGGAAAGAAATCAGTCTTTGGAAACAAGGGAACTGCTGCTTGATGGTTAAATGGTCAATGGAAATTAGTGCAAGAACTGCAAGGATTCCCTCACCAGTTCTTCTCAAGCCAGAATAATTTCTATAATATCAGTTCCAAAAGTGGAGGCAGTTGATGTATTCCTATGGTCATTCAGAAGTGCAGCTGTAGGGACTGCTTTGGGTCCCTCAGTAGAGGGGATGATCAGAGGTCTATGGTGAAAGGGGAATAGAGGGGATGGTGTAGAAAGCCAAACATCTGTGAGGCAGCTTGACAGTGTCATCCACCTCCATTGCTTTCTGACATTTGAACCTTCACTTAAACAAACTGGCAGGTCCCCCCTGCACGTGCAGAACTTGCAGTGGCTGCCTGAGCCCCGCCTCAGTTGTGACCGCCTGTTACAGGAGGAACGTGATCAGAGCATTCAAGCAATGTATTTTCTTGGGACAGTCCCTGAGGTGTGCACATCAGAGGAATATGTTCTGATGCCAAGCAACATTTAGAGTCCAGCCTTAAACAACACACCTGGGAATGGGTGGAGGATTAAGTCCAAAATCCAAGAATGGTGATCAGTTGACAGAAACAGCTCACTGAGGGCAGTTCAGAGAGACATAAAATTTATTTATATTCTGATGTTCTCACAGCCAGAGTGGGAAAATTCAGTGCCAGCAAGGAGAGTCAGGTAGGCAAATTCTTGCATGAGTGTCTGGACACTGAGTCCATGCATGGACACACGCATCTGCATTCTCATCCACACCAGGATGACCAAAGAGATTCACTCAGGCTTCTGAGACTCACTCAGACTCAGATCTGCAGACTACAGAGCATGCAGATCAATGTTCTTGCTTTTGAAAATTTACTCCTACTAATGTAATACAATTTTACTCTACCTTTTTAAGTAGGAAATGTAGTTTTCTCGACAAAAGTAGGTTAGCAGTTCTCACCATCTGGAGCTCAAAGCAATTTTAGAAAGAAAATTACAAACAGAAGAAATTTTTCAGGGTTTCTGTGGATTGTAAGTATAAGCACATTTAAAACTCTATTGACAGACCACAATCTAATTCTCTTCTTGTACAGTAAGAGAAGATAGGACTTAGTCATGTAATTGGGTTCACATGGGTGGACACTTGCCCCTGTGGACAATTTTACTGTGGTTCACTCTTGGAGGGTTCACATGCACATGGACTTCTGGCATCTAAAAGAACACATGACCATGACCTGTAGCCAAACATGTCAAGGCACAGCTTATTTTCCTGTGTTGACATCACGTCATTCTTAATGGCATTAGTGAAAAAAAGTTGTTGTGGAAAAAGCAGAGTCAGATTTCACAGGCAGAGGAGAGAGGTCCTTTTTGAACCTGGTTGCTATTTAGGACTTTTCTGCTGTTTTTTCAGTTGACGCTATAAATATTTGATTATTAACCTAGTATCTGACAAACAGTGTTGGAATCATATTCTTCTTACAATGAATGTGTGCAGTGTTTTGCAAACTGGGATCTGTGAAAGAGGACTTGACCAAAGAGCCCATGGCCTCACAGTGATGAAACACAGATCAGCCTTCCAGAAGTGCATTCTCAGCTGGTCACAAAGGCAAGCAAGGCTTTCAAAAAGACTTCCTCAAGGAAGCAATCAAGAAGATTGAACCATTTCCTATCAGCCTTTTAGGCACAGTTTGCACTGGTAGTTCATCTTGTAGCAATTATTTGACCCTTACATCCATTCTAAACACACAGTTTACAGGACAGTGTTCCATCATACTGGCATAGCTTGTACTGTTGTGCTCCCTAGTGTACTAGCTTCCATTTTATAGCATTAAAACACAAATTTGGTGGACTGAAAGCATTTAACCAGGTAATACGGATTACCCTGCCATGACACAATGGACCATTTATTATTTACCAACACAGGAAGTTTACCACTAACTTCAGACTTCACTATACAAGATTGTCCATCATCCTGCTGATAAAAGGAAGAATCAATTCCCCAAAGAAATATTTCAAAAATGGTCCTCCAACCTAACTGGCATCCCTGTCTTAATGACTGAAGTTTGAGATTTGTTAATAAGACAGTTTTAAATTGACCTAGTGATCGACCTTTGAAAGCCACAGATTCTTCTTTCAGTGCCAGATACTTAAAACTAAAATATGAAAGTGCTACTAAGCCAAAAGCCTTATAAAGAAGCAGCTGTACTACACAAAAATGCACACACAAGCACAGCTTGGACTCATTCATATGTATCTTATTAAAATTGGCTGCATAATTTTTAATGTCTTCAGTGGACTTATCAAGATAAGTTTAAAAAGCTGGGTTTAAATGAATGTGAAAGCTTAAATTAATGTAAACCTTGCTAAGGATTTAAATAAATTTAAATAACTCACTCTACCACCATCAGTGCCCTGAAACTGATGTTTTGCCTAGTTAGCTACTACTTCTGTGTAAATGCAATACAGACCCAGGTTTGGAAGGCATCAAAATTAATTGATTTCTCCAGAGGGAACAGAATTGATTGCTATGGCTTAGTGTGTTCAGTGTGAATGAAGATGAGACTGGCATTAGGAAAGAGCAAGGGGAGTGCTTTTTCTGAGAGTTAAAGTTGGTCTCTGCAAATTGCCCAGTGCTATTTTAGCCTTCTCAGTGTAGTACACAGCTGCACAGATGTCTTTCTCAGAATAAGAAAATTAAACCTTCAAAAATGCCACTTGAAAGGGCTTTTGCACCCACTTCCTTAAAATATCTCATCTCCTACTGAGAGATGACTAGTAAAATAGTTTTTCTTAGAAGTTGATTTTTGCTTAATAGAAGGTGTGAGACTCAAGCTATCAGGTTATTTGTTTCACGGATCACTTGCACTTTCTGTAACTGTGAAACTCCTGCTAAGTTCAGAAGATGTAGAAAAACTTATTTTGGGGAGGATGAAGACGAGTTCATTTTCTAATTATTCCACTAGAAGGACAAGCCCTTTCTAACGTCAACTGGGAAAACTGTTGCTTACAAACCTTAGCGATACTACTGATGATTCACCTACTCACAGAGAAGCACAGCGATCTCAGCTACTCTTCCTCTGCAAGGAGGGTCTGAACCTGAGCTGTCTCAGTGATAGAGACAACTTTCCAAGCTTGCGACTGAAATCTGATCCCTGGGCTTTTGAAGCCTTGCCTGACGCTTTCCAAACTGAAGAACAGCAACAAGTCTCTGTCCATCTGTTTATTGGTGACTGCGATGGCAAGGACCTGGACCTCCCTGAGCCTGGCAGCTCCGTGCACCTCCATATCTCAGTGTTCTTCCCGAGCACGTAAGGGTGAGGCAGGAATCATTCCTTCAGCTGCAAACCTGAGCTCAGCCCTACTTCCATCTGGCACCTGAGGTACTGAAACTGGAACTCACTGCCATTAAACACATGCTGTCAGGACCGCTGCCTAGCCTTGCTTTTCCTTTATTATTCATAATTAAGGAAAATCTGTGATCAGTTTTTGCTTGCTTACAGTGGTAGATTATTCAATTCCCACTAGGATTCCTCCTTTCCCACCTAACCACTGGCACTACAGATACCCTGACTAAGAAACAAAATTGAACTAAAAGCATTAACCCACGCTGCTCCTCTTCTCAAAGTGTTTCCTACACAATCCTAAATCTGTTCATTATTATTTTTAAGGGAAACTTTAATGAATATTCGCAAATCCCTTCTTGAATTTTAACCACATCTTACACACCACCAGACCACACACCACCAGCCCCCACCAGACCATAAAGGAAGCGATACAAGCTGCCTGGCACTTCTGAAAGACGACTTTTGTACGAATAGCTTTTCGGCTAAAAAACAAAAACCCCCAAACACCCGGAGGAAGGTTTTCCTCCTCTTCGGAGCGTTCGGCTCAGGCAGCGCACCCGCATCCCACGCCCGGGAGACGGCCCGCCGCCTGCACCTGACCTCGCCCCGGGAAGGGAGGCAGGGAGAGGGAGGGAAGGTAGTAGCGAGTCAGGGAGGGAGAGAAAGGAGGTAGAGAGGGAGGGAAGGAGGTAGGGAGGCAGGGAGGGAGGGAAGGGAGGGAGGAAGGAAGGAAGGGAAGGAGGTAGGGAGGCAGGGAGGGACGGAAGGTGGTAGGGAGGCAGGGAGGGAGGCAGGGAGGGAGGCAGGGAAGGAGGTAGGGAGGCAGGGAGGGAAGGAGGGAAGAAGGTAGGGAGGCAGCCGCCCGTCCGTGCGCACCGGGGGCGCCGGCGATGCGGCACCTCCTGCGGCCGGAGCCGGGCAGGGCGCCCCGAGAGCAGCCCCGACGGACCGACCGTCCTCGCCTCGTCCGGCCGAGCAGCCCCCGGGAGATGTCCCGCGTCCCGCCGGGGCACGTACCAGCCTGGCCAGGATCCGGTGGCTTTTCTCGTCCGTGCAGCTCTCGGAGAAGACGCTCCTGTGGAGGAGGAACAGCGCAGCGCTCACCAGCACCCAGCAGGCAGCCCAGAGGAGGAGCAGCAGCAGGGCGCATCGCCGCCAGATTTTGAGCCGCAGCCGCTTGAAGCCCGGGATGCCCCTCATCGCCGGCGCTGGGCTGGGCTCGGGCGGCCGCTCCGGCCGCGGCGGCCCCGAGCGAGCGGCGGCGGGGCCGGGGGAGCCGCGCTGCGCCCCCCGCACGCCCGTCCCACTCCCGCCGCCCCCGCCGGGCTGCCCCGGCCCCGGCCCGCTCCCGCCCCCTGCCCGGGCCGGGGCTGCCCTGGCGGAGCCCGGAGCGCCCCTTTTGAATTTAAGCCACGTAGTTCCGCCGGCTTTTGTCTGCGCTCCCCTGTGCCAAGCGGCCCCTGCAGCCACTTGGCGGCTGCTGCCCGCGCCCCCCGCCTCTCCTCTGCGAGTTTCTCACCCGAGAATAAAAGGAGTTTGAAGGGTGATGAATGCTTCTCTGGGAACCCTTTGCAAGCGGCAGCCTGGAGACGGACAGGTCCCCCTGGTGAAAGCTTCGTGTCCCGACAAATGGGAAAAGGAATAAAAAGTTGTCATTCATTCTGGAGTAACTTCTCGGTTTTATCCTCCCGGAGCTAATGGAGGGAGAGAGAGAAGCGACTCAGACGCCCTTTGAGTAACGCAGCCCCCAGCGCCCCTAGAGCCCCTTGGCTCCCCTTGGCTCCCCCAGCCGCAGTGGCGGGGTGCAGGCTGGCCTCTGCCAGCACCCCCGGGTCCTGGGCACACGCTGCCAAAAGAGGCAGGGTGTACTGCGTCCCAGGATGCTGGGGTGGACAGATTGCCTCCCTGCCCTCTCGTTGTCTCCCTGTAGCTGTGTCCCTGTTATTGTGCGGTCAGCTCCACCAGACAGCCTCTATTTGACTTCGTTAACCTTTCTGAGAGGTCAAAGACTCAGTTGTTTGTTCCCGTGCAGCAAGGAAGATCCTGGCATCCTTTCCTCACTCCAGGTGCAGATGTTCACTGTCTCTGTTCACAGAACTCGGTTCTGAGCAACACATCATGTCTAACTTAACGAGAAATATTTCCTTGACAAGTCTTTAAAAAGAAAGATGTCTCTATTGATATGATCGAATTTTATCTCTCAGAACAGCAGAGGGAAGAACACATGTGCAGCCTGTGTTATCCACACCTTTTACATGATCAGTGCAGTTCTCCTCTACCTAGCAGAGCAGGGCTTGAAATGGAGCTTCTAAGTAGATAGCAGACTGTGGTAGAAAAGAAAAAGGAAGATAAAAATATTGCTGGACATATTCCAGCTTTCCTTCCTAGAGACTGTCAGTGGGGAGGGAGATGCAAGAAGAGCAAAATTACTTTCATCTCCAAAGTCTCAGAAGCAGAATCATTATCATTAGCCACATCCTCTGTCAGTGTATTTTGCTTGATTTCTCCACCATCTCATTTCTTCACCTGCTGAGGCTGCCTTTTCAAATTTCCTTTTTTCTTTCCCCTGATCCTTTTACTGAGAGGCTTACTTTTGAGGCACTGGTGATACAGTCTGTTTCTTGGGAATGTGGCAAGCAGCAAAGACCAAGGAGGCAGCTAGGAACTAAAATACTTTAATCCTGTTTCTCAGTCTGATAGGAAACGCTTTCAGAAGCTGTCTCTGACCAGCTTTGGGTGTTCTTCAGAAATTTCTAGGACAATGAGTGGACAAGGAGGAATTTTGCTCAGCCATTCCTCTGTAGGGATACCAGCTAGGCTTGAACACAGCCAACCTTCTTCAGCGACTGCTGCCACCTAGGAGATAAAATTGCAGATCTGCCATATTGATGTCTGGAACAGTCCCAAGATACATCCCACATGGAAGAGGGATGCAGGTGCTGGGGAAAGTCAAGCATACATCCCTACTGCTTGGTCCTAAGCTGTCTGGGTAATAGTTTAGACATCCCCAAACCCACATGTATTTTAAAGTGTGGATCTTGACTTCTCTGTGCGTCAGCAATCCCCAAAGGATATTATGCATTTTTATTAAATCTCTGTGAAATTCCGTATACGTGTCACTGGTGTTTCAACAACAGCTCTGAAAACAAATCTAATTACCCCTGACTTTAAGCCAGGAAGAAAATACAGAGATTTCAGACCAAGTTAGGTGTCACAGTTGACCTTCTCTAATTGCTGCTGAAAAATAAAGGATGTTCCTTCCTCCTTCCCCTCCTCCTCTGCCACCACCTCCCTGTCTTCCTCTTAGTCTTGCCTGCCTAGTCCAGCCCCTTTCCCCAGTGAAAAATACTCCTTGCTGCCCAGGGAGCTTTCTCAACTTGCTAACAGGGCAGAGAAGTGTAAAGCAGTTTCTTGCCGAGATTATGTTCAGAGAGGTCAGCAAGCCCTGAGGATGCCTCCAGGCTCCTGCAGGGATGCACACTGCAGGGCTGGGTGCTCTGGGACGCAGAGCTGCATGAAATATCTGCACCTTAAAGGTGCAATGAGGTGCTGCAGATAAGGTGATCTTAATGGAAATGGTTGCTGAAAGAAGCAGTCCTGTCCCTGTTTCTACCCCAGCCATATGCTGCCACTGCTCCCTCAGCAGCTGGACGGGGGTAGTTAGCCCAGCAGGCAGCATCAGGAGGGTGTCTGGCTGCACTTCTCATTTCATCCCAAGATACCAGCTAAAATTCACTGGATTTCAGGGTCTGTAACAAGCCCACATCCTCCTCTTTGGTTTGGAAACAGCTGCTACATGTAGTAAGAGCAATTGTAACTTTAACATGCAGGTATCTGATGCTTTGAAATGATGAAATATGAAGAAATAAACAAAGAAAATAATAATAGGTTTTAATGTAGTTTTAATATTGCTTTAATAGTTTTCATAAAAAATAAAAGTACAAGATGAATGGAGCTTAATGAAGCAAATGCAAGCTGTATGACACTTATACTGGGTAGTTTACCAGTTTCATTTTATGTTAAATCCCACAGGAAACATTTGCAGGGAATAAAGCCCTGTCTTCCCGAAAGATTTCAGTATAGCATTCAGGTGGGGGAAGGGGTTGTATCTAGTTCTCCAGACTCTGAATTTTTAAATATCTCACTGACTTTAGTGAGTGGGAAAAGCTGGACAAGCCTGGTAAATATGTATGTGTGTGTGTACACGTACCTTCTTGTACACATGAACATAGAGAGCTTCAGAACAGGTCAAGAATTGACCCAGAAAGCTTGGATTTAGTAAAACATAAAAGCCTAGGTGGCTTAGGATTAAGTGGTTTAGCGTTTAATAACAACATATTGCTAAATGTAAAATTCAAGTCTAATTTCAGATTTCCCTGAGCTTCAAGGTTGACTAGCAAAATTTTATATATATATATGTGTGTGTGTGTGTGTGTGTGTGTGTGTCCCTATGTGCTATAGCAAATTTTCTTTAAAAAAATCCTCTGCATCAGAGAACCCTTGCTTTCCATATATATTAAACTGTGTCTGCTTCACGTTGCATTCCTGTGTTCCCATAGGAAGCTATATTCCTATTCTCATTTTGACTGAGAATTAAACTTGATGGAAATTAATTAGTAGAAGTTGAATTAAGGCAAGCAACATCAGGGACAGTAAAAATAATCCAGGACTAACTAAATTAGTTCCTACCCAATTAATCTTTGAATTGGTGCTTAGAGCATGATGTCAGCATCAAGTTGGCCTCCTCCTTGTCGCTGTGTTGGGCACATCACAGAATTGCACATCACTGTGACAGTTCAGATGTGGAATAACCAGAGGCTTTAGTATCCAGGAGATGCCTTGGCACAGCCAAGTAGGAGCCTGGCATGGCATCCCCCCATGCTGTGTGCCTCTGCAGGGGCTCAGCAGCTCCTCAGACCAGGGCCATGAAGAGTGCTCATCCCAAGGAACTGCTGAGCCCTCACGTTTCTGACCTTCAGACACAGACTGCATTGCAGGCTCAAGTTGTATTATGCTGTTAGACCTTATTTTCCTAATTACTGAATTCTTCATGAAGAAAGAAACTGAATCAGTCTTTAAGAACTACCTTGGCACTCAAGTTAATGAAATGTAAAACTGGTTCATTAGGACTTATTGTTCTCTTTGATTGATTTTATCACCTTCTGTCATTGGTTGTGTATGGAATAGGGTAGATGTCTGCTAATCTTTCACAAGGCATGTAAATCTCCTATTTTCCTTCTGGGAGGTCAAGAAACTTTTCAGGGCTGTTCAAATCAACTTTGAAAACATATTTAACTTACAAATATTTCTTTCTGATTTCCTTTCACAGAATTGCTGCTGAGAAACCTTGCAAGGTTAGACATAGGTTTGAACATGCCCTTTAGGCAGTGAAATTCCCCTGCAGAGTACTGAGTCTACCAGAGGAATCCAAATGTATTTTATCATTTATATCATTAATCAAAAAGAGTATGTTGCAAACTACTCACAGAAGTTTTATGGCACCAGTGAGCAGTGAGTTTATTGGGTCACATTGTGAACCAGAGGCAGAAAAATGGCACAGTATAAAATACGGAGTACAGCTTTGTGGGCAAGGGGAAAGCCTGGTATAATTCACTGATTTAAACAAGGGCAAGTGTTTAGACAGAAAAAGCTTTCCCATGTATAAATAGAATAAAATAATATATTTTCTCTTGTTTGCTTTTTAATTTTTGAAGTATTTCTTAGGCACAGTTGCCCAAGAAAGCAACAAAGGTATTAGCTTTCTCTTTACATTTTACCACTATCTAGATTCTGCATAACAGACTTTAATTGTCCTGCTCTTCTCAAATATCCCCTTTTAATTAATCTCTTTATTAACCTCAAGCCAAATTTTCCCTCTCATTTGGAAACAATATCAGCTGAAGAAGCCAGTAAGATACCTTGGCAATCACTGTAGCAGATTGTGGTTTACTTGTAATTCTTCAAAAGAGATGGAAAAGTTAAGATGCAAAAACTATTCTGGAATTTTTGTTGTCATATCCCAAATAGTGCCTGATACAATATTGCCTATTGCTTCTCTGCTACATTCTTTGCCTCTTTATGTTACCAGTCACGAAAAGGAAAATAAGCTGTAAGATGAAGCTTAGTCAGTGTGCGAGGGCAATTATAAGTGGAATTTTCTTTGCTTGGGATTGGAGTCAGTGGCTTGAGAGCAATTTTCCAAGCCTAAGAGGATGCTCTCCAGTGGAATTTGCTGCTGTGTGGTATGTTGTGTGTCTGTCCAGTGTGTGAAAGGGTGAACAAAGAAGGGAAAATGCTGAGATTGTTTTCCAGCCTTTGCATCAAGTTCAGGCCAAGTGATCTCACTATGCCAGTAGTGAATCTGGCTCTTTGTAGCCTCTCTTTACGAGTGTCTGAAACAATTCCAGAAATACTTAGAAGTTGCACTAGGGTTGTGTAGAAAGAAACACCCCACCATCTAATAAGCTAATTCTGTCTGGCATTGGGCTGTTATTTACATGAATGGTTTAAAGTAATTTAAAGGGGCAGGATATTACACATAATAAACAGATGGCATTCATGGGGCTGTGATCATTTAGATATGTGGTAGCTCATAATAGAAAAATTTAAATGCCATCTTTTCTAGTCAAATGACCAGACTTATTATTTCAGTGCATTAAAAGGACATTTTGACAGCTGACGCTACCAGAAGGGATATCATGTTGTCATACAGATTAAATCAATCCAGTTCTATGGCTGCAGACTCTGAAATGAGTTTATATTAGGAATTTGCCCCAGACTGATTTTAAATTAGTTTCTACTGGCAAGGGTGACCTAGGGTACCCAAAGTCCACAAGTTCACGTCTTGTTATGCCATAAATTGTAAAATGCAGCCAGACGTCTGCATGCTGTCTGTTACTAGAAGAGAAATTGAAAGAAAACTGATTCTTGGAGATGGAAAAAAGCATCTCGTATGTTGGCACAAGTAACCACCAAGTGGATACTTATGATATTGCATGTGAAAGGTTTTGTAAACTGGAAAGAAACTTTCCAGGGAGAATCTGTGCTGCTTCTCTCCATTCACATAAGCAAATCTTAATTTATAGCATTTTTCTGATTCTTTGGCTTTGTTGGTTTGGCTTAAGGTCTGTGTACTGTAGTACTGCATGTTTAAAAATCAAATGAAATGGAGCCATCACATACAGTATTAGATTGTGATGCATTTACATGTGAGTATGTCCATTTTTTGACTTCTCTTCTAAAAATCCAAATCTGAAGTAGAAAAAAATGAGGGCTTAGGAAGTTCTTGGACAATTTTCAGTACCAGTTTTGTAAAACTTAATTACTTTCAGTTATTTCCTTGAAGCTGTTCACTGCAGTTTCTTTGCAAATGATGAATAGCTGGACACGGAGCAAACTGTAAAATGATCCATTAGCGAAATCCAATTTTCTATCAGACTTTCCAAGTAATTAGCTTTTCTTTGGGCTATATATCGTTAGTTTGCATGCATCCAATGTTGTATGACATTTGTTTAGGAAAGAGTAGACTATTCAATTTCTGTATTGCTTACAACAAACAAACAGCTCATAACTCTATCAAGATTAAACATCCCTTAGTGCAAGTGAATCCCCTGTGCTAGTCCCAAGCAAGAAATCTGAGTGTTGGATCCTGCCCAGCTGCCTGAGCAGCAGCAGCAGTGTCACTGCTGTACAATGTTCCTCTTGTTACATGCAAGCATCTTCCAAGAACCTGAGTGGTTCTGGTGGCCAGGCCTGTTTCTGGGGCCTCACTGCTACCCAGGCATCAAAGCCAATATAATAACCAGGGAGGGCCATGGTGCTGCCTCCTGCTTTGAGCAGAATAGTTGGTGACTGAGAAGCCTCAGAAGCAGATTTCTGTAGCTTCTTCCACACGCAGAATCTTCTGCTTTCTGTCACTTGTCTTCAGTACGATCCCATTTTCTTCCCTATTTACATTTTTCTCCTTATTTTTCAATGATTTACCTTCTCAGTTCTTCATAGCCCTTGTCTACCACCAACATCCTCTGTCAGTCACCTCTCTCCTCAGAAGATTTTGTGTGTTTTAGAAGGAGTCCCACTCTCCCACCTCTAGCAACAGCATTCTTCTTCTTGAAAAACAAACAAACAAACAAAAAGTCCTTAATTCTGGTCCAGAATCAGTGGCTTTGCTTTTGATTTATACAAAGGAACATAAAAGGAGGAATATGCAGAGATGCCATTATTGGACAACATTTCATATTATCTGGTTTTGCAACTCCCTGTTTCCTGCATAGAACAAAACTGTGCTTCCACTCCATGCTGTACAGATGCACACACACACACGCATGTTCTTAGCAAAAGAACTCATAGAAAGTTTCCCAAAATGAAAAACAGGGATTGCAATGTTCTGGATGTGATTCTCAGTCCTCGAAGAGAGGAGATCCACCAAAGGAGGGGGAATGGAACCACAGTAAAACCACAAGAGATACCAAAAGCAGCCCTGCAGAGCTGCATCTCTGGAGTAAATTCCAGCTGGGGAAGCACTTAGGCTCCATTTTATTGAGGAGAGTGTGCATTGCTGGCCAAACCTCTTTAATATTTCTCTTTGACACTGAAAAATCAACAACTTACAAAAGACTGAAATAAAGTCTCCCAACACTCCAAAATATATTCAAGGAGAAATTTGTGATGTAAGGGTCTGAAGCCATGTATCATGTTGCGAATTGTAGGATGGATCATGATACGAATAGTGCGATGGGGAAGAAGGTAAGTGTGTAGAAGTCTATTTTTAGGCTGACTGGGATTTTGAAGGTTATGTTGAATTTTCATTCTCAGAGGGAAGTGAGGTTTTCTGTTCCGGAGTAGATAAAAATTGTAATGGGGATCAGACTGATTAGGAATGAAGTTTTGACTGTGTTTGTGATTGTGTTGGGGGTGTTTTTGAGGTTGTGCTGCTTCTCTCCATTCACATAAGCAAATCTTAATTTATAGCATTTTTCTGATTCTTTGGCTTTGTTGGTTTGGCTTAAGGTCTGTGTGCTGTAGTACTGCATGTTTAAAAATCAAATGAAATGGAGCCATCACATACAGTATTAGATCGTGATGCATTTGGCACATATTTGGCACATTCCATGCACTTTCAGCATGGATAAACTAGGCATGGAGTTGGGATGAAACACTGAGATGAAATACAGGATAGTTGAAATTAAGCAGAAAAAGGGTGAATGTTTTTTCATTTGGGCTTTTTGGTCATTCCAAAGAAAAGTGCAGGACTGAAGCAGTGCCCAAGGGCTGTGGTTCTCATTTGCAGTCAGAGCACATCTAGCTGGTTATTGACTCCTTGCCTGCCTGTCCTTTACACGTGCCTGCTACATGACACACATCTCACCATTCCCATTTGAGCCATTGACTTGTTATATCAATGCAGAGTAGCAGGACAAGCAGGTAGAAGCACAGAGTGCTTTAGTCCCTCAGGCAGAGGAATAGATGATGAACAAAGGGATGTAGGTGTGGTTTTTGTTCTCTTTGGAGCACTGGCACTGCTGGACTAACACTTCAGCAAGCAAGAAATCTTTGGCATGCCCATTCAATAACTTTCTAAGATATGTTGGCTCTGCAGTTTGCAAGCCAGTCCTCTGAGGTGCTGGAAAAGAGCAATTTACTAACAGCCTCTCACATCATTCTTTAATCAGTGCCTCAAAATCAGAAGTGGGAACAGTACCTGCCCTCTCTGAGCACAAGATCCCTATAATAGACTGCCTGTTCCTGGACAATGTTAGGGGAGAATGCTGCCAAAAGCACATTGATATCTGAGCAATTTGCACATTGAATTTAAATGGGGGGAAGGCTGGAGTCTTTTTTCATTGGCTCTCTGCCACTCTCTCTAATTTTGAGGGAATCTCTCCAGCCCTCTAGACAGGTTAACTTTGATGTTTCTGATAGTGATATTGCCAACGTGTCACTGGGCCATGCTGAGAAAAGGATATGTCAAACACAGGTTGCAATATAGTGTACAGACTCAACAAAATGGCACTTCTGGGGAAGGGCAAAAACACCTTATATAAAGCCAGGAAAAAAGGAGCAAATCCAGCAGTGCACAGCAGGACCCTCGTATTCTACTTTATGCTGTCATGGTTTGCAGATAAATCTAGTGCCTAGGATGAAAGATTTCAAGATCTATGGTGTCCTGAACTGACTTAGTTAAGCAATTAGTGACTGCTGAAGGCTGAGTAATCCAAGATGTTTTGGTACTTTGTTAAGATACTGGAGGATCTATAGTTGCAGCAAGCTGATTTTTATGAGAAAAGTTACAACCTTATTGATACAGGGGCAACCAGAGATGCAGAAAAGTTTGCTATGTCAACCACTGAGCTGGGAGGCTGGGGACAGGAGGAGGTGTGTAGGGATTGGTGAGGAAGGAGAAGTTCAGTGAGTGTGCTGGGCCTCCTGAGTATCCAACCCACCACTGCAGGGCAAATTAGCTCCTCATGCTTGGGGCAACCGAGCCAGAGAGACAACCTAGCAGAGCAGAACACAGCCACCCTGTGTGTCTGTCTGCTCCACAGTGGCACAGCACTGTGGGGGCTCACGCAAGACAGCGCACATGTCTCTGTCCTGAGCTGGACTGGATGGAACCCCAGGGCATAGAAGTCCCTCACTTGTCAGGTTCAGCATAGTAAGGGGACACAAAAGGAGTAGTCACTGAATGGTTGAGGAAGGGAAGGAGCAGAGGGAGGGAGGGAGGGAGGGGGGTCCTTTAGCATGTATTATTACTTGGGCTACTCAGCCACACAGGTTTCATTTCACATTAGTGCTCCAATATGCAAGGATAGGAAGAAAGATCACAGGACCAGGATTCACGATTTTGATTCAGATCTTATCTCAGCTGCAGCATTCCTCTGTGTGCACCTTTCACAACAGCAAAAGCTGAGTGCAGAGTCCAGTGAAGTGCCATGGAGCATTCTAATTGGGTTCTGACCAGGGACTTGAGTACATAGACACCCCACACTGGGGTCTCCCATGTAAACATCAACATTTTCTACATGGTTTAGTCTAGGTTAAATGTAATCTGCCCTGTATTTTGATTAATCACCTATTAATAATTATTTGGTTGGAAGAAGCTCGTGAGGAGCAAGCTCATTAATTACTGCATGGCACACATGCATATGTAGATTAGGGAGGGCATGAACACGCCCAAGTGTTCAGCACTCTACAATTACAGCACCTCACATGAGCAGCCCTGCTTTTTTTGGAGGCCAGGGCAAGGTAACCTCTGAAGCCAAAGTACTGACTGGATAGTAAATGATACTTTGATTTGTTTTGGTTTAGTGATAATGCTCTAAATGAGTTTGGGCTTTGAGGCCACCTGGTTTTGAAAAGCCAGGGGTAATAGGTAAAGCTAATGTTGCTGGAATGCCAGTGGCAATGCAATTTCCAGGGATAAGCAGCTCTGTTCACCTTTAGCCAACAAAATCAAACCCAGCAGAAGTGGGTTTACTTAAGGTAAGCAATGTTAATGGAGTCAAAATGTCCACATAGGCACGTGCACATGGGTGTGATGTAAATAGGACACAGTTTAGAAGGGATTGAAGCAACCAGTGAGGACTTCCTTAAACATCCTTCTTTAAATTTGCTGTCACTAGCTCAAAAACTATTGTTTGCAGGAAAGCAAAGAAATCCAGCAAAGCTGCACTGTTCTGCACATCCATATTTACAATCTTTCCTTTCAGGATAGCAGTTTATGATTGTATGGTTGTATGGTTTATATAGCAACCAATGTTTAGAAAGTTTAGCTTGTGATTCACCTAAGCAGAAATGTAAAAAATAAAGGGGAAAGGGGAAGACAGAGCAGGAAATAGCAAGATACAATAAAGAGGCTGAAGACAACTAATTTCAGCTTTCAGTGATGCTCAGAAGTGCACTAAAGTAGATGTTGTGACTTTATCTCATGTAAAAGACAAAAAAATTGAGCAATGTGAAATGTTTAGATGGCAAACACCTGCAAACAGGGACATGACCACCACTTGAAATTAATTTCAAAAGAAGTGAGAGTGAGTTTTGCATGTGTACTGTAGTGTCCATAGAAACTTTTTGTTCCCTTTCATCATTTTGCATGGAATTTTTCAGAAAGGACAGCCACGCTAGTAATGGCATTTCTGATGGCCTCCCACAGCCCTGTGGCTCTCAGTCCAAGCCATCCAAAAAGCTGATTCACACAGTTGTCCTCTCCCAGACCAGTGCTTATGTTTCAGGCTCCTCACTTATTCTGCTGCTACTGCTTCAGCTGACGCATACATGCTACATCCCTGTGATTAAAAGCAATGACACAAGTACCTACAAATTATTTCTTTGGAACAAAACTATTTCAAGGACAACTTATTAAAAAAAAAAAATAGAGCAGCTTAGATGTTTAGATATCTCTGTCAGGACCAGAGAATGCTGAGCATCCTTATATTTTCTTTATGCTTTGCTTTGTCATCCCCTGTCCCTAAACCATTTCTGATAAATGTGTGTTTTCCCACCCCTCCTTTCTCCTCTGTTCCCAAAGGGTTTTTATGTATGCACACACTATTTTCACCTCCAAATTAACAGCCTTGTAAAACAAAACTGTGTTTCCATAAAGACAATTTACAAGGCTCTCAAAGCTGATAATTGGGCCTGTTATCTTTCAAAAAAAGTTGTAGTTTTCCCTCAGGTAAGTTACTGTGTGGTTTTTGTGTTTGTTCTTCACATAATCCTTTGTGGATTTAGATCAATACAGGCTTGCAGAAAGCTGTGATAATACAGTGCACAATATTTGCCACACAACAAATGTTTCTTTAATGCCTTTCTTTTGTCAGCTCGTGTCCTTGATTCTTATTTTGGCTTGTGAATTTTTTTGAGGATGTGGGGGAAAAGTACCAAAGACTACTTCCATGTAGGAACATGAAAATAAAATAGGTCACCAATCATTCTGTGTCATGTCACTTAATACCCTTCATAAATACAACAAACTGCTTTTCCCTTTCCTTTTAATTTTTTTTTTATTTTTTAATCTTTTTTCCCTTGTTGCTCCCAGGCAAGATTTTTCCCCAACATAAGTGTAAATAGAAACTTTACTCCAGTTTCTAAGTTCCATTTGTCCATTTTGGGTACATTTTGCCATCTGTTCTCCCACCAACACAGAACAGTGCCAGGTGTCCTGGTGTCAGGGGCTCCTCAGAGTCTGGGCTGCCAAGAGTGGCAGGAGCTCCCCATGGGAACCTGGCAGCCAGGGCCCACCCCATCCCATCCCATCCCATCCCATCCCATCCCATCCCATCCCATCCCATCCCATCCCATCCCATTCCCAGCCAGGAGCCAGGTATCTGGGGGGCACCAGGGCAGCCCCAGCTCCAGATAAATCCTGGGGGACAAACCAAGGCTGGCATCAACTGAGAATCTCTGGCTCAGCATGGCCTACAGCCAGACCTGCCTCGTGCAAGGCCCCAGCACTTACCTTACCCCACACAGCACCACCAGCCAAGATCCCAAATGATGCAGCTCTCCCCCATGGCAGCTCACAGACCATCTAGCATGCCCCACTGTTTCTCACTTTTTTCCAGCTCTTGAGCTCCCAGCTATCTCATTTCATCCTGGTTGTACATACAGGCCAGGGAATGAGACGCTGGAAAACAGTGCCACGGAAAGGGACCTGGGGGTCCTGGTTGATGACAATTGAATCTGAGCAGTGCCCTGGCAGCCAGGAGGGCCAGGAGTGTCCTGGGGACATCAGCAACAGCATCTCCAGTGGGGCAAGTGGGGGGATTTTCCTGCTCTGCTCTGAGCTGGGGCAGCCTCACCTCCAGTGCTGGGGGCAGTTTTGGGGGCCACAATATAAAAACGACATTAAGCCCTTAGAGAGTGTCCAAAGGAGGGCAATGAAGATGGTGAAGGGCCTTGAGGGGAAGCCGTGTGAGGAGCACCTGAGGTCACTTGGTCTGTTCAACCTGGAGAAGAGGAGACTGAAGGGAAACCTCACTGCTGTTATGACTTCCTTGTGAGGGGAAGAGGAGGAGCAGGCACTGATCTCTTCCCTGTGGTGACAAGTGACAGGACACCACAGTGACCAGTGACCAGTGACAGGACCTGATGGAATGGTTTGGAGTTGTGTCAGGGGAGGTTTAGGTTGGATATTAGGAAAAGGTTCTTCACCCTGGGGATTGGGCACTGGCACAGGCTCCCCAGGGAACTGGTCACAGCACCAGCCTGACACAGTTCAGGAAGCTTTTGGACAGTGCTCTCAGGCACAGGTGTGATTCTTGGGGATGTGCTGTGCAGGGCCAGAAATTGGACTTTGAAGACCCTTGTGGATCCATTCCAATGCAGCATATTCTATAATTAATTCTGATTCTAGGAACCTGTCTAAACCACATCTAAATCTATTAAACCTATCTAAACCACAAATGTAGGAAGATCATAGGGATACTCCCAGCTTCAACTGGAATAATTCAGTTGTCCAGACTGGTGTCTGCCAGTCTGTTATATTGTACCCCATGTTATATTCGCCTATATATTAAATTCCCCTTTATTACACCCCTGTGTTATTCCGGCCCCGCCCCACAGGGCCGCCCCCCGGCAGGCCGCAGCCCCGTGATGAGGCCCCGCCCCTCCTTGGCTCAAGCTCCGCCCCCGAGGATCTCCTTGCCCGCGGATTGGCGGGCACGGCGCGGCGCGTGCTGCGGGGCGGGGCTGGCACGGGAGTATTTAAGGCACCGTGGGAGGCGGTGGTTTCTTTACTCCAGGTGGAAGCCGGGGCCGCGTGGCTGCTGTGGGTGAGTGTCGGGAGGAGTCGGGGGAACCGCGTCCCTTGGTCTTGTCGTGCGGCGGCACCGGCGTAAGTGGCCGGCCCTGGCCCTGTCACTGCCCCTGCGCGGCCTGGCGGGGAGGAGCCGGGAATGCCGGGTGCGCGGCGCCGCCGGCGGGCCGGGCCTTGCTCCGTGTCTCCCGGTCTGTTCGGCCTTGAGGCGCGGCGGCACCGTGGCTGTCCCCGGAGAGAAGCTGCGCCTGCCTCTCCGCTCCTGTCCCCTTCCTCACTGCCGCTCTCGCTCCCCGTGAGCCCTCCTCCCGCGCTGTCTTTAGGGAGCCTGCCGTGCCCTGCCTCCTTCCCTCCCGTCCCGAGGCTGTCACCGACCTGGGGGGCTGCGGGGACCTCGTCCCGGTGCTGCAAAACCCTGTAGAGAAACCCGCGTTTAACCTTCAGATCAGCCTCGGTCCGAAATGCTGAGCCTGCGACCTGAGCATGGGGCTCCATGGTGGCTGCAGAGCACTCTTGGTTCAGTGCTCTCCTCTGGGATATTCATGTTGTTTGTGGATAAGGAGGGCAAAGTTGTAATGGTGCAATGATAGTCCCTTGGGTTGTTTTATTTCAAGGTGCAACTTCTGTAGTCCTGTGAAAAGATAAAACTCTAGAGCCTCTTCTGCATAAGTAGGACGGGTTCAGCTCTCCTAAAGGACTTACCGGAAGTTCAGACCCTGGTTTTGAAGATGAAGGGGGAAGTAACATCCAGGCTTTTGCTCTGTAGTAACCAATACTTACTTTTTGTAGTTTGAAGCTTTCTGGAGCAGGCTACTTTGCAGCTCTTCTGTGTGACTTGTGTGATTCAATGCCCTTGTGATTTCAGAGCTATTTAACTATGGTTAAGGTGATATTTAAAGTAGTCCCTGATTTAACAAGTAGTTCAGATCTTGTTTGTGTTGGACAGAAAGTCAGCCTCCATGGACCTTGTGTTTTGTGTCTGTGCTGTGGAGCTGGAGCCCTGAGGTTGCTATAGAAACTAGTTGAATGAAGGGGAGGGTCAGATGCCCTGGACTGATACCTGTGGGGTGATTTCCTGAAAAGCTCCACATGAATCCTGCCCGAGCTCTAACTGTGTGTGAGGAGAGTGGCTTCATTAGGGAGCCCCAGCTTCAGTGAGAAGCATTGCTTTAACTTGGTTATGTCTATGTAGTCCTTCTGAAGGTGTTCAGTTTTCATGACTATTAAAGGGAGTGCTTACTTGTCTGATGATTTGAGGTTGTTCTAATTCGTGTTTCAAAGTAGTTATCCAAATTTAAACTTGATGGATGCTTTAAATTAAATTGATGATATCTCTGGTGAGGGAAAGGATTTTTGTATGTCAAACACCAGTATCTGTGCAGGTACAACCTTGCTTGAAAGGAAATTTGGGGTGGTGCATGTATTGCAGTATATTATGTGGGACAAGTTGCAGCTGAAAAGGATTTGTTTCAGATATGCAAAGTAGTCAGCTGCTCAAGAAATCCTAAGACAAGCAGTCAGATGTTTTAACAACTGTCTTGTGACTACTGTGTAGAAGCAGAAGAAAGGCTTAAAGGATCTGGCATAAAGCTGACTCAACAAAATACTGAATGACAGTGGCTGGAGCTGCTGAACATGCTTCTATTACATGGGCACTGGAGTTTTTCCTCCTAGTCCAGGTGCTTGGATTCTAGAGGCACACTTGAGGGAGCCTCCTCTGGGGTTAGTCAAGAGGCTCCTGGATGCTATCCTGAGTAGTGTGCTATAGGGCCACATCTTAGAGCAGCTGACCTCCAGTGTCCCTTTCAACCTTAGCCATTCTGGGATTTGTAAAGCTCATTGCTTTCCTGGCTTAGATGAGGTGCTGTCTCTTTAGCTCTAGCTTGAGAGTTAAGCTTAAACTTGTTTGCTTTGTTGCTTTAGTGGGCAGTATTTCTTTTCAATATGGTAAGGAAGACAGTAAACTGATAAGGAGTCTTGGGTTTTCTCCTTGAACCTCAGTTGAAATGAAAACAAAAGAAGGAAGTGGTGGCACTGAAGTAGTCACTGATAACTTGCTCATGACCTGCTGGGGCTGGCCTCTGTTCCCATGGCTTCATTCTGACCTTATTTGTGAAATCTGGCAGGCTGAGACTTAAGGCTGAAGAAAGCACAGTTTTCCAGCTATTGTTTTTAACCTCCTCTGCAGAGCACAAAGTGTGGTGCTTTCTTGTACCTGGCTACCAGCATTCAAGCCTATGGCATGCTATTAGTTGAACTCATAATGAAATCTACTCTTCAAAGTTGCATTTTACTCAAGTAACATTTTGCCTGTAAGTCTGCAGTGAAATGAAGTGTATGATTTCATTGAAATATCTCTAGAGACAAGACTGCTCAGTTCAACTTTGAAAGTTATTTTGAGAGGAGAGGCATAAAGAGTGGTGTTGAAATTTAAATATGCTTTTGTTTAGCCACTTCACTGTGGTGATTTCATGAAAGGGAGAGGCCTCAAGTTTTATGTTAGTACAGCTTGGTGTGTGGCATTAGAAGCTGAAAGGTGAAAGTCTCCTGTGGCTCTTGATTACTGACTGTCACTTCTCAGCCTTGTGAAAGCTAAATTATTTTTCTGTCACAGAATCTTCAGCAACACTGCTCTGAAAACTAGTCCAAAAATGTCTGCTCTGGAAACCCTCTTTAAATACATTGATGAACACCAGGACCTCTATGTTCAGGTAAGTTTTTTTTCAGTTTTTTCCTGCAGCATGGGCAGCTATGGGATATTAGAAGTTAGGTGAACAGCTTCAAGCTTGTTGTTACATCTCTATGATATACCCAGTAATAATGTCTAGTACTGGGGGAGAGGGGAGAGCAGGCAGCAAGTGTGAGGGATTTGAGTCAGGCCAGAAAACTGTTTCTTAAATTTAGGCATAGTTCTGTTTAAAAACTTTAATGTCCATGATAAATTTATTAGGAAATGATCTATTAGTATATGGTGCAACTGGTGACCTATTTAGAGGTACAGGAAGCTGACACTGGTTTCTGAATGCCAAACTGGGTTTATAGGTTCTTGCCTTTGGAGATGGGCAATGAAATATGTTATAAATGAGGCTGGAAAAAAAAAGCTTTATTGTATAAAACAATTTATGCTGGGGTACAGAGGGAGAGGTTGCCCTCTCCAAAGAGGTACTTTGCTGCTTGACCTGCTGTTTAGTTACAGGTTATATTGTAATCCCTTTCATCCATGAAGGTATCAGTGGTACAGCACTGTGAACTGAGGCATGAACTGTGCCAAGTGTTCAGCTTGATTTCTGCCAGTTGTTGTTGCTGAACTCATGCAGGGAGAAAAAGCTAAAGTGGCCTTTTTGAGAGGCCCAAAAGACTTTAGCTGCTTCTGGATACTTAAAGAAAAATGTAAAGGGCACAACAGGCACTAGCTGTGATACTCTTAAGCTTATTTGATATCTCTGTAGACTTTATGCTATGCAGCAGGGACAGCTGTAGGCAAGTGAGGTTTTAGAGAACTTTCTGAGAGTAATATTATTTGAGCAGGGACAGAGCTGATTTGCCTCAATTTGAGCTTGGCTTAAACCAGTGTTTGTTGAATCACGAGGTGTGTGGTGGTATTTGCATGGTGCCTGTTGAGCAGTAAAACCTGTAGCTCTTCCATCCCTGCAGCGCCTGGCAGAGTGGGTGGCAATCCAGAGTGTGTCAGCATGGCCAGAGAAGAGGGGTGAAATCAAGCACATGATGGAAGTTGCTGCCAAGGAGATTGAGCGACTGGGAGGCACAACCAAACTTATGGATATTGGCAAACAAAAGGTACGTGAGCATCTCCATGGCAGCTTAGTAGGGAAAAAAATCTCTTTAGAACACAAGGTGTTTTGCATGAGGAAGTGCTGGTTTCTTATGTTCCCCAGTATGAAAGGCACCTAGACTCCTTTGAAAGGCTGTTTATTGGACTTATCACTATAAAGAAAGATGATAATGTGGACATTATGTCCCTGCAGATACTGGAATCTCCAAGCTGTGCAGCATCTAGCAGCACCCAACCAGCATCCAACATACTGTGCAGATCCCATGCATGGAATTTTTTTTCCATTTTATTTATTCTGGCTGTTCAGTTCCACTGACAGAAGGGATTTTGTGTGAGAATTTCTTGATGCACTTTTAGATTAAGTCAAGGACAGGTGATGTAATCCCTAGTGCCAAGTGAGAGCTGCCTTCAGGTTGCAGCCAAGTGGCTCTGTTTATCCTGCAGTCCAGGGATATGCACAGCACAATACAGGCAGGAAGGTGAAACTGTGTGTGCAGCATAGCATGGCACAGTCTTTGGGCTATTCAGGTTGTCTTTGTGGGTCACTAATTCCTTGGTGCCTGATGGGCTTCTAGGTTGGGATCACCACACAAAGGTCCTGTGGGCAGTGGCCTAGAAAGGCAGTAGCCTGTTGGGGTGTAGGATAATGTCTTTGCTGCCACACAGTCTGAATGTTCTGTTAAAAGCCTTTGTTTATAGTAAACCTTGGGACCCAATTAAAGATGTTGAATTAAATTTTGGACTGTATTAAATGTGTTTTAAATACTTTTTGAACTGAACATGAATAGAGTGCCTGCATCAAAAATGTTAGACATTTAAACAACAGGCTGCTATTTGTCCTTAGACCCATAGACTGTAAAGATACTTACTGAAGTTTCAGCAAGTCTGCCAAAAGACTTCTGGACTCTTTCAGAAGTGTTACATGTGTCACAGGATTGCATTGCTGCCTTGCTAGATACAAAAGTATCATTAAAAGAATTACTTCTCTCCTTATTTTTAGCTGTCCAGACTGCTTTTTTTTTCCCCTGAGAAATGTATGTGCCTATAAGAATGATAATGATAATCTCATCCCAGAGAAATACCTGCTTGGTATGCTCCTCCTCTGAAGTGCTTAGCCACTACCTCCCTCAGAGCAAGACCCATACCACAATTGTTAGACTAGGATTTGGATAGTGGCATTAAAAACCTTGTGCTGGAATGTTTACTAGTTTTAGAAGATTGTCCTTGTAATTGGTGTGAAAGATTGCTGAGTGAGATCTGTGTTTATGGGAACCTTCTGAGCAGTTTTTGCTTTGGGCAACTGAATTACACTTGTTTGTAGCTACAGGTTCCAGCAGGACAACAGCTGACTTTGAGGGAGTCTATGGGTTAATTCTAGCTCTGCTACTACCTACAGCCTAAAACCCCATCAAAAGCATTTCAGTTAATTCAGAGACAAAGTTGTTTTTTTCATCACTGTAACTTTTTGGTAGCAAGAACTGATTTTAGAGTTTTATATGTAATATTTTTATTAGGTAACTTTAATCTGCAAGAGTTACTTTCAGTGTTCTTTTTTAAGTATAGAGAGAGCTAGTCAATGTGTTTTGTGTTCCTACTATATCTGTGAGGGACAATGTAAAGCAACTGAGCTTGTCAGATCAAAGTTGCTTTACTGCTGCTCAGCAATTTGTTGTGTTGATTACTGTAAATTCTTGCAGGAGGGCTTTAATCATGTAGAGCTGCAGCTGGCCAAGGAACATGTAACCTGTTGATAAAAATCTGGAGCTTGGGACCCATATAAGCAAAAAGTCAAAGCTGATCTTGCATCTGCTGAACAGAAGTACATGTTCACCAGAAGGGAAATACTTGCTGACTGGGAATAGCTTGTGATAATTGCTTATGGGGTATTCCAAGGGATTAAGCTAAATTCAACTCTTGAACTCTTGAACTGAGTTCATCAGCACTACCCTGCCCTTAGTGTAACAATGTAGGCTGGTACAGAGAAATATGTCAGTTATGCTGATTTTATTTGGGTGTAGGCACATGTTACACCCAGCCTTACCACTGTCAGGGAATTTTTGTCCAGAGAGCTGTACTGTGGACAGGATGAAAGTGCAGTGACAAGCAATATTGAATGGAGTTTATCACTTATGCTTAGGTCAGCATTAGATACAGCAGTTTGGCATGCAGTCAGCTTGCTCTGCTAAAATCTGATGTAGGATTGGTAGTTCAAAGCTAACAGTTCTAAGTGGCTTGGAACATTTTGGCTGTTGCTGGGACTTGTCAGGAAACTAACTGGCATGGTGCCACCAGGCCTTCTTTGGCACCCTGCTTCTGGCAATTGGTTTAAGTAGATTAGTTTTGTTTAGCTGTCTGTGCCTCTACTCTCATAACCTCCATAGTATTAAGGTAATTGATGTATCTGATTAAAACTCTGGCATTCCACATTTCATTAGAACTTCTGCCTTCCTATTTCTAGCTGCCTGATGGATCAGAGATCCCCCTACCGCCAATTGTTCTGGGAACACTGGGGACGGATCCACACAAGAAGACAGTGTGTGTGTATGGTCACCTGGATGTTCAGCCAGCAGCACTGGAGGATGGCTGGGACAGCGAGCCCTTCACTCTGGTAGAAAGAGATGGTAAGAGCAGTGGACTTCACAAACTGATGAACACTTCTGTAACAAGTGTGGTATTCCTCAACTGTTCCAAAGCTGTGCCATTGATTGAAAGAGGGAAGGAGAGTTAGAATGGGTATGGGTATTTGATAATGTTGAGGTAAAAATGTGCAGGTGGGGAAATGGTAAAAAAGTCTAGCTACAAAATCTCAGCTACTCTTGGGATTGTTTCCTTCTCTGATAGTCTAGGCTGTAATTTGCATGTTTTCTTCCTTGTAGCTACAGCACAATCTTAACTGCTGCCTTCCATGGTGCCAGCTTGTTGCCAGAGAGCTTTTTAGAACTAATTTCTTGTTCACAGCTTGAAGCCTGTAAGGTCATGTCAGACTGCAGGAATTTTGAACCATTATTGAGAAAAAACACACAACACAACTTCTTTATGCCTGGAGACAGGAGTGGCACAGCAGCCTCTCTGGGTTGCCTTGTGTTTAACTGCTCTACTATGGGTACTACAGAACCTCTTTTGCACAGGTAGTGCCCCAAAATTTGTCCCTCTCCCATACATGGGGATGAAGGAATGGAACAGTATCTCCTGTTGAAACAACATTGCCAGCAGTCAAAAAGACTTGAAACTTCCTTTTCTATTAAAAGCTGGTCCTGCTGACAGCTTCTTTATTTCACTTTCTCAGTGTTAAAGGTCAGATCAATAGAAGGACATTAACCACTCCTGCTCCATAAGCATTAATGATTGCCAGAAAAAGGAGTAGCTGTGCAACTAGTAGTTCTGCTTGGGCACTTACTCATAGGCAGCAGAGTCCAAGTTACTAAACTGAGTTATCTCATCTCCTAGCAAGACCTAGACTTGCCTCAGGCTGTGGCTTGTCTTTGTAGAGCCTGACCATGCTGGAGACATTCTCCAATGGCTTTACATTTGCAAGCTGTCTGGCCTGTTCTGTCACTGGTTACATGGAGTGCTGAGGAATTGTAGCCACAGCTCTGAGTTGCACTGATAGTGCCTCTGCTATGATCCCACGTACTACATTTTCTGGGAGTTCCCTGTGGCCTGCAAAACTCATCTTTGGCTAAATTCTTTTCTAGAGAGATCCACTTTTATCTGGAGAATCCAGAGAAGTGATTTGTAACTAGCTACTGAGATTTTACTCTTCAAACAAAGAATTATTGAACTGAACATAATACTTGATAGATTTCTGTTAAAAGCAGAAAACTTGTTTCTATACACTGAGGTGTTTGTAGAAAATTATATTATCATGAAAAATAAGGCAGCTATGTCTTTTCCTGGGTTATAATAAACTCCTATTAAGGGAGCAGCTGGGGGAAGAGGTGGGGAAGCTCTCTAAATGAGAGAACTATTGCAGTCCTGTATCTATCCTACTTGAAAGGGTATGTGAAGCAGGATCTAAAACTGCTACTTATGATGAATCAGAAATTATTCAAAAATTATTCATTAAGCAGGGTTAAAAATGTTACCCAAAACCAAATGTTCTCATCTAGGCAAGAGGTGAAACGTCATACTAATTTTTTCCTCACTGGTTAATTTCTATCTTGTTTCTACAGGAAAGTTATATGGGAGAGGATCAACAGATGACAAAGGTCCAGTGCTTGCCTGGCTGAATGCCTTGGAGGCTTATCAACAAACTAACCAGGTATGTGCCCAAAACATATTCTGCTTTTTCACGTGCAGCTGAGTCTAGCAATAAATGTTATCCAAGCCACAAACTCTTGTGAGGGAAACCTGCTTATTCAGCTGATTGGAGAAATGATGTAATAGTCCTGTAAATTTCCTGATTTCCTAGTAGGGTTAAGTTGACTTGCTGACAAATTAGTCCTATAGATGCTTAGGTTGCACGTCTAACCATTTTCCTTTAATGAAATATGTAGGAAGGAAAATACATATGCAAGCATGTGGAGCAGGAGGAATAATCAAATGTGATCACTATCACATAAGGATGTCAAATTACTTTGGCATTTATCAAGACTTAATGCCTCACTGCTACTGAGCTCTAAGAGGGGGTTAACTTAGTAACACTAAAATTGGGAGCTTTGCACATTTCTGTTAAAGAAAATGTGCAATCACAAATAGCTCAGACTGTTGGCTTAATCTTGCAAGACAAGTTCCTATTGCTTTTGAGAGGAATAACCAGTTCTCAGTTGCTGTCTAGGTATATGGAATATGCTAGACTGGATAGACAGGGTAGCTCTGTTCCTACTGTGGCATGCAATTCCTGTGGTTTATGTTAGTTTTCCCAGCCTGGTGGCTAACCTTTGGCAGCAGATTTCTGCTGTGTTCCCATGCTTACAGGGTTTGGGGATGATTTTTTAATACTTTTTTGAAGAGTTTGAATTCCATCAAATGAAGGTGTAAGTGCCCTCAACATAAGCACAATCCAAACTTTAAACCAGTTTGTGTATAATTAACAAATTCCATTGTCATTCCACTGGAGTTATTTTAGCCATGTCCATTTTTCTTCTTTGAATGCAACAGATGAAAATTACAGATCACTGAAGGAGTCAAGTGTTCTCACATGCTTAATCTGTTCTTGTTTTTCATTTCAAAGGAGTTTCCAGTAAATATTAGGTTTTGCCTAGAGGGTATGGAAGAATCAGGATCTGAAGGCCTTGATGAACTGATTTTTGCTCAGCGAGATGCTTTCTTTAAAGATGTGGATTATGTTTGCATTTCTGACAACTACTGGCTAGGCAAGAAGAAGCCTTGTATCACTTATGGTTTGAGAGGTATCTGCTACTACTTCATAGAGGTAAGTGCTGAAATACACTGCAAATCCATTATTATTAAACTGAACTTTCCACAGGAGAAGAGTGGTAGTGCAAACCTTTTCATGCCAGTAGCTTTTTTCAGAAAAGAAACTGGCTACTTACATGGAGTGGTTTTTCCTAATTGCCTAAACATCCTTCTCTTGCTATTCTATCTGATACTTGGGTGGGTGGGATAGCTTTCAGATGTGTGAAGCAAGATAAACCAGCACTTCACTGAAGGATTGTCTCATAGCATAGATATCTTTATCCACATACATCCTTCTTATAGATGGATGTCACATTTGTGCTTTCCAGTCAGCTGGAATATCTCCAGTTAACCAGAACTGCTGGTAGATGACTGAAAGTGGTTTGACAAGTTTTTACCAGTTCCCTCAGTACTTTGGGGTGGATCCCATCTGGGCCCATATACTTGTGGGTGGCTAATTGACATAGCAGGTCATTAACCATCTCCTCATGGATCATGGGCTTCCCTCATCTCCCCATCACCAACTTCCAGCAGGGGAGCAGAGCATCCTGAGGACAACTGACCTTGATATTGGAGACTGAGGCAAAGAAGACATTAAATACCCCTGCCTTTTTCTCATCCCCTGATACTATACTACCCTCTGCTTTGAACAAATGATGGGGATACTCCTTGACCCTTGGCCAGATCAAGTTCTAGCTGGGCTTTGGCTGTTGTAGTCTCCTCCCTACATGGCAAAATCTCCGTGCTGAATCTTCATTCACTTCAATCAGGTGGAATGTTGTGACAAAGACCTTCACTCCGGAGTTTATGGTGGTTCGGTCCATGAGGCCATGACAGATCTCATTGCTCTAATGGGTAAGAAAACACAGGTTTCACTGAAAATGCATTTAAAATGGGAGCAAGAACCATCCAAGCATGACTGAGTTTGCAGTAGCAAAGCAGTGACCAGTGAAATGGTGCTTGCCAAGTATCCAAAGCTACTGCCTTAGATACAGAAACATGGTGAAGGTCTTGCTAAGAAGTTGTCAGTTTACTCTGTTTTCCCTAAAACCTTGCTGCAAATTTGCATGTTAGATCAGCTGTCTTCTCAAATTCTGCTGTGGGTATGATACCGAACTCTTTGGGAATCATACCTTCAGACAGCCAGTGAAATGTAGCAGTAGAATTAAATAGAGTAGCAAGCAAGATTGCATTTTGGATACAAGCAAATTCTTTTAAGTGTCTTCCAGGCTCAGTGGTGCATGCTCTGGAAAATAGAAGTCTAAATTTCATTGCATTTACAGAGTTTTCAGAAGGCCCAGACTTCAGTTTCCCAAGGAAAGTGCTCCCAGGAATGACATCTTGTATCTTCTGGTTGAATACTGATATTAGGTGCTTCTTGTTTACAGGTTCTCTTGTAGACAAGAAAGGGAAAATCCTCATCCCAGGTGTTAATGAAGCTGTGGCACCTGTTACTGATGAGGAGCTGGCATTATATGAGAAGATTGATTTTGACCTGACAGAATATGCAAAAGATGTAGGAGCAACAAGACTTCTGCATGATGCAAAGGTGTGCTGCACTTCTCCTCTGCCCTGTCTAGATCAAGCTGTCTGTGTTAGTAGGAGACCAGAAACAAGCTTCTGTGGATGTGTGTGTGTTATTAAGTAATTTATTAGGCAGAGGATTCATCTGATGTCTTCAAAATGGTGACAATGCCTTGAAGATAATTTTGCTTACTGTATGGTTGACTGCATACTTAACACTTTGCAGAGGGACTGCTAGTGTTATGTGCTTGAAAACTTATTCTAGGTTATCCCATGTTTAACTCAAATAGTCTTGCCAACTCTAAATTTGCTCCTTACTCTGTATAAAATAGTATTTGAAACTGGTACAGAACTTTACACTGTTCTCTTAATGCTAGATAAGAATGTTGGCAGCTTTCCAGAGGTCAGGTGACAATCTACACAAAACATCTGATTTTCTACATCTGTAGGAAGTTCAGTGGGTTATCAGAAATAAAGCAGTTGCTCAGAGATGATTGCTCCTTAGGTGAGAAAAGAGCTTGAAACCCAGCTTTGCTGAATTCCAGGCTGGCATTCTGAACATGTTCCTAGACCTGGCAAACAAGGACTGTTTTGTAATCATGAGCTAGGCAGCCCAAATCTTTGAACAATCTCAAGCTCAATAAACTCATGTCTAAAGTTAAATCTTCATCCTGGGAGCTCTCCAAATGAATGCTTTTAACAGCAGTGATTCTTACAAGGTACAAGTATTACATACTAATTTTAAAACCCTAGATGTAAATACATCTCCTGTCATAAAAAGCAGACATAGGTGTTGTAAAAGGCAAGTTTACATGTGCAGGTCTGTCTTCTGTCCTAGTACTGTCAGGAGACTTCAAACTTAAATAGGAATAAGTAACAACTTATATCCTCAACCTTGTCTTTACATGCTCAGGTTTATATCAACTGGGAGCACACAGACTTCCTTGCTTAGCCCTGTCCTTTAAAGTAATGGATGAATTATAGCTTGGATATAAGGAGGAGCTGGCAAGATGTTCTTTGTGATACTGAACTGAAGCTGTTCAGTCTTGGCTCAACAGAAATTCCAGCTAAGGGACTTCTAAGCTGCATACATGCAAGAAGGGCTTTAGGGCTAGGGAGCGATGACTGAAACTTCCAGATCAAAAGCAACTGTGCTTGGGAGATTTGAACTGTGACAGCTACATTTGCTTTGAGAGAAGATGGTAAGCAGGTTGTACCTGGAGAAAAACCAACTTGTTAATGTAATGGACACAAAATTTCTGAGTCTGCTGCATTTCTGCAGTGAAGCTCATGCTGAAGATACTGCACCTGTGTCTGCTCAGGGCAACTCAGCAACTGCACTGAGTTCAGGATCCAAGGTAGTGAACAGTTGTGCTCAAGGTAACAGAGTTATGTTAAATGCAGGAAGTGTACCTGGAAGGCAGTGGTGGTCAGTTTAATCAGCCTGCAGTTCAGGCTTTTTAATACAGTTGATGATATAAAGAAAAGCACACTGTAAGCCTCAGTTTGAGCAGTGGTGAGGCTTTTAGAAAATGTCAACTTAAGCAGTGTCTTGGTGATGAAGGCACCTGCCTGTCCTGAGGCAGTGGGAATTAAAGCTTTCAATGTTCCCTACGAACTGTGCTTGAGCACCTTATAAGTGCTGCTTGTGTCCTAATCAGAATCAGACTCATCATGTCCCCTAAGTTCCACAGAGCTAGGAGAGAGCCAGACTAGAACTGCTGAGTATCTTAAGGTGCTAAGAGCCCAGATGTGTTATCAAAATGTGTGCTTAATGGGAGTAACAGCTTCTGAGTGATGTTCAATGAGCTGCATTTCTGCATGGGAAAAAATGCTATTTCTTGCAAGTTCTTTATTAGGTTGAAGAAATAATTTAGGGAACTCTTGTCAAACCTCATGTAACCTTGCATTTTTCTCTTTGCTTCTACAGAGAGAGATCCTTATGCACAGGTGGAGATACCCATCCTTGTCTCTCCATGGAATTGAAGGAGCCTTCTCAGCCTCTGGTGCCAAGACTGTGATTCCTAGGAAAGTGATTGGCAAGTTCTCAATCAGGCTTGTGCCAAACATGACTCCTGAAGAAGTCACAAAGAATGTATGTTGAGATGGATTGCTGCTAACCAAACAAGTGTCTCTAAACTTCTGCTCACCTTGCCTTGGGGAAAGAGTTTGTCTGTTTTCTAAAGCAGTTCTGTTCATTTGCTTTCCCACTATCTTCCCTGTACTGCACCTCAACACGAGATAACTGAGGGAATCCTGTGGTGCCCCAGTGGACTGTAGTGGTCTGATTATCCAGTTTCTCTGCACTCAAAAGGGCTTAGGAGTAAATGCTAACCTAATTGTGGGACACTTGGACTGCCAGAAATGCATATTCAAGAGCAGCAGTGTTTGACATACTGCCTAATTGTTCTACAATACACTGTTAATTTGCCTAAAGAAGATATTCTGGTTCAGAGCAGAGAATCATTGGATTACTTCAAAATAAGAAAAATAGGAAAAGTATTGCTGCACAATTGTAGTGATCTGCAAGTCCCTAAGATGCTTTTAGAATGTGAGCTTTGCCAGTGCTCATACAAATGCTACCAGTAGATAAGATCATTCAACCTTTCTTACAGGTTGAAGACTACTTGAACAAAAAGTTTGCAGAGCTGCGGAGTCCCAACAAATTCAAAGTGTACTTAGGCCATGGTGGAAAGCCCTGGGTGTCAGACTTCAACCACCCCCACTACATGGCTGGTAGGAGGGCCATGAAGACAGGTCAGTGGGTTTTTCTCTTAGCACTGGTAGGATTAAAAGTCTCTTGTTCCAGCACCTCAAGAAACACGGAGGCGGTCATGTTTGCTGAATATTAAGTGTTCTGCTCTCATGTTTAATACTTTGGCTCACTGAGTGAGGAAGCATGACATGTGCAACCTTTAAACAGAAGTTTAATTACAGGCAGGAGAGATACTGGATATCAAATTCATGTATGCTCTTCTGGGACAAGTTTGTTGATGTGGTGTTGCTTTTGCATAAGGATGAGACTGTTGGTTCAGATCACCTGCTAAGCCAAATTCAGTGAAGTTTGGTCACAGCACCCCTCTTAATCAGTTTAGTTAGATTGTATTGGGCAGCTAGAGCAACTTTAACTTGTGTTGGAGTACAGACAGGCCTTCAGATGAATTCTTTGTGTATGGCTGACAGTGACAATATTCCAGTGCTACATCTGTGGGGAGAAGCTCCACAGTTTTGTGGCCTTTGCAGTCTGGCTGACTTGGCCAGCACCTGGTGCAGATGGGAACATCATGGCTTAAGTGAGGGTTTGTGGGGAAAAAATAGACTTCAAACTGACTAGAGTATTGCTTTTCTAGTGTTTGGAGTTGAACCAGACCTGACAAGGGAGGGAGGAAGCATTCCTGTTACCCTTACTTTTCAAGAAGCCACAGGCAAGAATGTCATGCTGCTTCCTGTTGGAGCTGCAGATGATGGTGCTCACTCTCAAAATGAAAAACTAAATAGGTAAGAGAATATCTATTCCTATTCTGGGGTGTCTTGGCACGTGTTATGAAAAACTCCAAGAACTGAGCTCTTGCTTTTGTTTAATTCTCTGGATGGCAGAGTGTCATCCTCCCCAGGAGAGAATGACTGACTGGTTGGGTAACTAGTTTGTAGCTGAATTTTGATTTCTACATTGATACTCTTGAAACCAGAAGTAGATTTTATATTTTGGTCTCTCAGCTTGGCTACCCTCTCCCCAAAGGGTGTTGTTTCTGTCTTGCCAGGGAGGATGTAGGGTTTGGGCAGTAGTGCCTGTTGCCTGCAGCAGCAATTCCCATAGAGTTTGTCTTGTGCATAGGACTGATGTGTGGGCTTTGCAAATAGAAATCTGCTAGAAATAAAGCTCAGTGGAGACTCTTCTTCTTTGCTTCTCTAAAGCAAACTCTTCTTTGCAGGTACAACTACATCCAGGGGGTGAAGATGCTTGGTGCATACCTCTATGAAGTTTCCCAGCTGAAGGACTAAGTTAGACACCTCACCTTCTGGTTTATGGATCAGAAGTCTGAATTTTCTTGCAAAATGTCATCAATTACCAAGTCTTACATGGCTCCCCTTTTCTACCAACACTCCACTGCTTTGATGGGGGAGAGGGAAAGGGGCAGTTCCACTTGACAAGGAACATGATACACCAAAAATACTTCTCTAAATGCTTACTTTATATGAACAGACTATTCCTTAACTGGTCAGCAGTCCTGAACTGCATCTTCATCCCTCTGTATCACTTCAGTTTGCTGCATTGATCTACTTTTCCTGTAAATGAAGAGGAATGATTTACCCTCAGCAGTTTAAGTAGCCACAGCAGTGGCAGAACTTCCAGCCAATTTAAGGTTCCTATTCCTGGGTATGTCCTGGAAACAAGTAATCAAGATTATGGGGCAGCACTGGAACGTGCTCAGGCTGTACTGAGACATCTGTCTTTGCTGACTGTGAGTGATTTGGAAGAGCAGTTTGTCTCTTACAGTTGATGCCTGCCTGCAGGTTTCAATTTACAGGGAATCAGGTTGTAACAAATTTCACTGTGGTAGTGACTATTGGCCATTTTTGTAAAGCTGCCTTTGTACTACCGAAAAGAATAATAAATAATCATGCTCTAGTTTGGCTCTTGCTCTCTAAGGTTTAAATAATGGCTTGGGTGGGAAAGCAGCTTTGGGAACTTGGGAGGGACACTTCTGTGGCTATAAAGTCAGATGAGCAACATGGCTACCCAGGCTGTATCTTGTGGGAATCCAAATTTTTATTTCTGGGCTCTGGCTCTGTAAGAATTTTTTGACTTGAAGCTGATGTTGCAAACTCTAGCTCTCCTGTGAGAAACTGAGCTCAAAGTGTTTCATTTTGGCTCTGTAAACCAGGTCATCACACTGTAGCATAACTGATAATACTAAAGGGAGTGAATGGAATTTGTAGGCATAAACAGAGACAGAAGAGATCACTAGTTGCAACTACTACTGCCATCCAACTTCAAGCTCTCTACTGGATACATTTAACTCCAATACTTCTGTTATTATGCCAAAAAACTCCAGAAAAACAAACCTCTTAAATGATTGCTATCTGAACTGGATTGGGCTCCCTGCTTCTGAATGACCTGATCAGCACTGGCAGCCTAAGGTAGGTAAGTGTTTCAAGTGATGGTGCTTGGCTTCTGGTACAGTCCTGTGTCCTGACACAGGTTGGCAGCATGGGATGATTCCCACTTTGAAGGGTAGAAGGTGGGAAAATCTTCTCTACCTGGTCTTTACTGTTGCTTGATCTGGAGACTTTACAGTGGAGAGCTGTTGGGATAAGGAGTCTTCTGGTGTCACTGAAAACTCGTTTTGGGTTTTTTGGTTTGTCACTGAAGTTGATGACTGGAGATAATCTGGTACCATTAACCCTTGCACTTGGAGCTGGGGTACAGTCAGACCATCCTGTGTCAGTTCTTGTGAGCACTGAACACAGACACGGTGGAGTGAATGTTTATTAATTTGGTTGTGAACTATGTTCAGAAACCATGTGTAGTTGTCCTTTTGTAACAAATTTATTGAGAATCAGCTAATTGGCTCGAGCTCTGCACTGCAGACACTGTATCAGATGCTGTACTTGCTAAGTACAGCATGGCAGAGTTGTGAAAGAGGCCCAAACAGAAGAAGAGGTGTCAAGAGGTTTGTAGAAAAGGCTGACGAGCAGATACTGTTGAATATACAGCAGAAATATTTTGGTATAGGGAGTGCCAGAATCCTGTGAAAAAGACATTAAAATGGGCCTTTGACCTGAGCAGCCTGCAGGGGTCCACAGGAGTAGGTTGCTAAAGTAATCACTACTTAATGAGATTTAATGGGACTTCAGATATGTTTAGATGAATTATTTTAAATTCAGAAATCATCAGTATCTGTTAGCTTGCTACAATGGGGCTTGCTTTACTGTGACCTCTCCTGTCCCTGCAGAAGGTGACCACAAAAGCAGTAGTATGTGAATGGTAGTACTCAGTGAACAAGGCAGGCAGAAGGGGACTAGTGGTGCCAGCTTATTTCTGTGGCCTGTGTGCTTCAGACCTGGCATCCATGAATGCTTGTGCATGGTGTCAAGAGTTTGCTCAGCCCAAGCTGTTTATTAACAGCACTGTTGTACAACACAGACATGTCTGACGTGACAGAAATTGTGAGCTGCTCATGAAAGCCAAAATGCATCAGTGAAGCCCAGAGCCTGATGCCCCTGTGTCTGCTCTTTGTACAGAGGCCACTTGGCACTTCTCTCACAGAACATTGCTTTACCTGTTGAATTTGAAACTGGGGCATCCCTGGATCAGTGGCATGTGGCTGTCAGGAAGTCTAGTTTGCTGGTACTTCCAGTTCTCCCACTCCAAGAAGGGAGAAAGTTCTACAACATGGGTTTTACAGCTAATTGTTCTCAGGGTGCAACTACTGCAAAACTGAGAATGTGGACTTGTGCCCTCATTGCTCACTAGATTGCTTGTGTCTTAGCAAAATCCATGGCAATGTATCTTGATATGGAATATGCACTCAAAAGAGCAGCTGGAGTTATTACAAGCTATTATCCCTAAATAAGCCCTAAGTGCCATTTAAAATGTGATTTTTCTTTATTTTTTTGTGTTCTGGGAAACATGAGCATGCACATTAAAACTCAGCCCTGATTCTCAACTTTGATGCAATGCATTTTAAGCTCATCCAGTGCAATGTTTCCTAATTTGAAACTGTTTTTAAATTGCAAAGCAGAGTTTGGTTTACCATAGTGAGTTTGCATGCACTAACTAAATCAAACCTTGAAGAGCTTCAGCTCTATAATCTTGACCTTAAAGCAGTGTGGAGAGTGGAGATAACATAGAGCTAATATAGATAAAGTATTCTAGTTTGTTCATTCTGTTAAACTATTAGCTCAAAAACAGTACCATTTTTTTAGTGTTATCTGAACTCATTTAATTAAAATATTATAGATTAATGTGTTATATATGCATTTAAATTATGAGGTGTCCATCTGAATAAATTGCCTTCCTGATAATTAAGTTATGCAGGGAATTTAAATCACTCTTCAGAGAATCTTCTTAGGCTACCCAGGAAAGTTTACTGGGTAATTTTGATTCTAGTCCCTTGCTAACTCGATCATAGCATTTTACATCATTGTGTTAGGTTATGACAGGGCCTGAATGCTGAGACATGTTTTTCTAGCACTTTCAAATATTCATTTTTCTATTAATTTTGCATACCCTTAGTGCTTCTGAGATTTCTTGAGGAAAACTTAACATGCATGCTAATGAAATAGGCCTGCTGATGCTCAAGCAGTGTTCTCTCTGTGCAGGCTCTTAATTTTCAGTCATGGAGAGGCAGCTCACAGGCCTCCAATGTTTCTGCCCTTTAAATTGAAAAATGCCATAACAAGCACAGTTGAGCAGCTTTTCTTTATCACTGTTATTGTGCTGTGTGGTGGTGTTCACAGGGGTCCCAGGACGAGGGGAGATACGAGAATCTGACTCCATGTTTCAGAAGGCTGATTTATTATTTTATGATATATATATATTATATTCAAATGATACTAAAATAATAGAAGAAAGGATTTCATCAGAAGGGTAGCAAGGAAAGGAAAAAAATGGAATGATAACAAAAGCTGGTGACTCTCAGAGTCTGAGCCAGCTGACTGTGGTTGGCCATTAATTAGATACAACCAACATGGACCAATCAAAGATGCACCTGTTGCATTCCACAGCAGCAGATAATTATTGGTTTTCTTTTCCTCTGAGGTTTCTCAGCTTTTCAGGAGAAAAATCCCTTTGCCAGGATTTTCATAAAATATCATGGCTGCAGTGCTGTGCTTGCCTTCAGAAGGCAGCTTCCTGTGTAATTCCACTGGGATAACCACCATGGAGTCACTCCTCAGGCTCTCTGTATGTACTGGGGTTGTGTGGAAGGTTCTGGGCAGGGCTATGGGAGTGGCTGCTGTGAGGAGCTGCCAGAAACTTCCATGTCTGACAGAGCCAATGCCACATGGCTCCAAGACAGACCACCCCTGGCCAAGGCTGAGCCCATCAGTGCCAGTGGGAGAGCCTTTGGGACAACATAACTAAGGAGAGAAAGAAGTTCCTGCAGAGAAGAGAGGAGTGAGAATATGTGAGAGAAGCAGCCCTGTGGGCACCAAGGTCAGTGATGGAGGGGGAGGAGGTGCTCCAGGTGCCAGAGCTGAGACTCTTCTGCAGCCCATGGTGCAGACCATGGCAGCTCTTCTCAGCCCACAGAGAACCAACTTATGATGAGCTGACTGTCTCCCTGGGGTGAAGGAGGCAGAGAATTGGGAATCAAGTTAGGCCTGGGAAGGAAGAAGGAATCAGAGGAAGAGGTTTCACAGATTTCTTTTCATTATCATACTCTGATTTGATTGCTTATAAATTAATTTATCCAAGTCGAGTCTGTTTTGCCCATGATGGTACCTGGTGAGTGAGCTTTCCCTGCCCTCCTGATCTCAGCCCATGACTTTTTCATTGTGTTTTCTCTCCCCATCCAGATGAGGAATGGAGTAATAGAGCAGTGTTGGTGGAGTCCAGCCAGAGTCAATCCCTCATGCTGTTGCAACACTGCACAAATTTGACCCACTGCACAAAATGCCAAAATATTTGAAAGTGAAATATGTTCAATTATTAGATTTTCATAAAATCATCTAGAGGTGCTTCTGTGTTGGCTGTTGCTTGTGAAAATGTGCGCCCCACAGCTGTCAGTTACAGTCCAGTAGTCCGTACTGAAGGAACTTTAAATAAAGCTGAAGTGTTGTTTATAAGCAGTGTGTATGAATAGTGTTTAAGGTAGGGTCCTTTGAAGGGTGCTGCTACTGCCTATGTGTGAATACACCTAAAAACATGGATAAAAATGCTAAATGTATTCATGTAAAGGTGAACCTTTGGAGGACTGTTTCCTCACTCTTTTGGACAGAGTAAATTAATGGAATTGCAAATATGAGCTGTCTATCTATGCAAAATTGTAGCCAATTCCTGAATTCCAAGATGTATGCTAAGAGATGTGATGAAATTAAATACAATATTTCTGAAGTACTTAGTGGATTTAATTTTGGTGTAGTGGATGGATTTGAGAATAAATTCTGTGTTGCCTTGGACTGATTTTAAATGCTTGTAGGTGGAATTTTGAGATTCTGCTCATTAATTTTAAGAATACCTTTTAAACTCTTCTATAGACTTGTAGAAAGCAACTAAACTAAGTGCTAAAGTAGTAAAATGACTGTAAAAGACTTTTGAAAACTAGAATGCTGTAAAATATCTATTTATTTATTTATAATTCTTTGATAAGGTGTTGGTTTAGACTATCTTTCTGTATTAGTAATGGGTTGACAAGTTTTTCTCTTCCATTTTCAACTGTGTAGCAGTGCATCATTAGAAACCTTTTAAACATAAAAGTTGTCTCTTTTGATGGATTTTCAATAATACAAGCAGAGTACAGAATACCTGCCCTTTGCTGCTTCACATATTCTCTGCTGTTGCTGCTGTTCCTGCTTCCCCACTCCTATTTTTCTCAGTCATTCACATGAGGAGAACTAATCCTGCAAGGGGAACCCATGAAGTTTCCAAGGAATATTTCCAGGCTTTTGCTGTATAATGTGATAGTTACATGTTGACTGGATTGAGTCTCTTCTGCTTTTTGTATAAAAACTATAGTTCTAGTTCTAACATGAGAGCTGCTAGGAGGAATTGAACTTCAATTTTACTTTGCAGTTGCCTCTGCAATAGTTTTCAGTTTTTGGAAGTTAGCATACCATTATAATAACACTAAATAGAGTGGGAGAAAGTAAAGACATTAAGGGAGAGGAATTTGGAAACAAAAAGTTACTATGTGAGTGAATAGCAACCAGTGAGCATTTGGGCAGAAGAGCAGCTATGTCTGCAAATCCACTGGAACTTTTTAATTTGTGGAAATACCCAAAGTTAAAAGCATCAGAAAAAAGGAGTTGGAAATGGTTCCAGGCATATCTCTTTAGGTTTTTCTATTGTGTTGAACACTTAACTACAGGACTGTAGTTCAAAGCTGCAAGAATACAATAGAAATTCAAAATACAGTAGAGCCTGCATGTCATTTTTAGGAAATGGTTGTCAAACAGAGAATTAATGCAAAGAAAGCAAAAGATTTATTTCTGCACAGCTTTGAATCTTGTTAACATTTCCAAAATATCCTGTAATGTGTTGCCAACCATATCCTAAACTTTTGTACAAGGAGAGTCAGTGCTGCTTGTGATTAGTTTAAGGCAGTTTTAATTCTGAGCAGATGGGTTCAGGAATACAAATCAAGAAAAGGGGAAAACTGCTTCAGGAGCTGAGGCACACCAATTCTGTTGCCTGGCAACAAAATTTCAGTATATAGTTGTGAATAAAGATACCTTGAATGTGGACAGGCTTGGAAGAGACACAGGTAGAGAGCAGGTCTCTGAAATTACCTAAAGGGCTTCACGGGAGAGGTAAAAGTGAATGTACAAATACATGTTCCTGGAGAACAGAGAACCAGAATTCATTAACTTCCAGTCTTTAGTCTGCTAATGTTCCTTTGCACTTATCTGGAAATTATATTTAATGGAATTTGGCTTTATGAATTTAAAGTTTGTAGAACTGCATATAATTTTTGGAAGCTTTCCTTGGAGCTGTCTGACACTCATAGATGAAATTTTAATACATTGAGACCAGTTCAGAAATAATTTTTTAAAGTTCATGAGTTCTGAGGAAGGGATTTGAGAAATGGCATAATAAAATTTTGTTTTTAACTGCAGATAAGTTCATGCATTGACTGGTTTGAAATAGAAGTAGATTAAAATGTAGCAAACACATCTGGGTGGGTTTTTTTCCCCATGGAAAATTGGAGCACCAGATTAACTGAGTATTAAATTAATAGAAAACTGTGCTGTATTATGTCTCCCACTGTGTGAAAGTGTTCCTATAGGATATGACAGGTAATTGAGTCATCAACATAAAATATTAATAATTAGGATGATACATTTCATTCTCTTAATGTGCTGTAGTTCCACATCTATCTACGTGCAAATATGACACAGATTTACTGGGACACAGCAGTCACCTTGAAGCTGTGCTCAGTAGCAGCTGATTAGCATTATCTCTTCCAAATGCAAAATAAGTTCAGCTTCTCTGACCTCATTAGAGGGAGCTGAGAGTGCCTCAGTAATAAATGCTCATCTAGCTTCTTCCAATAATTTGATTTATATGGAAGAAAGTTTTAATGACACATTCCGTGCCACCACTAATAGGCCAGCAGTCCTTATGGATGTAGAAGAAAGATTCTGAATATAATTAGACTCAGCACTAAAAATTGAAAAGGGGACTCAAGCAGGAAAATATTGTTTTCACTAGCATACAGTCTGTAATACAGCTATGAAGTAGGAAAATATTGTTTTTGCTAGCACATGGTCTTAATACAGCTGTCTTTTCACACACTTGTATTCATACACATCAAGACAGAAATAAGGTTTGTATCCAGAAGTGTTTGATAATCTCTGAACTTAGATACATGCACCTGTTTACTTTTGAATTTGAATTACTAGAGTCTATGCCCATCAAAAATAATTATTATTCTGGCACACTATTATTTTTATTTTCCATTGCTGAATAGAAAGAATTCAGTTAATAAAATGATAAAGTGGTCTGTGAAGCTGAGAGGCTGGTTCTTTAAGTTTGGGTCTAAATCAAAAGTAGAGGAGGGTGGTGAATTGAAATTGTGAAATATTCAGAAATTTGTTTGCTTTATAACAGAGCACGATGGTACATTTCAATTTCACACACTTTGCATATGATTATAATGCAAAAATAAAGATTGCAATCAGTCTGTTCCAAATATAATCTTATCTGTTGATAGAAATTAATATGTCATCCTGAGTCTTTTAAACCTTAATCAAGTTAATCTGTAACTCAAAACTAACAAACAGCAAAATGGTATAAAAGCCTCTTCTGTAGTCTGTGATTAGGCAGAATTGGTTACTTTAGGAATGACAATTATATTGGCAAGTGATGCATAAGTTTATAAGCTTGGTTGTCACTCATTTGTCACAGATGTGTCAATATTCAGAGTTTTCAAGATGGCAGAAGCTGAGAGCAACTTAGATCTTACTATTAGCAAAGGAACACACCAAGTACCAAAAAGCCTGCTCCCCAGCCCCCTTATTTCAGTACTTGAAGTGTCACATGTCACAAGGATAACATCCATTTATCTTTCAGTTTAAAGATCAAAAATTCTCTTTGTGTTTTTGCAGTGCTCTGAATTTGAGAGCTTGATCCTGCTAAATCTGGTAGTCAGTTTAGGGCCCAATTACTAGTCACAGGAACAAATGAAAACTTCAGATAAGATGACACCATGCTGAGATAATTCAAAAGCAATCAGTTGCACTCCTTCAGGCTTTTTTTTCCTCGAAATGTGGCTCTTTGAAAACTCTTTATGAGGAAAACAAAAAGCACTCTTTTCTATTTTTTTTCCCCTTTACTTGCAGAGTTCACCTAAAGCCTCAACTGTGTGAGAGGCATTATCTTTCTAATATCTCCACAGAGCGTTTTCCTCCCTCCAAGGTAAAATAGAGCAAGTCTAGGTAGATAAAAGACATGTTTACTTGTGGCTGGGAAGGCTACACCCAGATAAAGGATCTGACATCTCTGACACCTTTGTATTTAGCTGAGATTGCTCACAAGGTACTAAATGGATGGTTTGGACTCTTTAAATCTGTCATATTCCAGAGCTAGATTTTTTTCACTGTGACTTCATCATGTAATTTTTGCTTTGGAAATGGACACATGTGTTGCCTCTAGCAATATTTTTCAGTAATAACTTTTCCTTTACCCTAGTAGTGAATGATCAGATAGGTAAAAGCAGACTTGCTGCAAGTGGAGAAGCTGAGGCTGACATTATAAGCACATTTGTAGTTCTCTAAATGTGACAGAAACTGGGTTCATTTCATGATGACATTATCTTCAGTCCCCTGTACTAAATTGCCAGTGTGGGGGGTTGTATGTATGTTCCTCAGTTGGCTTTTTGTTAAGGGAATCCTTGCTTAGCCAGTTTCCCTGTAGGTAGTAAGATGAAAACAAACAATCCTAAACTCTATAGCCTTAGTGAGGAAAGGCACCATGGGAAAGTAAGGGGACATCAAAATATGGTTTTTTGGTTCCTATATGCTTTTCTGTAATCTAAGATACTGACTTCTGGCATAAGAAATGAAAAAGGTAGCATTTTTTTTGTTGTACTCTAATTAGGAGGCTTAGCAAAAGAACACACATCTGGTGAGTTTTCCATATAGAGAAGAAATGAAAAAAAATGCTTTGTCTAAATTGTAAGTTTTTCTTTATGGGCAGTTTCTATGCAATTGCATGTCACAGACTGAGATTTACTGTTGAACTTAACCTGAAGATATTTTCCAACCTGAATGATTGTTGATAAAAGGATATCCAGCTCTACCACTGACTATATGTGTCCAGCACGGGGAAACAGTCAAAGAACACAACGAGGTTGCACAAGTAAGTGAGAAACAAAAGCAATGGGTGTGTCAGACTGGTGGGGTTTGTGAATAAGAGTCAGAGTTTGAAAACCTGTGTTGTTTGTTTAGGTTGCCCAATAGCATCCTAGAACAGTGTGGAATGAGTCTTTGGAATGTTTGGGGAGCTGGGATCAGTGCCTGTAGCAATGCACTGGGTGTGGTTCCTTGCTCTCAGCAGCTCTGCCAACTGAGTGCTGCCACAAAGCTCAACCCAGCATGGTGTGCACAGCCCAGCACCTCCTCTCTAAGGTAGGTGATGAGAACCTTGTTTTTTAGGGGCCTGATCAGGAAACTCTCACTAGAAATAGTTGAAATTAAAGCCTGTGGTGGTAGTGTTGCTCATCTGGAGCACCAAAGGTCTCGTGACTCAAGCACATATCCAAGCAAGATGTGCCCAAGATGCCATTCCCTCCTCAGCCTTCCCCTTTCCCATCTTGTAGGAAAGGGTACATTGAGTGTTGCAAATGGGGAGGAGATGCTTTTCTTCCTGGTCAAGCTGTGCTCTGCTCAAAGACTGGCTTCCAGGCATGAGGACAGGAGCATGTGGTGGAACTGGTCTTCTAACAGCTGTTTGTGCACTTGACATTTCATAGCTAATGACATTTTAAAATATCACCATGGGACTTCCTGTCTTTCTCTATTTTAGATCACAGTAAAACTTAATTCCATCTGAAGTGCAGTGAGTGGTGGGGTACAAACTTTATGCATCTTCATGAACTATCTCAAATATTTCAACCAAAATTTCATAATTTAAATAAGGATTTAGGCACTCAGAGTGTGGGATTAATGGCTTATATCCAAATCAGTGATTTGCAGAACTGTCATTTTCTTAGAAGTTAGGACTTAAAAAAAAAAAATTAGTTCTACATGTTTGATTTTCTATAGTACTAAAAATGAAAAGCCATCATTGCCTTTTAAGCCATGTCAAAGCACATGCTACAGTTTTGTTGAAAAGGCCTTTGAATATATGACAAACTTCTCTGCTTGAAAAGACTGTAACAAAAGAGCAAAACTATTTGTCTAAAGGGAGAGAGTGGAATGGGTAGAGAACTACTTTCCAGAGAAGTTGTAATTAAATTTATAGCAACTCAATTAAAGATCCTGATTCACTAGTCGTGCATCTGCCTGGTTGTTAGCAGGCTCAGTGCCTGGTTGCAGGTGTTTAATTAAGATGTCTGGATATGAACCAGTTATCTAACCAAATGCTCCAGTCTTGTAATTATCTGTCTGTCTCTTTTTGTTGAGATTCTGTTGCATTTTTCACAAAAAGGCCCATGGCTGGCATGGGGTGCACAAAGTGTGAGTGGTGCAGAGCCCTGGTTCAGTGGGCATTTTCCCTGCTGAGGAAGGTGCTGCACCCTTGTTACAGGCAGTGGCACTTTGACAGAAGGGATGTGCTATGAAATACCTCACACTCCTCCTTAAGGAGGTCACAGTCACAAAAGTTTTGCAGTGGTAATATCTCTTAGCAAGAGGCATTATTGTGTGTGTGTGTATAATATTCATGTATGTATAAACATATATGTGTTCTTTTAATTTTTAGATATTTAAGCTTAAGAAAGCTTATACTTAAGCTTAAAGGAGCTTGTGTTTGTCAAAAGAAGAACCTTTGCTTGCTTTGGCCTTCTCCCAAATACACTTCAATGACAGTCAGACTGAAATGGAAAAATACTCCTAAGCCTTTCTTGGGAGGCTATGGCTCCTGGGACACTCAGCTGAGCTGCAGAAGTCAGTGAAGTGTCAAAGTGAGTTAACTTGGTGCTGCTCTGGTGTAGCCATGTTATTTTCTGAAAAATCCTTTCCTTAGGATTTTTTCTCCTGAGAAGCTGAGAGGCCTCAGGAACAAAATGTAAACAATGGTTATCTGCTGCTGTGGAATGCAACAGGTGCATCTGTGATTGGTCTCATGTGGTTGTTTCTAATTAATGGCCAATCACAGTCCAGCCATCTGGACTGTCTCAGTCAGTCACAAGCCTTTGTTATTATTTCTTTTCTATTCTTAGCTAGCCTTCTGATGAAATCCTTTATTCTATTCTTTTAGTATAGTTTTAATATAATATATATCATAAAATAATAAATCAAGCCTTCTGAAACATGAAGTCAACATTCTTGTCTCCTCCCTCATCCTAAGACCCCTGTGAACACTGCCCCACTCTGGACATGTGCCTTGAAGGACACCATGCACGTCACCACCTCAGTGACTTGTGCCCTGACTCTGCCGGCTCCTGGAACTCACAGAAAGCTGGGAGAAGGCAGTAGGAAGAGCTCCATAAACAAAGTGCTGTGCTGGCCCTTCTGTCAAAGTGCCACTGAGCCTGAAAAGCCAGTTTCTGGTGCATCTGTTTGGAAATGGCTATAAGCTGGATAAAAGCCTCACCTGCAAGGAGGACATGAATCATCCCTAAGGAAAACCTATGCAATTTGGCTGAGAAAAGCTGTCTGAAGGAAATCAAGATGGGAATAACCTCTTGCCATCATTTCAGTGTGATTAATATCTGAAAAAAATTGCTTAATTATTAAGCCAAATGAATTTACAATGTTGCTTTTGAAAAATAGGACAGTCTCCTATCTCAGCACTCAGAGCAGTGTACGGGAATTGGCACTGGACAAGAACTTGCTTGTTTGTCTTATCATTTAAAGCCTGAGAGCTTGGAGCTGTGGGTTCAGAGAGGTTGCTGAATGAGCCACCAGGTGGTGAGAGGGCTCCGTGTTACTGCTCTTCCTCCACCCACTACCTCAGATCTTTGTGGCCCTGCTCCTGGAAGGTGCTGGGTGTCATTGCTCTGTACAGAGGACAGTCTGCAGCCACCTATCCTTGTGAAGCACCTCCTGCCTGGGTAAGGGGACCTTTTCTAAGTCAATCTCCTTCCACTGACATACCCGGGTGTGATTATGGACATCCAGGTAACAACTACTAAAGCAGGGTCTTGGGGATCTTTTCCTCTCTACCAGCAGAATCTCACTCCACTGCTGATAAGCTCTCACGTGGACAGTGTTGCTTAAATTGTGTTTTGGTGTCAGTTGTGGTTATCTTGAAGGATTGATGGCTGGGAAATACTTTTCTAACTGCAGTGTGAAGTGGGAAGGACGAAGAGGTGGAAGGGCTTGCTGCTACTGCACAGGGAAGTAGAAATACCTGTAGGGGAGGGAGATATGGGGAGTTGTGTGAAAGGGCCTCTCCATTCCACACCAATCCTTTGGGATGCAATGACAAGTTATATTAAGGGAGTATATTGAGAAATGACAGCTGCAAAAATAACCAGGTACCACTGATTATTACAGGACAGTAACATTCCTGCTTTTCTGTACTTCACTTTCAAGAAATGAAAAATACCTGTCTTGAACTAGAGATAGCTGCTTATAGAGGGACAGGAAGCATTGAAAACCATCACATCATTTTTCTGTCAATGAAATATTGCTCCTAATAGCATATTTCTTACATATCTGCTCACTCAAACTTAGGATTGTAATTATTTAAGATACCCTTTTAATTAAGGTAACAATTAAAGCATGCTAATTCTGCTGAAGTGAAAGTACCATCACTTTTGTAACCAAGTGAGGGTGCTACACTTTGCCCTGAGGTAGAAATGGAAACACAAAGTAGGGGACCCATCTCTGCCTTAGATTGTTTACATTTTCAAATAACAAGAGAAACAGAGCCAATGATGCTTCCCATCCCCCTTTATCCTATTGTTTCAGTTCTGCTCTTATTTTCCTTGAATCAGTCTATTTCCTCATGCTTAAACAATTACTGTATCCCAAAGAGGATATTCAACCAAACTATTTGAGTTGGTTCTTTCATTTCTTGTCGTTAATAAGCTACCATCAAAGAATGGTTTTATTAAAGAGATAAACCTGCCTACATTTAAAAGTCCTTCTAAACAATGTTGGCAATGTTTATGATATCCCATAAATGGAATAAGGACCATAACAAAACAAATCTCTTATATTGTGGACCTTAAACCTTGTCCAAGTTATAGGTTATAAAATCAGGGACAATTAGCAATGAAATACTAAGCTATAAAGTAATAATAGCTTTTTTTTTTCCCCTTGGTAGTATAGTTCCTCAGTAGTATTATGTGATAAATAAACAAATAGTTGAATGGATCTACTAGATATAATGGATCTATTTTTAATCTGACTTTTACTATTCTAATTCGGGAATAACTCCAGTGTGAAACACTTAAAGCTAAGATACATGAAAACAGGATTAATGTAAAAAAATATTTTAAATGAATGAAAACAAACATTCAATTCCCCGCAAATTTTGCATTTCATTTGCAAATGAGGTTTTACACATTAATCAAGTGAAGAACAAGTGCTTAAAAAATGAAAGGTCTTTGTAAGGCTCTAAGACAGGACCTGGACCTCCCTTATTATTTATTACTTTATTATGCTTATTATTGAATTTGATCATGTCAATAAAGGTTCTTTCAAAATGGGCAGAGGACTTTAGGGGAGAAGTTTGTATGCAGACACAAGCACCTTAAATTTATTACAAGTTCAGCAGTTCTCCCTTCTGCTATGCGAGATGTGGCAGCTAGAAGATGGTGAAGCTATCCACGTCTAAGAACAAATATTGCATATCCCACAGTTCTTTCCTACAAACCTTTTTGCCATGAAAAAAGCAAGAGCCAGCAGAGCTATCTTTCAAGGAAGAATGTTTTTATACCCACGTTTATCTGATTGCAAACCAATCAGCAGAAAATTTTCTTAGGTAAATAGTGAATTATTCCTCCTCACTGGGCACAAAAGGCTGTACTACTTCCTGGGAGAAGGGCTTTGCCTTAACACAAATGTATTCCTTTTTTTGCCACTCTTCAAGACAAAGCATAATCCACCTCTTCTCTCTGTCCTCCAATACACTACAGTAAAGCAGCAACACTTATCAGCAATGTTAAAGTGCTTTCTGGCACTGGGATGTAGGATACAGGAATTCCAGGAGGAAAAAGGAGATGGGAAAATTTCTCATGATTTGATGTGTTACTGATTTGGCCATCCTGATTTAATTATTGTATTACAGAGAGGCAGAAGTGAGCATCTAAACCCAAAATTAATCTTTAACTTAAAACTATCTCTTCATTAACTGCAGAACTTATCAGTAAAATTGAGCTAAAATGCCCCTGTTCTGCAGGTGAAAGAGGGGACCTTTCCAGTTCAGGCTCCCATCATCAGCCAAAAGGCAGTTGCAAAGAGCACCTAGAGATAAGGATGTTATTTTAAAATATCATCTGCATTACAGCAAAAGAGAAGTGATAATCGGGGTCTCACTTTTTTCACTAAAGGGTTGGCTTGAGCACGGGCAGGGCTGGTCACTGCTGTTCTCCAAAACACCATTCAGGCAATCAATATTGCAACACTTTAAGAGCTGACTGCTGGAAATAGCACTGGGTGTTGCAGCATCACCTGCCAGCAAGTGCAGACCTTGCCTGTGCTTCCCACCAGGTATTTTCATTGCTGTCACACACTCTATTGATTTGGATGACACTTCTTTACTAATCTCCAAATGCAGTCAGGCGCTGTGAGCTGGCATTCGTTCCCCTGCAGGTGTCTGGATCTTGGCAGCTCCTGCTCCTCAGCAGCTCCACGTGGTCAGGGCTGGGCTTGAGAACTGCCACATGAAGAGCTGTCCTCTTCCTCCTCCTCCTCCTCCTCCTCCTCCTCCTCCAAGGGTCTCACTCAGCTGGAGAGGTGACTGTGGCTTGATTGCCTGCTGCTACCAAAGGTATGCCACTTATCACCGAGTATTGTTAAAGGAAGTTAAAAAATAAACCTACTTGCTCAGTTACCTGCCTTGATAGTGATTGCTTAGGGGGAATGTTCCTTTCAATGTAGTCCACCAGTGATTTGGTAAATTAGTTCCTACTGCCATAAACATCTTTATCTCCTTTCATGTCAAATGTACTTTGTTATTTGCAAGCCAGATGAGTCCTGACTGTTTTTCTCTGGGGTGTTTGCAACCCAGTGTTCAGTTTTCACTGGCACCCTCCTCCTGCACCCACCTGGAATGCTGTGTTGCAGGGAGGGAAGTGCATGAAGCACATGCTTCAGGAGAGACAAGGAGGCCTTCAGAGCATGTTCAGGACCTTCTTCTGAAATGTTTGTAAGTTTAGTTGATATTTCATCAAACAGTCACCCTAGTTAAAGAATCAACTTGGATTTCTTGTTAAGTCACCACAGAAAAACACTAAGTGTTCCTTTAACAGTGCTTAACAACATGGGAGGGAGCGACACAAAAAGTGTTCTTACTACTGAGGAACAAAGAAAGAGAGCACAACTGACTGCCATGCATTATTTCTAAAAATAGGCATACTACAATTTTCTATAGAGCAGCAACTGCTCCTTTAAATGACATCAAATAAAATATACTTGACATTGAACACTGAAGTCTTTGTTTGATATTCCCCCCTGAATTTATCATTCTTTCAAATAATTTTTCCACTCCTCATGACACTGAGATATTTCAACCTTGCCTGAAATCTTTCTACAGCTTTATTAAACTGACTCCCTTTTTGGCACGAGCTGTTCCAGTTGCCATCCAAATGCTCCTGAGCAGCACTTTGTGTATTAGTAGTGCATTAACATGAAGTTCCTCCAGCTACTCCCCTCCCTCCCTTCTTCTACTACAGCAAAACATAGCTGTTACCTAATTTCTTCTTTGAATTATTAATATTTTGTGCACTCTGCTACTTGGTATCTCCTCACATTCATTTTCCTGGACTTTGCCACTGTTCCTTACTTTAATGAGAGTATTTTTGTGATAATCTATGGTCTTTTCTTTAAGTTTGGTCTGTTTGGAAAATATCACAGAATAATTCCAAATTTCCCTAGGATATTTTGCTTCATTGGTTGGTTTTTTTTTTTTCCTTCACAGCATTTTAGCCTTCTTGTTTCATTTTCTTAAACAGTTAAATGCTAATGAAACATGACAAAGACCTACGTCTCTTGTCTGCCTCTTTCCAGGTCATTTGCACGTAACTGAGACAAAAAGAGAAAGATACCAGCACCACAGCACACATCCTCTGTAAAAGCAAGCAGCCCTTTTGTGCTTCTGACTTTAGCAGGTATGTATTTATTCAAGTCATGTATTTATTCAAGTCACCAAAAGGTGACTTATTTATATATATATATATATATATATATATATATATATATATATATGTATACTCTAATTTTTTAAGAGTGAAAAATGCATAGAATACAGCAATATCAAAGATTTGTCTAGAGGGAGGGGAAATCAATGTGATGGAGACACTGATATTTAAATCCATTGCATGAGCTTGGTGCCTCTAGCAGACATGTTCTGACCTCTGCTATGATCTTCCTTGGTCAAGCATGGCATAACCAAAAGATCTATTTTTTAACATAAGTAAACCTGAGAAGCCTGTCTAGTTTTCTACAGTTAGGTTAAATGAGGGTGCATTCAGTGGCCTCTGTTGTAAATGTTTTCCAAATTGAGGTTTGGAAATTACAAGGTAGAAAAATGAGTGAAATAGGTGTGAAACTGAGGCATCCAGCCAGCTTCGTGGTAAAGGAAGATAAGAGCCCTGATGTCTCTCTAGATGAGCAACTGATTGAAATCCTGGGATCTCTTGACCAGCAAAACCAGGTCTCATCCCACCTTCAGATGAATTCTCTCTGTACCATTCCTATTTCTATGTCTTTTTTTCTGGACGTGCAGTGCCTTGCACTTTCCCAGAGCCCCTCACAAATGCACCCATTATAGTCCCATCCTCTTCTTCAGCTCATGTGGTGCCCAGCTCCCAGGTGGAATACACTTTATCAGTCAAAAGCACCAGCCAGAAGGTAAACTTTGCTCCCCTGGCACACACTGCTGGCTGAAGTGAGACTGAGCAACATGGCACAAGCAGAGCTATTGCCCAGTCCCCCAGAAGTGCACAGTGACAAAAACAGAATAAAATAACATAAATGGCCTCTGTGCTCAGCTTTTACCTAATGCTGATCATCTTCAAGGACCTTGAGCCCCTTTTGAACATGACCTGCAATGTCTTGGCTCAGATGCCCTCCTGTATCTACCCAGGTACCACCCCAGCAAGAGCCAGTGTCTTGTCTGTGCCAGGAAACTCAGGGTCCTGTTACCATCACCCCAGTCTGGGGCTCATGGTCTTCTCTCCTGTGCCCTGTGCAGCCTGGGAAGTCCCCCTGACCATGCCTGTGGGCCACACTCTGCCTTCCTATTGCCCCCTGAAAAATGGGCTTCAGTTGGCAAATATTTGCAGCCACTTGCACAGTCCAAGGCTGGAAGAAATATCCAGACTGGGGGTTTTAAGTTTAGGGTGCTTATTGCAGGATTCCTGTTCTTAAGCCTTACCTGAAGGAGCTCAATCCAAAACTAACTGTAATGTAAATTATCAAAGCCTCATTCTCTACCATGTCTTTGTTGCTAAATCCCAGAAGCTGCTTTATCTCATCTAAAGTGTCCAGATTTTTCCATGCTTGCTTCAAAAATTTCTGTAATCATCACTTTTGCTTTAGGACAAATTGCTGCTGCAGTGACTGGTGATGAAAATATTTGAAGGGTATTATTGATTAGATCCACCTCTTGGAGGCAGGGTTAACTGTTTTATGGAGAAAAAAATGTGAGAAGAAAATGCTACTTTGCCCATCACTTAAGGCTGGGGTTTAGTATTTTAAAAATATTTCTATATTGAAATAATATAGAAATATTATTATTTAAATATAGGAATATTTTTAAAATGCTAAACCCCAGCCTTAAGGGATGGGCAAGGTGATGGGCAATGGCTAAATTTCATCTCTCCATCCTAAAAACCACCTCCAAATTTGGATTTTCTTGGCTTGGTTAACAAGTCTTCTCCAAAACAGTGCTTTGCAGATTTACTCTCCTGCAAAATCAGCATTTGGTCTGTTTTAATACCAGTGTTTCCAGTGTGAAGAGATGTCAGGAACTGGACACTGGGAACTAAATTTACTGTCAGAGGCCTTCTCAAAGATTCACTTCAGGAAGTGAAGCAAACCTTGCAACGTTGCTTCTGTGGGAAGCCTGGAAAATGGGGCCCATCCTTCATACAGCCAGGCTCTCCAGCCTAAGTGAACAATGTTTCCCTCATCTTTTTCATCATGCTTGAATTTTTAGTCTTCCTTCTCTGTCAGAGAAACATAATTGAAATTATTAATATTACCATAGACCATATCACCTTAGCAATGGATCAAAGCTGAGGAGTTATGGATAGATCTGCATCTATGCCTTTTGTTATTAGTATGGAATATCTTCAGAAAAGCACTGGGTTTTGACCTTGGAGTCCATCCTATCACAGCCTGATACAGCAGCTGTTCTGAATTTAGCCCAACCAAGTATTTAGCCATCCAAGGATTATTCTGCTAAAACCAATTCAAGACACTACAGCAACAACTTCAAGCAAACATGAAAGGAAAACTGGAGGAATAAGAAAAACACACTTTAAAACCTTATCTTGTCAAAAGAAAAAAAGATGGCAGAGAGGTTTGCAGGTAGTAAATGAATTCTAGAGTTATCAAGTGTTTCAGTATTGTCACTGCTCTTAATCAACCACAAAAGCTATTTGTTTTCTAATACTCCTAGTGTCAGGCTTGTTTTCCCTTATTCATGTAAAATACTGGATGTGTGTCAGTGAATCCATTTTTCTGCCTTCTTCTGGCAGTCTGGGGGAAAATCAAGTCCTGGGTGCAACATCACCATCTGGGCAAGGGAGGGGATTGTTCTGCTCTGTTTTGCACCAAAGTAGCCTCACCTCGAGTGCTGGGGGCAGTTTTGAGTGCCACAATTTAAGAAAGATATTAAACCATTAGAGAGTGTCCAAAGGAGGGCTATGAAGATGGTGAAGGGCCTTGAGGGGAAGCTGTATGAGGAGCACCTGAGGTGACTTGGTCTGTTCAGCTTGGAGTAAAGGAGACTGAGTCGAGACCTCATTGCAGTCAGAAATTCCTTGTGTGGGGAAGAGGAGGGCCAGGCACTGATCTCTTCTCTGTGGTCACCAGTGACAGGACCCAAGGGAATGGCCTGAAGTTGAGCCAGGGGAGGTTTAGGCAGGATATCAAGAAAAGCTTCTTCACCTAGAGAGTGGCTGGGCACTGGCACAGGCTCCCCAGGGAAGTGGTCACAGCACGAAGACTGACAGAGTTTGAGGAGTGTTTGGACAATGCTCTCAGGGACATAGTGGGATTCTTGGAACTGTGTGTATAGGGACAGGTCCTGGACTCAAAGATCTGGGTAAATCCCTTCCATTTCAGGATATTATATGATTCTAGAAATGAAGAAAAAGAAAGATGAGTTCCCTGGGCTGTTGGTATCTGCAAGTCTTGCCCCAGGGTTGTCTTCCCAGAACATACAATTTGATGCTTCTGTACTGAAAAACTGATGCAACAAATGTTTCGGTAGAAAATGTTACCCCTAAGTTATTTATAAAGCTGACACTAAAGATGTTCACTCTTTGGTCATTTTTTCAATTTTTCTTTCAGCATCTTGACTGTGAATCAATTGAAATTTTTATGTGATAAAATGAGTATACTTTCTCCTGGCTTGAGGAGATTAAACGAGACTTAAATAATCTCAGCACTTTGTAAATGTCTCTGCTTTTTAGTGCTGAAAAGAAATGTATATTGCAGGATGTCTGCAATGTTGAATTTTATCCTTAACTTTCAGATAGCAACCATTTCAGCCCTGTGCTGCTCTCTAAGGCAGTAATGTCCCCCTCATCCTCTTCAGCATTGGAGATGGAGATCTTCCAGTACATTGATGCGCATCAAAGTGATTTCATCAAGGTAGGACCTATATTGCAGTGAAATAATGAGCACAGAGCTGGTGCTCCAGAGGCCTGGGCTCCTCTGGCAGGAGAAGAAGTGCCTGTCACAAGGGTAATGAGCAGGGTTCCAGGTCTGGCATCAGGAGGGCAATATGCACTTCATGCAGCAAGGCTGTAAGAGAGCAGGCTGCTGGGAACCTCTGGGCTGAAGGAGGGACTTGCATGGACTTCAGCAAAAGAGATGGTCATGGGCGTCCTTTGAGTGTGTTCAGAGAGAGGCTCCACTAAGCCAAATGCACCTGCATGGGGCATGCAAGCCAGATAGGATGCTCACCCTGTCTGCTTCAGAACTGATTTTTGTGGGTTTGCTCTTTAGAAGGAGAGGAGTCTTGGTCCCATGCTTGCTTGTGCTTTCATTTTTGTCAACCCTTTATGAAAAGACAGAAACATAATTAATCCAGTCTGTATCACTTATGCATTGAATCAATGAGCACTTCTGAATCCTCATGAGAGCCACCAAGGTAAGCTGTACATAATGCAATTTCTATAATGCAAACTAGTCAGCATCTAGTCTACCTCCTCTTCCATTGGATTTTAGATCCAGGGTTGACAATGTGAATGCCTAAGTGTGAGCACCCTCTCTGTTTGGAAAATCAGGAATCTCAACCCTGGGGAGACATCTAAGGGACTCTTCTCTATGCTGAAACCATAGAGCAACTGTGATAATGTTGTGATGATACAGAAAGGAAATCATCTTCTAGTGTGAGATTTCTGATACAAGGGCTGAGGACAATAACATTCTGGATCACCTAATTGCACTTGTCTTCCTGTGCAGGATCTGAAGGAATGGGTGGCTGTGGAAAGTGATTCTATTCAACCACACCTGAGGAAAGAAGTAATGCATATGATGGCATTGGCAGCAGACAGACTTGCAACTCTGGGAGCCACTGTTAATTTAGTAAACTTGGGGTCACATCAGGTGCTTATCTGATTCTTGGCCTTAAAGCATCATATCTACCCATGGGTCTACCTGTTGTATTCAGTGCTATGTATATGTATGTTATGACATAGTGTTGTTTTTTGAAAGCTAGATACAAATTTATCAATAGTCCTGTACCTACATGACACCTGTTGAAATCAGGTCTGAGAACTGAGAGCATACTGGGAACCACAGAGGCAATCCAAATGCAAATTGATGTTCTGTGCATAGGAGGGAGTTTGATGCTTTTAATTGAAGTAAAAGGACTGAGTTTTTTACTGGGGTTAGTTTTTAAATTTTTGTCTGTAATGAAGCATCAGAACTAATGCATCATTTGTCACTGAACTTACTTTATGAGGGAGGTTGCTTTTACAAAGAAAATGTTGTCAGACAGAACATGTAGGGGTGGTAGCTACCTAAACCATCATTTTTGGTTTTCAGAGCTTCTGACAAGTGACCCAAACTATTTTCTTTCATTGTTGGAAAGCAATAGGGAAGAATTTATCTCTGAGAAACCTTAGTCTTTAATTAACTTAGTTTACTGTAGCCATGGGCTTTTTCCTGCCCTGGGCTGTTTCATTCCTAATCTAACAGGAATTCAAAAGTTCAATAATCGTGATTCTCTTTTCTTTTCTCTGATGCTTTCGGTGAGGATTCCGATTCTTAGCACAAGGAGCCTGAAGTACAGCAACACTTCAATATTTCAGTTTGTGTCATTTGATAGTTGCAGAGAATGCAATTGGGCCATGCAGAGCTCTGTTCTGCACAGAGCCACATTAGAGGTTTAGCCTTAACCTGTTTTTAAGACAGTCTGACATAGCTGCTGCCTCCTGCCAGCAACACTTTTCTTCAGATTCTATGTTTGAACTTACAAGCCTCCTGCCCTCTGTCTGTGGTTAAATCAAACCTCAAATTAATTTGTGTGGCTTTTGACTATTTCAGTGTCCCAATAGACTCCATAGCACAAGGTTCCCTCTGTCTTCTCTGGTGCTGGGAAGTGAGAGCTTAGTGAGGAGGGCATTTATGACAATAAAATGTTTGAAGACTTCTACAAAGTCCAGCAGGAAATGAACAGTTGAGGAGAAAGATCTTAGTTTCTCTGAATAGGTTAGAACTGGAGTCAGTCAGATTTGTGCACCTAATCAAATAAAAGTCAATTGAGTGTATTTTCAATACTGAGAATTCCAGTTGTTTTTGTACATTTCTAAGTTTTAGAAGATTTGGTTTTCCTTAGTTGCCTTTTTCTAACCTTCCTCCGCAGCTGCCTGATGGCCAAGTCCTCCCACTGCCTCCTGTGCTTCTTGGAGAACTGGGGAAGGATCCACAAAACCCCACTGTATGTTTCTATGGTCATGTGGATGTGCAGCCTGCCAAGAAGGAAGATGGCTGGGACACTGACCCCTACACACTGACTGAAATCAATGGTGTGCATCTTCTCATAAATTTTGTATCATTATTGGAACACGCGACTGAGGTTCTGTGTGGGAGAAGGGTTCCTGTCTGTTTAACCAAAGCATGAGGATTTCTGTGGAAATCTTTGGGACATGTCCAGCAGCTTTCAGCTTTGATGGTTGTTCTGTGACTAGTGAGATCCATCAGTGACTGCCTAATACTTGGTGTGGAAATATTAGCATTTGTGGTAGAAGAATGTGAGGACCCTTTAATGTAATTATCCTTCCAGCGCAGCCAGCTGACTGAAGGAACAAAAATAATGGATAGAGGGTCAGCAGATAAGTAAGACCTCAGAAATCCTGATTCCCAGGCTATAACCACTGAGTTGCCCTTTCTCATTATCTGGAATCAATTCCCAATAGCCTTACTGGCATAAATTTTTTGCCTTATTCCAGTGTATATCCAGTGGGGACTGCTACAGAAGTTTATACACAGGCACAGATTTCAGTTTGTACAGTGATAAGTATATATGATGTGCAGTTGGAAAAGAAATTGAATACTTAGACTTGTAGCTTCATATTTCTGCCATGGCATTTATCTGTAGAGTTTTGCTGCTTGTTAGCTGGTCTGAATGATGTGTCCAGAAACTGCATATTGTGGAAACCCTCCAGGCATATCTGGTATGAACAAACAGTTCCTGAGAAGAAAATTGAAGCTCAAAAATTGGCATGTGGCAGAAACCACAACATAATGCATGTAAAAGGAAGGAAAGAGGAAAAACAAGTGTACTGTTCCTTTGGGAAGCGCCCAAACACTCATCACCTTATTTAAAATGAGTCAGTGAAATCCTGACACTTTTGGGACTTCTTCCCTCCATCACTAAAGCTTCTGTGGCAACTGGAATTTGCCAATTACATTGAAGTGATGAGGGAAAATTCAAAGATTGCTTAAAAACTTTCCTCTTTTCCTTTTAAGGAAACCTCTATGGCCGTGGAACAACAGACAATAAGGGACCAGTCCTAGCTTGGATAAATGCAGTGGAAACATTCAGAGCCTTGAAATTAGTAGGTATCAATGATAACTTTTTTATTTTTATCACTAATTTTTACTGTTCAGTATCATTTGTTGTTATTTTTATTATATCTCTGGAGGGATGTATTTGCATTCCTGAATAAGATGATACCTCTCTGTCCCAAAAGACTACATACAATTTGAAATATTAACTATTTCTGATGCAACACTTAGGGCACTGGTCCCACTCCAGTAATAGTTTGTCTTTGAGCATTCCTGTTCTGAGCAGTCTGTCTGCAATGTAAATACACTCTTGCTGCCATTGCCCTGCAGAGGAAAACCCACGGGGAAGAATTCAATATGTATTACATACATTCAATATGTATTACATACATTACACAGCTCTGATAATTGTTCTGTTCTCATGAGAGCTTTTAAAATGGTAAAATAACAGACATTACAGAATGCTGATGAAGACTCGTCTCTGCTGATACATTCTGCTGATCTTTGGTTTTGTCTGCCTACAAGATACCTTCAATTTATGTGTCTGTGTGAAGGGAATAAGCATCTAAAAATATTCATCCAGAATGGGCTGTTATGTCACCAACAGTCCAGATTTATCAAAGCAAATGCTTTGAGTGGGTGGATTCTCCAAATATGAATACAATCACTCAGAGTCTGACAGATTTCTGAAGTCAGACATTTGCCTAAATTACTACAATGACGAACATAGCCATCTTCAAACAATTTAATAATTTTGGAGTAGTCTTACCCCCAAGGTCAAGGTAAACCAAAAATATATTTTAGGCTTGTAACTGGGTTAACTATTTTCCTTTAAGCTGAATTTGAATGACATATTCTGTTAGTAGTTTTCTGTCTCTTGTATGACATTATGGCACAAACTGAGCATTAAGTCTTGATTTTTTTAAAGTCCCCTTACAGCCTTCTGGAAAACATGTTTTCCTTGCATCTATAGTACTGAATTGACCTTGGTCTCAAACCCTTGAAAATGCACATTATTTGCCCAAAGACTAGTTGTAAGTGGATATGGTTGTGGATTTGACATCTTTCTAGTTTTTTCAAATCACTAATAGCTATATTGACATTTTAACAAACAAGCAAAAAAAAAAAAAAAAAAAAAGATTTTTTTGTAATTTGAATCCTTTCTCTAGAAAACAACACAGACCATCAAACAATATTCATTAACAGTTTGTTTCTAAAATTTCTTTGGCCAGCTGATGATTTATCAGTGAACCCATCCATGACACAAGTTCGTTTAATTTTACATATTTGTTCTTGCCTTTAATCTGAGCAGCGAATCAAAAGAGAAAACATCTTAAAACCTCAAATGAGAAAACAAATTGCAACAGGAAACTAAGTTGAAATTTATGTCCCCTATGGGATATGTCAGCATTTTCAACTCCCACTATTCCATAATAAAGGTTCTCCTAATTACTCTTGGAAATGCATTGTTATCAACCAGCAGGCTTGCAAATTTATGAGTGTTGAAAAGACAATTATAGTAGAGTAACTGACAATGTTTTTATTACCATATAAGTCTGGTGATAGACAACATTGGGAAAACCACAGCCAGTGGCTCCCACATGGGCAGTAACAGTGCAAATGTAAGGGGCAGGAAATTTTCTGTGAAAATGCAATTGCTATTAGACAGTTATAATTTCCAAAGCAATTAGAATATTGAACAGCTCTGACAGAAAGCCTGTTTAATGAGACATTCCAGCAAGTTTTCTGAAAACGCAAAGAAGGAAAAAAGACATCACTTATTGTCCTCTGAAAATGAATAGTAGATAAAAACATGAGGAAAAGAACAAGTTTTTCTGGGAGCCTATATGTGTCTGTCACTGGCTTTTCTAATGTAACAAGCTATATATCCTATGTACTCATCCAACATCTTTCTTATCCTAACACAATTTGCATAGCAAACCAGTCTGCTCCTAATTTTAAAGCTTTTTTTAAAAGAAAAAATAAAATGCTTGTTTCTTACCCAGACTTTTCTAATTTTTATGTAGGCTATGCCAGTGAACTTCAAGTTTGTAATTGAAGGCATGGAAGAAGCAGGATCCTTGGGGCTAGAGAAGCTACTTGAGGAAGAAAACCAGAGCTTCTTCTCTGATGTTGATTATATTGTAATTTCAGACAACCTGTGGCTCAGCAACAAGAAGCCTGCCCTCACCTATGGGAGTCGGGGCAATGCCTGCTTCTTTGTGGAGGTAAAGGACACAGGTTCACTCCAGCTGAGCCTCTGACAGACAGGGATGATGTAGCTGTACTTACATCTGCATGCAGAGAAAGACTGAAGGAAAGCTTAATATTTACAAGTACAGAGCTTTCTTCTGCGTCCCTTTTGGCTTCTGCAGATTCCCCTCCTCATTTCAGTTCCATTAGCCTTATTTACTTCCATTAACTTCTCTTCAATCATTTCTTCCCTTGATCCCTTTCCTATCCCATTACTCTCCTGCCACCCTGCCAGTCTCTTCTCATTTCTCTCTCTGTTCTCATGGACACCATCCCTACACCTGCCTCTCCAACTCTCTCCAAAACCATCATTTCTGCTGCCCTGCTCTTTTGCAGCAGATACTGCTGGGTATAATGAATCAGCCTAAAGGGACTCAGTTTGGTTGGATCTCTGGGTTTAAAAGCCACACAAAATTTTTGTAAGCACTGACAGGAGTAGATAAAAGTTCACTGTAGCCAACATGCTATATTTAGCAGGCAATGTGAGCTACTGTGAAATAAAGAGCAGAAATTTCTCATCTGGAAATGCTTCCTGATGAAGCATAAAAGGAATTCGGAGAGAAGATTAAAGAACTTGAGAACTAAAGAAAAATCTGCATTAACCTTTATGTCTGAAAAAGAATGAATTTTTTTTTAAACTGAAAGAGCCTTGGCAGCCTTGATTCAATTCTTCTAAGTCTTGGTTAAGAAAAATGATGCTATTAAAACATCAAAAATGATCTCTCCCTGCTAGTAGACAGTTAGCTGTAATGAGGTTTTGAGAAGAATAAACAAGTCCTTTGCAGGAAAATATTTTATGATAAACTCAAGTATGAAAATGTGTCTGGAAAAAGAGCACATTTAATAACTCAAATGCCTCTATTCTAACGACTTTTTATTCAAGAGACCTATAAATTTTTATTTGTTGCAATCTTGAATTAAGATTGGACATATATTCTTAGTATCAAACAAGATTATTTTTTGCCTTTTTTAAAGAAGATTTTGCATTAAATAAAAAGGGTAGACAACTTGAAGAATTTATTCTCCAATGTTAGAAACAGTAATAATATGCAAATGTTTAATGTATGATGTCTTTAATCTTACTGAAGCAAAAGAGGGAGTGGAGGAGGACCCTTGCTCTCAAATGTGTGAGTGCTACAGACAGCTGAATTTCTCTCTCTTGGTGGTTGACAACGGAGCTCCATCTTCTCTGCCAAAGCAGATTGTTCCTGACATGATGTTTTCTATTTAATAATTAGAAAAAAACCCAACCATTTACTGTTCATTTGTGATCTTGTTCAAAAAAAATGGACCCAGCAGACAGAAGAATAAGGTAGTGAGTGTTCACATGTAACCAGTGGTTTTGGTGCAGGTTGAATGTGGCAGCAAGGACCTTCACTCTGGAACTTTTGGGGGCATCATTCATGAGCCGCTGCTGGACCTGATAGCGCTGCTGGGTAAGAACACACATCACTGCTCAGGGGCAGCTGGGGAGAGCTGCCCATCATCACCCAGCCAAGGTCAGGGCCATGGTTAGTTGTTGTAAGGTAAGGCTCATTGAAGAAAGATCCTCAGATGTGGTCACCAATTGCTGCAGTGTTGTTGTGAGGGTCCCCAGGAGAGGTGAGAGATGAGAATCTGACTCCAAGTTCTTAGAAGGCTGATTTATTATATTATATTATATTATGATATTATATTATATTAAAAGAAAATGATATACTAAAACTATACTAAAGAAAGAGAAAGGAGATATTAGAAGGCTAGCAAAGAATGAATAATAAAAACTCATGACTGACCAGAGTCCTGACACAGCTGGACTGGGATTGGTCATTAAGTTAAAACAATTCACATGGAACCAATCAAAGATGCACTTGTTGGTAAGCATCCTCCAAACCACATTCCAAGCAATCAGATAATTACTGTTTACATTTAGTTTCTTAGGCTTCTCAGTTTCTCAGGAGAAAAATGTAAGGCCAGTAAGGCCAGGACTTCAGACATGTTAAGCTGATGTCAGTCACACATCAATTAAGAACATTTAAGCATTACAGGCAACTTTAATACATGCCCACATAGCAAAACCTGACTTTTTAATGCTGCTTTGTATCCCAGTAGGATGATGTTTTCATGTCAGAAGCTCGGCTGACACATCACACACTACACACAAACAGCAGCTCAATGATTTTCTTAATAAATATGCAAATATATCAAGTTTGGTGAAGCAACTTGACAGATGCAAACAGTTGTGAGGCTCACTCATTTGGTAAGGAGCTAGGTAGAAGGGAAAAGGTGTTATGACTGCTAAGGGGAAGAAATAGAGGCTCCCCTTGTACTGATATCTGTATCTTATTTTGTAGACAGCCTTGTGGATTCCACAGGTCATATTCAGATTCCTGGAATCTACGACAGTGTTGCTGCCCTGACGGAAGAGGAAAGGAAGTTGTATGAATCGATTGAATTTGATCTAGAGGAACATAGAAATAACTGTGGTGTGAAAAAATTCCTCTATGGCACCAAGGTAACATAATATCTCTGTGAATACTCAGCAGAAAGAATTTAAATCACCTATTTGTAGCATTTATATATAAAGCCAAACTGAAAGAAATTTTCAGTCAATGGCAAGCTCAAAATAAAATAAAGGAGCACTGGGAAGTAAAAGATAAATAAAATCAGTCTGCTGAAAATGTAAAGCACTGCATCTGGGGAAAGTGACCTGAAATATGAACAATCAATTAAAAGTAATGATGCAAAACTAACCAGTGTAAGTCTCCCTTCCTTGCCTACCCCTTCCCTCCCCCTAAGCCTAATCAGCCAAATAAAACATGAATTAAAATGCCTGCATTTAGGTTACATAGTAGGAAAGAAGTTGTATTCAGCTCTGAAAAAATGGGAGGCAGCCTTAGGCAGATGTGTTTCGGATGGTTTTCATTTAATACAGATTTTGATGTCTGCCAAGCCTGCCATAAAAAGCATCCAAAGCTACAAGCTTCTCCTTACCAGCAATTAAAAATTATATCCTAAATAAAAAGCCAGCAGGTAAGGGCTGGCTCAGAAAGATTTCTCTGCATAAGAGTGGCAGCTGGGAGAAAGGAGTTGATTGATTTTTTTATAACTAACATAATTATTGTAGTGTAGGTTCTGCTAACAGGGATGCTTTTATAGCTTTCAAATTACCTAAAGCTAGACTGTAAGAATCAGTAATACAAAAGTAAAATGTGACTACACTGAGTTTTGATGCTTTACCTGTATGAGGATGAATTGATGTTAATTTTAAGTATAGATAAAGGTCTAGTCTCATAAAACTGAAGGAAAGCAGCAGCACCCTGAAGTTCTGCATGAAGACCAGTTTATAATTTATACATTTCTCCTATTTTCCTTAGAATGATAATCATAATATTTTTTTTTCCTCTGCATCTTCTCCAGGAAAACTTAGTTACTGAAAATTATAATCTTTCCTATTGTGCTTTTTAGTGTTCATTGGTAGAATTTCTTCACTGGTATCATCTGGGTTGGATCTGGCTTTGTGGTTTTTCCAGTGACAAGTTCCAGGATAAACATGCAGTCAGATCAGAAGTTGTTCTGATATTACTTTTCACTATGAAAATTTGCTTTGAAGATTTTTAAAACAATGATCTATTTTTCTCACATTTTAAGAAAAACGATTACCATCCAAATCGTTCTATGACTGAAAGTAGTAGTAATTTTTAAAAAGAAAAATACACGTGCATGGGTTTAAATAAAAAAAAAATCAAATATCTTTAAAATACAGAGGTCTCCAAATACAAATTTTAGGATGGAAAAAGCTTGTTTACATAAATTGTGGCTTGTTAATATCCCTTCTATTCTGAATTTTTTTTAAAGGAAGAAATACTTCTACACCTGTGGCGTTACCCCTCTCTCTCTATTCATGGGATTGAAGGAGCTTTCCATGAACCAGGCATTAAAACAGTCATTCCAGCAAAAGTAATTGGCAAATTCTCAATCCGTCAGGTCCCCAACATGGACCTTTCAGTTGTGAAAAAACAGGTAAGATACAAATCTTTTCTTTGGCCACTACTGTGTAAACTCAGCACCTTGCAAACCTAGACTTGTAGTACACTGAATGTTTTTAGCACTAATTTCTTTCCAAGAGAAGTAGAAATGTGGGTATAAGCTCGAGGGGCAAGATGAAAGCTTTTTGTAAAAGTATTTTCCCTACAGGTGGTGGACCACTTGGAGGGTGTCTTTTCCAAGAGGAACAGTCCAAACAAACTGAAAGTGTCCATGCCTTTGGGTGTAAAGCCCTGGCTGGCTGATTTTAATGATCTACTATATAAAGCAGCAAGAAGGGCAATAAAAACAGGTGTGTTCCTTTTTTTTTTTTTCCCAGTTCTTAGTGTGTCTGTAGGTGTGCAAGGGCATTGTGCTCAACAATAAGGCAAAGCAGATTTCCCAATTCAGTGCTGCAGCCTCTTACTCTTACAAATCTCATTGGTTTTGATAGAACAACTCATCAGCATCTTCCATACCTTGTTAAATTTTGATATGTTTTATAGGAGTAGCCAAAAGGCCTTGTTTACTTATTTTTGTATTGATAAGAAACCAGAGATTTATAGAGCAGAGCTGATTTGTGAAAACAACTGACTTCTCACTCAGACCCATTTCTATTCAGAAGCTCTTAGTATCAGCTCTTTCCTTAAATCTATGATAGCAGATAGCAAACCTGGATTACACCTATTTATTAATTCATTTTTCCAATATATTTCAGTTTTTGGAGAAGGTCCCGATTTCATCCGTGATGGCTCAACAATTCCTGTTGCCAGAATGTTTCAGACTGTAACACAGAAAAGTGTGATGATGCTTCCGATTGGAGCGGCCGATGCTGGGGAGCATTCCCAAAATGAGAAAATAAGCAGGTTTATTTCATTTGTCAGTTGCTGCTACTAGAGAAGGGAGGGCAACTGAAGTCCCTTGGTACCCATGAATGAGCATGCCTAGATGGGAAGCTTTGCTGTGCATTGGGCAGCCCAAACCTACTATCTCCAGCACACTAGATGTTGTGCTAAGCAAGAAAGGAAAATTCCCAGTCTAAAGCATACCATTATACACTTTTCACTGGGTGTCTACTCAGTCTTTAAATTCATTGCATTGGCAATTTTCAGTTCTCTAGCAATGAAGATGATGGTGTGGATGGGGACTCTTCCATCACAGCATCTGTTTTGAAGTGCACCAGTCACAGACACTCACGGTTCTGTGAGGATTTTGGTGGTTTTCAGTATAAACAGCTATAAAGAGTTATTTATAGTCCAGGGACCACAACTAGCATAATTATACAAAAAAATAGCTTAAACCTGTCACTGGTGTTTATTGTTGGAGGCACCATGGTAAGCCACTATTCAGTGTGTTGCCTGAACACTTGTGCAGTCTCTGAGTCAATTCATGCTGAACTCTGGAGAGAGGAGAATCCTACAATAATTCTCAAATTACTTTTTGCCTCTCCTCATTAAAGCCTCAACGCTGCTGGCTACAGGTAATACCAATTTGGGTATGTAAACCTGGAAAATAGTTTTCTGAAGTAAATCCAGAGGAGTACCAGATTGAAGGATGTCCAGCACTTCTGTGCACTTGGTAATTTTCGGGGGTTACCAGTATTGCAAATTCCTATGAAGACTCCGAAAACTTCACTGGACTACATTCCTAATTTTGTGAGCACAACAGCCTGACAAGACTTCATTGTGTTTCTTTCCTTCTTCACAGACACAACTATATTGAAGGAACCAAATTGTTTGCAGCTTTTTTCCTGGAGATATCAAAGCTACATCGGAACTTAAATGAAACTTCCCCCACAGAGACTATCAACTGACAGACCAAGAAAATCAGCAAAACACTTTCTTAAATTTTCTAACTTAAATAAAACACATAAATCACATATTCAGTGGCTGTGAATTGGTGGGGAAAATAATAAATGCTGTGCTATTTCCTGGCATTCTACTAAATGGCATGCATTTGTTATATGGTCCATCAAGTGCTCTTATCCCTAATGCTGTAAAATAGGGTTAGGGATAATTAATTCTTGCTGAATGGAACACGTGACATTTTAGTTTTAAACTTCAAGACAAAGGGAATATATACATGCATTTTATCAACATGACTTTATTTCTGTTTTGTAGTATCACTCTTCATGCTGCCTAGCTCACATTCCAGTTTCTGAATATGAGCAATACACACTGCAATTTCCTCCTAACTATATACAAAATTTTACTTACCTAATTCTTTGAAGAAAGATCTACTGTCAAACTAATCTCTTTCTTTGTCCTTCACTGAAGGTTTTAAGTAGGAAGTGCAATGAAATGTTCTTGTTGAGTTTGATGTGAAGATTTGCCCATTATTATCTATTTATGGGTATAATCACTGAGGTAAGTAGAACTACAACAATAAATAAACATTTCCCGGTCTGGATTATGCCTTCCCTCTTATCCAAATCACCTCTAACTATGCTGTGAGTAGTTTTAAAAATCACTTAATGTTTTCTTTATGTGACTTTCTTTCCATACAATAGAAAGAAATTTTTGTAAACATCTGTTCTGGCCAAAGTCTGTCATCAGAACAGTGTTTTCTCACCCAATAAGCAACTTGTAAAGCATCAGTTTACATTAATAATTAAGTTGAAAGCAAATTATATATTTTGAAATAAAACCAAACTAGTTGAGAGGTCTGATTGCTGTTTAGGCAAAACATCCAGCACAAAGCTTATAATTAAAATCTAGATTTTTTTAAACTTTAAAATGTGATTTTCACTCTAACATAATTCACACACAACCAAACCAATGGAACCAGTAGTGTTATCCCTACTGTTTAAAAAAATTACATTAAGTAAATTACATACTGTACTTGGGATGCTTTCTTTTTCTCCTGTTACAAAAAACTGCAAGAACAAAGATGTGGATACAGAGACAATAGAAGAAAATACAGGTACATTCTCAATAAACACCCATTTTCAGCCCTAGCTGAGACTGTGAGACAGTTCAGCTGCAAGAGCTGAGTAAGGATTCTGGCTCTGGCTGCTGATGGTGTTCAAGGGGAAAAGGAGAACTCAGCTCAGTGTCTTACTTCACTGCTGACTGCAGAACTGCAGGGTACTCCAGGACAAGGAACAAAAGCCTCAAAGACCAGAAGACTCTGCTTTGTGTATCATCAACCTGCAGAATAATTCTCTGTGGCTCTCAGTTCCCTTCACCTGAAGAAAGCATTTAGGAACCAGCATGGTAATGAATGTTGCAAGGGTGAGTACTCCAGTGTCTGCACAGGACTCAGGGCAGGTTGGCCTATGCTGAAAAGCTATCACACCATAGAGGTACATGAGGGAATTTTGCTGAAATATTTCAAGACATGTAGTTGACATAAAACATTGCAATCTCTGGGATTGCAGTGGTTTTACAAGTTACAGAATCACAGACTCACAGAATATGCCAAGTTAGGAGAGACCCACAAGGATCATCACAACAAAGTTGTAGTCCTGAACAGAACCATCCCCAAATTAGCTTAAAACATAATGGAAAGAAACATCTGTGCATAAATATGACCCTTTTGGCAGAAGAGCTGAAAAATTAGTGAGATGGAGGTGGCAGATTTCTTCACAAAAAAGGGATGGAGACTGTGTTTTAGGAATATGTCTGCTCTGAAATACCACTATAATATATGCTATGTGATCTACAACATTATGAAGTTGGAATGGAAGATGGGCTTATTTATTTTTTACTGTTGCTCTTTGGAATGACAAATAAAATGGAGCCAAAAAAAAAGCACCATTTTATAAGCACAGATACTCTCAGAGCAGTGCACTGAAACAACGTTCTGCTCTGAAATAGCCACTTACTGTCAAGTTAAAACTATGTACAGTGGGGCCACTGAATTATGCAGACCATCTCCATGCCTCCTTCAGTCCCAGAGGAGAGAAGAAGCATAAACCTTCAATTTCAGATTCTCCTCTCCATGAAAGAAAAAAAGCATTGAGAAAGCAACTCCTGTGCACAGGGGTATTGAGAGCTACACTTTGCTCCTTAGATCAAGAATGAGTATCCACCCTGTCTTTCCTTTCTTTTTTTTTTTTTTTTTTTAATATTGGGCAGCATCTCATCAGCCTTGTGAAAAAAAAAAAGAATTGGTATGCATTTTTCTAAGGTCTGTAGTGTTATATAACATTTCTAGAAATGTTTCTTCTTGGTTGCACTAACAGCTATTTCTTGCCACAGTAAATTAAAGATAACTCTACAATACTAGTGTTAGAAATAAAATTAAGGTTTGCTTCTCTTTGTTAGCCACATCAAAGTCAGAGCACATTAGATATTCTCTAATTGTGACCAACTAACTGCAGAAATCATATGTACAATTTGTGTGTCTACATATGCATGTATGTAGCTATATATATATGTACACTTCCAAGATCTAATCCAGTTATTGATTTAAAAAAGAAAAAATCTTGTCCATTTTGATTCAGGTTTTTTCTTACTAATGACTGAATAATGGGAAAACAACATTGTGGGGATGTCCAAAAGCAGCATCTGTATCTCTGAAAGCTTGATACAGATATCAAAACCTGGATCATAGGATAATAAAAGGATTTTGGTTGGAAAGGACCTTAAGGATCATAAAATCATAGAATTGTTTGGGCTGGAAGAGACCTTTGGGAACCATCTAGTCCAAACCCACTGCAATGAGCAGGATCAAGCAGATCAGGCTGCTCAGAGCACCATCCAAGCTGACCTCGAATGATCCAGGGATGGTGCATCCAACCACCTCTCTGGGCAGCCTGTGCCAGTGTTTCACAGACCCCAGAGCACACCTAACAGTACTAGGTGCCTGTATATAGCTGGTCAAGTTCTGCCTGTTTCCCTGGTAGAGAAAGACTTGGCACAAGTTTTCCTTTTTCTTGTAGGCTGTACATCTGTGTTGTAAGGAACTGAACACTCAAGAGTGGGAACATATTTTTCTACTGATTATTAATGTGAAAGAATAAATTAGAACATTTTAATTTCCATTTCAAATCAGTGGGTTTAAATGTGAAAGTTGCTTTTTATATTAGATAAACACAGTTTTTAATCCTTAAGTAATGTTTCAAAAGAGAAGACTGAAAAGTGTGTCAGCTAAAATCATGGAGAATAAGATGCTGACAATAGGAGCTGAAGGCATAGAGAAATGAGCAGCCTCCTGAGACTGAGAACTAATCAGGTCATCATCTGCTTAGCCTGTGAAAGTGGAAATTAGGCTTACTCACGTAGTTATGGTTTTACTTTTCAGAAACAGTACTCAAGAAGTTTAACTTTGACTCCTGCTAGTTATTCCTTTCAGAATAGAGCATTTGGCTTGTTTCACAAAATGTTCTAAAATGCCTTGCTAGTTAAGGATGTTCATAGTCCATATTTAGACAGGGAAGATTGTGCAACTGTGCTTTTATGTGTGACACAGAGGCCCATGCCACAGTGGCTGGTGCCAAAGAGACCCCTGAGTTCCCTTGTCTCTGCTGCAACATTCCAGCTGCGAGTAACATGGAAAGTTAAACACTTATTGCTCCAAGGTGAAGCTTAACTGATTTTCAAGTCTTCACCTTGTATCATAGAATATCTAGAATTGGAAGGTACCCATAAGGATCATTGAGTCCAACTCCACGTATATCTGTATTTAGAGCTGGAGATACATTGTGCCCTTTAGGAGATGTGTCAATAAATATTTTAAACAAATATATGAATAGAAAAATACGAACAGATCCTTATTAACAGAGTGCATATTTGTCTGGTTTGCTCTACTGCCAAATATTTCAGTAATTTTCTCACTTGCATTCTTCAGAACAGTCTATGAAGAACACCTCCATGTTGCAGATAATTTCTACAAATATGTAGCAAGGGTTTTCCTGCAATGCTGCTACATTAGATTACATAAAAGTAGACCAGGAAATTCAAAATTATCTGCTAACAACACAAGCATGGTGGTATGCAATCTTGAAACCTCTTTTCATATTTTTTTTTAGCTATGAACTTGAACCAGTGCGAGTCTCCTTCCTGAAGTCACTTAGAAGTCATTTCAACATTTCCACTACTTTGTAAGGAGGTGAGTCACTGTCTGTTGTAATGGGAGGATCAGCAGCTCCCAGTTTTCAGCTGGTTGTCACATGGATTGAGTTGTTTGGATGGAGGACAATGGAGACAGTTCCTAGTTACTTTATCAGCTCTCACAGAGTTTTAAAAATTGTAAATACTATCTGAAAATGTGCTTGTATTTTGTTATGCAATTTCACTCAGGTTCTTTGAGTGAAACATGCCACATTCACTCCTCAAGGCAGGAGCAACAGCTGTGTACTTGTGAAAGAGATAAGTGAAAGTGCAAACACATTTCCACAGGTGTGAAATTTGGATTATTTTTGCTAAGAAACTTTACTCTTGGGAGGGGAAAAAAGCCAAACAAAACCTTGCTTAAGCTACAAAGTCCACCCTGCATAAGGTGCATCCCAACAGCAAAGAAAAAAGGTCACATTCCTTATTTGATGAGTGTTTGAGAATTTTAGTGTGTAACCAGAAAATTCTTCCTTTAGAACTAACAGTATAAACACATTCTTATTTCAGTGGATGTAGTTCTAACAGGACTAGGATGCATGTGTCAGGTGGATAATATGTTGACTTAGTGAAGATGAAAAATAAGGATTAAATCTCTATTTCATGTAGCAAACTTTCTTGCATATTATTTTCTGATCTGCTACCACATTAAATTTTAATGTATTGATGCATAATGTACTTGATGTTTGTATTTGAGACACATGTCTATTTGAGAAACTTGCTTTGTGAGTTTGCAAGAGATTAATTATACAGTCACAGAGCTGTAAATTCTGGCAAGCTGGACATCTTCACACATAAGAGACAATACATGGTAATAAATGACTCTCATTTCACTGCAGTAAATTATTATTAAAATTAGATGAATTTTTATTAAAAACCCACAGTACAAGAAAACTAAATCCTTGAAAGTTTGGCAGAGTTACCCTCCAGACAGACTTAAACATATCCGTAGTTAAATGAAATCAGATGTTGTGGATATATGTGTGGATAATGCTGATTTTGCTACCTGTCTCAAAATCATTTTGATGATCTCTCACTGTGAAATAACATGACATGTTGGCCAATTGCACGTTCCCCATCCTTCCAATACAATTACAATTTTCTTCTTTCTTTTTGTTATATCTGTAAGAATAATTCAAATATCACGCTTTTTTAATTTATTTATGGAACTGAAGGGGAGCTTAGAATTGAAACTGTAAAATCTCTGTAATAGAAAATTGAAAATATTCAACATGACATGCTCCTGACATATACTCTTCTGGCATGAAGAAACAATTGGCAGCAGAGCTCTCATATGAATTTCATGTAGGTTTGCATCACTCTTTTTTTTTTTTACAATTAGAAATCCAAGAGCTAGTACTGCTTTACTTGTCTCCTGTGCATTACTGCCTTCCTGACAAGCCATCAAATTCCATAGGCAGAGTTAATATCCTCAATTTGGCAGCAACCATAACATTCCAGTGACAACTTCAAAAGAGAAAGTTTCATTAAATCACAGTGGAAGGACCAATGAGATCCTGGAAGTACATTCTCCTAGAGCTGCCTTTTTTGAGGGCTACTTATATATAGTCCACTTTTTATTGAAAAACAGTGGAATGAAAAGTCCATTTTAAACAAAATAACAAGTAAACAGACAAAACCATGACAGTCACCCAAAACCATGAAAATCACCCTTATAAAATGCACACCAAAGTGTATGGGCCCAGGAAAAAAGATATTTCACCTGCAGTGTTCTAGAGGTGCTTGTGTATCTTAACATGGGATTGTCTGGAGGGAACAGCCTGAAGACTTAAAGATAATGTCCATGTGTAAAATTTCTGCCTGTGTGCTTCAAGTAACGTCAGTTATTTGTCAGCATGGAAAAAAAACCCACATCTGATTTATTGGTATATTGATATTGATGTTTGTATCTAGAAAGCTGCATGCATGGAGACATAAGTGAGGTCTCCTGCCTGCATGATTTGTATTGTGTATGCAAAACAGCTTAGTTGTTGGTGCTTATATACGATAGCTTTCTATGACCATTTATTACTATTTATTTTTTAGATGTTGGCTACTGTGACACTGAGCAGACAGCTATATCACTACTGTTTTAGACTTCTACCTCTCATAGATGTTACACAGTTCTCTTACCACCCCTCACCTGGACTGTAACCTGACTTTAGAGAAACATAATTCAGATTATTCAGGATGATTTATTCAGGATGAATAATTATTCATGGGATCTGATGAAAGATCACATGTGACTCTTCAAGTGCCTCTGTGAAGACACCTCTCTGTGCACATGCAGGTAGACACCCATGGCCCCCATTCTTCTGTGCTGCAGGCTGAATAGAAAGCCTTTAATACTACTGGCAAGACTAGGCCTGGATGATGCTTCATTTGAGGGCCAAATGAAAGGATTTGCAGTCACTCTTACTTTCTTTTGTTAAGTGGGAGAACTTCAAGCACTATCTTGTTTTTCTTCATATTCTTGAAACTTCTATATGTAAACCTAAACTCCTATAAAAGTATTTTAATTGCAAGAAAACCCTTTCAATCACTTCACACAGCTCAAAAATATTTTTTCCACCCTAGATTTTATGTAATTATAAGAAATTAAAACTAATCCTTTGTAGCTGTTCCATTAAAGCTCAGTTGCTTTCCTTCTTATTTTTCTCATTTATATTGCACTTACAGTAGCAGGAAAAGTTGGGAAACCACACATTTTTACTACATTTTTACCTGCCTGCATAAGGTTCTTTATATCACAACAAAAAAAATTAACAAAAGGTACCTAGCAGTGGGTGAGCATTTTGTTAATGTAAAAATGGTTAACTACTTCAAACAAGTTCCTTGGCACGCCTGGGCAGCGAACCCAGCGGGTAACACGACGTGAGTCAGAAGGTGCAACTTTAATGACAGAGTGGGCACGGGTGCCACGGGCAGTGTGACCTCGGTGGCACAAAGGTGCAGCCGTGCCCTGACGCGGCCACTCCTCCTCGGGTTCCCAGAGCTGTCGTGGCTGCCCGGCCGCAGAACGGGGCTGTGCAGGCTCGCTCTCCATCCCTTTGGACACCAGGGGCAGCGGGCACGGAACTGCCGTCACTGTTCCCTCCACAGGGACAGCTCCCCACAAAACCACATCGCAGCTGCAGCCACCCGGCCTCAGCCAGCCCATCCGTGCTCAGCTGTGGCGCTGGCCGTGCCCTGGTCCCGCTGTGACCCTGCCGAGCCGGCCAGAACACAGAACCTGCCTTCTGCCCCGGCCGCCCTTCGGCCGAGCCAGTGCCGGAACAGCTGAGCCATGGATCCCAGTGGTGCTGCACCAGCGAGCGACCAGGATCACAGGACCACGGCCGATTCATAGAATTGTTCAGTGAAATTGTCCAGTGTTAAAAAAGACTTTATCGAGTCTGTCAGGAAAATCCAGCCTCCTTTTATTCCAAATTCCTGGCCGCACGTTGCCCAGATTCCTTTCCCCCCTGGCTGAAGCACTAGGAAGGTAAATCCTGCCCGAACTGCCTACTGCATATTCCCCCCTTGAACCAACTATTTTACCCCAAATGTCAGAAACTCAGGCTTGTGCAAACCATTGTCTGTTTCAGGAGCAGAACTGCCTGGGCTCTGCAACAAACCTGCTGCCCCAAGTCAGCAGAGACATTAAAACCCATTTCAAAGACGTTAACAATTTCCCCAGCACTGCCAAATCCACCACTAAACCCTAAGTCCCCAAGTGCCACATCTACACATCCTTTAAATCCCTCCAAGGATGCCGATTCAACCAAATTCCATCAGTTAGAACAGCGTGCAGCAGCAGGTCAAACTGGAATATTGCTCTTTGCTTCTTGAATCACACACCTTGAAAAATGGGCAAAATAACTTGCATTAAAAAAAGGGAAAGTATATATACATGTGTATATATATATATATGTATAGGTAGTTGAGACTGAAAAGATTCTTGGTGTTTACATCCTAATTATTCTGTTTCATGTTTTCTTAGGGGTTGGAACTGCAAACTAAAGATACATGCAACTCTTCTTACAAAATTTGCTACTCAGTGAAAAATCAGTGGTGGTTAAGGAACCCTTACGGGTTGATGTTGATAAGTTGATATCCTACAGACACCACCATGTCCTTTGGAGGGCCTGCCAGTGACATTCTACCTATGAGATCATCATTAAGCCATGGGTTATTTCTTCTCAACAAATCTGGTGGGAAATCCCCTGATTCGGAGTTGGTAAGTAGCATTATGGTGACTGCCTTTATGCTGCTGAATGTCTGACTTCTGGTAGTAGTAGTTACAAAGCTGTGTGTGTTTTCTGTACAGGAGCAAACACAAAATATTGAGTAGGAAAGGTAGGGAGAGTTTAAGTTACACAGCCAAGTAAAGTGCTGGTACTACTCTTGGAATGAGTAACCATTCTAGCAGAATCAGTATTTCGGTGTGGTAGAAATATAGCAACTGCAGAATCATTCCTAGTGTCATATTCGGTTAGAAAATAAATATAGTCTATATTTACAATCTATTGATAAACTAATCTATTAAGAAATTAAATTCTTGTTAATTACTCATTGACTTATTCAGCTTGCATTCTAATATATCTTTATTAGTGGAACGATTTCAGAACACAGAACCACTTTTCAGCACAACTTTAGAATTCTGTATATACCTGAGCCAGAACATTAAATGTACGGATGTAAACATTTAATAAATACAGCTTATAACTGCAAAATAAAATTAATTATTTTTGGTACAGGTATGATTTTTTTCTTAGATTAACAGTGATTCTGCCTTAGTTGCTACTTGTCCCATACCAATGGCTCCCTCTTCAGGCAATTCCTAAAATATGCTGCCTCTCCTCATTTTGTTAGAAATGTTTCAACTATTAAGACTCCAGCTCGCACAGTCGTGTCTTCTTCTCCAGTATGTTTCCTCTTAGTAAACAAATGATGAAATAACTGATCGATCAGGCAGGTTCACTTGCTGTTATCTGAGACCCAAATCTACAAATCTTTAAAGCCACATGAAATGAATTTGTAAACTGCAGAGAAACTGAGCTTTGAGGACATCAAAAGGTTGTTTTACCTCTTTTCCCCATGCTGAAAAATATCCAGAACAATCAGATTGTTCATAATTGTATTAGTCTTACAACTGCCAGTGGCTTCAAACGATTAAATCTAAATATGTATTTAAAATCCCACAGATATCTTTACTACAAATTTAGCCATATTCTGTGGGGATTTCCTATTATACACAGAATAATTAAATTCTGTACTATAACCCTTAGGTACAGGACAAGGAGATACCCTCTCTCACCAGTGTCCTATGTGGTACTTTGCTGTTTTAAATTTTGTTCATTCATTTCAGATCTTTCCCAAGACACTGGTAAAGTCTGGGGTGCTCCACTTTGCTTCAATGAAGGCTTCAGGCCACAGCAACTCTTTTGTTTTTAACACATTCTTACAGTCCTTACAACCCACAAGAGAATTGGCATTGCTGTGCCATAAATTTAGCAGATTAGCCAGTGGCTAACTGGCTGAATAGCACTGTGAATTGTCACTTCTAGTTGGTAAACTCTGTGCACACTGCGTCAGTGCCAAGTCAATGAACTGCAAACCTAGTCCCGAAGAGGTGTTCTCTCCTTGGGCCTCTGTGCCACGCCCTTGAAGAATGCTAAAAGCTGTTTAACTAAGATACGGTCTACTAAAAAATGTTGTGTCATCAGGAGATAAATGGGAAACCTGCATTTTAAAAATCAGAAGACACTGTGAAAAAACAACTGGATTTCACCACAGGCATCTGAAGACTCTTTACACGTTGCTTCTTTGCTTTGGTATTATACTTTATCATGTAACTTGGCTTAAAAGAGAGGGAAAGAACACTTAGGGTTTCATCATCACGGTTTCTTCACGAATTTATAAAATGCGAAATACTTTACAAACTGCCTCCCTCTTGCCTTTTTCAACTGTTTATTCCTTGAACTGCACTCTCTGACAGGTATTTTAATATAGCTTGGACCGTCGATGCCTTTCGACTGATAACCCTAGTGAAGCCCAGTGAACGGCTGCGGGCTGTGCGTCAAGGACTTGTTTCCCCCTCCTCCTCCAGAACAGGTTTCCCAAGGACCAGATCCAAATCTCGCTGCGGTGCGATGCGGGGTGAGAATGTGAAGCACAGCTTTGTCCACAGCCCTGTGCGGCCCAAGGTTACCCTCGCGGAACCCAGCGCGGGGGCTGCCCTAGGGCCAGAGGCCGCCTGCAGGCCGGGCTGCGCCACGCACCAAGGAACGGGCAGCTGCGGGGAGCCCCAAACCCGTGCCCGCAGGAGCCAGCGGGTCTGCTCTCGTCCGGCAGGCGCACGACGGGAAAACCCTCGGGGCTCCGTCCTTTCTTTGGGGACCGTCCCTTCCCGGGATGTGGCGGACAGCAGCGGCCGGGAGCCAGGGGCGCTGTCAGGGCAGGGCAAGATGGCGCCGGACCGTGCGTGCGCGCGCGGCCGTTGGGCGCGCGGCCCCACGCGCCCGCGGCTGCACGAGCGGCGCCGCCGCACCGGCTCCCCCGCCCCGCCGGCGCCGCCGCGTCACGTGAGCGCGCCTCGCCCCCGCCCCCCCCGCGCCGGGCGTGACGCAGCGCGGCGGATCTACGGCGCGCCACTGGTGACACGGCTCAGCACAAGCGGAGGCGCTCGGCTCCCCCCGCGCGGTAAGCGCTGCCCGTCGCGGCGCGGCTGGCCCGTCCCGCCGCCCAGCGGCGCGGGGCGAGCCGCTGCCTCGGTCCTCGCGAGGGGGGCTCACGGGGTCGCCCCGTCGCCGTCTCCCCTCGGGCTTTTTGGGCCTCTGCGCTGCCGTCGTTTTTTTTTTTTTTTTTGGGTGGGCGGGCGAGCGGGTTGTGGGTCGCCATCTGAGCCAATCCCGTGCCTGCTTCCTCCCAAGCTGTTCGCCGATTGGCCGGGGCGCTGAGGGCGGGAAGAGCGCCTCTGGCGCTCATTGGCTGCCGCAGCCGGCCCCGGGGCCCTGGGGGTCTTCCCTTCCGCTGTGCCGCAGGCGGGCGGCGGCGGGCAAAGGAGAGGGCGAGGGCACGGGCGAGGGCAGCGGGGACGGACGGAGAGAGAACCGGGCAGGGCGGGACCCGCTCGAGCCACCACCGCGCTGCGCGGTTCCGGCTGGCGCGTGCTCCGGGCTCCTCCCCGGTTCCCTGTGTCCCCCCCCCGCCCAGCTCCCCGGGGCCGGTGCGCACGCGCGGGGCCCGGCCGGGCGCGGCTGCGGCCTGAGGAGACGGCGGGGCACGGCGGCGGCGGTGGGCGCCGATCCCGTGGAGCCGCCGCCCCGCAGGGACGGCCCCGGGCGGCACCCCCGACCGGCCGAGCAGGGACTGATGGCGCGGTGCTGGCTGCGCAGGCGCGGCGGGGCGGGGTCGGTCCGGGGAGGGCGCTCGGCAGTGGCGGTGCTACCCTGAGTGGTTTCAGCCACCCGAGCCCCCCGTTTTTTACTTCCCCCTTCTTTCCCGAAGGTTGCTGTAAAATGAGCGGGGATGAGCTTTGAGAAGTGCAGCGGTTGACGGTGAGGGATGGACACACGTGATTGCAGGAGCTCTGTATGTGGCTCTTGTAAGGGATAAAGGAAGTGTGGTTGCTACTTTCCCTTTATTCTGCATCAGTCAACAGGCAGAGCAGTCACAGAATTACAGAAGTAGGTTGGAAAGGACCTCTGATACAGCGAACACCGTTTTGTCAACAGATAGCATTGTGTGCCACATCCAGTCTTTCATTAAAACACCTTCAGGAACAGTGACTCCGTCACTTCCCTGGGCAGCCCATTCCAAGGTTTAATCACACTTTCAGTGAAAGATTTCTTCCTGATGTCCAGCCTAAACCTCCCCTGGTGCAGCTTAAGGCTTTTGTCCTCTCAAGCTGTTGCCTGGGAGAAGATGCTGACCCACACCTGGCCTCACCCTACTTTCAGGTGGTTGTAGAGAATGATAAGGTCTCCCTTGAGCCTGTTCTGGGCTAAACAATCCCAGCTCCCTCAGCTTCCTCACAGGACTACTGCCCTCCTCTGGAGGTCGGGCTCTTGAATCATGAGCACCTCCTGTGCTCTCAGTCTTCTGATTTTCGACGTGGCTTTGATCTAAGGAGTCAGACCCCTAGGGAACCTGTCAGATGGTGGCAGGGAAAGCAATAGAAATGTTAATACACTTCTGAGGGTGTGTCTGTCTTCAGAAAGAAAGATCATGAAACCAGAACTGCTGGGTGGCCTTTGAGGGATTGGTTATTATCTGTATGTCCTTTATATAGAAGAAATTGTTTAGTGTGAGGGTGGAAAGGCACTAGCACAGGTTGCCCAGAGAGGCTGTGGGTGCCCCATCCCTGTAACTGTTCCAAGGCCAGGTTGGATGAGACTCTGAGCAACTGGTTCTTGCAGAAGGTGTTGGCACTAGGTGATCTTTGAAGTCCCTTCCAACCCAAGCCTTTCTATGGGTCTGTGTCCTGTCCTGTTTACTTTGAGCTGTTGTGAAAGGTTTCCTGTTGCTGCTTCAAATAACTTCAAATAACTCCATAACAAATAGTTGTGGCCTGTGGACCACAATGTTAATATTAAATGTAATGTTAGGTGGAGGAAGGAAAAACCATTTGTGATCTGAATGCAATAGCTTGTAGTGATCTTAAAATTTATAAAGTTAAAGGTTTTGTTTCTGTTTTCCTGTGCTCTCTTTGCTTCTTTGTGTAGTTGTACAGATGCAGACTTGCAGGACCTTGGCTTTGCTCATGCTCATCCATATGATACTAAGGATGGTGGTATCACCTAGGGAGTGGTAAATAATGGGAATCTCAAAGTGCAAGGGTAAGAGTGGCAGTGGTGGATTTTCTGGTGGTGAAAAACCCTTACAGACTAACATACAATTTAAACACTGGATGTAATTCCCTGCGATTCTCACCTTAATACCCCAAAGGTGTGGCATGTGAAGACTATAAATTTTCCATTCCTCTATCAGAATATGAGTAACCAAGATGTTTGTATGAGGCTGGAGCTTTGGATGTTGGGATCTATATTTTTCCCAGGTCACACCTCTTCATGAAAGATGAAGACAATTACAGGCTTCAGTTGGGTCTCTCTTGCAATCTCCTACACTATTCACAGCAAGTTACATTCATCATGGAAGTAACATTGCAGTCATTCCGTCCTTATTTCATAAATTATCTCAGCATGGACATATAATCAGATTGTAGCTTTTATATATAAAATATGGAGCCTGGCAGTAATTGTATAATCCATACATTTTAGAAAAAGTTAAATGCACTGATGTGACAGGACGATGATGGACTGTGACTTTTTCAGTATGTTCAAACATGTCAGTTTTATTAGCATTTTGGGAAATATAATTCAAATGACTTGAGTTAAATTCTTTACTATCATTCTTCTGTAGGAACTACTGTATAGTAACAGCATCAAAGATTTCTAATTTATTTGCATGAGAGTTTTCTTTATTAGAAATGCTTTTAAAACTTAACCTGTGTTGTCTCTATAGAAAAACATTACTTGGAGATACAATGTGTGTGCAGAAGATGTCAGTCACAGTATTCCATTAAACTCAACCTTTTGTAGTGAAGAACAGCATTTTCTTGTTAGTGTGCACAACATTAGAATGAGGTGGCTTTGCTTTGCCTATTTTTTTTTTCCAATTTTTTGAATGTGTACAGTGTTGGGATTTTGTGCATGAGGTGGAATTTACAGACACACTGGCACATGAAATGTGGTTGAACTGGAATTGTTTGGTGGCTCTTATGTTTGAATTTCCTAACATGATTTAGAATTTAAATATTCTCTTCCTCAGGAAAACATAAAGGTTTCTTTGGATGGATGATCCCACCAAGTCAAATAAAACCACTGGTTTCAGATACACTTGGTCTAGTCATTCATTGAAATTAATGCCTTGGTATTATGGTGCATGTTAAAGGTACTAAAAAGTTGACCTTTTAGATTGAAATCTGGAGTATAACTTACTCTTTTGAAAGCTTGGGGAGAAAGACAAGATGATGTGATTGAACAGATGTAGTGGCTGTGTTTCCTTCAGCTGTTCTCAGAACCAGACATGCAGTGGAGTGGTCTCTCTCCTGTGCTCTGTGTTGCGTGAAGAGTCAAATGGAAGTGGTGCTTTCACTTTGACATGCTGTCAGCAGCTGCCCAGCTCAGCATTTGTGGTTATTTTTCTACCCCAGGAAGGTCTTGCTTTGTGTTGGCCTTGCCACCTTGGGGTAGCACAGCCCCCCAGCGCTGCCCCCGCTGCCCGAGGTGCAGCCACATTCCTCTGCAGCCCAGGCATGGAGGCACTGCTTCTCCTGTGCACCAGGAGTGGAAGGAGCAGAAGCAGTGACAGCAGTTCTTGGTGGACACAAATACATGAAGGAAATGAGCACTGTGCCTCACCAGTGATCACAGAATCAACTAATGTTCTTTCTCAAAAGACCTTGGAGATCAAGTCCAATCTCTGACTCAACACCACCATGTCAGTTAGACCATGGCACTAAGTGCTGAGTTCAGTCTTTCCTTAAACACCTCCAGGGATAGTGACTCCATCACCTCCCTGGGCAGTCCATTCCAATGGCTAATCACGTGTCAAGAAACTCTTCCTCATGTGCAGCTTAAACTCCCCCTGGTGCAGCTTAAGACTTGTGTTCTCTTGTCCCGTTGCTGGTTGCCTGGGAGAAGAGGCTGACTTCTCTCAGGCAAGTACAGTGTTTAGTACTAGCAAGCATAGGGTTATCCATGGATGTCTTGGAGAGAATGTGTTAGGAGTAGGGTTGCATGGGATCTGGCAATGCAAACTACTTAAATCTTGCCTGGCCTGTGATGTCAAATTTCATGCAAAATCTCTCCAGTAACATTAGAATGGTTTTATATTTGGTCTGTTTGCTTTTGCAGTGGACATTCTTACATGGCTACACAAACCTGTATGAAAGTTTAAAGATGCCTATACATAGTTCTAAACTATAATATTTTTTTTTTGGTCATTATGGGCTGTGTTAACCTGTAAACTGAGATTGTTTGTTAGCATGTGTATATAAAACTAGTGAAGAAGCAAAAAATGTAAAAAGATGTTCCTGTAATTTCCAATTTCTCACCTGCAAAAGTTCCAAAGGTAACTTCTTGCTTTGCAGAAAGGAGTTGCATGTTTAAAACAGGAATCATACATGCTTTCCTGCTCTGCAGTTGTGAATGCCATTAGTCCTGTTTCTGCCATCTGCCAGAGAAGAGTCAGTAGTTACAGGACGGTCTGTAGCCTATTGTAGGTGTTTATGTTAAATGTATGTGAAAGCTTTCATATTTTACTTAATCTCAGTTCTTCAACATATGGAGATGAAAGAAAGTTGTGTCCCAAACTTATGTCAGCAATGTATAGATTTATAGCAGAAAGAAACCTAGCTATCTTTTCTCCTCAGTATGAAAAGGAAAATTGCAGTACTTACTACCCAATTCATACACATCCTTATGAAGAAAGAAATGACCTAAGTGCCTTTTAGAAACAGGCACTAATGGTGTTCCAAAAGTAGAATGCTTGTTTGCATGATTGTCACTGCTTTCCAGTCCTCTGTTAGCAGAGCTGTTGATTGCTAATTTTTTTTTTTTTTGCTTTGTTTTGTTTTGTTTGCTTGTTCTACAACAGGCTCTTCTCTGTAGTGTGGCCTACTACTGAGCTACGGTCTGTGTGGGTTTTGTTTAAGTGGGCTGTGAGGCCATGAGTGTTTTAGGTTTTCTTGATCCTTAGTGGTGCAGGCATAAATTTTAATTCCCTCTGTCTTTCTGAGTCCAGACATACAAGTTGTTACGTGTGTGTGATGTATGCAATGGCCCAGGGGGAGGTGTACAGAGTGAGGATACACAGTATTTCAGTGTATAGATCTGAATGTATACATTTCTATAGGTTATATTTTGCTACAAGTACATATGTAAATGCTTTTGTAGCTGTTATTTCTTTCTCTCCCTGTAGTTATAAAGTTTATTGCTGTTCTTAGCCCCATCTTTGTAATTTCAAAAGTTCTTCTCAAAAATATAGGTAGCATGATATAAAAAATACATACAAATGTTAAAATCCACTGGAATTACAAGGGGTAACAAAGCTTACTGGAATACTAACACTAAGTCATCATTTCACTTGGAAATCATAGTTTCACGTGATTTTGTTTTTTTTATGGAATCCATACAGTTACCTGGTATATAAGCTTTTCTGTAGGAAACATTCCAGCAAGAAGTTTGTGAACGTTCCAGAGAAGTTTGTGGAGGTCCTGACAGGAGTTCTGATTTAATCAAAGACAGATTGTTGTGTTGCCATTTGGATGGCCTCAAGAGCTCTGGTATGGCTTTATATATGTGAGCTCTCTCTTTAGTCAGGTTTTCAAGCTTGGGCTCACTCTGGGAGAGCCTGTGACCTTCACCTGTTTCCATTCAATGGCTTAGATTGGATTTATTTAAATGTTTGCTGTAGACATTTGCTGTGAAAATGAGACAGTCCATGCAGAGTTGGCTTTAGCACTCCTAATCAGGAGCAGACTTACTTTATCTGCCCTGGTGGTGTCTAGCATGTTGGCATCACCCACTTCTGTGCTGGAGGGAGAAGCAGGGACAGGGATGACCTTTCCGTCTTGGTTGACATGTGGAGCCATCAGACTTGCTGCTCCTGTAGTGCCTGGAGGGTTGGTGCCTCTGGAAAGCTCTGTGCTGGCTGTGTGTGCTGTAGCTGAATCTCACCCTGCTGTGTGCCCAGAGCTCACTGGGTGTGCCAGGTTTCCTGCTCAATGTTCTGCAGCCCTGCAGGACATCTGTGTGACTGACAAATGTCAGGTTTTCTGGTTTCCATGCTTCTGAGGAGCATGTCTTGATGTTCCTGGGATAGCCAGCATCTATGCACATCTTTCTGCACAAGAGCCATGGCATAGGAATATGGCACAGGAATATGGCACTTCTGCATTTTGCAGCGCAATGTGGTCTTTTAACATGGAGAAAGAAATTCCAGTTGCATGCTTGTCTTCCACTGAATGTTTAGGTGACATTGAATATTTAAGTTGGGTTGTTCCAAGTCCTTGAGAAAAGGATAGCAAACTCCATACCTTCAGCTAAGGCAAAATGTTGCACTTTCCTGGTTCCTTGGTGTGTAACATGCTTTCTGCAGGGATGTATCGACATTGGATTTGGGACGCTGAATACACACTCAGGACAGCAGTGATTTGGGACAGCAGGATTTGGGACGCTGAATACACACACAGGACAGAGTGTTTTGTTTTTTTGTTTCATTTGTTACTTTTGTCTTCTTTTAACTTTCAATGCCTGTAAAGGCATTTAAGTAAAGGCTGTTTCTTTCCATGCTCCCCATGTGAGGCAAACTGAGGTTTATCTTAATCTTTAAAGGGAAAATTATTCTTGGGTTATGTCATATAAATTGTTAATAGGATATACATTTCTGAAAAGTCAGAATGGATAAATTTAAAATCTAAAAGCACTGCAGCTTGTTTGTTTGTTTTGGCATCTCCAGAATAAAGTCCAATGAGTACCAAAAATTACTAGTTCAGCATGTGTATCCTTTACTGGGCAAAGCCTGCCTGTTAGAAGACAGAGCTAATTTTTTTTTTTTTTTTGTTGGTTGGAGGCAATGGTAGCACAACATGTAAGTTCAAAGATACAGTACATAAAGATGTTTTCTGGATGTTGTCTTCAGAATCTGCCAACTTAGTTTCTGTTGTTCTGAGTTTTATTGGTACAACAATGGACTGATTTGAATTGCATTTGTTTTGTTTTCCCTGCCTGTTGTTCGCATTTTCATTTTAAATTATTTACAAGTCTGAAGCTTGAAGATGAGAGCCTAATGAATGCTTTTAAAAATAAAACCATCTTCTTTAAGCATGTTATGCTTCATGTTTTGAATTTATAACCCAAGCCTTAATGAATAGTTTCCTAGTTGCTCTCATCTTAGAATTTATGAGCTGTCCTATTTACAAGTCCTACCTATACAATGGAAAGATAATTCCTGTTTACCTTAAATAAACTGTTCTTGTTAACAAGCTTAAACTGCTAATTAGGAATAATATGGCAATGAATACTATGTCAAACCTTTTAGCAAGAATGTGAAGATGCAATATTTAGTTGTTGAGCCTTTTCTGGTACATTCCACATAGGAATACAGAGTGTTGTGGGTTTTGCTGTTTCATATATGTATCAGATTAATAAAAAGTATTTTAGGGAGAAACTGTGGCATGTAGGTCCTCACAGAAGCAGATTGATTTCTGCCTTACATTTAGGATGATATGTTGGTGTCCACATACTATGATACTGCTAAAAGCCTCTTTGTTGTAAGGCTTCAGATAGATGGCAGACATGTGAAAAACCCTTATGACTTCATGTTTATGTCCAGGTAGTATTTTTTAACAGATAAATTATTCTTCTGAAAAAACCAACAGGGATAGCAGTAGTTGCTTTGTTTTGAGTGTACATTAATGTAATTTAATCAGGAAGGAAAGAAAACCTGGGACTAGAATTTGATGTTATTTACCTGACTATAAATCAGAATATTTCCATTTAGTTTAACAGAATTTTTTCAATTTGTGTCAAAATGATCAAAATCAGAACCTGATACAACCTCTCCATTTCATAATTTTTGCATACAAAACCAAGGAAATAAAATTGGATTTTTAATTTTTTTTGTCCAAATCCTACCTCAAAAAACAGGTTGGTTCTTGAGCAAATGTTTTGCAATACAATGTTGTTACTTGTTGGTACTTGGAACTTGGCAGATATGTTATAAGAAAAAGAACTACCTTTTTTTTTTTCTTTAGTTGTTTCTCATTAGACTTTGAGTGTTAAAAATGCAGACTTGTGAATGTGAATGCCATTCTAAATCTAGGTAGCTCAGAAATTCTTGACAAGTATTGCTTTGACTTCTTTGTGAGTGCCTCTGATATCTGCAGAGGGTTGTATATAGGCTTTGTTCCCTGTCTCCTTTCCTTTGTGTCCCCTGAGGAGTTTGCAACAGGGATGGCAACCTGAGGCGGGAAAGGGAGGAGGAGACTGAAGAGAAAGTTGACAAAGGTTTGGCGCTGACCTGCAGCTGCTCTGGAGCAGGCATCTTATGAGATACAAGGAGCTCCTTCTGTCAAACCCCAAAAATCCTTCCTGGGCACAAGGTCATTGGCCACAGAAGGTGTTGTTTGGAGAGGACAAGTGAAATCCTGACCATGCATTTTGCTACCTCTGGTCAGGCTATTCAGGTTCCATTTCCAGGAGAATAATGTGCTGGTGGAGATTGACTTGCAGGAATGCTTTCTCTTCTTCTTCATTCACATCATCATGATTTCAGTAAAGTGTAACTTTGAGAAGGGGTGTTAAATAAACTTTTATTTCAGAGAATGCCTACCTTTGTATTTTGTATGCTAAGGGTATTTACCCTGTAAGGGGATGGGTTTCTGAGGAGGTGACTTACAGGCAGAGGCAATACAAGCTACGATAGAGGGAGAAATAGGTGAGCTTTCAGGCACACAAGCTTGTCTTTGTATGTGCTGCTGGTACCAAGATAATGAAAATATATTTGAAATGAAAACAAAGTTAATATCTGAAGTTTATACTTAAATATTGCATGGAAGTGCAGGAATATAAGGAGTATGTCTTTTTATGGGCTCAAATAATATTTTATTTATACATTTGTTATAAGTACTCAAAGGTCTTTAGTCTTGCCGTTAGAGAGTTTTGGGTGGCAATATAAGTGACAGTGCTTCAGTTGATGTCACTGTGGCCATGATTTCTTTTTTACTTTATTTTTCAATTATTTTTCATTCTTGTAAATTATGTTTCTAAGCTCTGTGGGATCTGTTTTGGGAGAAAAGAAATACTTCACATAATATTTAAATTTTGTTGGAATAAACCACCTAGAAAGCACAGGAAAAAAAGAAAAGGTATATTCCCTAAAACAAAATCACAGTAGGAGTTTTGCATTATAAAAGATGATGTTCATAGTGCTGGATTTGTTTAAACCGTCAGAATTGCAAAGCATAAATAATTACATAATTTCACACTTTCCAGTGAAGTCAGACCCTGATTAAGAAGTTGACAGCCTGAAAGAGTCTGCTCTTTGACAGTGATGTCTGTATTCCCTCAATTTGTAGCAACTGCATCTAGGAAAACAAACTGAGCTTTATTCCCTTTACTTTGAATGAGAACCCTTATTGACAAAGGGAGAATATTCTTTTTATTAAAAGTTTTCATACTTTAAATGCACAGATATTTCAGCTTTTCTGCTTTCAGCTAGCCTATATTTTGCTGATACCAGGTCTTCTTGCTGTCTTGGTTCTCACTGTCTTTCAGTATGTTTGATATTCATATTTCTTTTTTATTCCTTCTTCCTTGCTGTGCTTTTTTTCTTCCTTTTCTTAAACAAATAGACAATATGGTAATATGAACTCTAATAGGAAAAAGGCATTGTTTAACTCAGTTGGGGTACTACTAATCCAGTCACCAAATGTAACCATAACACAGCATGCATTTTAATTATTAAATATAATGGAAACTTTGCATTTTAAATCTAGAGCTATAAACCACTTGTTTGAAAATGCAAAGTTCAGCGCTATGATTTTAGTTTGTAGTGAATTACAGGGCAGTATTCTTTGATCAGTTATTACAAGTTGAAGATTAGTAGCATTCAGTGCTTGTGTTAATTTTGAGAGTACATATAGGAGTCACTGCAGGTCAAACTGAAGCTCAGTCATGTATATTTTTAGTGATTTAGTGAGCTGACTGGATCAAACAGTGTTAAAATGTGTGGCTAATACAGTCATGCCAGTCATTCCATATAGGGGTAATTTAAAGGAACATTTTGAGGACAGTATTCCTCCAAATTTTAGTACTTTGTAAAATATGCTTTAATTTTAAAAACCATTTTGTTGTGGTTTTGCTTCTAGAAATGTTTGTTTGAATAGTTCTTGAAAGCACTCCCAATGATTTTTTGATGACCTTCCAATGAATAAGAGCAGCCAGGTAGAACAATTAATAAATGTTTTCTTGTGTTTGTTCAATATATATTTTTTGTAATGAATATATTTTGATCATAAATTCTAATAAATACAGTGAATTTGAATGAAATAATCTCATAGTCTGTGCATTTTTTTGACATGAAGTATAAAACTGTTCCTAGAGTGAATGTGGATTTTAGTGACTCTTCATAAAAGATTCCTAATCCCTGCATGAGACATGCAGGCCTGAACAGGCTCTGTTTTTGGGACTGGTGGACACCAAGTTATGGAGCAGCTGCAGTAGGTTTGGAGGAGTAGGAGGCTTTGCTTGGGTGTTCAAACTGCAGGTGTGCCCCAGGCACAAGAATGAGGCTTCTCATGTTTGTGAGCAGTAAATGATGTGGTAGCAGCTCTGCAGAGTCAGTGTCTTTTTTCCAGATTGCCATATTTAGCAACTCTCATTTTCTGGGCTTAGGACTTGTGCTCGCTGTTTTTCTCCAGCTTAGGGGCTGTCTCATGCTGGTTGTGAAGCTAACATACCAGATAGATACAGACATGAGTGATTTTGGAATGTTGAATTTTGGGAATCAAGTGCAGATTTTGTGCCATGAGACCATCCGATCCCTTAGTGGATCCTTGCTGTTTGGTTCAGCCATTCCTTTCCCTTTTTTCCTGTTGATGATCTGGCATAAATTCCATGCATTGGTAACTGATACTGCATTTGCAGACTTTGCTGTTTTAAGTTTTAAGGATATGTTTGCCTTAGAGCATCAATCTTCTCATTCTTTCTCTTGTTCCTCATTGTTTGTCTCTATTGCAAATCAAGCTATATCAAAATAATGAATGATATCAATGTCCAATAGATCCCTAAAATTCATACTTTGTAGTTCTTTTTGCTCATTTGCCTTTTTTGAGTGTGTGGCAGGAGGGTGTGTAGGTAATATCTTTCTACTGTGTTTGGCTTTTTATGCATATTTTGTAAATATCCTCTGCTGTCTGTGTATGCCAGATTAATCTAGTCCGCTAAAAGGTCTTCCTTGTGAAGGTTTTTTGAAAATCTACCTTCAAGCCTGAATCACTGTAGAGACCCAATGAATTTATAGACATTGCTTATTTGTATTGTTGTGGGAATTGGTTGCAATACATATACATAGTCCTCATGGGCTTGTAGTTAAAGAATTGCCAAGAGAGAGACTTTTCTGATGAATAAACTTAGCTGAAGACTAAATAAAGGCTATGTTTGAGCACATGGCCCCGGTGGTTTCCTCTGAGCAAGAGTGCAACATCACCTGGGGCACATGGGAGCATCTCTGGACTTCAGGTCTTTGCCAGCTTCCCTGGTGCTCCTGAGACAGTGTCTGCAGGCATCTACCTGGTGTAGCTTGGTTGTTGCTCCTGCCAGCTCATCCAACTCACCACCTGCACCATGAGAACCAATGCAGGGTTTTAATCCTTTGCTGCTTCTTCCTATTCCTTTCAGACTGTAAAATGGGGACTCTGGGAATAAAGGTGAATGTTGCTGTTGTGCTCCAGGAAAAAGCTGAAAGTAAGATATTGCTAGGAGGAAATAGGGTAGGTTGTAGCTTGCACCTTAAGGTCATAGATTGCTTGTCTCTTGTTGCTTAATTTCATGCTTCATTTTGGAATCTGCCATCTTATGTATGAATTATTTTCCATGCTGTCTTAAATAAGACACTTTTAATCCTTGTGATGGTTTTATCTGCCTTTATTTTTCTGTTCAGTTTTCATTGCACTGTATATTTTCCAATCGCCAGTTCTTGAATTCTCAAGTCTTATATCTTTTAATTGTGAGAACCCTTTTTTCACTGGCTGTTTTGTCTCTTTGTCATTTTTAAGATGTGCTAATGTGCTTTGTCTTGTCTCTTCTCTGACACAGGTGATTTTATTGCTGTTTGCTATTCTCACTTATTTTCCATTTGTCCGATTCCCAGTTGTACAGCTGACTTCAGGAGGTAGCAGTAGGCTAAGATAGCCAGACCTGGCAGGTCAGCAGCAGCTGGAGGCCAATACCTGGCTCCCATCTGCCCAGGGGCTCTGGTGCAGCCAGCTGACCATCTCCCAATGGTTCTTCAGGGGATGGGGTGGGAAGATGGGTCTGAATTAACAGATGGCTCCTACCAACTGATTTAACTGGCCAAGAGTTAAAATTCTTAGTCTAATTGCTTTTCCCCTTCTCTTCTCTCACATTCTTTCTTGCCTTCCTTCTGAAACAGTTTTTTTTTTTTAATTTGTAAAAGGAAAAGTATACCAACTTTTACATATGAAGTGGATTTTTACAGCTGAGGTATAAATTCCAAAAACTAGGTGGTTTATAATGGAAACACTTAGGAGGGAGAGGGGAGGGCACATTATATAATACATATGTAACCTTTTTTCCCCTCTCTTTAGTGAATAGACCGTTTAAACTAAATTAAGTAAAGGATATAAATTCTGTTGTTTCAGTTTTTAATATTTCATGGCTGATTTTATAGATAAAAGTTACATTTAATAATAAATATGAAGAAGAATTTATACAGCCTGTTCTAGTTTGATATGGAACAGCAAATCCCATTTCTCTGTAGCTGTAAAGAAAATTCATTATAATGTCTTTGATTGTAAGAGATGTCTTCATTGTGATTAGTTACACTGATAATAAAACAATCTTTTTACAAATGGCACAAGATACATGAGATCTCATGTGTCTGCCTTTTAATAGCATTGAATGTGTGCATTTGCTACCTTTATTCTGTAGTCCTTTAATTTATAACTGGGCACTTTTAAATTCTACAAGTTATTAAAAATAATCTAATATAATTTAATTTTTCTTTTGAAGCATTCTGGAAAGCGAGTTATTAATGCAACTAAGCATTGTTAATTGTTGAGTTTTCAAAAAATAAACTAACTTAAAAAGAAGTGGGTTTATGTAATTTTATTTAATTCTGAATAACAAGTTTTGTAGATAAAATTGTGAAATCTGGATATATGGCATTACTTTACAAATTCTTTTTAAGCACTTAAAGAAATATCTTGATTTTCAAATGCCCTGTTCCCAGTGAATTCAGTTGAATTTAGATGTGAATAGGTATTCAAGTAATTTAAAACACAGGTAGTGGCATGAGGAGGCCTGGTAAAAATTTGTCTTGATGGCAGGGCCCAAAGAGTGATGGTGAATGGAGTTACATCCAGCTGATGGCTGCTCACCAGTGGTGTTCTCCAGGGCTCAGTACTGGGGCTGGTTCTGTTTAATATCTTTATCAATGATCTGAACAAGAGGATTGAGTGCACTCTCAGTCATTCTGCAGACAACACTGAGCTAGCCAGGAGTGTTGATCTGCTGGAGGGCAGGAAGGCTCTTCAGAGGGATCTGGACAGGCTGGATCAATGGGCTGGGGCCATTTTGTGAGGTTCAACAAGGCCAAGTGTTGGATCCTGCTCTTGGGTCATGAAAAACCCCAGGCAGCACTACAGGCTGGGGGCAGAGTGGCTGGAAAGCTGCTGGTGGAAAAGGACCTGGGAGTGCTGAGTGACAGTGGCTGAACGAGAGCCAGAGTGGGCCCAGGTGGCCAAGGAGGCCAATGGGTTCCTGGCCTGTGTGGGGAATAGTGTGGCCAGCAGGAGCAGGGCAGTGGCTGTCTGTCCCTCTGTACTCAGCCCTGGTGAGGCCACACCTCAAATCCTGTGCTCAGGTTTGGTCCACTTACATCAACAAAGACATTGAGGTGCTGGAGTGTGTCCAGAGAAGGGCAGTGGAGCTGGTGAAGGGTCTGGAGCACAACTCTTATGAGGAGCTGGGATTGTGTAGCCTGAGAAAAGGAGACTCAGGGGAGACCTTAACACTCTCTATAAGTACCTGAGAGGAGGTGGGGCCAGGTGGGGGTTGGTCTCTTCTCCCAGGTAACAAGTGACAGGACCAAGCGGAAATGGCCACAAGTTGCACTGGGGGACGTTTAGATTGGATTTACAAAAAATTCCTTTACTGAAAGGGTTCTCAAGCCCTGAAAAAGGCTCCTCATGGAAAGGGTGGAGCTTAGCATCCCTAGAGGTATTGAAAAGATGTGTGGATGTGGGACTTGACATGGTTTAGTGGTGAACTTGGCAGTGCTGTGTTAACAGTTTGACTTGATGAACATGGTCTTTCCCAACCTAAACAATTCTATGATTTGGGGAGAGAGAAAATTTTGTGAGAGATTCATTGAAAGGGGTATTAATTTTTTTCAATTGTACATGCACCTAAGAATACTTAGATGTCCTTAACACAGTAGTATAGAATGAGATTGATGAGAAGAGTGTAATGGTTGTAATAAGATCCTTTGGATATTTACATTGCTATGATTTGTGCTGTTACAAGGGTTCAACCAGTGAAATCTTCTGTATTGTTTAGTATATGGAAATAATATCAGATATTAAATCCTGGGAAAGTGGTGCATTTGCTCCAAAATTTTAAATTGTAAAATGGAATTGTATTTTAAATTGTAAAATGGAATTGCAGGGTCGCTGTTAGAAGTGAATTCCTTTCCTGTTTCATGTCAAAAGAATTTGGTGCTTTAGGATGAGGAAGGCTATTTAGCTGACAAAACAGAAGTTGCATTTGATTATCAAATACTCATGGAATTTACTAGAAAGTGATAGTCTGTATGATAGCTCTTGGGGAAAAATAGGATGTGATGCTCAAGTCTTCTAGAAAATTCATGGAACAGCACACTTAATGTTAGGTTTCACTGTAAAAGACGTAAACCAACATTTTTGCTCTGTTAACAGTAAGGTTTAATTTGACACTGTTGTCTCTTTTCCATTGATGATAACAGCTAGGAAAAGAGTTAGCTTGTCAAAGTTTTTCCCAGGGTGAACACTAAAAAATGACTGTTGATGACTGAAACAGGTGACTAAATATTCTTTTTACCCTCTGAGAGATAAACAGGCTGCACCAGGACCCTTTACTGTAGGAAGCAGCCCCTTGGACCTGCAGTCAGAGGGACTGACTCTCGGCTGGGCTGCTCCGTCAACTGAGAGCTGCCAAAACCCTGTCCTTCTCTGGGGGACACATGTGGCATTGAGTCTTGGCTGTGCTTTGCTGTGGTAAGTCACCACGTGGGTCACCCATCCTGTGGTCCCTCAGATCCTGTGGGTGTTTGAGCTGAGCAGCAGCCTGCTTAGTGATATGTCAATTTTTTCCTGCCAGGAAAATGTTGGAGCAGGTGCAATTTATTACTCTAGCTTGGTCTCTTGGTACTTGCCCGTGGTTGCTACTGTGTATGTTTTCTGTGTTCATTAAAACCTATTGATCTTGGGAAAGTTTGTGAGATTGATTTCAACTTGGTGTTTTTCAGGGAATTAGTAGCATTTTTAGTAATATCACTCTCCTAAAGCATCCCTGAGAGAAAGAGTGATGATGTATTGAAGAAAGACAGAGTCTCTGCAACCAAGTTGCAGTTCTGCCCCAACTCTCAAGGTCCCCTTGCCCAGCCAAGCACTGCAAGGTCCTTCTGTGACCTCCTGTGATGCCCAGGAACTGTGTCTGGGCAGGGTCCAGCAGCATCTGCACTCCCTGCTCAGGAGGGCCATGAGGAGCAGAAGGCCATGCCTGAGGCCACCAGGTTGACCAGGCACATCTTCCTAGTCTGTGGAAGAGGAGGGCTGTGGTGCCACCCTGATCACGCCAGATGATAGTGGGGTTAGCACTGTGTGGCTGCTGGGCTCTGGTGAGAGGGAGATACTCTGCACACCTTGGGCTCCATTGCTGATATCTCCCATATTTGATATTGTGGTGCTAGCTGGAGATGGGAGTTTGATTGGATAAACCAACAACAGAAGGAAATGTGTTGCAGTCTTGTGTAGCTGTTAAACAGTGTGCTTCAAAATAGGGAAGGGGTTTTGTACTCTTAAGATACCCAGTTAGCAAGGTGCAGCTCTTAGAGCAGAATGAAGCTTCATAATTTTGTAGGTATTAGGTAGGTAGTCCCCAGTGCAACTGTTCCCTGTTGCTATACCCCATTGCACCACTCCTGCAGGAGAGATGAAAATGTTGTCAGGTGGTTCCTTGTTTGGAAATGTAGTTGAACACGTGTGCCTCACACAGATTGTGCTATCACTGTGCACAGTGATGCTTAGGTGCATTGCTGGTTCTGGAAGAGAGCTGAGTTTCAGGGACTAATTTAGGCAAGCACCAAATTTGTTGTATTGAAACAAATAGACATGGAGGCAAATGGATACTGTTGACAAGCAGCAGCTTTGAAACCTTTATGGTATTTGTTACCAAACTATCAGTAAGTGTGAATGCTTTGGACTAGTAAATGGGGGTTTTATTTTGTCAGTGATGGTGGTATCAACAGGAGGCTGTTCCTTGTCATCAGTCCCTTCCCTCCTTCAGTTCTATCTGCCTAGGACCCATTCTGGGAAGATGTGGTTTCATCATAGGGGCTGCAATAGCAGGTGGAAGCTGCTCTGGCACCCTCTGGCCTCTTTCTCTGGGATAGCCATGCCTTCTCCCTCATTCACCTTCACTCTCCACCTGCTGACCAAGAGTGTGTTTTGCTGGGGAAACGTGGGAGAACCGGCTTGGCCTTCATCCTCTTTTTGGTCCTCAGCTGAAGTGCAGGAGGCTTTTGTAGCCATATGACTTAGTTCTTCTAGTGAAGGTCTTGAGGATGGGGAAAGGAAAAGGCTTCATGCTACGCCATAGTAGTATCCCTTGACTGCTATCACAGGCACCACAGAAGTCATGAATAGTTTTTGTATCATCCCATATTGCCAGTGCTTGGACTCACATTGCCGTGGTCACACTGGTACGCCTCCCATTGCTGTCTTATATTGGTTTCTGTCTCTTGACACAGACAGATGTGTCACATTAGAATAAAGGTCAGTTGGAACCCCTGAACTGTTCTGAGTACAGAACTATGTAGCATTAAAGGTTCTGCAGTGACTGTCGCTGAAGCATGGGTTTGTTCAGCTGAACGCAGGTAACAGGTACTTCTGGAGAAAGCCAGGCTTTGCACAGCTGTGCATGGTTTGTCACAGTCATGATCATCTAAGTTATTGGGGGAAAAATCCCTCTCTGTGTTGCAGAGGACATGGCAGCACTGTTGTGATTGTTTGCATGTTTTATATGAAAGCATTAAGGAGAAAAGGTGTGATTTGCCATGCAGCTCTTCCTCTGCATGTTAAGGGTTTACCCTCTCCATAGCTGAGGTCTGTGTACAGCTATCACCTTTTTATACTGATTCCTAATGATGGATATTAATTTTTTTTTGGTAGAAGTCCAATATAAATAAATAAATATAAAGAAGGAGAGGCTGATTTGTTTGCTTTCCTAAAGTGTGCTGGAGAACAGCCTGTGCTGGAGGCACTTGGGACATCATCTATTACACAGAGCCCTTCTGAGTGCACCTTGGTGTGAGGCAGCCCCCTGCTTCCACTGTGCTTCTCCCCAACACCTTGTGTTTTATGTGAACAACCCAGATGGAAAATCAAAACTGAAAAAAAGTCCCTTTTGTATGTGTTGTAGGACTGAGCTGAAATAGTTCCAGTGTACTCACTTCTATTTCATTGAAGAGAAAAAGAGGATTTGTTTCTAATAGTTAAATTTTTGAGTATCTGTCTATCATAATACAGTAATTTGATATAGACATATAAATATGTACATTCTAAAAATATTCTTGTTGAATAATATCAGCTGTCGTTTCTTTAGATATGCCTACCAATAGAACATGTAAGACTTTTCTGTTTGATCTGCTTTTCTCAGATGGAATGCTATTACTTCCTTGTATGTAGTGGCCACCAGGGGTCATCAGAATGCTTTTATTTTTATTAACATTCCCTTTTCTTTGGAAGCATATGTACACTTTGTGTTTTCTGGAAACTTTGTTAACCTATCACACAAAAGATCCAAAGTCTTTATGTTACCTGTTTAGCCAAAAATTCGTGCAGCTCTTTTCAGCTGAGCTTCTTGAAGAGGCAGCAGATAAGGAGAACAGGGTGCACAAGAGTGAGAAGCATGGCCATAAATACACTGTTTACTGCATGTATTCTTCTCTTGATAATTTAACTGGTGATAAATACAGTAGCAGTAGACGACAAATGTGTCCCAGGCTGTGATGGTAGAGGCCTCTTGTTGCTTTCTGTATCAAATGGTAGTTTTAAGCAAGAGGCTGACAAAGCCATCCTTTTTTGTGTTTTGGATTTAATTTTGAGCAAAGGTTGATGGAAATTTAGTAAGTCTTCACAAATATTAAACACCAGAGTAGTCTTCTAGGGAATTCATATTCCTTATGTTTTTAAAGGAGAAAATAGGGCTTCTTAGGACCAGGTTTCTAGGGTAAAATTTACAAGAGCCAATTTACAAGTAGAATCCATTAAAACTTGCTTTTATCTTTGGCTGCCAAAGTTCAGGAAAAATTTCAGACTTCCCACATTTTTGTCAGGTGTCTGTGATAGTGCCTGTGTACTTCTCTGGTGAATGCCAGTGTGGTCCACTGTACTTAAGAGGATACTACAGCCAAAAGTACAAAGGGATTCAAATTGCATTTTATTTTTTGCTTCTCTCTACTTTTAATTGGTGTACTTGGTGAGAATTGTATCTTACACAAAAGCATGTAATTTAGAGAATTCCCACAAACCATGGAACTTACTAGTGTATGTGGAAAATGGTATTTCTTTCCTGGAAATTTCTTTCCTGGATCTGATAAACTCTCTAAAATGAAGTGTTTTGCGAATACTTAAAAAGTGTGTTTCATCCATAAATATCACAGTGCTATATGAATGCAGTCTTTCTTGGATCCTCTGAAGTTTCTATTGAATGTTTTTATTGCTATTGTTACATGTATGCATTGCTCTGCAAACAGAATTCTTTGATTTTAAAATACATAAATAGACCTTAAATTTTCAAAAATTGAAAATCTGGAGGTTATATAACAATTTTTAGGAGATACTTGTGCATTTCGTCTTATTCTCTGTCTTGCGCGTGCATTCCTATTGATTCTGACTGCACTTAAAATGAAAAGTGTATATCTGTGTGTGTTTTTTTTGACTTCCTCTTCAAAGCTGATCTAAACAGTGGTCCCTGCTGCATTTAGCAGCATTTGGCTGTTTTTGAAATGAGTGGATGACGAACTAGGGAGCCTTTGTGTTGCCAGTTTCTGCCCACCTGGAAGAACTCGGAGTGGTTTGGAAGCAGAAGCAAGTGGGATGTGGGTCGTATTGCAGGTGCATTTCCTGTGATGCCATTACAATTTTTTCTGGTGGCTGTGAGAAAATGAAATTAATGGGTGCAGCTAACTCCCCATTTTCAGTGGTATGCAGGGGATGACTATCAGGGGGCTTTTCATTTTGTCACTTGAACTATTCTGGATAGATTTGTGTGGAAATTTCAAAATCTTTAGTCTTGGAAGTCTGCAGCTTATTTGGAAATCTCCTGTGGAGATTTTGATGTCCTGGGAAAGTGCTGGCTTTGTGTGAAGAACAGGCTCATGATGCAATGCTCGAAGTCCAGCATTTTTAAGCTGTAAGGGAAAACAAATGTTTGTAATCATAAAATTTTCCTCAAAAGAAAGGTGATCTTTGTTCCATTTCAGTTGACAACCGTATTGTCTCCTGTATTCCATTATTGAGGAGACTGTTAGCTTGGATTAGTCTTTCTGAAGGAAGCGAGGTAACTTTGTAAGGCCATAAGACAGGTATATGATTTGATTTAGGAAGGATGTTGTGCCCCTGAGAAGATGCTTGTTTGACACAAAGGTCATATGTTGAGATGAGTTGTTAACATGCAGTTTTGTGCAGGCTATTTAAGGAGCTCATTAAAATGATTTTGCTTCATTGCATCCATGATTTCATTGAAAGTATTAATTGTCTGAAAAGGGGAATTTTTACTGGAAAAAAAATGAAACTCTGTTTTCCATATGTCACATCCTTTACAAATGCTGCAGATTGGACATTGAATACTTGGAGACAATAGTACTGTGACTGAGAAGTGCTCTGGCAATTCTAATGCCAGGATTAGCATAAAACAAAAATAAAGTTAGTACTTGTAAATAAACTTTTTTTGTGTGGTGTTCTTCTGTACACATCCCTACGCCTTCTCTTGGCATATGACCAAAAAGAGAAGTAAACAAAATTGTATTTACCAGCAAGTTAAGGAATTTTGAAGTTTACTACAGGTTTATCAATAATTGCTAAATTAGTTGTCTTTTTGAAATTAATTTAAGATTACTACTTTTTAAGTTTCATCTGAGGATTAGAGCAGTGCAGATCTTACACTAGAAAGTGAACTGCACTGTCTCCACCCTTTGGCATAGTAAGACATTATATACTGGTTTTTGAACCAGTGGTAAAAAATTAGAACACTCAAATCCAATGTTCTCTATTTTCATCAAAGGAAACAGCTTCTGTCCACAAATGACTTATGCTTGTGTATAGAACTGTAGCAGACACTATGTCAATATACAAAAAAGCTTTGTACGAAGAATACGAAAGTGAGTTGTTATCAGGTAAAAAATGGTGGTGGCTGCTCAAGAAGTGCGATTTTTCTCTTTTTTTTGTATGAATTTTCTACTTTACAGATAGTGAGATAGTGCTGAATTGTGATTGTGGGGTGTCTTTTAAATTAGTTTAAATATCAAAACAAAAACTTCACGATTCTGATGATTTGGAAATCCCAATGGATGAAAGGGGAGAATCTTTATCTATATTGGTTTATGTGATATAGCCAAAGTACTACGTATTATACACTTGCAGTTTAAAAATGTGTCTTATACATTCTGTAAGGATTTAGATAGTTGGCCTGTGCAGATGTAACATAAGAAACAAACATGCTGCTTTTGAAGATCTTAAAAACATGTTTCACATCTTTCAGATATTTAGCGAATTATTGAAGAAAAGCACTATGTTTGAGCACCTATTTACAATAGAACTACTGAGCTCAGCTTTTTCTGAGCAAAAAATTTTGAGGCCACAATAGGTTTCTTTCCAAAACTTAGGAACGTCACTGTGCTGCAAAGAACCTTAAAATGCATTAGGTAATGTATGACTGTCTCCAAGCAGAAGAATTTGTTAACCTGAAGCTAATGTGGCAAATTAATTTTTGGTCATATCCTTTAAGGATCTGTTCAGCTATACTTGATTTATATGAACATTAACAAAAGATTTATGTTACAAAAAGTCAACCCACTTTTGAGTTAGAACAGCTTCATTTTGAACATTGAATATGATGTTAAGAGAGCACTCTTTGACAGAACCAGCTTTTAAACTATGGAAATACAAGGATTTGACTGCTGTCTGCTTAGCTTGGGATTGATCCTGTGCTGCAGTTTTCTGCTGTGCTGTACCTGGCATTACCATTGGCACAGTCGTTGAGCCTATATCAATACATTTTGTTTTATTTATGCAATACTTTAAGTGATTACGTATTGTTGCACTTCAAGCACTTGTTACTTGTAAAAATGTTTCCAGATGATGCTTTAAAAGATGAACGTAGCAGAAAACACAAGAAAGTTTACATCTTGCATTGATTTTAGTCTTGTAGGTCAATGAATAAGGTGGTTCAAGAGCTGATCTTCCTCATTCATACTGCTGTATGAGTTTGGCAGCATTACATTGCTATCAAAAGGCTTACTCAATCGCACTAAGTAGGAGTTAGATTTAAGCATATGCTTAAGGTGCCATGGCTTCAGAGGGTTACTTGTTACATCTAGAGTGTGTTCTTTGATTAGGTTAATAAAATTCCAGGTACTAATTTGCTTGTGATGATGATCCCTGTGTCAGACTAAGGTTTGATCCAAGGTTAATTTTGCAAAAAGAAACCCGTTTGACCTTATGTAGTCACTGGGACTGTCCAAACTGCATGCTGTTGATGCCTTCTCCAATGCACTGATTCTTCTATATTACAATACCAACTGCAGATTGGCCCTTAATTAGTGTGATGGCTTTGTTGAGAGCAGAAGTGAATTGGTTTAGGTAGACAGAGGATTAGGACCTCTCAGAGTTATGATCAGTTTGTGCTTTGCCATTGTCCTAGTACCTGGTGACAAATCTGGGAGAGAGCTTTTGGGGGAGAAGCTTACAGCAGAGGAAGAACACTACAGTCTCTTTTTGTCTAGAGGCAGCTAATGGTGTGCTGAATGCCTGAGTAGCGATAGCCATTCCTGAAATATATCCGTGCAGGAAGGAGCCCACAGCTGCATTTGGGTGTGAGGCCCTAGTCTGCCATCAGGGAGGCTGAGCTATGTGCTACTGAAATTGTGTTAGAGGCATGTCAGTGTGATCTGGGCAAGGCTGTAGCAGGAAGAAGCAGAGACTTGGGCCAGTGCTTCAGATGTTGTGTGAGATGTGAGAACTGAGCAGAGCTCAACAAATTGCTGGTCACGGTACCAGCAAAAAGTAGTGATAGTGGCCATTAAGTGCCTATCAGAAGATGCACTCTTGTCCTACAGGCAGCTTTAAGAGAGACCTAAAAGAAATTGGAGGCGACTTAATTCCTTAGATTAATTAATATGGGGGCAGTTTTAGAGAAACAGCAGCAACTGCCTCATAGTTGTTTTCTTTCATAGAGAATACTTTCTGGATTTCGGCTTCATGCAAGTGCAGACTCCCATGTAGTGATATTTATATATAACAAATTATATGGAAGTGGGATGGAGGCAAATGTAACTTTGGGAAGGATGTGCAGGGGTAGACTATTTTCATGGAAACTTTGATGTGTGGTAGTGATGAAGTTGGTAAAGGTGTATCATTACCATACCTTGCCACAGGCAGCCTGCTGTGCAGCTGGAGAGAAGTTGCCTTGATAATGCTTACTGGTTGTGGGGGTAGATGTGAGGCTGTTGACTTCATTAGGAGAACTGCCTGTAAATGGAACAGAGTGCAGTCCCAGTCTGCATGCTAGAGGTTTGTCATGAAATGACAGCAGGGATATGGAATTAGGCAAGAAGTCTGGGGTGTAAGGCATCTTAGCATATTTGTATTACACATATGATTATTTTAATTTCATACTGAGATTATTGGTAGTACCTATGAGGTTTATGTTTTGTATTTTTCACTTTTCTAGCATCTAGTTTGTAGTTCTTACTACAAGCAGCTTACAAAGATAAAATAGAGGAAATACATCTTTTTCCTAAGCACTGGCAAAATCCATAACTGGTGCAGTTGAGTGGGAGAGAAGGTTGGACACCAAAACTGGGATTGTGATCTGAGCACAGAGCAGGATGAACTTCTGTTGGAGAGTTATTGAGCAAATGCTGAGAAATGAGGATAAAGCTGCAGAGACTGTGTGCAGATAATCAACCATCTCTTTCAGGTGAGCGAGTGGCCAGTGGAGATGAGCTGAATTTCTGGGGGAGTGCCAGAAAAGGCAACCTTTTTGTTGATGGAGAAACTTCTAATTATCCCAGTACAACTTTTGATAGTGAAAATGTTCAATGCCAGTATTAGTTTACTGCTGGACAAGTTTTCTGGTAAATCTTATGGTTTGAGAGGGAAGTATCCTATAAAGAAGATGGAGAATTGGTTCGAGATTGCAAAATGTTTTGTACAGCAAAGAAAAAACTGCTGCTCTTCCCCAGGCCATACAATTGGTGGTGGGCTGGGAACCTGCTGTGGAGGTGCAACAAGGCAAAGGACCCACGGTTGCTTGTTTAAGGATGGACTTGTGACACTTGTCATTGAATTAGCTTGATATTTTGCATTATATAAATAAAGCTGTACTGCAGTTAAACCACATCATTTTCATCTTATCTTTTTCTTCTGTATCCCAAACAGATATAACCTATGCTTATAACCTTTTCTGGGTAAGCTTGCACTTCAAAGGCTTCATCTGGTCCTGCTATTAATTGCTGTAGTGTTTTTGAACATACTAACAGTGTGCTGACTTATACCAGTGAGACTATGGCCCTGACTGTTTTCCTTCTGACTAGTTGTGATAAGTTTCCATCATGGTTTTGTGAAGAAACAGAAACAGTAGTGCATAAGAATGAGAAAGCCATATTTAGGGGACAATATTGTGATCCTCCTAAGGGCTGTTGTGATCTAGAAGTGGTTATTCTCATGTTCTTTAGGTATAACTAGCTATAACTAGCTTGGTATAGGTTTGGTCAGTGCTTCAGCTCAATGAGAGACCTATGGTTGAAAAACTGTTCAGTGTATGAGACTAATGTGCACTCAATTCCCTAGGGGCTTTCCACAAATTATTCTTAAGGAGAAAAACACTTTTTTACTTCCATGGGTACTAAGTCCAACTGATTTGAATTTATTTTCTCAGTTTAATACTTTCTTACTTTGTCCTCAAATTTAAGCATAATTATTTTTTTACCACGTACTTGAATAGCTTTTTGTACCCTACGTTATCTGTATCAACATTGCAATTACTTAATCTTGTCAGGAAGTACTTACAATTGTGGTCATGGCCTCATTCAATGGGTAACTGAACAAAAAACTGAATACTTGGATCTGCAGCAAATTGATGTTTAAATCATAGTGTAAAGCACATAGATAAACATTTAGTATTTAATCATCTGTTAAAATGAAATGCATTTTCAATTCTCAGTTGCTTCATATCAAAATGAAAAGCTAATAAATGTCAAGATTTGATTTCCCATCCCCATCCCTCTTATAAACTGTGTTGGTAGCATCAGTTTTCTAGTGGCGGCATCTTCTTGGGAGCAGGAGGGTCACACTGGGCAGTTGAGCAAAAGCTTCTGGTAACTGGATTTGAATGGTTAAAGTTTGTGCTGGGTCTCAAAGGTGCTGCCCTTCTCTGCGTTGTTATTTCATGACTTTTTGTTTCTCCTCCCTCCTCCCCAATTGGGAAATGATGTTTTAGAGGATATTTTAGGAATGATGGGAAGCTATACTTGCAGCATATTCTTTTAGAACATGGTTCTATTTGTGTTTTCCCTCTTTCTCTTTAGCAGGTAATCTAAGCAGAGGAAGGAAAGCAAGCTGAATACTTAAAATATTTAACATTTATGCTGGCTTTGTTTTGCTTGTTACAGTCATGATTATTTCTCCTGGGAACTTTTAAATTTGGGAAGCTGATTTTCAAGCTCAGGAAAAGTAAAATATTCAATTTTACTTTTTTACTAGCGGCTTTCAGGGAGCTTGACCAGTTAGTATTTTGTGTCCCAAATGTACTTCCAGAAACAAAGGTCATGTTTGTCTGCCCAAGTCTAAAGCATGTAGAAGATTACTTGATTACATAAAAACGATGGGATCTAAGTGTTTGCTCGCATGGTGGTCATTACAGTGAGAGCTCTGTAACTAGAAGGTGGTATAGATACCATGGTGAAACTGTCACCTCATATCTTTCATTGTGTCTTTCTTCCTGCCATGATTTAAATTTTCTATATTGCTTGAGGGTTTTAAAATTTGATTATTTTAACCCTTAAGTTTGCATAAAAGACTAACAGGAACTCTTTTGTTTTGTAGGTGCTAAACCAAATGATCTTCAATTGGTAATATCGCTGTTAAGAATGGATGGGGAGGAAAATAAGAAGAGAGATGATGTTGATGAGAATTTACAAGTTGAGTTGACAGAAGAATCTCCAAGAAATACATCAGAAGAAAATGCTGGATGTGACTCTTCATCTCAGCAGAAAACAAGGCTTACGTCAGATGAAGTGTTCAGGGACCTCGAAAAGAAAGAAAAAGAGAATGGCACAAACAAAACAGCACTTTCAGAATCAACAAACCTGGATGTTGTTGAAGCAGAGAAACCTGAAAATGTCTCCAGGAAAAGAAAGCTGAGTTCTTCAGAAGACATGAAAGATACTGGAAGGAAATTGCAAAAAGTTTTAGCTGGAGAATCATGTGATATGATACCTGGAACTGTAAAAAAGGAAGGAGTCACCAGTGGCCCTGATAGTGACATATTTAATTCAGATATCCTGTGCCTACGATACGATTTCAGATGTGCTGCTGCTGATGCCATATTGAAAATTCACAAGGAAAATAAGCATTCACAAGATGTGTCAGCTGCTGTTTCTGATAAATTATATTCTTCAGAAGAAATCAGTGTTGTCTGTACAGCTGGAAACATAGACAAAGACCCTGCAGGCAAAATGAGTGATCAATGTTTACCTTCCTGCTCTGATAAGGAAAAACATAAACAAGAAAGCCTCTCTAAGCCATCCAAAGAGCAAACACACCCTCACTGTAGTTGCATAGGTGAGTGTAGTTCAACATCACATATGCATGTTAAGCGAGTTCGTGAGAAATCCAAGATATTTTCTTGTGATCTTTGTGGTTTTCAGAGTGCTGAAGAGAGTCTCCTAAATTCTCATTTCCTTGGCAAGACTCACCTTCGACGCCAAAATCTTGCTGCACGGGGAGGATTTGTACAGATATTGACAAAAAAATCCTTTAAAAACCAACAATCTACTGCAACCAAAGAGAGGAATGTCAGGGCAAAACCTGGGACCAATAAATTAAGAGCAAGAACTGCTGATGCAAAAGAATTAAGTATTTGCAGTGCACTGAAAGGCTCAAAAGTAAGCTTATCTAAACAAAATGATGGCAGTGAACTTGTTGAAATGATACCATCTTCAAATACTCCCACTGAAAAAACAGATACTATGACAGAAGACACGTCGCTTTCTTCTGCTACAGAAGGAAATGATAAAATTCAAACTGAAAAACTAGGAATACCGGGACCATCAGAAAGTATTTTGCAGAAAACAGAATCTCTTCCAACTACCAAAAAGCTACTTAATAGTTTACATAGGACAAGGAGATTTGATAAACTGAAACACAAAAGAAATGTTTTCTTGTTAAGGTCTTCATTTGGACAGAGTAGGTCTTCTAGATTAAAAAGGCAGGTTAGAAGAAGATACAGATTGTTGGGGAATAGCAAGAGATCCAAATCTGAAACTCGGAGAGTACATGAAAAGCCTATCTCCAGCACACAGCTTAAACATGGTGAACCAAGCCCCGTGTCTCACACAGAACTAGAAACAGATGCTAAAAGTAATTGCAATACTGCTGCAGAAATACAAGATCTTACTGAATATAAGCCAAATACCCCTTCTTCTAGCATTGCAGGTGCTAAAGATTCTGAAGTTAAACTTATTGCTGATGATGGTGCTCTTCATACTTGCATGGATTGTGGTCATGTTTTTCATGACCGAGAAAGTTTGGAAACTCATATTGCAAAGCTTCATACAAAAAGGATCCAGTTTCATTGTCAGATGTGTAGCTATTCCTCTGGAGTCAGGGAAGACGTGAAGCAACACTGTCAGGAGAGTAAACACCAGATGGGTGGTTGTAGCTTTAATTGTCAGGTCTGTTCGTTTACCAGCTTGAATGTGGACAGCCTTCAAAGCCACATGAGTGAAGTGCACAAAATGTCCCACAGTTGTCCAGCTTGCATTCTTTTTTTTCAATTGGAAGAAGAGCTGATAAATCATCAAAAAAATGAGAAACACGATAGTTCATTATTTCAGCAAGCTACTCCATTGAGTAACAGTGATCAGACCTTGCAAGTGGTACCTTACAAGGAGTCAGTATCGAACAATAGCCAAAGACTTGCAAAGGAAATGGAAGTGTCAATGCAGGCAAAAACTCCAGACTCTTCCTTCATAAATCATAGAAATGAACTAAAGCATTCTGTTCTGAATAAAACCCAATTTCAATGTAAAAAGTGTTTTTATAAGACAAGATCTTCCACAGTTCTTACAAGGCACATAAAACTCCGACATGCACAAGAGTATCACTTCCTTTGCAAAGCATGTAATCTCTACTCACTGAGTAAGGAAGGAATGGAGAAACATATCAAAAGAAGCAAGCATCTTGAAAATGCCAGGAAAAACAACATTGGACTACGTTTTGAAGAATGTATTGTAAAGGTTTGCGTTGGTGTTGGTGGCATTAAATCAGTGGTGGATACTTCCATTACTGGGAGTGGAAGTACAGAGTTGGATAAAGAAATTATAGATGTTTCATCTTCTTCTGTGGAAAACATATCAAGAAATAAGGATTTTGTTCTACTTGAGCAAAGAATTGGTGAAAATGAATTGGTTTTAGCTGATGCATCCAGAGGAGGGAAGCCTAAAGGTACTATTTCTAGGACATGTACCCATTGTGGCCTTTTGGCCTCCAGTGTTACGAATTTGACTGTTCACATCAGGCGAAAGCACAGCCATCAGTACAGCTATTTGTGTAAGGTTTGCAATTATTACACTGTCACCAAAGGAGATATGGAACGTCACTGTGCAACCAAAAAACACAAAAGCCGTGTTGAAATAGAAGGATGTGGAAAACAGAACTCGGAGATCATCGTTAGCCCTGAAGGAGGTAATTTTGAATCCATGAGCAAGAAGATTAACAGCCCCATGACTGCCTTGCCTGAACATGTTGAGGATGGTGGCCAGTCATCAGATTTGGAAAATTCTGTCTTAGACAATCAGGAAGTTGAGCGAGGAGATGCTGAGTTAAAAGCTGCAAATGCCAGTAGGCTACCAGATATGCAGCCTAGTAGGAATCCAGTGAATATAAACCAACATGTGTTGCTGGAACCAGCGAGGGTTGCTCAAGACTGTGACCCAAGCTTCCAGAGGAGAGCCATGGGTGCAAATGACAACAAGTGTGTACACTGCAGCTTCATTGCTCATTCTGCTGCTTCTTTAGAGCTGCACGTGAAGCGAAAACATACAAAACAATTTGAATTCTACTGCATGGCTTGCGACTACTATGCTGTTACTCGCAGAGAGATGATAAGGCATGCAGCAACAGAGAAACACAAAATTAGAAGAGAATCTTATGTTTGTTCTTCTTCTGGGGAGGAAGCAAATGCAGCAAATACCACTAAAGAAGGCGCTGCTTTGCCTCAAGAGGAGCACCATCACATTGCAGGGGAATCAAAAATTAATTTAGATGAAACAAAGTGTGCCAATGATGCATCAGAAGGTGATCGTATGAATAAAAGCTTTACTGAGTGTACTGCCTTAAATGAAAATACATCTCCAGGAATCCCTAAAGATGTCAATTCCCAAAATGCAGTAGGACATGAACTTGATAAGGATTCTGGAAATGGAGGAGAAAACCCTTATTGTGAAGGATTCCAGCAAACTCCTCAGAAAGATAAAGTTGTTGAACTTGTCAAAGAAGTATCAGTTAAAGAAACAGGTACTTGCGAGGTGCAGAAAAGTAAGCATGGTCAGGAGCTGCTCAACTCAGATGATGACTGCACTGCAGAAAATCAAAATAGACCAAGCCACACAAACTGCAATTCAGAAAAAGATGTGGAGAGCTTGGAAGAAAGTAGTGAAAACCCAGAAGCAGAGTGTAGAGACAAAGACAGTCTCACAAAAAAATCACTGAAGAAAAATAACCCACTTGTGCTAAGTCTTCCAGAAACAAGTAGTGCAGTAGAGCAATCAAATTTTGCTGGAAACACTGGAGAAGCAGTACAAAATAGACATAGTTTAGATGGTAACAGAAGTTTCAGAGAGGATCCTACTGGGGAGGAGGACGAAGCCCTTATGGAAGCACAACGTGAAGCTGAAGTAACTATAAATAACAATGTTTGGGAGGCAGATGGCTCAACAGCTGAGGGCAGGCAAGAAAGTAGTAATGAGGCTTTAGGAACAGTTATCAGTGCTGATGATAAAGGAAAGGCAGTGCAAAATGTTGGCAAGTTTGATTCTTCTATAGTGAGGTTAAAAAGTCATCAAGATGGGGAGGCCAGTGACCATTCTGCAGAAGGACAGATGTCAGGGGCAGTGAAAGCTAGTGAGCTCACAGTGACAGCAGACACTTCAACAAGTGGTGGGAAAAAGAAGAAGTCAGAAGGAATTTCCCTTGGGGAATCGACACGTATTCGCTGCGATGACTGTGGTTTTCTAGCAGATGGTTTGAGCGGACTAAATGTTCACATAGCCATGAAACATCCTTCAAAAGAAAAGCATTTTCATTGCTTACTCTGTGGAAAATCATTTTACACAGAAAGCAACCTTCACCAGCACTTGGCCAGTGCTGGGCACATGCGAAATGAGCAGGCGAGCGTGGAGGAGCTGCCCGAAGGAGGTGCAACCTTTAAGTGTTTGAAGTGCACGGAGCCCTTCGATTCAGAGCAGAGCTTGTTTCTCCACATCAAAGAGCAACATGAAGAGCTGCTGCGGGAAGTCAATAAATACATTGTTGAAGACACCGAGCAGATTAACAGGGAGAGGGAAGAGAACCAAGGCAATGTCTGCAAGTATTGTGGGAAGATGTGTAGAAGTAGCAATTCCATGGCCTTCCTAGCTCACATCCGTACCCACACAGGTATGGAAACTGTTGTTGCAATTGGTCTCTTTCAAGCAGTGAATTATACCATTGGTCTTTTTCTGCTTGTTAAGCCCTTTTATATTTCTTAGGAACTGGCATTTTTATCGCCTGATAAGCCCCTGATGAAATTCAAAGTTATCTAAAAGGGTATGAAAATACGGTGATCAAAGGGCAGAAAATGTAAGAACATTTCAAGTACAGTCACCCTTCTGCTTTTTGTTTCATATAGAGAGATTTTCTTCCTTTTAATCTAAATTGTAACCATTCATTGGTTCTTATATAATGAAGCAGTGGTGGTTTGAGAGATTAGTTAGTTGTTCTTTCTAACTTTCTCTTCTGTGCAGTTGTTTAGTATCCAAATTGTTTACTTCATTTCAATTAAGTGAAACTTTAAGCATTACATAATGTCTCAGAAAAGACATTTGATATTACATCACTCCTAAATAAATACCAATAAGAAACAACATTTTTTTTTTTCAGAAATAAGTTATAGCGGTTGGAATTGGTCAGCCTTTTTGGAAGGTGGTATGCAGTGCTGATGTGTTGCACAGGGATGTAGCATCTGATTTAGTTTCTGTGCTGATCACACTTTAAATTCATTTTTATGTTTAATTTTAAGTGGAAAATTTAAAAACATTTCTGTAGAAAAATGCATAAGCTGCAGTTCTAAATTTATGTAAAAATTCACTGCGATGTTTCTATAAACCTGCCATACATTCTTTATTTTAAATAGACAGCTTTTCTAAATCACTGAGCTCTGCTTAGACAAGTGGTGTCTCCATGGTTGAATTTATGAGTGGATTTGAATAATAAATTCACATTTCAATGAACATATTTTCATTAAAACTGTAAGGTTTATTTTACTGTACTTTTAAATAATGGCTTATTATGGAAGCTATAGTTTAAATTCATGCAGTATTTGAATCTTAGTGCATGGTTACAAGGAAGAGAACAAAAAGGTAACAAAAAGAAGCATAAAAGAATGGTAATTCCTGGCATAATCCTAAAATAGTTTTGTAAGTTTTTATGAAAAGGCAAGGGCGTGACTGGACAACAAATCCTAAAAATTAATCTTGGGGAACAGAGACATTGTATTTCAAACCTTTCAAAGTATTTTACTGTAACTGCAGCATTCATGTATACCAATAACTCACATACTTAATACTTTCAGCATTACTTCTGTCCTGTCAATAGCGTAGTTATCTGTATTGCTTCAGCTAATATCCAACCTAGAATGCAGTGTTAAGTCTTCAGAGGAATGCTCATGTTCACATGGTCAGAACAGCTGTATAAGCCCTTAATATGCCCTCTTACGGCAGATAAAACTGAATAAAACTAAGGGGGAGGATGCTAATGGAGCTCTCTTTAGAATTCTTTATGCAACTGTCTGGTCAAGACATGTTGCTTATAATTGATGTGTCCATTACTTGAATTCTCTTGTAATTATAGTCAATAAGTCTTGTAAATGTGTTAAAGCTCACTAAAAGCATACAAATTCAAGAACAGAGTAAGGCTAATAATTTAAAATAATCAATGTAGGCATTTCAGCACTTAATTTCCCTTGTGTGTTGATAGCTGATCATTCTTAATCCATTAAGATTTATTTAGTCGTTTACAATGCAAAATAGGTTTGCACTGGTCACTTGTGCCATTTGAAAATGTCCACCAGGTTAAGTGCAGAATGTAGTCCATTAGTCTTCCTTGACTATATGTATTAATTGCATTTAAAATCAAGTTAATGTGGATGTGAAAGTGAGGTAACTATCAATATATGACAAAGCAACCCTACTTACATAAGTTACATCATTGATTGTAACATTTAGTAAAAGTTAGTGTACTTTTTAACATCTTGTGTGTAGGTCTTATCATGGAGTATATTTTTACTGTGCTTTTGGATAGCACTAAATATGCAAAGCAAAGTGAAAGAATACATTTAATTTTGCAAGTAATTTTTTGGTGCAGAAGTATAGAAAGGTTACAGAACAGAGTTTTATCTGCCTTCTTTCTCACTGCAACTCTAAATGAAATGGTTTTCTTACTCTTTGCTTATTCACATAAATAGTAATGTGGAGACTTTTATTAATACTTAATGGGAAGAAGGCTTTCTCTTCCAATCTGTATTTTCCTGTTTGTGGTTCTCTTCTTATAGAACCTTTTCTTTCCATCTGTATCACAGTGGATACAGTTTAATAACAAACAAATATGTTTGGGTGATTGGGAGCAGTGGCAGAAGGGAATGACCTACTGCACCAACTGTATGTAACATTGGTGAGGCAAAGTCCACCATTTCCAGCTTCTGACCTATCCCAGGGTAACAACAGGTGCATAAAAGCACAGCCACACATTTTCCCATTTATTATTCTGATTATGTGCTTTTAAAAAAGTCTTTCATCAGCATCTGGATGTGCATAAATAAGTTTATATACATGTGTATGTATGTGTAACCATCGCCAACTCCTTTCCTTTTTTTTAATTGAGTAATCAGTGATGATTTGAGGTGGTGGAGGGAAGGGAAGGGAAAGTTGCATAAAGATACAACTAATAATTTCCATTAATAGAAAAATAATGTTTCAAAATACCATTAAATAATGTAGGAGATTTTCACATTGCAAATGAAAGGAAAGCATTGCTGTAGAGGACCTAACAAGTAAATCCATCACATGTTGACAAGTGAAAATGAGGAAGTGTAAAGAAAAATAGAAGAAGTAGTAGAGGTGGAAGACTTTTTAGTTTGCAATTGATGGAGGTCCCATAAACTTAATTAACAATCAACATCTGAGGAAAAATCACCTGCAACTGCATCATCTATGTTTCTTTTCTCATCAGATTTCTCAGTTAGTGGCAGTTGTGCCCAATGCAAGCATGCTGTACTACTCCCCATGTCCTAAACCTAGGAGGAAATGGTATGATGACATTTCATGTGGTTCTGCTCACTTTGTATTGGGCCTGAGCTAGGAGCGCAGCAATGCCTGCAGGTGCAGGTGATGTTTCCTTTGGCTGGCCTAAAGATGCAACAGTGAATTTTTTCTTACAGCTTTGGGTCTTTAGTGTCCTGATGTAAAGCAAGGATTGTGGATTCAGATCTTTTTTTACAAAAGTAGAATGGTTTATGCCTGCCGGACCTGAACTCTTAAATTGAGTCTTATTTTCAGTTTGGTATGATGGTGTTGGTTTTTGTTTGTTTGTTTTGTTGTTGTTGTTCTGTTTTTGTTTTGTTTGTTGTTGGTTACTTGGTTTGGTGTTCCCCCAGTTGTTAAGAGCCTTATTGTTTCCTGATACCATCAGAAAATGTACATATGTTTTCCATGCCATAAATTGTGAGTAAAGTAGTTTGGTGGATTTTTTGGAATTTTTTGGCTATTTTTTTGAGTCATTTTCTTGAAATGATGATATAGTGAAAGCATTTTTCCCTTTTTTTTCTGAGAACTTAAAGCCAAATATGAATCCAGTAGTATCACAGTTTAAAACAGCTTAAGAGAACCACTGAAATTGGTGATAAGTATAGCTAAGAAATGGTTAAATGTTTTACATTGTTTCAGACAGCTTTATGGCAAATACAATTTTTTTTTTACCATTAATTTAAATCACAGTCTAATGTCTTCATTTTTCGAATAAAATTTTGGGTTGTTCCATCCAAGAACATACTGGAACAAATTTGGCACCAGCCACCTAAAGGGGAGATACACTGCTTTTGTTTCAGGTGATAAGTACCGACTGGAGCCTGCCAGCACTTGAATTTTCATGGAGTTTAAATGGAGATGTTAACAGATATTCAGCTCTGGATCTGAGAAAAAAAAAAAATCAAAAGCCCTCAAGGCCTCAGTGATTTTTGGATGAGAGCAGTCAACAGAATAATACATTTCTGTATTGTCAGCACACTGTAGTCACGATTGGTCTGAACTCGAGTTCTTCACAAAGGAGTCATGTAAATGGAAAACAGCAAAGGTCTTGTATGGAAGCCCTGTGGGACACCTGCAGTAACAGAATGAGGAACGAATTTACAATTTAATCAGTAGGAGAGAAACTAAGGGAACATAGGATAGAATCCACATGGTACATGAATTCTATGAGAAAAAAGGGCAGTATAAACACCAATAGATTTTTAAAAAAATCATCTTCACCTGTGGCCTTGTTGTTATTAATTGTCCAGCTAACAATCACAAGTTAAAGCATCAACTTTTAGTGGTCTTTTAATGCAAAGATAAGGTTTTATTTTTTATTTGCCCTGGTCTCTTTGTAGAATGCAATGTTGATTTCAAATGTCACCAAATTAATGATTAATTCAGTTTTATCAGGATCATTTAAATAAACTGGGGTTTTTTTCAGTGTGATGGATAGACTGTGATTGCTGTGAGCTGCAGTCTGAACCTGCTTTTGACATTTAAACATATAAAGCTGACTAGATATAACCATTGAGGTGCTAAATATATTTTACATCTACTTCCAACAGTAGAAATGGAAGTATTAAGAGATCTGGCTTCATTGTCATTGAACTGTGAAATATTCAACCTTGTCTGCCTGTGCTTAGTACTGTTGACTTTTTTATTTCAGTTAGAAGATTAAAATTAAATGCTTCATTTTTCGTTAGCTTTTGGGAATTAAATTGAAATTTAAGACTCTAAAATTTTTTACTAAGATCCTCAATTTCACCAGTGGGTTCCTGGAGGATATTCTTTTTTCAAGGGCAAAGTAAAAAGGTTCATTGATCAAGTATGATATAGTGCAACATTTTTCTTATCAGAGCTCTTTATGTATATTTATTAAAGATCACATATTTCATATTATGCTTAACTGTATTGGAAGAAGTACTTCACAAAACATATACTAAACATAATATGGAGACTCTTTGACCATATTGTACTTACTTTTAACTGCAATTCTCTGATTTTGATTTATTGATTTAAGGATTTAGTGGTCAGAAAATTGGAAAGTGCTTCTAGAATGATGTTGCTGCGTAATAACCAGGGACTGACATGTGCCAAATTTAACTATGTCAGTAAAAAAGATAGTTTTTCCATCTTGAGAGATGATCACTGTTAATTAAGATAGACAAATAATTTGACTTTTTGCTGAACTGATGTTGTACAAGAAATAGGTTGATACTTTTTCCTTGGAGAAATAATTTCAGAGTTCTTTGGTCTGCAGCAGACATTTAATATTAAAGTTTGTTCTTGAAATAAATAATAGCCAAAATGTCAATACTTCTGGTTTGCAGAATAATCATAAATTCTTGACCATAAAACAGTCATAAAGGCATAATATTTTATCCGCTGTATATTCATACATTGCATGCCATTACAATAGCAAGGTGATGAATCATTTGCTGTGTGTGACAGAACAAATCTGAAATACCAATGCTAATGTGAAATCTATTCAAAGTTGGAAGACTTGTAACATTATTTTACTTTAAAAATATTTGCTAAAAAAAAGAGAATGTTTTACAGTTTAAACCAATACCAGTCCACTTTAAGACCATTACCTGAGTTTCAGCATCTGGCCATTGGGAAAGACATAGAACAACTTTTGCCATCTTTTTGAAACGTCATCTACCTATTGTATTTTCTGCTCATTTTAATATATTTTGTGGATTTTAATGACAAGAAAAAGACCAGATTTAAAGTTAAGAGAGTATTTTCTGGGATCTTGAACTTGAGGAAACTTTAATGCGTAATGTATAGAATATACTGTCTGTGTCCTGGGGGTTATAAATTTATGTACACGACATTTTTTTTATTAGGCAAAAATCTCAAACAGGTTAAATGTGGGATAGGTTTTAAAAAGGTTATTTTTCCTCAGGAATTTTTATTTCTTTAACCATGGGTGATATTTTATTCTAATTCAACTCATATCTTATGCTAAATTTTACTTAGGATCAAAGCCATTCAAGTGCAAGATATGCCACTTTGCAACAGCTCAGCTTGGAGATGCCAGAAACCATGTCAAGAGGCACCTTGGGATGAGGGAATACAAGTGTCATGTCTGTGGGTGAGTAAATTGAAACAGTCTCCACCATGGTTAACCAGGAGAAGAGCACAGAATATGAATTGTTTCAGAATTGAAAACTGTGATGTGAGCAAGAGTGGCTAAAATTATGCATGCATATCCTCCTTTCCATTGTTATGGTAAATTCCTTAAATACAGTTATGACATTCTTTTCCCACTTCTAATCCTGCACTGAAGATGAGCAATTTTATGGGCTACAAGGTCAATTTGAACCTGTAATCTGTAAATTGACTAAATTATAGGATGTTCATTCACATTGCCAGGGAGAACTGTAAATTCCATTTAAAGACATAAAAAATATATAATATAGACTTTACTGTGTGGGGTTTTTTCTTTTGCTATACTGTTATAATTTTAGTACCATTAACAGATTTCGGGACTCCATTAGGGTTTTCATTCTTTATGAAAACAAAACAGAAGACAGATTTTTCAAACAAACGGATCTAAAATATTGCAGGCATAAGACTTTTAAAATAAATTGAAGTCTTTTATGTGTTCTTGTGTTCCTGTTTGTTACCCAAAAAAACTTGTTTTTCTTTTAACAATCGTTATTTCCTTAGAAGGATCGTTCATAATGTTTAATTGTCCTTCAAATGTGTTGCATTTAATAGGAGGCATTGAGACTCCTTAATGCAAAACTAATTAATTTAGCAGAAATGTTTAAAAGGTTTTAAAATGCCATGGCATATATGGTACATCATAGGACATTCAAAGTTGGATTTTAATACCCTAGTTCTGATTAAAAATATATTTTAATGTTATTATGCTGAAGAAATTAACTAATATATGCATCATATAAAAACATTTAACGCAAACCTATGTAACCTGCTATACCAGTCTTATGGCTAATGTGTAAGAGAGCACAGGTTCAATTAGATGGTGCTGTGCACACATGCATGGTGTGGTGTGATGTTGGGGATAATATTCAGCAGGAGGAGGTTTTTTAGCCTTAGTGTACCAATCTGCTGCAGGACAAAGTGAGTTGCACATTTTAGAAGACAAGTGAATCTTCAGCTGAAGACGCAGCTGAGTGATTTTCACTGATTCATCTCTCTGTTTTTCTAATAATTTTGCCTGTGGCATTATGAGATACTTTGGATGAGTTTACTCACTTAAGAAAATTAATTGCTGACTTCTTGAAATAAGAAATAAAAATGTATGAGCCCAATTCTTAAGTCCACTGTATATCAGTAGGAGGATAACTTGTGCTACTCCTTATTTTGAAGCATAGTTAAAATGAATGTTGTAGGGTATTTTATATTGTTTTAAAAATCTTATTTGCTGTCTCTGCTTTGTCAGTTGTGAAGAACTTGACATGGAAGCTAGTTAAAAACTACAGATCCACAGAAGTTTTTAGCAAAGGCTAAACTCTCTTCCTTGGAAGTTGTCCACAAACTTGACATTGGTTGTTTGTTCAATTCCCTTTTAACTTAAACTGAAAAATCATAATATTTTTTAAAATATTTCATAATGAGAGGAAAAGTAAAAAAAAAAAAAAAAATCAAACCAGCAAATATGGTATCTTTTACAAAAAAAAGAATAGAATTAAAATTATTAGGATTTGGCATAGTGCCTCATTTTTTCAAAAACTCATTTTATCACTTCAGGATTGACATATCTGACAGAACCTGTCTCAGAAATTGCACAACTCTCAGCTGGGATTCACAATAGTTATGGAAGAGAGAGCAAAAGATGTATGAATGATTTAAACTTTGGATTGAAATGGTAGTCACTTTCCTAAGCTGATTGCTTACTCTGTGTTGCTGATATGTCATACCTGGTAGCCAGGCAGGTACTTATTTTCCATTTTTGTGTATTGTTAATTTGCATCAACAACATGGAGCTGTGCTGTTTAGATACGGCAAAGCAATTGGTGAAGAGACATACACCACAATACCCCATGCTTACAAAAATCTGATTTATATCCTTGTTTAAATAATCATCACATTTCACTTAATGTGCACCAAAAATGTATTTTAACAATCATATACTAGCACTGATTTATTTGGAAAAGCCATTTTTGCACTGTAGCTAACAGCCCTGAAGAATTGATTGGGATTTGAAGGAGGAATGACCAGAGCAGCTTGAACCATAGTCCATATAATGAATATGCCATCTTATATGTGGAAGAGGAGAAAAAAGTGTTAATAACCTGTGCTGTATTTGTGCTCTTTTAATTGAAAGGACTGGGTAGCTTGTTGGTTAAAAAAATAAAGTAGCAACATAAAAAAGGATAAAATTGCTAGGATTGGCTATCGGATTAGTGGCACTATAGAGCATTGGTACATTAACACCACTGACAATGTCAATTCATTATCATTGATGGCTAAATAATCTTAGAAATGCTCAGTGGACCTATTAGTTCCTGAACATAAGCAGCTCATGCTGCATTTCTTCATTAGCTTTAATTGCTATAAATTTTACCTTTTTAAAAATCATGCTTTAAAAGGTGAAGTGATCTTTCAGGAACATTAACTCTGTAATTTTGTCACAAACAGAAGGTCCTGCACTATGTTTTCTTTTCTACAGTAGTTAATATTCTATCCTCTGACTTTTAGATTCTCAGTAATAAGCCCTCTGCTAGTTGTGAGGATAAATTGTGCTTCAAAAGCTTTTGAATCTGCTTGGGCACTTTTTAAAGGTGAAATGTCAGTGCAACATCATGGTGTGGTCTCAAAATACCACGTTTTTTAAAGACAAATTACTTCAAAATTTTGGTCTTAAAAAAAAAGGTAAAAGAAAAAAAAGCAAAAATCTTATTTTTGGTGTTGTTTTAGGAAGGTTTTGCTGTGTCACAATTTTTCAAATGATCCTCATATTTACATGCTACAAAGTACACAATATATAATTCAGCTAGTTGTTGAAAAAGGCAGTAATTTTGCTGTGTTGTTTTATTTTTTTTAATTGAAGTTCAGAGTTTGTTTTTCTTCAGCTGCACAGCAGAAAGTAGGTGACACAGAAATTGGACACCGCTGATGTTTTAACATTTGGAATAAACCGTCTGCTACTCATTGCCTTATCGCAGATGTGTGTTAATTGTTTTCTTTTCCATACCCATGGCTGTAAAATATATGCCATTATTTCAGGGGTAATGTCTATTTTCTGTGTGACTTTCTTTCGTTTTTGAAAGTCTGACTCTGAAATTGGCTGATACTCTGGGTTAGGCGAACAAATCTTGGTTGCCCAGCATTTAAAATTTTTGTTTCATTTGCCTGCTGAAATGCTGTGAAAAGGCTTATAATGCACTTTTCAAATTTTATCCCTTAGGTAGGATATGAAAAATGCATTGTTCTTCAATTGAGATTGTGAACAGAATTTATAGGCAATGTTTGATTTAAAAATATGTCTATTATTCCTTTGCCTTTTTCTTGCCTTTGCTTTTAGAAACAGAAATTTGGGGTATGTAGTTACATGTTTCAAGTAAGAGTGGCTGCTTCCTTCTTTTTTTTTTTTCTCTCTCCTTTATGACCACTTAAAAATCGATTGAAGAAGATGAGTATAAGGTAGGTTTGGATTGTTAGGAAAATGTTCAATATTTAAAATGTGCACGTAAACATTTTTTGCTACATTCCTACAGTTTGAAAGGCCAATTTTAGCAATGCCTTTTTTATGTTTATTACACATATAGTATTTAATGTATAGTAGTCAAGTGTTTTGAGAACAAAAGTAAGCCTTTTTAGACACAAAGAAATTTGGAGGGGGGTCAAAAAGATGATTTTTTTCCCTGTATTTTGCTGGAGTAGTTATGTCTTGAAGTTTTTTGATATGGTGTTTTGGTTTTTTGTTGTTTGTTTTTGTTGTTTTGTTTGTTTGGGGCTTTTTGCTTTGTTTTGGTCTTTTGTTGGCTGGAGGTATTAATCTGTATTTACTTTCTGCTCCTTAGTTCTCTATTTGCTTTGAAACTCCTTTTCTCAATTAATTCTGGAGATAACGTAGGATGTTCTGATAAATATTTTGCTAAATTCAGTTATTTCTTAAAGCCTCAAATAAATAAGATTTTGGGACAGTTATAGTCTCCCAAGCATGGAAATAACCTCACTTCTGCTGCTGTCGTTAATGCTAGGAGTAATTCAGAGATTTGTATAAAGTTCAGTATTTTAATGACACTGGTTGCTTGGAGAATGTCTAACAAAACTACTCACCTATATTGAGCATAGTGACTAATAGATCTTTGTTCTTGATAGATAAGGATGTGCTTTGACCAGCTGCATAAAAAAAAAAAAGGCTCCACTCCTGTTTGTTGTTTCTGAAAAATCTTCTAGATTTTCAGATTTTTTTAACCTATTACTATTAATACAGGCTACTTTTAGTGAAAAGCTGCTCTTAAGATTGCCTTTAGCAAGCAAAAAAGACTTATTCTTAAATTTATTGGTAGGAGCAGGAAAAACATTATCTTTTCAAGGATGCCTTAACGTACTGTAATGTAAATTAATTATTTATACTTGTGCAGTTTGGTAAATCTTAAATAGAAAGTTGCTACTCCAGTAAAACTATTTTTGTGTGGTATTACCTAGTTTTTGTGCATTAGAAGGGATCTCTGTGTAGATGATTATAATGTCACTTTCTGACCTTTGCAGCTTGAATAATTGTAAATCATTGCTTCATAACGTGTCAGAGAATGTCTGTACTAGGGAATTAAATGGCAGAATATAATAGACCAAATTATTGCCTGTCATGTTTTCAACAACACAGTTAGTATTTGAGTTACACTTAATCATTACGTGCATTAGCAACTTCATTGGAATCCAGCTTCAGGCTGAGCATGAAATACATTACATTATTTAAACCTCTAATGGTAGAAGTCATTTATTTGTGTTGAAGTGTACAACATGCAGAGTTTCATAAAGCAAGGAACACTTGAGAGCTTAATTTATCCAAATCAAAGTCTAAATGCAGATAAACACAAATGGCAAAAATTAGTAATTTTTATAGTCTGGAAATATTTAAAAATACATGGTTGTGGGTAATTGTAGGCAGCAGGAATAAATTAAAATCACTATTTTTAGTCAACTCTGAGAATTAAAACTTTTATATCTAAATAATCAAATGCATCATGAAATTGCATTTTTGAACGAACAATTAATTATACACATCATGTCTACAGATGTGTCCAAACAAAAAATATATGTTTGGTGCAGCTGTTTAGATCAGAGATAATTGCATGTGAAGTGACTGTTCCAGATCCAGCTATTCTTAGTTTCTCTATCTGCATTTTGCCATTTGGTCCTATCATATTCTTGTGTCCACATTTACTTTAGTAAAGAAAAATGAGGTGAACCTACATAACAGCTTTCCAAACTTGCATATGGTTTAAAAAAATTAACAAGAAAATGATAGAAAAATATATGAAGTTAAGTAATATATGTGTTGTGTTATTTTGCCATTTTTTGTTCAGCTGTCTTATCACTTTGTTAGATTTGCAAACCTGACCTTCAGTACAAAGTCTCTCTTTTTACTATTTAAGAAAACTACTTGAAGTGGAAACAGTTTACTTTTGTTCAGAAAAGCTCCCAGCACCTTTAAACAACTGGTACAGATCCCAGGATGTGTTGTGCAAGACTGTCCTGGCCTGGAAGTCTGCCATGGAGTTTGCTGGAATTGGCTGGTAGGAGACTTCTGTACAGGCAGTAGAAGGACTCTTCTGTTTGAGACTGCTGTTAACAATTGACACAGAGCAATCAAGACCAGCTTTCCCCCTTAATAAAATGTGTTTCTAGCAATTTGTATGCTAAATGGGATTATAATAATATTTAGTTGTGCTTGCTGAAGAGACAAGGTATATAAGGGACATACTTACATTGTGTGTTGTGTTTGGAGATACAAAGAGCTGTGAAAAGTCCAATTCAATGCACTTCTAAATGACAGCTATTGAGGTGCACAGAGGTGTAGCACCTGTAACTGCTGCTTTTACAGGCATGCATTTTTAATATTTTACTTTATTGTAGATTGCTTTAATGTCCAAGACATATTTACTTCTACTAAGCCATAGGCACCTCACTCTGAACACATCCTCTGGCCACACAGGGTGGGTTTGAGCCCTTTCTGAGGATGCAGGCACTGTGACCAATGGGAAATAGTCTGATGGTGCAAACATTGGTGTTTAACGCTTAGTGCTAAGGCAAGCAGCAGTCCTAAAGTTCAGTATCCCAACTGAAAAAGGGACTTCTGACCTTATCATCGTGGTTTAGAAGGATTGGCCCAAAGGTTGGGGGAGATACTGCTAAAAAATGCCATCAGCTGGTGGAACAAGGTGGCAATAAAGTTAACTCTGTTTTGGTGACCATGAGAAGAAGGGTGATGAGAGTTGTTGGTGTGGGTAGGACCACACCAACAACTGCTAGTGACAGGGAGAGAGGTTTGCTTGCTTAAAACTGTGGTTGAGTTGTTTTGTCAGTAGGCTGAAGTAGCATGGTTTGTATTTATATCCACAATTCTGAAGGCTTTTATTTGTTTCATTTTTTGTTTTAATCCTTTGTGTGGAGGAATTGCATCAAGCTCCTAATTCAGCCATGATTTTCCTTGCTGTTCTTAACACCTTTATTTTGAAATTTAGAGGAAAAATAATTGACCCTAATCTTAATCAATGAATGTTGCTTCCCTAGTACTTGAGGGTTTGATAAACGAATCGGGATGTTACCCAAAAAGGGGCAAAATAGATTCTTTTTTATGCCTTTAACTGTAAGTTCTTGGAATGCCCTCAGTTTTACCCAAAATGAATCTATAAGACTTGACTGACAAATCAATCTCTTGAGGCATCTTGGATTTTTTTTGTGTCCAGTTTTACCTGCCTCAAATGTATTACTGTAACATAGTTTCTTTGATGTTTACTGCTCAATTCATTAGAACACCCCAGAATCTCAGAGGATGTGGTGTGCAGTGCATCCACATCT